>NW_026138113.1:0-2400000 GCF_025592945.1 Manacus candei | reverse complement strand
GTGACTGGGTTTTTATATCTGAAACAATCGCATCTCAAAGTATGAAGCCTGAGTGTTCTCCAGCTCACACCCATGACAGTGCAGCACCTGTGGCAGGGGGGATTCTGAGGGACAGAAACTTCTTTTCCAGAAGTTTCTGGAAAAAAAAAGGAGGAGGGTGGCTGGCACCTGACACAACTGGCCTTCAACTGAAAGGAAGAGGCTGCAAGGCTTTAACACATTATCTGATTTACACTATTATTCATAATGCCAAAATATTTGAAGTACAAAAAAATATTATTTCAGCTCCTTCTTGGATGCACATTGTAGCACACTCAATGACCACCTTATCCCTTTGCAAAGGGTGGCACAGACACTTCATAAATGTTTACTCCAGGACTAAAATATTTTTGTTTCAGTTTGCATATGACTTGCTAGCAGGCTCCCAGGTTCATCCGGATTATTTGTTACATTTTTTGAAAAGTACACATATACACATACTAAATTCACTTTAAAAGGAAGGATCCTGAAAGACTGCTCTTCAGTAAACAGGAATGCCAATATCCTCCATGCTAACAGCCCTGACTGAAGCAGTTTACTTAAGAGGAGGAATTAACTCCAGGGCAGTTATTCTACTGAATGTCAATAGACAGCAGCACTGAGAAAACCTTTTTTTTTCTGTTGGTTTGGGAAAAGGAATCTTTGAAAGTAGAAAACAGCAAAGAATAAAACCAAACACAGCAGTTATCAATGGATGAATTCTAATATCAATTATTAAAGATAATTCTAATATTTGTCTCCCAGAATATGGACTTTTCACAGAAGAAACAGAACAGGAACACACACCCCAGATCCAGCATCCTCTCCCTTACCCAGTGCAGTCAGTGGGACAGGACAGAGTCTTCAGGCTGAGGCGTTTTTCTGTCAGCATATTGTCCAACAGGGAAAGGTATGGGGTGGGGGAAGGCCCACAAGCATTTCCCCCTCTCAGATTATCTCAGACATTTCATTTTGCAGACATATCACGATGAAAGTGTTCAGCCTTGAGATGGGACACTCATGGACTGTGACCATGGCCACCCACGATGGAATTTGCTGTGTACTCCCTGTAATGCTCTAAGCACAGGGAAAGGATCCGTAAATGCAGGGAAGGTGCTCCGGGGTTCCCTGGTAGCCATAAGGGGCAGCAGAACAGGATCCCAGGGCACATGGACACAATAATCATAAACATAGATGTCTAAGTAGTAAAGATATTCTGAACAACTTCAGTTAAATATTTCAGTGTAACATTTACAATGCTGTCTGCTAAGTCAGAGCTCCTGCATAGAGTACTCTGCTCTTTAATGTGTATTTCCAGATTAACTTAATATTAATTTCCCATTGAGTTTTCAATCAAACTGTGGGACTCCACTTCTTTCCCATTAGTATTTTGGCGAAGCATTTTGAACCCCCTACTGTGTTACCTGGTTCCATCTGTTGATGTTTCTTTCCTGACCACCTCATCCCTCCAAGCTTGCCAGTATTCCTCCCTTGTCATCCCATGTTAATCAGTCCCTTATCCTCACTGCCACCCCATGTCTGTCTACACTGAAGAAAGGAAGAAATGGGGGGAGGAGCTTATTGAGGCAGCAGGGAGACATGGAAAGAGCCTGCAGATACTGAGAAGGCTGTGACAGAGAGTGAAAACCCTTCCCCATGTTCATGGAACACAAAAAAAGTAGAAGTACATATGAACTGTAGTAAGGGAGATTTAGATTAAGTAAAGGAAAAACCTAGTCTCAAATAAAAAGTATAATTAAGCACTGGAATACATTTCCATAAGGATATCAATTGTCTCTAGAGATGGAGGAACCTTTCATGGTCCTTTCCAGCCCTAAATCCAGTGATAAATTCTTGACATCCCTTTCCCTTACCTTTCAGACTGTTCTTCACTGTTACCCTGCAAGATAACCAAGTTTGATTTTTTCATTTAACAAATGGTGTAGGGTTACTAAATCTTTTGGTATAAGAAATTGCTTGTCTAAGGCACACTAGTGATCCATAAAGCCTGACAGCCTGTCTGCAAGGGCTGCCAGCAGCAGTGTGGAGAGAAGAAACTTTGCTGGAGAGACTTGCAGAATAATCGGTTTCCATGTGCCCTCCTGGTCTCCAGCCACTAGAGTCAGGAGGAATGGCAAACTTCACAAAACTGTTTCAAAGGAAATCATCAGAACTTAAGATTTTCTTGCTATAGTTCTGAATCTTACCATATTCTTCAGCTGCAAAAAATAATCCTAAAGGCTAATTTTAAATTAGGGGAGGAAAAGATTTCAGTTTATTAGTTTTGGTCTTGAGTTTTGAGTTGTATCAAGCGTTTTTCTACTTGTTGATGTAACAAATACTAAATAGAAGTCTCTTTCATATATTGTATTTCTGTGCACTGACAATGCTTCAGGCAAGCTCCAGTTGTTTTGGCAGCTAACAGAATGATTTATCTGCAAAGAGAATTCTCCTGTTCAATGGGACATAGAGAGGTTCTACTGCAAATTCTTTTAGAGGAATTGCAGGATAAGCAATGGAGATCAGCATCTGACCCAAGATTTCAGCACTGTGGTGGTTAAAACAGTGAGAGAAAAACAATGTTGTTTGGCACTTAGAAACCTGTTTCTAATCAGCTGAGCTACTCCTATGGGGTCAAATAAAAATGATTAGCTTATTAAAAGCATAGCTTTGCTATTTAATAAGCAAAAATGATTGAAAATTCTGTTCCAGATCCTGATAATTTTAGTGTTTCTAGTTAAGCCTACAAAATTGCATTCATTATTAGTGTCTAGATTCATTAACAATTCAATTTATAGATATTAATGCTTATAATGCATGCTTCACTTGCCAAAACTTGAAGAGAAATTGTTTCAATTAGCTTTCATGGATCGTGGATCCTACCGGCTGGGTATTTTTAGACAAAAGATACAAACACATCCCCAAGCAATGCTAATGCACAGCTGGAATCCGTATGGAAGGTCAGCTAACGGTTTAAAAGGAAAACCAGTAAATGATTTTTACACAGAACAGTGAGACAGGAACAGAACCAATCAAAGGTTTGCAGGTCACACCTCTCCCCTCAAAAACGCCCCAATTCTCTGGGCTTTGTGCAGGATTTTTAAAAATAAGTGAGCCCATGAAGATACAAGCTGGTGACCGGATTAAGGGATGCTTGCCAGGCTGTGACGACCCGTGCCAGGTATGCACAGGCCCAAGGCAAACTGCTCCCTTCTCATTCAAACTACGTAATTAAAGTCAGCAATGAAGCATCGATGGAGCCAAGGACAGATCTGTGACCAACATTTTATCTTTTTCCTTTAGGTCTGTCAGACTCAGGGAGAACAACCCAAAATCTACACAAACAAATCTGTGCTACACCTGCAAACTACAAACCCACAAGAGGACAGAACAGAACACCTTGCTGAGCTGGCCAGGTGCAGGTTCAGGGACGAGGTGCCCAGGGCTATCCCTGTGAGAACAGGAGGCCTGGGAGTAAGCAAAGCTGTCCCCAGTGTCACAGGGACACTGCAGCAGCAGGAGCTGAGCCCTGCTAGGCTCTGAGCCATGCATGACCCAGGGGAAGTACACAGCCTTGGGACCAGCGAGTTCAGCTGAGCACTGAGAGGACACGTAGGAACGCTTGGGTCCACAGCCTGGACTCCATTAATATAAAAAAGTTACTAGAAGAAGTTGGCCTTTGATGTTGCCAGTAATCCATTCCCTTCTTTCTCCTCTGCTGAACATTCAAAACACCAGTTGGACAGTGGTGGGATTTTAATGCAGCTACTACATGGGCAGTATCCTGAGGTACATCAGGTGTCTCTAAAGGTACTGCAAGTCCCGCAGACCAAGAGCTGACTGGTTGTTCCTGCTTCCTGAGCACAGGGTTACCTGGCACATCAGTGTCAGCCCAGCCAAAGCCCTCAGTCCATACCTGCTCACAGCACCACGGCTTCTCTCCCATCTGCACATCTGCCTCTGAGATTCAAAGAAAACTGGTGTTTCTGCAAACAAATAACTTCAGTTTGTGGCTCTCCTTGCTCAGAACAAGGTAAATTAAATTCCAGGAATATCAAAGATACTCAGTATTTATCCAAACAGTCTAACCAACCATTCCTTCATAAAGCTTGTCTTTGTTTCAGAAGTGTCTAGACTATACAGATCAATTAAGTTATTTCTTTTGAGCTGGCTTCTTTTCGGAGAGCACTCTGAAGAGTGCTGACCACAGAGGTGTTTCACAGGCATCTCGCTGCTGGGCTTGAGCACATCTCTCTCATGTTTATTTGTAGGGCAGAAGTCAGGCCCACACTAAATTCTTTGCCAGTGACGTGAGAGCATGTGCTCAGCTGGAATTTCTCTGCAGAGAAAAGCAATTAAGAAAAAGATTTAGAGAAGTACCATCAGCCCTGAAGTTGGCTGGAGCCTGCTCTGCGGAGCAGCAGTGTTAGCACAGACCCACTGCTGATCGAGGCGGCTTCGTGGCCAGTGAGCTCAGAGGTACATCTTGCTAAATAAACATTTTTGTGGAGTTCAGACTTAAGTCAGGATAACCTTGTTATAACTCAGTGAAGGCAAACCCAAATGATCCATCTTCCAGTTTGACTTTACTCTAAATTTGATACCAGGGAACAGATTGGTGCTCCATTCAGGCTTATACTTTGGCAAAGCAGACAGGATGAAGAAGCCCCATGGCCACTTGTACTTACACCCAGGCTATTGCAGGCCTCAGAATTAAAACAGAAAAGTCATCTAAACAACTATTTTTAATGATGTGATGTGTCTTCACCTGCACGAAGCAATAAGGAATATAAACTCACAGACCTTAATCTGCACTACCCATGTTCCCAAATTTATTAATTCAAGATTACAGCTTGAACAGTATTTAAAAAGAATCAACTCATTAAATAAGAAAAATGCCTCACAAACCTATCAGCAATGCAGTGGCAATGGGAGCCTGGCTGCCAGCAGCTGTGGTCAGCAATGAGGTCATTAGCAACACCTCAAGACCATCATTCATTTGGTTTTGAAAGCCCACAGAAGTCTGACTTGCTCTGCCATGGAAAAGAAAGAGCAAACAGCTTTCAGTTATGAAAAGATCCTGTTTATCACCTCTCCCACTTCCTGCAAACATGCTTCTAGACCTCTTCTACCAGCCTCTGAACATCCTGGTTCTTCCTCTGACTCTGCAGAGCCACACAACAGCCCAGGCTGGAACAGTTTTATCGGTTTTTCATCCATAGGGTGCTGATTTGTGTTCTTCAATCCTGCACTTGGAAATCAGTCTGGAATCTGATGTTACTACAGCTCAATGTGAGACACTGTGCAAGCCTCAAGTCCCCTTAAGGTCAGGCTGCAAGTTTCTCCTCGGGGTGTCTACAGATTTATTTGTATTTATCATCTCCAAAGAGATAGTAAGAGACAACCTTGGGACATTTGTATCTGTACCCATCTCTGACACAAGACAGGTAAATGGTTAAAAATATAATAGATTTAAACAGTCAGAAAGGTCAGATTTCCAATTACAGAGGTAGAAACAGGATTAAAAATAATTAAAAATTGCATATCTTATGTTTAAAAAAATTATTTTCTCTTCAGTGTATCTTGGAGAATGCTTCTGTGTTTTACGGGCTACAGGACTGAGCCCAGATTAACCCCCATTTTCCATGTGGCCATTTCAGACTCTAAGTGTTTTAGCACTATCTGGGAGGAGGGACGTGAATTTCTCTTGGTTCTTATTTTTCTGACTATTTTTTTTCCTCCAAACACTTGAATGATTCATTAAAGTGAAGTTATTTCTGGCAAAGAGCACTTTTCACCAAGAATTGTTTAAATGTTTTTCTTGAACAGTTTCCTTTTGTCCTTTTTTAATTCAGTGATTGGTTTTACAACCATAAAACTTCTGCAGGTCTAAATCCAGGGTGACATATTCCTCCCTCCTTTAACAAATTCCATCCATTTAACAATAACTAAGCTAATTTTTGCATTTTATATTTTGCAGGAAGAAACAGGGCAGTGGTTAGAGGCAGGAGGTTGATATGGTGAGAGGATGATGGAAAAGGAACAGCAGAGATGGATTAGTCACAGAGGGAACACAGGTGGGACACAGGTGAGCCCAACAGAAGGAAATGTTAATGGACACAAGCAAACATAAATACCCCCTTTGATTTTCTCTACCACCAAACAAGTTTGCTCATTTCTTCCTGGAAGCTTTGTGCTGCCCATTGTGCCAACCTTTCCTCAAACTGATCTTTGGGTCACTGTCCCTTCTCAGGGGTCTGCAGCACTCGTGGCTCCCATGACAATGACAGGGATCAGCCAAAGGAGGAATTGCAGCTGAGTGTGTTGTCAGCACGTGACAACAGAGTGCACACATGAGTTGTAAATATGTCAACTTGAGATGTTGGGTATTTGGCAAAACACTCAGAAACTGCTCCCAGCAGCTGTGAGAGCCCTCTCTGCAGAAAGCAAGTCCATCTCTCCTTGGACTGATGGACAACGAGGCTCCAGAACATGAGACAAAATAGGTGATGAAAATGAATGGGAAAAGGAGGAGACGGCTCTGGAAAAGGTCCCAAGAGTGTCAGAGAAGCTGTTATGAGACGGGAGAGTTATTGTTGTTGGGAGTTACTCATAACTTCATATCTGAGCCTCAGGTTCTTCCATCCCTTAAGAGAATTCCTGTGGTGAGCTTGGCAGGTCCCATACCCATATTTTGTGCATTTTGGAAAACAGAGTGGGGTGCTCCAAATATCACCACAGGAAAGATTGATTTTGGTTTTAAAAAAAAAAAAAAATTGGTTTGCAAGATTTCCATCTTAGCAAAGCTTTGATTCTGACACAATCAGAAATCCCAAGTTTTACCTTGTCGAAAAGACTGGAAATTTACAGCTTGCAGGGAACAACAAAAAAAAAAAGACAGCTATTTGTGGCAGGAATGCCTGCTTGGTTTAACCCCCCTCTGCCCTCCTCTCACCCGCCCAGCCCCGCACTTGGGGCAGACTCCATGCTGGTATTTGAACTCAGCCAAAGGAAGCCACTTCCTCATTAAGACATACCCAAGTATGGCAATAACGTGGAGAGCCAAAAGTAGTAACAGATTTATTATTACCACTGTGTGGAAATAAAATGGGTTTTTTTCCCTGTTACTCAATCCAGTTAATTATCCATGCAAAGCAAAGTTATTCCTGGCAGCCACAGAGGCAGAGCTGACTTGGTAATGCTGGGGGTGGAATGGTTGTTATGCAGGAGGAGAAACTAAATAGTTCAGTAAATTAGCCCAAATAGATCCACACTGGTATTGGCCTCTAGAGATTCAAAATACCAAATTCAATGCTTTTAGGCTTATCAGACTTTTTATTTAATAGAAAAATGTCTGATCTGGGACTGCATCATATCCCAAAGACTCTACAAAGAGGTAATTTTTCAGTGTGCCCTGAGGGTAACAGGAAGAATTACAGAAAGCTTCAAACCATCCAGCTCCCACAAGCATCCTACATCCTGGACTTTCACTAGACCAACAAAGCACAGCCAGCAAGGAATGTTGGTCGTTCCTGAATCCTTGGATGGGTGTTACAAAGCACAGCACTAAGTGCTTCAAGGGCCCAAGTTCTCCTGGAAAAGCACACTCTGATTTCACTGTGGGGAGCCCCAGGCTGAGACTGCAGCACCGTATTTGTGTCACCGGCCCCAGCACAGCTCAGCCTGAAGCACCCTGTACCCTGGCTCCTGGAGCATTCTGGAGGCACTCTGCTTACTCTTGAAGCTTATTTGCCCTAAGTGTCCCCACAGTCACCCACAGTCAGGTTTTTCCTTGTGAGAAAAAACAAACAGCAAAAAAACAAACACCAAACACACAATGCCACATTCCCTTTGACAGTTGGAGGGAAGCCATCGAAATGAAGCCATAGAGTGGAAAAAACCCCAAACCTCCAGAAAGCAAGAGCTGAAAGTGAAGAAAACCACAAAATTTATTCAAAGTATTTATTTGAACTGTCCACAGGCACAGTGATTGTACAAACATGGAACAACGGGAACACAAATGAACACTATGGGAAAAGAAACCCCTGACATTTTTACTGCAGTAAGGACAGACCACCAAGAACAGCCTGACTCAAACACAAAGCATCAGTTCCCACACCAGAGCTGTTTGTGTTGGCTCCAGCAGCCAGGTCCAACCAGAACAGTAAGAACATGCATTCTGCTGATGTTTGAATAACCCCTGCCAACAAATTGATCCCTCAGCAGCCAGGCAGTAGGATATGGGTTCAAATAAATAAATAAGTGTGAGAGAGCAAGAAAGTAGTGGGAAAAGAAGCCCAGTGCCCCTTTTCTAGCATCAGTGTTCAGTAGGAGTTGAATAACTAGAATTCAGTAGAATGAATAAAAACATAATAAATTTGTAATTGTTTATAATTGCTTTAAACTGCCATGCCCCAATATAGCCTATTTCCTGAAGAGATTTCATCCTTTCACTCTTTTCAGCCCTTTACAGAGTCTTAATACTAAATGGGACTCTGTACCTTTAATTGTCATTTTCCATCTTGCACAAGAAACCTTTTCCACAGCACAGTCTATTTTTAAGTTATAAAACACCCAACTATTTTCTTTTTCCCACAGATGAGAACATTAAAACATTGACATTTTAATCTGTTCTATACAAGAGTGAGTTGTGTCAGCACAGTGCTTCCAGCTACAACAACAGAAAACCCAAGTTTAATTAAAGACAGAGTGGAGAAGCTGCTTGGTGGTGTCTGAACCAGGGATGCAAGGCAGACCCTCACTTCCTCACCATTTTGGGCTCAGGTTCCTCTTTGGGCAACTACTGAGCAGGCAAAAGATGATAGAAAAGGAAGGGGAGGGAGGAGAAGAAACAAATCTATTTTCTCAGTTAGGAGATGTGAAAGGCAAGACCACATACCTGAGAATTACATACATTACAAATTTTACCCAGAAAACAGTAACAGCATGGCACAAACAGTCCTAACACAAATGTGCAGCAGAGGCCACTCACAGCCACATGGGCTGGGGATGAAAAACCTGCACCTGTAAGACTCACACCCATGCATGCTTAGCCTGCACCTGCTAATAAAGGGTTCCCAAATAAACTGTTACAGCAGCAGTCTTTGCACACTTCTGTTCCCCAGTCAGGAACCTAACTTTACTGTTTCAGTCTTAGAAGTGGTATAAAAATGACTGCAGACTTGTTATGCACCTGGCACCTTCCAGGAGCCCTCAGCTGGGTGAGAATTCTCCTTCCAAACTGCAAACGTGGTGACCCCGCAGCTTTTCTTCTCACTAGTAAAGTCCCAAACCCTGAGCCAGTCCCTAGGGTTTCATTACATCACCCAAACAGAGGGGCTGTGTCATATTATTTGTTTAATAATGAACATGTCAAAACCACTACAAACAGGAAGATCAAGAGAGTAAGAAAAAGCATTTTCTGCAGTAGAAGTGAGACATATTTCTAATGAGTTCACTTTATTAGCATTTCACGTCCAAAGTTTCTCTCCAAGTACCTAGAAGTCTTAGTAATGTGCCTCTTGATTTTCTTTAAATATGTCAGTCCACAACCTTATCACTCACTGGCTGGAGAGGAATATTGCTGTGTTTGATCCTGCTCTCTCACAGCTTCAGTTCCAATGTAAAAGGCTAGTTCAGGCTAGCTGATATCCCTAAGGCAGGGGACGAGGCAAAGGGAATAAAGAGTGTTGTGTAAATAAGAATGAAATGGAAACTGGAGATGGAAAAAAGAGAGTAAAAAAATAGAAGAAAAACACAGTAACACAGTTACCAATTGCAGATCCCAAGCTTTGGAAGATGGCAGCTGCAAGTGCTGCCTTCCCCATCAGACAGCACCACCTCTCCTGTTTATATGAGTACCAACCACCAGCACAGGCACCTGTAGTACCTGATGAACAGGAAGCATTAAATACCTGTTCATGGGGGACCTTTGTTGACAGCCTGGAGGTGATTGATACTCCTGCCTTTCTCAGCGGGTGGGCATGTGCCACTGTTTCCATCCAGGCATGCCTGTATATGTGTCAGCTTCACAGCTTTTCCTGTGCCATATTCTAAACTCAACACTTGGGTGAATTATGAAGAAGTTTCCAAGAGTGCTTTCTCCATCCGCTTCCAAAAGACAAAAAAAAAAAATAAAAAAAATAAAGCCTGCGAATCCAAGCAGAGCCTTTGGGAGCCCTTCAGTGGATCAGAAGCAGGATTTCACCAGGCAGTTGTAGCTCATTAGATCTGCCACAGAGCGTGAAAGCCACTTGCCAATAGTGTCGGAGACTATTCCTCATGTCAGTCTCCAAGAGGACAGCCCCGACAAAGCCCGAGGGAAGCACACTGGGCTGGGCTCGGAGGGAACAGCCGGGCACACAGCCGGACGCTCCGCACGAAGATGAGGTTGAGCTGCGGGGGCAGAGCGATGGCCCGGCTTTCACCCCTGGGCATTGGGGCTTCCTCTACACCACAGATGGAGAAGCTGTCTTGGAAATAAAACCAAGCTGGCCGTGGGCTTGATAACCATGCACCTGGCACAAGCTATTTTCCAATAGCAAGTTTGTGCACCCCTTTGAGGCTTGTTAATCTGCAGTTAGCAGCAAAATAAAATAATTCTGGGACCAGTCAAATCAAAAGGATCTCTCACAGTCCAGCATTCAGGTTAATTAGGACTACTAAGGTGCTGCTCCAAAATAAATATAAGATTAAAGCAAACAAAGAGGGAGTCTGGAAAATACTATTTTTGTTCCTGTCATTTAATGTCTGCATAAATAGTAACAAAAATAAGCAGTTTTAATCACAGTACATAACTGGATGGGATTAGCTCCTCTGAATACTGGGCTGGTAGATGTTGCAGCTCTGGGCACAGCATCAGGGTTCAAACACAACACTGTACCCTTTGGCTGGTTGCAATAATCTAACGCACTCTAATAACTGTTCTCTTCTGCCTTCACTTCCCTCTTCCCTTTTGATGCCTGTAGCAGCACTGTGGACAGTTTAGCATCAGCCCCAGTGCCAGGCAGGCTGGTCACACAGCATGGCACAGCACCATCGCTCACAGAACACAAATGTGCCAAGGCCTTCACCACCGCATACCATAACCTCTGAGTATCCAGTTCCACCCCAAGTACCCCAGCTCTGACATCCTGTCTGCAACAGAGGCTGGGAAGAGTTGTCAGAAATCCAGGAGATGAATGAGCAATGATTTATCCATTAGTGTCTGTTATTTAAACAAACATCACCCCACCCAAGCCTCCTGACGTTTGTGCAGACTCTGAAGCAATGAAGGGACTTCACAGAAAGCATTCTCTCCACATCCCCGAGAATCAATAATCCACTTGAGCAGTTCACTTGGATTCTATTTTTAAAACTGTTTTTACAGATTACCAGACACAACAGTTTTCCTTCCTAACATACACCTTACTTAGAGAAGTGCTTGCAGAAAGTTGGAAAAAAGCATTATGAATATACAGCAAATAGCACCAACTAATCTAATTATATACTTAATAACTCCTTAGCATTCCAGAGAAGCAGTGGATTATATTTGACAGAGGAGATGTACTGCAAGAAGAGCAATCTTGTGCTCGGAGCAGAGCTGGCCTTTCTGCAGTGCTTTGCTGTCACTGGGATATGCTCTATGCCAATGGTAGCACAGCCACAGACCTGGTTGTCACAGCTGAGAAGCATTAGTGTCCTCCTGGCACAGGAAAGTATTTTAGGAAAACCTTCAAGAGTCTGATGTCATGTAAGGTACCCTAAATGACCCTATAGACACTTCATTAAAAAGCCAAACTCTACAGCACAGAAACAAGTAGGATTGATGCTCTTGTACTATTGCATATCAAAGAGAATCCTCTCCAAGCAGGTACCAGAAAAAAGACATTCAATAGCAAATTTTATGAGAGAAGGATAAAAACCAGGTAGTTCAACAGTTCCTGAAATCCCAGTGGTGGTCAATAAATCGACTTGTGCTTCACATTATATGAAGAGGCTGTACTTAGCAAATCACTGTGTAAGCTGCCTCAATAACAGCACTCCTGCTATCAAGTTTACTTGCAATGAGTCCAACAAAGAAATTAATTTCTTAGATGACAAGAAAAGGTTATCTAGAACGGGGAAAACACAGGAGACAAAGATTTCCACTAATAAAACAAATATCAGACTCTGAGCTGAATTTGAAGCTATCTTTTTTTCCTCTGAAAGGTTTTAAATCCCTGTAGCCCAAACACTAGAGCTACAAAGAAAACATCCTACAACCTGCCCTGCTAAAAACACAAGAAAAGCAGAATGAGCCAGAGCTCTTTTCAGTGCATGAGTTACTCCCTCAGCCATGTGCACTCTGCTCCTCAGGCAAGGCCCAGAATGAGGAAATGTACTGCAACTCAAGTTCCAGACTTAAAAGCAAACCTCACTTTGAGCTACTAGTTGATTTACTGTCCAAAAACTTCAGTACAATATAATTTCAGAATTCAGGACATGCCCTTTTCACAAGTACAAAGGTGTTTCTCATGACTCCAAAAATTAACAAAACACACACCTTCCTAATCTGATCTTACTGATTTTATTGATCTGTTTATTCCCAAGAGATAGTCCCATCTTATTTTCCAATTATCAATTTTTTCATAAATATTTCCACAAACAGGCACCACTTTCCTCTGTGCCCCCCTTTTTTCCTCTCGCTATAATACACAGCCTTCAATTATTGCTCTCATTTCATTCTCTTCACACTTTTCTATGCACATCAAGTGAGCAAACTGACCTGGTTTATCCACATGCCCACAGGAAGTCAGCCACAAACATGAGACACAGAGGTTTGATTTCAAAAAAGTCATTATAAAAAAAAAAAAGCAGATTCCCTGTTTCTGCTGCCCAAAGATATGCTCCCACCAGTTCTTATAGCAATTCAATCCATCTGACATCCAAGAACTCTATGATCACATCACACAACTGGCCTCTATGCTGAATGGCTTGGCAGCAATACTGCACCCACAGGACCAATTTCTATAGATTTGGGGTTAGTTGTAAAAGTTTGTTGAATTTCCCTATTTCGTGGCTGCAAAGATTAACCTCAAATTTTAATCAATTATAAGCCAAAGCCATGTAGTTCACCTGAAATAATAACCCAAAGAGATTTAGACCCTCAGCTTCTGTCCTGGCTGCCCAAACCAGTGACAAAGGCCTTCAAGGTCACAATCACCCGTTTAGTGCCATCCCTAGCAGTTGAGCAGGGGACCTCTAGGAACCACCATCCTGAGAGGGGATTCCTGCAAGCTGAAGTCCCACGGGAAACCGTGACTCTGCTAGGACATTTATATCTTGAGTGAGTGGCTTGAACTAGGTCAGATGGGAAAGGGTTAAGATCTAGGTTTCGATTTCCATGGTGATTAGAAGAAAGAGCTTATCTGAGGAGCTGTTTGGACCATTAATGCTCCTTTTTAGTATCCTTTGGAAAACACAGGCTATTTGAGAGGGCAGAGGGAAACAATAAGAGGGTGTGGCTTTTTTTAATCTGGTGACTTGAGTAGCTATAATCTTGTCTATGTGACACTGATCTCAAAGCAACAAAATAGCCAATACAAGATCCTGGCTAGAACAAAATGGAGAGGATAATATAACATTAACGACATAAGTTTACAGAAAATATATTCTTGCACTAGCATGATTTTTAATTGAAAGTTTATTGCTAATTAATAGCACAGATATAGCAGGTTTTTGTAAGGCAGTTGACTTGATGCAAAATGACATTTGATTAAGAAACTCAAAATCAACATGACACATCAAGTGGGCTAGAGACTGATAGGCCCCAGAATGTAATTGCAGATGAGGCCAAACACTAAATAAATGTTTCCAGCTTATATCAATTAAATATCAACACAAAAGAGAACGGTTTCTTTTATCCCACCCTCAAGAGATGACCTTATGTTATGCAGCAGTTTTGTCTGTACTCTGGAAAAAAGCACAAGATGATTACTGAACAAATTTACAGATTAGAGTCATGAAAACAAGGATCAGTGGTAGAAAGCCATTTAGTTTGCCAGGTAAAGAAGAGTGGAGAAAAGATCACTGTTTTTAATATAGCTAAATGTAAGAAAACATGCCTAAGCCCCACTTCCAGGCTGGCAGCCTCTCTTGAAAGCAGGTAATCTAAAAGGTCACTGTAGAAAAACATTTGTAGGGAGCTTCAGGGAGATACTGTGGGTAAATAGGACCATGGAGATAATTTTGCTTTCAAATTTCCTCCAAAGCTAAAACTACACAAGTGAGGCTTTGGAAAATAGTCGACAGCAGCTGGTGACAGAAGCTCACACATTAGAAAAGCAAAACCAACACCTCCCCTCGGAAGCTGCCAAAAGTTTGATTGAAACAGAGGTAAGAAAGCATTTGGGCATCTCATGTGTTCCTTGAAGGTCAAATTGGACAAAACTCAGGTATATGAGAGACAATTAGGAAGGAAATATGATGGATGGCAAGTCTACTGACAGGTCTCTGAGGAACATCCTCATGTGCCAATAACAAACATTCAAGCTCTCCTGCTTCTTCCTTTCATACCTTGTCTTTGCAGATCATGCAGAGCATTAATATTTCTTTTTCCTGAAGGAACTCTCATATCTTGAAAAGCTAAACTTAAAGGGAGCTACTCACACCTGGTGCAACTAAACATTTTGCTTTCTTCAGCAATGAAATCCCACTACATGTCACAGCTTTTTTCTGAGGTGTAGAAATGCCAGGTAATGCTGTGATCTCACTCACCTGTTACAAAACCTCTTAGCAAGCACTCTGAGATCCCCCCAGCCACTGAGAGTCCCACAACAGGACTTGACACATACCAAATGCACCCAGAACATCTGCTGCTTTGTTCTGACCATAAATATATAGAAAGGAGAGGAAGAAAAAGCCTGCAGAACAATTTACTCCAGATCTCTTTACATCAAAACTCACACATCACGCTCCTTCAGGTAATTCCTCCCCCTTTATATAAAGTTGTATTTAGATCATCGCACGCAGCTGAACGACTCAAAGCCTGAAACATGAAAGCTCAAGGAACATAAGAAATGCATGAGGACACGTAAGGAGCACGACAGAGCTGAGGAATTACAGCCCTACCTCCCGATTCCCAGCCTGGGGTTCTTGGGTTCCCACCTGTCAGCCACAGCCGTGTGGAACAGCCCAGCCGTGATTCTGGCCTCGACCAAGCCAGGTACAACACCTCTTCAGCAGCTGTGATTAATCAAGAGCTCTAACACAAGCTCTTTTAACCACACATAGGGGAAATTTCTGCCACAAGAAGTATTACACTACAGAACCAGCTTAGACAGCTCCAAGCCAAGTTTCTCCCAGCAGAGCCCACCTGTCCACAAGCCAGGACCCAGCTGCAGTGGAGACATTTGTGGTTTCCCTACCTGCCACCTGCCTGCCTCCACCATCAATGTACAGCTTCAAAGGGACACTCAAAAGAAAGCTGGAGGGACAGAGAGGAATCAATGGCAAAACAAAACCAAAAAGCTTTCAAGTGTTTTGGGACTCTAGAAATGAGGGGGTTGTATTTTTAGCCTGCATACAGGCAGCTCAAGGTGCTTTTCTTTGTCCCCATGACAGTAGGTAAGTGAATACACCTGCCTTGCCTCACTCCCTGCTGATGGTAAACACGAGGTCTTGCATTCAGGTTACAACATGGAGTTACTTCAGAGCAGCCCTGTGCCAAAATAGCACATTTCTGAGGGATGCAAAGGTATTCAATAAAAAGCTTTTAAAGGCATATTTTTAAACTTGCAGCAGGAAAGCTTTTCTGTGTCAAGACAGTAATTCTTTTAGCAGCATTGATCAAAATGTCATTCTTTTATGAGTGTACAATACCTTTTAATGGCATACAACAAGCCATTAGGGTTCTACACCTCCGTGCAGCACACAGCTTACTGGAAAATCAGGAACACTGGCCAAGAGACAGCCACTGGGTTTTATGCCTGTATAAAGGCAGAGTTTCTTCCATTCTCCCCAGCTCTGCTACAATCAAATACATACGAGTGAAGTGACCCAAAAATTAAGCCAAACTTCTCATCACTTCTACAAGAGCTATTTTCCCACACATTTCCCCCAAGAAATACCTCTCATAAACACAACAAATATTCTGGCTTTCCAAAGTGGGATTCTATCACCAGGATCTGATCTGGCTCTTTGTTTTCCACACCAATGATCACACTTACCCCAAATCAGCACTGACTGAGGAATGAGAGGGGGATGAATTGCACAAAATGGGTTTGATTTTCAGAAATGGGAAGAAGTGCCACCTGCCCTTTGCTAACACTGAGGCCTGGTCAGAATCCATCTACAAATCATCCAATTCTTTTCAAGTGCTCCAACCCTTCAAAGGGTGACAGCACTGGTGATTGCATTTGCTCTGCTTGAATGGAAGACCAGCATGGGCTTTCTGGATACATTCAGCACTTTACAGCCTGATTTTAGTTACAAATATCAACAGGAAAGGGAATGCTTTCTGTCAACCTACCTTCAAGGCTTTTCCCATCAAGGATAAGAGAATATTTATGGAATTTAATCATTACTGTTAACTGAGCAGTGGCAGCAGCAAAAGAGCTTTATTTCACTATCTGAAATTCTAAGGGATAATAGCAAAGTCTTCTCAGCTACTTCTGAAAGTGTAAAGCCATCAGTATAAACAGATAAAACTACAATTCCAATAAAACATAAGGTAAAATTGTAAATCAAAGACAGGAAAACTGACTAGAAAGAGGAGACAGAAAAAAATTGAGGTTCTAAAATCAAAAGCTGGAGTGAAATTAATTACAGTTAAGAAAAGTTTAAGGGGCTGCTTGTCTCTTACCTGTTTAGAAGCACCCTTGTCCCTCTGACTTCCAGCTATGAGATACTGCAGTGAGTCTCCTCAGTCACATCTAGAATTTCAATTCAAAGAGAATTTTTTAATTTTACATAATTTTTATAAGCATACATAAATCCAACTCAAACAATACAATTTATGCTCCAGAAGATGCCATTGTCTCAGTCAGAACATCAGAAAGTCAACGGTGCTAACATTTCCCCTGCACTCGTTATTAAACATACAGTCACAGAGAGGTCACACCCCGAGACCAGAGCTGTGCCACATGGTCCAACTGATAACCCAGACCAAAACTGGCCAGAATCAGAATTTCATAGTTATCAGGGAATGATTTCTCACTATCACCTACCAGAGAGTTCAGAGTTGCTTCTTTGTTGTTGCAGTCAAAAGAGTAAATGCACATTCAAGCACACGTTCGGGGATTTTTAAACAAACAGATGATTTCTAGGTTACCTGAAGTATGACAACTAAGAAAACCTGGATTTTGTGGTAGCAACTAATTTCTCGTTGACCTACACTAAATTCTGTGCAATAAATGCTCTGGCACCATAGGAGAGCTGTTCCTGTCTTTTCTCGCCTAGAGCTTGATTCAGTAAAAGAACTCCCTACTTCTCTCTCTCTCATCGGTGATGTAGAAATAAACTCAGGTTTTGAATTAAGGAGGTCAAACAGGGCACCCGTAAACAGGAACTCGACACATTGAGCACTTCAGCTTCTATCAGCTCGATTTTCACTTTAAATCTCCATCCCTGATGGCTTTTAATAACAGGTTTGGAATAGTTTGTCAGAAAATGTATAGATGCATTTCATCCCCCTTTTCAGCAAGGAATCAGACCGGACGATGTATCCCAAAGTTTTTTCAGAATAACCTGCCTAGAGAAAGTTTTGCACCCAGGTGTTAAACCCAATGACCACTGTGACGATCCCCACAGTGGCTTGCTGAGCTTTGCCTCGCAGCCCACCACTCTTACCTACAAAGACTTCAGGGAACTGCTTGGACAAATGGGATCCTCCCGAGCACTAACCTGGTCCGCAGTTTGGCAAATGCCCGGTTTTTTTCAGGACCCTGCAACGCGGAGCCTGTCCCATCACTTCTCCCAGAACGGCAACGAAGGAGCCGGCGGGAGCGCGGCCTGTCCTGGATTGGGAGTGGGCGGCACGGGAGAGGAGCTCTGCCTCCCCCCGCCCTCCCGGGACAGGAGGGATGTCGGGGGCAGCGGGAGGCAGAGCGGGAGCCTGGGATGCACGAGGGGCACAGCGCGCCTGCCGCCAGCGCGGGGGGTCCCCTCGGGCCTCGCGGCGCCCGGAGCCGGAGCCCGCAGAAGTGGCGGTGACCGCAGAAGCGGTGGTGACGAGAGAACCCGAGCCCCGACCCCTCCCGCCATTCGAACGCGCCCGCCAGCCCGTCCTCCCGCCCCGCCCCGTATTGACCGTGCCCTCGTCCAGTCCTGAGGCGGGAGAGACAAAGCCCCGCCCCCAAAAGGACCAATCAACACTCGCCAAGGGCGGGGGCGGGGCCGCCTGCGCACGCGGAAGGCCTCACGAGCCCCTTGGTCTCTGAAGACGTTGATGGACGTAAGAATGACCCAATAGAAACTCAGCATCCCGCCCGTGCGTGGCGCCAATTGGCCATCCCACCCAGAGAGAGGAGGCGCGTTGCCATGGGGACGAGCGGGCGCCGCTGGACAGGCCGGGGACGCCCCGGGCCCCGCGCCAGACCCGGCCCGGCCCGGCCCGCTGTGCGTTCGGCATCTCCGGACCCCAGCAACGGTGCTGCTCCCGGCCAACCCCACAGAGAGCGAGGCTCCTGTCCTCTGTCACGCAGAGAAGCCACAAAAATTACAAATGCACAGACAAATGGTAAATCATAGTAGCAAGGAACTGCCTGGCTGCCCTGACACTCGATGGAGAAGCAGGGAGGGAACTGAGCTCACTGAAACCCTAAAGGTGTAAATAATGGCAGGGAGCTGCTGTTTCTCACAGCCCTCACTCCTTGTTGGCAGGATGGAGTTCAGCTTGTCCAGGCCCTGCTCACAGGGATAGATCTGGGAAACAGTGTGAGGCAAAGCTCCAGGCTGTGATCTCCAGGAGGAAAACAGCACTGGAAATTCACTTCTCCCTTCTTGAAACTGGAGTGTGACCGCAGAGCGGGAGAATGCTTGGAACTTAGTCTGCTGTTTGGAGAGGATTGAAGTAAAATAAATATTTTTGTAATAAAAATTTAATATCCTTTTTTTGGGCTTTGTAATCAAAGCAGCTTTCTAAGCTATGCGCGCATGGACAGTAATCCTCCCCTAATCTTGCTCGCCTCAGGCATAGGAGATGCTTAGGAAATAACAAAGCACTGCCTACTACAGGAGAAACTTCTAATTTGTTTTTGTCTAGCTCAGCATAAGGCCAAGCCCCAGGTGCAATGGACCATCACATGAAAAATGTAACAGAGCTCAAACATAAAATACTCTCGCAGCCATGTATATAGATCAAATACCAGATGGCATGAATGGTGTTGGGGATGGAAGTCCAGTTCCAGATTCTTTTACCAGAACAAGGTATCCTTTAAATGTGTGAAATCCAGGGAGACAGCAAGAGAACCAGGGTTTTGTGGGGGCCAGAGCCCAGTTATGGTCACTGCTGGGCACATTACAACCATATTTCCTCAGAATTTCTACTACAATTCTTTCCCCATCTCTCATAACTTTGTAACAATTTTCTAACCAGAAACTTTTCTGTATTGAAAATACATTTAGACCTTTTTTCTCTTAGTATTCCTTCAGCTGAAATCTGCACAGGTAAAAAAATTTGAAATTAGGAGCAGCATGTGCCTTTATGTAATTTGGCTTTGATTCACCACTCATAGGTGTATGAAATTAGGACTGTGTTTACTGAGCTTACACTTGAGGACATCTGCTGCTGGTTGATGTAGCTGATGCCTTCATTGGGGAAGATCCCTTTTTTTCCCTTTCAAGGACACATGAATTCCTCCAGTCTGCAGGAATGCACACCAGGTGTGCCTTGCTCCACTCTGCTGGTGTCAAATCCCTGGTGTCTGAGCAGGGGTGTGAGGGACCCCGCAGAGGCCGACTCTGAGTTTATTTTATTATGGCTAATAGACTAAGACCCATCCTAGTTTGGAATCGAGCCAAGGCCTGAAACTGAAATTGCTTCCTTGTAAGCTGATTTGCTCCAGTCAGTGAATTGAGGGAAGAGTTCCCTTCCCATCCTGTTAGACCTGCCGTCTTGGCAATGTTAATAAAATAGACCCCAACCAAGGACCAGTGGCAGGATGCCAGGACAATGCATCAAAACTATCTTTCCTGGAGAGAATCATCCAGCAGGTTGTCAGCAGGAGCTGTGCCTCTACCAGCCTGCCAGGGACTCATCTGGAAGAGCCCTGCAGAACCACAGTGAGCTGCCAGATAGACGTGTGAGCCAGAAGCACAAACCCAGGTGCCCGCAGCCATCAGCGACACACAGTGCTGGCTCTGTGCCATGAGGTGCATCACTCACTGTTACAGTGTCCCCTCACCAGGCACAACGATCCTGCAGGTGTGGAGACCTGCTGGTCCAACCTCAGGCGGGGCAGAGGTGGTGCTGACAGGCCATGAGAGGCACTCCAAGCCCTGACTGTCACTACTCAGTCAGCCAAGGTGGGAGGCAGAACGTCTTTGTACAGCCCCAGGGCTGTATCCAAGGCATGTACTGGGAACCCTTGTTAAACCTGAGCCCTCCAAGAGCGGCTCCAGCAGCAAAGCTCCCCTTGCTCTGGAGCCAATGGAGCCTCTCCCACTGTGGCATGGCTGAGCCCAGAGGCCAGGCTGAGTAGCCACAGTGGCATCTGTGGCCAGGAGAGGAGGGAGGGAGGACGCAGAACTCCCAAGAGTGCTGGAGGAGTTGCAGAGAAAACTCTGGAGCTGGCTGCTCCCTTGTGCACGCTCCATGGGCCTTCACTCCCCATTAAAGAGTGCTGAGTACACAAACTCACTGGTTATGTTAATCCAGCTGTGGAAAGGATGCCTAGATGTGCTGGAGCTGAGCAGTCCCTTAAGAGGTTACAGGTGGAGCCCATTTGTGGCACCTCTGCTCACAGCTATGACAGCTTAGAATCACAGCATTATTAAGGTTGGAAAAGACCTTTAAGGTCACCAAGTCCAACTGTCAGTCCAGCACCACTATCATGTTCACCACTAAACCAAGTCCCCAAATGCCACATCCATATATTTTTTGAACACTTCCATGGATGGTGATTCCACAGCTTCTCTGGGCAGACCGTGCCAGGGCTTTACAAGCCTTTCTGTGAAAAAAAAATCCCTAATATCCAACTGAACCTTCCCTGGCTCAACTTGAGGCCATTTCCTCTTTTCCTGTCACTTGTTAGCTGGGAGAAGAGTCCAATCCCCACCTGTCTCCAACCTCCTGTCAGGTAGCTGTAGAGAGCAAGAAGGTGCCCACTCCAGTGCTCTTGCATTTGGGATGAGATTAAAATTGTAATGTCAACTATTAAAATATTAAAATGATATTTTCATTTTCCTTCTGCTTCCTGGGGAGCAATGGCACATTGGAAGAAAGTTTGCTGTGATTCCTCTGAGGTGTGAGACAGTAACTAATTACTGGAGAAGATGAGATACAGTCCCGTGATTCCCTGGAATATCTGCTAAGCCTCGGGACAGTTTGTATATATTGGAACCCCTCCTCTACAAAGAAAAGATAAACAGACAGCGCTGGAGCAAGCAGCAGCTCTGGATAGTCACTGGTCTCAGAGTTAATCCAGAACCTGGTAAATAAAGCTGCAGACAGTTAATTAATTAGAGGAATAAAGCCCAGAAATAATATTTTGCAGTAGGATTAGTTCATCTAGAGGGTACCTGGTGAACTCATAGGAAGTGTGGGGAGAGAGGTAAAGAAGACACTAAATTGCCTTCGGCTCTTTAAATCATTTCTGCAGATCCTATTACAGAAGAGAAAGGGAAATGGCTGCAGAACAAATCATGGGAGTTCCTGTTTCCAGTGGTCTGACAGCCCCTCTAAAAGAGAGAGAGAAAAAGCCTGTGTGCACTGGAAGCAATAAAAGACACATTTGTTCCCCATTCATCACCGCGTCATCCTCGGGCGCGCACAGACACTGCCGAGCCCACTGGGGCGGGGGATTAGGACAGCCCCTGGCTCCGGAGTGTCTGCCCCATTGCGCCCTGCGGCTGTTTTTGGGGTCATCCCTGCCTCTGCCCCAGCCTGGTGGGATGGACGGGATGGTGCCTGGTAGGCTCAGAGCAGGGGAGCAGGCACAGACCGTGGCATGGTCTGCCAGGGCATCTCTGATTCTAAACCCAGGCACCACAACTACACCCCTTGGGCACAAAAAAGGGAAGTCCCAAGGTACAGCATGCCCTCATCATCCCTCTGAAGGAGCAGCTGTGGCAGCTCAGGTGAGTGAGCGCACTCAGCCACCAGAGCTGCTGTGTGTGAGCTGACACAGTAATGAAGAGAAGGAATCAGAGTCATAGAATCACAGAATATGCTGAGTTAAACAGACCCATCAGGATCCCTGAGCCCAACTCCTGGCCCTGTGCAAGACACCTCCAGAATCACATCATGTGCCTGAGAGTGTTGTCCAAATGCCTATTGAGCTCTGTTAGCCTTGATGCTGTGACCACTTCCCTGAGGAGCCTGTTCCAGTGCCCAACCACCTTCTGAATGAAGAACCTTTTTCTAATATTCAGTCTAAACCTCCCCTGCCACAGCTCCAGCTGTTCCCTTGAGTCCTGTCATTGGTCACCGAGAGCAAGATCAGTGCCTGCTCCTCCTCAAGGTCAACTGGGAGTTGACCATTCTCACAGTCATAGTCCTCCAGTTCAGGGCACTGAGACCTCCTTGATCTGTCATCTGTGTTGAAGACAGAGGCAAGGAAAGCATTAAACACCTCTGTCTTGTCTCTGTCCCTGTTTATGAGATGACCAGCCTCATCCTTTTATTTCTACTGATGTTATTACTGCTGATGTTATTTCTACACTGCCTATTGCCATTGATATATTTGAAAAAAAAATCTTTTTATTCTCCCCCACATTTCTGGCAGCTTTGGCCACACAAATTTTCTCCCTACAGTGGTGAGCAGCATCTTGGTATTCTTCTCATGCCATTTGACCTTGCTTCCACTGGGCATACACCTTCCTTTTCCACCTTATTTCCAAGAGAAGATCCCTGCTCAGCCAAGTCAGCCTTTGCCTTACCTGCTTGACTTCTGATGTTTAGTAGTTGCTGCTCCTGTGCCCTTAGGAGGTGATGTTTAAAAAGTAGGAGGAGGAAGCAAAGGTTTCACACAAGCTCCTCAGAAGTGATTGCTTCAGCAATGGAGGCAAGTTTGGAGACCGTCTCCTGCTTCTCCAACATTTTGCCTGGCAGGGCTGAGCCCCATGCTGCACCCAGGCCACAGTGGCATGGCTGGTGCTGCCCCCATGGTGTGTTATTTGGGGCTGAGGGTGGTGGAAACCTGCACATCATCTCAGGGGTCAGTAGCTGTTACCTGAGAACAGGGATGAGCAGAGCCTCCCTGGTTCCACTGCTCTGAGTGCTGAGGCCAGCCTGTAACTACAGCCAGTGATTACCCCCGAGGGGCCAGGTGACAGTGCCCATGCCAGAGCTTTTGGCTTACACTGCTGCTCTGACACAGGAGCATGCAATTACTGCATTTGAATCCTGAAATGTCACATGCACAGCCTCAGCTGCTGTGGATTCAAAGTTGCCTGCATCAGCCGTGGTCCCTCTGCCCACCTGCAGGACACGGCCGTCTGGTGGGAAGCCATGTCCATGGGCTTCAAGGCTGTTGCCTTAAGTTCCATAAGTTTATAGAAAAAGGATCAGCTCTGTGGCCCCATTTCTTCAAGTCCCTGCATTGCCAGCCACAATCGTTGAGTATTTCCAGGTGCTGCCAGGGCCTTCCCATAAATTGGTTTATGGGGTTAATTTACAGCACCCGGGAATTTTGTTATTTCTCAATGTCATGTCCTGCTTCACGGGACACTGATGCTCCTGCCTCATTCCTGCTGTGATCTCTTCAGTCCTCAGCAGCTGAACTGTATGTCCAGTGCAATACACAAAGTGATCCACCTTCACCTGCAGTGCTCACACACACTCACACCATCGCCTTTGGAAAATAATTACAGCACAGAGGCCGATCCTGTTAGATTAAGACAAATTAAGAATCTAATATATAGGTTTGCTGTCAGGCTCCCAGGGTCAGGGGTCGATACAGTATATTGCAGGGAGGCTATAGGTTACCCCTGCCCCAATATTTTATCATAATAAACCAAATGGGGATGAAACACCCAAGCAGCAGCCCATAAATCTATTAGCAGTGAACTGTCAATGTCCCACATACCTGGGTAATTTGTTAATTCAGAGCTGGGGCTCTTTTTTCACTAGACCTTGTAAACTCCTTTCTGAAACATCAATAAACCATCTGCTTTGACTTGTTAATCAAACGACTTTATTCAGTCCAAAGCAATTTTTTCCTAATAAAAACAGAGTATTTATCTCCATGGCTATAAAAGAGGATTGTTTTCAACTGTTCACTTATAGTTAAGAAGCACATTTAGTTTGGATTGATTTCCAATGCTTCGGTCATATCTTGTCACTTCCCATTTCTTACACACAGCATCTCAGTTTAGCTCCTTAGCAGGGAAAACACAACCTGCCCCAGTCAGTGCTGGGAGTGGCACCAGGGGAGCAGCAGCCAGCAGTAAAAAGGTCATGGAAATCAAACTTTAAAGAGCTGAACACATCCCTGCCAGCTCTCAGGCTGCTCCCAGCTTTTTCACAGTCTCCTCCACAACTGCACCTCCTCCCAAGCCAGCCCAGGATTCCACCTGGGACATCTTCCTGAGATGCCCTGTTCCCTTACTGTGTGTCTTGCCAAGGCTCTCCCAGCAAAACCTTGGCACAGTCCCCTCCAGCCACTTTGTCAGTAGCAGGTAGTGGTGAGCGGTGCTGTGGATGGTGGGATGTGGGGCTGTGGTGGGCTCTCGGGGCTGTGGTGGGTGGGATGTGGGGCTATGGTGGGCTTTCAGGGCTGTGGTGGGTGGAAATGGGGCTGTGGGCTCTCAGTGCCTACTGCCCCCCAGAACACTGGCTGCCTGGCACAGCCATCACCACTGGCAAGGCGGCATGTGCCACATTCCTTCCCGCTCTACAGAGCACAGGGAGGGGGTTAGGAAGATCCTTTAGGACACTATTCCTGAAGGATGCAATTCACGGTGCAGCACAGAGGGGGAGATGCCGGGCAGAGGACCTCGGGGATGCATTAGGGAATGAAAGCGTGTGTTCAGTCTGGTTGGTTGTTTTTCTCCAGCAATTCGTCACATTTTCAGCAGAAGGGGATGAGCTGGAGCAGCCCCCGGCCTCCCAGGCATGGCCAAGGCAGCTCACACAGCTGGATGAGGGCCAGAGCCAGCCAAGCCCTGAGTCTGTCCCCTTCAGCCGGGCAGTGCCATTCCCGAGTCCTCAAGGACACCAGCGCGACATAGGCCAGGCTCTGGTGTGCCCACCAGGACTCGGGGAGCCATTTGCTGTATCCTCTCCTGGCTGCCATGGCTTGAGTGGGTGTTCCACAGCCGGTGGCCGTGACACACAGGCTGGGGCTGGAATCCTTCCAGGGCATCCTGGGATCACGCTGAGGTGGGACAGGCGTGAGGGGCAGCCACGTGCCCACTGTGCACAGGCATTGCAATTATGGACAGCTGGGGGCTGTGCCAGGACACAGGGACATCTTGGCAATACCCATCACTCAGGTGCATTGTGGAGGGTTGCCTCCACACCACCAAAGAGTGTCAGTGCACACCTGTGCAGAAAGACTGTCCATGAAGCATGGCCCAGCACTCTGCTGCAGCAGCTTCAAGAAGCCAGTGGGAAACCACTGCCGACCTGGTCTGATCCTAACCAGATCCCACCCTTGTCAAGCACCTTCCGTTGCAGACTGAGGAATCACAGATCTTCTGCCTGAAGCCTCCCTGACAAACACCTTTCCCTGAACACAGCCAGCAGGTCCTGAGAGCAGGGAGCAAAGCTGCAGATCCGCATGGGTGCAGACCCCCTGCTGCTAGTGCCCAGCACCCCTGGTGGACTGTGGGCCCGGCTTCCCACAGCGAGGATGTCAGTGGGGCCATCGGGGCAGTCCGGGCTGGCCTTTCCCAGGTGTCCTCGCATGGTGCTGCTGCTGCCCCAACTCCTGAGTGTCACTTGCCACCCAGCCTGGGCTGCAAAGGGTGCTGTCAAAGGATGTGTCACCAAATGCCCGAGGGGCATTCCCTTTGCTCGACGGCCACCTTGGTCTGATGGCAGCTCCTCCAAAACCGACCAGTGGCAAGGAGGTAGGGGTCAGGCTGTACCCCAGCCCCGGCGATGCCGGCTCACCTGCATCCTGCCAGGGGCAGGAGCCGGGGGTCAGGCTGGCCCGGCCTCGGCGTGGCTGCCGCGTGTGCTGGGCGCGCTGGGCTCCCGCAGCCGCCCTGTGCCTCCATGAAGGCTCCGCGTCCGCCGCCTGCTCTCCCCGGGATGTGGAATCAGCAGCCCCCAGCCCCGTCCGAGCCCCCGTGGGGGGGAAGGGGCAGAGAAACAAAGTCATTTATATAATGTGTCTCCCCGCTGAGCCCCTAATGGCTGACGCTTTTGTTCTGCAGTGGCTGCCTGGCTGTGATGGGCAGGAAGCCGCAGTCTCCCTTTGTTCCACGGCCTTATTCAGCAATTTAGATCCATCATAAAAATCAAATATGCATGTTGCAATCGCCTTGCGTACAACAGCTTCAATTTTCGCCTTTCTTTAATTGAACTCCATGGGAGAAAGAGGCAGGGCCGGGGAGCAAGGGGCAGCGGGAGAAGCGCTTTGTGTTTTTGTTCAGCGGGCTGTGAAAATGGGGAGTAATGAAAATACAGAATTTTTATCTTTGCCTCATTATTAAAAAAAAAAAAAAAACACAAACCAGACAGAAATCCTCGATAAAGCCTCCCTGGTAGAGGACAGCCTGTGGGGGAGCAGCCTTCTTTTCCCCGCATTGTGGGGATGACAGGCTTAGCAGGGCTGGGGGACGAGGGGTGGCCCCGCGAGCTGCGGCGCCGTGGCAGGAGCTGGTGACAGAGCTGGTGACAGAGCTGGCAGCTCCCCGCTGCCACGACACGCGCGGCTGAGCGGACACACCGTGGCTCTGCTCCTTTTATCCTTCCGGAACGCCAAGGTGCTTTTCTGTTGCTGAGAGCAAACATGTATCCTTAAAAATTTTGCCATCACGTTTCTGCGCTGCTCCCCTGGGGGCTGCTTGAGCGGAGGTCCTGGCGCCGGGTGTGCCGAGCCCATCCCGGAGGTGCCGAGGCATCGCCGCAGAGATGAACCGGGGTCGCTTTGCCGCCGCTCACCCCGCGCCCTCCTCACAGCCCCGCAGGGTGAGGGGGCCACTGCCAGGGACAGAGCCTGATCCTGCGCTTTGGAGCGGGCCGGTGGCAGCGTGTGGACATGTGTTTCCACCTTGTCTCCACCTCTCTGTGAGAAGGGGACACGCCTCCCTGGGAGCAGAGCCCCGACGTCTGCGTTTGCAGACCTCTGCTTTTTTTGCCCTTGCGCAGCCTGGGCAGGAAGGTCATAAGGCAATCGGGGCAACCCCATCGGGTGTGTGCCAGGGACCCTTCCGTGCCACAAACAAACCTGCCCTGCAATGGAGGACCTTTGCAGGTGTCCTTCCACAAATTGCTTGCCTACCGAGAGCTAAGTCCCAGCCCCACAAAGCCCAGCAAGGATGGGGCAAGGCAATTCATGGTCTTGCTCCTGTGTCTGTCCCCGTGGCCTTTCCTGGCCACAGGCACACAGGAGGACCCCTTCCAGCTGCCACTCACTGGTGCATGGCAGGGCCAAAGCACACGTGGCAAGGCTGGTCACGTCCATGTCCCTCTGTCCTGCTGCTGTGAGTGCTGATCATGGGTGCTGCTGGAGCAGGAGGGACATGGCATGACTCAACAGACACTGAATTGCTGCTTAAAAAAGAGGTGCTGCTCTGCCAAAACACTCAGTATTCCACACCACATCAACGTGATTGTGGGGGGAAGAGGAGCTTTGCCTTCCCTCTGCCCTAATGATAATTTTCTGCCAATTCTGATTTGGCATTGGCCTCCCTTGACCTCCCTGGTGTGCCCAGCTCTGTGCCTTGGCTGCAGCAGGGGCCAACCCCACTGACCCACCACCACAGCCTGGGGGTGGCACTGGTGGCTGGGGTGGCACTGGTGGCTCAGAGAGGGTGGAAATGCTGGGGCAGGAGGGTGTGGGCACTGTGCTTGTGCACGTGTGTATGTATGCAGCACGTGTGCACATGTGTGTGTGTACACGTGTATATGTGTGCACGTGTGTGCCCATCCTGGCCAGCAGCGGTTTGGCACAGAGCCCCCCTCCCCCATGCTGAGAAAAGACCCTTTTTTGCTGTGACAATTCAATATAATTGAAAGTTTGCTTAGGAAAGAGAGTCTTTTTAACTGAACATGCTCACAGCCGAATCGATATGAATTATACGGCACAGAAGATGCCTAGGGTATTAAAACATTAATTAAGTAACATCATGCTCCCATCTAACCAACAGCACAATACCATTTATAGGTACCGCTGTCTGTTCTCTGGGGCCCAGCGTGAAGTCTCTCCTCCATCACCGCAGAGGCCGTGGAAGACCCGGAGCTCTGTTGGCTGAGGCTCCTTCATGGCTCGGGCGGTGCCATCCCTTGGGGTGGGACAGTGGGCAGAGACGGGTGCCCTCAGCCCCGTGGTCCTGTGTGGAAGGGCCCCGTGGCTGCAGGGCTGTGTCTGTCATTTCTGTGGTACTGCCAACCTGTTGTCACCTGTGCCCTGCCGGTGGTTTGGGGACAACCAGCCGGGTCCTGCTGGGGATGAGGCACTGGAGCCAGCCCCACACGGCCCTCTGAGGGGCTGCAACCTCGACCCATGGATGGTGCCAGCGCTTGACGCTGAGCTGCCCCGCAGAGCTGAGTGGTGGCTGTGCCCATGCAGTGGTGGCTGGATTAGCTCACATCAGCCCGGGGACTAACACACCGATTCTGCAATACACCAAAATAGAAAGTCATTGGAGTGAAATCAGTGTCTTCACCACATCCCCTCTGGCAGAGCGTTAATTAAAATGACTCTCTAGTGCTTTAGATCATCAGGTGTACCTTGTTAACGAGCTTGGAGGAGAGAACCGGCTCCACATTGGTGTTTAAGCGCTGATGGAGTTAACCCTTTGCCACTGCTGGCAGAGCCCGGGCCTGGTGGCAGTTCCCCATCACATCCGTCTGCGTTAGCTCTCAGCAGCCTCCCAATACCGTTTAGTCAAGGCGTGAGTGTGGGACCCTGCCTGGCTCAGCGGGGACCCAGCTGCAGGAGCAACATTGCTGCAGCCTCCGTGCTGTGCCAGGGCCAAGCTCCCCGGGACCTTCCGGGCAGAAATGCTGCTCCAAATCCATTGGCAAGGCAGGTCCTGCTCTGGTTGTATAAATATGCATTTTTTTTGGTCTGTAAGAGTACACTAGTGAGAGCTGAGTCTCTTTGAGGTGATGGCAATGAAAGGTCATTAAAAATGACTCCCAGCTTCCTCTTACCAGAATCACAGCATGGAAAAACCTTTTTATTCCTGTCAGAGGTTTGCACAATTCCCATGGATGGGCTGCTCTGAGCAGGAGGCTCACGCAGAGGTTTTTAGTTTGCAGATTGTGCAGCTACTCGAGGCCATTTACACCTTCCTGAACATTAACGAGGCACTTCCTCAAGCATGGCTGTTTTACACTGGAATTCAACCCAGGAATAAATAGCAACGTTATATAATCAACTTACAAAACGGCTGGTCTAGGAACAGCAGTGACGTTAACGCAGCGCAGTGCAAACACTGGTGGTGGGAGGGTCATGCTGGTGACCCCGTTACCATTGCAGTCCCATCCACCTATGGAAAAGGCAGGATGGAGTTTTCCCATTAAAAAAACCCAACCAGCTGAGAGACAATCCAGATCCCAGTCTGTTTAGGCTCATGCCAGAAGAACAGTGCTCAAGCTAGGGACTGGACTGGGCGGTCTGGCCAGAAGTGAGTTTTGGAGTCCTTGAGCCACAGCATGTCCAGGTGTACTTGCCCCTGCCACCCTGGTCACCCGCAGGACAGGGTCTCCCTTTTTGAGGCTGCTCCTGGGCAGGGGCTGGGTTGGGTATGCCAGAGCATCTGGAGTCATGGGGGGCTTGGTGATTTTGACCCACCTGACTTTGTAATTTATGGCTTGTGGAGGTTCAGTCAGAACAAGTGTTAACCAAAGAACACTCCGCACCCTGGGGAGCTGCTAGATTTCCTCCCCATGCCCTCTGCTTTGCTGGACACTGTGGAGCTCAGTCCCTACTCCTGTGGTGGGGGAGGAAGCCCCTCGCTGTCCTGGTGGCAGCACTGAGGACACCCACACTGGGCAGACACTCGCCTCACCTACCATGGTGGATGTAAATTATTTACTGCTGCAGTTATAAATTAGAGATGAGTGGTGGCCCCTCTGACTCCTTTTGGATGGATGTGGTCCCTATTAATGAATTTTAAGCATTTTCTGCTGCAAGGGGCAATTTCTGGCAAGAGAACTGTGTACTGAACACTCAGCAGTTCCTGTGGGCTCCTTCCCTGCTGTAGAGGGAGTGCAAGGAGTCACCATTTGCCTACTTACCTCCATCTCCTTTCGGTTTATCAGCAGAAAGGAACAGATGTAATTTTAGTTTACAGGTTTCAGGATGACCATGAAGGCATTGCGCTTTCCCTTGAACCATTCATTACAGCACCGTGCCCAGAATCCTTTTGCAATCCTTTCATAAAATTAACTGCACTTGTAACGTCCTTTACACACGCAGAGCATCCCAAAGCCACAGTATGGATGGCGCCGCTTGGCTCATTGCTTCCACTGGAACGGGAATGTGCAGCATCAGCCCAGACGCTGTCACCCTGATGGGCACCTGGACACCCACGTGGGGAGGGACACGGACACACGTGTGCTGGTGTGTGCACACCAGCGGTGCACGAGGACACGCGTGCAGACACACAGCTCTGTGGCGCTGCCCACCTGCGTGGGGCAGTGCGTGTGCCCCGCTGAGCCGAGCCATGCCATGTCACACCGTGCCACGTGGCACACACCCACCCGACACGGACCCGGCACCGCACACGCGGGACATCGAGACGAGAGCTTTTGCTCATTTTTTTTTAATGTATCACAATGAGCAGGAAACATACGTGATGAAATAGTTCCAAAGGAGTATATTCAATTACCATCTACAGTCAACTCAACTATGACAACAAAGTCTTTTGTGACAGTTTTTTTAAAGTTTTGAAAGTTCCATGTGGTTTGTTTCTGTCAGTCTCATGTATTTTGGTACAGTTCGAGATCAGCATTGTTACAGTAACAAAAAAGCTAACAAGACTACAGTATAGAAAAACACCAAGAACATCATTTTTGGTTTCACTTGCTCTAGTTTTTGTACATTGCAAAGGCTGTTCATAACCCTCTTCACCTCATTTATGCTTTCTGTTCTACCCAAACTTGCCCCCCCAAATAAAAACGAAAAAATAGTCAAAGCTTTGTTTCACAGTGGGCAGTATCAGTGCCGACCAACTGACCGACCAACCAACCAACCAACCGACCAACCAACCAACCAACCAACCAACCCCAATTTCTGCTTCCATTTAAAAGTTTAATTTTTTCTTAAAGCAAAATATATTTCAGCGAGCGTGCCGGCTGTGTCCGCCCCCCTTGTCCCCTGCCAGCCCCGGGCGGCCCCACACACCCCTGACGCCTCTCTTTATTCTCAATTGTATGAAACTTTGGCCATCTTCACCACTTAAAAAAGCTTTTTATTAAAAATAAAAAAGAAACCCGCTCAATGCTAAGTTTGAAGTGTTTTCCTCATGCCCAGCCCGGGCCCCTCTCTGTTGCTCGCTGGGAAGGCCACGCGTGGGCTCGGGGTCACGCAGGGGTTCCCGCGTGCTGACGTCGCTCCCGCAGCCCCCCGGGGCAGGTGTTGGGGCTCTGCGAGCACGAGGCCGGCGCTGGCAGGGCTGGGGATCCCAGCGGGGCTGTGAGGTCCCCTCACTGGCCCCAGGCAAGGGGAGGAGGCAACCTCGCACTGAAAAGTCTCTAGAAACATTTAGAAAAAATACAAGAAAATGAATTTATAAAACTTTTTAGTGGGTGGGAAGGAGGAGAGAGAAATTGCACTATGACCAAGCAATATAATTAAAAAACCGAAACAAGACAAAACAAAAGGATTTCCAAAAGAGACCTTGAGGAATTGGACAGATAAAGCTCGTGTTAAACTGGGAACTGGCATCACAGAGAGAATCCAAAACAAAACAAACAAAAAAATTTCTATATGATACAGACAGAGTAACATACAACAGTTAAATGGCAAAAAATATATATATATATATTTCATAGAATTACAAACAAGATAAAATAATGGAAAACAAAAAACTGTACAACTTTAGAATTTAAAAAATGTTCATCTCAAACACGGGGAGAAATACAAGAACTTCTGTTAAAGAAAACAGTTTGTTAAAACAGCAAATGCTCCGTGGGTACGTGGTTCCGGTTTTGACACCTTGTGCTACAGCTGGGTCCTGGGAGGAACATCCGGTGGTTCGCGCTTTAGTATCGACTACTTAAAAAACAATTAAAAAAGGAATATGTGCATTACCCTAGAAATATGTACAACTGTTCAGGATCTAGTCTTTCATCGAACTAAAACCAAAATTCCATAAAAATATAAGTGTCCCGCTAGAAACCCGCGCTCGTCTCTCGGATGCTCCAATCTCTCGTGGAGGCAGCGAGTGGCTTCGGCCCGGGGAGGAGCGGCTGGAGGCGGTGGGAGGAACCTGCATTCACAGTCTTCCAAGTTCCCTTTTGAAGCAGGAGGAGGATGACGATGGTGGGAGAAGGCTTTCGCGCTTTCGAGGGCAGAGGAAACGGGGGGGAGAAGGAGGTTTTTTCTGTTGGCATTTGGTTACGGAAGGGAACAGCAAAGCATCTACATCTCCAAAATCTACATTTTAGCAGCACAAAGTTTTCCTTTCAAAGTCTGGGCCGAGGTGTGCCCGGGTGCCCGGAGGAGGCCAGGGGGCTCTGGGCATCCCTGAGCCTGGCACCCGCTGCTGCCATGGAGAGAACTTGGAAAGAGAAACCTGCCAGGGGTGCGCTGGGTGCTCACTAAGAGTTGTCTCTCTGCTTGCAGAAGAAGCACAGATAACAACCTGGGTACTTTTTTTATTCTTTATTTAAACTTAGACTTGTTTGTTTAAATCAGAAACAAATTCTCAAGTAAAAAGAATCCTTTTTGCTCATTCTGCACCAGTGGTGAAGGGTATGTCTTTGGATTTTTATTTAAAGCATGAATTTTCTTTAGAGAAAAAAAATGTAACAAAACCTTTTTTTTTTTTTTCAAAAGAAGGAACAGAGTGCAGCCTAATTACACAAACAGAACCGATGCTCAGAGGTCAGGAACAGAGTCTTTGAAGCATTTACAAAATGAGGAAAGGAAGAGGGGAAGAGAAAAAAAAAAAAAAAGAGAAATGGAAAATAAGAACAAAATAAGTGCACAAGGGTAACAGACATAGGTAAATCGTATGTATACGCCTTAAAAAGTTTCAAACCCCCAACAAAAAATATTCTGCAAGGGATCCTACTGACCCCCAAAACCCTTTGAACTTCTTTCTTTAGTTTTTATAAAATAATTATGCAACCACCCTCTAAGAAATGAAGGTAGCGACCATAAGTGGAAGATTACAGGATGGGGATGGGGATAAAGGTACAAAGGGGAGAAAAGCTCAGGCGAGTCGATGGATCGCAATCTATCTGGCTAGGAATGAACAAGACAACATCAAATGAGAAGCCGTCAGCTGGACCATACAAAAGCTAAATGTACACAAAAGGGTTTTTTCTTTTAAATCTACCATACTGCTTCAGTTCATTTCCAATGCAACAATCTACTCAACACCAAAAATGGTCATATCTATCATAAATACAGAAAGTCAGTTGTTTTAAAACTTTTTTTTTTTAAGCTCCGAGTCCTCAACACTCTCTGTGTGGGTTTTTTTTTTTCTGAAAAGTGGGAGTGCTTAACTTTTCCCCTTGGAATTGGCTTCAGCAGAAAAGCTACCCTTAAAATCCCCGAAAAGCTAAAGCAGTTCACATTGTTTTTCTCTTGAATACTTTCTGCCCATTTTAAATTAACAAAAAAAAAAAAAAAAAGAAAAAAAAATCCTTTTCTGGAACAAAAACAAAACAAAACAAAAACCCCAAAACAAATGAAAGAAATTTTATATATATATATATATATAAAACAATGATTCTGAAAACAGAACAAAGTGTGAGCGATTGACCTGAGAATAAAAAGACATTACATTTCTTTTTTCTTTTAGCAAGCCATTGGTATCTGAATGCTAAGATAGCAAGAAATTTAAAACTGTCTCCAGGTGGGCTGCTTTCCCATACAGCGCTGCCGGGCTCTGCTGTGCTACTGACGGGGGATCGGACAGGGGCAATGTACAGGGGCGCGAGCTCCGCAGGCGCGAGGAGGCAGCACGGGCCTTCGTCTCCCAGACCAACAGTACCTTCGAGAGGACAAATGTAACAGATTTTTTTTTTTTTTCTTTTTCAAAGTTTTATTTTATTAAAAGGAAAGGAAAAAAGAAATGTAAAACCCACCGGCATCGTTATATGGGAAAACAACCCACGTTTTTTCTTTTTTTCTTTTTTCTTTTTTTTTTTTTGGTTAGAAGCTTTGGAATTGCAGTTAGTCTATTTTTGAAATTGGTTTGTTATTAACTTTTTTATTTAAATTCATTTTCATTGTTCATCTTCAAAGCTTACAATCTGAAGGTGTCCATTCCTACGCTAGCTAGACCACTGTCCTTAGGGCAGCCGGGGTCCCGGGGCCCCTCCGCCGGGCTCGCCGGTCCATCTGACTTTTGGCTAAGATCCGTGTCAGACTCCTCCGAATAGTCGTCTGTTGGCATCGAGGGCTGAACCCCTGAGGTGCTGCATGAACTTGAGGTAACCGTTGAAGATGAGGAGAGAGGAGGGAAAGGCGGTGGTGGCGGCTTCCCCGGCGGGGCGCGGGAGGCTGCCGGGGGCCAGGACTTTCTGGAGGCGTGGGGGGAAGCCGGGGGGGGCCGGGGGGGCGGGGGGCTGTCGTTTGAGTGAGCGGCCGACTGCGAGGTAGATGCGGTGCTGGGGTCGGGGGGGCAGGCAGAGTGAGGTAATAGACTGGGGTGCTCTTTGGCGTTTCTTGCTGCTCTGGTGATTGTTCGGTGTTTGTGCGGGGCTGACTCGAGATGCTGACTGAGGGCTTCGTCCCCACACACCGTGCTCTCGCACGCCACACACTGGTACGAGCCGCTGCCCTGGCCGCTGCCGGTGGGCACGTGAAGCACCATCTCATGCAGGTTCGCCACGGACTGGCCGAAGAAGCAGAGGGACTTCAGGTGGTCGCTGGCCGCCTCCTGGTCGCCAAAGCACGCCTGGCACTTGCGGCAGACCAGCTTGTACTGCACCTTCGGGACGATGAAAGGGTCGCAGAGGGAGTCCGCGCCCTTGCCTTCTGCTTCGGGCTCTTCTTGGGGTTTGGGCAGGAGGGGGGACACCTCGCGGGGTGCATTCTTCTGCTCCTCTTGCTTGGGGGGTTCTTTGGCAGGGTCTTTGTCCGGGGTGGCAGCCCCCGTGGGGACGGGGGTTTGGCTTCCTTTGGGCTGCTGCGCTTTCTGCTGTTGCTGCTGCTGCTGCTGCCGCTGCTGCTGCTGCAATGCCTCCTGCAGACTCTGCTGGTATTGCTGGTACTGCTGCAGCAGCGAGCCGGGGGACAGCCCCAGCAGCGCCTGCGACAGCGCGGGGCTGTAGGGGAACAGCCCCTCCATCCCGTACATGGGCTGCAGGTACCCGCTCTGCAGGGCGCCAGGGATCTGCGGGGCGTAGTAGGGGGAAAAGCCGGGGACGAAGTAGGGAAGGAACTGGCTCGTCAGCAAGGTGGTGGGGTCTGAATTCAGGGCGGCCTGCAGCGCCTGGAGCTGGGTGGGTTCCACCGCGTACTCCATGGCAGGCAGTGGGGCTGCAAGGGCACCCGCCGGCGCCTCCCCCTTCTCCTTCTTGGGCCCTGGCAGGGGGTCCCCCTTCCCCTTCGGTGCCTTCTCCTTCTCTTTTGCCTTCTCGCTCTCCTTCTCCTTGCGCTGCGGTGGGGGCGCCTGCTGCGGCTGTGGCTGTGGGGTCGTCGCCGGAGGTTGCTGTGGGGCCACGGCTGCTGTGGCTTGTGCCGGGGTGGGCGAGCTCAGCGCGGCCGGGGGCTGCTTATTTGGTAATCCAGAGGTGGGGAGGCCAGGTGAAGGGACGCTTGTGCTGGGCAGGCCCATCAGGTTGGGTTTGGGAGAAGTTAAAGCTGCAAGAGGGAGAAAGAAAGGTGAGAAGTCACTGAATTCTGGGCAGGCAGAAACCATGAGGGTGACCCCAGGCCACCCCATAACTACTCCAGAGCATCCATCTCTGCTGCATGAGGGCACCAACCAGCCCAAGCTGCTCTGTTGCCACAGCGCAGGTTGGAGAGCCCATCCCTGCTCCCACCCACCCTGAAGAATGGTTCCTGTCCCGCTCCACAGGCCCTGTCCCATGGGGATGTGCCCCCTCGGCCCCCACCGCCTGCGGCTGCCTTGGCTGCGCTGCCCAGTGGCACTGACTGCAGTGTCTCTGATGGGGACACCCACCAGCGCCTGGGATGCCCAGCACAGCTGATGTTCTACTGACTCCTCTGAAATTCCCAAATGATTAACACTGATGTCAGGATCTGCTCTAATGGTTCTACATGAAAGGGTGGGAACGCTCAGTATTGCCACACCCCCACAGACTGGGAAGTCCTGGTCATGGCAACTGGGGACTGAACAGGCTAGACCAGAGTTATTTTGTCCTTATTAGACTGGTGTTCATGAATCCATAAACCTCTGATGCAACCCCTTCCAATGTCAGACTGTCTGGGCACTCAGCTTCTGAGCAATTCCAGAGTTTATGTGGTGTTCAGACATTCCCCCTGGGCACGAGCATTGTGTTTTGGGTGGAATTAAAAGCACTGTGATGCTTCCTCATTAAGGAGATGGATTAATGGTGGAATGAGAACCCTGTCCCTCTTCCCAACAGCAAGAATAGCCAGTAACAACACTGTCCCTGGTGCCTATTTCTGCTCTCACAGCTGACGGTGGTTAGGGGCAAGACGTGTGCAGCTCCCGGAGTCACCTCCATTAGTCACAGCTGCTGCAGCTGCCAAACGTGCTCCTAAAGAGGAACGTTTTGCTTGGAAAGTCCCTCAATGCCGTCTGGGGAAAAAAACCAACCCCAGAAACAAAGCTCCAAAGTCCTGCTGGCACAGCCTTGTTTGCTCCCAGCTCTGGAGCAGGAACCTGCTCCAGGATCCACCTGCTGCAAAACCCATGAGTAAAAGCCAACCTTTCCCTGACGAACCTGAGTCTCACCGCTGTGGCGGGGGCTGCTCAGGGAACAGCCTGAGCAGGACCAGTGGCAGAGCCTGGAACCAGCTGTGGAGGCATGGCCACTTTTATTTTAGGTTGTACCTCCAAGGAGCCACAGGAGGTTTGGGAGGAAGGCAGCTGGAGCTGGGACGGTTCAGTCATGTCTGATCCAAACCCTTCTGAAACCTGTGTCTGCTCCTGACATGGGGCTGAGACTACAGTGATCTGTGACAGCAGGACAGGTACAGAGTGAGGCTCCACACAGCGGCCTCAGAAATCTCGGATAAGGGCACATTATGGATGGACACCATTGAAATGGATGTTCCCCAGCTGAACGGTCCTCAGAGGTTCAAGTGCAGGAGCAGCAGGTAATTCATAGTGTTCTTGGATGCATGGCCTTATCTGCTCTGACAGGCCCGGAGCTGCCATAGCCTGACCTTTGGAGCTTTATCTAAAGGACACAAATAGTCTGTTTGACTTTCTAAACAGCTCAGTCCTGTCTAGGCAGTTGCTGACAGCGTTTAAGATTCATCAGATGCAATCCCATCTCCTCAGGACACATCCTGTGCTTCAGAGAAAAACAAAAGCAACAGTACAGACTGAAGTGCAAAAAAGTAATTTTAGTTGTTATTATAAATTTAGAGCATTAAGAAAACAGTGCAGAGCAACCTGCAATTGGGTGACAATATGATTCGCTGAAGAGATGCTCCTGTCCGAGTGCTCTGAAATAAGATCTGTGGTGAGAACAGACAGGTGGCATGAAAATCCTCGCCATGCGCAGGGGCCCTTCAGACACGCAGTGAAACAAGGCCTTTGGATCACGTTTTCTAGGTCACTGCTGGTAACTGACCTGCACCTTCCACTGCCAGTGTTTGCTACATGGCTTAGACTTTCCACCTATCCACCAGGAACAAGGGAAAAGAGCATCCTCAAAAGATAAAGTCCACTATTTGAGATTAGGCCACCCAAAGGACTATGCAAAATTTCATTTTTAGGTAGCACTGTTACAAAAAATCTTATTAAAATACAAACTAGATTTGACCTTCAACCACACTGTTGTTTGTTGAGAAGGTACTTTCAGGTCATGGCCACCCATCACTCAAAACCCATCCTCAGCTGCACTGGGATTTGTCCTGGAGGTCACCACAGGGACACATAAAAATGCACCGCAGGTCTGTCACCAATGCTACCAGGCACACCATAGCTTTCCCTAGAAAGAGTTTGGACTTTCGAACACCTGGGATGGGACCACATAAACCTAATTTAATATCAAAAGGAAACGAATAATGAACAATGTGTTCAGCACATTAGTCCTTCTGTTCCATTGGATAAATCCTCTGTTCTCCACTTCCTTGGAGGTGTTTCAGGATTTCTAGTCTGTGGTAACACACAGAGACATGCAGCACGTCTAGACATTGCTCTAGTTCAGACTTTTGCTAGAAAATCTGAGTTGAGGAATTAAAGATAAAATACCTGCTGCTTATTCATGAAGTCAACATGCTGGACTAATGGTCTGGGAATCTTGTTATCAGTCATTCCGAAGGAACGACTGCTTGTGCTAGAGATGTGCTAAGTGTGCCTGAGCAGGATAACACTTGTACCCACCTGTGTTGGATGGAGTGAAGCTGGGTAAGGATGGGCTGTTGAGGCCTGGGAGTAAGACTGGAGGGATGCCCTGGAGCGCTGGGTACGCAGCAGGAAGGTTCAGAGCTTGCAGGGGGGTGTTGTCAAACATGCCCTGCTGTTGAGCTGCCAGACCAAGAACCTCATTGGCTTTTTTGATCCGGTCCAGCTCCTGCTGAGCCATCAACTGACGTACAGTAGCTGGGTCGAAATACTCCTTTTCCTTATCCAACTGGCTTCCAATGGTTTCTTTAACTTTGGAGATATGCTGTTGAGAGAAGATATGGTCACGTACAGACAGCCGAGCGCTGTACTTGATGCCACACAAAGTGCACTCTGTTTTGGGTCCCTCGTAACTTGTTTGGTTTATACCAAAATGCTTGGCCATGCTGAGTTTTGACTTCTTCTCCTTTGCCCTTGCATTCTGGAACCAGACCTGAACAACTCTCTTTGGCAGTCCAATGTCATTGCCCAGGACCTCACACTCCAGCATGGTTGGTGTCCTGTAGTCATTAAAGCATGACTTAAGAACCTTGAGCTGGAGATTAGTCATCTGAGTGCGAAAGCGTTTCTGTCCGGGCCGGTCCCCGCTCTCGCCAGACTTGCTGGCTGAACCACTTGCGCCAGGGCTGGGCGAGCAGGGGTCTGCAAGGCTGGAGGTTTCACTGTAGTCCACAGTACCTTCATTGTCGTACTCTTTGCTGTAAAAGCTGGGAGCTGGGCTGACCAGGCCAGAAGACAGACGATCTTCGTATTCAGACATTGCTATCATGGCAGCTTTTGTCAGACCTTCACTGGGTCCCGATGTGGATTTGGTTTCGGTTGCAATCCCTGTTGCACTATCGTTGTCTGCATTGCCTTCGTCTCCTGTGGTGGTGTCCGTGATCGCGGTGTTGACAGAAGAGCAGTCATCGTTGTCCAGCTTTGTCTGGTCAAAGCTCAGATTGACTGAGGACATGGATGGACTCTCGAAGTCTTCAATCCCTTCCACCTTAATGGAGGACGGACTCAGCAGAGTTCGAGGTGACAGTTCCATGCTCTTGTTCACCGGGGAGAGGGGAACACTCTGTCCGTCACTGCTAGTTGGTGGCATGTGGGAAAAGCTGGCTCCATCAAAGATGTCTCCCTTCATCTGAAGTCCCCCATCGCAGTCCAGAAGCATTGCAGACAGTGTCAGGTTGTACCCAGCTCGCTTGGCTTCATGCCAGTGCCGGGATCGGATATGAGCTTCCAGAGCTGTCTTTGCTTTAAAGAGAGCTCGGCAGAAGGGACACCTTCTGTGGGCTTGGGCCGGCCCCACAGCTCTGAACTGCCCTTTCCTCTCCCGTGCACGGGTGTTCTGGAACCAAACCTGCACCACCCGCTTCTTCAAGCCCACTTCATGCGCAATGTGATCCAGCATCTTCCGTGTAGGGTTGGAGTCGAGCAAATATTTCTGGTACAGAATTTCTAGCTGCTCGGGGGTAATGGTTGTCCTTAGACGTTTATCCCTTTGGGGTTCTTCTCCCCCAGTCCCACTGTCATTCTCTCCAGGGCTTGCGCTGGCCTTTTCCTCCAGCTTTCTCTTCAGCGTGTTCATGGTGGATGTTGGAGTTGACGGTGAGGTGGCCGAGCTTGCTGGAATCTGTGGTAACGTTCCAGACAGCAGCTGGCTCGCCAGTAGTGGATTACTGGGATCAAAAAGCATGAACGGCATATCCAGAGTTCTGTCCAGGAATGGGGGGTGGATAAACTGGTTCTGTGCACTCAGGAAATGGAGCTGCTGATGCTCCTGCCAATGCTCGAAGGAAGGAAATGCCAGCTTACACTGGTCACACTGGTATGGGATTAGTTGAGGAGGTAGGTTTGCCAGCTGCTGAGGGGTGGAGGTGTGAATGGGTTTGAGGGAGAGGTGTGAGAGCTGAGATGGACTTGGGCTTGACTGTGACAAGGAGCATTGAGGGGGCTGAGGGGGAGGAGGTGGCTGCTGCAGTGAGGAGGGGGAGGATAACTGTGAAATCTTTTGGTGTGCTGAACTTGTCTTTTGTTCTCCTTGGTCCTGTTGCTGCTGAGACTCTTGCTTTGGTTGCACTTGCTTCTCTTGGGTTTGGTTTTGCTGTGTACTTGGAGGTTCAGACTGCTTTGGTTTCTCATCTGTAGGTTCTACTTTAGAACTAAAGGTGGAGGAATCGTCTGCCTCTGCTGTGAGCTGCAGAAAAGCTGAGGAGGTTGTGTTGGCTGAAGATGTAGGTGTGCTGTAAGCTTGTGAGGGCATTGGTGTGCTGCAGGAGGAACTGGTTGGAGTCAAGAGCTCCATTGCATCCATAGAGTCTTCGTTCTGGCTATCATCCTGTCCATCCTCATCCTCATCTTTGTAACAAAGCTTTTTCTGGTGTTTAATGAGATCAAAAATGCGCTGAAAGACCAGACTGCATTTTTTGCACTGGTAGTTCAAGTTGCTTGTTCTAATGTACCTGTCGTTTGTGAGCTCGCGTCGCTCCCCATCTTTGCCTTCTCCCTGATTTTCATAGTTTTTCCTAGCTTTCTGACGGGCATTCTGGAACCACACCACTATAACACGCGTGGGGAGGTTCAGCAAGTTAGAAAGCTGCTCAAATTCATCGTCCTTTGGGTAAGCATTGGCATCAAAGAAGTCCTGCAGGACTCTGAGCTGGTAGTCAGTAAAGCGTGTCCGAGAGGACCGCTTGCTTCCCCAGTACTCCTGCTTTTGAGGCTCTGGAGAAGGAGGCCGTGAGTCTATCTTTAGCTCTTCCAGGCTAGTAATGGGAGGGTTGCTGAAGTTGTATGGGGAGTCCTTGTTACGCTGGCGCTCCTTGAACAGGGTGTTTCTGAACCAGTGCTTGATCACTTTCTGGGGCAATCCGGATTTGTCTGCCATCTCTTTGATCTGTTCCTCACTTGGGGAATTGTTAATGTCAAAATACTGCCGAAGGACTCTGAGCTGGTCATCAGTGATCCGTGTCCGTGGCCTCTTGTTCTGCTGCTGCTGGAGAAGGCTGGGGTTCAGCTGATGCTGGTACAACTGGGCCAAGTCGGCGGGTAGGGGATCTACAGGGCCCAGCTGGGGCGGCAGCTGCGCGGGTAATGTCTGCAGGGGCATGGTTTGCATCATGAGTGGTGAGAAGATGGGGAGCTCCATGGGCATGGAGAGCTGGGTGAGTGGCACAGATGGCTGGGCTGGTGCAATCGTGGGAGAAGTAATCGGTGGGGCAGAAGTAGGGATGGCAGGAGCGGCAGCCGGCTGAGGAGGAGCTGGAGGGAGCGGAGGGGGGGGCGGTGGAGGCGGGGGTGGTGGCTCGGGGGTCTGAGGCCGCAGTGGGTACAGTTTGTCGTAGTGTTCTCTGTACTGTTTGGCAAATTTCTCCAACTGCTTAAAGGGAAAGTAATGTTGGTGAACGTGCTCTTGGTGGCTCTTCAGGATGAGGATGTTTGAGAATAACTTGCCGCACGTATCGCACTCCAGCTTTTCCAAGTTCTCACCTTGGTCTGTCTTCCCGTTTTTCTTCTGCACTTTCTGCTTGTTCTCGTTGTACTGAATGACAAGCTCAAAGCCAAAGTTTTCCAGCAAGGCTTTGGTGGCGTTGCCCCTTGCATCAGAGGCGATCCGTGGGGGCAGGATGGAGGGCTCTGAACTGCTGCCTGGCACAAAGTCCTTCTTCTCTTTGAGCTTTAAGTTATCAGGCAGAGACTCCTTCAATGTTACATTATTGTCTCCCCTCTCTGCGCTTTCCCTTTCCCGTGGGGTTTCTTTATCTTTCTCCTTCACTATGGATTTATTCTTCTTCTCTGGGTGCTGGCTCTGCTGTAACAGGACGGAGTGGGGTTGTGATAATGACAGCTGACCTTGCTGCTGCTGCAAGAGCTGTGGATGGCTCTGCTGAGGGAGCTGAACTTGTGCCTTCAGGTCCTCCAGCAAAGTTGGACCCGTCCCAGTCAATGTCAGGGCACCGCTGGTGACAGGCAAGCTGACTTCTGGATTGAGCTGGAACTCGGCACTGGGGATGTAGAATGGGAACAGAAGATGCTGCTGCTGCTGCAGCTGCAGAAGGGTCTCGGTGGTCATCGGAAAGTGCGGCAAAAGTGCTGGGTTGAAGAGCTGGGACTGCAGGAGAGCAGCTTGCTGCTGCAGCTCCTGCTGCAGGTGGGCCTGGACCTGTGCCTGTGCCTGTGCCAAGGTTTGGGCTTGTTGCTGCTGTTGCTGCTGCTGTTGCTGCTGCTGCTGTTGCCTGGATGCAATCATGTCTGCCAGTTTCTTGCGGTTCACCTCTTTGGGCTCCGAAGGGGAGGAGATGTTAGTGCTTACAGGGTTACCCAACGGAGGAATTCCCACGCTGTCGCTGGACACCTGGTTGAGCAGGCTGGGAATGGGAGTGGTGCCTGAAGTGCTCGTGCTGGTGGTTGCAAAAGCATTGCTGGCACTCACGGGGCTCGGTGTGGAAGAACCCAAGGAGAGGCCGCTGCTGCTGACGTTGCCAGCCCCATTGCTGCTGCTGCTGCCTGCTGCCTCCAGCTTGGCCGCGCGGGCCTTGGTCTGGTGCAGGACAGACCTCATGTGGATCTCCAGGGTTGAGCTCTGGCTGTAGGCCACGTTGCAGGTGTTACACTTGAAAGGTTTGTTGTCTGGGCTGCTGGTTGGCTCAGGTTGCCCAGTAGCAGACTCTTGGAGGGCTCGTTTCAGTTTATGCAGATGAGAAACAGAATTGTAATGGACCAGGAGAATGTTCTTCTGTGTGAAGGATTCCTTGCAGACTGTGCACTTGTATGGGCGAGACGGATCTAGGAATTTCTCCATAGTGAAGTTAGGGCCCTTCCTGAAGGGTAAGGCCCTTTTTGGTTCTGAGCCAGAGTCCTCCTGCACGGAACCAGAATCGCTGCCTGTCGGGCTCTGCTTATCTTCCAGGTCGCTCTCTTCCTCCTTATCTTCCTCAACTATTATTGTGTGGTCCTCTGCAAGTGAAGGGTCACCCATAGCAAGGAGGTCTCCGTTGACCAAGAGACCACCATACAGCTGCTGAATGTCGGCCTCGCTCAGCTCTAGGTGGCTGGTTTCCAGGTGCTTCTTCAGGGCCTGGAAGGTTCGGAAGCTGCGCTGACAGAGGCAGCACATGGTGGCTGCCCGGATGACGTGGTACTGGGAGTGGAGCTGCAGCTTCTCAATGGTTTTGAAGGCCAGGCTGCACTGGTTGCAGCGGTACTTGTAGACGTGGCGGTCAGAGACCGGCAGCTGAGGCCGCTTGGCGTGGACGTCGTTGAAGTGTGTCTGCAGGGCTGCTGAGCTCTTGAACACCTGGCTGCAGCCCTTCTTCCAGCACAGGAAGCCAGAGTCCTCCCGGGCAGCGCTCGGATCAGCTGGAGCAGGCTTGGGGTCCCCGCTGTGCTCTGCACTGTCTGATGGCAAAAGGTTCTTCCCTGTGTCCTCAGAGATCTCTGTGAAAACAGAATTAGAGCAAACCCAAAAATTACACCAGCACACCAGGGTGGATGAACACTCCCTTTCAGTCCTGAATACATCTTTTTTTCTCTCCAAGACAATGAATATTTCTAACATTTCTCCTCTATCTTCATTCATTTATTTCAATACCAGCCCATTACCCTCATCATGGCCCATTGCATAAACCTACACAATTTACTTCCTTGCACACTTTGAATATCTAGAAATGATTCACACACACGCATCCCTTAGTGCATTTATCACCTTCAATTCTCCCTTTCAAGTGAAGGCCACTCTGCCATCTCTGTCTTTACTGTTCCTGCCTATTTTTAAAAAAGAAGGTTCATCAAACTGAACATAGTATTTGAGTCTTGGTCCTACCAAAGCTAGGATCAACAGGAATGAAACTGGTCCCTAACCAGGTGATATAACTGGGGGAGTGGTGGGACCATGGACCTCACTGATCTGCACTCACCAGGCTGCTTCCCCAGCTCCTCGGTGCCTGAGTTACCATCCTTCTCTGGAGCAGCTGCTGGGAGGAACATGCTGCTGGGCATCATCACCTCAGGGGTTGTCACCTGGAGACAAGGGGAAAGGGCATGGGGAGAAGAAAAACACAGGAAAATATTTTAAACATCTTCAGTGGCAAAACTAGACATTGGTATTATGAAGTCAGAGGTGTCACTTCACAGCTCACTGAAGACTCGTATTTATTAGACAAAGCTCACATCAGTCAAAAGTGTTTCTACAGTTACATTTTGGACATAATTAGCAGTGCACACTTGAAGAATAATCTTATTATTAATATTTTTCCTTTATGTAGAATTCAGACTTTGATCACTGACAATGTTTTGTCATGGGCTGTGAAACTTCTTGTGCAACCAATTAGGTAGATAAGTTGAAAGGCCCACCTTAAGCTGCTGAAAACATAATAAGGCCCCTAATTAAATCATACCTCGTAAAGTACGCTGTAATCTTGAACCAGGGAGCATTGCAGCACTGTTTTCAAAGTGTATCGATGCAGGGAAAGGAGGCGCATGAGAAAGAAAAGTACAAATACGGAGAGAGGTGACAAAGGAAAGGATGAATAAGGAAGGACTAAAAAGAAAGCAAATTTTGAAATGAAAAGCTTTTGGTAACCCTTTCCTTGCTCTGAATTATGCATTCCCTTTGCCCCTCTTCAAGTCTTTGCCTAGATCCTGCACCAGTAAAACCAGTACAGTGCTGGTTTTGGTGTGGGAACACCCACACTTCTAAAGAGCTGTAGAGTCTGCATGGCTCATCTGGAGAGGCCCTCTGGAAGAGCCAAGTGCACACACTCATCCTGTTCTGGAAAACTGTTTCTTTGGATATACCTGGTCACACACAGACCCACAAACCACCTTGCTAGCAGCCTGCACATGGCTGGCATCAGACACAGGACAACGAATGTCCTTCTGAATGTCCAGAGCCAGTGACTTACACTGCTGAAACACTGCCTCACAGCACCTGGACAGACAGACCTGTGCCCCCATCACCATCCATTTATGTTCCAGCACACGGCTGCCAGTGCTGGTCAATGCCTGTGGCAAGTGAAGACACCTCTACAACCTCAAGCAGCTGCCCATGCCACGCCACTGACACCCAGGGAGTGCTCCCCTTTCACCAGGTACTCCTGGTGATGCCTGTGGTGCTTCTGCTCCCAGCCTCCTGCTGCTAGGAAGGTGAGGCACAACTAAACACTCCCGGACAACTGTGTTTCCTGGCAAAACAAGCCTTTCTATCCTTCTGCTAGACACAGAGAGGGCATCTGAGCCCTGGATCTCAGGAGAGAAAGAGTGCATGCAGTGGCTTTCTGCACAGCCAAGGCCCACAGGGCTCTGGCTGAACTGCAGGAGATGGGAGCATGCCTGTGGTGAAGCTGAAGCTGGAGAATCTCAGGATGAAATGATGGCACAGGAATGGCTGCAGAACCTTGACCTGAGACATGAGGGGTGTGGAGCTCCCTCCCATTCCAAGGACAGCTGGTACATGGAGGTGAGTGCTGGGTCCCATGGATGCCAGCAAGGAAGGCAGCTGACACATCCCAGGAGGGAAGCTGAGCACACCAAACTCATTCCACCTTTTACTCTAAGCAGGAGTGTCTGATGGCTGCGGGTGGTGGGTTGGGAGACGTGAAAGGTCACTGGTTAATTCCCAGTAGCTGGGCTCGGAGGAGGGGGACAAGCAGGGAGGCCAAGGAGGGAAGGCAAGAAGAAACCGTTCCTCTCAGCTTTAGCAGCAGGGAGAGCGCTTTCCTAGGATCTTTAGGAATTATGAAAAATAAATCATGAGAAATTAAAAAAAACCCCAACAGAGTAGAAAAAGAATAAAATTATCTAACACCTCAGCTGCACATCATTATAGAGCTGTGGCTTTTCATAGGCGTTACAGTACGGCAGCCGTCCCCACCACCATGCTCAGTACGACGGATCAGTAATTGTTTTCATACACTTTAATTAGAAAAACTCAGATGGCTATGAATAATAATGGAAAAGAGAGACTTTTGCACTTGAAAGGTTGAAGTCAATCAAGTGTGAATGACGGCAAAAAAGAAAAAAAAAAGACACCAATTCATCAGGCCTCTGTTGTCTCGCCGCGTCTTTAATCATAATTCCTGATTGGGATTCAAGAAGGCAGTAAGCAGCGGTTCTTTGTCTGCCTTCACCTTCCGTCAATTAACTCTCCCCGAAATATAATCATCAACCTCACATGCTCCTCTGCATCTTAATCTGGGGCTCCAAACCACTAAGTCCTGCCCTATATGTGTTTAAGTAATTACCTTTATCTACCTGCATCTCCACAGCTACCATTCCTTCCCTTCCTTCCACCCTCCCTCCATCAAAGGGAAAAAAAAAAAAAACAAGAAAAAAAAAAAGAGGTGGGAAGAAAAAAAAAAAGGCTGTGGTACATTAAATTGCTACAGGCACAAAATCCCCAAAGGCAAACAGAAAAAAGCTTGGGAAAAAGTGCATGGTAACTAGAAATTCTGGATATGGATGTGGGGAACTGTGGCGGTGCAGCCACAGGGGCTGGCCCTGGGGAGCAAACCCCTGGAAACAGGGCACTGGCCAGCAACTGGACTCAGTCAGGTCCTCTGGATCCATCCAGGCTGCTCCTGCCCCTTTCCTACACCCTTATCCAGGGCAGGACCCTCTGCCCCTTCATCCCCATAGACCAACCCCGAGCAAGTGGCAAAGATAAAAGGAGTGCAAATGGGCTGCATGTCTCAAATTACTTTGCACTGACATGGAATTCCAGACTGCCCTTTTTGTAGGGTTCATCCTTTTACACTGCAAACCTATCTGAGGACACCCCGTATCCTTGGACCTGCAGGACTCTCCTGGCACACTGTGACTGCTTTTCATATAACCCAAGAGTGGGGGCACAACGGGGCAGGAAGGTGCAGTGCCCCCAGCAGGTGAGGCAGGAGCGGTGCTCTGTGACACGGCATTTTGTACTGCAGATGTATTTCATGGCATTAACTGTTCCAGTGATCAAGAGGACCGTGTTTATCTGGAGCACAGCCTGTGTTAGCACGTGTGGCTGTCAAATGCTCTCCACCTTCCTCTCACCTGCACAGGCGATACCTGGCGTATCATCTTGGCATCCCTCCTCAGCTCAGCATCCCCCCCCCTTTGATTCCTGTCTCCCTGTTTAAATGTCTCCTCAACACCGTTTCACGACAACAACACGTCAGTCAGTGTGAGCCGTTACTAAAACACAACCCTACAGCTGTGAGTTCAATAAATGTGGTTTGTCTCTTCCCTTCCCTTCTCCTGCACACAGCTGTTCTTCTCTGTCTAACACCAAACCATATGCACTGCACGGCTGTAGCCACCATCTCCTGGCCCACAAGCCACCAGCAAAGCCTCTTCCAGCATGGCACCTGTCTCAGTCACCCCAGATCCACCTCTGTGCACAGCCTGAGCTCACTATTGCCTGTGGTTCTGACAGCTGGGGTCCCTCTTGGTTCTCCCAACTGTTACCACACAGAAGGTCCTTAGAGGATGGGAAGTTGTTTGACAAGTCTCTCTGCTTCCAAGGACCCTTCCTTTTGGGTGAAATTCAGACCCCTTCAGCAGATAAAATTTCTTTATGAAGATGAGATCCATGGAGAGGCATGGGGACCCCACTTCAGTGGACATTTCTATGGATGAGGTGGCCCAGGGAGGACTGTTACAGAGCACCCAAGGGCTGATGGGCCACGTGTCCTGCCTACCTCTCACTCCAGTATCCTCAGCAGATGACACGCCCTGACACCTACAGACCTGTCATCATGCTGGAGAACGACCAGTGGGCCCACTCCTCACCAGAGACAATCTCCAGCAGTGACAAGCACAGCTCCTGCCACCACTGGCTCTACTGGATTTTTAATGACTGACTGTAGAACCGCTCGTTGTCAGGGCTGGAGGCTTGGAGCCCAAGACCCACCAATATGACACCCAAATACTGCTGGCACGTCCGAAAAATTACTCTTGGTCAGCAAGAGCAGCCAGTTTCCCTCACACTACACCTGCCTGCGCTGTCTGCAGATTGAGGCATTAAATGCAGGGACAGTTCCTCCAAAAATGCCCCAAAATGCTGGAATCATGTGGCTCTGAAAAGAAAACCTCTAGAAGGAGTCTGAGGAGAGACATCCCCATGTCCATGCAACCAGGGGAAATACAGACAGGAGGCAAGGTTCCCCACCAGACAAAGGAGGTAATTTCCATTACAAAGAGAGAGAGAGGGTGCTGGAGTGAAAAGCTTCATTAGACTCCGAGAGGCAAAGCGATGGCAGTATACCAAGGTCACTTCTAATTTAGACCATCTAATTGGCAAACATGGCTCCAAATGGCTATCATCTCACAGGGCTCAGAATTAATGAAGCCCGATTATTTTCATTACCTTCATCCGAGATGGAGAATGAGACAGAGAGTGAGAGGGAAAGGGGGGAGAGGGAGGGGGCGAGAAGGAGGGAGAGAGAAAAATTGAATGACAGCAGAAGGGAGAGAGCAATAAGAAAAGACAATGGGAAAGAGGGAAAAAATGTAAAGATAGCAAGAGGGGGAAGTGAGATGGCAGGGATGGGCAGGAATGACTCCTGAAGCAAGGGAGAAAAGAAAAAGATGGAAAGAGGGTTGGAACACTGGGAAGACGCCCTAAACTGAGGAAGAGAAAGCTGACAGCAAAGATGATGGGACAGGAATGTGCAGAAGGATAAAGCAGACTGTGGGAGGAGGGAGAGCTCCTGCTCCCAGAGGCTCTCGGGAAGCCGTCCTCTCTCCCAGCTCCAGCCCATCAGTCTTGTCAATCGCCTGCGCGGGCGAACTGCACTTCACCCTCATTACGGGGCCCTGTGGAGCCGAGCGGGCCCAAGCAGAGGTTGTAATGGGAAAGATGGAGCCTGGCCCTGCTCAGAGCAACTGAGATGCCATGGAGAGCAAACCTGGCCACATTCATCCACCAGCTCTGTGGAAGGGAAGCTGCAGGAGGTGGGGGGATAGTGTGAGCCCCAGCCTCTGTCCCTGTGTGGCATTGGAGCACGGTGTGCTCTCCATTCCCCTCAGCCAGCCTTGCCAGCCCCCATCCCTGCACCAGGGCTGGCGGGAGGATGCGGGGGTCCTGTGGGACAGCCAGCCCGGCTGCTCGCTGATATGAAAAGGAGGGAGCACGACCAGGCAGCTCTGAGATGCCGAGTGCAAGCAGGAGCCGTTACCATGGCAACAGACATATTAGACACTGCAGGTTCCTGAACGGCGTCTGATAAGGTGTTATTAACTGGAGCCTCCTCCAACGCTGAGCACAGTGACACTGTGTCGAGAGGGACCCAGTTCCCAGTTACAGGGATGCAATTCCCTTGCAGTGACACCAAGACCTGACTCACGTGTCAAACCGAGATGGGATCTTCATGAGAATGAGCAAAATTAAGACCCTCTGATGGTGCCACGTTCTGCATAAATTGCTCAAAATTTTTGTCATTGAATAAAGATGCACCTTCTTCCCCTGTGGTGTTAGACCCAGAGCAGGAGAGGTAATCCTTCTCCCCATATATGTCTCTGGGTGCCAGAGGAAAGAGCCAGTGGCAATGGAAGGTGGGGAAACCAGAAACAAGTATGAGGATGAGCATCAAGGCTGGGCTAGTCTCTGCCGATCCCAGCAGTCCCTCAGCCCTGCTGCAGCACAGTAGCTGTGCTCACCTAAGGGACTGTCCCTGACCTCCTCTGCAGAGTGTCCTGAGCTCCTAAATGAGGGACTCCTGCCAGTCCCCCATATCCTGGAGGACACAGATCTGCCTGAGGATGGACCAGCCCAATGCTTTTGCTCCAGACTGCACATCCTGCCCACAGCCTGGCTCAAACTACACCACTCTACACCAGCAAAACAGCTACCCTGAGCAAACTGGTTACACTCACTGGCCTAAGGAAGGTGCTCAGCTTTTGCTCGCTGCTCTTAGAAGGTCAAAACATCTGCCATCAATGTAGTTAGAGGTGAGCAAGAGTCGTTCAAGCCTGGAAAAGGTATTTACAGACTTGACCAGCACCAGTGAAACAGACACAGGCCACAGAGGCCGCGATCTCTGTGACGGGACAGCTCTGTAACTCAGGCACACAGGTCGCCTGCAGAGCAAAGCCACATCCTGCTGAGCCCTGAGGGGACAGGCAGTTGGTAAAGCAAAGCGGGAAGATAAGGAGCATAAAGGTATTGATGGAGCAGGAACTGGAACGGGCTGCCCAGAGAGCCTGTGGAATCTCTTTCCCTGAAGATACTGAAATGCTGTCTGGACACAATTCTGAGCAATGTGCTCAGGGGACCTTGTCTGAGCTGGGAGGCTGGGCTGGAAGAGCTCTGGTGGTCCCTGCCAACATTATCCATCCTGTGATTCCATGACCCTGTCTTTGAGAAGGAGTCACAAGAGGAATCATAGAATTGTTAAAGTTGGAAAAGACCTTTAGGATCATCAAGTCCAACCATCAACCCAGCACCACTACCAGGTTAAACCATGTTCTCAAGTGCCACATCCATATGTTTTTTTGAACACCTCCAGGGATGGTGACCCCACAGCTTCCCTGGGCAGCTTGTGCCAGAGCTTTGCAAACCTTTCTGTGAAGAAATTTTACCTAATATCCAATCTAAACCTTCCCTGGTGCAGCTTGAGGCCATTTCTTCTCACCACTTGTTACCTAGGTGAAGAGGCTGACCCCACCTGGCTCCAACCTCCTTTCAGAAGGGAGTTGTAGAGAGGAAGAGTGACAGAAAGAGAAGACCAGAGAACTGTAAGAGAACAGCTGGGCCATGTTGTGTGTGCTTGCTCAGAAGATGTCACAGGAGGGAGCTGATACAGAACATGAGTATTACAACAAACACAGTGTTATTCACCTCCACTGCCAGGAATCAGCAAAGAAGGGAGAAAAAAAGCAGAAACAGAGTGCAAGAAAAAATCACAAAGAAAAAGAATTGGCAAAATAAGAACTTATTCTGTATACTTGGTGACAACTTCTTAATGCAGACACGATCTTCCCTCAAAGATTATACCAAAGAAAAAAGAGTGTATAATGTGACAAAACATCCCATCAGCTGCTGTATCTTCCAGAAGCTTCTGTGCAAGCTGCCATCCCATGCAGTGACCTGCAGTGATCAGGTCAAGGAAATTGTATTTATCCTGACCTCTTCACAGGGAAATCACTCAACACTTCCACAGGGCTCAAACTCATACACGACCTATCGGGATGGGATGAACCTCAATGGCAGAGCCCTGACAGGTGAAGTAGTTGCCCACTGCAGCAACCTCTGCTCCTCACCTTGGCGGGGATGGCAGCAGACACGCTGGGATGGCAGTGGACACACTTGGCTATGCAGCCACTTACCGTCATGATGAGTTTCTCGACACAGTCAGGTGACACGCTGTGCAGGTGGGTGAGGTGCAGCTGCAGGTGGATCTTGTTATTCAGCATGTCCTGGCAGAGTGGGCAGCGGAGCATGGGCTGCACAGAGTGCTGGGTCATGGCATGCACCCGCAGCCGGTTCACGTCTGTGTTGCTGTACTTGCAATACGGACACTGGTACATCTGCAGAGAAGACAAATGAATCACACAGCTGTTCCAGCTGCTGCTTTCCTCTTACAGCCAGGCTTTAATAATTTGATGCCTTATCCGATCACCAGTTATTGCCTTTCATCCTCCTTCTCCCATTTTATTCTTTGCTTTTGGCACATTGGAAACAAATTACTTGCACAGAAAGGTGAGTTCTTCCGCCTTACCTGCTCTGATTTGGTCTCCTCTGAAGTTTTTGACCATTTAAAGGAGAGAGGTGACTCAGAGCTGCTGGGAAACGATATCCGCTTAGAGGACGCCGGAGGCTCCGTCAGCTCCTTCTCTGCCTGGCTGGCTGGTGCTGCAACAAAAAGTGATTTACATCAGGAAACCTCCAAAGAGGTCTAGGTTGGACAGTGCTTCCACTTACTGCTTGACACCCCCCCCAAGGACTTGGAGGAGGATGAGTACTAACTAAGTCCTACAACGCACACTTGACCAAAACCAGTTCATTCTTGCTGATGATCTCCCACAGCACAGGAACTGTGTGACTGGTGACGAGAAGCAGAGAGATCTCAGCTGTTTCTGGGGGCTGCTTACAACCTGCAGGTGCAGGAGGGTCTGGGCCTGTGGCTATGTCCAACACATAAGTTCTTGGCCAGATGTGAAGGCCCATGTGTCACCTTCAGGGGCAGCTGGACTGACTCAGTGAGGTAGAACTCATACCCTTTGCTCACCCAGGACATTTTACACATGGACACTCTGGAATACGTTTGCCCTGTATAGGGTCGGTGGTTGTGGCCGTCAACCCAACCAACGACACCCGTGCTGGCAGCAGCGGCACTGCTGGGATGGCTCTGGCCAGCTCAGCCCATGCTTCCAGAGGAGTGTGCATCTCTGGTGCTTCCCAGGAGGTGGGCCTGCCAAAATCCCGATTTTGGTGGGACCTGGCCTATGGGACCCAGACACTTCCCACCTTGACAAGCTGAGGAAAGGCCATTTTATAACAGCCAAACAGAGAAAGGCAAACGAGTCCTGAAGTCAACAGCAAAACATTCTGTGAGTTGTGGCACTGGGAGAAGCACATCTCTGACCTTTCCCCTCCCCCGAACCCTGGCCGCCTGCAGTACATAAATTTGTGGGACATCTATTATTTAAAAACTGTAAGGACAAGTATATTATACACAGCCCCCGTCTCCTCCTCCCCGAACACACATTCATAACAGTACTTTAATCTGTCTCGAATCGACTTCAAACCCATTTCGCCCTTAATGGGAGTTATTCATTTTCACTTGAAAGGTAATATCTGACAGCTGGATATTTAATATGATGGATCGGCTGCCGATTAACAAGGCACTGTAGCATTCTCAGGCCGGTCCCCCACACTTTTCCCCTTGTCTCCTACTCTCCTTGTGAACCCGCTGGTATCTGCTCCTTGTTTCAGAAGATGCTGTTAGAGTCAGATCCTGGCAAACTGCTTCCTTCCCAAAGACCCTTCAGTGCACTGGCATGAGCTGTATTTCCAAAGGTAGCAAATCACAGTGGGGAATACAATCCCCATTTCTAACTGCCTTCCCTGACAGTCCCCACCTCTGCGTGTTCAGTTAGATAGAGACAAAGTAAGTTCCAGGAGAAGGAAAACAGGTATTGCAAATAGGTAACGGTAGTGTCAGAGGCAGGCAGGGATTGCAGGAGCTCTGGGATCGCTGAGTTCCTCCTGGTAGGTTTGGATGTGATCTCATTCCCTGCAGTGCTGCCAGTTGCGCACCTGGTGCTTCAGTCCTGGCTGGGCACCAGCCTCCATGCACGGATGCACAGTCCTGGCTGTATCTGAAAGCCAAACCACAGGACTCCGCTGTGCTGCCAACTCCATGACAATGTCCAAACCAGGTATTTCCTTGTGTAAAACAAGTCTGCAGTGTCAGTGCCGACTGACAGACACTAACACAGATCCTTCTGCCCCTGTGGAATGACATGCTGCTCTGCTCAGCCCACTGCTTGAACCAAGATCCTCCCTGGGCTTCAGAAGTGGAAAGGGGTTAAAGGTGTCTGCAAAGCCAGAGTTTTGGCCTTCCTTGCCTCCTGTAATAAACATGCTTGGAGCATTAGGCACATGGTACCACCTCATTGCTCCTCCGCTGAGGAACGCAGTCCCTCTGGGAGGGTTTGGGGAGGCAGAGATCACCACCAACAGCCAGCACTGTAGTGGGCGAAGGACCACCCTGGCACTGTCCTCGACACCACCCTGCCTTAAAACACCCTGCCCGAGCCCTGTGTGATGTGAGTGGCCCTGGTCGGGAGCCTGATCACGGCTGACATGGTCCACTCCTCAGTGTGACCTCAGACACTGAAGCGCCAGCCCTGATCAGGCAGCTGGACATTGAGACTGGCAGCTGGAGACCCCAGGTCTGTCAGGGCAGTCAGGCAGCCATGTGAGCCCTGCTCCAGCCCTGTGCCAGGCTGGGACAGTGACAGTCATGGCTTTGGGTCCCCTTGGACCTCTCTGTGCTGGGTGGTGACTGGGGCTCCCTGTGTTTCTGCACCAGCTGCTCAGTAGCAGGATGTTTTTGGATGCAGTGACCAAATTCAGCTCAACCATCAGCTACCCACAGGCTGCTAAACACCAGCTGCAACCTTGGGAGTCACGACAGGGTATTTTCTTATCTCCTTTCTACTGGGAAGCAGCCTGTTTAGAATTAGTAACAGGTAATTAAAATGTACTTTTCCTCACCATCTCTAAAGTACCCAATTTTACTAAATGCACTTGATCCAACCCATAACTTTAATCCTTCAAAACCAGAGTTACTGATGATTGTCCAGACCCCAGAATAATTAATTTGGTGCAGGGTTCTGAAAAATGCACATGGAATATTTGTTCTAAGTATTTTGAGTTGACAGCTCAAGTGGGAATTTTAACACTGAGACCAAAGTTTATTGTTGATAAACAGGTAAATACATGAAGTGACACATTCAGTCCACATCACAGATCAGAGAAATAAAGAACTCTCTGCTGCCTGGAGAAACAAGGACACAGCTCGGCACCTGCCTGCAAGGCTCCCAGCATGGCGTGGGACCTTCTGTCTGTGCAGAGAAGACAGGACAGAACATCTTGGTCTCAAGATGTACAAAGAGCCATGACCTCGAAGGGCCGTGAGGCACCAGAGCAAATGCAGACACCACCTGTACCATGACCACAGGCCAGCATCTTGCTTCCAGGTCAAGGCCTTGCAGAGCAGAAAAAGGAATTTGGTTTAAAGTATGACATATGCCTACATATTGGATAGTACTGTTACATACTTTGATTCTTTAAATGGATTTAATTCAGATTTGACGATTTAGAGGAACATCTAAATCTAAAATTTAAATAAAATTTCTAAACTAATGTCCCCTAAAGCCAAGTGTGATTAGGCAGTGCTGCCATAGCACTTCTGGAGACCTACTTATCTTCTCACTCTTCTCAGCAGCTTCTGCTTTTCAGAGGAGGAAGAGAGATTCTCCCCAGCATTATTCCAGAGGTGAGATGGGCAATTCCTTCGAAGTGGAGACCTTTCCCTTGCTGGTTCCAGAGGCAAAGGCAGCATGGGTCCCCCAAGCTCCTGTTCTCCATCCTGGTGGGAAGGGAGTTGCTACCCACCTCTCAGCCATCAGAATCTTTTAGCTAAAGTACCACTGACAGCCCCTTCATCTAAACTTCCATCTCCCAACCCAGCAACATAATGGAAAAGCCAATTAAATGATTATTAATTCATGCTGCTTTCCGTAAGCTAGAGGTTCTCATCTCCCTGCATTCCGTAAACCAGCTTGCCACTTGCCCTAGAAATTTACAGTGGGGTTTCTGCTATTGCCATTGATTTAAACACCACCCTCCTCCCCAGCCTCTGAAAAATTCCCTGTCACAAAGTCCAGCCGCTGGCCTGGGAAACTTCTCAGCGGGATCAGGGAACTGTCCTTTCACTGCTCGATGGAAAATAACATTCTGTATTTGGTGGTGCTGCCTGCCCCAAACTGCCTTGATGTGTTCTCAGAGCCATTGTTCAGCATCACGAGCCCTCGGACCAGCTGAAGATGCTGCTGTGCCGCCCAGCCTTCTGCCAGCAATGCCCACGACCACTGTCCTTTGCCCTTACAGCACCTGTGGCTGTCCCGAAACCCAGGGTTTGTTTATTGGTTTCATCCATTCTCCAGGAACTTCCATGACCCAGGAGCACCCGGAGCTCCCTGGAACCCTCAGAGAACGGTATGGGGCACCCAGCAGTGCCACAGCACTGCCCCCTCCTCAGTAACACATGGGCCAACGTCTCCTCCTCAAATACCGTCTGTTTAATTCCTTGTTCCTTGAACATACCTTCCGTTCTATCAGCTGCTGTAGCCACACTATCAGGCCTGTGCACTGCCTGTTGCTCTACAGCATTTCTCAGCTCTGTATTTGACAATAACATGATCGACAGGTAAACACTCCCTGCACTCGGCACGGGCACTCTGCACCCGCCCTCGCTGCCGCCTCGCATGGCTCTGGCCCTGAAAATGGCCGAATAATTTGTTTTTCTAATGCTGTGTCATACCTTCCTGCCTGCAGCGAGTACCCACAGCTGAATTACTATTAAATATTCATATCACAGTACCCAGAAGCCCCGGCTGCCACCAGACTTCCCTGCCTCGCTCCGTACGAACACAGAGCACCCAGCAGACGCTGTGGTGAGACGTCAGGCAGCACCAGGGGCACGTGGAGGCAGTGCTTTGCTTGGCACTACGGGCACCACGGACCTTCCCCATGACCCCATAGGCCAGTTCAGCTCCCCTGGCACCCACGGATGCTGCCAGAGCCCAGTGTGCCCCGAGCCCAGCTGGCTACTGCACAGAGCCACCTGGAGCTGCCTCCCAGGAGCCTTTTGTATATCCTTGGAAAAACACAGTTAGAGGCAGCTTCCCATCCCCTCTCCCAGGTTTCCCTGGCGCAGGCGCCAGTGCTGAGAGTGGCTCCATCATGCCCCTCGTCCCCTTCCTCCCAGCCTCTCAGGCCCCCAGAACATCCCGGCCATTAAGTGCTCCACAAATGCCAGATATTAAAAAAGCAGCAAAAAGCAGCTGGGGGGAGGGGTAGGAATAGATTTCCGTCAGGATGTGCCTGACCTGTTTTTTTCAATTTCAGTAATTAGAAAGGCAGTCGGCCTGTAGGAATTATTCATAAACTGCAGGAGCTGTGCAGTATACATTTATGTTAAACATGTCAAAGCCGATTGAAATCATGCCTGCCAGCACCATAGTCCATAAACACACTTTTCTGCAACAATTTCCCAGCTCTCGGCAGCCCATTAATACCTCCTTTAATAGCAATCTACCACGGATTTGAATCAGGGATGCTCCATTGCACTAATTGCTCTGTTAGGTGAGCATCATGGATTAAAAAAAAAAAATCATTAACAAAAATAAAAGCCCTTCAGGCCAGTCCTCCAGAAAGATTTCATTTCAATCTATATTTTAAGTAGACCTTGTTTCTTGTTTTTGTGGAAAAAAACCCTGATATACTCTGAGTACCCAACAGACTGCATTAAGGAAGTCTCTGGTAGCCAGGTCACTGCTGGTGATGGGCTTCTCGGTCAGAGACACAGACCAGCACCACCTTGAACTCAGAGGCCTCGTACTGGTCTGTCCTGGCCTGATCCCGTTTCAGCTCAGTATCCATCATCGACATCCTGCCTTAAAAATGGAGTCAAGATCAGCCACAATACCTTTTCCCCTCGCTGGTTTGCTTGCGGTAAATCTTACATTAGTCATGACAAGATAATGTCTAATGCTGAGCCATCAGGCACAGAGCATCTCCCTACTCCAGCACAGAGGTGGGCACAGAACATCTCTCTGTTCCAGCGTGGAGGCACTGCCATCTCCCAGAACCTTCTAGGAGCTACAGAGAAGCCTGCGAAAATCAAGATCCAGTGAGTCCTTATTTGGGATGGAGTTTTCCACGTGTATACTCAACTGGAAAATATCACCTTAAGAAATGTTTCTGCTTCACATTATTCCATTTTAAAATAAACACCAAGAACGAATCGATATATTTATTTTGCAGTTGAGACATTTTGACAAATTCGCAATGAAAACAGAATTTTTCCCCTTGGTGCTGAGACTGACCCTACACAGGCTGCACCTGGGCCATACCCACCACAGCACAGCCCCTCACCTCTGCATCAGGGCAGGGAGCTGGGCAGGGGAACTCGGCATTTCCTTACAAATCTCACAAACCTTTAAGAAAGTGGGAGAAATAAACCCCCTGTGCGCAGTGAGGAAACCGAGGCACAAAGGGGAGCAAATTGCTGAGGAACATAATGATCAAATTGAAGGTGATGAGCAGCAAACGGGTCTGTTCCCCTCCCCTTCCACACGCCAGTCACTGGCTTTGAGCCTGCACCTCTCCCGCCTCCATCTCCACCTTCACAGAGTCGCCTGGCTCAGAGGCTCCTCTGAAGGTCAGCCAGTCCATCCAAAGCAGGATAGACTGTGCCTGCCTCATTCCCGACAGCAGCTCCTCTAATCTTCTTGAAAGACCTCTGAGGAACCTTCCCAGAAAACCCACTCCAGTGCTTCACAGGCTGTACAGGATTTTTTTTATTTATTATCTAACCTCAATCTTCCTCCCTTCAATTTAAGCCCATTGTGTCTTGTTGTCTGTATCCTCAACATGAAGAACAAATTATTTCCTCCCTTTCAGAAGCATTTCATGCACAAGAAGACTTATCTTGTCCTCCTGTTCAGTCTTTTTTTGGGTCAAATAAGCCTGTTCATTACATTTTCTCCCAGTTGATGTTGCTCTGTTCTGGGTCATTCCTGCTGTTTGGGCTTTCTGAAATTGCTCCCCACATTTCCCAACGCCCCAGCTCAGGAAAGGAGAGTTTTCCAGTGCTGACGAAACCCACCCATGGCACAACATTGTCACCCACACCACAGTGTCTGGGCTTCATTTCAGCCTGTCCCGAAAGCGGCATCGAAAGCCTTCCCAAGGAGACACTGACTGCAAACAGGACCTTCTTCACACAGAGGGAAATTGGGTCGTGTTGACATGATTTGTTCTTGACAAATCCGTGTCAACTGTTCCTCATCTCATTATCTTCCCATCAGCACTTACAAACAGTTGTTTGGTCAATTCCCAGGAAAATCTGGGGCAAATGGAGCTGGCAGGTGTGCGGTTCCCCAGCCACTCCTTCAGCCAGGGACAAGCCCCATGTCTGTCCCTCGCTGCACCTCCCCTCTCTTCTGCACAGCACAAGATAGAGCAGCTGGCAGGTCTGAGATGCTCCAGGCACTTTCTCCCAACACCCAGGTATGATGCAGAAGGTCAGGGACAATGTTCAGTGTCACCAAGTGCTCTGCAGCCTGTTCCCTGGCAGATGGGGGACAGGCTCTCCCCGCCGTGCCACTGACATGGGCTGTGCTGCTCTGCTTAGTGAAAGTGAATGCAAAGAAAGCTTCTGCTCTTCAGCCTTATGACACCATGGTCACAGCCTTACCCTGCTGCCGAGAGCACACTGGCTCAGTGCCAGCAGCCTCCTCCTCCTTGAGAGCTTCCTGGTACTGCCTGCTCCCCTCTCTGCTCACAGCCCCACTGGTACTGGGGCGTTTTCATGTCCCTGTACTTGGCTCCTTAGTGGCTGTCAGGAATAATCTGACTCAGTTTCTATTACTTCCCATGTCTGAGGTCCAGAAGGACCCAGCAACACAGCCATGTTCCTAGAAGGAGCCTCAAGATCAGGAAAGTGAATGAGGTGTGGTGCCTCCTTTGCACACCTGCCAGACAGCAACACTGGGTAACATCAGAATGCTTTAAAGTTCAGGGTGGTGGTGTTATGTGTTGCAGGACCTGAGTTCAGCATCAGCACATCACACACCATGCTGAGGCTGTGCTCCAGACAGGGCTGGTCCCATGCTCTGTAGGCTCACATGTCCATTCTGCATACTCTCCACACACAGTTAGTTCCCTTTGCAGACCCTATGGAGCCATCCCATTTCTGATTTGCTCCTTGGCTGACAAACACTGGGTTAGAAATTTCACTAGCATGATGAAGAAATAAACCCATCCAAATCCAGAGTTTCTGGACAGTAAAGGGTTTAAAAAGAAGGCTCCTCTTTTTTCCTTACATATTTTTAGATATAAAAATAATATTTTCAAAATGATCAGCCTTTTTAAGCGCTTCAGGTTTGGGCAAATGGCCCTACTTACCCCTGAAGAGATGTAATCAATAAATAATACTTACCTCTTTCTGTGATACTTCACAAAGTGCTTATGCTCAGGATCATAAAATCCCACATGAGACTAAAAACCACCTAGAGCCAAGCAATATCCACATTTCTGGGTTAAGAACGGGTCTGTGATAGGGAGGAACACACAGAGCAACCTTGAGTGGAGCCCATACCGAGAGCACAATCCTCAATAAGCAGTTAGGCCCAGCTTGCCCTCTCTGCCCATTAGGACACATCTTCTATTGACTGAGATTGAGACAGGCTGAGATTAGAACTGTAGACACGAAACACCACATTCCATCCTTGTGAAGACTATATAAAACAAAATATCTTTGTCTGGGGCTCACCAAGAGGTAAACACGAAAGCAGAAGGAGAAGACTGCCTGGAAGAAGGGTCTCTGCGCAGACTGAGGCATCACACTGACCAACCCCGAGCCTGCCAACCGAGCAGGCCAGCATGGAGAAATGGGACCCACGAGTCAGAACTGCTCTGTCCTGGTCCAAGGAAAACGGGTGCCGCCTCCAGTGCCTCAGGTTCTGTACCCACGCTGAAGCGGTCACCAAGGGCCAGCTGAAGGGAGAGATGTCCCTCTCCATAGGGAGACAGTCATGGAGTCACCAAATGATATGCTTAATCCTACTTTGTGCTGGTTGCTGCCACAAGGGCCACGAGGGGCTGTCCCCTTCTCCCTCCTCCTCTCCTAGCTGCCGATCCCCTTGCCCAGGTCCAGTTCTGGAGCACACAATGCCCAGCACCAACCTGGGGCTGGGAGTGGGGATGCATGACACACCACGACTCAAACTATTGGGTACGTCATGAAGCTACACCCAAAGCCTTCACAGAGGATGACACATCACACAGACACTGACAATGCCATGTTGTGGTCTGTTAAGGAAGGGTTTTGCAGACACCGCTCTTCCCACCCCCCTTTCATGGATTTAAAAAAAAGAGGGACAAACGCCACCTCTGCTATATCACAGAATCATACCTGTCCATTTACTCTGGTCCTTGTCCCCTCCACTCTCTTGCTCCTTGGCAGGCTCCTCAGCATCACCAGTTGTTTCATTGGGCCCTTCCACATCTTCACTGGGTTCTTCTGAAACAGAAGAAGCAGAAAGTGTAACACATACACTGAAGGCAGAACAGAAGAGTAAGAAGCTGCCATTGAGTAAGAGCAACAGTCAAGGCTGTGCACAAGTGTTGTGTGGCAGGTATCAACATCACTCAGTGTTCTCCCAACACATCTGCTTGCAAGCTCTTTGGTCCCAGAACAGTACTGACCCTGATCACCGAGATGCCTGAGTTCACTGCAGACACATCACATCCCTCCTGCTCAGACTTGGAGCAACTCGGTCTGCTGCAGCCACGGCCTGAACACAAGGCACGGGAGGAACCTGCTCAGGGTTCTGCCTTCACCCCAGTCAGGGGAAGAGTTTGCCAACCCCAGCAGCACCACGCAGGTGCCAAAGCACGGAGGAGAGACAACACTCAGTGAAGTGCTGAAAGCTCAGAACAAAATGCAGAGCACCTTGGCCCTGCCCGTAATAACAGCACCAATGTGCCAAGGCCAGGCATGGAGCGTGTCGACCCAGCACGGTCCAGCTCCAAGCCAATCTTGTCGGGTGGGACACTGGGAGCGAGAGCAATGTGGTTGTTATACCAGGGTGTAACAGATACATTGTCATCTACTATTTTGGGTATTTATGTACAGTCCCTATAACTGACAGGGGTTACCCCACCACTGGGCTGAACGGCACCTCTAGGCTATTATATAAATTTTGAGGCAGTATAGTTTATAATTTTAACTTGCATTATCTGGTCATGGTAAATCCGAGGCTATCCTGGGGTTTACCTGAATCCCCTAATCAGTTCAAGCACCACCCCTCACCCTCCCCCTAACAAAGACAGGGCTAGAAATTTGGGTTAAAAATATGTATTAGGAGCTTGCAGATACTCAGCAGTGCCCTTTGAGGATGTGTCAGCCTAAATTGGGGAGGAACTTGTAAAAGCATCCAGAGATCAGCTGATATTAGGTGATTTATGCTCTACTCCTTTTACTCTTTTAAAAGCTGGGAACTCTCGAGAGCTGTAGGGCTTTCCCTGGGAAAACAGGACTCCAGAGTGAGAGGGGTAGCAGTGCTGACAAAGGCACCCAACATGTAGAAAGACACTAATCACTGATGTAGGGGTGAGATGGGCAGTTTGCCACATGAGCCGAGTGCTCGAGTTTGCTGGGAGAAGGGCTGTGAAACAGCAGCTGGGTTCACGTTTCAGAAATTAAAATTCCAATCTTTTTTCCACTCTAGGGAAAAAAACACAACAAACCATCCTGGTGGTGCACACAACCCCACCTTCAAACCACTGGTGCCTTCAAACCACTTCAAGTAGGGCAAGAATGTCCCATCAGCTGGGGGAGCTACTGCAGAAGCAGATTTATCTGGTTTTATTAAAAACCTTCTTTAACAGGTTTCTACATTTTATTTAAATCATCATTTTAACCTGTCTCTAGACACACAGTGTTGTCTGTTGGCTCAGATGCTCCCTGACCCCCCTGGACAAGGTGAGGAGATGGTTCCCACCTCCCATGGCCCATACCCCACTGCACATCACTCATCACCCATGGCCATCACACACTGCCCTGGCCCCAGCCCCACCATTGCTCAGCCCTGGCCCCCAGCCCAGAGACCCCCAGCCCAGAGACCCCCAGCCCAGAGACCCCCAGCCCAGAGCTCCCGGCCCGGCTGAACAAAGGGCACCCGGTGCGGCGGCACTGCCGGCTGCGACCCGGAGGTGTCAGCATCGGCATGGGAGGAAGAGGAAGGGCAAGCCAGGCTCAGCCGCTGTCTGGGCTCTAACCTGAGCATGTGGAAATAATACACGTCTTCCAGTGTGCTGTCTGGTTCGAGGGGAATAAAATAGGACATTCATAAGCAGTTACACCATCTGTCTTTATACCATCATCATCATCAACAGGGGAAAAAATAGCTCTTTAAAATGGATGAAAGCCCAGGCTGACAGTAACCGGAAAAATGTGAGCTATGAATACCAATAACGGGAGAAAATTATTAAAAAACAAGGCTACGAATGCAAGTCCCCAGCATGGTTGGGGCGGCAGTCCTTTGTGTCCACCCCCAGCAGCCCAAGCTGAGCCCCCACGTCCCTGGCACTGAGCACTCCCCAGCCCCAATCCCAGGAACGCTCCTCTCTGAGGACGTGACCTGCTCTCAGCTCAACACCCTGTGCTGGGCAGGGGGGCAGGGAGCAGATCCAGATCTGAACCTTTCTCTTGCTCCACCCCGAGCTATTTTTTTTCTGAAGAGTAATTTTTTTTAAAGCAGGATGGGAGGGACCAGAGTCCAACACATCTGCCCAGGGAGGCTCTGAACCAGATGGGGAAGGTCCTAGTACCATCCCTGCCAAGCTCCTTGCTCCCAGGGCCTCTGGCACGGAGTCCCAGAGAATGGGAAGCGTTAACTCCAGCTGCCTCGTGATCCCCTTCAAGCAGATGTCTCTGAAAGGCAGAGGCAGCTCTGCTCACCATGCTCAGCCTGGCCTGTGCTGCAGATGCCGGTGTTCCTGCTGAGCCCAGGGATGGTGGGTAAAGCAGCCCTTCCCCTGGCTCTGACTCGCTGAGAACTCGCCTTCAGCACACGTGGGGCTCACACCTGTGTCTGACCCAGCTTCTGGCAAGGAGACCTCAACACTGATGGTAAAAGCAGCGAAGCTCCTGCTCCTGAAAGGCCTGTGCCCACGCTCTCCGATGACAGCTCCGCGGTTGTTGAGCTGCAGCAGCAGCTCTGTGGCATGGTACAGGTCTGAGCAGCAAACACCTGCATGAAGGCAGCCAACCATCCGTTCCCTGTGCCCCTTTGGGGCACCTCTCTGCGAGGACAAGGCCAGCAGCACATTTGGTAGGGAAAGGTCTGCTCCTCCCTCAATCCACAAGGAGTTTCCATTGTCATTGTCTGCAAAGCCCGGTGTCACGCTGTCCCCACACTGTGCACGAGCAGAGCCCACCATCGTCCTTACGTAAAGGCCCACGGGACCCACCTGCAGCTGAGTGTGCAGACCATGCCAAGGTCAGCTCCTGAGCCATGGTCAGTAAGACATAGGGAATTTACTTCCAAATCACCATGACCCTTTTGTTACCACCTGACACCCCAGCCCTCCAAAGCTGCACATGCTGTTCGGACTTCAGAGGTGCAAGAGCTGCTGTTGTGACATTTGTATGGGAGAATCATGTCCCCCTGAAATACAAACAACACACGCTGTGCACGCGTCTCCACGCCAGAGCTCCATCCCCAAGTCCATGATGCTTTATTAATAACTTTTAAAAGGAATTTTCCAACTGCCAGGGCCCAGGTCAATACCGAGAGTGAGCAATTGCAGCCCCTGGAGCCCAAGAAGCTGCTTTTCCATCATATCCCACCTGCCCCATGCAAAATCCTAGGAAGAGTCTTTGCTTCCTTCATGAATAAATCATTTTAGAAAGCGGTATTTCCTTTTAATTTAAAATTAAACCGTTCACTGCAGAGGAGTGGGGGAAGAGCAGGAGTAGAGTCTGGAAAATCACGAGTATCTGACTTCTGCAGAGGTCAGGGAACCTCTGACTCAGTTACGCACTGAAATGTGCCTGAATAACTGTGCTCTGTCGCACAGGACCACGCTCCTGCCGTCTGCCCCTGCCCAAACGCAGCAAGTTTGAGGGCTGGAGAAGTCGGCAAATGCTGATGGGATCCAGACTAGCTTGAACAGCCCAAGACCTCTCACCTCTCATTCTCTCAGTCAGGTTTTCCTTAACAAACCCAGATCTCTTATCTGAAGGGATAAGGGGCATTTCAGGGGTGGCGGAAATGTAGGGATGGGAGAGAAAGAGCGTGCACTGCCTCTCCACCCTCCGGCAGGCTCGAGAGCTGAGAAACATTAGCTGTCATGAACCACAATCAAATCAGGTTTGAAATATTTAGCAGTGGCTTGGAAAATGCGGCGGTGCAGCTCTGACAGGCGAGATGTGCAGACACCCATTTTCCATTATAATGGAAATATCAAGCCTGTTCTGAATATGTATAACCTAGAAAAATGTATTGATTTTTCATTCGGCATTAAAAAAATGAAATACCCTGCAGCTGTCAAAAGCCTTTTGTTAAAAGCTCATCTTTCCTGGAATGAGGTTTACCAGAAACAAGTTTTAATTGTACACAGGGTCTCTCCTTTGGAACAAAAAGAATCCCTGACGCTCCTGTTTTCAGGATAAGTAGCTGAAAAAGCCCGCAGAGAGACAGGACTGAGACCTGGCTGACTGCTGCACGCTGTGGCTGTCGGGGAGGTGACGGCGATGGCTGTGTGGCACAGATGCCGTGCTGGCACCGCCATGTGTCGCCAGCTGGCGAGGGGCAGCCCCCGCTGCAGGGTTCCTACCACCCAGCCTGTTTCAAAAGTTCAACTGCTTTCAAGTAGTTTAAACGTGAGTTCCCCCGGGCCCTGGGAGGAGAGGTGCCGGGGTTTGGGTCCATATGGAGGAGGAGGATGGTCTGCAGTGGATTGAGGAGCCGAGCCCAGGAGGAGCTCGGCTGTCCCCAAGCTGTGCCAGGGCCACCATGCAGGGCCTGGTGCTACTGACTCAGAAAGGTCACCAAGAGGCATGCAGAGGGTGGTCCCACCTCACACCATGCCCATGGGCCCGGTGCACTTGGCTGTGGGAACAGAGCAGAGGCAGAGCCTGGGATGGGGGTCTGACCTGAGCTCCCACTCCAGATGCATCTGCGTGCTGCAATACCGTCCATGCTAGCTCCTAACAGGATTACTCTACATCAACCTGTTTATTCCCACTGTTTTCCCAAAAGGAAAAGCAGGACTCCAAATGGTAAGAAAGCAGGACTAGGCACAGGTTCTGAGAGGAATGCCACGGAGCTCCAGCCTGGATGCAAAGCAGGTGGGTAAATCCCACCTGACAAAGGGCTGTAGGAAAACAATATAACCCTACCTTGGATTAATGACACTTATTTCCCAGACAGCTCCATTCCAGAGCACAGCCAGAGCATCTCTGCTGCTTTCACTGACAAACAGAATCTGCTGGCTATGGCTAGATCAGCTGACAGAGCCATCAGAGAGCCATGAAATGCTTGGGTTGAGAGGGACCTTAAATATCATCTTGTTCCAACCCCCTGCCATGGGCAGGGTCACCTTCCACTAGACCAGGTTGCTCCAAGCCCCACCCAACCTGGCCTAGGACACTCACAGGAATGGGGCACCCACAACCAAGAACCTCTTCCCTGGGACAGCACTGCCTTCTCCCTGTCCCCAGGAACAAGACTGTTCATCTTTTTTGCAGACTGGGCTAGATTTTAAGGCAATGGAATCCAACAGGGACTTGCCCCCTTGAATTTCAGCAGGACTAGAACGGTTGCTGTTATTTTCACACATGAAATATAAAAAAAAGGCAAATTCCTTGAGCATGTTTGTAGTGGAGCGTGATGTGATTGTGTTGTCATTTATGGGAAATAATCGCAAGCCCATCTCTCCCTTTCCCCCCATTTTCCAGTCCAAATAACCATGAAAAATTACACTTCAATGTCAGGAGGACAACAAAGGAGGGGCTTTCTCCTGCGGCTTGACGGCTTTTCTGCCTCCCCTTCCTTGGACAAAAACTACCTTCAATTCTGTTTCATTTTAAACGTGATCTAACAAATGCATCTTGACAAGTTCCTTTCTCTTTTTCTTTTAAACAGTATTTTGCACAGTTTAACCTAGCTCCAAACTGGAATCAGCTGGAAAGGAGGCACATGCAAAAACACAAACACAGATCAAACAGCAAAACAAAAGAGCCCATCTCCAGCTCCAGGTCTGCAGGGAGAGGACAGAGCGGCCTCCACGTGGAGACCCGTGGGACAAGGGTCGAGAGACAAAGGGGACTTGGGGGAGGAAGAGGATGGACGAGTCAGGTCGCAGAGGTTACAAGGCAGGAGCACAGCAAAGGCAACCAGGGGATGGGAAGTGTGGTGCCCAGTCCCAGTTTGTGAGGGAAAGGATCAGTGCCAGCCTTGTCCCTCTGCTAAAAATACGCAGCGGAACTGTTTGAGCAGAGAACCATGGGTTTTATAGAATCATGGAATTATTTGAGTTGGAAATGCCCTCTAAGATCACAACTGTTCTGCCAGCACTGCCAAGGCCACCACTAACTCATGTCCCCAGGTGCCACATCTACAAGGTTCTTAAATTCCACCAGGGATGGGGACTCCACCACTCCACCACTGGGCAGACTGTACAAGGGCTTGACGACCGTTTTCAGGAAGGAATTTTTCCCAATATCAAATCTAAATCTCTCCTGGTACAACTTGAGGCCATTTCTCCTTGTCCTGTCACTTGTTCCTTGGGAGAAGAGCACTGCAGGCCCTCAGTGGGCTGTGCCAGCAGAGCAAGGTGTTCCAGGTAAGAGGTGCTTTGTGCTCACTGGGAATAGGCTCATTCCAGAAAAACTTTGGAGATCCACAAATAAAACCAGTGCCGAGGCTAAGCTGAAGTTAAAAGCCAACTTTAACAACTCTGCAACAAGGTACATCTTGAGAACGCTGTAACTATAACAAAAATGAGCTATAATTAATTCATGCTTAGCCTTAAGGGCTGGATATGCACAAGAGAGCTCTGAACAACCTTAACCCACCATCATCACAAACCACACTTAAATCAAGGACTAAAATGTTCTCTTTCTGCTTAGTTTTTTTTAAATATACAACTCCTATGACTCCTACTCTGTTCTCCCTCTCCATGGTATTGCTCCAAGGAAAAGTTAATTAATGTCTTGCTGACCCTCTTTCTCCCCCTACCCAACCATTTCCCAACCTCAGCATGTTTGGAGTTCTTTTAATCTCAGCTAAAAACTTGGGAAAGCCATAATTGCAGTGCCCTGGTTTAGGGACAATTAAAATATCCCCACAGCTTGTGGTACCACAAGGTCCTGACACAGATGTGGGGCAGTGGAGGGGAGTGGTGGGGCTGACCTGGGGCTGACCAGTCCACAGCTGGGCACAGGGTCCATGGCAAATAATATCTTCTTGTCCTCAGTGAGGAAAGTTTTTTGTTACAAAGAACATTGAAAAAAGACCAACAGTTCTAAGTGAATGTCCTTAAAGATGACTTGTACACGGGGTGAGTCCCAGTGGGTCTGAAACATGTGGTCTGGTCTGTTTGTTCTTGACTAGATCCCAGTTGCCAGGTTCTTCCTGGATCTTATTTCTAGGAAGTAACAATATCCATGGACATGGGAAATCATAAATAGCCATAAACAATATGTGTAATAAAAAATAAAAGAAGATATTCCTGGGATGTGCTGCTGCCCCAACGCAGAATAGGTTGAAACCACTATATGTGGCATTCAGTGCTCTGGTCTAGTTGACAAGGTGGTGATTGGTCAAAGGTAGGACTCGAGGATCTTAGAGGTCTTTTCCAACAGAAATGATTCTGTGATTCTGTGACTCTGAGGAAGGCGAGAGGGAGCCAGCAGGGATGCTCGGACCACCAGCATTGGGGAATAAGGCGGGGGGTCACTGCGGTGGTAACCACAGTCATGTCTGCAGAGAGATTTTCAGCTTTTAAGGGGACTTCAGAGTGAGGAGTTGCACGTTCCCAGGAGCCCTGAGAAGGACAGGGCAAATACAGCCATCAGTCTGGACAGAGACAAGGCAGACTCCAGTCAGCACAGGGGTTCGTGACATTTCAGTACCAGAAGGGCAATACCTGCTCAGGTTCACCAGGTAGAAAAAACAGCCTCACAGAACCACAATTAAAAGTTAAAAAAGTTCCCTGTGTGAACGGCTGTGGTGTCACTTTGCTGCTGAAGGACAGAGACCATGGCAGTGATGTTGTCCCTTGAACACAGAGCCCCACTTCCAACCCTGTCAAGTCGACAGCCCGTGAACCATGTCCCCATGCCGTCACCCCTCCATTGGCCCCTCTGCCAGCCCCTCCGAGCTCTCTGATACCAAAGACCACTTGGGTTGGTGCAGCAGAGGGAGCAGGTTAACACAGGTGAGCTCTCACATGCACAGCAAATACCTGCTGAGGAGAACAGGGAGAGGAGACACCCCATGACTCCGCAGCCTCGGAGCTGTCCTTGAGGACATGATCGAGGGGCCTCACATCATCCCCCACAGCAGGGATGGCCATGGCCTAGGCTGGGCTGTCCCTCCCCAGGTTTGGGTTAGTGGCACTGGTAGAATGTCAGTAATTGCTTTTCCCCTTGTACTAACGAGCTTTCAGCAGCAGTGACTTCAGCTTCCTGGAGCCAACAGCCCCTTTTTCTCCACCTCTCTTGGCTTTGGGTAATTGAAAGCGACTGCAATCTCAGTGCTGGCTCTCCAGCACTCAGCTGCACTGGGAGGTCAGGGAATGTCAAGTGAAGCTTTTCCACTCACTTCCCCACTGCTGCATGCACTGATGGAGGCAGCTCCTTGGCCCCAAGGAACAGGTGAAATTAGGGGGCAGTGAGCAGGCGAAGAAACCCAAGGACAGCCCCACTGCAGTGGGGAAGGGGCTGCCCGCCATGGCCCTCTGCCACAAGAAGCTGCATGGCCCTGCTGACCCTGGACTTCTAATTTTTCATTTAAAACAGCAGATAGGTTTCTTTTCAAGGAAACTATACCTTCATCCTTATTTTTTTTGCAGCATCACAAAACCCTTTCCCCTATGATGCCCATGTCCCCTGTCACACATCAGGAAAGGATCTTTCACTTGCCATCAAATCTCAGGTAACAGTGAAGGGAGCTGAATGGCTTCTCCATCTCCCAAATGAAACACAGAGGATCAAGGAAAAGGGAAGAACACAGAGAAGCTCCCGAGGAGATGCTGAGGGCACTCATGGCTCTCAAGCTGCCAGCCTCTGGCCAAGCCTGGAGGTAGCACTGAGTGGGTCATGCCAATGGACAGGGTAGACAGATTTTTGGCCGCTCTGGGATCCTGCTCGGTGTCTGCAGCCCCTGAGCCTGGCTCCTTCCTGCTAACAAGGGCGCACCGGGCGCTCCAGGGACTGGATCTGCTCCTGGAACCTGAAGCAAGGCACATGCACAGGTGGTGGCTCCAGCAGAGGCCTGTGATAAGAATTTATTTCTCTCAATTACGGGTGCTTGTCCCCAGCCTCAGTTCATCAGCGCAGCATGGCCGAGTCAATGAAAGCCCCGTAACGCACTAATCAGATGCACAGAGACTTCCCGGAGCTGTCGGCTGCTCCTAAAACAAGCAACAACTCTGGGATGTGGGTTTCCAGCCCTGCCCTCCCTCTGCTCAGAACTGCCCCTGGTCGGTGGCTGGGTCAGAGGCAGATTCTCTGCAAGGTCTGAGGCATCACCTCGCACCACACGCTGCACACGTGTGTGGAGTGGACAGCAACACAGTACCTGTCCAAACGCTTTATCTCCCTGCCCGTGGGAGTCCCTCCAGGCCAGAAGCTTCCAAGGGTGTGTTAGAGATTTTCAGATTAAGTTTTTAGGGTTTTATTGGAGTTTGATCTATTTATTCCCTTCAGCTCAAGACTATTCTGAAATAACCTGTGAATGTCCTGAGCAGACAGAGAAGGATCTAAATACTGCCCTCACAGAGCAAATGTAAGACAAAAATGTCAGGGAAAAATCACTGCTGGGATCCCTTCTGGTGCCCTCAGAAAAACAACACCCCTGCTTTTGGAAAACTCCATTTGAAACGAGCTAATCAGGCTGCACATGGGAGGAGGGAAGGGAGGGAGAGATGGTGGGATGGGGGGACGGAGGGACAACATCGGGCACTGCTGTGAGGTCTCCTGGCCTGTGTGCTCAGGACATGGTGACATCGCCTACTCCGTGGTACTTATGGGCTGTGGCTGTTTGGTTTAAAATAAGCAAACAGCCCTTCCCCTTCCTTCCCCTTCCAAAGGGAGTCACAGGAAAAGGCTGTGAACTCCATGTTGCCACTCCGGTCTGGCACAAACCACCTCTGTCCTGACACTGCTGGGGTCCTGCTCCTCCACTGCCAGCACGGGGCCTTCACCGAACTTCCCTGGCACAAACCTCTGGGGCATGTGGCGCGGGGACGCTCTCCCTGCAGCCTGCTTGACAGCACTATTGATCCAACACACACTTGGTGCCTTCAAAGTTGTTTATGATCAATATGCAAATTGCCCATGGTATTGATCTGGTATTAATTTTCAATTAGGGAATCCACAAGGGGTCTCTCAGGGTCAATATCCAACAATCCAAGGTAACTCCACAGTGGAGCCACGGGACTGACGCTGCCCAGGGCCTGTGGCTGCTCCCACACCTCCTGCCTCAATCCCTGTGGACAGTCTGGATGCCACGGTGGTGCTGGCACTTGGGGAAAGCCCCTGGCAAGTGGATTTAAGCAGCAGCCTTCAACCTACACACTGTGTTACCTGTGCTAACACTATTACTGGTACTGACAGTGCTGGAAAGCCCAGTGCAGGGATGTGCACAGCAGCATCTGTGGCCTGGTGGGGGGTTGGGGTGCAGGGAGCTCAGGGTAGGGGTAGTGCCAGCAGGTTCCCAGTGACAGAGCGGGGACCCAAACACTGCCTTCCACCATGGAACACAAGCTATGGGAATCTGCACACCTCCAAAAACAGGTCAGAAGTGGGAAAGGTCCTCATGTGCTGCACAAAGATTCCAAAAAGTGAAAGAAATCATTGAAACTGCCTTGAAAATCTAGAGGAAAGTGTCCTTTTCCAGCAATGTGACCCATCCCACCAGCCACCCTCCCAGCTCCCTTGCTTCGGGAGGCCTAGAGGGACACGGTTCTTGCTTCAAGCCCCACGGCTGCACTGGAGAGGTGATGTCCCCTCCACACTGGGGAGGTGACATCACCTCTGCACCGCCGCCTGTGCCCACCCACAGCTCCGCCACTCGCTGTGCTAACCAGCACATTAGCTACCCAGGCTAATTGGTTTATGGATAACATTAATTACCATGTTGCTCATTAATGGATGAAATCTTTATTGGTTCCATTGATCAGCGGGACTTGTTAGCCGGCCTCCTAACCAATGGCGGATGTAACAAGCTCTCTTATTGGCATATCAATTAATGTAATCAATTTCTGGCCAGCGGCTGCCATTCGCTTCCCTGCTTATTAGACTGGGGGAGACAGAGTCATGTCAAGTAAGCATTTATTTAAAGGGTTCCTAATTCTTCTTGAGCTGACTTCCCAGCAGGCTTTCTGCCACACAAGGGTTTTCTGCCTTCAGAGACCTTCCCCTTTCCTCTGCTACAGAATCAGATCTATGATGGTCCCTCCAAACTGAATAATTTCTGTGAAATTATTTATTGAGTCTGGCAAGTAGGATCAGCCACAGTCAGAGGTGTGGGATTGAGAAGTCAGACTGTGTGACTACCCCAATTTAACACACTGGGGAGATGGGCAGGAGCACAAACACGCTCCCCAGGAACAGGCAGGGGTTCACAAGCCACGCCACAAAGCCTCTCCACACACAGGTTAATGCTAATTCCAGGGTCAGTTCCCCAAAGTTTTGTCAGGGAACAACAAGCCTTGGATACTTCTGCCCTACCCCACCTTCAAGAGCAAACTCAGATCATGTCACATAGGGCTGCAACCCACATCCCAGGCGGTGCTTGCAGCCAATTCTTCAGCCTCAGTCTGGAAAAGGAGAGCAGGATCACACTGCTCATGGGCAGAATTAGCTGAGAACGGAGAAATGCCATGGGCTTTCATGAGCCCAGTAGGCCTGGCAGACCAGTCCTGCTTTCCTGAGGAGGGTGGCACAGGGGATGACCCAACAAAACAGGTCATGGTATGATGAAGACTGAGAGATTTTCTGAGCCATTTCTCCCATGAGCAAGAAGGGACTTGCAGATAATTGGACAGGAGGCCAGTGACGTCCACAAGGAGTAAGAGCCTCTGTTCTGACTCAGAGACTTTGCTCAGTTTTCTTTTGGTCTGTTGGCCAGAACACGCTCACAAAGAGCTCAAACTCCCTTCTATCTGGGCTGAGTTTCCTCTGCCAGGGAGAGGCCCTCTGTGCCCACTGCAATCCTTCCCAGCCTGATCCACGCTCCGGATCTTCACCCAGGTGATTGTGTAGGAAGGATCTTCCCCGCCAAACACAATAATAAAACAAACCTTATCAGAGCTGAACTATAAATCTGTGAAGACTACGATAATTTCTAGCCATGGGAATAACACCACAAAAGTACTTCTTAAACTAATTACTCAGATTCCGAAGTGCTGCCCTAATGAGCCTTCCTTCTGCCCAGAATTTGCTAAGAGAAAAAAAAATCTACCTTCAGTGCAGTAATTACTGCTTTCCCCTTCAAACTTCTAACTGGAGATCAATGCTGCATTTTAAGACTCATTGATTTACAATTAGCCTGGCTTTCCTGCTAAAGTGTTTTTAAAGCAGAGTTTACTTTTATTTTATTTTGAAATCTCAAAGATCTGGTTCTTGGATTTTACATCCTCATGAGAGGTGAGCTGGGAGCTCACAGGGAGGCAGGCATATGTCGGAATGAGAAAAGAAATGGGGTTTTGTTAGGCTGAGACTAGAAATAAAAGAAAGAAAGCTACAGGAAAGGAAGGAAAAGTGGAAAAAGAGAAATGTAAATGCAAAGAGAAATAAAAATGAATTACAGGCTAAGGAAGGAGAGCCACTGCCGGGTGGCTTGGAGCTCTCACTGCTCTGCTGTTCATCAGTATCCCTGGGAAAACCCCACACCGGCTTTGTGCACCTCTGCAAAACAAAGCATTGGTTAAAAATAGTGTGTGCAGCAGGGATGGCCCAGGTAGCCCTGGCCGCTGTGCAACCTGTCCCATGAGGAGAGCACGAGGAAGTGAAGCCATTAAGAATTCCATGCTGATCTGACTGCTCTCTCCTGCCTCCTCCCATCACAACACTGTCTGCTTGGCATCCCCTGCCATGGACTCCCAGCACTGGAGCAGCTAAACACTAGGACCCACAAAGGCTGGGGGTTTCCATCCCTGAAGGTGCTTCAGACCCCAGCAGAGATGGCCCTATTAGGCCTGACTCTAAGCGGGACCTGTGCTTGGTGGCTTCCAGAGGCCCTGCCAACCTCCGCTGCTCCGGAAGGCTCCGACCATTCCAGAGTGTTGCAGCACTCCTCAGTTCTGACTCATTTTTGTGTCATTTCTGCAGGAAATGAGCTACACCGGACAAGCCACTTCAGTGCTCCTCAGTCCTCCTTTGCCTCCTACTTCTTCCATCAAAACCAACAACAGGAAGGTCTTCTAGGATTAGCATGAGCAATGACCTGACTGGAGCCAACTGGAGGATCTAGGAGGCAAAGGGTTTCCAGTTTTGGGGCCACCATAGTGGTCCAACCTTGCCCTTCGCTGTCATAAATTCTGTTCCTTACTACTGTGGGGTCCCAGGAGCCAGTGGCAGATGATGATCCTGGAATGATGAAAGCAAAGCAAGAAAACAGGGAAGCACTGTGCTGCATTTTACAGAAAGCTGCTTAGCCCCATTTCAAAGACTAATATGAAAAAAGTGCAATTAAATCCTCGAAAAACTGACAGATCAGCAAAACAAAACCACCCGGAGGAGAGCACGATTGAGCCTCATTAAGGAAGAGTTCAGTCTGTTTTTAAAACCTTTCTTAACACTTAGCTGGTACTGCTCAGCAGCCGCCGCTCCCAACGCGCCCGGCGCAATTAGTGTCAGAACGGAAAGGAAAAAAATCAGCCTAGGAAACAGGAATTAAACCACCAGATCCAGGCAAAAGAATAAGATTTGGCTGTAGTGAAACCACCTGAACTTGGACAATAACCCCTCCTCAGGGTCTGCAGTAGCACTCGGCCCTGCTCCCTGCACACACACACACACACAAGGCACACACGTGCCAGTTACAGAGCACAGCGTTAAGGCAAATCTGGGCTGTACAATTCCTGTCCTCATCCCCTCCCAGTCCCCAAACACTCTGCATGGCAGTCACATCCCCCCTCGAGGGCAGGTTAATGACAGATGGACAGTAAATTACACTGACCTCGACAGCAATTACAGCCATCGCCTTGGACAATAAGGAAATGGAGACACTGGGACAAATCCTGTGTTGTCCTGGAAGGACCCTTGGGCAGGAGGAGTGTGCTGGTGCTGATCGTCCCCACACCAAATCGCCAGCCCCAAACAGGACCTGATACAGCTGAGATCTATTATTTTGCAGTGGGGGGTGGGGATGAAACGCATGGGAGATAGAAAAGATGGCAGAGAGATGAAGCCATTTTATTAAATCAGGCAAATTCTAATTTATTCTGGGGAGATGGAGGAGAGAAAATGGATTCACTCTCAGCATGCACACTCCATATCGTCTGATCCAATCCCCACCGCCTTGCCAGAGGGGGAGGGGGCTTTGGCCGGCTGCAATGCTCCCACAATCAGAGAAAAAGATTAAAAAAATAGGATGATTCTTCTTTTGGATTGTGCAGCGGCCATGGGGGAAAAGGCTCTTCCTGGGAATGTGAGGTGCCAAGCCCTGCTGTCAGCCGTGCTGGGATTTGGGGGTTTGCCCCTTGGGGATGTGGAACGGGCAGCACAAGGTCCAGGGCTCACTGCAGCACGTGCACCACGCGGGCAAACGTAGGCACAGACACTCGTGGGAGGAACATCCTGCGGGGGTACCGCAGGATGCCATTTTTGCTGTTCACCCCAGCACACATTCACAGCTGGCAGGGTCATCACCATCATCCTTCTTCACTGGGTAAGAGATACTGGAATAAAAATGTCACGTGGGCAGTTCTAAGGAGGTTGGTGGGACCTCCGGTATGCCCAGGCTCACATGCTAGCGCAGAGCACCACCTTAACAACCACCACGGAGCACCACCGTAACACCACTGGTACCTGTGAGCATGGGCACTTTTCAGCCAGCACAGCACTTCCACAGCCCCCATCAGAACCTGGGAGCTGAGCTTTTCTGCAGCTCCAGCCAGCACTTTGGGTGGGAGCTGAGGAGCCCACCAGGCACAATCAGGCTGGAAGCCACAGGCCAGGGCTTTCAGTGGGACAACTCAGGTTATCTGAAATGATGTGGAGGACCCAGGGGATGCACAGTTCTGGAACAGGGACCAAATGAAAACACAAAGGTTTGGTTAAACAGCACTGACAAAAAGCAACAGAGCTCCTGCTGCAGGGGACAACGATCTCTCAGACTCATGGGCCAGCCACCACACAAAAAGAACAGACACCCGCAGCCCCATCTCTGCCCACACGGGGGGCTCGGGCGCTTTGGGATGGGCAACACTGGTGCACTTGGAGAGAGGAAGGTGAAATTATGCTGCACAAAACTCCACGACCACCAGGATATCTACCACTTCAGAATTAACCAGAAGGAAATGAGAACAACATGTAATTAATTACCAGTGGCCAAATAAGTCCAGAAAAGCAAACAAGATCTTGGGTGAACAAGAAGAATGCCAAACCTGGCCAGGGCAGAACGCCTCGGGCCTCATTGTCCTGTGCAGAAATCATTCTAGTTATGCTTGTAATGATTAAATCAACATTTTACACAAGATCCTTCCGAAAACAGCCCCCTGCAGGAACTCCCCTTCCCTGAAACCATCAACACTTGTCCCAGCTCAGACTGGAGCCTTGGGGGAGCAGCTTTGCAGGAGGGAAAAGGCTGAGAGCCCAGGGAGAGGGGCCAAGCTGCAGCACCTGGAGCACAAATTCCTAACAGCAGAAATTCCTGTTTTGCATCCAACTCCAGCGTGGGCAGTGAAGCTGATTTTATGACTTATTTATTTATTTCGTCTTTGATGAACAGAAGGTTAATATAAGAACAACTCCTTGGCAAACCTTTAAGGGTAATTCAAGCGACACTGATGTGAATCAATGTTCCCTTTGTGAACGCATTACTTGGCAGAAACTGGCTTTTTGTAACCCCCTTAAACCTAGCTGGCAAAACAAAAAGAGAAAAAAAAAACGTCCTTCAAACAAAAGGATGAGGTGAAAATAAAGAGAGAGTCGACTGCACTTTATTCTCTTTCATAGAAGCAAATGGATTTGGTGCTTTTTATACATTAATCAATCAATATCACTGACTGTACATCAGCGGCGCAGCCAAGTTATGAATGACCTTTCTGGCAAAGAGGACACTTTTAATGCTCATAAGACTGCTTATAGCTTAGCAACTTTCCGAATTTATGCCTGCATGATTACCCCTCGGAGGCAGGCGCCCGTGAGCACTGCGCTAGATATGACAAGGTTAGTCCTTGCCAATTTGTGCAGAAGGAAGGGGCTCTGCCCGCACTGCGTGGCTGTGGCTGGCGGGGGACAGGCTCACCCAGCAATGGGCGGTCACCTCGCCTGACATGGTGCTTCAGAGTGGGAGGAGACCAGTGGGGTCCGAACCTGGCCATGGGCCAGCAGGCAAAAGCCATCCTGTGCAAAGCTCTCAGCCAAAAGCAGTAGAAAACAGCTCTCCTGAGGGCCGAAAGCCCAGAGGGAGTGACAAGCACACGTCGCGTGCCGGGGCTGGAGGCCAGGCTGTGAAGAATATCCCCCATTCATTGTGTCACTGGCCATAGTGAGCTGGAATTGCTGCTCAGGGCAGAGCCAGGGCAGGCACTGCCTCACACCACAACAGGCTGGGAACTGCTTCCAGCTCCTCTGCTCCTTTTCACATTGTTCAAAAGAAAACAAAAGAGATCCAGTGCTCAGACCACAGCAGGGTCACCGCTCCCCTGCAAGCTGTGCCTCAGCTCTAGCAGGAGCACGATGGCTGCTGGGGCACTGCCACACACAAGGCTTCATTTCACAGCTCTGACCTTTCCCAGTGCACATCCCCAGTCAGCTCTGTAAGAACTCCGCTGAGATGCAAGTTTGGCCCCAGTGGCCCCAGTACCACACTCTTCCTCCCCACTACAGCTCCTGAGCATGCAGTGTTGTCCCCAGCCATGGTAAGGAACAGCACAAACAATCCCCCTGTTTGTTTCAGACCATCCTTCCTTTCTGAAAAGCACTGTGCTCTTCTGCTTGATTTTAATCTTCCCATACGTTTCATGAGTCCTCACCTCAAAACTTGCACCATTTGGAGCAGCCTGCAATCCGATGGGAGCTCAACATACCCTTTATTTTGCATTAATTACCTTCTGGGCTAGAATCAGGTCTTCCCTGCTCCAGTTCTTGATATCCTTCCCCTCTAGTGGCACCCAGTTTTGGAGGGCTTGCTGCCTTTCCAGCATTTTCCCACTTCTGCCATTTTAGGATGATCTTGGTCATTGTGGAGAAACCTCTTTTTGTTCCTTCCCTCTCACCAGTGCTGCTCCCCCACGCGAGATGGTCCCAATCCAGCATAGTCCCTGGCCCTGCAGCCGTGTGGCTGGTGCTGCCACCCAGAGCTCTGAGTTGGCTGAGTGGGATCACTTCCACCAGGGCACCCCCCTTCAAGGGGGAAAGCAAGGGGTCCCTCCTGCTCCCCAGGCACATGGCTGGGAGGGAGAGGATGGCACGGTGGGGAGCAAAGGCTCAGTGGCCCTGGGGATTCTCCCCATGTCACTGCCTCCTCTGGACAATACCCAAGGGCCTGGAACAGGGACTGACTGGTGAAGAGGTAAGAGAGGGTCACAACCTATCTCTCACCTGCCCCAAATCTCATCAGAGCCCCAGGGGACAGCAAGATGTGGGCTCAGGGAATGTGGCTCAGCCGGGAAGGTCTGTGCTGCACACTGTCCACATGCCTGCGCTCTGCATCCGGGCTGCGGCCTCTGACCCTGCCAGACCAACACAAAACAAACCCCTAGTGACCCTCCACGCCACACATACACAGAAGGAGAACAGGAAGAGCCAAGTGAGTAGGTGACATGGAAAGGAGAGGTGGCTGCACAAGTGAAGTGGAACGGTCGGGCGGTGAGCGTGTCCAGCCCGCGGCCAGCAAAGGCCAAATTAATGCCATTGTTTGGCCACAAAGGAGGCAGCAAAGTAGCAGTGGAGGCTGGGGAACAATCTCAAACACACAGCTCTAATTCACCCTTCATCACCATGAAAGGGGAATGGAAAAGGCCAGAAAGCTTCAGCTTAATTGGTAACCAAATGTGAGAGCCGTTCCCAGAGAAGGGGCAGCAGCGTCTGCCCTGTGAACACAAAGATCAGAGAGGAACGAGGGGCAGCTGCACATCGTGCTCTGGCTGTGGCCCTCCGTGCCTGGGGAGCGATGGTAGGGGCCATGCAGAGCCCCAGACACACCATCCCAGAGAAATGTTGAGATTTAAGGGCTTGGGACCCCAGGTCGGAGCAGGGAGGGCACTGAGCAGGGATGCCTGGAGTGTTGCTTCCAAGAGGCCAGAACATCCCTGCAGGTCAATGGAAACCTACACGTGACATGCTGATAGGGGAGAAACCACATGTCGGGATGTGGGGAACAGAACAAAAAACCCAAGTCACTGCTATTTATTTAACAGAGTGGCCACAGGTGAATAAAAAGGCTGAAAAGAGGCAGGAGGAGGTGCCCACACAGAGGGGAGGGCTCAGGCTCCTTGGGCTGAAGGTGGCCTTAGCAGGAGCCTCCAAGTGAAGGTTGGTTCAGTGGAGCAGGACCAACACTGCTCCTCTCACCCACCACTCTGGGGAGGACTGACAAGGAACACAGAAAAAACCGCAAACTGGAAGCAAATACAGATAATAATTTCTCATACAGCTCCCAATTAACCTTTGGAACTTGTGGCCTCAATAAATCATTGAGGTCAAAACAAAATATATGGTGAGGGCGATGCGCAACTTAGAGAAGCAAACTGAGTATTTGGAAGAAATAGAAACCCTCTTGCTTAAGGGCATGAACTGAATTTTAGCAGGAATAAGGATGCGACCTTGATTTGAGGTAGGTTATTATTTGTTTATGGGTCCCCAGATTTCACTCTGAAGTAGCCAGAGCAGGACACTGGTGCTGGCAGACACATTATTAGCCAATCTCAGGGTTTTAGTGGAAAAATAAATGCATGTGGTAGCTCCTTCCCAGGCAGTTCTGAGGACGTTCAGGTCATCACCAGAAGATCAATAGGCCTCACAGAAGGGAAAGGAAGTAAGTGCATTTCAGAAGTACAGGCAAGCAGAGGACCAGGAGCAGGGACAGAGCAGAGTGCTCTGATGTGCATGCCACAGGTGGGAATGCTGGAGAGGTTCAGGCCAGGTGTCACTGCCGGCCTATGCCAGCAGTTGTAAAGTTTTGTTTCATAAATCATCCCCTTGATAATGTATGAAAGCTCATTTTGCCTATGGCTCTTACAGAAAAACAGAATCCATTTCAGAACCCAAGCTCTGTATCTCTCATCATTAAGTCCATGATCCTACAGATGAGCGGAGGAGGAGATCACTTCCCATTCCCATAATGTCTCCTCCGAAGAAACACCTCAAAGCATTTTTGAATTTCAGGCAGTGCATTGGGTTTGCATGGCAAGGTTTGTGTAGCAGGAGGGCTCTTCTTCCAGTCCTGCCAATTAAGGACCATCAGACATGTCCTCCTCCAGTAGAATTAACTACGACAGAACCACAGCAGGAAAAAGGCAGGAACAACCAGGAAAGGAGCTGATGCCCTGTAGGGATATTCCCTGAAGGGGGGAAGGTGCAGGAGCGTGACCCTGTGGACAGATCTTTTGCACAGGGCAACGAAGCCTGTAACCCAAAATGGGTATGTTCAGTGGCAGCAGCCTTCAAACTCACCTTCCAAACAGGACGGTACATCAGCGTGTCACTACAGGTCTCACCCTACCTGGTTGTTTACTTACAAACCAGTCCAACATCCTCACTGCCTCTGAACACAAAGCCTGTGTCCAGCTGAATATAACTGACCTTTCCTTTCTGCACTGTGCCCACTCAGGGTGTTACTGGACATGTCAGCAGGGAAGAAAGTACTGAGGTCCCATCAATTCTCTGTGCTGGAGCTCCAGCCCCTCTCAGCTCTGGTCAACAGCAGAACAGAAGAAACTCAGCTAACACACCAACAGCACAGCAGCAAGGCAACTCTCTAAACTCATTAACCTGGAAACACAGGAGGCATGTTCATTCCAGAGATATTTAATTTGAAGCCCAGTAGCACAGGAAGGGAGAAAACAGCAGCGCAGCAATGGCTACAAGAGTCAGACCTTTGGAAAGGTGCTGGAGACGAGCGGCTGCCACACCAACTAGAGGAATGTCGCAAATCAGGGCTGGCATGTGCATCTAGGGTTTTGGAGGTTTCCTTTTTCTCCTTGCCATCAAAACATCAGGGCAGGGGGTTTGGCTGGACACAGCACCTGAGCAAGGACAAGGCTGGGACAGAAGCAGCACAGCTGCGCTGACGGGACCTTCATCACGAGCTGAGTTTGCTGCTGTCAAAATGAATCTGGTGTCACTCATGTGGACATCTAACCCTCTCCAACACAGTGAGACCAGGCTGCAGTACCTGCAATGTCTTCAAGGCTCTACTGATTCACCTCACACAGGAGAGCTTTTCGGTCTTGAATTTAATCCGCACCACTGCAACAAGCACCTCCAAGTCCTCAGGAGATGGGACCCCTAATCTAAACTTGGATGAGAGAGAGGGGAAAAGAGAAACAGGGAAGAGAAGCAGAAGGTGCAGCGGGCACTGTGCATTGGCAGTAGAGCTTCAGGGATGCAATACCAAGGGATAGGAATGCCACTCTTCGGTCCCAAAGGAAACGGAGCCCAGGGAAATGCTGTGCTCTGACAGCTGGGCTTCAGCCTGGCTCTGGACTTTGTTTGGATGCAGAATAAAAAGCAGAGCAGAAGAGGGACTGGGAGCCTTGCAGTGTTGTACTGCAGCATCTGGTGATGTTTCCCCCCTTACTCTCCCTAAGTGGAAAGGGCTTTAAGACGCGGCCAAACAAGAAAAACATTCTGGAACAAGTCAGCCGTCAGAGCTTCCTCTCTTTCTGCTTAATGAAAGCCATGAGCTCCGCGGGACAAGTTGCGGCTGGAGCGGGATGGAGTTTATGAGATTCCTGCCACGTCGGGGTGACGCTGCCGCGTGCTCTTGGCCTGCCCTCCCAGCCCGGCCGTCTGACCGCTTCCTTCCGCAGGCGCCTCCCGGTGCAGTTTCATTAAGCGGATGCTTGAGGGTTTGGGTAGGTTTCTGCTACCCCCCCTTTTATAAGGGGCACAGGAAAAAAGTTGCAATAAACTTTAATAAAAACAAAATTAAAACGATTAAACCTTTCATATCCTTTCAAGATTATCTCTTTGCTGCTGGTTGGTCAAAGCAGAGCTAAGGCACGAATGCTCTTGACTTTAAACTCAAAACCAACCCCAAAAAATAAGTAACAAAGGAAATCTGCCTCTGCCAGATATTAAAGGGAACCAATTTTATCCCTGCTTTCTACAGAGCCAAACCTCAACAGCCCCATGGTGTCCCAAAAGCACAAGGACAGAGAAATGCTGCTGGGAAGGGAATAGAGTTTTCCAAAATTTGGTGGGGGGAAAGGATGCAAGCAGGGAACAGATAGAAATTATGTTACAGGGTAATACCAGGAAAGAGAAGTTCCCTAAAGGTTTCTCAAAGCGTCTGGCTCTCCTCACATCCTCAGGCCCTCCGAAGGAGTCAACTGTGTGGAGCCACCCTGACCCACAGCTGCCAGAAGCCCCTTTGCTGGATCTCAATGACCATTAAAGCAGTGTGAAACTAAAGCAGAACCAAAAGCTTCCCCACACCTAATCTGCCCAGCCTCAGGATGGCCTCCAGTGGAGAGATCCTGCCAGAAGTATCACAGAATATGTCGACATGGAATGGATCCACAAGGATCATCGAGTCCAACTCCTGGCCCTGCACAGGACCATCCCCAAGAATCACACCACATGCCTGAGAGTATCATCCAAATGCTTCTTGAACTCTGTCAGGCTTGGTGCTGTGACCAGTTCTCTGGGAAGCCTGTTTACCGCAGCTCCGTCAGGAACTTGCTGGAAAGGTAAAAGGTCCTGAAGCCATTCTATCCACAAAAAAATGAAAAAATTCCAAGGTTCAGCCAACAAAGGGGAAGGCAACAAGCTGTCCTTTAAATGAACACATGCGACATGAGATCTTGGAAAACAAAGAGATAATCCTGCATGTGGGGTTACTTGGTGGGGTTGGCAGGGAGATCAGAACTGCTGTGAGTTCAATCAGCCCAACACACACACATCGCCCAGGGCTATTTGCCTCTGCTGCTATTCCACGTATGTTATTGCACCATGGGTGAATGTTTTCTCTAAACAGGACAATCCCTCATCTCACTCCCTGTGTCTGAGGAGATGACAGAGAGGGATTTCCTTCTCAGACAACTGAGCTGCTGCACACCCCCAGCTGCAGGACACGGCTCCCAGCAGAAGCGACAGGGCCCCAACACCTCCCGCGTACCTGTGGCGTGCCCAGCACTGCTCTGACCGTGCACATACTGATGGTTTGGTTGGATTTACAAGCAGTGCTTTGGAAACAAAGCCTGAGCAGGTTCCTGCCCTTGGGGGTTACAGATCATATATAGGGAAAAGGCAGTACTGGGTTTTGGAGAGGGAGAGGCAAAAAGCCCAAGAGATGCAGATGAAGCACTTGGTGTTTGCACACAGGAGCTCAGGCTGTCACCTGTTTTGGCAGATTATTAAATGTGTCAATCAAGGACAAGCCTGGAAATGGCTTCCCTAGCCCTCTGCAATGGCCACAAATTCCAGCCAGGTAACTGGGGCTTGGTCAGCAGAGACGGAGCTGCAGCATGGTTTTGGCTAATAGATGCTGTAGCGTGGACTCTGTGTGCTCTCCTCCTGCACGTACCATACAGGTGATCTGCTTTGGGAAGTTTTTAATTGCTGTGCAATTAAGTCCCATGGAAAAGTGGAGAGAGGCTACAAAAGCAAACTAATGATTCCTTTCCGAAACCCTCCATTACCTCCAGCAGATGTTGGAGAGCAAGAGGCGTCATTAGCAATGACCACACTGCCTTTAATGGAGACCAAGTGGAATATATCAGATCCCACTAAATTTGAGTTATTTCAAGCAAGGAGAAATATCATTTGGCACTACCAACCTTCATTTCAAAAGTCTTAAAAGTTCTACTGGAAGTAGAGAGTCTGCTATCATGAAAAATCCACCCCAAAGTCACATCCCACATCCCTGCTGTAACAACTCCATTAATTACTCCAAGAAGAATTACTCCATGCTCGATGATCATGAAGGAAAAATGCCTCACATGGTTGCTCACTCTTTAAGATAGGAAAATAACAGGATGGTTCCTTCATGGAAGGTTTTTGTGGAACATCCCCTTTCCCCTTCTCCACAGTCTGCTTCACTTTGCAGATGGGCTGTTCACAATTCCCAATTCAGTGCATGGCCACTAAGGGAAGGGAGGAACTGGAGAGCCTGGACAGGAGAGTGGGGAACCCCAGATCACAGCACTGGTCTCAAGGAAGCAGGTGAGGCATTAGGGTACACTGAGGGACTGAGAGGTCACAAATGGAATGGACAGATGTGGCTGGTATTGAGCCTCCCTTCTGCTAGAGAGAAACTTCATGTCTGAGACAAACCTCACACTGCAAACCACATCCTAGGAGCTCTCTGACCAAACCTGCTCCCCAGCACACGGGACCTGCTCCTGTTACCCTGAGGCGGCCACAAAACTGCTTGTGAGGGAGAGGAAGATGAGAGAAATTTTTCACGTGACTCAGTGCGCAGAGGTACCAGCACCAAACAAGCACCCTGCTGTCTGCAGGCACCACAGGCAGGGCCAGGCTGAGGTGTGATTCAGTCATTCTGAGGTGGGAACTACTATTTTTAAACCATGTGGGGTTTTCTCATCTGAACACTGCGCCAGCTATACCCTGGGTCTGTTTACATACTAGGTTTCATTAAAGATTCACATCCTGATTTTCAGTCTGCAGCTTGCAGCCCTTCAGAAGGTTGAACACTGAAACAGAAGGGAGATGTAGACAGACAGTGCACCTCTGCCTGGGGGACAGATGGAGAGGGAAAGTGGGGGCCCTGGGCCACCCCCCCCCTCATCCCTGGGAACCAGCAGCTTTCCAGGGGCTCCCAGGGCAGAGCTTTGCAGAAAGGGTATTCCTCAAAATAACTGTAATCCACGTTTGGAGCAGGGAGAGTGGCCGGTCCCTTGCTGTGGGCTGGCAGAGGGAGGGAGCAACATGGGTGCTCCAGCGAGGTCAGACAGGGGGGCAGAGGTGACACTCCCAGCCCCCCTTCCTGCCTGGACAAAGGGGCTGTTCATGGTGTTCGGTGTCCAGCAAGGGCTGCCAGAGTGCTGGCCCTGCTCCTCACGCGAGGGCCCCAACAAGGACTCTGTGTTGGAAGGGGACGGTTGCCAAGGATTTGGCAGCGATGAGCAGGACTGCTGTGACCATGTGGCCACCACAGGAACTGTCCTCTGCAGTGAAACGGGCAGAGGGCAGCGCAGGCGAGGAGTGTGGACACCTGATAGATACCTATGGATATTTGTCCTACACAGAGGGAAGAGTGGGCAAAGCCCCTCTGCTCCTCCCACAGGAGGACACTACGGAAAGGGAGAACAGAGATGGAAAACAGGAGGAGTCGGGAGAGACAGGTAAGGGAGGAAACCTATTGTGCAGAGGGACACAGGTTAAACAGCAGGGCTGTAACACGAAAACAAGAGTGTGGGTGGCACATGGAGAGTGATACGATGGGATGAGCAGGGGCACCACGTTCTAAACGTGAAGCAGCTGTCCCGCTCCAACTGGTGACCCCATGGCAGCTGCCGGAGCTACGGAGCGGGCTGAGGTGCTTGATGCCTTCTGGAAGGAAAGAAACACTTCCAAAGTCAGAATGAAAATTCGGTGCAGGTTGTTTCACTCTTGTTTCTGTCATTATCTAATGAGCTGTAAGTGCATCCATCCAACATCTCGAGAACGTTTTGGTTTTTATTATGGGTTTGGGCTTTTTTTCTTCTCTAAATCCCCATCATTAAAAATCAATTAGCTTATGGGTAACGTTACACAGATGCTGCTGCAGAAAGGGGCTGACATCTGCAATGGCAGCAGCCCGGATACCACAGCAATAGATGTCCAAAAATACCCAGAGAGGACAACACCCCCTCCCTGAAGCTGTGTGCTCCCTGATCAACAAACCAGCTGAACGTCCATCCGCTTTCCCATCTCCTGCATAATGAGCACACTTCTCAGAGCAAGCAGAAAAGTTTAATTGTCTTTAATTATCCAGTTCAAGGAGGATTGGGTTTCCTGCCTGATGTCCATATAATTTCCCTGCCAACGACTTCATCATCCCTTTACTGGAAGTGCAGGTCAGCTCCTAAAGCTCTTCCCTAAAAGACACCCGAGTTTTGGGGAGGGCTGAGCTGCTGGCAAAGGCAGGGACAAAGGTCCCCGTGTCCCCAGAGTGGCTGCTCAGGCTGACTGTGCTTCTGCGGGGTGGGAGGGAGTGAGTTGCAACTAATGTGCAATCAAGAACCATCACAATTACAAATGTAAATGAACAGGCAATTGGCACTGACCTTTGCAGATTGTTAGAGGACTAATTAAGGTGTGATCAGAGCTCTCTTCCAACAGATTGAGATGCATCTACACAAGCAAATATCTATGCACCACCCCCAGACAGCAGTGCTTTCTCCTACATGCTTGCACACACAGTGAGTAGGTACACACAGAGCAGATACACAGACAGAGCCAGCGTTCAACCTCAGCACCTGCAGGAGGGGAACAGGGCGACTCCACTCTGTCACACGAGGCCACAAAAAAGGACCAAAAAAGTCACTGTCCCTTTGGGCACTGGTACAGATGTGTCACAGACCAGGGAAGTGTCACAGACCAGTGTCTGCTCAATGTGTCTGAGCCTGTTATCTGACACAACCAGAGACTCCTCATCAAAAGGCAGTGAGAAAAGTCCACCCAGCCCTTGGCAAACAACAATAAAAACCATGATAGGGACACGAGAGAGAGACCCCACTGCATTACAGAGGAGGAGACACAGAGTGCAGACTCACACCATCCCTGTGCGTGGCCCTGCCACACAGCTGAGCGTCCCCACACTCGAGTTGATGCTCTGATACCATAATGGGATCAGAATGAGGCGGAGATGGAAGCACCTGTTCTCCCACTTGGGGGTATGGCAACTTCTCACACAAACCTGGCCTCCATCCCCACAGGGATGCCCGGCCCAGCACATCAGTAAGGTGCACCCACTCTGTTTGACTCAACAATGGGCTCAAAGAGTGCTTGAAATTAAATATCTCAGGACAAAGCAACCTGCAAAACTAACCCGAGGTTCCCCTGCTTTGCTTTCTGCAGCCTTATTCTTGCTTGTATTCTTAACTTTTGAAATAAAATATGATCAAGAAATTGTCAGTGTCTTGTTCACTGTCAGTTTTTGTTGAAGAACCAGCAAGCTTAAAGAAAATTAAAGTAAAATATTTGTAAACCAAAATTTCCTTTCAGTGACTTGTCAAGACTTTTACTTTAAAAATATTACATTTTTTTAAATGGTCACCCAACCGTTTTCCCTCCCAGCCTGTCAGCTTCTGCCCTTCCAGTACCTGCCATGTCCTAATCCAGGCGGCCAGACAGGAAAGATAAGGTTTATACAGTAAAAGACAAGGTAAACAGAAATTTCTAAAGTAAACAAGATTTTCAAGGTTGTTCTGTCTATCACAAAAGGGCACGGATGGTTTCCCCTCTCTGCTCATTTTGCATTTAAGCAGCTCACAACCCACAGCCCTGCCCAAGGTACCCTTTCGAAATCGGAATGTTTTCCTACAGCGGAGCATCGCAGCGCAGTGGAGCGGCTGCCAGAGCTGCTGTTCCCCCCAGGGTGGTGTGGCAGTCACCACGCGCTCTCGCTGTCACCGTGACCTTTGGGGAAGCATGTTCCATGCCCTCGACTCCACTGGGCCACCGAGGTCATGGATCGGGCACTTTTTTCCGTAAGATTGAATTTAACTCTTAATGAAACATCTCCTGTTTCACTTTTGGGGTGTTTTGGGTGTATTTCAGAACCCCATTACTCACAGGCGTAGCAGCAATGTGACCCAGTTACGAATTCAAGGGACCCCCACATGTTCTCCCTCAGCTCCAGCTGCTGTCCCTTCTCAACTCTTTAAGCCAAGACCACCTCCCTCGTCTCCATGTGTGTTTACTGCACAATGCCAGTTCCTCAAAGTGCTTTTCTGTAGGATTTACCCATTTTCACAGCAGTCATGGAGGAATGTCCTGCCTGAAGCCAAGAGGAGGGTTGTGAAGGCTTTTGCTGACACCCCCCAGCTCCAGCACCTTCACAGCACACGAACCAGCTGACCCAGGCCATCTCTCCTCCTCCTCCCTCCAAAGAGGGCTTCAGGAGACCTCGATTTTTCAGAACATTAAGAACTTCTTAGCCCTTTACATGATTAAACAAAGTACCATCCCTGTTCTGTCCAGCCTAACTGCTCCCTTTAGGCACATCTGCTCTTGCTGCAATCCCTTTCCTATGATCTGTGTGAGCAAATGCTTCATCCAAGCCCTTCACTCTATCTACCTTGCCAAGAGGAGACATGGAAAACAGACATGGAACACTCACCCCTTCTGCCCACTCCTAGCCAGCTCCTTCCTCCTCTCGATTCAGTGTGGCTTAAGTAACAGAAATCAGTGCCAAGCTGCTACAGCTCGTGCTGGTGCGCAGGGCATCACTTGAGCCACTGCAAAACATCTACTACTGCACTGGTTTGTCAAGTTGTCCAGATGTGATGGTATCTTTAAATGCTCATACAAGATTCCAGTGTTTAAGACAGCAACCTGAACCAACACACACGCTTCTACGTCCCAAACTTCTACATCCCAAATCCCACCTCAGGCAGGAGGGATTCCCATAATGTGTTTTTGATAAACCATAAGTGTCATCCCACAGCAGGAAAGAGAAACAGGAATGTCAATGAGCTCGTCACTGAACAGCACAGTGGGTCCGATGCCACCCACCCACCCCTGCCCCCAGCTCACGCCAGGGCGGCAGCACTCACCGGCCTCGGCAGCTGGACACTTCCGGATGGTGAAGATCTGCCCCAGATCCTCCTCTTCTTCAGGAAGACCTTTCTGTAGGCGCTGCAGCTTCCGGAGGCTTTCGCTCCGCTGGTGTTTCATGGAGCGCACGTGCTGGATGAGGTTCAGCTTGGCCTTGGTGGAGTAATTACAGAGGACACAGTGGTAGTAGCAGCTTTCACCTTCGACCCCGCTCTCATGGTGCTGCAGGTGCTGTGGAGAACAAAGCAGAGGGATGTGAATGTCCTTTAACAGCCCCTATCCCCTGAGTTAGTCCACTGTAAATTGCTAAAAACCACCTGGGAATTAGTTAAGAAACCACGTTTTGACACAGACCCAGTGAGACCAAGCCTGTTTGTTCCCAAGGTACCACGTGCTCTCCTGCTGAGGAGCAAGAAAACCAAAACATACTGAAATGGGCACAAAGCACAGATAGAGAAAGGCAAGATTATCTCCTTCAGTGAGAGAAGCACCAGGCCCAGCACTAACACCTGCTCATGACCCACACAGGGCTCATTCCTTCACACTCATAGTTTGTCCTGGGAAGGGATCCAACTGCATGTCATACATAAAATTAAATTTGAGAAATTCTAATGGAAACTACAAAGAATAAAACCAAAGCAATACTAGAACACAATAAACCCATTAGATAGAGGTCCTGGAAGCAGTGTATTGAAGCAGAGTGCAGAGCCATCCTGTCCATCACCCAGCACTCCACTCCCTTGGATTGGGAAGGAAGCAGTAGCCTGGCTGGAAGATGTTTGTGACAGCAACCCAGGCTGAAGAGCCAACAGCAGGAATGCAGCCGGGCACCACTGTGAGGGCTCAGCACTTGGAAAAACCCTGGTCCCTCTCTGGAGCTGTGCTGTTGCAGCCAATACAGCTAATTCCAGAGTATTACACAGTGATTATTTGACAAAACCTACCAATCCTCTGGCACAGAGCTCTGTGCCACCAGAGAAACCAAGCACCATTTCATGTCGTGGACCCCGTGGATGTGGCAATTATTTCCTGGAACCAGAGGGCCATGCTGGCTGCCACGGCATGGCCGCTCTCCCTTTGGGCTGGAAGCAGGAGGTCACAGGAACTTTCCCAATTCCCACAGTAAGGACTTATCACAAGCTGAGGAAAAATGGCTACCAAGGTGAAACAACATGAGAGACCCCTCAGCGAAAGCCACTTCAGCTGGGCAATAATACCTGCCAGCTCCAACCCTGAGACCTCCTTCTGTCTTTGTGTCATCTCATGGAACTCTTTCTTCACCACACACTTGGCCCAAGGCATGAGTACAGTGATTTGGGCACGATCTTGAGGTTTGTCAATCAAAAATATTGCCTACGTGCAGCCAGGACCTTCTGGTAAAAATTCTGACGCGTATTATCTCAGTTACAGCTGAGATAAGATTAAAGACACATATTACCCAGCGCTGTGTGCCTCGCTCACACGGAGGAAGGAGAGCCCTCTGAGTCTAGGAATGATTAAAAATAGGATATGAGCTGATGCTGAGGCTTCTGATTGGAAGGGTGAGGAAAGAGAATAAATGTATTCTAGATCTGGCTAATTAGACTAGCCTCTTTTGGGATCACGATGTATTTAATTAAATTCACTGTAATATTTGAAGAATCCACGAGGGCACTAATCCCACTGGTGCCCTCAAAAGATTTTTTGCTGTTTTCCCTCATAAGAACTTCTTCCTCCTCTCATTTCTATTGTTTGCATGTGTTACCCTCTTCCTGAGCCAGAGAAAAAGGAATGGCTTAAGGCATAAAAGGTCAGTGGGGCCATCACAAGAGTCACATGCCCGGTTCACACGGCTCAGCCTTGCCAGCCTGGCTCCATCCCGACCCCTGCCACAGCCCTCCTAGCCCCAACTCACTGCAGGCCAGGCTCTGTCTCCAGGAGCCACACCAGCCACATCCTCACCCTCACCAGCCACGAGGCACGTTGGGGAAGCCCTGTCCTACAAACCCTGTGCTGGAGTTCGGGAAGTGCCCACGGGCTCAGCGGCAGCTTCTGCACAGAGGCAGAGAAAACCCCCAGTGAGCAATTAAGAGAAAAATCCGGTCATAGGTTCAAGGAAATATTAAGGACATGGTCTCTGTGGAACCAGAGGCACGCTCTGCACTGCCCTCATTTAAAAGGGGATTTTAGGAAAACATTTGTTTTAAACAGTTTAATAAATGTGTCTTATTTTCTGCTCTTCTTCTGGTTCCTCTCAAACCTTGTGCTGGGATGATCTTCACCTGCCTGAAGTCCTGGAGGAATCACAGGCTGAGGGTGCCACCACCACCAAGCCCAGGCTGGGCACAGCACCACATGCACCGGATCCACCTCATCCTCCAGCAGAGGAAGGGAGCAGCTCAGAGAAAGACAATGTGAGGGCCGAGCCAGTCTGAGCTGTGAGCTGCTGGAGGCAATGAAATGCTGGCCAAATACGTGTAGTTATTGCCCATCACACTGTTAAACTTCCCCCTTGTGAGAATTTATCCATATCACAGGAAACAAATTCAAAATATTAAACCAGAACCTTGTTAGAAGACAAATCAACTTGAAAATCAAAAGACTATATTGTTCCAAGGAAACCCAACCAACTTCTGTCAGAGAACATTGATTTCTGTGAGTCCGGGGGGGTGTTTGCCCCTCCCTCTCCACGATAGGAAACTTCCAACATCTGGTTCTTCACGCATGGCATGCGAAATATTGATCAGGTTGAGTCAAAGCTCCACTTTAAATCAGAAACAGAGAAAGGAACGCTCTGATGGAAACCATACGGCTCACGAGTGCGGCTTCCCAGGGGACGCGGCTGTTCCTGTACGTACACCAGCCACGGCCAACACTGCGCCGCTCCCAGCACCTATTCCCACACACACCACACCAAATCCAGCCTGCCTGCCATGCAGGGACTGTGCGGGTGTCTGGGCAAGGCTGTTCTCTCACAGCAATCAGTGCAGGAGGGTCCTGCTCAGAGGTCTTGTCTCCTCTGTTTGCCCCCAGACCTGCCCGGGGACAGCGGGTGTGGCGCGGTCAGGGTGGCACAGGGACCGGTGCCAGTCGCATGGCTGGGCTGACCCTGCCACGCCGACGGACTGACTGCCCAGCCCTCGCTCTTCAACATCTGGCTCAGAATTGTTTTCTTGTAATAAATAATAAATGCTCGCAGGGTATGACTACAGAAATCTAATTTTTAAACGAAGTAAGGAATGATGCTACAGTCAGTTCTTGTTTCTCTCCATTCTTCACATACTCCAAACTCTGTTTATTTTACCATCTCTCCTTTCCTGATCTCACACTGCTTCACCCACAGTACTTTACAATAATCATGGAATTTAACGTGACACTGTATCCCCCTGCCTGACTGCAGGCAGCCCCCTTCACCCCATGCCACAAACCGCATGATGTTTCTTGGAGCTCAGACTGTAGCAGCCAGGACTGAGGCCCTGTGCTGCTGCTGTTACACACGTTAACAAACTCTCCTGAACACTTATGTAGCTCTTTCTGCCATTCATGTTCACCCTTTAATCTGATTTCTAAGAACTTTTCCACACCTTTTAAATTTTAAAAGATGTTAAACCTATATCTGCTCAAAAATCTCTTCTGTGCAAAGTTTATTCAGCCATGGTGTAACGAGCTGAATTCTGATGGTGACAGGACAGAAATGCCCCCAAAGCACTGCCAGGGGCATGGGGATTCTCCAATCCCTCTTTGCCATGTTTAGTGGCTCAGCTGCCATTCTGGGGGACATCTGACCTGTAACCCCAGCTCACCAGGGAGACGCAAAAACACTTTGAACTACCTCATGCTTTTGATGTTTATTATTCATTAGAAAAAGGCCCAATTTCTATGCAGTCCTAACCTCATCTTGCACAAAGCTTTCCCTTCAGAGGGCCGTGAACGCTGCTCAGGACAAGCACATGCTGACAGCACTGGGAATCTCTCAAGTCCCTGCACTGTGCTTGCAAGGGGAAACACCCCACCACAACCCTCAGGAGGTCTCGATGATACAAAAGCAGTAGAACATGTGAGAAAACTCTCTCTAGGCTTAAGGACAGCTCCTTCTTCTTCAGACCTCAACAGAACAACCAGCAGCAGAAATTCTGTCACTGCCCCAAGGACAGGTAGACAGTGCTCCCCAGCTTGGATCCCCCACATATGTCCAGGTCTCAGAGGGCAGGAAGAGCAGCTGAGGTAACATGTCTAGGGGCCAGAACCAAAGTGGGAAAATAACCTCATGAATGTTATGCAGCAGAGAACCAGCACAAACAAAAGGAACGACTTTCCTCACCTCCAGCTGTTACTGGACCGTCAGCCAGAGCCCCCTGGATCCTCAGCTGAGAGCACCCCAGGGTTGCACAAAGCCTGTTGGGGATGACCCCAGCCAGTCCTCCGTCCTCCTGCTTGCACAAACATCCTCTTCCTCACCACTCTGACTGCTCCATATGGCCAGGTGGTGTGTGGGTCACTGATAAACAGTCTGGAGAAACCTCCTCTACATCACTTCCGAGCGCTCTCACATCACAGGACACCCTGCCACGAAACCAGAGGCCACTCCACTACCCAGAGCTTCTTTAAAAAACAGTTGTCAGATTTCAGCTTTTTTGGAGGAGGTTTTCTCCACATGTAACACTCTTCCTACCTTTGAGCTCCGTCAGGATGGGTAAAGTTAGTGATTTCACACAATTGACATATGCAGCTGAGGACAAAGGAGCCAAAAATCTGCTGGAGGGTCACGAAAGCCACGGAAAGGAGCAGCACTGCAGACATGCACCAGGCTTCCTCCTGCAAGAACTGATGTCTGTGCAGCACCAGTGACCAGAACCAGCACACAAAATCAGGGAGCACCTCAGCGGTTAGAGAGGTTGACCCAAGCTTGGGAGGTGCTGGAGTCACTTCAAACCCACCAGCACATCTGCAGGGCAGGAGGATGCCCATAGACTAGGGGTGAAGTCAGACAGGGGTAATTAGTCACAGGCTTGTAGGAAACGTTTCAGGTGCCAGCAAGGACCATGCCTGTGACAACACACCCCCGGGGAGAGGGACAGGACATGACCCTTACAGCGGAGCTGGAGAAGGGCTATGGGTCACCATGGAAAGGGACCCGACCCCGCCACAGACCTCAGAGGCCTCACGAGCATCTCTTGGCCCCTGTGTGCCTCTGATCTGCTGCACAAGATAAATCACACAGCCCTGCAAGAGAAGAATCTGAATTTTTAATGAAAGTCATGTGGATGCAGCTGTCTGATCCTGCTCTGTTCCAAGTACTTCATAAAAGTCAGGGCTAGCCTATCCGTCTTGCTCTCCTTTCACACCTGCAGCCCTGGCTGGAATTTCCTGGAGCCGAGGAGCCGCAGGCGGCCACGGCACACAGCGGGACACCCACTGCCTGTGCACAGGGAGGGCTGGAGAGCCTGCAGTCACCCCCGCCCCCTGAAAGGGGGGAAAATTGATTCTGCATCCAGCAGGTTCAAAAGCTGAACTTCTGCTCTTTTGTATCCACTGACATCCTGAATTGTTCACTGCTTCCAAAGGAGCAGTGTTACAAACCATTCCCTCCCCCAGCCTCCCAGCTCTGTGCATCACAGCTCTGCAGCACAGTGCCAGCGGTGGAATTCGGGCTTATGTGCCCCCAAGTTTCTGCAGCTCAGCTTGTGGTGAATGGTCTCTGACCCTCATTTTAATCTCCAAGAGGCCAAAAATGTAGCACTCCCTCCTGCCACAGAGGATGAGGTACTGATCCAAGTCCCCAGGTCACACAGAAAGGCCTTGAAGAACAGTCCCAAATGCCCCCATTAACAGCCCACCCCTACACCTCCCTGGATCTGTATTTTCCAAGCCCTCCAGCCCTGCCTGGTGTTAAGTGAATGCCACAGATGCTCTCCTTGCCAGCCATGAGCCTGGTGCTCGCTGTGCTGTGAGGCTTTTGCATTCCCCCACACACGACCCCAAAAGCCACCCAGCAAACTGGGTTTGCTCCACCAGCCCTTGAAGTCTCATTAAAAGCCAAATATTGCTCAGCCTAAGGATGGAGAGCTCAGCATGGATTTTACTGAACGTTAAATCAACCAGCAAGCGTAGCCAGCAAACTCTGTGGCACTTTAACTTTAAATAATGCAATAATTATTGAATTTCCTTTTTATAACCGAAGTGCTGGAATGTAAACAATGGGGCTGTAATTGCAGGAAGGAGGGATCAATAGAGGCAATCGTTTTCAGCCATGTTAATTGTAAATACAATTGCTCCAAGATGTCAGCCTCGTTCTTCTCGCTCCCAGAATCATCCTAACGGATGACAGAGTCCAACTTTCCCATTACAGCTGTTCGCTCCTTTAAGAGGTTCTCAATCAGGTCTGATCAATCTGTCAAGATAATGCATGGAGTAAGTAAGACTCTTCCAAACACAAGCTCCCAATCAATAGCCTGGACCTGCTTAATGAGGAGGGGCTAAAGCCCAGGGGGAGGCACAGTCCCAGCTCCTGTTTGGCTCCAGCAGCCAACTTCTTCACGGGGTCTTGGAGCAGCTCCTAACGAGGACATTGTTTATGCCGCCCATGATGAGCAGCATCCCCACACACCCACAGTTCCCCAGGGTCCGCGGGCAGAGAACGACAGAGGTTAACAGAAAGCATAAGCCAAGAAAGCTTGAACTTCTATTCACATCCCCCACCTTTTTAATTGTGCATCAGACCTGAAGGCACTAATTAATTATTCCTTAGAAGAGATCCCCAAAGATGTAAATCTGTGTGGGACCACTGAGAGCCAAGAGGATCACTAAGATTTGTGGATCCGTGGACTCCAGGAGGGACAAATCCACGGTGGAGCCAGCGCTGGCCCAGCTGTGCCTTCCAGCCCTGGGGAAGAACAGTGGGATGCCAGCTGGAAACCTCTCGAGGGAGGGAAGAGATGCCAAGAGAGGTGAGGGAGCGGCCAGATGCCGTTCCTCAGCTGTAGCACCTAACTCTGGTAGCACACCTGGACATTATGCCGTGTGCTCGCTGAGCAGCCCAGAGAGGGGGAAAAGGGACAGGTCTGACTGCACCTGGGCTCCTCCTACAGCATCAAACTTTCTCTTCTTCCATGACTGTGCTCCCAGAGCTGCCGGCACAAGAGATCCACTGTTGGGCAACTTCAACTTCAGAGAATTTTCCAGATCCCCGAAACTCCCCCTGAGAGACGCTGGCGCAAGTGCTGCTGTACATGGAGATGCACACAGGAGTGTGAGTATCGATCCTGCTAATTATAGTGCTAAAACCAAAGCACAACGAGAGTACATTTCCTATCAGCTGGCCTGGTAAGTGCTGCCCTCAACCCTGCATGCTCCCACCCAGCTGTGGCTCTGCCATGGGACCCACAACAGCCCTGCAAGGCACGTCTGCTGCTCACCTGGGCACCTCTGACCAACAGGAACAAACAAACAAACTTCACACAAAGTGACCTCTCCCACTGCCGGTGAGGATGTGAGGGATGTCACCCAGAGTCAGCCTCATCCAGCAGCTCCTGCAGAGCAGCACAGAATTGTGAAGGGTGGAGCTCCTCTTGCAACTTAACCAAAAACCTGAACTGGGGACATTCTGCTCCTCAGAAAAGCGTACAGTTTCATCACTTTATATTTCCATGGATGCTGTCATCCCTGAAGAAATCTGTCAGAAAAGCTATACTTTTGTCTGCAAGGCACTGTACGGACAGCAACAGCATGGAGTGAAAAAAACAGCAAGTAAATTTGTGCCACAATGCAGCAATGTCACCAAGGAAGAGGCTCAGGGCTTCCAGCCCATTCCTTTCTCAGTTCTGGGACAGCAAGGAGCTGAGGAATTCAAGGAGCCTCATCTTTTCCAGGGTTAGGAAAAGAAAGAGGGTAAGAACAGCTGAAGGTGAAGACAAGACAGTAACCACAAGCAGAACCCCTGATGTCACTGCCCAGACCTTTTTAACGTATTTTGTACATCTACTTGAAAATAATCAGTTCAGTGTGAGTTTTTAAGCTGTGAATACTCAGGTGAACTAGAGGAGCCTGGGAATATGGAAGAGCACCGCAAAAAAGGCAAATTATGTAATAAAAAGGGCTGGGAGGAACCTGGAAAGACAGCGGGATCAAAATCTGTTGCCCATATTGTAATTATATAGCTGCTGAGTGATTGAAAAAGGCTTTCCATAACACAGACCCAGGCTAAGACTCTCCATAGCAGTGATGTTTTATTTCCTCCAGCAGTGATGGGAACGATCCCTACGTTACGTGTGAGGGCTCTCCAAGGAGGCTCCGACTCAACACACATCTGGTCTTATGCTGGTAATGCAGCTCAGACTTAACCACCCAAAACACTCTCTATGTGTGGAGCCAGCTTTAAGAATTTCAATTGAAATGCTACTTTTTCCCATATTAAGTCTTTTGGAAAAGAACCACCGGTCTCTAAAGGAAAAGCCTGAGGACTGACACCACTGTGCTCCTCCCCATGCCCTGAAGCTGAGGTGTGCCAGCTGAGTGCACCCAGGTATGCCAGTCCCTTTCCATCCTGCCTTGGCTCCAGGTGCCCCATCAACTGCAGGCAGAACCCCAGCAGTGAGTCAGAGAAGCGCTGTGGAAGTGAGGTCCTTCCAGAGGCATGGAAGGTCTGGAGGGACAGGAGGGGATCCCCATGCACAGCGAGGGACTGTTGTAATAATGCACCATGAAACCATGTGGGAAACTCACCCTGAGCTCACGTTATTTAATAAAACACTACAGACACAGATTAACTCCCTTCACCCAGGATTTATTGTTTCATCCATCTCTGGAGAAGTTGTGATGAACTGAAGCTTTCCTTGTTTTCCTATCACTTCTTTATAACTTCCTGCAGCGCTGCACCACCCTGACTTCCAGCTGATAACCAACAATAACAACAACAATACACAAGACAATTTTTAAATCCTTTCCATAAATCAAAGAATATCAATACTGAAGAGATGGAGGACACAACCTCCTGGCACAGAAGCCAACAGGGATGCCAACAGAGGAACAACAGACTCAGCTCATCCTTTGCCCACAGTCCACAGCAAGGATTTTCAAGAGCAGGAATATGGGAGAAGGGAGAAGCAAAGGAAGATGCAATAGACTAGTATGACAGAATGGAAGCAGAAAGAGGAAATACATATATATATATAAAAATATTGCTCGAGTCTTGAAGGTGAGATTAAAACCGACAGAGCCAGAGAATGCACCCTCAGTGGAACAGCCCTTCTCCAGAGGTGCAGGCTGCAGGGCTGGGCACCAAGCTGGGCAGCCAGAGCACAACTTTTGAGGCAGATGTTGTGCATCAGCCTACCCTAAACACAGGGACAGGAGCACCAGCTGATTTAAGACGATGCTATGAAGGTGAGTTCATTAAGTGTCTGTGAAACACAAACAGAACACAGAGCACCATGGAAATGCCCATGAGAAAATAAATAATTCTTCATTCAGTGAAAGCTTTGGATTGTATTAGACAAAGCCTGGGGCAATGTAATGAAAGAGGAAGATAAAAAGAAATGGAATAATTACTCACAGAATGAGGCAAGAATCCTGCTGCAAAAATATGTATGGGACTACTTATAATTAAGAACTAAAATAATATCTGCACACAAAGGGCTGAATTAAGGCAACCTGCTACTTCCTATGTTCTACATGGCTGTGAGTGCTTCATGAACCCACCAGACACTAATGTGTCCTAAAAACTGTGTACAGAAATTCAGGCCATTTCTCCTTGCCCTACGCTCCTGAGCAACTACTCTGTAAAGAAAACTACTAAGTTCTTGGCCACAGGAGGCCTTCAGAACACAGCCTCCTCCAAATTTAACCAGGAGACCTCTCCAGTCCTTGGGCATGCAATTGTTCCCAGCACACCTGGTTTCCACCAGGAAGGACATGTCAGTGGCCCACAGCAATCCACAGCAGCAGAACTGTCTGACTCACGGATTCCCTACGTGGCCTCCAAGCAGTTTGCAGCCTATGAACGGTTGGGTTTGCTGCTCTAAATTTTCTGTGTGTACCTAAAACCTAATTCAACTGTAGTATAACTCTGCAGAGGGATCTACAAGAGACCAGAATGGCTCTGAGCATTAGCTGTAGCTGTTCCCTCCAAGACAGACCACAACAATGGAAAACACAGAGTGTGTGGAATGGGAGGCAAACAGAACAAACCTGAGATGATAAATGTCTCTGTGCTTTGGTGCTTCCTTTGTTCACATGTATCTGCATCCACCTGCATTTGCCTACATGGGTACAGAAACTCCTGGGAAAAGCCAGGCACACTATTTATTGGTTTTAGCAATTCTGGGTCTGCAATCCCAGTGGACAGTCTGCAGAGACACACAAAGGGTAAACGGTAAATACCACAGAGGCAGCTCTGATCAGCATTAGGAGCATGTACCAACCACTCCAATTTAGAAATAAAATGGAAGCAGCAAAACCATTTTTTGGGAGCAGTGTCCACTCACATTAGAGAAGTGTAAGGAGATGACAGATTTCTAAACCCTGTTTATGAAATTGCATGTGTAACTCTGGTTACTCCAGCAGCCCCAAGATTCTCATTTCTGGCTAATCCCCCTGCCCAGCCCAGAGTCAGACACTTTGACAGGCCTATCTGGGCACTGCAGTGCATGCACCAGAAAATCCAGGTCAGAGCCAAGAAGGTCTGAAAAACATAAAAGCAAGGTTCCTGCTTTGTGGGACCATAAGAAACACACAGAGGCAACCAGACCTGTCCGTGACAGAGCCCCCATGACATGAAAACACCATCTACAGGACTCCAAAGCCTTTAAATCTCTCCCATCTAGGGTCACAGCATGCCCAATAAGCTGCTCTGGGACAGCAAGTCCTTTCTCCAGAAGGGGAGAAAGGACTTCCAGCATCTGCTCCATTTCTGGCAATGATGCTGGTGGTCAAAAGCCAAAGCTAGGTACTGTCCTTCATCCACAGGTGGGTCCTGGACTCAGCAGCAGGTACCACAGCACCTGCACCTGCAGCCATCCCCAAAAGTACAACCACAGCCCTAACACAACACACCTGCAGATAACACCCCAGAGTTATGGAACAGTCCCATGAATGCTGTGGGTGCTGTGATGGAAATCAGATTTCTCGAACTGGGACACCTTCTGGCTCTGTGCTGGAGAGGAGGTGAGTCTCACCTGAAGGCATGAAGGCATCTCCCCAGGAGAGCACCCTGCCCTCTGCTGACCCTGCCTAGGGACACGCTTTCCACTGGCACATGTGAGAAGATAACAACAATTCTTTGGACTAGTTTTCAAAAAAACATAATGGAAGGCTGGACCCAAACTGTCAGGACCTGCTGAATCAGGAGTTTCTCTGCAGCACAGGCTGGGGGGCGGGAGGACAGCTGGACGGGGAGAGGGCTGTGAGGAGACCCAGCAGGAACCAGAGAAGGTGACAGACACAGCTCCTGCAGCTGGCCTGGAGACACCAGGAATGGGGAGCAGAGAAGTCCCTCGCAGACGTGGCCAGCTCTCACCCCACGGAGGGGCGGGGAAGCAGTTGCATGCAGAGGGACCCGGGGACACAGCAGGACTCTGTGGGGTCTCTGGGGCTGTCTGAGCCCGCAGCCGTGGGTGCTCTGAGGCGGCCGTGGCTGTGCATGCCTCGAGCGCGGTGCCGGAGCTGCAGACCTGTGCCAGGCACGCTCGCTGCTGCCGGGAGACAAGCACTGTGCTCCTTCCCCACCAAAACCCCCGAGGCCTCCCGCGTGTGCGCTAACCACAGCCCTTTGAGAGGCTCGTGTATTTACAAACTGAGGCATGTTGAAATCAAAGGGGATACCATATGACATAATTCACATTAAAATGTCAACAGGCTGACAATTTATAGAGTCAATCCACTGGAGGTGGGGAGAACTAAGACGCGGTAATTGTTTAATTCCCACTTAAACCAACAGCAGCTTCACCTTCAAAGCGGTGCTGTGTGCAGGGCCTCTGGCTGCTGTCAGCCCTGGTGCCAGCCTGGCCCTTGGCCAGCATGGAGGCAGCGGCCTCAACCATTCATCGGCACTGGGCATGGGATGTGCTGCTCCAAACAAGCGCAGCTCCAGCCCACCCCATAGCAAATATTCACCATCAGCACAAGGACAACCGGTTTTTCAGGAAGTCAGAGTCCCCGTGGTCAGGGCACTGGTGGCCACTACCACACCAGGGCACAGCACACCTTCTCCTCCAGAGGGACACACTGGGTGAGCACTCCAAGGGCACCAGTGAAAGAAAGAACTCACCCAATGCATGGCACCACATGGCCCTGACCCTGCTGGGACCTGCCAGCACTGCGTCAGGGGAACAAGGGAGGTATGGAGTGTCCCAGCCACAAACCCCCTCAGGGCACATGTGAGCTTTTTACGCCAGGTAGATGGTAGCAGCTTTGCCCGTGTCAAAATCAAATTTTGTGAGATACAGCACTGGCCCCCTCAGCATGCTGACATCCCCTGCCCACGGACAGGCTGCTAGCAACATGTCTTGTAGCCTGCAATAAAGTATAAGGAAGGCGGGAGAGGGAAATGTGCACCACTGGGAGAAATGTTACCTGGATAAACCACAGCCAATAAATTTTCTATAAATGCCAGCTAATGCTGTCCCTTGGAGAGTGCTGGGCAGGGACCGCCGGGCTCCAGAGCCCTCGGCACAGCCTGGCTGTCTGTACATAAACAGTAACACCTCATTCTCTCTTCTACCTCATTAACTGAAACGCATTAAAACAAGTGTGCACTGGGAGCAGCAAATGAGACTGTTAAACCAAGCTGATATAATCCTCATCAGCTGTGGGAAATGAGCACACATCCATTACACTGACTCAAGCCGCCAACTGCGATTCACTGAGGATGCTGAGACCCCAAGAAGACACTCTCCCCCCCCCCAGCTGTACCTCTCCCAAAATAGGGCAGCTCAACCACTGCCTCTAGCACTGTCTCATGGGGTATGTTCAGAGCACTGGGGTCGCATTCCTGTTCCAGTAGCTCCCCCCAAGTACAGAATTGGGGGCCCTGGTCCGCACTGCAGCCAGTGCTGTAAGAGTCCACTGTGCCCAGAAGGAATCTGCTCAGTGAGAAGGCTCTGACTCTGTTAGTATCAGAGTGGAATAAAAGGCCAAGGCAGCAGAGCAAACACAGAACATGAGACGTTTCCCAATCCCAATCTCAAATGGGGACATTGCCACGCAGTGTGACAGCATGTGACAACTGCAGGGTTGGCCTCAGGTGACTGACACATGTTTGCACCCTGCCTGAATGGTACCAGCCTGAAGAACAGCACAATGAGGGGGAATATACCACAGCATCCACGTATAAAACTCCCAGTGCTGACACCAGTGTGGTGTCACGGGTGTCCCCACTCCCCCAGGCTGGTGGCCAGATGTAGATGGATTTTGAATTGGGGGTGTCTCAGCAGAGGCGACAAGAGCTGTCACACAGTGACCACTGACTTTCAGCACGCAGGACCAGCTCCACAAGAGGATATGGAACTGCTCCCTTCTCCTGGGTGTCCACCAGGAAATGACCCTGCCCTAATGAGTGAAGACTCACTCAAAATATTGGAGAAATGTTCATTTTGCCTCCGTCAAGAAGGCAGAGCAGGGAGTAGAGTCCTCCCGACGCTGCAGGAACCGGACAGACCACATTCACCTCAGACAGACAGCAGCTTCATGCTCTCCACAGCCTTGGGTTTGAACTATTGACCTCACTGGAGCAGCTCAGGTTTCCAAACTCTCTTTTCCTCACACCAAGCACTGATGAAGCAGGACGGGGTCCCTCTGCCTCGCCCCTGGCCCTGTGGTGGGACAGGGTCCCCTCTGCCTCTCCTTCATACTCACAGTAAGAATGTAAACAACCCCTTCAACCCTCATAGCTGCTATTTCCGAGTTTTTAACCCAACACAGATATTACATGTTGTTTCCCTCCAAGTGCAGTGTGTGCTCAGCACAGCCCAGACTGGGCTCCCTGGGACTTACTCCTCCCTATGGAACAGGACACCCTGGGGTCTCCCCGGCAGCTCCCAGCAGCCTGCTCAGGCATTTTGAACGGGGTCCATGAAGTCTGTTTAACCAGCATGATGTGTGCAACAGAATCACAAAGAAACAGGCATTTAAAGTGACATCTGTTGGATTAATTAGCTGTGTAATTAGCCTCCCCTCTGTGGAGACAGGCTTTGTTACTGCTGCCTGAAACTTCCCCAGGTGATTCTCTCTGTATCCATCCTCCAAGCATGGAGAGGAGAGAGTGGGTGGGACGGGGCTGTACTGCTTTCCCAGAAAGAGGGGCAGGAGACAGCCCAGGGGCCACAAGGCAGCTGAGGGGCAGTAACTGGCCGTGGGTCAGAGAACCCCAACCGCCACCTCAATGTGGTGGAACCCAAACAGGCATGTGCATCAGCCCAACCACATTCTGCATGTCTGCTCAGAGGTGAAAGGGATACAAGTCAGGTGTTTACATCCTGCTCAATTAGATCAGAGCATCTCTGCCTCCTGCACCAGATCCCCACCTCCCCAGCCTGTGAGCCACCTGAACCAAGACAGACTCTGTGGGGCAGAAAAACCCCAGAGCAGAAAAATCCCGAGGCAATGTCTAGGACACAGAGGAAACCAGGACTCCGGGAACAGCTGCACTGCACTGCACTGATAATTCCACATCGAGATGCAAGTACCTCCTCAGGAATCCATCTCCCTGCTTTAAACCAGAATGAGAGGGTTGGTGCCAGGAGGGGACAGAGCAGCCCTGCACTGTGGGCACTCATCTTTGCCTCTCTGCCAAAGTCACCCAGAGCCAAAGATCTCCCAACAGCTGCAGCCAGGCTTACCAACCATACCTGAAGGCACAACTTCCAGAGAACCTGTTGCACAAGTGTAAGTTATTGCCTAATCTGACTTGCAGAACTTGGCTGCACGCGTTGCAGCGCAGGGGCAGGATTTTTAGGACTGGCAAGAAGGACCAAAAACACATTACGGTATTAAGTTATGTATTATGCATACATTATTTATTGTAATTTAATGAATTCCCTATGAGACAGCAAACACAGAACCTCCCATACTGCTTCCATAGCATTTCTGGAGACTTTGTTACAACAGTTTCTTGAGGAACAAGTCAGTTATCTCCAGAGAAGGACTACACGGTGCCCTGCAGCCCGGTGCACTTGCACAGGCCAACAGAAACCTGCAGTCCGTGCCATGTTAAAAAATGGAACAGGTTGGGGAAAGCACCTTGTGGGTTCCTTCAGAGTTGCAACACCCCCTTCCCCTCCTTTGCCCCGCCAGAGATGGATGCTAATGAGTGCCCATCCATTATTTAATGAGCTTGTCGCCATCAAGCCTGCAGCTGGAGGGCCGGTGCCTGGCCAGAGCTGGTACCTGACCCCGCCCAAACAGGAAAGGAACTAAGAGCATTTTCGAGGTCTTCGAGGCACATCAGCTGTGTTGAGCAATACACCTGGTCCAGGTACTGTCAAGAGGCCGTGAACTGCCAACTTTTGGCATAACAAAGGGCACAGAGACGGGTGAGCCAGCCAGGTGAATGGACACAAAGACAGAGCCGGGAATTGTCAACCTTTTTGAGAACAAAGGAGAATGAAGACTGGTGATGCAAACAGCAGGGTCTTTAAGTTCTGCACTGCAATGCCACTCACTTGCTTCAGTCTCGCACAGAACTGTCCTCCAGCTCCTCTACCTCCTTGCTCCAGCACTCCTACATCCTGGCTTGTTCCAGTCCTACCTGCTCATCTTCAACTGCACGCATTAGGTGTCTGCAGGAACGTGGCAATAAGACCCCAACAATCGTGCTGTGATAAGATCCTGACAAACATATCAGGATAAGAACCCAAAAATCACCTGGATAAGACTGCAACAAACAGGCCTATTACCCTGGACAAACCTCTCAGCTCTCTTGCCTGGAGTTCCCCATGCCAGAGCTGAACCTGCAGGCAGGAGAGTAAGTGGATGCCCATCCCTCTGCTCACAGTGGCTGATCACCCAGAAAAAATGCCAATCTTTCAGATCCAGACCAGCATCTCTGACACATTCACCCTCCAATGCTCTCCTCTGTGCAGCAGTGACTTCCCACATCAGCACAGGAGGGACAGCAGGTCCCCGACAGCTTACGCCACCATGGCAAGGTCTGCCAGGGCTTCCATCAGCAGCCCTGCATCAGAGCCACGGCCAGAACCACCTTGTCTTCACCCTGAAAGTCTCGAGAACAACCATCACCTGACGTGGGAAAAATTCCTGCTTGGAAATTTAAATATTCATCCATGTGGTCCAAAATTACCAGGATAAAAGAATGAACCACAAACAGAACCAGCACCAGTGTGGGGAAGGGTCAGATGCACATTGACACTTCATTGACATGATGACACCTTGTTGTGAGAGGCCACCTGAGGTTCAGGACAGTTTTCCAAGACCCCTCCTATCCCCCTGTGCTGAGCCTCTCCCTGCTGACCCACAACTCTGGGTGAATGGGGAGAGCCAAGACCCCCTGTCACCGCAGCTCTGCCCAAGGGCTGCTACAGAAGCTGAGGAAAACTCAATTTATATGGATTAGAATAAAGCTTGTCAAGGTGTTTTTCTCTTGTTTGTTTTTCTGTTCTTGTGTTTGGTTTGTTTGGTTGAGTTTTTTAGCCCATTCTCACAAATATTTTGAATTCTAAACCCTGTCTGACAGAGGGCTTTTAGCTCCCTGTTTTGGGGAGCCCCTGGCTCCTGCTGTGTGATCATGGTTCCTGCTCCAGCTGCACTCTCCCTCCTTTGTTATTCACGTTGCTTTTACAGGGAGGTTTCTTTACTAAGCCGCTGGTTGCACATGGCTCAGCACTTACTGGAAAACTGTTGAAAGAAAAATCTAAGTGACTGAGGCCCATAAATAAAACATAGAGCAAGCACTGCTTGCTCTCAGCAGTTCTGATTCCAGCCCTTTCAAAAAGGAGCACAGAGAAAGAGTAAGTTCTGTGATCCTGTACTAACGCGCTTTGTTATTAAATACCTAAAGGAAGGTAAGAATCTGCTTTAATACCAGGGTGACAGGAAGGAGCAATCTAGCACTCAGAGCTGTGTGGAGCCCCAAGAGGGAGGTCTGAAAGGGTTAAACTTATAGTGAGAGCTTTTTATATTAAAATACTCATCAATCCCAACAGGACCGAGAGTACTGGACTGTAGGGGTCCGTCCTCCTCACGCTGGCAGTTCATAAGCTCATCTTTCATTACAAGTTTATCTGAGACTAGAGGATGCAGATTTGAACTAAAGGTTTTGGAGACCAGCTTTAAAAACAACTTTGTGGGGAAACTTAAATGGGTGTTTCTCTTGTGAAGTTGCCATTGGAATGTGGCTTAAAACCTTGTAGGAAATCAGCTCAAAGACCCTCATACACTGTAATTTAAATGGGCTTCAGGCACAATTTGTGTTGCTCAAGAGTGTAATTTGGAACTCTGATGCTGCATCTGTATTTCAAAAGATAAACTTGCAAAAATAACCCCAAAACACAGTGAAAGCAGGCAGCGAGTAAATCAAAGGTTAACAGAGCTCTAAATCTCCAAAGGAGCAAGACAGACTCGCTGTGGGCAACTTGACCCCAAGAACCTAAAAAGGCAGAGCTGGAAGGAAGTTTGTGATAAAAATCAAAACCCAAACGTATTTTCTTTTGCCCACGACATCATTTGGGTATTTCAGAGCTGAATCAGCCCAGCTCCTGGCAGCTCTGAGTGCAGCTCTCCAGCAGATCTGGGGCCAGAGTTTTCCTACACCGCAGTCCTACAGGAAACATCTCCCATCAGCCAAGTGGTGGGATGAGAGGACTCTCAGCTTGACCCTACTGCAGAATTATGGCAAGACTAACTCACACCAATCCAAAAGGAACAGTATTTTAATGAACCAGCCATTTCCATGAGCACTGAAATTTATGAAATTCCAAGTTCTCCACCCTAGATTCCTGTGTCGAGCCAACTCCAAAGTCAATGTTTTTTGCCCAAGTCATTCCAGCCAGCTGCCACCCCTGCTACTTTCTCTGGGCATCTACTGGTTTGTTTTTTTAAGTCTTCCTAAAATGAGCTAAACTGAGCACAGTATTCGCAATGTCGTTAAAGAGACTGGCAATGATTCCATATCTTGCTCACAGGAAGAGCAATTTTAAACCCCTTTTTCATTTTCTTCTTCCTTTTTTTTTTTTTTTTTTTTTTTGCACAGAGGAAACAGGAGGAGAAGCCCAGACCACCCCACAAGGGCTGTCTGTCCTCCATCCCTCTAACACTGTGACACCAAATTTAATCAAGCAGTTCCTGTGAAAGCACAAGGTGTTGTAAAGTTCTTCTTCAAGTGCCATAGCTTTACCTCTAAGTGGTCCATATACATATAAGGTATTGATATATATATAATATATAAAAACCTGTAAACATATAAGGTAATATATATATAATATATATTATATTATAGATATTACCTTATATGATTTCTAAGCTTGCTTTTCACACCATTTATGAACACAGAACCCCCCTGCATCTTTTCAATCTTTTTCTTCATTGTGGAAAGTTAGTTTTTATTTCACCTTCTGTTTCTCATCCTTCACCTCACTACCCATGCCCAAACCTCTTCCCCAGTGACAATAACCATGTATTTGCTAAAGATCTGTTCATGAAGAATCTTGGTAAAGGCCCTGGGAACCCTCCACCCATGCGGACCAGCCCTGCCTGTAGCCTGGTTGACTCCTTTGAACAACTGGCTGTGCTGCAAGAACCTTCTCTTCCAAAAGTCTGCCTTTCCCCTTCCTAATCCATATGCCTACTAAGAACTCTTCTAGTACAGTTTCTATCCATTTGCTGACTTAATGCTTTGCAGTTTCTGGCCCCCACTATTGCCAGGAGCCTCTGCCCCTTCCTGTGGGTTTCTTCAGAACTCTGCAGTGCAGAGCCTTGCTAACCCCAGCGACTTCTTCCTTCGTGGTACCTCCACGTGAGACCACCCTCTGGGATTTATCCTACATACAGAGGCATCTTACAGTTCTGCTGTGAAACACACGCAAGAAGGATTCTCTCCCCATACTGTGAGGCCTCTTCCCTTTTCCTTTCCCTACTCCCCATGACATACTTTCCTATTTGATCACCTTGGACTTTTTGTGGACTTTGGCTGGGTTCTCCCCCAGCTCCGTTTTCTCAGGGGTAGTTACATTTAACACCTAAGGTGGTTTTCAGGAATTCCTCTGTGACCCACACACATCACACCCTTCACTCTCTCCAACAGCAGCTCACCCATTTTCATATAGTTTTAACTTCCAAGTTAGTTACCATTACATTAAATGCTCTTTTTGTCTGTTTCTATTATGGAAGGACATTGAATTTGAATGCATTATATCATCATTCCTTAACTACATCTCCTACAATATTCCAAAGTTTAATCCTCTGGGATTAAAACTTTTTGAGGATTTTCCAACAAGTTTCTTTGAGTTGATTCTTTGAGCATCCTGAGGCCAGAAAAGGAGATACGTGCTCCTGCAGGAGAGGCAGGATGGGACACACTGCTCCGCTGTGAAACTGGGGACCCACCACCTTCTGCTGGATGTGCAGCTGCACCTCCTCTTTCCCTTTCTACAGATCAGCTTTGTTTCTGTCTGAGTCAGCACAGATCCAGAGTCCTGTCACCGCTAGCAGCACAAGCACTGATAATAAGGAGTCATCTTCCTGCACACTCTGCATCTCTAGCTTACAAAGAGCCCCTATGCAGGGCACCATGTAATCCAAACTCTCTCCTTCAGACTTCCTATTCCCTAAAAAAGTGAACTCAGCACTTGGAAAGACTGAAAGGAAGACACTGAATGAACTCCTTGAAGGCGCTTGCTGGCAGTCTGGCCAGCAGCGTGTTTCTTCAGTAGTTCTTTGTTTAAACTTCTTCTGAGCTGCATGTTTTGAACTAGACATTTTCAGGAAGTTGTAGGAAATGTCCAAACCTGGCTCTTGCTCAAAGAGATTAATTCCTTCTGGAAATTCCACCTGTGGAATAGACACTGGGAACTCGTGCCCGACCTCTTCCAGATGTGGGGAGTGCTGCTCTGCTCCACGCCTAGTCTCATGCTCTGTGGTCATGACGAGACAAGCCTTGGCTGTTGTTCCAGGGAGCTGCACTTGTCTCTGTCTCTGCTCACAGCCACCCCAGTCACCCAGTCCTGGCCGTTCCACGTCCATTGGGCCACCCCAGCTACAGGAGGAAGGGTCTTCAAACCCTTCATCTACCTCAAGCCAGAACACCCACCTCAAAAATGTGATGCCGCATATTGACAACAGTGCCCTAGCTTCTTCAGGATATAAAAACCCCCCTGGCTACCTGAGGAGGTCAGCAGTCATGGGAGAGGTATAGGTGCCTCAGCAAGTGCCGGATAAACAATGGGATTTCCAGTTTAGTTGTAGGACTTTAGGGGGACAGCAAGGAATTGGGAGAATACAACAATAAAGGAAAGGTTACCAGACCCTTACAGTTTCTTGTCATCCCTGTCCTCTCACCCCCCACAGGGAAGAGGCCTGATGGAAGCTATTGCAATTTGCAGGACGAAGATGGCAGCAGAAGACCAGACCTTCTCCCCTGGCACTGGGATTGCTGCAGGAGAAGACTAAAAGCTTCACCCGACTATGGGCTGACAGTGTCTCCAGATCACATTTTTTGGCAGCAAGTAACACTGACAGAAGTGGCTCTTGGGCAATGCAAGCAGCCAATAACATGTGATTTAGGAGGAAAATGGCAAAAGCAGCAGAATAAGGAGGATTGTGTGTGATAAGCCCAGTGTGCGCTCTCACCCAGCAGCATCTGGAGAGGATTTTCTCCAGCAGGCAGGGAAGAACTCGATTACATCCAGTTAACTGTGCTCTAAACTGATTATGCATGTGCCAGGCTAATGGATTACATTAGCAAGAGGAAAAATAACATCCAATCAATCTCAATTTACTGCAGACCACACCAAGGCCTGAGAGAAGAGAAACCATTCTGTGAACTCCCCCCACTCCCGCTGCATCTCTTCAGCTATCAGAAGAGACATGGCAGTACAGCTGCTCTGAGGACTGGAGAACTGCGCTGGAGCTTGTCTGATCCATGCCTGATCTAGAGAGAAGCTTTTCTATTAAGTCAAACCCTGATTCCAGCTATGCTGGAACAATCCATCCCTCCACTGTCCCCTGCTCCAGGCTTTATCCAGCCATACTAGAAGGCCAATAAACAGAGCATCCAAGGGAATCCATTACTCTGAAACTCAGCTGGTGTTTCACTGCTGTCAAAGGCAGCACAGGGCTTGTAGCAGCTCTGGAACTGCCCAGCCCTCTCAGGAACCTGAAAACTGACAATTCCTCTTCACCTGCCCAAGGGAAACATTCCAGGAAAATTTATTACAAGCACCTGCGCCTGTCCCCCAACTTTGGTAGAATTTTTTTTCCCTTACCTCTTCTTTTTTCCCTTTTCCTTCCCCTCAGAGTGAGAGAATTCTACTACCCCAACCGCTTCTTCCCTAGTGGAATCCACTGTAGATTAAGGGTCTGGATACAGAATTTTTAAACCTTTGCAATGCATATTTAAAAGAACGATATTATGTATTAAAACGCACAATACAGCTTTCAAACAACTCTCTTGTACCCCAAACTGACCTCCACAGACAGAGGAGATTCAGTTCCTCAGCTGGGTTTTTGAAGACTCACTGGGACTCTCCCACCACCAGTTACCAAGCTGTGTAACTCTCTCCTGCCACACTGGAGAGCAGAGGTGTAGGTGCAGACCTGACCATTCCTGAAGCCAGACTCTGCTGGGTGAGGCTTGATCCCGGCTCATGATGGAACAGTCACTGTCACAGCAATCCTGGTCTGAAGAGCAAGCTCAGAGAAACACAACCCCCCCCACTCTGAGCAGCTCCCCACCACCTCCTGGAAGGTCTAACAACCACAGCTCAAGGCAAACCTTCTATGATGCTCCTGGTTGTCTTTTTCCTCTCTGAATTTTCTGGAACTGCTCCTTACTAGGAAAAAATTCAGGAGTTTTGAAATCTAATGTGTCTGCACTGTGATGTGGGTGGGCACTGTACAGCTCAATGTCAAGTCTTAAGTTCCCATTACATAAAGAAAATTTTCAAAGAAATAATTAAAAAGCACAAGGAACAGTCTGTGTGCATATAAAGAAACCTCAGCACATTTGGGGGAAAGCAGGAAGAAAAGGATGAGGACAGAAAGAATATAAAAATACCTGTGAGGAATGAGCAGACAATGAGCGAGAGAGCGTGTGTGAACGGAGGGGATGCGGCTGCTGAGATTTATGGCAATTCGTACCTGATTGTTCATACTAAAGCCATTATGGGATGATTAGAGAAAAAGGTGAAGCTTTAAGTCCAGTGAAAATCAATAGAAACGTCTGGAGCAATTCTGCTGCACGAGTGAAAGGACTATTTACTGTATCCGGAGCTCCTCTTGGGTTACAGCCCACAGGGTTCAGGCCAGCAAGGGGAGGGGGTTGGGGACAGGAGGAATGAGACAGGAAAGAGAAGATGGTTATAAAGACACCACGGAATGAGGGGAGGTGGGAGGAAAATTAAAGACAACAAGATGGGAGCGACAGCCCAAACGCCACTGTGGATGAAAACCTGCAATGCCTCCATGTGAATGGCCACGCACGTGCACACAGCTTCTCTTCCAGCCTCCTCCCTTTCCCAGCCTCCAGCAATGCTTCGCTTACAGATCCCAGCACTAACGTACACAGAGCATAACAGCACAGCAACAGCAACCCCCTCCATCCCTCCCCTTCCCTACTCCATCCGCCCAGCGCCAGGACCAACACACTCTGACCGCAGCAAAAGCCTCTGAGTGCCCATGAAGTGACAAACTCTGTATGGGAAAGAGCCAACAAATCACCGGCAAATGCTGCCTTGCACAACATTTTCAAGAGTGACTGTTCAATTTCTGTTCAGAAGTATCACATCTGCAGTGCTGTAAGACACACAAGCTCCCTCTAAATCACTGTGACATGAACACCCACCGGCCTAAGGCTTGGACAACCCCAGTTGCTACCACAACACAGGCTGAAGAGCTGTGCCACCAGTGAGACTGGGTCCCAGTGGAGAGCTCTGAGCAACTCATCTCCAAAGGATCACAATCCACTCAGATTCAACATAGATTTTCCATGGAAAATGAAGGAAGATGAAGCAAAACCAACTCTTACCTTATAGAGCTTCAAGCTGGCCTCATGCCTCGAGTTCACGGTGTGAAGACGCAGCTTCTCCAAACTGTTGGTGTAGTAGTCGCACGCGTTGCATTTCAGGTGGACTGGGTTCCCAATGGCCACACACTTGAGCCTCCACTCATTGGCTTTGCCCCCCTCCTTGATGTGTGCCACCAGCTGGTATTTCTGCACGTGCTTGTCCGTCTTACAGTGAAGCTGGAAGTTGGCCTTGAGCTGCGTGTTGTAGCGGCAGAGCTTGCACTGGTACGAGTCCCCCATCACCGCCTTCCATTCGTCCTCGGGGAGGCTTCGCTCCACATTCATGTGGAGGCCCAACATGTCCAAATTATCTGTAGTGAACTTGTTACACACAGCGCACTGGAAGAGCTTCAGGGACGGGTCGTTTGTTTGCGTGAAACTCTCACCCAAGTTCATGAGCTCCTCAGACACCAGCTGTCCACCACCTAACCGCATGTCCAGCGGGATCTCTCCACCCACTGCACAAAGAAGAAAGGGAGAAAGAGGTCAGAAAGGCTGAAATCTTATCAAAAGAGAAACATGGAGCAGAACATAAGCTGCTCCCAGTGTGTGTGTACCCACAAACACACAGCGAAACAACACGCAGCTGTCCCTTCGCCCACTCCTCTGCATTGCTGGTCAGCCCCAGAGCTGAAGGAAAGTCATTGCAGCCAACGTGGAAGGCTGGGAAAGGACTGCAATGGCCCTTGTTACCCACCTGCTGAAGGATCATCCAGCCCTCTGCCCATCAAAGGTGGCAAAAAAACCCCTGTGGACTTTCAGATGAAGAATTCTGTAGCACCACACTGAAAGTCTCCATGGTCACTTCAAGAACAGCATTAACACTTTATTCTGTTTTTTCTTGTCTACCTGGAGAAGCAAATCTTACTTCACACAGTACGTGAGCAAGTAAAACAGAGGCCAACAGTCACAAGCCCAGGTGATGGCAGCATCGCGGGGAGGTCACCACACTGTCATCACAAGTCGGCAACAGTGCAGAAACATGGCGTGCACAAAAACCTCCTGCAAAGTGCCACTCCTGCACTATTAGATTTCATCTCTTGTCCGAGAGTTCAGAATGGTGAAGAATTGTCTAAAACCAGCGTTGACAAGGTAAAGACAATAATTAGCGTGAGCGTGAGATCATGTCAAGGAAAGCCAGCAGGACCCTGTGTTTGTCAGATGGACTCTTCAAACCAAAGCTCAACTCTGCTCACTCAACAGCAACTGAGCACAACAAGCTCCTACTCACACCAGAGCCACCTGAAAGATGCAGAGAGAGAAACTTTCTAGTGAGTTTTTATGCTAAAGCACAGAGACCAACCAGGAGCTCTGCTCCACCTTGCTCTCTTTTTCCATTTTTAAGACATCTATCTCCTCCTGCAGATTTCTGGTACTTTACCTTGATCTGATGTCATAGCTCAGCTTAACAATCCTACGAAAGGAACCTTCAGGTAAACAGTTCCTCAGTCAACCAAAAAGAGATGTTATTTCCTTAACTTTTTGTTTCCTACGTTGCAACCTGTTTGCTGAGAAGGAAATGCTCTTTAAATCACTCTCTCCTGAACTCAACATGCAGGAAAAAACCAAAAGCAGACTTCTTAATTATTAATGTTCTGTTCAAATCCAGTTTTGGACCAAAGTGTAAAAATGGGGAAGTTCTGATTCACTTCTTGCAAAGCTCACAGTGTATGTATCCGAGTCTAAGGGGCCAGCTGCTTATTGGTACAGGCAGGGCCTCCCTCCACAACCCTCAGCGTGAGATTTGCAACCACCAAGTGCACAGTTCACAAACCACTCTCCAGGCAGGTACTGCACATCCAGGGTCCTGTCATGTACTTTTAGAAGCTTCAGTTAAATCACTTCCAACTTCTCTCTCACAACAGTCCTCTGCTTCTGTAAGGAGGGGCTCTGAGCTCCAAAAGCCTCTGATCCTGTCTCTCAGGCTGGCAGCAGAGGAACATCAGTTCTTCAGCAGAGGAACACCACCCCTTCCACTGAACTCATCATCCCTCTCAAACCTGCTTACCTTGTCTTCTTAGGGCAACACAGTGTAGAACAAACCAATCCCACACTTGCTTTTGGGAATGCCAGCAGCTGACTGGACCCTCTCTCAAAGCCACCCAGCAAACTACTCACACTCCTCACCAAACCCAGGAGAAGTCCTCAGGAAATACTGTAGTAAGGATGCTTTCCATGACAAGGAGGAACATTCAATGCATGGCAGCAGTAACCCGTATCTGCCATTGCATTAGCTCCCTACAAAAACTCTTGAAAAAGTACTAGGTAAGCCACATGTTTTCCCTACATGAGAAAAAAACTGCACTGAGGGAACACAGATGAGAGGTCTGGACTGCGCAGCCTCCATCCTCGACCACCACACAAAGGCAATTCAGAGGGTCACAGAGCCAGTGAAGGGGTCTGGCACACAGTGCCCTGTCTGCGCAGAAGGGGTTTGGAGTAAAGTAAATCACAATCCCTCCCTCACATATGGACATGGCGGAAACCCCTTCAGCCTCACCTAGAGATGGAGTCATCGTTGCCATGGGGTTGGTGGGATCGAGCTGGAACCCCCCCATCATGAACTGTGCATCTGAAGAAGTGCTGTCCATCTTCAAGTTGGGAAGGTTCATGTTCTGTGCCAGGTAGTACTGGTAGAGCTCGGCCTCAGCAGGGGACGGCAGGCTGCCGAGGCCCAGGTGCCGGTTGTGTTGGATTTGGGACATATTTTGCTGAAGCAGCATCATATTGTGCATGTGCTTCTCACTGGTCATGTGAATCCGAAGGTTTCTAGCTACGTTGGTCTCATAGTCACACACCTCACACCGCCATGTAGGTTTGGTTTTTGGTTTGGTGGGGGAGGGGGCCCCACAGGTGCTACCAATGTTGGCGGCCGCGGCCGCCGCAGCTGCCACAGCTGCTGCCGCCGCCCCCGCGGTGTGGCTGAAGACTTGCTCTCCCCCTCCGTTCTGCAGGTTCTGCATGTTGTTGAGATGCTTGTCGGACTGCATATGAATACTGAGGTTGCCTTTGGTAGTAGTGGAGTAGTTACAGACCTCGCAGCGGAAGGGCTTGTAACCACAGGTGTAGCTCTCGCCCCGCGCCAGCCGCGGGTGCGGCTGCCCGCTCTTGCAGTAGACGCAGGAACCGCCCGGCTCAGGATGTTTCTCCTTCATGTGCGCCTCGAGCGTCTGCTGGTACTTGTAGTGCCAATTGCACTTGGGACACTTGAGTGTCTTACACGAGTTGCGAGAATGCATCATAGTCATGTGGCCACCCAGCGACCGCGAGGAGCCCAGGACCGTGTCGCACTTTGGGCACTCCACGCCGCTCCCCGAAGGGCACTCCCCACCCCCAAGTTCACAGAGGGGGCCAGCATGCTGGTGATGGGAGATGTAGCTCCCGTCCTCGCCCTCCGCGCTCTCATTTGGTTCTGGTGCTGTGGCATTGTCTTTATTGGCACTTTCATCGATAAAGTCCAGCCTCCTGCTGCCCTCGGCCACGCTGGCTCCGCCGCCCTCATTGTTAAAGCTTAAGTGATTCCTCCTGTTTGCACCATCAAAGACAAAGGAAGAAGCAGAATTAGAACTAGTAGAAGCTGTGCCCCGTGACAGGGTCTGGAGCACGTTAGGCATTAAGGGAGAGTTAGAAATGCTTTGGTTTGAGAGAGCAAGGTCCTTTTTGCTGCTGCCGCTGCCTGCCACAGCCCCAGCGTCCTCCTGGGGCCGGTCCTCCAGTTCATCCTCCAACTCGCTAGGAAACAGTCCTTTGCAACCCTCATCATCCTCATCTTCTTCCTCTTCCTCCTCCTCCTCTTCCTCCTCCTCCTCCTCTACATCCTCTTCCTCCTCCTCTTCCACCTCCTCAACCGGCTCTGCCTTTTCCGAGAGGCTGTCCTGGTCACCCCCCTCCTGCTTCTCCCCCTCTGCCACCCCAGGGTCCTTTCCCTCCGAGGATTTGGTGGGACTGGAAGCCAGTGGGCCCAGGGGGACTGAGGTAATGGGAGTCTTCAGAGCCGAGCTGGTCAGCCCACCCAGGTTGAGGAGCGCACCGGGGGCCAGGACACTTGTTGCCGGCGGCGGCTCCGCTCCGCTGGCTGCCCCAGCCTGGAGGGGCTGCTCGCCTTCCATGCAAATGCCACTGAATTTACCATAAAAACTGTGTCCAGGGCCTATGAGGTTAGCTGTGGAAACGAGAGGGTGCTGAAAGGTTTTGTTTTTTGGTTCCAGAAAGCTGACAAGGGGTTCCTTGTCTTTGCCTATCCCTTGGATGATAGCGGAGATGTTCTTATTGCTAAGAATTTTCCGCTCCTCCTCGCTCAGAGTCATTCGGTGGTCGTGCACGGCGTGGGTCACGAACGAGCGGACATACCCAAAGGAGAGCTTGCACAAGAAACACATCAGGATGGGCTTCCTCTTACCATAGAGCACAAAGCCATCAAATTTGGACAGGTCCACATTGTTGGGAACATCTTTGGATACGCAGGAGCTTTTGGCAGAACCGTCGCTGTTCAGGTAATCCTTGTTGCTTTTGTGTCGCACATCGAAGACGCGGAAGCTGTGCAGGACGGGGCTGATGCCCGCCAGGGCTGAGGTATTCGGGAAGGCCTGGTCTGAGCCCTCAAACCACTTCCCGAAGGATGAGGCTATGTGGAAGGTGTTGATGATCTGTGGGTAGACGGGAGCGGCGGCGGAGGGTTCTCCCTGCTTGGGCAGAGAGTTTGGGAGCAGCGAGGGGAGAGTCCCACTGCCGCCGGTGCCCCCGCTTTGCACCAGCTGGCTGAGGCTCTCCACGATGTAGGCTGAGCCGTCGGGCTGGTAGACGATCTCGCCAGCCAGGTTCTCCACGTCGCTCTCCTCCTCGCCGTCCTCGCTGCTCTCGCTCCCGCTCTCCCCCCTCAGCGGTGGGGGTGGGCGGGTGCCGGTGCAGCGGTGCTCCATGTAGCTCTGCAGGCCGGCGAAGGACGCGGCGCACTGCCCGCAGCTCACCTCCTTGCCGGTGGGCTCGGTGCCGGGACCCGCCGCCGTGCTGCTCTCGGAGACGCGCTCGGGGAAGGGGACCCTCAGGCTGTCCAGGGGGCCGCGGCTCTCCGCCGCGGGCTGCTCCATGCTGCCGGCCGGGTTGGGGAGGTGGGCGCTGTTGAGATCAGTCCATTGCTGGTGCTGAGGGATGCTGCACCCATTGTCCTTCCCAGGGATGACAGGTGAGTCACAGCCTTCCATGGCAGGGCCGGCACGGAGCGCTCATTGCACCCGGTACAGCTCGGACCTGAGGGCAGAGAGAGAAGGAGAGAGGCAGGTGAGTCAGGGAGGAGAGACCGTTCCCATAAAGACCCCACCACTACAAGAGCTGCCAACCCTGCTCCTCAGGACCGAAGTGGGGTCTGGTGCACCCAGACAGGTGCCAGGGACAGGCAGACCGGCCTTGGGAAACGCACAGCTGGGAATGAGCAATAGAAACACAATGGTAGCAGGAAGAAAAGAGGTGAACTGAAGGTGTCTAGAAGGTGGCGAAAACCTCTCCAGCAGCTTCCCCAAAGGCGGGTGGCAGAAAGACTGTAGGACCTGTACTGCCACTCCCAAGGCCATGGATCTTCAAAAAACAAACAAAAATATCACAGAAAAGCTTCTGACAGAAACAAAAAAAAAGACATGACAACAAAACAGTGCTGGGGTTTTAAACTTTGTTAAACTCATACTCTCTGGTTCCTTAAGCCAGATGCTAGGTTTTTTGGTGGTTCCTTTCTGTTAGTGGCTTGGGAAGCACAGATCCAGCATTACCACATGTGCACCTCTGTGGGAGACTTCAAGACACAGAGCAACTCACAGCGATTTTAGAGTAACAGTGCTTGGTATGCACAGGAGATTTAACTGCTCTGCTCTGGACAGAGTTTAAATGGAGAGACCTCAGGAGAGAAACCAAACAGGAAATTCCAGATCTGACAAGGGTCTGTCTTGTAGATCGGAAAGGGGTCAGCCCACCATGCTCCAGGAAGCTCCTGGAGATCCTGCAAGGGACAGCCTCTGCACATGGATGGCTTCCCCTCACCCCTGGAGGAAAATGGTGGGTGCAGGTCCTGGAGGAGAAGGAGGAGGAGAAGAAGGAGGACACCCTTCCCGCTACTTCCATTCTGCCAAATCAACAAGACTGGAGGACTCCTGCCGACTGCAGAGTGGCCAATGAGCCTGGGCTACTGAGCATGGCTGACATCCAGGGCTCCCTGTCACTGCAACCCACTTTGCTGTATCTGGCCAACAACTCCAACACAGCAATCCTAATGGAGCCCTGCAATCCTAATGGAGCCCTCTTCGGCTCATACAAAAAGTATGAAGAGGACTGGAAACCTGCCAGAAAAGACATGAGCGGTTGCAAAGCAGGTGATGTGCCACAGCAGCACTGAGTGAACCACCTGAATTAGTTCGAGCAAAAAAATGGAGCGACATTCAGTGTTATCCCTTTTTTTTCTGGTTTCACTATCTCTCAGTTTATTTTCCTTTATTACACAAAGCCAGACACACTTCTGCTAATTTCCCTCACATGTTTGTACCTTCCCTTTATATTTCACTTCTGATGAAGCTTAAGGAAAAAGCATTTACAACTACCCCTGAAGACAAAGTTATGCTCTCACAGCCCACGTGAGAGGATGCCTACCGAAGGACACAGAGGCACAATGAAGCCATCATCCACTGCATTCACACTCGATGCTACCCCGCAGCACCTCCAGTCCCACCTTCCCTGGATGTCATACGCAGCTGCCTCTGCAGTTGCACTGGGAATAAAAAGGGGTTTGATCTGCAATAACAGTAAACTGGTGCACTGAGCAGAATAAGAAGGAAGAGCACCAGAATCCTGATGCCAAAAGGCTCTGACTTCTTCATCAGCCAGTTTTGTTCCCCTGAGTCAAAATACGCTCCAGCTGTGCAACGGCTCCTACTGCACCGGCTCTCTCCACCGAATATTTGTCCTTAGCTTTGTGTTTTCCTCAAACTCATCCCAGATCCTTCTGCACTGAGGCAGTACATTCACCTTCCCACAACACGGCTACTCTCTCCATTTAACTACTACTGCTGTACTGGTAACTGCAACCCAAATTAAACCAAAACACATTCATTTGGGGGAAAATGAGGAAAAAGAAATTCCGTAAAGCTCATACTTCTGCCAAGTGAAGTTTTGGGAATATCTACCCAGACTTCAAAATGCGACACGAGACAACAACCCAGCAATGCTTTTAGACATTGTGGAGTGTTGCGCTCGCCTGCGTGGCCAGCTCGCGGGACACACAGCCAGGTGAGACACAGCCAGAGTCACAGTGGCTCTGCTGTTGAGAACTCCTGACTGGCAGGAGATGCCTGACTGACAGCCGGGCCAGAAGGGTTAGCAGGGCTGGAGGGGCGGGAGGGTTAACAGCCTGATTGGAAAATCAATGTAATAAATGCTTGGTAAGTTACAGGAACATGCGGGAAGAGGAGGCCGCGATTGATAAAGGACTGCGGCTTTGATGCTGCACTGGGGACTTGTTTATTGACAGGAAAGCCAATCTCTCTCCCGGCCCGGCCCGGCCAGGCAGACCCGCGCGCTCCAATTAATTGGTTGGCTTTTCTGCCTTGGCTCTCTTTAACAGCTCTCCTCCACTTGCTCCAAGTTAACCAGCTCAGGAGGAGCTGCGCCAAAGGAATCTTCTCTCCCTTTCATCGACGTGAAGGAGGAGCCCTTCCAGGGCAGGTGCAAAAGCTCAGAGCCAAAATGGCCAGCCCAAGCCCCAAACACAGGCTGAGCCCCTGCACAAACCCAAGCTCTTCCTGCCTGTTCAGTTACCACCACAGCTGTTCCTGTAGGGAGATGCTGAGGGAGGATGAGGCATGGAAGTATTTGTTTCTATTCACACAGGAGCTGCAGGAATCATCTCTTTAAGCTGAAAACAGCAATTTCCTTGCTAAAGCAAACCAGGCTCTAAGCAGGAGTGCAATGCAGTTATTAGTCTGCTATCGTGGGCCCTGCATCTTCCTCCACCCCAGAGCACCCCTAAGAGACCTGCATGAGACGTGGAGAGTCTGGGAGGACAGACGGACTGCAGAGTGCTCCACACCTCCTGTTTGCCCCCCCCCACCGCCCTCTCCGCTCTGTTTATCAGCCAGTCAATAAGAAAAGGTAGTTCTTACTTAAGGAGGCAGAAGTCAACTCGTCAGGTCGATCAGCACTCTGTCTGTAAACATGGTTTCCCGTAAAATCAATGAACTCCAGTTACAGAGAGAACAGCCTGAGTGCCGGAGACTCCCTGCGCTCCCATCGCCCCAGCAGCATGGAAGGGCTCTCCCAGTCGCCTCTCTGGCTTTGTGTCCCACCATTGCTCCCACTGCTGTGGCCACCTGGCCTCTGGCCCATGGCTCACCCGAGCCCCTGCCCCTTCCTTGCAACCCCTCAGAGCCGATGTGGGACCAACCGGGGTAGCACAGGGACCGTGGGGCAGGAGTGCTCTGTCAGGCAGACATGGTGGCCCAGAGCCCAGCCACACCTGGATGGCAGGTGCAGGTGCCAGCACAGCACTAGTGTGTCCCACGCTTCCGTTCCCACTAACCAGGGCTGGCGGCTGCACAGCCATGCTGTGCAAAACATGCAGGGAGTCAATCCCCACATTCCCCCGTCACCTCCTTCCAGCCCCTGGCCCCATCCTTGCAGGGACAGATGTGCCACCTTCCAGCAACACTCCCACCAAGGAGTGGCTGGCACTAAAGCAACGCCCTGCACCCTCTGACTAGCTGGGGGCTTCTGGGCACCCCAGGCCTGCAGCACCAGGCTGCTTCCTCCCCTGGGGATGCTGGCAGCGGCACAGGCGGCAAGGATGGAGAGGGAGGGAGGAGGGGGCTCCTGCTGTTGCCCAGGCTTCCCGAGAATTAAATATGAACAGCCGTGCTGTGTAATTTTAAATTGTTAATTAGCACAGGGTTAATTAGGCGGCCCTTTCACAAGAGGCTGTTTGGCAGTAAACCAAGACTGGAAGCAATGAGGAAGGAGGAAAACAAAAGGAGAAAGAGACAGTGAGAAACTGTTCCCTGGGCTAATGACCCACATGGCACCATGGAAAAAAGGGCACCAAGGACAGGGAGAAGATAAAAGCAGATGCATTACACCCATGGCCGTTACCGGTCCGACACCCTCTGAGGCTGCCCTCCCTCCCTCTGCCTAGCCATGGGGAAGTGCTCCAGCCCTCCATCACCTCCAGGGTGCTGGTGGCTCAGAGAAGCTGAAAGGGACAGAGGTAGGAGGACAAGGACAGCACAGGACTAAAGATGGGCTGAGACACTCTGTGCACACCCCTCCTTACACGCTCAGCCTGGCCTTCAGCAGCATCCTCAGAAGGACAGAGCCTGAAGAGTGCTGGTGTCCAGCTCAGCCAAGAAGCTCCTGTCTCAGCAATGGCACTCGATGACACTTGTTCCAGCCTAAAAACTAGGGATGGACATATCAAAGATAAGTGAGAAGCCAACTCAACTTCATGGCCACAGAAACACAGAATAGCTTGGGAAGGGACAGTGGTGATCCCTGGGACCAGGTACGCTCAAAGCTCCCCAGAGCTGGGGGTGCACAAGGCAGTCACTGTGTCCCTCTGGAGCAGTGACACATTGAATCAGGAGCATCAAAGCTTTCTGTGTCGCCTTCCCGCACCTGGTGTGCTACACAGCACTCTGGTAACACTTCGGAAATTGCATATGGAAAGACATGATAAAAATAATTGCCTAGGATCAAGAATTCAAAAATTAAGAAAGAACAGAATGTATGTTGCCAAAGCAACTTTAATTTTGCTCCTTTATGCATATGTATTATGATACTGCCTGCAATTAGGTGAGCACATGCTGCTTCACTTGGCAAGCAGGACAGTCACAGAAGAGGGTAAAACAAGGTGGCAGGAGCATGTTGTCATTTTATGTGATTTCTGCAGCAGCTGCTATCGCACAAATATGTGAAGAGTCACTTCCTAGAATAGAAAGATCTTTTTACATTTCCTCGGCAACATGGGTTGGAGATTCGAGCTGCGTGGCAATACTGAGAGTTTCAACTCCTAGTTCTGTAAAAAGCTTCTATCTTGTAAGCTAAACAGAAGACACAGATCCTAACTCTCTCCTATTCATAAGGTGCCAGAAAGCAGAAAGATACCGGCCAGCCTAAGGGAAGTGCTGAGGATTCTGCAACAGGACTTAATTTAGGATAAAACAGTTCTTATAAGCCAAAACCTGAGCGTAACAGGGAATGCAGATGCACAGCGTTAAGAGTAATTTCTAGCTAGGGGGTTCCGTCAACATTTTACATCACCAGTGCCTCGGGAGTCCTCTTATGCAATTCCCAACCAGAAAAAAAATCCCGAAAGTACTGATATTTATTTGCCAAGTTCAACATTCTAAAGAAGAAATTATAAACTAATTTCTCCCTTTCCCATAGCAAGTCACATCTTGCACCTCTCCAATCAAGACCAAGCTGTGTTTTGGCACACACCTGAGCACAGTGGAGGTGCCTCACCAGCAAACGTGGTTTGACGAGTACGCACAGCAAGGTATCAGTCTTGCCAAATCCTGAACAAGCTCTACATCTCACCTGCTTCCTCTTCTGCAGTAAGGCTTTACTAACCAAAAGCCCAAGCTCAGCTCTGACTTCTCACAGAGTTCTGCTCAGTGCCAGCCTGTTCCAGCTGGATGCATGGCCACATTCAACACCTTTGCACAGGGAACAGAATTAGCAAGCCAGACCTGCCTGCTGGTGGAAGAAGCATCCAACCAATATTGACCCATGGGTTCCAAAGACTCTTGGAGTTGCAAGTCCTCGCAAACAGGTTTGTTATCCTGGCAAAGCCAAGAATTCATAGAGCCACAGAATTATTTGGGTTGGAAAAAAAACCTTCAGATCATTGACTGCTCCTCCAGCACTTCCAAGGCTACCACTAACCCATGTCCCCAAATGCCACATCTACACATCTTTTAAATCCCTCTAGGGGACTCCACCACTGCCCTGGGCAGGCTGTGCCAGTGCCTGATCACCCTTTCACTGAAGAAGTTTTGCCTCTGTGGAAGTCCCTGTGAACGCTGTGAGCTTTCTCGTTCTGAGGGATTCTAGCCCACAGGTCCTGAAGGGCCGGAGGCCCCAGAAGGGGATGAGGCAGCACACAATGGTCTACAGAAAGAAAAGATCCATCAGGCACCTCAAAAGGACTGGACAGTCCTCCCCCAGCAGGAAGACAGCCCCGTGGAGGGATGTCCTTCCGCAGTGCTCCAGCCCCGGCACGCTGAGCAGCGCTGCACTGCGTGCACTCGCTGGAGGGACAGGGACTCGAGGGCTGACACAGGGCTCACATCCACGGGCACAGCCGGTCCCTCAGATCTTCCCGGCATCATTAGCATAAACAGCTTTTCAAGCAGCAGGAAGCAAAGGAAACGCTGAACAAAACAGGGCTGAAAGCTGCAGGGCTCAAGCACTTGGCATGAAACTGAGTGAGAGGGGCTCCTTGAAAAAGTGAACCTTCCACATTATCCACATTTTCCCTCTGTCCTACACACCAGATAAAACTGAGCCAATGGGAGTAACACAAGTCAGGCAAGCTTTTCAGAAAGCATTTTGTTATGAACTATTATTCCAAGTTTGCTGATCCCTTTGAGCCAGCTACTGCACTACACATGAAAATATTTATCTAATCCTCAGCCCACTGCCATTGAGAGCAGAGTGATCCCGAGGAGGGCCAGAAGGCTTTCCATGAGCAGCTGGGGACAAGAGCATTTATTCTTCCAGAGAGACATTCTGCACTGAGAGTATTTTGCAGCAAAGGTAAACGGGCTTCATCCGCATTTCTCTCTACACAACAAAGAGAAGCACTTGCTTAGCTCATACGTGATGTGGCATTTGCACGCTCCCAGGGCATAGAGCTTATTCTGAGGTCCTGCAGGAACCTCTCCTCCTGTGTAGGGCACCACAGAAGTGCCAGGTTTTGTTTCAAAACATCACACATCCCACGATTCTGTTGTTGTGCAATTCACCCCTTTGCTCCAAACCCCCAACCGTTCTTGTCAAAGGCTGTTCCCAGCCCATGTTGCTGCATAAATAACTACATTTGCATCTGGTTTGCATTTTCGGTGCACTCTTGTTGACCCAACTCCAAAACTAACCAAAGAGCTGCTGAGGACAAACTGCCTTGCTCTGTCACACAGACCCCATAGTCCCCTGGTCCCCCAAGCCCTAACGCCTTGGAAAGAGGTCCATGCTGTCCTGCCCTTTTGCCACAGGCTGCAGCTTGCCCTGTCCTCTCAGTGCCCATCCAGTGGCTCTTACCAGTCCCAGCTGCCACAGCTCCGTTTGGGGCCCCATGTCCCTCCACAGAGTGCAGGTACATCTGCAAGACCTTGAGTAAGCCCTACCCCCACCAAACACCTGGAGATGCTTGTGAAGGGAGAAGCACTGAATTGCTCAGAGTTTCCAGCCTTGCCACACGGTTTCAGGAAAAGATACAACCAACCCTCGGCAGCCCAGCTGGAAAAGCCACTGCTTCGCTGCCAGGGTGTGCTCCACAGTGATGCTCCACACACGCAGGCTTGCACGCCTCGGGAAGAAATCCTGCCAATGCTCCTTCCTCCTACGGATTTACCCAAACAACATGTGCGCTCCAGACTAGTGTCAAGGGCCAAGCCGAGGGTAAGAGTTAGAACTCATAAGTCATGCGGATCTCTTCTGCCAGGGCTCAGATCCAGTCCTTGTTAGGAAGCAGAGTCGCTGCTGCATTCTGGGCTCAGTTGCTCCTTCCCACCCTTCGGGAAAACCGATGCTTTGGATCGGGACAGCGGGCTCAGAGGCATTAGGTCATTCTGTAACCATTCCACTGGCTGCTCAGACAAACACCGCAGCTGATACATCAGCTCTGCACTACACACTGGGTTTGCACAGTCCCATTGCAAAGGTCACCGGGACGTCGGCTCACACAGGCCATTCATGTTTCAGTACGGAGTAAACACTGGTTACAGTTGTGTCACTGGAAGATAACCTAAAGAACCCTAAAACAGGTAAAGAAACCTACTGGTACAGCTGGGAAACTGCCCCATTTAGCACCTTCTAGGCTAACTTTTTGCAGATCCAAGGGTTCCTGTGCTCCTGTAAACAGCATCCGCACACTCATCTGCTCCCAAAACAACACCCTGCTCCAGACTTCACATATAGCCTGAGCATTTTCTTTATCTGGCCAAAATAAACCCTCCTGATTGCAGCAACCATCAGGAGTCAACACCTATGCACCGCCTGATGGCTCAAAGTCTCAAGTTCGTGCTCTCCACGTGCACAGCACGTAGCCACTCCATCAGCTGCTACATCCCCGGTGCACCTCGGAACAAACACCTGTGAACCAGTTAACCACCTCACGAGGGAGAGCTGACATGGATCCAGGTAAATGGGGGTTCCAAAGAAGTGCCCAGTGGATGCACCGGGACTCAGGGCCCAGCGAGGACCGCGGCCCAGCGCACTGCAAGGGATGCAGGCACCTCTGGAGACAAGGAAGGAAGTTGCTACGCACACGTCTCCAGACCTCCAGGACTGAAAGCGTTACTTGGCTGCTTGGCCTCTTGCTAATTGTGGGTTTTATTTTTATTTCCTATTACCCTCTTGCACGCCTGATGAGATTATCTTACCGGAACTGACACAGCTGGAGGCTGCAGCCATACATGGAGCCTCTCAGGAGGCAATGCAATTTTATTTTCATTGATCAGAAATCAGCAGGGCAGTAAATGATGGGAAATTCCATTAGGAGAAATACTGGGCCATGAGACCCAACTAGCTAGGTATACCCAAATCCCAGAAAGTCCCATCCTTCCTCAAAGCCCCATCTGGATGCTGACAGCAAGTCATCTTTCTTCCTCCCAAAATGGAGTCAGCTACTAACCTGATACTCCTAATCGCCGCCTGTGCTGCCAGAAGCGGAGGTGATGTTCTCAGAGCACCCCCATGGGCTCACTTAGCCCAGACAGTGCTTTTGGTACACACAGCAGCACCCGACTGCCCCAGCTCAGCCCAGAAGCTGCTGTGGGGCCAGGGCTGTTTCCCAGCATGTGCCCATTCCACAGCGTTTGTTCTCACAAGTCGGGCAGGTGTGTGTGGTGCTGGCACGCCAGTGCCTTGGCTGGTTCTCAGGCAGTCCCAGCAGAGCCAGGAGAAGCCAAAGGGATGTCCACTGCATGCTCCCATCCCAGTCCCATAAAGCTGTTGGAGAGAGCAGCCCTCCTTCTTCAAGGGCCATGATCTGGGGGACACGCGGGGCTCTCAGGGCATGCAGGGGTCTGGGGACATGCAGGGATCTCAGGGAACCCCCTTCTGACAAAGCACCACACACCACATAACAGTATTACAAGTGCAAACTCCTCCGAGTGCAAACTGAGCACCACATGGCAATCCTTCTATTTTAAGCCACCCCACACACAGGATATGCACTCAATTCCTCGCTCCTTGATACAAATCCCTCTATCAGGCCTCTGACTTAAAGCTGGGTTTGCCCCACCCCGCTGTCCCCTGCTGCACACACGTGGGTGACAGGTGAGCCCTGAGCCCGTCAGGATGGCCAGGCCTGCTGGCAGCACAGGGGTTAACGGGAGCCGACCGCAGCACAGTTGTTAAGGTGATCAATACCAGTGAGATACTAAAGCAGCATAAGCCACATTATTGATTGCCAAGCAGATGATAAAACTGTTTATTATGATAATTGCAGGGTGCCTGCAAGAAGCTCCTAGTGCTGTCTTGAGCTTTTTACCAAAATAAGACTTGCCAGAGCATCACCTTCTGTCTGCAGCCACCCTGACTCCAGTGACACCCTCAACACGCCGTTGTGCCCACACACTGAGCCCAAGCCACCTCCACAGTCCAGCTACCATTGGCATGGAGAGGGTCACACTACCAGAGACAGCCCATGAGCTGTTTATCACACACACCCCGATATTGGGGCTCACTCCTACACCCTCTGTTCGCCTTCCACTGGAGCGCCCATTCCAGGGAAAACAGAGCTCAAACACCAAACCCTGTAACTTCAGTTCTGAATCCTCCTCCTGATCAGCTAAAAATTAAACTCAACTTCCCACTCCAAAACATTTCCTTCAGTATTTTAATTACTTTTACCTCTACTCTGGACTTTGTACAGTTTCCTACATCCTTTTAACAAGATTTAACAGAGTTTATGCCTTCAGGACCTAAACTCTTGTGCAAGGCATTAAGAATTCTTTTTGAGAAGACTGAACTCCAGATACACTCAGTGTGGGAAATCCATCAGGTGTATGTGCACACAGGCCGTACCTCAGAACAGGTGACACACTGCAGCTCATCCCCTGCCACCGTGTGTCTGCAGGACGAGCAGCTGATCTGCCAGAAGACAGCAAGGCAACACTTTGTTTCTGAAGTTGCTTCATATACCAAAAAGCTTCTCTTGGATTAAACTCAGTAACGTGTATCCCTTGGCCTCTAGAAGAGAAGCCAAACAAACTGTCCAGTGAGATCTGCTCTGGAGAAGCATCTATTGCTCCTCCATCAGCAGGAGGAGGAACAGAGGCTTTAACATACCCGGGCTCCATTGCCACCACGGCCAAGTGACAGCTGAAAATGAGTTTAACAAGGGCTGAAGCTCCAGGGTTCTGTCAGTAGCTCCACGGGCAGTAATTATGGAGTATGGGTCCCATTATCTCCCAGTACAGACAAGGCTCTGACAGCTCCATCTCAGTGTTAACCCCAAGGACTGTACACTAGAGGCTGCAGGCAGCACTCAGTGCCACCTCCACTGCTTTGGCTGGCTGCTCCTGTGCAACTGAGTCACTTTCTCTAAATAATCATAGGCGACATTTGCAAAACAAACTTTACACCAGTCTGAGCAGCCTTACTGTAGGCTGGCCTCGAACCTGGACTAGACCACAGAAGCTGCTTCTGGCTAATGCTCTGGCCCCTTCCTCCTCTTAATGCCTTCCTTCATCAGGATCAGAACAACCTCTCTACTCCCTCTATTCTCCTCTTCATCCCCTATTCCTCATTGCCTCCCACCTCTCTAAAAGGTGCCACTTCTTCCACAAGTATGGTCAGCCAAGGATTCTCTGCCCAAGTTTTTCAGGGTGAAAGACAAAACCTTACACCTCCTCACAACTCCTTCATCTTTCTGTCCTGAACCAAGTCCTCCTTTCTTAGCTGCTCTTTCCCATGCATACCTGTACCACAGGAGATTATGAGGATGGCTCTCCAGCTCACTCACAGAGCAGTGAAAAGGTTAATAATGGAATGGACAACTTGATCAAATCCAGCACTCTGGTGAGTGAACATGTGATGTCACACAGCTGCTGCCTTACAGGCTGGAGATCTAGACACAAGCTTCTCAAACTCGTCCCCTCTCAGCCCAAACACTGGTGATGGGTTGCAGAGCCCCAGAGAATTCATCCCAGAGGTCTCAGGAGTTGGGGCTGTTCTTTCAAACTCTCAGTAAATCTGATTATAAACAAGATTAAAACAATCCTTTCTTATTAAAATGTGGACAAGGGAGAAGACCTCCTTCCCTGTCACCCTTTGAATGAGCCAATTTCCATCACAATTGATTTTTTTCCTCTCCTGTTCTAGAACAATATTCTAGTAGAACTTTGTTCTACTCCTCCATACAACAGGAGAAAATAAAGGACACTGCAACGACGGACAGAGCACCTCAACTCAAGCCAAGAGGGACAAATAACTAGCTTGAAGCTGTAAATCCTCCAGTCCCCTATGGGAAACTGTAGAATCCTAAAATGGTTCAGGTTGGAAAGGACCTTAGAGCTCATGTCATTCCACCCCTCTGCAATGGGCAGCAACACCTTCCACTAGAACAGGTTGCTCCAAGCCCCATCCAAACCGGCCTTGAACACTTCCAGGGATGGGGCAGCCAAAGCTTCTCTGTGGACCTGTGCTACTGCTACGTCTTTCAGATATCCACACATCCCCACCAAGCCCTGGAAAGGACACTCCAGGCAACAGGAGAGAGAGATCAATCTTTGAAACAAACCAAAACCACCAACGCACGCAGCCAAAGGGGGTTGATGAAGTTTCAAGTGATCAGCAGCAGCCTCACCCAGGATTATGGTGGTCCCAGCCTCACCTCCCCCCTCCTACAACCAGCCCTCCACCTCTGCACAGAGAGGCAGGGGGTGCTCCGAGCCGGTGCCGGGTGCAGGGCTGCACTGCATGTCTGTGCTTTATCCAGACCAATCCAGTTGTTAATGCAGCAGGAGCAGCCTGCAATCCAGTCCCCTTCCCCAGCTCCCCTGGACCTGCAGCTCTGAGGACACAGCTCACTCTCCTCCCGCAGAGAAGCCAGGGACAGCAGATTGGGGCCCCGGTACCACTTACTTTCCTTGAAAACATCTGTTTTCATTATCACTATTACTTTTAATTAGCACTTTACAGCAGCCCTGAGCCCTCCCAGCTGGAGGAGAGCTCTGCTCCTAAATGAACAATTAAAAGGTGCACTAAGGGAATTTTTTTCTCATCTTCAGAACCCAATTTTTCAGCAGAGCTCAAAGACAAACCACCTGGTTAAAGGAGCTCCCTTGAAGAGGTCTCTTCAGCACGGCTCAAAGCCCGCGGGTCACCCGGGGATCCCCACAGCGTGAGCAGCCACTGAACTCGGGAACCTGGAACACTGAACTAATTACTAATGACAGGGTCTTAATGCCTCTGCCCTCATCACCCACTGAACGGCCTCCTCTTCCTCACCCGGCCACAGTAATTGCCCTGAGGAAAATCAAAGACTTTAATGCCCATCTCACTCATGGAAGGCCCCCGCTCAAGAGTTCAGGCCAAGCACAAGCTGAAAGACAGAACCCTATTAAACACATAAGAAAATAGATCCCTATGAAGTGTAATTACTAGAAACATGGACTCCTGATCAAGCACTTCTCTGAAACCCAGCAATGAGAAACATCCACAAAAAAGCCCCCAGAGGCAGCCTTGGCCATTCTGAAGAAAGCAGAAGGACAGTGAGGTGAAGTGTCAGGACGAAAGGGCTGTCCCAGGGCCACTGCCACTGGCCCAGCAGCCCTGCAAGTACAGCACCCACAGACTCCAGCCTTTAATTAGGAATGAGCCATGAAGCTCCAAAACACTTCAGTCGATACTAATCAAAACCTCATCTCTCGTACCCCTTGCTATTCCCTCAGCACTGACAAGCTGCCGCCACACTACTCCCAAAGCCCTCAGACTCTGCAGTCCCCGAGGAGCCCTCACCCTCAGCACCCCACTCTGCCCCAGGAGGGCAGAACACACATGAAATGGTGACCAAGATTCTTCCCTCTCAGCTTCCCCAAATCCTTGTGTCCCACACAGTCCCACTGCAGCTGCCCAGCAGCGCTGCCTTTACCACCCCTTGAGTCTGGACTTGGAACACAAGTCCCGTGTCAGAAACAGCATTCCAGAACTATTCCAGAAATCCTAAAGTCAGCTGAATGACAAGGTTTAAAATAACACTAATATCATAATTTCCACTAAAATCTGGAATCCTTTAAGTCACCTGGGTTCCCCTGTGCCCCTTCACATTTTCCTTCCTCCTCGCCCTTTACAGTCACTTTCCTCTTCCTCTCTCACAGCTCTTTTCTGAACACTGAGTTAAATTCCATGGCAATGAATTTCACATAAATGTGAAATTAACTTTATTTAATTATTTAATCTTTGTTTACACTTCCTGCCTTGGAAAGTTTACTTAAGCTACCCAGACGGGATATGGTCTGCAGTGTGCCACCTGTGGTAATGGATGGGAACACGAGCACCAGAGGATCCCTTGGCTTGTTCTTGTTCTGGAGCCAGGGGAGTGCAGGAGCCCACACAGTCAGGTTGGGAGCCCACGGAGCCCAGCCAGAGTAGCTGGGAGCCCACGGAGCCAGGCCAGGGCAGCAGAACCCCTGTCCACCAGTGCTACACCAGGTCCTGCACGCATATCCGGAGCACTCCAAGTGCCAGCTCCCAGCCCATGCCCTCCCACCCACACCCTGGGCACCTAGATTTGGGAACAGCATTTTTCTGTCCAGCACCTGGAACTCAGTAAGGACCATGAGCCTCTGCTAAGCATTCTGACAGCTGTCTCTGGAGAAGGGGAAGTGAATGCCTCCAGTGCCCAATGAGCCCAGATACTGATCAGACCACAATGCAACACAGGGGAAAAGGACACAAAACAATTAATTCTTGGCTCCTTGTTTTAGCTCTGGGCGAGGGAAGGTGCACAACAGAGTGAGAGGAGACTGGAACAGACGGAGTCTGGGATGTGCTCCAAGAGCCCCAGGGGCAACAGCGCTGGCTCCCAACCCCACAAACACGGGGCTGCTCTCCAACAGGTGAGGGCTCCGGCAGCCTCCCAGGCAGAGGGAACGGGGAAAGCCTCTTCAGCAAGATTTATTCTGACTTTCCCATTCCTAGGCCAAACGATGAGAAACTCCTCAGAGAGACAGCAGGTCTGAGCTATCTGATAAATCCATCTCCTGCAACTAGGTCTGAATGTATGTAGAAAAGGAAGAAACTGATTCAATGACTGAACTGATGTGCATGCTGGAATCAGCAACAAAAGGAGTGGGAAGAGAATGATGAGGGAAATCCTCCACTTCTACACCATAACCCATCTGAACAGGAGGCTTGAAAGCCAGTCTCCATTTCCAAAGGCAGCTTCTTTCTTTCTCTTCATCCAAGTTCCAAATAGCAAAGATGTGTGAAACTCTTGCTTAAATCACACTCAACTGCTGGCCATGCCTGCATGCTCCAGGGACAACACAAGGTGACTATTACAGTAACCACGGCCAACACTCCTGAAGGCGGCAGAAGTCAGACAGGTCACCTTTACTAATGGGAAAAAATACAAATCTCTCAGTCATAAAATAGGCTGGAAAAATGTGCAGCTTTTCCAAGACTTGCAACTTCATTATCACACACCAATGAAGATCCATTTACTCTCCAGCAGTTTCCTCAGGAAAACCAAGGACTCATTGGCCCAATTTAGCCCCATCCTGCCCACACTGAGAGCAGAAGTAGTACTTTACCAGAATACGCACATCTGATTTTATTTTAAAAAATTAAAAAAGGGGCAATATACAGGGCAACACGAGCAGAGGTTTAAGAGAAAATTCAATATGGTAAATACCAAGTGACTTGAAAAGAGCCCGAACAGATGCTAAATGGGAAAGCTGTTCCTTATTTTTCTTTCAAATTCAAAACCCCAAATGAAAAGTGATTTTTCTTTCAAAAGCAAAACCCCAACTGAGAAAAGCTCAAGGCCTTCAAAGGTTTGTAGCAGAGGCACCATGAAAAGATGGGGGACAAGAGTTTGAGCTGCAGGAAGGTACCACTCTGCATTGCAATACCCCATTTGCAGCCTGTGCCCACCCAGGGCTGGAGGGGGCAATGTTTCACCCCATCACCCAGGCTGGCCCCTTAGAACAATGTCAGTCTGCGGCTCCTTCCTTTCCACTGCTCCCCTCTGCCAAGCCACGAAGAATGAACCCGTTTACACAACAAGTCTCTAACAGACAAACTCCTTCCTTCCCCCACACCCCTTCCCCATGTGCAGGAGCAGGCACCCTTATACTGGCTCCCAGGCAAGGTTTTAATTACCTGGGAGAACAAGGATAAGGAGATGACTCCAGGAAGCCAGGCCTAAAGGAATCATTACTTATCCAGCCCAGCCTCCTAAGCGTCAAAGGCTGAGTGACTATCACTCTCTGTCAGCTGATCCAAGGGAATCAGTCCAGAAGGGAGGCTGAGAAGTAATTTGCACACTTTTTCACAGCCCCATGCACTCTGTTTACCAATAAAATTAGGAAATACATTATTTTCAAGCCATACATTATTACAGGTATGTCCCTGAGCTTTCTGAGCATCAGGCTCCTCCTCAATGTCCTTCCCCTCATCCTCAACTGAATTCAGGTCCTTTCTTTTCAGTGACACCGTGAGCCAAACTGTATCAGGAGGAGCTGGAGTCCAATCAGCTGCAGTTGAGCTCCCAGCTCCACAGGGACATAAACCCAGCCAGTGGACCTTTGAAGCCTTCCCAGTCCACGACAGCAGCATTTGGTGGGCTATACAGCCCTGCTCTTGCCACAGATAACACCAGAGCCTTTCCCAGGCTCCTTAAAATCTGCCCCTCCATATGCATACATACACCACCTCCTTGGAGTTCAGCCCCATCTGCTCCTTGACCCCATCTCTTAAAAGGATGTGATAAACTGAAGACATTTTACAAATAACATTTCCTTAACTCTCCTCCTAAATCATTTCCTGATGTGAACCACTCACTGCTGTAGATGATCCTATGGATGACTCTCCATCCTACTTAAAACATCTCCAGAAGTCACGGCAAATGCCAGCATTAAAGATACAGCTGGGAACAAGGTGCTCAATTAAAATTCAATTTTAACATACCACAGAAAGTGGGAATGAGAAGGAAGATGAAAACCAACCCTGTATGACTACATTTTTTCCAACGACTACAGCTCTGGAAAACACATCAGCTTGTGTTCTGTGTGGAGACGTACATTCTCCGGAAGATATGTGGACACCTGGGACCTCCGGGAATCTCTGAGCAGCCAGGTATGGGAGTGAAGCAGCCCCCACTCACCTCACGCAGGGGCACCTGCCCTTGGAGATGCCAGGGCTGCAGGAAGGTCCATGGGTTTGGAGAGTGAGAAGGAGCATCACTGGCAGAGCTCTGGCAACCAGAGAACGGCCACCCTTGGCAGTGGTCATGTGAGATGGAAGTTCAGTGCTCCCAAAGCAGAGCTGGAAACAAGTTCCCTTTTCTAAAGGGGGGAGATGACCTCAGCTGCAGCCTCTGTCCGGCGCGAGAACTGTGAGGATGAAGGCCAGAGCCAGCAGTCCTACCCTGCCTGAAAACTCAGGTGACAGCTTCGACCTCATTGAGGACGTAAGGGAATTTCCAGGGTGTGGCCACACAGCAGCAGTTGCAGTTCCAACCCTCTGCTTTTCTACAGCCACACACTGAGGCCCTGAAGATCCAATCAAAAACTGCTGGGTCTCCCAGCAGCCTCTTTAGGCAGGGAAATGGTGTGGCTGCCTGTGCTAGTCATGAAATGAGATGAGCTTTCTGGTAGCTGCCTGAGTCAGAGGACAACCCTTGGGGCAGTCCTGAATCTAAGATCCTCTGATCAGGAAGAAGCTGATGCCTCATGGACTGTCAGATCACTGGTGCTGGGGTCCAAGATGACAGTGACTGATTTTCTTTTTAATCACAAGCTGCAGTTGCCAGAATGACCCGTCACAGCCACGGCTCAGACAGCGGATCAAGCACTGCTGGCGCTGGGAGCTCCTTGCAGAAATGAGACCTGGTGCATGTCAGATGCTGGCACACGGGCGCTGTGAGGGACACAGGGAATAGCAGCCAGCTTTCACAGATCACAGCAGGCCAGGCACAAGGAAGCTGCTCAATAACCACCTCAGAACGATGCACAGCACAAGGCATCAGAACACATTGTGGGACAACCACCCCTGACCCTGCACATCACAACTGCAGACTGTAAATGCAACAGAATTCTAGTCAAGTAGTAACAGAAAGTGAAAACAAAGGTAAAAGGAAGATCAGGACAAACTGTCAGCGCAGACCCAGCACTGCTGGCCATGCTGAGGAGCTCCCACCACCCACCTTTCATTTGCATTCATCATTCAGCCAGTGTTGAACGTGCTGAAAGAAACCTGAGGCATAACGTGGGATCTGCTCAGTCCAGACCTGAGGCATAACGTGGGATCTGCTCAGTCCAGACCTCTTGCTGCCTCCCAGCCACCTCCAGCAGCAGGGCTGGGACAGCTCTGCAGAGGAACATCTGCTTTGGGACAATCTGTATTCTTTTAAAGGTTTCAGTAATAATCACCTATTTCATTTAAGTTTCTATTATTCACTGAACGAATTTACTTCTTGTTTAAAGTCTCAGATTCAAGTATGGGGAAAACACAAATCACTACTTTCACTCTTAACCCCAGGGTGCAGCAGCACAGCACTGTCCTCTTCCCACTTCACACCCCAGCTCTCATTCCACTGGCACCCATGAGCAGTGTGAACTAGCCCCCAACGACTTCAGGTTCAACTGCTTTCCCAGCTCTGTCAGTGAAGAATGAGCCTTTCCAAACTAGAACCACCCATGACCAGGATGCCCCCACCTTTCTTGAGGGAGATGGAATGAAAACCGTGAGTGCAGCAGCACTCCAAAGCAGAGAAGCATGAAGGAGCCACTCCAAAAGCCAGAAGCACCCAGAAACCAGGGAGATTTAGCTCAGACAACTGCAACCCACCAGCACACACAGAACTGCTCCACCCCCACATGACCATTCAACTCAAGACACCTCCCTCTTTGCATTTTCTCTTAAAGTTTCATGATTTGAGCTAACAATAACAGCTGTCCCATAATCACACACTGAGTTGGGTGGGAAGGGACCTTAAAAAAGCCCATTTCATTCCACCCCCTTCCACTGCTCCAACCCTCCTCCGACCTGGCCTTGAACACTTCCAGGGATGGGGCAGCCACAGCTTCTCTGGGCAACTCGTGCCAGTGCCTCATATCTAATCTAAATCTATACAGTCCAAAACAATTAAGAATAGCCAAGTACATCTTAGACAGGTTTAACACCGATATTCGTAACAATCCATCAGCTCAGGAACTGCGCTGGGTAGAGACAACAAACACCCATGCTCAAACAGGACTGGGGAGACACTGCTGTGGCATTTATTGGCTTTTTCTCCTAACAGACAGAACTGGAAGTACTGTGAAGGGAAGAATAATAAAAGACAAAGCAAAAAAATGGAAACCAGGATCAAATATAAGGCAAGTTTATCAAAGACACACTGTAAAAACTAACCCAGTGTCTTCTCTTACTGAAAGAACTGTCCCTTCTTCCACAGCACACCAGGGTTACGCTAGAGAAGATAGACACTAGCTACGACTAAAAAAGGCAGAAAACTAGGCCAGGAGCAGCTGACAACAAGATGATGTAAAGAGAATACTGCCCTGCATAGAGGTAATTCGGAAAGGCCTCGGGAGCTATCGTGCCAACATTGCTGCTGGCCTTGCTGCCAATCAGCAGAGAACACCAATCCTTGATGAAATTAAATTGAGAAGCACATCCAACAAAGTAGAAGACCAGAATATTACACAGGAGAAAGTTAGGATTTGAGGTCTAGAATAATAAGAAAGGAACTTAATCCAAGGGTACGACAGGAAAAATCTGAGTTTCTGCAGTAAATTCAGGGTTTGCCAATTGGGAATTACATAGGAGGAGACAGACTGATGTGCTGGTCAGGATGAACCAAAGGATGCAGCTGGGCAAGTGGCAAACATGATCTCCAGATGTTGTTCAGAGTGTTTGTGGAAACAAGGAAGCAATAAAGGGGATGTTAACAGCACTACAAGGCCTCGGCTGGAACCACATGTAGGACCGTGACCACGTTACAGAGAACACCTGAGCTGGGAGTGGAGGCAGGTAGAGCAAGTGCTGGGGCAGGGGCTCTCCAGCACAAATCAAAGGGCTTCAAGGACCCAGCCCCACTGTGTTGGGCAGCTGGCACTTGCTACACCACAGCACCTACGTACTCAGCCAACCTGCATGTCTAACACGGGAGCATTTCTCTATTTCCTCCAAGATGAGTTTCTGGGAGGCAAGCCCAGCAGCCCTCATGCAAGCCTCAGGCCTCACTAACACCAGCACAGTAGAGGTTCATTAGCTTATAAGTTAACTTTCCTACTTTTCCCGTTTATTTCTTTCACTGGAAGATAAGCCAACAGGCTGTTTCTTATGCAACTGTTTGTCAGTTAATATTTGTGTTCCAGCAAGGCAAGGACCAGATAAGTGATGCCTCGGACCTGCCTTCCCTGCTGAAAATGTGCTGAGGGGCTGCCAAGGCATCGTCCCCAGCAGGTCATGATGTGGTTGTGATGCCTGTGAAACTCTGCTGGGCTGCCCAGCCTCACCTGCTGCACATACACTCACTGCTCACACTGGTACCTGCTACCATACGCTCCTCTACAGCTACAGAGCAGCACGTGTGAGTGTAGGCTTTCTAAATTTAGCCCTGCTTCTCCCTGCTCCAACCTCTTCTTTCACAGCACAGGAATAATGGTGGCAATCTCTTCTGGTAGTGAGCAGACCTGAAAGGATTAATCTGCTACATCTCTGTAAAGGTGCTCCAATAATTAAGAGGAGCAACTGCTGAACAAGATTAGCAATAGACTATAACAAACTAGAATAAGCAATAGGGACCTCTACAAAAGCACGCATTGAGGTGTCACGCCTGCCACCCCAGCCATCTGCCATCCCAAGGTGTCCCACCCAGCATCCTGGCTATCTGGTATCCCAATGGATGCACCTGCTGCTTCACCCTCTGCTGTGCTTCAGCAGGCATTGGAAGCTGACATGTCCTCTTCCTTTTGTTCCCCTCCATCAAATCTACTTTTGTATTGATTTTTGCCACAGTTTTTGAAGTGTCTGAAGGAAGCCAGTATTGCTGAAATGCGGAGTGATTGGGTCCCCAGAGGTCTCCACATGGGCTCCCACACCAGGTCCCAGCTCTGGTTACAGCCACCACACACAGCAGTGAGTTCCAGAAAACGCACCTGCTGCTAGTTCTGGCTCTGGACCGCAAACAGGAACACCTGCCTTGGGACAAGAGCAGGGCAGGGGGACAGGCACACTGTGTCCAGAGCTTTGTGGCAGGGAAAGCCCATCCACGACCACAGCAGGTTGATACTTGATCAGCCTCCAGCAAAGCCATGTGATCCACCCTGCACTGGGCCGCAGGCCACCAGCGCAGCAGGGACCCCTGGGGAGACATGGGGCACTCACAGCCCTCACCTACCCTGCTCTAGCAGGGGTCTGGAGACACTGCAACGTGCCCCCATCATGTGTCCCTGCTCTCCTCAGTGAGCTGCAGGAGAGTGCAAAACTGATTGCTTTGGGCTTGCTCCCTCCTCTCCACACACCCTGCACAGCCACGACACTGCACACTGGCTACGCAACCTGCCAGCGTGAAGCAACACAGATATTTAAAACACGACCTGCAAGATGACCTAAATTCCACTTTGGCAAAATGAAGAGTCGCTCCAAGCGCCTCCCTTTGCACATCATGCTTGCTTTGTTTCCTTTTTGATTTAGGACACAGGTTTTCTACTCCTCCCACAGAAGGCTGGGACACGTGAGGGAACCGCAAAGGGAACAGTGACCAAAAAGCAATGCCACAGCTAACAGAGAACATGTAAAATTGTTTGCCAGGCAATGCAGTGAAAGAGCAAGAGCTGCACTTAAAAACCTATGAGAGTTTCACTGCCCCAGCACACTGGGGCTGAGAAGACCATCGACTTTGGGTCTTTTATCTCCTCAGGGCTCCTGCAGAACCGCAGCACCAGCACCTGACAGCAAGCACATCACCAGGACACAGGTTCCCCACATTCTGCTTCCCACCTCGTTCCAGTACTCCAGTTCTGCTGTCATCCCATCCTCACTCCTTTATGGCCTAGTTCCTGTTTTAGTGAGTTCAGGCTCAAAGAAATATCACGGATGTTATTCCTCTCAAAAGTATTTGGCATCAGATAATCTTAAATTTTTCTTAAAAGGTAGATGTGGAAGCCAGAAGGGCCCTTGGGCTCAGCTGTGCTTGTCCCAGGAAAACAGAAAAGCAGGACAGAAGGAATCCAGCTGCTTCGGATGAGAGGCCCCAGGTGCTTCGGGCTGTCAGGATGTGGGATTGAAGGACCAAAGCACCCACATTCCCTCTTTTTCCCTGAATACACACATAAACCTAATCCCATGTGAGACCAGATCCTTGGAGCACAGGTTTCCCACTGCTTCTCGAGCTGCTCCCCACCTGCCTGTCCCAGAAGAGCTCCAGGGGCAGGCACTGGTCCCTCCAGCGGGTGGGTGCGTTTGGAGGCATCTCAGCATCGTCACACCTACAGCTCTGAGGCCAAGGGAAGGCTCAGGTGTGAGGGCGAGCCCAGCAGTGGCTTAGCAGGAGCTGTACCTCTGGGAATGGATTCGATGTCAAGTGTCAGCACGTAAATTGCTATTGGCTTCTCAATAAGCAGCAGCAGTGAGCTAAGTGTTTCCCTGTGTCGTGCAGGCTCTCTCCGACTCAATACAGCAGTATTGACAGCACAATCACAGGGTAATCCAGGCTCCACTAATATCTCAGCACTTCCTCATTGAAAATACACTTTCCACTTGGACACCAGCCCATTAGCACAGGCTCCATCACCACTGTCCCCCTGACCCACCAGGACACACAGCGGTAAGGCCCTCCACTGCTCCCCGGGGGCACAGCCCAGGGCACCACAGAAAAGGGCTCTTTGCCATGAGAAATCACCAATGGAGAAAGGATGAAAGCTAATCAGAAAGTCTTTATGGCTCAAGTCTCTGTAGGTTCCGAAAAAAATTGGTATTTCCTTGCCAGACAAGAGAAGTTCATTCAGGGAATTACCTCTGTTCTTGCCCCTGACCCTGTGCCCGCCATCCCTCCTCGCTATCTTATCTCTAAACCTCCACTGCGGGTTCCTCCAGGCAGCACCTTTTTCTTTCATTCATAGAAAGCAAGAGACCTACACCTGCACCCACGCAGCAGGAACACCTACACCCTACTCCCTACTGCAGGGCGTGGATGTTCCACAGGATCCTTAACACTCCTCTGGTAAATGCAGAAGAGGGAAGTTTGCTCATTTTCAGGTACCTCATGCTACCAATCACTTGAAAACAAGATCAGAAAGTGAAAAGTGATAAAAAAGCTGTTGGGGACTGGTGGGTCCCCTCGGGCTGGACCCAGCACCTGGTGTGCTCCCAGGGCCAGTCCCTGCAGAGCCCACCGGAGCCACTCACACCAGCAGCGCCGGGGTCACCCACAACTCCCAGCTCTGCGTTTATCCAACCGAGGCACGCGGCTCCACACTCCCCACATTCAGAAGTTGCATTCATGTGGAAAGCTGGTGCCTCACCACACACAGCAGAGAAATAGGACTGCAGAACAGGCTGATCCACGCAGTTTAGCTTTAATCTATTTTGGTAACAACAGCAAACACAGGAGGGCAGACCCATCGAGGAGTGCAGCACATACCACATGCCCAAGGCCACCTGCTGCCCCACACAACTATTCCTGAAGACCATCCACACTGATTTCACTGCCATTGCTGCCGTAGAAAACTGATTAATCTAAGGATGCCTTTTACAATCACATCCCGAGGCTCCTGGCACAGTGCCAGACCTTTAACCAAGGTGACTAACTCCTGTCATGTCCTACCACTGACAAGTAGCATCTTCCACCTCACCGAGGACGTAACAGCAACAAGTAAGCACCAGTGCACCCCATGAGCCCGTTCCCAGCCGGCCCAGAGCCGTGCTCTCCCCACCGGACACGGCATGCTGCAGAGAGCTGAGCACAGTGCACCACTGCTGGGATTGCACAGGCAGGGTCAGGAGCCTTCTGTGGCAGACGTGGAAGGTGATTTGGTCTCAAGGCAGATGAGGAGCAGACTCCTGGTTAGGAAGAGGTTAACGCTGCTCCAGCCTGCAATCTGATAAATGGTCTGTAGAAAGCAGGTTCTCTCACTTTGAGATATGATGTCACTAACCTTTATTGATCCACAATCAGAGAACTTTGCTTATCTCTCTCCTGTGATATGCTGCCCTCCTGTACTCAACTAGTGTTTAATACACTGCTGGGCATCTGGCACTCTCTACAGCTCCCACCACACCTCTACTTGCCCACCAGAGACAATGTCTTACAGGCTGTGCCTCTAAGTTACAGCCCAGCTAACTCAAGGGATAAGCCCCAGGCAGGTGCCCCTTCCCATCCCACTGTCTCCACCAGGAACCTGTGTTTCAGAGAGTATTATACACCTATACTGGAATATCTAACTGAGAAGAGGGGGCCAACAGCAGAGATGTGGTCCAACATGGTCTTACAGCCTGGTGTACAGTCACCACTCCAAAACTAAGGTAAGAACATGTCCTCTGAAGTTACTATTCCTGTGGGAGTGTTCATCTTTACACAACTTTTACTATTTTACAAAAGCAATGCTTTACTTTTAGCCTCAACTTCCTTTTTAATACTTGAGGTGAAACATGAAGTTAGGTGACTAAAACAGGAACTATCAATGAGCCACTTGCTCTGACGTGGCAGCAAAGTATTTGCCGCAGACTGTATGCCCCAAATCCAGTGAGGTTTGTCTCCAGTATACTAGTGATGCCAGAAAACAGCTGAACAGCCAGGTAGCAAAATCTGTACCTCAAACAATTAGATCAGCCCTGCGTAGAGATGAGCAGAGAGGAGCTTCACAGAATCTCAGTGCTGGCAGATAACCCCACACGCTGTTTTTCTGCTAGATAACACACAAGGGAGTTGCCTATAAACTTGCTTTACACCACCAAAACCACAGCGACACTCACTCACACAGAAAGGCAGCTCTCATCCCTGAAACCAAGAGCTCACAGGCTCAAAAGCAAACTGGAGGTACTGGAGAGCTGGAGTGAAACACCTCAACCTTTGCTTTGAAGGTTACATGAACCTTTCTGTTTCAACGGGGAATTGGTCTTGTAAACCTCTGGAAAAGACAGAATGGTTAAGTTTTCCAACACACAGATAATAATAGCTGTGACCTATTTTACTCACTATCCACCAAAAAACCCACATTCTTGTATCACTGCAGGCCAAGTTTTAGGGTAGGAGTTATGTTTTTCCCTCTGTTACCTACAGAGGATGAAGCACAGGCACAGGGTCCCTAGAGCAAGATCCTAGGAGAGTCATCATGGTCTCAGCAACATCCCTCTTGGTACAGAGTGAGTCCCCTTCCAGTCTGTGCTTCCATGACTCCATAAATACACTGCTCTGCAGATAGGTCAGAAGAGAAAATTGAGAAGAATTTGTCCACTTTGCACAGGTCAAATTACTACACGTTACTGTTCTGATCCAGTCTAGTGATTCTTATAGTTTCAGACATGCACTGAACTTTCTTTTTTTTAATTAAAGGTCTTTTGAACCACGTGATTCCTAAAATAGTAAATTACAGCCTTCTCCAATTTGTGGAAATAAATTAGGAACACTGTCCAAATTACCAACCTTGGCAGAGAGCACAAAAATCCCAAAGTTAGATTTCCTGCAAGTCAAGGGACATTTGAATTAGAGGTTTTGGACTGTAACCCGTTAATATTCCTGCTCAGTCATTAAGTTCACGTACAGAGCACTAAATATTTCAGGATGCAAAGAAGGAGAAATGCGAGGGCCGGTAGCCGAGTCGCCTGTGTCTCTGACAGCTGGAGAGAAATCGTCACGAACCCACCAGAAATAGCTTCAGCTGATCCCAATCCTAAAAGCAAACCTGGGCAGACATGGAGATGCTGCTAATGAATGGGTTTCATCCCAGTGATGTTGTTCCCTGTCGAGTGCTGTGCAATATTTATGATGGAAGTCACCTCGGGTGACTCCCTGCTCCACGGAGAGCTGTGGGCAGCAGCTCCAGTCCTGGCCAACAGAAATGGATGGAAAAACAAGCTGAATCCCTGATCCATTACCTACTCCAGCTAAAAGGAGCAAGGAATTATCTGCCATCCACAAAGTTTCACAAACCCTTTATCCAGCTCTGGACTGTGGGACTCCGAGCGGTGTCCAGGAGGGAGCAAAAAGCCCCAAGGAAACCCTGAAAACTTATTTAGATACAGTAGAGAAGCCTTGTTCCAACCTGCCCTTGCCTCGGGCATTGGCATCACCAGGTGTGAACAGGATTCAAGTATCTCAATATAGCAAGGACTGAGTCACCCTTTTCAACACCACCTTTTCTGAGCATCTGGTCCACACAGGATTTCCCACTGCCCCCTCATCTCTTCTAACCAGGGGAGGCAACTGGTACCTGTGCAGCTCCCCTCTGCCTGCCCAGCACTGCCAGCACTGTACCAAGAGCTACCAGAAACTTAAAGACATCATTGACCTGTTTAGCTGCTTGGATGTTTCCTCCACAAAAAAGCTTTTGGTGTAAATATATCCTGCTGCAGCTCAGCATCTCCACTCCATTACAGACAGATCATGAGACTCAGCAATTCCCTGCCAAAACAGCAGACTTGGAATAGTTACAACTTTTAATGTACATCCTATACGATAACTTCACAACATCAGGGAAAATGCAGCTCAATGCAGCCAGCAGGGAAGTGGTCTGATAAAGAACTTCATTGCTGGAGGATGCAACTCTTAGACATAAGCATGTTCCAGGGCAGTCTGGAGGAGCTGTCTTGGACCAGTCTCAGCTACTAATTCTTATCAAGGTATTTCTGGAAACTGGATCTGCCTCATATAGCAGGCACTGCCAGGTGCCTGGCAGAAGAGATGTCACTGCCCAGAGTGCTCTGCACAAGCTTCAGATAAAAAACTGGTAATACTACGGGCCCATCTTCCATCTGGCAGCAGTTTTATAAGACAACGACCTTCACTGCATTTAATGTAAGGAAAATTTTGTTTTAAATCCCCTCACCATGGCATTGCTCTGCTCCAGCTACAGACCACTCTGGACATGAATTCCCAGAAACATTCCTACTCCCAGCCCTGCAAATCCAGCAACGTGGGCAGTTTTATCCCAGTAAAAGCCCGAACTGGACCAAAGGTGCCAACAGAAATCCCCAATTGAGCACCCCGCTCTGCTCAGGGCAACTCGGTGAGCCAGCAAGAAGGGAAGGACGGAAGGACGGCTGCTGCTTCTCTTTATTTAAAAGGTGCTGCTGGAGGTAGAAACACATGAAAGTCCATGTAGGACAAGGGAAGGAATTATCCCTCCCATTGATTTTCGCTCTGGGGTATTAGAAAGAACACAGCGTTTATCTGGAGATTTCTTCCCAAAGCTAACTATGGACTTTCAAACGTAAATGAGACTTGAAAGGGGCTTATCGGGCGAGAATCCAGTGAAACCTCACCAGGACGTGGGGAGCCCCGCAGGAGCTCTCTGATCCAAGGCCCCTTGGACAGCTGAAAGCCCCTCTCTGTGTCCCGGCAGTGGAGGGGCAGTGCCCAGGGCAGCAGCAGAGAAGGAGCTGCAGGGCAGTGGGGTTCCCTGCATCCCCCTCTTCCAGTAAGCACCTTTTCTTGGGAGTCCCTTCTGCAGGGCCACGACCCTGACGGCATCGGGATGTGACGGCATTGGCCACTCCATGCCAGGGAAGGCAGAGGGCTGGGGGCAGAGTGTCCCAGCTCCAGCTGGACACAGCCCAGGGACACTGGCTTGCTGCCCCTCTGAACTGTCTCCATCCCCAGCAGCCAGGTCTTTGCCTGGGAGCTGCAGCAGGATGAACCCTAACCTGGTGAATCCCTTCTGCAGCATCCCCAACAAGTACCCACCTTAGTGCCACCCCAAGGGTCATTTCTGAGCCCCCCTGCCCCATGAAGGCACTGGCTGCCACGGCCCAGCTCGCTGGGAAAAACCTCAGCAGCCTCGTCTCTCGTCGCTGTCTTTCCCAGGTAGCTGGGAGGGTGTAATTGGTGAGGCAGGAGATTAGAAATATCGGCAGCCTCTAAGTAAGACTTTAATTTACTGGCAGATCAATAGCGCTGGGGTTATATTGGCAAAGTGTCTACAACTCTATTGACTCACGCAATTCCTCTTATCAATTTATCAGAAATCTGGAAGCCAGAAGATATTGTTTGAAGAAAAAAGGCAGCAGGAGTTTGAACACTTAGCATGGGCTGCCCAATCAGGTGCTCAGCACTAAGCATTTTACAGCAGATGTATCTGCCGCAAAGGAGGCCAATATGATATGATTAAGAGCTAACTTGCTTCCTCACATGCCACACAGCCTTTTCAAGCTGCTTCTCACCTCAGACCTTCACGCTGAGACAGCCACTAGGACAGACAGGGTCCCACCAGCCCAAATGGAACAAGAAAAATCCATATTTCACATTGCAAGATCCTAAATTCAGCCCCTCCTGCCTGGACCTTACCCAGGCTGACCTGGGTTTCCTAGAAAATCTCAGCTTTACAGAGTTAAAAGCCTCCTGCAACACTGGGAACCTGCTCACACGGATTGCCCAAGAATCCCCATTTCTGCACTTCCTCAGAAAAATTTGGTGCAGCAGCAGGATGAGTGTGCGGTGCCACATCTCTTTGCCTTGCAGAGTGTGAAATGGAAGAGTAAAAGTAAGAGCACGCAAAAAATACACCCCTGAGGTCTAAAATCCAATGGTGACAAACATCGCCAGGTACCAGAAGAGTTTTTTCAAATCAGAGGGGCACTGGAGCAGGAAACTGATATAAAATAGTTCAAACTCCCTCCCTTTTACTATCCCTCAGATGACAGCAGAAACGTGCAACAACTGGGCTCTAAGATCTGGAAAAGCCTCTTGACCAGCAAGCTGCTGCTCCTGGCAGCTTTCCTTGGCAGGATACTGATGGGTACCTCTCCTCTTCCAGCTGTATGCTGCACAAGTTACCATTTCCACCTCAACTTCACTCCTCCACCATCATGCAATAGGGCACCAAGGCTCCAAATACCAGCAAGGTGGTAGGGCAAAAGGTCACCAGTTTCCAGCTGGGACTTGCCACTCCCTGGCCTCAGGCTGGAGGCTGTCGCCCCTGCCACAGAGAAACCACAGCCCTGCCTTCCAGGGGAAAAACAAAGGCTTAAAAACAAAACAGAAGTTCTGACTCAGTAACTGTGGAAAAGCCTTGGCTGGAGGGCAGAAAGACACAGGGTGGGACAAGCAGAACTGCCCAGCTCCTGACATCGGCTGGGAGCCACAGCTCGGGCACCACTGTGGCCCCCGGAACAGCTCCTGCCCAGCAGTGCCAGGGGTCTCCTGCTGCTGACCCCACCTGCCCCAGAGGACACAGGGAACCAACCCAACCTGTGACCCCAGCAGACACCAACACTTGCAGGGCCCACAGAAAATCAGACGGAATGAAAGATCAAAATGAGTAAAATCCTCATGCCCAACCAAGGACATGAAGACACCATTCCCAGGAGGGGAAGAAATGCCTGCCTTCCCCTCTGCCAAAGCAAAAAGGCAACTCCCAGCTGATGTTAAAGGCCAGCAATTCCCACTCCATCCTTGTCATGTCCAGGTCACCAGACAGGCACTTGGAGCCTCTCATCTGGCGAGAATCATCCATCCCATTGCAGCTAATGTGCTTAATCCCGACATTAGAAAGCAAACACTGGGTATCTCCAGGAATACGGAGTTGGCCTGGTTCTCCTCCTCTGCAAAGCAGTCACTACCAAAGCCTGGGAGCAAATGCTCATCCAGACACCCAGGGCATCCAGCTATGGTGACCACCTCAATCCCTCAACACACAGCTGTGTCCTGAGGTCCATGAGGGTCTGCAGCCAGTTCATGCAATTGGGTCAGAACTCCCCAAAGGAGACCCAGGTCCTCGGCACCCTTGGCACAGGCAGCAGGATGCTGGTGTGGGGGAGCGGGTGGAGCAGGTCAGACCACCAAAATGGGGAGAATAAAGACCTTTTGCTTAAGCTCCAGGAAGCAAAGAGAAAAAACACTAATTAACTCAGCGGCAAGTTGTTAGTATTTGCATATAAATGCAGCCACAAATCATGACAAACAAGGCAGGACAAGGCAGGCCCATTAGCACACAGGGATCCAGCCTGGCTCCTGTGGGTCAGGCAAGGCAGGCTGCCAGCCACTCCCAGGGGAGTGCGGGAACCGGCCCTTATCTCCGCCAACACTCCTACGACCAGCAGCAACAGAAGCCGCAGGGATAAGGTTTCTTTCCATATAAAACAAAGGAATGGGATAAATTCTTCAATCCCCACTCAGAAGTAAAGAGCTGCCAGAGAAAAGCCAAAGCAGAGGTTCCTCACCACAGCAGCCTCACCTGAAATCAGGGCAGAGTGGGCTCCCCATGCTGCTCTCCCCCAGAGGGGATGCACAAAGCATCTTGCATCATAAAGAACAAATCACCCACCTAATGTACCAAAGAATGTGCCCAAAAGCCTGAAATGGCAAAAATGACCTGAACAGAACAAAATCCGACTACTGCTGTAGTTCAACAAGTTTACCCTTCCAAAAGCCACTACAGCAGTTGGCTTTATCACACTGCATTTCACCTGAGCTCGCCTCCTTGCTCCTGCAGAGGCTGCAGGTGTGCTTGGCCCAGCTCTGGCCCTCCCCACGTGCTGCCCAGCACCTGGATAGCCTCAGACCTCCCTGCGTTTCCACACGTTGCTTTTGCCTAATGAGTCACTTACTACCACTGAGGACTCAGTATTACACAAAATTTACTATTTTTCTTCTTGCAAAAGGCCAAAACCTGAAATTCCACCATTTTGGAGTTCTGATTGTGTGTTCTTCTTGCCCCAACTCCCACCGACTGGCATCCCAGGATTTAAAAGAAAACTCCAGCAACTGCCAGTTTACATCAAGGATTAACAAAAAGAAAAAAAAAAATCCAATTTCTAATTTTAAACAGGAAACTCTCCCTGGCAAGATCCCAAGAACCCTTCCACGGTGACTTTTATTAAATGCAAGTTTCTCGTCACTGCAGCTCTGAGCACAGACCCTCAGCTCGGGCTGAGAGCAAAGTGGCCTGGCCCTGCCACGGGGTATACGGAGCCCTCTGCACACAGGGAACGGGCAGCAAGTGCAGCCAGGCATTCTCAGAACAGTGTTGGAAACCACCACCTCTGTATCTGCAGTCAGCAAGCAGCCGGGGTGCTCGGAGCGGCCGCAGGATGACACATCCAAACAGGAGCCAAGTCTGAACCATCAGGCAGGATGAACGGATGAGCTTCCCACCACAACAGATAACACACAACTGAACCGTTCTGAAAGAGCATTACAGTAGAAATATTCCAGACTAGATTTTTTCCCTCTCAGTGCAAAGTTTCAAAACAGACTTTATCGAAGAAATCACAGCAGTTCTAACAGCAATTTCCACTCTTATGTGCTGCACTATCCAATTTAGAAACTATCCTTCTTGTTCTGGCTTTTGTTCTCGTGTTTGCACAAGAAATCACTTTTGCTTGTCCTCACTTGGAAGCCAGTTAAGATCACAGTTTCACTGTAGGGTAGGAAGTTTTGCTTTACTAATGACTTTGTACAGAATAAACCACTAAGAAATCATTAGTCTGTAGAAACAGTCAAAATCTAGGGGTTTATACAAGAATTGCTCCATAATGACCAGGAAAAGGGGAATCTGTACAAAGATGGCCCCGAGAGAGCCCTCACTGCTCCGGTGCTTGGACATGGATGGACAGATGGACCTTGCCACACAGTCTAAAAACACCTGACCCACAAGCGCGCCAAGAACACTACGCACACAGCTGAGATCCAGGAGCTCATCCAGCCCCAGCACAACCCGCACCAGGGTAGGGCACAGTGTGTGCCTGGGCACCTGTGCCCCCATGGGTGCTGGAACAGCCTCTGCCAACCCTTCCACTGCCACCAGTTACATTCCAGACCTCTGCAGTGTCAGAGAGACACGAAAGAGACTCCTTGGACATGGTAAAGGCAATTGCTTAAATCAGTTTCAAAACCTGCAGCAAATATTTGTTTTAGAACTGCAAAGAGCACTGGTCAGGGGCAGGAGGGAGGAGCTGGAGCTGCCTGGGGCACCTATGGACCCTTCAGAGAACAGGAGCCAGATCCTTCAGAAACACTGGCCAGTGCTGCTGCAGAGGAACTGGGAGCAAAGAGATTGTTTATTTGTTTAAGCAGGTGAAACTACAAACAGAAGCCACCCAGGCTGCCAGTTGCTCCAGGTGCTGGCCCCGCAGGGCGGGAGGAACGGTGCGGAACGCACGGGGCACGAAGCCCGAGGCAGCAGCTGGAACAGGGCCAGGGCTGCACATGGCAGTTCCCGGGTCGAGGCCCTGGCTGCCAGCGGCCCCAGCTGCTCACCCACAGCACAGCAATTCCCACCCAGCTCCCCATGCTGGGGGTCCCGAAAGGAGAACACTCAGAAGGAGCCAGGGCACTGTGGGGACCAGTTCGTCCTTCCATGGCAGGAGGAGCTGCACCTTAAGCCAAGGCTATGCCTCAGCCTTAGCTCAGCTTCCTTAGGTGGAAGGCTACCCAGGGATACTCTTTAGTTTAACCAAACTGTACTTCCGAAAGGACAAAACAGTAATAAAATAAAGATGACTAAAAGCAGTGCCTTGCTCCCTAGCAGCCCTACACCAAACATACACTTAGGCCCCAGCCCCACACATGATTCTGGCCAGTGCAGCAGCAGAGCGAGGGCTCCTCTGCCACTGTTCCTCTAGGAAGGGCTCTTGGTCCTGCCTGCCCACTCCCCTCTGCTCCAGCACAGTCATTTCTGCAGCAACAACCTGTATCACACGACTATTTCAAATTAAAGGGAAGCAGGCAAAACCACCAAAAATAAAAATATTTTGAGGAAGCTTTATTTTCCCCCCATCCTTTGGCAGTTTTTCTAACCCAGGTCCCTTCCTTAAACTACTTCCCCGTGCCACTGTCCCAAAGCTCTGTGTCAGCAAAAGGAAAAAGCATCCAGGGCAAGGCTGGCCTTGGCAGCAGCATCAGTGTCACACATGGACACGACACCGGCCCCTGCAGCCCCTCCAGCTCCTGCCTCTTGCCCTGGCACCACCGAGCCCTTGTGGTGATTTACTTGCCAGGAGTTCCTACACACGGGTAAACAACAGGAATCCAGCACACGGTGTGTGAACACAGCGGTGTAAACCTGCTCGTGGACATTCCTGTTTTGGTTCGAAATCCAGCCGCCTTGGTACAGCTCGTAACTGTTTCCAATTCAATTAAGCCAAACTAAAATAAACCCTCCTTGAACTGAAAATAATGTCCATGGGGCATTCTAATGTGCAAGTAAATCCTTTGAAAAAATAATAATAAATCAATGTAAACTTTCCTAAGTAGAAAGGGTGCTGGTAAGCAGAGGGTATTTGTTCTGAAAACCTTTGAAACAGTCAGAACGAGGAGCCGAGTACAGCTTTTACCAGACACTTCTTGCAGTCCAATCGTACTGTTTACCTAAGACAGTTAAAAGGGTATCAGCAGCGTGAAATGCAGTCACAGCTTCAAAGTCACACAGTCTTGAGTCCTAAACATGCCACAGCAACCTCATTTTAGGCAAACACAGGTTCTATTTTTGTTAAGTGTTTCTCTTCCTCTGCTGTGCAAGAGGCTCATACAAGGAAGAAGGAACCTTTTAATAAAACAACAAAAACCCCCAAACAAACAAAAAAACATTTACACTCAAGATAACATGAGAACATTAAAGAACCACCTCTCTGTCCTTTCTGCTGCAGTAACCACAGTAGCTGCTTCTACCAAAAGAAGCCTTATTTCATCATCATCTTCCCCCTTTGTAAATGATCTGCACCCTAAGACACTCAGTCCTTTTATTTCCAGTCACCAGGAAGGCAGGAGCCATCCCCACAGCAGTCACCAGCATCATCTTTGGGGCTCAGAACTGCCAGGGATCGTTATGGAGACCTGGACCATGGGGCTGACTCGAGGCTGCCATCCCCTCCTCTGTGCTGTTCAGGCACAGCCAAGAGCATCACTCGGAACTCTTTAACATTCAGGCAACTGCAATAAAGGCTGAGTCTTAACGAAGGTAAATTAATGTAGAGTTGAGAAAGCACTCAGTCCTGCCACACAGTCCAGCAAGGCCTCCAACAAGACACAGTTCTTAGTATTCCAAATATTTGCTTGGGGGAAATTGTGACCAAAATACCACCCTCCACTTCCTGGAAGGGTCTGTTTCAATGGCAGCCTGGAGCTTTTTCTGTTTCTCTACATTTTTTTTACATTTTTAAATGCAGGAGACTCATTGGGCACCACCAGCAGTAAGACACCTGCAGCTCTGCCTGACACCTCTCCATCTGTGTTCTCCAGTGGTGGAGAACTTCAGAGCTCCAGAGGACAGCCAGTGCTTCTTGAGGAACCTCATCAAAAGCATCTTGCTGACCCTTACTACTTCAAGTGCTTTGCGCCCATTAGCAAGAAGGGACTGAGAAAAAGATTGCTGGAGGAATCAAAACCAGAGTCCTGATACCCAGCTCCTGCCTGAAGTAACCAGACAACTGCACAGCCCAGTGGCCACTCAGACTAGAGGAAGGAAATCTCCACTCCTAAGAGTGGAGTATCATTCCAGATACCCAAAAGGATGCTATGAGGCTGAAGGAGTTGCTGGTTAGACACTTCCAGTCTTACTGCCAACAGGAGGAGGACCTTGCAAGGGGCTTCTGGCAACCAGGTCTGCAGCCTGGGCACAGCTGGGTGGTTTCAAGAAAAGAGAAGTCAGTTATGCTGTGAGGCTGACCCCAGCCCTCCTCCTCCACGTCCTCCGAGAAATTCTCCGGGTGCTTCCAGAGCTTGGCTCCGTTGCTCAAGCATCTGCAGTTCCAGGTGAAACCGCTGCAAGCCCGCTGTGAAGGCAGCTTTTCACACAGGGCTGGGCTGGCAGCTGACCCACCACCTGGGGAATTTCCAGGATCTTATGCAAATCTCCAAGACTTCCACACCCCTCAAAATAAAGAGGAAACAGCAGAGAGGCTGGTTAAAATAAGGCAACCAAGGAAAAAAATCTGTGGCAGCTCCTTCAGACAGGCACTGCTATTCACCAAGTTTCTGAAATAGCAGAGGGGCAGGCGGTGCTGTCTGCCCTCCCCAGGGCCAGGTGTCCCACGCCAGCACGCAGCACACGTCCTGCTCCACTGCGAGAAAAGGGCACAGGCTGGCAGCAACGCCTGGCACACCACCTGCTCTCCCCTCTGCCAGCCATGAAGTACTGCCAGAAAAACCAGCCTGCCAGCCTTCCTCCAGCACCAGCCTGTCATGGAGCAGCACGTGCTTCTTGTCCACCATCCTCACTCCTTGGCCAATAACACAACCACCCCAACTGATATGTTCTGCCACAGTGCCTCTTCCTCCAGCTGTGCTGCAGGCCCAATGCCATGCCCAGAGGAGCTCCTCCTGAGGAACAGGAGCTCAGAACGTAAACCTGCCTACACCTTCACATGTGGCTCTGCTTAGGCTTGGACTTTCCCAGACTACAAATCCTGGCCAACATGACCAGTCCTCTGCCCCAGTGCTCTGTGCTCCAGAAGGCAGCAACATCAGGAGAGATAAAAAGGTGTTACAAAAACAAAGACCAACCAGCCCGGTTTCTCCAGTACCAGAGCACAGGCCTCCAAAATGACCACCCTGCCAGGAGGTGCTGATCCACTCTGAATGACCCCTCTGCTCTGCAGCTGCCCACAGCAGGCACCCCCTTTTAAAATTTAAGGATTCAACAATGCTCTGGGGATTTAAGACATGTCACGATTTTTCATAATTAACCCCCACTTACAGTCCCTGCATGTGAACTACGCATCAGCCCGTTTCATCCTCCAGCTGAGGCAAACACTTGGTGCCTTGCCCAAAGTCAGCGTCAGAGCCGAAACGGATCTTCTGACTTCCAAACAAGCTCACAGTGTTAAGCTGCTTTTAACTGTCTCTATGGAAGATGAAAAACAGCAAGAAGAAAGGAATTGGGGAAGGAAGTATGTAAGACTAAAGGAGACAAAATTAACAGGAGAAAATTAAAGAGGAGAAATTTAGGCTCTGACACCTGAAACAGCTGTGGAGGAGCACATGCCTGGGTGCTGCAGACCTGATTCCCAGATGAAAGGCCAGAGCACTTGTTCCTCTAAGCTGGACGCAAGAGCACTGACTGCAGGGCCCTGGGGACACAGTGAGTTCTGCCAGCCCCTGGGATCCACTGGGTGTCTTCACCTCCAGTGCCTGGGCCCAACACTGCCCCTGGCACCTGCTGTCCCTTGTCCCCAGCACCTTTGGGGAGCAATGCCCTGCTCCTGGCCCCACCGCTCCACGTAGCTGCATGTGAATGATGGTGGGCGTGTGACCTGCACTGTGCCGGGGGCCGAGGCGCCTCGCTTCGACACCAACAAAGCAGAAGGTTAATTTGAACCTCGCAGCCCTGCTGCTGCGCGCTTGTGTCTCCTCCTCACCCTCCCTCCCCGCTCTCCTTTCTGTGCAAAGCCTGACATCTACAGTTCTGTCTGGCACAGTCAGGGGCTGTGATGGGAACCACGCAAGGACGCGGGGACGCGGTGGCCAGCCAGAGGGGACGTGGTGGCCATCGGCCCTCTGCTTCCTGGGCTCTGCTCGCTCACACACCAGCAGCACAAAGCCACCTCAGCCCAGCCAGGGGACACGCACTGGGAGCAAAGACCACCCGGTGGTACCACTCCAGCGGCCATGGGCACACTGCTACTGCTCATCCGAGACCAGCTCCTGTGCTGGCACTGACACCCAGTGCTGTCCAACAGCGCACACCCACGGAACCACGGCCTGGCAGCATCGCCTCTGCAGCCATCCTGTGGGAACCTCCCACACCCTGACACAGCTGGGGCAGCCCCTACTCTGCTTCTCAGGTATCCAAGGGTCTGGGCACCAGCCTCTGTAACGCCACAGATACAGGTAAAACACACAAGCTGCTGTGCACAGCTTGAATCCAGAACACCTCCACGCCGCAGGAGCAGTGCTGCTTTGCAGACTCTGCAGCTCTCAAACCTGTGCTTCAGACACCAAGTAGCTCCATGCACTCCCCCTGCTCAGTCTTCTGAACCAAGCTCCAGGCCTGCCAGCACACTTTCCCACCACATCATACCTCAGCAAATCCACCTTAGGAGAGAACCCCCAAATACTGCATCATCCCAAACAACACACACCTGACTGCACCTCTCAGCCCAAACAACCTGCACCTGACTGCAGCTCAGCCAGCTGGGCCTTCACAACCTCCTCAGCTCCATTATAACAAGACCAAAACCCTCAGAGCCTGTTACCAGACGTCACAGCCGCTCAGGAAACCCAGCACCCAACCCAGCAGGATCAAGCACATCATTGCCATGTTACTATCAGTGTTTCTGCACGTGCACTGAATTCTACGGCGAGCACCACGGAGTTTGCACAAGGCAGCTGGTGGCAGCACGGCAAAAGCAAGGTTAAACCCCCTAAGATCCAACTAGGCCAGCCAGCTGTTTTGGAGCCAGGCCACTACCAGCCAGGGAATTGCAGTTGGAAGTATGAAGTAAACACAAGGTGGGATGCAGGACGCTCTGCTGTCTGGACCTGAAGGCTTGGGAGCAGCTCCCAGAGTACGCCTGCTCCCATCCTCCCCAAGCAGGGACTGATGCTCCAGCAGGTATGTTTGGGCCATGAAAATAAACACTTACTGAGACCTAATGTGTTGGAGGCCCCGCAGGCTGCACTTTCCCAGATAGCAGGGAGGGGGGAGGACAGGAGAAAACCTTTTACCAGAGCTGCCATGCACATCATCTGCTCCAGCATCCCCATCAAGCAGAGGAACTCACATGGCTCAGCCCTCACCAGGTTTAATACCTGAAAGCCTGGTTACCACAGGGCCATCATCCTCCTGCTCCACAGCAACATGCACCACACAATTTGCAACACTACAAAATGTTTGTTTTCCAGAGGGAAAATAGAAAAATACTGCTGCTCCTCTTGGCCTTTTCTTAGCGAGAGGCATGTTTGGCACTTGTGACATAATGAAATTACAATCAACAGCCAAGTGTCTTTCTCCCAGCAGCAAACTCAAGGGCAAAGCCGGGTGGCCACGGCCTGCCAGCAGCACCCGCCATCATCCTGCAGTCCCTCCACTTCAGCAGTGCCTGGGACGTGCTGGGAGTGACCGCTGGCTGCGGCCTGTACAGAGCTCCCTTCCTGACATCCCCAGCTGAAAAATAATTTCAGGTGGGAGTGAACGTGGACTGTGCTCACGGTCAGTTCTGACACGCACCGTGCACACCTGGTGCACACACGCCCGCGCACAGCCAGCGTTGCTGCGGCGATGACCATCCACCTCCCGCGCCGACAGATGGACACATCTGTCCAGTGCAGCTGACAAGGAAGCACTGGGAAGTGCTGGCTCCTTGCTGGCGCAATGGGACCTGAGCAAGACCTGCAGCATCTCCAAGGGAAAGGAGGAACACCAAGGCGGGCAGCCAGGACAGCCAGGGCTATTAGGATCCCGGACCCAGCGTCAGGACTGCTGCTTGCAGTGAGGGAAGCCCGACTCATCCACCCTTTTGTTGTTTTCTGTTTTTTTTTTTTTTCCCCTTTTTTTAAACTAGCTGGAATTTATCTATTTTTCCAATCCCTGCCTACACACAAACCCAACCTCGGGAGCAAACAAAAATGCCTGAATCGCAGATCAGAGACAAAGCAGGAGGCGGGCGGGCGGCCTGCTCCCGCTGCCCTCACCTCACCCCTCGGCGCGAGGCGGTTATATTTAGGTACCGCCACGGTCTGCGGTGCCGCGGCCCCCTCGGGCACGGCGCAGAATGCAGATTTTCCAGACAACAGACCACAACAGCTCCGTCAAAACCATTAGAGGCTGCGGCGCCCAGGCCTGCGCACAGATGTTTTGATTCCCACTCTCCTGCCACGACAGCCCTCAACAGCCCCATCACCGCCGCCATGCGCTGGACGCCCGGCCTGAATTTCAGCTGGTGAGGAAGGAGGGAGGAGGGAAGGGCAGCCCCACTCGCCAGGGAGGAGCTCTTCTCTCCAGTCCTCCCCTGCCCTGCACTGCCCCAGGGATAGTGGAGCCAAACCCCCTGGAGCTCCCAGAGGGCATGGGGGATGACCCACCACGAGGAATCAGGAGCAGTGCAAGGGGGACAGCCCCCCGAGGCGCCTGCTGCAGCCCTGGGGGCCTCTCCCAGGCCAAAGCCCCTGTGGTCATCAGTTGCAAGAGCCCGTGAGCGGCACAGGGATCCAGCATGCGGCCAGGTCAGGGGGACCTGGCGGGACCCAGCTTTGTTCACAGTACACCTCTCCTGCCAGCCGGCGGTGCCCACTGGCACGCAGCCCCTGAAGCCACACAAAGGCCAAACCTTGGCTGCGCTCTGGTGAAGGGACACAAGAGCCATGAAACACTCGGCCTCTCCCCAGCCCATCCGTCCCAAACCGATCTCCTCTGCAGTGCAAACACACCTCCAGCCCTGGCACTACGGCAAGGCCAGCATGCACTGCCGGCAGCATCCACAGAAGATGGTTGCCGAAAACTCTCCTACCACATACAAGCAAGTGACATCAACAGGGAAATGATCCCACAAGAGATCGAGCCCCCACAGAACAGAACGCAGCATGTGAATAAAGTCAATTTAAAAGCCCACTAGTCCTTTTTCTACTTCTCCATGCAACATCTTTTTTTAATTATTATTATTGCTATTACTGTTATTTTAGAAAGCGGAAGGAGGTGTTAACAAGGAGGCTGACACAACCAGCCGTGTGTCCATCAGTTTGAGATTCAGCGATCCCCACTGAAGCCGTTCAAGTGCTGGCCAGGCCCAAAGGAAATGTGCTGCCCCGGGCTGCTCCCGGCCTCCAGTACGACACCGACAGCAACTGGGGCGGAGGGGTCAAAGCGGAGAGATAAAAGAGAGACACAAGCCTTCGCTTTTGTCAGAGCGGCCACCACCGGGCCCTGGTGTGACAGCGGCCACAACAAGGCCAGGCGACGGTGCCGGGCACGCGGAGCTGCCCGCGCTGCCTCGGCCCACCGAGCAGAACCTTGGCTCGGTCCTGCAGGAACAAAAGGCAGCGTCAGGGTGGGAGGAAGGGTCCAGGGGCTCCACGGCCGAGGGCCAGCGCTGCTGCAGCCGGCATTGCTGTGCGGGAGAGGGGCTGGAGCCAACTTCCTGCTGCCCTCTGCTCCCAAAATGACTGTGTTAAAAAAAAAAAAATGAGGGAAAAAATACAAATACAGCAAAGCAACTTCTCCGGCCAGACAGAGAGCTTCTCTCCCCTCTAATGTGCCTTTTCTTTGCTTTTGTTCCAGTCAAGGCTGCCTGCGGAGGGGGACCGGGCGGGAGGCAGCTCGGGCAGCCGTGCAGGGAAAAAGCCTTCAGCTGTCGGCAGAGCAGGAGCCTGGTGAGCCCTGGGCCTGGCCACAGGGCTGCTGCTGCACAGCGGCGGGGAGCCCAGCATGATCCTGCTGCCAGGGGCCTGGGACGCCCCGCTCGGCAGCCGCCCCCCTCCCGGCTGCTCCCCGGCCTCCGTCGCTGCAGCAGCCGAAAAGCCACACTCCGTTTTTGCTCAGCGCCGGACCAGACAGTGCTCCCTAATGAGGGAGCATTACAATCAGCTTGTAATGCTGAATTTTTAATGCTGCCGAGGGCTCTGTTACATAATAAAGGGGGAAACGGGAGCAGAGGGCAGCCGGCAGGGCTGCCCGCTCCCCCCGGCCACGCAGGTGGCGGCCCTGGCCCACCGGCCGCCCCTCGCGCCCCCTGACCCGCTGCTTACCGCCAGCGCCGCGGGACAGGGCGCGCACGACGCCCATCGGAGCTCCTGCCCTGCCGGGAGGGTTGCACAAACTTTCCTCAAGTGCGTGGAGGGGTGATGCCAAAACGCTGGCTCCGTGCTCCGCCGCGGCTCGGCCGGGAAATGATTTAAAAGCAAAGTTCACGAGCATGTTAACGGCATGCTCTCGTATGTCCCCGCACACACGGGCTGCGCTGCGCCGCTCAGTAATACCCTAAGACTGTAAATCTATAACCACTGCAATGATTTAGTGATTAAAAACATGATAACATATTGTGTAACTGCAAACCACAGAATCCCTGCCAACTCTCCTCCGAGATACAGGAACAAAAATACAGAAAATGTGTTGCTCGCAGCGGTCTTCCTAAACTTGATGGAAAGATTTTAATAATAATAATAATAATGCAAAAAAACCCCAACAACCCAGACATCAGAAAAAGGCTGGATACAACGCAAGGCTGAAAAAAAAAATTTAAGATGGAATTTTAAATACGAATCTTGCTCTAACAAATTACAATCTAAACATGCCTTGCTTTTTTCTCTTTTTAAGTTTGTCGTAACTGGAATAACTGGTCTTGTGTGATGTCTTGCATATTCAAAGTGCTTTGTAATAGGATACGGAGACCAAACCTTATTTGCCTAAACTCAATGGGTTTTATTTTTTCCCCTCTCCCCCCCCCATTTCTTTTCCTTTTATTTTCTCTCCTCCCCCCACTTCTCCCCTAACGGGGGTGTGGGGGGGGGAGGCAAAAGGAAGCAAGGGCTTTAGGCTGTAAGGAAAATACCTGAAAGAGGAAGCTGCAATCTGTAATATGGTGAGGAAAGCCAAATATACATATATTTTTAAAGGCAGCTATGGGAGTTTTGGCCTCTAAGCAGCCAACTTGACCCCATTCTCTCTATTCTCTTATTTCCCCCGTTGCAGGATTCCTGCACCTTCAGTCGGATTCGAACTCAATGTGACCCTAAGGAGGGAGTCACCGAGCCTCCAGAAAATTGTTCCATATTAAACAGGAGCGAGAAAAGGAGAAAGACAGCAGGCACGGAGGGGACTCCGTGTTACAGAGTCCAGGACACACCGAGAGCAGCCCAGAGCACAGCGGGAGGGAGAAACAGATCTTGCTAGAAATCAATTTTTTTTTTGTTTGGTTGGTTTTTTAGAAAAGGTGGGGACAATTTAACAATTAAAAAAACCCAAACAACCAAAGACACAGACAAACGCAACCCAAATTATAAATAATTCACAGTAAGAATCCCGCGTGTGCGTGGCACCCCCGCACGCCGTGTACAGCCAGGGCACACACACACGCTCCCCGCGGAGGGTGCGTGCGGGACCGAGAGCCCGGGCGCGGCGGGTCCCGGGGACCGGCGGGGACCGACAGAAACCCGCGTTTCACGTAACTGCGATAAGGGCCGGGCGTTGCAGCCCCGAGTCATTAACCCTGGCCCCGAGCGGGCTCGGCCTGCGGTGCCGCCCGCCCCCGCCGCGCTCCCGCACCGAGCCGCCCGCGGGGAACAAGAACCGCCGTTACTGTGCGTGGCCAGGCCGTGCGGGCCGCGGGGTGCGGGGCTCCGCGGGGCCGGGCCCGTCGCCGCCGGGGCAGTTTTCGGCACTTTCTTCGCCCCTTTGTTTTCCAGCGCGTCCCCGGCGCGGAGCGGCAGCGGGGACCGAGGGCCGCCGGAGCGGCCGCGGCCCGGCGGGGTCCTGGGGGGCGCGGGCTCCGCGCGGGGCCGGGGCCGGGCCCCCGCCGCCGGCCTCGCCGTGCACAAAGCGGCCGGGCGGGCGCCGCGCCCGCTCCGCTCCGCGCCCGCTGCGCGCCCCGCGGCCATGGCCGGCGGGCGGGGCGGGGGGGTCCGCGGGCGCTCAGCGGCCCCCGCGGCGCCGGCACCTGCGCGTCCCCGGCGGCGGCGGCGGGGCTCCGGGACGGCGAGCGGCACAAAGTTTGCTGGGGGATCCGGGGCGGTGGGTGGGAGCGGGCGGGAGGGGGGGCCGGACCAGCCCCATGCAAAGCAGCCCGGGCGCCCCGAGCAGGAGGAGCCCGAGCGGGGGACAGGGCAGAAAAGTTGCCACTTACGCGATCGCTGCTCCGGCGGCGGCGGCGCTTTTAATCCCGGGCGGCGGCGCGGGGGCTACAGATCCCATGCAGGCTGCGGCGGCTGCGGCGGCAGGAGCGCGGGGCTCCGCGGAGGGGCCCGGGGCAGCAGCAGCGGGAGCCGGGGGCAGCAGCCGGAGCCGAGCGAGAGCCGCCGCCGCCGCCGCCGCTGCCCAGCAGCAGCATCGTTGTCGGGGAGTTTGCAGCCCCCCGGAGAGAGGGGGCCGCGGGCGGCGGCAGCAGCAGCGGCGGCGGCGGCGGCGGGTCGGGGCGGAGCGGCGGGCGCGGAGCGGAGCGGGCGGCGGGCGCGGAGCGGAGCGGGCGGCGGGGCTGGCGGTCGCCGGAGCAGGAAGCGCCCGGACTCAGATCTGATGATTGGGAAGAAAAAAAACTCTTTGGATCTTTATTCTGCTAATTAGTTTCCTGCAAAAAATGGCTGATTAGTGCAGTGCGCATGTGCCTCATTACCCAGGCACGACGGGAAGGGCTAATTAGCCACCTTCTGGATCAATAAGATTCAGCCCAGGCGGCGGGGGAGGGAGCGAGCGCGCAGGAGCGGGCGGGGGGAGCGCGGCGGCGGCGGCGGCGCCGCACCGAAACTTGGGGCAAGCGGCCGGCCCCCAGCCCGCGGCGGGGGGGCCCGGCCCCGCTCCGCGCCCTGCCCGCGCAGCGCCCTGCCGGGCAGGGCAGGGGGCGCGGGGCCGGCCGGCGGCTCCGCACCGCTCCGCGGCGGCGGGACCTCCGCGGGGCCACCTGCCCCCGCACCCCGGGTGGGGCCCGCGCCGCCCCGAGCAGGGCTGGGCCGGGCTGGGACGGGACGACCCCCGCCGCCGCCGCCGAAGTTTCCCCGGGAGCAGCCGGGAAAGTTGCGGCCGGCAGCGAGCGCAACTTTGCGCGCCGGCCCCGCAGCCGCCGCCCGCAGAATCCCCGCAGCATCCCCGCGGCGCGGCCCGGCCCCGTTCAAACTTGGCGGCCGCCGCTCCGAGCGGGCCGGCGGATCAATGCGGCCGCGGCCAGCCGCGCTGGGAGCCGGGCTACAGGTTTCACCAGCCATCGCTGGCAACAGCTTTGTCATTTTCTAAAAATAAGAAGCTAAAAGTTATTGTAGAAGAAGGGGCTTTTTTTGTCCCCCGCACAATGTGCCTTTTGTGAGTTTAATGCCATTCTGGGGCTCTCTATAGCCCCGGACAATGGGGAACTCCAGGAGGCGGCTGTGCCTCTGCCTTTTTTCTTTCTTGCTTTCTCTTTTCTCCCCCCACCCCCTCCTCTTTTTTCCCCTTTTTTCTTTTTTTTTTCTTTTTTTTTCTTTCCTTTTTTTTTTTTTTTTTTTTTTTAGGAAAGGATGCAGCATTCCTCCAGTCCCACCAGAACCTCTGCTTTGATTAAATAAATATTTTTCTAGCCTTACGGTAATGCTTTTCACTTTCTGTTCGGGTCCATCTGCGATTATTATTTAAAATTTTTATTTCCAGCAGCTTTTCCCTCCCCATTCTAGCTCTAGCAAAAAATGTAGATGATTGCTGGGAACGTGGAATTTGAATTTTAGGAGGAGGTGAACCAGTAACAAGCCTCTATCCAGGCTTCAGGATTATGTTTTTTTCATCTTTCTGGAAGAGGCTATTTTATTACTAGCAGAAATGCAGCTGAATTAAATCATCTGTCTTGAAAATCTAAAGAAGCTTTTTCTTTTTTTCTTCATTTTTTTAAAATTTTTTTTCTTTATTTTCATAATAACATAAATAATTAACTTCCGGGTTTGTTTCATAGCTCTGAACAAGGAATGCAGTTGCGGTCAGTTTTTCCATTTGGGAGAACCATAATGTAGATGTATTTTATACTGCAAGGTAATAAACTGCATGTTTGTTAGTAAATATTTTAATGAAATGTCTTGAGCTATCCCTATTTCTTAATGTGGGGGTTGTCATTTGGAATTTTGACAAGTCCCTTTAAGTGGGATGGGAGTGAAGGAAGAGGATGGGTGATTAGGAATTTGACTGTACTGTTGATGCATTGAGGGAAGTGTCTTGCATTTGAGAGATAGTCACAGGTTTTAAGACTTAGGGTTTGATAGGTGCCACAGTTCTGTGGATGTTGTACCTGGTGATCCCGGTGTGCTGTGTGTGAGTCCTGGCGGTTGGATTGACTCCAGTACGAGACCAGCTTGCCTTTAAAAGCTGCCCTTAAAAATCTGTCAGTCCCTGCTCGATATATGTCTAGCTGGCTTTATGGAAGAATAATTGTTAATGTACTTGCCCTTAAAAAAACAAAATAAAACAACAAAAAACTCCTGAAACCAAACCCTAACAAAAACAATGCCAAGCAAAAAAAAAAAAAAAAAAAAAAAAAAAGAACCAACTAACCCCCAAACCACGGAGCCCTGGGGGAAGCGGAATTTTTCAGGGCTGCTCAGTGCGCTGTCTGAGAAGGTGCGTGTAATTTGTAACTGTTTGCTGAACATGAACCAAGTGTGGGTTGAGGATGAAGTTGAGGTGAGAATAAAGTAACCCTTGTCTTTAGCACTTGGGATAACTTAGAAGTGCCTCTTTTCTCCAGAGGCTGTGGATCCAGTGGCCCAGGCTGTGAGTGGGTGCTGCCTGCGGCCACATTTTTTGCAGAGCAAAGCAAAAGGAAACGTGTGGGGAAGTTGGGGAGCAAAGGAGCAACTGTGGATGCTCCAGAAATAGGCACCTCCGCAGGGACGTGTGCGGGCGCGGGCTGGAGCCATGGATGTTGTCTCTGTGCTTGCATCGTGAATTCTGGCTGTGTGCTGCTGTCCTCTAATTTCCCATGACAACATATGGATCCCATAAAGGCAAACATGCCGGAGTGCATCTGTCTGGGTAGTTAACACAAACCAAACATCCCCCTGCTCGGCGATCCTGCTGCTCCTCTGGCCGCGCTGCGCGGAGCCCTCCTGCGACAGCCCCTCGCTGCTCCGGCATTCCCCGTCACGCTCCCGGGGTGAGCCCGACTGCCCCGGGAGGGAGGAGGGCAGCAGGCGCCAGCTCAGGGGAGCGGAGAGGTTAAGCGGGAAGAGGGGCGCGCGCCCTGCGGCCCCCCGCCCTCCTGGGAGCTGGTCCAGCCCGAGCAGGCTCTGCCCTGGGGTCAAGTCCTAGGACATCTTCCCTCCACTCCTGGCAAGGCAGGAGCTGAAGCTGGGAAGGGAAACAGCCAGATGAGCGGATGGCAGAGATTTGCCCCTCGTCCTGGATGCAGCCGTCTGGAGGCTGGGGAACGGGAGAGTTCCCAGTTTTCCAAGGTGCAAAAAGAGGTGGTGAGGGGAGGCTGTGTGTGAAAAGAAGGGAAGGAGCAAGTGACGGCCGCAGGACCAGCGGATAAAACCACTACGCAAATACCGAAATGCAGCCAAGGAATTAAGGGATAATTCGTACAGAAATTGTTAGGTATGATTACATGTATGTGCATGCGTGTCTTCTCTAGAAAATTTTGCTTTCCATAAGATTTCTTTGTTCTAGGCAAAAAGACAATCTGGTTGCTAAAATATAAGAAGGGGCTTCCCTTGCTTTAATTAGAGATCTTGATACAGCCTCATCTGCAATAGTGCGGGTGCCTCTTGTTTCTATACGTGTATCTCTGCACACGCATAGATGGGATTTTGGGTTCAAATAGCTTTTAATGTGCTTAGCAGAAAGAAGCTCTCAGTATCAGATCTGCAGGGAAAGTAAGACTGATTTTTCCCATAGGAAACTTGTTAAAGACACAGCTGAATTATTTGATCAACCCGTTTTTTTGTCTCATGGTATATCTGATGTTTTTGCGCACAGAATTGTAGTTTAATTTCTGTTATTTTGAACAGATGGAACGAATAGCGGTGCTTTAAAGTTATTATTTGTAGAAATGTATACAAATTAAGAGGAACAACTTTGAAGCAAAATGTTTTTCTGAGGCAGCGCGTATGGCTTTTTGGACAGGACTCTCGGCAAAGATGGTTGTTATCTCTGACATGTAAAACAGGGGTGAGCAGCTCCAGTTTCCTGGGTTCTCCCCTGGAGACACGACCTGGCTGCCAGGGGGCTCGGGAGCAGCTCCCTGAGGCTGGGGTGGGTCAAATTTGCATGGGGCCGTGGTGACAGCACTTGACTCGGGCGAATTTTTAGGGAGCCATAAGCTTATTCCCTTGCTCGCCACCTGGCACGGGGGGACCGGGCCAAGGCTTTGCGATGCCGGAGGCCGACGGTGCACAAGGGGCTGATGTATGGGGATAGTAAAAAAAAAATAAATTTCCAGGCTATCTTTTTAAATTCAGGCTTTAAAAATTATTGGTGGTAGAGGGGAGATCTAGCTTAGAAAAAATCTCCGTAATATCATCCACTTCCATAGCTCTGTGCTTCTTGGAAATGTGTCTGAAGAATCAGAACAAAGCATGGAAGGCCAGAGTCCTTGAAGGAGCTCCAAATGATAAAGTCTGCCATTCATTTTAAACACAGCGTGCATTGTGGAAACACAGGTCAATTTGAAGGCATTTGTCAGATTTCCAGTTCCCTCTGCTCCTTTGCAATGGAAATTTGCAATCAAATCCCTGTGCTGGAGTTGGGATGTCTGCCTTGATCAGTTTGTATGACTTTATGCCCAAAGCACTGGCCAGGTAAGCTAGCTTTTCCTTTGGAAAGTTTGTTTGTGTGGAGTTGAGCAGGAGACGGGGGGAAGACTGAGGGGAATCAAGCCGGAGCAGATGCGTTTATTCCAGGTTTGGAAAGGGGAAAGGGCAGGCGATCGGCGGTGACGGATTGCACAGGGCTGGCCGAGCTGCAGGAGTGAGCTGATACCATTTAGAGACGCCCAGCAAGAGGCATGGAAAGGGATATTCCAACAGCAGCGTGGTCATTGTTGGGATGCAGAAATGCAGCAGGGCTGAAGAGCCACATTGCTGAGCAATTCTGGCCAGACAGCAGGAATTTCTTCTGGCGGCACGTTCCCCTTGGTTAATGCTGGGGCTGCCACCCTTATTGCTGACACGAGTGGGGATGCTGGAGGGGGGAGTGCATTTCTCTAGAAGAAATGCTGTAGGATTTGGGGAGGTTTGGGCTGGAGGGGATGTTCAAAGGGACGTTTGTTCTTTTGTCTTCAATTTATTTCTGAGGGTTTACCTGATTATTAAAAGACATCGTGCTCTAGGCAGTGGGACTGACGGGACCTCTGTGGGCTATTCCAGCTGTCCCCAAACCTCTGGCGAGGCTGCTGCAGCCAGGCTGAGTAAACACTCCTTAGTCAGCCAGCAGGCTTGTAATGTGCATTTGCTTGTTTTGCAGGCCATAACACAAGAGGAGTGGATGTGTTTGCCATGGAAATAAACACTTGGAATACATCTATATGTTTCTTGGCTTTTTGAGAGAAATGAAGAAAAAAGTCTTGGCATTTAATTAGGAGTCACTAACCTGATAAATATTGAACATCATTTCTTTGTGAGCTGCTCCCTGTGCTTGGAGTACTCTATGGATGTATTCCACAATTGCACTTGTTTAATGCCTGTATCACCTCATGCCTATTGTATTTATGTTGTCATCAATGTCAGATTTTAATTAAACAATTAAATCACTGTCACAGCAATTTCCCTAGAAAACTATTTTAAATGAAAAATCCCACAATAAATGTTTGAGAACCATCTTAAAGGGAAAAAAAGAGGGAAATAAGTTACAAAATAAAATTACAGTTCCCACAGAATTAGAAAGAAAAAAAATGTTTTCAGCACTGAGAGGAATTCTGGATTACATTCTGATTCCACAGCCTTCAAAGTGTGTCAGTAGGGAGACTAAGACAACCTAGCTTGTTTTGGGCGCCAGTCTGGGTCTGTCAGGCAGAGCCGATAGTGCAGGGACCCCGGTCCCGGGCTGGCACATCCTGTGCTCACTCCCCACTGTGGGCCAGGAGCAGTGACAGCATAGCAAACCTCTCATCTCAGCACAAACCAGGTACCAAGCGCTCCTTGGAAAACAGTCCATCCGCCTTATTCCCCTCCGACTTATTTCAGAATAAGGCTGCAGATTTGCAGGAAAGCCTGCATCAAATTATTCACTAAGTTAAGCACCAGCACCAGCTGTACTTACTATATAGTAACTACGTTCCCCAACCCTGAGTTGTAACCAGTGAGCAATCGGATCTGACATAGCATCTTTGCTGCAGTTAATCAAACAGTTCATCGTTATCTCTTTGTAAATATCTGCTCTTATTCCTCTAAACCTGTACTTCTTCGCACGGAAAAATCACAAACATGAGATGCAAAATTCATCAGACAAGGTATCTGCAGGAATCACGCTCTCAGCCACACGCCACGATATTACCTGTATTTAACATAAGCACATCTGACATTTGCGGCGACGCGAGCTGTGCTCATTGGAACAGGGGGCCCGGCTGTGATTGCAGCGCGACGCACCCCACGGCTGCCCCCGGCCCTCCCGGCCAGCACCACAGCTGCTTTGATTTGTGCCCTGGGAGGGCTGTGCTGGGAGCTGTGGCGGGGGCTAGGGAGGCTCCACTGTCCCCCTGCCCACAGCAGCCCCCAGCTGGGGCTGAGGGGTCACCCCTATCCCAGCACCCAACCCAGCAGGAATCCTGGGCACTGTTTCTTTTAGGTCCATGCTGCATTTTTTATTGGAATGCAGCTTTGCAGATTGGGTTATGGCTGGGCTGCGTGTGGTTTGTATCAGCCCTGAAGTGTTTTACAGCTGGAGATGATTTGGGGGGGGGGGGGGGGGCACATCCAGCCTGTCCACAGCCAGGTCTGATGTTTGTCTGCTGCTGTCTCTCTAATTTTTTCTATGTGCCTCCATCAAAAGGTGAGGTTAGCACTGGGGGGTGATGACAACGACGACAACACCAGGCCCATCCCTCCCCCCTCCTCATTTCAGTTCGGTTCTCCCAAAAGCAATTTGCCAGCAGATCCCCTTTCCTCCTGTGGCCACAACAAGTGGAAGGTACCCGCTGCAGCTGTGCCCGAGCTGGGCAGCCTGAGGCCTGGCACAGGCTGGCTGTAGGCAGCACCCTGGCAGGGACCCCGCACTCCAGCCAGCACCACTTGTGAGTCCAGGGCACAAAATCTATAACCTCAATTCAGCCAGTGAACCCCAAAGCACATGCTTCCATCAGGCCAGAGCCATGGCAGAGCCTCCACAGTCCCCTTGACCAGGGCAGACCCTCACCCGGGCCTGTCCAGGGCCACCCGCACTGTGCCCAGAGGCTTTGCCACCAGAAGGGACTTGGCTGAGCATATGCAGCCAGAAATACATATTTTTATACTCAGGAAAGGGGAAAATGGATGAGGTTGCACAGAACCCTCCTCCAGGCAGGAGAGGCTGTGCTGGAGGAAAGTATTGCTCATAATGATACTTAAGCCCAGACACTTGAATGCTAAAGGTTAAACTTACATTCTTCAAGAAAGGGCTCCTTGCCAGCTTGAACCGTGTTGTGTGTTCACTATTGCCTCCTCCTCCTCTTCATCCACTCTCAATCCACTTTTGGTATTTGTTGAAATAACTAAGGTTCTGGGGTGGGTTTTTTTCCTCCCTTAATTTGTGTTCTCTGTGCCAGTTCTCAGCCTTGTGGCTGTCACAGGGTTAAAAAAAAAAAAAGGCAGTCCAATGGCAGTATGAAAGTGAAGGTTTTTTTCTTAGCTGCATACTACTGTAGCTTCAATCCATCAAAAACCAGCCTCAGCACATGCTCCATCCTCCAGTGACACACAGTCCATAGAATGCCATCCTCCACCTCCTGTCCTCAGCTGAATAACCAGAATGTACATTTTGACAATAATGCTAAAAATAGAACTGAAAAACAAATTGAAAGGCTGATATATATATATATATATATATATATACATATATAGTAACAACAGGATGGAGAGAGAATTTTGGAGGCAATCCTCACTAGGGCTGGAGATGAAACTGGTGGCAATGCTTCCAAATGCTCAAGTCGAGGAAGGAGAAACAGGAAAATGCCCACCCAGGATCAGCATTTTATGATGAATTTCAGCATAATATGAAGAAACAGACACGCAGTTTGGATGCTACATTTAGATCTTAATGATCAAAGAGCACCTTCTCCATATACTTTCATGCTTCTCCCCAGAGATATTTCCCATTAAAAAAGAATGGAAATAACATTACATTGTGCACGCCTTCTAAAGCAGCCCCTTTACACAGGCTCATGCAGGCTTTTCGTGGAAATCAGTCTTAGGTGAAAGCACAGAACATGGATCCCTACGTCTCAGCAGCAGCAGGTAGAGGAGACCCAGACAGGAAGGCTGGATCAAAGGCTTTGAGGAGGAGCATGGAAAAGAGCCAGAGTGAGCTTCAGAAGTCAAACACAATTTTTATTTGGGTTCAGAGACGATAAAAGGCCAGTGATGTTCATTTTCCTACTTCCTGCAGCAAGGGACCAGGGGGCTGCAGTGCTCCGCATCCCTTTCAACAGCAGCTTGCTGCAGTGTATTTCTTGGCACGGCCCTAATTGTATCTCCTGGTCCCAGTGGAAGTTCACACTTTTTAATATGTCTTATTGCTTCTGCAACTGCTGCCACCAGTCAGCAATCACAAACAGGAAGCTATGAGTCAGCAGAGCCATAACCTGCGGGCTGACAGCGGCCAGAGGAGAGGGACGATCCTGGAAAACACCAAGAAGGGCCGAGCCGGCCAGGCCCTGCTGTGGGAATGGTGCCCAGCCTGGCCCGGGGATGTGTCTGGAGCCTCGGTTCCTCATTCAGCCCTTCAGCTTACACCAAAACCTGGCATAAAGGCCTAGATGTCGCTCTGGGCCTGAGTGCCGTCAGAGAGGTTTCCCAAAGCTGGTCCCCAAAGCTCAAGGCTGTCACGGCAGGGCAAGAGCAGACGGGGACAGCAGTACCAGCCCTGGGTTCAGTTGCTCATCCATACTCCAAAAAGCAGGTTTTTTACCCCAGTAGGGAGAGGCACGGCAGAGGAGGGAGTGGTGACCCCTTGGCCGGGAGACGCCGACAGCACCCAGAGCTTGGCTAAACCACGGCTCACGTAGCGCAGGGAGTGGATGATCTATTCCCAGCCTGGTTTTGTCTGTTTTCTAACTGTATTTAGCAGCGAGTTTACTCCAGATTGAGCCTGCGTGAGTAAGCGTGCATGTAAGGGTTGAGGATTGGCTGTGGCAGGCAGAGGGTTTGCTGAAAGGCTTGTTAAGGAAGCACTACTGACCATGCAATCCAATTACATAATGCTTCAAAAAATAACCGAGCTGGGAGTCGGGTCTGAGCAGCGCGTTTCAGCAGCAGAAAGAGGTATCAAATGTCCGTCTTCCAACCCAAAGGCTGACAGTGTATTTGTGCCACAATCTGACACTGCACCTTGGCCGTAAACTGCTCTAAAGAGGAAACTTGCTTCCAGGGGAAATGTCTGCTGTTCCCTTTCAAGGCAGTGCTGCACCCTGCAGACCAGCGTTATTTGAGTCCTTGTAAAATTACCACTAATCTCTGCACTCAGGATGCCTTGCGTTTTATGGGCACTCATATGACGGCAGCTTTGTTTTCTGGGGGGAAAGTGGAGTGCTGAGCAGAGAGAAGCAGGCACCTGGCCATCAGCAATGCCTCTCAGGGGGTTTTCCTTAGCTCCTTGCAGTTCCTCTTGGCTGTTCCAGACAGGACAGACATAGAGATGATGCACAGTATTACACAGGACAATGTCTGAAAAAAATACCCTGTCCTGTCTGGGGAAGATCCAGATGCTGGGCATCTGCCCGTTCCTGGGCAGAGCTTGCACAGAGCTGTGCATCCCTTCTGTCGAGATGGATGCTGAGGGAGGGGACCGAAGGGCCAAGCTCCAGGGTGGCTCTATCCACACCCTGTTTGGGATGACTGGGGATTTAGAAACCTCATCTCAAAGCAGCACTGATAGGTTTCATTGGAGTTACTAATTTAACTGCTGGGCTGCTCCGACGGCGTCACAGAGAAGCCACACTTCTGGTGAATGAAGGAACAGCAAACTAAGGATATTCTTGGCCTCTGCCGAGCTGGGGGGCTCAGCTGCTGAGGATGCTGCATGAGCTCCTGTGACGGCCACCAGCGCCCGGCTCTGGCCTTGTCCCAGTCTCGGGAGCGGTGGGGTCCCTTGGCCGGGGAGCACCCTGTGCTCCCCGGGGCTCTGCCGGGCGCTGTCCACGCCGGGAGCCCCCCGGTGACACGGGCGAGCCCCGGCCCTGCGCCACCGCCGGGCCCGGGGCAGCGGCGCGGCGGCCGCGGGCGCGAAGGGGTTACGGGCGGCTCGTCCGGCCCGGCCCGCCCCGCCGCCTTCCCCGGCTGTTCCCGGCTGTTTACCTGGAACGCCCGGCCGGAGGCAGCGCTGACATCACCGCCGCGCCCCCTCCCTCGCTCCCTCCCGCCGCCGGCCGAGCCTCGCCCGCCGCGGGGCCGCAGCTCCGGGGCAGAGCACAGACCTGTCCGCTCGGCCCGGCCCGGCCCGGCCCCGCCGAGCGGATGGTGGCACCGTCACGGGGGTGGTGGCCCTGCCATGGGGATGGTGGCCCCGTCGCGGGAATGGTGGCCGCACACCGTGACGACACTGCCCCTTTTCACCCTGTGCCCACGCTGGGTGCAGCACACGCCTACGGTGCCCAGGCTCAGCCCCGCGGCTGTTCTGCCCTCCCCGCCCGGCAGCCCCTGCCCCTGCCATCCGCAGCTCGGCCCCCTCACCCATGGCCCTGGGCACACACGGTGCCACGGCGCTGCCGCCTGCCCACCCACCTGGCTCCCGCGTCGCAGCCCGATGCTCGGGGGCCACCATGCTGCCCGCTCCTCACTGCCTGCACTCTCCTCCCCAGGGCCGCTCTCGGGCGCTAGCGGTGCTCGAGCCTGGCTGGTCACATCGGGCTCTCTGGCAGGCCCGGGTGGCCCGTGGCCCTGGGCACACGGTGGCCACAGCCAGCGGCGCAGGTGCTCGCCCCTCCGGGGGTTGCTCACCCCAGCCGCCCGTGGCAGAGCTGCTCTGTGGACGCTTTCTTCGTGCATTTGGGCAGGGAGCCAAAGTATGCAGCTTAAAGGAAATGTTTAATAAAGACACAGGAGCCCCAAACTGTTTATTTTTCCTTGCAGAAAGGTGGAGAGACGATGTCCCTGGAAATGCTGCCGGGCCAGGCGCAGGCCGGGGGCCGGAGGCCGAGCTGGGGCTGACACAGTCTCTCACCTCTCCCTCCCCTGACAGCCCCGGCCGCGGGGTCATAAACCGTGGGGGGAAAAGGCAGCCTATTAGTAACTCTATTAAGTCTCCATTAGTTAGGTGTGAACTCATTACTCTAATATACCTGGAGGTGGGATCCCACTTGCAGGACATTAGCGCTGCAATAAGCACGTTTACCACCCCAGCCTGACTGAGCAAGGGAGAGGAGCCCCGCAACACCTGGAGCAGACCCGTGCCTGCTGCAGCACCACCACACAGAGACCCTTCTAACCATGCTCACCCTGGAGTGGCTGCACTCCTCCCACACAGGGTCCCTGTCCCCCATGGTGGTGGCCCCTGTGACCAGTCCCCCAAATCCCCCTCTAGACCACCCATTCCTGCAGTAGCAACAGAGGAGTCACTGAAAAACACTCTCCTCATCTGCTCACCGAAGAGTGGCTGTGCCATGGGGGAGCTGCTCTCTCACCTTGTAGAATCAGAGTCATTTGGGTTGGAAAAGCCCTCTAAGATCGAGTCCAGCCATTCCACCAGCAGTGCCAAAGCCACCACTAACCCATGTCCCCAAGTGCCACATCCACATGTCTGTTAAATTCTGCCAGGGCTGATGACTCCACCACTGCCCTGGGCAGCCTGTGCCAGTGCCTGACAACCCATTCAATGAAGAAGTTTTCCCTAATCACTGAATCGTAGAATATCCTGAGTTGGAAGGGACCAACAAGGAATATCAAGTCCAACTCCTGGCCCTGTACAGGACAATCTCAAGAATCCCACCATGTGCCTGAGAGCTTTGTCCAACACTTCCTCAATGTCCAATCTCAACCTCCCCTGACCCGCCTTTTCGATGTGTTGGTGCCTTGTGACAGGAACTGCTCCGCTGTCTGCAGAGCCGAGCACACTGCGACGGACTCACAGTGAACTAAATAATGAGCTTATAGGAAATCAATTAATTAATAATAGATAGGATGCAGGAGCAGGACTTAACTGGGTTTGCTGAGTTAGCACAATGAAAAATATGATTGTGGGGAGAAACCTGTAGACGTAGAAATTTTTTTCCACCTCCTCAGTCAGTTTTAACACGCCAGCGTGAGCTGCCCAAGCCCTCCCCGGCCGCTGCCAAAGCCCCTCACAGACAGGTACCGTATGCCCTGCAGAACACAAAGACTCTGCACCGTTCCCTCTCCATCCTTATTCACACTTTGAGGCTGCACAAAAGCAGGGTCCATGCAAAACTCTTCCCAAAACTAATTTTTAAGCCCATTTTTTCCTAAATAGGGTTAAACTGTACACGATCCCTGAAAAAAAGCTGTTCAAGAGTGCACAAGTAGGATTTCAAAAATTATTTCAGGAGGAAGCATGATCTTGTTTCTAAGATCCTTGGCCAAAAAGAGTATAAAATTAATGGCATTAAGTGCCTAAAAATACTCTCGAGGATCTGGGAGTTGGAACAGGGGCCTGGATTCTGTTGCTAGCTCTGCCACAGACTCACTGTCTGTGCTGAAGGACCAGCCCAAGCGGGACATGGGGTATGCTGGAAGTTACCAGAAATGGACTTAAGAGCTCACTCTCCCCACTTTTTGCCCTATTTTCCCAGCCTGTACAATGGGTACAATACTGACTCGCTGTGATGGAGCAGAGCATGTGAGATCGGATATTGGTGTAATTCCTCCTGGTGTGTTTCCAGAACACCATGAAACCATGTCCTTTCACAGTGCCCCACTGACCACCATCACCTGCCCTTTTTTTCCTTCCCTATTTCTCTGGAATTAACTCTCACAATTCAAAACATCAGCAGGTCCAAACAATATGATTAAAAAAGAAATTAACTGCTAGAAAAGTGCTTTCTCCCTCCCAGCAAATACAACACCTCCTTGTGCTGTCCTCCTGGTCAGTGGCAACTTATCTACCATAAGGATGTTAAAGTCCAGTGTCCTGCAAAATTCAATATTAAATGTTTATGCCTCTGAGCAGGAGAGACAGGCATCCTTAAAATGCAACACTGGAAAATCCTGAAATATTCACCTTTTGATATGTAATATTATATATAGGGAAATTATTTTGTCATGTAAAACTGATTTTATGGGTTTTTCTCACTCTGTTTTTACTGTTACCCTGTTAGCTAAGGTACCTGTTTCTACATGAAATCTCATACAAAAACGGATTAAAATAATTTTGCGAGTTTCTAAAATTTGAACATCTTGCTAGTGGCAGGACACCCAATGACAAAACAAGAGTCCATCAGCAAAGCCTGAGCTGAACTCACTGTTGGCATCTCTCATTACAAAAAAGGGACAACCCAATGCTCTTTTGACAAGATCTCAAATCCCTGTAATTCCCTGTGCATCTCAGCTATGAAACCACTTTTGGCATAGTAATTTAAACTGCTAACAGAAGATTCAAAATAGTACACTTCAGTGATAAACAGGAAAGTTTATGCCCCACAGTTGCTTTCACACCAGCATGGGGCACTGACATGGGACAGAATCCTGCAGAATGTGTTCTCTATGGATCCCAGACCCTGCCAGACTTTGCCATCAGTAAAAGTATTCCAAGAGAAATGAACACCCAGGCAGGGAAAACCTCTGCTCACCCACAAAAGGGAGAGAAAGAGACTGGTGTTTCTATGGGTGACTCCGTCTGATGAAATCAAGTATTTAAATGACTTCTGTTTACACGGGATTTTGAGAAATAATGCTAATTTGCAGAATTGGCATCTGGGGTATGAGTATAGGTACCCTGGGAGAGCACTTATGGAGCCTTTGTGAAGCTAAGTAATAAACACTTTGTCTTCACCACACTATTTATGGGTTGCTTGGGGGCATCCTGCTCTCCTCCTGCCCCTACCTGGGCATAAAATTATTGCCCAACTAGGTTTTAATCAGAGCAACAGTAAATCTGAATGACCACACATGCACAGCCATTCCTGCTCCCCGATCTCCAGCATTAATTATAAAGTGGGAGTGTTTACACAGTACATACCACTTTCCTGACTTCTTTCTTGTTTATGTCAAAACCTTTATGGACATAAAACTTTGGAATTTGCTTTTGGAATAAAACTGCAATTGAAGTGGCAATAACTGTGTTGGAAAACAACTCTGCTCTTGCTTCCCCGGTTCTGCGGTCACAGCAGGTTTGCACTGGAACCTCTCCCATTGGAGCGTGTTGGTTCAGGTCACCTCCTTGCTGCCCCGGCTGGATGGCTCCTTAGAAACTCCAGCTTGAGATGGCTCAGAGCAAACACTCCAGCTTTCCCTCCTGAGTCCTTTCCTTTGCTCTCCCCGTGTCTGGGCCCACTGCACACATCCCCACACCCCCGGTCAGGGGTTTGTGGTGCTCCCCCCATTCCAGGCTGGGGGTCAGGTCCTCACTCCTTCCCTCCCAGTGTACTGATCTGGCAGCCTCTTCGCTCCTCCAGGTACAAGCCTGGCCCATGCCCTCAGACACCCCCGCACTCAGATTTCCACTGAAAGGGAAACTTTTCTTCCACAGTAAGTTATTACAAACCCAAGAGACATCCATCGGATGCCATACACATGGCAAGGATACCAATAGTAAAGTTACTCATACTCCACAAGCACTAAATTATTCCTTGTCACACTGGCCTGGCTGCTCGTTTCGTTAGGCTGTCACACAGTAAATTAATATGTTGGCTGTTTGGGGCTGAGAACTCTTTTTTCTATTTGTTCAGTAAAACAGATACTGTACACCCTGGGCACCATATAAAAATAATAAATTACCATAGCACACAGGCAAGGTATTACTCGTGTCTCTCTCTGCCTTTACTTTATCCCCTCCATCCTCTGCCTTTCCCCTGATCAATTCATCTTCCATCTGCTTTCTATTTCTGTCTGTAGGTTTCACTCTAATACGTATTGCTCCGATATTCCAACCATGCCACCTGCTCCAGAACTACAAGTACAGAGGTTTTACCGACATGGAGAAGAGGGAATCAGCAAAAGCTCAAGGGCAGGAGAAGAAATAATGTATATACTGCAAACTGTAAGAATATCAGGAAAAAGGAATTGAGTCTCTACCTGGTGCTGTCTCTGATGCTTAGATGCCTCCTGATTTCTGCCAGACTCTTTCTTTACTCTTCACATCCAACACAGAAATGGGGAGACTTGGTAGCCAGAGGAATCAAACAGCCTTCTCTGTATAGGCAGGTTGGGAAGTATCTGACCCAATCTCCCTCGCAGGTTAAAATGCCTTTTAATTCTGGTGGGCTGAGTCGAGATGGGAATGAATAAACTCTCTCTTCATTTCAGTGTCCAGCTCGTGGAAGCTGCACAGGCTGGATATTAAGTCTGCCCAAATTCCTTTCCTCCTTGGCAAAGTTATACTATCTACAAAAAGAAAAATTAAAAATATGTCTGTGTTTGGCCCCTTACAACTTTGGTTCTTGCCCCTTGTTTGTACTTTCCAGGGCATGGTTCCGACTCAGGTTTTAGCACATGGCCCCCCAGGAGCACCCTCGCAGTCATGGGGAGTAATCACTTATGGCAATACTTAGTGCATCATGTTTCCAAAGCATCATGTCATCTTAACTAATAAAAAATCAACAGAATTTACTGTTTATTCTTTAAAAAAAATAAATAAGCAAAGAAGTAAAATTTAAATATTTACTGAAAAGCTAAATATTGTAGCCTTGTGCAGTTATTGGCAGGAGATGCTGTGCAAATAAAACCACGGCAGGCTGTTGCTTCCCACATCCCCGAGTGCTGGCCCGCAGCCGCCGCTCTCCCCAAGCCTCCTTCCAACTCCTGCCAGGACCACGGACCCTCCCTGGAGAAGCACCTCTGGCACATCCATGGCTCAGGTACGTGTTGGGCCCTCACCCATCTCCCTTCTCTCACGGGAGGGTCTGGGGTTACTAGGTCGCAACTCTCCTGAGAAGTTACAGACATCACTGCAATGCTCTGGCGGGTAACTGGCCCCAAGGGCGAGGGAGGAAGCCAGGTGTGTTCTCCTGGTGTGTCCATGTGCTTTGTGCGGCAGGAAGTGCTGGACCATCGGAGCTGAGCACGTGGCCGAGCCCTGGGCCCTGCTCGGGGTTTCTGAGCTCTGCAGGTGAGCTGGGCTGACCCGGAGGGGAAGGTCACCTGCTCCTGGTGTCCCACTCCCACCCCTCCTATCCCACGTGGCCATGCATTAGTGATGGGCAGTGCTTGCAGATGGCAAAGTTCAAGCCGGGCTAATTAAACATACCAAGCTAATAACCTTCCATTTTGGGACTGGTATAATTCATAATTTAATGTATTGCTGCTGAGACATTAACCTTTCAATAACTGGCACAGTGCCCACAGCAGCCTGAGTGCTGACCATCTTTCAGGAAAATGAGTATTATTGTTAAAACAGGTATAAATCATTCATGGCTTCAGCTTTTGTGTCAAACTGCACATGAAAATAAGTAGTAGGCTGGGTAATTTATTTACCTTTTGGTGGTTATTCTTGTGATTTCATGATCATATTCTGTGATTCATAAACACTGGCCAATTGCCATTCTGTTCTCATTTTGCCTTTTCAATATTGCAGTGGTTATTCTGATTTTCATCTTTAAGGAGTCCAAGACTGGTGCAGAGTTGCTTGATCCAGGTACAAACGTAATCTCATTTCAAGAAGGAAAAATTTCTTTTAAGCTAATTCTGCAGTATTCAATGCAATTATTAAGGTTACCAACTTGTTACAATTTTGCATTTTGCTAAAAGAAATATTTCTTTGAAAACTGGTGTAAAAACACAGATTCAAAGACTCTTCTAAGTTCTTCAGAGGTAGCCAGGAGGAAGCTCACACATTTACTAAAGAGTTTAATAAAGATCACCTCCTATCTCTTCCAATCAAACGCTGAACAAAGATGGCCCACTCAGTCAAAAGGGAAAACTATCTGTATCTGTGAAGATGCATTAAAGATGAGTCTAAAAAAACTCCTAAGTGGATGCTGAAGAACTAATCCACTTGCAAAATTGCTATTTTTGAAGAAATTAACTAAGAAATCAGCAAGAAGCTGTTTGTGAGCATGTCTGTAACATTTAGTGCTCAAGATAATGCCAAGACCAGGACATTTTAGAGGCGCAAGAGAAGAAGGGAGCAACATCAGCACACTCGGTTTTAGGCTTCTCCTCAGGACTTTACATGGTCACTCTCAGGACCATGTGAGCAGTGTCAGAATAACTGAACATAAAGTGAACCTGCTCATGGGGACAGAATTCAGACCCCTCAGAACAAGGATTATTTGAAAGGTTGAGGTTCCTCTGGATACCTTCTTCATACTGGAAACATACAGTGTTAGCCCCAAGAGTGTTTATTTTTCCATTGATAATGATGCAGGAGACAACCCCTCACTCCTACAAGTGATCACCTGCCTTTGTTAATCCATATCTGTGTTACCTGTGGCCCAGGGCTGAGCTTGTGCACCCACATTTTGGGTTCTGAGACGTGTTGTTTGAACCAGCTGCACCTGGATCAAAGCCCAGCAGCTCTTTTTTCCATGGACACTACGGCGTCCCTGCATTTCACTCCCTCTGCTGGCTCCAGTTATACATCAAATGAAGCTTTTGAGACCTGAAATTTCTTAAGGCAGGGATATATTAAGTTCACCTCAATCTTCAGGCTCCTGGGCCTGCCTTGCTCAGCTCTGCTCTCCTTACAGGCATCACAGCTGGCAGGGATGTAGCCCTTCCTCCTCCCAGCCACGGCACCGCCAGCACTCCCACTGGAAGTCTGAGTGGAAAGTGTGTAGTTCCACCTCTAACAGAGAGAAGGACCTCACCTCACCACGTTATACCTGTGGGTGCAAGAATCATGTGTAGCCACAGGTAACTCCAGTCATGGTCATGCTGAGCCAAGTGCCTGCTGCCAGTGCCTGCTGCCTTGATATAACTTCCTGAGGGAACTGGAACATGGACTTCAAATGTTCAGTATTTAGGGAAGAAAAAAAAGAAAAGTAACACTTTTGAAGAATGCCCCTCCTGAGTTTGAAGGACCAGGAGGATCCCAGCTGTGGGTGTGTGCCGGTGCTGCCACAGCTCCATGGAAAGTCAAGTTCTCCCTCCCTGCTCCAGGCAGGGTGGTGGAGAACAAGCCCTCTTGGCCAACACTCCCTGACACAGCCGTGCTACGCGGACAGGCTCTTATGCAATTTTTTGCTTTCCAGTAGCCACGTGACTTTCTATGGCAAGAATTACTCAATGTGCAGTTCCTGTCTGAAGTGGCCCGTCCGAAGTATTCAAAACAAGTTCTGAGCAAACCCACATCTCAAGGGCTGGTGTTGCCTTCAGGTAGATATTGTTGTTATTTCACAAGCAGGAAAACTGAGGTAATTTTTTTTTTAAGGGGGGCAGATGCTGCATGTGTACAGGCACTGAACACCCTCAGTGCTTGCCTAAAGCTGGGAAGAAGCATTGAAAACACACAGATGTGACAGATAGTGCATATTTGGGCACGGATTCCTCCCAAACCATTATGCTTTTTGCCAGGCACATATTGACCTGCCACAGAAACGGACCTTGCACCTCGTTGTTCAAATACTTGGCTGCAGTTATTCTGTATTTCAGGTTTTTGGTACTTCCCGCTTGCTCATATACCAGGCTGCAAACCCCAAACCAGAGCAGAAGTCGCTTCCTGCACCGTGGTTATAAGGGAGTTAAAGTTCAGGTTTCTAATTGCTCTCTCGAGGCCTTATTACTTGTTGATTAGGGCCTTTTGGGAATGGTATCAAACCTATAATAATAAACACTCATTTCACTGGGAAGTTTGTAGCTGCTGTGGCAGCCCTGCGGCCCTTCTGAAACAGCACTGCTACAAACCAACCAGGAAAGGCCTCTCTAACCTCTCCAGAGGCTTTCCAGGCTGGACAGGTCTGATCCATGGCATTTTCCTGTCGGGTTGGAGCTGGGGCTGCACTTCTGGCAGAGGTGCTTGTGTCTCTGTGGGACCCTCTCCCCTCTTGCAGCCCAAGGACCAGCGCTGTGAGTGGGGTCTGGGGCAGGAGCCTGGGGGGAGCACATCTGTGCTGGCAGATTTGGGGACAGCAGCAAGTAAGACTGCTAGCACACTGCTGCTGGCCAGTCAGTTTTGCAGAGATTCCTCCTGCCCATGTTCATAGTCCATTATCTCCTGTTCTGTTATGGCACCCGAATAGGACAGATGGCCTGAAGGTGCCATCCTGAAAAATAGGTACTTTAAGATTCAGCAAAAGACTCTGACATGTTAGGATGTTGCTGTACGAGGAGTGTTTGCTGTATGAGAAGTTTCTCAGCAGTACCCTTGGCACAAGAAGCCTCCTCCTGTAAGTGCCCATGGCCTGACCAGCCCTGCAGGAGCTGCAGACGGTGCCCAGTGCCAGATCAGGGCTGTCTCTGCTGAAGGTCAGGGATGCTGCATCCCCATGGGGCTCATGGGGATACAGTGCCCAGACCCCCAGCTGCGACAGAAGTGGTCCTCCAGTGAGGAGCTGTGGCGGGGCAGTCGTGAATGCCCAGCTGGTCATCCCCACCCTGTGGCTCATCAATGCACACATTCTTAATTACAAAACCACTGATTTCTCCTAACACGAGCAATCCAAGGTGTCATTCCCAGGTTAGGTTCTTTGGAAGTGCTTGTATGGTATTGTTTTTAGAGTCTGGGTGTCAGAAGGGGTGGGATGGGTCACAAATCATCTTGAACAGGAGAGAAGTTGCTGCGAGTCCGCTCTTGGCAAATCTCTGGAGAAGGGCACCAGGTCTCCTTGAAACACCCGGAATGAATGAGCCTGAAGTAAAAGTAGGTGTTTATCTCAAGTCACTGCCTCGAATAGCTGGGTACCTGTTGGAAGGGGCTGATCGATGCAAACCAAGGCAGCCATGCGTGAGCTGTTACACAGTGGTTAGTATTGATCAGAGCTAACGGCTGCCGATAGGAATGCGGAGCGGACTGACAGGACGAGAAGGGGGAAGGAGGAAACAGCCTTCGCTGGTGGCAGACGTACAGAGGGAAGCCGATAAAAAGTCAATTCCACTTAACTGAATGGCTGCTAACTAAATATTTTTGGGGCCAGAGCCTTCCCAGATAGCAGCTGGAGCGTCTCTGCTCCGGAACTGAGACATCAAGTGAGCGTGGCATCGACGGCTGAGATAAGAGGTGCTGTGACAGCTGGTGGAGCAGGAGAACCTGATGAGCCAGCCCTGCATGCCTGCCCTGCATGGTCATACACCGGAGCAGAACAGAGCAATCCAGAAATGCTTTTCCCAGGCCCAGTACTCAGACTGTGGACAATGTTTCAGGCCAACTTTAGTGGACTGGATCAGTGCTTAAGGCACCGCATGTAAAGTGATTCTCCAGCAGTTTGATTAATAGTGTCATAGTCATAGCTTCAGTTCAGGTTCAACCTTTTTAACGTTTTATTATTTTACAGCGTAATAAATCAGGGCAGCAGGAAAAGACAGATGTAGGAATGTCCCTGTCTCCCGTCTGCTTGTGCAGACAATGGGTCACAGGGTAACGGCTTCCAGGGCTGAGGCAACTGATATTAGAAAATCTACTGAAGAAGAGCCTGTAACAGAGCCAGAGGTGCCCTGAGGAAGGAAGAGGCAGCTGGAAGCTGGTCAGCATGTCCTGCAGAGCTGCAGCACTGACCAGGGAAGGAGCAGGCCAGTGGTCCCAGGGAGCTGGGAATGAGATGGAACTGGATTGAGATGTCTCCTTGCCAGTTGCAAGAGGAAAGGCAGCTGTGCCACAGTGCCAACCATCCTGGAGCAGAGTGGGATGCTGCTTTTTCTCATGGAGCAAACAAACCCCTTCTTGCCTTTTCAGCACCAGCAGTGGCTGAATCAAGCTCACCACACTGGTCCTTACTGGGCTCGGTGATGCAGAGATGGACGCAGCCCCAGGATCATCACAGGAGGCTACAGCTTAGGGAAAGGAAAGCTGGGTCATGTAGGGCCAGCTGGGTCATGTTGCAGACAGGAGGAAGCAGAAGCTTTGCAGCTCAGTTCATGGACAATAATATAGATGATACAGACAGAAGAAAGAACAGAGATGTTTTTATGAGATCAAAATAATAAGAGAAGTGTAGAGGTTCATCTCTGAGGGAGCTGATGGAGAGACTGTGAGAGCATGAACCTAATACAGGCAATGGAAGGGACAGAGGTGGTGAACGTGAAGCTTGACTTGTTAGGAAGGAGGGATGAAGGGGGAACACGGGATCAGAAGGGATAAAACGGATAAATCAAATGCTAAGAAAAACTCTTAAGGTGTATTTTTTATGGACTGATGTGTGTAACAGCAAAGAGAAGTCGCTGTGGCAATCAGAAGAAGCGATGACAGAGCCTTGGAAAAGAGGTTTTGCCATTAGAATGAAAAATGGTCCAATAATTCAGAAATTGGGAAGAGTAAGGGAAAAACTGGAATTCTGGTTGGGTCATAGTAAGTTAAAAACTTCATGGAAAAGTAACAAAAATCTAATGAATGTACTTTGCTTCTCATATCACCTGCTTTGTTCTGTGCAATGCAAATTTCAGGAGAGCACATAGAGATGCAAATAAATTCATGTGTAACGTGGCAAGAACAAGTCAGACTAATGCTTGAAATTTCTGCCCTCTATTTATGGCCTCCTGCTTACATTGCAGAGCAAAGCAAGTCGTATATTGAACAAACATTGCACTGTTTTCCATCTTCCTTTAACAGGACTTAATTTTACTTTTAAATTTTAATTAGTTCCACACAGGGGCCTGGCAGTCCCAATGCAGAGGCACCACAACTTACAGGTTGTTTGTCATTACAACTTCTGGACTGTTAAAAGAGGTGTAAGTTACAACCCAGGGACCTGATGACCAAAATATTGTCACCAGCTGGACTCTGCAGGCAAACATTTGTATTTGCGCATGCTGATAGTTCAGGTGTTTAAAAAACAAGGGTATTTGTGTGTGCTGATCATTCAGGTGTTTATAAAACAAGGTCCTCATTGCTGTCACTGCCTGTCTGACACTCATACGGGTGTGTGGTTGTCATGCAGGTGTTGCAGGTTAAACCACCCTGGCCACAGACACGGACAGACACACTGACATCCAGAAATCCCACAGCTTTTATACACGTGCTTTTAAAGATAGTGTTCTGAAACCTTATATTTACTTTTATTCTAATTTAAATAAAGGTTAACTGTGAGATTTAAGCCACTTTCTGAAAATGAACTTCTAATTACACAGCGAAGGCATCAGCACAGTTGGAAAACTCCTTCAGCCTGCGTGTACCATGGCTGGACAGTCAGTGGGATAGTTTAGGGGAGAAAACAGTTCAATATTCCAGTATGTTTTCTGCTAAATACTGTGCAATTCCAAACTGGACTGAAATCCAGCCTGTTTTATTCTGCTTTCCTACCAGGTTACATCCCTGCACTCCATTACATTGGAATGTTTTAAAGCTGACACAGTACAGGAAAAACTAATGAAATCTATTAGACTTCCAGTACAAAAGAGGAGAAATTTCTAAGAAATACTGTACAAAAAAAGTGCAGATTAAAAAAATGGAAGCAGTGGAGAACAGTAACTATGTGCCACAAAAAGATAAACACAAAAAGCTCAGCTCTCTCTTATAAGACACCCACAGACTCCATCTGTCATCCCAACCCTTCCTCTCCCAACTGTTCTTAAATTAAATGAATGCGTCTAATGGGAGATTTTCTGATGAAAGCTTATGAGAATTCATCCAAAGACAAATTAAAACAATGCCGTGGAATCAAGCAATTCACCTCTCTCATAGGCTGCCTGGCTTCAATAGTTGCATTTACAATAGAAAAAAACAACAATAAAACACCCAAATAAAGAACAACCAGCGAAAGGGCAAACCTTGCACTGACCAAAGCTGATGCAGACGCAGGTCACTCTCTGCAACTGTTCTAACAGTCCTACAGCTGAGACAAAGGTTATTTCACTCTGTATGAAAGACTCCTGTACACATCAGATTTACTGGTTCTGTCCTTTATAGGCCCTGCAGTCTGAACACCTCCCAAGGGATCAGCAATCTAAAACTATATATCATCTTTTTCTTCATGTAAAAAGACCTAGCCTGGGCTACTGAGTCTGAAGTGGCTTTAAAATGTATTTTCCCACTCACCACTTATCATTTTATTTGCTTTTAGCATCCTACTCAGCATCCTATCCATACTGGACATGAATAACCTGTCCAGAATTCCCATTCTCACTTTTGTTTCTGGTCATCTGAATTTTGGAGTTGCTGTTTAGTAACAACATTCCTCTGTGTTTGGGTCGAATGCATTTAATTTCTGTCACTTGTAGCCTAGATGGACATATTAGCAAAATGTAATGAAATGTTTCTATTAAACCCAGGTCTGAAGGAGGACACTTGAAAAGGAAAGAGATCTTTAATTCAGACCCCATCAGCTGTCAGTGCCTCCTTCATAACAGTCTCAGTTGCCTCTGTATTTCACCATTTGCTCTTTGCATTCGCACCAGGCAGTCTGATACCAAATGGTTTGAGTATTTTAGTTTTCTTAGCTAATAGTCCCACTAAATTTAGATCTAACAGCACAAAGGAACTTAAAAGAAGATGAGCCACCCCTCGGGCCCCAGAGAAGTTCCCAGTGCCAGGAAAGGCTGAGGCTGAAAGCAACTGGGATGGGGGATGCATGACCGGGCACTGCTCCTGGTGGCTGTGGGGCCCACACCCATTGGTGTAAGTAGGGCCAGGGCCAGGGCCATGCTCAGGAGTGCCCCTGCTGCCAGGGAGACCAGGGGCAGCCAGAACTCTGCCTGCGTAAACCAGGGGCTCTGTCATCAGCACCCTCTGGTCTAGACTGTTCTGCTGCTGCAGGTGCTTCATTCCCCTCCCTGGGTCTCAGCACTGGATTGCAGTGCTCACATTGCCAGTCCCCTTGGATTTTCTTCTCCATTTGCTTTAATCTATCGTGCTCCCTCCCTGCTCTCTCGCTCCCTTTGCATGATTCCTGCCCTCACCCTCTTCATTACCAAAGTCACTGGGACTTTTGGAGCTCGCAGCGGAAGGTAACTGACCCCCCAGCTCCCTGGCTCTCTGTGATTTCTGTGTGTGCTCTTTCACAGTTTCTCTTACTGAAGTCCCTCACTGTTGTACTTAACCACCATGAGTGACAGAAATCCAATGCTGACCACTTCATTATCTGCCGACCTTGTCCCCTGGCCTCCTGCCCCTCCATCTCTCTTGGGCAGTTTGCCCTGTGTCGCAAGTCCTTGTTAAAGGTCAGGACCCCAAACCATCAGCATTGGTCGTGTTGTTTTACTGTATCACCAGAGAAATCAGGGCTGTCGGATCTCATTAGAGCCCTATTTACGGGTGGAACGCTGCTCCTGGCCCAGGATGAGCCGCTACCTTTGAAACGCAATCTTCCCCAGATCAAACCAGCAGCACGCAGGGATTATATTCCACCAGTCAATCTCTCATAATCGCTCCCACCCTTATTGGCATGGCTACTGTGGTCCCTGCATGAGAAAGGAAATCCTCTTAACCAAATACTCTCCTCAGGAGTAAGACTCCACTTCCCGATGAAGTGGCATGGGCCGTGGCCACAGGGAGGACGGGACAGGCGGCCACCCAGGCTCACACAGAGCAGCCTGGTCAGTCACCCCCGTGCACTGCCTGGTTCTTCCTGCTCAGCAAACCAGAGACACGTCACACTCGATGCAGCGCCAGTGATGGAGAAGTGTGAACTGATCCTCTCAACGCGCCTCTGAAATGAGCCGGGAACTGTCACCACCGCGCGGGAGCGGGGAAGTGACGCCGCTTCCTGCGTGTGACATCGCAAACCAGCGGCAGCACTAGAAGGTTAATTATTCCCAGCCTTAGAAAAACTTTAAATCGTGATTCTTATCAGCTTCTTCTCTGACACGAGCATTAAAAGAGAGAGACCCCTTCCCTCTCGGATTACGCCACCGTTTTCAGTCACAGTCATGGCAATGCTGGCATTGCACTAAGGGATTTCCAGAGGATGTTGTCAGGTAAATAACATCGTGCTCCACATGTCGATTGAGCCTTTTAAAGAAAGTTTCAGTGCGGCTGTGTGCTGAATTTGTAATTTCCCCAGTGCACAATGCAGAAAATGATGCAAACCCATTACATGAATTCTGAAGACAAAGAGAAATCTCAGCTGCCTAAATGAGAATAAATCAAAAAGTAAACATGGAGGCTAACAAGAACCATAGGAATAACCTGGAGAACCAAATCATATCTAAGAAGAATCCCTGTACAACATGGCAGGATGGAGGAGGCAGCATGTTAAACTCACAAAATACAGATGTTTCACTGAAATGAGAGATTTGTAATGATTGCCTGTTCGGCCAGCCTGAGCTCCAATTCGTGCACTACAGAGTCACACCTCATGATTTTTCTAGAACCATTTATAATATTTCAGCATTCCTTGCCTGAGACATTCCACTTTGTTGTCAGATGATGTTCCTCCTGCTCAGGATGGTTGGAGAAGTTGAGCTGATGTGCACAAGGAGGAGCTGCTAAACCCAACAGCCCACGGATGAAAAGGGAGCGATCACGTAAGGAAAGAGGGGCTGAAAGAACCATAAGGGCAACCAAGCCTGGAGGCAAGGTTTGGATGAGGTTTTATACCACCTTCTTGGGGGTTTTGTTACTAAATTTAATGCCTAGAAAGAGGATAAAGTTAGATGTTGTACGGTGAGAGGATTATCTTTGTATGTCACTCTGGGAAAGGCACAGCTCACATGCAGTCCACGGCGGAATTTTGAAAAATCCTTCTTCAAAAAAAGTATAAAAAGAGGAAAAACTACGAAATCCTCAACTAGATGGAAAAAAGAGAAGATCTTAAGAAGTCTAACAGACAGCCTTAAAACCAAAGCATGTAGACTCAATATAATTTATTAGAGGGGCTGGAAAAGGCAATATCTGCAGCGGAACAGCGAAGTTATCCAAGAGGAGATTTACCAGGAGCTCAAAAACCTGTGAATATGGTCCAAATTAAGGGAATTCAACACCTGCTTTGCCCAGTTCTGAGCCAGGCAGGTGCAGCTGCATTTTTAAGAGTGTGTAAAAAAGGACCGTGCCATACATGAGAGGTGCAATAGCAAAGAGCCTTAACCAAAAGCAGAGACATTTTACTCCAGATTCTCAAGCAACTGGGAACTGAGAGGATGAGGTTACCACATGTGTAAAAAAGCCAGATCTGCTTTCTTTTAGGTCACTAATTCTGATATTTTTGCATCCATTTAGGTCAGCAGGGTCATAAAGTATAACCTTTCCATTTTGCAAAGTTTCTTCTAAGTCGTTCTCTAAGAGCTCCTTTAATGTGTCCTTACCCAGAGCAGTGGGGCTGGCTCAGCTGGGCTCCTTTTCCATTTGATGCACAGTTACTTTACTGCATGGGCTTGTGATGTTCAATAGGGGAAGAAGAGCTAAATTAGGCTAAAGTGTATTTTAATTTAATACAATTTGTGCTAATACTGAAAATACACATCTATTATATCTGACACTGTTTAACGTTACGGTATTTGCTTAATTAGCGATGCCCTATGAGAATGAGTGACTCCTGGTAAGTGGTTTCCTTTGGGGCTCTAGAAGGGGTCTCTGCCCCAGAGCAGCTGTTCCTACAGCTTGTTCTCCGTGCGGCCACAGTGGATTTGCTGCTTGGCTGCAGCACTGAAACTATCTGTCAAGTCCAAAGCAGAAAAAGAGTTTGAAAGGCAAACATGATCTGTGATCAATATCCTAACAAATCCAAAGGAAGCCCCAGCTCCCAAAGGGTTAATCCAGAGAAGAAAAGGCATCCGCATGTTTAGCGAGCTAATGTGTTTATTGACTGGGAGGCCTTTAAGTCTTCAACAGGGAAAAGCTCTGATAAGTGACTGGAAGTTCAAGTCAGACAACCTAGTTTTGGTGAAACTTGGGTTGAAGGAGGGTTACCTTTTCCAGCTGATTGACTTTTTGGACTCCAGGGGGGGTCATCCCTGAGGTGTCCTTTGGCAGGGGGTCTGCATCTGCCCAGAGCAAAGCCCACTGTGGAACAGGGATGTTCCCAGAACAGGGAGCATCCAGGCTGGCAAGCATGGACACAACACACACACCTTGTCCCAGAGAAAAATGATGGGCCAGTGTCCCTCCAGCACACCCCAGTGCCTTTCAGCATGTTTGAGTCTGGAACTGCAGTGTGTTGTAACCCTCTGCCAAACCTGTCACCTGGACACTCCTGATTTCTGTAGGGACGTCCCAAAATCTACGACTCTCTGCTGAGAGCACAATACTACTTGGTGCCTCCACTTCCCAACCTGGAGCTGACTCCCTGCTTCCAGGCCGGCATTGGGACAGCTGCCCACCAGCCTGGTGGACACCCCTGCCCAGTGCTGCACTGAGAGCTGCACTGGACCACCTTAACCCCCCGTGTCCACCCGCCGTGGGCACTGCCGGGGTCCGCCTGCTGGCACAGTGAGAGCCAACATTGTCCTTAAATGGCTGCAGGGAAGAGACAATGCCCCCCTCCCGCTGCCAGGTGTACCTCAGGGCAGGGGTATCTGCTCTACTGGAAAACTGCCAGCCTGCGAGGTGATGGAAGTGGCTGAGAGCAGCTGGAGAGTCAGGAACCTCTGACAGGCAGCTCAGTGACCTGACCAGCCCCATGGAGCTGCATGGCACTGGCTGGGCTTTTTCCCTGGATGAATCCCCTGGGATGAATCCTCAGCTCTGTGGATTTAGCCCCCTGTGCCAGCCGGGAGTTGCTGGTTGGGGACAGGTCTGGGCTGCCCTTCCCAGCCTGATCAGAAACACCCAGTGACCTGGCCTCACCTCCCCACTCCTGATGGCTGGACCCTGTGCCCTGGCACAAGCATGCCACTGTCAGACAGAGGGCGAAGGAACCCTGGGTTACATGTGGTGCCTTTTGCCATGACACTGTTGGAAATTAAACTCCAAATAACAAAACCAGGAGGTGAGAGACGTTACCAGCATTCAGGATAACAGAAACACCGGGATTTTGGTAAATGTACAGGTTTTGATCTGTCCCACGCCATAGCACGCACCTAATTCAAGACATAACTGCAAGGAAGAGTCAGTAGATTTCTCTGCCCTTTTCGTGCCAAAATCCCCTGGTTCAGGTACCATGGCAGTAACTACAAAAATGTAATGACAGAATATTCCTGGCAGATTTCTGCTGTATTGGGAAAGGACTGTAACTGAACCAGGTACATCCCATTTCTACATTAGTTAAGAGATTATAAGAAGATAAATTAAATTAATGGTCCATCTAGCCAATATCCTGTCATCAACAGGGACCGGTAGCAGCCCTGCAGGCAGAAGTATGGAATCAGTGAGCAGACAGTGCTGCTGCCCCAGAAACCACCAACAACTTGGGATTAAAGGACTTTCCGCACCACAAGTATGTCCCACTTTTCAGCAGTCTCCAATGGATTTTTCTCCCAGGAAGCTGTTCAGTTGCTCCTGCACAGAGAGATGATCAAGAGATGCCAGTATCCCAAGTGCCTATTCAGGAAACAAGTAAATACCCTGGAAAATTGTTCCCTGTAGGCCTGGCAATCTGGTTGGGAATAGCTCTGAGGAGGCGGGTGGGGAGCAACACGACTGCGGCCTTGGAGAGAACGGGCATAATGTATCCTGGCACTGCTCCCAGTGAAAGGCCTAAATTGGAAATTTAGGGTGGGTGCTGCCCACCACGCGACACAGATCCCGCAGGAATATTCTCCTTCTGCAGAATCCCAGCCTGGGGACAGGGTGGAGATTCAGCCTGAGCGGTGAGATCTGCAGGCACACTGAGCACAAGGACTGAGCTGAGGTTTGAGCCTCAGTAGCTCGAGATCCAGATCTTCATGGGTTGGGATGTTTGATTGACCGGGCCATCAAAGGAGACACCACGGTCGTTCTTGCTCTCAGGCTTCTCCTCGCCTCGATTTGCATATTCAAGGATCTCCGATGTCTGGCTGTCAGAGATGGTGACAGTTGGGGGGGGTTTTTTAGCTTTATCAAGGGGGATTATTTTTAACCCAAATTATTTTGCATTGTAAATGTTTAAATCCACATCAAATCCAGATTAATGCATAAAATAGTCCAAGAGGGTATTTACTGGGGAAAAAATAACAATAAATCAAATTATTATGGCTAGCTCCCATCTGAAGTGTTTTAAAAAGGGGAAAGTCTGAGATTTTGGCTAAAATATCACTTCAAGGAGAAGATTGAAATAAACCTCTCTGCAAAACGGCCCAAGTTTACATACAAACTGGAACCCTTGGTACTTTTTCACAACATGACTGGAATTAATAATGCAGATAAATCCTAAATAAATCAGGATTAGTGTTAACTACGTCTTGAGGTTTAATACGCTGTACGAAAATGAAAGGGGGCTGGTGGGGGAGGAAGGAGCTTTGCCTTAAACCCCGCCGGAGCAGAGCCCGGAGGAGGGCCGGGAGCCCCCGGACCCGCCGAGCTGGGCAATCAAAGCGCCTCTAATCGCCCCGCTCCGGGATGTGTTCAAAGGATCCGGGCTGGCCACGGGCTGCCTGAGGTCACCAGGGAAATGCAGTCGCGGGGCAGGGGGAGGGGTGTCTCGGATTTTTGGACAGCCCGGTTGTTTGGATCTGGTTTCAGGAGGTCAGCCGGATTGCAGTATTTTACCGTCTTATCAGCAAAAAGATTAAATTTCCCTCCGTGGTTAAGGAGCTCAGTCCCACTCTGAAGGAAAATATAAATGAAACTGCCAACACAATCGCCCGAGTAGAACCTGTGGCAGCGTGTCGGCGGCTCAGCATGGGGAGCCGCTGCCCGGTGCCCCCGGCCCCCCGGCCACACTGGGGGATGTCCCCAACATCCTCCTCCTCCTCGGAGGGGCTCAGTGCACCCTCCGGGTCGGGAGAGCGGTAAAAGGGAGGGAGGGAAGGCTGAGCGAGGGTAGTTGGCTTTGCTGCCTGCTGAGGTGAGAGTGGTTCCAACAGCGTCCCAGTGAGGGTGTCTCCAACAGTGTCCCTGCAGAGGTGGCTCCACTGGTGTCCCTGCTCCTCCCCAGGGCTACTGCCCAGCCAGCAAGCACTGTCCTGTCCCATCCTCCTCCTCCCTGTGCCGGACGGAGCCAGGGCTGATGAACCCCTCACTTTCTGATACAAAAATAGAGTGTTAAAGTTTTTACATTTTTTTCAAAGCCACAGAGAAGTAGAAAAATGCTTCTCGTATTCACTGTGTTACCTGGGAATTCACTGTCCCTCTCTGTTCTGGCTCTCTCCTTGTGTAAGAACAACGCTCGCTCGGGGCTGCCCTGCCTCTCCCAGGTGTGGGACTGGGCTGGAAACTCTCAGAAATTAGCGGCATTCTAAGAAATCTCATCTCCCATCTGTTTCCTGTTCCTCTTTCAGCACTTTCTCAGCGCTCACACCAGCTCTGAGGCTCAGAAAAGCTGAGGGCCAGGTTCTCACCCATCTTGTGCCACAGCTCATCACTGACACCTGTGCCAATGGCGATAAATCCGTCAGAATGATCCCATGGGACATGTGCCACTTCTACCATCCCAGGTCCCTTTGCCTGGATCTGTATGTCACAAATCCGAACAAGATCCCAGCTCTTTCCCTAAAGCAGCCAATTGGCTAACCTGTTGTTTGGATGTGGAATATTTACCTATGACTAAACATTGACTAGTAAGCAAACAGAGGAGGTTTTCAATAATTTTTAAATATTTAAGAGCTGGAAATGACCCTGCTTTATATCATACACAGCAAAGTGCCAGCAATCAGTGGTGCTGGTGCTGATGTTAGTTGTTGGGGTTCTGAAACATAACACCTCCTGAAAGAGTGAGTCTGTGTCTCCAGTCTCTGTAAGAACAAGCCTGCAGGTCTGTGTCCAGACTGACAGACTCAAAATGATCCTGGTGACACCTCCTGGCAGGTCCCTCTGCACAAGTCAGCACATTCACCTCAGTGCCAGTGGAAACTTAAAAAAAAGTTAAAGAAAATAAACCCTAGGTCTGTCCTTTCTTTAAGGGAACTTAAGCGTAGGTCTGAGGAGATAAAGACGAGATGCACAAGTGTAAGAAGACCTGAGTTACCTCTGATTGCTCTAACTCTTGCAGAGAGCACGGTGCTCACCCACGAGTTCTCCTCTCCCAGGAGCAGCCATACGGAGCACGAGCCACCCACAGACTCCACATGACCTTTGGGTCGGTGCAGATGAACCAAACCCAAAGGATGCTCTCCAGCAGCTGCAGCACCTGCGTGGCCCCAAGGCAGGACGAGCCCTGGGCTGAGCTCACAGTGGCTCAGGCTGCTCATCCCTGGGGGTACCTGGTACCACCATGTAATGCTGAGAGTCCCTGTTCCACACTGCACCAACACACCCATGCAGCCTAAATCCCTTCTTTGGGCTGACATGGATAGTTCAGCGAACACCTGCAGGCACTGGACTGTGTTGGAGCAACAAACCAACTCCCTCACTGACCAGTTCCAAGCTGGCTCTGGCACCGCTGGCTCTGACCAAGGCAGATGGGTCCTGTCCCAGTCCCCTGCCCCATGTCATGGCATATTCATAGAGAACAGGAGCTGTTTTATTGATACTGTGATGTTTAAATGTTTGGGTTTTGCTTCCAGCCATTTCCAGTAGAAGAAAAAGGGGGGGGGGGAGGGAAAGGGAGAGGGTGGGAGATCACTGAGAAATGGATGTGACATGTGCTTTGTCCACCGCCATGATGAGGCCGTGTAGCATCAGACCCTCACCCTAGCAGGCAAACCCTGGGTGGACTGAATGCAGAAACAGCCAAGCCTTGTTATATTTCTTACAAAACCCACACAGTGCTATTCCTGTGTGTTTGAAAGGAGTAAATCTCCCAGCCCTAATAACACCTGTGTGGAACAGAACAAATAACCTGAAAATTCCCTGTGAAAACCAGCCAAGATCAAGGACGATTCATTTGGTGCCCCAAAAGCTGCAAATTTCTCTTCACAAGGAAGTTTATACATCTCTGCTAAAAGAGGATATGAAAGCAGCTATAAAAAACAGGAATCAAAGTACAACAAATTAAACAAGGAAACATCTGTGACGATCAGTATGAGCCAAAGCTGATGGGTGTGAACAACTCATAAGAAGAGTCAGCTGTGTCGAGCGCTACCCACAGAACCCTCACAAACAATAAACCAAGAGTTCTGAAGTTCACCTTTGATACGATAAATTCAAATAATTGATTATTATGTGCAATAATTAACCGTTACTAAACAGAGAGGGGAAAAATGTCAATAACTGTGGAGTAAAACATTCCTGGTGCACATTTGTAATCAAAGTAGTTGATGTAAATATATAATCAAGGTCATGTAATAGTAAAGGTGTAGGTTAAATAGCATCTGTTAAAGATTTTTAAATTACCAAGTCTGAACACTTGTATATCTAATAATTTTAAAGGAATCGTTTGGAAACTCTTTAAACATTTCTGGCTAATCCTTAATACGTTTTTGAGAAACAGGGAAGTCTCTGGAAGGCCTGGGAGGAAGTTTGGTTGCAAGTCTTTAAAAAGTACACGATTGACCTGAGTGTATAATAGAAGGTAACACTTGCCATGTGTCAGCAAAGAGATGAAGGATGGAGACACACTTGATGCCAACATTATTGCACTGGAAGTAATTATTGGTTTTAATTTTCTCAGCAATTTTCACTGTGGACTCTTGGGTCACCAAATCTAACTTATGGCAATGTTGTAAACCCGTGTCAAGCCCCGATTTCCCAAAGGAGAGTTATCAGAAAAGCTTCCAGCCCTCCACTCTGGAGAACCCAACACTTCACGAGACAATCTTCATCCATGACATGTGAAGTAAGTGGAGGTCTGACAGAGAACATCCAGGTAGGCCAGGCAAAGAGGAATGGCTCACTTGGATCTCATGGAAGAGCCTCTGAGAACTCAGCAGGGTAGAAAATTATAATATACTTAAAGGTATTTTGATTTGTATGGAATCATAATGCTCATTTGAACAAACAAGTAACAGCATCAGGGTTGGATGCTGCAAGGTGGACGAGGTGAACCTGTGGAGAAGGGTGTCACTGGATATCATCCAATCTTCAACTATAAATGCTAAGTGACATAGATTCCTTCATGGGCCATTCACTTAAGAGTTAGACTCAATGATCCTTGTGGGTCCCTTCCAACTCAGAATATTCTGTGAAATCTCCCCAAACAACTTGTCCTAACAGTTCACTAGTTTCATTGGATAATACCTAGATTGAGTTTCTCTAAATTTTTAAATGCAAAGCACATTCTACAGACTGCCAATCCTTGCTGTAGCTCTTCCCTGAACTCTGCAAAGTTTTCTTTTTCAGATTCACTCACCAAAACCAAAACACTACTGAGAGCTGGAGCCCTGCCAGGAGCCTCACAGGGGGCTCATACACTTGGTGATGCCCATTTGGTGCCTGGCCAAGAGCCTCGCTGGCTCTCACAAACAGCACTGCAATGCTCACCTGCAGGTACCCAGCCTCATCCTGGGTCCTTGGCTAAGGCACAGCAGTTATAGCCACCAGGTAACATGAACTGCCTGAACATCAAGTCCCTTTGCAGCATTTCAAGCTGGACACACAAAATTATGAGTAACTTGGCTCTGCTGACCAAAAGGTCAGTTTCTAAACAAAGAGGTACAAGATGTTACAACAGATGGCAGAATTCAGGAACTGAAATGACAGCAAAGCAGCTGAAATGTAGAGAACTGGGAAAAGAAATAAATATTCAATAAAATAATACACAAATAACAACTGACTCTAGGGCCACCTTTCATAGGAGAGGAGGAACTTGTCAAGGAACATGGAAAGCTTGTTTTCTTATGGCATTTACAATGCAGTATTGAATTTGAAATGATCATTTCCTGTGCCCACTGATCATGAGGATGTGATCTTCCTCTTCCTCGTCTTCTTACCTCCATGTTTTTTTCTATCACCATTTTTATTTGGCCTTAAACTAGACAGTATTATCTATGGGATAAATGTCACATTTTCTTATGAGTTTAGTGGCAAGCACCATGACAACCATGTTCTGGTTTAGATGCTATTGACATTAAAGTAGGATGCAATAATAATAATAATAATAATAATAATAATAATAACAATAGTAGTAGTAATGATAATGTAAAGGCCCTTAGCTGAGGTCTCTTTATCATTGCAAACCATAACTTACAAGAAGTGCACACCAATGTTACACCACTGCAAGGTACAGTGTTCTAACAGGGTTGGACAATTAAAACCAATCATGTAGTCTATCTCTGACAATTCACAAATAACCTATTATTACCCAATATATGCTGTCCCTAACATATCAGTGTATGCACATGTTAAATATACATGTATTTCATAGGGAGTACATGGAAAAAGGGCAATGCTTGGTGTTACCTTCCTCCTCAAGTGGTTAAACCAACACCAATGTTCTTGGTACCAGCTGATGAACCTGAGCAGTTTTAATAAAAGAGACAACGCTGAATAACAAAATAAAGTGTAAAGAATTCTTTCCCTACACCTCAAATCATATGGCTGCATCCTCCATATGGCCAGAAGGAAAAGCCATCTCCCATTTGCACACCAAACCACATATTTAATCCATGTGCTTATGTCAAACTTAATTACAGCACATTTGGCATAAAATAACAATCCACATCCTTGGAGAGGGGAACTTAAGTAGTTAATATGTGTGATTGAACGAAAGTGCTTCGCTGAATGTTTATGAGAAACCCAAGACAGCCAAATGTGGTGATATTTTAACCATTTAAACACCAGCTCTCCCGCCCTGCGCCGCAGCCCTTTGTGCTCCTGCAGCACCCACCCAGCCCCACACCAAGAGAAGGGCCCTGTCCACACACCTGGCCAAGCCTCACCCAACAAACTCACCAGCCTCTAATCACCCACTTCCAGCTGTTGCTCTGAGAGACAAGACACATCTTCTCGCCCTTTTCTCTCATTCTGTGCCTTAAAAATACCTTGGTGCTTCTTTATTACTCTTATGCCAGTTTGTAGAACTCACAGATCTCCAAAATGCAACTTTCCTCTCTCTGTATCCCCTGGAACCTCTAAAGCAGCAGCTCTAAAACCTGGCAAGATGTTCTGGATTTATGATCAGACACCGATTTACTGGGGAGATAAGGACAGAGGAAAGAAGATGTAGAGGTGCTTCGGGTCACACAGGGGAATCAGCTGTCACGGCTGTCCAGGTGAGCTGGCTTTGGGATCACTCCAAGACAGGGTCTGAGAACTCCTGGCAGCAGCCGGAGCCCTTGGAGTGTGAGACACTCTCAGCTGGTCTCAGGAATCCTGCTCAGGGGGACTGTGAGGTGCAGGACGAGGCACCTGTTGGCCCCAGCTGGCTCCCTGTCCCATGATGCCGAGACCGGGAGATGGAGCCCATGGACACTCAGAGTGAGCTTCAGGAATGAATCTGAACTGACAGCAGTCCCTGGAGTGCCAGGCAGGTTGGAGGGGATAAGAGGGACAGCCTGGGAAATGGGGGCCGTGCACCCACGGCACAAGGGGACGGAGCCAGGTCCTGGTGGGGTGCGCAGGGAGGGGTGACACATCAACAAATGTTTCATGAAATCAGTCAAAAAGTGGGACAGGGGTCCAGGGAGGCTACTGAGGTTTTAATGCCTGACTGGAGAGGGCCTTTGGCAGCTTGATTTCTGTTGGCTTTGCTTTCAGCAGGGCTTTGGACACAGTGACCTCCAAAGGTCTCTTCTCGCCCAAATTACACCCCAATAACCAGGAAGGACAGAAATAGGGGGGGTGCTGCAGTGATGCACCCGAGATCACAGAGCGCCGAGTGAAGTTCCTGTGTGAGAAACGGTTTCTGTGGATAGAGCAGGGGAAGAATAAAAAGTGTTCAGCAATGACCTTGCTACAAGGAGCAGGAACAAAGAGGAAACAGCTGAATGTGGCGCAGGGGTGACGAGCCCTGGTAATGGCCTGCTCCTGCTCGCAGACAATGCGCATGGAAAATCTCCCATTAACTTCGGTGACACGGGACCAGGCTCTAAAAGAGCAGGCACTAAAGTGGATGACAGTGTCAGAAAAGAGAGGAGGAAAGAAGGAAAAATTTAAGTTTCACTTTCATCACACTGAGGACGAGTTCACTGCTGAAATTCTGCTCTTCTCTCTTTCAAAAATGAACATAAATATTTTGCACCAAACACAGTGGAGTGGCTGCTGGTGGAGTTAACAGGCTCAGTGTCTTTAAAATGATGGCATGGCTTTCTTCTTGCCAGAGATTAATTCCTGATGATTTCTCAGACTTAGTGTGAGTCCTTCACCCTGCCCTGGATATAAAAAAGGTGGGAATAGCCTAAAAATTGTCGCATTGGGTGCAAAGTCCTACAGAACACCCTCTATACACCGATGTAACTGAGCATCATGTACTGGATTTTACATCACCATTGTTACCCTGCCTTTGCCAGCACAAAATAATGTCAGTTTGCACACTGACTGAGAATATTTATATAAAAAAGATACACACACAGAGGACAAGCAGGTTATGGAGCCTTCAGTACATAAACATAAGTAATACAACCATATATCCCTATGTCTAGAGAAAAGCACATGTTGAAGAAGTTGCAGAGTTTCTAAAAACCTGTGATTTTACCCAAGGTGGCCAAACGGTGCCCAGACTAACACACAGATTGTATTTTTTGGTATGGGGAAGGTTACGAGAAGGTAATACTGAGATTCATCAAACACCTGTGGGGCAGAGCTGGTCTGCAGCCCGGCGTTGTCGCTCTCTGCTGCCACTTGTTCTGTTTGCTGTGGTGTTTTGGGTTGGTTGTGCCTTGTGAAGAAGCAGTGGCCTTTTCTTTTGATGCCGCGGGCACGGTCCCCCATGCCAACACAAAGCAAATACCCATGTGTCAGGATCCAACAGTGCCTGAGCCCTGAGAGGCGAGGGCAGCCCTCACGCTCCAGCTCTGTCCCATGCTCCCAATCAGTAGTGTTCCAGGAAGCGGGATCCAGGCCAAACCTGAACACTCCCAGGTGTGGTCCCTGTCCCACAGAAGCCAGTGGATGCCCTGGACTCCTGCAGAACACCCTCCCTGTTCGTATCCACCATAACCACTGACTGCAGGCAGCAAACAAACGCCCTGGCAGCGCCTGGCCCGGTCAGTGACGTCCCGGCGTCTGCCAAGCGCGGTGCCCTCTGCCCCCCAGGGCTGGAGCCAGTTCCCCTTCCCACGTCTGCTCGACAGCCCTGTCTGCTTGGAGGGACCCAGGATTCCAGGCAGAGCTTTCCCATGCCATCGTCCCTCAGAATAGCTCTGCTCTCCGTATTTTTAGTAAGGCTCTAATGGGCCAATATGTTTGATTTTCCACTGTTTCCACCCAGCTCGAGTCCCGCTCCATGGCAGTCTCCCCGTGTTTCTGCCGGCATGTCTGGCCAGTGGCGCAGAGCCGGGGACACGGGTGGAGGAGCTGGGAGATGGTAGCTCTGGCAGCAAGAGCTGCTTTGCATACTTGGAGTTGTACAAAGCTGATTTTCTGAGAGAGAGAAAGACGGAGAAAGGGGTTTCTGTAAGTAGCGGAGACAATGAGAACAAGGCAGGCACTATGCCAAGCACGGGAGGGCTGCCAAAACACATATCATTAGCTTGGGCCAGCTATAAGCAAGGAAATGAGAAACATATGTTGGAGAGCAAGGTTAGGAGCGAGGGACTATGGGTCAGTGACAGTCGTCCGAAAACTTTTCCCTTGTTCTTCAGCTGTGGCCCGCCGGTGTCAGATGTCATTCTGACAGCCTTCATTTCTCATGACGGCCGGGCTTATTTTGGCCTGCTTGTTTTTTGTTGTGTTTTTTTTTTTCCCTCCCCTAATGGGAGTTATTGAGAGGAAGAAGAGAACAGACAAGAAAGCCTTTGCCATTTTTTTTTCCCACAGTTATGGGAAAATAACCTTGTTTTCTGTGATGTTCTCTGAAATCCTCACCCTTTAAAAAATAACGGTGTCTCAGGACTGGGATTCTGCCTGGCCCTGGTGAAAAGAAAAGGGTGGGTAGTGTATTCTTAAGTAGTTCTTGCTGTTCTTTCTTAAATATAATTAGATGCACCTCATTACCTCAAACTAAAGGCCTTTTGTACTTCTTCAGGGCTGTGCTTCCTGAAAGCCATGGCATGCCACAGCTTGCAGCACCCACTCTTATTTTATCACGTTAACAGTGTATTTTTAACTTTTTTACCCTCTATCCAAGCTGTTTGCAGATAATTTCATTTTTCCACACAGGCTACACCCGGATGATACGTTACTCACTGACATTTAAGGAAGCATTTGGAGTTCCCGCTCCCTGTCCCAGCACCATTGTGTCTGTTTTCCCTTTGATGGAGTTTGCACTAGAGAGCACCTCAAAGACCATTGCTGCTTCCCTCCCAGGGCTGAAATATTTCAGACAGAGAAAAGCCTAACAGGGATCTTAGACACCATCCCAAGAGACTTCTCTTTGACCACCATTCCACAGAAGATTCTACGGAACTGATGGGCCCCTCCGCTTCACAAGGACCATGCTGGGGGCCAAGCACCTCATAAAACCTCAGGTAGCCTCAGGTTGGAAATGCAGAAGAGGTTCCTTTTGCTTTTGGGCTTGGAAATGTGTCCAGAGTGGGAAAAAAGGCAAGGATGCAAGGATGAAATTCATCTACTGAAAGGCAAGCACCCTTCCTCATAGATGAGGAACCCTTGCACTGTTGGAGGATGCAGGATCAGGGGTGGGCACGGTGGGGTTGGGTCCCCTCTGTGTGATGGCATCTATCATGCCTAAAAGTTTGCAAGAAATAGTTTCATTCTAAAGACTTTTTATCGCTTTCCATGCCCTTAAGCCTGCTCCGAGAGCCAGGCAATGCTGCTGGGGGAAGCTGGAGTATCACATTCCTAGGAAAGTAGGTGAGGTCCAAGACAAGTTTTGAAAGGAAAGAGAGATGAAGAAAAGGTCTCACAGAGACTGAATGCAGGCAGAGACCAAGGTCAGAGGAGCAGTGATGAGGACAGGCTCGGGCTGGGGATGGCTGTTACGGCACTTAACTCGTCACCTGCACTGGCTCCAGCCAGGGACGAGGGGTGACAGACCTGTCATTTCCAAGCACTTTAACTCCCCGACTTTGAGGAAGGGCTGGCTCACCAAACAGCCACTGACACTTGTTTTCTCTCAGGCAGCAAGTTAAAATGCTTGGAAATAATATTGCTCCCGCCCCACTTCTGGAGCCTGGGCTGGGCAGCAGCGACAGCAGCAGCCCTTACAGGGTCCTCCCCATCCATCTCTGCTCTGACACACCTGCAGCAGAATTCTGAAGGATTTGCTCTATTAACATACTCTGTAAATCCAATATCTTTGATTTTTAAAATGCCATTGGAAAGACTTGCTGGCAATTTTTTTTTTAACTAAAGGGAGGAAGCTGTGCTGGCTGTCAGCTTTCAAACACCTCTGCTTTTCACACAGCCTTGACTAGTAATGTAAGATGATCTAAGATGAAATGCAAGGTTTAAATAGAAACTTATGACCCACGGAACTTCAACTCAGCCACCTTTACCACCACAGACCCTGTCACTCCCAGTCATCATGGCCCAAAAGAAATTGCTCACTTTTTATTACATGCAATGTTCTAGGGGCCTAAAAGCAATATAGAGCATAACTGTGATACCCAGGATTATTGCGAAAATGTGTATCCTGGACTTCAGTAGGTGTGGCCAACCAACAGGGAATTTGGCTGAAGAGTCCAGGATCTTCACAACAGAAAAATAAACAATACTCTAACTCTAGTTAGAGTTAGAGGAATCCTTGGGAAAGAAGATATTAACCTTGAAGTTAAGGATAAGTTGAATTCAAAGCTGTTGCTACATATTATCCCAAAGACACTGCTGAGTTCTGGAGGGTTCATTTGATGTGAAGCACATTTCAGGTCCTGTTTTATCCCCCCAGGAATACCCTTTGGGGCAAGCAGTGGGTATTTTCAAAAGCTTAATTTTCTTCTCTAAATTTAAAATCACATTAATGTGTTTAATTCAGATTTACAAAACAGCAGGTCACATAGATCCAATCATACAGATTTATCAACAATTTTGGACTGGAAATTATGGGGTTCTAGATAACCCTTAATTATGTTTAGCAGCAATGACTTCAGCATAGCTTCTTCCCAGCTCAGAACCACTATGGAGATGTAATTCCATTTGCTCTGCTGCTAAGGTGAGCTCATGAAGGTCCAGCTGTTTCCATGCACCCCTTTATTTTTGGAGATGGAAGGGAAGGCTTTGTCTGACTAGGATTTTTTAAACCCTGGTCATCTCTCTTTGTGGTTTTCAGTGTGGCTCAGAACCAGCTGTATCAGCACAGCCACAGGGATGGCAAAACACTGCCCAGGAATGGGCTCAGTGTGGAGAGCTGGGGGCCTGGAAGCACCAATGCCAACCTTCAGCCTCGTTGTGTGACACAGGGAGGGGATGAGCCAGATGGGCTCATGTGACTGTGGCACCCAGACACGGCTCGATGGCCCTTGTTTTCTTAAAAAGAGCTTCCTCAGAGATTCAAACAGTTCCTCAGGTGCTGGTTACCTGTGTCCAGGTAGAAGGTTGGTGAAAAGGTCTTTTCTGCCATCCCTTTAGAGAGTCAGTCCCTCATGTCCGGGAGCTCATCGACCTGTCACCCCACTCGCCCAAATGGCCACCAAGGGCCAGAGTGTGAACCCAGCTGGGAAAACCAAACAGAACCAGCCAGGGCAGGGAGGCACAAATCCAGAGAACTCCTGTCTTTGAGTGTCTAAATTACAATGATGTCAATGCAAGAAAATATCTCAAAACAGATATAGCTTGATTAAAATTATAGACTCCAGGTAGAAAACATCTGAGCAGAAGAGGGAAATGTGGACTGAGGAGAACAAGAGAAAGTGTGTGGCATTAATTACAGTCAATTTCCATCTTTGCTCTGAGGAAGGGTTACACAGAATTCCAGCAGCCTCAGAAAGTATAGATGGAGGCACAAGGACTTTCATGTCTATTTGGACTTGTCCACAGAGCTGGAACCATCCAAAGCAGATCATTCTTTTTCATCTGCATTTTGTTATTTTCACTTTATGGTCACATGCAGTTATTTCTGTAATTAATATGGATATGTGTGGTAATATTTAATGTATCTTATGTTTATTTATATCTATTTAATTGGCTTCCCTCAGGCAGAGTTGTGGCACATCTGAGGTGAGAGTAAAGATGTTTTACTTGGTGCTTGCCATCAGCAGATAAAGTTTCTTGCTACTGTCCATATCAGACAACACGGAACCACAGAGATACAGAAGGGTTCATTTTAGTCTGTGCTTGCACTGAGCAGAAACTCGACTGGAGAAGTCCTTGAGCAACTCCATCTATTTGTAATTGCCTTGAGCAGGGGCCTGGCCCAGATGATCCCCAGAGGGCCCTTCCAGCCTAAATTATTCTATGACTCCTTGGCTGTATTTTCTGCCTTTACACCACATGTTCCCGTAGCAAATCAAACCAGTCTGAAATGCCTCTGTGAGAGCAGGTGCTCAGGTGACGTTACTTAACACACACCTACGGCGGATGGATCGCTGTGAAGCTGGGGGTGGGTGTGTGCACATGTACAGACCTCAGTGCCTACCCTGACGACATTACTTGGATGAAACACTAAACCCAGTATGAATAACATGATTAGTTTTCTCTCCAAATTTATCAAATTTATAATAAGGGCATGGAAACTTGAAAAAACCCAAATCATTCCTAGCACAGCGATTTTTTATAAAGCAGGTATTTAATCTGTGTTCAGAGGTCATCACACTTCAAAAATATTTTCATCTAAACACTTCGTTTTCAGCCTGTTCTAAGCCTGAGAATTCAGACCAAGCTGGTAACTCCAAGAACGTATGGATACTTTTGAAAGTGGAAACTATTTTCATGCTTATAAGTAATTCTGTGGGAGTGAATGTATTTGCAGCTTCCAGGCCAGGCGGGATGACCTTTCCAGAACTTGTAAAATCAAATCAAATAAAAATAGATTCAGACTTTCTTAAAATGAAACTGCTTGAAAAAGTAGCCCACGAACTGAAGCGCTGGAAGAAAACAGAACGTGCACTCGCAAATATACTTAAAAATGAAATTTTAAACTTACAATGGCAGTATTTGTGTTTCTGCCCCTCTGTGTCTCTTCACTCCCTGCCATTTCTATCTCATTCTTATCAGAGCTCTGTCAGCCCCTAATGTGACATTTTCTCATCCTGATCATTCCCAGGATAGAGGAGACGGAATTTTTTTCCCTTGGCTGATGCAAACAGCAGATCATCCTACAGAGAAACGTCAAGGACAGTTCGGAGTCCTAATCCCTGACCCGCCTGCCCTTTCCTAACTCGCTATTGACATTGAACTTAGAAAGCTGCAATGCTGAGATGAGATAATGAATTCTGTTTGCTCGGAATGTGCAAGAGGAAGAGGGGAGATAGGGAGGAGGAAGGGCTCTGGCTGTAAGGGCTCTGTTACTGTGCCAGTCCAACTCATGCCTGAAACTGGGTTAAGGAAAATATCTGGAGAAATAACAACTCTTTTCCCCTCATTCATTTTATTGCTTCACAGGCACATCCAGGGAAGATGGGAATTACTCATCAACCAAGACTTCAAAGTCTTCTCTGTTTCTTTCTAGGATCAAGTGCTGTGTGCTGCAGCTCTGAATTATGTCCTTTATACTTTTAAACAATTACTTGTTGGTTTGGGAAAATTTAGGAGACACTACTTATTGCACTTATAATTCCTAGAGTAGCTCATCTGCACAGATGCTGCTGCCCCAGTATCACTCACTCCCACCCAACTCCATTAGAGTCTAAAGTGGAAATCAATTAAGTTTTGCCATCATGAACCCAGCAACACTCAACTTTGAATGCTGCCATCCACAGTTTTAGCACGTTGAGTCAGAAAACCTGTAAATCTAATGTAAGTCAAAAGATTTATAATTTTTAAATAGCATTTGCTGCTTGTTCTTATACTGTATATTGATATTTTTACTGAGTTTTCAATTAAGGACTCATTAATCACACCCTGAGGATAATGAGTCCAACTTCTGGAAGCTTAGCTGGTTTGCTATTTTGTATTTTTAGCACTAAATATTCACCTTTAATAATGCAGTTATCCTAAGATGCTGAGAGAAAACAACACAATTACTGCTACTGAAGTATGAAAAATAGGTATTTCTAAATCAATGTTAAAATTTTGAGAACGCCGTGGAGACATAGCTCGTCCTGAGAAAAATAATGCCTGTTCTGGAATGACTCATTAAGAAGAGCTAACAGTGGCACCAAATGATTTTGCCTTGTGTGAATTTGTTTACTTCCAAAGCACACAGGATATGGAGTAGAAAAAAACACACTAAAGTGACTAGTTCTTCCTGCATATTTAAGCACTTTTGATCAGTAGATATTACTGGCATGGAAAGGGAAATCAGAAAAAAAGATATGAGAGTTGGAGAAACCAAATTACTTTAGGTTGTACTTGCAGGACCAGTTCACTAGTTTTTAAAAGTTAATACCACTATTAACTGACAATTTTTAGCTACTTCTACTAATTCCTGCCATAGGAAGCCAGATATTGTCTCACTTTTTCTGAGCCATTATAATACAGAGTCAGCAACTGGGTATGACATGGCAGCTCTTACAATGTCAGCAGGATTTGACCACAAGTTAAAATTCATCCTAAAAGTTTAAATTCTTGGGTTCTACTAATTCTGCCTGTGTAGGAATCTGGATCAGGTAAGTATTAACCTACTGTACAGAGGGGCTGACTATAAAGGGTTATCTACAGGTCTACAAATGCACAAGCCATCTGAAAACTTGACACAAATTTTCAGATGCAGCACTTTATCTGTTCTGCAACCAATAAGGAAACCTCAAAGTTAGGCTGACGGGTGGTTTGAAATGGTTATTTGTCCATTTTCCTCACTGGTGGCTTTGGTTGCCCATTCTTTGCAAAACAGAGCAAATGAAACCAAACTCCAGCTGCTGGAACAGAGCTTTTCCTCTCATCTCTTCCCAGCCACACTAATCAACATAATTCATGGTAAGAAGGGAGGAAAATGAACATCCTCGCATGGGTATTTCATCAAGATTCTGGAGAGCTTCATAAAGCAGCCTCTTTTAGAAACCATAAAATGAAACAAGACATATTTCTGGGGTTGTCAGCAGGTAGATCCACTGGTTTTGTGGTAAGTAATCTCTTTGGGAGGAAGTCTTTGCTCTGATGTCTGCGTTGGATGTTCTGTGGCTCCCCGCAGCCGCCCCAGCGCAGGTCTGTTCACTGGGAGAGGAGGCGGTGATGATATTGCTTCTAACAACCAGACTGAAGTATAGCCCCAGGCCATCTTCCAAAGCCCCCTCCAAACAGCCTCTAATTAATTTTAATCCTGCCACTCCAATGAGTCCCAAGAGTGCAGCAACCAAAACAAAAAAAACCTTCATCAAGTCATTCAGAGGAGCTCTGACGGCATCGCGTCACAATTTTAGGGCTCCAAGTAGAAAGTGCTATAGAAAGCTTTTAAATGCTGCTTTCCTCTGTTTTCTTTATTTTCTGTCCTCAAAACCAAAAAGAACCTATTTCTGACGAAAATGTAGTTCCCATCCCTCTCCAGGCCCCTCCAGTTTACTCTACGAGGTGGGTGGCAGGGCTCAGGGAGACCCACCACCGTCATCGGCGGAATGGCTCTCCCCAGCCTGGGCTAAGCATGGCAGAGCCATCCCCTCGGCTGCTCCTGCAGCCCAGGACCTCCACAGAAAGCCTGTCTGCAGATGTGGGAACCAGCCCAATATGCCCAACATGCCCAACAGCATCCTGACACTGGACACCCAACATTGGAACTGCTGCCTCCAGAGCTGCCGCTCGCTTCAACACCCATGAACCAGCCACCTGGAGCAGGAGGAGTTGCTCCCTAAGCTGCTCATTTTGCCATATCCTTTGCTAGGAAAGAAGAAATGCTCACTCTGTTTTTGTCTATCTCACACAGCCTCTCGAATATGAAATTTGGGGGATGGTCTCAAATCTAGCAGTAGAAGTGCTCTGCGTGGTGAGCTTCTCCACATTTACCTTTCCACCAAGTTTTATGCAATTTGATTTTACTAGCAGAAACACTCACAGAAAATAAATTTCTAAACTGCTATAGAAGATCTCCTAAACTGAATTTTAGATTTGTTTTGGGTAAGAATATCAGTAATGGAAGATGTGTATAAATAGAACAGAGGTGCTCATGGAGAGGGAAGCTCAGGAAGACAAGAATGATACTGGGATGTGAATCAGTCATGAAGATTTCCTTGTGAATCACCTTTGCGAAAAAATGTTGTTTATCCTGTTGGTTTCTTCCATTTTAAATGTGCAAGGAAGGAATTAAGTTTTAAGGGTTTCCTGGGAAAAGGACTTTGTCTGGAGATGTTGTGTGAGGAGACAGAGACACTTAAAACAGGCTGTTAATGACAGATCAGAGAAAGGCACATGAAAAGGACTGGATTAGAAATGCAGAGACCCCCTCCCCCATCATACAGGTTATGAATTGGGGGCCACCACTATTTTTTCCCCACATTTCCACAGTTCTGATACATTATATAGAACACACATACATATTTTCCCTTCGTTGCTCAATGCATGGTTCCCTTTATTTACTTTATAGAATTCAAATGCTGCTCTGACGTCCAAGTTATTAAATTCCTTGTAAGCTTTTCCTCAAATCCCTTGTGATCCAAGGTGCTATTATTACCTCTATTGCACTGACTGCGGAGCTGAGATCTATAGTGATTAAAGGAAATGTATCTTCTAACTGCGGATGCCTAATTAAGAGAGGTCTACAAACTGTTTTCTCAGATCACTCCTTATGTGTCCAAAATGGTCTTCAGCAGCAGTTGAGTACAAATTCAGAGCCCTGCATCCCAAATGAACCATGAAGAAATTGAAGAATACCCAATTAGTAACAGTCTGTGAAAAGTTAGGTTGAAGTGAATTAACCAGCATCATAAAGGAGAAAAGGTAGTAAAGGAAGGGAAAACAATCAGTTTTCCAAGGCAGCATTCAACCATCTTAACCATCAAATAATCCTTTCTTCTCCTTTTCTTAGGCTGATTTGCTACTTCCAACTTCTGGAGCAGACAAAAGAGGGGTCCTGCAGCCAGCAGCGTCCTCCACCTCAACCCCTGCTCCTTCCTCCTCCTCCCTCGTGCTGGCCCCAGCAGGGGTCACTCAGAGCCCAGGAACCACGGGCTGCCCAACGCCGGCTCAGATGGGCAACCTATGGATCATGCTGACACCATCATGGTGTGTCACCACGCAGTGCCAACATGATTTGCCATTTTTATTGTCCCTGTATTTCCAATATCACCATTGTGTCCAGTGAACGCTGTGCCATGAGCCTGGCTGTGGATCAGCACCAGCTACCTCCTCCTACATCAGATGGTCTGAGCCTCCTCCTGCTCCCATCAGCCTCCAATCCTGGAGAAAGGCGGTGCTGCCACATCATCTGGCTCTTTCAGTGCAGAGTCAGATATGGATGATCTTGTCTTGCCCCCTCCCCTCTACTGGTGATGATTCTCTCCCTCCCCAGCAAAGTGCCAGAGGACAGACCCTACGTGCTGTCATGGAGTCCATGTTATATGGACAATGGAAGCTCCTCCTTCCCACAGGGAAGGGACAAAAAGTGCCAAAACCAATCTTATTCTGTAGCTTCTACCATAGAGCCCAAGAGGAACCACCAAACACACAGAAATTCTCAAGAGCATCACACATCCCTAACACAAGCACCTCAGTGAGATACAGCAACAGCTCTGACTGAAACTGAGGGACAACCTCAACATCTGGCTGAACTGTGCCTACCATGCATGGAGCCTCCTGGACACCTGCTTGATCTAACCCCACGTTCCTGCACATCTGAGAAGTGCAGGATTTGGAACTTTCTTTAAAGCCTACAATGTAGGCAAACAACAGATAAATCCCTGATGCAAAATCCACTGTCTGCCAAATTTTTGTGTTTGAAATCTGGGCTGGAGATTTCTGAGGAAAAGTTGGTAGAATTCCTTAATATAAACAAACTAGTGTATCCCTAACTCAGTTTTTCTTTAAAGGATTCAACAATTTCATTGGTGGGAGAAAAAAGACAGCCTATAGAAGAAATGAAGAATTTCCAGTCGAAGTGGGTTATGCCAGACAAAGGCAGAAGCAGCTGCAAACAGCATTTCAGAATGGGAAGTGTAACTACCAGGCGTTTCTCCTGTGGAACACCAGCACAGAATGTCTCAGGATGTGCTGTGTACTCGCCAGGACAGGACTACTGGTCAGCCTTTACTGGAGTTTGCAGTGGCAGCAGATGACTTGTCAGGGTGGTGGGAAAAGGCAGGGAGGCTCTGCATCCCGACTGGAGCCCCCAGCATGGAGAGTCTCCTGGAAACACGGGGTGTCTGCACCACACGCTGTGTCTGACAGCGCAGGAAGGCCAAAGAGCTGCACCGTGTCACTGGCTTGTAAATGTTTCCCCCCAGTTTTTGTCATGAATGCACTATGGAACATTCTAGATTTACACCAATAGGATGCTCCCATGTAAAGAAATGACTTCTGCTTCCAAGGTGCACCTATTCTGCTCTATTGAATTCCCTGAGATATTCTCAGTATTTACGTGCTCCTTCCTTGCAAACAGTCCTGCAGTATCTCGAACACTCCAAAGTGTCTGTGCCAAATACAGTGATTCACTGCACTGCATTAATAATGGGCAAGAAAAGAGGCTTTTGAGTTCTGTAACCCATAACAACTTTGAAAAGAACAAAGGGCCCTCTCCAAAGTCACTGAAGTTAATGGGCTCTTTTCACTCAAGCCCTACCTGGTTTTCCTGAATGCCTGAACACGAGCTCCTGCCATCTCCCTCCAGACACTCTTGCTGGGGCAATAGCAGCTGTTCATTACCCGCTGCCCCATAATGAAACAAAATCAGGGAAGAGTAAAGAAAGGCACCGATGGTCTATGGAGGTGACTGGAACCAATGACATGGAGCCAGCATCCCCCGATGTCCCTGCTCCCAGTGCAGCCAGCAGCATGCCCAGGCTCCCCACAGGATGTTCCAATCCTGTGCCTGCTTACCCAGCGAGCATTAATCCTTATCAAAGAGATCATTTGTGCACAGTAAGGAAACCATTTTCTCTCCTCCTTTCCCAAGGACCACATTTCTCTGGCTGCCTCTGGCAGAGTCTCCCCCAGAAGCTGACACAGAACCCACCTTTCCAGGCAGCATGCAGAAAGCACAGGCAAAAGGATCCAGAGAAAATCTGTGCAGGACCATTATCCAACCTGGCTTTTCGGTCTCCTGGGATCAAAGAGCAGCTCAGTGTCTTTTAAAACCGATTCCTTTCACAGATCTACAGAGAGGATAATAGGCTGATTAGCCAGAAAGCCTGAAGTGGGGGGACTCTCTCTTCACAAAAAATGCTGGTTTATCTTTCACAAGACACATTTGATTTAGTGGTATTTCAGTAATTCATTTTGTTTAAATACATTTTAACTATCTTACATATCCATGTGGAAAAAACTCATCAACTCTAAGAATTCATTTGAGAGAAGCTCAGAGTTTATGGATTTAAGTGAAAGACTCTCATGGCAACACCCGGCTTGGGAAAATTTGTTTCAGTTCAATATTTTTCTTCTCCTTTCGGAGCCAACTGCTCTTTTTGAACCTGATTTTCTAAGGACTTCATCAGGAAGAGAGATTGCTTGCCTGGTCATTCCCACCTCACACCCAATTTGGTCAATTTAAGCTAAAATGAAAGAAGAGGAGAAGTCTCAAAGACATTCTGTGAGACTACAGATGTTGAGGACTGGGTTGCTGCCTGGAGGAAGCAGTGTTCCTGTTGAGGAAGGGGTTGCTGCCTGGAGGAGCAGCATTCCCAGGGAGAGGAGCCCACCTGCAGCACAGCCCATGTGGCCAGCATGGCTCTTGGCTGCTTTAGTCCCAACACACAGTCCCAACATGACAGAGAAATGGAAAGAGCTGTAGGTGTTGCCATGGGATGAAGAGAGTAAGGTGAGAGCATGGCCTTCATGGAAAACTAAGTCTTACGGATTCGCCTACAGAGAAATTAATTTTACTGTATTGTATTTCAGAAATGTGCAGCCTCAGGCTAAGAAGGACAATTCAAGGACGACATAAACCCATGACCAGTTCCCTTCAGAGCACTGGGAAAGGCATCAGGGAGTGCTGCCCTTCCAGGGCAAATGTTCTGCTGGTGTTTCCCAGCTTGCCCATATGAGATAACTCGGGATGGGTAGATGTGAGGATTACTGGGAATTAGAAAGAGGCTTAAACGACACTTGATGTGAGCTGACATTAGCCCACAGCATGCAGAGGCAGAGGAGCCACTCCCAGCTTGATCAGAAGGGTGAGTGCCTGCCCAGATCGCCGCCAACGCGGGGAGGAGGATGCAGGATCCAGGAGGAAGCGTACCCGCACCTCCGCACTGCTCTTTTGTATTTCAATTTTCTTTGGCCAGTGGGGATGATTTTATAGCATCACAGCAGAACATTATCTTTTATACTTTGACAAAATGAAACCGAGTCCTTGGGATTTTTTCACCCATTGCTCTCTTGGCTACTTCACGGCAGTACTATTTCATTACTTATTGATTTTTCAACGTGCTGTCTGCATCGCTGTAATTTACACAAGTTCTGATAGCCCTCAGCGATTCTTAACACCTCAGGGTGAGATCATGGAGTTCACCTGAGATACCAAAGGCAGGCAACAAGTTCTTCAGAAAGACGACAAATTGACAAACTTGATAGTCAAGGAGGAAATTTGAGCAGCTGCAGGTGTATCATACCCTAAATTATCAAGATGTTTTTCTTAGCCAAATTGAATTAGAGCAAATTTGTACCCCCAAAATTAGTAACAGCCAATAAGGGACTGCAAAGTGTACGGCCAAACCCCAAGAAATTAATAATGCATGTCCCTCACATGGCAGCTATTTTTGCTGTAGCTGAAGATAACCACTGGTCTCAGATAGGCGGGTGAGAGAGAACGCAGCCTCATCGTGAGCAAGGACAGGGAACTACAAAGAGCTTCTCTTCCATTGAGGCAAGTAGCTGCTTCTTTTTCAAGGCCTTTTCCATATTTCTGCCATTCTGAGCAGCTCAGAGCCATCACCTGTGGCAGGGCTGTGCTCACCTTCACCAGACAAGCCCGATGTCCCTGAGACGACATGATGCCCTAAGGTCCCATCTGTGTTCTGCTCCTCAGAGCTCCCACACTGGGATGTTTCTGCAGGAGATCAGTCAGTGTGTACTGAAATGAGTGCTAATCCTATCAGAGGGTCTGATCCTGCTGGTATCACACACATTGACAGCACTTCCAATCACTTCAGGAAATCTGAGTCCATATGGACTGGCCTTTCCTTCCTTCCAGGTAAACTACAAAATCACAGAATCACAGAATATCCTGAGTTGGAAGGGACCCACAAGGTTCCTCAAAATCCAACCCCTGGCCCTGCACAAGACAGCTCCAAGAATCCCACTGTGTGCCTGAGCACGTTATCCACGTGCAAAATGCCTATTCCTCTGTGGCTGGAATAACATTACTATGAACAATCTTGACATTGTAGTCTGGCTTCCCTCTCACTGAACTATAATTCAGGAAAAAAACGATTGATACAGAAGTCTGAGATGACTTTTGGGCAAGGACTAGAGGCCTTATGAACCCTGTGTTAGCCTGAGGCACCTGCATGTGTGGGAAGTCTTTTGCCCTGCAGGAAAACAGGAGCCTGAGTGGACAGGACTCAACAGTGAGCAGCTACAACCCATTCTCCAGAAACATCAAAATCCCAAGTGAGTCTCGTTACAAGCAAAAACATACATAAGACTTAGAGAATTCATCTAATGAAGGATCTTGTGAGAACCTTTATGGGTGGATATTTAGGATATTTTATCACCAGCTGTACTGCAAAGAACAGATAAAAGTAATACAAAGGAAAACGTGTAAGGAGCTCCAGTGGGGTTAACTGATTACCTGGAAGTGTAAATCGTTCTCCTGGTACCATGTTTACCTACAGAAATGCTTGGTGGTGGGCAATAGTAGAATCTAAAACTCTGAAGACAATTTCTCTCCAAAGAGAGCTGATTAAAGGGGCATTTTTTCCTCTGGAAAATATCCCTAAGAAGATAGAGGTACCTGTAAGATTCAGGTATTTTATTCTGGTTTGTGTCCGATTTGTGTCCACTCCCCCTCCAAAAAAAGCTTGGGGTTTTTTTTCTCCTATTTTTTTATTTCGATTAATTCTTATATATATATGAATCTTAAATGTCAACTATTTGCTTCTTTAGCAATGGAAAGAGATCTCAGCAGCTCCCTATGTTCCTGCAGAGGAGACAAGGGGAGGAGGGGTGACTGGAGACTGGTGACCTGGAGACTGTTTCTGCAGCTCCAACGTGCTCCTTGTGCACTCCATACACACATCTTTAACTGAGGGTCACAGTACGATCACAATAAAAAGCAACCTGATTGCAGGGTGACTAAACAGAGATGGCTTTTCCTCCTTTTTTTTTTTTTTTGAAATCTTACCATTAAATTAAAGATGGAAAAACCTTTTCTAAGTAAAGCCAAAGCTGAGGACTTAAACACAAGATTTAGAGTCTCTGGAACCAGAAGGGTCTCCAGTTCCTCCAGTGGCCAGACTGGCTTTGCTTTGCATGTGCATGTCTGGGTTTAGTTTTTATTGGTTTGAATCAAACTAGTACCTTAAACTATTGCTTTTAAAAACTGTCAAGTATTTACATAATCCTTTATCTGCTAATGAGGCTAAGTTAATGACACTAATATTTACTGACCCACAACAATATGTTTTATTCTGTAACTCTAAAGGAAAACAGGAATGACCTTAAAAGAACCTGAACTGCATCACCTCCTGACTTTGCTTTTTATAATCCCCACAAACTACATAACAGGCCTTTTTCCATCCCACAGCCTGCACTTGTGTGCACATGTGTGCACGCTCACCCTCTGTGCAGGTACACCCACCCTTTGTGCACACTTATCCTCTGTGCACACCCCCCCTCTGTGCACACCCATCCTCTGTGCACACACGGCCTTGGTGCAGGTACACCCACTCACCCTTATTTACAGTCCTGACTGCATGAAACTGTTCATCAATGCTGTGTGAATAATGCCAGGAAAAGACACTCTTCAACAAAATCGATACTCTGAAAGTGCTGGTTTAGGGTTGCAGTAGTTTTTGGTTGTGTTTCTGAGTTATTCCTATTGACCTGAGTTCAAAAACAAGGTATTGATTTATAAAGTACCTTCAGTAAATACATGTGCATTCCCTGCTCCCCCCAATAACCTGGAGCACCCGGAGCAGCGTGCCAGCGCAGCTGGGGGACCCACGTGGTGGGTCAGGGGGCTTCCAAAAGCTGCCAGACTTTTCTGACAGAAAGGGCAATGGAGGAAACGTTCTAAAAGCTCTGTGAGCGCCTGGGCTGGGAGCCGGAACTAAGGTGAGGGAGGAATCAGGAGGGGGAGGACTCTTAAAGGAAGTCCTGGGAATAATGAGGTTTGTTCTGTGTTTGCAAGTGGCACACAGGAGAAATTCAGCTTTTGTTACCTGATGGTGCCTAGAGATCTGTCTCCACTTGGGAACGATTGGGATGTATCATTAACTTTCAAAGTAAATGCATCCTTCTCTGCCTGAAGGATAAAGTCCATACTGATTTGTTCATAAGGGTTTTAATTAAAAAACCCAAACCACCCAGAAGGTTTTAGAATAGTGCTGCTACATCTGAATTGGCACCAGCCCATAGGGCTGAGCGAGCAGTACCTGCAGCCTGAGCTCACTGAGCAGAGCCAGCGCTGGGCCCATCCTGATCCATCCATGGGGGTCACATCCAGGGACTGCTGCTGCAGCACAGCACCTCAGTATGAGACCCCTGGGGACAGCCAGCACCAGACTGCAGGGAAAACAGCCCCAAACTGGCAAACCTGAGTGGAGACTGAAAGGACAGAGATTTTTAGGCTGTATCCAAAGCATATGTTCGGATTGAAAGGGAAATATTTCTGCTGTCACTGTTTTCCAAATGAAGCATTTATCCTGAGAGGGTCTTTTCTTCTAAGAATGAGACCAAAAATACGGTGGGATGCCCCACAAGGCTGAGTTTCCATTGCCAGTGAACTGACAGTGGGACAACCAGAAACAAGATGGTCAGTAAAATAAGAGAAGTGAATTATCATTGAAGCTCTGTAAGCTCTTCCATAGTATCTTTCATCTTGTTTCCCACTGCAGACCTGGATGAATTGGACAGTTCAATGAGGGCAGCAGTCAGGGCACAGCCCAACGCTCCACCCCGGTGCTCCTGCCTGGTGTGACTTCAAAATCAAGTGGTTTAGAAAATACAAAAAGGTACCTGAATTTTCATGCATTCAGAAAGATTATAACACTTTTATTGCCATGGAATGAAACTGGCAACAAGCAGTGGCCTTTCCTTCCCAGCCCTCCCCTGTCGGCAGTGTGATGGTTTAAGCCCATCTTGTGAGCTGTCCCAGCAGGTTTTTGACAGACACCTGCCCACCCTCTCCACCCTTGTCCAGCCCTGCAGTGTCTTGGCAGTTCCCACCCGAAATCATCATCCTACACCCTCTATGGACAATACACATCTCAGGTATCGACAGTGTTTGAGAGAGTCCATCAATGTAGCTCATTATGAAGGGAAAGACAAATGCATCCAAAATTAATGAAATTTTCCAGACAATAAAATTTTTAGAAGTACTGCATGTTCATTTTAATAGTTTATGAATCTGAAGTGGCTGATCTCTCCCTATTTTTACTATCATAAACCATTCAGACAACAACTGCTACACATATTTCCATAACACTGTTCTAACTTTAGCTCATTTCACAGTTTTATTTCATACTCCTCAACGGCTGTATTTCAAAATTTACAGTCTTGCTACAAAGGTCACATACGACCACATCTGAGCCCTCTAAAATCTGTGATTCCGAAATGCTAAGCTGATGTTGGTTTAATTGATTCTGTGGAAGCAGTGATGCCTGTAACTCCTGAGAATTAGGCCTTCCACAAACTGGCAAACTTTCAGTGGGTAAAATAAATATCCTCATATCCCTGTGATAGATGGTATATGCACAGCACGCAGTTGTATCAACACACCTCTCTAATGATGCACTTTAGTTTAAATACTGTGTCCAAAAGAGTCAAAGGATCACAGTTTGTGGAGGACAAGCCCCAAACAAACAGTGGTAACATGTCCCAGCCGTTCCCCTTCTTGGGTGCAGCTGCACCAAAGCCCAAAGATTCCAACGGCCTGGAGGGTTCCAGGAGCCCAGGGTGACCTCACTGCAATGACAAACACCCAAATGAGCCCATCTACCAGCACAGGCTCCCTGGGGTTCCCCCCAGCCTCCCCCATCCCAGGCCATGCACTGCATGCCCTGACACAATCCCATGGAGTGTCAGACACACCTGCTTTGGGATCTCTGAGCCTGGCCTGTACACTTCCCAGGACACATGTAATAAAACTAATTTATTGCCCCTTTTCCCCAACAGGATTATAGAAACATAAACAAAGAAATGTTGAGTTCTTCAAGGAAAAGCCCCTTGAACTCATGGATACGACTGGGAGATTTAAGACTCCTCTTCCCAGACTAAGGTTCAGAGGAAAACTTTCCTCATCCTATTTCTGCAGAGGTCTGGAGAAGGTACAGCAGTTCAAGTTTGAGGATTGTTTCACTTTGAGAGAGCAAAGCTTTAGCTGCAGGACTGGGGTGTCGACATCCTCCACGTGAGGAGGCAGCTTGGGGGCTGTCCAGGAGCACGGACTCGGAAAGCTCAGACCATGCTGCAGATGAAGGATATGAAACTAATTACAGGAACCTCATAAAGTGTTACAGAGCAGATCAGCAGCCCCGGCTGATGACAGCACGTACACGATGGGAGGAACACCAACAGCTTGTCAGAACCTTCTGCACGCCCCCACCTCCCTCCTGGCCCCATTCCCTGTGCTCACTCTGCAGGACGGGATCCTGCTCCCCAGCTCCAGCCAGGCAGATGCAAACCCGAATCCCACAGCTGCACTGCAGGCAAGCCCTAAACTGAACCAGATGGGCAGGGCCCAGCGCCCACCAGCCATGGCACATGCAGCAGAGCCGGGGAATGGGACTGGGATGCTCCCAGCATGCTCCTGCACGCTCCTTCCCTGCTCTCCGGGCCCGGAGCTGCTGGCGGAAGGATGGAAATAAAGTGCCCAGAGTGCTGCTTTCCTAGTAGCTTTTCTCCGAATTTTGCTGATAATAACATTATGGTTTTCCCTGCACTGGCAGTTGGATGAGACGAGCCTGCAGCCTTTGGAGGATCGATCCGATCGATTCCAGAGGCTCCATGTCATTTCCAGGGGATTTGCTAAAGAAGCTACTTATGTCCCTTTTTCATTTTCACCAACTCATTACCAGCTGCTGCTGCTCCCTGCACTCCAGCAGCACCTGCAGGAATGAATCCTGCTGCTCCCAGCCCCAGATCCAGATGCAGAGCCCTCTCCCACGACTGAACGCCGCGGATCGGAGCCCAAGGTTGAAGGCGGGCGACGCCGGCGCGCGAGGGTCGCTCCCCACCTCTCCCTCTGCGCAGGCACGCACACACACTCTCCTTTCTTTTTCCTTTTTTTAAAGGGCACCCCAGCAGCAGACTAAGCAACTGATCCCCTGGCTTAACTTTTAAATTAAGACCATTGTAAATTTGGGAACTTGAGAAGAGATGGAGAGGACACCCATAATCCTTTGCAAATGTCAAGTGGCTCTCGATATTGGTTACTTTTCAAAGGTAGCTAGGCTACAGCGTGCGCAGTAATGAAAAAGCCCTGCCAGGCCCACTCCATAGGGCTTCAGTCAATATACATAATATTATTGGGCTTTGAAAGGATTAAAGATTGTTTCTTTTGCTTCCTTGTAATATGGTGATCTATTGCGCTTAAAACTCCGAGCGCGCCTTCTCCCGCAGGGGAGATGCTGGAGGCCCTGGGATGCTCCAGCGCTGGGCCTGCGCCCGTCCTGGCAGCACCGGCACCCTCGGCACGAGCCCCCACAGACTCACCCAGTCCAATCAGTCATTCCTGCTGACACAGGCATCCCACCACTCTCCCATGGGGAAGAGGAATCAAGAATTTTTAAAAAATAAAAGTTAAATGACACTGAAAGTCTTCAGCTACTAACAGGCCAGAGAGCACACTTGAAACTGTTTAAACATCTGGAAAAATACTGGTTTTTGCTACATCCTACTCAGAAAAGACTGCAAGAACTTGGTTCCTCACAAACACCCATTTAAGTACAAGAAATATGAATAATTAGCACTGATTTGAAGCTCCCAGGACTTCTTCGAGCTGTCGCGGCAGCTCTGGCTGAGGAGGTGGTGCAAGATGAGGTCCCAAAACAATGTGACTGCTGATGTCGGGTCCCCATGTTGAGTCTGGGTTTTCTGGAAACATGTGCAAAAGGCACGTGCAAACCCTGATTTGAGGGGTCTCAGACGGAGCACATTGCAGCTGAATTACTGATAAAAATATTTTTTTATCTTTTCACATCTGTATTTTCTTGTCCTGATGCTTAATTAGTATTATTTCACTCAATATGGGGAATTTTTCTTCTCACCAACCTTCTATATACGATTACAGCAGGATCACCTCTGACTCTCCTTTTACAAAGCCAAATGTGCATTGTTGGCAAGGCTCTGCTCTCGGTTATACTCGAGAAAAGCAGCACTTGAGATTCCTGAGTAGGAGAGAGAAGGCTTTGGCATCCTGGACACCAGCAGAGCCCAGCAGCCCCTGTGCTCCCTCTGCTCTGGAGGGAAGCTCCTGTGACTTAATGGCAAAGATGAGGGTGAACAACACCTGAGCCAGTACATTGATCCCTTCCCACTGGATCTTTACTGAAGTAATTAATTCTGAAAAAAGTAGTTTAAAAAAGTAGTTTTTCCATGATATTGTGATGTTCAAGAGGTGAGATGGAGACCAGAACCTGTAAAATTCCTGTTTCAGCGGAAGATGGGAAACAGGGGAAGAGGAATCAAAGGAAATGTTACAAGGTTTTTAAAAGTATCTCAAAAACCTCAATCGCGGGAAGATTTTAAACTGAAACCCTAAGGGAAGTGCTGCTGCAGGTTTCAAATCATTAATCCTGACCAAGGCTTCTCTGCAAGGGATGATCCAATGTTCATTGAAATCAGGAGAAACGGTGTTGCTCCAGCAGCAAATAAAGCCTTTGATTTCAGATTGATTTCAAAAAGAAAAATGTTCCATATTAAACCAGCAATAAATATCAGGGAGCATTTACAGACTGGATTACACATTAGTTCAGTTGCTGAAAATAGTTTTCCTGAGGTCAGGTGGGATAACCAGAAGAGTGACTCCCACCCGAGTCGAGCTGGGCCAGCTCCCACACAGCCAGTCCAGTTGGTTTGGCAGGTTTTGGATGAGTTTGTCTGATGTTTGTGGGGACTGTCACAAAGACAGCAATGACGGAACAGTTTAGCTGCTGATATCCTTTATGAGATATTGAGAGATACCAGAAACTCTCTGAATATCTTGTCAGTATTTTCTAAATGTCACAAAAATCCCCCTCAGTCTTCAAAGGGTCTGTAAAACTCTGCTGAAGAGATCTGCAGGTGAGGAATCCCACGTGAAATGAGGGAGAAAGAAGAAAGAGAACCAAGAGAGCAGAACAGGCCCAATCCAGAGGCTGGAAGCACGGACTTTACACCAAGATAATGGAGAAAAAGGGAATAAGGACTGAAAAGAAATCTGTGTAATGACCAGATGATCCTTGCTCAAATAAACTCTCTTTATAGGCATTGCACTGTCACTTTCATCTTCTGTGATCACAGAAATCCCACACCTGTGTGCTGCTTCTTGTCTGGCAACGGAGAGAAACGAGACCTAACCCTGTGCTGCCTGCAGGTGTTGTACCCACCTCTGCCAGCAGAAGGGTCTTCAACATGTTTTTAAAGACTGTAGCACAAATAGCCCAAATCCATTAAAGCAAGGGAATTAAAAAAAATAAAATCAAAAGATTCCAGCTTGTCAGGGTGATAAATCAGAGGTTAAATACCCAACACTCATTCAGGTATCACTTGGGGGATTTACTTTCCTTTTCATGGTAATTTTAATTTGACTTTTCAGGCTGACAGTTGTATTTCTTGAGAAATCTATACCATTCTCCTAGCAGTTTCCTTGAAATAACCCACGGATCTTCGGCAACTAAATTCCAATTTAAAAGATTTGTCAGGAAGAAAATCCCAATCTCAATAAAAGGTAAATGCAGCCAGAGCTCTCCGAGCCAGGCTGACGGCAATAAAGGAGCAGGGAGTTTCTATTAGCTCAAATAAGTTAACAGATTCCAGGTAATCCTTCCTATTACCACTAAACACCTGCATATAGATGCCAAATCGTGAGCGAGGATGGATTTTTAATTTCTGGAAAAGTAAAATCCCAGGAACACCTTGTGCTGGGAAGGCAACGGAGGAGGAAGTGATTGTGGGGAGACCTTTGCCAAGAAGAGGTTTCCCATTGCACAAGTCCACGGGATGCTGCAGAATGGTAAAGTCATTCATCACATGTATTTAAAGTTGAATTTGCTGATATTTTATGGTATTGGATTTTATTTCTATTAACATTTTATGCTGAAATTACAGAATGATTCGTGAGTACTGAATTTTTGATTGCTTTTATACTTGCTGGGACACTATTAACGTTGATTTACGTTAATAGCACTGTAAGAAGATATTAACAATGAAATTTCCAAAAGCACTTAGCATCCCATAATTGGAGTTAAATGACAAAAAAAATGAGGGGATAATAAAGTAGAGAGAGAGACAGAATTTTTGACAATACTCCCTCTAAACTGTATTTTTCAGGAAGAATTGGAGCAGGACAATTTTATAAAAGAATAAAGTCACTCATCAGGATAGAGAACACACTGAGCCATGTGACGGCGAATGGAGCTGCAGGTCCTGCACAACCTCCCACGGGGCCAGAGCCAGGCAGGGGATCCCAAGGAACCACACGGAGTCACCCCCTCACACCAGCCAGGGCTGACAGCTCCCAGTCTGGACTGAAATCTGGGAAATGCCAGTGGGAGGCTGGCACAGGAGGGACATTGAAGAGGACAGAAATTAGCCAAGTTTCATCTTTTGATGCTGAAAGGATGAGGTTTCCCGAGGGAAGAACACAAAGCAAATGGGACACTGGGGAAGGTGCTGCAGAATCAGCCACTCGACAGGTGCCAGAGGTGAAACGGGCCCAAACAGCCAAATCTCATTCCAGACACCCCTATGATTTCCTCTGATCGCAAATCAGGCTAAACCAGATTTAATCTATTTTTTTAAAGCAGAATTTCCACAAACTCTACTTTGACATCACTTGTATACTGTTTTTAAAATTCTCTTCCCATTAAAAAAGTATCAAAGTGCTTTTTTGGTTAAAAAGTGCTGCAATACTTCACTGTTCTCATCACCCAGAGTTAAATAGTTCATTTAGTCAGTCAGGGAACACACTGGACAATGTGACAAATCATATGAAAACGTGGAACAAAAAATCTTAAACCAGACAAGATAAAGAAACAAAACACCTTGACTGGCTCTGAGTGGCTCTGGAAAAAATGCCACAAAGGTTTGTAGGGATGTGCTTTATTGGTTTTGTTTAAATGACATTTTTGTGGGGGTAAAACCGAAGATTTGACAGAACATTTTCAGGCAGTTTTAATCAAGACAGTAACTACAAAACTATTACACTGGAAGAAGACTGTTTTGCCATTTCACTCAGACCAGGAAGGAAGCCCACGTCAGAGTTTTGTTAAAAAGAAATCTTTTCAGTGTCATTTTATGGTCCACTAAAATGTGGAAGAAAGTCCTCACAGAAGTCAAATTACAGAGTAGTGAATGAAAACAACTGGTTGTACATAGAAAAATAAATGTGTAGCAACAACAAGTCTCATCAAAGTGATGACACATCAAGAGTGGGATTCAAAAATGAGAAAAGCCAAGGAAATCTGAGACAGGACCAAACCCAGCTCTGTCTGAGATCCACAGACTGATCAGAGGGAACACTGGGATCTCACAGCCTGGTGACCTCATCCTCAAATTCAGACATGAAGCTGCTGTCACAGCTTTTAAAATATAAAAATATATATAAAGAAAAGTAATCTGTTCTAGTGAAAGGTGTCCCTGCCCATGGCAGGGGGCTCAAACTGGATGAACTTTAAGGTCCCTTTAAACCCAAACCATTCTGGGATTACGTGATAAATATTACTGTACAGACTTCAGCTGACCAGGCATCTGTGAAATGGTTTGTAGGTGGCTCATGACCTGTCTTTTACCACATACAACCCTTCTCGAGTCTAGAGTTGTCCAGCTGCAGTCACAGTAGAGATCAGCTGGGGAAGGAGTTCTTTTGTCTGACCACAAACAATGATTGTACTGGTCAGGAAATGCAAGATTTATTATTATACAAAAGCAAAAAGATTTCTTGTTTTGAAAGATCGGCCAATATTTCCTTTCTATGGGAGAACAACTGTTCCAAAGGCAGAGCTGTATTTTGGGCACTGCCACCTTCACCGAGTTAAAAACAAACAAACCAACCCCTACCCAATCCCTTTTATCAGCAGGAACCACATTTGCTTACAAAGAAGATCTGTCAGCAGCCCAGAGTAAATAGATCAAATGGAGCTGACATGCTACTAAATTTAATATGCATCCTCGTGTCTTTAAAATTCCCATCTACCCATGCATTTTAAAGGTAAGTTTGTGGACTTCTTAAGTAATTATATTTCAGTAACAGGCGAGAGAGAAATGCCTGGAAACTTAACAACAAAACCACTGACTGCTGCATAAATTAAAAACTGATTGATGGAGAGAACTTAGATGAATTGTTAAATTGGCATATGATTGGGAAAATCAACAGATCCGAGACTTGTAGGGCCCAGCTCAGCAGGCTGTGTCAGATATGTACTCAAAGAAACAGCCACGCAGACATAACGAGTGGGTTAAGTGCTCACTGGGTAAGTAGTTGGTACCCAAAGGCAGAGTCAGGTGCTGGATGGGCATCAACACGTGGAGGAGAAACACAGAGCTGCAGAGCCAGGTAATGGCACTCAGGTGTAGGAGGACACAACTGTCCTGCAGCCTGTCACCCTCCTGGATGTTCTCCCACAACCTGTTTCCAACCTGTTCCCGCACCGCTGTAGAAAATCCCACCTCCATGGGGCTGACATGGCAGCCAGAGGGGCCTGAGGCTGAGTCCTGCTCGAGGAGAGCAGGGCTGACACCAGGGCACCAGAAAACGAGTATTTCTGGAGCAGAAATATCAGAAAGAGGTGGATTGTACACAGAGGAGAGAGGAGGTGGCCGTGCCTCTGACAGCAACACTGATCTCTGCGCCGCCAAATCCTCCCGAGGGCCCAGCGCCACGCTCGCCTCTCCAAGTTGCGCCGCTGGCCAGCGCCTGCAACATCTCAAGTGGGAAAATGTAATTTTATTAAGGCTCTTGGAGCTTCCCTCTCAGCATCTGCACTGCAGCAGAGCATACAAAGGGAGGTTATGAAGAATTTCTCATTATGGCCACGGGCGCAGATTCATAACGTCCCCTGGCCAACCTCAGTTAATAAAGCTCATGCTTGGCCCACCTGCCCCCGGCCCCTCACCCACAGGTGCCTCAGCCCTGGGCCACACAGCATATCACCCCCTCAGCCTCCACAGACAGGAAACTCCTGCTTTGCTTTCCCTAAATTCTTATTTCATGGGCACCTTCATTTGCAAACCTGCTCTTGGAGGCCCAGAGCTGTAATTAATCCATGTCACAGGAAAGATGTAGTGTCGGGAGAATTTATGACTGGCTCTGAGCCGCCGTGATGAGCAGGGGCACCTCAGCCCCTTGTGATATAAATGCCTCTGCTAATTGGATTGCGGGAGCTAATCAGGAGCTGGAGAGAGAATGAAGGCGCTCGGCCTCCCCGCTGCTGGCATGGGCTGATAAAGCCAGCAGCTGCGCTCGGGGAGAGGCGCAGGAATTGCATCCATGGGAATTGCATCCCGGCACAGAGCCTGGCCTGAGATGGCTATCATGGGGTGCCCAGGGCTGCTGGCCATGGAGCAGAAAAGAGAGGTGACACACCACGCAGGTGTCACTGCCAGCCACGGGCAGACACAGAGGGCTGTGCACACTGCAGGGGTGTCCAGGTGGGCCCACGAGCACTGGGAGGCTGGTGAGAGCACTGAGAAGATGATGAACAGCCTGCATGGCCCTGGCAGGCTGTATCTGGCCAGGAGCTGTCCGAGAAGCTGTGAGCATCCTGCCTGGCTGCTCCGGCCAGCAGCACCTCAGGCAGCCCTGGGCCAGGGTACAGCAGCGGTACCGCATGACTGCCTGGCATGGTGGTGTTCAGACACACCACGGCCCTTCAGCAGTCCTTGGGGCTCCATTGCTGACCTGAAGCATTAGAAAAAGGGCTGAACACTCAATGATCCCAATATCGTGTCTACTGACACCTTTGGTATGTGCCTTTCCCCAGAAAGACAAAAAACTAGAGGGATGGAAGTGGAAGTCACACAACAAGGACAGTCCTGCAGTGGGAGTGAGGTTGACCGCACCAGGAGCAAACTGGGTGAATGTCATCTGCTATATGTGTGCTCCACACACCATATGGGTCGTCAGATTGTGGGTGGGTGGGCAGGCAGGAGGTGGCTCCTGAGGATGGGCTCAGGATGCTGTTGAGATGCTCCTACTCCAACCTTCAAGGAATCTTCAAGCTCCTTGATCATCCCCAGCTCCTGACCAGGGTGGACCTGTCCATGGGGAGATGGGAAGAGCCCTGGCTGGAGAGGTCTGACCTGATTCCACACATGCACAAACCGGACACGCACAGGTCCTGGTTGGAGACCAAGGGTTTCTTTGCGATACAAGGATCTCCCACATTCAAACAGCTTTTCTGTCTTCTCCACATCCTTCTTATTGCCCTTTATTTTGCTCTCTGCCTCCCTTTCTTGCAAATACATGGGTTTGAAAGTAAGACCTAAAAATGATGACTAAACCCAGCCATCCCTCCTTACAGAAACACTTTCCCACCTTCTTAAACCTTTTTCGAGGCGCGAGGGAAAATAACCCTTGTATTTATGCAAATTTCAAAGTGGCGTGTGATGATGGAAACAAAACAGTGCTGGAGCGCAGCCAAGGCATGGCACCGACGAGGCCTCTCAGCTGCTCGCCTCCCGATTCTTCGGGGGAAGCAGCTGTAGAGAAATGAAAATACAGAAGCCCCTGCGCTCGCCCGCCACCGCCCGCGCACACATTCCAGCACCCGTCACCTCGGAGGCGGCAGGATGTGGGCTCCGGCCAGGCACTGCCTGCAGCCCGGAGCACCCTGTCGTCCCCCACAAGCCTCCCTGTCCTGCTGTTCCCGATTCCCCTTTCAGGAATTTACAAACATTTTCCGCAGATCAATATCTGTATTGATTATTCATTGTGAGCGAGTCGTGTGTCTTTGGTGATCCAACCTGGCAGAGTGAGCAGCCAAAGGCTGCGGCAGATACGGGGGGGAAAAAAAAGGAGAAAAAAACCCCACAGAAGGCAAGAAGGACCCAGATCTTGCTGGGTTTGCCACTGCCAGCCACGGAGACGGATGGAGAGGAAGGAAGGAAGAAAATGGGGATGGCATGAAAAGGAATGGAGAGACGAGGGATCTGAGGAGAGAAAGCGAGAGCAGGAAAAACAAAGTCACCACTGGAGAACTGGTGCCGGGGCACGCCGGCAGCCTGGAGAGATTCCAGCCTCGCGCTCGCCCTTCTGCACACAGATGCGATGGACTTATTGCTCCGGGAGCGAAAAGTGACTCACGGTTTTGGTATCTGCTACGTAAGAGCTTTGGGGGGATTCCTTGGCTGGCTGACAGAAAGGGAAGAAAGCAGCAGCAGTGAGGTAAAACGCGATCCCTTCCTCCTGCCTTCCTGGGAATACGCGTCGCCCGGGCTGGCTGGAGCAGCTCGCTGCTCGCTTATGATATGCAAAAGGAGAATAATTAAAAGCGCCAGCATCACTTGCAAAGTGAGTAAACACAAAGCCTTTCAAAACATGCTCTTCAGCTAATGAGAAGCTGTAATTTCTTATACTTAAAGGCAAAAAAGACCCTGATGAGGCTCGGTGGAGGGTGCGCGCGCGCCTGCGTGTGTGTGCATGTGTTTGTAGATATGAGAGAATCAGTTAATTGTTGATGATGTTTAGAAAAGGGATTATGAGAAAAGACACTGAAATGATGACAGGGAACATCTTGGATCAGAGCCAAAGAAATAAAATAATCAAGGACAATCAAGCCTGCAGCTCCGGAGAAAGCGCCGACTGTTCTGCCAGGGACTTGGAAGGAATTTCCCCGTGCTGCCGAGCTGCAGCTGGAATACGTGCTTGGCACCAGGAGGGAGAACTGCAAGGAGCAGTTTGCTTGAAGCATGAGACAACAGAAGAGAGAACTATGGAGCTGTGCTATAATTCAGAGGTTAAACAGCTTTGTCTGCTTATGTGTCAGGTGGAGACTCAGTTTTGTCCACATCTGACCTGCCCTGAAAATGCAACTTCTGAAATCCCCTGGCTGAAGGGGATTTCAACCTCAGCTGGAGCTGAGGATTCTCCAGACGCCTCTCCAGAACTGCTGTGACGTTACAAAAACAAAGGAAAGGGAGCTTGAGGAATTAAGTTCTGTGGCTGCAGGACCTGATGGACCTGACCATGGGAACTGGCTCTGGAATTGATTCCTTCCTTAATTCTGGAAATCAGAACCACCTTGCTCCGGCTGGGAGTTGCAGCTCACTGCCTCTAAGCACACAGGAAAGGTGACAGTCATCGGGAATACCAGGAACAAGCTTTCCTTCCCACCTGGGCATCTGCCTGCTGTCCTGAATGGATGGATTTTAATAAATGTTGGCTTTCTCTTGGGCTGAGGTTGGGTGGGGAGAGAGAATAAAGGGAAATTTAAACCATCCTGTGACTGCTGTGTTGTCAGTGAGCTACAGAAATGCCGTCCCTTTGTTTTGGATGTTAAACTCCGTCTGACTTCATTGTTGCTGAATTTTGGCACGTTACACTCTGGGCTTCTCCAGCAGCAGCAGAAACACATGGTCTATTAAAGTGGGAATCTTTGGGGACGCGGAGGCAGAGGAACGAGCCAATCATACATGGCTTTTCCACATTCCATGTTTTTCAGCATTTGCAGGAAGCTTTCCGGATGGTATGTATGTGTGTGCCCAGGGAGGGCGGGAGGGGAGCGGGGTGGGCGAGGGGAGCGAGCGCGTGGCAGCGCAGGCACGATGCCGGGATGTGTGTCATGGACGCGGCGCGGTCGGTGCTGCCGGGCAGACACCCCTTCCCCATGCCGGGCTCGCCGAGCTGCGCAGACCTGAGCGGAATCTTAAACGCCGAGGAGCAGATTAGCATACTAACCAGTGGTGTCAACCCTGCAGCAGCCATGGCCATCGCCCCGCTCCCACAGCCTGCCAGACGCTCAACTGGCTCCTTTGTCAGAGCCCTTTTTATGTTTGTATTTGGCTTTTGTTTCCCAATCAGACCCTAGAAATTCATTAACAGCAATGAAAGGCAGAGATGCAAAAACCTATAATGAAAACAAATGATCTATTTAAACGGTGCTGGGGCTGAAAGGAGGGGGCTCACGGCGCCGGGACCAGAGGAGAAGGAAATCCTGCCACCTGGAAAATGCCTGGACATGCATGTCCTTCCCCGTGCCAAGGCTCCAAGGAGACCGTTACTACAAAGCCGGTGGTGTGTGTAAGGATGTTGTAGCATTGTCTTTACAGAGTCTCAAACAAATACCAGCAACCAGCCAGAAGGAGAGGTCGGTCCTCATTGTCCCTGCTCCGGCTGCCAGTAATGCAGGAATTACTCTCTGCTACTCAACGGGCTTTAGAGAAAACTTTCAGTGCCTGCAAACACAGACTTTTAAAATCACTCAAGTTCATTCACACCAGTCCTCTGCTCTGGCCCAGCAGCACAGGCATCCCCAATGGGAAGGCACGGTGGCCACAAGGGACGGCATGGATGAGCCACTGTCCCCGTGCCCAGAGCCTCCAGGATGCTGGACATGGCACCAGGCTCTTCAGGTGTCTTCCTCTCCTGTATTATTCCTTAAATAGATTATTTCGCAAATGTTACTGTCCCCTAAAGTATCACGTGGTTGTGGAGAATAAAAAGATTTAATCCCAGCATGGCCTTTTTATCAGGATCGATCAAATAGGGGAAAAACTGAAATAATCTATGTTGTGTGGTCTTTGTTTGTAAATGGTGTGTGTGGGCTTTAAAGGTCACAGAGGCACAGCTTATGTATTTGTCATAGGATTTTTAGGCAAATCTGGAAGTTCTCAGCCCCAAAGCTCTGTGCCCAGGTTGAGTGTGCAGGTCCGTGGGGCTGGAGTCCAGCAGCACGGCCAGGGACACCCTCCCACCGCCCTCGGCTTGGAGAGCGCCCGGCACAGCATCCTGGAAAATGTGTCACTGGTACAGTTCTCTGAGCTCGGAGAGTCTGTGTAATCTGTACCTCTGGGAAGCAGGCATGGTAGCAGGGAAAAGGGAAATGAGCTTCAGTCCCTTTGTAATTCTGTACCCAGCTCTTACTACAGGCTGGGTCACACGGGCAAAGGCTCCTGGGCTCTGTGTGTGTCTAGAGAGGTATCCCGCTAATTCCAGCTGATTTCACTGGCTAAGAACCTATAGCTTAAATGTTTTAAAGATAGACAATGTAAAGACTTTATCCTTCAGAGAAATTAGAAGAAAATCTCCCAACACCTGCCACATGTCCACATTTTCCAGGAGGAAAACAACAACCAGCTCATGTCTGAGGAAACCTCTCTAATCTGTACATGGTAAGGACATGCTGGATAATCTTACCCAGTGTAGTTTAATCTACCTTCACAATTAGATAAACAAACCAAAGCCGTTAAGAACCTTCAAAATTTATTCTAAACTACCACCAGTCCCCACCATTACACTTTTAATTGCAAACACAGCAAAACAGTGGTGAAATCAGAATCACAGACTGGTTTGTGTGGGAAGGGAACTTAAAGCTCATCTCACTCTACCCCCTGCCATGGGCAGGGACACCTTCCACTAGCCCAGGTTGATCCAAGCCCCATCCAACCTGGCCTTGGACACTTCCACGGATGGGGCAGCCACAGCTTCTCTAGGCAACCTGTGCCAGTGCCAAATGTTTTCTGCTTGCTCAGGTTTCCTACTGACCATGGCTGGACTGTTGATGTGGGGCCAAAGAGTTTTGGAGCCACTGAAATAAAACCACATTTCCACAGCAGCTTCTGAAAGAGCCTTGTGCCAGTTAAAAGGTATTCTGGGAAATCACATGAGAACTGTCTCTCATATGTCAGCATATCACCCAGGTGATGAGCTACAAACACATTCCCACTCTTCTTGTTCAGTATTGAAATAAAGTAGAAGAAAGTTACTAAAAATATGTTATATTCTTATGCCAGAAGATCCAGACACGCATTAAAAGACATTACCAAATACCTTCTTTTACTCTGAAATACAGCCTTGGTCCCATGTTCTACATTTCCTTCACACTTTCAGAGGAGCAATTAGCCACTAAACAGGTAATTATCATAATACCCCATAATGAAATCCATGCAACTATAGCAGAGTATGAACAATGGCCTTTTCCTCACCAGGTTGAAATCAAAGCCTTCCATCTAATGACCAAGCCTATTCTACATCCAAAAAGAACACCACAAATAGCAGGGAGAAGAAAGTTCCTTTTTTACAGGGGAAGGGAACAGAGTGTGTTCTACTGACACAGAACCAATATTGTTGATTTTCCTCCCTGCAGTTGCTTAATGCTTTGGGTCTCTTCTGGAGGCACATGAGCCTTACACTATCCTGCCCTTTGGCAAAATGAAACTGTACCTGCTTGTACCAGCTGTACAAATTTAAAAGTTACAATTCTGAGAAACAAAAGTCCATTTTTCCATGGATATTTAAAAGAATTATTCTCCTCTGGCTTCTTCCCACTCCTGTGAGGTCCTTCCCTATTCACTCACACTTGCTTTGCACCACTGTGTTTGTCTCTTCAACACAATTAAACCTGCAGTTTTAATTAACTAAGATGCTCAAACCAATCACCCACAAAGCTCCCTGAGGTGTTCACTGCCCATCTTCACTGCTTCACCCCAGTACCAGTTTTGGTTTGAGCTTGATTCACTTTCTCATAGCACCATCACCCCCCTCTGTCTGATGAAGCTTTGAGGTCGGGAGGGATTCCCTCAGCATAATCCCACTTTTCCTGCTCCAGTCATTAGTGGAAACGGCACACAGATTGATCCAAAAATGGAGTCCTCTAGTAGATACTGCATGTTTTTAAAGAAAACTTGCAATTTCCAATACAACAAAATCAGTCAAGACATAAGAGTGTGAGAAAAGTCATAAGTGACTAAATGTGCTCTTTCTCCAAAATGTTTCCGAACATCCCCCTGCCACCTCCCTTCCCCCCTCTTACCTTCTCCATGCTTTTCTGTCCTTTCTGTGTTCCACCTTTTTTCCCTCTCATTCTCATATCAAAGTCAAAAACATCAACCACAGAGAAGGTGGTATTTCAGCATTCCCCCCCTAAGTTTCTGGATTCAGTTTACAACACCTGAAGAACACAATCCGCCCACCCCACAAAGGACACCAAGGCCTGGAAAGTTTCTTAACTAAATGGAAAAAGTAGATGCTTTGCTCAGGATCCTCTGTGATATTGAGAGCACAAAGCGAATGAGTGTCTGCCCATCACACGATTTCCCAAGGCTTCCATTTAATTTATAAGTCTGATGATTCTCAAGAAATTGAAGTGTGCACTTGTGCTGTAAACAAAATACTTCAGATAAAAACGTAGGAAGAAAGCAGGAGAGAAGCCTTCCTTAAAAGATAAGAAAACCCCAAAAAGTAAATACAAGAAAAAAACCAACTCCAAATTACATTTCTCAGTTCTCCATTGAGATAGAGAACTCTGATGAGTATTTTTTGAAGCCTGCCATTAATCCTTCCACTCCTATCGGTATCACACAAGGTTAGTTTGATATTACCAAGTATCCCAGAGATTATGAAGGACCTTATAATGACTCAGAATATACAGATATATTAAAACCAGGGACTTCACAGTGACTCACTGATTTCTAGTTACACACAAAATAATTCTGAATGAAATTACTATACTTGGACCACTGGTACAAGAGCTTTCCAGTGTCAAATCTCATGGTGGAATGACTGGTAGGAAGGGAAGGGATACTTTTCCCACATTCAGGAAGATGTGCTTTCTGCCCGCACATCATTTACCACAGTTTTAGGAAACTGAATATTTAAGACTTGAAACAGGCCATCCAAATATGATTTTCTTTCACCAATTCACACAGAAAATGAACAAGGTCAGGAGTCTTGTCCTTTTCTCATCCTTCCTTATGCCTGTTTGACTTGGACAGACATTCAAGGGACAGTTTTCCTGCTAAGAAGATTAAGCCAAGGGCACTAATCATTTGGCCTGTTCTTAATGACAGAAACTAACAGTTAGGGTCAACATAAATAATTAAATACAGGGCCCCAGTGGTTCGTCACCAGCCCACACAGAACTACAGCCTGGCAAGGTATCAGCTCTGTAGACATGTAGGAAAAAAATAATCCAAGGATGGCCTTGTTCAAAAACAGTTTTTCATTGAAAATAAGAGGACCCAACACAACTGACCAGTGAGTCAGGTGCTCAGAAACACTTCATGCAGATGGCATTTAAATAAAACCACAGAGCCATGAGAAGGAAGAGCAAGCAAACCCTGTGGCTCTCTGAGAACACAAAGAACTCCCAACTCTGCCAGAGAACAGCACAGTTCTGTTACATGTACCTCTCTTAATCCAGGTGATTTACATTACACATCCCAGGAGGGCGACCAACACCAAAATCATCTCTCCAAGGCTTACAAAAATTAGGTCTTCCTACCTCAGTGTGGAAATGTAGAGAGGTCGCAGGATCCGGCGCCAGCGAGTGGAGCAGAGGAGATGGTTCCTACTCGGACCGGAAAAAGTCAGTATAAACTCTCCAGATCAAAGCCTGCAAATGAAAGAATGCAAAGTGTATAAAATATCCTGAAGGATTTGGAATAATGCACCAAAAGAAACAGAAGGTTGGGTACAGCGTGGAGTTTTTAATATTTTTTGTGTTCAGTTCCAACTCGGTCAACATTCCCAACTGTTCTACCTCTCGTGACACTGAAGGCTGACCTGCAGCACCTTTATGACAGGTATATTTTGCCTCCTACAAACCAGACAGCTGCACCTTCCAGCTTCTTGGCTTCATAGGGAAAATACTGTTTTAGCTACATTTAGGTGGCTTTGCCAATGGAAAGCCCACATGTTTATCTGTACCACAGACCTGGCTCAGCCATCAGCAAATGCAGAAGCTCTGTGGTCTGTTCTGTTCTATCCAGTGCAGCCCAGCCTGGCTGCTCACATACCCAGCAGGGGAGTAGAGACACGAGGAAGGAAAACAAACACAATGGAGAATCAAGGAAAACAGCTGGATGCATGAAAAGCCGCCTGCTTCCCAAGGAAAACCATCCCTGCGGGTGCACAGCTTGGCACCTGGGTGGGCAGCTGACCAGGAGGTGTCATGCACCTGATGCCAGGAGGGTTTTGGGATGGGAACTCTCTCATTCTGATGGTGGTTCTTGTTGCAGTCACATGTCTGAAGGTGTCAGGAATTTATCACTAGGAATTACAAAAGCCTCATGAAATACTGTTTGCCTCTGCCCAGTTTGTTACTCCTCTGTCTACCCTCTACACCTGAAGTTGTGGCTGCCCTATGCCTGGGGGTGTTCAGGGCCAGGCTGGATGGGGTTTGGAGCAGCCGGGTCTAGTGGAAGGTGTCCCTGCCCATGGCAGAGGATGGAATGAGATGCGTTTTAAGGTTCTTCCAACCCAAACCATTCCATGATTCTATGACACACTTTGGGACACGAGTGTGTCTGAGACACACCTAGTGAAAGGCTAAACCACCACACATTCGAAGCTTGGTTTAAACCACCAGAACAAGGAAGCTATCCAAAATAAAAAAGGTACTTTCAGGAAAATGGAAGTTGTTTCCAAACAATGAAAATAGAAAAGGACATAAATCCAGCACGCTAAGTGCAAACCCACGATAAGGCAAGGCAAAATGGGGCCTGGAGAACAATCACCAGAGTTCAGGGAGCTAATAAAAACTTCTCCAACACAAAAGCAGGAAGCCTGTCCGTCACCCAGTGCTGCTGATGGATGGGCAAGGCGTAAAAGGGGGAATTAAGAAAGATAAGGGCACAGCAGCAAAATTAAATTAATTCCTTGCACTGCTATTCACTATGGAGGGGTCAGGAGGGTTCATATGCCAGAGCAACAAATCACTAGAGGCAGACAGTGCTCCCTGCAGAGTCCTCAAAGAGCCCAAATATGAAATTGCTGAACCTTCTTCCTTTGCATCTGAGGACCGGAAGGTGATAAATTTTTACAATAGGCTTTAGGAGTGGTCATGGGAATGACAGACCATGAAGTCTGACTTCCAGTACAGGCAAAAGGGTAGAAAACTGTGGGACTAGTTGGAATTAGCAGTGATGAGTAAACACATGTCTGGGGAGGAGCCTGAATGCCAAGAGTTTATATGTACAGATCCAAGTTGTCTGACAAGGAACCAGCCCTGCTAATACGGGAGATTTGGGCTGATACAGTGGAATCAGATTTTCTAAAAGCTTTTCTAGAACATCCCTCACTAAAGGTTCTTAAGGAAACTAAACTGTCATGGAGAATGGAGGATTAATCTTACTGTGAATTCCTGATAAAAAGATAGGGAAAAAAAGGCACGAACGTAATGTTAGCAAGGGAGGGAGCAGAAATTTTGCACTGCTTCAGCTTAGTTATAAATAACCTGGCAAGAGGATACAGCAAAGTGACATGCAGGTAAGGAAGGTAACACATAGAATTTTTCAGGAAAGTAAAGTTTAAGAGTAACAGGGAAAAGTTCCTGCCAAACCTCCCAGAGCAAGACTGGAGACAGGATGCTGGTGCACATCCATGGCTGAGGAGGATCCTGGATTTAAAATCCAGGCATTCTAAATCTACCTCTTTTAAAGGCAGATATCTGTTTGCTTTAATAAATGGGGAACCACTTGGTCCTGGTGCCCTTGGACAAGGGGGAGAGGACAGGCTAAGTCCTAAGTCTGCTTTTTTTTTTTTTTGGCCACACAGAATAGCATCACCCATTCTTAGAGAATCCTTAGAGGAAGAGCAGAGGAACAGAAGGCTGAAGCTTCTTATTTGGGCCATATAATGGGATCCATCACTTGGACTTCAGCAGCTAGTAGGAGGCTGCATTCCCTCAGTCTCTGAGGTAGCACTGGAGATGTGACAACTTTCCTTTGGCTGCTACCAGGTTGCTCCTGGTCAGTACCTGACTCCATCCTCTGACTGATCGATAAAAGCAGAAAGCCATGGCTGTGAGAAATCCCCCTGGTTTTGGGAGAACAGGGAGCAAACACCTCCCACCCTGGGAGATCATCCTCCAAATCCAATTGCAAATGGGCTGAAATCCCTTTCATTGTTCTGGGATGGACGCAGGTAGGAAGTGACTGCTGAAGCTGCTCTCCCCCTGCCCAGGAATGTGTCTATGAACGGCATTGTGGCTCGTGGCCCTGCTCCCGGTGTCACAGCAGTGGGTACAGCCCACAGCCCCCGGGGCAACTTCCCGCACCCGGGTATGGCCTCTGCTCACATCCCACAGTTGGTAGGATGGGATGACGGAGACAAATGGCTCTGAACCTGTCACAAAAGGATTGTTTTCTAGAAAGGGAGCTCCGGTGAAAGGAGGCTTGTCCCTCTGCCCAGCCTCACTGGCTCCTCTCCTGGGGCTCCTGATTGACGTGGGAATCCCTCCTGCGTGGCTGTGACTGGCGGGGAGCTTTCCCCATCAGCAGCTGCCTTGATTCTACAGCAGCTGAGTTACTGTATGGCAAAGAAAGAGCACCCGACAAAGCCCACACTGAACAGCCGGAGCGCTCCTCGCCAGCACAGAGACAAAGCCCACGGGGAGCCGGGGGTGCCCCGACGCCTGCCCGGGGCAGCAGCGGTCGTGCAGCACCTGCCCCCCTCGTGCAGGGCCGGGGGCACACGCGGGCTCGGGGCGCTCGCCTTGTCCCACCACGTGCCCACACACTGAGGCCACTTGTTCCCATCTGATCGCAATTAGCACCGTGCCAAATTCCGTGTGCCCCACGCTAATTCGGGAGGATGGGCATGTCACACCCTGCCAAGAACTACAGCCACCACTGAGCCAGGGCCTGCCGACCCTTTCATTAGGCTTTTGTTTCAGAAGTGAGGGCTTGTGGACTCCCCTTCTTTGTCAGAAATGCCTGTGGAGGCACCAGAGGAGGCAAGAACCTCAGGTCTGGCCTGAAGGATGCTGAGTGTGTGATGGAGCAGGGCAAGGGACGGCTGCCACACCCCCTGCTCTGTCATGGATAACCTGCAAATTTAGAAAAATCAACTGCCTCCAAGATGCTGAAAGGCCAAAGCTGCATCATTGCTGCAGAGCTGGTGCGGGTGCTGTGGGAAGGGAGCAGGGAGCACGTCCCTCCCACCCCTTACCCCAAACCAGACACAGAGTGACCAGCCAGGACACAGTCCACACTGCACCCATTGTCCCACCCCTCCCCAACTCTGGACAGCTACAAACAAACCAAATGCTCTCAGGACAGGGTTGCACCCTGATCACACTGGGCTGCACCCTGATCACACTGGTCTGACCACATGCAAGATCATTCTGAAAACCTGAGATGAAAACGGAGAAAATATGATTGGTTTCACTAATGCCCTGTATCAGATGCACTGTGCTGTGCAGCAGCTGCTCCAGTTCCCAGGCAGCTCTCAGAGGAGCCATCATCACCCCACACAAGGGAGTGGAGATGCTTCTCCAGTGACCTGCTCAGGCCCCATGCCCAGGGGCTGTGTCCCCCTGCAGACCAAGCCACGAGGGGTGATGAAAACATGCTCCTTGCTGCCTTTTTGTCTCCAGCTGCCATTTGAACATCACTCCTGATGTCATCTGAGGATGCCATGATGACAGCCAAAATGCCATCCACAAATTATGCCCACTAAGCTGGTGATGTTCCTAACATTTCTGGGTGGTGTTTCCCACCTGCCTGATGATGGCCAGAATAGAATCACAGAACAGTTTGGGTTGGAAAAGCCCTCTAAGCTCATCGAGTCCAACTGCTCCCCCAGCACTGACCCATGTCCCCAAGTGCCACATTCACATGGCTTTTAAATCCCTCCAGGGATGGGGACTCCACCTCTGCCCTGGGCAGCCTTTGCCAGTGCTGGAGAACCCTTTCCATGAAGGAATTTCTCTCAATATCCAACATTACACAGACTCAAGCAGTCCAGCTTTTGACAGACCTGTCTGCAGTACCCAAGGCTGTTGTAGCCTGTTGTAAAACCTCAGTAATTCCCACTGATTCTGAGGAGAATGCTGTGAATTACCAAATTTGTCAGGTTAGCAGCACAAGAGCAAACTGTTCAAACAGACAGAACAATGCTTCACAAAATGCAATTTAACTTATTTTCTTAACTGTGGGCTGATTCCTATTTATGCTAATTCATAACAGATTATGAACTCTATTATGTAATTGGAAAAATGACCATAAAACTTTCACAGTCCTAGAGAGGTTTTGGTTGTCTGGTTTTTTACACTCCATTGCTTACAAGGGCTGGCACACACATGGCTGGACCCGTGTCCCCAAGTCACCCCACACAGACACAGAGCCACCATCAATTGCAGGGCACAGCTCCGCTCCACGCAGCAAATGAAGCCATTTATCGAGCCCTGGTGTTGCTCTGTGAGGGACTGTGGGAGGGACATGGATCTGTGTAGAGGCTGAGGCACACCAGGATGTGGCCAATTGCCCCATCTCTGGGACTGTTCAAGGCCAGGTTGGATGGGGTTTGGAGCAACCTGGTCTAGGGGAAGGTGTCCCTGCCCATGGCAGGGGGTGGGATGAGATGGGCTTTCAGGTCCCCTCCAACTCAAACCATTCTGGGATTCTGTGATGAACACACTGCTCTGTTCACTGGAGCGCTCCCACAAACATCTGCCTTGGATTGGAGAGGGCTCCTCTGGGTCACATCCTGCTTTGCCTCCTTGCTTGGGAACAGGACAGACAGACAGTGACTGACTGCAGAAGGGAAAGATACACAGTCAGCACCTCAGGGAGGAAATCCCTCAGCAGAGCATTGCAGCAGGACATGGAGTTGTTACGTTTTAAATCCTGGTTTTGTGGGTTTTTTACCCCTGGGTGTGCATTGCTGGCAGGGCCAGAGTTGGAGTGAGGGGCTGGGTGTGCAGCTGCCGTCCAGAACCGGGTGTTTGAGCTGTAATTGGTTTGCAATGATTGTATCTTTTCCCGTGTTATTGCTGTACATGGCCGGGTTTTGTACAATACTGAAAATCAATAATAATGCATGAAAAAATGTTCTCCCACCCCCCTTAAAAGTTAAATAATCTTGTTAGGATTCTGGCACTGCTATTTTTAATCAGTTAGTCCATGTTTTTCACCCTGAGCTCAAGACACACTGGGGGTTACCCACAGGACCCCCTGACTGCGGAGCCAGTGCCGTGTTCCTGCTGGGGCTGATGGGCAGGTATGGCCAGGGGAGCCCCTGCCCTGTCTGACATGCACAGGGACATGGCTCAGGCACTGCTACCTGGGCAAGTCCAAGGTGGTGTCACCTCTGTCACCAAACGTTCTGGCTTACATGGGGGAGTCAGACCCAGGAGGGAAGTTGACTCTACCCCAGTCATGGGGAAGCCCATGGCAGGAGGAGCCAGAGCTCCCTGCCAGGACAACACACCTCGTGCTGCTCTGATGCTCTCTGCACCTCCCTCAGGACCAAGGCAAGCAAAGACTGTCCCAAACATACACAGTGCCACCAACACTGTTGTTTTTTTGTTTGCTGACGTATAAAACAAATCACAGAACTGCAGAATGTTTTGTGTGGGAAGAGACCATCAAACTCATTCCACCCCCTGCCATGGGCAGGGACACTTTCCACTAGACCAGGTTGCTCCAAGCCCTATCCAACCTGGCCTTGGACACTTCCAGGGATCCAGGGGCAGCCACAGCTTCTCTGGGCAACCTGTGCCAGGCCTCACCACCCTTATAGCCAAGAACTCCTTCCCAGTATTCCATCTAACTCTGCCCTCTAGCAGTGGAAAGCCATTCCCCTTGTCCTAGCACTCCAGGCTCTTGTCCAAAGACCCTCTCCAGTTCTCTTGGAGCCCCTTTAGGCCCTGGAAAGACCTCTAACGTCTCCCCGGAGCCTTCTGTTCTGCAGCTAACTCCAAGTAGAATAAAAGTAGAAAAAACCCCCACAACAGCCTATTTACTCTCCACTCCAGATTAGGATTGGGATAGAGATGGTACAGGAGGTAATGAGCGTGATGAGATGAGAGCAGGGGAGCTACTTAAAGAGATTAAGGGATTCAGGGCAGTGTAATTGAAAGGGCCGATGGCCTCACTGTGGCCTTTAACAGCTCCAGGAAAAGGAGCCCGACCTGCTGCAGCACCCGGTAGCAAAACTGGGCAGCTGGGAATGCCCAGCTGGACAAGGGGTAGGACACTCACAGATAGCCACAGCACCCCAGCAAAGGGTCATCCTGACCTCTGGGAGCCCTGGTACAGCCTCATCCCTTTTTGATATAAATCCACTGCTTTTTTCTAGTTGGGAACTGACCACCAAACCCAGAGCCTGAAAGAAGTGTTTCATGTTAAACGGAAACATTTATATTCCTGAAGCAAAACTACAAAATGTTTTGGGTTTTATAAGAATATTTTGTTTGATGCAAGCAAAACCTTTCATTTGGACTGTGGGGTTTTTAAAATGTTCTGTTTCAAGAGAAAACCTTGCGAACAAAACAGAGACATTTTCATTTTTTCTAATTTTTCTAAAATATCTTCACTTTTGTTCAATCTCTTCAATTTAATGTAGCTTTGCAAACTTTTAAAAACTGTTTTTCTGAAAACAAATTACTTCCCTGTATGTGCTGGGTCACTGCAGGAGCCTTTGCTCCACCACAAACACACACACGTGTCTCCGAGTTAAGAGTGTTTTGTCACGTTATCCTGGCCCCACAGTTTGGAATTCCTCAGGAATTAAAGCCTTACATAAACACAGCATTTAACTCCATTACAGTATAATAATGATTTTTAAACAACTTTGTAATAGGTTCTATAATCTTTTTTTAAAGTGCATATTATTGTACTGTCACAGTTTCCTTCGCTCCATAACAGCCCAGTCAAAGCAACAGATACGAAGGTAAACACAACTGGGAAGGTACCGAGTGCTACGTGGCCCCTTTCCCAGGTTTAGAACTTGCTTCTCCCAAGTGCCAGCTGCTCCACAGACAGGCCATACTAATTGTGGGACAATTTGTGCATTCTTAAACTAAAATATTTTTCAGTTAAAGCAATGCATAAATTATTTATTCATTTGTATTTGCATTTAAATAGTTGAAAAATGTCCAAATTAACTGCTTTGAAAATCGTTCCAGAATTTCCCCCTAAGCTGTGACCTTGTGGCCAAGTTTAATCTTAAAGCAAATTGAAAGAAGTGTTTGTAACAAACACGTCCAATGGCTCTGAACGTGCTTTGCTCCAGAGAACCAATGCAGCCATTTGCAAACTCAGCCAAGGGCTGCATTTGAGGCCCCCACTTGGGGTTCAGACCCGGGGTTTCCACCAAGTTACCCAATTCTAGAGCTGACAAGCCAAGATTTTGTTGGGGAGGTTTTATCCATCCTACTTTGCGGCTTCCTTAAAGCTCCTGCCTGCGCCGAACACAGTCCAGCCTTCCATTAAAAACCTTCCCAATGCCAGTGGTTGTGGTGGAAAACACTGAGTGTTAGAAACCAGAATTCCAAGGAAAATAGGAACTACATCGGTTTTAATATTCTGTACACTTGTGTCAAATCTGAGCTTTAGGGAGCTCAACTCACGGCCCTGACAGCAGTTTTATTCCCATCACCTCTAACCCTGCACGTACCTACAACCAGTTCTGCACCTCATGGCCCCGGGCTGACAGCCCAGCCTGACCACAGACCTCCAAAGCCAAACACTGTTTGGTTATGGTCTCCACAGCAAGTTTAGCTGCAGGGTAACAGCCTGTCCTTCCTTTGTCATAAATCTGGTTCCTGCAAACAGCAGAAATTACAGCAGATTAATTCCTTACACCACCCCTTGCAAGGAGAACTGCTGAGAGGGAAGGGAGAAGCACAGGCACTGCTCTAAGATCTCAGCCAGCAGCAAAATGTCAGGAACCAGCAAGAGAGGTGGTTTCCTGACAACATGTGTCCTGATACCAGTACCCCCAGACAAGGGGGAGCTCCCATGCTGACAACTCTGCTCATTTCAGGAACAGAATGACGAAAATAGTTATAAAAGAGAACTCCTAAGTGTGTAGAAGAGGACAAAAGACAAAAGACTTTGTGAAATCTTCAGTGAATAGTCATGTAACTAAAGAAGTAGCCAAGAGGTTTATTTAATATTTAAAATTAATAGTAAAATTCTAAGATAGTAAACGTCTAAGTCAAGAGAGCAGGATGGACTGGGTTTAGGGTTCCTAACTTAGCAACTAACTAACATTGGTTCTTTGGCTCTCAAAGGCTGCGGACTTCCAAGTTGGGAATATCTCAGGGTTTTGGCCCCACAGTAGTCTGACCTCTAGATTTGGGTCATGGCATGCTATGAAAAACCTCACACGTCCTTGCTGGACCCCTGGGCAGGGCCCTGAGCTCCCCATGCCCGCCGTGTGGCAGGTGCTGGGCTGGGGGTTGGCACAGGAGAAGGAGCTGTTGCTGCTGGGCCTGCATCACCGTGCCAGGAAGCACCAACCACTGTACAGTGGATCACTACTCACGTTGCTGAGACAGGGGTGAAAAGAAGCTGCCCTCTCTGCCTGGTGTAATTGCTATTTCTTTTACACATCTTATAAGAGTGTGTGATTCTTTAATAAAACCTTCGAGAAAACATCCCAAGCTCTCCCTCTCCCCAAATACTCATGCCTCAATTTATATAAAACAAAACCGCTTACCAAGAAAAGCAAAATTATTAAAACAGAGATCTAAAAAGTACAGGAGGCATTTCAGATTCCTGTAAGTAAGTTTAAAACTTGAAGGTAGAAAAAAAATCAAACGCCAATCAAGAGCATATGGACTTGGATGTAATTTCTCTGGCATGGCTTGCTTGCTTTCCACCAACTTTCTGAGGTACTGGACAATCCTGAAAGACATTTGCCCAGAGAAGTTGTGGCTGCCCCATCCCTGGAAGTGTCCAAGGCCAGGCTGAATGGGGCTTGGAGAAACCTGGTCTAGTGGAAGGTGTCCCTGCCCATGGCAGGGGGTGGAATGAGATGAGTTTTAAGGTCCCTTCCAACCCAAACCAGTCTGGGATTCTGTGATTCCAAGATGAAAAGACTATCAAAGCCTCCACTGCTACTTCAGCCCCTTCTCACTGCAGGGTCTCTGGGTTAGAGCCCTCTGAGTACCACAATCTCTGCTTCTGTCCCTTCTCCTGGCTTAGGGGTAGCCCCTGCTCAAACACAGAAAATACAAAGCTTTTGTCAGGGAATGGCTCCAGGTTGGGACTGAGGTTGGGGTGTCAGAGGGGAGCAGCTCCCCACGCTTGCAGTGCACACATATCGATTACGAGGTTACCCCACCTTCCCCCCTACTCCTTCCTAGAGCAGCAGTTTCCCCTCCTTCCCTCGGAACCCATTTATTACTCTCATTTTAACATTCTCCAGTTCTGGTGCCCACGACTCCAGCCCCTGCACGGCAGCGTGGCCCGGCTGACGGCCCGTCCGTGTCCTCGCACCAGCGGCAGCAGGAGCAGCATCCCAGCACAAAGGCAGGCGCTGAGAGCCAAGGCGATGCTCGGTACCTCGCTGGCTCACGCTGCTCGTATATATCTTCTGTAAATAACCCTCAGTTTTCACATGGATTATTTAGACTTTCTGATGAAACTGCAGAAATGCCACTGCGGTGGCCGCGCACCCAATCAGGCGGCGGCTCCCTGACCCCGGCACCGCTGCCATTAGCTTCAAGGGGAAAAACCCTCCTCGTCTCTCGTTATCCCTTTTTTTATGATCTAGGATTCTGTTAATAATGACTCCGTGTTACATAAAACAGATACATTAATGTCACCAAGTCCCAAAAGTACTGAATCAAGCTGACTCCTTCAGAAAGGAAGAAAGTAATAGATATGAGCCTTAATAAGAGCGCGGATCCGAAGGACGGGAAGGGCTCCACCAGATCGCTTTCTCCTTCCTATTTGAAACAGGGGATTTAAAGGGCCATGCAGCTAGAGAAGATCAGAGTCGTGGCAAGATGACTGTGAACACGCCATCAAAGGGAGCAAATCAAACGTGATTTTAGGTGGTGCTGCAAAGGCACGCTCAGCCTGCTCCACCTGCCCGCTCCGCTCCCAGGTGCTAATGGGGAATGGAGATGGAGAGGCTCGGCAGCCCCACAACCTGGCACTCACCTTTCATCTCCGGAATGAAAGTGCTGGCTTAGACCAACAGCTCTGGAGAAATAAGTTGCCTGGACTCAGTTTAGAGGAAAAAGTGGCCAAGTCTTTGACCTATGCGCATGGCTGAGACTATTTCTATTCTCCTACAGCTGGAGCAGATGCTATCATTAAAAGCAACACCCAGTGATCGTTAGTGCTGGACAAATATTAAAACAGAAGGAAACCTCTAATCAGAGTAACAAAGATATTTAGTGGTAAAACTATTCATGTCTGAAAGCTTCAGAAAAGAAAACTCAGGACAGTCTGGCCAAGTCATCTGGGACAGAACAAGACGCAGAAGAGTGCCATGATCAGAATCAAACACTGGTGGTCTCACACAGATACAGGGTGCAGACCCTGGTGTCAAAGCCCCTGTGAATTATGGCCAGGGAACACGAAAATGGATTAATAAATTTGTATGCAGTTGCAAGTATTTTAAGGAAAAAAAATTACATGTAAACCAAAGTCATGTTTGGGGGGGGGTTATACCAGCTGGAGAGAGAGCAGGTATTTTGATTCCCATCTCAATGAATTTAGGAAAGGGTAAAATCCTAAGGCCAAGATGGACATATAAACAGATGCAGCATATTTTGTACAGTGGCACTAACACCTTCTCTAGGCTCCACCGACACATCCACTGTTCCTGCTGTGTACCAGAAGCACCTCTCCCAGCAGACAGAGCCTGGGAACAGCTCTGTACCAGTGTTAAATTTAGACTCATCTGTACAAACAAATCCAAATTCAACTCCCCTGACAGAGATACTCCAGAGGATTAGGTCTATTAAAATTTGTATTTTGCAATTACTTGAGTTTGCTTTGCTTCTTTTCGAGGTTTTATGCTAAATTACATGGGTGGAAGATCAAGCTTTGCTTAAAAGATCCGGTTTTTCTGAGTTGTGCCACTGTTAGAACAAATTTTAAATAATGTGATACAATCACCATTTTGATTGATAGGGTCACTTTTTAACCAGTCTGTGCGTGTTTAATAAAGCAAAATCTGACTTAATCTACTAATTTCTAATTTAACATAAATAAAGAACATGACACATTAGCCATTTTTTCTTAATTCCCTACTGTAAGATGCTCAAATTGGGATGAGGTTTGTGTTTATGCAGCACACAGTGACCACCACCACCAGCACCTTTTGGGAGAAAAAGCTTCCATCTCTGCATCTGTTCCAAATTCACAGAGTGGCCGTACTGGTTCTGATCTCAGAGTGGTAGGAGGATTAACTTGTGAACAACCAAAAGCATAATGTAACTGGTAGGTGCAATCATTTTAAGTGCTAACTATCTTCCAATGATGGCAGATAGGAGTTAGACAGCAATGAGACTAAAATTGTGGTTATTTCATTATTGCATAGACAATGCCAGCCCTCAAAGCATGCCAGGCATTTTCCAGATCAGAGGAAAATGTGATCCCTGCTCTGAGAGTGCCTAATCTAAAAAGTCAAAGATGAAAAGAGGGAAAGGAACTCAGGATACAAAGGAATCTATGTAGTGACAGGTCCCAGCTTGTTATTTTAATTAAAAATATGCTAAATCCTTCTTTTTGCCTCTTTCAGCCCTCTCATCTCAGCTCTAAGCTTCAATTCCAGTGTCCACATAACCTTCCTAATCATCCACCGCTCCCTCCACATAAAGGAGTTCTTTGGAGCCGGAGTCGGTCTGGGAACAGGATATGTGGCAGAAGGTGACACTGGGTAGGATAACAGACCCCGAAGACTGGAAATCCAACAGATCCAGCCCAAATGTGCTTCCAGGGAGCCACGTATGTCCTGCCAACAGGGGCCCTGGAATTTGGAGGCTTCTCGCGACTTACAGGGGGTAAACTGAAGAAAAGTCCATGGCAGTGGCTCCCCTGCACCTGTTCAGCTCAGGAAGTGCATCTCCTTCCCCAAACACCATCTGCCTCCTCAGAGGCCCCTGGATGTCCTCAGATGGACCATCAAGTCCTCTAACATATAAAACCTACTTTATCAATGATTAGAGTGAGCCAGTGGTGTCATGCTTGTTTAAATCTTCCAAGAGTTCTACCAGAGCTCAGGGAGCCCACTGCTCCCTTCCTGTTGTGTCCCAAACTCAAGGCAAACGACTGCTAGCACCACTGCCTGTGCTGTGCTCCCTGGCTGCCCCTGGAGCCCACTGGATATTCCTTCAGATGTCTAACACGCACTGAACACAACTGAGGTTTAGAGAGAGACAGAAATCAATACCACAGCTTCCACCAGGCACGCTGAGGGATTATCTGTCCCACGGAACAGCACAGACGGCTGAATGGGAGAGTCATGACTCCGAATAACGCACGAGGTTTATGAGGCTGGAGAGCAGCCTCTGGCCCTGATAACCTCCAGCTGGCCGGGAGGAAAAGCCGGCAGTGGGAACACGCACGGCCCCGGCAGGGCCGGCACGGTGAGGCAGCGGCAGGGGACCCGCGGGGCTGTGAGGTCACACTGAGCACTGCACGGCCATCGGTGTTTTCCACACCTCCACTGCAGCTGGGTGATGTATTTCAGCTCTGGAGCTGGAAAAGGAACCCAGAGTTGTGGATTCCCCACTCCTGGAAGTGTCCAAGGCCACCTTGGACAGGGCTTGGAGCAACCTGCTCTAGTGGAAGGTGTCCCTGCCCATGGCAGGGGGTGGAAGGATATAAGCTTTAAGGTCCAACCCAAACCATTCCATGATCCTATGATTCTAAACCAACAGCAGCAAATGGCAGGCAAGGCAGGTGGCACAGGTGAGATGTGAAGGCAAGGAGATGAATCCTAGGAAGCTGCTGGAAAAACCATGGAAAACTGCTTGGCTCACACCATCATCAAAGGAGGCCCCACAAACCTCTAATAACAAGATACAGAATCCTGTGTCACTGCTGATAACTTCCTCTGTCTTCAGAAATCAGATGTTTATTGATCTGGGAGCTCTGCAAAAGCATCCATGTCTGATGGGCAGATGCAGGGTTAGGACAAGCACTTGGAGAGCAAAGTTGCTTTTAGCTTAGCTAACATCATCTGATTTTGTGTGGTTCTGTGAGCAAAGGACTTGTTGCTCCCTATTGCTCTCGTGTTTATTGTGGTCACCCTGTTGGGGCTCCAAAATCTGCAGACATGAGTTTATCTTTGTCTTTAAATTGTCAAAAATCATGAGAAAACAAGGACTCCAAGAGCAGAGAAAGGGGGAAGCAACGTCCAGAAGGCCTCCAAGGTTTAATGAGGCATCAGTACTGCATTTAAATAGTTTGAGAGAGGTCTTTAATGTCTTCTGAGGTTTCCAAAATTTCTGAAATTTACCACCCTGCAGAAGGTTTCTGAGAACCCTGAGTGAATAAATGCTCTGTAACTCCCTCCCAGAGCCTGCACAATCCCAGTCACAGTTTCCTGCACTGCTCAGGAAGCATCGATTGTCCACAGGACTTGCAATGTCATTCTGTGAAAGCACATGAATCCTTTACAATCCACATTTCTCCCACAGTGAGAGAAGAGCAATGAGACAACAGAGGTGTAGGAGAGCAGACAAAGATCAAGTAATATGCAGAAAAATGCCTCAAGGTAATTTTCGGTCACAAGCCTCTATAAAGGATTATTTCTTTTTATTTAGCTTTCTGATTTTTCTCAAGTGAATTACCATGGGCGGGGGAAGGCATCAATACTTCTCAGTACAGCAGTTGAACAGCTACAGCACAACAGAAAATTAGCAAGATGCCCTTTTATATGTATCTTCCACAAAATCAGCCCTGCTTATGACTGAACATTGCTATTATTTCACTTCCCCCAATTCGTTGGATTCATCTCTCCTGATGTCCAGCAACTACAACTAAAGATGATGCCGAAGCCCACACTGCCAAAGACACTCACACAACTTCCCTCTGCATTTCAGAATTGTCTGTAGTCCAAGGAATGCTGTAGGCTGTTTACCCTGAGTAAAATTTGAATTCATGACCAGAACAGGTCTGTGCCTGCTGCCTGGATACACAGGACCAGTATCCAGGACAATGAGCTCTGAACTTCAGCTCCAGCCTTGAGAGCTGCTTTGGACTTAGAATCACAGAATCACAGATTTTTTTAAGGTTGGAAAAGACCTTAAAGATGACCAAGTCCAACAGCCAGCCCAGCACCACCACGTTCACCACTAAACTGCCTTCAGCTGTCACATCCAAAAGTTTTTTGAACACTTCCATAGATGAGGACTCCATGGCTTCCCTGGGCAGCCTTTTCCAGTGCTTGACAACCCTTTCCATGGAGATATTTTCCGTAATATCTATTCTAAACTTCCCCTGGAGCAACTTGAGGCAACTTGCTCCATTTTAGGAAAATCCAGTAATTTTGAATGTGCTAACCAATTATTTTCAGAAAAGGATGCAAGAGCTGACAGGGTGGAAGCGGATCAGGAACGTGCCTGCCCTAGCTGTGACTGCTGACGTGACCCGTGAGGGAGGGGACTGCCCGGGGCAGGGGTCAGAGCTGTACAGCTGAACACACGTGAACACTGCACACCCATTAACCGCCAGGCTGACGACCAGGAACCAGCTCTTTTGCCCCAGAATCCGCGGTGGAAGCCGTGCCACGGGCCCACCCTCGCCCTGTTGCTCTGGCGGGGCAGCCGGTGGGACCGCGGGGTTTCACGTGTCCGTGTCCAGCCCGCTGCCCCCGCCCGGGGCCGTGAGGGGCACAGCCTCTGCCCTCCTGGCCGGGACAGAGCGAGGTCAGACGGGCACATCGCCGCGGGTGAGACCAGCCTCCAGCTCAGGGAGCACATCGCTCCTCAGGAGAGCATCAGTCCGTCCCACCCCCGCCCCCGCGCTCCTGCTCTGCATTAACCTAAAATACGAGCGCTGTGCTCGCCCCCAGAGCTGCTGCTCCCAGGGCCTGCCCGTGCCCTCCGCCCGCGCTCCTTGTCTAAGGCATCGTGTCCCTGCCAGTGCACGGCCGGCGCTGCCGGCTCGATCCCCGCTCGCAGCGATGGCCCTGAGCCGCATCCGCTCGGAGCCCAGCCAGGCTCCCGCCCGGAGCTGCTCCCGCCCGGAGCTGACCCCCTCCGCGCCCGCCGCCATAAATCTGCTGCACCTGATGGGAGATGGGCTTTTTAGGATCTCTCCGGGTGCTTTGAGGTAGCACTTCTATGAACTCCGTGCCACAATAAATAACGCTACCTGCAATATGTCTTGGGGAACGTGGCAGCAGCCGCTGTCCTGCCATGAATTTTTATTCTTTTGCCGTCTGGAAGATAGATTCCAGATACAGCATTTCCCCGCACTTAGTGTCAAATCTCTTTACCCCTTTGCCCCGGCAGAATGACAGGGACCACAAATAAAATAAAAGAATAAAAAAGAAGCATAGGAAAAATGGCCTGAGAGCAGAGGCAAAGCACTAAACTCCCCTCTCTCTGCAGCTGAGCAGCTCCAGAGCTGACAGCAGTGACTAAGACAGGGGCAGTTGCAATGGGAAAGGGCAATTTTTGTATACTGATGCTGAGATTTCCACAGGAGGACTCCACAGAAAGGAGCATAGAGATAAAACTGCTATAAAGAGCATAATGTACGCAGGACCGGAGGACATGGGAAGGTGGGTTTGTGTGCCAGCCCAAACTGCTGTGCCAGGGATGGGGAAATTAAGTACTGACCCAATAAAGGGGTTTTTAAAGAAAAATCCTTCCTCACTATAAAGAAAAGGGTCACGCACAATGAGTAATGAAACAGTCGAAACATTTGCAAACCTTGCCCTGCAGATCTGATACCAAGGTTAGAGTGCAAAGCAGGAATGCTGTAACAATTACCAACAGGAATCCTAGGAAAAAAGGCATTGAACTGGCACAAGAATCCTGTCAGGTTCATTGGGATTGCTGGGAGCCAGTGTGTGGGACACTCTGTGGGTCCATAGCGGGGCCGAGGGGTGCAGAGCCTCCTTAACCAGCTGGATACACTCAGAGCTCATCTCCAGCCTGGCTGAGGAGGGTGTCAAAGCGGCAGGAGCGGGAGACACACCAGAGGGTTGTGCTGCCCTTCAGGGGGACCTCAATGGGGCCAACAGGACCCATGGAATTCAAGAGAGGGCAAAGCCCAGCCCTGCAGGCAGGGAGCAGAGCGCCCAGCGCCAGCACACGGCAGGGTAACCTGCAGAGGAGGGCCTGGGGCCCTGGGGCTGTCAGGCTGACCACGAGCCAGCAGCGTGCCCTGATGGCAAAGGCAGCCAGAAGGGCTGGGATGTGCTGGGAGGAACACGGCCGGCAGCTGGAGGGAGGTGATGCCACCCTTCCCCTCTGCTCAGCACGGCAGAGGCCATGTCTGGAACACCAGGCACAGTTCTGGGATCCCCAGTGCAAGACAGACACGGATATACCGGCTTCGTGGGGCAATCCCGGAGGTGCCTTCCAGCCTCAGCAAGTCTGGGACCTATCGAAGGGCCAGGCTTTACTTTCTGGTTGCCACATATAAGCAGTTGAGTAAACTACCCATAGGACTCCAAAATACAGAAAAATACAAACACAGGCAGGTAAAATATTATTAGTTGTACAATTCCATTGGGACTATGAGAAATATCTGCTCAAACAACAGGATAACACCTGGAAAAATTCTTAAAATGTCAACAGCTCCAACTAGCCAGGAGTTCACAGTGCACAGGGTTTTTTTTTCCTCTTAGTTTCCCTGTCCTAGATCAGTGACTTATAGAAAACCAAAATAATGACTTTTCCACTTCTGAATATCTGGGCTGCAGTACAATCTTATCTGAATTTGAAGACATTATTTTACTTTCTTCTTTTACTCTGATGAAATTACCAAGTTTCATGTCCCTGACATCTAAAAGATATTAGGGCCAGCACTCCAGTATCCTCCCATTAACACACACATCCAGTTATAACACAGAGCAGGGCAAAGACCTCATTCTTCTGCCATCAAGTCACCATGGTCCAGACTTTGAGTGAAGCCAGAATCCATCCATGCCATGTGAAATGTCCCCTTCAGCAGGTGTGAGCCCAATTCACACCAAAAATGATGACCCTGTGGTTAGAACAGAGCTACACAGCTGCCTTAACATCTGTCCTCTTCCTATTTCCACCTCTGAAATTGAATTTTAAACACTGGAACTGAGACTTTGTCAAATGTGTATTTTACTGAGAAACAGCCATATAAAACCAGCCCCCTGAAGATGCCGAGCGACGCTTTTGCCACACGGCAGAGTTAAAGTGGAGGAGATTTACAAGGTCATTGACAAATGCAAGTATTGATTGAGTATTAAAGTGTCTTGTGATTAATACAGCCTTCGAAGTAATTAGTGCAGAAGATCTCTTATATCTCCCCATGTCTAAATAATGTATCTGTGAACATGAAGACCCCCTGTCAATCACTCCAGCTGAGGCCAAACATCATCTCACCTGATAACTCATTTGGAAACTGGGCTTCCTGCCTGCTGAATCCTTCAAAACCAGCAACTCTTCCCTAATTGCTGGGGGTGACCTATATTTAGAGCCTTGCAGTTCACTAGGTGGGTAGAGGGGAAAGAGAGAGCTAAGAAAAATGCTAAAGCACATTATTCCTACAACAGCAACCAAGCCCAGGAGAAATTCAGAGACACTGAACAGAACTGGCCAAGGGACCCATGGCAGGAACATGCAAACAGCATTTGCTCAACCCAGCACACCATTCCCACATCCCATGGAGCCACAGAACACAACATGCCATTCCTACATCCCATGGAGCCACACAACTGTCTCCCATTCACACTTAGGTAACAGTTTAGATTTTTCCATGCAGTTAAATGGGAATTATGGAATTGTTTTTTGATTCTGAGAAATACGTATGCTAAGATGGACACGATTTCTCCCAGTCTCCTATGGTTTTACTTGGGAAAGAGGTGTTCCACTTAGACTTTTTAAGCACTATCTGCATCCGTCTCACTAACAGATCCCAACAGAAAACAGGACTAGAAAGAACCTCAGAAAGTCACTAAACTGATCTTTCTCCCCACAGGCAGAATCAACGACACGTAAGCGTCCTTGTGTCCTGGCACCCTGGACTGAAAGCCTGGGGCATGTTAATCTAACAACAAACTGCTTATGAGCTCTTGATCAACGTGGCAGTCATTGGCATCCTCTCCAATTTTCTCACTCCCTGAGACTTGGGACCAACAGGCTCATAGCAAAGTCTAACTACTCCTGAGGCACAGGAGTGCAGGAAGAAGAAAAACTCAAATTCTAAAAGGAAAATTTGCTCCAAACCCAGAAAAACTTCAGAACAAAGTAGATAATGGAAAAACAGAGGGTGGAAAAAGTGCCTGCAGTTTGTAGGAGGTACAGGTCCAAAGACAAAGAATACGCACAATCCAACTTGAAAAAGTTGTGTTTTGGAAACATTACTGCTCATTCATTTCCCATTTTTGGCAGCTATTTAAGGAATACTATTTTTTTCATTATTACATAGTGGAGATAAAAATTATAGACAAGAATGTGCTGAGAGGAAGATTTTAAAGACCTTAAAAAGTCACTCTGCTCTTCCCACATGCTCAGTGACATAACAAACCCACTGTGTAAGGGAGCTCACATTCCTCATAGGGGCTCCACACTCTGTATTTAAACAAAGTCTCCAAGCCCCTCTTGTTTAGTCCTTGGAGCAACTTCTGCAGAGGGAGAAACCCCAGCTGGTGCCAAGGACTCAGCCTGGGGCTGGCAGTCCTGGTGTCCCTCTCTCAGCTCTCAGTCCCCACCAGAGCAGCCTAAATCCAATGGAACTGAGGTCACTGGTGGGAAGATCAGGCTGCTCCTACAACTGCATGTGAGCTTTCCCAAAGTGAGCCAGTGCTAATGGGTCACCTGGATCTGGGAGGGAAACATTCTGCTCCAAGTGCCACTTCAGGAAAATAAGCAGCTTGACACCTTCTGGGGACGTTTTGGAGCCCATGAAGCACCAGGTACTCATACAGTGTCTTCTTAATCTCTTTTGTACCATTCTCTTTAGGCAACTGCAATCACTTGGTTCCTCTGAAGCACACTCTGAGGTTGTTAAACATTTACTGCTCATCAGGTAAACAAGGCTCTGGGAACTCATTTCCTTCCAAGTCATCCATTTCTGAGCTGCTGTTTGATTCCAGGTTGGAAAAAGCCAAGGGCTGAACTGTGACCCCACCATTTCACTCTCTTACACTTTCCTCCAACAGAGACCAAGGACTGTTGTAAAATGTCCAAATATTCTGGAATTCTGCAAACATCACACACTCTTCCTTCATGGCCAGTGCCAGTGGGTGCAGAGCTGCAGCCAGAGCATTCCTGGTTCCGAGGAGAGCTGGGAACCCAGAATCAATGAACAGCCCCCATCTTCCACTACCTGTTGCACTTTCTGGGGTTAAAATATGCAACAAATGGAAGTTAATCATTCTCATACCTAATCAAATCAGAGCAATCTCTAAACCAATTTAGAGAAGGCAAAAAGAAGGAAAAATCCTCCTTCTTTGGCAGACAGTGAAAGAAATCCAAACCTGAGACTTCACAGAATCATAGACTGGTTTTGGTTGGAAGGGACCTTAAAAGTCATCTTGTTCCACCCCCTGCCATGAGCAGGGACACCTTCCACTATCCCAGGTTGCTCCAAGCCCTGTCCAACCTGGCCTCGAACACTTCCAGGGATGGAGCAGCCACAGCTTCTCTGGGCAACCTGTACCAGGGCCTCACACCATCACAGGAATTTCTTCCCAATATCCCATCTAACCCTTGCCCTCTGTCAGTTTAAAGCCATTAAAACTGGGACTTTTGGCCTTTTCTTTAGATGAAGCACTAGAAATATTCTCCTGCCTTTAGTGTTAATCTCACTTTTTTTTTCCTTGCACCTGATAATGTCCCATAACTCACTCTCCCTTCTCCTCTTTCAAGTTTATTTATTATGACTATCTTACCAGCTATTGGTTCAACACACTCCTCTCAAATATTCATCATTTAGTTCTCTGGGTAAATCATCTTTAATCAGCACAGCACAAAAAATAGTGTAATTATAGATGCTGGATGCCATTACACTCAGAAGAAATTAAACCTCATCTTAAGCTGTCCAGTGGTGCCCTGAAGAGAACAGGCTGCAGGAGGGGAGGTGACCCAGAGGTGAGTGCCACATGTGCTTTTAGGGTCTCTGAACCCAAGCAATAGGGAGGGTGGAGAAGCACAGAGGGAGAAGGAGAGAATCCACTATGGACAAACCAAGAACACCAGAACTTCTTGTGAGGATGCAGTAAATGCATCTTTTTTTTTTTTTTTTTTGAGCCTGTTCTACTTTGTGCCAATTATGGCACTTCTAATGAGGAGGTTTTTTTAAGGTAAATAATTCTATTTTAGTAATACTAATGGACAAAGCCTTTACTGATCGATTAAGTCCAAGAAGTTATTACAGTAACAAAGATACAAACAGACTCTCCAAGTTGCTCAGAGGAAGCAGTGGGGCACACTCCTCCAGCTGGCACCGAACCACTTAAAACTCAACAGTACCCTTGGATAAAGTGTCACAGTTTACCCAGGTTGTGGCAAAAAATGCCAGAGGAGACATTTCACCTGCAGACACTTGGTATCCATCACCTGCCATCAGCACATGGCAGTGACAGCCCCGGTTCAGCCCCGACAATGGTCAGAGAGGCCCAGCAGGGGAGGCTTTTATTTTTTTTTTTTTTGCTAATAATACATCTGAGGTTTAGATAAGTAACTAAGAGGAAGGAGAGCTCCTTCTAGTCCATCCTGCTGCCGACAATTAAGAAACCTCAAAGTAATTTTTGAAAATGTCAGCGTCTCATTTAGCAAAGGGATAAATAATGAATGAAGCATAATCACTGTCCTGCGCTGGTGGTACAGCTTCGCGGTGTCATTAGTAAACTAACGGTATAATATCTTCGTGTCACAGTTTAATTATATCTTGTAATTAGTTTCAGCAATGGATTGCACAGAGTCAGGCCCCCTGAGCTAAACAAAAGGTAATAGAACTTTCAGAGTCCTCGCATAAATCAATTATGAAAGTGTCCTGTGTTATTTGAGGCTTGTTTGCTGTAATTTTATGCACAAAGAAGAGATGATCCCTGCTGCCTACGGAGGGCGATTCACCTCTCCAATTGCCTGCCTAAATGAGCCTGAGTGCTGCAGGGGCAGGGGCAGTGCCCGCCTGCCCAGGGGGTGAGGAGTGTGTGAAAGCATCCCTGGCCTGGCTGAGAGCACCACAAACACAGGAGCCTCACGTGCAGGCACAGGATAATAGGAAGAAATCCTTCCTCTGTGCGTGGTAAGGCCCTGGCACAGATTGCCCAGAGAAGCTGTGGCTGCCCCATCCCTGGAAGTGCCCAAGGCCGGGTTGAATGGGGCTTGGAGCAACCTGGTCTAATGCAAGTGTCCTTGCCCATGGCAGGGGGTGGATCTAGATGGTCTTCAAGGTCCCTTCCAACCCCAACCATTCTGGGGTTTGATGAAATGCAGACATGGTAAGATGGCACCATGATTTTCCTTTTGTTGGTGCTGATGTGTTCCAGGCCAGCACCGACAGTGGGCACTGTAATCCTCTGTGCCCAAGGCTGCACGTTGTTGTTGCATTTCAGTTCACTACCCCGAGGATCACAGCTCCACCCAAACAGCACCTCCACCTTCCTTCTCCCTCCTCTTCACCCAGAGTGAAACACCCCTGCATGAGACACCTGATCTCTAGTTTGCATCAGCACATCCAGACAGATTAGATATTAGAAGAAATTTTTTCCCTGAGAGAGTGGTCAGGCATTGGAATAAGTTGCCCAGGGAGGTGGTAGAGTCGCTGTCTGAAGTGTTCATGAGGTGCCTGGATGTGGCACTTGGGGATATGGTTTAGGGGTGATTATGGAAGTGCTGGGTTGATGGCTGGATTTGATGATCTTCAAAGTCTCTCCCAACCTTGATGATTCTGTGAAGACCAGCTACCAGCACTGGTTTCTGGCCCAGTGACTGTCTTCAACCTTTCTGGGGTTGTTCTTTGTCCTGTTTCATTCCTAATCTTACTCATCTGCTGCCATGGGAGAGAACCACAGGAGAGCCCTGCTGGAAACGGATCAAGGCAGACTGAGGGGCCCATTGAGGTTACAGAGCTGTAATTGCAGCTGATCAGAATCTGCTGCCATCCCATAGGTTGCTACTTGAGCTCTGGAAATTTTACAGGAGACACTCTTTTCCTAAGAGCTCTTTTTACCACACCAGGATTGTGGATAAACAACCCACACCTGTGTAGTGGCTGGGAACGACCCCCACCACCCCAGCCTGTATGCTGTCATATAGTTTCAGGGAAAAAAGCAGGTCGAATTACTGGGATTAAATGTATAAAATAATGTTTCACATTTCAGGCTTAAGAGCTGTATTATATTTGCATATTTTTTTCCACAGTCTTTTTAAGAGTCCTACGTGTTCTGTTACCGCTCCTCTGCGTAGGGATGCACACACGAGGCACTCGCTGCTCTGGTGTCTGAGTGTCTGAATCATTTATCTTTTCATGTTGCTCCTCTGCCCCCACTGCTTGGTGTTGGAAGCTGCCTATGTGATGTGGGATGGACAAGGTGGAAAAAAAACCCCTAAATAAAATGAAATCTCTCAGTGTGTCTGACTTTGGCCTACCGAGACCTCCAAAATCAAAAAAGGCTCATAGGAGCAGCAAAGGGCTGTCTGGGGGTCACCCAATCCAGGGCTGAGAGTCTGGGATCCCCACTGTGGGCAGCAGAGACAAGTGTGGAGAGGAGTCTGAAAGGTGCCAAGACATGTAATTGTCTCAGTCCTGATCAAGCTGCAGAACACACCGGGGTCCTGGTTCAAAGCCCTCCTCAAGTCTGCCTTGAAAGCAAATCCCGTGGCACGCTGGCCTTGCTGTTTATACAACAACTTCCAGGTTTAAATGAAAAGCTGCTCGCTAAAGCAGCCGAATCCTCCCATTGTGAGCCCTTCAGCAAATTTAACAAAAGGAAAAGCACGGAGTGGGGGGAAAAAAAAGGAAAAAAAAAGTCCAGTCCTCGAAGCGGTGCTGCAATCCGGCTGGTTGCCATGGAGACATGATGACTTGTTCACATGGCAACATACCTTCGGTCCACTATTAAAATGATGAGAGTAAACTGGGTTGCACTAAGTACAGTGTGTGTGTATATATATATATGTATGTATCTCCCGTGTGCTGGAGCAGCCGCTGCGGGAGTTGGGACGATGCCGGCGGGGGAGGAGGAAGCAGGAGAACAAAGCTGGAGATGGCAGTTTTGGGGGGCAGGGGAAAAACAAGGGGGGGAAAAAACCCAGTTCTAGATGGGCATCAGAGATAAAACAGCTACCCAGACGATAAATGAAATCTCACTTGGATATAAAATCTGCCTTTAGAAGCCCAAAGGATGTTTTCAGTACATCACTGATGTGTTCCAGAGGGCACTGAACTTCTTTAGGAAGTGACCTCGAGGAGCCATGGCAAAAAAATGAATTGGAATAGGGGTGGAATCACTGGAGACCCCATCAACACAAAACTAATTGTGATAAAGATAAAACTTAAAAAATAGCTGCCGCAGCAGTGAAATGCAATCACGTAGTTTGTCATTTACATTAAAATCCCAAACAACTAGCAAGTGGGAAATTGTGCAACATCTATTTAGTCACAGTGAATACCCAAGATTGCCAAAAATATATCCCCATTGTCATGTTATTGGTGGGTTTTCTGCAATTCTTTTAATTTTAACAGATTTAAACACTTCCTTCTGATAGCACAGAAAATTGTGATACCACTGGGGAACTCATCATCCACTTGTCCCTCGTTTAGATGAAGGACAGGATGAATCTCTTTGGTTTATGAAGCATGTACATCATACAACAGACATGAGAAAGCCTCTTAAAATATAAAACATGAGAAAAAAATACCCTTAATACAGATTCTACTTGAATTTAACTCACAGAATGAGGGTGCAGTGAGGCTCACCACGGGTGAGGAGGTGCCTTTGGAGGCTCTGCTGAGAGCCCCCAGCATGGAGGGCATGGAGGCCCTGGATTTTAGCAGATGTGAGAGCAGAGGAGGACTCATTTCATCTCTATCACTGATGAAACAACAGCTTTGTCCTACTCTCCGAAACACAGTGAATGATAATGGCCTCGTAAGGATGGTAAACTGCACATGGAAAAAAAGAAAAGCAACCTTCTGGTGTCTATCAAGCCATCACGACAGACACACTCATCTTTCCTCCTGAGGACCAAAACAGCTACAAAGTGCCTGAAATCATTAAGCTGATGAAAATCCCAGAGGTGGGCTTGGGCTAAACCTCAAGATTTCCCAACCAAAAGGCATCAAAGACCAACGGCTCACTGTTCATTTGCTGTTTTCCTTTGCTCTGCACACACCTGTGCCCAGGAAGTTTGCCTTTGCTTGGGAAGCACAGAGCCCTTCCCACATGGAGAGACGTTCCCTGCCCATCCTGGGCCGTACAGCGAAGGGAACAGCCATGGGCAGACAGGCAGGAGAGAGGATGGCAGCACCTGGAAAGGCCATGCTGGAACAAAAAGCCTTTTAAGTGCATCTGTACGTCTCACAGCTACATCTGCACACTTGGTTTGTAGGGGCTTTTCAAACAGGAAGGGGAATCTGTTGGTTTAAGGTAAATATCATATTTTGCATGAGTCAATATGACAGTCCTCGCAGGAACACAGGGGATAAGGGCTGGTCTGGAGGCAGTCTGGGAATCTAACTCCATGTATTGGAGAAGAGGTCCCCTTTTTATTTATAACAATGTTTAGTCCATAAACTAAACAGTTCAAATGAACTTGGGATCTTTCAGCATGACTCACTGCTTTAACCAGACCTGCAATTTGATGTCCAGTACAGAAGTTAAGACTGTAACTGACCAGAAAAATCTGAAAGTAAAGAACAGGCTTCACAGTTCCATTTTGTAAAGACTGACATGAACTGTAGGAAATATACCCACAGTATTTATTTCAATTGGTCTAATTCACAACTTTCAAAGCAGGCACAGAAAGTCTTTTGCAGTGCTGTTCTCTCTCATCTCCTCCTGCTCCCCTCAGGCATATTCAGAGATGTTTTGCTACTTTCCACTTCCCAGTGGTTCCACACACACCTGCCCAATCCCTCCTTAAAACAGCTGCTTCTACAAATTGCAATAATCTTACATTAAAAAAAATAACAATTCCTACAAAGAGAAGAGAAATGGAACCCAGTGCTCTGATTCCTAGACTTTTGAGGATAAATCTAATTTTAGAAATAAGATTTATCTGAAGGCTAAATTAGGAAGGAATTTCAGCCACTTGAAGGAACTTCATTAATGGAACAGGAACCTGCAGGTTCACCAGTGAGCCAACAGGTGTTTAAACAATTCCTGCTACCTACACTCTCACGTCGACTTTATTTTCAAGTTTCACTCAATGATGGAGTTGTTCCTTAGCTCCTTGTGTGCTTAGCCATTTAATTAAAGCAATCCATATTGAATTCATGTCCAGATGCCTTGACCAGCAGATCCAGATCCTCATTGGCATGCCAGCTGCTCAAAGAAGAGCACAGCCCCTCGCATACTAATCAGAGGGGAAGGCAGTGATTCATCAGCCCGCGATACTGCTTCAGCATCTACAAGCACTTATGACATGTAATTGCTGGTGCATAAGCAAGCCAGGCCACATTAAAAAGCCCACAGATAGTCAGAGATAAAAATTAATGACTTTTGCTTTGTGTAATCCTGCCTGTGTTGGGGGAGGGGAGGGAGACCGGGATTAATGGACAAATGTAAGGAGGCACAAAGGAACAAAGAGTTTCTTGGCCTTGTTTACATATTGAACAATAATAATAAAAGAAAAGTGACAAGTTATGGGAAAGGCAAGTGTGAATTTTCGGCACGAGTGAGTTGGAAGACTGCTTGCAGTTCATTACGGATGCAGAATTTCCATACTCATTATTCTGAAACAAACCTCCTCGGAAGGCCCTTCTGGGACCAATGGCAGCAGTTTTTATTATTCATCTTTTGCTGGTATTGAGGATGTCATTAGAAGAGCTGCACGGCACGCAGGCAGAGAGGGGATCACTATCTGGGGAGGAATAGCTTATCGCTCCTGAGGCTGGAGCAGCCACAGAGCCAGGGTCACAGTGGGCCACGGCTGCAAAACCAGGCAAGGAGAGGGAGGTAAATCAAGGACAGCAGACAAAGACATGATGTAATGCACCCACAACAGCAGCTTCTGCAGATCAAGCGCTCATCAAAATATTCATGTGCCAACATTGTTTTTTGAATCTCCATCTCCCTGTCCCAAGTCCCCTTTCTTCCCCAATGAGAGGTATGACGACAGTGATGTTTCACCCTCCTTGGAACAGTTGTGAAGGAAAATGCAACTTTTCTATTTTATTTTTTTCTTTAAGATTTGCTTTCTGAAACCTTGGTGAGATATGTCCAAGGAGAACAGTGAAACTGAAGTTACCTGAACCAGATTCCCACTCGGAGGGAACAAACATGATGCCTGTGATCGCACATGTAATCAGACACTTGGCCTCACCCAGTGTCCACCTCCAGCCCACCAGGCACCATAAGCTACCTCAGCAGCTTCTAGGGCTCTACTGATCTCAGTAGAAACCTGCCCAGATCTGGGAGCAGAGTTTCTTGGCATGAAAATTCCAAGTTACGTGTCCAGCTGTGCGTTCTCCAGCACAGAGGGAGGTACCTCTGGTTTCACTTCTAAATGCTGGCTCCACTTTGGACTCTGATTTCAGTCCACTTTAGCCACTACACTCATCCAAGAAAGGCAGTTTACCACCTGTTGAAAGGAAGTTTCTTCTCTGTAGCTGGGGAGAGTTATTTTAGGACCTACTGAGTTATCCTAATTGCATTTATCTTGGCACTATGGAAAACTGCCATTGCCATGACAATAGTGCTAAAAAAAAGATGAAAAAAGACTATTCTCTAGTCAAGCATGTTGTTCATTTTAATACATAAATAAACCTTTCCCACAGAGGTCAGCTATGACCACTGCATGACATGGAGGTGATGGCACAGACCCAGAATGTGGTTCAGCATCTAACTCGGACACAGCAGGACGGGTGTTATACAGATACCGTCCTTTATGCAGTAGAAATTAATTCACCTTCCATTTGACCCCATCTCCCAACGGGTAACATCTGTACATGTTACTCTGGAGGAGCCCTGTGCCTTCCCATCCTTTCACAGCCCCGCAGAGCACCGGGACTCAGGGAAACAGAAAATCATTGCTATCGGCAGGTGGCTGAGCAACCACTCAGAGCCATCACTTGTGTTTAAGGTCTGCTGCTGCATTCAACCTGCCCCTCTGCACACCTCGCTCTTTATTTGTCGCTTACACCACCTACTTCTGTTTTGCAGAAATATTTACCGTGTGCAGGTGAGGAAGCAGAAGCTGCAGCTGCATCCGCAGTCACCATATGATTTATTTACAACTGGGGCTTTGTGGTGCAGCCAGATAAAAGAGGATTAAATTACGCTCTGTAGATTAAGAGTCTGAACATATAAAACTCCTAAGCCTTTGTATGCTAAGCAAGAACTTTGACTCCCATAGGAGATGCAAAAGAGATTCTGCATACACAGAGAAGACTTGGATTTTTTTGCTACCCCAGTGCATCTTTACCAACCAGAGATATTTTCAAACTGGTTTGGAAACATTTTATCAGCACCAAAAAAGTTAAACTGAACCATGATGTCCAGTGCATTTTCATCTCAGTTCCTCCATACACTGGTTCAAACAGACTTTCCCATTGTAAAGATGTTATCCCCAATAATACAGTGTCTGTATATCCATCCCACTGCTCCCTGCCCACTGGAAGAACACTGTTCTGGATCTTCGCTTACAGCAAAATGCACTAACACCACACACACCCAACCCCTTTCCTGCCCCTCTCTTCTCAGATATCATTTACAAAATTCATGCAAAAAATTCTCTTTCAAACAAATTATTTCTTCCTCGACCTTATCGTCCAATATTCCCTTCACACTTTCAGGAAAAAAGCAAGAAAACATTTCTGTTTGATGTACACATACAGCACCTTCTGCACTGGAAGACAGAATGTGATGATAACCAGCTCCACAGAGAGGTTTGAAGTTAATCACTGTAAGAGTCCACTAACAGCTGTTCCTGGAGTTAAAAACACAAAACCAAAGTTTCCCACGTAAAACTGTTCAAGAATGCTGGGATTTTCTATACACGTTAATGGTTGGGCATTTTAAGGTGAGTATTGTCGTATCAGCATTTATTTCCTTTACTCACAGGGTGGTGAGGCCCTGGCACAGGTTGCCCAGAGAAGCTGTGGCTGCCCCTGGATCCCTGGAAGTGTCCAAGGCCAGGTTGGACGGGGCTTGGAGCAACCTGGGTTAGTGGAAGGTGTCCCTGCCCATGGCAGGGGGTGGAACAAGATGAGCTTTATGGTCCCTTCCAACCCAAACCATTCTGTGACTCCATGAAGAGACTGTTGCTGAAGAAGTGTTGGAGAAGTGCTCCCTGATCCAAGCCAGCCCCAGCTGCAGGGCGATATCAGATGGGAACGGCCTGGGAATGGCTAAGGAGGGGATGTTAATGGTAATCACAGGTAACTGTCTCAGACAGCCAGAAAGAGAAGAGGGGAAAAAACCTGAAGTAGCTATCTTTAAAGAGAACAAGCAGATCTGAGTAATCCAATTTAGGGGAGATAAGAGTCTGCTGGTAGCACTGTCCTTTAGCTGGACAAACGCCTTCGTTCAAGTGTCAACCCCAATCCTGGGGAGGTCAGCGTGCGGGGCCCGCAGCCTAATGGACTCCTCAATTGCCTGAGTGGATTTCCCAACAAACACGCTGGCCCAACAGAATTGATTTTCAGCCAGTGAACGGGTCCCTAACGCAATTACCCTGCAGCGAGTGGCCCAGGGCCGCGGTCAGCGCCAGGAGGTGCCTCGGCCCTGCATCGGCACAGCTCCACTTGTAATTGTTTAAACAGCTCTGGAATTCCTTTTGCTCTTTCTCAACAGAGAATCATTATATCCCTGTTTAAAGAGGTCTGGAGGGACCTCAGAAGAAACTTTCCCTTCCAGCTTTGTGTGCTAATGAAAAAAATCAAGTCTTAGCTCTCTAATAGGCGAATTCAATTTATAACAAGCAAATACAATCATCTCGACACCAGCACTGCAACAACACTCGCCCGGCTGCTGCTGCACATGGGCTCCTGCCAAGGACAGCCCAGCACAGGGACACCTGTCACCTTGGGGCCCCATCACCCACAGCCTGGCTCAGGTGCAGAGCAGGCTCTGCTTCCAACCCAACGCAGAACTCATTTCCAGGCACATGAATACACAGGTTAATTCCTTAATGAAGCTCCCACAGTGCCTTTTCTGGATGTGCTGACAGAAATCAAACCACATCTAGGGAATCTTTTGATACAGAAGAGCCAAATCTCTGCATGATACAGTAATATTAGATTTCTGTACCAACCAGATGTAGCAAGATCAGCTTTGCAGTGTTTCTTCTAATTTGTTTGGTTTTTTTTTCCCTCAGGGAAGGTTTCGTCTCACTCTGAGAGTCAGGAGGTAAAACCAGAAGATCTGAGGTTCTGAGAGATGTACAAAAAACCCCCAAACCCCAGAAGTTATGTGCACAGGACTGCCCAGTGCTACCTCCTGCCCTGGCAATGCAGGGCTCCATAAACCACTGAATGAGGACTAAGAGCCACCACGGTGGGTCCAACTGGAAGCCAGAGTCCTCTTTCCAGCTATGGCCAGAAAACATGGGTACAAGGGCAGTGCAGCTGCTCAGGGACTCTCCAGATGGCACTTCATCTAGGCTCCTGTGTTCAGTACCCACCAATGAACCCCTTCTCCATGAACTTCACTTATTTTGAATTCATTTATTCTTTTGTCCTCCACAATATCCTGTGCAATAAATTCCATGAGTTAATTCTGTGCTCTGAGAAAGGTACTGACTCAGCTTTAGTTTAAACTTCCCCCCTTTGGTGAATACCCCACTTTCTTCTAATTGTTCCCCAATCCTTTTTCCTGTGCCACTCACAATTTATAAGCTGCTACTGCATTTCTCCACCCCATATATTATCATGGATTATGAATTCCAGTCCTTTTAGTCCCTCTGCTCATGGAAGATGCCCCGTATCCATAAACAGCCTGATGGTCTGATAACTCAGTTGGCCACTTGCACACTTTCAGGAAAGGCCCAGCATCCCAATCATCCTTCTGAGGCTGCAGCACTGATGAATAGAGAGCCCCTCCCATCTCCCCTCCAGAGTGCCAAAGGATGTTCTACCCCTCAGCTTTTCACAAGGACCCGATTCCATCCGTGGTGCTAAAAAATTCTTGGCAAACTGAAGCTGCAGCCATACAAAGCTGCAGGGATTGAGGGAAGCAGTGCAGATGCAACTAGCCCGAAGCTGCACCTGAGCAGCCAGAATCATTCCTCGACAGACCATCTACCTGGATGGAGAATTCACTGCAGCCCAATTCCGTGCTGGCTCAATCCATGTTCCCTCCAGTCGGTCAGACGCCGCTCTAACTGCACTCTGCTCTCCCTGTCACTGTTGCACAAAGCCATCTGTCAGGTTCTCAGCCTGATTTCCCTTTTCCTGTCTTTCCCCAAAGTAGGAGCAAACGGGGCCAGATTCCAGCTGTATTTTTCATCCTCCAATTAGCAGGCTCCAATTCATCACTCTGAGTATCTCCTGGCATCAGTGCTGAGATTCCCTCCTCACGCCTGGTAAATCGGTCTTCATTTAAAACCCTCTCTCTTAGCCCTAAATGGAAATCAATTCTGCAAGTTTAGCAAATAGTTAATTACTCCACAAAGAGGATTGATTGGCCTTTGATCACCAGAAAGCTCTGTAGTGCTATTAGTCTCTTTCATCTGTGATTAAACCACAGAGAAAAAGAAACAAAAACTAAATTAGGCTTCTCCTGTTATCCTACAAATATTTAATGACGGGATAATCTCCTAAAGGTGCGATCAGGGGATATACATTCCGCCAGGAAACGTCTCCAGCTCAACCTTGAACCCAAATTCTCTCCCTGCAAAGAGCCTGGCAACGAACTTTACAGAGGCACAGAGCTGAGCTCAAAGGGACGCTTTGTAGTACACCCTCTTCTTGGCCTTTTCTTCTTTCCTCTTCTTATGTACGTTTTAATGCAGATAAAGATTTTCCCAACGGAGCCCTGACATGAATAATAATAATAATAATAATAAAGGCTTCCTTTAAATTCAGTTTTGGCTCTGCTGACTTTCTCAGCAGGACAAGCCTGTGTCCCGTTGATTTGCAGCATTGTACAGAGCTGTTTTCCCAAATGATGGGATCCTCCCACTTCAGACAAATTTCAAATATCGCAGTCCCCCACTGCTAAGCCACTCTAAAATTCAGTCCCAGGAAAGCATAAAGCTTTCCACACAGCCACTGAGCCACACTGCAGCAGAAGGGAAGGTCAGATGGGAAGGTCAGAGGATGGAGAACATGGATAAAGCTGCACTTCTCATGGTCCAGGTAAATCTAAGGTCTAGGAATGTTCCTCTTGTGACACTAATGCAAAGCTCGTTAGGGATGGCTAGCACAGGCTCTGTGCCCATCACTGTCCCTCACAGCCACAGTCATGGTTACCGGGTGCATTCCAAGCCTCTCCAGAGCCCTTGGCAGCCAGGGCCAGGGCCATGCTATTTGGTGCTGCATCAACATGTACTCATGAGTTGCTTCTTTCCCAATACCACCAGAATTTTTGGAGAACCATGGAAACACCCCTCCAATCTGCTCTTCACCAGCAAATTTTCCTCAGCTGCAAAAGGGTGCTGTTCCCAGCACACCCTCCCGGATGCAGTGAGGAGGGCTGAACTCAGCCCCAGGCATGGAGAGTCCCAAATTTCTACAGCCTTTGCCTCCCTGGAGAAAGTAACACCCATTGCATTTGGCCACCAGCTGGTTGTGGAAGCCAGTCCCCCAAAAGTCAGTGACACTTCCATGGCTGATGGTGCCAACAGGCAATTTGAAAGGATCATTTCTGCCATCAGCATGGAAAGCAAAGACCTTGTTCTGCAGGTCCATAAGGAAGCACAGCACACAGCCATGTATGCAGGAGAGGGGTAGACAGATATCCAGGAGAAGGTCAGACTTCAGGAGATGTATTTTGCCAGGTGACCTGACTGGTAAGATTGGGAGGGAAGGGATGGAGCTGGTAAGGCTGAAATTCTTGAAGTTTCACAACTTGCTATGAAAACTGAGAAAGTTATCACAACTTTTTCTAGCAATAAAATGTCATAATATTCTTCATGCAAAAGAAAAGAGGAGCCTCCTGACATGTTTTCAACTCTCGAATGGCAAAGAGTCCTTGAGGGGCCGTGCCACGCATCAGGCAACAGCAGGCGTTAATTAGCCCAGATTTCCTACTGAATTGTTGTGTGCGGGTGTGCGGGTGCGCGTGTGTTTTTCTTTCCCTGGGTGTCTCATTTGCAGAATGTTCAATCATCCCCTCTCTCCTCCTGATTCCGCAGCCGTGTGTGCTCCTGTGCGACTGCCGAGTCCTGACACCTGTCAAACAGTGCCACCGCAAATTGGACGTGTCAGCCCCAGTGTGCTGGTGCCAAGGTGTGAATTAGATGGAGTCTCTCACCGCTGTTCTCCTGACCTCTCCGCTCCACTACTAGGACATCCCAAGCCTCAGGGTATCAAAAACCAAAACACAAGGAAAAGAACCCCACACACCCATTGCAACCATCGTGGGTGTGCAAGGATTTAAAGGAACGCTTTCTTCTCTAAATGAGGGGAGGATTTAAATGACCAGAATTTGTGAACACGCTTATTGTATCTGCAAAACATCTAGAAATCGGTTTTGCCTCCTGGTCTGTGCCATACCAGGAGGCTCTAGCGGCCAGAAAAAAAATGGGAAGTGAGTAGTTACTGGAGCTTTCAGACGAAAAGACTCACAAGTCATTCTGCACAAAGGAAAACAAGTGTTTCCGTCCTGTCCATTGATGTGGTGGTTGTGGTCACCAGCAAACTGCGCCAACAACTCCCCAAACAATGCACGTGGCTGAGATCACCCCCATTCCCGGCCCTCACCTTGCGTGGAGGTTGGGGGGTTGTTTTGTTTTTTAAAACAACGGCTCCCAGAACAAAAGGCTGATTTGTGCAGCAGGCAGAGCTGGGGACCACCTAGAGCACGGGGCTGCAGCCCCATATGGTGCCGCACAATAACAAATAAGAACAACAATCAGGAAAGCTGCACCCACTTTGCTCGGTACGGTGTTCTCAAAGTTACACAGTACGAAGCAATTATCCCAAAGTGGCAATTTTATTTGAAAATAACATTTAAATTAAAATGGGCATTTCAGGGCCTCCTGCTGAAGAGTGACATGGGCTGTTCAGGGGCCCACTGTCACTTTGTCAGCTGTCACATGCTGCCTCCTGCTAAATGGGCGCAGTTTGCCTTTACCCTTTATCCAGACTCTTAAAAATGCCGCACGCATTTTATGAAGACCAACTAAGTGGGATTGCATCTCTGACAGCTGTTCCAGCTTGGATTCGGTGAAAGCGCTTTGCATACATCTCTCTTTCCTGCTAACAATTTGGATAGATAACAAAGCTGGGGGGAGAGGGATGTGCCACAGGGACAGCGATGGAACAAAGAGCTTGCAGGCCCCAGTCACCTGTGAGCCTCCTGCCTGGGGTAACACCAACCACAGGGCATGTTTCACCAGAACGCAGCTCCGTGGCTTTGGTTAACTGACTTCTAGGTCTCCTGACTCCTTGCAGTAGGCAGCTGTACCTCCTTCAAATCCCACCCCAGCCAAGTGTCCCAGCAGAGCTGGGAAGAAGTGATGCTGCCCTGGCCTAGGTCACCAAGAACTAGGGATCATCAGCACAAAGCTGACAGCACAGTCCGGATTCCAGGACTATCTGGATTTCTTTACACTTGGTAAATTCTGAACTGCTCCTTAAAATTTGGCAGTTTTCTTGGCAGTTTTCCTTATTCTCTCCCCTCCTCCTTTTACCAACACATTTGACTATTAAGACTTGATGTGTAACAAATGCTGTCCTCAACCAGCACATCGCCACAGTGAACCTTTGTGCTGTAAGTTACCACCTGCACAGCTCTTACCACAACCTTCTCTTGAGTTCAGTGTTCCCCAAACCTAAAATACCTTTTAAGTCCCAGATAAGCTCTGGTGCTCCTATGGACACCGTCATATATATATATATATATATATATATATATATATATATATATATATTCCTCAGCACACACAGACACATCCAACAGCTGACCCAGATTCTCTCTAGTGTTCCTTTTGCTGCTGAAACACCTGTACCACACAACCACTGAGGCTGGAAAAGATCTCTAGGATCATCGAGTCCAACCTGTGACCGATCCCCACCTTGTCACCCAACCCAGAGCACTGAGTGTCACGTCCAGTCATTCCTTGGACACCTCCAGGGATGGGGACTCCAGCACCTCCCTGGGCAGACCCTTCCAATGCCTGACATCCTTTCCATGAAGAAATTCCTCCTGATGACCAACCTGAACCTCCCCTGGCACAGTTTGAGGCCGTTTCCTCTCATCCTGTCCCTTGTTCCCTAAAAGCATAGCCTGACCCCCACCTGGCTCCACCCTCCTGTCAGGGAGCTGTAGAGATTAAGAAAGTCCCCCTTGTAGAAACCTTTTTGATTGCCCTTCACACCCGTGCTCAGCTTCAGCTCCAGGTGGGCTTTGGCTTTCCTCAGCCTGTACTTGCATGCTTGGGTATTATCTCTCTAATCCTCCTGAACCCCTAGTCTAGGAGAAGGCAATCCCTAAAACCGAACCCCTCTTCTCTCCAGGACCATATCCCATAGGATAAGGGAAAATGTTCTGATGAAACTGGCAATTCCTATTGGCAAGGCAGAAGCAAGGGATCAATTCAACATAAGGCCAATACTGTCTGAATTGATTCCCCAGAATCACTAGGTACTACGGACTTTGTAGTTATAGAGAGCTAAATCACTAAATATTTTTAAAACAAAACCTTCTTCATAAAAAATCTCCTACACAATGGAGCTGAAGCATCTGGTGGTCACCACAGCTCTTTTTTTTGAGGCTCAAGATGGTGGTTTCCCACCAAGGCGGCCAGTCTTGGGTCAGAAGTTTTCCTGCTCCATTAGTCTCCCAGTGCCTCCATTTCCTTCCACAACATGAAGGTGTTTTCAGGCTGGATTATGTAACAAAGATTTTCAGAGCTGAGATTTTCACATCTATGGTAATGAGGACCACTTGGAATAGATGGAACACGTGCAGGAAATCTACTGATGGGAAGTAAATTCTAATTTCTTCCTGCTTTTATTGCTGATTAAAGTGAAGAAATGTCTGTAGTTTGCTCCATTTTGTGTTGTGAGATCTCACATAATCACTGACAATAGTTTAAGGTATTATCTGATCTATGGAAGCGCACGTATTTAAAAAGAGGTAAAAGTCTTAAACCCAACATATTAAACATGAAAGGGGTGTCTGGTTTACTTGTTCAAAGTAAGGGATTTTCTCCCAGGAGTGACACATCTATTACTAATTAAACCATTAATTTATTATGCAGCACTTGCAGAAAACAACATATTTGAAGTCTGAAAACGTCTGCTAAAGAATGGAAAATAATTTGGATACAAGTAATTATCTTCAGGATCTTTCTTTACACTGGAAGATGCTAAACACAATTCAAATGTTGTTTTCACTGAGCTAAGTAACAGTCACAGTGTCACTGCCAATGCTCAGGCAAAGCAGAGCAGGAACAGGGAGTCATTTTCCAAAACGTGCCCATTTCTGAGTCATTTTAGAGCATGTGCTGAGAGACAGACAGACAGACAGGTCCCTACAGCTTCGAACTGTCAGTCTGCAGGATGGGCCTTAACACGAGAGATTCTCTGTCAGAAGGTCACACAACAAGCTGTCACTTGGCTTCCCAAAATCTTGGTACCGGGTGGAAGGTGAGCTTCTCCATCCCCTTCCCAGTCACCAAACATCAAGAGTGGTCAGTTTTTCTGTTCCCCATAATCTAAAATTCCTTGGAAGAAAACCCACTACATCTTATATAGCTATACGTATAGTATATACACATATATACATATATATAAATACATATATATGTTGTTGAATGGGAGGAGATGGATGTTCTCAACCACCAGCAGAAACGCGGTTGTCTCTCCATGAGGATTCAAAAGCTATCCCTCTATCTAAAGGTATAATCCAAAATCTTGGCTATCACATCAAGAACCCCACTCGGCTGGAGCAGAGGTCCTAATCTGCCCCGCAGAGTCTCTTTCACTCCAGCTTTCTCAAACACTGAAGTCCCTATCTCAGCCATCAGCTTTCACTCCAGCTTTTCTCTGTCATCATACTGAGATTTTTGTCTACCTTTAGCTTTCTTTCTCTAAAAATCTTTTACTAAACATCTTCATTGCTAAAATACTTGCCTGGACACCCACTGCTTGTCACACATAAAATGGAAACATCCTTCCTCTGCTCTTAACAGCTTCATATTCCTCCGAGAGCTGGGGCAAAGATAATCTTCCAGGTTTATCACTGTGACATTGCAACTGTCTACAGGTGCTTCCTTTTTAGTGCATACATAATATATTTATCTCCCTCCTTTATAGTCCCTTATGATCTGTTCTCTACCACTTCTCCATTGGTATCCAGCAGCTAATTCTGCTTTTGTACTTTCCTTTCCATCAGCCTCCATCACAATTTCTTTCTGTCTTCATGTTCTCTCCTGTGCTGCTCTTTTAACTGGGCCTTCTCTACAATTCATAAAAAAGACCCACTATTTTTAAATTGTTTGTTAAAGCTCTCCTTTTCTGTGCTGGCTGCAGTTCTGCCGACTGTGTATGGACCCCACTGCTGATCATTCCATCCCACATCCCCCCAGTTTTTGTGTGTGTCACCTCTTGATTTCAGCAACATTTGTCACTCATCTCAGACTTTACAAGGAAATCCCTTGGGCAGAGATTGGTTTTATTCCTACAACTTTATCAAAACAACTTTCTCTGTGAACTAAAGCCTCTTCCTCCCACAGCACATCTAAACAGAGAAACAGCAAATCCACAAAGGCTGCAGAGGCACCAACAGGACACAATGGTCTGATGGCCAAGTAGGTTCACCAGGAAAACAATCAGCATGACAGAACCTGTGTTAACGCTGGAGATGTGCACAACAGACAGGAAATGGAGATACCGACACAAACAGGAGTTTTCCTTCTGACCCAGCAGAATCCCATCCCATCCCAAATGATCTGCTTAGTAAACCAAGCTGTGTGAGGTTTCATGGGCAAATGTGACACTGCTCAGGAGCTTCAGGCACTGTGGCACATCTTGCAAAAAAGGGGGCTGGAGAAGGAGAATAGGATCAAGTAATAAAACTAACTCCAAACTCATCACGTTCCTTCCAGCTTCTAAAGATTTGGTCTCTGTTTTATGAGAAATCCAACTCAGGGTATGGTGATGGCCAAAAGCAGGAGGACCTCAAGGTAAACACATGCAGCTTATTGAGCTCATCAGAGCTCACTGAAGGTGTGGACAAAGCATGGCAAAGAGACTGTGCAGAACACAGTGAAAACATGAAGGAATTAAGGAATAGATAAATAAATACCAGCAAGTGAGAAGATGAACCATGATTAGAAGCAGAGCTACATAAACCCACAGAGGTGTTCAGAGAGCAGGCCAGTCCAACTGTCAAGTGATTTGAGGAGGGAAACAAAACAGGTAGAATGCCATAAAATCAAGATACATTTGGGAGAAAGGAGGAGAACAAATCTTTTTTTTTCCCTTGAGAATACCTGCCCTATTGGTACCTTGCTGGCAGTAGCACAGTGCTGACAATTTGATGCCAACAGCTCTGCACAGAAGGGCAGCAGCCAAACTGTGCATAGGGAGGGTGGGACACACAACTGTGCCACATGTCCAGGAACACTCCAGATCAGGAAATGATGGTGGCCAGCGGCCCCTGGGCAGGGTCGGGGTGCAGGGGCACCTGGCTGGCCTCACACACAGCTCCATCCCCACTGCAGAGCTGCCTCAGCGCAGCTCTCACAGGAGGAGCTTCAGCACTTCTGAATGTGATTAGAGAAAAGACTGGAAAATGGGATCCTCATGTTCATTATGAGAAAAGTAGTGCTTGAAATAAAGTCCCAAATATGTTTTGTAGCTGCCTTAGATATCACCATTATTAGTGGCCTTAAGAGGTGCAAGAAATTTCTATAACTAAAAACGTAACAAAGGACCAGAGTACTCGGGGAGAACAGTAGAAAAATCAAGCCTTTTTTTTTAATATATTTTAAAGGTATACGGTTCTTGCGATTTAAATTTACCACCAAACCTCCCAGCTTCTCCCCCAGTGTACCAATTCAGAGCTACTTAGAAGGAAAAAAAGGAGAGAAAAAGGAAAATCATTAAACAACCCCCCAAAAAGAGGGCTCAATGAGGTCTCATTTCGTCGTAATGAGCTCCAATTTAACATGATCATTATTTCTGACATTAAAGGCCTGTGAATAGTGTCACATGCCCAGAAGCTATTTTTTTTTACCCTCTAATGCCAGAAATAACAAGCTGCAGTTAAGGGACAGTGAATCAGGGTCTGTAAAATTACATTAAAATAGGAATTTCACTACTGATAGAACGACTCTTATCTAGGCAGCCCATTCTGAAGGAGGTTTTTGGAGTGTGTGGTTATTGGAGATGGGGCTGGTACCTGCCAGCCCTCACACAGCAACAGACCCTCTCTGCACCGAGGAGAAGGAAACCAGGAGAAGGCACAGAATCACAGACTGGTTTGGGTGGGAAGGGACATTAAAACTCATCTGGTTCCACCCCTGCCATGGGCAGGGACATCTTCCACTATTCCAGGTTGCTCCAAGCTCCATCCAACCTGGCCTTGGACGCTTCCAGGGATGGGGCATGTAATCCATTCTACCATTTGACCACTTCATACCCATGAGCTTATCAATTTCTTTAAAGCAGTGCAACAGCTTTGCATTGAGAAACTTCCATTTACTAAAGCTCCATCATGTCAAGACTCCCTGTGTTCCTGCAAATTACAGTTTTGAGATTCCTATTTTTCCACAACAAAAATAAAGTTTCCTGATCTGAAGTTCCTCACGTCACCCTGGAGCCTTTCTTAAGCCCTGTAATCACAATCAATTCCGTCAGTGCTCGGCCACTGTCACGTACAGGTTACACCACACAGTAATTTGGTTGTTTTGAATTTGAGTTCATTAACTGTTGGCATCTTGTCCTGACAATTTGCTGCAGTTGTTTTTATTGATTTGGTTTAAAACCTTCTCCTGACATTTTAATTTGAGAGCTTTTCATACTTATTCCCACTGAAAAGAAAAGCTTCTGATGTGGAAACCTCTTAAAGCTCTGGCAGCTCCTCTCACTGCTTTAGTCCTGGTAACTGCTCATCTCAGAGTTCAGGCATAGTCATCCAGCCCCACTTTCGACTTCCCAGCAGCCTTGGAAATTCTGATGGACTTGAGCAAGTTTTTCGTGTTACCTTTGATGTTTTCAGCAATTTGTTTCTCAAACATGTTGTTTTGGGGGGGACATGACAACATTTGTGTTACTATGATTTTATGTGTTTGGTGTTATCATTATTTTATGAAGGCTGGACTTGATCATCTTGGAGGTCTTTTCCAACTCCAATAATTCCACGATTCTATATTTAATTGCCAAAGCCTATGTTTTTCCCTTTTCCTTCTTTTTCTTTACATACGACTCCTGCTTTTGTTTGTTGGGATTTTTTTAACAATTTCCTTGGCTCTGATACTGAGAATTTGAATTGCCACCATCCCACTTAAACCATTTTAACCTTCTGGATGTTTTCTTTTCAAAAACAAAAGATAAAATAACCCCCCTCATTTTCATGTAGTTTTCACAGTTAGACTTCACTGCAGTCAGCTTTTCTGGCTTTTTTCTTACAAAACTGCTCTGAACAGTTCCCACCTAAACCATGTCCTCTGCACTGCGAGAAACCAAAAAATATCACAGAATCACAGAACCATTAAGGTTGGACCTTTAAGATCACCAAATCCAACCATCAGCCTGGCACCACCACCACCATGTTCACCACTAAACCGTGTCCCCCAAGTGCCACACTTTTTTGATCCCTTCTGTCCTTCCTGGGGCTCTCTCTGAAATGCTGTGTCAAACAAAAGCCACTTAGAGTATTTATAGAATCTGATCTCCAACAGTCTGTGTTTCCCTGACACCAGAGGTCCAGAACTCAATCTTGGCTGGTCTGGCACAAGCAGGGACGGTCAGTAACCGCACTTACCAAGAGCCATATTTCTACATTAATTAACTCTACTATTTCATCTATGCAAAGCTTTATCACATGCCTTACTCTATCACTCCTGCTTAATTTATACCCTTGGAAAAAACCACGTGTTCATTGATTATCTTCCTCCGATCCAGTTTCCAAGACCTGTTCTGCCCATGATCTGAGAGAGACACTGCAGAACACTCCTTCCATGTCTGGGTGTTCCTGTCACTATTTTAATACTTTCAAAAGGAGCTGGGAAAGATTCCATGGAGTTCACCTCATCTCCTTGAAGTCTTTTTAAACTTGAATTATGGGGGTGAGAAATGGAGGCTGTTGGGGGTCCCAACACCACCTGCAGGAAGTCCCTTCCAGCAGCACAAGCTCAGCTGCCCCGGGCGTGGGGAGCGGTGGGAGGTTCAGAAGGCCCTCACAGAGATGCCCTGCAGTGGGAGTGAGGGATGAACCAGCACCACAGGCCAAATGCAGCTTTCCTCAAAGGAGCAGACATGGGCTTGGAGACACGGTTTGCCTGAGTGCAGGAATAAACTCCTTCTAGCAGGGGTGTGAGGCCTTGGGCCGCAGCACAGCCCCGGGAGCAAAGGGGGGAGAGAAGCCAATGCCACAGGAGCACTTGGAGCACATGCCACAAGGCTGGGGCTGGAAGCACACTTCCTCCAAACATTCCATACCTTGACAAAACCCTGCACAGTTTAGAATCCTTTCTTTCAGCTTTTGGTTTTAGGCAGGTTATTGGTTTGCTGCAGGTACTTCCTGCTCTGGCCATCTAATACTCTCCAAGATGATTTCATAGACTCAGAAAGGTGCCAGGTTGATCAGTTGGTTGGGGTGTCCAGATAAGCTGGAATACCAGGAGGTGGCCAGTATGAGGTAAAGGGAAGCTCAACTACAGATGCACTTTGGGAAGATGTGATCAGTTTTACTTCCTTATAGTAAATATACGCGATGCCAAATTTCCACACACAAAGTACAGATCCACCAGGGCATGGCTCCAGAGCTGGGCAAAGACTCCAGATGATGAGAAGTGTCATCTCACACTCTATGTGAAACATCAGTATTACAAGAAGACAGAGACACATATGCATCTTCAGAAAACACACTTGCCTGCAGACATCACACACAAAGCAGCCGTGTTCAGGGGTATTAGTCTCATTTTACGGTATGTGAAAGCCTTGCTGATATAAATTGGGGATGAACAGATTATTTTGGGCAGTATTTTTGTCTGAGACTAGTGCAGGAAAGATCACCTCCAATGGAAGCAAAGAAATTCTACAATTAATGAATGACCTCAGCTCTCTGTCATGGGCTTGTGTAAGAGTCCATGCACACAAGCACGTGCCTGTAGATACTGATTTCTTTTGCACGAGTCAGTACCAGGTCTGGATGTGAAGGTGTGTAATTGGGAACAGGCAATTTGGCACATGCAAGACAGAGACGGAGAGAGAAGGGGCAGAAGGAAACACAGGTTGATGTGTGCCTGTGAAATCTGGGTAAGTGCAAAGCTGAAGGAGCTTTCAAGGCAAAAGGCCCCAATTTGTATCTCCATCGATAATTGGTTTGTTTGTGTGGAGCGAGCAGGCGGAAAAGGCGGCGGAAGAGAGTGATGGAGTGAAACAGCACGGGCTGTGCTTCCCTGCCTGCCGAGTGGAGAGGAATTGTTAGTAACTGAGGTAGGTCCCAGAGGGGTTCATTAAGTGACTGGCCCTTCACAGTCCCCTGCCAGGGCTGACCTGGAAACATTAACGTGACGCCAGAGTTACAACACACACTCGAGTGAGGGGAGCGAGGAGCACGCGGCAGTGAGGGAGCGTGGGCTGCACACGAGTGTGGGCGAGTCCTGGGACATGGCACATGTGGCTGTCCTGCTGGGAGAACTCCCCCTGTGCTCCCAGGGGGCTGCAGCCCAACTGTGGGCTGGCACACCTGTCCCTGCTGCTGCAGGAGGAGCTGTCCCAGCACTTACAGCAGCACTGTGGAACCGGGATGGGAGAACTGCAACAGGACACAGGACCATGGGAGAACTGAGACAGGACATATGACCACAGAAGAACAGTGTCAGAGCCCCATAGTTAGGGCAGACAGGACAGAAAATGACCTGCTGCAAGAGATGACGATTACCAGGAAATGAAGCAGCCACTGGGACCAAGGTGGGCAGGTGGAGAAGGAATAGGGAAAACCAAAGGAAAGCTTAGGGAATTATCCCCTTTTTTTTTTTGTCCTTTGAAATTTGAGGATTTAGAAAACATGGAATACAGAGTTTAGAAATAGAGCTGAAAGGTGTCATATCATCCACCTAACAGAGCTATCCCAAAGCAACACACGTTCAAGGCTGGAGGATCCGAGTTGGTAGAGACCAGCATTTGCACTGGTCAGTGGGAGGAGGGAAGGGCACAGGGGAATCCAACATACCTGCCTCAATCCTAGGTCACATTACACTTGAGAAGGGAACAAAGACACATCCCCAGAGCAGTCAGTTTAACCTGCATTAATGGAATGATTCCAACATAAGAGTCACCTGCGTTCACACCACCCTTATGCACGTGACTACCTCAGCCCTTCTAAAACCTGAGCCTCCTCACATCCTTTGTGTGCCTCCACTGGAATATAATCATAGGATTTTAATCACTACCATTCAATCAAGATATATTTTAAAAGGCTTAACAGAAACTTTAAAGGTGAAAGTAAAAATAAGCCAAAACAACTGACCTAAGAGGGAAGGGAAACAGGGACTTTCTTGTTATGAAACAGAAGAGAGTCAACCACATTAAAAAGTGAACGGAAGTAAGGCACAAAAATGGCACAAAGGAAACGTGTCTGTCCTTTTCCAAAGGTATTTATCAGGCTGTTGTCAATTCTTGGTAGCCAGGGCAAAGCATGAGGGTTTACACACAGGTAGGCAGCCCCAAAGCTCTGAGAACTTCTGTGAACAGGTGTGCACAGAAAAGCATTTTCCTTGGCCTTACTGGAGTTTTTGCAAATTTTCTCTGCAGGGCACAACCCCTGGCTACCTCTGTGTTTGCCCAGGGCATGGACAACACAGAGTTCTGCATCCATGGAGTCCCACAGGCACTGCAGGGTCTGCTGCCATCCCCAAACCCAGGTGGAGAACTCTGCACTACTTTACTGATCATCTGTTTGTTCACAACATCACATTCATACAGGGGGATTTTGACTTTCACGTGTTTGGGGTTTTTTGAGGGGTGAAAAACCCCCAAACCTCAAGAAAACCTGTCCATAGATGAGATTTGTCCACAAGGCCATGGATAAATGGCCCCAACCTGCACAACCTGAAGCCACTGAGTCCCCCTTCAGTGTGCAGGTGTGGCTGCAACAACACCCCTTGGAATTCTGTGGGAGCAAAACACTCTCATGTGCAGAACCACCTATTCTGGTCTCAGGCCAAGAGCCTTCTCATTTAAGCATGTGACAGGTTTAATATTATTTTCCTGCATTAACTTGCTTTTCCCTTGCAGAAATCAAAAAGCAGCAAACTCTGCTTCAGGAAAAGGCTCTGAACAAACAGCTTTTCCTGTTCCTGTGACCTCTGTCCCTCTCTGAGCTCTGTGAGCACCGTCACCAGCTGCTCCTACAACAATGTACTGAAAGATACAGATCAGGAGAAGTAGGACTTGGTAATCATATATTAGTATTTTTTAAAATAAAAACTGACTCCAAGTTTTTTAGTCAATTAAACGCATCCGGCACATCATGTATGTGATGTAATGACAGCTTGAGACTCAAAATGCTTTTGATGCATTATTAACCATAAAAAAGGCATTAAATACCGAGCTCAAATGCCATAGGGATGCATATTTCAATAGAAATTATTTTTCAATATATGCTTAAAGTTTATTTTGGTAAACAGATGACTGGGGGCTGTCAGGGCTGGAGACAGATTTATGTTTAGCTGGAGTCTTTTGGAAACGAAGGGAAATAGCTGGACTTGTTGAGCACATGGAAGGGACATAATTCTTTCTGCCAGCTCAGAGAAGGGTGAGCAGTAGCTTGGAAGCTGCCCCAGTTTGGAATATTAATTTCAGGGTGACAGTTGGGAATTTTGCCAGGTAAATGCAATCTTAAAAATAAAATAATAAAAAAAGGAGAAACACGACATTTCACTACCTGATTGAAAGGTGTCACATTCATTTTCTGCACCTGCAAACAGAAGCCATAGTTCAAAGCACCGAAAGGGAAACTAATCCTGGTGGTCCAACATCCAATAATCCCTGGCAGAAACAGAGGTTTTCATCCAGTGTTGTATTACCAACATAAAACCACCTATTACCACTTATTACAAAAAGCCTGAACCAAGCCCGCCCTTCTGCCCCTCACACCCCCAACAACAACAGCCCTCAGGGGAAGCCTGACAGCACATTTCTCCTCTTGGTTCAGGCAGATTCTGAACTCCGAGGTGCAGATTCAGAGCAGTTAAAGAAAGTAGAACCCAATGGAGGAGCTCACATAGCCCCTCCACTGCTGGGATCACTCTTCCCTCACTGCCAGGGAGCTCTGCAGACTAAGCATCCAGGCTGAAGGACTTGATATCTTCCATTTCAGGAGAAATCTAAAATTCCAGCATATCAGTGTTGGAAATTTCTTGCTGATGTTCACATTACTTCCCCAGCTTCCCCATATACTTATGTATATATAAATATACCTATTACTGTAACCACTTTTGGTTTGGGGTTGGGGTTCAGGCCTGCAAATGTTACACCAAATGCCCAATGATTTTGCAGGGATATTATGGAAGTGAGGTCTGCAGGACCTTCATGTTTAGATCTTCAAACATTTGCAGACCGTTATCAAGCTGCCTTGAACTCCTCTCTCTGCCAAGCTACACATATCCAGCTCCTTTAATCTTTCCTCAGAGATCAATCCCTCAGCCCCTTAATCCTTTTTGTTGCTCTTCTCTAATCTCCTCCTGCTTTGTCAATACTTTTCAGAGCTGCGGTGCCGGGGACACTCTGAGGTTCTGTCACTCCATGCACGGGGTGCCTGGTGTCCACAGTCAACACAAAAGCTTCCAGAACACGTTCTTCACTGAGAAGCAGTTTTCTCCATAATGATACACTGACTCCATTACTTTGTCACCATAGTACAAATGACGTTTTTCTCACTGCACTCCAAGGAAGTGCCTCTACTTTCATTACTCACCCGTGGAAGTGATAGAATATGGGTAGCCCCTCCCAAATGCTGATTTTTAATGTAAAATGTGAAAAGTTGATCTATTTAGGTGCAAAGGACACCTGAGGTGTTCCATAACAGAGTCAGAGCTGCCCAGCCCTGCAGGACACGTCCGGGCACATGTCCGGGCTCTGCCGGACATCCACTCCCCGTGCAAACCCCTGAGCACGACAAACCACCAATGGATCTGTGAGAAAGGGAGCCCTGACTAAATCCTAATAATTCCTTTGGGCCTGCAAGGCCTTTCCCCAGTGCCTGGACATGGTGAGACAGCAGCTCTGGGCTGCGAGGTGGGAAACTGCCAGGGGTTTTCCCCGCCTGCTCACACCCACCCCCCTTGTTTGATCTGAAACGACACTTCACCATTTCACTACCAAAGAATGCTGCAAAAAAAAAAAGAAAAATACAGGTTAAGTTGCCTTTAATCTCTAATTCCTGTACAAGAACGGGTTGCATGTGGCAAAGGATAAAGGCAGATCCGAAGTCAGCGGGTTACGCAGACTGCGCCAGACCTTCGCTTTCAGAGAGACACAGCCTGGGGAATTACACAAATGGCCTTCCATTGCCCTCTTCGGTTCTTTTTATGGCAAAATGCTTTGCTTTTATCAATTCCTCCCCCTTCTCTGAGTCCCAGAGGCTCAGGCCAACAAAAGGCAGATGCGCAAAGTGCACCCTTCTCCCCTGAATGGAGCGGGAGCCTCGCTCCGCAGGGAAGCCACGGCCGGATGGAAAATGCTCTCGAAAAGTAAAAGCCGGTAAGAGCGGCTGATCTTTCTGCCTGGGTGAAGGAATTTGGCCTCAGCCAAAAAAATACGGGGGGAAAAAAGCAGGAGGGCTGCTCTTTTCAAGCCCCCGTAGGCTCCGTGGCATTGAACTGTGTCAGGCTGGAACAGACAGAGGAGGAACACGAGTCTATTGTTGGAGATACCATCAAAAATAGATGCAGAGGAAAATGATCCTGAGCATGAGTCTTGCAGGGAGAGGACACTCACCAGCTTCAGCCTCTGGAAACCAGGGGTTTTCAGGGAGGTTCAGAGCAGGAGCCCAAAGGCCAGGGAGCACCCACAGGCTGCCAACAACAACAGCAGAACGACCCAACCATCCACCCACAGGGAAGGGGTCGGAGCCCAGCCCAGCCCAGACACCCAAGGGCAGGGTCACAAGTGTTGGACCAATTTCAGGTGAAGTTCTTTTGGAATCAAACAAAATCCAACTGTTGCAAAATGAAATTAAGATTGATTTTAGGAATGCCATTTTAGACTGCTGATGCTCAACACATATAATTTTGGATGGCAGAAAATGAAGAATCTGTAATTGGCACAGAAAGACATACAAACTGACAAAGAATCAATCGACGTTTTCCTGCCACCTTTCAATCTTAACATGTCACTGACTCACACAAAGACCTGAATAAAGATTAAAGCTGTAATAATTTACTCAAAATCAGATGCTTGCACAGTAGGACCAAAGTACTACCTACATGCTAATTGAGGTTGAAAAAACTAAACCCACAGTGTTGGCTCATGGTTAACAACTGATGTGTTGAGCTTGCTGTGAGGAGGAAATGTTTAGACACTGGATTAAATCTGCACACAAACCCCAACAGCCTCCTTGGTACAAGTTCACATTCAACATATCAATCTGTTGGGTAGACTAAGTCTAAATGGGAAGTCTCAGCTACCATTAGTTGTTGTGCTAGACCATCACTCTTTGGAAGCCTTCTTGTACCAACACATGCTTTTTGCAATCCTGGAATAACAGGCCCAAGGATCTATCTCCTGTCTGAAGCAAGGAGAAGCACTAGGCATCTCACCACAGCTTTCTTCACGTGAAGGAAGTTGCTAAACTATGGGAAATGTCTATTTTAAATTTTGGCTTCTGCTTTTTACAAACACAACCCATGGTCGCAGGTCAGCACATAACCTACACAGTGACATCTATCTGCAAATGGACCAAGTCCAGAGTGTAAGTCACACAGGTGAGATGTACACATGGAGTAACTCATCACAGTTCAGCTCTAACACTGATCCTTCAGGCCCAGCACAGGGAAAGCAGCCAGACAAATGTCTAAGCTCAGGCTGAATTTGCACATACACTAAAGTCACCTTGATCAGGCCAAAGGGAAGCACATAATTAAGATCCTTCTGCTTTCCTGAGCTGGTCCTGCACTCCCACCCAGCACTGAGCAAACACCTTTGCTGCACCTCTGTCGAGCCCACTACTCTCTACTGCAGTCAGGACTGACTCTTTGTCAGTGTTTGTCCTGGACAGAAGGTAACTTGGGCCATGAATAAAAGCTCTGTTTGAAATCCAGCTGTGGCTGCCCCATGCCTGGCAGTGTTCAAGGCCAGGCTGGATGGGGCTTGGAGCAACGGGGTCTAACGGAAGGTGCCCCTGCCCATGGCAGGGGGTGGGACAAGATGAGCTTTAAGGTCCCTTGAACCCGAACCATTCTGTGATTCTATGATTTATTGCACTAGTGCAGCATTTTGTGCAGCTCCACTGTCCTTCTCCACTGCCCTTTTGCCTGTGAGCATCATCCTGACTCAGACTCCTCACAGCAGACCCTTGAGAACAAGCCAGCACACACACATACCACTAATTTAGATAAAGTAACAATAATGTTAACACTTTTCCTTAATGAAAAAAAAAAAGTATCTGTGGTACCAATGCAAGATGGAACGGAGCAGGGAACAGCTTGTACCCAGCAAGCAAGGGCAGAGCGTGGATGATGCTGGGAAGCATCCCTCTGGCACACTGTGACCCGTTCCTGAAGTCTGCTTTGTAGAGCAAATGCACATTTTGACATGCTTTAGCTTAAAAAAGATTTTAAGCTGCTACTTGTATTTACAAACATGAGATATTGAAGGTTTGCCAATGCATGTACGATTAATAAAACATCAGGTGCTGGCTCTTGCTTTAAACGTTTGCGTTTCTGGAAGCTGGAGAGCAGCTCGTTTAAACAACGTGTATTCCGGATAACATTCCCTTGCAAATGTTCCCTCTTTCACTACGATACCCTTTATAAAGTGTAAAACATTCCATGCTAATAAGAATCAACAGGGGAAAAAAAAATTCTAAGCACAAGTGCTTAAATAAATTATCATCTTTGTAAGTCTGCCACAGATCCCCTGCTTGGGATACGATGATTTAGCACTTGCTGCTCTGGCACAAATCCAAATCCTCAAGTTTCTTAATGGATAAAATATTGCCTTTTCACCTTTCTGACCTCACTTCAACTTCAGTCTGAGGTGACACGAGTCTCCTGATCTCTCTGCAGTCCTTGATGAACTGTGGCATTCAGAACACCAGGGCCTTTCCTGCAGGGCTGCGAGCAGGGGGTGCCTGGGCAGAAAGGGGAGATGCCTCCTGCCAGCCCTGGGATCCCATGGGAGAACACTTGCCTCTCTTTTCAAGCAGACAGAAAAGATGCCAACAAATCCACTGGGATCTATAAGGAGAAAATCTTAAATCCACAATGAAGTAAAACAGAAAATTCAAAAAAACCCCAACCACCAAAAACCTGAACAGGAGGGGTCACATATGAGCCAGTGGTTGGTTCTTCTTGTTGGAAAGATCCATTTGCTACTGACTTCAGAGTGAATCGTGCTCCCAAGGGTGAACGCTTACACAGGTTATTCTGATCCAAAATGCAAACAACATTTGCTTTATTCATTCAGGGTTATCACCACAGGGAAGAGGAGGAGCAGGGATGGAGCAGCTCCAAGCCCAAGTCCTCCATGCCTGAGCTGAGGGACTGGCGGGACTGGAGCAGCGTCACCTCTTTGGTGCTACTTGTGTGGTGGAATCTGAACCACCTCCAGACCTGGGCATTGGTTTTTTGGTGTTACAGAGTCTATTCCAGTCATTAAACACAGAGGATAACACTCTCCTCAAGAGTTTCCCAAGCTGCTTTCCAAGAACACTGCTCCAGGTACATGAACACCTTGGCCACCCCACTCACTGCTTTTTCTTCACCATTGCAAATCCCACCTGGCTTTTCAAAAGGTGATTCCAAGGCCATTGCAGTGAGGAAATCAATTCCTCAGCTAAACCATTTTTATTAGAGCATTTAAGGAGTGAATCCTGTAGCACATATGTTTATCTGGTGTATCAAACTTCCAGGGAAATTTCATTTTAGGGGTTTGGTTGGCTTCTCTCCCAGCTAAAATGACAAGTTTTGATGTCTTTATAAACCAGACCACTAACTCCAGACTCCTTCACCAGGCAGCATCCAGGTTCTACTTTCCAACAAAACCAGGAAGATCAAATTAAGGAAACCTGCTCCACTGCTCCTGAGCATAACATCAGGTACCCACATCGTGCTGCTGAGTGAACATGTTGGAGGCTTATGGGTACATAACATGCCAAAAAAAAATGGTGAGGAATAATTCTGAACAAACATGTTATTCCACTTATACAGAATTAGCACAGCACCTTCCAGCTCAGCACTGCAGTCCTGCACAAACTCCTCACCAACAGTGACACACGGGACCACTGGAGCAGCACAAAGGGAACATGAATGCAACTGTAAGAGATGCTTCTTTATCATCTTCTCTTCATGGTAACTCCACTCACAATAGTGTGTTCTTGCTCACCTCTCCCTTTCCTTGGATACTCTCTCAATTCTGCCTATGCACTGAGCTACAGCCAAACACAGGGGCTGAAGAACCTACAGACACACACTTATCTGTGGCCGTGGTCACCATGACCACACAGAGGTTTTGGGTCTGCGGCTTCTGCACAGTGCTCTGCAGAGACATTGATCTTCCTGGTGGGAATATAGAAGCCCTGCTCTCCTCTGGTCTTGGCTTTGCTGACAATGACCTGATGGGCACCAGCACAGCCAACACACTGAGAGAGAATCGACCCCGAGGTCACACTGAGAGGTGGTGCAAAGAAGTTGTTCATTAGAACACAAAACCACCTAAACCAGGGAAGGCTGGTCAGGCTTCAGCCAGAAGGACCCTCATGGCTGGCAGTGCGGGGCTGGGGGACACAGTCAGTGCTCCGGCCATCCCACAGGGACAGGCTTTGTCTGCCACTGCCTCTGCCCCCCCCAGCACTGACCCAGGGTCGGGGGCACACACACCGGCCTTGAACTCTCCCTCTGTCTCTCTGCTGTCTCCCTGCCATATTAATTACCATTCCCCTCTGCCAGGGCCAGAAAACAACCTTCACTGCATTAGTGCTAATTAAGAAGAGTGAGTTTCCTATTCAGGCTGCTTAAATCACCCACTCTCCTCACCCAGAGCAGAAAGGAGTGCTGACAATCTTATTAAAAGCAGAAGGAAACACCTCGGTCGTGCTTCGAGCTGGCAAACGGGGCTAGCCAGCTCTGTCCTTCTGTGGGGACAATGAGGCTGGACAGGACAGCAGCAGAACAGGAAGGGAGGAAGAGAGAAATGACACATTCCCTGGGCCTTGGAGATCTGTACCTCAGGGAGAGGTGGGGAGAGCACCCTGCTTTGGAAACATCGATATTTGAAAGCAGAACACTCAAAATGAGCACATTTCCAACACAGCCCCGTTGGCAGAGTGGCAGTGTGTGTTTCCATCAGAATATGGACCTGGAGCAGCCTGGAGGATGGTTTAATGGAGCCACAAGTATTTGGAAAATATTGATTCTGATTCTCTCAGTACTGGAGGAAGATTTCCATTTGCTTGAGCCAGGTGAACAGGTAATAAAGTCAATAACAAGGTACCATCACTTCCCACTGAGCTCTAGCCTGGGAAGGAAAGTCTTCCTCTTGGACACTGATAATCATCCTACTCGTGTCCTTTCACCTGCATAAACTCACCTGTGCATTGTTCAGTCCAACACACACAGACTGTCTCCTCTCTTGAAAAGTGATCCCCTTGGTAATTAGAGTGTAATAACAGAGAGGATTAAATTACAAAGCAGGGATTTATGAAGGCAAGTGTCCAATCCTGCAGATAAACTGATTTTTAACATATTAAGTATTATTCCTCAGAATACCATTAGCTATCCCTTGGGATACACAAGATCTAATGGAGCACAGACATTCTCCTAACACATCTAGGCTTGAGGGCTGGAAGCCATCGTGACTTTGTGCAGCTGGGATGAGAAAGGAGCTGGATTAAGTCCTCCTAAAGAGCTACAGAACCCTGTACTATCTCTCTCCCAAAAAACTCTCATCAAACCAAAATTCTCAAGACTTCATCTTCTTTTACTGTCAGAAAGTAGACAGATCCAGCAAAACAGTTTGTCTTATTCTACTCCCATGGCTAGTCCATAAAGTGAAAGATCAATAACTCCTTGTATCCCACATTCTGTTACTGTGAGCAGCAGCAGCTCAGGTGGGAACTGGAAGGTTTCTGCTCAGTCTGTCAGAACACATACATGAGATTCCTGGATCTGTGTGTATATCTGAGTTTCTAAAAGGCTAGGAAAATTCACAGAGAAAAGGATCCATTAAAAGAACATTTTTCACATTGCAAAGCAAGAAAAAGAAAGAAAGCCTCCTTGTTGCAGGTGCATTCAGATATTTATTATCTCCTGGCACTGTTCTCCCATAGACCCAAACCCTGCTCATGGCACAGGGGTGACTTGCTGCTGTCCCTTTCTGCTGACACCACCAGCAGCACAGCAGCTCCAGTGGATCTGGAGAGCAGACCCTGACACCCATCCTGGCTGTAGTTCCCAAGGAATTACAGCTTCTGCGAGACATGACATGTCCCTACTTCAAGTACATGTTATACATGACTGGAGAGGCCTGGAGCCACCAGGAGCTTCAGCAGTATCTGAGCCTTCAGCATGTGGTTTACAGTCCTCTGGGAACAGCAGATGTGTGCTAACCATGTGCTATTATTTTAATTTTTATTGCTGGCCAACTTTCAGAATCAGTAGAAGGCAAAGTCCTGCTTTGTATAGGAGGCAGTTCAGAGACATGAAGTGGTGGGAAGTCCCCAGTGCCCAAAGCCAGCCTGGAGCAGTGCCCAGCACCAGATGAGGCAGATTTCTCCTTGCACCAAGGGCTATATCACATTAAGTCATCCACAGAAGCATTAAAGAGTTTCCTGACGTTACATTTCTGTGTAAGCAGTTAGAGTTGTTGCCATAGGAATGCTAACAAATATAGGGATGAGTATAATTGTGAATAAAATGGATAGGGAAAAAGGAAGATGGCCTATGTTGTGGATAAAGTTTGGACTCTGCTCTGCTCCGAGTACCAAGTCCTGGAGACACCTGTGGTGCCCACAGAAGGGGCTTGTGGCAGCCCCTGCACTGTGACACCTGAGGAACAAGGGTCCAGAAAGCAACTCCCAGGCTGGGGACTGTCCCCATTCCCCTTCCCTCTGCCACAGGCTTTGCTGACAGAGAGTCCTCTGGAGAGAGGCAGAGATTTAACCCCGTGGGGTCCAGTCTCCTTCCCTTCATCCCCCTCCTTTACAAAAACAGAAAGAACACATGTTCCCATTAGTCACTTGCTAGAGGGAAGCTGGGGGGTATGTGCTGACAGTCGCAAGGCTGAGCTCTAATTTGAATGCTATTTGCATATTTCAGGTAGACAAAGTGCAGCCATATTAAAAACGGGCACGAGAGGACACACAAAGTGAGGCAGCAGAGACGACACTTGCCTGAAATCCAGCCTTCTTCCCAGTGTGTTCCCAAACACACATGCCAGGGCCCCTCACGGCTACTAACACCCAGCCTGGCTGGTCTCAGGGAGGCTCTTAATTAAACTCTGCTTGCTAAGAATGCTTTGTATTTGCAGGAGTGAGGACACAGCTGTCCTCATGGGAGCATCACACAGAGGGCTCTTCCCTCTAGATAATACCATTTGCCAGCCCCAAGGAGCAGGAGCCATCCCAAGGCAATCTGAACGCAATCAGTGTCTTTCACCACTGTTGACTAAGCTGAAATTCGTTATTTTCAGGCATTCAGTGGGGACTAATGAGTGTCTGAAGCTCATCGCAGGGCTGAACGTCCCTCCTCACTGACATCCTCTTGATCTCTAAAAGCTCAGTGATCTTTGGCTTGAGCGTAACCCCTGGGAGTTCAGAGGTTAAGTTTTGGGGATGCAATCAGTGTCTGAGCCAGGCAGGACAGAACTGCACCAAGGTTATGTCAAAGCACTGCTGGGTGAGGAAAAAAACCCCAACTCGTACAGGTGGCTGTTATTTATTCACCCACCAATTCACAGATGTTGCATCAAGAGCAGGATGTCTGACCAGTGCCTCACCAAGCCTCTGCAGCTCCAGCAAGACCAAAGGCCTTCTCCTGGTCTCCCAATAAGAAGGAGCTTCCTCCCTTTGTGGCTTTGTTCTACATCCATCAAAGATACTATCTGACATTTTTCCCACCCTAAGGATTTTTTCCTGCATAGATTTCACTGAACACCATTCTTCCCCTCCTGCTTGGTGACCCGCTGGGAGCTCTGAGCAGAGCCAGTGCCGAGGTTTGGGCAGACCATGTCCCCAGTGTACTGATTACAATATATATAAAATAATACTTTGTACAAGTTCAGAGGGAATAATTAAACATTGCTCTCAGCTCTTGGCAGTGACTTTTACAACACTGGGTAATGAGTTATCACATTTTGACCTTTACGTCTAACTCACCTTGGTGATTTGCTGAAAAAACTTTGACCACTCTGTAACAAAAACAGGAGGAAAAGGAGAAGGCGGCCACGGGTGCTGCTCCACCTGGCAGGTAAATGATCACAAATACCAGGTATCTGTCCAAGAAGCCACTGAACTACTTCCTAGTGTTGGATTTAATAGCAAATTACCAAAGAGACACTCCACATTACTACAATCTGCACATCAAACCAGGCAGAAAGCAACCTGCAATTATACAATTAGATTGATACACAAGCTTCCCGCTCGTGTTTGTTCCTGCTGCCAATCACTCTGCTTACTGGAAAACAAGGGCTTGGAGCTTCCAGCCTGCCTCACACTTCTCCTCTGTGCTTGTCCATTTTGAGGAGCTTTACTGATCACATCTCATTCTTTAACACCCTGATGAATCCAGCTTTAAGATCACACCTTGCCCAGGTACCTTTCAGCTGTACCAAAATCCATCTTTATATGTGGGGCATAATCTATTCCAGTAGCAACTCACTGTGTGGAACGTGAGAGTAGCAAAGAAGAGACAAATAAGTGTTTATTATTAGCTGACAAAGGCAGCTGATTGAAACCTAACCAAACCCTTGATTTCAAATGAAAATTATGAAAGGAAAATCACTTCACTGTGCTGTGCCCTGACAGAAACCATGAAAGGGGAATGCAGCCAGGAGAAGCCTTTGCATTTGAGCTTGGTCTCCTCATAATACAGTGCCTCTAAATGACTGAACACTGAGCACATCTCAGGTACTTCAGAAAGGTCTGCTCGCTCTGGTTCAATGCACCGGTGACCTCTCAGGTCCCCGTGATAATTCATTTTTCCCACTCTGTCTTTAACCACACCTGTTCCAACAGTCACACTTTGTGTCTCTTGAGCATCGTTCTCTTACAAGTACCTCCTCCAGGCTGAATGCTGAGCCTTCCCAGAGAGCCTGTGCACCACACTGATGAGGTAAGTCTGCACAGAAATGCTGTTTATCCAGCACAGCGAGTCGGCAGAGCCCAGACACAGACGGACATGATCAGCCCAGGCACGGAACAATCCTGAGGAGCTATGGGATCACACTATGGCTGGATGAGATGGGAGTTTCTCATCCCATCCAGCCTGTGTGAACAGCAGCAAGGAAGTAAATGAGGGTGTCCAGGCAGTTGTGAGAGCACAGCTTTGAGGGGGGAAGGCAGAGGATGCAGAACCTCCCAGCAAAGCCAGACAGACACAGTCTGGCCCTGAGTGGGCACCAAGGTTGTGGCTCACTGGGTATCACAGTGCCCAGCTCCAACAGTCAGAAACACACCTACCACAGAGACAGCTTTACATATTTTGTACATATATGCAAACAAAATGTCTGATAGTAATTCTTTTCCCAAAATGTCTGGGTTTTGTTTAGCTTTCCTGTCAAACCCTATCAAAAGGAGACCCTCATTTACCAGTAAGTGTTGAGAGATTGTCTCAGACCTCTGCACCACTCACAAGCTCAGATCTCAGTGACTCACACATTTTCTGGAGCCCACATCTCACGCTGGTGGTAAATGATTCAGATGGTGGAGGCACAACAGCTCAGAGACACAGAGTGGCACCTGCAGGGACTCACGTGGCATCGCCCCGACTGTGACCACCAATGGGACACATGGAAGCACCAGTTACAAACTGACTCACTGACTTGCCATGGCTGCGAGAGTGTCTGCCCTGATTCCCTCCTTTTCTCCTCTTAGGTAGGATCAGCTCTCTAACCCTTCCCTGTCACACATTCTACCCTGTGGGTTATCTCACTGGGCTGCAGAATTCACCATCTCCTGCATTCACTCACAGACCTCCTATGAGCAACTCAGAAATTTCTTATGCTCCCTTCCCTCCGTGAGAATTTCTGCATCTTGGCAGAAAGTCTTTTATAATGCCATGCAACATTTGGATTTACAAAGGCAGCGACATTATACACCAGCCTGGAATTCAGATGAGGCCTCTTCCCTCAGGGTCAGGAGGCCAGCAAGACTTCCATCTACATTTTCAAACTACATGGGGATTCAGCGGTGGCTTTCGCTTGTCACAATAAATACAGATTAAAACCAAATTCTGTGTCATGAAAATGCACGTGAAGCTGTGATAACTCCAACACCAGGTCACAAAGTGGTTGGGCCACTGGGTGCCACCGCCAGCCCCACCCATGTCCGTCCTTCCCTGGGTCCTGCCCAGACCACACGGCTCCACAACTCACAGCTCCTGCCTTTCCAGCCCTTCACCTGCTACTGCATCTTCTCACCGGGCAAAGAAAATATTCTGTATTTAAGAGACATTTAGTAGCTGCAAACAACTGGATCAAATCGTGCTCTTCCATTTTTGACATCCTCTTAGGAGAAAGCACTTCCTGTCAGCGCACAAAGAGCTCAGCCATGCTGGGGAGGAACAGCACAGCACTAAGAGCAAAGGTAGAAAATGGAGGATGCAGATTATAAAATTCAGTCACATTTTAAAATTTTCTGCTACAATAATTCACTTTATGTAGAATTAATGTGGCTGATTGAACGTTTGTGCTGTAATTTACTTATAATTAACATTTTATGGTGAACAGATTTCACCATCTCCTTCATGCTGTGAACTCCAAGCCATAGGTCAAAAATAGAGATGAAACAGATAAGCACAAAATATTCTCACTGAAATATTAATGAGATTTTAATTTACTACTTTAAAAATACATCTTTCATCAATGCCTGTATATCAAATCATTATTTTAATTTTTTTTACATTGTATTAAAAATATAATGAACTTTCCTAACTGGTTGAAAGGCCCTGAAATATCTTTTGTGAAGAGACAGCTCGGAGGAAGAAAAAGGACCAAACACTCACAGCTCTCAGAAATCTCACACGAAGGTTGAGTGAGAGTCACCTCAAATTAATCACAACACCTCTACCCTTAACCAGCTAAAACTGGGGCTCTCCACTCTCAGGCCCTGTGGTCCAGCACAGAGATCCTGTTCTTCCCACCAATATCTTATTTAAAAACACAAGGTCAGCCTCTAAAATAAATGCAACTGCCACAAACTTCCTGTGCTTCAACAGGAGTTGCTGCATTCACTGCTGAGATACAACACAGACAAGGTGCTGCTTTGATCAGGCATTCCCACCTTTTCAGCCTGTTCTGGCTAAATTTGAAACCTCCAGGACAAGGCTCTGCTGTTGAGGAAGACACCACAAATCAGAGGAAAAATGGTCTGGGAAGCAAGTCAGAAGAAAACTTGCATAAAATCTCCCACCCACTCGCCACGTGCGCTTCAAGCCGCCTTTCCTGCTGCCCAGAGATGACAGACCACATCTGAATAAATTATTGAGTCATCTGCAATTCATCCCGTTTCCTATATTCCAAGGCGCTATCAGACAGGCAACCGAGGACATTCCCGGAACGCTCTGATGACAGAGAATGAAGATATGGGATGACAATGAAAAAGTCAGCAGAAAATCATAAGTCAATGGGACTATTTTATGCTCTTTACTTCCTAGCCTGCACCAGGCCATTCAAACGGCTCATTGGAATTTCAAATGAAAAGCTGAATAATACAGGATTATAAATCTGTTACAAACAAACCTAAAACGCATCAAGAAAAATATACATGGAATTTTCCTTCTTAAACTGCTTGGGTTTTTCTTACAGGTTTGTTTGCTGGGAATCACCAACTATTTGTTTTTAGGGTAAAGCTGCCTTTTCTTTACTATTTTTTAAATGTACTTTACTTGTTTACATTGAAGGCCAGTGCCTGCAATGGACCCCTTGGTCCCTCCAGAGCTTGAAGAATGGAATCCAGACCCTTTCAGGTTTCCCTATGCAGCCATGGGCTTGCTCTTTCTTCCTTTAAAGATATTAAGAGGGAAAAAAAATATTATTTCCCTGTGGGAGAAATTTCAAGAGAAACCAGAGCCTGAGCTTGCTGCAACATCCCACCACAGTGTGACTCTGAATAGGAAGTTAAATTCTTATCTGCAGAAAGTAGGACCCTTTGGAGGCACAGCAACAGGATTTCAGATGGCTCTGGAGCCTCCACCCTCCTGTGACATGGGGGAAGTACGTGAAGCTCTTTCTGAAGTTGTTCTGGGAGACCAGGGGATTATTCATACAAATATCTCTGCTCATGATTAGAACAACTTATTAGAAGTCCTTTAAAAAGAAAATAAAGCCTGAGTGCTTTCTCTGAAACACTCTGAAACAATTCAGAGCATTTGTAACCAGCAACCTACCACTCAAATCTGAGCGGGGTGAGTGAACTGCTTCTGGGAAGAGCAAGCAAAAAAACCCCCAAGTCACAAGAAAATATATAATACCATATTAATTTACATTGGGTTTTGGTTTTTAAACATTTTTCATTGTCAGAATGAAAAAAACCAAACAAACCCTGAACAACAGGGCAGGGAAAAACCCCAAAACACAGCAACCAAATACTGAACCAGGAATTCCCAAATAAATTGTGTAATATGATATTACAGCATATCATCCACAGAATTCCTAGAAAAACTGCTGGACTTCCCAGACACTGCCAAGCAGTAGGATCACATGCAGTGAGCCAGGACACCACACTGTGCTTTGGGAAGACAGAGTGGGGGCAGGAAGAGGAAGATAGGTTGATGGGGTTGAGGGTCCACCCGCCTCCAAGAGCAGACTGTTGCTCTGGATGCTGGACCTGGCAGGGATGAATCAGGACAATCCAGCTGCCCTCGGGCTGGAGAGGGAGTTGCCAGAGCAGGCAAAGCCATGAGTTGCTTAGCAAATAAATTTAAGAAATTGCCATGAGGTCAAAGCCTTCAGCCCTTCGATCCCCTCCCTGGTGCCGAGACACCGCTGCAACTATATGGACTCATCCTGAAATGGCGTATTAAAGATGAGAAGCTGCTCTAACAGATGGTATCCCTGCACTTTCTCATTCCCAGGACCTCTAATACCATCCTCTAACACACAAGATTTTTTTTTGCAGAACATCAATGAGGCTTCTACTCAAATATTGGGTCAAACCTTGAGAGACGGACTCCCACAGGCACCTGCCTGAAGAAAATCTTAGTGCAAAATCTGAACGAGAACCTTAAATTCTAAGCACAAAATCACAGAAACGTTATTTACGACACACCAAGTTCACGTGGAAGAGACACTAATCGTGGCTGCAACCCCAGGGCTCCCTGGTGGAAAGGACCAGCCGACACTGAGTCCCTCAGACGCAGCCCCGACATCGCCGGCTCAGCCGCGCGCACCGTCCTCGCGTGGGAACGCGGGATTCCTGCTCGGGGGAGCAGGGAAAGACATCCTATGGATGTATTAAACCAGCTTTCTGCGTCTTAAGGAAACAGAAATGAAATAAATAGACAAATAAACAAACACTTCAAAGATAACAAGGAAATCTCACCAGTTGCAGCACATGTCCACTCAGTTTCTCTTTTTTTTTTTTCCCTGAGTGCCTTTTCCTTAGTAAAAGCCATCAAAGATCATTGTGAATTAGTAATAATTTTTTTTAGCAGCATCGAAGAATTAAAGCAAGAGAGAAAGGGAAGGCATGCGAGGGAGAAAAGGAGGGAGAGAAAGAGAGAGGTTAAGCTCAAAGGCAGAGAGAGCGAAATGGACCAGATTATACAAAATTAAAAAGCAAATACGCACAGACAATTTGTGCCGAGTGATTGCAAGCAATTACAGTCCGGCTTTTCTGGAGGGAAAATTGGGGAGGGGGGGGAAGGTTATTTCAGCTTAAAAGGAGACTTTATTCATTCCTGATCAGCTTCTCCTACTATTCTCTCTTTTATTCTCGGATATCAATTTTAAAAAAAATCACCCTTCAGATGTTACATGTCTAACCCTGGGAATCCCACCCCTGGGCAGAGAGGGAGGATTTCAGCTTCCAATCGGTTCTTTCTATAGCCCTGAAAAAGCAATTTGCTCATAAAGGATAAAAAAAAAAGAGGGGGGGGCAGGAAGAAAGAAAAGGAGGGCAAAAAAGGGAAACCACAACAAGGGCACACGTTCCTCTTGGAGGAGAGCTTCAATTTTACTGTAATTGTCTGAAGAAGAGCTGCTTTGATCTGCAGAATTATTATTATGCTCCCAATGCCGAGCTGCTGATGTCCCAGCTGAGCTGGGCACGGCCACACCAAAGGTCCCTCTCCCCCCACCTCCTCTGGGGCTCTGGACTTGATTTCGGGAGCACCTGAAGCAGCCCCTTGGCTGCCCTGAACTGGGTTTGGTGCCCTCCTGGCCCACACTCGACCCTCAGCTCAGCAGTGTAAGGGATTAACACGGGCATGGCCTCGTGTGCGGATCAGGAGAAGGCTTAAGGAAGTATTTCCTCGTGTTTTGGTCGCCTCCAATCCCTCACTGAAGCACTGAGAAGAGGCTTCAAGGCCTGTATTAGAATTCCTGTCTTATGTCACTACCTCTTATTGTTGGGAATTGTTTAATTTTTAAATTACAACTAAATAACCTACCATGTTTGAAATGCATCTGGCCTGCCTCTGTCCCAAGTAAGGTGAATTTTGTAGGGAGCAGAGAGAAGGATCAGGCTCAGCCCCACTCCCTCCAGCAGGAGCCCAAGAGGGTGGGCACCAGCTCCACTAGACCAGAGCACTGAGTGCCACGTCCAGTGGCACCCTGAACACCCCCAGAGATGGGGAGTCCACCACCTCCCTGGGTAGCCCCTTCCAGTGCCTGACCACCCTTTCCACAAAGAAATTCCCCCTGATGTCCAACCTGAAAGGACACAGAGCAGGGAACACCAAACATGCGTCCAAATGTTGACTGCTTTAAGTTCGGCTCTTCATGAACTGCAGAGTCTGAAAGCAAGGTTAATACCCCAGAAATTTAGGATTTTCTCTCATCAACTAATGCTGGCTGACACCGAATGGGATGTTTTCCATGCCCCTGATCATGTCCTGAGCCCCAGGAGCTGCCATCAGAGGGGCTGCTGTGCAGGTGCTCACGTGTGGACACAGCACTCATGGTACCCTCACGCTCCTCCATCCCTTTCACTTCAAACGCCCCAAACTTCTGCCACAATTTCATCCACAAAGCCCAGTTCTGAGGTGAGGCACAGAACAGCATCCAGGCACTGGTGACAGGCTATTGGCCGCCAAGTATTTTTGTAGCTCAGTAAGGACAGAACAAGGATGTTGAGATTTTACAGAATGAGTAAAACACTCATAGGAAACACATAGGAAGTTTGAGATAGGTATGAGCTTAAAATCTCCCCATTATTATATAAACAGAAATCATACCCTGTTTCTAAAATCGTCTTTGAACAACTCAGAGCCCTGGTAACTGCCAGTCTGCCTTCACCTGGAGAAACCTATGAAAAATGGTACAAACTGTTTCTTAAGAAGTCTCCAATATCTTTCTGAAATAGTTTGCCTGTAAAATATGCAGCATGCCCAAAATACACCGAGACGTGGCGTGACACAAACAATTTATTGGCATTAGTCTGGGATGAGCCCCGTAAGTCACGCAGGGCTTCACTCCTCGTAAGTATTGCCTCATCCCAAACTCATCAATAACACCTTCACTCCATTCCAGCCGAGCATGAACTGTGTATCTATCTCAACTATAAACATATACAATTTTTCAGTCAAAGAGTAATAGGCAAATAGCTGGATTTCACTCATTTTGTGTTCTCCAGGTAGTAAAATAGACACATATTTAATGTACATACCCAAAAGTGCAGTGCCAATAAGTAGAGAGAGTCATATATCCCAGTTAGTTTATGGATGGTTGTATTTTATGGCTGTACTGCTAAAGCCATATTTGCATGCATCTAAATATAGATAAATATCTCTAAAGCCAGAATCTGCAGACATGAAATAGAGAACTAGATAAATGCAAGGCAACAAACATGATAAAAATAATCCTAATTTCTAGATACAATTATAAACTCTTGACTAAAATTAGTACTTAGGAATGGGATGTTGAGGATATGCAGTGTCCTTTCGTGCTGATCCTGGAGGTTGCTGTCAGAGCTATCACTCTTTTGCTTCATAATTTTGCTAATTGGTCATTAAGAAGTCTCTAATTCTAATTCTGCCTTTGCTGGTAACACACTGTGGGTCAGCAAGGAAATTAATCTACCTCTACACCTCAGTTTCTTCAACTGCAATACAGGGAAATGTAGATCCATCACCAGGTCCTGCAGGAGTTAATCTGTTAATGTTTGTATCAATCAAGTTGTCAAGTGCTATTTAAGTGCTTATTATTACTCATACAATAATTCTCTCCTTCTGGGCTCCCTAGGTTTGTAAATACCTCTTTCATCACACACAAGGTTCTGTTGGGGCACAGGAGATGCCCTGGACCTTGGCCTGACCAAACCTGTCTTTGTGGGTGGTTTGAGCACACCAAACACTCCAGAGCAGGGCTGACCATGCGTTCCTGATCTCTGCTCCCCTGCTGCAGGACACTTGGCCCTGTCTGTGGCACCACAACGCTTTTGCCAGCTGCCCTCTGCACTGGGTCAGGGGACTGGTGGAGCTTAAGGACACATTTGTATCCCATGCCCAAGTACCACCACAGACATAACCTCAGGGGAGCATCTTTCCCAGGAGGCAACCCTTGGGTAAGGGTCTTCCCCTCCCTTCAGCCTGTTCCTCCTCCTCCTGTGCTCCTCCTCTTTGGCCTGGAGGCACAAACCCGAAGGAGCTGTTCTGTTTATCCAGAGCATCTGGCTTCCAGGGAGAAACTCAGTTTACTCAGGGCACCTGGCTCTGAGGCACCTCGGAGTGAGGCCCTGCTCTGGGCCATGTGCTGTGCCTGGCTCCTGCATCTGGGCACAAGGAGGGACAGACCTTTAGTCCACACGGAATTCGTGCTCTTTGTAACACCTGTCTACACCAAAGGCATGCAGCATTCCAGGCACGTGCCAGCTGGGATTCCTGGAGCCTGCCTGCACTAGGAGCTTCTGTAAAAATATAGCGGCTCCTCGTGTAGTCTGCTCCCAAAATGAATTCTCTCTACTGGCACCAGTGAAGCTAAATACAACTTATAAAATATTGAGCAGATCTTCATAAGGAATGCAACTAAAAAAAGTGACACTTTAATTATTATCTTTATGCTCCAGAAATATCCCATCAATATGAGCAGCAGATAATTCACAGCCACTGTTCCAACCACTCTGCAGCATCAGGAGATGCTGGTGCCTCATCCATACTGGGTGCACAGGCATCAGTGTATCTGTGTACGCAGCCTGTAGTTATTTATCAATTGTTTATGCATGCACTTAGTTATGAATGTATTTAATTTATAAACATTTATATTGCAGAGCATGGGATAACAAATTCAGAAGAAAAATACCAACTCATAGAGCACGACCCTCCTGCCTCGTTTAGCCGGGAGCTCTGTCCCTCGTCCAGGTGCCCTGACCTGGACCTTCCTGCCAGCAAACCCAAAGAATTGACACTTTGGGAAGAGCAAATCCCTTTCACTCGTTTTATCCACAGTGGTCCTGAGCAAACCAGCTCTGCCAAACTATAGAGCTCAGCTTATCTAGTGCTCTGCCCATGACTGATCCTTGGGGAATCCACGGGGTTCTGCAGCTGCTAACGTGTTAGCAAATTACAGAACTTCCAAATTATTTTTGTGTTTTCAAAATAAGCTGTGCTATGTGCAAAATTGCAAGTCTCTCAGTCAATCACGTAATAAATAGATAAATAAATGTCTATTTAATTACTGGTTGAAGAGCTCATTTTCCTGCTGCTGCAGCATTGACAGCCACCTAAACTCAAAGTCCACTTTCGACACAAGACATTTAAGGGTGAGGAGAAGAAATCTAGGGTAAAAAAGCCTCCTAATAAGAGTGTTTTCCCAGAAGAGCTTTATTTAAACTCTTTTTTTCCTTTAAACATATATATTTTTGTTTCCTCAATGCTCCAGAGCTTGACAGCACAGACCAAGCCAAGGATGAGGCAACTTCTGTCATTTATCCTCCTTATCTTTCCTTAAGACTAAATATGCATTTTAAATAGCATCTTGATTTGAAATCAACATTTTTAATAATTTTGATCTCTTCTTCATCCTGTTAATAGTCTAGACCCAAATCACCCTTTGGTTTGAGTCTGAGCTTTCTGCCCTCAAGGTTCTAAAATTATTTGAGTTATTTCTTCTCTGCTAGCAGCTCTCCCAGCTCAGTGTTTGTGCTTCACTTTCAAGGGTATTTTATTTATTTTCTTCACTTTCAGCTATTGAAATCGGCAAGAACAAATTTATATAATGAGCCTTAATAACAGTTCCTCCCATAAAGTTCCCTATTTATCTCCTATTGTAGTGGCTTAGAAAGCACAAAAATGATGGAAAAATATAGGTGTAGGGATAAATCTCTGGGACTGATAGTGAATAATTTAAAACAGTCTTTATCCATGGGGTGATGCTTGGAACCCACCTGGTCTATGTGAACCTTTCCCAGTCACTTCGAATCCTCCTTCCATAACACTCACAGTAGTATCCTCTCCACACACACAAATAAAACCCTGTTTATTCCAAATCTGTCCAATCTCTTGGCCTGTAACACTCACCCCACAGCTCCCACCTTGACCTGTATGTTTTTGCTGTCCTGGATCATTCTGGATAAGCTGAAGGGCTGGGGAGCACACGCACAGCATGCCATGGAAAAGCTCATGCGCTCCACAGGAAAAGGGGTTTAAAGTTATCAGCAAAGATTTTTCTGTTGATATTTCCCTTATAAACATTATTTAAGCAAATTAGTGGCAGTGGAAGAGCAGACTCTGAGTTTTTTTCCCTAATCAGTAGGAACAACACTATTTTGAGCCCTCCCTTTAATCCCGCAGACAGAATGATCAGCACCAGGACCCCCCTCAGACACACACACACACGTGGGGTACACCACTCCAAGCACCACAAGACTCACTCTCCAAGCTCCTTGGGAAGCAGCTACAGACTGAGTTTGTGCTTTGTACAGCACCAGGTATACTGCACACCAACAAAAGCCATGTCAGCATTTTGTTCTTAACTATTTATCCATTTCTAATGGTGGTAAGGAACCAATATCACAAGTACTGCCTTTGCAGAGAGGATGGAGCCCACCATTTATTCCCCCCATTTTTCTATTTGCAGACCCATCCTCGGGCAGGTCAGAGTCCAGTAGAGCCCTGGCTCAATCCCCCTTTCCCTCCAGCACTAATTAGCAATGCAATCCCACAAAGAGTGAAGTTGCCCGAAACCTCCCCTCACTCACAATGATTTATGTTCAATTTGTACAAATGGAGAAAATGAGATTTCAAATTTCAATGCCATTTCTGCAATGAGGTGATTAAAAGAGAGAGAGGTATTGCGTTCTACTGTATAGAATATTGATCCCAGTGCTATTTTCCTTAGCAATAACCATTAGCTCAGTATTATTTGCAAACCTCTAATGTGAACCTGGAGATGTAATTTACATTTGTGCTTTACTTATTTGCTTTAACAAAACAACACAAAAGCTTTGGGTCTTTCAATCTATCCTTATTGTCAATAAAATTAGCAGTTCATAAAAAAATTAATGTATATGCAAAACCATCACTTCCTTGTAAACTGCACCGAGACTGTAAACGTTGCCCAGAACAAAAGGGAGATAAACTATTAAAAGGCTCTGGCCATTAACAAATTGAATCCCAACCGAATTACGAGGAGCTCCCTTTTGTCCCCTTCCTTAATTTCTGAGCCCCTGGGAGGTTGCAGAAGTTTTGGAAGTGTAGGGAGGTATCCCTGAGGAGCAGGGTGTTGACAGGGGGTGTCTGATGGGGATGGACATGCCCAACTGGCTGTGCCACTGCCAGAGCTGCCCATGGCAGCCAGGACAGGGCACAGGGCACTCCTGTCCTGCAAATGCTCCCGGGGAGGACACGGCACAACAGAAAGGAGAAGAAAGAGCACAATCCCTGCCGAAGGCGGCGGGGGCTCGTGGCCGTTTGTCAGCACCAGCCCCTGAATGGGACCAGGCAGCTCCTCATCCTGCTGCTGCTCCCTCCAAACCCATCAGCTGCTTCTGCTGCCTGGCAGAGTTTAGAAGATGAGAACAAGGAAAGAAGAGGGAGAAAGGGAGGAAAAAAGAAAAAGCTAATGACCCATAATTGCCATGATAGTGGAATAGGGCCCGGGCAGCTGTTTTACATTCCCGGTATGTATAGTATGCAAATATCTACAAAGGGCCGACACAGTTTCTCTATTGTGGATCCTGAGGGTAACCAAATTAGCCTTTGGCAACCATGGTAATTGGGAGGTGCTGTTCCCATTAGGAGTCCTGCAAATTATGAAGAAAAATGGACCAAAGGCTTTGTCACAAATAATAATGCCGAGAAGAAAAGAGCAGGCGGCCGGCTTTGCTTGCTTTCTTTTTTTTTTTTTTTTTTTTTTATTCCTACATTGTGTTGTTAATATCTTTCTGTTTAGTAATAAGAAAACAGTCCTCAGTGCCCTGCTGGACCCTCCTGGGCTTTCCATGGCAATATTGAGTTCTGGGAATACTAAATATGGGATAGAAACATCAGTTGTGAACTCCCCAAGGAGAAGCCCCCGACCAGCCCCCGTGTTCAGTCAGACAACACTGACACTGTTCCATGCCAGGTTTAGCTTCGGGAATCAGAATTGGGATGAAAACCCAGAGTTGGTTCTCTTATTTGCACAGGCCGCAGAGCACCAGCCCTTTTCCCTCCCTAACTCAGATTCACACAGCTAAACACAGATTTGTTCTCTGAATCGCCCAACTTTGCTGCACAAGAGGCTCCATTTCCCACTAATGATTTGAATTTGTCTTTCACTCTCCCCACCTTCTTTGATCATCCCATAGTTCTCAATCCCAGCATGCAGAATCCTGTTTGATTGTTATGATCTACTAAAAAATTCACAACTGCCAACTTTTTGAGTGGAGCTCTCAGCTGTGACACCACAAGTCAATGCCAAACATATTAAATCTTTTGTCTCTAACACCCAAGAGCAAAGCTCATCGTACCCACACACTCTCCTGGTTGAGGTCCTGCTGAGCTCCCCACACCGTGACACGGCCACAAGATCAACCCACGTGTGCCACCAGCCAGGTTCAGCCCCAACCTCTGTTCTGGGAAAAAACCCTGTCCTGCAAACCCCAATATTTTTAGAGAACACCACACTGACAATGAAATTTAGGAAAATGAGGTCTCAGTTACTTCTATATATCTTCCCCAGTCCGATGTTTTGCCCAACTGGCAGCAGGAATAGTCCCTGTCAAGTGACTGCAAATGCCAGGAGAGCATCCAGGCCTTTTAACATAAAGAAGATTCAGAACAACTTCAGGAATCCACACTCACTGTGGTGGCTGTAAAACCCAAATCAGAGCGTTTTGTAAAAAAAAACCAAACCAATAATTACAAACCAAGTCTCACAAAGAGCAGTCGTGTTTTAATTTTTCATGCTAGGACTAACTCTTCATCTTAAAACCACTGCAGCACAAGTCTTAACCCCAGATCTTTATTTTTTCATGGTTTCCCCTCAGGGCCTCTTTAAAGAGCCGGCAGAAGAGTCACTTCCCCGCCAGTGCAGTTGGCACGACTGCAAGTGTACTTAAAGTTTGCGTCTGATCAGGTTATGTGTATTGGATCTGAAACCAGTTAGTCAATTCCTGCCGGTCCCTAAGTGGCGATTTGTGGTAATGTCTACATCAATACTCACAGAGCTGCGAGCTGCTTTACGTAAAGCAAATGTCTGCAGGATGGAGGGGCTGCTCCGAGGGCTCCTCGCTTAATGGAGATGTGGCTGGAAACACAAACACGCGGATACAACACAAGTGCTGCTGCTAAAAGGCCCATCCTTCACCCGAACACACCCAGAGGGGACGGGGCAGCACCGCTTGGGCACATGCACCCTGTTCCCTGCCATCTCCTGGGCAGCCCTTGGAGCCTCGGGATCGTGACTAACCCGGCTGCCCCAGGATCAGCACCCACCAGATCCACCTCTGCCAAATTCATTACAATGATTGTTTTCCCCTTTTCTTTTCAGCACCAGTCCTGGTCCTTCCCTCCTGCATTTCCTTACTCCCTGGATTCCAAATGGTGGACACGGGGCACAAACTAGAAACAGCAGAAGGTCAAGAAAACAAACCAAGCAACCAAAAACCCCACACTAAGGCAAAGGGTAACAGAAAATTAGAAAAAGGTAAAAGATGTCATAGCACAAGAAAATTATGATTAATGTAAAAGCAGGAGGGGCTACTGCTCAAGCTACAAATAACAGAGGACAACTCTGAGCAATAAACAATATAGGATTAAGCTTCTACTTTCCAAAACCAGCTTTTTTCTTTAGTATTTTTCTTTTTGGTCCCAAATAGAACACAAACTGTTCAGAGTAAGGATTATCTCTGAGTTTGCAAAGTGCACACAACACAGGCTGACCTCAGCAAGGCCCTGGGGCAGCACTACACCTAAAGGTGTGTGTCCTGGGCACAACTTCCTTACACGTGTCACTTCTCTGTGAGACACCCCCAGCTCTTGTCATACCCCACAGATCCTCCTGCACATCACTGCTTCTGCTTCAGAGTAAAAACCCACGACTCAGATAGCAGCTACGCAGCAATTTACACCTTGTAAGTCATTTAAATACACTGCCTGAAGTGTAAAATCTGGGAACTGTCAGCAAACCTCAACTTGGCAAAAAATTGTTGCTATTTATTACACTAAAGTGCTTTCTGTATACCAAAAGCTGGTTCTGATAGATCACATCTTATCTCAGACAAAAATATGGAATAAATGATCTCCCAAAGTCTCTTCCAACCTATTTTCCATGACTTTACAAAGAAAAAGAGCAAAGCACAAATCCTATGAACCAGCCCTGCCATTCCAGGGCATTCCAGCCCTTCTGAGCACAGAAATTCCTCTTCTGCACCAGTACTGCAACAAGCTCCTGTGCTCCAAGTCTCCAAGCTGCTCCAGGATTGAAGATGCTACTTCAGACCCTCATTTACACCACCTAAGACTTAATGGTGTCAAATGAGCAATAAAATCAGTAGAAAAAACCCAAATCTGATTTGCCAAACTGCAGCAAAGAAAATATTCCCAAATCTATCAGATCTCTGCACCCTCAGTTCCTCCACGCAGGCAAAGAGGGTTTGAGCAGCATCACTCAAGGGGTTTGCAAAGTACAATTTCACTTTCCCTTACTAAGAGAGGGATCCTGCCCAACCACTGCAGGCCGAGTAGTCAGTCATTTTCAGAGGAAAGGGAAGGCTAGAAGCATTATTAATTTTTTTAAAGAGTTTTCCTTAAAAAGGAGCACTGACTGACCCTCCTTCTTTGGAAGCTCCCATGGATCTCATGGGAGAGAAGGACCAGACTCTCGGAAGGCTCAGAGAAGAGCAAGGAGAGAAGCAGAGACATTTGTTTGGGAGCAGGTACTGGGAGTATCTGTTTGTGGTCAATACATTTTAACCAATGATTGCTGCATGCTCTGTGCCATGGAGTGAACGGGGGGTTTGTTACCGCTTTGAGGGTTCACTTCAGTTGTATTCAGATTTGTAGTTCTGTTTAGATCAAATAGCAAATGACTGGCAGGAATCCTGTAAATCTGAAAGGATGCTCGTTTATTTCTGACTTTTTTTCCTATGTTTTCAGAGATTAGTGCATGTAATATTTTAAAGCCCTGGCATAAATATGCATGCGAGGGAGAGCTCATATTTATACACGTGCAGAGTGTGTGATCATGATATCCACGTGATTGGACACGAGGACATGTGGTAAAATGCATTTAACACAAGCTTGTTTGGGGCTCAGGGCCAGTTCTACTCATTGAGATCAAATAGTTACGTCTCTCACAGTGGCTGAGAGCTGAAGTTTTCACCAGAAAAGAGAGAAAAAGTCTGTATTTCCAACAGATCTGGCATTTTCTCTCCATTCTTGATGTCCCTGAAAAAATAACGTTAATGTTGGGGATGTTTTAGTATCAGAAAATACTAATTTTAGAGACTCTTTAAACTAAAAAATTTCAATTTCAAATTTTTCATCTGAGTTGCATTCCTGGCAGGTTATGTATTAGATTCATGGGACAGAAAGCTACTTTAGAAAACACTTCAAATACATATTAAAAGAAGAAAAATCATTGAACTATAATAGTCAAAATAAGGTGAAATCAAATCTAAAACCCCATCTCAATAATTGTCTTAATGAAGCCTATGCAGGCATCAATACTTCTGCTAACAACACAGAAAGGCAAAAGATGGAAGAAAAAGTGGGATACGTGGAATATTCTGGAACAAAGGAAATTGAGACGTAGTAACTGTAAAGGTTACTATCTATTTATTCAATCAATCCTGGAGTCCATTGTTAGGACTGAACTAACCTGCAGCCTCCCTGGGCTCCAAAAGCCCCCCCACTGCCCTGTTTCCCCATTCCCTTTTGGGGAGGACAGATCAGTTTTCCTAATTCAGGCCTTCCCTGCACTCAAAAACAAGGGCAGGATTTATTTCAGGAGATGAAATGACCAAAGAGTGTCCTGAAGAAGAACCATAGGACAGGCCACACATGAAAGGCAAAGGAAACATGTTACCCAACAAAGCAGTTGAGCACTTTGGACAAACATGAGGGAGGACCAATACTTTGTCTTGTTTTTGTTTTTTTTTTTTTTTAATATATAGAATCATAGAATTGTTAAGGTGGGAAAACATCTTTAAGACCATCAAGTCCAAACCCAGCACGACCACCACATCCACCATTAAACCACGTCCTCAACTACAGGCAACCACATCAGTCTGGGCCATTTCTTAGTGCAGTTGTTGGTTTTGGCACTGCCAGGTTAGCACCTGTTCCCAGCAGGGTGGCTGAACCACGGTCACGGTCCTGCGCTTACAGAGAAGTGATGGACACGTTTCAGAAGAGGGCAGGGACGTCACGTCCTCACAGCAACCACTGCCAGCCACCAAGTATTTTGGTCAATCAGTGGCTCAGATTTGGGCTGACGGGATGGACTTCAGTTCCTTCCCAACTTTAGCCCTTCCAGCCATCACTCAACACCTGGGCAAGAACCACGTCACAACAACGTCTGAAGGGCTTTGACAAATGACAGAGCACAAGCAGAGTGAAAACTCTGCCAAGACCCTCACGGGCTCTCTTGGTCCTTGTGGCCACAGAAGTGGTGTTGGAGGTAATGAAAGAGCACATGAGCTCAATCCCATGGAGTGGGAAAGGAAAAGGTCCTTCACTTACCCATTCGGTGGTCACAACCATTCTGTCTCCCAAATACCATATCAGAAAAGAGAAAAAGAAAAAAAAATATTCTTTGATGAAATTCAGGGATGGGTTAAAACGTAAACTTACTAACAAAATAACAGGAAGAATTTTGGCCAGGGAGATTTCAAGGGTCTCTCCATCCTGATGTCCTTTCCGCCTCTGGAATAACGACTCTCTAATCCCTGATAACGTTCCTCTCTTTCCATTAGAGATGTGGACACAGGGCAGCTGGGAAGAGGAGAGCAGCAGCCCGACCTGCACCAGGTCAGTCCCCCTGGTCACTGGGCAATTCAAACGGCTTTGAGCAAGAAAATGCTTTCCCCCCCACACCTTTTTTTTTTTAATAGTATAACTAAGTCTGTCTGGGAGCACGTATACAGTTCATCTTCCCCAAAACCAACCTGAATGCAACAGCGTTCGCTGTGAAAAACGGCAACTATGGTTTAAAACGAAACAAACAACTTAAAACAAATCAAGGTAAAAGAGCAAAATGAAATACCTAAAGGGGGATGTGGGTCGAGCGAAGACAAAGCAATGGACTGAACCCACCTGGAGAGCAAAGCCAGTCGGCTGGGCTTTGGGGCGGGAAGAACATCCGCTCGGGCGCATGTGGCTGAGGAGCGTCTGGGGCCGCGCCGGAGCCGCACCGAGCGCTCCGCGACTGCCCACGGCCCTGGAGATTGGCTGCCGGAGCCTGCTGGGGAGGGGGGACCAAGTGGGAGGTGGTGGGGGAAATCTAGCTGGCTGGGGAAGGGGGCTTCAGATATTTTATTTTATTTTCTATTTTATAAGCTACATACGTGTATTGCAAAACCTCCATTTATTCCTTCTGGGTCATATGAGGGAGCCACTGGCAAAGATAATAATATATGAAGCAAGAGAACGAGAGGGAGAAAAAGGGAGGGAGGGGAGGGAAGGAGGGAGGAAGGCAGAGAGAAGCAAAAGGCTTTCTATTATTCGGGACACTGGTGATGCACACTGAGGCAGTTGGAAGATTAAATTAAGTATTATATCTGCTGACCCCATTGCCATGGTTACCGGACAGCGGAAAATATTAATCAAGCCAAGCCTTTTCAGCTGAACATACCAGAAAAAAATGCTAAATATAAATATATATGTACATATTTGCTGCTCTGCCATGCTAATGTGGGCTGCCAGCAACCAAACCACCTGATATCACCGAGATAAACAAATTTAAAATATCCTTGCCGCACAAGAAGGCTGACGTCAGCGTGGGGAGCGCAGTGTGGGGACGGGCTGCAGCACTCGCCCTTCAGCTGATCAGAAAGGGAATTTGAATAAGGAAGGGCGACATCTTGCTGGGTGCCTGAGCTGGGGAGGCATTTAGGGCTCTCTTCCTACCAGGAAGAAAGGAACCAGCCTGTTGTCCAGGGCAAGTCCCGACCACAAGCTGGTTCTCCCATGCAGAGCTGTGGAGTCACATCTAGACCACACATCTCCCACGGGAAATTAAAACAATTCCCACCAACTTGGTCTTCACCTTCGAACCAGAATCAGTGCTCAGAGGAGCCCCAGCTGCACTTCGAGGAGGGTTCTTTGTGTGTATGTTCTGTGTACGTGACCCGCAGGTCTCTGCCCTCCCGCAGGTGTGCGACAGACCCGGCGTGCGGGACGGACACGACATCCCTGCACTGACACACAACACTCGGGGACCTGAGGGGACACAACAGACACGGCTGGGCTGGAAGGAGAACACTGCCATGAAATTGCAGTGTATCTAATGCCAATAAACCCAAGTCAGGCTGCACCTGCAGCCAAAGGCTCTCCCGTCTCACCTGGTATAGGGGCAAGTCCTTCACAAGAAGCCCTTAAGCTTTTGGAAAGGGCAAAACACAACCAACCCAAACCCAGGTCAGTAATAATACTGATAGGGAACTATTATCGTCTTTTTAACTCTGATCATAAACACAGAAATGGGAATAACAGCACAATGTAATCTGTCCTTTTCCACAGAGTCAATCATAACTAAACCCCTCATCCTCTGCTCTGACCACATACTAAAAACAGAACATCCATATGAAGGCAGTATTTCCTCCCAGTCACCATCTTCACTTTGCCTTTTTGCCTGGTTTTGTCTGTATTTTACAGGTAAGTTTCATGCAGCTGCTGCCGACTTGTGTAATTTTCCCCAAGGTTTTCAAACCAGCAGAATACTGAGGTGACAACTGCACATCCTTAGCTGTGACCTACCCACATATGGAGGTACTAGAGAAGGGAAACTGAAAAACATTGACAAATAAAGAAATAATAAGCCACTGGACCAAATGAGAAAGCTGACCATTTTAAAGGAATTTGAGATGGAACCAATCAACATTTGCTCAGAGAAACCGTGGCTGCCCCATCCCTGGAAGTGTCTAAGGCCAGGCTGGACAGGGCTTGGAGCCACCTGGGCTAGTGGAAGGTGTCCCTGCCATGGCAGGGATAAGATGAACTTTAAGGTTCCTTCCCACCCAAACCATTCCATGATTCTATGAATACAATAATAAATGTAATTTATAACTCTTCTATGGAGCTGGATACGCCCCAGCCTGCTCAAAATCCAGCAGCCTGAGCTCACCAAAACAAATATACATATAAAATATTGTATAGATTATACAAAACAAATGTTCTGGTTCATTTACAGTTCTATAAAAGCAGAGCCAAATTTACTGAAGGCATAAACAAGTACATCTATTTCATTTTTAAAATGTTAATGAAGAATGAGATTGTTATTTGTTCTTGGTCTATTTTATGATTTTAGCCAATAGTTCTAGTGATAATTATCAACTGTTTATATTTAGATAAAAGCAGCCCATATGGCAATAGCAGAACAATCTGATGTTTAGATCCTCAGCTACATGTTTTCTATAAATAATATGATTGAAGAACTGTAACAAATTATTTTATCAGTCTAAAAGCAGATACCAATATATAACAACTAAGAAAGCCATTTACTCATTATCTGCAAATAATAAATACCTTCCCAAGTACATTTAACACTTAGCAAAAGACAAAAATATAAAAGTACAGATATTAACCCATAAACGCTTACAATAATGTATCTTAAAATTTACTTCTTAATTTCCATGGATGCACATACAGCATCAGATGGGTTCTTATGGTAATTAAAGGACCTGCCTAATTTTGCACATATAAACACGCACTGTTATTTGATATGTTTGTACCTGAATCTTACCAAAATCTCATCCAAATCTCATCACTATTCAAGCTGTCCTTCCCATTTCTCAGATTCCAAACCTTACAAATGCCCCTCCTGAAAGAGACCTTGATCCTCCACCTGGGAATCCTCCTCAGGTTGGAAAATATTCGCAACAATTGAACTAACGTCATTCCCAACATTACAGCAACGTTGCACACACCCGGAGAAAAAGGCTGCAGCAAAGCCTTCCCGGGATTTTCGGTGTCAGTCCCTCAGTCAGGATTTCCAGGTTGCACACCCTCCTCCTCCTCACACAAAGGAGCAGCCCCAGCCCAGTGCCGGCCCAGCCACCCCTTCCCGGCGGGAAAATGATTGCGGCACAATGGCCGGCACGGCCAGCTCAGGGCAGCTGTGTCATATAAATTGTCAGCAATGACCATAAGCACTCAGAGAAACAATTTAATTCCTCACTCCCGCCATCATGGGCTGATATATTCTTTCAAGGTCATTACCCAAGGCTAGGAGGGTCGCATGATTAACGAGTGACACGTCCAATGAGGGCGGCTGTGCCTGAGCAGGCCTTATATTAATTAGACAGAAGCGCTGAAAAATAAACGGTGCCTGGCAAGGAGGGGCCAAACCTGCACCTCCCCAAACTCACTGCCACCACCCTGCCCCTTCAGCCACCACGTTCCAGCAATTCATGAGCAGGATACACAAAAGGTGCTTCTTTCCTGGTTTAAATGACCTGGGCTCTCGCCCCGAGATTCCCTTGAGTCTTTGTTTTATGCTTTTCTTCCTCCTTGCCCTAAGTTACTGACTTACACCACATGGAAGCACGAGACACTGCTGTTCACAATTAACTGTGCATCTCCAAAGCAAATTTAAAACAAAAAGTCCCAAGGTTTGCAGGTTTGTGCCTTGGAGAGACCCAGAGCAAACACTGGCCCATCACTGAAACCTTCAGCAATCTGAGCCCATCTCCCCCAAAGCCCCCTTGTAACAGTTTTGCAAGCTGAATGTTTTTCTAAAACCGAAAGCCATGCCCCTGCCCCAGGAGCCACCAGGCATCCTGATCACTTTTCCTGCCTCACCACAAAGGCAAAAACTGAAAATCCCCTCAGTGAATCCCAGCTGATTTCCAGACACTGACATCAGTCAGTGATGAGAGGAGACTCCATGTGATCAGTCATCAGAATGGGGATTGCCTTTCAGTAGCAAAGGCAACCAAAAAAGCCCCAAACCCTGAAGCTGCTGCTGATAGCACCACAGAGGAGATTCTGTGATCCCAAACCCCTTGTTCAGGTCCTCAGCAGAAAAAATCCCCCTTCCTCTCTCCATCGCAGCCTCTCTAAGGGATACAGGAGGATTATCCATGGTTATTAACTGCAGTTCCAGCAAACACCAAAATGGTCAATATGCATTTTCAGGTACCCTGAACAGTGAGCACACAGGCAAACCTGAGTCTGAAGAACAACAACCAAATACAAATAGGAATCCCTTCAAAAATTCCATTTGGCTGTTTTTCCTGCATCCATGATGACCAGCACTAAGGCAACCTGCCTGGGAATACACCTTGGCACAGCTCTCATCATCTCAGCTGGAGTGACCTGGTTGGGGGAATTTCTTTTTCTGTCTCCAGCTGGCCCTGGAGAGGCCCTACACAATTCCACCTGCCCATGCTGCCAGGCTATTTGGGAACATCATGTCTCCCTTAGCTCTGCTATTGAACACTTATGTCCCCTCCTAGTTGGAAGCTCCAAAGTGCAAGTGAGCCCACAGCCCATGGGGCTAAGGCTCTGCTGAAGGAGTGTCCCACCTGGAATGAAAGCAGAAAGTACTAGAGCACTATGCCATCTCGCTTTTTGGCACTTATATCTTTTCTGTAACAACAGAAATAAACCCATTTTGAACATTTATCGCCCTTCTCTCAGGTTTTCAGACAGTCCATAAAGACAAACAAATATCATGCCCTATGACAGAAACAGAAATAGCTAACCCAAGATTAACAGGCTTGCAAGGATAAGCAAATAACAAATAACGTGAACAACAATAAATTAAGGGCACACAGCTAGCCAGCTTTAAAAACTTCATATTTAAGGAATAAAGACCCCTCTGATGGCTGCAGCCATGACCCAACTGCTCTGCCATGATGCTCCTCCAAGGAACTGCTATAAATAGTGCAGCTCCAGCCCAGCCCACAAACCTCCCAGCGCCATTCCTTCAGCAACCAGCCAGGGTTTATAATCCTGAGCAAATCAGAGTAATTCTGCCATTTTGCCTCCCTGGTGCTGTGTCCCACCAGTGCAGAGGTTTCACCACTCCCAACGCTGGGACCTGTGCATGTTTACAGAGCTGCTGCCTCTGCCCCTTTGTGAGCCATAACTGGGCTCCCGGGACCTGAGAGCAGATCAGGCTTTCCAAAGCAGTAATGCACCCTCTGATTGATGCACCCACAACACCCAGCTCTGTACACACCACTCTCCATGGGTCTGGGGCAGTGAGCCTGCTGTGCCAAACTGACATGATGCTACTAAACCAGGGGAGATGCACTGCTAGCAAAGATACAGCTCAGGACTAATCTACACTTGTTATCTGGAAAAGATGTCTTTGGACACCACCTCAATCTCAGATTTCCCCCCCCCAAAACCTGGCAATCAGCCTGCTCACTAAAGCCCACAGCACACATTGGACAGTGTTTGGTGCATCTGTTCAAGCAGAAAAAGGGAAAACCACTTCATTTTCCCCGTGTTTTGGTGCTGCCAACAGGTCTGTCTGAAGTTTATGAGTCAGTACAAAAGTACCTCAAACAAAGACAGCGTACTCAGGATCTGCCTGAGCAAGAACTTGTACCCAATTTTCCACGACTCTCAGCACTCACAGCTTCAACTGACCTAAATGAAGCCACCTTAACAGCTCTGCAAAATTGCATTCAAGTGTTCTTGATATCAACTGTTCCACCCACGACACCATGGTGCCTTCCAGCTGCTCAGGTGAAGCACTGGACACCAGGATACCTCCTGGTATTTTATCTTACAGCAGTCACTAGACAGGACCCTCTCCTCAGTCACAGCCAGATTTTTGGAGATGCAAGCCACTCACCCCTCACAGCAGAGCCCAGGGTTGCAGACAGGATGTGGATAGGGCAGCCCACAGGTTTCAGGAGCTTGAATCTCTACATCCTCCAGGATAGAATCTTCCAGACTCCTCAGTTAAAATATTCTCCCAGCATTCCTAAGGCAGAGGAACTCTCCTGGCCCCACCCCAGTCGGCAGGTTTCCAGCCCATGGTGTGGGGAGCAGTCAGACCACCCACCACCACCACAGGTGATTCTGCTCTCTGCTAATCACCACCAATTAACTTGTTAACGCTCCTAAGCTGATTTCTTCAGAACCCCCATCTTCTACTTCCATTACATTATGACAAAAAGGAACCATACAGAAGAATAAAAGTTGAGTTTGAGCATCAGCTTTTTGAGGGTGTCACTGGCCTACTGACACCCAGTGGCTTTCCTTTATTCTCACTTCATAGACTCAAAGGACAGAAGAAAAAAAAGCAAAGTTCTGCCCTAACTACAAACTTTTGATCATCACCTGCTTCTTATAATCCACCATCAAGGGTTCCCAGACAACTCCCTGGGAATGTCCGTTGGGCACTTAGAAAATAACCAAAAGCTGGAAGAAGGAATTGAGACAAACAGCCAAACACCAGTGGCTGGGTTGTTAATTAGACTAAAGAATAATTTATTTTTTAATCAAACCCAAACTTTCTAGCAGCATAATTCACATTGATCCCTTTCTTCCTTCTGAAAAATACACTAACAAGAAATTCTCCCAACTTCCATGGTTGTATGAACCCCAGGTGCAACGGCAGACGCACAGGTGGGACATGCAAACCACCCCTGGGGGTGGAACCAGCGGCTGCTCAGGTCCTGGGGCACTTCTGGAACACAAGCAGGATCAAAGGGAAAGACCAGCCAATGTTACTGCAAACGAAATCTAGCATAAAAATAATTATACAGAATATATATTGGGAATAAATAATAACTATCAATAAACCTGTTTTATTACAAAAATAAAAACTGGCCATTCCTCACTGCCCCCTTCCTCCTGGGTCCCGGGCTCTGCTGCTCATCATCTGATGCAAATGCTCCCTGCCTTCCCTCTGTGTTCCTTTAACACTCCAAAGCACAAGGGAGGGAGCATGGGAGCAACACCATAGGTCATGGTATCAAAGGTGGGAGCTGCCACACGTGTCCCCAGGTCAGGATATCAAAAGTGGGAACTGCCACACGTGTCCCCAGTCACACAGGCCAGGAAAAGCGGCAGCCCTGGTTTGATGCTGTGCAGGGAAGGCACATGTACACAGACACACACACACACATGGACACACACAAACACCTGGACATGCACACAAACACCTGGACACACACACACACATGAACACACACAAACACCTGGACATGCACACACACATGAACGCACACACATGAACACACACACAGACACACTCGCCACACAAGACCCTTTGCACACCCAAACAGGAGCCAAACTCCATGTTACCCCTGGGCCTGCCAACCTTTCCCACCTCAACAGGTGCCCACAGTTTTGGCAGGTACAAAGCCATGCTCTGGCCCTTCAAAATGGCCTTTTCCTCCTCCCTGAGAGGGACCACTAGGGACTGGACTTTAAACATTCTTGGCATTTCCTTTACTTAATTTTGGTTTACCCAGAACCATAAAAACTGAAAAGAAAGAAAACATGAAAAAGTGACACTAGCTGTAGACCCTCCTTATAACACAGGGTTATGACTTGGACCTGGTAACACTGTTTGATACTTCCTTACTCTTAAACTGCTGCATTTTTGGCCCTTCCTTGTAAAATTCCTTGTCATGTCCATAAATTGCACCACTTTGGAAATCTGTTGGAAGAACTGAGGTTAAATCTCATGCTCTCCTCCACTGCCAACATCAGGTTGGGTCCAGGATGAGTTGTGGTGGAGGCAGAGCAGTCTGCACCATTTCACAGACCTGCACACCCTGAGCAGCGTGTGCTCTGTGTGTGGGGGCACAGAGGAGACCTGCAGATATGGTGCAGATCCCACCTTCTCGCCAGACAGTCCCAGCACACCCTGCAAGCAGAGCTCCCACACACGGAGCGATGCCACAGGCTCAGACACGATTCTGCATCTCAACACATCAGAAGCGGCTTGGATTCATTTCCCAGGCACCTGCACGCTGAAGCTCTGCAGATACATCCCCTGCAAAGCTCGGGACAGCCATTTGAGCTGGGGCTCTTCGGCATCAGCATCATCATCACGAGTAACATTCCCTGTCCTGACACCACACAAAGGCCAACATTAATTAGAGAGGCCAGAAAGGACAGATTTCTCCCTTCCTGTTCCAGTCCTTCCCTCCCAGTAACAGTCCGTTCCTGCACATCTGGGAAATGGGAACAGCGTTGGCTCTGCCAGGTGGGCAGTTCAGGTGAAAAGCTGGCTTGGGCTATTTTTAAAGTCTTCCCTGTGTAACCATTTACGTTACATCTATTTAAGTGCGTGTGAGTTTACGTGTTAATGCCTGCTCACATCTAGGATAAAAATACACAGCACAGTTAGGCAAATACATGGAAATACAGACAGAATCCAATTCCTCTGGCAGACCACACAAAGGCTAAGAAATGAAAAATGCACTCACGCCCTCTGACACCGTGGCCGAGTGCACGCGCGAGAGCTCTCGTGGTGGGACTGAAGGCTGCTGCTGCTCCCTCTCTCCCTCTCCCTTCTCTGATAAGGAGACACTTTGAGCGCCGGGATTGCTCACAATCTGGCTCTGTGATCCACATGCAGGACTGGTAATATGCCTGCTATTTCCCTCTCTCCCCCCCCATCAAACCTCCCCCCCCCCCCCCCCCCCCCGTTCTCATGTTCAGTGGTTATTTTAGCTTAATGTGGTGACATCACAGCTCGCTCAGTAAAGCCCTTGCTGTGAATACAGAGCGCGGCTCCACTGATCACTTCCAAACGCTGGGATTTACTGAGGTTTGATATTTAGTGCTCGTCCCCACAGCAGAAAATGCTGCGTCCTGGTGCAGCTCTGTGCGGGTTTTGCTGTGGTTTGCACAGCCCTGCTGCAGCAGGAGGAATGGTGATGTGCTTCATTCCCTAAATTGGGAGTGAGACCTGGGAGAGACACTTTTATAAAGTTCCCTCATTTTTAACCAGCAAAGAGAGCAGCTGGACACCTGTCTGTTGCAGTCCCCTGAATTTGAGAGGGTTTGTATGCACAGGCTGGAAGGAGATGGTTCTTAGGTGGGGGAGAGATGGAGCGCTGGAAGGCATCTCATTTCTCAGCATCACTGAGGAGCCAAACCCCCACTTTGTATTAAAATGAAAATACTCTGAATTTTTAAAGCTGAACCCCTCTACAATTCTTCATCTATCAGTAATTCCTCCACCCCGTTATATCAGATCTGCAATAGCCTCAACAGCTTTCATGATTTTGTTCCATGTTCTTCTAAAATGGGAAACAAAGAAACAGCACATGATATTAGAAAAACTTCACAGCAGAACAGATAAGAGATGCAGGAGGAGAATAATGCAGTCAAATAAGCTTTCCATTATTAACAACCGTGCCCCGAGGTCTACGGGCATAGTCCCAAAACCTAAATTATCTTAAATCATGAGGTTACCAATAAAGACAGCTTGGGACAGCAGAAGGGGTCTGTGATTTCAAGGGGTTTGCAGACCACATATATATGATTAACATTTCTGTGCTACGGTTTATTACTTCATTATAATATTTTCCATCACAAATGAATAGGTAAAACACCTGGCTATTAAATATAAACCTATCCCTCAGGATGATCAGATTATCACTTGAATTTAAAATCTTTCTGAATTTTTAATAATGCATAACAAATAAGATTATTTATGCACTTTCTTGGCTCTGCTTGCAGGCCCACGGTGACGTGCAGCCGCCTCTCCTGAAATCCAGGTCTGTTGGGGGGACACACTCCCTGCTCCCCCCCTCTGCTCCCTTACCCAGAGATGCCCCAGATCCCCGCAGTTTTGAGGATGAGGGATTTTGGGGGGATTGGGGCCCAGCCAGGCCATCAGAGCGCAGTAATGAGCCCTGCAGAGCCGTCGGCCACGGCCGTGTGGAGGCAGCATCTGAGGAATCAGGGCAGGCTGATGGAAAGTCAAGTGGAGGCCTGGCTGTCTGAAACCTCTTCAATAGATCTGTAGTCTGGACTTGAACCCTGCCCTCTCACCTCGGGGTCCCATATTTCTTTTCCCACTCCCCGCAGTCTGCGAGGGGCCGCGAGTGACCCCGGCCCTGCCGCCAGCGAGGGAGGGGGAGCGCGAGGGGGGAGCAGCACCCCCGACTTCCTCACAGGTAATTAAGGGACTGTTTTCAAGGTTGCATGGGCAAAAGACAATTCGGCCTAATGAAGCATCGATCGGCCGGCGCGGGCAAACAGGCGCTGACATTCACTCCGGCCCCTCCGCCGGTGGAGCCATCCTGCCATCGGCACTGCCCGGGACCCGCCTGCGGACACGGGGCTGGCACAGCTCCTCATCCCACCGTCACCCCAACCTGCACGCCGAGCGGGATAAAAACATTAACTACAGGGGCAAAGTGGTTTTGTGGTGTGTTTTGTTTGTTTGTTTTTCTTTGGGATGAACGTTGCTCGTCGTTCCCACTCTAACCCCGCCAATCAGCGCCGGCGGGGCTGGATGCATGAGGTCAGTTATGGAGATGCAGGAAATTACTGGGGATTGGCAGGGCTGGTTTTGTCAATTTGTAAGCAAAACCCTGTGTTATTGCCAGGTTTTCATCTTTTCATCACTGTCAGCCTGTGCCGGCACACGAGAGCTAAAAGCAAAAATGTCTCAAGAGGCTGCTGGAAAATTAACGGGGGAGGATTAAAAATATTTTTGTGTAAAATAGAAATAGGAAACAGGTACTTACATTAAAAAAATAAAGCAAATTAAGCCCCCTGGAAGTGCTGACACATCCAGCTCGCTGCTCACCCTACCCAGGCATCCGCTCCCTGGCTCGGGAGCTGAGCGGCTCGGCAGCATCGCGCTCCTGGGCTCCTAACCTGCCCTCGCCTCACCCAGCCCCTTTCTTCTGGCCCAAATGTTTGCATTTGTAGGACGTCTGAATGGTAATAAAAGGGCCAGGAAATGATAGTTGTGCCAAGTAAATTGGGGTGAATGCTGGGGGAGGGGAGGCCGGATCGATTGTGAAACAACTTGTGCATTATCCAGGAAGGATTTGCTCACGGTCCTGCGCTGCTCCACCGTACGAGAGGCCCCGCACTCAACAATAGCGTGTCCCCTCGGAGCAGGAAACACAAAGGGAATTTGCTCTGATTCAATCCACACAGTGAGGCCCCTCTGGGGCTAAAGAGGGTCACTTTTACCCTGGCTAAAAATAAAGAAAAAAGATTTTTTTCCCTTCGTACACACACTCACACACACACACACACACACACACTCACTCACACACACACGATCCGGCTGGGGAAAGCAGCCCGCCTCCACTCGACCAGATGCTTAAAAATCATGAGCCTCCTCTCTCATTTTTTCCATTTAGACTTTAGGATTTATCAGAATTTACTTGAAAAAAAATTTAAACAAGTAGAACGTGATCAAAGAGCGGCAAAATGGCCTCTTCCTTTTATTCCATTTCCTTGTCTAACAAGTGCTTTACTCTGGGACTGCTGCAGCACCGGCCCCTAATAACAAAGGAGGTGACACTGCGAGGGCACAGAATTGTAAACTGAATTTTAAAAGCCACGCGAGAGCCTGGATATCAAGGGTCTGCTGTATTCAGATATATTTGTTTTCTAATACTTCGCCTTTTTAGTTCAGAGTAGCGGTTTGTGTTCTGCTTCTAATCCCAAATTCTTCCATTGCGCACAGGTCAGGAACGACACAGCAATTGTGTGCCACACCTGCTGAAATTACACACAACAGCAAGTTTTCCCTAAAAATCACTAAAACGTAGCTCAGCAGAGTCTATCTGCATTCATTCGGTGGAACAACAAGATATTGCTGGGGACAAACTCGGCATAAAGCGGCCCCGAGCCCCCCGAGTTGGCGGAGCTCAGCCCAAACAATGGCCGCTTCCCATTCACCTTTCCCCAGCTTTTCAAAAGAACATCCCAGAAACACAAAGCAGCAGCGGGAAATGGCAATTTTATGAATCCTAATCAATCAAAGGGCTTATTAACTCAATGTGAAGCCAGATTAAAATCTTTAATTATAAATCGTGCTAAAAGGAAAAACAAAATGTACTTATGGTACATTGAAAATTCCGGATATTAACATAGTTGCCATTATCTCTCTCAATATTAAATTTCCCCTCCCTGCCCTGCAACATGCTCACCTTTTTCTGTTCCTAAAGAACAGAACCGCGGAGCAAACTCATTTTTCTCCTTCCCAGCCTTATTAAAATGTATTCCTGCTCCCCACAGCCGGGGCTCTGCAGCAGCGGGTCTGTGGGAAGCCCCATTCCGGGGGGGAGTGGGTGTTTATTAAGTGGGCTGGGTCAGAGTTCCAGATGATGTTTTTTGGGCCACAATCCAATGTGAAGCATTTCTGGCAATGGAAGTGGCTCGTGTGTCCGCGCGGGCGGTCGCAGGAGTGCAGACTGAGAGCCACAGGAAGGGCCTTGGCGCGCGAGGGGCCACGGGTGCTTTTTTATCAGGCAGACGTTGGGAAATGACCACGGCAAATGTAATCCTGGCTGGATGGAAGGGGAGGGAGAGCAGGGAACGAGCCGCATGTTTTATTTATTTGTTCAAAGTCACGGTCATCCCATTGTGTCCCTGTCCATGCCTGGCCCCCGGCCCCAGTGCCGCGGTCAGACCCGCAGCAGAAGGCGCACACCCAACTTCTCCAACACACGGCATTTGGCTGGGAAAAGGCTTCTTTCCCGTTTGGAATATCAGCATTGTCACACCAGGCTCTAACTGTTGTTGAGTGTGATGTTCCCTGTGCTGCCTCTCCAGCAGTTCCCTCTGCACCCCAGCCTTTGCCCGTCCCCTCCATGGTGTCGCATTTGGAACTAAAGATCCTGGGGTTTTTTGCACTAAATTTTTCAAAGGAGAGTGAAATTTCCTTTGGAAAAAGATCCTACAGGACACACTCAGATTGTGATTCTAGGTCAGGTTTCGCATAAAATTTCTATTTTCCTTTCTCTCAGTGAAACACTTCCCTGGGATTTATTCCTCGAGTACTCCCCAAAGGAAGAGCACCTTTGCTGAATTGTGATTTTTCAGATTTGCTGTCACTTTTGCAACTGTAATTGAAACCCCAAATCATATTTCCCTTCCGTAAAACTTAAGGAAAACACAGCCAGTGAATTTGAAATACAGTTTTAGTTTGAAAAAATGGGAACTTAATTCTGTATTTCACAAACAACTGCTTGGCTCCAAAATGCTCACAAAAGGGGATTTCACACCTTAGGGAAGGGAATCACCTTCTCTGCTTTGTAATTGCTGCCTGACAGTTCTGCAACCTGTCCTGAATTTCCTCTCCCACCCAGTGCTGGGATTCCCTGCCCAGCTATTCCCAAACCCTCCCAGCCTGGGCAGGGACCATGTCTCACCCAGCTCCTCGGGCAGGGAAACCATTCCTAATGCTGCCTTCCAAAATAGGAACACACCTGTCTGCAAATCCTGCTCAGCAACACAAATGGAAGAGTTTGGGGACATGGAACAGAGAATTTTAAATCCATAAGCCATCTGGCACTGAACCTTTCTGTGCTTATCATGCATTGCTCTGATTTGGTTTTTTTTACCCCCAAATAACGTGCACTTGCACTTTGCACGTGCACCTTTCACATCTGATCTTGCACTGAGTATTCCTGCTGTGGCCTGTGCCCGGAGCACAGAGCTCCACACTGGGATTACCCTGATTAACACACGTGTGCTGTGGGCTGAACACCCCAACACCCCCGGAGCCCCTCCGAGCCCCGAGCGCGGCGTCGCAGCGACGCTGCTCCGAGGACGTTCATCACCAGTGACCAGGCACCGGAGCCCCGGATCCTCTCCAGCTCCTGCCTTTCAGAAAAGATCCTTTGTGCCCAACTCGGGTTTCATTTCATTGCTTTTAAATTTGTTCAGCTTGACTTTTGACACTTCAGAGGCTTAAGCCTTCTTTAAGTACAACAATATAATAAATATTTGTGTTGCCAAAGGAAAAGTGGATCCGTTGTTAGTGTTAGGGAAAGCAGGATCTCTTTTTCATTCGTTTGGTATAAATAATTCACACAACTATGTGCATTTTATAAACATCATCTTTAGGAAACTGATACTATCAAACATCTTCGAGACAACACTCAGCAGCATATAAATATGCACAAAGTATTTACTACAGCGGATCTGAAACTAAACAAAAAAATTGTTAATGAAAGCAGAAAAATAACGATATTTTATGTAAATAATTATGTTAATACAAAGTGTTTTCAGACTTATTTACACAAATTAGTCATCTGAATGACAAAAAGCTTTGACAAACTACAAACACCTATCAAAAATCATATTATTTGGCTCATTTTCCCTTGCAATTTCCATCTTTAGCTTGCCTTAAAAAAGAAGATTCAGAACCTCCCCTGTTCTCTGTCAGTACAGCAGGAAAAAGCCCAGTCAAAGGCATTTTCTTTATTTATATATTAAAAAAAAAAAAAGGTTTCGTGTTTTTTTCTTCAAAATATTTGAAGAAATTGTGTTTTTTAAAAAAATTCAAAAGTTAAACAAGATAAATCTATTTTAATCTGCAATTATTTTCCCTAAAGTATTTGTGTGAAGCATGTTTGGTTCAATCAGAAAAAAAATAATAATTGTATTTTCAAGTAACAATTTGATATGGAGCAAATATCTTTTTATTTTCCAACAGAAAACACTTTAAAATCATCCAGGAAAGAAACAATATATTGGTGTGCATGAACTACCCAGAGCTCCACTGCTGCATTTTTTGCACTTCTTGCTATTGATCTAATTTTAGGATTTAAGTGTTCCTGGCTTTTTGATGGAATGGGATTTTCTTCTTTCCAAATTACAATTTTGAATAAAACTTTACGTTATTTATAAATTTGAACCATAAAATTCCAAACAAACTGTTTTAGAGGCTCTTTTAGCCGTCTGGGACTGCCGTGCTGTTCAGCGTTGCGGTCCCACAGTGTCCGTCCGAATTCCATTATTCCCGAGAACAACAACCCCGTTTCTCTAACAGATGCTTCCACAGGCAGTGCCGTGGCCGGGGACAAAAAGGCTCTGCGGCGTAAGCAGTTCCAAATCGTTTAATCTGGATTAATCTCGCCCTGCGTTTGCCCACGGACCCGCCCTCGTGGGGGGCGACGGGCGGCACCCCGGGGCTCCAGATGCCCAATTAGCCCCGGCCCGGCGCGGGCTCGGCCTCTCCTTGGGGTAGATCCATTTATCTTCCCCGCTCCCGGGCGGGGGGGCCGGGGGGCCTCGTTCGCCTGTTGTCAGCGGGCATTGATCGGCCCTTCCCGGCTGGTGCCGGGGTGAGGGCAGGTCCCCCCGGAGCCCTTTGGGGGGAAGCTCTATTGAGTCGTGATCCGAGCGACTGCTCATTGAGGAAAACGGGTATTGGCGTCCCCATCAGCAGAGACACCCTGGGTAAGCTTAAACAAGTCCACTCTGTTAATGTCAGGCCACGGGGGACACGCTCAGCCCCTCCGCTGACCATTAGACCCCTTGATGGAGTGGACAATAAACTTGACAGGACAGGCTGGACACTGCTGTGGAGCGTGTCTGTGCTGACGGCACGCCAGGGGCTGTCCTCCACTGCCTGCCCATGGTCCATCCACACCCTGCCCATGCTCTGCTCACGGTCCATCCACACCCTGCCCACGGTCCACCCTCCACAGCCCTCCACGTCCTGCCCGAGCTCTGCCTGGGCCCAGGTGGGCACTGCCCGTACCTGGGGCAGGTAAACTGGACGCCACAGCCACCTCAGCCACCACCAGAGGAGAAGCACCCTGGGGAATGTTCCCTAAAAACACTGAAGCCAACACGCCAAACCCCAGGTGGGGAAGGGAAATTCGGCACGTTTCAGGTTTTTGAGTTAATTTTTTCCCTGCAGTTTCTACTGACCGGATATTTCGGGACCTGTTTTTTAACCAACTTCTATGAGGAAAAAAACTATTCTGCCACTAGGAAGAAGGGAATGTATGCAATTAACTGCACTTTGGTTACACCATCTCAAAGGCAGACTAAGAGCGGGTTGTTTCATGCCATGTTCTTGGAAAAGAAAATAATCAAAATGGGAAAATAACAAAATCCACCACCCTTCTCCATCCAGAGAACAATTCTTAGGGGGAAAAAATCAAGTTTCAAAGTATTGATTCTTCATTCATCAATCAAAACCAAAAAAATTAATAGGAAATTCAACCTTAGCTCTTTTCAGATAAAGTATTAATAATTGCATTTATATTATTTAAAGAAATTATATTTAATTTTTTTTACATGTGAGCGTATTAGTATTTACTTTCTTAAGTTTCTGCCAGTAAAAAGGGCCTTGGGTTTGACAGAGCAAATTTTCCAGCATTTGGAAGCTTTTATCCCAATTTTAACACCTTATCTCTTTTCCTCCAGAGAATTAAATGATATTGCATTAAAACAGAAAACGATATAGAATTTTAAACAGTCCGCGCAAGTGGGGAACTGACAGGTCATTAAACAGCTCGACTGGAAAGAAACTTCCCCCTAAAAATTTAGGGGTTTACATATAATATAGGAGCATATGTATATATATATTTACACAAGCACGTATATATTAACATATACATATGTGCTCACATATGCAGCAATTTTTCAATAGCTAAATAATTTGTCTGAAATTAATTTAAATAAAACCTACCTCTTAATATTAAGTACTTTATCAATAAAAAACATTAAGTCAGGAGATTTCTTTTAACCTAACAGTCAACAAAAAGCAACACAGCTAAAGAAAATGTAAGTATAATCCAGATTACTCCGATCTGATTTGTATTTTCAGTTAAACCTTAATAGCTTTTAACAAAAGAAACATCCTTTTTGGCACTAATGCATTGTCTAAGCTGCAGAACACGCTCAAATTTCAAGATACTTTTTAAAAGCCATTGAAAAAGCCACAACAGTGACATGTTTCTGACTCAGTTCATGTTGTATTCAGATGAATCCAACAACAAGAGGGTTTTTTCCTGCCCCCCAGGTGACAGCACTTGCTCAGTGAGTTGAAATATTTTATTATTTTATATATATAAAATAATAATTTTTCATTGTGATTAAAACAATACATAGAAATTAAAAGAATGCCAACTCTTGTTATTCCCTGTAGGACCTGTTACTTTAAGATTCTACAAACAGTCCGGAATTCTTCGGGAGTGCATGATCCCAGGGCACAAGGACACGCAGGCTCTAGATAAGGAATAATTTAGTTTATCAGAAGGTGAAAAGAAAAAGCAGAGTCGGAAAAAAAAAGTCCTATTTGTGCAGAAAGCCTTGTCCAACAATTAACTGTGAGGGCTCTTGTTTATCCCACTGGAAGGCCGCGGTTTTCCCTGGGCCTGTGGATGCAGATCCCGGTGTCAAAGGGGAGCCGGCACCGCTGCCCGGAGCCTCACCCACGGCTCCTCTTTGTGCTCCGCTCCCCTCACATCTTCCCTCCCGCATTTCCATTTCAAGCAGCTGCACAGGCATCGCTGCACGATCAATTTCCACATCGAATATTTAGGAATACAACCAATGTATATTTTATATAAATATTTTCGTTTATTAGGAGCAGAACAGGCCTTTCAAAATGAGGGACACAGAAGCCTTCCCCCTTGGATCCCCTAAGCTTTTGTGGAAAGTCCCGATTCTGCGTCATTCCCACAGCTCACTGCCTCCTTCATGAAGCAGTTCTTGCCCTGCCAGTGATCCGTGGGCACCTAGAGGTGCCCCAGTGCCCAAAACGTGCCTTTGTGCTCAGGTAGCACCCGTGCAGGGCCCTCTCTGTCCCCCCGGTCCAACCCTGCTGATGGTGCCCATGCAGAGCCCCACAAGGGCATAGAGCACCTCAGCCATGGAGAGGGCTGGAAAACTGGCAGGAAAAAGTCTGAACCCAGCACCCATTGCCAACCATGAGATCTATGGAAGAATTTTGTGTAATTAGGAAAATGTCAGGGGCTGAACTGTCCCCTGCATGGGCACACGGGGACTGCGGAGATGCTGAAGCCTTTGGAAAGGTGAGTGTGCTCCCAGTGCCTGCCTGGCACACGGCACAGCAGGGCCCCGGTCCAGAGCAGAGCCCAGACCTGCTGTACAGCACAAACTGCAATATTTACACACTTCCAGAGCTCAGCCTCAGAAGGTCTGGAATGCCACCGAGCCAAAAGCCAGTGTTGTGTGGGCACAACCACCTGCCCTGCAGGGTCTCTGTCACACCTGCCACAGCGTGGCAGCGTGAGGAACAGAAAACTCCCAGACTTAACTGAACTTTCACTTTTGAATTGACACAGCAATTATAATTATATTCCAACAATCATTGAGGTCTCCCTGTGACAGCCAGTTTATGTATTATAAAACATCTACAACCTTGGGAAAGGAAAAAAGCAGAACTAAAAAAAAAAAACCTCCAACCACTTTACTTAGAAGCAGTACAAAGGAAAAATGGTTTTAAATATAAATAAACCCCTAAATGTTGCATCCACACAAGCTCTGTTTTCATGTCCACCTGACTATGGTGCCATTCCCAGCACAGCACAGCTCAGCCTGTGGATCCCTCTTCTGCCAGTTCTCTCCGTGCACCAGCCCCACACCTGTGTTACCTGTGTGCTGCACCTGGGGTGCATCTCACCAGGATTCTCTACTGAAATGCGAGTCTCTACGTTGCTCATGCCTCAAAGGACTCCTTCTTCCCCCTTTCTTATCTTTTCATGTGGTGTCTAAAGTCATATGTGACCACTCCATTGTTTTTAATTGCAAATTTTCTTAAACACCCTAAACCTGCTTGTTCCTTTTCCATTTTATCTTTTGCAAATCACCTGCATGTTCCTCTTTGCCAGACACTTCCGTGCTAACCAGCAAGGTCACTGCAGACCCTGTATTGATTTTCCTCCTAAATATCCGACCGTACAAATACAGATTTTACCAAGGGTTCAGAAGTCGTCCCCGAGAGCGAATGTAAACACAAACCGATACAGCTGCAGAAGCCTCCGGAACATGGAGTCAGAGATGGACTCATGCAGGTTCCCTGGAACAGAGAGGGCTGGTTAACCCTTCTCTGGCTCTTTGGGAACCACGGCTGGGACCCAGCACTGGGGTAGAGTGGGAGCACGGCCCCGGCACCACAGCCACATTTATCCCTCAGGTGTGTGCAAATACAGAATATTTTGCTTGACTGATTGATTTCAACATTCAAACACACCTTCTGCTATTTCAACCCACAGAGATTCGCTGTCCTTACTTTGAAGTGTATCACATGTAAATTTTCCAAACTTAGCAACCCAAACTGGAATCTTCTGGCAACCACAATAAATGTCTGCAATCACCCCCCATTGCTGGGGAGCCCGTGGGGCTCAGCCTGGCTGATCCCACTTCTGTTCCCCACAGAGTTTAAACCAGGCCTGGCACTCACCAGGAGAATGCCCAGCTCAGTCAAGGATTTAATACTGTTAATTTCTTGTATTTTTTATTGTTTTTCCCCAGAATGACTGAATCCTCCTTTTTGCAGCCAAGTAAGAACCACCTCTTCCCAACAGAAATTTTCAGGTAAAAACAGATTTTCCTTTTTCTTAGTTTGGTCACCTCTAGGTACTGAAACATTTAAATCAGGATTACTAGAAAAAACCCAAACATCAAGCGTGGATGGCAAGAAAAAGGGATCAGTGTGGGACTGTGCCTCAGACACACATTTGTAAGAAACCAACTTTGCATTGTTGTACCAGATGCAGTCCCAGTGAAAAACGTATGCAGGCAACAGGGAGTTAAGTAAATAATTTTTTTCTTTTCTTTGTCGATGTGTTTAGTTCTCTTCCTGCCAAGACTCATTTCACTCTGCTATCTTGTGAGAGACACATATGGTGCAGTGAAATTGCCATCCAAGAAAGCATGTCCCAGCCTGTTGAGACATCATCAAATAAGATTAAAGCAAAGTAAAAATAAAAAGATAGAACGATTTTTTTTTCTTTTTCTTGTACAGGGAACATCTGATGAAAGTCACTGAGGTACTTGAATGCTTCTAAAGGTTTTGCAACCATTTCTTTACTTTGCCTGGTTAAGAAAAAGGCAGAAATAACAAGCCACTATCTCCTTTTTCTTCTTCAAGTTAGTGAAAAAATGTGTTTCATAATCAACCTGATGTATGTGAATGAAATACAATAATGCCTTCTCTGCTTCTGAGAAAACAACACTTAAATGCACAGAAATACCCCAGACTCTGCACTGGTGGTCTCTCCATCAGCATCTCTGAGTTCTACATGCAAAAAAGGGGCCAGGACAAAATTATCAGGCTACTAATGTACCAGTCAGGAGCTGGGCTTCATAATCCTTGGGGGTCCCTTCCAACTCAGGATATTCTGTATTCTATGATTCCAGTCCACAGAAAGGTCCAAGTTACCTCCCAACCAGTGTATTCAAGTGTCTCTGGCTACCAACTGCTACGTTAAATTAAAATTCATCACCTGACAAATCCAGAAGTCCGAGCTGCAGGATTTAAATACATGTGGAACTGCTGCCTGTTTTCCTTACACAGGAAAAGGCCTCAGGACACTGAGTAAGATGAAGATGACTTTACAGGTTCTTTCCCTACGAGGTCCTTTCAGTTTCCACACTAAACAAAAACGACTGGGCACAGAAATCCCAGCACATCACCACTTGCTCTTTCCCGTGGTCCTTAAGGATGAGCTGAAGGACCAGGGTAGAACTGTTGTAGCAACACTGAGAAGCAACTTGGCAGCTCCTCACTACCACTTTGAAATCAGGCTCTAGAAATATTCCACCTCCCGCCAGGAAAGCACCGGCAAACACAACACATACGGTATGTTCTGTAGTCTAAGTAAATAAACAGGAGTCTGCTCAAGGCCAAAAAGAAATCCCAGTGGGCAGGAGGAAGCCCAAATCAAATTCGCATTTTTGATCATCAGAGAAGTTCAGGGGGAGCTTCTTAACCCCACAGAATAATCTGCAAAATGGGTCCAGTTTGAGAAAAAAGAACATATTTTGGGCATTTCTCTGCCAACCTCCCCAGTTAGAGCTGCATGTCCAGGTCTTGTTTCCAATGCTGCCACTGGACTGCAGGAAAGCAACAATGCATCAGTAGCAGAGATTATCCCCGGCCTTAATAAGCTGTTGTTGGCTTTCATAACAACTGCAGCCTAGGCCGAGTCACACCGAGCTCAAAGACAATCTTACCAATAGCCTAGAGCAAGGATTATAGAGACAAGAATCCAAGGGGGGGTGGGAGGGAGCAAAAATCCCAAGAAACAGGGGCTAATGTAAAATCGTTTACATATTAACCTTCTTCCCTTCTGACAGTGGTCAAGTTCTGATTCAAAATACAAATTATCTCCAATTACTTCAAAAGAGGCAGTCACAGAGCTGTCACTTAACCTTCACCATCTGTTTGGCTCAAAAGCAAGCTGTACAGCCTGCCACTTTGACCTCATCTTTCTCTTTCCACACTGGACAGGCACCAAAAGAAGAGAAGATGGTTTATTGTTCTCCCGAGAAAACTCCAGCCCGTGGGGAGCAGGGCTCAGGGTGCCGGAGGGGAGGGGAGGGCAGGCTCTGGAGGTGACTTCATTTAACTCTTCACGGGGATTTCTTTGGGGAGGATGAGTTTGCAAACCTTCCTCACTCCTGCCAGCCCGCCCCAGAGATGGGGTTTGTTTAAAGTGGAGCCTCTCTGCAAAGAGAGCTGTGAAACAACAGGGTGGGGGAAAGTCAGGCGCTGATTCACAGCGGATTCTGGCTGAGGCAGTTCTGTGAATCCAGTAGCCAGATGTACGCAGAAAAATATCAGCTATTTAAGACGTCAAAGGGAAAATAAATCCTGGAAATGAAACAGCTTTCTAGCAAAGACAGTAACACAAAATGTTTGGGGAAAAAAACCCAAAACCCCAAAAAACCCCAAACAAACCAACAGGAACCCCAAAGAGCAGAACACAAAAAGGTCAGGGAAAGCACATCTTAAAAGTCATAAATATGACCTCACTGTAAGATAAATCAGAGTTACCACTACTTTCGGCTGCACAGATCTGACCAAGGCTTCTCCCAAGCTGCTCATTAACCATTGCATATTCCAGCCCCTCTCCTGGCTCCAGGGGAAGGCAGGAGCTGAGCTCAAACTCACCCTCGAGCAGTGGCAGCGTGAAGGACCCAGGACAAATCCCCCCCTGTGGGGTGTCAGCAGCTCGGGGCGCAGAAGCACAACCCACAGTGCAGAGGTGTTGGGAATAAAACAAATCTGTTGGAGAAAAGAGATTCCAGAGGGGCTGGAGGGCACAGTAATAGGGTGCAAATTTCTGAATGCCTCATGGTTTATGGGCAGCTTCTAATGCTTCTGCCGAGAAACATTACAGCATTTCCACTGGCTCTGATCTTTATTTTTAGTTTTATTACCCACTGCATAGCAGGTTTCTTCAAGAGAGAAAGAAAGAAAGCAGATCCCTCTGTAAACAGGAGCAACTCCTGAACGTTTCACATCACAGTGGTTTAGCATGAGGATAATTCCACACGTGAAAGCAGCTCAGAGAACAAACGTCTCTGTAGCTGTGCAGCTGCATGACCCTCCTGGCATCATTCGGCATGGGGAGGGAAGCCCCTTTTCTTGTCACACAGTATTTAACCCAAGAAACACACGCCACAATGCACATGAGCTGCAAAGTTCCCGTTTCCAGAGCAGATGGTAACAAGTCAATTAAACACGCAGCACTCGGGCACCGCTAATAGCAGCGAGAAGCTCTGAGCATTCCCGTCGGTGGGGGAAAGGAAAGGGCTGCAAAAGGTGCCGAACCAAATAATGATCTCAAGCAAACAGCTCTGACTTCCTAGAATCCAAATTCCTTTGCTACCTTTTTATGAAGGCAAACAGAATATTGAACTCGATTTGCAGTTCAGAGGGGGCAGGAACATCCCCGTGCTCCTGTGCTGGAACCGCCTGACACCCGCTATAGCCACGCTGAAATGTTTAATTTTACTTAAAACATTCTCTCAGGCCTATGTATTATTTGAAGTATAATGTACAGAATTATCTAATGAATTCTCAAATCAAATACTCTCATTTTGCTGCAGGCCATTTCCCGAGAACAAACTAGAGGCACACAGGCTGCTCTGTGTGCCTGGTTGTTGAATTTAAACAGATGTCCAGTGGACATCAGCCTCGCTCAGATTACCTCTCCCATTCACTCCTCTCTATCTCTGGCCACTGCAAACCCCCTTAAATTAAAAACAAACAGAGAATCAAGATAACAAAAAAATACAGCAAGACTTGCAGGCCCAGGAAGGCCCGTGGTGGATCGTGGCCGTGCCCTTGCTGTGCTGAGGGCCGGGTGACACTGAGAGAGTCGCCGGGGAGCAGCATCTGGCTCTGATTAGGTAACAAGCTGTAGCATCTGCAAACTTGTCACTCCTCGGCCCACAACAAAGCCCAGCCAGCAGATCTGTGTTTAAAAAGGGAACTGGCTGTTGGGTTTTATAAGACAAACATTATCTGTTCCCGTTGCAGGGTGCCGTTTTATTAAACGCTGGCTAGAAGAGGAGAAATTAAATGTGCTTGTTACATTTTACTTTTCATCTCAAGGAAAAAAACCATTTGGTTTTGTCTGTCAGAAACCTTTTTACTTGTCTTTTCCCTGTGGAAGGGCTGAGATACCAGCAGAGCTTTCACAGCCTGCAGTGAGCAGCCACTGTGACCCTGGGGTGCTCCTACAGCATTTCAGTTTTCTCTAAACAAGAAAAATAAAATAAAGTGTAACTTCCATGCAGCATATCCAGGAGTGGTGAGACTGACTCCCCCAACAGCTGAATTAAAATTCACTCATCTCTGTGTTTTTACTTAGACACTTCAGCAGTGTATTTGACTACGAAAGCTTCTATATTTCGACTTTTTTTTTCTTCCACTTTTTTCTTGGTATGTTGGAGTCGGCCTTTTTCTCTGCTTCTGCCTCACTGAATGACAGCTACAGTCCTCAGCGCCTCTTCTGTACCCTGAAATGTATTTATACTTCTCTTTTGAAAAATGAAAAGAGAATACTCTGTGCCCCATATAAGACCGAAGTTCAACATAACTGAGGAAGAACTGAAGAATATTAAACCCGAAAAGTCAAATTTCTGTCCAACCTCACAGTTATTTTTGAACATCTAAGGGAAACCACCTATGAGCACCTCCACAAAACAGGACCTATAAAACTAAGCATTAGTCAAATCAGTAGTAGAGACTTAGCACAGATCTCTCTACGTAGTTCTGGGAATCAGTCAGAAATTCATGGAATTTAAGAATTCCTCAGTTTGAGAAGTTTGTTTCTGGAAGCACTTCCTGTCGTGCCCCAGTCGCTCTGGGGCCCAACCTGCGTGGATGTCAAACCTGGCTCCAAGTCTGCTGGTACTTGGCATAGCACACACAGAAATACATCGATGGGCAGCAGTGACAAAATCCAGGCACAGCCTCAACACAGAATACCAGAAGGAGAAAACACCATTTTCCTCATACCCAAGGTAAAGCAGAACTCCAAAACAGGACTCTGAGGGGAAAATGTGGGCATTACGAGAACTTGGGTGCAGGGCCTTTGGTTGGAGTTTTTCAAAACCTTGCTTAGAGATGTGGCCTATTTATTAGTTGTGAAATACAAACCACGTTATCAACCATCTTAAGGAAATGGATTGATGTTAAGTGATACTTGAGAATCTGCCCCGTAGCAAAGCTCCTGCACCAGCACAGACAGATAAGCAGAAAATCCTTCCTGCAAACACAGCCCTGATACAACATAAACCGGGCAGCAGAGCTTGGAAAGGCACTGACAGGACTTAGGGGCCTGGAACACTTTGGTACATGTTGGACTGATGAGAAAAGAACAACTCCTAATTAAGGTAATTATCCCAAATGCTGTTATATAAGCTGCAGTTTGAACTCTTTTTGTTAATAACCCAAATAAATCTCCAGGTCACCTGAGCCAGAGGATAAATAGAATAAAATCCCCTACTTGCAAAATTAGGAATTGGTTTCTTCTGAAAAATGGTATGTGATATAAAAAGTAATTGATGTGTTTGGTGTTTTAGCAATCCTTACTGCTGTGGGATCACTGAAACGGCACAATGAGAACTGGAATGTGCTGGAGAAACCCCTGGGAATGGTCTGATGGGAGCCAAGGCCACTCATGGAGCGCGGCTGTGTCCGGACACAGCCCCCCATCACCACCACCCCCACCAGGCACTGCCTGCCATGGAGAGAGAGCCCTTCTCACCCTGCACAAGGAACCTCACAGCTCTGCAGTTGCTCTTTTCCTCCTGGTTTCAGAGCTTTTTGAACCCTGACAATCCTCGGGTCAGACTGCCCCGAGTCCCACCACACCCCGCTCCTGGTGCCTCCTCAGTTACAGCGGACCTGGGGGTACAGCTCAGGTATTTAATTTTGTTTCTGTCCTGCTTCTCTATTCAAAACAAAACAGTATCCCTCAAATGCCTCAGTTCTCTCAGTGTTACAGTCTTTTTCTCCAAACTGCTGTGATTGCCATTACAGAGCTGACGGAGCCGGCGTTCCCCGACAACCATTTTAAGTGCTCAGCACAAGGCCGTGCATTCCAACAGCAACATGGTTTGTCCATTATTATGATTTATTATTTTTTGCATTACAGTGGTACCAAGAGGCCCCCGCCAGGGTTCCTGTGCTGGGCATGTACAGAACACACAATACACTGATCAGAAAAACTTGAATTCAGTCTAAAGGGTCCCAGACCCATCTCTCTGGGTATTGCCCTGCTCACTGCACTCATCATTTTTATCATCCTGATAATAATAATTAGAATTTTTTTCACAGTACTAAAGAGTTAGAAGTTTCTCAGCACCTCTACTTCCACTTCCAGACACAACCCTATGATTAACGCAGCAACAGGCTCCAAGATCACCTGTGAAATCTTACAGCCAGGATTCAAAAAGTCCTTTGGATCCAAGGACATGCAAGGTACTCGTAAGCATCAGGATGATACTAACTGGCCTGCACCAAATAAAATAATCAAGCAAAGATATGATTTGATGTGATTCTCTCTCCTTTAGCTGAAAAAGAAAGCTCAAAGCAGCTGCTCTAAATGAGAAAAAGTATTCAGAAGCACAGTAAACAAAAAGAGCAATGCGGCCGTGGATGCACAATGTTGCACGGAAACAAAGGAAAGGTGAGGAGATGGCATATATCACACTGGGAAGCAGGACTGGAAAAGCCTCTCCTATCTCTATAAGCAGCTGGGGATGATTCGCAGTAGATTTTTCTGTAATAAAATTCCCTCACGTTTCTTTACTTGGAAAACTCAGTTTATAGGTCAGTTAACAAGTATTAAAACCACAAGAGAACATGAAACGCACCACCTTTTCCTTTTGATCCTTTTCCCTTTTGGATGAAAGTTTTGAAGTTGGGAATATAAAATCCCTGAATTTTTGTTATGTTTTATGCCTCCACGAAGGCATTAAAACACCAGTTTGTGGGCTGAAGAAATATCCCCTAACTCAGGGGGAATTAAAGCAAGCTGTCCTCAGCACAGCCCTGGTCGCCAGGTGTGCTTGCTCCCCAAATGGAACACCTCATTTACAAAACAAATCTGCCTCCAAAATTACCTGCCCCTCTTGATTGCTGCAAATGGTTTTCATCAACCTGCACTGGTCTCTCCAAATTTACAGCACTGGCTACAAGAGTCGTTGTAGGAGGAAGAGGAACAGCAGCAACGTTTAAAAGCCATTAAACAAGCCGAGGGTCCCCACTGAGAGTGGCCGGGCCTTGGGTGTCCCTTCGTTAGGGCCGCGTCCCGCTGGGCACACGACACAACCCACCACCAGCACGGAATTGCCTTGGCTTAAAGGTTTTAAAGGCCCCGTTCTCTTGCAGGATGCTTCGGTTTTGAAATCTATCAAAGGAATCTCAAAACAAATTACATGGTAAATTATTATCTGTGTTCTGGCCTCCTCTCTACACCCCACTGTTCGGCATGAATGGCGATGGGAGAGCCCTTGTGAAAGCCGGCCAGATAAGCAGATTACAGAGTGTCAGGTGCCTCGGGCTACTCGGAATTTCACAGCCAAACTTCCCGGCCGAATCCGTCCATCTCCCGAACGTGGGTCACAGGCTATTTCAATTAATGCACCTCTAATGACCAGCGTTTGTTCCTTAATGGGAAAGGAATAAATACGGAACACACAAAACAGCCACAGAGAGCAGAACGCTCTCCCCTCGCTCTCCCCGGCGTCACTGCCTTTGGCTTCTCCAACCAACTCGCAGAGAGGGGAAACGGGCTTGTGAGGAATAGAGAATTTCTATCAGAAAGAAACCTTTTATGTAGCTTTCCTATCATTACCCACGCCTTTCTGGCAGCTCTCAGTGTCCTCCAGATCCCAGCGCGCTGCCTAACAAGACCTGCTATGAAAACAGAATGCAGAAAACAAATTAGCATTTTGGAAATAAAAAGCCTGGCTTTTAATCCTATTAAGATCATGGCTTTTTTTTTTTTTTTTAAGTTCTCTGAAAGATATACTGATGTTTCCATTACCATAACTGCTGAAATCAGCATTTCCTTTGAAAGAAGTTGTTAATATTTGGAAATGGTCGGATTTCCGATCCCGGATTCGATTGTTATTCTGTGCTACCCCGCGAGTGCCAAGGTCACGGGGAGATTCACCTGCACACCGAGCGAAATGAATGCGCTCGGCCACAATCCATGTATAATTTAACATTCTCCTCTCCAGTACCACCATGCATTCCGAAAAATATTTTATTACAATAACAAATTGGTTTCAAAATCATGCATTATGTATCCTGAAATTAGGTCTGCCAATGAAACCTGGATATACAAACAGAGCAGCAGCCATGCAGGGCAGCACGAACACAGGAATTATGGGTTCTAGAGGGGCTGAAAGGAACAATTAATTCTTCCCCTAACTCTAAAAAGTCCTTTTTTATTACTTTAATCTGCATAGCTAAAAAGAACAAAACAATCAATTGCTGCGAAATGCATTTAGGAATCCAATAGCATGTCTCTTTCTAGATGTCTTTATAGAAAGGAAATGTTTAAGTGCAAAGTGCCCAGTATATCAAAACATCCGTTGGGGACTTCAGTTCTCAAGGGCAGGGCTGGGAAAAATAATACAAAGCTCCTCAAATATTTAAAAGAGTGTTAGTTATTTTTCAAAACTTTACCATTATAACATTTTAAATGTGGGGGTTTTTTTGCAGATTGAGCTCCTCCAAATATTTCAGATCAATTTATCAAAAAATTCCTGCTAAATTCTTGATAAATAGAAAGAGTCCTTTGCCATTTCCTTTTTAGTTAGTTCGAGTTAAAAATTTCATAATACTGCTGAATTTTCAGCAGCAAACACTGTAATGTTAATGCACTTTCATGATAGATGGTTGGTTCTGATTTGCAGGTTTCATTTTAAGTTAAATTTACATTGATAAATCCTCCTTTTACAGCCCAAGTATCCTTTTTTCTCATGCAAAATAAGCATGTTTCTTGGTCAACTGACATTTTGCTCAAATGGACTTGAGGTAGCTATTTATGAATAATTAAGATTAAAATGTTTCTGTGATTCCTTCAATGCTTTTTTATTTTAAAACATTTATATCATGTCAAAATGGACTTATTCTTCCAAAGGTAACTTTCCATTAAAATAATGGAGAAAATGACATTTCTAATTTTGATAATAGCCCTGAGTTCAGGACGAAAGTCAGAGCTTCCTGCTGCAGAGCATGAGGGGGTTTAGGATTGAAACCATGATGGGAATTCTTTGTAATGGTGTTAAAATCCTGGATTTGACCAATCTACAACATGACAAATAAAATCAACTACATTTCTATTTTAAAACAGCAGCCCTGACAAAACCTTTATTTTGGACTGTGTTTCACTCAGTTAAAATTATTTCCTTTTCTGTTCTTTATGGTAAGAGAGTCTGGCAGATATTGCTATTAATTAGAATTGGTTCAATTTTAAACTTTAAGAACTCTTTTCATGAATAGCTTACAAACATCTATTCAACCTGGTCGTTTGCTATTTCATTTTTATTTCAAGAAGCAAAAATGAAAAATACTCTAAAACCAGTGTTTTGCCACAGGAAAGGCAGAAGAGATCGAAGCCTTTACATTTGTAAGATATTTTAATTCAGTAAATATTGCATAAAACAAGAACCTTTACTCTGCCCTGTTTGAATCCAAGTGCAACCGTTGCCCTCAGCCGCTGTTTGTCTGTAATTTCGTTGAGCTGCTCTGATCTGACCAGACACAGCTCGCTCGGGAGCAAAATCAGGAGAAATAATTTAATCTAATCAGGATATCTGAGAATGGGAAACGTTTTCAGCTTAATTTGGGATCTCTTAAAAAGCCTTTTGTAGTGCTATTTACTGACACGCTGAAGCTTTGCTCTTAAAGCAATAATTAACAAATTGTTGACAGAAATTAAATGTCCCTATTTTAAACAATTTCGCTGTTCTTCCCCCTTTCTTTCCCGAGGGTGAGCCTGACGAACAGGGAAACTGAGCCCACCATTAACAGGGGAACGCCACTTTCCGGGGTGGTTTTTGCAGTAAAGAGACGTGATTCATATAAGTAATAAGCAAACCCCACGCTCTGGATTTTTAAACGTCCTGGCTCGTAATCCCGAGGTTAAATGATTAAACCCATCCCTGCCTCTTCGCTCTGGCTGCAGATACGTTCCCCTGAATTTAGCTGAGGGCAATTCGAAGCTGAATGGGAACTGCTCTTTTATTTGTTATTAAAGTCCCTTGCTATCTTTCAGAACTGTTTGTTACACAGATCTGAGCACATCCATGTATTAAGAAAATACACTGAATAAAGACAAGGTTATAAAAACCAGATGAAAATCACTCGCTGTTCATCTTCACGTGGCAATTTGCTTAACGAAAATGATCAACAGCAATACCTTGAATCAGTAAATACCACCATTATCTGTCTTGTACAAATTTAAGTATAAAACAGAACTATTTCCCACACATTGCACGTAATCCTGAGGGAAAAGGATGTGCAGAGGCAGCGACTGGGGGGGCCTGGGCTCTGGCCAGGGACATCACTACTGGGCACTGCTCGCTAGGGAGGGTTTGCTGCTGAATCCATCATGTAGGTTAAAGGCAGCAGCCACTGCAGACCCTCTGCACAGCTCTCACTGGCAACAAACACATCTGGAAGCTAAAATGGAAGCAGGTTTCTCCATATTTTTCCCACTTAGGATGCTGGAACTGGCTAGCGAGCAGCACAACACCAGAGAAACGCAGGCTCCTAACAGGATTAGAGGCAGAGGGAGAAAACCCAGCCCCAAAGCACAGCGGTGTTTGCCAGTGCAGTTGTGTTTTGTTCATGAAATAACCCCGATATGATTTAGTGCTGTGAGCACAAAGAGCTGAGTGCAGCTCGGGGGGGCCAGGGCTGCCTGGGAGGGAGCAGCCCCTGCTCTGTGTCCTGGTGTGACACTGCCCGAGGGTCCCCCACGGATGTGGGCATCAGGCCTTAGTGTGGACATTAGTCTGGGGTTGGATCCATTCCTCAGTTTCCCCTTTAAAATACCTTTCTGTTAAATACAGCTATATTAATTAATGATTCCTTTGGGGTGCTGGAAGTCAACTGATGAATAGTTGTGAATTTAATGGAAAAGTTACAAACCCCAAGAACTTTATTTTACCATGATTATCTACTGGGCAGAGACCCCCAAAGCTGTTTTATTTCACATCTCTGAAGTGTTTCCTTATGAAATCCTAAAATCCGTGACCGCATTTATCTGCTACATGATGTCACAGGGCAGGGAGTGAAACCTGCCCTTCCTGCAGACAGTAACCCAAATCCACTTCCCTGAGGCCAACCCACAGTGACAGACCCTCAGAGAAGCTGCTGGATCATGGTTGGGATGACACTGTTCCCAAAACATCGTGTGTCCAAAGGCTCCTCCACACACACACACTTCTCCATGAAAACACCCAAATTTGACCCAAAGGCAATCAGATGAAGATCCCCACCTAGGAAGAACACCCAATATATAACCAAATCAATAATAATTTATGGTTTGGGATTTGAAGAGTAGCAGGAAGGTACAGTCCTATCCACACAGTTCACTACCCCCAGGACGTCACCACAAATGATATTAAGTGGCATTTTCGTAGGCAGAATTCTAAAATAAACTAAGAAAATATATTCACTTGATATCCACCTATTTTTTGTAGCAGCATGTCAAAATAAATTAAAAAATATTTAAAGCATGTTCCCAAGAAATAAGACACACTAAGGAACAGTGTGACAATTTGCTGCCCAAAGAAGTTCTGGAAAGACGGTGGGTACAGAAAGGCTTCACCCTATGTTCAAAACAGAGTTTTAAATTTCCTTGAAAGGTAAATCAAATGTTTTCCTTCTCCCTCTCATTCCTGCCCTACCTTTCCCCTTCCTCTACTACTAGAAAACAACCTTTTGTTTGACTTCGTTGTATCAGTCTTCACTTCTTCTATACTTTAATATTTATTCACAGCTTCCATGATTTTTGAAAAAGATTTCCTTCCACAAATGTTGTTCTTCCAGCGAGCAGAACCAGAAAATGAGATTTATTGTTTGTTTATCAACAGTCATGAGCATTCAGGAAGGTTTCTTCCAATACACCACTTTTACACCCAAGTTTACACAATGACACTTAGGCAAAACTAACCCTGGAAGCAGCAGGAATTTTCTGTCGCTTGTTGTGGTTTTTATCTCCAGATCATCTCTGGAAACTTCTTTCTCAGGATAACAGTTGAGGAAAGTTTGCTCCCTCTCTTCACTTCTGAATCACCAGCTCATGTGTGATGAGTTTTGGGTGAAAAGTCAGGCAATGACAGTGATGGACTCACCTTTATCTTACCCCTCTCTTCCCTTGGAGGCTTTAACCTCCCCTGTCCCTCTGTCCCCAGAGGTGCTGTGTGGGCACAGCCCCATTGCCCTCTGCTCCCACAGACATTCCCTGGCTGCAGCAAATCCAAAGAGAGGGATTAAAGAAATTATCACCCTCACTTTAAGCAGCAGTTCTGAGTGTCCTGCCACATCCCCCCCCAGCAGGGCCCAGGCCAAATGACTTTCATTTTCCTGGTTCTGTGTTTATTGGGGCTGATCAGCCACAGAGTCCACAGGAACGAGCCATTTTTCAGCATAACTGGTTTACAGTAAAATGAGATTATAGCTTTCTAAATCCCTCAGATAAACCCCCATACATCCCATATGTGCAAAGGGGACATTGCCTATAGCATCCTTTAAGGAATAGCTACTCTGCATCTCCCCCTTCTCTAACAGTCAAAGGGCTTTTTGCCATCAAACTATTGGCATGTGATTGTCACTCCCTCTCCCTTTATCCTCCTCAGTGCATTTATTGAGTCCCCTGAGGTCCCTTCCCCTCCTATAAGGGAAGGCCTAAGAGACTGGGGAGATGTTCCTGCTATTGTCCAGGAGAATCCAGAGGCCAGCAGCAGATGCTCCTGCAAGTTGTGTGATCTGGGTCCCCTCTGAGCCTGGCACCCAGACACCCCTTTCCTAGGAGCAGGGAGCAGGACAGCAGAGCTGGAGGAGAAGGGAAGCACGGGTCTAGCCTGAAAAGATTATTTTTAGATTGAATGAAATACACTGCCCACAAAGACAGGGAGAGCAAGACCTTGGGAAACCATGGGACTGCTTTCTTCCTCTGATTTAAAGGAAAACACTGTTTCCTCCTGGCGTTGTTAAAAAACAATTCCCATTTAAGCAGTGACAGGCAGGACTCTGTAATCTGTACATACAATTTAATCCTTTCAAGAATCAGCAGAACCCACATCAATCAAGCCTTCATCAACTTGTAAAAACAATATTTTGATTCAATCAGATTCAAAGCCCCGAAATTCCCAACTAATTAATGCAGGGTCACTCGGAGGCAGTGAGGCAATGGCGAGCAGAGTGGTCAAATATTTACCCCTCACCACAGTAGACATTAGGACAACCAAAGGACCTGGAGAGTGGGCAGGAATAGATAATGTGACTCTAGCTGCAGCAGGTTTCATTCACTGAGAGTATTTGGATAAAGAATTATTACAAAGGAGAGGAAAAAAGCAACTGAAGCCTCTGCCGTGAGCAGCGTTCTCACATCCTGCTCAGGGGCTGTGAAATGGGCAGTGACCCAGGCAACATCCTTCCCATTTTCGGATTTTTAACATGCATGTCTCCAGACAGTTGGGTTGCTTTGGTTCTAGTCCTGCCTTATAACATTCACAATAAATTATATTGTAAGAACGTAGGAAGCAAAAAATCACAGAAGAGTGCAAAGCACTGAGACCTTCTGCCCTGCCTGCATTCCTAGAAATTATACTGGACTTCAGCTTTTTCCTTTAAATATCTTTAAAATCTATGCCCAGCATGCAGGATATTCTCTGCACAGTGTGTTTTCCCAGTGTGTGCCTGTGTGTGCTGCTGACACGGCTGCCGAGCCTCCTGTCTCCATGTGATTCTGGGCAGTTCATTTAGGCAGCTTTAAACTTTGCCTTGGGAGGACATATTTTGTGTATGTTCCCTCCCAAAGCTAAAATCTTTTCAAATGCAGTCAGTAAAGGGGCAGAGCTGGTTACTGCAGAACATGGAATCCTATACACATGTCCATGTGTGCAGCTGAGGGTGTTCTTTGACCTCACATGTATGGAACAGGCTGCCTAGAGAAGCTGTGGCTGCCCCATCCCTGAAGTGTCCAAGGCCAGGTTGGATGGGGCTTGGAGCAACCTGGTCTAGTGGAAGGTTTTCCTGCCCAGGTAGAAAAAGGTCCTTCCAACCCAAACCATTCTGTGATTCCATGATGCTCTAGGTAAAGAGACTTTAGATTAATGATGATGCATTTAATATGTGCTCTTCCTTGCACAACAAAGTTTTCAAAAAGTTTAAGAGCGACCATTTAATAATTCCCAATTTTTACACTGCCTGTGTTCTGAGACAGCTTGGGAAGGAATTATATGTCCAGAGGAATTTTTAAAAAGCCATTTTGCAGAGCCTGTGCTGATGGTATTTCACTGCAACAACAGTCAGTGCCTGGTTACACCAAATGAGTTTCAGAAGGATGCCCTGATCACACACCTATGAAAATGGTAAAAACCTGGATGAAAGCATCTCCTCTTTAACTTACATTACTGCCACTACTCAGCATCACAAAACAATACACAGAATCCTATTTGCTTTCCCAGACTCCTGGGATTTCCTTGTGTTTGCACTTCACAACCTCCCATCAAAGAAGCTGCCTTGGTAGATTTTGGGACAGTTTCCCATTCTTACTCCAAGTGCTGGTACAGTCCTGAAGTGTGGGGGATCCTAAAATTATTCCAGCCTTAAAAATCACAATCACAGATGTAATTTTGGCCCTGGGTTGACCTTTCCAGCAGATTCTGACACATAAAGGGAAAAGCAGCAGAGGCACCTGCTCCAGCTGAGGCACCGGGGCCCTGTGAGGGCTGCTGAAGTTGCTGAAATGATGTGTAAATGAACTCACTGGTACAAAACCACGCCCTTTCCAGCCTCCTCTACACTCCAGCTACTACAGACAGAAAAGCTCTGGCATGGAAGTGCTATCCCTTCCATTTTTTAAGAAAGATAAGTCCCCTCTGGAATGCTTCCTGGTCCCAGTGGTGGCACCAACGGGTGCTCCCAGGTTGGGGGCCCTCGGCAGCCCCCAAACAGGGCACAGCTTTTACTCCTGTCCCTGACTGACAGGAATTTTCAGAGGAGATGCCAGTGGTTAATAGGCAAGCATGGGATGAACATTCTTTCCATATATGCATCTTTCCAATTTACATCCTCCAGGTTTCCATTCAGCCAGGCAATCGACACTCATAGTAGCAAATTTTCATGTTGAAATTACAGCTCTTTTTGAAAGTGTCAGTGTTTCAGTTTCACCTTAGACATTAATACAGCATCTAATCCCTAATTGTTTGTAAATATGCACATCTGGGGAGTTATTCTAGCCCTGACCCAAAGATCTTCCCCTTGGTAGCATTCCTTCTGTGACTCTGCAAACCAGCCTGAACTGCTCCCTGAAGCAGCACAATGGGATGAGGCTGTTTTTAAGTTCTAAAATATAACAGAATCATTTTAACAATAAATCATGAATCAATGTACTAAGTGCCCTGGATATTAACAGAAATGCACCTCACACACAGGAGTTCTAACACTTTTGCCACTGATATTCCAACATGGTAAGGAACAGAAAGTAAGGAAGTCTGGAACTTCAACTGGCAATGGATATTCCCAGGAGGAAATGTTTTTTACATCATACTTCAATGCAAACTGTGCTCCTAATATCAAACCCTTCCCATTTTTTTTCCCCAGAACTTCTCACAAAGAACAGGATGATTGATACAGCACCAGAACAATCTCTCATCATGATACCTCTGAACCATTTTGGTTCCTGATCCTTCTGTGCCTGTGTCCCTCCTCAGCCACCAGAAATGTCCCCTGGCCTTGGGGCTCTCCAGTTACTCCATTTTCTCCCCTTGGATCCTGTAGGCCATCAAATCCATCCTCCCCTTTGCATTTGGACATGAAGGCATTACCATGGCACGCTGCCCTGCTTCCCCGAGTCAGGAGACGTGTCACCTGGCACTGTCACCTTCTGTCACCCCATCCCACTGCTAGGACAGGTGTCACCTTGCCCTCCAAGCCCTCCACACAGTGCCTCTCACTTCACCCAGCCTCTGCAACCAGCATTTCCCTTCATCTTTACTCCACTGACATCCACCATGGCGTGAGGATCAGAAATTCTTCTGGAAGTTAATTTTTGTCTCACTGTCTAAAAGAATTGATTTATTTAATTTTTTCCCCACCAGAAATAAGGAGCATAAATAGCAGCAAGATGGGCACATGCCAAGAGCAAGCAACTGTCACTGCCCCACGGGCTGCCTCGTTTTTCTCTCCACAATCCTCACTATATATCTCAAATCAGACCATAAGCTCTCAGAAGTAGGGCTTGGTTTTTCTATATGCTCCAGTAAAACAAATTACATAATAAAAATAACTGATGTTTGAAATGTAATTGGTCACTAGAATTTGCAAATCAGTAAGATAAAAGTAGAACAGCTCTGTAAATCAGGGGGTGATGAATTGGCCCAGAGTGAAATAAGCTGAGCAGCCCCTGTCAGTGTCCCCTGTACGTGTATTTACAGTCTAGAGGCACCTGCCTTCGGAGGAGCATTTGCAGATTCCTGATTCTAATCTCCAAAAGCAAAAGACTCCACATGGAACGGATGGATCATCAGCACAGGGTGTGTAGGCAGTGCCCACACCATTCAGAATCACTGAAGAGTTTGGGTTGAGAGGAACCTTAAAGCTCATCTCATTCCAACCCCTGCCATGGGCAGGGACACCTTCCACTAGACCAGGTTGCTCCAAACCCTGTCCAACCTGGCCTTGAGCACTCCCAGGGATTTCTCTATGGTCAGCTTTGACTGAAAGAATCGATATATGACATTAATTCCTAGTTCCCAATGTTACCTTTACAGGTGCAGCAACAAACAAGTCGCTTATTGTTCAAAGCAAGTAAGAAACAAGCTAAATACTACTGCCATGATTAAAATTAGAAAGCAAAATCAAATAACTGCAGCAAAATAATTCTATCAAAGTAAAATAACTCTATCAACTGATACTGGGGAATGCAAAAGGACAGATGGGGTCAGAGCAACCTGGTCAAGTGGAAGGCATCCCTGCCCACAGCAGCAGGTGGAACAAGATGGGCTTTAAGGTCCTTCCCACCCAAACCATTCTGTGGTCACTAATACCAACTTCTGCCCAACTCAAGGCCATCAGACCCTCAAGAGCCACAGACTCACAGTGTCCCAGCCATATGTCATGTCCCAGATCACAGGTTTTCCAGAACTTTCAGCAATGTGGGTTCCTGTGTGCTGGGACAGTGCTCCACGAAGACAGATATAAAAGCTGCTGCAGTGAAGAAATCCCCTGGCACTGCTGTTGCTGTGCAGCCCATGGAGCTAAAGAGAAACTGCTTTCTCTCTTTGCATCTCATCTCTTTGTACAAAGTAAGCAAGAAATCTATAAAGGATTAATTAAGACAAAATGTGTTAAATCAAACATGTCCTTCCACAGTCAAGGATTATATTCCAGCATTTTCTCACAGGCTGAGGAAGGGCAGATTCCCATGGTGGGGAGGGGGAGAAGGGGAGGGCAGAGGCAGCGCTGAGGTGGCTCTGGCCCTTGTGTGGCTGTCACACACGGCAGTGCTGCCCTCCCACCTCTGCCCAGCCCTGCTGCCAGCTGGGCTCTGGAGTGCAGGAAAAGCAGCATTTTCCCCAGCCCCACAGCCCGATCCCAGCTGCAGCCCTGTCTGCTGTGCCAAGAGCAGCTTATTTACCTAATAGACTCTAAAAGGTATCAAGGGAGTCATTCCCTTCAATTGGGTCAATCTGACGTATGTAAATATGTATTTAAATTTGGTAAATATGTACAGTATTTAGAGTATGCTGAGAATGACTCTTCTGTGGAATGGGGCACCTCTTTCCAAAGGGTTTGTGCTACTCCTGGTAAATTGAACTCCTTTCCATGCCAATCTTGAGAGCTGGAATCTACTGGAGAAGGGATGCTCTCCTTGTGAGCTGGTATGAGCAAGCCCTGCAAAATATGGCAGCATCCTGACTGCAGCTGGGAATTAAATGTACTGCAATAAATGAACCTAGTGCATTTGACATGATATCTCATTTTAGGGGTAGAAATAACCATTCAGTTTCACATGGGAAATGATTCATTCATGAAAATAATTCCATTATTTAAGGACTGGATGTATATATGTATCTGTGTGTGTATATATATGGTAGCTGGTGACGTGGTTTAGGGGGGATTGTGGTGGTGCTGGGTTGACAGTTGGACTCGATGATCTTGAAGATGTCTCTTCCAACCCTGATGATTCTGTGGCTCTGGGTGTTTGCCAACTGCATGAACCTCAGCTAGGGAAAAAGCCTTACAGACGTGTTTGTGTTTCTCTTCTCTGCACTAAAAATGCAAAAACTTCCCCAAAATAATTTCCCCATCATCCTTCTAGCTGGAATCCCTCACAGGAGAATAAATCTGTGGATTCCACATCACTATTCCCATTGCTCTGCAACCCTGAGTTTTTCTGGGCCGCTGGACTAAGCAGCCCTGTGCTACAGAAATAGTTTATTGAAGAGTTCTCTAAGTAAAACCATCAGCCCGCTTGAAGCACATGGGTTAGGACTCTTAACAGTTCTGAAATAAATATATTTTTGAGGTACTTATGTCAGGACTCATTTTTGTAGGAGAAATTTGTACACCATTCCAATGGCTTGTTAAGGAATACTGGAGGGTGGGAGGGGGAGGCACAGGAAATCAGAATATTTCAAGGCTTAGACAGAAGAGGTTTTGAGCCACAGCAAAAGCTCTGGAGGTTTCATTTCACAGAAAATTCCTCTCTAGTCCAAGCTCACACCTCACATAGCCAGTATCGAATGAGAAACACATTAGACCACACTTATTTATATTACACCCCAAACAGTAAGTCTAAATAATTTAGGATTTCTACAGCTTGAAGGAAAAAAAAAAACAAAACAGTTCCCATTTTGAAATGGTAATTCCCTTTTTGGAGTTTCTGGATACAGCATTTCAGACACGGAGTATTTATGTATTTGTGTATATTATATATACACAGTGTGTATCTGTGCACACCCAGTCATTGATAAAAGGAGGTATAAAAACATGCAAAAAACCAATAACATGTTTACATTTTGTTAAATGTAAACAGTGCTGACACGTTTCTAAATATAGTCATTGAAATACCTTAATTTCTGTCTTCAAAAAAGCTCGTGAAAACTAACATAACCTGGATTTCCACATGCCCCAACCAAACCACTACATCTCTGCAATATTCAGGGAACTTATGGGTGGTGAAGGGAAACACAGAGAAGGTGAGATGATCCATAGGAATTACAGAATTGGCCTAACAACCAAAACTGTCCAAAAGGAGGAATAATTTTCATAACCCTAATAAAATCAGCTTTTGCAGCCAGTGCCGACACCTTCAGCTGACGGCTGTTTGCCATTAAAGTCTTCCCTTAGATCAAGTTATACAATGAAATTCAGCTTTCTTCCACCTCCATTTTCAGCAGATTATAATGAACAACATCTTAGGTGTGCATAATACCTTCAGTAGTGTGTCACAAAAGAAGAAAGTGCTCTTTCCAACACAAGCCTGGTTAGGGCAGGAGACACAGAGAAATCACGCAAAAAAACTCTTATGAACTAGTACTGAATTTCAACATTCTACTTGCTTATCATAGAGTATAAATAATTCACACTTGAAAATCTTCTTTTCAGAAATGTTTACTGACACAGCAAAAATCCATGTGAGGGGTTACTGACATGGCATGTAAATGCACACCTGAAGAGACTGGAGTGATCACCAAAAGGAAGACAGAAGAACTGATCTAAGGAGAATGCCAGCCAAGAAAACACATCCTGAGTAAAATAGGTAATTAACAGCTCAGGCCCCCAGGTTTCCTTTGGCTCAGATCTGGCCAACGGTTCATGTGCTCCAAAACACCATCTTGCAATACAGACTTCTTCTGCCCAGGTGGGTGTCCTGCCCTACCCACCCACTGTGGCCACCTCCACTGCCTCAGTGACCATCACACCTTTCCCAGGGAGAAAAGCATCGAGGGAAAGAAAAGGTTTGCTACTTAACACAAAAAAAAATGGTTCAGGGAAAGGCAGAAAAGCTACACAAAATTTTAGCTGCAATTATCTTAGATTAGAATATTTGGCTTGAAAGATCTGGAGGGTATTGTTTTTGATAAGGCAGAGCCACTTGACAAGGCCTGTCACCACTCCAGGTCTCTCTGTTGTCAACTCAAGATGAAAGGACATCACAAAGAATTAACTTCAGCTTTTAAACATTTTGAAAATGTCAAAGAGGTCATAGCTGATCTATTTCCTTATACAGCATATTCACTTGATGAAATTTGTGGTAACAATGTGTTTTTACTTTTCATTCAAATTGGTCTCAAATCCTGGTAATTGATCCCAGACTAATGAGAGCTGACAGGGCCCCGGCGCGATTGGCTGAGCTTTGTATCAATCACAGCTGCTGCCGGGCCACGCTGGGCACATTAGACTTTGTAATGGCACTAATTGGGGACTACAGAAAAACCTGCTCAAGCTCCTCCTGGAGTTTCCAGCACCATTTATTTGGTTTCCAGTTACACTAAAGCCAATTTAAGCCCTTTTATAACCAACACCTTCCTGCACGTCGGACCTATTGTTCCTGCCTTCCCACAAGCCGTCTAAGTAGTCCTTAAAATATTCAGTGAGATGACTCTAAATTAAAAATGGGTCCAATCTGTGAAACAGTACAAGTAAAAGTAGAAGCTAAATATTTGTATTGACCTTTTAGGAGCATTAGCCAAGTCAGTAAAATATCTTAAAGGCATCTTGTTACGCATAAAGAGGTGAAATTTTTAAATCTCATTTAAATGAACATGTGACCACATTTGCTAGAAAGTGATTTTATATTTCCAGAACAGATTAGAGTCTCTAAATATGAAAGTTATCAGTCAGAACCAGTTGAAACGCGGTTGGATGGTGCTAATTCTGCCCCCACCCCCGTATGGTTGGGAGAGAAAGGTCAAGGCTGCTGTCACGTCGCTCCCAGTGATGCTCAGAGCCCGTGTGCACCGAGCATGAGACGCTCAGAGAGCCCAAGAATCCGGCCATTTTCTGCATCAACTGGATTAATCATAACCCTCCATCTTGAGCTAAAACAAGGGATAAACACACGTGTGTGTTCATACAGAGAGAGAGAGAGAGAGAGAGAGAATACCTGACAGAGGAACACAAGGGACAGAACGTGGCACTAACAATCTGAAACACTTTGTATTTCAAGCCATAATCTAAAAAAAAGAACAAGACAGAGGTAAAGTTTAGAACAAGCAAGCACTAAGGTTTAGAACAAACAGACCTAATTATGCTGTTTGTTCTCCCAACTGAGATAAAAATAATCCTTAACACATTAACAGGACTCTTCAGTGATACTTCAGATATTCCTGTAAGTGATTTGTATTTGCTTAGTGGAAGTAGCTTAGGAGAGACAACTGTCACACAGGTTTCCTCATACATTTAAATGGAGAGGACATGCAGGAAAACATATTTTAATAAACTTTCATCTGCATTTGCAGTTATACGCCAAAAAAAGGAAATAATTTACTGTAAATTTTTTTAAATATATTTCTTTAAAATATTTAGCAGATGGCATGAGGTCACATCTCCCGGACAAGCACGGCTGGCTGAAGGTTTAATAAGTGACCTGTCCTGCGAAGGTGAGCCAGGTTCTGAATGGGAACGGGAACAATTCCCAGCAGGATCTACAGATGTCACCCAAGGTGACTGTTCCAAAGTCTTTCCATTCAGAATTGTCTCGCTTGTATTTTGAAGTGTTTCACTTTCAGGAGCCACTGCTCTGCCACGGGTAGGTGTGAACCCAATTCAATTAGTCACTGGCAGCAGCAGCACTTCAGCACATCATTACCCCAAGTGTCATCTCCCCCAAACACAGGGATCCAGCCACGTCTCATCGCTGGGCTCACCCTGCTCACCAACAAGCCCCCTGAAGAACAGACTGTCCAAAACACGAAGAGAAACACATAAATGAAATATTAATGCTAAAGATACCCATATTTTACTGAAAAATCCTGCAAAAGCCTTAATTTGCCAATTCCCTGTACAGAGAGCTCACTGGGATGGGCCACGGAGCAGTCCCTGCCCTCCAATGCTCAGGTGCTGGAGAGACAAAGCAAATACAACAGGTAGAGGTTCCCACCTTTCTCTCTCAGCAGCTTTTGTAAGAAGCAAAGATCACCAAGTCCAACTGTCCCAGCAGCACCACCACATTCACCACAAAACCATGTTCAATGTGCACGTGTGTGGAGAAAGGAGAGGAGCCCTTTCCCCAGAGAGTCTCACAAATCTTATCAGAAACAGTTTTAAGCAATCTTTCCAAAATTTTCTACCAGGCTTTCAAAAACAAAAAAAGTAAAACCCTTTTAAAACTCAATGCACATGAAAAAACCTGCAGGAAGCAGCAAGGTCCCCTTTGCTTCCTCATCTTCTTTTCAGGCCAAAACATATTGCACTGACATTGAATTTTGGCAGAGCAACATCTAAAAATGGAGGAGGAAAGTCCTTGAAGAATATAATTTCCTCATCAAATTATATTTGATGGCAATAATACACATTTTCTATTTTCAGTCCTAGGATAAAAAATCAGCAAACTAACATAAAGGTGTTTCACATCCCCTGAACTCTGCAGCCCCCACTTTCTTATTAAGAGGGTTTGAGGTTAATCAGTTTAAAATTGCATTGATTTATATAATCATTTTGATTCGGTGAGGGAATAAATTGAAATGAATTATGAGGTACATCTTAAGTATATGCTCCATTTTGCTGCTTGTTCAAGGTTTGGATATAATACAAGGGAAAGCAACACTCATCCCATGGAATTCTCATGGGTCTATGGCAGTCCCAGTGCCAAAGAGGCCAAGCAGAGTCTCTGAAATAATACTTTAAGCAAGGGACAATGTGACAGAAAAATTTAGTTCATCAGCAGTTAATAAACAGAAATGAAAGAGATTAAGAATTAATATAATTTCTGTTAGTACGTTTCAGTTCTTAGTCCTATTCACAACTGAAACTGAATTACTCTGGCACTACCATCATCTTCCTCCTACAGTCTTTGTACTCAGACATCCTCATTCGCTCTTAGAGCACAAGTTATTCTGGGGTAACTGAAGTCCCATTTAAAAGCTGATCTCAATCAACTGCTTTGCTAAATTTAGAGGAATTTGATTATAGCTTTCTAACCTACTCTACATGTTGGTACCTCCACAACCCATTTTCACCTCCTCAAGCTTTCTGGACAGAACAACTCCCAGACATTCAATGCTCCAGCACTACAAATCCCAACTGCTAGAAGCCTGACACAGAATTTATGACTACCAACATGATCCTTCCTTGTTCACAATGTGACATGCAAAGGGTTGTAACAGAACCTGGTCCACGAGGCAGTGAATGATACACAAAGAAATGAAGCCACAGGGCAGATCATTTGCTGCTGCACAGCACTGCTGGCTCTTTGGCTTCAGGAGACCTGTTTTACCAGTTTGCTGGCCCAAAATCTCTCCCAGAACAACACCACGGTAATGATTGTGCTCGTCCAGCTCTGTCCCTGTGAATCCTCACGCACATTTCAAGGCATTTGTTAATTAGAACTTTTAAACCTCTGAGTTAGTGACATCCCGTCGTGTCCAATAAAATGCAGATGACTCCAATACTGGTGAGCAGTATTTTAGGGAACAAAATACTGGACTTTTCTATAGGAATATTATCTGCTGAAGCACCAAAGTATTCCCCAGAAACCTCTGACCAGCACTGAACAAGAATCCCCCTCCTTTTGAGGACTGAAGCCGATTCCAACAGAAGGTTGGACAGTGTTGCTCATCCCTCAGCTGTGCCAGGGGATTACAGCACCCAGAGCCCCTTCCCTAAGGGAACCCTGCATTCCTGCACTCCATGGGAATAATGCCCCACCCCTGGAAGTGCTCAAGGCCAGGTTGGATGGGGCTTGGAGCAACCTGGTCTAGTGGAAGGTGTCCCTGGCAGGCAGCAGGTGACCCTCGCTCCCAGCACGCTGGGACTGCTTGGAAAAGCCCCCATCATTTCCCACGTGCCTCATAGTTGTATTTCCTTATGCAATTGGAAGATACTTGAATTTTGTTGAATTTAAATCTCAGTCTGACTTTTTTTTTCCATCTGCCTTTATTTTGGCATCAGACTGGATTCTTGAACAGACACAAACACAAGCAAAATCTGGTAATTTCCACAACCCAAGACGCACCAGAGCAGGGATGTTTAAGTTCCTCCCGGTGAAAACACCTTTATGCTGCCAAACCAGCATCTCCTCTGCCCTTCTAACTGACTTTGCTCTCTAAAAAAGAGCCAGCAGACACTAAAAGGACTCCTTGGAGAAGCAGATTATATTTTGAAAGTGCAACTTACTTTTTTCCCTAATTCAAAACAGCAAATGTTAAACTTAAAGACTCTTCCTAGTGCATGTTAGTGACAGGCAAAGCTCCCAGAGGGGTGACTGCCTTCAAAGACAGGTAAATGAGGGCCCATATAAAACAGCCAAGTATTGATGTTGTAGTAAAATTCAAGAAAAACACATTGGCAGACAAGTAAATTTGTCACTAATAATTTAATGTAATTTCCCTAAAATGGAGGTAATAGGTACTCAGGGAATACACCTCCAGGGTTTACATCAAATGTGCCTGTGGAAAATTGTGAAATAATATTTTTTTTAAAATGTAGATGCTTGGGCTGATATGTTGGTTTATGATGAAAATCACTCTCCTGAAATGATAAAGGGAAGGGAAAAATATCAGCTCCCAAACATACCCAACTTGTATCTTCCCAAACTGTCCCCAAAATGCCAGTGATCACTTGTTTGGGGTTTGGTTTCCCCTCTGTGCACAGTTGGGCTGCATAGTGAATTAACATCTAAAACTACAAATTATTCTAATGAAAGGTAAAATATAAAAGGATATTTAACTTCTGAACTTAGGGTTTGGTAGAAAATGAAGCAACAGCAATTATGTTCCCAGTTACTTGGTAATGTTTGGATCTTATTTGCCACTTTCTGAAACAGCAATTGAGCTGAAGTTTTTCCTAACTAAACAGCAATATTTAATCCTAAATTTTGGCAAATGTAGAAAAAAGCAATGGAGAAGGTAAGGGGGGACATGTCTTGGTGTTTGTAGGGACAGAAGAATTAGGATGTGAATTGCTTAGACTGTTTTTTCCCCAGTTTTATTATAAAACGACTGAAGAAGGGTTCAAATTTTGAAGTAAAAATCTGTGAATATAATTATAAAGAACAGATTTATAGCTGTAGAAAGTGATAAGGAAAAACAAGCAAAAAAACCAGTTTCCCCACAAACTGCACCTTTTTCTCAGCGTTACAAAGAGCACAGAAAAGGTTCCAAATTATCCCCCAGCAGTAACAAACTGTCCCTGGGCAGTAACAAACCCCCTGGAATGAGGAGCAGAGGCTCTTGCTGTCCTTGCCAAGCTCTGTGGACAGGGCTCTGTTCCCTGACTTCCCAGACAGCAAACACAGCGCAGAGAGAATCAGTGCCATGAAAATCAATGGCTGTTTAAATCTTTCTCTCCCATTTGTTGTCACTGGCTGTGTTTGTTGTGTTGGTCTGGGCGTGTGTTTTAGGCACACAGGGGACTCGGGCACCTCGCAAACAAAAAACATCCACAAATTTTTAAGCAGCCAGAAAAAAAAATCTCTTTCCTCTTCTCTATTTCTGTTTATCTTTGCAGTATTATAACAACAAACAGGATAGAGAAAATTCCCAGCTCCTTTGGTGAGAGCAGGGAAGCCAGACATCCAGATTCAAGGATTTTTCTTCTTCTGTGAGAAAACGTCTCTTTAAAATTGCATTACTGGCATTTATGATTCATTCTGCAAATAGTGAGACTTCCCTGTATAAATCTGAAATTCATTTCAGATATTTTGAGTTTAATAAGAATAAAGGCACCCCATTTTTCACAGCAATAAAGAAAGATGCACCTGCCAGGAGCCTGACCACGGAACAGACCGGGCAGATACTCACTTGGTAAAGGTAAAAGCAGAAAAAAATAAGAACTGATACAAAAAACCCAGAGCTCATCTATCACTTTGTACTGAAAGTCACACATAATACGATGAATTTAAAACAATAAAAAAAAGCTGCTGTTTTTCTCTTCTCCAGATTGGGAGAATCTGTGGAGCAGCAACAGAGAATGGACTTTGTAGGCTGTGACTGGCACCGAGGTGCAGCTCAGGAGTGAATGGGCCCTACCAAGGCTCTGTTGGCCAACAACCTTTATCTAGTCAGAAAGTGAAGCTTAAGTGTTTCCTAAGCCTTCATAAAATATTTCATTACGTTTTTGCAGCAACATAATAATTAAGTCTTTAATCCGACTTGTGCTTTGTCTTTCACCTGCTAATTTTCTCTGCTATTTCTCTGCTCTCCTAAACAGTCTGTCTGTTCAGTAACTCCCTGGAGCATATCTCTGGCACTGACATCCTTCCCAGCACTGGGAATCACTGGGAATCTTTCTTCTGTCATCCCCCCTGCCCTGCCAGGGCCAGCTGAACACTGCAAGTTCCAGATATGTCAGTTCTGCTCTTCAAGGAGGCTGAGAGGGGAACACACCTTGATGATACAACTCCTTAACTACACAAAGGCAAAGCCATCAAGGCAGAAGAAATTACAAGCTCTAATTTTAAGTAATCCCTTTGTAAGTGATGAGCATTTTACTAATAACACTTTGGGATCTAGATTTTGTCACTTAGACAACAAAACATTGAGGTAATTTAGGTTAATATGAACCTTTACAGAATGTTTCATTTCTCCTCCGGCTATTCTCTAGTTTTCCATAATATTTTGTGTATGAATCCTTCCCAGACACAAAGATTGTGCAACGGTGGCGTTTGATACACACGGACACCAGCCAGGAAATTGTACGTCCAGGCTGAGCTTCATCCTTCATTTACACCCCTGCTGAGAAGGGGAAAGCAGAGACATCAAGGTACGGACAGGGAAGGGCTTAACTTTTAATTTCCTGAATGTTATCATTTTAAATAGAAGCCTTGCTGTTATTTAAATCTGTCAGAGGGAGGCAAAGGGATGGGAAGAAAATGGAAATAATATGATTTCTTTGAGCAACAGGAGCTGGATGGTCAAAGTCATTTGCTCCAGAAATAAAAAACAACCCGCAACCCAACAACCCCCAAAGCAAAGCACCCAAGGGGGACTGGTTTTCTGGAGTTTAGTTGGATAATAACAGATGGTGTCAAACAGCAGCTGCAGCCTCCCTGGAGTGAACCCGTGAGCCAGGTTACACACACAGACATTCAGAGACTGGAATGCTCAGGTCCTGCTCTCATGGAACCAGGACTTGGATTCTGAGTCCTGCCCAGACAGGTGACAGCCCCTGATCCTGGAATCAGCACATGGAACACCTCCAGTTCAAATGTTTAGGCCATGAAGAAGTTAAATACTGTGCAAACATCACAGATGGCACCTGGACCTTTGGAACAACAAAGTCTTGCCATGACTAAGTAGATTTTCATGCTCATGTACAAAGAACTACAGAAATATTGATGTTTGCTTGGCAGGTCCCCCCCAGCTAAGATGCTCTGGTGTCTGTACACCAGGAAGTCACTCGATGCCCAGCACCTTCTGGTGTTCTGGTTTGGAGCAGAGCTGAAGGCTCCCATGTGCAAACACCAGCAATAGAAGTTGTATTTTAAAACTCTGAACAGTCATCACTCATTGTTTCAATAACCAGGTCTCACTGGGAATGAATGATGTTCATCTGCACACCAAACAGTTACAAAAATTGGTTCTGAAAAAAGTATAAAAGATTTTAAAGGGACAGTTTTGCACTTGATCACTTTACTTAAAAAGTTGCATAACAAAAGTAGGAAAGAGCAGAAGGAAGCCTTGGCAAAAGAAGAAGGAAGCTTAACAGTTTTTCATGGACTTCAGAGTAGCTGCAGCAGCTGAAATGGGACATGAAGCGCTGGCATAGGGAGGTAGTTCAGGCTCAGCTCTGATTTATTTCCCTCTCCTGCACAGAAGTGCTGACATACATCTCGAAGCACATTTGACATATGAATGTACACTAGACCATTTACTCCATAGGTAATTGTACAATTTCCACTGGAAGACAATTCTCAGGTCTTGGTGAAAGAATACTTTTAGTAATGGATGACACCTGAATAATTAATTATCCCTCCCCATTCTACCCATCTCGAATCCAGAAGTCAGTTCCTCCAAGCACTGCCTGGTATTTTTCAGAGCTCATCTTTGTTACTAACTTGAATTTTTGGGTCCTGAAGCTTATATTTTGTATCTTTCAGAGGCCAGGAATGTTTTCTCTCCTGAATCATGTGAGTATGGAATAGTCTGTAGATCCTGTTCAATTAAATGGATAAGGAGGATGCCAGAATCTTGTGGCAATAAAAGCTCATTAGCACAGCTCTGAACTGGCCACACTACCTCAGCCAAAGGAGAAGTATATCAGGAAGATTTATACCAAGAAAATTAACAATGAAATCATCATCCCACTTTGCCACGTGTTCTTGATATAGTATTTTATTCTTTATTTATCAGCAGCAATGGGCTTATATAAAAATCGACCATGGAAAGAAATGCAGCGTGTTATGTTAGGAAAACATGTAGGGACTGTGGTGACACCATCGTGGTGTCACTATTGTGACAAAATTCACAAGGAGATATAGGAAAAATGTCCTTCCTTGCTTTGTATGTACAGAGGAGAGACAGGGACAGAAGGGATGAGAACAGATAACAGGCAGATACGTGGAGGCATCTGACAGAACATATGCCAAGAGCGCTGATCACTTTAGGACTCCAGTGAGTTAAAATCTCTTAGCATCCATGTTGTAAACCAAAGCTCTCCTACCACTCTCTTGCTGAACACAGAAAAAATTGTTTCCTTTTCAGCTGCAAGGAGGATGGTGCCATCAAACCCTCCTGTGCCACTTCCCAAACCACCCTGGTGCTCCCGGGTCTTCAGCAGAGCTGGTTGGTGATTGTGAAAAACAGTAACTGAAGGACCATTTGTTGAAAGCAACACCTCTGAGGACAATGTGGGATGGACAGAAAGAGAGCCCAAGGGCAAGGACCAAGGATGGGGCGATGGGACAGTCACTGGATGGACCAGCAGGCAGCACCAGCTAATGGGCAGGAGACCCACACAACAGGTCTGACATGAAGCCATGGGAGCTCCTCTGGTGACAGTCTCAAGGCAGCTGTTGCACAAGCACATTGCCCCACACGTCCTGTCACCTGCACCAGCTCTTTCCAGTGCTCTCCATACTCCCAGGACACTGACATTAATGTTATATTAACATCCTCATATGATCCAGAGCAAGTAGAACCAGCAGCAGGATTTGTGAATGAGCATGATGACAAGTATGGGAACATTGGTCCCTAACAGAAGGCAAACACTCCCACACATGATTAATTCTACCAAGGTAATTTAAACTGGCATTTCAAGTGGCACAGGCATATTTAGTTCCTGGCTTTGCACTGAGAAATGTACTGTACAGAGGAACTGGCTTCTACGTTCACCAGAGACCAAAGACAAACCATGGAGTATGTCTGGAAAACCTCAACAATGGTATGGCAATAACCTCAAAGAGAATTTTAACTGACCCACTGCCTTCTGTAATTCCAAACATGGACAGGAGAGAGATGTCATCAACCCTCTTCTACTCTTTAACACCCAAGTGATTGACCCAACACATTAAAGAGGCTGTTGAAGTGGGCAGGTTCGTGTCCTCAGATGCTTGGTGGGAAAGGGAGGAAGAATGTGGGAAAGGGGCTTTGTTTGTCTCCATCACTGACTTTGGAAACAGAAACGACAACCCTGTCCTGACAATATGCAACATTTTGAGGCAAATCTTGTAAACAAAAAGGCTGCACTGGTCAGCATCACTTGGGATAATGACATGCAAATGGAAAACCAGGAGAAAAATGGAGCCAACCCTGTTCCACAGCTCCAGAGCAGTGACAAAGGACAAAGCCAAACTGCCCTGGCTGCACCAGGCACAGTTGCCACACCAAACACCCACAGACAGAGCTGTTCTTTTAACACCATATTAAACGACTCCTAAACACACCTGAGATTTGCAACACTGGGCTTCCCACCAGTGGCAAACTGTTCGGGATATCAGCAACTCGGGAAAATCTTCCAGCAGTAAGGAAGACTGTGTGTTCAGCTCCTGCCACTGCACTGCACTACCTCCGAGGCTGGGATTTTACCAACTTTTAGCATTTTCAGTGTTAGTGATGAAACTGCCAAGGAGAGCAGACCTACACTTGGCAGCAGAGGCCAGAGACTCCACAGCCTGAGAGCTCGGAAGGATCCCGAGGTACTCGGCCTTGTGGAGAAGGTTTCTCTTGTCAGGTACAATCAATTAAATCAGTACATTTTATTTTTAAATAAGTCCAGTATATTTTTCAGCACCAATTTTACAATAAACATCTATATATTATTTGCAAAGAGATATATATTATTTGCACTTACTAGGAAGCCCAACTGCTGTTGGTGACACTGCTGGAAATGTGGGAGGTTTTTGTATTCTGAGGTTCTCCACCAGCACCAACCCCGTGTCCACCAGCAGCATTTTCCCTGTTCTCTGTTTTCACTTCAAAACACACCAGAAATTAGAGACTGCTGGCACCTAGGAAAAGAATCAACCCTTACAATATTGTCTTCCACAGAATTCTGAACAAAGAAACTCATGTAATAATCTCTGCACCAAGCCCATATTTCTACTTCAGCTGTTACAGGGGGAAAAGCCTTAAAAAAATCCAGCCTTGAAATTCCAGGAATTCAGTGACAGGGATCACACAATCCCTAGTGATGCTGTTTTAGCAGACCAGGACACTTGCTGCTAAAAACACACATCTTTTATTTATTTACATTACACACAGATCTGGCTCCTGCTCTTCCCCTATTCTCCTATTTTCACAACCTACAGTTCTTCTTTTCTTTATTTTTTTAAACAAAGGCACACCTTTGGATTATTCAATATTAAAATGTACATTAATGATAAAAGATGGCCTTAAAGATTATTTGGGTTTGTCACTAAAATGGACCTGCACCCATCAAAACTTATACAATATGATTTTTTTTAATTATCTGCACATTTGCACAACTGTTTTACACCTTTATGATTAATGTGTTGACTGTTATGATTCCAACCAGACCACCAGTGTGCATTATCTTTCTTTATTTTCCTAGCTATTTGTGCTCTCTATGTCCTCTGTGAATTTTAGAAACAAAGAATTTGTTCCAAAATTAAAACTAAGAAGTTAGAGTTTACCAAGAAAAGTGATCCCATTTGAAGAATGAAGAAATAAAGGAAAGATCATAAGGTAAAATCATGATCCTGTCAAAATCAGTGGCTAAACTTGTATTCACTCCATCAAAGTGACAGAATCACCCCAGAATTCCTCCCCTCCATGTCCTTGGCAGAGCCAAAAGGCAGGACAAGCACTCAAAAGGCTTTGCTGAGATCTGTTCACGTTTAACCCTGACAGTTATAGTGATTTTCCATTCTTTAATTTAAATATTTCCATTTTTTTTCACCCATATCAACCAAATAAATTACTTCTCCCTCAGGACTCTGTACAAGCCAAGTCTCAAGTGGGAAAGTTCAGCTCCTTCTGCCTGCATCAGTTCTTTAAATTGATTTTTAGACTTTAATGAAAATACTCCCTCCCTGTGTTCGTCTCTGGATGCCGGTTTGGCTCCGACATGAAAGGAGCAGCCCGGTGCACCCAGTGAGGGTCCGTGTCATCCTCGGAGGGAAACTCTGGACAAGGAACAGAAAACCTTTCTGATGTACCAGCAATCTGCAAAAACATCACAAAGGAGATTCTTGTGCAACTGTAAATTCACAGGTAACTCAAAAGAACTGTGTTCATTTTCTCAGCTTATCTGTGGGCAAAATAAGACCTTTTTATGAAATAATAAATTCTCCAGATGGTTCTTGTACACTGGTTTGCAGCACAGGAAATACCAGAATATGCACATCCTCAATGCAGGTCGCTGACAAATTCTGAAGAGACTTCACTGGGTTTGCCAGCAATGATAAATAGATGTGATTTTTACAGGATTTTTTATATTTCTATATGTATGTGTATCACAGAGCACGCCCACCTACCAGTGTTCTCTCCATGGATAAAAGCAGGACTGCTAAAAAAAAAAAAAAAAAAAAAAAAAAAAAGCTGTTTTTTCTTCCTGACAAACGGGCATGAAATAAGAGGCCGACATCTGCCTCTGCAGGTCATTCCAGTCAGGCTGCTGCGTGTCAGAATCCCAACTGCTCCATCCATCAATGGCAGCCCAAAAATTAACGTAGCTTGGAAACTCTGCAGCAAGACAGTAACAGCCCAATTGAAAGGCTGACCTTCGGAGAACGGCGGGGTAAGATGGAAAAATTATTTCATGCCCTGTACCAAAGCCAACACCACAGTTCAGAGGGATTTGCAGTTAATTTTTTTAGATATAAAATCGGGTTTGCTGGTGTACAGTGGTGGAACTGCAATGACAGATAGGGAAACTGTTATAAAAGCTTTTCATTTCTAAGGTATTATCAATGACAGCCACAGAGATACATTTTCATGGCCTTTAGGATTTTAATTTCTCTGAATTACTGATTAATATATTTTTCTAAAGTATAATCTATTCAGTGTTATAAACACTGCTATTTTCTTAGTGATCAACTCAGTAAAAACTATGGTTGATCAGCCTGAAAAATTTGATTGTAACAGGCCGTGATTTTTAGCAAAGATACATTTCAGGTCTAATTAAAGAAACGGGACAATCTGTTTTAAAATAAATTCTCAAAATTCCAGTATTAACTTATTTTATAAGGGAGTCAATCACAGAGTTATTTAATCACCAGATAAACACGTCACCCCTGTGCACAGCCCAGAGCAGAGGTGCCTTCACCCTCCCAGGCTCTACACCAGCCCAGAGCAGTGATTAATCCCTTTGTTAAATCACCTGCTGACACTCTGTTAATAGCTCCATAAGCTAATTGAAGCAGAAGCTTAATAACACACAAATAGCAGAAATACCACATAGCTTAAAACTTCAAGTAGTTCAATAAAATTGAACCAATTAAAAAGAAAATTCAAATAATCCAATAAATTGCCAGATCGTATTTTACATGTGCATCCCAAACTTGAGAAAGTAATTTATTTTTCCCAGGTCTTACTCTGGAGATCATTGAAAAAGCTCACTGAGTGTTTTCTTCCCTTACACATTTTTTTGAATGTTACAAAACATTTCCCTTTTTACACGGGGAGTTGACTCAGCAACAGAATCAAAAACACTAAGAAAACTGGAAGATGTAATTAAATAATTAGGAGAGAAGAGAGAACCTCAGTGTCAAAGTTTGCCAAAACAATAACATGTGGATATTTACTTGTTTGGTTTTATATAAGAACAGAAAAAAATATGACCCTGTTTAGATCTAAATATGTTTCATGGCAAACTTAAAGCCCCAAAGAAGTAACAGAGATCATTTCTTTCATCAACAATACAGAGAAGAGCAACAAAATTCCAGGTTTTTGAGAGACAACAAGTACCCAGATTTTATTTCTGATGAGACAAGAAGTTTGATTGACAGTGCTAAGGAAGATAAAAGTTCTCCCTTATCTTTTAGTACAATAAAAATGGTAATTAACACATCTGCACAATAATCTACCAATAAGACATGGGGAGAATCAATCCAGAACTTTGCCCAGAGAAACTGTGGCTGCCCCATCCCTTGAACAGTCCAAGGCCAGGTTGGATGGGGCTTGGAGCAACTGGGATAGTGGGAGGCATCCCTGCCCATGGCAGGGGGTGGAAGGAGAGGGGCTTTAAGGTCCCTTCCAACCCAAACCAGTCTGGGATTCTGTGAGAACGAGCTGACTGACAAGTCTGAACAGGTCTTGGCATGAGAAGATTGTTCTGCCTGGAAATATCAACGCAAGTTGAACCAGCACAATACAGACTCTATTCAAAGCCAAGTTTAAGGCTTAATGCAGAATTAACTGGGCTCATTTTAATGGTACATGTTATCTAGGATGTCAGATCTGATGATTTAACACTCCCTTCTGGCCTTAAAATCTATAATCAATGAAATAGTCCATTAGCTGCACTTTAGAGAGTTTCTTTCATGTTCTTGTGAAGGATCTGGGGTGGCCAAAGCTTTACTCCCAGACTCTGCTCCCTGCTCAGCTGGAGTAGGGAACTGGGACACTCCCACCCTAATTACCACTGAGGGAACAGAGTGGGCAGCTGAGCTGAATTTCATGACCAAACTCACATCAGCAAAGCTGTTGCACGACACTAAGAAATTGGAAAAGTTCAAGTTATTCCCAGACATCTGACCAGGATAAGCAATTAGTTTCCACATTTTCTCTTCAGCTGCAAATTACGGTTTTAAGATTTTTTGGGGGGGGGGGGTGGAAGAAATGTCAGGTGTCTCATGCAAGAGTTTTAACACTTTCTGGTGACTATTTAGACCTGAAAAAAATTACTGTAATAAACATGATTGTTTACAGCAGTAGTTACCATATGGAGTTCTTCATAGTATCCTAGTATTTTCTTCTTCAAATAAACTATGCAATTATAACACACCAGAGAAACTGTGCCATTATCTCATTATTTCCATTAAACTAATGGAAATTATTTATTCTTTTTTTGTTTGTTTTCCACAGAATTACCACATGTGATGAATTATTTTTAACTAGTCCCATGATTTAACAGTTTACAGTCAGTTCACAGACTTCTTGCCAATGAATTGGACTTACTGAATCCCAATTACCTTAAGGGGAAAAAAGTCTTTCTTAACAATAATCCTTACACCAAGTGAAGGTATGAGGAATATTCTCCGCTTATTTTGAAGTAATGAAACCTGCAGTCAGTGTCCTTTAAAGGACCTTTAAAGGAAACTCTCCCAAGATTAATCTGTAACTGAGTAGGACTCTCCCAAAAGGGTCCCGTGGGAGAAGCTGTTTAACTGAGAGGAGCGACACTGATTCCCAGACAAGGGAAAGCCATAAATTTGCTCTGTGATCAACATTTCTTTGATTCAGGGTAAAGCAGGATGTTGACCTACTACACAGATATGGGAGATGTAACAAAGGGCGACCTTCAGAAGAGGTTATTTCCAGATACGAAGATGAACTGATTTATTTTCAAGGAGAGGAACAGAGCCCCTGTTTGCTTCTCCCTCCCAGTCACACACCTGTACGATGCAACAAATCCCTGCAACGGCAAACGGAGCCACCCGAGCCTTTAAGAGCAATTCCACTTCTGCACTCCTATAACAGATCTCGTTGTTCACTTCCCACCTGCCCCATCACACCTTTATTTTACTCTGTAAGAGAGGGAATAGCTTACCTGTTGAATTGGCAAATTATTTTAACAGTACAGGGCAACAAATACAATTATACTAAAATGGCTCAGAACAGGATTTGATGCTACTTGGAGAAGAGTCAAAGAACACGAGTCCAGGATGGATGGGGTCAGGAGAACCCAGCCCAGCCCAGCCTAGTTACAGGAGGAAGCTCAGTTCTCCCTAGAACACACTGCAGGAACTCTAACCAACGTCCCGATGGAAAACTGACCCCACAGCACCGGATCCTCCTACGGCACTGCCGAGGGGTCGGGAAAGTGCAGTGGTTCCATCGGGCCGTGTGGACACAAGGAGACACCCAAAGCTAAGGGGGAGTTCATCCATTTGCTCTGTCCAGGTGTGTTCCCAGCTGGAACCCTGCACACCTGTGGAGTGACCAGAGGTGTCTGTGGCTGTGGGGAGGGAGCAGCCGGGCCTGAGCCATGGGATGTGCAAACTGGATCTGTGCACGCTGAAATATTGCAGCGTTTGAGTCTTCTTCTTGACAGAGAGCAGGGCTTCCACTGAAAGCTCATTTAATAAAAATAATGCAATGCAAATGAACCTGAATCAGAAAAATTAGATTGATGGAAGTAGCTCGGTCGCTGTAATTACACAAGGTGTATTATTTCCTAAATTCTCTTTGCATTAAATATATACCATACATTTATCAAACATAATTAGCAGTTTAGGTGACAAGGATTTGATTTTTCTCCTGCAATAAAAAAATCCCTCTACATGAGTATGTACATGTAAAATGTAATATGAACATTTTCATACTATCATTGTTTACTCCTTGAAGAAAAATTCAGTAAGATCAAAGAATCAGAGGGAAAATACCATGTGAGACTTACAAAGCAGAAGACGAGGCAGATAGCCAGGTCAGCCTTCTGTGGATTTCATGAGCATAAAATAAAATTAAATCAGTCCAAGCTTTTAAGGTTGTTAGTCAAATAAATTGTATTTGAAAGCAAAATAATTGATGATACCCTGGACTTCCCTTATAATCAACCTTTCGTTTTTTCAAGTATAGAAATAAATTGATGAACAAACACCAAGAGAAACAGAAGATACAAAGAGAAGTTGACAAAGTTGAATGTGGTCAACAGGCATTCTGCTAAAAGAAATGGGGTTTCAGAAAAAGACAAAGTAGTCAATTTTCATTTAAAATTAATATTACTGTGCCACGTTTTCTAAGTGATCCTTGTGTTTTAAAACAGAGGTTGCTCCCTTTTTTTGCCCAGGATTGTAACAGTCAACAGTGTGGGGCAGACCTTCAAAAACATTCCAAAGATGAGCTCAACATTCAAGACATGGTATGCAACCTGTGTTTGTTTTTTGTGGGAGATCTCAGGGCGTTTCCAGTCTCACAGGCCTCCCCCCCAGAGCCAGGATTTACACGTTGTGATGCAATTCACCAAACACAGGGACATTAAAAGCTATTAGACAGGTTTAAAAAAATTCATTAGCACACACAGACAATTATGAAGCTGAAATTCTCCCAGATGCAATGTCATCAGACTCAACAACCTCCTCCCAGTGGAACGAGAACATTTCCAACACAACTAAGTTAATCAAGTTTTTTCTTCTCTCAGTGGGGTTTTTGGACTCACAGGGGGGGAGGGGGGTTGTTTAGGTTTTGGGTGCTGTGGGTTTTTTTTTTAAACAGTTTCACAGAAAATAACTATATCAAAATAATGGCAGAAAGCACTTTCATTTTTTCTCTTCAAATCCCCATGGATTATGTGGGGACCTCAAGTCAAAAACCTTCACTTTAGAACAATAAATAAATAAACTCGCTAAAGCCTTCCCAAGGCTGGCCAACTGTAGCATAAGTAATGCAAGAGGCTGAGAGATGCCAGATAAATTTGATTACTATAAAAGATGGGAATATGTTTCTTTCCTCGGAGAATTCACAAAAAGGGGTCAAAAACAAAGCAGCACTGAAAGCCAACAACTTCATTTCACCGGCAACTCAAGGCGAAAATACAATACAGTTCTGTGGGAACGTTTTATCACATCGGTGCAGACACCTCCTAATCTTCTATTTCTGAGAAAGGAAAATAGCAAAGATAGAGTCCAGGCAAAATGGGGCTCTTCTTTCTTTTCTGTAAAAGGCACTCCGATTAGTATATCAATTTAGCAAAGAGTTCAAGAACTGTTTTCTTCTTCCACCTGCTACCAGTGTCATAGTGGCTCTAACACTTTCAGTAGGGGAAAAAAGTAATCTTACACTTCATGTTATTCTTCCTATTTGTCAGATTACCAAATCATTTATCTCCAACGCATTCAGGAGCATCATTAGGAGAAATGACCCATCATCCTTTCCTTGTTAAAGAAAAACAAAGTCCTGACTCAGTGTTAATTGTTCCAGCCCTGAGTAATGATGAGATCTAAAGATCCCCCGTGCACTGTTCCCCGACTGAGAGATAGTCCTGATTTCACATTTTTCCTCTGTAAATAGATGAGCTCCTGCCAGTTACTGTTACAACAGCACCAGTATTTAGCAAACCTCTCTGGAATTACTTTTCCTTTGCATGTCCAAGGGCTGCACTTGGCTTTTCCACGAGCACATGGTGTTGGTGGCACAGCTGGACCGTTGTCAGCCCATGCCCCCTCCCCCTGAGAAAACACTCCACTTGCAGCAGCAGCAAAGCTGTTCTTACTAGCACCTTATTTTCATCACTCCTTCAAAGCCATCCAGTTCTCCCTATTTAACATCCTGAACTCCCTCTCCATTAACAGCATGTCTCAGTACTGGGTCTTCAGCCCGATTTCAGTAAACCACGGGTGACATTTATAGAAGAGTTACAAATAAGATGTGTAAAAAAAGGTTGAACTTTGAGGAACAAGTAACTTTCCAGACAGCCTGATAAATTAATTTTCAACACACAAACACTCTCTTATTTGCACAACAGTTCTTACAAACAATCTGCTGCAAACAGTATTTTCCACGGGCTGATGGTGTCAGTGTCTCTGCAGGACTCAGGAAAGGACTGAGCTTGCAGCACTTTTTAATGAGAATATTTTTCAGAGACTAATATCCACACCCCAATTTGGTTAAAACCAGTTCAGATTCAGTAGTAAATGCTTTTCAGAAACCAAGCAGAACCCTTTTTTGTGTCAAACAATTTTAGTAAAAAAGTGGTTGACTACCTGGTTAATTCATGCCATTGCTTCCTATTTTATCACAACTATCCCAACTATCACTGTACCCCTTATTCTCTTTTTTCCCCAGAGTATATGCATTGCAAAACCATCCATTTCCAGTAAAGCAAAGTCTAATAATATTACAATGTTATATAATAATACTACAATATTTAATCTTTTAATATTAGATATTTGTAATACCACATGAAAAATACTACCTAGAGTAAATGATCTTAAAGGCAACACCTTCATTTTCAACTTCAAGGCCAAGACAACTATAACCTGGAATGAAGAGCAGTTTCCTCAGAAGAACAAAACATGTTTTAGCACATTAACAAGCACTCGAAACACCAATCAATACTTTTTAAAAGAGTGATTTCTCTCTACAGATTTCAAAACATTTTAAGACAAAGACTGAAACCAAGATACAAAGACATTCAGTAATTTGACTCAAGACAACTTGAAAAAAAGAGAATGAAAGACAAAACCAGAAATGTTCTCTGGCTGAAGTTCTGGTTTTATCCCACTGCATCACCAGAGCCAGGTTTACTGAGAAGCTGAGGTGACTACAGTGGTTTCCAAGTCATGTCAGGGCTCCCTGCAGGGCTCTGGGAACAAGAACTCCTTCAGGAGATGACTCAAGGAGTTGGGGAAGAGGCAGGTCTGAGGAGAAGAGCGTTATCACACTGGGAATTGTAAAGCACTGCACCAGAGGAAGGAGGGGAAAAGCTGGAGAGATGGAAGGAATCAGGCTCAGGGAGGAGCAGCTCTTGCTCCCACATCACTAAACCACAAGCAGTGGCCACTTCTCCGAGTGCTCCCTCTGAGCCAAGCAGACAGGGCAGAGCAGACACTGGAACCAGCTGTCAGGCACTGCCGTGCCCCAGCCAAACGTGGGCTGGGATCCCATGGACACAGACTGGGATCCCATGGACACGGACTGGGATCCCATGGACACGGACTGGGATCCCATGGACACAGACTGGGCTCCTGGGCTGGGAGACCTGGAGACAGGAGGGCATGAAGAGCTCGGGTAACGCCGGTACGAGCCAGCGTAAGTGAATTTAGGGGTCTGGTCATCACTTCGTTGCTTTTGCGCTTCTGCTCTGACAGGACGGCTCAGAAGCTGGGAAATTCCACCAGCTGGGTCAGACAGGCAATTCAGAAACCCCAGATACCGAATGTAGGAAACAATACTGAGGAACTAAGAAAAGGGCAATACTGACTGTAATGACAACAAACAAATCAGCTGCTGGCTTTAAAAGCCATCTATACACTGCTCTCTTATCATCTTTTTTCCTTCTAAGCACTGAAAAGCTTGCTTGGATCAGCAGAGCGGAGCTGGAAGTACGTACATGCTTTTAGAAAGCAGAAACACAGCATAAAAATTCTAAAAAGAGTAAAATAAATAACGAAGTAGGATTTATGAGTGTTCTCAATTTCTTCAGACACTATTTTCTCCCTTCTAAGAAATCTGATAGCGCAATATAAAAATTATTTCCCTTCCAGTATTAATTGTCTTCCACAGTAGTGTAAAAAATCCTGACCACCAGCAATTTAAAAACACAACAAAATTCTGTGATAAGAGACTTGGAGAATCATATATGCAAAGACTATGCAGAAAGGGTGCTGAAAGGTGCTTCCTGTGCTTGAGAGATCCCTTCTAGGACATCTATAACTGAAATGCAAAAGTCTTCTAGAGTCAATAATCTGTGTACTTCAGTGGTGCAATTACTTGGGTTTTTTACACCAAGGAATTATTGAAAAAACAGGTGAAACCTGCTGAAGGATGCTGTATAATTCTGTACATTTTACACATATGCAGTTACCTATGCACACATTCCTTAAATAAACTTTCAGAACTACATTTTCAGACTGACACAGACGTATCAGATTCGACTGCTAGGAAATACAGATGTTTAACTAACTGGGATAACGTTACTTTGCATCCTTGTATGTCTGTTTTAACTGAAATAATGTCATTTTTCCCCACAGGAGCCATGTCATCAAATGCAGGAAAACAGTTTGGGTGACTAAGATGGAAAACTGGAGCATGTCCTGTCTCTGGAGTTCCTGTTCTGTATCAACCATCCATCCCTATACCACAAACCCTGTACTCTTGGTTCTCTGGTGGGTATCACTCTCACCTCCACCCCAGTTCCTAAACCCACTCTGCCTCTCAAACCATGGAACTCCTGAACTTGAATCTCATCATTCAGCCTTTAAAATTCTCACTTTAGGATGGTTCAAAGCATTCTCACCACCACTGTCACACCCACATGGTGTTCTGCAAAGTAAAGCTGCCCAGGCTCACAAACACACACAACCCCAGAAAACTGCCTTAGGATATTTATCGATGCAGCATCTTGAAAGATTTTTCTAATGAATTTTTGTTGCTGTGCAAGAGTTCAGTCTTTCACATAAAAGCAGAAGAGTTTTATAAAAAATTGAGAGTTGGCATTTCTGAAATAGTATTAGAAGAACTTGAGTAACCTGGTCTAGTGGAAGATGTCCCTGTCCATGGCAGGGGGGTGGAATGAGATGGTTTTTAAGGTCCCTCTAACCCAACCATCCTGTGATTCTCTGAAATAGCCTCTCACAGCAGCGATTTCACAGACATCAATGGCTCTGCTCGCTCTGTGCATCAGACAGGAATTTTTCATTTCATACATCATTTAAAACTTGCTGCAGTGATTCCACAAACCTGTCTACAAGCACCTTCTTCTTTCCCACCCCTGCTGCAATTCAAGTTATTTTGGCCAAAATTCAATGCACAAGTAGAGCACTGATGACAGAGAAGCAAAGCACACTTAGCACTAGATAATGCAGAAAAAAAATCTTACACTCTCAAATAATATTGCACCGTGGTTTTGGATACATCAGAATAAAATTACACTGGCAACATCATCACCAAACTTACCCCAGAAACAACACCCCACAGCAAGGAACCAGCATTAGCACACAGGTGTTTCAATATTTCTAAACCCAGATTTGCATTTGTATCCTATTTTCAGAAATTTCTCTCCCAGGGCAGTGTGAGAGTGTGGCACAAAGCTCATCCTTGCAAAAACACATGTTCAGACAGAGATCACCTTCATATTCTGGGGCCATTAACATGGGCACATCACTGACTGCTGCAACTGCTGTAAAGATCATAATTATTGCTACATTAATTATTGCTGGAATAGTCCCTAAATGCACAAATACAGAGCTAAGTTCTGAAAAGACAGGATTCCTAACCTATGTGCAAAGACTTCAACTCACAGTGTGGTCACAACTCACACACCACCACACTGAGAGCTGGAAAACCAACAGCTTTGACCTGAACCTCATTGAAATAATACTAAAAATCCAGCGAGAAAATCCAAAAAGAGGTTTACTCACCATTTACGAAGGACTTCTGGACTGCAGCAGGTAACACAGGACACTCCCTTCCTGGGCATTAATTCAGTAATTCCACTTCTTGTTCAGGATAAATCCAGAAAGTAGCTGGCACAAAGAAGTGAAAACCACTGATTTAGCTGGGGTTGGATGTGAACAAACAGAATTTCTTCCTGTCCATATGACTAACAAAAAAATCTTCCCTAACTGCTGAGCCTATATACTCATACACCCTTCTTTTCAGTCAACACCAAAACATTTCTGTAAGTATTGTGACCCTGAAAAACTTTGATTTTAAGTAAATTAAAGGACAAAGTACAATGATAACTTGGAAAATTCTTAGTATTCTTAACATATTGGAACACATGTAAGTCTCGAAATGTGGTAAGTCATATGAATCAAATGGGTTTGAGTCATGAGAATACTTGTGAGTAGCACAGTACTGGAAAACAAGGGAGGTTATAAAACCAAAGACCACTCAATGACAGCTTCTGGAAAGCTTCCCAAATCACTTGTCCACTTGTCCAGAACAACCAGCCACACAATGAAAGATTCTACTAAACGTGAAATAAATACAAATGGTTATCTAGTTCCATTTATGCAGCAAGTATGTAAATGTGCTTGTCTACATTCACAGTTCAGGACCTTGAACACACCATAAGAGGAGCAGCAGCTGGAAACTCCAAGGGAACTTCAGGTACTGCCTAATGCTGGAATTAAAAGAGGCGAAGGACAAACAACAGGAGACAGTTATTGCTGCAGATTCATCTGTCAGAGGTTCCCCAGGTTCTCCTGCATCCAGGAACCAAAGGCTCTGCTCCCCACAACATCCTGTGTCACAAAGTAGAGATCTGTAGCTCTAAACTGTTCCACCTCCCCCGTGAACTTCTCAACTCACAAATCAATAGAATACTGAGCAATAATGAGCCAGAAATATTCTTGAACAAAAAAACTAAACCCACCTTTATTCAGAATTGTGAATCGTGCAGCTCACACATTTTCCAACATAAGTTCAGGAAATAAAAATCTCATTAAAGCTTTAGCCAAAATTTCTAATTCATCAAAGGGGTATGTTCTGAATACCAATGAATTTCATGAAAAAGAAGCGCTTTTTTTTCTTGTCTGCGTGTCTGTAAAATCTCTCTCAGGTTACAAAACCAAATCTGATGACACTGAAAAGTCTTTCAGGAACAAAGACAGATGAGTAAAACAACCACCAGATCTCTTTAATTCCATGCAAAAGTGTCAACAGCAAAATCACTGCATCTCTGCCACAGCAGAATATTAAATAGTTCATTAATATCCATTTTCCCTTCTTCTCTTTTCAGAGGCTACTAAAATTGTTTCTGTTTGATTTTACATGAGTGAAACTCCTCCCAAATGAAACAGGTACAAGGATCTTGAAAGAACACTCAAGTGCACATCACTCAAGCCCTTGGCAGGCCCTATCTCTGCGAAACAACAATAGCGTCCCACCAATAACAATGACTTGCTTAACTATTCATTTTGGTAAATAATGGAACTGAAAATTATCTAGTGATGGATTTACACTTTTACAATGCATCTCAGGGATGAAAATGAATAGGGACGGAGAAATTATGTGTGTTACAATGGGTGACGCACAGAACTTCAGATCCTGCCTCGCTCCACGAAGAACACGAGATGGAAAATGTGGCACTACAATTTTTAGCATTTTACCTTTGTCTGATTCTACTGAGAATCATCCTATATGTATTATTTGTCTTGCAGAAGCACTTAAAGATGCCAATTAAAACTCAAACACCGCTACATTAGTCAGATATTGTATGAAAATTACAAGAGGTGTCATAGCCATTTTAATTCCAAACAACCACAATAAATCACCTGTTTCTCAGATATTCCTTCCTTTGTCTTGCTATTACCCACAGAGTTTTAACATATTCGGGTTTATATTTGGGGGAGCACTAACAGAACTGCCTGGGCAGTCCCTGCAGCCTTTTTTTATTTGGAAATGATATTAATATTTCCAGAGGAGGCACAGGGCCCACAGAGCCAAAGCCTAAGGACACAAGGTTCGCTCTCCTACACCACCTTCCTTGAGAAGCCCATGGAGCCCCAACATCATGTGGACCATGAAGTGAAAAGTCAGATTATTTGGAGGCAGGAGGGTGGCAAAGGTGACAGTTTTTCTAGTAGCAATGGAAAACACTAAGTTTCTATTTAAAAAGTTAGAGATTACTTTGTGTTTAAGTAACAAATGGCAAGTGTTTACCTGTGACTTTAGTTCTCTCATAGGGAGTTTATTATAAACAGTATTTCAAACAGAGGACTTTAAGAGACAAAGTATAAATATTTTAAATGGTAAAATATAGGTGTTGGCTTTTTTTTGTACTGTGTCCAGAAAATTTGCACAAACACATCAAATTCTCCACCTAGGGAATTTACTTTATTGTTAAGTTTGCATTTAAAACAAATGTACATGACCTATTTTGGGGCTAATATAACTAAAAGGAACCTATTTGTTGTTTATTATTTATAGAAGATTCACTTCAGATTAGGCCTTTTGCAGATGTGTGTATCTGTGTGGCATCACAAAGCATCTCCAGATCTCCCCCAGCACTAAAACACACGAGGAAATGACAAGTTAGGATGTATCCAGTACACACAGTGTTTTATAAAAGCCAAGATTAAAAGCTGTTTTTTCCCTCCTCAGAAAGGCCACATGAAAGAGCTGCTACCCTGGGTAATGCATTGACCTTCTGGGGCTGATAATGACAAGTTCAAGTTCCTGGAGTTGGGGAAGATGTGGAACTAAAGTAAGTGCACTCAAGCAACGAGTCCTTCTGCTCTGTTAGAATCTCACTCACAAAACCAGACCTATAGAAAGAAAGAGGAAAACAGTTTAATTTTTTTTTTATATATAACCCAGGAGTTTTTCTACACCATCAGCATGGCTCAAAACCGCCTTCTCAGAGGCTTCAATCTAAGGCACTGGTGGTTTCTTTCAATTTTAACAGAAAACTTGAAATTATTTCATATGAAAGGTGTCAAATTTATGAATACAGAGATGCAAAACTGCTGCTTGTGTCTAAAATTCTGCATTTTCAGCTTTTTTCTTGTAAACAGAGAAAGAGTAAAACATGCTAAAATGGTACCCATCGTGTAAGAGATAAAACATCTCTTTCCAAATTTCTGGGAAATCAGAAATGCATTTTTATACAACATCTAAGAAAAACCAGGGTAGACCCAAAGCTTTCATTCCTATCAGTCATTAGTTCTGTACAGTTCTGCAAGTTGTGGTGTCTGAAGCTCCTCAGGGGCAGAGTAAAGGTCCTTCATGATGCTGCTGGCAGGACTGAGGTACAGAAAAGAACACTAAAAAGCTGAAGTAATTACATTACTAGTACTACTAATAGTACATATTAGGATGTACTACTACTACATACCATATTACTGAGTGGTAGCACATATTGCATTTTCAAATATTTATATTTCAAATTACACAGTGGTATCGTAACCTTTACATCTTTGTTTAAGTTAGAGAAGACAAAAAAATAAAGGCTAAAAAAAAAAGCTCCAACTCCAGTTGGTGTAAATCAACATGTAGATCGTCAGGTTTTAATCATCAGCTCATACCCAATGGTTTACATTGAAAGATTCTTGCCAGGACAGGCTGTGATCACAAAGGGAATAAAATCATTCAAAAAAAAAATCCCTTTTAAGTTTGGCTCTAAAACAGTATTTCTAATTTCCTTCTCCTTGCCCCCAATTTGAGCTCATCTCAGAAACAATAATTTATTTAGGAATTAATCTGGGGCATCTCCAAAGTCCTGGGTTATTCCACTCCAGTCAATTTCTGTAGATTTTTGCTTTTCCTTAGAAAACACAGTGATATTAAATACAAAACCCCACACATTCAACGAACACTAACATTTCTAAAACCAGAGCTTGAGCTGAAGTTAAGAAATTGCTATAATTAAACTTGTCCAGGAAGACAGATTAAGGTCAAATATGTCTATTAATTTTGGGTATCCACTGTAAGCCACCTAAGACTTGATTTTTTTTCTTCGAAGCACAGCATTTCACAGCATTTAATACGTTCCTAGAATGGTTTTCACAGCAGTGATTTTTCACCCCCGCTTGCGGGCTGTGCCCAGACAGTGAGAGCAGCTCAGCACCAGGGCTCAGTGACCTGCCCAGCACTGTCTGCAGCCAGCGGCACAGGCAGGAAAAATCCTGGGTTCTGAAGAGGCATTTACGTGCTTCGTCATGGAGCCCACGCTCCTCTTCCTCGGCACTATCTCAGTCCCAGCCTCTCCCACTCACACAGGAGCCCTCACAGCAGTGAACGCCTACTTTACTACACCAAACACCCCTATGGTTCCGTCCCTGCCCACCCTGGGGGTAAATGCCTTGGGCTCCGGTGTTCTCCCTGTTCTCCACGAGGATGGAGCTGCCCTCCCACGGCCCCCAAGAGACCCCTGGCACCAGGACTGTTCCTCGGGGTCCTTTGTCCCCTGTACCCACCCAACCTTCCTTGAGGCTCTGAGAGAGCCAGGCTGGCCCCCCTGGAGCCACGGCCCTGGCAGAGCCCACAACAGCACAGACTCCCCTGTCACACATTTGTGTGCTCCTAATTAATGTCAAGGCTGGGGCTGAGGGGAGAACAGGAGCAGGAAAGCGGCATCAGAATGGCCTCGTGGTGGTGAGAGTCATGGAAGTCAAAGGAGTCAAAATACAAATCACAGGATCCCAGATTGGGTTGGAAGGGACCTTAAAGCTCATCTGGTTCCACCCCCTGCCATGGGCAGGGACACCTTCCACTATCCCAGATTGCTCCAAGCCCTGTCCAACCTGACCTTGGACACTTCCAGGGATGGGGCAGCCACAGCTTCTCTGGGCAACCTGTGCCAGGGCCTCACCACCCTCACAGGGAAGAGTTTCTTCCCAATATCTTACCTAAACCTACTCTCTTTCAGTTTAAAGCTGTTCCCTCTCATCCTGTCACTTCAGACCCGTGTAAACAGTGGCAGCAAGTAAAAAGTAAAATGTAAAAAGCAAAGTTGTTAATAGTGAAGGGCAACAGCTTCTGGCTGAGGTGCCCAGGGAAGGGAAGCACAGACTGACTCTGGAGCCCTCGGGCTGTCACGGGGCCACAGCCTGTCCTGGCCCCTCACGGCCCCCGGTCAGCGCAGGGCTGGGCACAGCCTGGCCGGGCACAGCCTCACCCGGGGCTTCGCCGTGAGGGAAATGACACTCTGTGAAACAAAAGACGCGTTCACACCTTGTAACTCATTTTCTGGAGTGTTTGTTACACCCTTCGCTGTTTCTAATTACCGAAGCGACTTTCCCTAAACAAAGGGGTCGCTCCTTCGAGTCGCGGTCACTGAGGGCGATCGCGGCGCCGCCACACAAAGAGGACAACGCTGGGCTCGGGGAGCGCTCCGGGAGCAGGGACAGGGACAGGGGCAGGGACAGGGACAGGGACCGAGGAGAAAGCCGGGACTTAAATGTTTCCATAATCAACAGTTACTGCGAGAAACGTTCACAAAATTACAGGGGGGAAAAAAATCATTTTCTGTAAATAAATTGTTTTCCTCTTTAGGGTGAAACATCCCTTTTTTCAGGTATCGTTCTTAACCTCTTCTTTTTCAGGTTAGCTTGGAAAAAGGAAATAAAATAAAAGCTATTCTGTATTTTATTTTTAATTTGACACAATGAAATAAGAAATAGCTCTTATGGAAATTCTAGAGCCTGTGACATAACTTCTTTATTTAGATAAATTTGAAAGTATCCGTTATTTACACAGAAAACACAGAATAATCAGTGCTATTAAGACTTCTTTTTTTTTCCCAACTTACAACATTATTTGTTAACATTCCTAAATATTCTTTATGGGAACACAAAGTCTTTAAAAAGCCGATTGTTTTCTCATTAAATCTGGATATTTGGGAGGATTCTGTGCACTGTGTTGAATAAACAGATATTTGGATAATTTTCAACTGAATGTTTAAAATGCAAGTATTATCAATGGTTAGAAAAGCAGTTACTGCCCGTCTCAGCTCCGCTGCCTCTTCAGCTCCCCAGGGTTTGTGTCCCCCAGGTCACCCACCTGTCCCTTACAGCCCCTTCTGGCACACGCAGTGAGTTCCTGTGCCCTCAGCAATCCCTGCCAGGGGGAACACGAGAGAATTTCCCTAATTCAGGATCCTTCTCTTCTTCCCTTTTCAAGTTCCATATATGGTATTTTTAAGTCACCTTCCCATCTTTCTGTGACGTGAAGAATGTCACGCTTTGTCCAGACACAATTTCAACACTTTCATTTATTTCAAAAGGTGCTTAAGTATGTTTATTTTAATCACGTTCTTATTTGCATTCAAAGTTACTACAAAAAATTTAAGTATCAGAAGGCTTGATACAGTGCCTTAATCTGAGTGTAGTAAAATCCAGGAAGAGATCTTGAAACCCACACACTAAACTTGCCCAGTGACTTTCTACAACTTTACACAAAATTCAAGTAATTGCAGGGAAAAGAAAAAGGATATTTTTACAACTTGGACCAGTGAATAAACAAATTGTCAGAACAACTGCTGAGTTTGCACAAGCACATGGTGTTCAGAAAGCAATGTCTGAACCTACAGCCTTTCTTAAAGTCATTTTTAATGAAAATTAGTCCTTCCTAGCCTGAATGTGGTTTAACCCACCTCGCTGTTGGCCACCACGCAAACCAGTCCAGCAGAGTTTTACTGCCCGACAAGTCAAGTCAGAGATGGCTCCTGGGGTCAGATCAGGCACTCACTGCCTCAATGGCCTTTGGCAAATCACTTAACCTTTCTGTATTAATGTTTTCCTGCCAGTAGAATCATTCTTCATCATGGCAGGGAGGAGTTTAGCCTATTAATTAATAAAAATAATTACAAAAATGCTCCTTCTTTAATTCTGCTCTACAGAGTAATACTGAACTCCAAACCACTCTGTACATTAGGCAGAAATGAGTTATTTCTAGATAAGTGGGTGCTATTTCTGAGCAGGTTTCCAGCATCCACACTCTAATGGACTTTACACATTATGAAGAAGAACAAGGCTCACAGTTTTCTTGCATCTCATGACTAACAATAACAAAAAGAACCAGTGGTTTGTCCTGAACTGACAACTTGTATGGTTTAGAACACTTCCCTAAGTTTTAATGAGCTAAACGAGTTAAAAATATGTATATATTGTGAAAATCACTTTGATCTGAAACCCTCCATGCCATGTTTCAGACTAAACCACGCTTTACTGCCTAGAAATAAGCTCCTTGAAAAAGAGAGTTTCTAAGGGAAGCCGTGACAGCACAGCAGCTCCACTGCAGCATCCGAACGGGGACCACTGCAATACAGTCTATTCCAGAATCATTTTTCTTTTTATTATTTCATTAAGTTGTATCTCACTAAAGTTCCTCCTAGGATCTCTCTCCAGCACCAAATTTTTCATTGAGAAAACTATAAATCATAGGCCTAAATTACAATTTAATTATAAACGCCTTCCCTTCTAATGCTGCCTGGGACCTTTTACCCTCCTACATAATTCTAAAAAATGACCCCTGTCATAATTTCCTTCACTAGAATAATATGCAGAGATCTAATCCTGAATCCTGCTGTCTTATAATTTAATATAAGACGTAATTATTATTCAAAAGATAATGTTGCAGATATTGAAAATATTCTGAAGTTTAAGTCTAAAAAAACCTTCCTTTGGTGTGTAAAAGCCTCTTACTTGACTCTTGCAGGAAAGGAAATAAATAGAAAGGTTTTAAGACTTTATGCAAAATGCTAGAAGTGTTACTTGTAGCTGGGATTTGTCGACTGTAATTTCTATAACCCTTGAACTACAGAGAAAACACTCACACACATGGCAAAACCAGGAAGGCAGCGGATCATTTATTATTGATTTCTGCTTTTTGTCACAGGTTAGACAGACAGTTCTAGATTGCTGTTATCTACATGAAAAATATGTTTTAGGTGGCTCCCATTTCAGAATACAAGGGAGTATAAGGTGAGCCAAAGTCAAAAGAAAACCAAACCAAACCCCTGTCATGAAACCTTCTTCCACCTCAAATTTTATTTTAAATTGATCACACCGAAGACACAGTTGTGTGTTTATCCAAAACACTCCTGTAAAGAATTTAAATTATAATAAAACTTCAGGGAATTAGTACATTTTTCCCTAAGTCAGAAAAGCAAGGAATAGCACCATTATGTCAATTCATCCTGCACAAGAGACGGTGGGTTTATCTCAGCCCAGGAACACAGCTATTACTGCCTGGCTATTCCCTCTACAAAGGAAGGCTTTGACCTTTAAGCCCTTTTTTCTAAAACTGGGATTCATCAATTAAAGCCTGTTTTCTTTTTAGTTAACTCTTACAGAATGCAGTAATATCTGCCAAAGAAGGGAACTGATAGTGCAGCTGGAGCAGGAGAAGGTGAAGATGAACATGAGGAGAGAGAATTAAGGGAAAGAATTGCTGAAGCACAGCAGAGTAAAATCCACAGAACAGGAATGCTTTTCCTGTTTCAAATTCAGGGAGCAAGCCCCATTTTTTCAGGTAAATGAGATATCAAATGAGCTTCATTGCTTCTAACCATATCCTGCTCCATCAGTGAGAACAAATAAAATCCCCTAACTGACAGATTCAACACCCTGAAGAGGGAGAGGCCAGGGAGGTTATCAGAAAATGGGGTTCACAAGAGGTAATTATAGCCCGTGCTCACCCTGCTTAGGTGAGGCACAACATCACGATACAGCTCCATAAAAATCAAACTATATAGTGCAGAGGCACCAGTTTACTGCCCTCTTTGTTTTTGCTTTGGGAGTAGTTCATTTAAGACATAATAAATCGAAGTTTTTTTCCCTGTCCCTCCATAAATTCAGGGACAGTGCAAATGAGGAGCTCCTCATTATGGACAAAGGAAAGGGGCTCCCCAGACAGTGACATGAGCTGGGAGCATTAAGGCTCTCATTAAAGGGAGCCCTGTGCTTTTGGTAATAAGGAATATTACTTAATAACACTCTGAGCATGGTTCACTTCATACTGCTGAAGTGAGCTTTTGGGGGGCAGTGAAGGGGAAAAGCGGGAACGTCCACAGTACCACAAACATCATAAAAACAGAGATGGAATTTTGCCTGTAACAAATTAATAATAAGGAAGTGTTGTTGACTGTCTCTAACTGAATGGCTTCATGCAACACACGGATTTAAGGATCTCGAGAGGATTTGTGGAAGATGTTAGACTTTACTCTTAAATGAACAAACAAAACCAGACTGGAGGGACACAGGTAGAAATAATTTCAGTTCTCACAGTAGAAGGATGACATGAGATTTGAATCCACCGTCAGGGCAGTTGGCCAAGAAATTACTACTATTAACACATTACATTTTTGGTGCACATCCCAAACTTTCCCTAAGATCTTGGAGGTGTCTCCACAGAATTTAATTCAGTTTTTGCCAAGCCATCACCCCCACCTGTCAGACTACTTTGAGTTGTGCTCCTATCCCTGAATGTACTCTCTAGCTCAGCTTTCTGGTGTCTGAAAGCTCGGTAAATATATTTCCTATTTTGTGATTCAGCTCCTTAGAGCAAACACTGCAGTGACCCAGGGTCAGGCAGACCCCTGCCAAACCTCAGTTCATACCTCCTTCCGTTCTGACAGTGATAAGTTTGTCCTAAAAATGATTCTTCAGCCCATTGTACACCTACACTCATCTCAACCAAATTTCCTCAGCTTGCTTAGAACTAAAGTCATGTGAGCAGTGTCAAAACTCTCCCTAAATTCACGATATGTGGCAGCGATTGCTCCCTCCCTGCCCACACCTGTTATGCTGCTGCACAAGTTGTCGTGTTGCCGAGAAATTTTTTCTGGCAAGTCCATGTTTGTAATTCCTTCCCTTGTCATCTTCCAAGTGCTCACAAATAGTTTGCTTATTTTTTCCAGAGTTTTTGCAGGAACTGGAGGTTACCTGACTGGTCTACAATTCCTGTCTAAACTCAGGACACTGCACTATCTTCCAGGATTTCGCCTTCCCTGCACAAGTTTTCAAAACCAGCCACTGCTAGTTCTGAGTTTATTTTGGCTCTGAGTGTTCTTTTAATGAGTTTTGAAAGCAATAATTCTGACAGCAGCTGTCTTGGACACTTTAACCTGCTTCTTCTCTCTTCAGGACTCAGATCTCACTCATTTGGCAATGGCATTAATTAATAATTGCTGTCCTACGGGCCACCTTCAGAAGAGGAGGATACAGAAACATTTGGCTGTCTCAAAATGCTCTTTGCTCTCCACTGAATGGTGATTCAGTTTTTATTTTCCCATTTCTATTGTTCTCTAGTAAAGTTATTTTTCCTATTTTGATACATCTTGCTTCTTACTTGATGACTCGGCCTCTCTGGTTTTATCACAATGTGCTCTGCTGTATTTTTATACTCATTCATGGCAAGCTGCAAGGTGGTCTCATATCTGACACCCACCCTCTGCACTAGGATAGTTTGCACTTGATAAAAAGATTCCATTTATGTAATTATTCAGGTTTCAGGTCTGAATAATTCCCAATAACTGCCACAAGACTTCCACTGTTACTGATTATTCTTAGCTTTTAATTGCTCACTGAGCTCAAACCTCACTGCTGTTTTGGCCTGTGATGGCCCAAGCAGTTTTGGCTTGGCCTTCTGTGTTCCTTATACAGCCTCACTCTATATGGCAGCAAGGATTTAAGTTTTTTACACTATTGCTATTTGGGGGACTAACAATGTTTTCACTTTTCTCCTGTCTGTAAGTGGAGGCCACAACAAGGAGAGAAAATCCAAGCCCAAGCTTGCACTCCTTGCTGACGGCAGTGCTTATTTATGGACCCAAGAACATCCGTCCTTCCAACTTTGCAAAAATACTTTTGCAGAGGGAGCCCAGCCCGGCGTGTTTTCTCTCCCATTTAACGGCCACTTTAAGAGCTCGTTCACTTAGTCCTCATCAAACCCGGGGAATTGACAGCTTTCCACCCCCAGCATCCCCACTCCGAGAAGGCCTTTCCCCAGGAGCCGCCTCGTACAACCTCAAACACTTTATTACTGGTCAATTTGGGTTTCCTGCCCACTGTAAGTGGCAGTGCTGAGGGTCTCTAACTCTCTCTTGTCTTGCTAATCAATATAAGCAGTCACTTCCACGGCGTTTCCCTGCTACTCAGCAAGAAGGACGAGAGACAGCCACGGGCTGTAAATAAACGGTACAGCTTCAGTGGTACCTCAGAAAGTTAAACTTCAGAAACAGGAGGCTGCTTTCATTTTGGACTTTTGGGTTTCTTTTGATATTTTCCCTGTTTTAATTCTTTCCAGGCAGAGCAAAGCATTGCAGTTGGTTGATGTCATTCCCACTAAGAGCCTCCTCGGGGGGAGGGGGACCGTCCCCCTGCACGGGGGGCACAAAATGTCCCTGTGAGCAGCACGTGGCACCACGGCCACTGCAGAGAGCACAGGGAAATTCTATAAAGTGCCAACCACAGCTTTACAGTCACCGTGTTACAGGGATGAGAAAGTCAGGATTAAACAATTATTGCCTGGAACTAAGGCAGTAAAATTTGTTTATGAGGTAAATTTTAACAAGAAACAAACAGTTAGTGTTGTTTATAAGCAAACTCGAGCTGTAAAATCCAGGGAATGCTTTGTAAATGCCCATCCGTGGGCCAGGTGAGGTCCTGGAGGGAAGCTCCCTGCTGCTTGCAGCTGGCTCACACACACAGTGTGACCAGCTCCAGCTGCCAGGTGACATCAGAGCCGGTGGCTTTGCCCAAGGATGGCAGTGGCAAAACCTTCATTTGGTTGTAAAGGTATTTATTCTCAAAGGGCTTCTCCTCCACTGCATGAAACGACCTCCTCGTTGTGTCCATACCAGAAATGGCCACAATGACTAATCATAAAGTCGTGGAATCATTTAAGTTAGAAAAGGCTTCCAAGCTCCTCAATTCCAACCGTTAATGCAGCACTGCCAAGGCCACCACTAAGCCATGTCCCAAAGTGCCACATCCACTTCTGCCACCTTGTTTAATAGAAATTGCCCATATTCTCACTCAGCACTGCAACATACTCTCTCTTTTAATGAAATTAATTCATTAGGTTGAGGAAGACTTGAGGTGTCCCTACAGTGCAGGGGGTCACACCATTAACACCAGCACAACAACAACGAGCAGTGACTCAAAGTTGATTCCCACAAGAGAGTGGTGTGAGATGGACCGTCTACCCTTCCACACCCTGAGGACAGAATAATCCAGGGATGCTGGAGATGTGGAGACTAAGGACCAAGCTCTGAAAAGCCAGAGTCAATGGCAAATGTGTAGTAGAGGGCACACATTGGGACAGGGATGTGGGGCCAAGCCAGTCCCTGCCTGGCACAGTGCCAGCTGTCCCAGTCCCTGGCTCTGCAGGACAGGCCATCCTTCCACCTTCACGATCACCCAGTGTGCACACTAGTTGAGGAGGACTCACGAATGCTACTACTTTCATTAAAATCCTTGCATTAAAATCACTTGGCGTTCCGTGAGAAAGGGAATCCACCCTCACTGATCCCGCTTTACTCATCCATAACAACAAAGAAATAAAAAACCTGGGGGGAAAAATGTAACGTTATTCTTTTTACTGCACATACACACACACAAAAACCCTTTAAAAGTGAATATGTGCCTACTGCAAAGTACTGAGGTGAAAAGGGAGGTGTTATCATCCCCGTTCCCCCAGGATCTCTTAGAGCATGTGTGTTTCTGTGGTGGTTGGCTTGTGGTTTCGTTGTTCACTACAGTTTCCCAGAGCCCTATATTTTACTGAAACATAAGTACAGGCCCACCAATTTGCTGACAAGCTGATCTATTGGCTCTAGGACACTGAGGGGAATTATGCTCCTGCCGCCCTGATGCTCTCCTTTGTTTAGAAAAAGAAGAGAGAAAGAGAGAGAGTGAAAAAAAAAAATCCTCAATCGTTTAGTACAAGTCATTTTACATGCTGGGATAATGAAGTATAAAAATGCCTTCAAAGGACTGATTTCCTACTTTTAACTCACTACCAGCCGAGCTCTTTGTGAGGCCCTCTGGAACATGCATTCCCAGCCCCACTCAAACAAAAGAGCTGCGAATTCATTAAACTATTTAATTATGCCTTTTTATTTTTCTCCATTAGCAAGCCCTGCCAGTACAAAGTAAATAAAGCCACCATGGTCTTTCCCCAGCAGACACACTGACTGTTTTTATTCTTTATTCAGTTTACAATATAAAGGGCTATTTTCCCCCCCTCCTCCTATTCTTGGCGAGTTTCCTAATACAAGCCCTACAAACAGAAGCATCCAACTGTACATGCGACGCATGGAAGCAGTGGGAGCAGGGAGCAGCACTCAGCATTGCGAGCACATACCCCAGACAGCTTTCAAAGTACCAGCAGCCAACGGCAGCCAAACAGCACTTTACAGCCAGCACGGAAAAGATATTAGCTTTTTTTTTTTATACTCTAGTAAATTTGCTTTTTACATCTATTTCTTTTCAGAAGGGCTTGTTATTGAGCTTACTGTCCACAAATTCCATTGATCTCAGGCTGTGACTCAATCCATATGCTCACGCTTTGACACCAGCACAGCAAGCAAGCGATACAAATCCTGTTCAGGCTACAAACTTATTGATTTTATAGATTTCCCCCAAAGTTGTGATAATGATATATCATTGTTAAATTTGGTAGAACAAACTGCTTTCCCAATCTGTCAATGCGAGCATGAAAACCAATTCACAGCCTTGTTTAGAAGGCTTTCCCTTCAGAAGAATAAGTACTGCTAGCGGAGGCAGATCCCCGGCACCCGCCGCTGGCAGCGGGTGATGGATGTCACCTTTCCAGTTGCCCTTTCCTGACCTGTAGCCCGCTGCGTTCCCAGACTTGCCTCCTGGTTATGAGAACCACCCTTCTTTTCCAGGAGCATTTCTCAAATTCATTATTTAAAACTTGCAGTAAGATGTAAACCGTAATAATAGCTTTTAAACATATTTCCTTTAAATATTTTAGATGCATTAAGATGACATGAGAATTATTGATTTTAGCAAATCATTTTTGCTTGTTCTGTTCCTGTGCTCACATAAATGGCAAAGCCATGCTCTTCCCTTCCATGAGAGGGAGACAGAACACTGGCTTAGAGGAGTGGCCTCACTCCCTGCTTCCATCACAGTTCCTCAACCTCCCAACAGTGGGAACAACGGAATGTGTCCCTTCACAGCGACTGACTCCCCTGCCAAACCCACTTGGGCATTCTCCTCATGGCTTTTCTCTGCCAAGGCAGAAACCTGATCCGACACATCTCCCAACCAGCAAACACGAGTCCATGCCAGAGGTATTAGGAAGAAGAAACTCAAGCTGTTTCTCAGGTTCTGAGAACACGACATGAGACGCTCATCAGTCCTTCTGTGCCGATCACAGGACAGAAAGGCTCCCACCAACACCACGTCTGTGGGGTGCAGGAGATGCACACAAACTGTAAACAGCTGTTGTGTTTTTAACACACCATGAAATAGCTCCAACAAAACCTTCTGCTGGAATGACAATGTCGGCTTTCATTCCCACATTCTCCTCCAGCTCTGAAGCAACTATTAGCCCTCCAAAGAGAGACTTAGAAATCATGAACAAAACACTTGCTAAAGAAACTGAAATTAATAAAAAGGAAAGGCTTACAAACTTAGAAAACTAAATTTAGGAAATCCATGTGAATAAATAATTTCTCCCTTGAAAACCTTCTTTTTTCCATCATGGCCTTTCTGCCTGCTATTTATCCATCTTCACTCAACATCCACCTCCTTAGCACTGGAAAAGCAGCTTAACTCCTCCGACATGATGTCACTGGTTCAACATACCCCACACAGTGAGAGCTTTACTGTGCTCTCCCAAGTCCTGCTGTTGATAACTCCTCACATCTGGCAACACATCCCTGAGCATTTGACTGTGTTCCTGGGACAACAGCTCTGAGACACATTTTGAAGGGCTGAATGTCTCCCACCAGCGCCTCTCCTTTCACTCCAGATTTAATTCAAGGTGATAGGTGCTGAACTCTGTTACCTACCATGGCTTTTTTTGAACTTGCTGAATGCCCTTTCTGAATATGTCTTTGTGAAAAGTCTTTCTGAACTTCAGGGCACTTGAAATTCAAGCACCTGCCTTCAGTCTCACTTCTGTATCTTCTACCTCTGTTAAAAAACAACAACTCTGATATACTCCTCATTCATCTGTGCTATTTTCACTGTTTTTCTCACTGAAACAGCAATGTCACCCTAAGGGAAAGGTGATAGAACAGTACAAATTCTAGTATTTTATTGTCACGTTGCTGAGGAGCTTCTCTTTCAGAGGCAGGAAGGGTCTCAACTTGTCCTCACAACAACAGGTGCTCTGTTTGCTGGGCAGAGGAGATTCTATCAGTGACAGAATCAGCACTCAACTGGTCTGGTTTGAAGAAGTGAAGACCTTAACACAGACAAGTGTCATTATGAACTCACTTCTCTGATGGGAGAGTTGAGACTTGGTGAAACTGCAGGACTTGCCAAAGGCCTCACATGACACGAGTGATAACACAGTGCCCCAGTGATGAAGACCCTCATTCCCAATGTATATTATATCCATTCTGGATAACCTCAGTTTGTGTCTTCTTTAAGAAAAGATATTCACAAAGGGAATGTCCTCTCATATTTCCTGTTATTCCTTGTTTACTGGACAAATAATGACTTTACCTCAGCCAGTCCTTATAGCAGCAAAGGCATCACATGCTCCTCTATTGGGATCCTAAGGACTTTTTATACCAGTTGATATAGAATTTATATGACTCCACAATAGGAAAAATCTGTTCTTGGTGTTCTGTGGAATTCCCACTCAGGGTAACAGAACATGGGTGGGGATTAACAGAACCTTGTGGTTCCAGATGATGAGAAAAGAGAACTGCTGTCTCAGAAAAACTGGAGTCTGAATGCATTACAGGAAGGTAAAAACATCCCAAGAGTACAAGTACTTCCAAAAATTATCAGACTTCCTTCCTTGCCCCACAAAGCAATCTGCTTGGACAAGCCACAGAACCTCTGCCTTCAATTTACACTTCTGGAAAAATAAGTCTTTCCTTTCTCGCATCCCGCTCTTTCTCACTTTCCACTCCCCCCCCCCAAAAAAAAGAGAGAGAAAAGAGGGGAAAAAAAGCCCTTCCTGATAATTGCACTGGTCCAAATGTGCAGGGCTTTCATACAGAATGATGGCTTCCCTTGTCTCCTGCATTTGTTCATCTCCTTTGGGAGGAGCAATTTACAGAAAGCATTATCGATTTTTGCCATAATAGGTACAGAGATGCCTCACTGTCCCCGCTCAGCCAGCTCACTCTCTGCATCACAACTGTCAGGCCAGTTTGTGAAGCCCGTCATTATTTTTTTTCAAGTAAATCCATCACAGGAGTGGGGGAAAAGTGATGAAAATAAAATTATTTTCACCTTGCCATAAAAAAGAATGGCCGTGTTCCCTAACAGAAATAAGTGCAAATGCTGTCAACTAAGAGAGCAGAAGGGAAATTCAAAGCAAATAAAAGTGGGCTGGGGGGGGGGCAGAAGGAGGGGTGCGGGAAGCATGGCAGGAGCTAATTTACTTTGAACACATTCTGGAATTTTCCTGTTAAAGCCGCTATTTACAACTCTTCCAGTTGTTCTCAACGTTCTCATTTCCCAGGAAGCACTGAAATCTATACCTTGTACAGATATTTGCTTTGGCTTTCAGGGTGTAGAGGAGATTGCGGGTTCTGGGCTGCAAGTACTAAATATTCTTGGCCTGCAGGATGAAATGTGCCGTCCGAGCTGCCCCTGAACGCAGACCACCCACCAGCACCCCGGGATTACCGGCCCACTCCCTCCTTTGTGCGCGGAGCCCGTTCGGGGGCTTCTCCCGCTCCCCTCCACCGGGGCAGACTGAGGCCACCAAACTCATTCTGCCCCTGATCAGCATGTGAATGTTGAGGGACACTTACTTCAAATATTTCTGAAACTCAAAAAGCCTTTTAGAAATCACATCTAAAAACAAACAATTCCCCCCTGCCCCTCGCCTGCATTGCTGACTCTCCGACAAGCCCTTTGGTATTCAGCCCTCCTCCTTGATTAGTTTTTGCTGTACCCTTCATGTTGGTCACTTATCTCACATCTTGAAGGTCACACTCTGTAGTGCCCTGCTCCGGCGGCCCTGCCTTGTTTTTTATTCCTGAAGACAGCCTTGTTTTGGGCTCAGAAGGTTTAATCCAAGAATTGGCTCTGGATCTAATTCCCAGATCCTCAGTTCATTAGCCATGAAAAGTGATAGCTGCTTAAGATTTTTATGAGCCATTGTTCCAAAGCGGGCCACAGAAACGGCACAATTACCCAGCGCAGAGCACAAAGCCCGGCTGCCTCTGGCACTGACACGAGGAGCTCGATAGCAATCAAACAGCTTAATGAAAAGCAGCAAGTTTGCTCTTGGTAAGGAGCGAGGGATCTGTGAAGTTTGTTTCCAAGTGGTGCTTTCTGTAAGGACACTTGTTAGGACAAAATTTAAATCATCATACCCGTCCTTCAGGAGCAGTGGCACTAAAGGAGATACAACTTGGCTTTTTGACCCTCCACACAAGCACTTGTGAACATCACTGAATCCTTTGGGTTGGAAAAGGACTTTAAAATCATCAAGTCCAGCTGTTCCCCCAGCACTGCCAAGGCCACCGCTAACCCATGTCCCCAAGTGCCACATCCACATGGCTGTTAAGCCCTCCAGGGATGGGGACTCCACCACTGCCCTGGGCAGCCTATGCAAGTGCCTGGGCACCCTTTCCATGAAGAAATTTTCCCAATATCCAACCTAAATCTCCTCTGGTGCAACCTGAGGCCATTTTCTCTCGTCCTGTCCCTTGTTCCCTGGGAGCAGAGCCTGACCCCCACCTGGCTCCACCCTCCTGTCAGGGAGTTGCAGAGAGTGAGAAGGTCCCCCCTGAGCCACCTTTTCTCCAGGTTGAGCCCGCACAGCTCCCTCAACCCCTCCTGGTGCTCCAGACCCTTCCCCACCTCTGTTGCCCTTCCCTGGACACGCTCCAGCCCCTCAATGTCTGTCTTGGAGTGAGGGGCCCAGAACTGACCCCAAGATTGGAGGTGCCTCACCAGTGCCCAGCACAGGGGATGGTCACTGCCCTGGTCCTGCTGCTACACCATGGCTGGTACAGGCCAGGTACCATGGACTTTCTTGTCCACCTGGGTTCATGTTCAGCCATTGCCACCAGCACCCCCACGGCCCTTCCCACTGGGCATCTTCTCATGGAGGGAGATCAGGTTGGTCAAGCAGGTCCTGTGTTTCACAAACTCATGTTGTCTGGCCCTGATCACCTGGCTGTCCTGCATGTGCTATGTGATGCAACTCCAGATGATCTGCTCCACAACCTTTCCTGGCACCAAGGTCAGGATGACAGGCCTGGAATTCTGTGGATCCTCCTTCTGACCCTTCTGGTAGGTGAGCGTCACATCTGCTCACCTCCAGTCCCCTGCGACCTCCCCAGTGAGCCAGGACTTCTGGGAAAATATGGGAAGTGGCTTTGTGAGCACTTCCACCAGCTCCCTCAGTACCCTTGGGTGTATCCATCCAGCCCCATGGACCTGTGTGTGTCTAAGTAGCATAGCAGGTCACTGACCATTTCTCCTTGGATTATGGGGCTTCACTCTGCTCCCCATTCCTGTCTCCCAGCTCAGAGGTCTGGGAATTCCAAGAACAATCAATCTTACTATTACATCCAGCATTGAAAGCTCATCTGTCCCATCCCTCTTGACTCTCAAGCAGATCTAGACAGTACTGTTGAAGCTGGAATTCACTGCAGTTAGGCCAGGCAAATTGTGAGAAAACCAGCAAGGCAGCTGGACAGAAACATCACAGCATTGCTCTCAGGCAAGTGCAGCAAAACCACAGGAACAGTCCCATGTCCAAGTAATTACAAGGATGTGATGCAGGCCAGTAAAATCTAAGAGGTTTAGAAGTAAAGTGGATACTCTACTGAGCGGTGGATTAAGAATAAATGGAGCCAGATCCAGTGCAGCTCAAGTGCTTTCAACAGCTCTTGGGCTCCAACCGCTGCCGAGCCGACAGAAATCCCACCTGCCCAGGCTTCCACTGCCAGACCAGCACAAGTTGGGCTGATGGGGGCCCTCCAGGATCAGGTCCCAGGTCTTTAAATCCTGCCTAAATCAATCTCTTGGTCTGTCCCATAGCTGGCTGCACTACCTGAGCTCCGCAGTGTGTCCTGGAACAAACCGATGTCCCTGTGCCTGGATCCGCTGCCCCAGTGCCCCAGAGACAGCCCCGGTGCCTTCAGCACATCCCACCTCGCTGGGAACCGGAGTGAGCTGCCTCTCACAGAGATGTCCCTGCCCTGAGACTGTCCACACAGAGAATCAGCACCGAGCCAGCTAAAACTCACACCTCAAATTATTTGCAGAACTTCGCGTTCTGCAAATATTTCCAATCTGTTCCTCACTGGATGTATTTATATAAAAAACTGTATGTTAAAAAGAAAAGTAGACACTAAGCAATAGCTGGGTCTTTCTGGGTACATGAATATGAACATGAGGTAACACTGCTGCTCACAGTAAAGAGCCAGCACCTTTCATGGTGGAGTGGGACTCCATGATCCTTGTGGGTCCCTTCCAGCTCAGGATATTCTGTGAGGCTTCAAGGGCAGATAGCAGGAGCTGGGAATGAGGGCAGCAGTGATGGGGACAGCAGGCACGGAGTGGCAGTGCTGCACCCACCCCTTGGTGCTCCACCTCCAGACCCTCTGATTGACACCCTGCCCACGAGCTTTGTGTGCCTCAGGTATCCACAGAAAATCAAAGACATCCTGGTTTCTCACTAGAAAACGAAAAATAAACTTTGCTGTATAGATCAAACATATCAGGAAAATTTTGCTAATTTATTAATTATATAGAATTACTATTAATGCTATTTATTTCACACGCTCTGCTGTGCAAACAGGGCAATCCTGCCAATGCATTCCCATCCCAAGGGAAAAATTAGCTGAAATTAGTTTAGTTTGTTCTTTTGCTCTACCAAGTCCATGTGAGAAGGTAATTGTTTTCCAGTCTCTCCTCCTCAGCCATACACACGGAGCATCATGTCAGAGCAGGTGGCCCCCTCATGGCTCCCTCACCTCGCCCATATGGAACTGCACTTCATTCCTACACGTGTTCAGACACTGCATCCCCGCCCAGAACAGATGTACACACACACACACACACATACACATGTGGCTGTTGGTTAATTGAACAAGCACAGTAAAAACAGGAGGACTGGCAAAATTTGGAAAACAGCCTGCAGAAAAACAGCTTTTCATTTAACTTTTTAATTTTAAACTATATTAAATTAACCATGATCACAAGAGGAGAATGTGCTGAAACCAGACGAGTTCAAGGGTTTGACGCCCCAATGTTTACATCGGGGAACAAATGGGATTTCATTCCGGACGTGTAACACGTGCAGACCACCCCTCTTCCCTCCAGTCTGAGCATTAAGTGTGGCTTCACTCTGAAAAATCACTACAGAAATGGCAACTTCGTACTCAAAGATTCTCTCCCCGTGTGTAAACAGGGTCAAGTGCATTGACTTTAGTGACAAAACAGCTATTTACCAAATTTCTGCGGTCCTGTGTCAGTGCAGATAATAGTAAGTGTGTGGCACTGCTTCTCATCAAATACTCCATAGTCTACTGAGCTCTGTCAGTTCTAAATGAAGGGGCAAAGAAAAGGAGGAAAAGAGCAGGGGGGAAGGGGAAGGGAGAAAGAGAAAAGTCCAATTCTAAGGACACACTTCCATGAGCTGACCTGGATCTTACCAGAGGTGATCCACCTGCACACCAATGCTTTGCTTTGGCCAGACAGTATTTGCTGAGATCTCCCAAGGCTTTTTTAATTTCCTTCTTTTTTTTTTAAAGAGACAGCAAAACCCATTTCTCACATGTCCCTCCTACACTTCTTGGGCCTGTCACTACTGGGAATCCAACTGTAGTCAAACCTGTATTTTAACAACCTCGTTTCTTTTCATGTTTGTTGAAGCCTGACAATGTCATGCCACAGTTCTTACCTACTTCGAGCACACTGTTACTATTAAACAAATAAAATATAAAGAGAAATTAAGAGAACTGCTCATCTTAGAAGAGACATACAGAACTGAAACTGTAATTTAAATGAACATTTAAATGGGCAAATGGGGTGAGTTATGCATCCTCCTCACAGATTAAAACCCATGTACTGAATTTCTATGGTTTCGGTGGCCCACGAAGTAAAAGTTGGAGGAAAGAAACATCTCTATTTTTTGGGTGGAATTAAACTAGGAAGGGAGTATATGAGAAAGTGGTTTATTTGTGGAAAAACACTCTGGCTGAACACTAGGGCAGAAATTGAGTCTGCTGTGCTGCTTTGTGCTCAGCCTCTGGCTGTCCAGCTGGTAACCAGATCATGTGGAACACAGGCCTCCAAAGGGTGGAAAAAGATCTGAAATATGAAGCACTGCTGTTTTACTGCTAATTCAATAGGGAAAAAACCCTATAAAATATTAAAGAAAGTATTTAAAAATATATTAAACACAATTTGTACCATAATAGCTTAACCTGACATCAAAACGCAGCTTACAGCTTGTTTGTCCCGAGTTTCAGAGTGTGGCTTAACGGAATCACGGGCAGAATGTTCCACACAGCCTCCAGCGTTCGGCAAAATAGGATTTGGGCTTCGTTAAAACAAATTCCAGGTGGAAAATTGGGCATGCTGATAAAAGCAGTGCAGGAAAGAGTGTTAGCTCTGATAGGGTAGGATGGGTATTGAATTCACTCTTAACATTACAAGACTTAATTAAAGAGGTTGACCTGAGGACCCCAAGCGGCGCCGAGCTGAGAGAGCCATTCCTGCTCCAATGTGGTGTTACCAAAGTTAATTCTCTTTAATAGGACTCAAACTGGAATGCATAGAGAGCATCCTAATTCAGGGGCAAAGCATGGGGCACTTACCAGGTGAAATAAAGAACACACAAATGCAGATAACGCACAAACATCAGTGTATTCAAATGTAGTTCTCATCCAATGAAGACTAATTTTTATTTATGGATCAGAATGGTTTTAGGTAATTTCCTACGGACATGCACAACATTGTTTCTCCAACAACCCTTCTTAATCAGAAGGGACCAAAAGGACAAGGGCTTAAGAACACCCTCAGTCCTTGAATCTGTGCTCCCATTGGGCTGTGGTTTGGTGCTGTCGACTCCCAGCCAGCTACACTTGCAACCACAGCATTAATATTATTCTTAAACAAAAAAAAAGCTTAAATTAATGGATATTTTTAAGACAAAATTCTTCTGTGATTTTTTTTTTGCCTAAATTTCAGTCATGCCAACAGTGATGCCTGTGCTCAACATCAGTACCTGCTGTCCCTCACCTGCTATTGCTGTCCACAGTTCTCAGGTGAACCACCAAGAAGCTGCAGAGTCAACTCTGTCAGCTCTAAATTACAGACAGAACGTTCCTTCAGTAAGACATATGGAGAGGAAAAGACCTGTGTGAGGAGGGAAAATCCTGGAGACAGGAAGATACCCCTGCCAGTGCCCGAGCTCCATCTCCAGGGAAGATGAACTGCCACAGCTCCGTGTTTGAACGCCACCAGTGTCAGACTGCACCGGCTTCCTAATTCACTCCCAAACAGGATGTTTTGCCCTTGGTTGCATAACACTTGCCTGGAGTTGGGACAGGAGGAGATGGGATCAGAGCTGTGTCTTGGCCCCTTTCCCACATGGATGGACGAGGCTATGGATGAGGTTTCCTGCCAGGCAGCAGGAGAAGTTCGGCCGAGAACATTCAGCTTTGTCACCCTTCACCTCTGCAGACCCAGGATATTTTATTTCACCAAACTAAAGGAAAGATGTGCTGAAAATGTTGGAAATCATAGAACTTACAACATCTGCAAAAGTTAAGGTGCAACAAAAAATAAAAAAATTATTTCCCCCTTTGATAGGTTCCTCATTCACCAAACCAGGCCCCTGTCAAAATCTACAAAAAGAATTTTTGAACAAAACCACAGTGAGCCTAAACAACATCTGGCCAATCAAATTTACAACAATAGAAAAAGTGCAATAAAAGTTTACTTCTTTTGAAGAAGAAAGATGTATTTTTAAAAGCCTTATATACAACCCTGAAATTAAGGTTTCTAAGTTGAACCTCCCTTCAGCTGCAGGACTGAATGGAGACAAGGAGCAGATGAGAATCAGCCTCTAACTGTGCAGTGCCCTCAGCATTAAAACGTTCCCCTGATAATCCTCGGAAGGACCAACATGAAAAACAGAATAGAGAATTCAAGGCCATTTTTTGTCACATGCTCATCCCTAGTACTGCTCCAAGAGCCTCATGGATGTCCTACAACCACCATTCTAAGGACATATGAGCTTAACAGCCTGGCCAGATCTCTCCCGTGGCCGTTCCCACCCACAACACAAACCCCACTGAACTGCAGCTCTGCTCTCTCTGAATTACTGCAGAAAATGAGAACACACAAACAGCTGTGCTGGGTCCCACCAAATGTCCACTTAGCCTTGTGCCCAGCATCCAACAGCCATCAAAAGCAGGTACCCAGGGAGGAGAGTACAGTGCTTCCCTCAAACACCCACCCAGCCCCGGCAGTGAGTGCTCGGGGCCCGCCCGAGGAGGACACGGCCGTGTTTAATATCTCCTCATGGATTTCTCTTTCCATGCACTTGCTCAGTCTCCCCTTGCAGCTACACAAACCTACAGTATCCATGACACTGGAGGGGTGTAAAGAGGATACTTTGATTACATTTCCCACACTCTCCCCTCGTTCTCAGCACCACTGAACAGGCTGTTGTTTTCAAAGGACAGAGCAGGTCGTGCTGACGGTGACTCATCAGTGCTCTACCTCCAAATGCCAGCAGATCCTAAATCCACATCCACACAGTTGGTGCAGTGAGAATCACTCTCCTGCAAGACACTTGGGCACTCCTGAAGTGACTGTCCTTTGTGGTCTCTTTCTAAAGGCTCGTTCTCTGTTTAGTGAATTTTGTGCATAGTTTAAACTTTATGAGTTTTCCAGTGCCTCTCCTCAGGAAGCCTGTGTGATTGCAGCCACAGTCTCAGGTTCACTCTATGATTTCTCCTTTTCGCTCTTAGAGAAATTATTGGAAACTTGTTTTTGAAAAAGCTGGAATAAATAGCAAGGAGGCAAGACAAGGGCTGGCAGTGTCTGCCCATGTGTGATTCCCACAAAAAAAGAAACCTAGTCTATTCTATCCATCAGTTTCCAGTCCTCCACTGCTTCATCACACCAGAAATGAAACGCTCTTCAGCACTCTGGGCTGTTGGCTAAAGAACCCAGAGTGATTCATGTATTCGCCTCCCCTAACGATTGACAGAACCAAAGACCTTGATTATGCAAAGATTACTAAAAACCATAAAAACTGTTTAAAAACCCAACTTCAATCTATGTAAGTTGACCACTGCTGGCAAGGATAGAAGCATTTTTGGAACCACAGAGAATGAATTCTGTTCCTTGCTAACACTTACTACCAAAACTTATCCTGTTTGATACTGAGCCTTTATTGTTATTCCATATTTATATTGTGGCATCATCTTCAAGTTCTGTACCAATGGAAGAAATGACAGCAACTGCCTTAGGAGCTACCAAGTTAAATGTCAAGCTGCAGAAGTGGGTAAAATTTTGAAGGGGGCTGGACAGGTGATGGGAGACTGTGGGCAATCCAAATATGAGCAAATATGAGCCGTGCACTCCCAGCTCACTGGGGCCTCAGCCACCACCCACCTCGGGCTTTAGTGGGCACAGATGGATTCAGGAGATGTGAAAGAAGGGAGGGCGGTGGCTTCGGGGACTCTGAGTGCTTTTCTCACTCTTTAGTGACAGTATGGGAGAAAGTGCAAAAATACTCATCAGAAAAGCAAGTAATTGGAGAGGATGAGGAGGAGGGGGAGCATCCACCCTGACTCGTGACAGGGAAGTGAGCCCCTGGCAAAGCTCTCAGGGGACTGAAAGGAGCACAGAGGTTTTGCTGGGCCAGCGAAGGGCCTTAAACAGAGCAGTGAAGCATCTGATTGAGGGTATTTGCAGCAGATCCAGGAGGCCAGGATGGGGGCTGTGGGGCAGGGGACCCCTGCCAGGATGGAGTCAGTGCTGTGGGAGCACATGGCAGGCATCAGTGACACAGGGGGTACAACCCTGGCACAAACCAGAGCAGGCTGCGTGTCACAGGTAGAGCTAAGATTAGGATAAAGCCTGTGGGGGTCTTGAGAGCAGAAACAACAAAATAACTGTAACAGTGCACGAAGAGCCATTTGGTGTAAAATTACTACCTCGGCTTTACAAGGAACATGTTCTCTCCCCACCTCTTGTGCCAATCACCTGATGGTTTCCATTTGTCCCTGGGTCTAAAGGTATGGGAATTTTCTACCCAGAGTCCTTGATCCCTTTGTTATCTGTAGAAACACGGCTATTAACCACATACATCAACCAAGGCATCAGATCACACATTTTCCATACAGATTTGGATCTTCTTTTGCGGCTTGGATGCACACACGTGTTCTGGGAGCAAGACTGCTCCAAAAAAAATTCAGTAGCAGCTCAATTCTGAAACGTGACTCCCAATATAAAGACGTTAAATTTTGTTCTTAAGTTCAGTTGGTTTTACAGAAGGTTCAACACCATAAATTCCCTAATCCCCAGTTTTGGTCTCCTGTTTCTTCTGTCAATCCTCTCTGCTGCTGCTGACTGCCCATCCAGGATTGTCTGTAACAATCCAGAAATCTAAGACGATCCCAGATATGGGGGCAAAAACTGGAATACTTTATTGAACACCTGAGTGCAATTTAAGGGTCCTGGAGGCTGGACACGTTAATGAGGAGGAGAGTTATGTTAATTAGGGGATGGCTTTATGTTAACTAGAGGATTGCACAGGTTTCTGCTACAGTTACACAACTGATTAATATTTCCCTTAACCAGGATTACATGGGGGGGAGAAAACAAAGGGGTTTCAACACGGTTTGATAACTGCACCTCAAAGTCCTTCCTTATCCTGCTGTAGGAGCCAGGTTAATCCACATTGTTGTACATAACAGGTCTTGTGAGGAAGGCCAAGTCCTTCAGATGAAGAGATTTCTCTCAGCCTTTGTTGCCCAAGGTTTACCACATAGACCCAAGCAGCCCTTTTTCTGCAGGTATCCGAATTTCAGACTGCAACAAGTGTCCAAACAATACAGGTGACTAATCATCCTTCTGTCAAACCTGTGTGAAAATGTCTACAGACCCCAGATTCCATCATGGAACCTCACAACACACTGTGCATCAGCCCCCATTCTTGTAGAGCCTGAACCTTGGGGCGTTAGAGATTCTCCAAATTCCTGAGACAGGTACAAAACACACATCAGACTGTTCACTCTTTCCAATGAACCGACTGGTGCAAAGAGAAGGACTGGTCCAACCACCATCACTGCTGGTTCACCCACTGCCAGGCTTCAATCCTGTGCTTCAAACAGATGGGATGAGGTTGAGAACAGGTTCTTTCCTGTCTCTTGCCTCTCTGATGTTCATGCCACCCTCCCCCACATCCAAGGGTACAAACTTCTATTTAATGCTACTTTGAAACCAATTCCTTTTCCAGAAATGCTGCCAATACCCCAGAAGCAGCAACCTCCCACAGGGGTAAGGGGCAGTCAACATACCCTATGGGTACAGATATTTACACAATTGCTTCAGGAAGTAACTAAGGAAATATTGAACAACTTGGGTTTTTCAGCCTTGGATACACAAATCAAGATGAACTTGAAGTTCTCCAAAGAGCCTCGTGCAGGTCAGACAGTCATAGAATGGTTTGGGTTGGAAGGAACCTTGAAGTTCATCTTGTTCCACCCCCTGCCACAGGTAGGGGCACCTTCCACTATCCCAGGTTGTTCCAAGCCCTGTTCAACCTTGCCTTGGACACTTCCAGAGATGGGGAGTTCACAAATTCTTCACATCCATCTTTCAACCCCAAGGGAGAGCAGATCAGATGGGATCTCGCCATCAGACCACTGGACTGTCTTTCTTCTCAAAAAGAAACTCTAAGCCAATGCCCCAAAAAGCCCCCAGGGAAGAGGATGAGCAGGTCTCACCTGTGAGCCAACCCATGCCCCCCAAGGGACCAGCCCAGGCATGATCCAGCTCTCGCTATAGGTGTCGCTGTGGACCCATCCAGCACACCTGGAACACGCACATCCGTGTGCCACGGGAGCGAGGGAAGAAGAATGAACGCTTGAAAATTAATGATGTCAGCCTGTCTTCATATATCAAGCTAATTTGAAAGGGCTTTAATTTTCTTAAAGGATAAAAAAAGGTTTCTTTGCTAGATTAAACTTGCAATTGTCATTCATATATTGTTTATAAGGTACTCATCTCCTCACTCGCTATTTTTTTGTTTTTGATTTTGTATACTAGTTAGCAGTGAAGACTTGTCTGCGTGTATCAGAAGGAATAAAGAGAGAAATGTCCTTAACTGTCAGTTTTAATAAGAGGAGTCAACATGCCTCTATTCAGGTTAAATATTGCCCTGTCACATTTCAATAGAGTCAACAGATTTTTTAAAGAAAAGTCAAAAGCACTGTGTTTGCAAAAAATAATAATAAAAAACCCTACCCCCCATCTCCTTGTCATAGAGTGTCAAAGCCCTTCTTTATTTGGGGGGGCGTGGAGGCAGGACAGAAAGTTCTTTTGTAAAATGTGAAAAATTACTACTCATAATTGGCACTGACATGAAAAAGGTTGGGGTTTTTTTGTTCAAAAAACAAAGAAAATCTCTAATTTAATAATCACCTGCAAAGTGTTATTGTGATGGGAACAAAAAACACACAATCAAAGTCATCTCTTTTAAGTAACTATAGTGTTTTTAAGCAATCACTGCGCTTTGCTGCAGCTCACACACATAAACCGATGATGTGCAAAGTATAACACGACACTCCAAATTCCTCAAGTAAAGTTTCTCAAATAACAAGTGACAAGCTACACAGAGGAAGAGCAAGAAAGGATCTGTCAGGTAAAAGGCAATCACCAAAAAGGATGTAAAAGGAGGAGATTCCACAGCGATTGATTCCATAAGAAAATTTGCAAGAGTTGACTCAATCCCCTGGGCAGAACCTGCAGCCTGCGGGAGGGTCTTCATGACCTTCAGATGTAAACTCATGTGAGCTCATCCTGCCCAGTCGAGACTGGCCTAACTCTATGGAGAAAGATGAGACACAAAGCAGATGTCTTGTAGAACAAAACACAATTTCAGAGTTCCTAATTTACTTCCAGTGACAGTGTTTGAAGCCCAAGATCATTATTTGGAGCTACTTGTGCTTTACTTCCTTTGTTGAGAAGAAACAACATTTAGAAGCCAGTTCTTGGTCGATTTTTAATCACTATCTAATAACATTTAATATATCAGAAGAACACATGGACCTGGGGAGCCCATATACAGCCCCAGAACTGCACCAGGGGAGGGTGAGCACAGAACCACTTCTCAGGAGAGGAGTGTGAATCAATTTATAATCCAGCATCTGTCTTTGTGCTCATCCCGGGCCCAGGGGTTGCGGAGGGATGGACGGCTCCCGTTCCAAGCACCCTTGTTCCTCCTCCCCTCAGCCCCCCGTGGTCGTGACCAGGACAGCTGTTTGGATGAGCTATGAGAGCCCCATAAATCCTCAAGCAAGATGTGAGGCTCCTTTTTCATGGGGCAATCACTGGGGTGACACTACTCCTGCATTTGGGGAACACCCGGTATTGTGCAGAAATCCAGACATCTGTAAAATTGGTTTCACGTGAAAAGCAAAGCTCACACAGGTCAGCAACGCCAGAAAACCTCCTCTCGGTTCAGGTAACCCACATCCCTAAAATCCAGGTGGTTCCCAAGATTTTGTTTTACAAGCCATCTGCCAGATGCTTACATTTCATTTCACAGACTGTCTAATTTTCGTGAAACGGCCCTAAGATTTATTCAGTGAAACCAAATCCTGCTGCGTGCAGAGCCCAGAGAGGCTGAGCGGAAAAGCAGAGCTCCACTGCTCCATGTGCTCCTGCACAGGCCAGGGACCTGCCCAGGATGGCTTTTCCATCCTCTTAGAGAGCACTTCCTTTGGTTCCTGCTCCCTTGTTTACAAATCCTGTAACCAGCACGTTCCCCTCCGGCTCCTGCCAAGAGAGACCTTGCAGGGACCGGGTCGGTTACCACGGCTGGGACAAAAGGCTCATCCATCCCATCCCTCCTGCTGGATCCCAGCCCCACAGGGCATTGGCAACAGTGGGACGACGGTCCCGTGTCCTGCTGGACCCCGGGAGCGCAGGGCACTCTGAAATACTCATCCCAGCCACCAAGATCCAAATATGACAGGGCAAACCACAGCTGTAACAGCCTTCTTCAAGGAAAACCCAAATACTGGTCAAAAGCAGTATTTCATTAAAGAGAAATAAATTTTAAAAATGAGTGGAAATTGATCTGTCAAATGTCACGTGTGAAGATCATCAATGGAAAACCCTCCACCAGATTGCTGAACGATAGAGTTTTATGAAAATTACTTTTTTTTAGCTGTCCCTAAACTTACAGAAACACAAACTAAAAAAGCACTGGAATTTTCTGTGAAAACAGCAGTTTACTTGAAAATGGGGCACAGTCCAAATAAAGCCACTGGCAAGTCAACAGATCTATCTATTGACATCCAGAGCTCAGATGAGGTTGGTGGCCCCAGAGTTCAAAATGAGTTCTTCATTAGAACACTCATTGAATTAGATTTTATTGCTTTACAGCAACTTGTGGAGAAATCAAACCCAACTGTTTATCACAGAATCACAGAGTGGTTTGTGCTGGAAGGGACCCTAACGCTCACCTCATTCCACCCCCTGCCAGGGGCAGGGACACCTTCTGCAGACCAGGCTGCTCCAAGCCCCATCCAACATGGCCCTGGCACTTCCAGGGATGGGGCAGCCACAACTTTTAGTTTTGGTAGTTTATTTACATATTCTACTCATTGCCAAGCTCCTCCTATATGCTGCTTTCAGCTTTATATTTCCTGTAAATGAAGTAAATTTGGTAGAGCTGGCAAGGGTTTCATCCTCCTGCTCGTTATTTAACATCTCCCAGCAGTGGAGGATGTTTCACGTCGGAACGTTTCCCATTCCTGCAGGATGCTCTGTCATTCCTGAAACCATGAGCTGATGTCACAGGAAGTTAATTTTCCTTGGCGTTTCACGTTTAAATTCAGCCATCCACACACACACTGTGCTCGAGCAGACGGTGCCAGTGTGACTTCATAGAAACAGACAACAAATATTTCATAAATTAATCTTTGCAAGACAGGGTTCATTAATCTGTAAAAGACTCTGGTTGTGTGTGAACCCAAAGGGCATAACACTGGAATTCTGTGATGCCTTCTGACGTACAAAAGTAGTTCCAAATTTGCAGTCATTATCCAAATAAGCCTCCTGATAAGTCACAGCAATCAGACACTTGGTTTGGGAAAAAAACGCAAGAAATGCCGCTAAATCCTCACCTTCAGAGGTTAACACACATTTAATTGTACAGCTCATAAAGTGGGGTTTAATCACAGTTTGGGGTATTCTTGCTCAATGTACATGGGCATTCCAACATCTCTGGCAAAGCCCACAGTGACGGCTGCAGGATCTATATACCTAAAAACTTCCCTGTCTCAAAAAGCCTGGGACCTTTTCCTTCCCGTGCCAGCACTGTTTTCGTTACCATCACCACTTTTCCCTTTTTCTTCCCCACATATACAATATTTCCAGCTCTGGAGCAGTACTTGGGACTCTAACTGGAACCTAAAATGCTTTAGCAGGAACAAAACTCTTCAGCATTGCTGCCCAGCACAGCCCGGATTAAATCTCACAATTAGGAACTCAATTTGCATTCTAAAAGTGAAATCCATTGTTACAACCACAACTGCAGTTGACACAGTAGAATAAGCCATTGTTGAAGTAATTCCTGCAAAAGGTCAGATACTTAAAGCCTTCAATTTTTCTTGACAACCTCTCAGAAAAGAACAGCACAGCTGCCCTGTGTCCAATTGAGCCACACTGACCACCCTGTTTCCTTTGGCATGGGTTGTTCTCACCCATCACAGACCTTCCTGGCTGTGAAACGTGCTTTGGGATATTTGGGACACCCCAGCATCCACAATCCTGGGAAGATTTCATTCTCTCAAGGACCAGCACAGAGCAGTCCTCTACACTGCTGAGGGCTGGGGAAAGGGTGCAGAATTCCCACCTCTGTGCCAGAGCAGCACCACGGTTGGACTCGATGACTTTAGAGGCCCTTTCCAACCTAAACCACTCTAGGATCTTCTCAGTGAAAAAATAAAAGGTTTCTTGTCCAAACCACGAATTTTGCCAGGCTGGGTATGTGTTGTAACCTGTATTTTTTATTATGTTAGTTGTCTGCTTCACATGGTGGGGCCCTGGCACAGGTTGTCCAGGGAAGCTGTGGCTGCCCCATCCCTGGATGTGTCCAAGGCCAGGTTGGATGGGGCTTGGAGCAACCTGGGATAGTGGAAAGTGTCCCTGCCCATGGCAGAGGGTGGAAGTTTTAAGGTCCCTTCCCACCCAAATCACTCTGGAATTCTGTGATATTTACGAGTTAACTCCGGTTTGAGGAGTTTCCCTTGAACACATCCTTGTGTCCCATCTCCACGTGGAAAGGGTGATCCATCTGCAGCAAGAACTCCCAACACTGTCCTGCAGCAGATGTGTGATCAGACATCCTCCCTCCAAAGTGACCCCAAGCTGCTGCTGTTCTTGCACACCCTGACAAACTCCAGGAATGCAGTTACTCAGCTGAACCCTCTCCAGGGTAGGATTGGCACATTCATCCATTATTCTCTCATTGAACAGCGGAAGAGGGAAACCTCCTAGTTATGATTTTACCATGAATATCTCTGGTGGAGAAGATGCAACAGAATTCAGCTCCTAAACTGCTCCTAAGGATTCCCTACAGTTCTTCCCCCCCCGTGGTTTAACCCCAGCGAGCCCAGCCCTGACAGAGGGGAGCGCGTGGCCGGCACACGCAGCAGTCCTGCCTGCTCTGCTGGGCTGTGTGCCACGCAGAAGGGGTGGAATGTCTTATTGATGAGCTGATATTAAGCGATTTTTACAGCGTCAGAACACAGGAACTCCTTCTCTGCGACATTTCTGGGCAATTTTGTCCAAGAAAATCTCTCTGTGAGGGGGAACTCACCGTGTGACACAGTGTCACTGTGAGGATGGTGGGGACGCAACAGGCTGACCGTGCACGGAGCACTCAGGGTCTGTGGTTGAATTCCTCCAAAACAAGAAATCACTGTACGTGCTGGACACCTGTCCTTAATCCTGCCCCAAGCCTCTGTCTCAGTAAAAGGTTTACTTCTTAACAGTTTTTAAACTATATATACTGAATTTTATGCCCATTTTAAACCACCATTTCCGATTGCTTGGTTGGGTTTGGCTGATGGGCTCATTTAAAATCCGCTTTGGTGGCAAATGCCAATATATTTGTGGGCATCCTTGTGATTCATAAAACTAATATTTTTATTTAGAGTAGTTGCCTTAGTGAATAGAGCAGAGTAGAATTTAGTAGAGCATCTTTAGTGCTGTTACCATGAGTAAATTCATCATATCTCAGTACCTTGGAACGTAAAAGTACTTATGTGTAATGAATATTCCCTCTCCCTCCCCAAAAAATTCTGGCTGAGCTTGCAAATTCTGCTATTTGGTGAATATGTGCTCAGTTTAAGGCTGTATATATCCAGTGTTACACCTAAACTGCCTTACACCACCCCCGTGTATCCCTGCTCACACCTTGGGCTGGCATCACTACTGAGTTGGGAATCTGAAGGATTTCTGCTCACACTCAAGTCTAATAAGACACAAACCCCATCTCACACTCGTAGGCAAATCAGAAGCTAGAGAAAAGGTTTATGAACAGAACGCAGCCAAACCTGGCTGGTATGAGCCAGTTTGTGATGGAGTTAAAATTGGGGATGGGGTGGTCACAAGAGACAAAGCTCCCTAAAGATTCCAGGAACTATAATCCACCCAGCTAATGCAGCTTTAATTATATCAATAAGCACATAGGGGACCTGACTAGTTTTCAGGATAGAATATAATCTATGTATAATTTTTCATGCTATTTCTAGTCTGCTTTTAAAGAACATCCAGAAATTATCAGTGTGAGCAAATCTACAAGGAAAAATTTTAATAATGTAGCAGCATCATATAAGATTTAATGTTTCTGTTTCCTCAGTGAGAAGAACAGTGGCCAAGCATTGGGTGTTTCTTCAAAACAATTTCCCAGTTGTGAAAAATCGCCCCATTTGGATTTTACATGTGTTTCTAGGTACAAACTTCCCAGAATGTTTAAATTAAATATTATCATAGTTTTTGAAGTGTGCAGAAATCCACAAAACAAGTGCAATTAAAACACAGATAGTATAAGTAATAGCTCCGAGTTAGGTATGTAATTATAAATAAATTCTAATTAATTTCCTACCGCATCTTGGCTATTATCCCTGTTTCCCATGAACTCATTTACGTTCATTTGCAAACAAGAAAGGGAAAATAGATGATGCTCTACATGTGTGTTTGTTTTATTGTCTCAGTAGCTCTGCCTCTGCTCAGCCTCTGTTCCATTGCTCCGTTACCTCCCAGGAACCTGCACTCAGGAAGTGGAAGTGCCAATATTTGGTACCCAAATCCATTTTCTCTGCCAAAATGAACAAATCAGCCAAAGAGCAGCTCAGCTCCCTCAGCCACACATTTTCCTCACTGGTCTTGCTCTGAGTTGTCCTAAAAAATTTAATGCAAACTTTCTTTGGCAGCTCTGCCCCATGTGTGTCTCATTTTTAACATAATTAGCTGTATAAACAGCTCTGCCTTAAAGACTCACAGCAATTAAAACCCTATTAAACCCTCAGATATGACATACATCAAGTACTAACGAAAACTTTGCTGCTTCTCCATAGAAAAGAGAAAGAATCACGGGGACCTACAGGCTGGATACACTCAGGGAGCACCAGGTGAGGTACCTGACACCTCAGGGAGATACCCAGAGATAGAGATGTTTCTCACACTCTCAAGAAAAATACAGATGTAATCTCTGGAGCAGCCATGCTATGACCAGCCTTGCAGCCTCTCCAAGTTCTAGGAATTCTCTCACTTCTATTTATTACACCAAAAACAGATTTATTTTTTAAAGCCTCAGTGGATGAGCACATAGGATTTATTTTCATTTATCTTCTCAGGTGATCAAAAAGTAACAGATTATTCACTCAATGCACATGGGGAATATATTTTCTAGTGGATTAAATGAAACCATAAAATTTATTAACCATTTCTTAGCTGCCCCACATTTCAGAGAGTTGAGGACAAGTGCACATCCCTCTCAGGGTAGGGGAAGTGCTCCTGCCTCACCACGGGTCTGGCCTGAGCACCTCCAAATGGGGGGTGAACCCCCCTCCCTCTTTCTTTTCCTGCCTCTTTCCCTCTCCCAAGGCAAGTCAGCCTTTCCCAGAGCTCTCAGGCAGGGAGAAGCCTCTCACACACTGTCTCACACTCAGGAATTTCTCCACACATTCCCTGACAGGGGTTGAACAGAAGCACAGCCCAGTATATTCCCATATGAGAACACTACTGACATTTGGACTGCAGTGGGAGGGTTTGAATGAAACCCACAACAGGTCCTGTTCTGACTCAGTCTCCTTCAATTTTTACTTCAGCCTTGTGCTGCTTTTCCATCTGTCCAGGTTTGAGGCCATATTCCTTTGGGCTGAACATCACTTTTGCACCCCAAATACAGGTTCCTAAAGTCGGCTCCTGTCCCAGTGACATTTGCTATTTCTGACTGAGGTCAATCTCAGTTAGTCCCATTTGATTTTGTACCTTTTACTAGAATCACAGAATGGTTTGGGTGGGAAGGGACCTTAAAGCTCATCTGGTTCCATCCCCTGCCATGGGCAGGGACACCTTCCACTATCCCAGGTTGCTCCAAGCCCAGTTGGGGTTACCCACCTGGTAACTCCAAAGGGAGAGCACAAGTGTTTTCCAGTGTTCCCTTATTTTTGTCATGTCTCCTGCATTTTTACCAACAGACCCGGCTGCTGTGAGAGCTGCTGAAATTGTTTTTCACCTGCAGACCAACCCCTGAGCCAGCTCCTGGATGAGCTGTGAACTCATTTCTTTTTACCCCTGATACTCCGAACAGGAGCACAAATAAAAATCAGGATGGAACAGTCTGTCTCCAGTATTAACAACAACATGAGAGTTTATCATCTATTTACATTTTAGCTTATTCCATTTCCATCCCACACCAAGAAATCCCAAACCCAGTTGTCTCACAACCCCCCTTGGTCCTGCTGCACCTGCTGCTCCCATTCTGTGGCAGCAGGGTGGATTTACCTCAGGATGTGCAAACTGATCCCATTTCTCAGCTCACGAAAATCAGATCCTCTGCCTCCAAACAAAATAAATAATTGCACTGCAAACGGCACAACTGTTCCTGTGCAACCAGGAGGGTTAAGATAAAAGCACTCAGCTTAAAAAAAAAAGCGAAGCGGTAAATAAAAGGCATAGCTCCCAAAGACACCCAAACCCAGCCCCATCTTCAGGGGGGAAATAAAAATCTATAAGTACAACTGAGGCTTCTTTATTGCTGTCAAGAGGCAGGAGAAGGCTTTTTGGACCAGAATATCATCAAGATAAAGAGCAGCCTAGAACAAAAGCTCTCTGCAGCGAAGGGCAGCGCTCACTCTCCCCGCTGAGCCCGTGCTGTCTGAGGCCATCACCCCTCACACATCGACACTTCTGCACACCCCAGAAAGGTGTTTTTAAGGACACTGAAGCCCATCTGCCTTCTCTCTGCTCTGTTGGACATGTGGGTGCCACTGGGATGGGCAGGATAAGCCAAGAGGCAGGATAAGGTTATACCCCTAGTGCTTGTTTCACCTATATTCACTTTTTGTCCTTTTTACCCAGATAAAACAAGAAATGTTCAGCAGAAGTCCCAGATCCATATTCTGCCAGGACAACAGGGTCATTTCTGCCCGGGCCAGGGACCCTCAGGAGCTGCAGTGTGGAGCTGGGCTCACTGGAGATGCTGTCACTGCCTCAGCTACCTGGGCTGAGCCCATGCTAAGCCCCCATTGTGTTCAGGCAGCAGAGGAGAAAAACAGGGATATTAACCTCTAACACTGATGAAAATAATAGCCACAATAAAACCAGGATGAAAACCACGGTGGCAGTAATTATTCTGCTCTCATTTACCCGAGAGCAAGCAGAGCCCGTAGGAATTCTGGTCCCTCCAGCCAGTCCTTGGGTCAGAGCAGGGCAGGGAACGTCAGGACAGTGGGACCCCTCTCTGCCCCCCACAGGGTCAACACCTCCAGCCAACCTGTCTGGCAGGAGCCCTCTGTGGAAAATCTCCTGGGCTGGATGTGGGAAAACCAACCAACCAAGGGGCCGAGTTCACTGAATTCCTGCTTTTGAGTCCAGCTCCCAAATTCCTACAGACCCGACTTACAGAGAAGGGGGGGCCATAAAAGCCAACCTGTGAAACCAGAACAGACCTTTTGGGATTTCTTGTGTGCACATGGCAGGGAAACCAAAATTCCTTTTCTTTTTTCACTCCCTATTCCTTGGTATTCCCGGCGTTCCCGCATCCAGCTGCTGGCTATGGGCACAGAACCAAACACCAGGGCTAAATCACCCAAGGTTTTGTGTGTGGAGAGCAATGATCATTGCTATTTAAAAAGAAACTGTTTCTTCTCCCCCCCTCCTTTTTTTTTGAGATTCTGCATGTCTGTAATTAATTTTTGACATAAATAGCACAATTCCCTTCCATGAGCGATCTTAGTTCTTCTCAGGTTTAAATGTCACTCTTCTTTGAAATCTTCTCATTCAATAATCAAGTTGGAGCTAATAAAAAATTCAAAGGTGCATCTAATAATAATGAAAGAATAGCAGCAAAAAACATGCACCTGCATTTATGCCAAAGAACAAGGGATAGAAGAGACAAAAATGTAGGGAAAAAAGAAATTAGAGGGAAAATCATGATATTGCTGAAGTGCTGCTCTCACACTAAGACCAGGGGGATTGGGATAAGGCTAAAGTTAATTGCATTTCCAGATGACAAACCTCTCACCTCTGAACTGAATGGCTCTTTATAAAAGCTATCAGTAATAAACTGTAAATCTCAGCTATGATTGCAAATAAAGGTCATCCCTTTCATGCTGCCACTTTCCTGGGCCTTATTATATTCCTGTCTGAACCTTTCTTACTTCTTAAGGTGTGCTGGCTGCCCATATAAGCAATCAGGGAGGCTTTTTGATTTTATTTTGAAAGACACAAGGCAATGGGATTTACATTCTGGCACCGCACTGATCCAAAATGGAAAATCACTGAATTCTGACAGGCAGACAGAATCCTGCCAGCAGAATTAATCTTCATCTTATATTAATGCAAAGAAAGGCAATCCCTTCCCTCCACTCCTGAAATCTGTATTTCCTTCTTCACCAGTACAAACGGGCATCTCCAATTTTCTTTCAGCCAAATGTGAAGATTATTGTGATGCTACTCAGGGGCTGGTGAAGCTCCCTGACACTCCATCAGCTCCTGCTACCATCCACACCATCCAGATGTTCTTAGGGTTGCCTTCCCAGACTCTGCAGGGGACACTGGGATGCTGGGACCTGACCATCTATTCAGAAAGAAAATTCTCCATCAGAGAAAAAATTCACCTCAGCTCAAATTCTTCTGAGTGATTTTTCTCTGCAGAATATTTCATATTTGTGAATGTCAAGATTTCTGACACAGAGGATCCAGCCCTCAAACCTGACACTGTGAGAAAACGGACTGTTCATTACAGAGGTTCCAATCTGAGTGAGCAGAACAGTAAACAAAATGCAGAATCAATCTGGGGGCCATCCCATTTCTATTGCTGCACCACCAGGAGTCCTTTGCAATGGGTTGGTGCTGGCAAGTCCAAAATCAGGAATGTCAGGAAGAAGGGAGGGGAGGCCCATGGGATGGTGCAGACTTGGGTCTATTTTCAGTGTCAAGAAGGACTCCAGAATGGGAATGTAGGACTCAATCCAGACACTGACTTTGTGGGTGTACTTGGGGTGTGGGTGCTGTTGGAGCTGCACAACACCAAAACACACATGGACAGCCCAGTCCCATGGTCCTGAGAGCTGGGATGAACTCGTATCCTTCTTGTCCTGCCTACCCCTCTGAGCTACAACAGATCCAAACTGAACAGCATCTGTCTGGTCAGGTATGACCAAACTTAAGAGACATTTTGCACCCCTGTAGGAATGGAGCCCAGAGATGGCCACAGAACCAGCACAGTGGGTTTATCTGCAGAGCTACAAGGTGATCTGGGACATGCCAAATCCAGGCAAACTTAACTTTAAAAAATGTTTATGTTTGCAGTATATGCAAACAGGAAATCTAAGGAAAGCAGCCTGGTGAGTCTGTTGGACCCTTTATATAAGAAGAAAAAAAGATAAATACTGAAATAGCACAGCAACTGGTGTAAGGAACAAGTGGATGGGATGGGATAATTATCTTCTACATCTTCAGGCTCTTGGAAAACATGATAATAGCATCCCTGAATGAGGATTCTGACAAGTCCCAGATGCAGCCAGGTTTCTTTTAGTTTAGTGTTTAATTTCAGCTTCTCATTTTGAAGTGATACACTGATACTCTAGTTAAGAGGCAGGAACGAGGCACTTTGGTTCAGTGCTTCAACGTTCCTCACTCACAAATACATTGGCCCAAACACATCATTCCTCCAGCCCTGTGCAATCCTGCCAAGGTACCACACCCCTCATCCTTTCCATCCCTAAATTCCAGTCTTGGAAAGACTAAAGAGAGACCTGTGATCAAAGGAATGCTGCAGCGTATACTGATTTTCTAGGGGCTTTGTCTCCTTGGCCATTCTTACTTACACTCAGGTGATTTGTCTAGAGAGAAGCAGCTCTGGGTGAACACCTGGCCCCAGCTGCAGCCCAAGGTGGGCACAGCCCCCTCAAAGCCAGGCAAGCAGGACTGACTCCTGGGGCATGAGCTGGAGACAGAACCTTGTGGGTCCTTCCAACTCAGAATATTCTGTGATTCTTCATTCTGCTGCTGGGGGACTCAGTGCTGTTCATTGTTTTCACTTTCTCTTTGATCTTGGAAGACAAAGCCCTCGATTTTCATAGAGGACGATAAGTGGGGAACCTTGAAGCCTTACTGTGTGATACAACAGGCCTCGTGCAGCTGGAGGCAAACGCCTTCCCCTTATCTCTGCAGACCCCGAGCGCCTTCATCCACATTTCACCTCCTGTGTCTTCTCACAGCTGGGAAGTCACATCTTGTTCCACACTTCCCCCTCAACCTTCTGCTTAGATGCCCAGAAAAATCAAGCAAACCTTGTGAAAATTATTCCAGGCATTAACTGTCTGTAGCACATGATAATTACCAGCCTTCCCTGTGTGGAGCATCCCTACTCCGGGTGTGCTCACCAGATGTAACCCTGGAACAGCCATCAGGGTTTTACAGAACACATTCATCAGTTGCTCTTTCAGCAATGGAGCTGTGTTTGCAGGAGACCTCATTTAGGACTTGCATAGGTATTTGTTTGACCCTGGGGAAATGAGAGGAGTATAGTTTGGGTATTTCCACATTGATATCAGGAGGGATTAGAGTTTCATCAAGATTTTAAGGGAACTGGACTGTTAGAGGAGGGATCTACTCCCTGCTCATCTCCTGGACACATCCTGCCCGCGCTGACTGACCCTGCTTTGTATTCCTGCTCCCCCTTCCACTCTGCCCCAGCACATGCCCTGTGCCCAGGGTTGCCCACTGGGAGCATCCATGGGCAGAGAGTGAGGCAGCACTGGCTGAGATCAGCTCCGTGGGCTCCAGGGAGCAGCCGGTGAGAGCAAGCGAGGGTTCATTTCTGCTTTGAGCAGAGTTGCCTGAGGTTCTTCTACCGAGGACGATGGAATGAGCACCTGGGCAAATAGGCTTTGAAACCTGACTTCACAATGAAATGTAATTGTCTCTGTTGTGTCTAAGGCCAAATGCTCTTGACATGGAGGAGAATTAATTCGAGGTCTTGCTGCAACAGCCACAGCCTGAGAGGCTTCTCCTGACAATCCCTGTCCTTCTGTGTGTTTGCATCCTGGGGATTAGAACAGCTCCCAGGCAACACATGAGCTGCAGGACCTCAGTGCTGGGCTGGGCTGGGTCCGTGGTCACCACACAGTGCACAGAGCCTGGCATGGTGTAGTTTAATTGTGGGAGTCAAGTCCACGAGTCTCTTAATGAGAAGAGCATGACATTTTACCCTGGACTGCACCAACATTCACAGCACACGCGGCAAAGAAAAATTGCTGCACGTGACAAGAATTAGGTTTGACTCCAGCAAAAGCCTCTGAGAAGAACCTGCCTGCCAGGTCCACCTTCCTCCTTCTCCTTAGAGCCTCACCTGGATGAGAACCACAGAGCCAGGAGAAGGTCTGGCACAAGCAGCACACCTGGTTCCTTCCTTCCCACGGCACCAACAAAGGAGCTGCGACCCTGAGGGCTGACAAAGCCTGGCTGGGCACAGAGGGCCCCAAGGCAGCCCCAAGGATGCTCCCCAAGCAGGAGTGGGGCAGATGGCCCTGCCCCAGGGTCTGCAGGAGCTGAAGACACTCAGCCTGTCACCTCACGTCAGTCACAGGGACCAAAGGGCACCTCTGACATGGCGCACTGGGGGGACACATCCCACACACACCTACAACTGGATTTATTTGTGTTATTAAAAATAACTACAGCCAGCACACACCAGCTGTCTGAAACTGAACTAATTGCTTGAAACAGAATTAAAATTATATTGTATGTATAACACACGAGTTACTGAACCTTCTGAATTCACAGGATCCCAAAGAATTACTTTTAAATCGCTCTATAATAAGTATAGATCAAGGCAGCAGCATCCAACTCAAATGCTGAAATGTAATCAGTCAGCAGAATATTTTTTTAAGCTTAAAAATACTCCCGTTCTTGAAAATGGACACTAAAGCCCTAGGCAATGTAACCACTGAGGTTTTATTATAAAATACATTTCAAAAGAATGGCTGAAAGTCTTAGGAGCACAGGAGATGAAAAAGAAGAAGTAAACAAGCCTTATTCTACCATTAAATGATAAATTAAAAGCAGTATTTTGCTGTTCTACCTCATTTTTTAATCACAGAGCTCTGGCTATGGTGGTGTGGGCTTTCCCATCAAAAAGCACCTATTATTAAAGGTTTACAATTTGACGTAGCCATCATCTGTCCCAGACAACAGCCAGGTAAAAACCTCATTCCAAGTCCAAATTTTCATTACATTTTCAGAAAAAGCACTGCCTGCTTGACATTGCAGGCAGAGCCACAAAGAAATACACCCCTCACACATGCCCTTTAAAAATTTGAGTAATTTCAGAATGGAGGCTTTCGGGATTTTCAGAATAATAGTGGAGATACTGGATGTGCTGTTGTTGCCATCAGATAAAGAGCTAAATCTTAATCCTCCCTGCTATCTTGCCTGGGTGCAGATTACGCCGCAGCACATCTCTGTAAAATGCTGGAACAAATACCAATGAAATACTCGCCCGGGAAAAAGGAGATTTACAGAGTGAGAGGGAAAAGGGCCGGGTTTAGTCTCTTGCTCACTAATATTTTTACTAATTAATACTCAATTTGGTTTTGTTCCTACTGTAAATCTGTAATACAGAAAGACCAGTGAAAACACCTTCAGCTGTTAATTCATTACTAAGTTTCTCTAGGCAGACTTAATTTGGGTGACCCAAAGGCATTTCCAGCCCCCAGCAGCCTGGTACAGTGTGACAGAACACTCATATAATCACAGCTCTGCCCAGACTCATGGGCCTAAACACTCTTTGAAGCCAGGGAACTCTAATAAAGACATCTGCTATAAACATCTCTGCACTGTGTTTCATGTAATCCGTGAAATTTTAATTCTTTATTGTGATACTTGTTCACATAAGAAACTGCACCTTTAATCAGGAGCCAAACTCACCCCAACAGAACCCTGACCACAAAGTGCCTTTTTGGCTCTTACTTCACCTGAAAGAAATCATGGAATCCCAAGTTTGTGTTGGAAGGGACCTTAAAGATCAAGAGGGTTCCAATCCCCCTGCCATGGGCAGGGACACCTTCCACTATCCCAGGTTGCTCCAAGCCCCATCCAACCTGGCCTTGAACACTTCCAGGGATGGGGCAGCCACAGCTGCTCAGAGCAAATCAGCAATATTAAATCAACAGAATAATGTGAGGTGGAAAAGGAAAAAGACAACCGTGGACAAAATAAAAAGGAAAGCTTTATTAATGCTAAACACACTTTCCCTGTTGGGTTTACACCACTGCTCCTGTAACTATTTCCAGATGGTTCGGCAACCGTCCGAGCAGTGAGCCAGGAATGACACGGCAACCTGTGCCTCTTCCACACTAAGGGGGCAAAATCCTGGGCATAAACATGAATTATGGGTTTGATAAGCTCAAAGCAAAGGTAGAGACACACTGAGAGGAGCAGGAAGCAAAATTAAAAATTAATTTAGAAAAAAAAAACCCGGCAGCTGAAGAGTTAAGCACAACCTTCTCCCTTTGAACAGAGCCTTCTGTAGTAGCTAATGAAGGTAATGAAATATGACATGTAGTTTGGCCCTTGACCACAGCGAGCACCTCCCTCCCCTCTGCCTGGCGAACAAAGCCAAAACAGATGTAGCTGCCGCGGCCGGGTTTGGGGTTGACGGCTGTTACACAGCGCAGGGCAGCGGGCGCGTTCCCAGGGGCAGAGCCAGGCCGTGGGCAAGAGGAGCCAAAGCCACCCTATCTGTGCCACCGAGACCTGCACTGGTTCCAGACTCTAACAGACCTCATTCCACACAAACACACTCCCTTCCGTGTAAGTAAAAAAATGAATATGGAATTCTAGTGCAAAGTGTCCCTGCCCACGAGATGAGCTCTAAGGTCCCTTCCAACCCAAACCAGCCTGTAATTCTATGAATATGGGTTTTATGTGCCCAACTAGTTTCTCCACTGTTAGTCTAAATACAATTTAACAAAACGTCCTACCAAAAAAAAAAAAAAAAAAAAAAAAAAAGAGAGACAAGCTCTCCCATTTGTCCAGGGACAGCTTCACATCACAAATTATCACACTCCTACCTCAGGGAAGTGACCTACTGCAAACATGGCACCCAGCATTTTGCTAGTACAGAGCCAAGGATGGAAAAAGCTTTCTTAAAATACACTTTTTTTAAAGAAAAACCTTTCAATTCACAAAATACCACAGAATTTATTAACCTTTTTAAGTTCTTTCAGAAGTTCCTCACTCATGCCTTGCTCTAGGGCAACAGACTCGACTTTGCAGGTACCAGGTGAGAATGTGTGCCAAGAGGTACCACACAGACACTTCATCATCTAAGGACAGGGAAGCTCCATCACAGCTGCTGGTTCATACTGAATATGTGGATAATGATCCCTGCTGGACCAGTGACATTAGCTCCGTCCCTCCCTTGGTTGAGCAACAGCTGCACCGGGGGATGTCTCATTTCTCAGGGTTGAGGTCACCCATCCATCTCCCCTGAACACCCGCTGGGTTTGCGGGGACAGAGGGGTGCAGGCAGCCCTGGGCAGCAGAGGAGCTCTAGGGTGGGCTTTGTTACCACCGCTGGGACATGCAGCTCGTCAGAAAGTCTGACCTAAGCAGGCCGTGCTCCCCTCACAGCCAGGACAAAGGGCTCTCTGGGGAGGAGCAGGCAGGGCCCCGACCTGTCCGAGCTGCTCTCAGAGGGTTTGTCTCTCTCCACCACTCCACAGAGAGCCACGGGGGCTGTTCAAACGGCTGCTCCTGCCTCCAAGGGCACATGGACACCATCCTGGGTGACATCTGAGTCCTGCCAACACCTTCCTTCATGGGAAGGACCAGTGACCCCCCCCCAATCACTTAAATTACCAAAGATCTGAGATAACAAAACTCAACACTTGGAGTAAGCCTAGAAAACAAAGTGGTCTCTGCAGACTGTTAAACCTATAGATGCAGCAAACAAGCAAAAAGACCCCTCCAGCCTCACAGCTGATGGGAGCCATTTGGCCAAGTCAGTAAAGTTACCCACCCTCCCAGTGTCCACATGTGCTTCATGGAAGCCACTGGCTCTTGTGGCTGCCCTCTCTGAAGAACACATGTGACACCTATAAAAAAAGCTATGTACAAAATGCTAAAGTTGCAAAAAGCTAGAAAACTATCATTAAATTTACCTATTCAACCTTAATTTGTCCCTCTGTTGCATATGCATTATCACACGTGCCTGAATTATATGCTAATTTACTATAGTTCTACAGGAGCCTGACCTCATTTAGTGAGCACAGCAGGGCATGCTCTGGGGTGGTGCTGAATAACCAACCAAGTCCTCTGCTGGCTGCAGACACACAGCCTCTCCTCAACCAAATTCAGGTACTTAACTCATCCATGTGACCTCAACCACAGCGACTGAGTCGCCTGTGTCTAAAAAAGGGTTAATAGTGATTTACTTTGTTTTATGCCATATGATAACACGGTATTTCACAAGGAAGTGTTGAGGGTATTTTCCCAACTGTTATACTAAGACCCAATGCCCCTAATAGATTATGGATTGAGAAGGAAAGGATGAATTTTGGAGCCAGCACCCCTGTTCTTCCCTGTGCCCACAACAGCCAAGGCTTCTCCCAAAGAAGCCCTACAAGCTGATGGGATTTCAGGCTGGGTCGGACACATCCACCCAGGGAGAGCGAGCTGGAGTTGTGCAAACTTGGGCACTTCCAAAAGTTTTTGGTTCATTGATTGATTTTACAACCTTAGTGACCTACAGGCACATAAAGCTTTGAACACTTAAATGTGTGAAATCAGCCTCTGCATTTGACTTTGCTGGGCCAAGGGCAGGGACACTGACAGGTTCCATTCACTCAGAGGCCGGCACATACTAGGAGAGCCCTCATGGGGTCTGAGAGGTGGTCAGGGCAAGAGCCAGCACAGCCTAAACTGCAGGACCAGACCTGGAGGCACAGTGGGATCTGTTCCCCTCCCCAGGTCCAGACCTGGAGCCATGGCAGGATCCATTTCCCTCCCAGGATCAGACCTGGAGCCACAGCAGGAGCGGGATCCGCTCCCTTCCAGGACCAGGCCCTCGGCAAAGTTTGGCGCGGCAGAAAGGGAAGGCAGGCCCTGGGAAATTGATAGCCTGTTCCAAGTGTTATTTATCATTCCCAGCACAGACACTGACATGTGCCTTTTGAAAGGGGATACTGTACCTTTAACCTTGACTCTGAGCGTGCTGGTAATTTGGGATGCGAGCCCGGGTTCAAGCGGGGTGACCTTTCGGGGGGAGGGGTGGGACTGCATTTATTTATGAGGCAGTTGGAAATTTTTGACATCACATGCTAGTCCCATTATTCACATGTTACATGACACGAGATTGGCCCTTTTAATGCAACAACATCACATCAAAAAATCTGATTTTCTGCTCTGACAGCAGGCTTGTCCTCTACAGCTCCCCAAAATGTAATCTGTGGGGGTTAAAGGCCACAGGAAAGTGATTTAAAAATCGCACGGAACGTGGAAAAACAGGTCCTGGACCCTGAGTGAGAGCAGGGATGCTCAGAGGCTGGAAAGAAATGATCTGTTAAGTGCAAAAGCTCAGCTGTATCCCAGTGAGGGGAATCCCTCTGCGTGACCCCTGGGATGTGGTGCCTGGGGGTCCCCGTCACCCCTGCCCAGTCATGGGGGGCTCCAGTATCACTCCAACTCCACCAGGTTTGCCACAGCAGGGATGGATCCCACCATTCCTCACTCTGCCCCCCCCAGATTCACCCTGAGCAATGGCCTCCCCAATACACACACATAACACACCCAACCTCGGCTTTTTTGAGCCTTTGCAGCACAGAACACCATGAACCTGCCTGCATTCAGCAGGGAAAAACGGGGTTTTCCCTACAGAAAAAAAAAAAAATACACCACCAAAACCGTTCATTAGGTTTATCCTGATAATTTGATCCAGCAATAACAGTGTTTTCTGTGCACAAACTTCAGAACTTCCCTTCCAGGGCTGTGCTACATTCTACCTCAAAGTGAGGTGTTTGCTAATCCAGCTCCCTAAGAACGTGCCCACACTGCGCAAAGAGCTCGAGCACAGAACTACACTCTCATTTTCATAGAATTTAAAATATCAGCTAATGCACTTAAAGCTAATGAAATATATTTCACAATAATGCACCACAAAGCACATATATTAAATTACTCATCAGCTAATTCCACAGAGAGAAGAAAAGAGTTTATATGTTTAATTTTTCTAAATATCCTTGGTTGTGGGCAGGCAAAGGAGGAATTTTGATTTATATCTGGAAAAGCGTTTCTAAGATTGCTATAATTTCTTTACAGAAATATCACATGATGTTGATGATAAGGCTGATACTAAAATAACATTACAAGTAAATAAAACAGGCTAATTTTATAAATATTTTTATCAATTTAAACACAGTTCTTTTCTGCTATGTACGTGCAATGACAGAAACAAAACCCAAAAAGACATCCAGGTCAGATGGGACTTGGAACAACCTGGTCTACTGGAAGGTATCCCTGTCCACGGCAGGGGTTGGAAAAAGATGAGCTTTAAGGTCCCTTCCAGAACCATTCTATGATATTAAGAGCGAATAAATTTCTCTTATAGGTCCAAAGGATGTTTATTGTGCTCTTGCAGCAGAATTTTAGGTGTGTTATTTACTCCAAGGGAATCCAATTGAGGGCAGGATGGGGGATTACTGGCCAAGCAAGTGGGACAGGAAGATGAAGGTGGGTGAGAGCATCCAGGTTAATGAGCCAAAGCTCAAACATCTCCAGGAAAACCCTTCTCCAGGAGCAGGAGGAAGAGGTTCCTAAGGCACTAATACATTTTTACAGATTTATTTGGGGTTTGAAGCCAAGTCCCAAGACTGGCAGAACACAGAGGGGGAATTATTTTCTTCTTATTAAAAGAATGAAAAGACCCACCATTGATTTTGTCCTTCATCACCACACAAAAAACCTCCCAAGCACGGCGAGGATGACGGTCTGGATTATCACAACGCCGTAAATCAAAGTGAATGTATTTATTAGGGCGCCTCTCTTTGTTGCACATGTGCGTGCTGTTTGTTGGCCCATACTGTTATTATTTTAATTTATGGCTTGCTTTTTCCACTCTTTCCTCCTCCTCACAAGACTGGAGCCTGTCCACAAGTTTTCCTCATGCCAGTTAAAATCAGCATAATGAAATGTCACGGCCAGATCCCATCGCTCCGAAGGACGTGTCCGTGGAGTCCTGCAAAACTTCACTGCTGGGGGCTCACCAGCGGGGACAGGGGCTGGAACACGGCTGGGTAACAAAGCCCACAGCCTTCCTCAGGTGCTTAAAGCTCAAGCTGTAATTAAGTACAGTAATTTTAAGCAATTTACAGATCACACCTCATCTCTCAATACAATGCCGATGTCGTTATGAGTGAGGCGTGTTCTGGGGCTGTGCTGGGCGAGGGCAGCAGGGAGCTGTGCACAGGAGTCCAGCTCAACTCCCCATCTGCCCCAGCTTCATTTAAACCAGACCTGACAAGCTCATCTGGGGCAGCCAATGGCAGCACCCGCTCCCGGGATTCACCAGGCACAGACACAGTTCCAGGCGCGCAAATTCACACTTGGGCGCTCGGGAAGCACGGCTTTTCCCCCCAAAACACCCACTGTGGGGTTTGTTATTTGCTCTATGCTTCCTGAACTTTTGAGGTGATTTGTTTTAATCCTCTCTTGGAAAGCATGAAACTTCTCTTTTAAAGAGTCTCTGTAGAATCACAGGAGGGGACACACCAGAGACTGAGCCCCTTCCAGCTGTACAAGCCAGGGCAGCACCACTGAAGGGCTGGATGGGAAGGAAGACCCTCATCCCTTCCCACTGAAGAGACCTAAAGACTCTGCAACTGTAATATCCAGACAAATCATACAATCATCAAATCATTAACCTTTAGATAATGATGTACAACCATCAGTCCAGCACCTCTACCATGTTCACCACTAAACCATGTCCTCAAGTGCTACATCCACATGGTTTTTGAACACTTCCAGGGATGGAGACTCCACCACTGCCCTGGGCAGCTGTGACAGGGGTGGACACTTCCATGAAGTTTTCCCCAATTTCAAACCTAAAACTCCCCTAGTGTAACCTGAGGCTGCTTCCTCTTGTCCTGTCACTTGTTACCTGGGAAATACATAAAGTTGTCAGAACTAAGTTCAGGAATTGCTGCCCCTGCCAAGGCTTCACTCAAGCTTTTCTCATTTAGAAACTGGAGATTGTGCCAATGTGACCGTAAGGTGTCAGTTCATGTGAACTGAAAGATTTGCCCCATCCCTGCACTCCACCCACACTGAGGACAAGCTGAGTAAGGAGGGACCTGAGTATGAATAAAAAACAGCATCTTTGAGGAAGGGAGAATTTCATCAAAACATCAGATTCAACACCAAACTGAAAGAGCAACACAGAGAAGAACCATATGAAGCTTCATTTCCAGTATTACTGAGGTTAATTCCTTGCTGGTTTTGTCTTTGGTGCTTTGTTGGGTTTTTCATGGAGAAGAAGAGAGATCACAGGCTGGAGTTTGAGGCTCCTCCGCCTGCCCCCGCTCGCAGCAGGGTCACTCCTGGAGCTGCTAATCCACTCGGATGCTCAACAGCAGAGCCTCGAGTTTTCACGGATTTATGCCCTGCACTGCTCACAGCTCCATCTGTTTCACGGTTATTGTTCTCACCGACTCGACTTCATCATTTAAATTATTAACAGCAGAATTACACTGACTGAGATCTACAACGGGCAGCTTTCAAATATAAAGGCTTCTTCTATCGATACGCATTGACTGGAACAGAGAAATTGGGAGAAATTTAGATTTAAGGGTCATTGCCTCATTTCAGTGCTGATCGGGGGGGTTTGGGATGAGAATAACAGGGGAAAAAGCTGGAAAAGCTCCTTTAGATGGTCACCTGCAGACTGACACTCATGTTCAAGTACCTTCACTTACTGAGTAGCCTGGAGCTGCCCAACTGAGGTGCCACACCTCAGAGCAGGTGGCACTTTCATCACTGCTTGGACCTACCCCTGCACCAGCCCCGTGTCCACAGACAGGCAGGTGCCCCAGTGCAGCACAAACTCCCCGTGAGCCTCAGTGGGGCAGAGCCTCCAGCTCGGGAGGAACATGGGCTCCTCCACCACGTGTGCAGAGTACACACCTCGTACAAGCACAAGCAGCAAAGATGTAAGTTACACACTGGTGTAAATGGAACCCCAGCTACAAGGACATTGTAACTGAAGAGGGTGAGGAGAAAAAGCAGGACAGGAGCATTGAGAACCTCCTGAGTTCCAGCTCATTCATGTCTTCTCTGTCATCTTCCCATTAGGAAGATGAAATAATTTTCTACCTGTTATACCCCTGCTGCTGTCATTAACTATTCAGAAAAGAAAAATCGAGTGTCATAACTATGAAGTCTCAGTAAAGCACAAAATCCCAAGCAAATTCACTACTCTCCTTTAACTACGTTTTTCCAAGTGTAGCACATGAGAAATGGTGATGGTGAAAAGCCACTTATGCTCCAAACTCCCAACCCCACCTGCTGCCTGCCCCAGCCCCTCGGCCACCAGACTCTGCATTCAGGGGCGACTCCAAACTGATCCCAAACTTAACAATATCAATTAATAACAGACCAGGCAGTGCCCACATTCAGCCCACGCATATGGTTTGAATCCAGGGCATTTGCTTTTCCCATGCACTGCGTTACACATTTATACCGAAATAAAAGCTTTTTCCCCCTCCCCACTTCTGGGGTAATTGGCAGATGGATCTGATTCCGAGAAGGGTAATCAATGCATTCAAAGAGCCTGGACCACGCTGCTGTGCCCAGGCTTCAAATGCTCTATTACACAAGGTTCTGTGGACATTTTTTAAAATTAGCCAAAGTTCCTGCAGCTTTTCATGGGAGATTTTCTTTTAAAAAACTCCAGCCTGCTGCAGCAAGTTTCCCTGCAATCAAGTCAAAAACTCAACACAGCTTTCACCACACTAATAATGAAAGTCTTATGTGCACAGACAAGTTCTTTTCAAGTAAAAATCAAGTGTATTTTCATTACATCATATATCCAAACTCACAATACTCCACTAGACACCCAGGCAGGAACTGCCCCAGTTAGAAACTGGTTCCAGCAGGTTTCACAGTCACCAGGTGCAACCAACACCTGAGCACACAAACTGCATTTCAGAGAGTAACAGTGAAAATAACACCAGGAAAAAAATCCTACTGGTATGGTGAGAAAGAAGAGACAAAGTAGAAGTTTGAGGGGGACTCAGCATCAGGATTTGCCAGAATATGCTCAGAATATTTGCCAGAAGAGGCTCAAGAAATGTTAAGCCAGAGCTGTCCTCAGCCCCAGCACACATATCTACCAAAGCTTCCTCGAGACAGTGACCACAAAGCAACACTTCAACTCTAAAAACCACAGGGCCCAGGGACAGGCTGGCTGAGAACAGAAACTCCAGCAGAATCTCCACTGCTGAAGTTACTTACACAGCACAGGGGCATTTCATTGGAGACACGTGGAATTAAAGTCATCCCCTGATTCCTACAACTGCAGAGAAGCTCAATCAGAAAACCAGAGATGGAAATTCAAACGTACCTTGACTCCTCTCAGAACAGATCCTCCTCTCTGCCCTGCCAGTACCACCATACTCAGCACTCTCACCTGCTCCACCCCTACTTATATTCTCTCCCTTCTACCCACAAGACACCTCAGCTCCCACTCCTGCAGCATTTGGTAAGGATGCCCCACAAGCTGAGCTCCAGCAGCTGATGCTCATATGAGTTGATTTACTCACAGGGTTCAGGTGTAGCCCATTGCCCTCACACCTGAAGCAGCCCTTTGCAACAGGAGGTCTCCAAGGAGAATTAGCAACAAAACCAGAGGAAACCTTACAGCCCAGAAGTACAAAATGACCTCCTTTATGCAATGGGATCCCACAGCAGAAGTGCACCAGAGAGACTTAAAGCATGATTCTTCCAGAAAAGGAGCAACCTATTCCTGTCTCTATCACTCCTCTCTTTTTTCATTGTTCATAATTAGACACCTGACACCAATGGCCCCCAACCCTCCATACTCAGATCTAGCAGAGATGGGCTGCTGCTTTTGGAAAAGATTCTGGAGATGTTGGCAAGGAGCCACACAAGAGCTGGCTGGGTGTCCAACCAGTGTCATCGTGAGGGCTACAATGCACAACAAGAACTCATTGCAAAAATATTCTGAAGTTTACCTGTTTGTTGCTCTCTTTCAGATATTTTTCCCAACAACACCTATAATCAGAGGGGTGATAATGAGTTGATACACTAGCCCAGTTAATGCTCCCTATACTCCCCACAACTGTGAGTTCACAACAAAAACTGTGCCTGAGCTGTGGAGGGGAAATCACCCAAATGAACGGGCACGGCCACCTCCCTCCTGCCACGGTCACCTCCCTCCTGCCTCGTGGGCTCTTCCAGCCAGGCGCGAGCGCGGGATCACCACAGAAAGCATTAGACATGCTCTGGAAACCCTTTGCCCAGCTGCTCATTAGGACTGCATTAGTCTGTAAACTCGAGCGCAGAACGCCTAGTTCAAGTTGCTCTTTCTTGATGTACTTGAAAGGTCCTGGGAATTTATGGCAGGATAATGCGGAGCACAGCACCTATTTATGAGTTGATCATTTGTACAAAACCCCCCTCAAAGCACCGAAGGTTACCATTCGACCAAGAGCTGCACTTAGCTGCTCAGAGGGCAAGAAAGCCAAGTATATGAAAGTTAAAAGCATTAATAAAAGTGTGACTTATAAATTACTTCATCTTTGTCACCCTTTTTGAAATGGGGTGAGAGAGGCCAGGGTAAATTTATTTTTTAAGTGCTTTCTGAGACCTGCAAGGGTCAGCCCTGAAATGCTGTACTCTATAAATCATTCCATGCGTATCTGAGAGATGCAAGTGCATCATAACATTAACAAATATTGATTTGTTTATCATTTGCAACTGTTTATAGCTAAACAGCCGCCTCCATACCGTTTGTAGGGAGAAGAAACTTTAATCTCTGAGATTGCAGAAGAGAAGCTGCCTCAGCTGCAGGAGGAAACAGCAATCCCTGTTGTCCTGTCACCCGACTGCTGGCTCAGGGTACGTGTTACCGGTGGATTATGAAACCACTTATTTCACCAAATGACTAAAATTTCCAGGCGTTCCATGGAACAGCTCCTGTCACTGCTGAGAGCCAAGTGAAACCCCACATTACAGGGCTTGGCTGAGCCACGGCACGAGGAGAAGGCAGAGCCGTGGAGGAAAAGGCTGAATGGACACAGTGCTGTCAGAGAACCAAGGATGGCTGTTCCCCCCCTGTCCTGGCACAGTTCCAGTTTGCTGTGCCACATGGAGCTCCTCCCAGACTGCCACCAGCACCTGGCCTCAGGTTTCTGCTGGAATCAATGACACAGGAGCCGGAATCAGCCCCCGAAGCCCTCCAGGCTGCCCAGCAGGCAGCTGCCATCAGAACACCACCACTCACCAAAGCCCAGCAAGCCCCATGGTAGGGCTTGGAACAAGATGAGCTTCAAGGTCCCTTCCCACCCAAATCATTCTGTGACTCTGTGATTCTCTGAACTGACCTCACACTGTCAGCCCTGCCCAGCTGCAGACCTGACAAAACAGGGCAGCATCAACTGGTCTGAGTTCTCCTTAGTTCAATATTATACAGCAGGTTGTAAATGCAGGGAAGATACCTGGAGGAACAGGAGGAGGCTGGAAAAAAACTACAATAAAAATCTCATTACCCTAATGAGGGAGACAAACTAGCTGGCAAACCCCTTCCCGATGCTTTAAATCATGACATATTAGGGTACAAACCAAACTGTTTCATTAAACAATAATACAATAAAAACAGGTTCTCTCCCCTCCTTCTTTTTTTAAATCACACAACTCTCTGCTTTTATTTATTTATGGACCTAGACAGGCTCAATAACCAATTTCTCTTCAGAACCACCCACCAACAAATTTTGTTAAATCGAAACTCATGGCAATATCAGTGTGCACACACCCTCACCAAAGTTTCAGGGAGGTGATTCAGGATTTGGTGATTTTCCTGGCAGAAGGTTGTGCTATATTTGTAGCAGTTCTTATCTGCAACTAAACACCATTAAATCTGTGAAATCCAGGTGTTTTAGGAGTCTATTCTTCAAATTTAGTAGAACCGAGCCCTCAAACCCCAAATGATTCTTGTAGTAAAGCTGCAAAATCAAGTACTTCAGAACCCAGAGCAAAATCTGGAGGTGCCACAAAGCACAGGTAGCATCAACTCCGTCTCTGGCTGGTGCCTCTGGAGAGAGTATCTGTGAGCTTCCAAGGAGCAGAAGTAGAGCCTGGGTTATAACTGAATAGTAAAGTTAGATCATCTGGAGATGATCTACCTCAGGTCCTATCTGCTCATGGAAGGAGCTCACTCTTCTTGGGGAAAATGGCAGCATGAAGAGACATCTCCGTGTCCGAGCTGAACCCCCAGCAAGGCTGAAATCAGCCTTTTCCCTGGAGGCACAGGGATTATTGATGGCAAGGCCCGTGCCGGTGGGGAAGGGGTTGGGAGCTGCCCCTGGGGTAGATGGAGTTTGGCTGGGCAGGGCTCAACCCCGAGGCTGCACACGGAGCATCACTCCAGCACGGGAGAGAACACTCAGCAAGCCCCTCTCTTACCAATTACAGGTCGTCAATATTGACTATCTGAGGGATTTCCATGCTCAGGAAGCAAATTAGAAACTCAATACCTGAACTATTCCTAAATGCAGTTATCAACTTCAGAGTTTTATCTCATAAAACCAATTCAGCTTAGAGTTTAATTCTATTAAATTAGGGCTTAGAAATAAGATTTGCTCGGAGAATGAATGCATCATTAGTTTTAAAATGCAATATAGTGAAACCCAAAATGTGCAGCATTACAGTTTGAAGAATGAGTAAAGATGGCACCCACACGTGCTTCTCCCTAAATATATTTACCAGAAAAACCCACTGGCTCATTAGGATAGTGAGTGTTTTGGTGTGCAGGACATCCACCTTCCTTCAGGAATCATAATCCTCTTGTGTCTCCCCTTGGCACAAGTTTTTCCTTTGTTCTTAAAACCTTCTTATTTCAGCAGCTGACAGAGAAAAAAGAATCAGCATCCTCTTTCTTAATAAAAATGCCACAATGAGACCCTGTCGGGCTTGTGCCAGGCGTGTCAAAGGAGCAGGGACTAATACAGGAAACCTCAAGAACTCCCGGTTTTGTGCAAGTTACAGTATAGGGAAGAGTCACGTAGGGCTGGGTTTTAAATCAGGCTTCCAATAGATGAAAAACACCCTTCCATGGGGTGCATGTAATCTCTGAATAGGGCCCTTAGTTTCCTGTGGTATTGTATTAGAAGTGATGTTTGATACAATAATGTGGGGATAGAATATGCTCAAAGCGGGCGCGGGGCTGGCGGGGCCTGTCCCCCCCCATTACGAACCGCAGCGGCTCTTTCATCCCACACAGAGTCCAACCCTTCCTGCAGCACCAGGATTACAGACTGGAACTTAGGGGAAAAGAGCAGGAGAAAGGCAAACACCACAGCAGAGACGCGACAAGTCTGGAACAGAAATGAGCCGTTCTGGGGACTCTCGTTTCCCGCCGTCCTCTGTTCCAGATGTGCCGTTTCAGATGGTCCGGTGAGAACAGCAGGCGGCTCTCCAGGCCTGGCCACACACTCTGCATTTTAAAAAGCTCCTTTTTCAAAAGAAAACAACACTGTCCCCAAACAGGATTGCAGAGTGAGTTACAAACTGTGCAGTGCTGCCACAGCATCACAGAATAATTGGCAGCCCATCGTCTCTCGCGCTGGGTTAAAGCTTTAAAGATGCATCAGAATATGTGTTAATTTGCTATTTTTACTGAGTAGACTATAACAGTTTTGTTCTTATTAGAAGTACAAAATTAAAACCAACTCAAATGATCTCATTATAATTTTTGGTAGCAGAAGAGTCGTATTGTACAGCACAATTGACTGTATCAAGCCTAAAATACTCACCAGTACACATTTTAATGTACCAATTCCCTTGAAAATGCATGGAAAGCTGTGAGAGAGAAAAGGCTGAAATGATATATGTGATATATGTCCATCTCATTACTGTGCAGCAGCTCAGGGGGTGCTGCCCACACCACCCCCTCCTCCTCCATCAGTGTCTGGTTTTACAATATTGAGTGAATTCTCATATTCAAAAAGGAGCCAGAGAAGCACAACACAGTCAGATGTTTGTGGTTTGCCATATGATCTTCCTCTTCCTTAATTTTATATTATATTTAGATCAAAACAGTTCTTGTATTTTACATGAACACAAGCTCAAACTTTCCCTTTTATATTCCACCTTCAAAAGCAGCAGGAGGCCGCCCCGTGTGCCAGGCCACGACTACAAAACGTTGTAGTTTTGCTCCAATTCATGTTTGCTTTTGGTTTTCATTGAGTAGAATGACTTTATCTGTTCCAAAGAGTGGAGCAGAGCAACTCAGCCGAGATGCTACAGGGCTGCTGACATTTGGAATGCTATTTTCAGTCCTATTTTACATATGCTTTCAAAATGTATTCTATGAAAAATAAAAATCAGAAAGAAGAGGGGCTTATCGGTGTCTCTGGTAAAGCAGATGACCTACTTCCAGCCACAAAGATGGGGAAAATCCATGGATATTGGCCATGAAGGAAAGAGTCAACACCAAAACCTGTACAAATGCCCGAGGAATGAAAAACCAGCCTGGAATGGGGCACTGGGGAGGGAGAAGGTGTCACAGCCAGGCCAGGGGAGGGACACACGACACTGGGTCCAGCAAACTGCCTTTTCCTGACTGCTGGTAATGTGCAAAAACAGCTGGGAAACCAAACGGTTTAGCAAGTGCAGCCTAAGAGGGAATATTGCCGTGCACACCTTTTAATAAAGCACTTCCCAAAATGTCAGAGTGGGGGAAAAGGAAGCACATGGAACAGGACCCCAACATTCTTCAAAAACAGGAACAGATTCTTTGCAAAAACTCAAATGAAGCAAGGCACCACCTGAGCAGAGAGATTAAAGGGAAAACTAAAATAAAAAGCTGTTAAGGTTATTAAAAATGCCTCTATTCGTGGCCAGAGCAGCTCTCAACTCCTCCCTGATCCTTCCCATCCGTGTGGCTCTTTCTGCCTATAAACAAATTGTAAAAGATGGCAACAGCTAATTTAAAAAATAAAACGCGAAGTGTTGCGGCGGAGTCCAAATTGAGTCTGACAACCAAGGTCACATAACTTTTCACTTTTATTTAAAGGCATTGCCTTGATTACTGAAAAATATTGCAAGATACATAAACACAAATCCGGGGGCAGGACATGCAGCCTCCGAGGACTCCAGCCCTGGCTCCTTGTCCTTTGCTTTAAAAAGAACAACAGCAATAATTTTTTAAATTGCCAAATGTTGTATAATTATCAAATTACAGAAAATTGTCAGAAATCATCGCTATAATTTTTTGAATTATGTTTTCAGTGTAACCAGTATGTCCTGACCAGTCCTGTTATGCCTAAATAAATTTCAACTATTTCTAGAAATTTTAAGAAATGTTTCTGCTTTAATTCACATAAACGCAAAAGCTTTTGTTATACCTTTGATTTCTGTTAATTGTATTTATATTGTTCTAGGCCTTTTACTGCAAAGTTTGGGAAAAGCTGTTCAGTCTGGTTCTGGAAGTCCCCATGTGTGTGGGGAAGGCACGGGGGCTGCAGCCCAGGGTGGCACTGACGGAGCAGACACACGATCTCACGTCTGACGCTCCCGCTCTCCTGGGCCCATTAGAGCCTTCGGAGGTGGATCTCACTTACAGCTTTGTTTAAAAGGAAAAACACACGGATTCTGAGGAGAACCAGAGCCTGTTTGATGTTCAGCCTCTATTGTCTTGCAGGCAGACCTGAATGAAAGCTCAGAATTAAACAACCTTTGAATATAGTTTTCATTGCAAGTGATCTAAAATAAAAAAGCCTGGTTCCCACTTATAAGTTTCCAGAGCCAGCTGCCACATTCCCCCTCACTCATACACTTCCAAAGTTTATAAAATTAGGGTATAATTTTGTCACAGATTTTTTATGCATTAAAGGCAGTAATCAGCCATTTTCTTTTCATTTGTAAAAATTCCTTTTCAGGACCTGGAGCTTTCCTTGTCCTCCCTCACTGTAGTGCCTGAGCACCCTCAAATGTTGACACTTACCCTGGGCTGTGAAAAATTCCTGCTGGAGTCACTAATAAGCCTTTAATTAGGAAATAAATATAAGGTAACCTTATAAGCACACAGGTAACCTGAAATGAACTTAGACCAGTTAAGCACTGGAGCCCCAAAAATAAGACAGACCTAGACCTGTTGCTGTGGGTCCAGAGGAGGCCCCAGAGATGCTCCAAGGGCTGGAGCCCCTGTGCTCTAGACAGGCTGGGAGAGCTGGAGAAGAGAAGGCTCTGTGGAGACCTTAGAGCCCCCTCCAGCACCTAAAGGGGCTCCAAGAGAGCTGGAGAGGGACTTTGGACAAGGGCCTGGAGGGACAGGACAAGGGGCAATGGCTTCCCACTGCCAGAGGGCAGAGTTAGATGGGATACTGGGAAGGAATTCTCTGTGAGGCATAGGTGGCAGTGGGTGGAATGGGATGATCTTGATGGTCCCTTCCCACCGAAATCATTCTGGGGTTCTATGAATTAGCTTTTTTTGTAACTGTATTTGGGTAGTGCTTTTGGCATCTGAAAAGATTCTCCTAAAACATGATAATGAAAAACACGCCCAGGTACAGTCACTCCCCAGCCAGGCTCATTACACTCAAACACTGCCCAGTCCTGGTATTTTAACTCAGCTGGTTTTGTACCAAGGTGCACCAGCTCATTCTTACTTGATGGTACTTCCATGCTAAGCTAAAACAAATTGCAATAAGTTTCAGAAGCCAATTCCATTTTCTGTGGAGTAGGAACTTTCAGAGCTGACCTGGGCACAGGAGATGAAGGTGTGGGAAGTGGAGGGAAGACAAGCAGCCCCAGCTGTCCCCTGACAGCAGAAGGGCTCTGGGTTGGAGCCACCACTCACTCTGGTGTCTCCATGCCCCCAACCAGACCCTGTTTTTCCGGGTTTTTGGGCAGGCACATGGTCCCCATATCCACAGGGGCCATGGCCAGTCCCTCCTGGCCAGCACCACGTGCCCTCGCACCATCAACACCAGCACCACAGGTACCAGTGCAGCATCACCCTGCACGCTCACCTACTCGGCCTCAGAGAGAATGGCAACAGCTTTCCCTATTCCTGCAGTTTATTCCCTGTTACATCAGGAAATGCCTAAAATCCCACAGAAATATTGCAAAAACTGATGTGAAGCCACTTCACCTGCAACGGCAACCGATTTGTTTTCAACGGCCACCTGAAGCACAGCCCTGTGTGAACGGGGTGAAACACAGGAGGTGACATCCCTGGGAACAGGGATGTGAGTATGGGGTGAAACACAGGAGGTGACATCCCCGGGAATGCTGAATGGCCGTGTGCAGCACAGCCTGGATGTACAGGAGCTCCAGAGTGTCCCCAGCCCACGGGCACCGGAGCTGTGACACGGAGGGACCGGCAGAGCCACCTGGAGCCAGCCCCAGAGCCATCGGAGCGGTGCCACGTCGCCCTCCTGGATGCAGTAAGAGGAAGGAATGAAAGAGGAAGGGAGTCGAGGTATAAAAAGAAAAGGCGAAATCAGACATTAAAACAGAGGCAAAAAGCTCTGCTGAACATTTTTTCCCTGGGACAAGCAATAGTGGGGAAAGCATTGAGCATTGTGCTGTTTCTTCATCTAATGACACAGAAAAAAAAGGCTTTTCTTCAAATAATTCAAGTAAACAATCTCCAGGAAGCATGAACAACAGGACCAAATTTCTTGAAATCAGCCAAGCTCCCAGAATCCAGCGGCTGTTGGTGCTGCGGGAGCCTTCGGATCCCAAACAGGGAGGGGGGAACTCAGAAGGGCAGAAAACCCAGCCCCTTCTTCCTCCTTTAGTGTTTACCTGGAATTCAGTTCACTGTAAATTTCATTTCAAAGGCAAAAAAACCTTATGCCAAACTCACCTTGGCTAAATATCGTTTACTGATTTCTAACAAAGATCTGATGCACTTTTGCTTGTGAAACACTTTGTCACTGGTTTATATGCACCACTTCCAAAGAAGGGAGAGAGAAAGGAGAGATTTTTAGGTCAAATGATTAAGGAGAAAAGGGATTTAAACCAACAATTTTTTTTAAAGTTCTAATTGTTTGCTTATTGACACCAATTTACATGGAGCCACTTAGTGAATAAAGGTTTTCACAGTACATGGCACTTCTTTATGTCAGTTTTTAGCCATCATGTCACAGCCTGGCTTGAAAAGAAGAAATGCTGAAAACTCGTAGGCCAGAAATGAACAGCCTATTAAGATCTGAAAAGCTGTCATCCCCGCTGAAAAGACTTGCGTCAGCCACTGAGGATATATTTTAAACCGCCTGTCCGCAAGAAAACTTTAATAATGCAGCCTTGCTCTAATGTCTTGTGAGAGGAGAGGCAATTTTACTTCTTCTATTAACCCAACGTGATTACAATGGCTTATTTCATGGAATATTAAGTTCAAATTCTGCTCCCTGGGAGGACAATAAAAAAAAAAGAGTGTGCTTATGACATTGCCCGAAATAGCCACAAGGACCGCAACTCCTTGGTGCTTTTAATGCATCCGAGCCGTAATCCACCTTAATTTGCTAATGGTTAAGTAAATTAGCAACAAAATAATAAACCACAAAAAGGTATCGACACAGGAGCAAAACGCTTTCCTCTCAAAAATATTAAAATAACAAACCAATGTTTTCCTAAGGATTGTCGTGGCCCTTCAGTCCTCTCCCTCCCCCTCCAGCCGCCCCCTCCAGCCAATTCCAGAGAAAAATAAACTCCTTGTGTCGGCCGGGCTTTGGCCATGAGGCAAATCAGAGGTGAAGGGGTTTGTGCCGAGCCCACAGCTGGGATGGCTTTGTGCAAATGGAGCTGTTCATAACTGCCTGGGAGCCACGAGCACCCCAAACCACCTGAACAGCCCCGTGCCCACCCTGGTAAAATAGGTTCCCCAAGACGTGAGTGCTTGGCCGGGGGACACAAAGCTGCTGGCACACGGTGCCAGGCTGGACTGGACCGGGCCGGACCATGGGCATTCCTGTGCCACGGGGCATCCTTGTGCCACAGGGCTTGTGGATGCCAGAGCATTGTGCCAGAGGAGCCCATGCCCCTGCCCATCCCTACTTCCAGGTGAGAGTATTTGGAAAGTGTTGGGTTTGAACACCACTTGCAGGTCAGTCCAGCAACATCCCCTCCTCCATGGGGAACTCCCTGAAATCCCAAAGCAAGGGACATGCATGTGCCCCCCCGGCAACTTCTCTCTCCCAGGGCAGACCAGGAGGGATGTTCATCCCCAGACCCAGTGGGCAGAAATCTGCCCCCTTCTTCAACACTCAGACAGGCCTGATCCTGATCTTAAAATCTGAATTAAAAATATAAATTAAAAATCAGAATTAAAAATGAGAATCATGTCGCTGGTCCCAGTGATGCCAGTCCTGAGTGCATGAGGACTCCTGAGGCCAGCACAGACCTGGCACCTGCTCTGCTGCCGGCCCAGGCAGTCACACACTGTCCCACAGCACAAGGAATTCTGGGCTTGGCTCTGGGGGGTTGCAGCCAAACTTCCTGTTCCATGGGAAAAGGGGGGAAACAGCCCAAAACCCTGGCAGGAGAAATATAAAACACGACGTTCTGTTTTCAAACTGATATTGGATGCAGAGAACTCCCTCACCCCCACCCCACTCCCCCTTTCTGGCACAGCCTTTCCCCAATTTTTCTATTTTTTATTTTCCCAATGCAGAAAAAAAAAGGAAATATTTTTTTCGTTTAAAAAAAAATTAATGTATGCAAATAGCTGGTGAAATTATAAATAGCCACCATTAATTTCTTCTCCCTAGTTCCACAATTCCAAAGCAAAAAAAAGGCAAAAACTTAAATAAATACATTTAAATCTCCTGCTGTGTAATAGTAAAGAGTCTCCATAAAACCAGAACAATATTTATTTTTCCTTTTCGGAGCAGCTCCCTGGTTTATTAGGCCCGTGCTCCACAGTGATCTGATAAGCAGGAGCGAGGCTAAATGGCAAATGGCAAACATCCCAAATCCCAACCTGATGTATTTCCACAGCCCTGACCTTCAGATAAAAATCGCGCAGAAATCTGCAAACCCACCAAATATGCAGCACCACACGCTCGTGTTCAGACACAACAGTCGGGGGCAAAAAAAAAGGAACAGAGAGAAGGGCGTAGCTGTTTCAAGCCCTGAGCCTTCCCCTCCCTTCGAATTTCAGGATCCTGCTCCGATGGGGGGCACATGGACACACCCCGTCAAACCAAAAGGTTCCTCAGGCACCGAGGGCTCGGAGCTGCCCAGCTGTGACCATCAGGGAAACACCAGAGAGAAGGAGTAATCCCACTGCCACATTCTGAGGATATTTAGGAAAATACTTCAAACAGAAAAAAAATTTTTTGCACTGTGAAATTAGCTACAATTATGACAACTGCGAGAAAAAAATTATACGGGCAAAATTTGGGGCTGGTGGAAGAATTCTTTGATGTCTGGATTCCAATTTAACCCCGACTGAGTTCTGAGAATCAAATGAACAAAGTCTATCACACACCCCAAGTCTGCCTGTCGGTGCGAGGCATCATTCCTATTTTATTCTTCCCAGCCACTCGGATTTCCAAGCCCCTGTGCCGACATTTCCTCCCTCCGTGCCGCAGAGGCCACTTGCCCAACACATCTGTGCCACAGCCCAACTCTGTATTTATTTATTCATTAAAACACAGGCATTAGTATCAATAAATATGGATAACAATATTTTCTCCCCGTTGTCCACAGCCACGCTCGGGTTGGGGGCTGTGTGGAGAACGCACAGGAATAGATCATATTTCAGAGAAATATTTGCAGGCAAAAGACTCTCACAAACCCTGTCCCTGTATCTTTACACTCTGTGGCTGGGGAGAGCAGGAGTTTATTAAATAAGACTATAGGTGAATAATAAAGCCCTGACAAATGCCCAGGAATATGTGGAGTAGCAGAGCAGGGAGGTGCTGCCTGTCGCTGGCTCCAGGAACGTCACCTCTATTTTCTATCGGGGCGTCAGCGCGGAGCCTTCGCGGCCACCCGGAGCCCAGGCTGAATAAATAACATAATCCCCATCATTGGGGTGCTTTGCATATAAAAATCACTTTTTTCTTCAAGTACTGAACCACTTTATCCTCTAAACCTGAACCGAGATGCCGGATTTTTGAAGCAGTTGTAAAACATTAATAATATATCTGGGTTGTTTAAAGAATATTTCCAAATAACATGAAATATTTAGTCCATTCCCCCCCTGGCCCCACCCTCAGCACTACCACCACCGTAAAAAGATAAGATTTATCATGAAATGTTTGAGGGGTAATCAGCCATTTTTGGCCAATATATTTTAATATTTATATACCTGACATAGCTGAATATAAATGATACATCATGATTTTCCATAGTGCATGGAATTTATACAATTAACGGAGGGATCCAATGGCTTTAGGGCACACAAGGTGCAAACAGTGTTACAGCCGGTTGCTGATTATTGTTATAAATCTCACAAACCATAAAGACATTAAGGTGCATTTTGTTTACCCCATTTGTTTTCAAATATTATATACAACAATATTACTTATCATTAAGAGAGTTACACTTTCCCAGTGTATTTATTTCACGAGATACATTTATAGAACTATTTAAAAAATACAGCTGGCAAAATGCATGGCTGAAACCGGCACGAAAATGGGATTATCTCCAAGTTTTTTCTAAATATGATATTTTCTTCATTCTGAAATCAAGAAGACATTAAGCATTACCTATCCCTGAAATGTCTCATTTAAAAAGACACTGAGATGCAGAGATGTGCCTGGTTTAGGTGGCCCCTGCACCCCCAGAGCAGCACCGTGTGCTCCTGAGGACAAGCTCCCTCCGGAGCTCCCGCCGCGGCTGCTCCCCTGCCGGACGCTGTTGTGCCACTGCCTCCCACCCAGAGCTTAAAAACCCAAATCACCGAGTTAGAAAAGCCTAATCTACAATTTCAGAGAGAAAAACATTTACAAATACACAGCCCCGCATTTCACTACATGAGTCTGTATTTTTCCTGGGAAGAGCCGCATCCCTGCTCCCTGTAGATGCAGCAGAACTGAGCGAATATACTCACAAATACAAATCCCCCCAAATGTTCCCAAGTGGCTACAATGTCCCGGGATCGTTTCAATTATTGCCCTTTGGGTTTGCGGGGTTTGAAGCGCCGGAGCCCCGAGTGTGAAACGTGAGCCGGGCAGCGCCGGGGTGTCCCCGGCAGCAAAGGGACCGAGCGCTGCAGCTGCTCATCAAATCAGGGTTATGTGCCTGAAATGAGTTCCTGCTGCTGAGCCTCAATTCACAGACAGTCGGAGAAAAAAAGAGATGGACAGAGCCCCAACCAGTCCCCCTGGAAGCACGTCCAGGGGGTGGCTCTTTGTGCCCCTGCAGAGGCAGCCAGGGGGATCTGTTTTATACCTACGGAAACGCGACGTGCCGGCTCCCTGTGTGTGTGTCTGGTCTAGAAAATCCCTGAAAAATACATGTTATAAAGGCATTGCTGGAGTTTTATTTGCTTTGCCAGAGGTAAACGAGCCCTTTTCCTTTCTCCAGCCCTTCTGCAGCACTTGCAAACAGGTTTCTTGAGATATTTTGCCATCTGGGAGGTGCAGCATCATTTACTGAACATGAGCCCATTTTTCCTTAAATTTACATTATTTCAGCTAAAACAATCACAGAAATAAAAAGGCACAATTTTGCTGTTTGCTGCTCTTTTCCAGCACAAACAAAAGCCCAGCCCAGCGAGTTACCCACAATATGCTTTTCTTTTTGGGCCTGCTCAAAGGTTTCTAACATACACAAAATATAGAAATCGCGACAGAAACGTGGGAATGCTCCGAACTGGTTGTTGACTTGAGGCACGGGAAGTGTTTTGTTGCGAATACAGCAGGTGCTAAAACCTCATCAATGAGTGGGAAATGGTGCTAAATACGAGCTCTGCGAACTTTATTTTTAATGATGACTTTAAAACCCAGGGATCAGCGAGGTGAATGTAAAAACTGTTAATCTTAAATTTCTACAAACCCGAGTGTCAGGGCAAGCATGTCTGGTGCATCAAGCATAACAAGATGAAAACGAGGAGGTGTGGGTGAGGAGGGGGTCCGAGACACTTGCTTTTCTTGAATCCCTCTGAATACATTTCACAATTCATCAGTTTTTGTCTTCCCTGCCACGAGTGAGGACAATCAGACCAGACACCCATTAGATTTTTCATGCAATTTTTTTTTTCTTGTTCATGACATGTTGGCAGGGAGGATGGCAATTCTGAAATCTTACCAAATGAGAAAAATGTCAGAAACTGAACTGACAGCTAGTGGTTACTATGGTGATAGGTGATATTGAAAAAAAAAATAAAATAAGACTCAGTTAATTCAAAAGGAATCAAGTTCAGTATTTTTAAGCCAGTTGATAGAGATGAAAACTTAATCCTCATACTGGGGTGTTTTCCTGTTTTTGCTAAGAGCCAAAGAAACCATTTGCTTGATTAAAAAATTAACTAGATATAGCCAAATATACAATGAAAATTATAGTGAAACCAAAAATAATAATAAAAAATAATAACTGCTTTTAAAAAAAGAAACTGCCATATTAGGGGGGGAAAAAGCATGTTAGGGAAAATCTTCTGTCTGTGTGAGCAATCCAGAATTGTCCTCTCCATAATCACAATTACCAACATGGGTCTGGTTCTCTGCCATCGGTTTGAGGCAGAAAGAGTAGTTTCGCTCAGTGACAAAGACAAATCAGCTGGAAGGGAGGGAAAGCTGCTGACTGATGGCTTCAATCGAGGGAAGGCTGCGCAGGCAACTTCGCCAGGAACCTGGATATCTCCATATTTGTGTTTATGTATTTTATGGGCTTTTTAAAAATTCCCAAGGGAGCTATTTCTGGGGCCCAAATACCGCGAGATCTGGTGTTCTCCTGGCATTTCCATCGAGGAATTGAAATACTAAAATACCATGAGAACATCAGATCTCCTGTTATTTCGGCTGCATTAATGGTTCCCTCAGGTATTAACAAAGCCCCTGAAAAACAAACACAAATATTTGAGGCAGAAATAGAAGTGCTGGAATATCCACCGCCCCCCCAACAACCCAGTGCACACTAACCGCCTCGGCTTTGTGATCTCACGTCTTGAGGAGCAAAACTGTATAACTGTACACATCTAAAATTAATAATATATGGAAATTATTTGACCACCACATCTGTCTTTGCAGTAGGAATTGAGTTTGTTCCCCGACAGCCCTGAGGAGGATGATCTCCACGTAAATGCAGGTGGGGTTTAGGGATATTGTTGTGGAAAACAACATCTGAATGCAAAAATCTCCAAATGATTTGAGTTTTGCCCGTGCTCCCTGGGTGGGGATGGGAGAGGTGGGATGGGATGGGGGGGATGGGGGCCGATGGGGCGGGATGTGAAGCCCCGGGGGTCCCCGCGGTGTCAGTGCCGTGTGCCCCGTGCCGGGACACGAGGGGCCCGTCCCGGGTCGCGGCTCCTCCCGCCCCGCGGGAGCGGCCGGGGGGGGGGCCCGAGGCGGCGGCGGCTGCGCGGGCGGCACCGCCCCCTGCCGGGCACGGCGGGCAGCGCGGGCCGCGCATCCCGGCACCGGGAATCGCCTCGGCCCCGAGTCACCCCCGAGCACAGGGCAGGGCACTGGGCTCCGCGACCTCGGAGGGCTTTTCCAACAGAAATGATCCTGATTCTGGTAACATCGCGGGAAAGCCACCTGTCATTATTTCACCTTTGGGGTCTCGGCTTCTCCCAGCTCCCGGGCAGTGCCTGTCCCTGTTCTGCCCGGCCGGGGGGCTGCAAGGCCGGGGACGAGGAGCCGAGAGTCACCAGAACGGAGCGCCAGCCCTGCCCCGAGCCTTGGGACCAGGGACAGCACGGCCACCGTGCTCAACTTCTTCCCCACCTGCTCCAGCTGGTCCTTCCCGAGGCCAGGGCAGGAGGGCAGGAGAGGGGGCGGGGGGAAAGGACACGTGAGGAGCTCCAAGTGGGCTCATGGGGCTGGAGGTGGGATGGGATGGGATGGGATGGGATGGGATGGGATGGGATGGGATGGGATGGGATGGGATGGGATGGGATGGGATGGGATGGGATGGGATGGGATGGAGGTGTTCACTCTGGGATGCAGGTGGGTTTCCTGGGATGCAGGTGGGATGCAGGTGGGTTCCCTGGGCCACTCCATCTGTGCCAGCAGCACTGAAGGTCCCTTGTTCCTGGCCCGGTAGGTGAAGGCAGGTCAGGCAGCTGGGAGAGCCTCCATGGGCAGGGCAGGTGACAGTGGCAAGGTGAACAGAAACTGGCTGTGCTGCCAGTACCCCAGCCAGTATTCTGTGCATTATCCCAGGGTGGGAATGTGGCCCTGACCTACCCAGCACAGCCCATACTCTGTGATTACGTCTCTAGTACAGCAAACCTGCTTTCCCCTCAAAAACACAGGGAAATGTCCAGAAAAGTGCTGGCCTGTAAACAGAAATTGCTTCTGGAACAGTTTCAACCCAGATCCACGACACCAAACTTCACTGCTCCTTATAGGAATGCAGACAATGCTGGCTTGCTCCCATCCTGAGCACGGGAACAACTTGGGAATCTTCCCCGTTTGACTGCACATATTCCTGCACTGAACTGCTCCAGGGAGAGCAGCAAAACAAGTTCGTTAATACAAAAAAAACCCCTCTTGTCTAAACAGCATAATTATAGTAAAAGTAAAAAATGCCATTTTAAACAAATGCAATTGCAAAAAAGGCTCTGGGTGATAAGGGAATGATGAGGTAAATAAACCAAAACAAAAAGACAGAACAACCCTCATTTCAAGGTAAAAACCAGTATAAATAACTGGTTTAGACTATATGAAATATTATTATAAATCATACGTTCATTATACATGAAAAGTAGAGAATGTTTAAAATTGAAGCCTATAGAAAAAATGTAAAATTACTTCAAAAGCTACATTATGTATAACTTAGAATATGTTAAACTCAGTGAAATGCTAAATTTCAAAAGGTTGAAAAGGTTTGTCTTCCAGCCACCACACCAGGAAATCTGTAAAATGCCCATTGGTAAATACACACAGATATTGAATAGATTTTATATATATTTCAACAAAAATCAAAAGTGCCTTCTTTTTTAATGTGGTTTATAGTGTCCTTTGCACTGGGCACGGGAGTGGGGATCAGCAGACAGCTGATGTTAACTAATAATAAAGACAATTAAGAATAACACACTTCATTCTTGTCCTCTTTTTCACTTTAAAAATGTTGATAATGAATTAAATTGTGATAAAATTTCCAGTGGTTTACGGGATTATTGTTTCTCCCTGAATATTTTCATTTGAAAGCCAAACGGTGCCTTTTTGGAATAGCACAAACCAGGACTCGGAATTCTGGAGAACGCGGAGCAGCCGCAATCTGTTATTTTGTGTGTCCATGTGCACAGCCCCGGGATGTCCTGCAGGTACCTTTATTTCACCTCACTCCCCCCTTCAAATACAGGTTTGTTTTTCAATCGAGTCACACTTATTCCCTCATTCAGAATAAATCTGCACAAACCAGCCCCGGCAATTTTCAGCAACACTGCCTGGGGGATCTGCGGGTCCCCCAAAGAAACAAGAAACTCTTTCACATCTCACTCCCACAACGGACGAGCTGCGGAGCAGGGAATGCTCTGGGAACTGTTCAGTCTGTCACACAGACAAGGAAATTCCCGGTACTTCCACACCAGCCTTTCAAGGCTGAGCTGCTTTGCCGGGCTACTTGTGCACATCAGGAACTGCGGTGGGCACAGAAGGGCTTTTTTTCTTTTTAATGGAGAAAAGCAGCTGTAAATAATCCCTAACTCCAACCCATGGAGCTGCCCGTTGCTTTTTCAGAACTCGGCAGTTCTGCAGCAACATTTCCAACACACAAACCGGCGCTCGCAGGAGCCCGGTGGCTCTTGGCACCCAGTCGGAGAGGACCTCGGGTCAGGATCTCTCTGGTTCCTTCTCTTTATCCACAGGTGTGGTCAAACACCTCCCCAGAAATGCCCCACTTTGGGGTCCAGCTCCTGTCTTTATCCTGTTTCAAACAGGTGAGTTCAGTGAAATTACCCCTGACTTAAGCAAGCCAAGGAACGGTTCCAAGTGTTCAGCCCTTCCACCAGCCCCCGGTGCCAGAGTCCCCAGCCGGTCACACTGTCACACTGGCTCTTTGCATTTCTTTCAGGCACATTCTACTTCCCATTTCTGCTCAAAATTCCACTCAGCAGGACTCCTGCGTGAGGAGCGAGGTCGGCTGTGGTGGCAGCCACCGACCTGCTGCAGTCATCAGCAGGAGGGGTCCCGTGCCAGGGGCACATGGGCAGGTTTGATTGATACCAATATCAGAAATCAAGGCACAGCTCTCTGTCTGTTCTGCAGCTGTTTGGGTCCACAGTCACTGCAAACAGGGCCCTGACATGAGGGAAGGCAGGGACAGCCCCGGGGAAAAGACGGTGCTGGTGTCACTGTCACGTCTTTGTCTTGGAAAAGTTGTTTAAACAAAATAAAGTAAAATATGCAACAACAAAAGTTCTACAGAAACACGATCGCTGAACTTTACATTTAGAGAGAATTAAGCTTTTAAAGAATTTTTTCCACTGAAAAAAAAGCCTTTAATGGGAGTTATCCAGGTGGCCCCTGGATTTATTGTTGGATTTCGCTTTGACTGCTCTGGGGTTCCCAAGGGGACTATTACGTCAATAATTTCTAAGGCAACATTTTATTCCAGGTAACTGAAATTCCTTAGAAGATGAGAGCTTTGGCTTGGAGATTCTGGGATCCCATTTGAAATCACTCACACTGACTACAGAAGAATTTTTAAAATAAATTACTGTATTGCCTTCTGCTGTTCAGTTATATCTATAATCTGTCTATATATATTTATAAAAATTCTTTATAAAACTATTCCAAACTTAATTCCCCCTGAAGCTATTAAAACTCTATATTTAATTACATTCATAAAAAGTTGCCTGGGATACAGTCAAAACCGACCACTAATTCAAGGTGTATTCTATATTAACACTTTTTGCCATTCTGAAAAATTAGTGATAGGGGCCGTTCTGTGCATGGAACTCCCATCAGAGTCAGTCCAGAGTCTTTATTTATAAAGTCTGGGGACTTATGAAGTCTCTAATGACTATTTTTGGTCAAGCTTGAAAGAAAAAGACAAGACACGAAGGTCTCCCTGTTTCCAAGGTAAAAAGCATCTATGGCCAGTAGGAAAAGCTGAGTAGGCCTTCGATCCAGACTAAACAAATTTCAGCATCAAATGATAAATGAATCGAGGAACTCGCACTCTCAGATGCTAAATTATATTAAGTCACTGATTTTATGAAGCCAGAAAAAGGTCATTGCACGATACTTACAAAGTATGGTAAATAACTAAAATTTATGCAGTAGGATGATTTTAATCGCTGGTATCCTTAAAACCTTGGAAATAGATACAACTTGTAACAAATCAGAAAAGTTAAAGGGAAAATATAATTGTTCTTTTTAAGATCTATTGTATTTAATATCTATTGGCCGTATTTGTTGTACAGGTCATGTATAAAAATAAATTTACTGTATTTCTTGCATTTGATTAACAGAAAGAGCCTAATGATACGTGTCCACATTCCTGTCTCTGTGCTACTGTCTATCTGGGCTTTCTTGCCTAAACTGAAAACCATCTGTCATAAATACATAATGGCTTTTAAATCCACCCCACCCAGTCCTCCTGCTCCCCAAAAAGGGGCACATCAAGCATGGGCTGCTCCTGAAATATTCCCTGCAAGTTGCTAAGTGGATATAAAAGAACACAGACCTAAAATAATCTGCAAATAACTGTAACATAAGCCCTGAGAAATGCTTTTGGAGATGGTGTGAGGGGGGAGAGACGCGTCCACTGAGCCCAGGCCAACGGCGGGTCCGGGCGACCCAGGCAGGAGGGACAGGGTTTGTCCCTGGGTTACTTTGGAAATGTGAAAGATTATTACAAAGCTTATTTAAATTGAGTTTCCCTTCGAATATTTTGGTCTAATTGGACAAGTGCTGAGCTGCACCGGGCTGTCACAGCTGTTACAGGACATGAACCACGCTTACAGTAACAGCTTTCGTTCCACATTTTTGTGGAGCAGTTTCCATAGCACTGCCATCAGGGTTTGCATATTTTTATACCACTTGCATATTGAAAATAAACTCTGATGTTTAGCTTGCTTTCTCCAAGTGCATCTGGTACTTAAATTTCCTGAAAAACAAGCTGGCAACTCCAATTGAAGCCCAAGCAGGCAGGGTGGGACACCTCAGTTTACTTTTATAAACTTATTTTTTGGCCTTTCTTTCCCCCAGAAGTGTAACTTTATAGAAGATGGGATGAGAGAGCTGGGAAATTGGCATTTATCTAAACTGCCATCCCTGAATTTAACATTAGGGCAAACTTTTTCACTCACAACAATATCCAAGATAACCAGGTACTCTGCATGTGACAACGTGCTGCGTAATTCCCTGTGCCTCGATGAAGTGTTTTATATGTTTTGACCAGATAAAAAGCAAAATCCCCAGGAGCTGGAAGGACCCGGTGGTTCTGGTGCCTGGCATCTGTGCCCAGGCAGCCCCAGGGACCTCCCTCTCCCACCCCAGAGGATACTGGGACAATAAGGGACGGTCTGAGCCCAGCCGGGCAGAGCACAGACCCTGTCGGGAAGTTTATTCTTGGTAAATGAGTCACTGTTTAATTAGAAAAATAAACACAATGTTCTAATTTCGGATTACAAGCCCAGTGAGTAAAAGCCCTCTTGCTGTGCCTAGTGCCTGCCCTCTCCTGTGCCAGGGACATGTCACAGGTGGGGTCTGTCCCCCAGGTCCCCGTGTCCCCTCGCCTCCTAAGCCCTTCCCAATTAGCACATTGAAAATTAGCAGAATACAGCCCTGCTTTGCACTTTAAATTTTAATAAGAAACAGAGACATCTTTTCTCTCTTTCTTCTGCTGTTCCTCCCTCTCCTCCAAGAACATAAGGCTGCTGGTGAAAGGAATGAAAATCTGGAAAGAATTTGGGGTGGACTGGCCAACCCCCTTTCATTTCCTTCAGATGTTTACAATCTAGCACCTTTCTGAAGACAAAGATGGGAAAAAAGCTATTTTTTCTTTTGACTGAAGGGTGAGACAGGGGGGTATTAAAAACTGATCAATGTAATTTTTTTCACAGAAGTATTTGCACATCTGTGAAATAATGTAATTTATGAAAAAAATCTTTTTATATGACATCCATGATTATAGCCTGATCTGGAGAATTATTCAAATATAAAATTAAATACTCAAAAACTCGCTGTGCTGTGGATGACTGAGCTTTTACCAGCTGTGCATCACACTTCTCTAATTCTATTAAAAGTATAGAAGTGAGGCTTCCCAAGGATGTCTGAATCCCTTGTAAAAAGAATGTTACATTTCTAAATGCTTTATGATCAGTTGCTTTTTGTTTTTTCTTGATTATCATCCCAGTTGTTGGATGTTTTATCTGACTGTACAAAAAAAAAAGCAGAGAGGAGGAATGCATACCCGTGGAGAGCGCTCTATAAATTATATTGTATTTTATTATCACAGAGCTTAAGGAAAAATTGGCTCTTAAGAAAGGTTAAAAACCTTTAAAGTGAATTCTTCTGTTTGGTTAAAAGTACTTTTGATTTAATACGATCCATGTGCAATGGGGGCCCGGCCTCCTCCCCCTCAGGGAACGGGGCGATCGATGCCCACGGGACAGGGACGGGCAGCGATTTCTGCCCCAGTAGGACGAGTTTGGGGTGCCCTGTGCCAACTTCCCTCCCATCAAGAGACTCACTCACTCTGTTCTCAGACAGCAATTCCCAGATTTTTAGACAATTAATGCAGGGGAAATGAGCGGCACACGCTCCCGAGGTTGTTTCCCAGCCCGGAGGAGCAGTCACTTGTAGCGGGCAGGGCTGTACGGACACGCCGGCTCCTTTCCTCGGGAGCAGCCTTCCAAGGGAAAGTTCAATCCTATTTTCCAAGCTTAAACAGAGGCTTTGGGACAGATCCTCCATAGTCTGAATATTATCTACAGATTACAGATGGAATCACTGGGAATGAGCTGTGCCTTCCCCATGCCACAAGCCAAAATTTAACTCAAAGGGAAAATACAACCTGAAACCCACCGAACGCCGTGGTACAAACCAGCCATGAAAAGAGCCCCAAAATAGGCCACATTAGTAAAAGCCAGTTGGAGTTTAGCAAAGAGAGAGGCAAAATAAGGGCTAAGCCATTGTTTCTGCTGCCGAAGACAGACGGACTTTAATAACACTTAACAGAATGATGCACATTAACGATCTCAGAAAGCACTTCTTATGCCTCATCCATCATGCGGAGGAGAAAATGAAGCCTTCGACAGCATTAGGAATTATTCTAGATCTTGTCAGTAATTCGCAGCTTCTCGGTAGTATCGTAACACAAATTTGTGTGGATGAGACACTGACCATTAATCTAAGGGGCTTTTTTCCCCTCGCCGCAGCGTGCGGAGAATGTATCAATTGTTTCATGGAGAAATTTCACAGCTGAAACCTTACTAAATAAAACAGGGGAGAGGAAAGAGATATAGACAGAAACATAAACAACTGCAACACGGAGACAAATCATTATCTTTAAAACAAAACCCACCATAAAATCTCCATATGTGTGTTTTGTGAATGGGCAGCGAGCAGCCTGCTGCTCTGAAAATCCTCAGAATATGCTGATTATAAAGTTATGTTCATACACACAAACACACTTAGATTTCATTTTCTGGGAGGCTTTTTTCCCTTTTTTTTTTTTTTTTTTTTTTTTCTGGAGTGTAGGCAAAAAATCCCGATTTCTCCTCCCAGGAGAGCAGCGTATTTTAACAAATAGTAGCAAAATAAATTTCAAGACAAAATGCCAGGCGGCTAAATAAACAACAGCTTTTGGCAACCTCTTCCCTGAGTCGCAGGCTGCTGTTCATCGTGTGATAGCTGTTGCCACTGGAATCTCTACTACAAAGGGAAAGGTCCATAAATATTTGTACAGCAAACTCCACGGAAAAAAAGGCTCCCCAAGTGCGCTCCGCACTCATTTCTCCCCGTGCGATGTAAAGATGAAAGCTAATGAGTTCTATGGAGTTTATGATAAATTAAAAGTCGGCGCTCCCCGCCCCGGCCGCGTGTTTACACGGATCTGAGCCGCTGCTCCCCAACAAAACACTTGTCAGACAGAATGAGGCGAATTTGCCTCCGGATGTGGAGGAGCTGGATTGTCTCAGGGACAAAAAAACAGATAGGATTTGATCAAATACTAATCAGGCAGCAATAATGCAGTATCCTAAAACACACCCTATTTTATCTCCATTGAAATAATGACATCTATCCAAAAAGTCCTCAAAGAAACTTGGGTTTAGGTAATATATTGTGATTGCAGCAGATAGGCAGGATTAAAATCAGGCTTGATCTTCAAAGAGAATAAGAATGTATAGTTCTGTTTACTGCACACATATTTGTATATAAAAGATATGACAAATATTTTGGGTTCTTTAGAAACCTGCATTTCTGTATTTTGAAATTTTACAGAGCAAGTGCTGGGAAAGGGATTTGACAGTCCCAGGTAATAGAAGCAAATTAGAGATTAAACTCATTAGAAATTATAAACACTCATATAGTCTGTTAAACCCCCTGACAAAACCTGGAAATTAGAAATCCAATAACGCAGCATCAATAGGGTCTTTAACGGCTGGACAGATGTTTAAACTGCGCGATGTTCGTGTCAGGAGTGAGATGGAACAGCCGGAATCGAGGTTTGCATTAAATAACACGGCATTGATGTCGGATCAGAGCATTCGTGTGAACTGGTTTGATCCTTTTTTTTGCCATTAATTTCCATTCTCCTGTTACGGTCTAGGTTTGTTGTTCATTTTGCATAGTATTAAACATTTTTCTTATTTGCAAATATGCAGATGAGGGAGGCAGCTCTGAAAGGCAGAGCAGGGCTGGGTCCGAGGGGCTGCTGACCCCCAGGGTTGCTGTTCCACAACATAAACGTAAAAACACTTTCAAATAAAATATTATCTGCAAGCTTTAATTTTTTGGCTTAATTAATTAAATTGCAGAGGAAACTATTGTGACAACAATCACTTCACTAAGAGCATTTCAGTAAATCCTGAGGAACGGGCACTGGGATAGCAAAAGCAAAATTGTTTGCGTTCCTAATGTTGGGTCTGACCTGGAAAAGATAACAAAAGAATCTGGCATGAATATGTATTTTATAGGGAGTGCTGCTGGTAAACAGACTGAATAAAAGAGAGGGGATTATTTTAAAATAGTTTCTCCTTAACTTTCAATATGTTTAATCTGATGATATGAAAAACCATCCATAAAGCAGAAACACATTCAGCCCCTACAAAATTCTGTACAGAGCAGTGAAAAGGCAGACGGATTTCAGCAGAAGAAAACAAACAAACAGCAGAAATCCTGCAAAGCTCTGGCGTCTCCCACACCCGCTGCTCTCCAGCGCCGAGATAAAGACCCAATCTGCTCATCAAACACCTCCGGGCTCGGCCATCTAATAGGAACAAATTGGCAATGACTGCCCAAGCAAGTAACACAGGCCCACTGATTTGTAGATTGATACTGATGCCTAATGATCCCCTTGGGCAGATCAATAGCAACAATCCTCATCCCTGCCTTTCTTCTTTATTGGCACGGCGGAGCAGGCGGGAGGCCGTGTGTGCACACGGGGACAGGTGTGCAGGGCCGGGGCACCAACGCCCCAGACAGCCCCGCCTGGGCCTGTGCTGAGGGCTCCCGGGCTGCCCCTCACAGCCACACTCCCCTGGGTGCGGGGCCCTGGCACGAGGTAGTAGTGCTGGGTGCCCCCAGTGTGCAGCCAGACACACACGGGCACCCGGGACCGGCCCACTGGATAATGGGAGAAAACCCAACACTGCCAAGCTGGGCTGTCTGAGAGCTGAAGGCCAGCGTGGCATTGGGTGGCACAGCCACGGGGAGGTGGGACACCGGGCACAGTCTGGCAGAGCAGGGCACACGGGCGGGTGGTTTATCCTGCTGTAACCGGGGTCTCACCTGTTCCCTCCTCTGCCTCTGAGTGCACCACAGAAGGATCAATCAGGCAATTCCAGTGCGGGGGTTTGATTCACTCACCCACGAGTCACTTTCATCTGCTTCCTCCAGCCCCACCCCTCACGAGAATTAGGGATTTTCTATTTATTTATCAATCTAGTGAATACAGTTATCCTATTAGTAAATCCTTTTAAAGTCCCTGGTAATACCTAAGAAAAACTAATGGACTTGCTTTGCATTTATTTTTTTTCCCAGTGAATTAAAGCCAGTGATGTTGTGCAGACCCACATGTGGTCATTCCCACCTCAGGGTGCTGGCAGACATCCCCAGCAGTGCTCCACTCCCCTGGAAATCGCTCTCTCTCCCTGGAATAACCAAGTATAAACCTAAGACTTGATCAGGTGTACGCAAATCACCAGGCAGGCAAACGGAGGGGAAGAAAAACGTACTACTAAGTTTGTCCTACTAAATATGAAATCTTGACCTTGCATTACCACGTGTGCCATGTCACGGGCAGCGTCCCCAGCCCTGGTGCACAGCCGGGGGTGCTGCCGTGGCCCCGCGAGGCGCGGGGAGCGCAGGCACCGGTTTTAAATCCTATTCACACCCGAGATCTGCTTTGTTCAGCAATCACCCGGCCACTCTTATTCTTCGTGGCTCTTTTATTAAAATGTGGATAAAGCAAAAGGCAAAGGATAAAATTAAATTCCATTGACTGTAAATTTCTAAACCATCCCTCCAATAAAGGATTTTCCTTTAATAACAAAAACGCCTTTCCCATCTTTTTGCCGATCTCGGCATGTACTTGCAATAAAAACGGGGCCGTGTGGAAACCTTTGTAACTTGACCCCTCTAGTGCATAAATTAATCATTTTCCAAATCCTGTCTTTTCTTTCCTTAAGTTCCCGGGCGCAGGGGTCACACCCCTGCCCAGCCCTGACCATTGCAAAATTCAAATTCCCGCTAATGATGAGAGTAATCATCGCAGTCACCATCACCATCATCGCCAGAAAGCGGGGTCCTGTTGGCCCCGACATCAATCAGCAGCACGGGGGGCACCAGCCACCCCCCTCGGTCCATTCCCTGAGTGTCCGTGTCCACCCCGCTCCGATACCGGCCTCGCACCTCTGCCGTTCCCGCTGTGGGACGGGACGGGCAGGACAGGACAGACGGGACGGGGTCTGTGCCCCCCATGTCCCCACGTCCCCCTGCGCTCCCCCGAGCCCCGCGTGGGGAGGGAGGAAGCGAGGAGGGGAGGGAGGGGAGGGGGAGCAGCCGCACGTGTGACGCGCCCGGCCGCCCATTTGCATATTCACATCAGCGCCGCGCCCACTTAAGCAGCGCGAGGCGAAGGTGTCTCCTCCACCCACCCACCCACCACCCACCTCCCACCACCCAGCTCACCTTCCCTCCCGCTCCCCACAGCCGCGCTCCCACCCAAAAGCGAGGGCGCGGGGGGCCGGCAGGAGGGTGGGCGCAGGCTGCCTTACCTCTGCTCCCGCGCTCCCAGGGATTCCCCGTGGTTCCGCCAGGAATTTTGGAGAGCCATCCTTCAAGGGTTTTTAGTTCTGTCTTTCTCTCTCTTCCTCCTCCTCCTCCTCCTCTTCCCGTGTTGTGACTGGGTTTATAAAAAAAATAAAAAAGACAACTCCATGTAAGCTCGCAGCCAGGGCACGGCGAAGTCTGGGGCTCCGGGGGGAGGGAGCAGCGGAGGGAGGGTCACAGCTCCATGCCTTACAAAAGGCAACCCAAAGCCTGGATATTTTTTTAATATCCTACACAAAACGTCGTGCACACATACACGTAAGGCGGGCGCCGGACCCGGCGCTAATTAGGTTTTTGCCAAAAACTGTCGAGGTTCAGCCTGTGACACGAATAAACGCAATGGGGCTGGGAGTTCTGAGCCCTCACCTGCTCCGAGTGTCCCCAGTGCTCAGCCCTCACCTGCCCCCAGTGTCCCCAGCCCAGCAGCACGAGGTTTTATGGGGCGCGCCGAGAGCGCCGCGACACCGGGGACCAAGGGTCAGCCATAACCACACGGCACCGACCCGGACTAGTTCATTGCAACACGAGTGGTATTTGAGGGGTATTTTTTGCACAAATTAACGTTACTATTTCACAGCTCCAGTCACAGTGGGGAAAAAGGAAAAAAAATAAATAATCAGGGTTGTGTATCCCCTTGCCAACGTCACGGAAACGGCACTGCAGTGTGCCGGGACAGGGCTCCAGGAGCACAGGCCTATTGTTCCAAGGACACGGCTTTTGTGAGCGGGGCAGCACAGCCAGGCTGGAGCAGCCTGCTCTGAGGAGGAGAAGGAGGAGGAGGAGGAGGGAAGCCCTTGCACAAGCACACTCTGCACCGCAGCCACTGCTTCACACCCTCGCATTAGATGTTTGCTGAAAATACACGGTGCACACATGTGGCACTTTTTTCCAAACATGTCATTACTGGGAATGATTAAGGGCTTCGTTGCTTCCCAGTGCAAGGTCTCGGCTCCGACTGCTGACTGATGGTTGAATTCCCCCATACACCTCGCAACGTGATTTTAGCACGAGGACCGGGGGAAAAAATGTACTTTATTAAATGTTTTTCGCACGCGTAATATTTAGGAAGGGTCAAATTTATTTTTGCAATTGGCAAAAGCAAATTTGCTCCTAAGCTGAACCGTCGCGAGTCGTGTTTCATCCCGGAATACACTTTTATGGAGAAGTTATAAAGCCCTGAAATATGTGTTGTCTCTCAGAAATGCTGGGATGCTCCATCACGGGGAGCCGAGCGGTGGGTCCGGGCGGTCCCTCCGTGTGCGTGGGGAGCGAGGGAGCGGCGGGGCCAAGGCAGACAATGGGAGCTGGAGGCAAGGAAGGAGGTAGAGGGGGGTCTGCCTGAGCCCCCCCGTCCAGGAAAACAGGTCACTCCTTATCAACTGGGTAAGCAAACGCCAAAACAAAGCGTGGGGCTGGATTTTGATGAGCCAGACAAGCTTTCTTATAAAAAATAATTTCCCTGCCTTTGTTTCTCCTCTTCTCCTTCAAAGCAAGAGGGAGAACAGGCTGCTGTGTTCATGCCGGCTTTCCTAGGGACAAAACGTGATTTTTAAGAATCTGCCCCCCAAGAATAAGTTACTTGTCCTCCCCTCCCTAAAAAAAAAAAAAGAAAAAAAAATCTTTGACAAGACTCAAAGGGTCCCTGAAATAAAGAAGAAAGAAAAACATCCAAAACATTAGACACAGAAACATTATATTTCAATATTATCATATGAATTAAATGTAATCCTTGAAGCGACTCGTCCCAGGGGTCACATATTAGGCCATTTTTTTCTTTTTTTTTTTTATTTAATAGAGGTCACCCAGGCTGAAAAGCAGAACCCAAATGAAAAGCATCTTCAATGTGGTTATAACACGAGCTGGACGAGGTCAGGCAGTGTCTTGTATGGCCTCATAAAAAATACATAACCAGACAGCCTAATAGTATTTCTTTGCATTCATTTTTGGATGGGAACTGGCGGGTGGGGGAGGGGGCTGGGAGAGGGCCACAACCGCGGGTGCATTTCCATAATGGGCAGCTTCTCCTACGTTCCAGTTAGGAAAAAAAGGAACATTCATTTTAACACATCCCTGGGTTAGCTTTAAAAAAACATCCTACAGACAATTCCTATGGCCCCTAAAAGGTGAGGGAGGGGTTTAGCATCGCCCCCTCACACACAGAAACACACATGTTCATTTTGGGCACATTACCATCATGTTTAATTGAGAGTGCAACCACCTTGGTCTTGCTTTCATCAACAATGGCTTATGGATGTTGTTATTTGTCCATACACACACCCAGGCTGATTAATTTGAATTATTTCCCTTCTGAAGAGAAGCAGAGGAACACCCCATTCTGAGATGTCCCTTTATCTGCACTCAGTGGGGAGGGGTCCGCCCAGCACCAGGATTTACACAGGTCTTGGGTGGGAGAGGGGGCAAGAGAAAGGCAAAGCGTAAAAGGCGAGGAGGGAGGTGTGTAAATAAAAATAACCAGTGCTAAAAATGCCGGGTGAGAAGAGAATCTCTAAATCTCGGCTCCCTTCCCCCTCCCCAAATGCTGCCTGGAGCCGGGTGACCCTGCGGAGAGCGGAGCCGCAGAGGTGACCCGATGCTAACCAGCCTGTTAGAACTAATAAGGTGTGCGCCTAAGCCAGGGGCTGACACTGGGGCATTGTGGAAATAACTCTCCTTGTTATTGCCCATCCTCAGCTTGAAATTTACTGCTCCTTTGCATTATTAAAGAGACAGCTTGCGTGCGCGATGGGGGAGAGGCTGGGCAGGAGGAAGAGCCGCACACGCTTTTTTAATGGTATGTTTGTGCTCTCTCTAGTCTTTAGATTCCGATTCGGAGCATTAAAGCATGCTGGGTTAATAGGTTGCTATTTATTATTTGAATAAAATCTCGTTCATAAAAATAAAAAAATTTCCTTTTTCCCTCCATGGCAAATGGTCAGAAAATGGGAAACATGTGAAACGTCTCAGAGAAGGTCAGGCCGAGGCCTTGTGGGACAAACCCGGCCCCAAACGTTTCCAGTAGCACTGCTCTGCATTTACATCAGATGTGAGCAGAGCTGAAAACATCCCAACATGGTGGATAACAGGGACTGCAAGATGGAAACACAAAGGCACCCGCTGCAGCGTGGGTCCATCCCCAGCAGGGCCATGGGAAGGGTGTCAGAACACACGGAATCATTGGGGGATTCCGCATTCCGTAAATATGGAGCTGTTTGGCATCAGCAGCTGTAGCGAAAGGCAGAACTCAAAGATGGACATGGGAGGAAGAATCTGGTGTTTGTCTCCATCCCTGCTCCCACAACTCCCCTTCCCCCTCCTCCAGCACCCATGCTCCACCCGCTCAGTTGATTCCCTCAACATTCCCAGGATAACGGGAGGAATTCCCCAGAGTGGTTCCTGCCAGGTTCTTGCCAAGGAGGCAGAACATCAACTCCACTATGTACATTTGACCCTGAGAGATCAGATTTTACAGAAACTGAGCTGAGCTACTCTTTCAGATGCTTTTGCCATCTCTGAGCCAGTTTTTATGGACAGGCATTTTCAACTTGATCCTTGAGGGGCTGGAGAGCCTGTTTGGTGCTGGCCAGGGGCATGGACAGAGCACACAGCTGCCAGGGGAGCCCCCCAAGAATTAGGACTCAAGTATTATTAATTTTCTGCAGAAAAGCGGCTGAGTGCACGTGGGAGACATCACTGAGAATGGGGATCAATGATAAATAACATCCTCAAGGTAAACACAGAACGGGATTGAGCCATTCATGGCAACTGGCCGAGCCAAGGGCAGCTTCCGACCGGGCTGAGCCAAGGGGGTGGGTGGTTTATTGTCAGGGATTCCATGGAATCAGCTACTGGAGGGATTTGAGAGAATTCTTAAGAGCACATGAGAGCCACAGCAATTCTTGAGCTGTCCAAGGCAACCGGTTTTCCTGCATGTTCAGAGACAACCCATTCTTCTGAAAGGTTAATGTGGGCAGCTGCTGGGAAGACCTGGGATGACAGCAGGAATCAATGATGGAAATGTGATGAAATACATATAACTGCCATCACACACTGTAAGAGTGTAAATATATATATATATATATACACATACACACACACACACACACACATATATATATACATGGTCCTGAACATTCAGGGACCAGAGAGCAGTTCTGAAAGCAGGGTGGGGTTTGAAATGAGACCCAGAGCAAACATGAACATGTGGTGGAGAACAGGTTGGGCACCAGGAGGAAGATGCAGTGTCTTTCTCGGCTTGTGCTCTCGGAGAGCTGGTGCGTCCCACAGCACCTCTGAACAGGTCCCAGTCTAAACATGTCCATCCCTTCTGTTCCAAACCACCCTCCCCCAAGCACAGAACCAGTGAGGGTCAATGTGACATCAGTGCACAGAGGAGGCTGAAACACTAAATGTCGCTGTACATTTGGGGGAACAAATTACAGACAAAAAGCTCAAGAACAAGGGGTAACTGCCAGCTAAGGCAAGGAAACGAAATCCAGGCTGATAGTGCCAAATATAAACAAGGAATTAAAACTGATACCTGGAGAAGAGACAAACCAGAAGCCTCACTGCCCCCTCTCAGTTATTCCCTTCCTGGCATCCTGGTTTTGTGAGTCAACAGAAGCAGCCAAATGAGTCCTATCAGCATCTGAATGTACAGATATTACCAAATCCTCTGTGCCCAAAGGATAAAGTAACTTTTATCAACACACTGTTAAATGGCTGGATTTGCCTACATTGTATTTCATCATTTTTGCATATGCACATTTTTAATCCTATCCCCCCTAAAAGGAGTAATAACAGCAAGAAACGTGATGCTCCATATTTTAGTTGGAATATCGAAACGTTTTAGAGTAAAATCAAAGGTGTGAAGACTCAGAGGACTGTGTTAAGCAGCTCTTTTGCTCAGCCTTCAGGTGATAAAGCTTAAGTAACGAGTGTATTAGAACCGTGACAACACTCCACTGGATTTAAAAATACAATTTTCAGAACTGATTGCCAAACTCTGATCTCAGGAGCATGCCCATTTTTTTCAGTCCTACCAGCTGATCCCACAGAAAGTACTATTTCTCCTTATAAAACTGGGCAAAGTCAGGCAGCCAGAGAGGAGTGGTTTGACTGGAGGGTTTCTAATCCTCTGCAGCTCTCACAGTAACATCGTTGTGAAGGGACATCAAAACCACAATTATAAAACAGCCCAAATTATTCCTTACATCATGGGCTGTATCAGTTCCCCCATAAAGCCTAGCAGTGTTTACCTGCCTCATGTTTCATTCTGTACCTCTTCTTTAAACTTTTCAAGGATTCTCTTGCCATTTTGGCTTCTCTGAATAACACAGAATCCCAGAATGGTTTGGGTTGGAAGGGACTGTAAAGGTCATCTCATTCCATCCCCTGCCATGAGCAGGGACACCTTCCACTATCTCAGGTTGCTCCAAGCCCCATCCAACCTGGCCTTGAACACTCCCAGGGATGGGGAAGCCACAGCTTCTCTGGGCAACCTGTGCCAGGGCCTCACACCATCCTCCCAGGGAAGGATTCCTTCCCAATATCTAATCTAAATCTACCCTCCTGCAGCTTAAAGCCATTCCCTTCACATGTTATTAATCTAAAATCTGCTTCTCCTACCCTTCTGGTCTCTAACACACTTGCAGTTGTTGGCTGAGAGGCCACATTGTCCATGTGGATTTGCACTGGACAGAGAGAAGGTGGATTCTGCTCAGAGTATCAGCACATTCAGAATAAACACGTTCTCATTCTTAAGTTTCCAATTCTATGGATGTGCCCATCTGCAGAGCACAGTCAGGCCAGGACCACACCAGACAGGAGGCCGTGACCCCACACTCCTGTGCTGCCCTGCACCCCCACAGCGCTTCTGCCGGAACCCAGTTCTGCCCTCCCCTGCTCCCCAAATATCCCAGTAACCCACAACCACCTAAAACAGCTTCCAAGTACCAGAAAATCCTGTAACTTTTGTTATATCCATAACAAACATACAGGTGCATTTTAAGGCATTCTTCTGGGAATCAGAATACCCGAATGTTTGCACAGGACAGGAGTCACCTGCGCAATTTTCCAAGTTTATTTTCGCAGTTATTAAAAAACAGCTCACAAAGCTTTTAGCATCCAAACTCTAATACCTAAATATATGAAGCCTCTGCACGTGTCCTTTGAAAAGTTCTGAAGGGGCTTTGGTTTTTCGTTCGTTCTGCTTTTAGTGCAGAACTGTTACAAAAGACCAAGGTCCCCACGGTGAAGGCGTGGTCCTGCCCCTGGACACGCCAGCTGCCTCCTGGGCTGCGGATGGTTCCTTAATCCTTCTGCAGTGCGAGGACAGTAATTCTGCTCTTCCATGACTCATCTGCTTTAGCTATTTAAACTAAAACTCCACAAGACAGGGAGTGAAATTTTAGCTCCTCACACCCTGGTGAGTTTGGCTCACTCCTCAATCAACACAAAGGGGCGGTTAAACGAGTTCAGGTGTCTGTGTGGTGAAATCCTGATCTGGGCTGTGGTCTCTCAATGCTTTTAGAGTGCTAAGAATAAGAATGTGGCAGCATATCCAAGACTACACTGCAGCCACAGAAATGTAAGGGCTCCGTTTTCAGTCATCTGAATGCTGCCAAAACCATCTACCCAGAAAAACACACCCCGGCAGCCTTCCAGGCTGGGGGATCGGGAAACGCTTCCTCGTCTCCACTTACAGCCAGAGGTACTGCACTGGTGTGGAAACCACAGAGCAGGAAAGCAGAGAGCACACCTGGGATTTCAACCTGCAGAGAGCTGAGTTAGAAGTGAGAGCTGCAGAGAAGCGAAGTCCAAAGGCAGCTGCCCCGGAGGGAAGCTGAGGTCTTTAAGTGAGGGAGGAGGGAATGGGGGAGCCCTGGGGTACTTCAGTGCCAGCACAGCCTGGGCAGGGAGGATCCTCCGGCTCCCAGGAGGCTCCTACAGGAGCAGCTGGCAGTTCTCCATGGAATAGAGAAGGTCCTGGAGAAGATCTAGGTCCCACCAAAGGAAGCCTATGGATCATTAAATAAATCACTAAATCTGGCTACAATTGAGAGTGATGTGGAAGAACACACTGAAATTCCCTGTGATGAGATTTGCTCCTTTTTAGGCTTTTTCCAGGAAGATATTTGTTGTTAGGGGAAAATGAAAAATATTCAGGTTTTTTTGCTAAGGTCATCCTACAACTCTAAGCTGCTGTAAGCATAAAAATCTGGTTTCTGAACCTTAAAAGAATTAAAATTTCAACCCCCATAAATGGTCAATTAATGCAGAATTAATTGATTTTTTTGTTGCTGTTGCTTACGAATTTAGGAATCATGTTACGATTTAACTATTAAGAGAGGGAGTGAGTGTGCTAATGTTTTAAAATCACTTTAAGATCTAAAATATTCTACATCATCTTGATATTAGTGTTATTCCGTTTTCCTAAAGGATGGGGGTGTGGCTCTGCACTGCAAAAGGTGCAGAATAATTCTCATTGGATTTCTTTAACAAGCTGAGGCTCCATTAATAAAAATAAAGGCATGAACTTAAAACATACCCAGTTGTAACTCCCCAAATGCCTTTAATTTGGAATAAGGACGTCTTTATTTTATTTAGTTTAGTGGTTTTTGAAGTTAGGACCAAGAAACCGCTGCCCAGTAATGGAATTCCTTCGAGTCACCTTACACAACCACACAGAGCTGACTCATTCATAAATTTTACTGTTTAATGGAATTCTAGAGACTAAAGTTAAGGAACCAGTGGTTTGGAGAAGTTAAACTAAGCCAAAAAAGCCAATTATTCCGGATGGAGTGATCCATGAGTAGAACTGTACTGGTACAGGAGGTGTAACCTTCCTGTGTAAACAGGTCCTGAACAGCTCTAGTCCTCCTGAAGCTCAATGGCACTTGTGTTCCTAAATCAGATGCTTTTGGAACATTCATCCATTTAAAAGATTTTAAAAAAAAATAGAGAAATAAAAGATTGTAAAAATATCTGGGTGAAAATTTGGAGTCTGAAGCCATGAAACTGAACTTACATCCTTCTGTTTCCAGCTTGTTCCCCGCCTCCCCCGGCCTGCCCAGGGCCTGCACATATATCACACAGGGAATAAACAAAATCTCTCCCAGGGGGATCAAGAGGGGCATTGTGAGAACAGACAGTCCATTAAAAATTATCTGCAACTCTTGTGCCCCATCTTTAAACCAGAGAGCAAAAACCCCATTCCCTTTACCAGCAGCTCACTCGTGAAGGTGCCAGCTGACAAGTCTCATGCACTATGAAAGAGATGTTCCTACAGACTCCAGGATTATTCCTGGAATTGTAAATACAGAGGGGTGTTGGCACCGTGACTTTAACAAAAACACAAACTATACACACAGCGCAGACGTTCTGCTGCACAGTTTAGATTTAAGCTACAAACTGGTGGCATCAGGAGAAGGCAGTTTTTATACAGAGACATGAAAACATATACAAAGAACATGTGCTCCAAAATAACCCAGCGCTGGGCCCAGCCCACCCCTGGCCGATGGTTTGTGTCTGTTAAGTGAAACAGGATCAGCCCAGCTCAGCTGCTCCTCAGTGAACTCCTCGGCCGTGGATCTGAGAACTGGGACGGCTCACACGGGGTTCCTGGGACTGCCACCTCTGGATCCGCATCCAAGACCTCAGTTTGAAAGTGGGGAGCTTGGAGGAGGAACAGCTCAACTGGCTCCAGTTAATTATAACTTAAGAGATGTTTTTCTTTCAGAAGAATTCAAAACCTCCGCTGGTTTTCAGCAGAACTGTGGGTTTTGCCAGGTGAGCTGAACTCGTCTCTCCGTCGATCACAACTCTGTTTGTGATTCCGACCCCACCACCACCACCAGCTTTGCTCTCTGCAATGCCCCTGAGAAGGAATTATCCCAAATGTCACCACTGCTCTACTTGATATTGCCAGCTCAGTGTCTCTGCAGGCAGCAAAAACAGCTGGACTCTCAAATACGATTTTGAATTAATGAAATTTAATTATTTGAATTAGAATCATTCTCTTCACATTTTTATACTCTGTGTTTCATTGTTAAATTCAGATTGGAAAATACAGTTTCATTTGCTAGTTCTATACCCTCCTTTTCTACCCTAAATTTGGGATAGGCCATTTAGAAAGGAGAATGAGTTTTTACAGAAGGCACAAAGAGTAAAGGGAATATGGGTTTAGCACCAAATAACTCCCATCTGGAAGTCTGAAGACAGGGCTTCAGGAACTTCCACCTTTTATTTAACCTGCTTATGCTGATTACAGTTCCAAAGTACACAGACACAGTACTTTTTAAAGCTACAAAAAGCATTGAAAACTGATCATAAGAAAGGATTTAGGGGTTCTCTTCTCACTCCAGGCCCTTGCCCAAAGTCCCTCTCTGGCTTGTTCTTTACTGTGGGAAAACAAACACCTGGTGGTGAAGCAAAGCTGGAAGACGGCTCAAATGAGAATCCAAGGACACATTTCTTATCACAAAGGTGATTAATCTCTGGGAAATATTAGGGGAGGAGGGCTTGATTCTCCATGTGACAATTTCAATCCCAAATTGAGGCCACTCTTGAGCAGAAGTCTCAATATCTACTTTTGGACTAGAAAAATCAGTAATTAAGAAAAACTCCAAGGATAGAGAGTTCATGCAGCCCAAGACCTCCTGGCTTTAAATTCTATGGGGGGGAGGGAAAGAAAAAGAACCAATCCCAAAAATACTGTCAGAGCAGCCTCATCAAGTCAAAACAAAGCATTCCCGTGACCACGCACTCTGCAGCACTCAGGGTACTTCTTTTCCCTTTTTCTTGGCACTAAAGTACCACTGGCCAGAAATACAGGGTCTGGAGTGTTCACCTGCCATCTGAAGGGTGAAGCAAGACTTTTAAATGTTTTCTTTGAAGCACAATTCACAGTGAAGATTTGGGCTGAAACCGCATCCGTATGCCGAAGGCCAGCAGGGAAAAAAGCCATAGAAACATCACTGTAATATCCCAAACTCAATAATCAGTTGTCTCCGAACAGAGAAGGGTGTGGGCACAGGGAGCACGAGGCACATTTCCTACCCCAAGGCTCGTCAGGAAAATCAGGGACACAACACGGAACGCAGAGCTCGCTGCGGGTGTTCTGCCTTCCCAGAAGACCCAGCTCAGCCCGGGGGTTGTCCCTGTCCATGTCCTCCCCACTGGTGCCCTGCAGCACTGCGTGGCACCAGCACCATTCCCACCAAATCCGATGGCCATGGCATTGCCAGCCTTTGGCAGTGGGACAGGACGGCCCCTCACCCGGTGAGCACCTGCCACCAGGCAGCTTTTCCATCCCCTGCACCCCGGAATGCCAGGAATGAAAGCGCCCAGGTTTGAATTCATTTTCATCCTTATCAGCTCAGAAGGAAGCAGAGAAAAGAGCCTCGCTGAGGAGCTTTGTGCTCGCAGCCACCGCGCGGGTTGGGTGAGGACATGCTGGGAACGTCTGCTGAAATATCTCTTTTTAAATGAGGGAAAAAAGGTGGGGGGCTTTGAAAACAGGTTTAGTGTCCCAATGAAAGCATGACAGCAACAATTTATAATTTCCTGCTGCCCAGTGCTCTCCATATTTCTCCCTCGCTGCGCATCCCTCCTCTCCCTCTCCCCCCACGTCCATCCTCCATTTCCCGATAACTCCATCCCGCCTCCCGTGAAATGGTGGCGAGCGCAGGGAAGGGAGGAAGAGAGGGAGGAAGGAAGGGGCTCCGACGGGGAGGGCAGGGGAAAGGGAGAGATTGAGAGAGCCAGAGAGAATGTCAAAGCTCAAGTCTGGCATTTGCCTATTTAAATTCAATCACGCAGCCCTCGCCGGGCTGGAAATGGATGGCCTGCGTTATGAATTTCTGATCAGACGGCTGATAGGTTATGAGCGGGGACGTAATCCCATTGAGGAAGGCTTTTTTCCCAAGCAAGGGCAAGCAATAACTGCCCTTCCGAGATGGCTCTTTGCTTTGCCCTTTTTATAATTTTTTTTCCTTTTCTTTAAAAAAAAAAAAAACAACCAAGTCCAAATAAGCATTTTTATGATGATAAATGTGTAATAATGATTCATTCTGCCTGCGTCTGAAATGGGAGATGCCTTGGTGGAGCAGACATGCGCTCAAAATAAACTGCCATATTTTTTCTTTTTTAAACCTAATTAGAATTCTCTCCTTCGCTCAGCTCATTTTGTACCAACACTAGTGATCTAAAAAGAAAGTGAAAGGAATGAACACATGCATTGAGACCGGTATTTTTAATACCCTGCAGGGTTTTTAATGTTTTATAGTTTGCCTTTTTTAACATGATGTGTTTACATAAAAGGATACAAAAAAATTTTTTCTTCAAATGGCAAGAACTGCTGGCACACAGTGGGACAAGCCAGAAATTAGTGTAGAAGCTGATGTTTTCTTACACCTACCATGTGACATCATCGTGTTATAGCGAGTTAATCAGAAGAGCTGAGGGCATCAGCGGGTTTGCAGTACCACACTCAGCAGTGAGGGAGAGCACGTGCTGCTGTGGTGGTGCCAGCCAGGGGCCTCTAAGGCTTCACACAACCTTTGTACTCTCCAAAAGCACAAAACAAGGTGTTTGCTGCTTAAAATCAGGATCTATGTGCTGAAACAAGATTTGTCCCAGTCTGTGAGGACTGGAACCAGCCCTGGGGAGAAGGACCTTGGACCAGGGCTGAGCTAACAGCGATCACACTAAGGGCTGAAGCTTCTGGAAATAATCCAAAGGTAAAAAATACTGTCTGAGGGCACAAGGGATAGAGGGAAGAGCAGAGAAATATCTCAGTGTTGGTGCCAAATAGGAACTTGCTCTTGGAGCTGCATCTCTGAATGAATTTTGAAGTGCAAAGAAAATGGAATCATGGAATGATGGAACGGTTAGGGTGGGAAGGGACCTTAAAGCTCATCTGGTTCCACCCTCTGCCATGGCAGGGACACCTTCCAGTAGATCAGGTTGCTACAAGCACCATCCAACCTGGCCTTGGACACTTCCAGGGATGGGACAGTCACAGCTTTTCTGGGCAGAAAGTCCCCTGAGAGCTGGGATTTAGGAACCACCTCCCAGGCAGAAGCTGCACGCAACTTTAGTCTCACAAATGCAACCCCTTCAGCAGAGCCAGGCTACCGAAGTACAGACTTTTCATGTTTTTCCTCATTGTGATCAAATGCTGGATCATCAGCTAAAAAAAGGAGCGTTGTGGGGAATGTCTCAGGTGTGCTGTGCCATGAGCCAACAGCCCATGGTGCCACCTGGGAAGGACGGCACGGGCCGAGGGGGGAGAGGCTCTGACAGCTCCTGACACAACAGCTCCTGACACAACGGCCTGCTTTTCCCTTTTACATTAGTACATTAAGTTCAATTTGCCTATGCTGAATTGCCAAAGTTCTATGCACGAAGAGAAAATTGTAAAAAAGTTATAAAGTTATTTTTTTCCCTTCTGACAACACTGAAATTGCAGAATTTCTGAATTGCTGCATACCCAAAAGAAAGGTCCCAGGAAACCTCTGCACTGTAAAGGGGTGTTTTTCCTGAGGAACACAAAAAGCTGATGATCCAAGTGGTTTATTGCTCTCACATGCCTCAAACAGTTAATTTTGCTCAGTATCCTCACACAAATGGGCCAGAAACCTACAGCTGATAATTATGAAATAGTGTGGCCACTGGGGAGTTCCCTTCCCATCACCATTGGTTAGGGATCATCTTATGTCCTGGAGCACTCAAATTTTGATTATTTAATTGAAATTACATATATTAGCATGGGTGTTCTCATTAGCCATAAAATAAAACATCTAATATTTTCCATCTTGTTGCATCAACATCTGGTGGCGATGAACTCCGAGGGCTGCGAGCCCAGAATGTGAAAATATCACTGTTTAAATTTGTCACCTCTCAGTGTCACTGCCTGGATTCTTGCATTAGGAAAAAGGAAAACCAAAAGGAAGGGGTGGGAATGAAGAACTGCTTATTTGCTTTCTTTATCTCCTTTTATATCATATGCAGAATAAAAAATTTGCTTTAACTGAGGTGGAATTGTCAATTATCCAGCAAATCACAGAATTTATTTTCAATTAAAGTTTCTAACTATCTTCCATTACCAGATCTTAAACCCCAGTGTTGATATTCTCCTTCAGTTCCCAGGACTGATGAGTTCCCAACGACCAAGTAAAATTCCAGAAAGATTATTTTTTTTATTATCTGTGTTCTAATCAAATATGGGAATTCCTAAGCTGGTGATTACAGCAGTGCCACTTGTATTTGCAATCTCTGCTTTGCATGTTTATTTGAAAAATCAAAAATAGAGTATAGCTAAAGAAGGAACCTACAATAATAAAGCATCTTCTCGCAAAAAGCTTTGAGTGGTTTCTCTAACTTATCATTAAATTTAAACTCATTTTTCCTGGATTTCACTTCTGCAGTTAATAACTTTTATACAGCCATCCTATAATTACATTAACAAAAAAGTAAATTTCCCCTATTTCTCACCACATTACCGGTATCAGAGCGTTAATGGCAAATTAACCAGTAATCCTGCAAATTAAGTCAACTCATCTTCCACTGATAGGGCAGGAATTTGCAATTTAGGCGGGTTGGGAGTTTTCAGTGGTCTTTTAACTATTATCAAGCTTCTGCTTTTCCCAGTGTACCAGTAAAACCCACACAGGAGCCATTCCCACGTTCTAATCACCATTCAGCTCTTTTTATTTGTTTCCTGGAGTACAGCAAACAAGGCACTGCTCCAGGGGAGAGCGGGCCCAGCCACTGTGGACACTGGGATTGTCGGGGCGAGGTGGTGACACACCAAGGACAGTTGGTGACCACGAGCAGAGCCAGCACAGCACAGGCTGCTCCGGACAGGATGGCTGGTAAGTGGTTTTCTCTTACATCACCCTAGGCAGTGCACACCCTCAGTGCCTCAGTCATGTCCATCCCATGTTATCCTCAAACTCAGGTGCCATGGAACATGTCAGTGGAAGAACCACCTCCACCAGACTCTCCAGTCCCGGGCAACCACATCAAAGCCATTAGTGCAGGAGAGCTTGTGCAACATCTATTTCATAGAATTATGGAATGGTTTGGGTGGGAAGGGACCTTACAGCTCATCTGGTTCCATCCCCTGCCATGGGCAGGGACACCTTCTGCTAACCCAGGTTGCTCCAAGCCCTGTCCAACCTGACCTTGGACACTCCCAGGGATGGGGCAGCCACAGCTTCTCTGGGCAACCTGTGCCAGGGCCTCATCACCCTCACAGAGAAGAATTCCTTCCCAATATCCAATCTAACACTGTCCTCTGGCAGTGGGAAGCCATTCCCCCTTGTCCTGCCACTCCAGGCCCTTGGCACATGCCCTGTAATTCAGCCCCACCTATGGTGTGGTAGGATCCTCACCCAACCTTCAGTGCTCCGGAGCCAAGGAGGGGAGGGACAGCACAAACTCAGCATAAAATGAACAGAATTTCAATAGCAACAGTCAAAGACATATCTTTGGAATATTAGATTTATGCAGTGGGAAGGAACCATCAAAACCATTCCATTTCAGAAATATAAAGGCTTCCTGAGCTAGTGAAGCACAACAGAAACACTCAGTGATAAAGGACATCACAGCTCTTTATAAACTGAACCGGTGGTTTCCCAAATTTAATATGCATGAACAGTGCATGTGAGTCCTCTTAAATCCAAGTACCAAACCCTGCCTGTTTAATAAATCTCACCAGTCCTCCACTATTAGACAGGGGATTAAAACTAATCTATCAATCCCAAAACCAAGCACAGAGTGGATTAAAATGCAAAACACATGAGAGTATGAAGATGCTTAATGCTAAATAACAAACATTTCAATCACAGAAATCATTTTTATCTTCTTGTTTATGCTAAGTAGATACTATTAGGCTTAATATCTGTATTAACACAAGTGGGGGAAGAAACAGTTTTAAGGAGACCTAAATACTTGAATGCTGCTGGATTGCCTGCGAGCAGAAGCTCTTGCGGTGGGAGTGAGCACAGCCCGGTGTTTAAAATCCTGTTTACTCTCTCAGGCCAGCTCAGTGGTGCTTGACCTTTTTCCTATGTTTTTAACCCAAAGCAGAACACCCAGAGGGTCCTGACAAAGCCAGAACTTAAACCTGTTATTTGCATTGTAACATCTGAATATCCCATTTCCCCAGCTCTGGTGTTGCCACGATGTCGGTCTCACACCGATGGAGCTGTGTGGGCTCCAAAGATGGAGCTCCTTGTGCCTGTATGAAAAGGGAATGACCAAATGTGACTCACACAAGGGTTCCCAGTTCAGCCAACAACTGACTTTGTCATTGTCACTCTGAATTCCTGGCAATGGGATGATCCCCCTTTCTGGCAGGAAGTTATCCATCTACATCTGCGTTTGTCCATCTGCCTGGTGGAGATAAGGATTTGGGAGCACTGCACCCAGCTGTGGTAGGGGAAGGCACTTGGCATGTTCCTTCAGCACTCTGAGTGCTGGGAAACGGCCAGTGTTTGCCTGGATTCACCCGAGAGCATCCCAAATCTGCAGAGCTGCTTATTCCTGGGTATCCGAGCAAAAACTACCCACTGAATCAGAGGAGTCGTAAGATTTGAGATGAAATAAAATCCACCAGGGATCTGTGTGAGGTCAGCACCACCCACACCTCTCTCGTGGGCACACCGGGCTGTGAGGGGACGGCAGCAGAGGTGGGGCTGGTGCATGAACCCCAGTACTGTCCCCAGGAGAAGGGCTACTGAGGAGTGGGAGCGCAGCCTGGGAGGGGGAGAATGGCACACAACAAGTCCAGGCCATCTAGCTGGAGAGGGAAATCTGGCAACAGGAAAAAAGAAAGGAACAGCCAACCTCTGCTCTCCCCTCAACAGCACTGATGTACAATGATGGTTATTCATCCATGGGGCCTTGGTTTTGGTGTGGCAAGAGGCTACGGTGCCATTTCAGCTGGAGAACACTGGAAAGTTGCATTATTCCTGTTTAGCTTTGCCTGGGTGGCGAAACACTGTTTCTGACGTGTCGTCATTCACTATGACTAAGTCCTTCACTCCCTTAGGGAAGCTTGAAATACAGAAGCAATACAGAGGCACATGATTTTTTCTAAGGTTGAGACAGTTAAATAACAGATTTCTGCTGTCCTAATCTTTTAATGTTATCAGAAATCACAAATTCAGGAAAAGAAAAAGGGAAGGATGCAGCAGTTTGAGTTTCTCCATGAACTGGAAGCAGGTGTATTTCATTTCAGAGGAAGGGAAGGAACCCAAGGCAGCACCTGCCCCTCAGCCCCTCTCCAAGAGGAATCCCTGACCACAGCCCAACTCTTCCCTGCTCATCCTCCCCCTGTCTGTGTCACCTCGACACCAGCAACACCTCGGATGTGCAACGACACCAGAACAGCAAAAAGCACCAAATGGAGGGATGTACAAGGCAGCGCTTCTCCGTGTCCCTCTGTGCCACTCCCCGGGCTCGGGAGCTGAGCATACGGACACGGAGATGCTCCGGGTCCTCCCTGTCCCCTCCAGGCACCCCAGCCTTTCCTCTGCCCCTTTTCCCATTGGGGGTCAGCATCGCTCTCCAGGAACTGGCAACCCCCAAATGCCCAGAGTGGTTCAGTTCTGGTCTTCAGAGGCATTCCCATTTTCCCCACTTCATCTAACACTCAGTGCCCACAGTGCCAAAGAGGAGGTGACAAGTGAGGATCATCACACGTGAACAGCTCACGAGTGTTGGTAAAAGCTGTGCAAAATAAATCAATGACTTTATCATTAGTAATTGTGGAAGAAGTCATTATACTGCCATTTGGAGTGAGGAAATACCTTGGACAATGGCAAAATACCTGCAAAAAAAATTAGTCTGTAGCAGCATAGGGAGCAAAGAGACCCATGGGCAGGAGGAGGGGAAGGAAAATGGTGCAGAAACTGAACCAACACAGCAGCTCTGTGTCAATGGGAGGTGTGTAAAACCCTATCCCGCTTCTTCCACTTGGTTCCCAGTGGTACAGGAGGGAAGGGGAAGGGGAAGGGGAAGAGGCCTACAACACACATCTAGTCTGAGCCACCAGACACAGGCTGAATGACTGGGGCAGATCTGCCCCTGTGCAAGTCAGGTCCAGTACTGAGACTAAACTTCATCTATGAGAGAACCAAGGTCTGGAGCAAAAGTACTTGTGTCAGTAGATCAGCCATATTCCCCTCTCAGTCTCCAACTGCCATCTTCCCATCCCTGAGCATGTGTTTGGGGCCCAGCTGCCCCACGTGTGTGGTTTGGGTACCGCTGTCAGTAAATCACATCACTGCTCAGAAATCATCCACAGCCCTCCCGGGACCTGGACCAGCCCTCCCTGAACTGGGCTCGCTCTCCCAGCCAGGGCTGCCCTGGAACAAAGAGGGGCTGTTCGGCGGATCAGAGCCCTGGAAGTGTGCAGAGGTTTATAAGATTAATTCTTATCTCTCTGGGCAGTGGGTCAAGTCAGAACCGTCATTCAACGAACTCTACGGATAATCTCCCTTTATTACTTTCAATCAAACTAAGTGTCTGCAATCTGCAGCACGGTCACTAATTTAGTGAAAGAAATTACCTGTAGAGCTCGATTATATAATAGACGAAATATAAAATAGTCTGGGTAAGCAGCCATTCAGCTTTTACATCTCTCCCTGCAGAGCAAAGCTGCTCCAGCCTGGTTGTGGCCGCACCCGCAGCTGCTCCAGGGGGAAATTGCCCAGAAAGGAGTGGACAGTGTGTTTGTCCACTGCCTAATTAAAGTAAGAGAAAAAGAAACTTGTGGTTTGGGCTATAGTTGGCATTAAATCTAAAAATTTGCTGTTTGCAAATATTTAACAAATGTGTTTTGTGAGAAATCAGATTTCCAGCATATTCCGGTTAATGGAATTCTGCTGCAGCCCCTGGACAAAACAATGTAAAGCTGCCTGGCTTGTGGAAATCATTCTCCTCCAGTGATGGATAATATAGCATGAGGTTTGCCTTGGTTTGATTAATTTCAGAATATTGCAGAGAAGCTGCATAATCCCTAAGATAGCAGAGAGAAGGAGGAAGACACGACGGAGCGGGATAAAAGCGCGTGGTAACGAGCACAGGCAGTTTCATACATACATTAGATAGATATTATATAGATATTATAGCAAGGCTCACAAACTGAGGGGGGTGGCCAGTAGCCACCACAATAAAGGTCAACACTGAAAGCGAAAACCCACTAAAGATTTCCACGGCTATGACCAGAGACAGAACACAAACAGAAAATTCCCATTTCCTTTTGCTGTTCACAACAGCCATTATTTATACAAGCCCTGAATATGGAAAAGGCTCTGACAAATTTACAGTGGGGTTTGGATGGATGAGGATGACGAATGATGGATGAGGGAGGCAGAGGATTCCCTTATTAAAGCATCAAATCTTTCCCTAAATATCAAACAGACATCTCAGCCTCAGCCACTTGGCTCATATTAAAGGAAGCAAAATAAAACAAGGAAACAAACCAAGGAAGTAAAATTTTGCCTCCTGATAAAAACTGGAAATTTGTCTTCCATTATACACAATTTCCACTACATAACTTAGTCAATTTTATTCTGTATTTTACACCTATCTGAAAGATTCATTTATTTAAAAAAAAAAAAAAAAGACAAACACAAAACACAACACCCCAAAACCTCAATGAATTTCAGTACAAATCAAGCAATTGGTGTAATGACAGAACTACCCTGTTTAGCCATCTGGGGAAACAGCTGCAGCCCCCCAGTCCCCACAGCGCTTCCCAGTGTCCCCAGCAGAGCCACCACCACAGGGGAGGACTGGTGGGAATCCAGTGGGATCCTGGTGGGTGCTGAGCAGGCTGAGCCCAGGCGGTGCCCGAGCCTGCAGCCATATCCTATCAACATGCAGTGGGAATTTATTAACTTCAACCCGTCTGCTGCCTTAAAACCCACCCCTTCCCCTTTCCCATTACACCCAAGACAAAAAAAGGAGCAAAAATAAAGAAACACAGTGGTGTGAACAAGGCCAATCCCACCCAGGGCTCTCCAAAGTTCTCCAGAGAAATCGGCACCAACAGCTGACTTCCCTTTTGACCATCATGGATGCTGGTGGCCACGTACCCCTGGAGCAGCTGACACTGGGAGCAATATGAGGGAAAAGCATTGCTCCAAATCCTCCCCTCCAGCCCGCAGGTGGGCAGTGGCTGTTCTGATTTCCAGGCATGTTGCTGGTGCGCACACGGGAGGCACGGCTTCTGGAAGGTAGAAAGCAGCAGGGATGGTGAATGCACTATGGCTTGAAGGCAAGTAGTTACCAGGATGGAAAAGTAGGATTGATAAAGCTGGAATATCCATGTCAGAAAAGCCAGAACACAGGGATGATGGGTAATATGGGAAAATAACATGTAATAAATGGGAATTGAGCGTTCTCAGCTGCAGTGTACAGTAGTGACCATCCTACTGCCAAACTAATAGTGCACAGTTAGAGGTGGTTCATAGCAAACTGCCAGGAATGACCAGGGATACAGAAAATCTCTTGTATGATCAGAATGAAAGACCTTTTTTTCTAACCTTAACTAGGTAATAAATAAGAGGAGACATAACAACAGCAATAAGATAACGAACAACCTGCAGGGGGTAGATCAGCTGCTTCTGGGCCATCTTATACCACAAGTATCTGGGCATCCTCCATGAAATTCAAAGGTGATGCATTTGAAACCAATCAGGGGAATTTCTTTCCACAAATGCAAATTAAACTTGGGGACTCCCTGACACAGAACACAGCAAGCAGAGGAGCACAAACAGATGCAAAAATGGAGGGGACGCTTCTGCTAATATTGAAACAATAAAGAATTATAGTAGTTAATGGTAACAATTTAAAAAAACCAAAAAACTGCCTCATAGAAGTTGTGGTTTAATTCCCTTTCTAACTATAGGCAGCCAAGAGGGAAACAGCACATGGGCAGGCAGTTGCACATGTGGAACTCGATGTTTCTTTTCCGGATCATGTGGTCCGTGAGGCAGGACAGTGCTGGGTTAGGGGGAAGCAGCAGGTGCTGTCAGCTCCCCAGGTGGGGTTTTCTCAACCACAGAGCACACACCAAAAAAACAGAATTAAAAATCCTAATCAGTAAAGCAGCGCTCCATGTCCAGCTCCCTGTGGATCTCCCTGTCCCTGCCTGGCACCCTCCAGGCTGAGCCCGCAGCTCTGTCACACATTTATTATTCCAACTGCTGATGGGTTATTTTTCACCAACACCCTCGCACGATGATTTCCGAGCCTTGTTTCCAGATGAAACTCAGTGTTTGCTCCACACTCTCCCATCAAAGCCCCAAATGCTCCATCGATAACATCCGCGCTCCTTCCTCTCCCCAGCCCCACCACCTCCCCAGGAGGTTCACAATGTACCCACTGAGCTGCTTCGAGATTTTACCCTTCAAAATGCTCCAATGTTTCCCTCTAAGCCAGAGAGCAAATGCTCCGGATGAAAACCCAGACAGCCCAGGTTCTGGTCTCAGCATCCCAGGAAATGGAATCCACATGACAAAACATCCCCTTAACTGCCTTTTGATTAAAGCTTGTCACAAAGCGTTTTCTCTCTTTTTTGTGTGGGAAATAAACCCAACCCAGCCCATTTACACAAATAATTGCTGGGCTCAGTCTTATCAAAAATGCAAAGAAAAAAAAAATCTGCTTTCAAAAATTAGTTGTTCTTTTTCATGTTAAAGGTCAAAGATTTTCAATCAAGGCATATATTTCGGTGAAAAATTCCATTTCCTCACTACACCATTTTTAGCTGGGAAAAAAGGGCAAGTGAAGCTTTTTTCTAAACATCTCTCTCTTGTTCCTCAGCACAGTCATGGAATCACCAAATGGTTTGGGTTGGAAGGGACCTTAAAGTTCATCTGGTTCTACTCCTTGCTGTGGGCAGGGACACTTTCCACTATCCCAGGTTGCTCCAAGCCCCATCCAACCTGGCCTTGAACACTTCCAGGGATGGGGCAGCCACAGCATCTCAGGGCAATTAATCAGCTTCTTCACATCCCCAGGACACAGCGTGGGACCACGGCAGCCTCTCCCGTGAACCCAGAGGCAATTCCAGCACTGTGGTCACTGGACATTGGGAAGGGGAACAACGTGCACTGATGGGGATGGGAAACTTCTTGAAGCGCCTTCGCACTGGGAGTCACCCCCAGTTTTACTATGAAATATGTACAAAAAGTTAGGCCAGAGGTAAAACCTACTCCCATCAGGTGCTTGATGGTCTGCAGTTCCAGTTCTGTATGGGAGTGACTAGAATTCCATGCAGTGTCTGTTTGTTTCCAGTGGATGCAATTTTTTACTCGAAAAAAAAAACTGATAAATAAATGAGTAGTTGGGTAAAGCTGCATTTGTGCTTAAAGGAGAAGAGGATCAAAGTGAGGCAGCGTCAGAGAAGGCAACAGCTACAACCAGATTAGGCTGCAAACACCTCTAACTCTTCTTTTATTACTGCACCTGTTAGATTCATTTTTAATGATTTTTAACCTTATAATTTTATATTTTAAGTCTCTAATAAATCACGTTTACCTCCCCTGGGTGATGTGTTTTGATATCTGGTTATTTATTCACTTTAGTACCTGAGCGGTTGTGATGGAAAAATCTTTCCACAGCATGTTTAACACACCATAGTTTGGAAGGAGACCTGCAGCTCTGATAGTATTGCTGAAAATAAAACAAAATATCTCCTCTTTTCTTTGTTTGAAGCAGTCGGGAGCTGTGGCTGTTTGGGTCCTGATGGATCCCTCCCACTGCAGCCTGGGGAGTGGGTCTTATCCACCTGGGAGAACCTGGGTGGGACCACCAATGACCCTGGAATCACAGAGACATTTTGGTTGGAAAAGCCTCTAAGACCATCAAGTCCATCCGTTCCTCCAGCACTGCCAAGGCCACCACTAACCCATGTCCCCAAGTGCCACATCCACACGGCTTTTAAGTCCTTTTTTTCGAAGTGGTGGGAGCGCAGCTGATGCCTGCTCGGCCCTTCCAATCACATTGTCTGTGATTCCCGTGATCTCTTAAAGCTGAGGAGTTCAGTCCTCATTCAAACAGAAAGTCTACACGACCACAGAGTGAAAATCATGTTTAGGGTTTGGGGAGAACTCACAGCTCGTTGGGCTGCCCCAAAAACAGAGCACGTGTCAACACCAGCTCCTCGGGACAGCAAACCTCGGCTGCAGTTACATGGTGTATTCTGGATGTGCTCCGAGGACACAGCAAACCAATCCACCACAAGTACCATTGTTTTCCAATAGACAACCCTCCAAAAAGGCTCCTAAATGCAGGAAAACAAGCCCATAATTACATAATTAAGCAGATGCACTGCAAGTTTTCTTTTCTGTTACTCTTTAGATTTTCAAAAGGCAATGGGACAGCGCTGTACTAAAAAGCAATAAAGCACGGGTAATTTAATACGAAATTACATCCATATTGAAAAGTTTACATGAAGTTGAGAGCAGGCAGAGGTCAGGTTTGCAGCAGGACTGTCTTTAATTGTGGCCATCAGGTTTAGCAATCCAGATCTCTGGATCAAAGACAAATAGAAGGCGTTTCCTCACCACTGACTAGTGAAAGCAGACAGTGAGCATGGCCCTATCTTGCACCAAAAGGTCATAAAAACGATTATCCAAGGGGGAATATGCCTTGCTGTTCCACACACACCTTCACAGAGGCACTGTGCATTTTTCAAGCAGATTTTTCAGCAATTAGAAACATAAATTAAAAATTTACTATCAGTTTTCGGATGCAAAGGGGTTTTCTTGTCCTTTAAAAAATGTGTCATCTTTGTGTAGGTATTTTTTAATTTTTTTCAGTTGCTTTCAATCATCCTCTCAGCCCAGTGAAACAATTCCTCCCTCCTTAGGGAAGAGATGTGAGCTGAGACAGTGTTTCCTTTCTAAGGAGGGGGGGGGGAAGAAAAGGAAAAAAAAATCAAATGAGAAGTAAATTATCAGCAAATCAGATAGAAACAAGCTCCCCAGATCTGCAGATCCATTGTACAAATGAAGCAATTTCATCTCAGCTCGCTCTGGGGGTGGGATTTTAAGTGGCCAAGGGGGACTGGAGCGGGATGCTGGCAGCCGAAGCATCACAACATTTGCATGCACAGACCACTCAAATCTGCACCAGGAGACTACTTGTGAGAATCCATCTTTTTTCACTTAACAAGATACAAAATATAAAACACATTTGCCTCTTATTAAGCCTCTCTTGTAAGTGGTTCCAGGTCCACCATTTTTAAAGAGGGGGAGAGGGGAGCCTGGATGCTCTCTTGGGAATTTCACGGGAGTGACTGGAGATGAGGTACAGGCTGGAAGCCTTTATTACTTTTTTTTTTTTACTTTTTTTTCCCTTCTCTCTAAAAGCACAGAAGGAATAACATTTTAAATCATTAGCATTTACTTTAAGTAGCACTTTCTCCAACTCAGCTTCCCTTCCTGGCCCTCACCCTGCCCGCATGGAGGAGCTGCCCCCATGGAATTGCCTTCTGGTTTGGAAGGCAGAAGGTGCTTTTTTAAAACTCTGGCCTTCAAACTGGCGGCTGTGAAAGAAACCCTAATCTTGTTTTTCTTTAAAGTGTACTGAGCACAGGGTTCTTGTGTTTATTAGCACCCAGACCCGCAAAGCATTTCGCCTCTTAAAGTTCCTTTAGTGCTCTTGGAGTGGTTTCTGGTTTGGTTTAAAAACAAAACAACACAAAAGCACCACCAATCTCTGCGAGAAACAAGGATTTTTAGCAGCCTCAACCCAGTTCACAGTCACACATTCCACAGCATTTTCATCGTTTCTATGCTTGTTAAATATTAGATGCAATATTAAAATATTGAAGAGGAAAAAGGAGGCTGATGGCAACTGCTTGAATTTACAACCCAGACAAAGCGATCGGCGCGGTGAGTTATGAAAGGAGTTGTGGATCCTACAGGTTTGAGAACGTTACAGAAAACAGCGATGAAATACCCTTCATTCAGTGTTCAGAAAAGAAAGAAAAACAAGCGGCTCCTTTACCTGGAAATCAGGTGTTAATGAGATCTCTTCAGAAATAAAAATAGTCTAATTTTCACTCTAAAACACACTGTGCATTCTCCCTTTCCATTTGTCAAAAAAAAACCAAAACGTGGGGCACAGGTGTTTTGCCCTGAAAATTGTGGATTTCTAAGAAAATGGCCAGATTTCAGGGACAGGTTCCTTCATTTCCACATAAAGAAGGAGGCAGAAGAAATTCTGTTGGAAAACAGCAAAAGGGATGGAAAACAGAGCATCTGTCAGAGAAGAAAAACTGCCCAAAACCTCGTTTTTACTGCATTTGGCACCAAAACTATTTGGATATTTCCAATGCAACTTTCCCAAGTCCGGCAGTTGCCACATTTCCCCTAAATCTGCTGGATTCGCTACTAAAGCACGTCTTGAACAAGCCCTTGTGCAGTGTAATAAGTTCAACAAGAAGGTTCAGTCCCTGGAGCAGCTGTGCAGGAGGTTAAACGTGGCACCCACCAGCCGTTTGTGGGAGCCCAGGAGGTGAGAGGTGTGTCCGGTCGGATGCACAGCTCAGGGCAGGAGGTCCTTTGGGGCGAGGGACCTGCCAGGGCTCTCGGTCACTCCTGAGCCCCCTCAGCAGGGTGGTGGCACCCCCAGCCCAGCCACAGCGATGCAGAGTCACAGACTGCCACTGTCCCAAGGAAAGTACAACATCTGTTTGCCACTGGTGACAGCAGGGAGGACCCAGGTCACACAGGGGTCTGGTCTCTCACCACCTCAGAACACACGTTCACCACCTCACTGCCCAACACTTGGCTGCCTTGGCCACCCTGTAGCCAGAGGGACACCCACTTTTGGACTCCACACCTCGCAAACACACTCTCCACCATTCCCTGCCACCACCAATCCTCTTCCAATAGCTGTCCCTGGGCTGATGCTTTGGGGTAGGATGGAAGAAAAGCTCAGGTCTGACCTTCTCAGCAGCAGCCACAGCTCAAGAGGTCCCTGCTGAAAGGTGGCATCCGCACCCTCTGCTCAGCGCAGGGACCTCCCAGGTATTCCTAAGGAAGGTTTCCTTCAACGGTTACACCAGGTCTCAAGAACTAAGAAAGGTGAAGCCAATTACTAATTACTGATCACTAATCCTGGTGGGACATTTCACCACCACTGCTTGTAGTTTTTGTGGTCTCTGCTAAGGAACCCAGTCTGAGCATTCCCGAGACTCCCTGGCAGCCACACTCCCAAGGCCAGGGACTTTCACTGCTGAGACTGAAGCCCTTGCACAGCGGTGGCTCCAGTGACCCAACGGCCCCTCCTGACTCCCCACACACCCCAGTCACACAGTCAGACCAGGTTTCCTCACCGTTCCATCCCAGATTTCCCATAGCAGAGTCTCAGATGTCTCATTCCATAAAGCCATTTATTCCCGGTGCAGTAACACAGAAATAGCTCGAGCTGGTGGCCCAACAAAGGGACCCCTGGGCTTTTATCCCCTCACACTCTACACATAAAGTCTCGCTTTTCCTCCTGAGTCTTCATCTCCTGCCCCCCTCTCTCTGTCCATCCACCTCACTGGTGTCACCAGTCTGCATCTCCTTTGTTCTCCAAAAGGCTGGCAGTTCCCAGCTCCTGCTGTGTCTCTGTGTCCATTCACCTGGCTGGCTCACGCATCTCCATGCCCTTTGTTATCCCAAAGGTTGGCAGTTCTTGGTCTCCTGGACCCAGGTTTCCCCCCAGAGCTCCATCTCCATTTCAATCTGCATATCAGTCTCTGAGTCCAGGTATATTCCTCAACAGTCTGAATGGGACATAACTTGTGTCTCTGCAAGCAGCACATGAGCTGATGTGTGCATGGGTGAGCATACAGATTTTGTGGAGCTCCTGCATCTCCAGCTTCAGAGAAGCCACGTGTAAAACACCATTTCCCTGGAGCACTCCTCACTCCACATGCACCATGAAGGACAGCAGCACCAATGGGATTATTACTGACTCTTAACCAAGTCTTCAGCTCTGTCATTATTTTATGAAGAAGTACACTCAGCCTGTTAAATGGTTCTCAGCACAGCAGCAAAGACTCCCAAACACCTCATGCTATCTCCACCTTCCTCCTTCCAGTATCTTAGGAACATCATTACCCTGTTAACTATGACCTGAAACTGGGATTGGCTGACACTGGCCTGAGAATGTGGTTGAAATAGGTGGTGTTAATGAAGGGATAAAGGAGCAGACTCCAAAGAGCCCAGATGCCAAACAATCCTCTCCCATGTGTCATCCCCCAAAGTGCTCAGGACCTGCTCTCCTGACTTCACAGCATGATCAAGGTTAGAAGAGACCTTCAAGATCATTCACCTGTTGGTGCTGGCACGCTCACGGGTGTACAAGGGTTTGGGGCAGGATGAGCCCTGACCTGGGAGAAAGGTACAGGGCTGAGGATTTAATCCCTTTGTACCTCAGTCACCCAATCCATAAAACAGGGATAATAACACTCACTAATCTCAGAAGGCTTTAATTGATTATTTGTTAAGATCATCAAGAACTTAGCAGGAAGGCTTTAAAGATCTGCAAAGTCTATTAGTTATTTTATCATTGTCATTGCTGACAAATTGTATGACTATCCTCCGCTTCCTTTGTGCCCTCTAGATCAGGAAGGTTCGAGGTGGACTTTGTGTCTTCCTGCTTGATCACCCTGAAGCCACAATCAGCTGAAGTCTTGGGATATTATTACAATAAACAAGCAGAGCTTTTAGAGTAAATTCTTCAGCCCAAGGTTTCTGTCTTTCTGTTTATCTCACTGTTATGGAGAGAAAATGAAACAAATCTGGCAGAGCCCCACGCTGCAGCTCATGATGAGAAGTGAGGAGGTGCTGCACTGAAACGAGTGCGGCGAGGGGAAGGCAAAGTCCAGCGGTGGAGATCCAACCACGGCCCCCAGAGAATCTTAATGAGGCATCGCCATAAAAACCCATGGCTGTTTATCACTGCTAACACCACGACAATTGCATGTTTATTAATGTAATATATGGAATCATATTCAAACCATATGTTTGTCTACACATGGGTTCACTGATTTGTTTTCTTTAAATCACTTGACCCAAACTTCAGTGTAACCACACTGTAATAATTTTCATCCCTTAAGCTCAAAGTCTCGTTAAAGTACCGACCAGGCAAGTTGCCTGTCCAAGTTATGGACAGCCTGAGAAAGGAGTTTACCAGCTTTTTTGGGAACTTCTTCCAGTGGCTAACTGGTTTCATTAACACAGCTGTGCCATACTCCCCGTTGGGGTTTTGGCGATTAGAAGCTGAGCCCACTGCTCCCAAAAAGGGCTGACTTCTCTAAAATGCTTCAGGTGGCTCCACACATTCCTAATTTTTGCATTTTTTAGACCCAAAGGATGAGCAACTGTTGCTTGTAAGTAAAGTCAGCCTGAAGCCTGAAGCAGGACTATTTTGATGCTCTAGAGTGAAGATTTTTCATGGAATCATAGAATCATGGAATGGTTTGGGTGGGAAGGGACCTTAAAGCTCATCCAGTCCCACCCCCTGCCATGGGGGTCCCACCTCATCCAGTCCCACCCACCTTCCACTATCCCAGGATGCTCCAACCTAGCCTTGGACACTTCCAGGGATGGGGAAGCCACAGCTTCTCTGGAAAACCTGTGCCAGGGGCCGCACCACCCTCGCAGAGAAGAATTTTTGCATGATTCTGGCAATATGTGGTCACACCTGAAAGATTAACTTGTCTAACACGAGTAAAGGCAGATACTTCATGGCTGGTGTACTAGGAAGATTTACCCTAATTCACAACTAATCTGTTCACCTCGGGGATCCCAAGTTGCCCGGGCCATGGGCAGCCAGCCGGGGCGATGGCGGGGCCGTGCCGGGGCGGGCGGCGTTTGCCTGTACCCGGATAAACCCGGACGGACACGGGCAGGGAACAGCTCATTTCGTTATGGCCTCGGGACACTGAGCTGCAATCGCTCTAACAGGAAGGGGAAAGTTATTGAGCCACAAGCTTTCTCTCAGATGGTTTTCTCTTCAGAAGTTTACTTTACCTCCCAAATTAAATTTTTTGGTAATATTCAATACCTTTTTTTAAAAAAAACACATTAAGTTGTAGCAGTGTGTCCACAGTTATTTATTACCTGCCTTGTGGTCTGAACAAATATGATTTTGTTATTCCATGTTGTCAATAGAAAAAGCACATATGGTTTTGGTTGACAAAATTATGATAAAATTCACTGTATCCTAAAAAATGATTGAAAAGTTTGCAGATGGTTTCTGGGCATACTAGGGAGGGGGAGGATTGAATTTCAACAAAAGACGTGCCAAATTTTTTTCTCTTCTTACTGTTCACCCTGTTTCCACATCCCAGCTTTTTCCTTATTAGATACGAGGGCAGAGCAGGTATCTAGCCCAGAACTCATCTGTTTCTCTTTAGCTTTTGGCATTCCATCACACTCGGTCATGTTCACATGATGTTATACCCAGGTTCCTTCACAGATAAACACGAAATGACATCATAAGTTTCAAGTCACAAACAGCAAAATCCAATTAATGGTAATCTAAAGAGTTTTGCACACCAAAAATTTCATGTTTGCCGAATACTCGTGATCTGAAGGCTTTCAGTCATTCTAAATCTTATCTTCTTTTTTGTTTTTTTTAAAAACTAAGTTCTGTTCTTCTCAGTTCCTTGACTTCCCAAGGAACAAAAAATTGGGGAGAGGGCCAGAACTGCCAGCCCAGATCAGAGATTATCTCATTTGGCTTGAACTGATAACACCCTTTTCCTCGGTGCTGCTCACACAGTCAAGGCAAGCCCTTCCCTGGCTTTGCTGCAGCTGCTCGTGGAGCTTTTGTATGTTCTGTAAAACAAAAGCCCCGGGTGAGCTCCACTCTGTGCATTTCATCTCCTGACCATCTGTACAAAGAGATTTCACCTGTCATTGGGGAAACACATTTTTCTTCTACTTTGTCTTTCTGGGGGAAATATTTATTTAACTTTCTGCTCGTCCCTGAAGGCTGTGGTGAGTGGAGCCCCGTGAATGTTCCGGTTGGGTGGGCTGGCAGTGGGACAGACCCCCGGGTGCTGATGGGAGCAGGGGCTGAAAGCTGCAGGATGGAGATTTTGAATTAACCCCTGTGCACTGGGACCAACTTGCTTTGCTAAAACAACTGCTGGGGAGCACCTCTCACCTTCTCATGCTTTCCAGTAATTTGGGAACAGACTTCGACTTGTCATGGACGTTTTTCTCTCCGTGACGCTCATGGTAGTTGATGATCTGTTACATCAACACCTCTAACAGCTGTTCATACCGTGCTGTGCACACTCCACGTGGTGACCAGCATGGGCTGGAACAACAGAAACCTGGGCAGCAGAGTCTGCTTTCCCTGGGAGAGGGTGGAAGGACAGTGTCCTTTCTTTGTCTGAACAAGAGGTGAGCTCTGAACTCCGTCCCTGCTCTTTCATTTGAGCCATGTTAGTGATGGATAACCCAGAATACTCAGAATTTATATCACTTGCCAGAATAGTCCCACCTCTGCCAAGTCTGTCAGTGCCCTTCAGTAGCTGTCATCCTGCCTGCCCGGCATGTCCAGGGGGCACCAAGGCAGCCTGGAGCAGATGGATAATTATTGAGGGAAGAACATCTGGAAGGTGTCACTGGAGTGTTAGTAGCTCTCCCTGTCTATGAGCCATGCCCAAACATGTCGATAAATTTCCCAACATGGAACTCATTTTTTCTAACAGGATACATGTGGAAGTTCATGTTTCAGCAGTGGCCAGAAGTGGCTCTTTTCTTCTTCAAAAAGGTTTGTGACCTCTTCTCCAAGCTACTGTAATGTGATTTATTTGGGACTCCCTTCAGAGAGCACTCACATACCACACTGGGACATAGCACAGGAGCACAGGCTCTCAGCTCTGAGGTAATGGGAGCTGTGCTCCATGACCTGCACCCTCTGCCCATGAGCCCAGAGCACAGGGAACACTGGCACAGGGCTGCTCCACACCAGGGTCCCTGTGTCTTGTGGTCCATGTGTCCTGTGCCACCAGGACAGGCAGCGCAGGCCAGGCTGGGCAAGGATGGCAAAACTCCAGGTGCAGAGCAAGGCAGGAGTGCAGGACACAATGGAGGGATGTTTTCCATCCCGTATCTGCACCCAGCAGCAGCAGCCAGCTCTGGGCACTCTCTGTGCTCCATAAACATCTGGGACATGAAGGAAAACAGGACGTGTGCCTGGTGTGGGATCAGTCACAAAAACACAAGTAAAACAGTGGCTGTGCCTCCTCCCTAGAGCTGCTTCCATCCTGGCGGGGATCTCCGGGACACAGAGGGTTACAGACCAACTCAAACAGCTCTGCGACCTTTGACATGAACTCAAAAATGTCCAAGGATCATCCAGCTGTGACTGTTCAGTCAAAGGATCCCTGTCCTATGGCACTGACACACCCTGTGTAGGTAACAATTGCACTGGGGAAAGGAAAAATTTTGCAAAGCCCTGAGCACTGACTGAGGCCCAAGATGCTCTCCCTGCATGCCTGCTTCCAGTAGAGAATCAAATTTTATCTACAGCTATTTCTCACTCAAGATCTCTCCAAGCACGTATTAAAATAATCAGTTTAACGATCACAGTGACCCCACTCAAATGCAGCAGCTGGAAGATCCCCAGCAACAACTCAAACAACATCCCTGCAGAACACAGCACACCATGTGTATCCCACCACCACACCTCCAAAGGTACCTTCTCAGAGGGACCAAGGGAGCAGCTTGGACAGACAGCAACGTGCTTTGATGCCTTGTCTGAGCTGCCACCCTCTGTCCAAGGCCCTGAGGGGCAGGGTCAGCACTGCATCACTGCAGGTCCTTGATAGGACACTTAAACCTCTAACCCACCAGTGCAGAGGGAAGAATTCTACCCAATAAACCTTCCTGACATGCAATAAAGTAACACATTTATTTACTTGCTTGAACCCACCAATGTGCTGTTCATTTCGGTGATTGATAGAATTGGGTTATAATAAGCATACTTTATTATTGAAAAATTTAATTTAAGGTTTAAACATAAAACAAATGGTATTTTCAAATCTATTTTAATGGAGACTATCAAAACCATTCCATTGCCATAAGGGAAAAATTCTGTCTCCATATCTGTTATGTATATATGCATAAAATCTTCAGCCTACAAGTCGGAGTCGCCTGTCCTTCTATCAATCCATCATTCTGAAAATAGAACACAGAAAGCCTTATTTTTTCACTTAATTTTCATTAGATTCTTGAGGGAATTAAAATAACACAATAATGGGCAAATGCTGCCACTACAAATCCAAATGACAGCAATGAATCTACTTACAGACAGAATTCGGCCAAAACTCTGGCTTGGGGTGCCAAGTACAGAGCAGACACCCATAGAAGTACACTTGGAGCTCGAGTTTTTCAGGTAGGTAAATAATACACTTTAATTCCAGAGAGGAATATGCATTCCTTTAATGATGCCGGGGTTTGGGCATGGTCTTTCAGCCCCATCCTCTCAGCTGAGGGGTTGGAAGACATCTCTACCCTGCTGGTGGCTCTTGAAAGGTTCACCTGAAAGGCTCCCCTGAGGGGCAGCCCCAGCTGTGGCCACACCTAGAGCTAAAAGCACTCAGAGCACCACCAACTCAGCAAAGCCTCCGCAGTCGGGGAAAACATCTGCCCACAGCTGGCCCCACTCTCCTCAAGCCCCTGCTCTAGTCCTGTCCCACTGCTGTTTATTTGTGGACATAGGCAAAACATGTTTTAAATTTGAATACATTTAAATGAAACACCGTGTGGCTGCTGCCTTGTTGTCAAGGAGTGTTTAAGTTCAGCTTCAGCCACGCACTCAAGTTCGGGGAGGGGAATGTTCTCATTCACGCTTCCCTTACATTTTCTTACAGCACCTCAAACCACAGCAGCACAGGAAAAGCACAAGGTGTCTGCTGGATTCTTTTTGGATAATTTTTAAATTATTTAAATTATGGTCTGTATTTTAATGGGGTTTGCCCACTGCCCTACTAAGTCAACAGCTCCATCTCCTCGGCAAGTCAGACCCTTGGCACATTTTGCATTGTTGCAGAGAAGAGATTTATCTTTTGCAATGACTTATTCTTTCCCTGGATGTTCCTTTGCTGCAGGTCTATTGTTTCAGGGGAAAGCAAATGTATTCCTTCAGCAGGTTTGTGCCTTCAGTGGAATTTGTGTAAGGAGGTTCCACTGCACAAACACAAAAAGCCCTAATAGATGCGGGCTGGGGCTGCCGCACGCCGGCACATGTCAGGTTTGATGACTGATGGTACTTACACAGATTTACACAACAAAAAGTACATTAAAAGGACGTTAAGATTGTGAGCCAATGTCACAAAAGCATGGAAATTCACATTTCAGGATTTAAACTTCCAATATTGACATGGAATGCTGAATACTAAAACAGGCTTCCATTAGAGTGAAGGCACTGAATAATTTTTAATCTGGACTATTAATTTCCTGAAATTTGTTGTTCTCTCTGCCTCTTAAGGCTTTCACATTTTTAATTAACTTTTTGTTGTGTCCTTGTCTTGTTAATTTCTGAGTTGCTCCTCCAGTATAATTACATAATATATGCAGCACATGTGATAGCTTAATTGGAAACGTTAACCACAATATGAACAGAAATCATAAAAAGCTTCATGAAACTTTGAGAGTAAATGTTTCTACAGCTTTAGTGAGTTTATAACTGGTTGTTTCCAGTATTATTCTCTTAATAAAAACAATTATACCTAATGCCAGTCCAGCCTGGAGTAAAATTAGGAATAAGGAGAGGAATAATTAGTACCTACAGAATCCCCATCACCGCGGTGTTATTGGTTTCAGGTGGAAAAACAGATTTAGGATCAGGCAGCAACATTAACCCCCCTCCTGTCTTTGATCCCCTGACCCCCTCCCCCTGGGTCTGGCGTTATTCTTACAAACCCCTTTTGGATCCAAACCTTTCAGATGTTGAATTTCTCTTAGGAGATGGGGAGCACTAAAATAAATGAGAACCAAAGGTGCTTAGAAACGTGCGCAGCCCGAAGGATGTGAACTTAAAAACAGGACAGTAAATTGTATTTTGGTATTTTTTTATAGCATTCAAAAAGATTATTCCCAAGTTTATGCCAGGCCTTATCCTGCTGTCAGTTCTTCCAGGCTATTTTACAAGCTTTCCAAGGAAAAGCGTGAGCAAACCCAACGTGCTGTAACCTTAACTCGCAGCCTCGATGCAGGAATATGCAAGTTAAACCACTGGATAAAAAAATCTCCCCTGACTATTTGCTCCACTGTGGAAAGGGGCTGGGACAGAGGGAGGGAGAGGAGGACTGGGAGGAAGGCACAGTTCAATGAGACAAAGCAGAAACTGCTATTTTAAATACAATTTATGTTTGCTAATTCCATTTCTGTCTCTCCAGAAGTGAGGCTCCATCTTACAGCACACTGCAGCCATTTCCCCTTCACCAAGAAGGAACAGAAAATAGGATTTTTCCTCGAATAAACTAGAATATTGGTTCAAGTGCTGATGGGAGCTAAATAATGGCTAATGGATGAATAAGGCCAATATCGACTTAAAAAGAGTAATTTTCTTAATATCTCAAGACAAGTCTGTAATTCCAGGGCCAAAGGAGCTGCCTCTCTCCAGAAACACTCCCACATTTCGGTGTTAAATTGGGATGGCAATACACCAGCTCTGGATAGGCCTGTTATTGCAAAATACAATCATTTGTTGGGTTCCATGTTTGCTGAATTTGCTTTCCTGCCTGCAGTGACTTCACTAAGGATGAGCACAAAAAATATCTCCCATTGCCTTGTCATGTCCCTGGATATTCCTTATCAGACACTCCTAAAATGGGTTTGAGAATCGAGGAGAAGACAATTTCTACTTAGGGAAGTTGTCTAAGGGTTATCTCCGGTGGTTGAGCATTTTTCTCCCCACTAGAGAGCAAAAAGAAAAATGAGTTGGTGAAAGAAATTGTTTTACTTCTCATAGTCAAAACCACACACACTGAAGTTTGGACACAAGACAATCCAAAATGTGACAGAAGAGAGCCAGACTCTCCAACTAGACTATCTCACCACCATACAGCCCCATTTACCTGCAGGGTTCCTGGGAACCCCCTGCCCCGAGCAGCTCTCAGAGCTAAAGCGATTAAGGGGGTTGAAATTTAGGGTTATACTGAGAAATCGGTTTCAGCCTCTCTTCTGACTAAAGACGGCGTTACTGCAACAGTGGCAGGTGCTCGTCATGCTGAACTTCAGCAAAAGACCACTACCAGTAACTCTAAAAGCCATGTTTTAGCTCCCAGATTGTTATGGCAGGACACGAGGGTGTCTCCTCACTGCCCAGCCCCGAGCCCAGCTCCTTTTCTGCACCTCCTCTGTGCACTGGCGGCAGACACCAAGTCGTCCTCCCCTGTGAGGCTGAGAAGGGCACTTTATTCCTTCCAGGTGTCCTGCCCTGCTTTATTTATGGGCTCACTTTCTCCCCTAGTGCGAGAAACCCAAGCTTTTAGCCAGCTGGGAAGGATTGGCAAGACACATTTGGAAGGGGAAAAAAATTAGCAATGCTTTTTTCTCCCCAACCTTTGCTCACCTTATCAGCGGGGAATTTTCCAGAGTACTTAAATAAGCCTCGGCATCTGCCCCCCGAGCAGTGATGCACGAGGGCTTAGGAAAAACTTCCCATGAGGAATGAGAAGGAAGCCAGACTGGTATTTCTGTTCTCCAGGGCTTTGGTAAAATCACAGTGAGCCCAGGGGCCATCATGTCTCTCACAGGCCTGATAAAGTCACTCCTGTTCCCAAGCCGGTGTGGCAGGGACAGAGAGGAGAGGACCCTGTGCAACACCACAGCAAACAAAAATGACATCCAACAGCTCCCACTTCTGCCCCGAAGCCCAGTGACCCCTCCAGCTGGATGCATCTTGTTTTTCAAATGGAAATGGCACATCAGAAAGAACCGGTTGTGTGTCACCAGCAGCTCCTCCAGCTGTAAACTCACACACCCAGCAGCAAGGGATCATGTTTTTGCTGGAAAAGCAAACTCGGGCACAGAGGATGTGTTGCAGAAGCTTCATGAAGCCCAGGACCCCTGCGGGACCAAACCCAGGCGAACTTCAGCGGTGTGGGATGGAGCCCACGGGGCCTGTCCCCGCTGAGCTCCTGCCCTTGGGCTCTCACTCATTGGAAAGGTGACGTGGGAAATGTGCCAGGAGCTCAGTTTTGAAACACACAAGCATTAAGACCCTGGAAAAGTTGTTTCTTGACAGAAAATTAATCTTGGGTTTATCAAAATGAAGTGTCAGACACCTTTATGCAGATGTGAGAGAGATCCTACCCTGCTTGGTTAATGGCAGGTTATTCCTTTTCTTACGCTGTCAACTATTGTTACTGATTGTTAATAGCATTAATATTTCCATCACTTATTTATTTTATTATTTTATTAATCCCATTCAGGTTTACCATTGCCAGCATATGAACTGTAAATAGCAATAATAATGCCATCAAGGTTAATATCAGTGATGCTGAAGGGTATTATGTAAAACACAGGCTGTGAGCGGCAGCGAGACAGGCGCCTATAAAACCTGCCCGCGCTGGCGGGGGGTGGGTTAAACAAAGGTCTCGCGCAGATTTACGGAATTGCGTTATCTTCTGGAAGAGGTGAAGATTTAATACCCAAAGCCTCCTTTAAATTTCCTGTAATGTTCCTTTCTATCCCCCGACTGTAAAAATACAGCCAGAGACATCCGTAAGGAACGGCGTTTTTAGCTTAAATTATTAAAAGTCTAATAGTGGTTTCAGTTTGCTTCTAAAAGCAAAGGCGGTGGGAACAGACAGTTTGTCGCCTTTTAAATCCTGATCTGCAGGTGTTGGGGTGACTCCAGGCAGTGCAAGGGAAAGGTCTGAAAGACAGTACAGGACAAACAAAATCATAGATGTCCCCTGAAAGCCAAATGCCGGGTGGGAAGGGGGAGGTGGCCCACCAGGGGACTGTGATGAGTGAGACACCCCCTGTGCAGCCGTGGGGAGGTTTCTGGACACTGTTCCCAAACAATTCCAGGGCATTTCAAACCTAGGGTGGCCCTGCACCATCAGGTGTTTGTTCATGGTACGTTGTTTATCGAGAGGAGCAGCGATCCCATCAGCATTACCACACCTGCAGGATTTATTCCCTCAGAAATAAAAATAAATCTGCTACCTAAGGGCTTATCAGCAATTAAAAGCCCAAAATATCTTTATGCAGATGACCACTCTCACAACTGGAACGCACACGGCCCCGTGAGGGTCCTACATGTTCATCACTATCATATCCAGGTAACCCAGCACGTCGGTGCCCCTCTTCCCATGGGTGACTCTGGGGCCAAGGCAGGGACAGCAGAGGAGAACCTCCAGGGACATCCCTGTTACAAACCTGGCAACCCCAGGAAATATTTGCTAATGTTGCTTTGGAAAAAAAGGGGCTAAAAGATATTAAAGAATGAGAACTTGAATCCCATAGGAATTCCAGGAGAGTACAGGAGGCACTGGTAAAGAGACCACTGAAAACAGGACCTGAGGGAAATGTGGGGAAAGGGCTCTGTTTGCCCCTCTGAGATGGATTTCTGGAGATAAAGAACACCTTGGCTTCCTGCACTCACCAGTGGGACTGAGTACTCACACCACTGGATCTGGGAGGAATTGGTAAAGGAGCCGGAGCTATAAAACACCTTTCTGCTCCCTTTTCAGGGATGCTGCTGCAGAGGGTGCAGAGTCTGCCAGAGCAGGGAATGAAAAAGGATGCTTGCCATGGAGGAAGGCTTCATCCTGCGGTGGGAAGTGGCCCGTCCACACAGACCCTCCTTTCTTTGTTACATCTGCCTTGCCTTGAAGAATTAAATTAGATATACAAGGGGGAAAGAGAGAAGGAGAGGGGGAGAGAAGGAGAGAGGGAGGGCAAGAGAGGGAGGGAGGGAGAGAGCAGAAAAAAGGCTCAGGCAAGAATATATTTCCTATGTCTGGATAAGGGGAAGGATTCGAGGTAATTGCTTGCTTTTCTCATTGTTCTCAGCTGCCAAGCAGAGATTCATAGAGTGTCTGCAAAGATCTCTCTCTTTTTTCTTTTCCTTCTAATTCTTCACCCCCCCAAACCCCCATCTGCCCCGATCCCTATCCCTCCCCTTCCTCCTGCTTATTCCACCCTAGGAGAAAAAAAAAAAAAAGTAATTTGTCTGTTTTATTTATGATGCAATGAAGGTATGCTGAACGCATCGGGATAACCTGACACTGGTCAAACTATCTGTCAGCAAAGAAGAACTGCCTTCATACTCCAGCGAGTGCATAATTTAACCATTTCTCTCCCGGAGGCCAACGCCAGCCCATCCATTCCCAACACGAGGGTTTGTCACTGCTCCCTCCACAATCAAACCTGGGGTTGTTGGCAAAAACCAGCATTTGACATGTTTTCAATCAACCCTTTATCTTCTCATTTTCGCTAGTCATATACAGATTGTCTGCATGTAATAAAACTTCTCCTTGGAAAAACAGAAAATGATTTGAGATATTCAGATGAAAGCCAGGTCCCAAAACAAGATGGAACACACAAATCTGCCAGCTAGGAAACCAATTCAGGATGGATTTAGGACCCAGATAGAGCCAGACAATTGGATGCTGAGTATGGGGGAGAAATAGTAATGCCTCAGGTCTGAGAGAAGTACATCTAATCCCTTCCTCCTTGATGCACGGGGAGCAACGGCGTCAGCTCAGGGAGAAAATGCAACCCAACCACTGAGCAGGACAAGAGGGAAATGGGAGCTAAAGGAGGGAGAAAGCCAGAGGGAACAGGAGAAAATATTAGCAAATAATATTCCAAAAGATCTGAAATGTGAACCAAAAATAAAAAATAAAAAAAAAAATAAATAAAATTAACTGCATAAGGTTTTTCTTCTTAATTTAAAATAACCCAACCAAACAAAAATAATCCACACAAGCACTGTTGAAATGGGATGGAGAAGAGGGAAAGGAATTATTAGTTTGGATCCCACCATTTTAAATTAGTCCCAATATTTTGTATCACTCCCTACAGGCAGAGGAGAACCGTGCGTGACCACACTGGCCAAGCCAGGAGCCAAAGGGTCATTTTCCAGCACGGACTATGATGGTGGTTCCCATCCCACCAAGTGGACCCAGGGATTCCCAGGCAGCTCCCCGTGTCCCTGCAGCTGAGCCATGAGTGAGGGCAGCTCCTGGTAGGAGACAGGAAAAGCCACGGCGAGTTTGACCAGATTTCTGATATCACCACAGAACACAACCCACAGGATCCAGCCCCGGAGCGCGGTCCCCGCAGCGGGAAGCCCTGCCAGGCACGAGAGTCCGGGGGCCGAGCACATCGACAGCATCCTGATGGTTAATAAACGACAGGAGAAAGTATAAAATAAATAAGAGGAGATTTTGCCCTCTAATGCGATGCGTGCAACAGGGATCAGGGCAGGACTCCAGGAAATGAGGGGTTTGACGAATAGCTGCTGCTCGGGATCTTATTTATTCCCGATACACCCCAGCCCTGGCCGTCGCAATCAGGAAAAGATTTTATGAATGGGAATATCTATAGCAAGAGGGAATGTGAAATGGAAGGGAGATAATAGGAAGGGTCGGGTCAAAGCCAAGAGGCGTTTCCCGGGCCAGGCAGTGAGAGCGGCCACCGCAGGACACCCGGGGGCCACCGTCCGGGGCCACTGTCCAGGGCCACCCGGCCCCGCTGCTCACACGGATCTGTTCGGGAAGCAGGGGTTGCAGAATTAAATTCTGGGTTTATTCTGCAACCCTGAGAAACCAGCAACTCGAATTCACATATATTTTCCTTTGTGAGATTATTTAGGAGTCAATTGTTACAGCTATTTGTGCACTTACCTATAAATATACAAGTACGAAACACACATTAGGATAAAAACAAATATATTTGGCAAAACATAAAAATAAAGACATAATTTGGATATGGGGAATCAATTTATAAAAGAAGAGATTCTGTAGCAGATCTATCAAAAACAGGCATACGGTGCTGTTTCTCCTGTCATTCAGGAAATCCCACATCCACACAAAAATGATGAACATTCATGTTTTTCACACAAAAATTGCTCCTTAATAATTAGTATATTTGGGAATAAAAAGGAAGTCCTTTTTACTTCCTTGTTCACCTTTATTTTTTTACTAGGGAATGAAGAAATACGATGAAATTACAACAAGCAGCCACACTCCTTTTCATTCACAACCATTTTAAATATTAAAATACAAGTAGAGATCAATCCAGCAGGCTCAGACTTTACTGTCAAATTACAACTAAAATCAAAATTAGTTAAAACAATTTCATTTTGTTAAGAAAAAGCTACAAGACTGAAATATTCTGTGCCTGCTTTTAAGTTGAACCAGTTTTTAAGGCTGAGTCACAAACCTGTGAACAGGACGCTCATACCTGGAACAGTCGCGTTAATTTAAAGGCAGGAGCCCCAGTAACATCGTCCTAATTCCAAACAGGGTCATCTCCTCAAATCCACAGCTAAAACCTGCTAGAATAAAATTGTGAGCCTTTTCAACAGACAGGAGCTGCACAGCCCTGAACCCTGATTTCTGTTCGGGATTTGGAGTGTTCATAATTTGTGTTTGCCAAACCAGCCGGGTTATTCCAGCGGGGAGATGGGATCGGTTTTCCGCCTGCCCAAGGCTCCTACAGAAACCTGACAACCCTCCTCCAGGAGCCCCTCATTAAGGAACTGCTCTGCCATTTTGGGGTTGCTTCTTTTTCACCTGACTCGGCCCCGCAGAGCCCAAACACACGTTTAAAAATGGACTGAAATGTCCCCCCCAAAAAATTTGTTATTAACAATAATTCTCCTATCCCTCCTCCCCAAAACGTTGAGCACGAATGTGCTGATAGGAGGGAATTTACTCAAATCAGTAATATTTTAATCAAGGACTTAGAGCAAATGAAAATCATACTTTGTAAAAATCACACTCTGTAACTGTAATTTATGTTTGTAAAAACATATTTTGTAAAAAATCCTACTGGGTAAAATAAAAGAACTCCCATTCCATTTCAAAACTCTGAAATTTTAAAAGAAAAGTAGAAAACATTTGCAAAGAAAAAAACCAAACCACAAATTAAAAAGACTAAAACAGGTCTAAGCCAAAAGAAACTTTAAAAATAAAATCACAATTCTCATCAACAATGTAAAAATTCTGTGGATCACGGACTTCTGCGATCCCCAGACCTACATTTTCAGAGCTGGCTCTGAGGATATTTTTGTTTACGTGCTCCTTTGGTGTAATAAAAGCAAATAATAAAATGCAAGTGCTATTAACTGGAACGCATCCGTCAGGGTTTTTCCACCTCGGATGAGTGACGTGCATAGACAGTGCCTGACCATTTCTTCCCAGGTTTAAAATAACCCTAAACAATTTCTATAATCTGTTTTCAAGGGCAGTTTCTTGGTAATATGAGATTTTTTTTCCACAAACTCCAGAATACTTAATTCCTAAACTGTTTTATCGTTTGGCTGCTGAGTATTTATTTCTCAGAGATGCTTTTCATTTTATTTCCTTTGCTGAGCTCTTTGTAAGTCTGTCCCTTTCCCATATATAAGCATGGAAGGAGCACATGGAATAAATGCTGCTTCCCAACACTGTGAGAGCCCACGCTTGGGGCTGCAGACCAGCAATAGTTCCCTGCATTTGCCCCACTCTGCCAGCCTTTCCCTTTCTGAGACGGTGCTTTAATTAAGGATTTTGTCTCTCTCAGCCCCACTGCTATTAGATTTTAACCCAGCCATGCAGCCTTTCCTTTTTCCACTCTTTTTTATGATTCCTGTTACTGCAGCTCCCGACCCGCCGCGTCCCTCCAGCCGCTCGCTCCCCACATTGGATTTTTTCCTCCTTAAATCTCGGGCTCTTCCCGCTGGCCTCGTGCACTACCAGGGAATCATTTGCTTTCATAATTTACATTTTTTTCTCTCCATCTCTCCGGGTTTGGCAGGGGATGCTATGGACACAGCCTCACTGCGGGTGCTGTTCGTGGATGGCGAGTGCCCTCTGCAGGAAAACACCCCCAGCCAGGAAAAACCCTTGGAAAGCAGCAAAAAAAGGAGCAAAGAACTCCTGCTTGATTATGGTTTTCAGTCATTTAATTCTTACACAGCCCATCAGCGCTGCCAGAGCCCTGAGCTGAATTCTCCCAAGCCACTCCATCCCTCCCAGCCCCACTCTGGCCCATTCCATACGGAACCAGATCCAAGAAGAATTTTCGTTTACCAGGTAACATTTTCTGTCAGGCTCTAAAATCCCTGCCACGTATTTCAGAGTGCAGACATGCAGGATTCCTGCTTCTCCTGCAGCAGAGCTGTGGCAGGATGAAATTTTTATTAGTTTTTCCCCAAAATAAGCTCTTCAGGAAATTCCAAATCAAGTCCTGGTCAGATACCTGTCCGGAACAATGGTCCTCACTGCGTGTGCCCTGAGCACTGTGATTTTTAAACAGCAGATTCTGATTAGGTTTTATACATACCTTGATAAAATCAATGCAAAACACTGGCCAGGAGAAAGCTCAAGTAGCAGATTTAAATAAATAAAAAAAAGGTAATAACAATAATAATAATAATTTAAAAACTCAACAAAGAGAACACTTTTAAGGCAGGTCTCTAACCAGAGAAAGCTTTAAACCAGGGAAATCTGAGGTCTCCTGGAAGCCTTTTAACCAAAGGCCAGGTCCCACACTGGGACTCATTGGCCCTGCCCAGCCATGATTCCCAACCCCAGCCATGAGTCCCATCCCCAGTCATGAGTCCCATCCCCAGTCATGAGTCCCATCCCCAGCCAGGATTTCTATCCCCAAACGCAGCTGTGTGTCTTGTGGAAGAGGGTGGGATTAGGAAAAGCACCCTTCTCTAAAGGGAAAGCATTTCAAAAGACGTCATGAAATGCGAATTTCCTTGTCCTTTCCAAGAGATAATACAGCCTGAGCAGCACAATAGGCATCGCTCACCGTGCCATGGGCAGACTCCCAGGCTCCTTTCCCTGTCTCCCCCTTTTTTAAGGATATCACTTATGCAAACCTTACCCGGCCTCTGCCTCAAGATTTTATATCAGAGCAGCAGGGGGGCTGATGAAGTGCTCATTTTTTTACATCAGTCTTATAAATTGCTCTCCCCATTAATTGTTTCCATGGAAACAATGCATTTGGCTTGGATGGGGATCCTGAAAAATTTTTAATGGGATTCTTAAAAATGTGCAGGAGGTGGGTGGGGGTAGAGGAGGTGCTCTCAAATACCCTCAAAAGAGATCTAGCCCAAGTTCTACCAACATGTGCCGTTAATTGCTTGTGGCCCAAAGCTGCTGAGCCCGGAGTCAGTCAGGAACTGAAAACATTATTCAAATGACCAGGGAAAAAAAAGCCCCAAAAGGGCAAGTACAGATTACGTGACAGCAGAGACGAGAATTTCCAAACACCTCCTGGCAAAACACAGCCATGAGACCATGACCAAATAACAATTCTTTAATGTCACAGCCTTAACTAATAATTTAAGCATGAGCAGTCCTTGATAACCCATCAGATCCTCCAGCGGCCGCGGTGCTCGCACGGAGCCACGTGCTGACAGGGACAGCAGCAGCGACACGGCCCCGCACACCCACCTTCCCCTTCTCCGCTCTTCTTACGCCTGAGAGGATTTTTCTTCTAATTTTTTTTTTTCCCCAGCAGGGAAAGTATTTGTATTACAGGGTATGAAACTAGTCCAACATGCAAGCTTATTTAATTTGGAAAATGTGTGGCTAAATGCCACTTGTTATGGGATTAGTTAACAGCTGCAAGTCTGCTACTGTGGAAAGAATTTTTTTCACAAAAAAAAAAAAAAAAAAGGAAAGAAAAGGATTTAACTGAGAGCTGCTGTGTGCTGTCTCCCAACTTTCTGTGTGGATTTTCATGTTCCATGGGGTGTCTGTGAGGTTGTCCTCACTGCCCTGTCAGCTGCAGCCATCCACAAGTACATTAACTCCTCCTGAGTAGCTCCAAGCACGAGCAGTGAGCCTGGAGCCCAGCTCTGGAGCTGCCCGACGAGTCCAGAGCAGCCAGCCCAGCCCCACAGAGGGACGAGCACCAGCAGCAGCTCCCGCCACCCCTTGGCTCCAGTCACAGATACCCACAAGCATCGGGTTACTGGCAGCTCTCAGGTTATACCTCCAGCTAATCCCGCAGTGCAGACAGGCTCTAAATTACTTGTTAAAAATCCTGTCCTCGTCCTGAGTGTCCTCTGGTGTCCTCTACCACTAAGTGCTGCTAATGAAGGAACAGATCATCTTTAACACATCAGTCACACAAGCCAAACCCTCTAGTCACTCTATTTTGCGTGACCTTCCTTCCTGACCTCTAAGAGATATTTCCATGAAGATGCCAAGAAGCAGGTTCCTAGACCATAACTTGCTCCCCCCTTCCCAAAGTGCTTCTCATTAGTATCCTGTTGCTGTTCTCTTTCCTGCTTAGGAACACCTTATCTTAGTATCATGGAATGGTTTGGGTTGGAAGGGACCTTAAAGCTGATCCCATTCCACCCCCTGCCATGGGCAGGGACACCTTTCACTAGACCAGGTTGCTCAGAGCCCCATCCAACCTGACCTTGAACATTTCCAAGGATGGGGCAGCCATAGCTTCTCTGGAGCCAAAGCCCTTTGTCAGTTGGGTATTAACCATGAAATGGGTGTTTGGTCCCAGGCTCAAAGAAGGACATGGAGCCACTCCAGAAGTTGAGAGGAGCAGCCACTTCCCGGGAAGAAGCCACCAAAAATCCTCACCTGGGGGAGGTGTGAGGATGAGGATGGCTGGGAGGGGAGGAAGCACGCTGCCAAGCACAGCAGAGGCTGCTCAGATGGTGTCACTTCCCATTCCAGCTCTGCATCTCTCTGCTGTTCAACCTCCAGCACAACAGTCTGAAATGTTTTCACAGCAAAGGCCATAAGGAGGAGATCAAATCCATTTGTCACACCCTATGACAGGTGTGGCCCAAATTGTCTTTGTGGAAGATGTATCTTAGTGGATCTACTGCTCTGGAGGGCAGGAGGCTCTCAGGTCTAGCTCTGGGCACAAGATGCTCAGGCACCCCGGGGACCCATAGCAGGGAGAGGGACAAGGGGGTCAGCATCAAACCCCTGAAAAATTGCCTGTGCCTGTAGCTGTCCCAGACCACTCACATCTGAGCAGAAGGCAATGTGTGCCTGCTTCACTCTAGCCTTTGGGGGCTTTTCCCAGCTCCAGGACCTCTGGAAGTCCATCTCTATACCTCAGAGCCTCTAATAGAAACCACAAACCGTGCGTTCTTCAGGAACAACTTGAAGAAAGTGCTTTGCAGCCTGTCCCTGAAGCAGAGGAGAGCCTGCCCAAGGCCTGCACCCACAGGACCTGGTGTATCGGCTCCAGCCAGTCTCTGCAGAACTGGTGCTAACTGTATTCCATCCGAAATTTGGTTTAAATCCTGCATTTGTTCCCATAATTTAGAAACAATACAAAGATAGTCACTTCACATGGCAGGAAATTCTCTCTAGCTGTTTCTTTTGGACACCGTAAGCCGAGTGCTTTCATGTCACACGCACACACATGATCACCCTGGGCTGACACACACCCCACAATTACTCGGACACAGATGGATGCTACATGGCATTTTTCTGCTGCAAGTGATACCCTGAAAGGGGGAGGAGGGAGGTAATTGGGAGCAAGTTTCTTAAAATCACATTTCTGTTACACCAGTGCCAATTCCTTGACCCCAGCCTGAGTCAATGGGCATCTGCTTGGCTCAACCGAGACCTGAGTGCACAGAAGGAGCTTTTCCTCCTTGCAGATCGACAAAGCTGATGTCACAGCCAGGTTCCTCTGTGGCTGCACTCCTGGAAAGGGAGCGAGAGCAGGGTGATGGGGTGGGGGGGCTCCAGTACAGCCCCCTGGTCTCAGCCATGTGCAGGCAGAGGCTGCGCCTACAGTTTTATGCTGAACGGCCCCAAAGGACTTGCAACGCTGGTACTTGATGTGTGGCTTATGCTGAGACAAGATACCAGCAGAGGGGCTGGGAAGACCTTGAAAAGATCTTTAAAAAGCGCTGGAGATAAAAGCTACAAATACCCTTTTTAAGTGTATCAATATCACTCGCAGTGATGAGCAGCAAAGCAGCACAGGATTCCTGCTACTTAACAGGGCTGTGTAAGCTGAATTTGCCATTTTGGTGAACAAATATAACCCCCCTCAAAAAATCTAAACTAAGTGGGGATTTCTAACTCGTTTGAGCAAGTGAGGCTCCGACAGCTCCGTGTGAGTTTGTCAGGTGAGCACTCCCATCCTGTGCTCCCGGGTACAGTCTCCACACAGCACAGACACCGAGACACACAGTCCCTTTCCTGCAAAGCACGTCAAAACTTCTGGCACCTCCGCTGGGACCTGCAGATGCTCCAAGTGGAAAGCAGCATGCACAAGAAAGCTATCATTTCCTTATTTCCTTTATCTTAAAAGGGCCCAGACTGGATAAATTCTGGTTTTCACGATGCTACAGCAAAATTTTCCTTTTCTGCTATTCCCTTTTAAAAGCAACAGAATGAAAATGCTTGTTTCCAAAGCTGGAGGTTTGCAGCCGCCCTCCCCAGGGCGGCTGGGTAAGATTTTTCCATTCATCCACATTTAAAGCCGGGTCCACTTTAAGAGAAACAAGCAAGAATTGGGTTTTACCATTTCAGAAATGAAAGGTATTTACCCTCAAGACAGTGAAAGATCTTTTAAACCTTGCTGATGCAAGGGAGGAAATGGGAAGTTTACAAAAGTAAAGCTCTGGCTCTGCACACACAGCCCTGCTCCTCCCCGCGTGTGGAGCTCACTGAAATCAGTATGGTTTCTCCCGAGCAGAGCCGCACATAAACGCTTCCATATTTGAATCTTTTATCAGTGCTAAATTTGCTTTTGAGAAAGAAAACATTCTTCACAGCAAATTCAAAGTTTGTACAGTTTAAAAATTATTTTCATAGAATTGTGGAATGGTTTGGGTTGGAGGAACCTTAAGGCTCATCTCATTCCACCCCCTGTCATGGGCAGGGACACCTTCCACTATCCCAGGTTGCTCCAAGCCCCATCCAACCTGGCCTGGAACACTTCCAGGGATGGGGCAGCCACAGTTTCTCTGGCCAACCTGTGCCAGGGCCTCACCACCCTCACAGGAAGAATTTCTCCCCAATATCCCATCTAACCCTGCCCTCTGGCAGTGGGAAGCCACTGCCCCTTGTCCTGGCACTCCAGGCCCTTGTAAATAGTCTCTCTCCATCTTTCCTGTCAGGAACTGGAAGTACCCTTCAGGTACTGGAAGGCCACAATTAGGTCTCCCCAAAGCTTCTCTTCTCCAGGATGAACAATCCCAATTCTCTCAGCCTTTCCTCATAGGAAAGGAGAGATGCTCCATTCCTCTAATCATCTCGGTGACCCTCTTTTCTCCTACCTCATGAAGCCACACAAAGCAAATCCCCTCACCAGAAAAAATGAGAGCTATTTGCTAGAGCCCTGATAATGTTTAAAAATATATAGTCAAACATCATGCTAAGTGGAGGCCTGATAAAGTAAAGTCCATCTCTTACGCTAACCTTCAAGGTAAAATTAATAATTAATTAGTAAAGCCAGGACATGGAATGATTGCTATCAATATTTTAATACTTTTACTGCTAATTTCATTCTCCCTCCATAATCTGCTGCTGAAAAAGCAGGAGAGCTGCTTGTGTGCTTTCAGTGCAGTGCCTGGCTTGGGGATCAGCACTGGAGGAGCAATGTCACCCACCAGTGTGCCCCAAATTCCTGCTGCAAGAAACCAAACCCAACCTCAACGTTTTGTCACATGCATCCAGCACGCTCCAGCCTTCCATGGCATCCGCTCCAAGCCAGGGCTGCCCCCCGCCAGGCAAAACCAGGAGGGTTTTATGAAGATAAGCAAAATGAAACCAAAAACTTCACCAAGCTTTAGAAATATCTATTCCCTCTCCTGAGTCCGAGCAAGGAAAACTTTGGCCCAAGAGGAAAAATGCTGGGAAAGTTGTGAGGGGGTGAATCCAGGTGGTGCTGGGGCCCAGGAGTGGGGGGCAGGTGGGTAGGCGAAGGAGGAGAGGTGAGTGCTGCCCTCGCTACTGGAAACCGAAGTGTGTCCTGCCTGTTTTATTTACTCTTTATTAGTCTAATGAGGCTGTTTCCTGGGAGTTTAATTACCATAATAGAGACAATTCCTTTCTTAACCCTCTTTACAGCCTGGAAGAGAAAGAGCCTCTGACAGAGGAACGTGGAACACACGAGCCGCAGCAACGCCCGTGTTTGGATCAGCCCCAGCACAGCCCCAACACCTCGGACACGTGGCCACAACCCCCCCCGGGGGGTCCCAGCCGTGGGGGGGTCCCTGCAGGGCTCCACTGCCCACCCTCGCCCACTGCCCCGTGAACTGCCGGCTGGGAACACAGAGCTCTGCTGCGGAAAAATTAAGAGCACATGATTAATGCTACATAAAATGTGTGGGTTCCCAGCCCTTTGAAATCGTACCTCTTCATCATTTCCATTTACAGTTTACTAATGAAATTAGATATGGTAAAGGGTTCCTTTCTTTTTTTTTTTTCCCTTAAATTAACTGTACATTTTTTTAGAGTTAAATCAACATATTTTCCATTCCATATTCAGCAAGAAATCAGAAAATTAAATGTGGGGGTTTTTTTCTGGTGCTGCTAAGAGATATTTCCCTGGTGTTGCCATAATACATACAATGATTTACTGTATTAGACTTACACGTCTGTTACTCTGCACAACAGATACAACAGAGCTGACTAGAACAAGGTAAAGAGGCAGCAAGGATGAAAAGCACCAGATCTAAGAGGAGAAAACCCAGGCTCTGAAAGCAACAGCAGAGCTGTGCTCACCCAACCACAAGGCTCTCCCAGCCCACTTCATCCGCTCCTACACGATCCAGACAACACCCTGCAAAAGCAATTGCTAAACCCAGAATAAACTCGTGCCAGAGTCCAAAATCCAAAACAACACAAAATCCTCATCTAATTTTCTTCTAATTCAGCCTCAGTGCCCCCCCCCTCAGGGGAGGGACAAGGCACCAAGTTCATTAGAAGTCCTGTTTCCTGGGCACCAGGGTATTGATGACCCAAAGCCATTAAATCATCACTGTGAGGCCAGAGACAAGGGTCACGTTGGTGTGACACAACCACTGTGTCCAGGTGTGTTACACACACACACACACACACACACACACTGTGCCCCGTGTGTTACAGGTGCACTGTCCATGTGAATTAACACATGCTCTGTGCCCAGGTGTGTTACACACTCCTTGTGCCCACTGGAGCCCCAGCTCGCCCCCTTCCAGGAGCAGCTCTCCAGCACTGCTGGCCTCTGGGACCGCTCCCTGAGCATCGTCCAGGGACCATCAGGAAGGAATTCTCCACTTCAGATACCACTCTTTAAAAATGTAGGTTTTTGTGTTTACACAGCTGACACCTTAACTAACATTGGAACTGTAAAATGCAGGTGAAATGAAATAACTAAAGGCATTTCCCCGAGGTTCTGATCACAGAGTTGCCCCTGGAGCAAAGGGATTTGGGAACCTTGTGTTCCCATGCCACAGGTTTAGATGAACGCTCTGTTCTGTGGAGCAGTTTGAAGATTCGGGCTTGACAGCAAGAAACTGCACTCTCACTAAAATTCATCCATGGATATCCCCTTTGAACGCTTCCCGGATGGTTATTTTCACTAACATTGTGTTTATTAGCAGAACAGAGGGAGGACTGTAAAGCAGGAGCACGGGTGAGTTTGATTTCCAGGCAGTGATGAATGGCGGGGGAGGCCAGGTCACCCGGCTGCAACATCAAAGGGGCGACTGAACCAGCAGCACACTTGAAGTTAGTTAAAATGCCATCACCATTTTCTGCGTTTTGCTTTTTTCTTACATTTAAAGAAATTATATTGCCTAGTTCTGGCCTCAGCCATTATTTCCTGGGCTCTGATGATACCCAGGACTCCATAAAGGCATTACCTGCTGGCACACCAAGGACCAGCCACCCATTTGAATTGTGATACAACACGCTCCTGCCCTCCCCATGTCACTGAAAGACCTGCAACACTGCGTTTCATGCAATTTGCCACGGGCCTGCCCCATCCTAAGGCACCAGGATTAAACTACCAAGGAATTCCTGTGGATCTGGGTCCTTTTAGGCTAAAACTGGCCAGCTTCTTTTAGAGCTCTGCAGGGCCAGCCTTGCCCCTGCCCCTCTTTTCTGTCAACAGAGAGTAAGGAACCACATGCTCTTGGGGTGGCACATGGCAAGAGGGGCGAGTTCTAAAGCCTTGGAGCTGAACCAGATACAGGTTGAGGAAATAAAAATGTGCACTAAGTGCAAACTTACAGTTACCAAAGGTAAATGCAGACTCAAACTGACTCATAAGAGCAAGACATCCCAGACTGTTTTGGGTTGGAAGGGACCTTAAAGATCAAGAGGGTTCCAACCTCCCTGCCACGGGCATGGACACCTTCCACTAGACCAGGTTGCTCCGAGCCCCATCCAACCTGGCCTTGGACACTTCCAGGCAGGGCAGCCACAGCTCCTCTGGGGAACCTGTGCCAGGGCCTCACCACCCTCACAGGAAGGATTTCTCCCCAGTATCCCATCTAACCCTGCCCTATCAATATGTGCATTCAATATAGTTATTCAATAATTAATACAGGTATGGAATGAACCAGACCCTCAACCAAAGGCTTGGTATACTCGGACAGAAAGCAGTAGAACCTGTGGGAAGTCACACACACCTACCAGCAGCGGCTCCTGCGGGCCGGGCCCGCCGCCGGCTCCTCAATCAGCAACCGTTCAGCATGGCTTGGGCTGCTCCCGCGTTGTCCTTCCAGGAGGAATTCGCCTTACCTGGAGAAACGGACCCATCCCTGAGGCGCCCATCCCGTATTTCATTACTTTCAGGCAGGGAATGTCGGTGGTATTTGTACCCAACGGGGTCACGGCGAGGCCGCCGCGCCGAACCCGCTCCGGCACCGACCGGTTCGGGCCGCCCGGAGCCTGCGCGCGACCCCCCCAGCCCTGCGCGTGCCCGCGCGCGGGGGCACCAGGGGGCAACCTCGGCCCGGGGAGCGGCGGGGCCGGGCCGGGGCACACCCGGCCGGGGCACACCCGGCTGGGGCGGCGCGACACAAACAACGGCACCACAAACAGCCCCCGGCCCGGGCCGCGCCTGCGGAGGGAGGGAGGCATCGCCCCGGGCTGTAACTGTGCGCATGGCCCGGCTGAGCCCGGGCACGGCTGGCCTGGGGGCTACAGGGACACGTGCGACCCACGTGTGACACCGCTCAGAACCAGGGCAGCGGGCCCCTGAGCAGAGGGGCAGGGCGAGAAGAAGCTCGACTCTCTCCCCAGTAAATTCTACCTACTTTTCACACAGAGAAAGAAAGAAACAAGTTTTTAAAAACTAAGCCTCCCCTAAAGTTGCTTTGGGTGTCCCAGAATCCCAGAGTGGTTTGAGTGGGAAGGGCCCTCAAAGAGCATCTGGTTCCACCCCCTGCCATGGGTAGGGACACCTTCCACTAGACCAGGTTGCTCCAAGCCCCGTTCAGCCTGGCCTTGGATACTTCCAGGGATGGGGCAGCCACAGCTTCTCTGGGCAACCTGTGCCAGGGCCTCACCACCTTCACAAGGAAGAATTACTTCCCAGTATCCAATCTAACCCTGCCCTCTGGCAGTGGGAAGCCATTCCATTGTCCTGGCACTGCAGGCCTTGTCCAAAGTCCCTCTCCAGCTCTCTTGGAGCCCTTTTAGGCACTGGAAGGGGCTCTAAGGTCTCCCCAGAGCCCATCCCAAAACCAGGCTAGGTTCTTCCCAAGCGCTCCACTTCACAGCAGGTTTCGGAGCACAGCACAGGGTATAACACAGGGATGTTGACTCCCTGTGGATCACAAGCTTCCACAGATCACACGGAGAACACACCAAGTCTAGAAGACGCACCCAGGCCATGGCGTGATGCTGAGCAGGACATTCCTGCCGTCAGGCTTTCCTAAATTGTCTCTGGGTAAACAACCTAAAATTGGCCTCTCCACTCTGACGTACACCAGCCTGTTTCCATGGGCATTTTGCCTGGGCAAAGAACCCAGGCCTTTGTCCCAGATTTTTATCCATGCAATTACATATATTTATCCAGGCTGGTCCAGCCTGACCCAGGATTGCCAGGGCCTGGCCCTGCCTGCGCAGCAGCACCTTCCCCCCTTCTCCTCCCTCTCTGCAGAGACAACAATTCCATTGCCACTGTGTTCATCCAGCATTGTCTTATCAAACAGAGGGGGGGACAATATTGATCCTTTTCTCTGATTTTAAAAAGAGGATGAGGGGGGAAAAAAAGGAAAAAAAAAAAAAAAAACAAGAAGGGGGAAGTGGACAAAGAGAGGTGAAATCAAACCCCAGAGCAACAAAGGAGAAAAACCAGGTGGAAGACGGGAATTGTTTTCTGAAGGCGAGCTAAGTGGAGAATTGAAACGAGGGAGGCTCCAGGAGAGGACCGAGGGATGAAAGGGAGCAAGGGTAAGAAACACAAGGGCTAGATAAGTCTGAAAATGGCTAGAAAGAACAAGGGAGAGAGGAGACAAGAATGGAAACCTCTGATGTTGGCAGGAAATGTTGTGATTCTAAAGATGAAACAACTTGTGGGGAAAGAAATTGGGAACAAAATCCCCCTGTGTATTTCCTGGGGTTGAACTGGAGCAACAAATGAAGCACGGCAGGGACGGCTCCCGGACAGCACCGGGCAGGAATGAGGCAGTACAGCGTCCTCTGAAGGGAACTGGTGTTAGGAAATTACATCCTTGCACAAGGCCGGGAGCTTCCCAAGCCTGCTCCAGCTGCAGATGTGGCTCAAACCCCCGAGCAGGAGGCCCATTCCCTGTGGCAGGACTATATATTCTATGGCTCTAAGGGTATTGCCATAAAGGGAGTAAGGAGAAATGGGGCAGGAGAGATCCTTAAAACTTCCAAACTAATTTGAGACAAGTAATAAGGGACATACATGGCGTTCAGGAAGAGAAACCCGACAGCTTTCTTACTTATCTAGGAAATGATTACAGAAATGTTTATGGTGTGTTTTTCACTGTCCCCTGCATGTTGGGGGCTCCAGTTCCTCTGGACAGACGCCAGCACGTTAGGAAAAAAATGCTGGGGAGAGGGAAGGAATAGATTTACTAGAAAAAACCTGCATTCCTTCCAACCTTTCTGCAGCTTCTTAAAAACATACAAAAAGCCTCCTTCAAGCAGCTCAGTGCCATACCAATTTCCTGTGTAGACCTGGATATTAGTATATGTTTTTCTGTGTCTCCAAAGTTTCCCAAGTTACCTAATGCATGCTCAGCATGGAGCATTTTTAAATGAGTTAGTCTTTATTGAATTATGATTTCCAGCAGTCACTAATAACAAAATTCAAATTGCTCCAGCAGACGAGGATTTGAAGAATGCTGAGAAGAAACTGAGTTTTTAAGAGACTCTAGAAGAGCCACCCACTGCTTGTGTATAGTAACCGTGAGCCTCTCGATGGAATACTTCAAATAGTTAATTAGATTTGCTAAAAAAATAATAAAAAATCAGTCATTAAGCATTCCCACTCTGGAGACACTGGATAAAGGCTGTTCCTGGCGCACCTACAGCTCCAGCAAATGTGGAGCTAAAAATTATTTTTTTCTTAAATAAGGTTTCAGGTTTTCCTCACACTGCCCCTGCAGTGGGCACGATGCAATTAGCAACACATCTGAAGGGGAAAGAGGAACTTTTATTCCATTAGGACTTCTTTTTTACCTCGGGAATTTCTTCTGGCTGCTAAAGAGGTGTTTTTCAAGCAAGGAATAATAGGGAGGCTCAGAGCCCATCCACAGCACACGGGGCTGGGAGCTGCAGCTCACCTGCAAACTGAATTTGCTCTATTTTGTTAACCATTTATTTTGTCTTTACTGGCTGTTCAAAGGGAAGTGTGATAATCCCACTGTTCCTCACTCGCTCAGCAGGGAGTTTAATCTAATAAAGCTATTACAGCCGAATGGATTAAAGCAACGTGAAGCATTAGTAATTTGAGGAGCAGTTAAAGAATGTTAACGCTGAGACTCTGCGCGGATTCTTCTCCAAACACGATCCCAGAGATGAAAGCAGAGCTCCTACTCAATATGTCATTTTTCAGGCACAAAATTTAATTCTTTCAGCCTCCTCATCCAGATGTTTATAGCGAGGAGCAAGAGGCTGCCCATTACTGAACAACTGCTGAAACCAGAGGCTGCCCTGAACAGGCAGGCTTTTGCTCACCCCTATTTTGATTAATCCCTCTGTTACAATAATATCTTTTTTAGAAAGAGAGATACGTGACCAAAGGCATCTGGTGTATTAGGATGGCTGCAGTATTAAAAGCTGGGGGACTAATAATGTTCCCTGTCTGACCCCCTTGGTGCAGCAGATGTGGAGCATCACTGCCAGGAGGGCTGAGAGCCATGACAGGAGGGATGGAGATGGACTGTGGACCCACAGCGTGGGCTGTCAGGTATGGGATGGATGGAGAAGGACTGTGGACCCACAGCATGGTCTGTCAGGTACGGGATGGATGGAGAAGGACTGTGGACCCACAGCATGGTCTGTCAGGTATGGGATGGATGGAGATGGACTGTGGACCTACAGCATGGTCTGTCAGGTATGGGATGGATGGAGAAGGACTGTGGACCCACAGTGTGGTCTGTCAGGTACGGGATGGATGGAGAAGGACTGTGGACCCACAGCATGGTCTGTCAGGTATGGGATGGATGGAGAAGGACTGTGGACCCACAGCATGGTCTGTCAGGTATGGGATGGATGGCACAGGTGCTCTTAAACATCAGTGACCACATCCCAGCAAACTTGTGTTGCGCCATCCCAGTAACACGTGCAATGGTCTCCTTCAGACACCTGACAGGTGCAGTAGAGAGGATGGTCATTATTTTAAAAGCTGGGAAATGAGAGAGTCAATGAACAAAAGTGTCCCATCCAGCACAACCAAGTGGCGTCAGGTTTGGGAGGTGCTGCCCACAGCCATCCACAAAGACCTGCCCAAGATACCACAGCTATCCTCAGGAACATCAGTAGATCTGTACATTCAAAATTCCTCTTCTGATCTTCTTTACTGTATTTCCTATTTAAAAAACCAGCTCCACACTGACATATGCATCGATACACAGCAGCAAGATTATTTCTAGGAAATTCAGGGGAAAGTTAGAAACTGGACTTGAAGCATGAAAGTAGCTGGCAGCTTAACTATGAAAAAATCTATTGCCTCTACATGATGCAAGTTCCTCCACTTAATTCAGTCACTGGTTAATTTGTTTCTTTGTTTAATATGATAGAAACCCCAGGGATCGAATCATTCATAATAAAATTATATTAGTACTTTATTTTTGTCATTTCTGATTGCTCTGAGCAAGCATTATTGAATAGTTTGATCATGGGATACAGAAAGTTACCATTTAATTAATATGAAAGGTGCCTAAATTTTGAATAATATTGAAGAAAAAAGCCTTAGGACATGGCAGGAGACTCGGTGTGTTATTAACTCTCTTGCTGTCAGCTTTGGGTGCACTTCAAGATGTGAGATTTAATCTATAAAGCCTGAAGTTGCTCAGAATGTTGTGGTCAGAACTACGTGGTTTTCACCATTGTATTGACACAATGGAGAAGAAGACAATGAGTGTGGGGTGCAGGTGGGTGCTTGGGGCTGGCTGTGCCCCTCTGGGTTCTTGGGTTTAGGGGTCACTCATCAGTGACAACCAGCTAATCAGCCGGAGGAGCTCGGGAACCGTGATGTTGTTATTGGCAGTTTGAGAATAACCAACACTGGTGCCATGTATTCACACAAAAAGAGTCACATAAAAAATGGGGATAAATATTTCTTTAAATGTAGGTGGCAAAGTCCATCTGCCTGACACTGCAAAACTGTTGGGCATCATAACGGTGCATTTCAGTCAGGCTCTGTGGGACACTCAGAAGCACATGGAAAGCAAATACTTGGGTTAGTAAATCCAGTTTTTTTGAGTTACCTAGTCTGAGATCCACAGGTTGAAATTAGCAAAAAATGAAATGACCAGGGGGTAAACACTGCATCAGAGGATGAAAACTGAAATGATGGTGTTGGATCCAACCAACAGCTACAGACTATACATACACACAGCACCGGTTCACCACGTGATTCTGACATCAGCACATCTGAATTAAACATTTTTAAGAGAAATGTGAAGCCTGAAAATAGAAATCTGATAGGTCTGTGATTTAACTGCTGGTTTACAACTCCACTGCTTCTAAACACAACCCCTGCCCCTCTCAGGGATGACCTGAAGACAACCCTGGCCTTCCACTGACAGCACATGGACCTCTCAGGTGGTGCATGGTCAGCATGCAAACTATTCCCCAACCTGTGAGCCAGGCTCACCTCCTGCCTCACCTGCAATAGCAATAAATAACAATAATCATAATAAACTACCATAAGGCAAAAAGAAAGTTCAGAAATTAAAAGGGCTCTGGGAGCTCCCCAAGCAAAAAAAAACTTGTATGAAAGCAGGAACAAAACCTGCTCTATAAAACCTTTAACTGGGGGGTTTCACAGCATCCCTAGATCTGTGCCCACCTTTTAGCACTCCAGTAGTTGGAAGCTTTGTGTGACACCCTGGCCAAGTCATCCTTGGCACAAGGTCAGTTTATGTATGGTTGGTAGAAAAGATAAAAGTTAATTAGCACAGGAGAGCATAGTGAGGAAAGAGGGGAATCAGCAATACAGCTGGCCAAGAAAATCAATGTTAATAATAGAAGGAAATGTATACTAGAGGCAAAAACTAGTGTACTTATAGAGTCAACGATACTCGAGATGAACAGGGCCAAAACAAAACATGTTTTTGTAACACATCCTGTTGGACTGTCCCAAAGGAAGTCACTGAGGGCACCAACACGACCAGGTTAAACCAACAAGATTTCCTAATGAACTCTAATAACTTTAGAAGGATATTAAACCTTGCACAGCACAGCTTCTGTCAATCTTCAACTACTGGAGCTAAGTAAGAGATTTATTTTGGGGTGGGATTGTGTAGCACCAGTGTCCTCTAAGGTTCTTGGGTTTTCCCCTAGAAGATGCAAGAACCAGTACAGGAACAGGGGTGGACCAGCAGAACAAACCAGAGTCTGCTTTACCTCAGCAGAAAGCCCCATTAGTTTGAAATCCCAGAGTCTCTGATTCAATTTGGGAGCTGCAGTGGCGTCCCCAGCAACGCGGCTCATCCATCTCGCGCTGTTTATGCTGCTGAGCCTCTTTGTGGCTTACGAACCACTCAGCCCAGCTCTGCAGCTTTCATCTTGCTGTGCACACTGCCCAGGATTACACCACACAGGAATTTTTAAGGAACCTATGTCTCTCTACTCATTGGTTTTTAAAAATGAGGCTTTACACACACATGTCAAGAAATTGCAAGTTGACTTTCCCAGAGCAAACTCAATTTTCTCCCCACAGGAACAGACCACTGAATGTATTTATAAAGGCATTAGCGCTGGTTCTGCTGGCTTCTGTAAACATTGCACATATTCCTGTTTAGTATAATAATTTTAAATGCAAATTAACTGGTCTTTGTTGATATGGCCACAGAGTGGGAGCTGGGATGAGGAGAAGCCCAAGAAATTTACCCAAAATTCTCCCTGTCATCACTATTCCCAATATACAAAGGCTTTTTAATTGCTATGACTAATTGAATAAATATGCAGGTTATATCTAATCAACTCAGTCCTCATTTGCAGGTCTCCACTACAGTGACCAGCAAACATACGATGTTGCCATTCTCCAAATTCCCTACCAGATACAGAAATGCCAACTGTTACCAATCAGCTCCCTAAAGAGTCCTGGGTTACAATAGTTTTCATTTCCAAATCCAGCTGAAGCATTTTAGAAGTCCCTGAGTTCATTACCCATCACTGCCCAACGGACATAGGTGTCTACTCTTCCCAGACCTTCTCTAACTCTGATCTGCACTTGGAAGGTACTGGAATAGCACCGTGATAAAACCTGGGAGAAGCTGGCCCATTTAAATATTTGTCTTGGGACAGATTATCCAGTACTCTCAGTTGCTTAAATAGGGCCAACACCAAGGGAAGTCCCCATTTGGCTGCAGGACGCTGAGCTCCTTTGCTGACACCAGGATTCTCGCAGATCCCTGCAGCGCCCTCGTGCCATCAGTGCTGGGCCCTCCACAGAAAGCCTCAGCAGAGCCCACACCAGCAATGGATAACTTACTAAGGCATATTTTCTGCCAGTTCCTAGCACTTGATAGCTTGTTACTTCCTGGAGCATGAGATTTGGATGCCTTGGGATGTTTAATGTAATTGTGAGTGTTTCAGTTATTCTTCCCAACACCTTGATTTTCTTGTTTGGCTCCAAAGCACTTCAGGGCACATTGTCCCTCGGCAAAGAAGGAAGGTGAGAAAACAGTTGGGGCTGGTTCCCTCCCCCCACTCCTCCCAGCCCTGCTATTCCTGTGAGACCTCCAGCCTCATCCAGCAGAGAGTGGACTCAGCCATGTGCTAATTCTGCACTTACTGCTGGCTCATTTAATTGCTCCATTTCCAGCTCCATAACCAGAAGAAAGGGTTTCTCTCCGCTAGAATAACCTTCCACTCGGCCTGGCTCCAGCACGAGCTCCACAGAGACTTGCACATGGGTGTCCCTGAGCCGGCACACAGCCAGGGGGGCCTGCTGGAGCATTTCCATTAGCCCAGCACTAACACCTCTGCCTCTCTTTGGGTCTGGAGGGGGCAGAACAGCTCGACCTTCCAGCTCCAGCAGTAGCAGATTTGCCTTCGGGCTCTGCTCTGTAGGACCCACCTCAGTGCAGGAGAACAGGCCCCAGGAACCAACCTGCCAAGCGTTTCACCAGGTGCCTTTGCACTCTCTCCTGCTCCAGCAGTACCTTCGATCCTCCAACAGGGAGCAAATGCCTTGATCTTATCTAAACATTTCTTTTACCCACTGTCATCACCTTCTGTAGATATATATTACTTGTTTGGCAAGTCCCTGCTGCAGCCTGAACAAGTGGAAAACCAAAACCAACCAAGAAGCACCTGCTCAGAAAATAAACAGAAACTGATTCTGTTTGTAAAACTTTTCTCTTTTGTTTCCTAAGATATTCACAAATGGAGATCTTCCTTGTACATTCAGTGTGAATAGTTCTTTTCGTTAAAATTAAAATAATTAATGTTTTTAATGTCTGTCAAGGCTTTGCAAGTAAAAAATGCCAGAGGCTACACAGGACAAAAAATAAGGCTACAGCTAAAAACATATATTATAACCGGTCCCTTACACTCTGGTGTGGGATCCTTTTATCATTCCTTCATTCCGAGGTTAGTAGGTTATTAACCTGTATCCTGAGGGAGAAAAGATGCACATCAATTATATCAATTGAATACACAAATGAAAATCAAATTAAAAATTTAACACGCACCACCATAATTACAATACAGAGCTTCCACGAGGAATTTCAGCCGAGGAAGGAACCAGAGAAATGCTTCTCAGCTGCAATTTACAGAAGCAGCAAAAGTAGCCGGAGATAGGGAGCCTACTCAAACTGAAGCCCGTACAGGAGGAAAATTGTTTTCTAAATGTGCCACCCACTGAGAACTTTTGATTGCAATTTTAGATTGAGACACAAAAATATTTAGTTCATTTAAGTAATTAACTGTGTTTATAGTGTGTAATTATATGTATTAACATTGGCATATTGAAACAATTAAATAAACAATCACAACGCTTCTGCCTCTCCTGGTATTTACATATCCTACCAAGTTCCAACTCCATGAAGCTTCCAGCTGCCAAAGCCCTGCTGGGAACATGGGAAGCAGGAGGGGTCCCTGGCCCAGCCAGGTGTCACCTTCCATGGCTGCACGTGACAGGTGTGGAAAAGGCAATGGCACAGTCAGCTCATTCCAGTATCTCCAAGGGATGGCAGAGGAGAGATGCTGGACAAGGTCAAACACCTGGAGGACAGGCAGGAGTTGAGGGTGGTACAGGGAGGCAAAACATATGTTTATAACACATGTCAAAAAAACACCTTTACCCAAAATTCCCAGGGCCTAAGGGTTACAACTGGCCACTACAGACAGGTTCAACAGCTGGTTTAAAATCATAAAAGAGCCAGTTTGAGGCTGTAGAACTCTGCAGAAGCTGCACCAATAAGGTTCCCCAGGCCTCCCAGAGGGGCAGCCAGACCCCTCCCTTTTGGGGTACAGCCCCAGCCAAGCCCCCCTCTGCCACTGCTGGTCTCAGCCCTCGCCAGCGGGCGTGGGGCACACGTGTCCCCTCCTTCCCTGTGCACCCAGAAATGCCTTCCCAGCAACGGCTCCCAGACATCCAAACACCAGAGCTGGGAAGAAATAGGAGGCTCCACTTTGCTCTGCAGATCTGCCTGTACCTTCAGCACTCCATCACTTGTAGCTGAGGCCAATTCCTCAGAAACAAACAGGGAACAAAGGCGGCGCCGCACCGGAGCGGTGCCATTTTAAAGCTATTTCTGTCTGTATAAAATCTTCTGTAATTTGTTTACGACTGCCAGATTCAACAATAGTGTGCAAATGCAAACCCACTTATGTTAATGTCCTCTCTCGCTCCCTTTCTCAGATCAGATTCTGAATAGAAATTAGGTAAATACTCTGTTTGAAAATATATAAGATGAGAACTGGTTGGGGAGGGAGCAAGAGAACCTCCAAATGCACGGTCCTATCAACCACATTATTTTTTTTTTTACTTAATAACTTAAGTGTACTGTTAGTGAAATTACAACCTGCTTGTGACACAATAAATTTACAACAAAACTCATTCCATAAATTATTCAATTCGCTGACTCCAACGCTGCTGAGAAATATCACCATGAGCAGATGATTAGCATGTGAAAGGAAAGCCATCTCTAGCCTGAAACAATCACTGTCACACCTCCATTTGAAGATGCCTGGTGGAGTTTTGTAAAATTACCATTAAGAATACACATTTAAGGCTTTGTAGTTTCTATAAAAGCGTTAAGTATTTGATTTACATTAGATTCATTTGTTCTTTCTTCAACTGTCTCTTTTTCTTACACACCATAACCGTTTGGATAAATGCTGGCTCAATCAAGTGTGCATTAAAACAAAAGAATTTAAGTTCAATAAAAGTGATGAATCAGAACTAGAAGCCAACCTTCCCCCTCTCTCCCCTTCCTGGGCCACGGGATTGCTACAGCAGGAGAGACGGGCTGGTTTGGGAGCTGAGAGGACACATGGACATACAGTCCTGGAGGGATAACCCAGTGCCTGGACCACTGGTGTGGAGCTGCTGGATCAAACGCCAAGTCTTCCTCACCAGCAGGAAGGAGGGAAGGTTGGGGATGGAGAAACAATTCTTCGTAGCACCTCTTCTTCCCTCAGGTAAACAGCACAAAACCTGGCACCTTCCAGTCCAACCTGAACCACAGCATTTTGGGGAGACACCAAAGGAAAATTTTAGCCAAAGCTCAGCAACTGGGTGGGCACATTCCCAGCTACAGAGAATGAGTCTACTCAGCGTAACCAATGCCCAAGTGTCATCAGCAGGTACCACAAGCATGAGCAAAATCAATGGAAGTGTTCCGCCACCATCACTTAAACCTGTTCTGGTAGGGCAGGGAAAAGATTAAACCCTCCCTCTGTGCTCTGCTTGTAGCCTAATTGTTTGAAGGATTCCTTTTACTCCAGGCTGCAGGAGTTATCTTGCTGATGGACAACCTGTCCAGCCACTGCCACGCTCCACCCACCGAGAACAAGCTGATGGATGAACTTTAAGCACATTTTCTCATATGACGTAGACGAATTTATCCCAATGCCTCCAACACAACAGACCCTTCTGATACAGGCCCATGAAATGTAAACATCTTACCCATTAGAAGCATTGAAATGGCTTCCAGCATCTTTGCCACCTGCTGGATTTCCCAGGTGCAGAAATTCAAGGGGTGTAGGTAAAGAATTTATTTCCCTGGAAAGGAGGAGGAAGGATTCTTCTTGTTCTGGGAAGCAAAATGGTAAACTTTTACAAAATACTTAAAAAAAATAAGAAGTCCAACAGCAGCATCGAAGTGACTCAAGAGTCAGTGCCATGAGAAAATCCACTTTCACAGACATGAGTGTTTCAAAATAAAAGCTACTGGTTTTAGGCTGCATAATGACACCACTGTGAGTTCTTCCTCGCCAGCCCTGACACTTGTATTGAACAAATAAAAAAGAGGATTGTTCTAGAAGTGGCGACCGCAAGAAAAAAGAATTTTTGCTCCTTTACCCAGAAACTTCATTGGCTCTAAGTGGGACTGCACTGCTCCATCCAGTGAGAAACTGCTGGGTGCCGAGGTCATTACCAGCACTCAGACACATTCCCTAACTCCTTCCCCAAGCCTTTCCCATCTGAAAGCAGAGTTTACATTATTCATAAGGATAATCACAAATATGCAGAGAGCTGTAGACATGTAATGGAGAGGCTGGCTTGTATCCCATCCAAATTCCAGGCACTTCATGGAGCTTACAAATTTTTGCAGCACGGGACGTACCTCCATTCTCAGTCACTCCAACAGTCCCAAAGCAGGGACAGTTTTGGAAAAGTTCTCATGCTCCCCCGTGGAGTTTTATTACTTTTGAAGAAAGGAAATAAGTGGAAATGCTGTGCCACCTTCCCATGGGTTCTCCAGGTGGATGTGTTTGCTTACACACACCATCTCCTGACTGCATACGGAAGGCACAAACAGTGTTCATGTTCTGGAAATTCAGTGAAAATCAACATTTCCAAGACTACAAGAACAGCAAAATCAAGTTACTGTTGTTTCCATGGTTCCATGAAAAAGCCAGGAAGGGTCAGTGCCCTGCTTAGCACCAGCTGCTGGCAGCCAGCAACAGGGCAGGTTTTAAAGCACCTTCTTTAGGGCTGGTGATGTAGACAGATTTCTGTCTCATCTCCCTGTAAGAAGCACCTGAGGTAGCTGCAGTCCTGTGGCAATGGCTGTGTGAAGCAGAAGGGAGGAGAAAAAGTCCAGTCTGCCAAGAGGAGGAGAATTAGATATGTCTAACTCCAGGAGTTGGAATGACATTTGCAGGATGGATTATGAAACAAGGACAGACAAAAGGTGAGGATCCTCACAGCATGTGCTCCTGGAAACATCCCAACTCCTTTTGGACAAGATTAATAAATAACAGTAATAAAGTAATAGATTAAGAAAATGGAGGTATTTCTAAATCTCTCAAATCTAAGATCAAAAAAAGATTCTTTCCCTTGAGCTTCAAAGCCATCCTGAGTAGATCCATGTCATCAGACGCAGTCCAGTAGGGAAGCAAGAGGCAAGGCATTCACAGCCACATTAACAGTAATAAGTGTAACTTCAGCAGAAGACAGAATCATGGAGACATTAATAAGTGATGAGGTCACAAAACATCTGCAGAAACGTGAGCTGATATTAAAGTCGCCAGCAGAGTTTTTGACAAATCTGCTGGAATTTTTTTAAGAGGTAACACAGACTCCAGACAGGAAGAAAACATGGGACATAATCTGTTTGGATTTTCAAAGGTTATTTGACACATCACATCCCGCAGGCCGGTGTGTTAAAGTACAGCAAGTCAAAAAGTGCACGAACTTTGAATGGACAAATGAAACTAAGGACGTTCAGAGTCTGGCAGTGTCATCAGCAAAAACCAGAGGGAGCAAAGGGAGCCTGTTTTGTTCGGGGCATGTACAGTGGAGAAGAGAACATCATAAGGCAAGCATCCATCCAGATGGATCACACTGAACCATGACATGGAGGACATAAGTAATCACTGGATAATGGCCATGGTATTCATCTGAACTGGAAAATGAGGATTTTTCATATTAGAAGCCTTATGTATAATGATGCCTTTGGAAGATGCACAACAAAAGTAACTGGGAGAGCCTCTAGGAATAGCTACAGAAGGTTTCATGATGGGCAGGAGGCAACCGAGGCCAATGGAGCACAACAGGGAAAACTGTCTGAGCCCTCCACGAACAGCAGTGGAGACAGAACAGCCACCAGGAGCACGGATGGACAAGCCAAGGGCTCACCCAAGAAAGAGTCCACATTTAGGTTCTTCTGAAGTAGAAGAATCTCTGAAGTAGAAGAATGTCTCCCTCCCTGGCAGGAGGGGAGATCTTCTCCAAACTCTCCATAAGCTGCAAGTCAACAGCAATGAACAGCCAGCAGTGAGGAGATGCCCTCTTCCACAACAGGTTCCACATTTATCCTGGGAAAACTGATGGGAAATTTCTCTCCCTTGAAATAGAGCACATAGATTAGAAGGATCACAGCCCATGAGGGCTCCAAAGATTAAATTATCACTAGACTAAAATCCTGGAAAGCAAAATGCCCACTCGGAGCTGTTTTGAGCAAAGACAAGGGCAGCAACAGAACACGTCTCCAAAGAAAACTTCATTCAGCATTTTCCAACTTCGGGAATTTGAAACTTAAATAATCTCCTTTTCACCTTTTCTTTAAGGAAAAAAAATAGGCCTGGAGGATTTTCTCAAACCCAGCCTGCAGCACACAGGCTACTGAGGTAGCAGTGCAGTCTGGTAGTATAATTTTTATTTATCATTTTGGTTTGTTCCCTAAATTTTTCTTACAGCACAGAGAAGGAAAAAGGTAATTTTTGGAAGTTTATACACTGGCACGGGTTATCCAGAGAAACTGTGGCTGCCCCATCCCTGGAAGTGTCCCAGGCCTGGTTGGATAGGGCTTGGAGCAACCTGGTCTCATGGAAGGGCCTTTTTCTTGCCTCTTTACAAACACCTGCAGAAAACTCCAGCAGAATTAAGACTTGCAGGAAAAAACCCACCCAGTTGCTCCAGTGTAACGTTACATGATCCCAGCACTGCCTGTTCATTGCTTTGTAAATGTTCACAGACAGATACACTCATACCACGTACCTTTGTGTTCTCCAAGGGCAGGATGGGTTTGGGATGGGGAGCACTGGGGGCAGGTGTGTTCCCCACTCATGACCATGCCAGTACCACATGCGTTTGTCATAAATTTTCCTGGGATTTACTTTGGAAAGATTCTAGTGAGCACTTGTACGTATATTTAGGGAGACTTACTGTGTTATTCTGCTTGTAAAACTTTAACTGCTTTGTGTTTAATTAACATAAACCTCAGAAGGAAAGGTTTAAAAAAAAAACAAGAAAGCCAAGGCTTCAGGTGTCTTCTCAGCTCTGGGGGCTCAGGGCTCAGCAGAGGTTCCCTTTAGCTTTGGGAACACTCACCTGCATGAAACCAATTACTGGAATGAATTCAAATTATTTCTTCTCCCAAAACTTGTAACTTTAAGCCAATTCCTGCAAACCTCTCTGTGGGAAAGGAAAGGGCTGTGCCCACGGAAACACAGGGACTGTAGAGGGAGCTCAGCTGATCAGACCTTTGTGCTGCTGAAACAAAGCCCAAGTTGTGACTGAGGGCAGGGAAGGTGGGCAGGGATGTGCCAGTCACTGTTTGAGGGTATTAGGAGTGTCCTTTCAGACAGATAAACAGAGAACAAAACCGAGATCCACAGCTCATCCCCAATGACTGGCCACCCGAATCTCAAGCCTGACTCAGGAGATAAAACTCCAGGAACACAGAGCAGCTTTACCTAAACACCTTTGAGTACTTCAGCCCTGTTCCTAGAACTGAGTCCAGACTCACTCCCAATCCTGAGAAGCAATCCCCCCAAATCTGGAGGGAACCATTCCCTACAGCACAGACTGTGGGACAAAGTTGATGGTGATTTCATAGAAATCATAGAATCCCAGACTGGTTTGAGTGGGAAGGGACCTTAAAGCTCATGCAGTTCAACCCCCTGCCATGAGTAAGGACACCTTCCCCTATCCCAGGTTGCTCCAAGCCCCGTCCCAACCTGGCCTGGAACATTTCCAGGAATGGGGCAGCCACAGCTTCTCTGGGCAACTTGTGCCAGGGCCTCACCACCCTCACAGGGAAGAATTTCTTCCCAATATCCCATCTAACCCTGCCCTCTGGCAGTGGGAAGCCATTCCCCCTTGTCCTGGCACTCCAGGCCTTGTCCAAAGTCCCTCTCCAGCTCTGTTGGAGCCACTTTAGGTACTGGAAGGATTTCATCAAACTGGTCCAAAAGTAAATAAGATACAGTGTAAAGTAGGAGGAAACCACGACAGTAAGAATGTGCCCACTGGCACAGGAGGCAGGAGCTTATTGTCAAGTATTAAATGTTTTCTAACTGCAATACGGAGACTTAAAATAATTTCTACGTAGGCTTTCTGAGTAAAAAGCACAGTCAGGGAAAAGTTACACTAATTTAAACAAAATTAATAAAGAAATGTTCTGCTTCTTTTTATCATCTTTCTACCTCTCATCATTTATCATGCAAATTAAATTGCAGTAATAGAAAATGTAAAGAAAACAAACTCTGCAATATATTGAAACCTCTATCCAGCAAGAGATAAGGTTGAGTATTAGAAGGAAAGGTGCAGAAAATTAGCTGTCCAGACAATAACTGGGAGGGAAACTGGTTTATTTAGCCTGGAGGGATTTTTTGTTGCAAACTGACTAAATTAAAATCCAGACTATTATACCCAGTATCACACCAGAAAACGCCTTTTCCTTGCACTTTTAGATAAATTTTCATTGATCTCATTTTATGCATGATTACATTTTTAATGAGATGTACAGTATTTCGAAGCTAATTTTAAATGCCTTCTCCCTCTCCCTCCTCCGCTCCCCTCCCTCCTCCCAGCACATACACACTTACGCTTGTTGGATTAACATTTCTGATAAATTGCTGGGCCAGGAAGGAGCATTACCAAGAGGAAATAAATTACTTCCATCTTTCGCAGCTCTGGCGTAGTAAAGTAACCTTTCAAATGGCCACTGTCTAATTCTGCCACCTTGCAGTTCCTTCCAAAGGCCATCGTTTTATTTCATGGAATGATTGTGTTTGTTGTTGGTCACCCTGCACAACACACAGAGCGGGGGAAGAAGTCGCCTTCCTCCACCGACGGTTCTGACTAGAAGAACCAGCAACGCCTTGAAACTCAAAACTCTCTTGAAATAAAAAGTTTTATCAGCAGGATCTTTGACTCTTGTGAATAAAGTACAAAGCAGGTGAAGCTGGGTGAACTGGCCTAATGCCAGAGAGCGGGGATCTCACCTTGAAAATATTAGGCAATAATTGATTTTCAGCATGGAAAACTTGGCTTGTTCCCAGAAGTTTTCAACTTTATTTTCTTCCTTTGCCTATTTTTGGTAAAGTCATACCCTGTAAAACAAAGGGGGAAATTGCAGGGACAAAGTAAGAAATAAAATGCTGCCTCCAGCCCATCATTAAAGACCGAGTGGTTTATTTCCCTCTTTGATTTGAGGCTGCTTTTTGGTGAAGAGGGACTGGTTTGTCCAGTTTCTCCCCAGTCCGTGCTCAGGAAAGGAAAATAAATGAATAAGAATAGAGGTTTGGGTGTCTCTTAATTGAATTTCAACTCCATAATTTCCAACAACTTTTCAAACTTTCCAAGGCTGTTCTGAGTTGCTGCCTTGCCCTCCAGAGGGAGAACAGCCACTCTGCTCCTCCCCTGTGCTGGCCTCAAGAGCACATCCACTGCTTCACTGCTTCCAGACCCAGACCCAGGAAACAGCTCCTGTCCAAGGAAAACCATCTCAGCTCTCTGCTTGATTTCCCTGCTCAGTTTAAGAACAAAGTATTGATTAGGACACTTTGGGAAAAATTCCTTCTCCCAGCAAATGTGCAGCCATCCCAGAAGGTGCCAGTGAGGCTGTGTGGGGCTGTGTCAGAGCATCACTGAACAGAAAATCACGGAAACACGGAACAGTTTGGGTGAGAAGGAACCTTAAAGCTCATCCAGTTCCACCCCTGCCATGGGCAGGGACACCTTCCACTAGACCAGGTTGCCCCAAGCCCCACCCAGCCTGGCCTTGGACACTTCCAGGGATGGGGAGTCCACAACCTCGGTGCATTACAGCTCCAGCCTCCTGAGGGTCAGTGGAATTCTCCTGGGAACTGGGTTGACTGGACAGGATCTGCATTTACCAATAGGCCCTTCTGAGTTTTTCCTTGTGGCCGATCCATACCAAGGGCCAGGAGCACCTCTGGCACTGGCTTTACAGTGGGAGCTGGTCTGGTGATGAGAAGGGATGGGTTGGGAGGAGGGGAATCTGGGACTGCAAAATGGAACATCCCAGTAAAGCAGCAGTGGAGAATAGCAGAAAGCTGGCAAGGATTCCAGGAGAAGGGAAGGGGGCTGACATGGAGCCTGGGCTCTGAAGATCACGGAAATGAAGGAGTAACGGAGGAGTATCAGCTCAAGCTGCAGCATCAGGAGAGGGGATTAGGAGTTTAGACTTGGGGCAGTGGAAATGAAGCCGAGCAAAACGTCCCACAGACAATGGGAGCAGGAAAGAATCTTAAATGCAAATCCACGTTTCACAAAGGATTTATCATTATCCAGCACCGCTTTGAGAATTAAGTGTTTCCATCAGAAGTCTTGTCCCAGTGCACTAACAGGACAGACAGCATGAGCCTTTCCAGATGTGGGAGAGCAGATGGGCTTAGAGGCCTGCAAAGAAAATCCTTTCCTACTTTCCCCAAATGGATGAATGGGACTGGTACTCAACCTGTGAGGAATTAGCACTGCCGAGACAGCAGCATTACAGGAACAGTCAGTGGGATCCCGAGATCAGAATCCGTGTGTGAAAACACACAAAACAGTTCTAGAAAGGTACACAGCTGAAGAGAGGGAATACAGATCATGGAGCAAAATCCTGCCCTCAAGATGCACCCCCAGTGTGTATTAGCATAGAATCAGAGAATCATGGAGTGCTTTGGGTTGGAAGGAACATTAAAGTTCATCCAGTCCCACACCCTGCCATGGCCAGGGACACCTTCCACTTTCCCAGGTTGCTCCAAGCCCTGTCCAACCTGGCCTTGGACACTTCCAGGGATGGGGCAGCCACAGCTTCTCTGGGCAACCTGTGCCAGGGCCTCACCACCCTCTGGGGTGGTTAAATTGTGTTATTATTAAATTGTAGCTGTGAAGGATGAACAATATCAGAGTTTTTTGTGAATAAATGACAGTTCTTTATGGTGAAATTAAAAACTTCTAACATTCCCACAGCTAAATGACAGCAAAGAACTGTTACCCCAGGTCAGCGGGTGCCTTGGGGGAGCACGAACCCCCTCCACACATACAATAAGCATTTTAGCATCTCCCCCACCAAAAAGGCTCTTCTGGCCCTAGAGCTCTTCTGGCTGCATCCAGACCCTAGTGTTTTACCCTAGTGTTTTACCCCATTGTGCGGGTGCATCTCGGCCTGGGGCTGCTTTCAACAAAAGCACGTTTTCCAAATAATCCCAGACATTTGGTAGGGAAATTGCCAAAGCTGCTGGTAGGTTGGATGTAACTTTTAACACACAAAAGCAATTATTGCCTTCGTTTCACTGGCTCTGCAAATGGATCCCGGCCGTGTGCTGGCAAGTGGGAGAGCCTGCCCAGAGCCAGCATTCAGGAATGTGACTCCTGGGCAGTGCTGGATGGTGGGCTCATCCCTGGCTCCCCCCACACAGAAGGCAGCCCTGGGCTGGGGACAGGGGCAATATCGCACAGAGAAAGTCTTTCTTTGGACCAGGCACAACCAACTCCCCCCCTGGTATTGCTGCTACTGCTTTATTAAAATGCATAAAGCAGCCAGAAGCAAAGACACCAATAAATTCTTCTGTAAAAGCAGAAATGTTTTTTTCAAATGGCTCCCCTAACACTAATAATCACAGCTCTCTTATGTGTACTTGACTCTGGTTAACCTTTTTCTGGCACTTTTTAACTTCTCCAAGTCAGGTACTAATATGGAACTAATGTGGGGTTTATTTTCCCTATAGGAATAGCAGAAAGAGCACTGCACATTAGCGTAATCACACCGGCTCCTTCCAGAAACTGCAGGACTTTACATCAAAGCAGCCGCATTATGGCACAGGAAAAGAATTTAATAACAATTGGGGGACTAAGCATTTTTTTAATGTTAAGGGGGTTTTATTGAATATTAATCCGATAAAATGCTCCTGAAAGTTGGCAGAAGGAAAACTGATGTCCCAAATAGTTACCGCAGCCTTCCACGGTGTTGGGATGCAACTGCAGAGTAATCAGAATTCATCATGCCATTAGCAGGAGGACAACACGAAAGGAGACGCTTCCTCCCGCATCCCGCTGCTCAGAACAACCAGAGCTGTGAGAACAGGCTCATCATTGGCAACCTCAGCCAAGCTCTCAAAGTTTGCACTATTTGGGGTTCAGAGCTCGCAGTTTCTTTTAATACAAGTCAATATTTGCACTCTCAGTTTTATCTTTCTGTTAAAGATTTGCATTATATTTTCCTTTCTGAGGGGCTTGGAGATGCTGGGAACAGGTCTGCTGTGAAGAGGAACAAGAGGCACACAGAGTTTTTCCCCCGTTTCTAACTGCTGGATACTTTCCTTTTCCTTTTTGTTTTCTTTTTCCAGGACGTCACTCCTCTGCCCAACACGGCTGCAGCCGTGCTCCAGCCATATTAATCCCCGCCCTGCTGAGCTGCTGGAGAAACAGGAATTCATCTGGCACCAGCAGGGGAAAGACAGAAGGAAAAATGAAAGGGGAAAAATGAATAAATAAATAATTCAAGCAAAGAATGAATACTTGAACAAAGCAGGGCCTGTGCACGACGGACCGTCAGGCTGCTCCGGAACAGGGAAGAACACCAGCCCCCAAAGGTGCACGTTATCAAAGCAAAGCCAGGTCACCTGCCAGGGCACAGAGCAGAGCTGTCCCCAGGCATCACCTGGACACACACTCAGTGCCAGGGGGAACCTGCTGCCTGATGGCAGGAACCACCCTGGAGTGCCTGGCACAGCCCCTCCCACTGGGATGTGCCCAGGTTTGTGCCAGTCGGGTCAGCTGCTCCTGCTTAGAGACACTCGGCACAACTCCTCCTTTTAGAAGTGCCCAGTGGCCCCTGAACCAGGCCTGAGGATGTTCAGGGTAACTTCTGAGGGCCACCCCTGAGGGCTGGGTAAAGGATCCACATGTGCAAAAGGCCCTGTGCTTTGACCTCCATCTCAAATACCCCTTTCCTCTCTCATTCCCAAGCTCACCTCTGAATGGGTGGTTTCATTCATTGCACATGCCAGAACAGGTTAGGGACACAGAAGCCACTGGTGTAGAGCCTGATGCTGCAGAGCAGGGCAGCACAGAGCTGCACCCCACAGGGGCTACCCACACTGAGGCAGTGTCTTAAGGCAGACTTGGTATTAGCACTTTGTTCTGGGATGCCTCTGGCTTCTCCTTTACTGGAAAAGGAAACTCGTTCATTATGTATCACAGCACTGTGTTAACAGCTCACAGCCTGAAATGAAGCAAGTGCAGAAAACACTTTCATCACTGTTTCCGTCTCATCACTTGGGAGTTTGCTGCACTCCCTGGAGACGTTTTCCCACCTGTTTATCATAGAGATACTCCAAAACAATAAGTGGAAGAGTGATGAACCAGGTCCCATGCCAGAGTCTGTGCTGTAAATGCTGTTGTCACCCATGAGCTGCTGCAGTGGTGCCTTGGAGCCACCCCGGCCCTGCTGTGCCTGATTTACCTGTCAGGAGCATCGAGGGCAGGGCTGAGCAAAAAACACATTAATAAATCTTGATATCAGTGTTTTATCAATGCAGCCTTGTAAGTTTATGAGCATTTGGCTTTATTTTACACCAGACAACTCCAGGCCAGCCCAGAGCAGGCTGCCAGATGTGCAGCATTTACCTCTGCAGCCTCATTGCCTGTGACGGGTCAAGTCCAACAGAAACCTCCTGGGGAGGAAAATCCAACAGAAACCTCCCCAGCTGCCCCACAGCAACACCCTCCCAACAGGCTGACCACGTTTGTGACCTCTCTGGGAATTATTGCACAGACAGGGTGGTGACACTGCCCAGCATCTGGGCCTGGGATGCAAAATTACAGTTGAAACATCTTAAGGACCAAGGAGGCAGGTGCTGCAGTGGGGAGTGAAGGCGTGACCTCCGTGCGGACCCCGAGAGCTCCAGAGGAAGTTTTCATCCATATCCACATACAGGTTTCTCAAGATAAAAATGTTAAGGTTGCACCTATATAATACCAAAGAATCTGTGTGCTATGAGGTGCCTCCAGGAATCTCTGCACTTTTGGCATTTGGGAATGGTGAGGACATCAAATGGTTGTAGACATCTTAGCGAGATCCAGCATTTCACTGTACTCTGTAATCTGCTGTTTTAAAACTCCCTAAAAGCTGAGTTTTCTCCTGTCTTTGAGAGACTTTTGCTTAGTTTTAAAGATTTCATTATTGGTTGCTTTTCTCCTACCATTGTCTAAAAATGTCTCTTGTTAAATTCAGCCCCTCACCTTGGGTTGGTAAGGTGGGCATCCTGCTGGATCCCAGACCCCATGGCTGCTTACAGCCGAGGGCATCCTTGCATGCTTATGTGGCTGCTTAGTCACTGTGGAGCCAGGCTGCAACAATTGACCTCTCTTAATCTCTTCTCATAAATCAATTCTTCCAGGTCCCCAGTTCTCTTTGTTGCTTTTCTGTGAACTTGTTCCAGTTTGTGAGCAGAGAGCCACTGACGTGTTGCCAGTATGGAGCACGATTTTCCCAGATGCAGCCACGGGGCACTAGGGGGGTCACTATGATTTTCCTGCTCTTTGCCATGATGGTTTAGTGCAGGCAACCCCAAACTGTTCATTTTTCCTACATGATACTCCAAACTCTTGTCTCACTCGGTGTCTGTTGTTACCCTGAAACGTCTCTGAGCATCGCTGGCGCTCGAGTCCTTTCCCCTGGAACGTGCCTGTGATGGATTAGTACTTTCATACGCAGGCAGCTACATCATCTGTATTTTTCAAGGCTGAATTTCATTTTCCCCCTTTCCTAACTTCTATAAATAACCTGATATTGTACCTGTATAAAACCCCTCACAACTCATCATTCTCCAGAGTTAGTCTGATGAGGTTTCCTTCATCTCTCAAGTTATTAAAAGTTATTAAGAAGTTGTTGCCCAGAGAAGCTGTGGCTGCCCCATCCCTGGAAGTATTCAAGGCCAGGTTGGATGGGGCTTGGAGCAACCTGGGATAGTGGAAGGTGTCCCTGCCCATGACAGGGAGTGGAATGAGATGGGCTTTAAGGTCTCTTCCCACCCAAACTATTCTGTGATGCCATGATTAAAGAATATGCATAGAATTAACCCAGGACCAGCCACGTGGCAGTGATAACCCACCCCCACAATATTCAATGTTTTGCCTATATGGCTGTTCTTAGTCTCTACTCTTTTATTGAGTTTTCTGTTTGGCAGGCAGAGCTGCCACCTGTCCCACCACAATTCACTCTTCAGACATGAGTCCATGGGCAGACCCACTCAAACCCACCCCAGGGAATCTGCTGCCTTCACAGAACCACACAGAATCATCAGAGCTGGAAGAGACCTTTGAGATTAAGTCCAATCATCACACCAACACCACCATAACCACCCCTAAACTATATCCCCAAGTGCCAAATCCAGATGGCTCCTGAACACTTCCAGAGACGGTGACTCCACCACCTCCTTGGGCAACTTATTCCAAGGTGAAGATCTGGGAGTGACCTTCAAAGAACTCAATTATCTGTATTTCTTATGAGGCTACAAGCTCCAATCCCCAGCACAGGGATAATTATCAGTGCCTGGGCCACCTTCTAAAGACTGACCCGACTCTGTTCCCACTGTTGCTGTTGGGAATTGTTTGAAAGTTGGGAAGGCACATGAAGCAAACATGACTTTTCCTGCCATATCTCCTGCAATCACCTAATGAATTCTGTATCAGTCTCATAAAAAATGCTGGGATAGGACTCGGGTGAGGTCACAGCCCTTAGCTACAACCCCCACATCTATGGGGCTGCTTTGAACCTACCTCTCAGTTTTATCACAGCAGCATCTTTTCCCCACCAAAGAGCACTCAGGGAACTCTGAGGTGCTGGTGGAAAGCCAATCAAGTCCCCTGTTTGCAGCTAAGCCCAGCAATCTTCCCCATGCAGGAGATACACACACCCTGCCCAGAGCCGTGCCCATGGGCTTTGTCCAGATCTGAAGGAAGCCAGCACATTGCACATTGAACCCTCCAATTTCAGACTGTGATAGTTCTGTGTTATCTTTTAAACATTCAAAGAGAAAACTTCAGAGCAACCTAAAGGTGGACATTTTACTGTAGTGGGAAAAAGTCCTCCAAAGGGAAATGGTCGTCTTGACAATTTGTTCCAAAACTCAGCCCAAGGGAGAGCCCATGCCTGTGTCCCTGTTCCAGCTGCTGCACAGCCCAGCTGAGTTACAGAAACAGCACACCCTCAAAACCTGTCAATGGCTGAGGAGCTTTAAGTTGCTATAAGGCAGTTTTTTGGCAAGTGATCCTATATTTGTTCTGGAGACTCTGCATTGACTGCAGGAGTAGTGAACACAAGATTGTAGGAGTTTTGTTTGAACATGGAGCAGAAGGAAGTGAGTACTCTCTGTTTCCCAGCAGTCTGTCCCAGCTTGGCCTCAACCACAAGAAATCTCTATTGGCAGAAATAAACTTTAGTCTTATGGCAGGTGGCTTAAGGGAAGAGCTCGTGACTATTGCCCTTTTCATAAGACCTTTGGAGATGTCCAATCTCAGGCTACCAAACACCTTGAGGAGAGTGAGAAGACCCTGGAGGGGGGCAGGGACAAGCCTCCACAAATACCTGCTCTATGGAATGCCAGCATCTCAAAAGTGCCTTTTCTAGTGAGAGCTCCAGACCAACTTTGTGTTACAATAAGGGAAAAGAAACAGGAATTAATACAGTTGTTGATGTTTTGAGGTGTTGGTCACTGACAGAAGGCAGATGTCAAAGTCTGGGCTGCCCAGACTCTGGACAGAAAGGAGGAGTGTGTTCAGCATAGAAGGACCAAAAGAAATTCCAAGAACTGGTTAATTATTGGGTGGAGATGATTATATTATTAATAAAGGAGCAGACAGGGCAGGAGTGGTCAATAAACATTTTGTTAGGAAAGACTCAACCAGCACACTCAAATCAGATGAAGCCAACGAACCACTCTGAGGATTTCTAGGCACAGGGAGTAATAAACAATCTAAAATCTAACAGCCTCTGGGTGCCCTGTGCTCCTGCATCGTAAGAGAGTTGCTAGGAGAGATCCCTCATCTGTCAATAGGAACAGAGAAAAGTTACCAGAGCAGGGAAATCACAGAACACTAGAAAAGCTGCAGATTATCTCCACATTCACCCAGAGCAAGTGGGACTTGTAACTACAGGTTACTTAACCTGACATCAATCCTCAGCAGAAAGTCATGGAAGTTAATACAGAATTTGATCAATAAAATATTAGAGGATGGGAATAAAATTAACTCAAGTCACAAATGTTTTCTACAGAGTCTTGTTGAGCAAACATTGATTTTTTTTTTTAGGTTTCACAGTGTTGTTTCAATTGACTGACTCTGAGTCAGAGCCTTTGGGCAAACAGGGCTGCCCCATGCAGCAAAGCCCTCCCGAGGCTTTCCCTGCCCTGGCACCAGATGACCAGTGACAGCAGGTGACTGTCAGCAGTGCAGGGGCTGAGATATGGCCACCAGGCAGCACACGGGTTATCACAGCCCAACCAGACCTTCGCTACCACAGCCAGCTACTTCCCGTTGGTTTAAGGGCAACAAATCCCACCCTTGACTTAAGCTGACCCTTTCACAGAATCACAGGATGGGTCAGGTTGAAAGGGACCACAGTGAGTCACCTGGTCCAACCTCCCTGCTCTAGCAAGGTCATCCTAGAGCTCATGGCACAGGATTGTGTCCAGAGGGCTCTGGAATCTCTCCAATGAGGGAGACTCCACATCCTCTCTGGGCAACCTATTCCAGACTCAAGTAGACCTTGGAGTCCTGTGTCACACCACTGACAGAAAAACATGGCAAAGTCCAATAAAATTCGAGTATTATCACCTAATGGCAGTAGGAAAGCCTCTCCCCCCAAAGAACACATGATGGTGGAGACACTCTCACAGCCACTGCTACTGTCTCAGCCGCCCCTTGGACAGAAACGCCACCACAGCCAATTCTGCGGAGAAAACAAGAAAGCCAAACGGAAGTTTGGCCTCGATCCACTGAAAGCAGGGGCTCATCTTTAAGTGTTACAAGGTGTTCCCATCCCACGTTATGGCTGGACTCCAAATTGTGCAGAAGCTGAAATAATGGCTTTTATTAAAGGGGCTGAGGCCAGTCCTTGGCTCACTCCTGCGCCAGCTTCCGGAGGAGCAGCGGCTTTACGCTCGCTCAGAGGAGACTGGAGCTGATGTATCCTCCCAGTTGCTCAGGTAAACCCAACTTGAGGCTAATTTTTATTAGTTAAATAAGTTCTCCTTGCACAGATTTACAACACATGTGACCGACACAAAACTTTAATTACAAACAGAGAATGATTAAGCTGCTTATTTGGAAGGAAAGACGGAGCGAGCCTGGTGGCCCTCTCTTAGCACTCCATAACGGCATGGAGAGGCCTGGGCCAGCACCCGGCTCTGCAGCCTCGCCAGTGGGGCAGCACAGGAAGGATAAGCAGCTCCTGGAAGGGCTCCAGTACTCGTCTGGGCCTCCAAAGCCATTACTGCCTGGAACACAGGGAAAGCTGGGAGGAAGCCGGGGTCCCTGCACACACCAAGAGCAGGTACCACGCTCACCATGCTCTTTCCAAAGGGAGAGAAGAGTAGGCAAGGGCTGAGTTTTGGGTGGATTTTCTTATTTAAGAGCATTTTCTGATGCTGCAAGGTCATAAAGTCATTTCAACCGTGGCACTTTCACTGCACTCACTATTGCCAGTCTATTTGTAAATTACTTAATAATAATTAAAAAAAAAACTCCAACCTGCCTCTGCAAACTCCACCACTTCACCCCCCCCCCTACTGCCAGCCTGACACAGGACACCCACCCCCAAACAGGCACAAGCCCCCCAGATAACGAGATCCAGCAACTGTAAGATTCAACTTCAAAGACATTAAAAGACATAACATTTTATTTGCCTTCTGCTTTTTAACTTTTGGGGTCCACTCAGGTAATGCTTTTGAATTTTTAATTAAAAATAAAAGCAAGGCTGCTTCTGCTGTCATTTCTCTTTGAAGTTGGACATTTAAGTACAAAATCTGTTACCTGAAGACTTTGCTAAAGCTACGAGTTTAGGAAAACTCTGCCCAAAACATATGTCTCAGCAGATCTGGACACTTATTTTGGTTTGAGCTAGTTTTATTTTGCCTAAAACTCTTCCCATACATTCTTTCAGCAATTTTAAAGTAATTTTGAATTCCATGCAGTTTTTCTTTTTGCATTTTAAATTTAAATTAGAATCGTGGAATGGTTTGGGTTGGAAAGGACATTAAAGCTCATTCTGTTCCAGTCCCTGCCATGGGCAGTGACACCTTCCACTAGACCAGGTTGCTCCAGCGTGGCCTTGAGCACTTCCAGGGATGGGGCAGCCACAGCTTCTTTGGGCAATCTGTGCCAGGGCCTCACCACCCTCACTGGAAAGAATTTCTACCCAGTATCTTAATTATAGTGCATGTTTTTGGTATCATCACGACAAATTGCCTCCATTTCCATGCAGTCCTGACCCCTCCCCGCTGTTGCTGTGACAGTTCCTATGTCCAGACTGACCATGTGAGGAGACAGTTCCATTGACACTTGGGAGAAGAGCAGGGCCAGGAGCTCTGCCTTCATAACACCTTTTCTTCCAGGTGGGATCGGTGCCCACTTCAACAAAGCCCCTGCAATTCACACGGAGCCTTCTCCAGGCGAGCAGCAGCGAGAGAGCAGCACAGGCCTCCAGGCTTTAGTTCCCTCCTAACCACAAAAGTGCACCAACATCCGACAGCACCCGCTGTAATGGGATCCAGCATCAAAATACTCTTTCTACTGGAGGACTGTTATATTTCACTGCTGAAAGAACTCAAACTTTTGAAGCCTCTCCTTAATTTTCAATGAAAAGCATTTGGTTCCAGGGTGACAGACGAGGCTCTTAAGAGCTGTTACCACCTCGGGTAATTATAAAATGACGGAAGGGAAAGAAAAAAAAGTGAGGGAGCGCCAGATTAACACTCAGTGTGTTTGTGCAGGGCTACAAAGGCACTTCCACGGCTGCCTGTGCTGAGAGCTCAGCTACAACAGCTTCCAGTTGGAAAGAAAATTGAAGAAGGATGGAAGTGAGGAAAGAAGAAATTGCAATTAAAAACTGAAATGAATTCCAAAATAACATATGAACTGGAACACTACAAAATACTTTCAGGAAAAAAAAAAAAGAAGAAAAAAGAGGCTTTTGTTGCAAACCAAACCCAGCCCAGATTGGAAAGAAGAGTCAAAAAACTCTTGTGCAAGCTTGGGGCTGGCTCATGCCCTGGGAGCTGGAGGAGGGCTGTCCTTTCCCTGGGAAGCAGGTAAATCTCAGCAAACTGGAATTTCATTTTGCCACTTCACTTCATGTACTCTGAGTATACTGGGGAAAAAAAAAACAAAGCAAGACAAAACCAGGCAAACAGGCTGAGTAAAGCCCTATGAAATTAAATGGTTCCAGCAGTAATAATTAGTTCTTTAATCCCAGAATGGTTTGGGTTGGCAGGGACCTTAAAGCCCACCTCATTCCACCCCCTGCCATGGGCAGGGACACCTTCCACCATCCCAGGTTGCTTCAAGCCCTGTCCAACCTGGCCTTGAACATTTCCAGGGATGGGGCAATATGGTGAAACTCAGATTTGTAACAACACATAGACCATACAAGAAACACAGGACTAGAGGCACAGTCCCTTGGAATGGGATAAAACACAGCAGCTCTTAGTGAGCAGAGCTGAGCCCCGAGGTGCGACCACGCACCGTGTGACTGAGCAGGGCAAAAGCAGGAGACCAGGGGTGTCACCGAGGTTCAGTAGCCTTCAACGTCTGATACCCTGCCCCTAAATCTAAATTAAACCAGACTAAAATGCAGGATTACTAGCCTATAGGTCCACATAATAAATTCCTCCCAAATTTTGCCTCCTGCCAGCAAAGCGTTTATAGCCCTACATGGGGAAAAGCTCGGAAAATGTGTCTTTGGAGTGGCCGCGCTCGGTGCCAGCCGCCAGCGCCACGGACACAGCTGTGCCCGGCCCGGACTGGCGCGCAAAGGGGCTGATGGCAAAGAAAGGGCCTTTAATAAACCAGCAGCATAATCCAGGACTCTGTCCTCTTTATTTTTTAATAGAAGCCTTTCACGATATGGAACTAATTATCGCCATCTGCCGTCCCCGGTCTTATATTTCCTCTCTCACAGCTCATTCTTCAAAAACTCAGTAGCTTCCTCCCTTTACATTTGTAAATGCTGTTGACTATGGATAAAATCCATGTTTACTTTGTATTCAGGGCCCATAGGAAAGCTTGTTTTAATCATCAACAGATGTTACATTCTGCTCTGCTGTGCTTGGCACACAACTTCAGAGGGAAATAAAAGAAAAATCTTTATTTTAAATTTAAATTGTAGATTGTTACAGACTAAATAAAATGCCAAATTGTTATTGGAAACAACATGGCCACTGTAATAACTGTAACTGACATTTACTTTTTACAATTAGGTTTTTTTTCTGGTGCTGTTTAACACAAGATGGTTTCCACATTTTGCAAAGGACTTTCTTTCCCTTTGCTCTGAAATGATTTGCAATCAAGCCACAGACATTTGTAATTTATTTTTATTTAATACTTTCCTACGAGTTTATGAAATACTGGGATTATTATGCCATATACAGTAGATAGTTTTTGAATACGTACTCTCCCTCTGGACTCGTATTTCAATACACATTATCCCCTTGAACTCATTTATAAACACCCATTATTCCCCCAGACCCTGCTATAAACATGGAATATCTCCGTGGACTGTTCCAGCCTTATGGTCCTTTTTATCTCTGGCTTCTTTCCTATTTATATCCACCTTTGATGTCTGATCCTGCTCCCCTGCTGTGCCCTGGGGGTGCGGGTGCCCTCCCGTGCCGGTGGCAGCAGGACCCCGCAGGTACGGCCGCCACTTCCCTGTTACTCCTTCTCCAGCTGCCAGAAAAACTGAGCTGGAGACAGGGCTGGCTCGGGCACCTGCTGCACGTGTGGGGATTGCGGCGTCCCAGCATTCCCTGCTTGTGGCATCCACTGGTTCTTTTCCAGGCACTGGGTGAGAATATGATCCTCAAGCCTCCAGCACCCAAGTGTTCACCCTCCACCCTCACCAGGTACCAAACTGGTGCTTTCTTTGAGTGTTAATTGCTCATTTTGGTTTTATTTCCACACTGCTGCAGAACCTAATTGTGAAATTAGTTAGAGGTTTAGTATTGCTCAGAAGCAAAATGAAATAAAATATTTTGCCAGTCTTTGCTTGATATTGAATATTTGAACATAATATTTGTACACTTTACTCCTACAGTAACAAAATACAGGAAAAAAAAAATCACAGAATCACGGAATGGTTTGGGTTGGAAGAGACATTAAAGTTCATCCCATTCCACCCCCTGCCATGGGGCAGAGCCACCTTCCACTAGACCAGGTGCTTCAAGCCCTGTCCAACCTGGCCTTGAACACTTCCAGGAATGGGGAGGACGGATTCCTCCAAAAGATGACAAAAGATGTTTCATGGCAGAAGTTTCATGGCTTTATGCATCAGAGCATCCAAGAGTTTTTCAAGCAAGTCCATAAGGGAGCTGAAAGAGCTGTGCTGGACCTGAAGGACATGTGACACCACTGTAGCTTTAAGGATGGGGGTTTAGTTGTAAGATAATTCGTTTATAAAACACAACAATGCACACTAAATTACTTACAGTCAGATGCTGCACACATTTGGGCAAATATTAACCACAACCAAGTTTAAAAATTTCTTCTTAGGAAATTTTGAGATCTAAAAAGGAAATCTCAGAAGGAAATAAATCCTTTTCCTTTAAAAATTGCAAACTCCAGCACAATGCAAACCAGCTTGGAAAGCAGCAGACAGCTATTTTACATCGCTGCTGAATACTGTTATGAATTAACAGCTCATTAAGCAAAAAAACTTTGCAAACCATGAATCTCAAAAGAAAGTCAGAGAAACTGTCATCTGCAATTTCCAGTGTGTGAATAAATCTAAAAGCCGTCAGGGGACAGAGCTCTGCCGAGAGCCAAACAAACAGGTGTCCCCTGGCCTCCCGACCCCAACATCAGCAGCGCAATAAAACTCTTCCCATTCCAGGACCAAACCATTTGGTACCAGCACATGGGATAATACCTGCTCCTTAAAACACGGAAATGTGGATAACAAATGCCTCTAAAGTCCCAGAAGAAACAGAGACGTGCACTGTGAAGTATCCCCCCAGGAATCCTGTAAATCATACCGAAATTTCACTTGTCCTGGAACAGGTTTGAAAATCTGTTTGTGGTTTCTCCTACATATTTTAAACTGTATCTGGTCAGGTCAGAAATGAAAGAGTCCTTCAAACTCCAGTGGAAAGCTCTCTGTATGTGTTATTTTAAAATAGCCTTAAACTGCAGACAAATTTGCTCTGAAAACTCAATTATTTTTATCGTTTTAAAAAATTTTTACTCTTTTTTTATTGTATTTGATTGATCAGTAAAGTGTCATTACTTCATCCATTCATTCCTCCCTGTCAGATTTGGCTGTGCTGGCACCGTAAGGGCAGAGCTACCACAGTCCTGGGTTATTTTAATTCAACTTACATAAATGTGTTCATGTGCAGTTTACACATAGAAGGCACAAAGGAGCAGAACGTGGGTTCTCATCTACACAGGTCAGTATCTGGGCAGAAGAAAACAGAATATGAAAGGAATAATATCTGAACAAAATACAAATAGATCCTCTGCCACAAAAACCACACACTCAGTTACATGGGTTGGTTTGTGTACTTCAAATATAATCATGTATGGAAGGGAAGGAACTGGAAAGTAAATGGGAAAATCTGAAAGAGAAGAGGAAATAAATATAAGCAAGAGGAGAGAAAATAAATACAAGCAAGTAAAGTGAAGAGAGTATCTGAATAAATTGTTTTCATGCTATATATAGCATAGATACAATAAACACTACTGCAATTTTTGCAGGCATTAAAAGAACTAGCAGTGTCTCGGTCTGCAGATGTAGTGAAGAAAGGACATGTGGAGCGAGCCCAGAGGGGCAGTGAGGATGGTCCCACCACGGCAGCCACGCACAGACCCCCATCACCACGGACGGCATCACCGCCCGACCTCGGGAGCTGCACACCTGGATTACAGCCAGCAACACACGGCACAGCTCGGAGAACCATAAGGAGGGATGCAACAGGAACCCTTCACTGATCCCATCGTCACCAATCCCTCACAGACACAGAGATCTCTGTTGGCCAGGATGGTTAGTGCCATGTAGATCCCAAATGGAAGCGTCTCCTAGAGCAAAGGTACTTTGGCAAGACCTCCCTGTGGAAAGTGAGCATGCTGAAGGTCAGAGCATGTGACTCATTTCCCCTCATGAATACCAGAATCTGGGTTGCTGGAATCACCACTCTGAAGGAGGTTTGCATCCTGAGTTCTGAGCACCTCTGAAAATACATCTCATGTAGCAATTTCCCAGCAGGTGAATCTTGTTTATGGGCCCAGACTGATGGAGATCTCCTTAGATATAGACAAAGATCGAGGGTGTTTATCGTCATTACAGAACTCTGGGCACAACACATAATCACTTGATGATACAAATAAATAGGTCAGGTGTTCTCCTGTACAAAAACCTCTGCTCATGCAGATGGTCACCCACACTTAATTTCTGTGACTACCTCTCCATCCATCCATTGATTCCTCTGCATTGAAATGTAAAGTCAACTTGGAAAGCTATTCCAAGATAACCTTCAAAGTCACTCCCAAAAGGCCCCCTCTGACTGTGGGTGACAGTCCAGCCCCTCTCTGGGGTCCCATCTTTGTGACCATCACTCACTGGATTCACTCAGCACTGCAGCACAGTTTGGCAAGAGGAGGATTTTTACCAGCACATGTTAGTGAGCAGTTTATTGACATGGAACCCTTCATCTCCACGGGTTTATCCCATCAGTGCTCATTCACACACAGGTATTGTAAACACCACATAATAAACCAGACAAGCCAATGTTGTGACAAGCACAGGAGACAACAGAATTAGAGCTGGGAGTGTCACTCCAGCCCTGCATAACACCATGTGTGACACAGGGTGCCACCACCACATAAAGCATGGGAGAGTTAAGAGAAGAACAGATAGGGATACACGAAAAGGCAGAAACATCAAGGATATTTTTTTATGATATTTTTCTGACAGTTCATCACATTATCATTTATTTTCTGTACTTTGATTCACCACCGAAGAAATCCCCGCTCAGACAATTCACGGTGATGGAATAAAACGTCATGAAGAACCTGGGCTGGGAGGACTGATGAATTATTCAAGAAGCAGGAAATTATTAGAGGTCGTGTTTATTCAGAAACAAAAGTGCCTTGTTAATTCACAGGACTCAAGGTAATGTGATGATTTCATCTGACACTTTGCATAAACAGACCACTGGAATTTTCTGTATTACTTCCAGTTTAAAGCTCAATACCTGCACTTGAGCTGCAGGTTTGGAAAATCATCTGCCATAACGGCCTTTAAGTTGTTCCAGTGATTAATCACCTTCCCTGATTAACACGTATATTATTTCTAGTCAAATTTTTGTCTACCTTTAACTCAATTCACTAAATCTCATTATACTTTTTTCTGCTACTTTTAAGAGCTCTCTATTCACTAATTCCTTTTGCCTGTATAGGCACTTACTGACCACATTCAACCACCTCTTTAGTGCCTTTCTGATAACAGAAGAGGCTTGATTTTTTTTTTTAATCTGTCACCATAAGATAAATTTTCCACTTCTTTAGTCACCTTTGTGGATTTTCACTGCACCCATTTCAGTGCCCTTCTCCAAGTGTCAGGCCAAGAAATGAACAATGGCACGTGAAGGAAGGCACCAGAGGAGCTGTGGGGACTCCCAGGATTAACTAAAGGGAAACTATCAGCATACAAAAACTTTTCAGCAATTATTTTTAATTTTTCAAAGGAGCCGCATACTTTTAAAGTGCATTTCAAAAAAAGGCAGTATTTTTTGTTTTTTACAAACAGACAACTTTGAAATGTATTCTCTTTAAAAATTATACCACTTCTTCACATCTTAATTAATGCCAAAACTTGAATTTCTTTTTTAGTAGTGTATTAGAAAACTGCTATTAATGTAATTTAATTTTTGTGAGGAGTAGCATTTGTTTTCTATTTAAAAAAAAATAGGTGGTTCTGAAATCCTGGTCTGTCAACATCGCTTAAAACGTTCCCATTCCATGCCTCTATGTAATAAATTAAATCAGTGTTTTAATTGTGCCCATGCTTTGTGGTTCCTGGCAGTACAAAAAGATCTTCTGTGAACGCACGTCCCAAAAAATCCTACTGAGTGATTAATTACTGATCTGGAAGATATAAATATGTTTTTCAGGGAAGCCAGTATGGACTGCTGGAAGCTTTGGCCTTATATATGGCTGTAGGTGTCTCTCGCCCAGCAGACATCATCCTAATTCAAACAAGATCCCAGTTTCAATATTCACTGGCAGTATAAATCCCTCCCCTTCCTACTTGCCCTATTTAATTAATACAAGGTATATAGACTTGAAATTGAGGAACACAAGATATGTTTATTCATATTTTTGATTTCTCCAAGTTCTCCTCATCCTTAAATAAGCCATCAGCCCAGTGTCTTCAGCGTTGCATGTTCTGGACAGCAGAGCTCCTCCAGAAGAAGGTGTTTATCAGCATGGGAGTAAAGCCCAGCCCAACTGTCAGTCCCAGCTTTCCTCCCCACGACTCTGGGCTGTCACAGTCGGCGGCTTTGCTTTTTCCTTGAACTCTTTTCCAGCCCAAATCAATTCTCAGAGAACCCATTGGTACTTGCAGTGTGCTCCCAGCATGTCATACAATAAACACACAAGGAGAGGAGCTTTATTTCCCTTCCCACCAGAACACCATCAAAATTAAAACCCAAACTCTTCCCGTCTGTAGCAAGTCAGTGCCGCTCCAACCGGGTGAGGGGGCCAGTCGGAGGTTCCACCACCCCTGGGGAGCATCTCCCAGCGGGATGAGGAGCAGCAGGCAGGGGATCATTCAACAGAAGGAGAACTAATCAAAAACTGCAGCAAGTTAAAAGGACCTGGAAGCAGCGAGGCGATACCGAACTTCTCACAGGCCAAAGTAACCCCAGTGAAGATTACTGCCTAATGGCCTCACAGGGGGACTGAGGGATCACAGTCCAGCTCTGTGTCGTAAGGAACATGATTTATGTCACTACAAGCAAGAACATGACAAAGACAAACAAAGACTAACTCCATCCTTACTCTTTGAAAAGGTCTGTCCATAGTCAAGGAACAGAGTGAGATGTGACAGAGAAACATGTGCCTGTTTGGAGCATAGAAAACGAGAGTTTTGCAATCCTCTGAGCACCAAAATTCTCTGAAATCACTGGGGCCATTGTGATTGCTCATTAACAATACACATCTTCCAACTGACATTTTTCATTTGGACCTTGTGAAAACCACAAATCAAACATACATAAGAAGGTAGCCAACTTCAACTGAGGAAAGGTCTTTAAAAAACAAGAAAAAAAATAAACGTTTGATAAAATAATTGCTTCTACTGTTATTTTTTTTTTGCTATTGCTTCAAAAACAATTTCTCTTTCTTTCTTGTTCATCTATCTGGTGTCCTGCTGGTGAGCAGATGAAAGGTCCAGTCTCTTTAAAATTTCATGCAGGGCTCTTTAGAACATCTCAGTTTTAAATGCCCATGGCAAAGACAACAAAATGTGCCAGTAAATGGAAAGCAGATGAAACCTCTGTTTATATACTCCATAAAGGTAGTGTGTGTGACAGAGGGGCTGTTTTCACACCCAAGCAGAGTGGCAAGAACCGTTCTTAAAATCACTGAAACACATCACTTATATTCACCAAGTACTGCTCACAACTCAGCATCCCAAAAACTGCCCATGACTTAGCAAACCCAGGTGGGTACAATTATATCACCTGGTAAGGAAAGTTTTCTTCTCCTTCTACCCTTAGAGTGCCTGAAGGGAGTCTACAAGAAAGATGACTATTTACAAGGGCCTGGAGCACCAGGACAAGGTGGGATGGCTTCCCACTGCTAGAGGGCAGGATTAGAGAGAATATTGGGAAGAAATTCTTCCCTGTGAGGGTGGTGAGGCCCTGACACAGGCTGTCCAGAGAAGCTGTGGCTGTTCCACCCCTGGAAGTGTTCCAGGCCAGGTTGGATGGGGCTTCTGGTCTAGTGGAAGGTGTCCCTGCCCCTGGCAGGGGCTGGAACGGGATGAGCTTTAAGGTCCCTTCCAAATCACTCCATGATTCTCTGATATCACTGGCATTTCCTTCACGCCATTTTGCCACTCACAAAGAGCACATTTTGACCAAATTCAAGACAAAAGTCTCACAACCTATTTCATGTTTGTACAGCTCGTGAGGCAGCAATGGCAACCACCATAATCTAAGGCAGCAACATCCAAGCCTGACAGGTTTGTGTGGGTTTGCAGCACCTTTTTGTATCTAATAAGTCTTAAGTATTTTGCCAGATCAGTCACTAAATTTCCAGCCGGAAGCCACAACATCTGTTTCCTATATCTCTGCTGTTGCTGCTCTCATTTACAGTGTTCACAACTCTGAGCACTCTCAAGAAGATATTTCTTAGTTCACTGTGGATTTGAAGCACATGAGTCACATCTGTGTGTTGAAGCACCATGGGAGGGACCAGTGGAAGCCCTGCCCAAAAGTGGGAACAAGTATAATTAAAAAAAAACAGAACAAAACACACACAAAAACCATCAGAGGAACCAGTTGCCAAACCCTGAGACACTTGAAGAAGGACAAAAATTTATGGACTGCTTTTCAGACAACTGTTCCGCTATTTAATGGAAATCTAAATTCCCTTTAGGAACAGGGTAGTTTTAGCTGCATAAACTCATGAGTGCAGTTGTGTTTTGTACACTAACAATTAAAAGAACAAACAACTGTATCAAAGTGGACGAGATGGAAGGTTTGGACTCTCAGCATCCTGACACAGAAAATGTAACCCTGCAGGAGTCACTTGCACTAATCAAAATACTCTGGTAGTGAATCCCACACTGAGAACAAGGGCCAACCACACAGGGGCATCAGGTGTGTGATGGGGATGTCTCAAAGAGAAGATGATTCAGCCAGGAAACATCTCTGCCATAGTCTAAAGGTCGAGTTTGGAGAGCACTGTGCAACATCACCCACAACAAGGAAACTTTTTGTTTCCAAAAGAGCTGCTGATCAATAGGATCATCCTGGATAACCTTGTGCCAAGGCAGTTCCAAGGAGACAAATCAAAACCATCAGATGTTCAGCAGAGCAGACTTGCAGATGAAGGATGCACGAGTGAGTCATGGGCTACTCAATACACAGAAGTGAGTCAGCTCAGTAAATGTGTTTCTCTGGCCACATCCCTTCGTCACGTAGTGCTAATAAGACCAAAAAGCCCCAATTGCATCAGTCATGGCAGAGGAAACGATAAACTCTTTCGGTGAAGCCTGAGCTCATGCACCCAGAACAACACCTCCCCCAAGGGATTTTGCAGCCAAGTTTTGTGAGGTTATCAACAGGAATACAAAGCACAAACCATTTTCTCTATTACCAAGTAACTACGGGGGTGAAGAAGCCCAGAGAGCTCCAACTGGGAACAAGTCCATCACAATTTGCTCCATAGGATTTGCTCCACGAGTCCTGCAGAACCACTGTCAGGTGTCTCTGTCCCAGCTGGGGTGGACACACTTCACTTTGGGCTTTTAAGGCTGAAAATAACATGGGTGATTTTGCACAATTATCTGACCAGTGCAATATTTTCACCCAAATCGCATCTGTAGGACCTTAATGGAATGTGTAAGTAAAAGGAAATCTCTGTTACTCATCCCAGAGTTTAATCAAATGAGAAGGATAAATGGTGTTTTCTTTGAAAATCGTGTCTGTGGTACATAATGTGCTGTCACACCAGAACAGCCTTAATACAAAATGAAAAACTCTGGGCTATTTTCTGTAAGCAGAGAAATAACTTGGGGTTATCCTTTTAGCTTACTCATGCATTATGGGTTCAATAGCTTAGTCTGGTTTTTTTAATATGTTACTCTTAATTAGACACGGCATAGCCAGAGGCAGAGAGCAATTAGAAGAACCAGCAAAGATCCAGACTCAACACATCCCACTCCACAGGACCCTGTCACTGCCCAGCTGGACCCTCACTGCCTCTGACTGCCCAGGAGACACCTCTGGGCTCTCTCTTTTTTAGTTGTAAAACAAAAGATAAAACTATAACAATATCAAACAAGAATCACCTATTCTCTAAAAAAAAGCTATGAAAAGCAAAATGTGTAAAAATAAGCACAAAATTAATACAAAACATGTGACAAACTTGGGCCAGAACCTCACTGGCTGTAAAGCTCGTGTCCTCTGTCCATGAGGGATCTGTGACAATGGCTGTGCTTCCATCCTCCCACACTTGCCATTCTCACTTGTGTGTCCCAAACCCCTCACAGGGGTTATGGATGGATCACCAGTTACTGCATCTCCCAAAGATAACTCAAGCTTTAAACACTTACATTGAAAAAAATGAACAACCAAAGCAGGCTTTGCTCCTGCCCCTCTAGCACAGCAAGACACGAGCAGCATCCCAGCCAGATGCACCGGGCGAGTGGTGCTCAGCCCCAAGAGCCACTTGGTTTCAGTGCTAGAGTGGACCTGGGTTTGCAAAGAGGGACCATCCCTGGCTCCAGGGCAACCCATCTGTTGCTGGCTCTGGAAGGGACCACGATAAAATAATAAGTATTAAACCACCACAAACTCCATCCCGTGACCCTGAGCTGTTCCACGGTTCCGTGGTTCCCAGCCAGACTGCAGCACTGAGACCCGGCTTTCGGCTTTACAGGCAAAAAAGCTTGAACAATAACTCTGATGCAGTTTTCCAAACACATCCTGAGTTATCTGCACATTGATTATAATCCTATACCAACCCCCTGATGGTGCACTGCTGAGGGAACCTTTCACCAATGCTTTACAGGACCAGCTGAGTGGGTGACGCTTTCCCACATGCAACCTCTGGGAGCATCCGACCCTGCTCCGGTGATGTCCCGTTCCTAATCCCTGTGCCCCCCAGCTGGCACATCCCCCACAGCACAGCACAGCCCATGGACAGCCGGGCCCAGCACAGGGCTGGCAGCACAGCAAGGAAACGAAACCAGCCCACCTGGGCACAACCAACTGGGCACGACCCAGGAGCGTTCTCATTAACATCCTCATCAGCCATTCCGTGCAATTAGCTCCAGGTAGTTGAAAGCACAACTTTCTGCAAACCTTTCTACATCTGTGTTTTCCCCAAAGTCTTGACTACCTGGTTTACTGCTCAAACACTAAAACTCAGCTCTCCTTCCATAAAGTATTTTAATCTAAAAATAATTCAAACCATGTTTATTTTTAAGAACTTTTACCCTCCCCAAAACAGTTTTTAAAAGAAACCAACTTTAACCATGAATACAGAGTAAATAATTGCTGTTGCTTTCCTTGCAGATAAATCACTTTTACGCTGAATTTTTTTTCAAAAAAAAGATCAAAAGTAATATTAATCATGCTGGCCAGGGAGCAAAAGGACATTCCCAGACATTAACTGCTTTCCAAATATGAAAAACATATTAAATATCTCTCTAAAACAAGATGTTTTCCTCATGTTTCCTTTGGGGGAAATCTGCTGGGCACATTCCTGCCTGGATGAGGCCGGGGGGGGGCACCTGCTGTGTGCTGGTACCATCCCCCCCCCCACACCTGCCCACAGGCCTGGCATCTGGCAGGCTCCAGCATCAGGATGGCGATGCTCCAGTGGCACATCCACATGATGTGCCCATGCCACCTCACCTTCCCCTGCCTGTCACCGGCCCAGTGCCAATGATCCATGGTGCCAGGCTGACACAGGAATTCTGCACTGGGAGTCATCATTTTTCCCAAACTTTTACAGGAAAGCACACATGCGGATACTCCCACTCCATCCAGCTGTTGCCACAGCACATGTGGCTCAAACACCTCAGATTGTGTTTCTGTTTAATGGTGACCTGTGATTCCTGTTGCCATAGGATTGGAGGCAGGAGGGAGAGAAACCCGCTTTGACAGCACAAGGAAATATAATTAGGGTCAGTCCCAAGTAAGATCCAGAAAAACTGTTTTTCCTTCAGCTTAGGCTGCCCAAGCTGGCACAGAATCCCAGCACACCCTCAGTCTTCATCACCTCCACACATTAGGGAGTGGAAAATCCTGACTCAGAGGGAAGGTGCTGCCTCGGGCCCACATGTACAGTAGCAAAGCAGCCTTAACCCCACAATGTGGGTTTGTTATTAGCACAAAAGAAGGGGGGTGATGCTCAGTGCTGGGTACCAGCCACAGAGCAAAGGTCATCAAAAGCATCACTTCTCCAGAGAGGCTTTTCCCTTCCCCTTCCCACCCCCAAAGACTTTTTAATGATTTAAAGACATATCAAGAAAATGCAAATGCTTTCTTCCCTTTCTGGAGCTGGGGAATTGTGTGGTCCTGTCTGCCCTACAGTGGGACACACCAGGTGCCAACCACAGGGATGGACTACACGTGATGCCACCAGCAGGTGGTGACACGGGTGCAGCACTCCAGTGGCATTCCATACCATAGTACCCAGTCTCCAGAATGCCCCTTGCACTGATCCTTAGGAACTGACACATGTTAAACCACACAGCTCCACCCTGGTGCCTGCTGTCCCACCACACCTCCACGTTCCTGCTTCCAAGAAAGAGAGCTCTGCGTAAAAAGAGAGGGATGAGTTTGTTTTCCCAGCACTAAAGGCTGCTCAGCACCAGCAGTGACTCCTCTTCCCCTTCATTTACCCCACTCCCCTAGGGGCAGGAGGGACCCACAGCCAGGGAAGGCTGCAGAGCAATGGTCGAGTCTCCTGTTGGATTTGCTGTATGTATTTTATTTGTTACTGAAGTCCCCCTAATTACTTCAAAAGCCTGTGAATTCTGGTCACTGGAATGAGAGGTTTCTGTCAAAGTAATTTTCCAGAAAAAGCTGTTTCTCTGGAATAAGCTTCTCATCTGCTAATCCATGAGTGCTGCAGCCGCTGGCCGGCCCAAACAAAGGAATACGGTTTTCCTCCCAGATACCCCGAGGAAGAATTTTATTAGCAGCGTATGTGTATGATTAGAATAACAGAAAGAGTTTATTTGTGAAAGAACTGACATCAAACCAATACCCAAGTCCTCCGAGGACAGGGGAGATGCCTTTGAGCAAGAAGCTTTAAAAAAGCTACCAGAAAGCACCCCGGTCCCTCACTTTTTCAACCTAGTTTGTTCTCTCTGCCTCACTAGAATCTCTTTTTTAAAAAGGACTAGTAGTTGAACCTGTACCGACTCCTAAAAATTAGGATTTTACATGTCTATCATCCCTTCTAAGAAAAAATTCCCATATATCCAAGTGGTAAACAGCACACAGAGTAAAGCGATAAAACTTGGTGGAAAGTTCCTAACTATGAATCTTTCACATGTTTCAAGTTAAGTAGATGATAATGCAAAAGCAAATGGAGCGAGCATCCTGGGATTTGTAACATAAAGCTGTCTGGTACCTCCCATCCAGATGTCACAGATCCCATGAGAGCAGGAATTAGCTGTCCCTAACTTACCTGCCAAGACCAAGCTCTGCTGGCCCCGTGTCACTGCAGGGCAGGCGGGTGCAGAGGAGGCTGCAGCTGAGGGGTCTCACAGCATCAGGGGTGGCAGAGAGGCTCCCTCTGCATCCTCCACGTGTCCTGGCTGGAAACTGATGGCACCAATGGAGTCTGGGAGGTGTTTGGGATCACAGCAGGACAACCTGACAACGCCTGTCCCTGGCTGTGGTGAGAGCACAGTCCTGAGGGTACCAGCGGCTGTGCCCAGGCTGTGGGAATGTGTGCCCTTGGTCGAATTAAAACACGAAAAAAGGAGTCTACAGGAATTATTATTGTTTTCTGATTCACTCTTAGATTAGTACTCAAAGATATACAGTCTCAAATTATTATCCAAACATTAGGAGAAGAAAAAACAAATATTTAATATATCGATTTAAACTTCTGTCAAGTACATACCCTGAGCTGTGGGTGTGTCTGTGCCACCGACGACTGGCAAGAGACGTGGTGCAGAATTGCTACAGTAAAAAACAAACAAAAAGAGAAAATACAAATAAGTGAGGCTTCTCCTCAAACTGTTTTCCTTTCCTATGAAGGAGACAGTTATCCCTCCTCCAGCAGGATGGAGATAAGCACACACAGAATGCCCACAGGCTACAGTTTTTCATTTTCCTCTTGGCGGATCTACAACTAAGCTGCCAAAATAAACAAACTTCCCCTTCCAGTCAGGCTCAAAATGAACAAAACTGAATTTTTATGTCATAAAAGGAAGAAAAAACATAAGCAGGAACAGTTAAAATGCTTAAAATATCAACACTTTTTTCCAGAAGGGAAAATAAATTTATGAAGACGAGCTATTACGTGCTGATTTCAGGCACTAATTACGTAGTTCCCAACACATCCAACGCAGTATCACCATCACAGTTGTCTTCCTAAAGTCAGTGAGGAGAGAAAGTTTGGCCTCATGACATCAGGGACCAAAAAATAGACTTTTTAGGTCAGAAGAGGACCAAGCACATATTTTGACAGCTACCTCATCTGACGCATTCTTTGAAGAGCAACAACTTCACTAAACAACGAGGGCTTTGAGTGACATTTTTGCTACCCAATGAAAGCTCCAGAAAGAACCTGGAGAGGAACTGAAGTCTCCTCACTGACTCAGAGCTGCAGGGATGCCCCAGGGTCACCTGGGCAGCCAAGAGCCAGCTTGGCTTTAAAAAGCTAGTATTGATATTGTCTGGAGTCACTGAGATTTCTCTGGAGGATCCAGACTACTTTCATTTTCAGACCTAACATGAACTTTAAATGATTAAATGTTTCATTGTGTATTAAGACCTGAAGGATGAACTTTTACAAACTGCTGAAAACACAACAAGGAAGATGAAGACATAGACACGGAGACTACAAGGGTGCCCTCCCACGGTGCAGTCAGCAGATTTCAGCAGGGCTTTGGCACAGCTCTGCCTCTGGCAGGCCAGGAACCACAAGGAGAGCTCAGCCCAGCCTTCACAGGCTCCCCCAGCCAGCACCAACACAGCAGCTCACACGTCCTGCGTGGCCAACGCCGCTCAACAGCTTCCCTGAGCCGCTGTGCCATGCCCTGACTCTTGCAAGGGGTCTCTCTGACCACTTGGTTCATTACAAATTGCTCCTCTTAATTACATCATGCAAATGACTTGCTCTTCAGCGCTGGGAAGAGCAGTCACCAGGAGGTCACACTGACCACTCCAGCAGGAACGTGTAGCCCATGGAGCGTGTTTGCTCCGGTGGTTTTGGCCATGCGAGGGGGGAGAGCACTAAAGATTAGTCCAGCACCCCTCACATCAGCCCAAAAAGCATTAATAACAGGGGCAGACAAACATCCAGCCCAAACACAGAGCACAACATCAATCACATTCGGTTCCTCTTGTACTTCATGAGGAGGTTGCATTCCCAGGACACCAAGGCAAGACTATTTTTACTGGAAACAGGCTCACTTGGACATACAGCTCAAGGTTTCGGCAAGGACAGGACTGAACACTGAGCAGGTACTCCCAAAAAGCACGGACTGTCCATCCCTGTCCCTGCCCAGAGGAAGGTTTGGGTCCCTTGGTGAACACAGGCATTACTGAGCTCCATGGTGGGACCACGGCCACAGCTGGTGGTCCCTCAAACATGGGTACTCAATGTTTGAGTCACACACCCGAGATAATTCTCTATTTAATCTCGTGGACATTCTGACTGACCCCTGCCTCTGACATTCCCATAATTAGAAGTGTCTGACATTACACTTTACCAACATTCTTCTTAGTTGGCATTTTTGTGTGCAATTAATAACCTCGACTAAAAATAAAATTTATGTATATATACACTGTGCTGTGAAACCCGAGATATTTTAAGATAGTATTTCATCTGAATAGTTTCTTGAGGTCATGTGGAGCATCTCTCTCTTTATATGGATAACTAGAAGCAAAGAGGAATCCGTCGTGATAACATGCAAATAAGTACGGTGCATTCATACGAGACCAAACACTGAAGTAATAAAAAGGAAGGAAAACTACACAGCAGGACAGATATTTCCAGCATTAATGTAGCATTTTCACCTGCTGTGCAGACACAAATTCTGTGTACATGAATTAACACTTGCTCTTATTTGTTTTCTCACCTTCTTTATAGACTAGAAGCCTTGTGTGAGACTTTACTTTCAAGTAATATTAAGAAGCATCCATGGCTGCAAAGATTATTTCCATTTATTCATGTGAAAAATGGTGTTGTTCTGTGCACTTCCTGAGGGAAAAAATTTAAAGAGTTACGCCAAAAACTAAGAAGAAATGTCTGTTAGACTCTCAGCATTTTATCACCAAGATACCTTTAAAAAAAAATAAATCTTACATCCTCAGAATAGTCACCCAAATGCCAATAATAAGGGCTAAATCAATTTAATCACAGAACTTCTGTACTTGCAAAGCTCAGCAGGAGCTCCTGGGCTTCATGAAGGTGGAGACTGGACTCTGGTTTCTTATCTTAATGTTTTATATTAACATTCTTTTAATATTAACACGAGCCTGAAAACAGCCCTGCATGTGCAGCTGGGTCACGTGCTCATTTCCATCAGCATTCCTCTTGCAACTAGTTGCTTGTAGATAAGATTTCTAAAATAATTGATATTTTCATGGAGCCAGCTATGTTTTAACATCGAAACCACGCAAGGAGATGGTTCTCAGAAAAAAAAATCATTACCTAAACAGGTAATCTTTACTGAATTCCTGAGGGGCTCCAGCACAGGAATTCCCTCAGCTGTGCAGTACATTTGCTATCAGAACATACATGCATTGTACCTCACTCAGCCTGGCACATAAAATCCAAGTGTGTTCAAGTCTCTGGTGACAGAACAGTCCTGATTGCCTTTGTTCTGCTAATTAGCAGGGAAAAAACCCTTGGAATAAGTTTTTCCCAGTGAGTGCATTAGTGAACACAGTGCAATAACACAGCACCATGAGAAACTCCTGTAACAGAGAATTCTGGCTTCCTGCTTTCTTAAGCCTGACACAAAGCTGGAATAATTAGGGTGATAAAGTCAAAGCAGCCCGAGTAAATTCAGCTAAATCTGGTATCACCACAGTTGGGACACTTATTTGCATGTTTAAATTACTCAAGTGACTCATTTTCTAATTTCCTTTTCAATTGCTGAATGCCCTACGTCTCAAACGAGTCCCTGGGGAGGAGAGGCTCAGTGCACAGTGTGTTAAACTTACAAACTTGTTATACTGCACAAGATTAGCATAATATTGCATATGCTATTCCTTATTTAATAAAAATTTAATTGTGCATATAATTTGATAATTCAATACCAATAATTTGTTGTACAAATCTAAAATGTACTCATTTGGTTTTTTCTTGGAAAAAAGTTACCTGTGAGGTTTCGTGACTAAACATTCTCACCAGAACTCCCAGTTTTGCCATATTTTACCTGCAGCTTTCCTAAGCAGGACAAAGCTCAGACCCAGGGAAATGAAAGCCTTTTGTTGGCACTCAGATGTCCATAAATCCAGCCCCCTGGTCTTAGTGGGGAAGATACAGAACACTGAGGTTACAGTTCTTAATTAATGATGTCCTGATGATGCTCCTTGGGTGCATCTTGCACGCAAAGCCAAGGAATGACCACGGAACGTCCTGACCAGGCCACTTTGCGGGCACTGGAGACAAAGTTCTCCAATATACACCGATGTTATGAGAGGATTTCAGTAACACACTGCAAACAGCCACTGAAAACATCTTGAAAAGCATTTGGAAAATCCCCTGTAATTACATCATTCCCAATTAGTGTCCCTGGCAAATCAGCCTCTTGACTGGTTTGTTGACGTGCAATCTGGTTTTCCATATCCTGGGGGAAACAGTGATCTCGGGAACCTCCTAATGAGAGTAAAACTCACTCTACAGGGTCACAGCAATGACAAATTCATTCTCTTCTGTAGAAATTAGGAGAAAATACTTAGCTCATGTGTTCTATTGACACATTATTTCTTCCCTGTTTTCTAGCTTGGCTCTCTGGAGCTCATCCAAACCTCTAAAGACAACAGGGACCACTGGTAGCAGCTCTACCCCCTCCTTCTCGTGTTCCCCATGGCAGCCCTGGAGATTTAACACCCACCCCCCTTCCCTCACCCAGAGTCATAGCAATGTATTTTAATCAAGAGTAATTACTCCACTAACAGAGGAATGCCAGAGGATGCATTTTTCCATTTAAAAAAAAAAAAGTCCTAATAAACATCCACCTCCATACAGGTGTTAAAACCATTAACCCACACACACATCTAAGCTGAGAGAGGAAAGGGTTCCTTTTTCTCACATGAAAACACTTTTCAGAGAAGGCAGTTTTTGCAGAGCTGTATTAACATTCTCCCACAAAGGTCAGTGCAGAACACCCCAGGATCTCCTGGAGCCTGCGCTTGGAAACCCACTTTACATCTGCCAAGCCTATGTGCAATCTCAGTGTAACATACAGGTGACCTTCCTAAGCTTCTCTACCTTCTCTAAATTTAAATTAATTGTATCATTTTATTTAAGTTTCCAACTTGCTGTGGTGCATTAGCATATTAAAATTAACTCTGCAGGCTGTAATCATTTTACCTTAATAAAACAAGTTACCAAGGCAAATTTGATAAAATTATAGTACCCCCTTGTGGTGTTACCTTCATACCCCAATAGAACATCTTTTAATACTATATTCTAAAAAAAAATATCCTTTTTTATCAAGCTCAGTGGATAACTAATTAACCTTTTCTAGAATCCAACAGGAGCAAAGGGAAATTAAAGGGACTATCACAGGAATCTGAGAATGAATGAGCTAGAACACCACTTTTCACAGTCAGGGAACCTTGCTGGGACAGCCTGGACACAATTGCCAACTATTTAAAGTCATAATATACCAAGTGCAACCCATGACCTTCCATTAGGACAGAAGTCAGGAAAAAAATTAACATCTCCTGTCCATGACAAATAGAGCTTTGTACAAACACAACTTCATACATTCCCCATATTTGGCTGCAAGGTAAGAATGGAAAAAAGAAAGTCTGGAAGAAATGCACCTAAGGAAATGTTACTCAGGGAAGAGAGGACCTCCTGCTTCACACACACATTAAGAATTTTACAACCAATTCACATGGACCTGCATGCACAGAACATGTTTTGTGTCCCTCCCCAAAGCCCTGATACAGGAGCCCAGCTCTAACTGGACGGGTCTCCTTCTGCTGCAGCACTCAACTCTGCCTTTCCTTTTCCCACTGCCTCTCTGAAATTCCATGGAAGGACACTGTTGTTAAACAGCAGTGAGTGTTACTCTCCCAGCAGTGCAGTGTCACGGAAGGCTGTGAGCTCTTAGCTGAATTTATTTGAAAAATAAAGTTTGTTCTTTTTCTCCAAGATCTTTCTTTAAGCCAGCATGGAACTCTTGTAAAAGAAAACTGCCCCTAAGTACCAACTACCCAAGGAACAGCCTTTTTATTTTATTTTTTTATTCCTTGCTCACCATGACAACATAATAAATGGGCCCTGAGAGACTTGCAGTGCTTAACTATTTAAAATTGTGTATTTTATCTTTCACTGTAGGCTTCCAGACATAACATCCATGATCTATTTTTCAAACCCTCTTCAGTGTCTCCGAGTGAAATAAGCCAATTTTCACCTGCAATATGCAATGATCAGAAGGACACCTTGAGCGGGGACTCTGGTAACACTTTACAGAACTACTCTTACAGTATTTTTGTGATCCATTAATAATTACTTGCTCCTGTAAAAGAAAAGCAACAAGGCCACAGTTTCACCATCTGCTTTTTCCATTTTTGTTTGGAATTCTGCTGGATGGCTCTGTATTCTTTCATACATGACTAATAGGAAAGATACAAGACTAATAGGAAACACAACTGCAACTTCACTTAGGCTTGGTTTCAGTTAACAGATGGGCTTTAAACTATCCAACATAAAAGCATTCATTTCAGAAAAACTGACCCCAAAACTGCTTCATAAAATGAAGTATTTCCATTTTTTTTTCCCTCAAAGCTTTAGGATCTTTCATGACACTACAGTATAAGAGGCCCCAGGGTTAAAAAAAGAATAGCACACACACACACTTACAGTTTCTGACCTTAAATATCAGAGACTAAAGGTTTTGCAATAAAAGTATCAGCAGTAACATACACAGTTCTGCAAAAAGCCTCCTAGGCCACAGCTTTTCTTGCTAAATTTCAAGTGCCAACATAAAATTATAGCAAAGAGATCTGCAAAATCCCTTTTTTGGGTCAACTGAAGCTCTAGTTTTCCAGCAGCCAGTACAGGAGCTGTGGTGGGAGTTTGTGGTTGTTGTAGCAGAGCTTCCCTCTGGCTAAGTAACTGCTCCGAGTCAGCCAAACAAACTCTGCGATGTCTCAGTCCCACCCTTTCCCAGGCACGAGGGCTGGGGGGCAGTAGCACCAGTCCTACTTCCACACTACTGAATGTACGACACAGTGAGTGCAAAGTTGGTCGTCCCACACACCCTGGACAGCTGGAAGAGCATTTACCCAAGATCAATAAACAGGTTTGGCAAGATCCCTGGAAGTGCCCAAGGCCAGTTTAGATGGGGCTTGGAGTAACCTGGTCTAGTGGAAGGTGTCCCTGTCCGTGGCACAGGTTATGGCAGCAGCCCCACTGAAACCAAAACGTTGCCAAAACTTCACACAGGTTTACATTCACAATTAAAGATAATCAGAATTATACTGGAAAGCACTTTTTGCAACGTGGTTCTCCTACTTCTGTCTCGGAGGTGCCCGTGCCACACCATCACGCACCTGAGTGTGACAGGGCTTCCCAGAACTTCCAGGCATAGCCCGTAGGTGGCGGCATTTTTATAGGGAAAAAACCAGAATTCCCTTTTTTCATTCTCACTGTGCAGTGGGATTTGAGCCCGTTGCTCACACGCAGAGACACCGACTCTGGCCAATAGTTCCTCCCCCAGCAGGGCTGGGCAGTGCCCACACAAACAGCAACATCTGGCTCCGGACAAGAAGCCCAGCTTTTCTCTCCACACGCGTTACAGAGCAGCCCCCCCAAAGTCACTCAAACACGAGTTTAGAAACAGAGGAAGCAAGGGAAGTTTTCCAAATCACACTGTACTCCATGAGCATGGCTCTTTATTTTAAATACATTTTATTACTTCCTAACCAGAACTCTTTCAGCTTTGCAGAGAGGTATAGAATCACCTTAAAAAAATAATAAAAAAAAAACACCAGACCGAACAAAACCCCTCAAACCATCTAGTTTGGAAAGTGCTGTTAAAAACTCCTACAAGAATCAACACTGGAGAAAACTTAGTGAATAAGCCAAAGTAGAAGCAAGTTCCTGTCTTTCAGACAGTGGGGTTTGCCAGATGCATCATCACATCTGCATGAGAGCAATTTTTCATTATTTATAAATGCGTTACAGGAACATGGCCAAGCTACAAGCCAAGGAGTCCAACACACATTTAAAAAAAAAAAAAAAAAAAAAAAAAACAACCAAAAAACAAAACCCAGGGAATGTGTCTTGGTTATAGAACAAAAGAATTCATTTTATCACTTGGCTTTAGCGCTGCAGAAAATGGCTCCTGGTGCGCTGAACCCCGTGATGAATGTGCCCCCTCCAGATCTTTATTGCCCCTGTAAATCACCGCACTGACAGCACTTAATAAGAAAGCTTTGGAGTGGGTTTGAAGTTTTGCTTTGTACAAATAAAATCTCATATTAAAGAATTTGCTAGTCCTCAAGGTGTGGAAAAATGACTATGACTAGAACCTGTTGTGCTTGCTTTTTTTAACTGTTTGTTTCCACCATTTTTTTTTAAATCATTTTGTAGCGAAGGGACCAGAATAACATAAGGAAATCACTCTGTATTGAAATAGAAAATTAGAGTCGGGACTTAGTTATTAAAACCCCTTATTTCTGGTGTTTCTATGCCCTGTGATGTCTGGACAGGGCAACAAAATCAGATGCATAGAATATAAAACATGAAATACTTCCCATAGTTTGATATGACATGTTGACAGTACTTCCAGCTTTTAACTAAAGCAATTGATGATTTGACATCCAAAGTTATCAAAATTCCACTGTTAGAGAAAGGGCAGGGTTATCCCAGTCACCTGTTACAGGTACAAAAGGCCTTAAATCCCTTGGCAGAAACTACAGCAATATTCACAGATGGACCAGTTGTGGTCAGTAACATGAGTTCTACTTTATACACATATATTTAATTTTTTATATATATACATACACACACACGCACACACAGAGCTTTGGTCAAGCAACAGCACTCTATAAGAAAACAAAGAAATAAATTATTTCTACACAAATATGTAAAGCTTATATCAGCAAGCAAAGAGATCTATTTATAATGACGGATTTAATAATTTGCTTTAGAAATGACATTCTAGAACAGATATTTGAGGTAAATAATGGTTATTTGGAGGTGTTCAGAAGGAAACTGCAGTTTGGTTCTGGCCATCATGTCCTGACAGTGTCAGCATGTCACTGAATGACACTGTAACCAAAATAAATCACAATTAATGTGATGGTGGCTTTCTGTTTTGCTTCCATGGCTTGCATTATCCTTGCTGAATTCCAGGCAGCACCATTCCTTCTAAACTAGTTTATGGCACACCTTGGACAAGGAAATCTTAACAGGAAACTACAGTTATTTGGACAAAGCTAAACATATTTATAGGGAAATAAATATATTTCCTGTTCAAACTGGGAGCACAAAGGTATTATGTGCCAAACTATCAACAGGTCTGGAGAAAGCCCAGCTTCTCCTGATGGATTTAAACACATTTTAGAAGGCACCTCAAGAAAAATACACGTTAGTGGACAGTGTTCAGTCCCAATCTAGGAAAAATTAAGTAAGGTTTTTCCTGAAAAACAAAACCAACCAATATTAAAGGAGCACATTAATAAGCGTAATTTAGGATTAGGATCCAAAGTATCACCTATCAATATTTCCCAGCTGCACGGGTTATTCCCTTGGATCTTTTTCTAACTCTCATCACTGGAAAGAACACAAAGGTGCCCCCTGTGTCACCAGTCAGAACAACTTGGCACTTGAGGAGAGTCTACAGCACCTAACTAAGGAAGAGAATCAGGGCAAAAGTGGATTCCAAAGAAAGTTTCAGGTTCCTCGTGTTCACTTGGTGCAAACAAACCTCCTTTTGCAGTGCATTCCTGGTACCCCCTGACCAGGACACAGACACAACCCCCTCCCCACTCCCCCTGGGGCTTATCAAGGCACTTAGAGGCTGATTTAACACTTATAAGGATTAATTTGATTTTTAAACTACTTTATGATGATTTATTCTTATTTTTAAATTTGGAAACCATTCTTAAACCTCTAAAAACAGTTCTGTGTAAGTTTGGGGGTTGTGTTGGGGGTATTGGTTGGGGTTTTTTTAATAAAATTAAAGCCCAAGAATAACTGCTGGAATCACTTGTTCCACTTAAAGAGCAAAATGCAGCTCCCCCCCTCCCTGCCCACACCAGGTGAGGTGCTGGTGCTCGTGTAGGGCAGAACCTCTCAGCTCTGGGTTCCAGCTCAGCACTCTGGAGCTGGATCATCCCTCAGTATTGATGTTTGCCACTCCACAGCTCAATCACCTCATTAGCTGCCTTTTATTGAGCACCAACATTCATTACTTACTTTTCAATTCTTTGATTAAGCGCCGCATTGCCGGGATCCCCAGCCTGCATCTGCCAGCTGATTAGCTCAATAATTCCGATAATCTGCTCAGAGCTGGGAAGGCACTGAAATCCCTGGGAGCTGCCTCAATTTACTCCTTTTGTGCACAACATCAATACACCCAACTCCCAGCAACACAATCCAGCAAATCAAACTTCAAACGCGCCAAGTTAGGGAGTTAATTTCAACGAAAAGCCACAGCAGGTCACTAAAATGCCCCGTAATTGTCTCTGGGTTGTGCTGTGGGATCCTCCCACGCCCTCCTGGCACGCTGCGAGTGCTGGAGGAGCCCGGAGCAGCCCTGGAGCGGGACTGTCCCACACGGAGCAGGGGTGGCAGAGGTCAGCACAGCCCTGCCCACCGGCCCCAGCTCATCCCTCGTTGTCCCTCCAGCACTGCCCGACATGATTTAACAACTGTAATCCCTTATTTAACGATGTCAAAGGTTTTTAGGAAATTGACTGTATTTCACCAACGATATATTTCTTCTCGATGACAGAGTGGTTAAAATGATTTTTTAAACCAAGACAGCAAAATAAAGCAGTAATAAAATCAATAAAAGGTGCTTAAAACATTCCTTCTATTAGGTAATGGCATTTAAAATATCCGTAGCTTGTAATGGCACTTAGGATATGCCCGAAAATCAATGAGCTAAATTACTTATTGAACTAGTTAATTTGAACATTGAGTTTTATATGTATATTGATAAAACAAGCGACAAGAGCACTGGGGGTGTTCGAATCCCACGGTCAGATATCCCCCTCTGCTGGGAAAAAAAAACCTCTGGAAACTCCACCAGAGATTCTTTCTTTTTAAAGCAGCAACAGTAAAGGATGTAACGACTGAAAACTCCACAAGAGGTCTCAGATGCTGCAGGGCTTGTAAATTAATGCTGCTTTTGCCTAAATCTGTGAAATTTTAAGATGCTGAACAAAACCACAAAACTTTCAATTTTGCCCAAAATACCATTTGGTATTTTGAAATACCAAAATATTACCTATATATAGAAATATCCAAAAAATGTGGGGAAAGTGTAGAAAACAAGAGGTATCAATGCTTTAAAACTGTGAATTATCGTCAACAACTTTGATAATATTTTTCATATTAATAATTCCTCCATGTAGACTCAAGAGTAACAGCCCCAGGTAGTATTTTCTTGCAAGAAATAAAAGTATAAAAGACAAGTTCTGTGTCAGCTTCTGCTCTTAAGGTGCAAAAATCCTTCTCCAAAGTCTCACCTGAGCCTGTGTCTCCTTTACACGGAGGAAACTTGGGAGGAAAAACCCTCACAAACTCCGAGAGGCTGAGGGACGACAGCTTTGCCTGACATGGACCCCTGGGAAGAAACCAAACACTTATAAAGATTTCTACCTATTTTCGTGGCCTTTTATCGCTGAGGCACCGGGGTCCCTGACGTCTCTGAGGCTCTGGGACGAGGGGCAGGAGGTGATGGAGCTTTTCCAGGCCGGGTCGCAGGGGCAGGAGCACACCTGGAAGGGGAGGATTAAACCTGGAATTGGCAGTTTTCTCTCTGTCAGGGGAGCAAATGGCTTTTGGGCCCCGCTGTTGTGTGGCAGGGCTGGGATTGCCACAGCATCATCCTGAGGGATTCCTCACTTTCTGAGAGGTCATGGAGACTTTTACACCTGGGAAAGGCAAAAGCATCCTAAAGTTCCACAGGAGGAGCCGAGGGGGCTGGGGAAGGCTGAGAGCCCCAAAAACACCGTCCTGGGGGGATTCTGGGGCCACTCAGGGGAGGGGAGGGGAGGGGAGAGGGAGGAAAGGGGGAAAAGGGGAGGAAATGGGAGGGGGAAAGGGCGGAAATATGGGAGAAAAAGTGGGAGGAAAGGAGGGAGAAGAAGAGGAACGGGGGAGATAAGGGGGAAAAGGAAGAGGGGGGGAAGAGGAAGAGGGGGAGGAAAGGGGAAAAAAGGGAGGAAAAAAGTAGGGGAAAAGAGGAAAACGGGAGGGAGGGAAAGGAAAAGGAGGAGAAAGAAGGGCGGAAGGTGGAGGGAAAGGGGAGGAAAGGGATATGAAAGGGAGAGAAAAAGGGGGGGACAATCGGGGAGAAAAGGAAAAAGGGAAAGGGGAATGGAGGGGAAGGAATCCCAGCGCGCGGCCGGAGCCCTCAGCCCAGGGCCGCCCCCTTCCCTCCCTTTCCCTCACCTCGGGGCGGGGCCACGGCGCTGCCCCAAGATGGCGGCAGAGCCTTCCCAAGATGGCGACCGCACCTTCTCAAGATGGCGGCGGTACCTTCTCAAGATGGCGAGCGCACCTTCCCAAGATGGAGGTGGGCCCAGAGCCCTCCCCAAGATGGCGGCCCCGCCCCGCGCGGGGCAGGCTGGGCGCGGGGGGCGGGCTGAAGGTGCGGGGCTGCAGTCGGGCCTGGTGCGGGGTTGGGCCGAGCGGGGCCGGCGGAGCGGGAGCCATGCCGGAGCTGGCCGTGGACAGGGTGGTCGTGCACCCGCTGGTGCTGCTCAGCGTCGTCGATCACTTCAACAGGTGCTGCCGGGCGGGAGCGGTGCCCCGGCGCTGAGTCACGGCCGGGCCGGGAGGGGAGCGGGGAGAGCAGGACCGTGAGGGGACCCGGGACCATGAGGGGACCCGGGGGAGCATGTAGGGACACAGGGCTGTCGGGGGCCCCGGGCCGGGCGAACCAAAGCTATCCCGGGCCGGGAGGGGAGCCGGGGGAGCGGGAGGGACCCAGGGCCCTGAGGAGACCCGGTGCCTCTGACTCCCCGGGTAATTCGGGCCTAATTCCGTTCCTTCGCGCCGGTGCCGAGCGGTTTTAATGTCAGAAAAAAAGCCCCAAATCTCCGGCGGTGGCCGAGCCGCGAGGTGAGAGTGACACGGGATGAGGAGCCGGTCGCTGTTCACAGCCCCGTGTGGAGTCACGGCCCCCGTTGGTGACATCGGACCCTCCTCCCCTCCCCGGGGGACCGGGTTCGGTTCCGAGAGCACCGAAACTCCTTTTTCTGTCTGCAAAACACCATCAGTAATAAAACAACCACAACACCTTCTCTCCCAACGCTCGCTGTTTACCCTGCGCACACGAGGCCCCGTTCCTTCCTTTGCCTTTTTGAGGTAGGGACTGACAGTCTTTTGTCCATTTAGAATAGGAAAAGTGGGAAACCAGAAGCGAGTGGTCGGGGTGCTGCTGGGATCATGGCAGAAAAAGATCCTGGATGTGTCCAACAGTTTTGCAGGTGAGTTTGGGCGTCCTGCCCCTCCCAAACCCACTGAATTCTTTCGCAGGTAGATTGTGTTGGAGTTTTTGAGCCACCCTGGCAGAGCACGATTGTTTCCTCCCTCTACAAATCAGCCCATATCCAACAACAAATACAAACGGCTTTCAAAAACACTCCTAATTAAATCCTACTCTCCTCTGGCAGCCAAAAATAACCAAAACACAACATTTCAATAAACACATTCGTTCTGGAAGTTGGAGTCTTAAATCCTGATGTTTTGTTTTATTCCCAGTACCTTTTGATGAGGATGACAAGGATGATACTGTTTGGTTCCTAGACCACGACTATCTGGAGAACATGTATGGAATGTTTAAGAAGGTCAATGGTGAGTTGAGCTCTTCTGGCAGTCTGGGATATGCTCCAAAAAACTTTTTGGGACTATGGAAAAGTGAATTCATATTAATCATAAAATCACAGAATCATTAAGATCACCCAGTCCAACTGCCAGCCCAGCACCAGCACCGTGTTCATCAATAAACCATGTCCCCAAGTGCCACATCCACATGTTTTTGAACACTTCCAGGGATGGGGACTTGCATCTCAGAAGTCCAAGCTGTCAGATCCTGATAGGTATAAAATTAATAATATTAATTAATAAAATTAAATATCCAGCTGAGTTCAGGAGCCTGGAGTGAAGTTATAGGTGTGGGCAGTGAGTGCGATTGGGGAGCTCTTGGTCTCTGGCCAAGCCAGTGCCTTGTAATTAATTTCCCCCTCTTTACACAGATCAGACTTTTACCCTCGATTTGCTGATCCAAATCTCTCTGCTGGGGTCTCCCCACAGTTCTGATTTTTAATCCTTTTCTGCTTTTGCTCAGCTAGAGAAAGAATTGTGGGGTGGTACCACACAGGCCCGAAACTGCACAAGAATGACATCGCCATCAATGAACTGATGAAGAGATACTGCCCCAACTCTGTAAGTGGGACCTGCTTTGGGGTTGTTTTTCTCTTACCCTAAAAGGGGCATCTGGGAACCCTTTGCCCCCACCCTTGTGGTGACACAACATGGTGGCTGTGAAGTGATTGTGGAAGTGGGATCAAGAGTCTTTGGGCTCAAAGTCTTGTCTCAGTGCCCAAGTGAGCAGCCCCATGCCAGTGCTGAGGAGGGAAGTGCTGACTCGGGTATTTTTTCTCTACTCTTTGACTGAAATCCGGTTTTCCAAAGCATTTGCTCTCTCCCTCAGGTGCTGGTAATCATTGATGTGAAGCCAAAGGACCTGGGGCTGCCCACAGAAGCCTATATCTCCGTGGAAGAAGTTCATGATGTGAGTATTTACCATGTAAAATAAGAGTCACAGATGGGAGCACTTTTAGGATGTCACTTGTAGGTGTTGTTTGCCTGCATGTGTGCTCAGGTGTGTCCAGGTGTGTCCATTCTGCACCTGCCAGTGCTGAGGAGGTGGGTCAGGCTTGAGCAACACCAACTCATCACTTGCAGCCCTGTGCAGACAAACACCACCCCACAGTGAGTCAGCTGTAATTGTTTAATATAAATTAATTCTGGATGTATATAAAAAAATAGGGTCTTTTTGCCTTTCTGAGGCCTTTGCTATGGAGCAGAAACTGCTCCCCCAAAATGCAATGAGGTTGGATCAGGGAAGAGAGAATTGTGATATTTAGTGAGAATTTCCATTGCTCCCACCCGGGCACAGACCAGCAAAATGCAGTAATTGGAAATTATCCAGAGCACGAGAAATTGCTGGGACAGTGGGTGACACTGATGAAATCAAGGAAACTCCAACTAGAGCCATTCCTCAGATTCCTTGTGGCCTGTCTGGAACTGCTTTGCTGGTTTCATTAGTACAATCCCTCGTGCTCTGGCTAAAATTCCATGTTCAATGATGTGTCTCCTGGCAGGATGGCACCCCGACCTCCAAGACCTTTGAGCACGTGACCAGCGAGATTGGAGCAGAGGAGGCTGAGGAAGTTGGGGTGGAACACCTGCTACGGTGAGTGTGGAGGTGTGAGGGAGCCCTGCACTGTAGTGCCCTGCTCCATCCAGCTTCCTGGGGCTGGAAAAACATGGAGATTGTTAAACACAGTTCTGGGAGGTTCACTCCTGTCCTCTCTCTGCTGTGCTCACACTGCTCTGAGCTGGAAAGCTCTCAAGGGACTGTGCCCACGTGCAAGGGGAGGTTCTAATCCTGATTCTCTCTGGGTTCCAGGGACATCAAGGACACCACGGTGGGAACGCTGTCCCAGCGGATCACAAACCAGGTCCATGGCTTGAAGGGACTGAACTCCAAGCTTCTGGACATCAGGAGCTACCTAGAGAAAGTAGCCATGGGCAAACTGCCCATCAACCACCAGATCATCTACCACCTCCAGGACGTGTTCAACCTGCTCCCAGACGTGAACCTGCAGGAGTTTGTCAAGGCCTTCTACCTGAAGACCAACGACCAGATGGTGGTGGTGTACTTGGCCTCACTCATCCGCTCCGTCGTAGCCCTGCACAACCTCATCAACAACAAGATTGCCAACAGGGATGCAGAGAAGAAGGAAGGACAGGAAAAGGAAGAAAGTAAAAAGGAGAGGAAAGATGAAAAGGAGAAGGACAAGGAGAAGAGCGATGGCAAGAAAGAAGAGAAAAAGGAGAAAAAGTAAAAGGTGTAGGTTTTTTTATTTGTAAATTAAAAAAACTTGTAAACTAAGTCCCTCAGTGCTGGGGTGTTTTGTGCTTGCTCAGCACTCAGCTCTCTGCTGGTACTGGCTCTGTCCCTCCTCACCTGGCAGGGCAGCTCCCACCTGGGCAGGGACGGGGGGAAGCCTGGGGGAGGGATTTTATTTGATTTGATTATACTTTTAGCACAGCACTTTTCTTTCCCCCAGTGCATCCTCGGGCTTTTTGCTCTCAGTTCACACCCACGGTTGGCTCTCAGTGCACACATCTCCATGTTCCAGGACTAATCCATCGCCATTAGCCAAGTTCATGCACCACAGACATCCCTGTGTTTAACTGGCTCTTCTGTGCCCAAGGCCCCTGTGGGTGTGGCACAGGGGCACATCCTGCTGTCACCTCTCTGTGCCAGCAAGGCCCTGGCTGTGCTCCTGCCTGGGTGGCCCTGCACTCTCAACACTGCCCCGGCTGCTCCGGAGCTCGGTGGGGACAACACTGGTGGCCCTGTCACCCCTTGGCCAGGGTTGAGCAACTTCCAGGGGTGCAGGTGCTGTGAGCCTGGGAGGTACCTGGGCTGTCAGTGCTGACAAAGCAACACACAGATGGAATCCACAGGATTTGTGACCCTGGTGCTGTGCTCCAGGCACCCATCATGGCCCTGGCCCTGCACAGACCCCCTCGTGTGACACATGGCCCTGGGAAACACACATGGATGTGGGACACACAGAGATCCAGGACATGCACAAACCCAGGACACACACACACACACACACACACACACGGACTTGGGACACACAGACAGACCTGGGACACACACACAAGCAGATCCAGGACACGCACAAACCCAGGACACGTGCCCACACGGATCCAGCACACACCCAGACACAGGACACCCCCAGATGTGGGACTCGCACACCTCGGCAGCTGCTGATGGTTTATTGCACACGAAGCCGCGGCGGAGCAGGCGGTGCCGTGCGGAACTGGCCGGTTTCCAGCCTGGAGCTGGTGCCATGTCCCATCTTCACAGGCTCCCAGATGCCAGGGACACCAGCGCACCAGGTCTGTCCCCTCCCCGCGCACACAGGGGAGGGGTGGTGGCAGAGGTAACATCCCGGTGGTCCTGCCCTCGCTGCAGCTCCACGAGCTCCTGCCACCAGCCCAGCCAGCGACAGAGGGAACAGGGAGTTTGGGCAGAACCCACGATCAGAGCAAAGGCCGGTAGAGCCCCCGAGGCTGCTGTGGAGCACCAGCTCCGAGCAGAAACCACATCACTTAAATACAACTGCACAGGGGCTGTGGGCTGCAAATGGGACATGTCACGGATATGAACAGCCAGGCCCTGGCTCTGGTGTGGGAAGGGGCCCTCCTGGTGCTCAGGTGGTACAAAGACCCCCTGAAGCATCAACATGGGGAGTCCCTGTTACTTTTGCTGGGTGCAGGATAGGGCCCAAAAGTCAGTCTGAGAGCCATTTTCCCCTCTCACCTGCAGCTATTGAAATGCCATGAAAAGGCAGAAAACATGAGGGGAGAACAAAAGCCTGTGCCAAAAGCAGATCTCACATAATGGTGTCTGCAAGGGGGGCCCGGGGAGCCTCTGTGCCCCCTGTGCTGCCCCCCCAGGGCCCAACCTTTGCCCTGTCCCCTCTGTACCAGCCCATGCCCCTCAGGAGCCGAGCACTTGCATCCACCTCTCCATCACACCTTGGATTTCCTTAGGGAGGGAAACACAGCCCCGCTTCCCCCAGGGCTGTGTCAGTGCAGATCTTGCCCGGGAACAAGAGCAACAGTGTCTGCAGGAGAGGGCTCGGCCTGGGCTCTGCGGCGCCGGCCGGCAGCGCTCCGGGGCCCTCCCACCCCGGGAAAGCACCAAAGCTCCATCACTCCTGTCCAAATCCTTCTGTCTCCTCGATGGCATAAAGCAGCTTCTCCTTCAGCTGTTCGTAGCTCTTGTAGGGAGGGAGATCCAGGCGGTTGAAGCTGGGGACAGAGCAGGGGCTGTCAGGGGCCATGATCCCGAGCCCCCTCCCCATGGCAGGGTCCTTCCAGTGCAGTGAAAGGCACGGCCAAGAACGGGAGCTACATCCCATGGGATGGGGAGCACCCAGGGACCGGTGCAGCCCCGCAGAGCCGTGTCCCTGCATGCTCCTGCCAGGCCAAGGGGCAGTGACTTACCACGTGTGGCTCCGCGGCAGCCACGTCTCTTTGCCAACTTTATCAATGCAGAATTTCTGGGGCCCATTGCTGCCTGTTAATGGCAAGCACAGCAAAGCTCATTAAACGACCAGGAGCTGAAAAAGAAATCCCCTCCCACACACTGTCAGCCACCAGATCCACCATTACATCCCTGAGATCCCAGAGACACACGGGGCATAAATCCATAAAACCACTGGCTGTTTGCAGAGAGGATGTACAAAAACCAAAGGAGAAAGCAAAATGCAGATTCACAGCACAGATGGGCAGCAGCACCACCTCTGAGCACCGTGGTTTCATAGTAAGTGCTCAAACCTATTTATCTGTAGACTCTCAGGATTGTGTCTGTCTACCCGAGACTTTTAAAGGACCTGGCTCAGGAAGTCTGAGTCACTGAGGTGGCTTTTTAACAGATTGGGAATCCTGGAGAGGTGCCAAGGGGGTGGAAAAAGCTAATATTCCAGCAAGAATAACCGAGTGGGTTAAGCGAGCTGGTGAGCTGAACACACATGCCAAGAGAGTCAGGGAAAGGCTGGTACAGGCCCCAAAAAGCAGCAAATTAGAGGATGAGAGTGGAATAATGCCATACTGTGGTTTTCTGGGAAAGAGGTTTTGTCACACGAGAATCAAAATTAAATCAGAAATCCAATCTCATTCAGAACGAGATTACAAACCAGCCTGACAAAGTTAACCATGGTAGCACCAGTCACAGCCAAGGAATGTATCTGGGAATGGCACAGCACCAGGTTAGATCACTGCACTCAGGCCTTGGAGCTGCTTCACTGCCCACATGCTGCCATGTACTCTGTGCTGGGGACAGGGACAGCCCAGTCCCTCCCCGGGACCCCCCACCCAGGCTGAGACCCCAAACGCACCGATGAGCTCCGCGAAGCCCCCGACAGGCAGGCGGCAGGTCCCCGTCACGAACTGCAGCAGCCGGATCCTCTTCTCATTGTCCATCTCTTTAACCACCTATGACAGCACATGGCAGGGGAGGGGAATCCCTGTGATCTCTGAGCCCACAGCCCAGCCTGGGGCTCTGTCCTGCAGCACAGCTCCTGCCACAGACACCCCGTGCCCTCAGCCAAGCTCAGACCATGCTGGTGGTAGAACTGACCTGCCAGAACCACTGGATCTGTTTGCTGTTCTTGGTGTAGTGCCTGTAGATGGTATTCTTCTGCCAGTCATTCATGTCGATCTCCTGCATCCCACACAGCATCAGCTGGGGACAAAGGACAGTCAGCAGTGGATGCACATGGGGCCCTGCACCCAAGCTTTGAGAACCAACCCCTCCAGTGCTGGGCTTCACCCAGCACAGGCACCAGCACTGAGGTGTCTGGGAGAAATTCCTCACCTCCAACGAGATGTTTTCTTGCTAACGGACCCAAGGAACCACCAGCAGACCCAACACCTGGGGCTGTTCCCCCATCAGCAGAGCCAACAGGCACGAGGTGTGAGCAGAGTCACCGTGTGCCATTCTATGCCCACGTCCCCATCCCAGGTGCCAGCTCACCTCCAGCTCCTTCTCGTCGAAGTACCGCAGCCACTCCAGCGGCACCACCTCGTTGAAGCCGTCCAAGAATGCCTTGGTTTGCTCCTCCACGCCCCTCGTGAACCTCCAGTCTGTCAGCAGCCTGGGAAAGCAGGGGAGTGGGCACAGAGCCAGCACTGCTGGCACGGCACAGGTAACCCCCACCTTCCCTCCCACCCACAGGGAGGGCCCCAGGAACATGAGGAAGGGGAGAGGATCTTCCTCAAATCACCAGGGCTGCCCTCAATAGCCACTAGTGGGTTTCTCTCTCTGCCCCCAAGCTCAGAAACAGCATCAGCCCCGAGCACAGCCCAGCACCTCTGGGAGGTCCAGGGGTGCAAAACATATGCCCCAGCCCGCGCCTGGCCCTGGCAGCCCCACACAGACCCCAGGCAGGAAGGGTGAGCAGTCATGGGACAGCAGAGCAGCCTCACCCTCTCTCCCCTCTCCTCTTTCCTGAAAGTCCTGGCAGCTACCCAGCCCACAGCAATCCAGACCGCAGCAGAGCCCAGCCAACAGCGCCAGCCCGGACTTGTCACAGGCCACGTAGCCCAGGGAAGCGGCCACGTCCCAAGCCCAACGTTCCCACTCCTGCAGCCGGCAGGGGTGGGCACCCAGCGGGACCCTCGAGCTGGCCACTCACATAATGTACTCCTCCTTGTTCTCCTCTGTCACCCGGATGCTCTCACCACCCTCCTTCAGCTCGTGGGTGGTCACCTTGCCCAGGATCTCCATGTCCTGGATGAAGTACAGCTCCAGGCCGCACTCCTCCAGGCTGTTCTCCCTGTGCAGGGACATGGGGATGTGGTTTCTGATGGAGGCACTGGCAACAGCAGTGAGGGGCCATGGGGAGAGCTTTGCCTGCCCACAGCGGGACAGGAGGGAGCACAGGGCACTCACTTGGTCCAGACAATGGAGTTGTAGAACTCGGGGTCGATGGACTCCAGGTCCTTCAGCGTCGGCCGCTTGTTGAGCATCCTCTTGTAGAAAGGCAGCGTGAAGCCGGTGTCGATGAACTTCCCGTGATACAAAGCCTGGGGCAGGGGGTGACACCGGGTCATGGAGACCCCAGGAAGGACTCATGGGGTGAGACAATGCTCCATCCTGGGGCAGCCACGGGGCCAAAGGGAACCATTCCCCGGTTCCTGAGCTGTGGCCTCTCTCCCAGCTGGCACACACGGTGGGGAGGAGTGGCCTGCCCCCATCAGTGCTGCCTGGGGCAGGTGGGCTCGCAGCCCCTCTCCCCCCCACCGCGAATTCCACCCCATCTCCCTCTCCACTCACAGCTCTATTGAGTACTTGTTTAAACAGAGCTGTGCTGCGGCTTCCCTGAATCCCTGGCTTCCAGGAGCCCCGAGGCAAAGGCAGCCAAAAATAATGCAGACGCTTGTCTAGAACGGCCCAGCGGTGAGTAATAGTCTGGGGTTTTATTGGTGTCCTGCGAGGCGGGGCAGGGCAGGGCAGGACAGCGGGGCCGGAGCCGCCTCCACGCACACCCTGCAGGGCTGAGGGCCAGGGACCCTTCCCCAGGCTCAGGGACCCTGAGAGCCCCCCTGGTAGCCCAGGGCTGGGCAAACCACAGCACTTGGTTGGCCTTGGGGAATCCGAGACAAATGGGAGGAGCTGCTCTGGAGCTTGGGCAGCTGGAAAATCTCACACTGCTGGGGCTAAAAATAGTCCCTTGAGCTGCAGACCCGACAGCACCTGGGGTGGCAGCCAAAGACCTGGAGCCATCCATTCCCGCCACACAGACCCTGGGAAACCAGGTCTCCTCTGGCCCCACAGTCATTCCCTGGATTTAAATTGCATCACCCCACAGCAGCCCCTCAAAGGCCCATTTCCCGCAGACCTACACCTGGGTGAGAAAGGGCTCATGGAGGGCAACAGTGCTCAGCCCAGCACAGACCTGGCACATGGAGCTGCCCCTCACCTTGCTGCCCACCCCTGTCCCCTGCCCAGTCCCTGCTCCGTGGGGGGGACACAGAACCCCCCCAGTGCCACCCCCAGGCGCTCACCATGGCGATGAAGCGGCCGATGAAGCGGAAGTAGGTGAGGTGGTCGGGGTTGATGGAGGAGGCCGGGTTGATCTGCAGGCAGTAGTTGTTCTTGCCTGCGTACTCGAAGAGGCAGTACATGGGGTTGAGCACCTCGTGGGACAGGAGGAAGAACCATTCCCTGGGATGAGACAAGGGGAATGCGGTGACAGGCGGCTTGGGGAGGGGACAGCGTGTGCCCCTGCACACACCTGCACATACCAGTGCCCACCTCCTCAGGGTGCTGGGGCAGGCATTGGGCCCTGGCGTGACTGGGCAAGGGTATCCCCTGCCCTGGGTGCTGTGCAGGGCCTGTGAAGTGTTTCAGGAGACACCACTTTGCCAGAAGCTCCACTCAGAGCATCAGGGCAGTACCATACGCTCCATCCCACCCAGACTGTTACACACATACACACACACCCCCTGCTGTGCACTGAGTGTCCCACACAGGCTGCCCCAGGAAACCCATGCCAAGCTCAGAGCAGCGTGACAGTCCTGGCTTTGCTCCCCCGGCCGTGCAGGGATTCAGGAATCCTTGGATGCGGAGGCAGCCCCGGCATCCCGTCCGTGGTTCTACCCTGTGGTAGAACAGCATGACGTAACCTACCATAGGGTAAAACCACTGGCAGGACACGGAGAGAGCGGAGAGCAGGAGCCCCTGCACCAGAGCCGGGGGCAGCACCACACCAAGGACAGCAGGGGGAGCGGGGCAGGGGAAGCACCAGCCCAGTGTGAGGGAGTGAGCCGGAGAGGGCTCATGGGGACACAGGTCCCGCCTCTAGCCGAGGCACAGCCCATGCCCTGTGGTAACACCATCCCAGGGGCAGCAGAGGGGCTGCAACAACCACGTCACAGCCTGTCTGCCCTGGCACACACCGACTGTCCTGGGAACACCAAGACATGTTGGCTGTGGGGAGAAGAGGCCACTCAACCCACCACCCCCACACCTGCAGCCTGTGTGGAAAGCAGGAGACTTCAGACAGGTCCCCCAGGGCTCTCAGTGCCAGGGACAGGCTGGTGCAATGCTTTCAGAGTGTTCTGCCATTCCAAAAACTCAGTTTCCCACTTGAACACCCCTAAACTCCTCTGCCTGTGGGCTGGGACCCCAAGTGCAGCTGCCCTGTGCCTGCACTGCCCTCGTGGACTCATGGCACAGGCAGGGTACGGCTCCATGGCCTGGCACACCGGCGCTCACCTGGCAATGCCACCGTAGTCCAGGCCCTCCTCCCCGCGCATGATGATGTACAGCCGGCGCCGCAGGTCATACGGCTTCATGTTCATGATCTGGGGACGAGCAGGGCAGTGTCACCACAGCTGGGGCCAAGGCCAGGGCCAGCCCCACACCTGACCAGCTCTGCAGCCCCAGCACCTCACCTGCTGGAAGGAGTCCTCGAAGAGTGTCTGTCGGGACACGCTGATCTTCACATGGCTGGGCAGCGCGTTTGACTGCGGGCAAGGCAGAGGCACAAGGCTGTGTGAGGCTGGCACAGCGGCTCTCCTCGCCCACACCTACCCATGGGCTCAGGGCACCCACCACGACCCACCCAACCCTGCAGCCGCCGGATCCTCCAGGTACTGCACTCACGTGGCAGAGGAAGCGGAACTGGTGGTACTTCCAGCGAAAGCTCCGGTCATACGCCCCTGGTGAGCCGCCATGCTTGCTCCTGCAAAACCAGCACAGGCCACAGTCAGCACCCCCTGCCCGGAGCACCCTCATGTCAGAGCCCAGTGTGGTCCCCAGACCCCCTGAGCGGGGCTTACCCAGACTCAAAGCCCGGGCGTGGGTCCTTGAAGGTGGTGGTGCGGGTGTTGTGGTCCACAAAGTACCGCACGCTCTCATTCGTGTACTTCATCTCCCACCCGGGTGGCAGCGGTGGCTCCTGGATCATCCTGTTGGCAAGGAAGGGGTCAGCAGGCAGCCCCTCAAGCATCTCCCCCCTGAACTGCAGCTCTTGAGGACCAGATGCAGCCAGCAGCACCATGCCAGGCAAAAGGAAGGATTCATGGCATGGGATTGGCACTGGCCTGCACCCCAAGAGAGGAGCCCTGCCTGGGCAGCACTCTGGCCATGGCCAGAGCACTGGTAGGGCTTCACTCCCCATCTGTGGGAGACGTGGCCTCAGTTGAGGCCTGGGCCAGGTCCCTGGAGAACCTCACCTTCCAAAACCACGTGCTCCCTCCCCACTCCCCCCACAGCTCCTACCCCTGCGTGCGAGGGTCTTCCCACTGTGTGGTCCGGGTGTTGTGGTTCACGTAATACACTCGCCCATTGTCCTGTCTCTTCTCTAGGAGAAACGGGAGAGGAAGCGTCAGCTGGAGTCCCAGGAACAGCCATCCCCTTCACAGGACATTTGTCACCCTATCTCACCTCCCCAGCTCACTTGGAAAAGGCAGGATAAACCCTACATTCCTTCCACATGCCCAAGCTGCCTCACTCCAGGAATGCCAGTGTGCAGGAGATGCCAGGGCAGAGGCCAGTTCTCCCAGTGGGATGCCAGGCTGGCACAGGGGGTGTGTTCACCACACACCTTGGTGGCACATGCAGCCTCCTAGGACACGCACCAGCATCCTTCCATGTGGATTCCCAAACTCCCTGCATGGCCCTGCTGCTGGTGCCTGGCTTGTGCGCTGCACACGTGTGTGAACACGCACGCCCTCTCCTTGTGCTGCACACAGGCACAAAACAGCTCCCCACACACCAGCCCCTCTGTATCTGCAGCCTCACACACTTCCCCAGGCACCCCTTCCCAACACTTCCAGCACTATTTGCACACTTGGAATGGTGAAAGCCTCCCAGTCATGGCTGGGCACCACATGCCCTGGCCCAGTGGTGATCCTGCACCCACGCCTGCAGCTCTTCATCCCACCTGCCCACACCACCCCCTACACACACCCACAGCCTCCCCACCACTGTGTTCCCCACACCTCCTCCTCCAGGTGCTGCGTCACTCCCACAGGTCGGCCCGGCTCCATGAGGGCAGGGACACGCTGCACGCACACTCCTGTCACCTCCCTGTCACCTTCCAGCCACCACCACTCCCTCGCTCTGTATCACTCCCAGACTGTGGCTCTGGCAGACCTCACGTACAATGACCAGGACTGCATCCATCCTGGGGAACCCACTGACCCCATGGACCTCATCCATCTCAGGACCCCCACCCCAGGGTGCTCAGCCCCATGCAGCCTCTCCAGCTGACACTGGGATGGGTCCCTTCTCCTTGCTGATGGGAGGTGGGACACCCAGCAAGGGCTCCAGCACTGCCCCCATGGAGACCCTGCCCTTGGGGACCCCCTGAGCAATGTGGGCCCATCTATCCTGCTCCAAGCTCCCACTGTTTTAACCCCTCTACTGCCCTCCAGGGCACAGCACAGCCCAGCTGCACCCACGAGCATCCCAGCCTGCCCTCTCCAGGGATGCTCTCGCCATGGAGGGGGTCTCTCTGCCCTGGGGGTGGCACAGGGACATTTCTAAATGTCCTGGCACACAATGTTTGGGCCATGGGGGAACAGCCAGCCCTGCTCCTGCCAGCTCCCAGCCCTGCTACAGACCAGGGCAGAGCATCCCAGGAAACAGCACAGCAGCAGGATGGATCCCTGCCTGTCTGGGGACAAGGAGCTGGATCCTAAACCATCCAAAGAACAATCACAAGCACTTCTGCATTCAGCAGTTGAGAGAGGCTGGGAACTCCTCCAGGAAAAGGGGAAAAAAGGGGGGAAAAAAGCTGGATTTCAAATCAGAGACTGTGCTAATCACAGGCAGACTCAGCCCCACGTGCAGCCGAGCACAGGGAGCGCTGGTTCCCAACCACCCTTCCCAACCACACCAGGGATGGGAGCGAGGGAGCGCTGACAGCACCGTGCTCCCGCAGGAGTGATCCGAGTGTCCCCATCAGAGTGTCCCCATCCAAGTGTCCTCACTGGGGCCAGGCAGGTGAGGCAGCTCAGTACTTACCCCAGCCGGGAGGAAGCGGCCCGAGAGGATCATTGTCAGATGGGGCGCCGGAGGACTAGAGTTAACAGAGAAGGCAAAAACACGGAATAAAACCCCGGGCAGGGAGGCTGGGAAGAGTAGAATGCTGAGGCGAGCTGGCCAGCCTCGCTCCCACTCACCTCCCCTTGGCCCTCAGCTCCCAGGGAACTAAAAAAAACTTGCACATTCAAGGGGGGCTAAAAAAGGAAAAAAAAAAAAAAGCCCAAACCAAGCAGGGCTGGGGCAGCCAAGGGGCGTCGGGGCAGGGGCTGTGCCCGCCGAGGGCAGCGGGACGGCCCGGAGGGGTCCAGATGTGCGCGGCTGCTCAGCTCCCGCCGTCCCCTCCAGATACACCTCCAGCCTCCTCCAAGAACCACACACAAGAGGGGAAAAAATATCGCAGGCCTTTCCAATGAAATCATTCCCACAAGCGCTGTCCACGCCCCGCGCTTCCTGGCGGGATGGCGGCCCCCTCCTCCAAGCGCGGGCCGGGCGCGGGGTGCGGGATGCACTGAGCCCGCATTCATCCCGCGCACACGGGCGGCCCCGCGCCCCCCGCCCCCGCAGCCCCGCACAAAGCCTCTTTCTCCTGCCCCGGGCCGGGCAGGGCCGGCGGCCGCACCCAGACCCTCCCGGGGGGTGTCCCGGCGTCCTGCCCCGGTGGGTGCCAGCCCCCCGGCCCCAGCTCCGCTGGGGTCCCCGGGGATGGAGGCACAGCCGCACAGTGGGGGCTCAGGAGAGCAGGAGGCCTGAAAGTACTTTTAATGGTTAAATAAGAAACGTATCATTACCCAAAAGGCATTTTCACCTCCCAAAACCCAGCTGCCGGAGGGGGGCCGTGTCCCAACCCACCGCACCAGGATAGATCAGAGTCGGCCTGGGCTCAGGGAATGCCATCCGCAGCCAGACCCGGCCCTCCCGCCTGAAAACAGGGACAAGCCCCACTCCAAGAGAGACCAAAACTCGAGGCACCCCATGGCAGCCCAGGACCCCAGGGATATCCTGGGGCACGTCAGGGACGGCGCTGGTGCAGTGTGTGCCCCTCCAAGCTGTGTGTCTCATACCCAACCCCGTGTGCCAGGATTGGGGGCAGAAGGCATTGCCTGGCACAGCTGGCAGACTTCTGGTTTGGGGCAGAGTCTGCTCCCTCCCTGCTGGGACAGGCTGCCCACACGCGCAGCCGAGTCACGTCCAGAGGTACCACCTCATTGGGACCTAAAAATAGCTAATTAAAACTAACAGGACAGAGCTCTGGGCAGCTCCTGCAGCTCCCCACATTCCTGGGGAACAACCTGGGCCCCCATGCCAGAGACCCTTCCGTGCGAGGGATGTGGCACAGGGGTGCCTGCTGGGCCAGTGGTCCCTGGCTGCACCCCGGCCCCCCAAACTGTGCCTTCCCGAGGCTCTGCCTCACTGCTCCTCACCTCCCCACCATCCTCTCTGGCAAAGGGGGCGCAGGGGGGCAAGTGAAACAGAAAGCCCTCGCAAGGCAGGAGGCAGAGCAGGAGCCATCACTGCTGGCAGGAGAGCTTGAAACAAAAAGTACAATCGTTTCATCAGGCTAAATTTGGAGCTTGAGTCCCTCCCTCAGCGCTCCACAGAGCCCAGCCAGGGCGTCACTCAGCGCTGGAGCAGCTCCAAGGCTGGTGCTGGCAGGGAGCGAGTGACAGCCCTGGAGCCCCGCTGGCCACGGTGGAACCCCCTCCCACAGCCCCCACCTCCACTGAGGTCCTGTGAACTGTGTGTGGGGAACATGGGCAGGCAGAGGCAGCAGTCATGGGGGTCCAGCTCCCGCTGTAAGGCTTGGAAGGGCTGGTGAGGCACCCAGGGAGGGACAGGCAGGGGGAGGAGAGGGGCTGAGCAGCTCCCACAGCCCCAGGAGCGGCCCTGGTTGTGTCTCACGCAGAATGGACTTTGCACTGCCTGCACCCCCTCCCAGAGAGCTCCTCCTGGAGCCCTGAGCTCACTCTAGTCCCAGCTGGGACTCCTGGCTTTCTCTGAGCAGCTAAGCACTGATGAGAGGTTGGTCTCTCTGCTCTGCCCACCTGCCCTCCTTGCCTCCTTTCATCACAGCACAGGCTGGATCACCACTCCAGGGAGCAGGAACATTCCAGCCTGGCCCTTTCCCAAGCAGTGCTCATCCTGCAGCCCACGGCCACCAGCACTGCTCAGCTCAGCAGAGGCGCTGGTCATCCCTGCAGCCAGAGCCCAGCTCCACAGCAAAGGCACAGCCAGGACAAGAGTGGTCCCTGCCCAGGAGCAGAATGGTTAAGAGACTATTCCCTGAGCAAGGAAACGCAGATACTCAGCTCCAAGTAGGAACAAGGGGCAGCAGCAGAGGGAGCAGGAGGGAGCTGGCCAAGTCCAGCTTATTCCTTGCATTCTCTGGTCCCTGGATGCTGCAGCCCCTCACAGTGTCAGCACTTGTACCCTGGGTCTGCAAATACTGCTGCCCCCAGGACCCAGCCATGCTGCCCTGAGCCTGATGGAGACCCAGGGAGGAACGAGCTCAGCCCTCAGAGCCTCCCTTCCTTCTACAGACCAGACTCCCACACTCACTCAGCTCCCACAGCACACACCTGCCTCACAGGTCAGCAGCAAGGCTTGCCTGATGGGAGCCATGGGAGAAAGCCTGTGCCTGGCCACACTGACACTGGAGGGACACCAGGGACAGGCTGCTAAGGACACCTCCCACCCTTCAGGGCTGCGCAAGCTGGTTTATAAAAAGAAAGTCACTCCCCCACAGTCTCTGCAGGGAGCTGAGGAGCTTGTGGGCTCCCATCCAAGCGCTGCTCCACTGAGCTTGCTGAGTCCACAGACCCCACACAGCCCAGCAAGGGCCTCCCCATGCTCCATGGCTCCCAGGCCAGCCCAGGTGAGATCAGCAGGAGAGCCAAGTGAGACCTCACCACCCCCAGCTCTCACCTGGTACAGGAACCTCTGGCTGAACTGCTGCATGGCCCCCTGGAGCTGGTTCCGCTGCGACTGCCACTGCTCGTAGTTCCTGACATACTCGGCTGTGGGGCGCTGCCACGTGGTGGTCCGGGTGTTGTGGTCCACGTAGTAATACCTGCCTCGAGGATCCACACGTTTCTCCCACCTGGAAGCACCCAAGGAAGCTGTCACTGTGTGTCCTCAGACAGCCAGGCAGGCCCTGTGGACTAAGACACCCTCCAATACGAGGGCTCTGTGCCGAGCTCCAGCACTACCACCAGTTTCACAGCTGAAGAGACTCTTTTGGACAAAGATCCACCAAAAGGAAATATAAAGGACTGGTAACTGTTGAAGCAGCTCCTGTAAGGGCACACGAAGCCTGACAGGATGCTCAGGCACAAGCAGAGCTCCCACCAGGATGTCATGAGCATTCCTCCAGGACAGCCGACCTGTGACGGAGGCAAGGCACTGGTTTGGAGACCTGGCAGGAGGGAAGGAGCACACCTGGGCTACTCCCAAACCCACCTCTCCAGGTAACAGCCTCCCTCTTTTAACCCCACACAGATTTGAGGCTGTGGTAGGACCAGAGATCACAGCCTGGCTGCAGACAGTGCGTGCCCACAGGAACCAGAGGCTCCCGGGGAGGACATGGGTGGGTTTGTGTTTCCCTTTCACCCGTCACACCTGGGTCACTCCAGCCCTGCACAAACTCAGTCTAGAGAACAACAGCAGTTCGTACTGAGTTCTCTGCTTCTAGGGACAAAAAAAGGTGAGAATTCCACAAACTTCTGGAAAGCAAATGGCCTCAGGGCTGTGACCTGAAGACACTCCTGCAGGGGAAGCTGGGCCCTCATCTATAAGAGTTCTGCAGAGCAGGTCTCATGGAGCTCAGCAGCATCCTCTCCTCGAGCACAAGCAGACCCCAATTTGGCTGAGAACCCCAGAGAGGCCTCAGAGAGCCCAGGGTCCAGCTTCAGGTTCAGGCACCCTGAGGTGCCCGTTTGCTCACCAGGAGCTGCAAGTCAGATCAGTGTCTGAGGTGCCAGCTGCCCCCACACCCCTTACCCGGGAGGAAGGGGTCTCTCCCACGTCGTGGTCTTGTTGTTGTGGTCTACATAGTAGACTCTACCATTTGGCAGCTCCCGCTGTTCCCACCTGCAACAAAAACACAATCCTGAGGCAGGTGATCCTTGCTAGAACCAAGAACATCCAGAGAGCTGCACCTGGTGGGTCAGTGAGCCCCCCTTCTCACATCCTCAGTGTTCCAAACTTTATTTGACAGGTCTGCATGGCAGCTGCTGGCCTTGCTAGATGGAGACTATGGGAGAGGGGCTGTAGCACTCTGCCCTCTGGAACACACAAAACTTGGAGCAGAAATTCCTCATTTCCCCCAGAAAGGTCAGCGTAAGAATTCACACAGGGTCAGTTTTACACCCGGTGTTTTTGATGTCGTTTTTGTTGGGTTTCTCCTAATATGTCTTTACAGGGAAGCCTTTGAGTTTGGGCTGGGTTCTCTCCCTGGCAGCCCCAAGGCTCACTGCTGACAGCCACGGCTCAAACACACCATGTGGCCATGGCACTCAAGTCAGGATGGCCCCCGAGGACAGCCTGTGTGACAGGGAGCCTGGCTTTACTGGGCCACACTAGAACCATTCTCTGCCTGAACTTATTAATGAATTTACCCTGGCAAAGGTAAAAGCTCCATGGAGCTGTGCTTTCCTGTCAGCTTTTATCCTGCAGCAGAGGGAGGCAAGCCAGCAGCTGCTGACAGATAAAGTGTTCTCCTGTCACACTCCTGCTCCCACAGGCCTCCCTACCCATTCAGTCTTCTGTCTCTAATCATCACAAAAAGCTCAAGCAAATTACTACACCAGCTTCTGTTGTGACAGCAAGGAAGCCAGCCCAGAGTGGCAGAGAGCAGGCAGCCCTGGGGAAGGAGCTGCTCCAGGCTGTAGAGACCAGAAATCCCCTGATGACGATTCCTCCAGGTTTCTGGATCCCTCAGATACCCCTCTGGGTGCCCTCATGACTGCCAAGAGCCACACGGGATTTGGGAGAGTTGCTGGTGGTGGCAGTTACTGACTGACATCCTCTGCCCCTGTGTCACACTGTACAAACACCGATGAGCTCACAGGCTCCTCACCAGCAGCTCCCTGGTGATCTGCAAAGTAAATCTGCTGAGGGCTGGTTCACCCTGTGGGCAGCAGTCCCTTGCCATCAGTGATGAACCGCAGTCACTGCTGACACACAGCAACAGCCTGGGAGATGGGGACACTGGGGACATCCCATCCTCACTCAGACCACCCTGCCCAGCTCCACATGGCCACCAGCAAAGGAGATCCATAGTTTTGGGAGCACTGGATAGTGACAGCTCTCCCCACGTGCACACACTGCAAGCATGAAGCGCCTGACACGATGGCCCCCAGCAGCTCCCCTCCAGCTACCCACAGGCTCATGATGGCCATGGATGCAGGGAGCCACGGGCACTGGGAAGTGGCAGAGCTGAGACAACTCGGCAGTCCAAACAAAACGCCCTCCTTATGTAAGAAACCACAGCCCTGTGGCTCCTGCCAGGCAACATAATGCACCTCTTTGTGCGGGCGAGACAGCGCCATGCACACACCCCCCTCCTGGCCGGCTGTCCCTGTGCAGGATCATCCCTGATAGGATCCAGATGCAGGAGCCAGGGGCTCTTATGTCTCCCTGCCCCCTTTTGTTATCGATCTGCTCAGAAACCCAAGTGAGAGCTGGGACCCTGCGCCCAAGGCCTCGGGCACTGTGGCCGCTGTGCCGGTTCCACACGCTCCTGGCTTCGCAAGGGAACGCTCTGCCTGGAGCGTATGAAGGAGGTTTTGGGCACTGTTGGGGCTGGAATTACTCAGAACTCCTTCCAGCACCCTCCAGCCCTTAGGACAGACTCTCAGTTGTGTGAGGGATGCCTTTGAGCCACCACACCTGGTACAGATGTTGAGGCCCAGAGATCTGAGCAGAGCAAATCGCTCCAAATCCCCACATGAACCCAACACTCTGCCTCCGTCTGTCACAGCCCAGAACACAGGCTGAAGAGAGTGCTCCCCATGCTCCCAGGGATGCAAGGAGGCATGTGGAGAATGAGGCAGGGCAAGCAGGAGGGACACCATGCCTGGAATGACTGGCAGCTCTGCAGGGAATGTTGCTCCTGCGAGTGGTAGAGCAGAAGCCATCCCTCACGGGCTCTGCAGTGTTCCCTCACAGACATCCCAGCAGAGATGGGCCAGCGAGGGGCTATTCTGCATCCCCATCTCCCACTCAGGGCCCCAAACCACCAGTCAAAGTAATTCCCTGGTGTGGTGAGCCAAGCAAAAACCAGCCGTCTTAGATCAGGGCTCAAGAGAGCCCCAGAAGCTCCTTTACACCACCCCCAGGACACAGTGTGTTGTGCAATCCCAATTTAGCAAATCCCTGTTAGCCCAGGACCTGGTTTGGCAGCTCTCAGGGCTTCAACGGACTCAACTCTCCGCTCTCCTTTACCTGGGAAGACCTTGATCCCAAGCAGGTGAGTGCTGCCCAAGCCAGCCCAACATGGCACAAACGCAGCACATGCCAGAGATCTGCTACCCTCTTCCCCCTACAGATCCCACTGCCAGGAAGGGAGGGACTGGCACAGAAAGCACTAATCAAAGGTGTCTCCAGATATCCAAATTCTGGGAGCTCAGCCTGGAGGATGGCTCACTACTCCTCTACCGTTCCTCTCCATCTGTCTTCCAAAGCGCAACAGCTTTATCCTCCTCCCTGCTCCGACACACACAATTCTCTGGTCTGTGAGCTCCACAGGGAGACAGTGGTGGGGAGGATGGGGCCACCCTTATACCTGGTTGGACCAGGCAAATCCAGCCTGGCATGTCTTAGAAAGCAGTGCCTGCAGCCTACTGAGCCTTCAGAACCCCGAATCATGAGATATCTGCAGGCTCCTCCACCCCAGGAAAGAAACAGCCTGTTTCCAGCCCCAGGTGGGGAAAAGGAGCCCTTCAGTCTACCTGGTAGGAGCAGAAAGGGGCATAAGCTCTGCCTGGAATAAAGGCCTTTTTGAGAGCACTGGACTTTTCCAGCTGCCTGGAAACAGGAAGCGCCCAGGCCAGGAGAACAGAACCCCTCACACACCCGGCATGAAGGCACACTGAGCCGTTAACCCTAATTACCTGTGACTGACACGCGAGCGGGCCCTGACCTTTCAGGCATCGCCTCAGCCAAGGGAAAATAAACAGCTCCCTTCATCCCAAACACAGCCCATTTCACCCCCGCCCAGAATTCAAGGTGTTTGATACAAGGGGAGAACGACCCAGCTGCAACACAGAGGGGGCTGAGCCCAGCCACCCCCACAGCCAGCACATCCACAGGCATTGCTCAGCCCCTCCCTGCTCTCCTCCAGCCCCGCTCTCCTCCTCCCCCTTCTCCATAGCCCGAGAAGGAGGAGGAGGAGGAGCATCCGAACCAGGGAGAAGGGGCACTGCTACTGGAGGGTCCTGCCCATCTGCCCCCAGCAGTGGCCAATGCCCCGAGCATGTCCGTGCCCTCCTGCTCAGTGGGAGCTCCCTGGAAATCCACGCTTGCTCTCCCGTGTGTTTTCCTCTGCCTGATCCCTTCAGCAGTCCCAGGAGAGCAGAGAGCTCTGCATGGACGCTGAGAGGCTGCTTGGCACTGCGCTGCCATCCACTGTTTACTGCCCCAAACCTCCGCTGGCACAGCCCAGCCCCTGGTCCAGAGGATCCATGGCAGCCAATCCTGAGCAGATGGGCAGAGCAGGGGGCACAGGCTGTGCCAGGTGAGCAGGGCACAGGGATCCCCACAGGTGCCCCAGGCCACCCCTGCTCCACTGAGCACCAGCATTCCCACCAGCTCCCAAGGCAGCACTTCCCTCCCTCAAACAGCCTCTCCTTCCAGGCCACAGCAGTGTCCCAGTTTCTTCCTGTCCCCACCTCCAGGGCCCTGCCTCCCTCCCCGAGGGCCGCAGGAACCCACTATGCAGAAGTCTCAGGCAGAAAGCAGAGCTTACCCAGGGGGCAGAGCATCCAGGGCGGGCACTGCTGCCCGGGCCGGGGGGGCACTGGGGCCGGACGCTGCCTCCTCGGCCTCTCCAGAGCCCGGCAGGGCAGGAGGGGCAGGAGCGGTGGGGCCGTCGGTCGTGCCGGACACCGCCGGGGCCGGGGCCGGAGCATTCGCCCCCGCTGCTGGCCTGTCCTCTTCAATGTCCACGGCACTCACGGCGTCCCCGTTCACTGGAAGGGCAGAGAGCAGGGGGTCAGCACCCAGGAGGGGATGGGATCTGGCCAATCCTCCCGGGAGCAGAGCTTGGATGACAACCCAAGCACGGGACTCACAGTGCTCCCAGCCTGCAGCAGAGGCAGCACCTGTGTGACCCGGATCCCTCTGGGAACCACTGCCTCTATCTTGAGACAAAAGCAGAGGGTACTTTTTTGTGCTCAGTTTCTCTTCAGCCACTTGAAACACACTGCATCCCTGATGAGAAATCAGGGAATAAGCAGGACCTCCGAAACTGTGGGTGCAGCATCTCCCCCGAGGCAGAATGAAACCTGGGCTCAGCGAGTCAACAGCACTGGAAAGAGCTAAATGTTGCTGAATTCCAGTGAACTTTTGAAAAAGGTAAGGGGAAGAGACAGAGCAAAGGAAAACTACAAAGAAAAATGAGGAGGAGGAAAATGCTAAGCAAAAAAATGAAAGGGAATTTGTTTGAGGAATACTTATTAGATACCCAAAACCCTGAGACCTGGCAGCCCAGCTGAGCAGAACCTTTGCTACAAGACATCCTGGCTGGAGTGGTAAAGCAAAAGTTTTTAAAACAACCCAGAAACAAGGAACAAAATATGGGATGCAGACAGAGCTCCACGATTTAGAGCTGAGAAATGGACAAAACCATAAGGGAAGCCCAAATATTTAGTATCATAGGAAAAACCAGTATGAACTACCACAGATGGGAGACTGAAGAGCTACAGACACTCTGGAGAAGAGGCAAGAGTGCTCAGGACTCTGCTTGGCAGCTGGAAGGTGGCAGGACAACATCCTCCAACACCAGAGGGATCCTGGGACACAGCAGCAGTTGAAGGTGTCCCCAGGCAGCACTGAGGGTGAGGAAGATTTTCAGGTCAGCAGCAACTTCCACCAGAGTCCTGTGGCAGCCAGCTGAGGAGGTCCCTGACTGCCCCTCATGTCGAGCAAGCCTGGGAAAGGGCAGTTTTAGAAGCCTCAATCATGCTGTGCCAGTCTCCAAAGAGAACCTACAGGATGACCCAGTTGAGTATGCCATGGTTGGTTTGATCACAGTCCTGGACAAAGCAGGGAAAAGCTGATCCAAAGTTCACCTGATAAGGAAGGGCTCCAGGGGGAACACAGCAAGAGCTGAACAATGTGACTGTGGGGAAAACACGCCTGGGAATAATCTCCTTTTATTGAAATTACAGCTGAGAGTGACAAATGTAACAGGGACGTTCTTGCAACAGCCTGCTCGAAAAACATGGCAACGTCACCAAAATGTACCAAACTGAAGGGCAAGAGGATGGTTTGTAGAGGCACTCCAGGGTGTCCAACACTAATCCCAGCCATCCAAAACACTCCTCTCCCCATCCTCAAATCATCACTGACAGGATTTGTGGGAGGCACAGAGGGTGTGAGCGGTAAACACCAACAAGGACAGCACAGTCATAAAGCCACTGGGGAGGCTGTGGCTGGGCCAGTAAAACGTGCTTCAAACAAACCAAAGCCAAGAAGCCAAGTTGTACTTGGGAACAAAATCCTGTCCCCAGCCTGAGGGAGTGTCCACAGAGTGAGGAGACTCGAGAGGGCTGGCCTTTGGCAAAAATGAGCTTTGGCAAAATTGAAATTGCGTTGTTCCAGGTCTTCCCAATGAAGTGTAAAAAACCCCCAACTTCCTTCTGGCTTAAACAAAACATTTCCTTCTCTCCTAAACGAAACACTCTGCTTTTCCTTCCAGATCTCCCACAAAAGCAAACTCAGTGCGGAGGAGTGAGAGATGCCCATGAAAGCTAGAGAAGGAAAACAGATCAGTCACATGTGACTTTGTAGTCAGGCACTCAGCAGGCCCCAGTCCTGCTCCACAAGGGATTCAGGGCTTTGTGGACAAACCCAAGAAAACACAAGAGAAACCTTTCCAAATATACCCTCTGACGCAAGAACCAGCCCCCCTTTGAGAGGTGGGTTTGTGCCTTTGCTGATGCTCCACAGGCAGCCGCTCCTCTCACTTCAGATCTTCACTTAAGGCTGATGGGAAATTCAGCTGAACCCTGAAAAGAGTCCACTCAGCAGTGACAACTGTCCTCCTCATTGTGGCGTCAGTGATGCTGCTGTCCCAGTATCCTTTTAAACACCTGGAGCTGGTGGCTCCAGAGTGGAGCCACAGGAATCATTCCTGACAGGCAGCACCGATCCTACGAGAGAGCTCTGCGGAGCTGTGAGGCATATCAGCAGTAGAAGCAATAAAAAAAAAATCAATCGACTCACAGGGAGGACATTCCTAGGCACTACAAGATCCATCATCTCAGTGGAAATGAATTTTCTCCACCATAAATATCCCTGAGCTCTGGTCCCCACCTCCACGAGCATTGGCTCACCTGTGCTGTTGACTGCTCCATTGGCCATGGTGTTGGCTGTGCCATTGGCAGTGCCATTGGCTGTGCCATTGGCTGTGCCATTGGCCATGCTGGCATGCTGTGTGCTCTTGGCCTGCTGCCGGTGCCGGCTCCTGGCGCTGGGACTTTGCTCTCCACTCGCTGTGTTTCCCCTGGCCACTCCGGCCGCGTGTCGGTGCGTCCTGCGAGGGAAAAGAACATGGGAGGTGAGCGACATCACATGGAAAACCCCACTCCTGCCTTTTTGCCTCAGTCTTGTGCTGATTCCATCCCTGGCTCAGGTGCAGCTGCTCCATCTCTTGGGGGTCTCTGTGTCACAGTGGAGCTCACCTGCCTCCATGTCCCCATGGCCAGGGCAGCCCAACCTCTGTGGGCAGAGGACCTGCAGCTCCCCTGGCAAACTTCCCCTCAGACCACCTTGGGTCCCCAAGGCAGCACAGAGGCTTCCCAAAAAAGCTCAGTTTCACCTTAGGAATTTGTTACTGCGAGTGGGCAGGGAGACAGGGTGGAGGGGGGGGATGCTGCCTTTCCAAATCCGGGGGCAAGGCAGAGGCAGAGCCCAGGTACCTCCACCCAGGCTGGCAGCCAGGGCAGCAACCATGGAGAGTGAGGACTGCAGGGACCAGGACGTCAGTTTGCCCCAGCCAAAATCTACCCTTAAAAGGGCAAAACCCACAAACTGTCCCCGAGTGTCAGGGCTGGCGCTGGGAGGGGACAGCAGCTTGGCAGCGACAGGGCACAGGCAGCGACAGGGCACAGCAGCTTGCCAGCTCCAGCAAGCCCTTGGTTCCTCCCACTTATTCCAAAGCCTCTCTCCTTGGGGAGCAGCTCATGGCAGGACTGGGATCGGGAGGAAACATGGGAAAGCAGGAGATGGTTGTTGAAAATAGATCAGATAAGAGCCACAGGGCAGAACAGAGCTGTTGTGACCCCTTCGACCAGCCACGGACTCCCAGGAGGGCAGCCCCACCCAGCGGCTCCTCAAGAGGCCCCTCAGACCATGAATTCACCCCCGACATCCTGGCTACCCTTGGACACAGCTCCGTGCTGGGGGTTTGCTTTGCCCACCAGCACCTGGGGACATGGAGCATCTGCAGGTGCAGAACAGGCTCCTCTTCCCTGGTCAGGAGGTAAAGGTGGCCCCTCACTGCCACCTTGGCAGGGTATCCTGACATCACATGCCTCCCGAAAGTTGGCTGGGACCCCTCCCCACAGTCACCCCCTCCCCACAGTCACCCCCTCCCCACAGTCACCCCCTCCCCACAGTCACCCCATGGTGAGGCCAGAGGCAGCACAGGCCCCAGAGCCATGGCCAGAGGGCAGTGGGCAGGTGGCACCAGCCAGTCCCACCAGGAGCAGCCCCCTCCGCACGGGACAGATCTGGTCCCTGCCCTTCCAGCACAGATGAGCTCAGAGCTGCCCAGGCAGTTTTTAGAAACCAAAACAGGATGTTTCCAGGCTGCCAGGCGGAGGCACAGGGTTACCAGCCTGAATTAGCCAGCCCGCCGCCCAGCCCAGCCCTCCCACGAGTGCTCCCATCTGGGCATTGTCTTTTAATAGACACTGGAAACAAACCCAGGCCACGGAGCACGGCGGGATGGGAATGTGTGCCTAAAATAGGAGCGGGGAGAAAATCAGGCAAGGCACAGACGGAAACAGATGGTGGGATGGAGTGAGGTGTGCATGGGGCAGCCCCTCTCCCGGGGGGAACAAGACCCCATTGTACCCCATCGACTGGGGACCTCAGGTGGCTGCCCCAACCCTAACCTGGACCAGGGCAGATGGTGCCAAAGAGGAACATGGGATCATCCAGGTGACATCAACCATTCAGCTCTCCCACTTATGCCAAGGCAGAGCCCCCACACGACAGTGGCCAACACAGACCCTGGCCATGTAACACAGGAATGGCCAGTTTCTCCAGCTGAGGTGGCCAGAAGGTCCCAGCATGAGATACCAGCAGAGGTGGCAGCATGTCTTGGTCTCACTCAGCACATCATCCCCCAAACTGTGGCTGAAGAGGAGGAAGGGCAGAGCACAGAGAGCCAGCAGTGGCTGTGGGAGGTCAGGGCAGGAAAGCCCCAGTGCCATGTGGTCAATGGGAGTTCAGCTCCCAAAAATACAGAGATGAGAAATTCCCCCTGTCCCTGCCAAGAGGGGAGGAGACCAGCACCCAAATGAGAGAATCATGGAATGGTTTGGGTAGGAAGGGACCTTAAAGCTCATCTCATTCCACCCCCTGCCATGGGCAGGGACACCTGCCACTATCCCATTGCTCCAAGCCCCATCCAACCTGGCCTTGGATATTCCAGGGATGGGGCACCCACAGCTTCTCTGGGCAACCTGTGCCAGGGCTTCCACAAGACAAACAGGGCTCGTGGCACCCACAGCCCCAGCCCTCAGCTAAGGGCCCCTGGGCTCTGTTTTCTCCCTGCACAGAGGGCTGTGGAATTTCACACCCCACCACCAAGATTAGCAGCAAATCCCAAGATGACATTTGTTCAGGAGAAGAAAGAGAAGCCTGACCAAGCTGTTTCCCTCGTGGGGACAGTGTAGAAATAGCTGAGGAGCAAAGAATGGCCCTTTTCTTCCCATCCTGCCGGCAAGTGAGTTTGCCAGCATCCATCACCAAGCCCAGAAAATAAACACGGCTCTGTGTATAAACACAGCAACCATCACACAGCATTCCCAAGCGCAAGGGAACCGTGTTCCACCCCGGAGCAGGCAGCTGCCTTCACGGTGGGTACATCCAGCAGTGCTCTGTCCCACAGAGCAGTAACACATCAACCTGAGCAGGTATGTCCAGAACACCCTAAATTCAGGGGAGTGCAGCACAGATTGAGGACTAGCTTATAAGTTTCCCATGCCAAGGCAGCCATGGGATTGGAATGATCGGAGGCACACCTGGCAGGTGTCTGAAGGTGCCCTGCAGAAGTCCTGGCCAGACTTCAGCACTCAAAGAAGAAACTCCTCACAGCCAACGGAAAAGCAGCAGGGAAGGGGCAGCAGGCAGTGACCAGGCTGAGCCTCCCAAACTAGAACTTTCTTTGCAGGTTTTCTAGCACCTACTGAGAGCTGTTAAGTGCCTGCCAAGCCTAGCTCTCTCAGGTCACTGAGCACTTCCCACCTCTGAGAATGATTTAACACCTGGACAGCAGGAATCAACAGGAGCAGCCACCACAAAAGGGCACAAACTGTGTTCACAGCCTACTCCCAACACCCCATCCCTCTCCCTCCTTGGGTGGAAGATGAACACACAGCATGGAAGGACATGGTCACTTTTGGAGCCAAAAACATCATCTCTGGTGTGTGCCCAGGAGATGAAGAAGGAGCAGAAGAGCTCGAGGTGTGGGGCTTGTAGCTGAGAGTGCTACTGAGCCTGGGCCATGCAGAACCTCCCACGGGCAGGCTGCAGGCGCCCTCTCCACAGCCAGACTCCTATCCAGAACATCTGTACAGGCTGCTGGGCCACTGCCACACTCTGGAAATATAAATAGGTGTTAAATTCAACTCCATGTTGACAGTGTGACACGTCTCCCAATAACCACAGCTCCAAAAGGAGCAGCGCTGAGCCACTCCAGCCCAGCAAGGAGGCAGGGCAGGGCACTGAGCCAGGCACAGGATGGCCTGTTGCCCAAGCATCTCATTTCCTCTGGAAGCAGCTGTTATTTCCCTGCAGCTCTGCTTCTCCTGCTCCTGGACTTTCAGAAGTGTCCTCTTGTGACCATTGTCCAGAGGACCATTGTGCTTCCCAGTGCCTGGCCAGGGCAGTGCTTGAGGGAAGAGCTGGGGTCCCCATGATCCACATTTGAAGGGATCCCACTTTCTTAGTTTGCTTGGTCACAGCCTGCCCCACTTCCAGACAGAACATTCCTTCGGCTGCCAGTGGAGCAACTGGTGAAACTCTCTGGGCCACCACAGACCTGATACTCCTTGAGACAAACCCTTTAGGAGGGGCTCAGGCCAGCCACAGCCTGTCTGTACAGTCACCCCCTGTACCCCCAGCTCTGCTGTCCCCTGGGACAGGCCACCCCTGCCCCATCTCTCCTGTGGGCTGTGGTAGGGGCTCACTGGGAGATCTGAAGTGGGGTGCACTGCAAAAGGACAGGGCCACAGCAACCTCTCAGTAACGGACACACAGCCTGGGGCCCTCACCTTGGTCTGCTGCCAAAGCAGTTGGTACTGGGAGGCTGGTGTCGGCCCTCCGTGGCTGCAGCCGCGCTGGTGGGGTCCCGTCCAGGTGCCTGGGACCCTGCATGGGGGAAGAATGGGAGGGTGAAGAAAAGGACTGAGATACCTACTAGCTCTTCCCTCCTCCTCACCTTCCAGAAAGGAGTCCCAAAAGCACAACAGCCCCACCTATTGCATGACAGACCCCCAGCACCCAAGGACACCCCACCTTCACGCTGGGTTCTCTCCTCTCCCACTGCTGTGTGAGGGCACAGCCCCCCCTGCCCAGCACCCTGTAGCTCCAAGCAGAAGGCAGGACTCTGCAGAACTAGCAACACCAGGAGAGCAGCCACATCCAAGATTCCCAGATTTCACAAGTTTTGTTTCCCAGCAGGGAAGAGAAGGAGCCAGGGGAAAGCAACACATTAGCCCCTGTCCAGCACAAGCTCTGCTCCCTCCCCTGGCAGCCTCATGGGTCAGCCATCAGTACATGTCCCCATGGGGAGCCCTGCTCAGGAAACACTGAAACCATTTCCACAGGCCACAGGAACAGCAAGGGAAGCGGCTGATCCATGTGGATGGCTGGAGAAGGGCCTGGAGAAGGGCTGCTCCTCCCAGGCCATCGACGCTCCTGCTCCAATTCTGCAGGAATTCGTGAGCATCCAGGGCAGGCGGGGCTGGCACCGGAGCCTCATCTGGGAGAGGAGGCAGGTGCTGGCTCTGGATCACTGGCCCAGGGGTGCTGGGGGCCGTGGGCTCAGCCCCCTCCTCTCCCCACTCAGCGCCTCGTGCCTGGAGCCACTGCGCGCACGTGGGGCCGGGCACTCACCCTCTGTGCCGGCACTGCCATCGGGAAGGCTTCCCAGAGCAACAGCCGGCCCGTCCAGGAAAATCGTCAGCTCTCCGCCTGACACAATGCTGCCTTTGTTCTCCGTCTGCAGGTCCAGGGTCAGCTGCCTGTTCTCCACTGTGGGAGAGAGGGGACAGGGAGAGAGACCACCGGTCACCACTGGGATCCCAGCTGCGATGGACGTGGCTCCACCAGCCCAGCTCCCACGTCAGGCCCCTGGCCCACCCCCTGGTGGGCCCCCACAGGCCTCCCCCACCCCCCAAAGGTGCCTGCTCCCTCAGGGCCAGTTGTCCCAGTGAGCACCATCAGCACTGGCCTCACACCTACAGGTACCTTCCAGCACTGCCCGAGGATCCCCAGCCAGCCTCATCACCTTCTCCCAAGGAAAACCCTCCCTCACCAGCCACCCTTTTACTGGGGCTGCAGCTGCCCCAGGGGCCCTGGCTTTGACACAGCCAAGACCCTCATTGCTCACAGATCCAGGAGCTGGGGCTGTAGGGGCAGATCCTGGCAGGAAAGTCAAGGGATTTAACACAACACATGGGGCAAGAAGGGTCCTTCATGATGGCGACCACCACATCCCCATGCATCAGTTCCACTGAACAACAGCGGCACAGAGGGCTGTCTGCAAACAGGAACACTCCAAACACTGTGCTGAGGCATCGGACTGCCTCCACAGAAGGTTCTGGAGTGTGTGGCATGGTCTGGGAGGTTCTTGGAGACAGTTGCCAGCTCCACTCCCACCCTTGGGAACCGTTTTGGCTTTATCAGCTTTAGCAAGAGTTTGCTGGTCCCTAGGGGCAATGGGGGCACAGGCACAGCCCTCAGCCCCCATGGGCAGGCAGGGCTGGTCCCCTGGGTGACAGCACCCACCCCAGCACAGCAATGCCTGCCGGAGCCAGCCCAACTGAAACACCCAGCTCCACCACAGAAGGCCAGAAAAATGTGGCTGCGCCAGCCTGGGACAGCAGCCCAGACACTTCCTGACTCATTTGCTCAAATAATATTTGTATTATACACGGATTGCTCATGACACAATGGCACCATTTTTTAGCAACCTGCTTTGTCCTGGTGCGATGCGGGGACGGGGTGTGGTTCCTGCCAGTGGGAACAGGAGGGAAGGAGCACACACCTATGGACCCCTTGTCCCACCTCTATCTTCAAGCTGTCTGTGCTGGGATTCAGCACCCCCTCTTCCAAGGCATCCCAAAACCCAGCGACATGGGGTCTGTGGCAAAGACAGGGCTATGAGACAGGCTGCACTTGTGGATCTCTGGGAAGTCTCTGGTTTGTAGTGCCAAGGATACAGGTACCCCTGCACAGAAGGGGCACATGCTCACAGGGGTACAGCAGAGAGGCTGGAGTTCAGCTGTCACTTATCATCCACCCATCATCCAACAAGGGATTCTACTGAGCCCGGTCTCCCTCCTCTGCCTCACAGAGCTGTTCTCCGCTTGCTTCCAAGGGGAACCGACCTCACAGGCGGTTTTAAGAGCCTGAGACAGAAGATGCTACTGAGCACAGCCAAAAACCAGAACAAACCCAGACCCTGTTTCCCCCCTGGCTCCTCCAAGCCATAGGAATCCACATTTTCTCTGGGGTCCCTCCATCCCCCTCCGTGAGCGCCGCACTCCGGGGCCGTACAAGCCCTCATTGTGCGGGCACTCGGCCGAGGCGCAAAGACAAGGTGTCTCCAAGTGGAGGATGTGAACATGAACCTCCCAGCCGGCTTCCTTCTCCCCCCCTCCAGTTTTTTTAAAGAAAATAAACACTCGCAGAACCTTCCCCTCCCTGTCCCCGTCCAGCGTGCAGGACGCACAAAGGGACATTGCTGCTGCCCCGACGGCGGGTCCCCCGAAGGGCCGAGCACAAAGGCTGCCTCTGTCCCGCCGGCTGCCAGAATGTCAGAGGAATTATTATTATTTTGGGAGGGGGTCGGGGGGTGATTTGGTCCTGAATAAGGTCTCAGTTCAGCTGCTTCCAGTGCCCCGCACACAGCATCAGAGCTCCCATTTAGCGGAGGTGAGCTGGAATTCCCACCCAGCCCATTAAGCGGATTTACGGTTCCAAGAAATGAGGCTGGGAGCAGCCGGTGCGATAACGGCCCCAGGCTGAGCTCCAGCCCCCGGAACCCCCGGGGACCACACATGTCTGACCCCAGGGAGCTGCCACACGGGACAGGCAGCCCCTCTGGAACACCCTGTCTGAGATGGCTCCATCTCCATGCACACATCCAGGAAGAATTCCAGACAGCCAGCCAGATGGTGCTTCCCACTCTCTCAGCTCCCCAAACCCTCTTTGCACAGTCCCACTGGATGCAAAGGCCAGGTCCCATTCCAATAGGTCCATGTGATTGTCCAGGTTTTATCTGGGATGGATCAAAGCTCTCTGGTGCTGAGCAGGTGAAGACTGGCTCAGCCTTTGTGAATTTCCATAGCCAAAGGAACGACCTCAAGCTGTGGCTACAAGTCCTTATGGGGAGAAGCAGGAGGAAAGCTAGACCTTCCACAGCCATTCCCAAAACAAGGAAGAACCCAGAGTTTACAGGAAGGGATAATCTTTACTGTCCCATGAAAGTCTCCCCAGGGCAGCTTTGCCCATGCTGCTGACCCAGCCTCAGCCACCAGCAGCTTAGAGACAACTATGTCCCACCCCATTTATCTGCCAGGGATAACGAGGAGAGCCTTGGACATCTACTTCTTTCCTCTGAAAGGTGACATAGGATGGGCATTGTCTGCCCCCCATGGTGACCTACTGGCTGGATGACCAGTTGTATGAGATTACATCCCAGCCACAGTAAGCCAGCTCAGGGAGCTGCCAGGGCACGCAGCACAGCACAGCTCCTTTGGCATCACAGCCATTATGGGGTGGAGCTGCAGCTTTCCAGAGGTTGGGAAGTGCTGCTGGCTTCCTGGAGGGTCCCACGAGGCCATGGCTCCAGCAGCTCTGCCTGGGGCACAGCAGTGGGGACTCTGTGAGATCTGTAAAGCCCTGGAATGTGGTGCCACTCAGCACACAGTGGGACCAGCAAAAACCAGCAGGGCCCAGTATGGGGTTCCAGAGAGCCCACGGTGCAGGGCCAGCTGGGGTTGCCCCTTGGGCAAAGTAAGAGGTGGAACCAAGAGGTGTCTCTGCAGAGGTGGCACTCAGGGACCAGGGCAGGGGCTGTGCCATGGAAAACGAGCTGCTTTACAGGAGCCCTGGGAGCAGCTCAGCTCCTGGAAGGCTCCAGCTCACGTTGGTGATGGAACTCATTCTGACCCACCTCTCCACTTCCCATCCAATCCCTGCAGAGGCGGGAGAGCTCTGCCTGACAGCGGAGAGGCCCCGCAGGCCCTGCCAAGGTGCTGGAAAGTGCTGGGAGCCCCAAAGCCAGGCTGGCCCTGCCCAGAGCAGGAGCTCCCGCGACAGCCAGGCTGTCAGCTCCAGAGGCTCTCCCAGCTTTCCTGCGAGCTCAGGCCTCGTCACTGAGCTCTTTTTCCAAGCTCCAGGCCTTGGAGCAGAGACTTTTTCACCTGAAGCAAGGCATGCTTGGCAGGAGGGCTGACAGAAGTGGGGGGAGCTCCAGCAACATCCTGGCAGGCGGGAGCCAAGGACGTCACCGTCCTGCCCACAACCAGATCCATTCCTGCCCACTGAGCGGAATGACAGGAATAAAATGAAGACCACAGCTACACTCACACACTAGTAACTCACAGAGAACCTCATCAAAACAGTAACAAGCCCAGTGAAGGCAGAGAGAGGGGTTGCTGCCTGGCAGGAGCAGCCCTGGGGAAGGATTGCTCCAGCTGAGCACTTCCCAAGATGGGGAGAGGAGAGCCAGGCCCCTCCAGTGGCAGAGGGCACAACATTTTGCTGCCTCACACACATTAAGTGTCTGACTAGGGATGGCTTGAAATCCCAGATGCCTTTTGCATGTCCTTGCCTTCCCTGGGCTGGCAGGCAGAGGGAATGAGATCCCCTCCTCTCGGGAGGTGAGGAGCCCCCAGGGAAGGGGTCTCAAGGCTCCCAGGGGACCCCCAGGGGACCCCCAGCAGTCTCTGCCCCACTCAGAGCTGCAGCAAAGCCTGAAGGCTGAGCAGTGACCTGCAGAGAAGAGGAGAGAGAAGATGCCAGCCCAGAAAAGAAGGGCAGACAGAAGCAGATAGCCCAGGCAGTGCCAGCTGCCCCCAGCCCATGGCAGCACCTTCCTGGCAGGCCAGGGCAGGCTCTGCAGCTTTAAGAGTCCTCCCTCCCAGCCCACGGTGTCAAGGAAAAATCTGACACTTTTTTTCTGGTAGATGTTAATGGACAAGCTCAAACAGCCAGTTGCCTTTTCCATTCATTTTCCACACAGCCCCCTGGGAGGCTGGGAATGAAAGAGCCGATTGTGCCCCCGCAGGTAGGGCGGGAGCGACGGCGGCTCCAGGAGCCCGGCCGGCATCGGCACACCTCGGCAAGGAAAGCTGCAGGGAAGAGTGCCCCGGGGCACAGCCCCCACAGCCCTCAGGTTGTCTGATACCTACACCCCAAGCAACAGAGCCCATCTCGGGGCACACGTTCAGATCCTCAGGGCCTTTGCGAGGTGACAGCAGTGGCAGCACAGCTCCTACGTGTCCCTCAGTGTTCCACACCCAGACCAGGTGCAGCCTGCCCAGCACAGGGAGTGTGGCAGGGACAACGGTGTGGTTTCACAGCCTGAAGCAGCAGTGCCAGGGGAAGCAGCCCACCCCAGGCCCTGGCACCGTGGAGGGTCTGACCCAGCCCCGAATCCCCCCGAGGCACAGGAGGCCCCTCTCCTTGCTCAATACCAGGTCTGTGTCTCACAAGCTTTGCTTGGAATAGACAGAGACAGCCTTTTCCAGCCCCAAACGGCCACTCGCACCACCCCGGCCCTGAATGGCCGCCTTTATGTGGGAGCTGCTGTCACGAGCCACACTCTGGCAACCGCAAACGGCAGCAAATAGCAGAGGGGTTTGTGTTTCCGAGCCGGCTGCAGCACCCTGGCTGACGTGGGTATGGCTAACAGGGGCATGGCTGACGCAGGTACAGCTTCCGTCACACCCAGCCCCCAGCCCAGCCACACAATGGCACCTTGTTCCCTCCCGGGGAACGCAGGAGCTGCTGCGGCCACCCCTCTCCTCTCCTCCAGGCAGGTGAGGTGCAGGACCCCCGCCGGGGGACCCCCTCGTACGTACGCTTCCCACCGCTCCGGAGCAGGTTGCCAAGGCTGACGGAGGCGGCGCCCAGCAGCTCGTTCCTCAGGGTATGGCAGATCCACACCTTCAGCTCCAGGTGGCTCTGAGCCGTGACGTTCCTGCAGAGACCAGAGAAGGGGGCTGTCACCGTGGCCTCATGCCTGCTCCAAGCTTGGGCAGCGGGCAGTGACAGCTCCAGGGAGCAAAGGGAGGTGGGCAAGGTCATGAGGCAACAGGAGACTCCCCTTCCTGCTGCCCTCCCAACCTGGTTGCCCCTGACAGCATTGTCGTCCAGGGGGAAAAGCTCTGACTGTCCCCAGCCAACGGCCCAGCAGAGCACAGGGAGCCAGCCCTGGCACCAGCTTCACACCAGGGGGTCACATGCACTCACAGGGTGAGGATCTCGTTCCACAGCAGCTCGGAGATGCCCATCTGCTTCCCCGTCTTCTTGGTCTCACTGGGCAGCCCGTCTCCAGCCACCTCCACGTAGCAGTTCATGCGTGCCGGGCGGCTCTGGGCCTTGGGCTTCACAGACACCACTGGGCAGGGACAGCCATGGGGTCAGGGGGAGCCCCCGGCCCTGCTGTCACCCCCCCGTCCCATCCCGTCCCTGCCAGGTCGGGGGCCAGGACTCACCGTAGTATTGGGAGAAGGGGAGCAGGAAGCGCTTCTCCCGATGGCAGCGATGGCTGCCACCGGCCTGATCACTGCCTGGCCCCCATCTTCAACCCTCCCGAGGGCTGCAGGGGAGTCACTGTCCCCACAGACACCTCCCTACCCCAGGGCAAAGGAGCACGGTGGGGGCGAGGCGGTGGGGGCACCCCCGGGTCAGCAGTGCCAGGCGGAGGGGCAGAGCCGGGGACAGCTCCGAGGGGATGAGGTTCTGAGGGGACGCGGCTCCGGGTGCCGGGAGCCATCTCGCGGCCACGGGAGCACCGGCGCGGCACTGGCAGGGCCACGGAGCCACGTCCCCACGGCAGCCGGGCGGGGAAGCAGCCCAGCCCAGCCCAGCCCAGCCCAGCCCACAGGGCAGTGCCGGGCACCCCAGCTCCTGCTTCCCCTGGGAAGGGCTCCCAGCCTGGGGTGCAGCAGAGCACACACAGACACCATTCCCGGCAGAGGGATTGCCAGCGAGGCAACAGGACCCACCTTTCACGGAGAGCTGGGACTTCTCGCAGGGCGGCCCAGCCCTGGCCCTGCTGGAGCTGGCAGCGGCCATGGCATCACCCCCGGCTGGAAGCACAGAGAGGAGACGCCTCAGCGCTGGGCCGAGGGAGCTGGGGCTGCACTGGCCCAGCCCAGGGCCCAAACACAGCCTGGATGCCACTGAGAGTAACCCACACGGCAGGAGACTGGGCAAGGGATGGGCAACACCCGGGAAACACAGGCTCCCTCATTCCTAATAAACCAGCCCTGCGTCACAGGCAACACTGTGTCCTTGGGAGAGAAGCCTCCTTTGGGAAAGTAACCCCCTTCAATGGCACTGCCACAAGTCAAGCTGGGCAGTGTCAGTCCTCCAGACACCCCATCTGAACAGTGCAGCTCCCCTGACCGAAAGGCCAGTGCTGATCAGGGGTCAGAGCAGGCACCAAAGCCCTGCCCCACAGACAGCACCTCACAAGCAGCCCACGTGTCACCACACATGGGATCCCTCAGAAGGGACATGGCAGTGGCACTGGCAGGACAGAGCAAGGTCCTGTCACAGCACAGGGAAATGGCTACATCCCTCAAGGGCAGCCCTGGTCTCATCCTAGAATCCCACAGAATCATTAAGGTTGGAAAAGACCTCCAGGAGCATCGAGTCCAACCTGTGCCCAATCCCCACCTTGTCACCCAGCCCAGAGCACTGAGTGCCACATCCAGTCATTCCTCGGGCACCTCCAGGGATGAAGACTCCACCACCTCCCTGGGCAGCCCCTTCCAATGCCTGACAATTCTTTCTATGAAGAAATTCCTCCTGAAATCCTACAGGAAAACCCATCCTGTCTACTCTAAACAATGTCAGAGGGGCCTGGGGCTGCAGCTGATGTGGGCACAGGGCAGGCCCAGCTGCACACCCAGAGCTCGCGGTCCCCCAGTACTCCCACCATTTTCTCCATCCCCAGTGCCGTGTCCCTGTCATGGTACTTCCCCTGCCCCTCCTGCTGCACCTTCCCCTCCGTGTCACCCCCAGGCAGGAAGGACACACGCTGTGACACCAGGGAGGGTGGCAGGGCACGTGGCCAGGCCTCTGCTGAAACCACGGACCACAGAGCGGAGGGTGAGGTCACACATCACACAGGAGCACGAGGTCCTGAGACCACGAGTCAGCCCTGGGCTCACTGCCTCCTCCTCCTGCCATTCCAGGAGGAGCTGGAGAGGACAGGGGTCAAGGTCACGGCCCAGAGCCCCCAACACAGCAGGGCAGATGGGGGCATTCGCTGCCCACCCTGGGCAGAGCAAAGAGAAGCCTCAACTCTGTCACCCTTGGCAGTAGCAAGGGCTCAGCGGGGTCAAACTCAACCTCCTCCCACAACACTAAAGCCAAGAGTTCCCCCCTGCCTGGCCACAACTGGGGCACCTCCAACCTCTCCCTTCCCCAATCAGGGGAAGCAGAAAAAGGAGAGAAGCATCTCCAACAGCTCCAGCCCCTCTCCCTGTGCTGTAGTTTCCTCCCTGCTCTCTCCCCGCACCCTCATCAGACCGTACCGAGCTCCATCCCATGGGCAAACTCCCTGTGAAATCCCCTCTCCCAGGGTCTCCCCTCTCCATGCCAGCCCCATGCGACTCCCCGAAGCACAGCAAACCTGCTCAGCACCCCAGAGCCTGCCTGTGCCTCATGCAGCCCCCAGCTCTGCCTGGGAATCCTCCTTTGGCACGGCCGGCCGCTGTCCTGGCTCCATTCCACACACCCCGACCCCCAGCCCCTCGCTGGGGGGAGGTCACTCATCACGTTCATTGACTCGCTGTCACACAGTTACTCACACTCCACTTCTCCCGGCCCACAGAGTACCCCGACCTGCCCTGAGGATACTGGATATGGCTCATCCTCATGACTGCTGTGACTCCTCAGCCCTGCAATCACACGATTCCAGTGGTGCCATTCCCATGGCACAGGGAGCAGCCGGGCACTGCTCCTGCTGTGCCAGCCCGTGCCCAGCCCCGTCCCGTCTGGGACGCCTCCAACCGTTTTTCTTTCAAATCCTGCCTCTTTTCCCCATTTTCTCTTTTCCCGATTTTACACCGTTTCGCTGTCGCTGGCTCTGACATCCCCGGCCACGTCAAACCCCCACCGGCCCCCAGAGCCCCGTGGTGTCCAGCCCCGTTCCCCAGGCACAGCTTTGCTCTTCCCCGGCCCGCCCCCGCCCCCGCCCCCCCACACAGCGGGATCCCGCTTGGAAGGCCGAGGCCTCCTCCCTCCCCGGGGTTCCCGTGTCTGACAGCCCGGCCCGGCCTCCCGGGGACACGGACGGTGCTGCCACTCCCGCTTACACGGGGTCACCCCCGGGGCCGCTCCGGGAGCAAACACTGCGACCCGCTCCGGGACCGGCCAGTGCCGTTCCACACAGAATTCGGCCGGGCCCGCGGACACCGCACAGGGAGGTGGGGCCGGGCAGCCCCTGCTGCGGCCCCGGGCCGGTTCCGGTACAGGCTGGGCGGAGCCCGGGGCGCCCGGCAGGCCCTGCCCGCCAGCCGCACGGGAGTGCCCGGGTGCCGGGACGGCCAGGCCATACCGGGAAGGGAAGCCTGGCCCGGCCCGGCCCGGTCCGGCCCAACCCAACCCAACTCGGCCCGGCCTGACCTGACCTGACCTGACCTAGCCTAGCCTAGCCCAGCCCAGCCCAGCCCAGCCCAGCCCAGCCCAGCCCAGCCCAGCCTGTCCCGTCCCATCCCGTTACCGGCAGCCGCTCCACTCCCGCTCCCCGGCTCCGGTCATGTGACCCCCGGCCCATCACGTGACCACGCCGCCCGGAAGCGCTCCCGCGGCCCCGCCGCCGCTCCCGCCTTGCCGTGCCCGGACCACAGCTCCCGGCGTGCCCCGCACCCGAACCACAACTCCCAGCGTGCCCCGCGCGGACGGTGGCCGGGCGGGACCATGGGACTTTCGGACATGGCGCGTGTGCCGCACGTCGTGGCCGACACGGGCGCGTTCCTGAGCGCGGCCCCGCTGCAGGTACCGGGGGGACACCGGGGGAGAGGCGGGGGGACATGGGGAGCGCGGGGGACACCGGGGCCGAGCCGGTGTGACGGCGCTCCCGCAGGACATCGCGGACGCGCTGTACACCGTGCCCGAGGTGCTCGCCGAAATCCGTGACCGCCCCACACGCCGCCGCCTCGCCGCGCTGCCCTGCGAGCTGCGGGTCCGCCGCCCGCGGCCCGACCTGCTGCGCCTCGGTGAGTACCGCGGTACCGGGACCTACCCTGCGGCCACAGGGACCTGCCCCGGGGGTACCGGGACCTGCCCCGGCCCAGCTCCTCGGGGGCCCGGCCCGCCCCGCCCCGACGGCCGCTCCGCCCCCCCGCAGTGACCGACTTCTCCAAGAAGACCGGGGACTACCCGAGCCTCTCGGCCGCCGACCTGCAGGTGCTCGCCCTCACGTGCCAGCTCCAGGCCGAGACCGACGGCCCCGGCGGCGTCCGCTGGGAGCCGCAGGACAAGGTACGACCCGCCCGGGGACGGGGTCCCGGCCCCGCCGCCTCCGCCCACCGTGCTGTGTCCCCCAGGTGCGGCTCAGCTCCACCCCGCGGCACCCCGAGGCCCCCCTGCACCTCGCCGGCTTCCACCTGCCCGCCAAGGTAGGGAGGGGAGGGACGGGAAGGGGAGGGGAGGGTGTGCAGCCCCCCGGAACCCCGGGCGGCTGAGGAACCCCGCGCTGTGCCCCCCCAGCACAGACCCCCGGGGAAGGGGCAGCGCCCGCCCAGCCCCGAGCACGGCCCGATCCCGGCGGACGGTGACCAGTTCAGCTCCTTCCTGTACTGGCGGCCACCCCTGCCCAGCATCGAGGAGGAGCTGCAGGAGCTGCTGGTGAGACCCGGGGCCCCTCCCTGTCCCTGCTCCCCCATTTCTGGCTGTTCCCAACCCCTCTGTGCCATCCTGTCTCGTACCCCCAGAGCACCCAGGCCATCTCCCTCTGCCCCGAGGAGCCCCAGAGCCTCGGGGATGGGGCCAGCGCTGGCGAGGAGGAGGAGGAGGAGGAGGAGGAGGAGAGCGACGACGAGGGCTGGATAACACCCAGCAACCTGAAGCAGGCCCAGCAGGACGCAGGGCACTGTGACACAGACCCCGCTGGGGTCCAGGTTGGCTGCGTCACCACAGACTTTGCCATGCAGGTGGGGCTGGGCTGGGGCAGGGGGTGTGGGCTGGGGCAGGGGGGTTGGGCTGGTTCGGGGGGCTGTGGGGGCAGGTTCCACCAGGTTCCACCAGCCGAGGCAGGGACGAGTCCTTGGACAGGGTGGGAAAAGCTCTGTGACGGCTTCTTATGTCAAAGCCAGCTGGGTCTCTCCATCCCAGAGGCTCCTCTGAGTGTCACTTCTGTTGGGGTCTCTGCCATGGGCCTCTCCCAGCCCGGGCTAGCAGAGCCCAGGTGATGCTCCTCCCAGTCCCAGCTCAGTGTCCCGGTTTGTCCCTCCCCTTGCAGAACGTGCTGCTGCAGATGGGGCTCCACGTGCTGGCAGTGAACGGGAGGCTGATCCGCCAGGCCCGGAGCTACATCCTGCGCTGCCACGGCTGCTTCAGGTGTGGGAGGGTGGGGAGGGGGCTGAGGGGTCCTGCTCCCGGGCTGAGCCCGTGTTCCATGGCCCAGGGAACCCCCCCTCTCCCTGCCTTGCAGGACCACCTCGGACATGACCAAGGTTTTCTGTCCCCACTGTGGTAACAAGACCCTGAAGAAGGTCGCCGTGAGTGTCAGTGACGACGGGAGCCTCCACATGCATTTCTCCCGCAACCCCAAGGTGCTGAACCCCCGTGGGCTCAGGGTGAGTACCCAGACAGAATCATGGAATCACTGAGGTTGGAAAAGATCTCCAGGATCATCGAGCCCAACCTGTGCCCGATCCCTACCTTGTCAACCCAGCCCAGAGCACTGAGTGCCACATCCAGTCCTTCCTTGGACACCTCCAGGGATGGGGACTCCATCACCTCCCTGGGCAGCCCCTTCCAGTCCCTGACTACCCTTTCCATGAAGAAATTCCTCCACTGGGCCCCCGGGAATGGGAGCCCGGCCTGTGGCCAGCAGGTTGGAGGGAATCAAAGCAAAACTGTGAACATCCTCTAGGTGTTCCCCTTGACCCCAGGGCTTTAGGGCTTCCCTGCTCAGTTCTCCAGAGGCCTGTGGTCCCCTCCGAGCCCCCATGACCCACAGTTGACCCCTTTTTCCCCGGCAGTACCCGCTGCCAGCGCCGCAGGGCGGGAAACACGCCAACAACCCGCACCTGGTGGAGGACCAGCGGTTCCCGCAGCAGCGGCTCTCCCGCAAGGCCCGGCAGAAAACCAACGTGTTCGACCCCGACTACCTGGCCGGGGTGTCCCCGTTCGCCGAGCACGACGTGCACAGCCGGGCCGCCAACCTGCACATCCGCGACACCACGCTGGGCGCCGGCCGGCGCCGCCTCAACCCCAATGCCGTCACCAGGAGGTTTGGGAAGAAGAGGTGAGGGGCAGGATGTGGCCCCCACCTGCAGGACCCACCTGCCCAGGTGTTGTGGTGGCTCTGGGAGGGTGAGGCCTCTCCCAGACCTGGGAACGGGCTGGGCTGTTCCTCCCCTGCTTTGCTGGTGCCCAGAGCGGCTTCATCTCTTTGGTTTGGGGAGGCCCCCACCAGGGTGGAGGTGGGTGAGGTGGTGCCTTCCCTGCTCAGCCCCAGGCAACAGTTGTGTCCTAATAAACACAAAACTCTGTAGCACCGTGGCTCAGTCTTGTTTCTGTAGCTGCCTGTGCCAGGGTGAGCATTTCTCTGAGCCGTGAGAACAGGGGAGGGAGGGAGGGAGGGAGGGAGGATTTCTCAGGCTGTTTTGTCCCATGGCCCCACAGTGGCATTAGCCAGGGGGAGGATAACGAGCTCCAGCAAGACAAAAGCCAGTGGCAGAGGTTTGTGTTTCACCCTGCACTGGGTGATGCCCAGGGCTGAAGGGGGAGGCCCCGGGGGAAAGCTTTGTGGATAAATCTGCTGAAATCTTTCACAATCAAGCAGTCTGCCCAGCTCTTGCTGCAGTTTCTTCTTATCCCTGCTGAAATTGTTCAAAATTATATAATTCCCAACACCTGCTGCAGTCCCTGGTCCTGGAGAGGTCATGGGTTGCAGAGTGGGAGCAGGAAGGGGGGACACAGCTGGGCCTCCCCAGCCCCAGGTCATTCTTAGTGTGTTGGTACTAAGATGCAAATCAAGGGAATGAGGTGACACCCCCCAAAATCCTGCTGAGGGGGTGGCAACTCCCGTCATCTTAGCTTTGGACTTGCCTCACCTCCGTGGGGCAGAACAGCCCCAATGACCCTAAGGGAGAGTCTGCATCTCCCCACATCCCTCAGCAATGGAATCCCAGACTATGGAAGCAATTCCTTTGGTTACAATTTGCAGGATGGGTTGGGCAGCCCCCCAGGGGTTACTGGGAGGCTCCACATGACAAAGTCAATGCAAAACGCTGGGATGTGATTCCAAAGTGCCTTTTCTTACACAACAGCTGCAGCAGGACACAGCTCCTGACCAGCACCAGATGGTTCCCAGCTGGACCATTCCACACTGGTGAGCAGAGCTTCCTCCCAGCAGAGGGAAGATGCCCTTGGAAAAACCACCACAAGACTTTACACAGCAAAATGAAAACTTTCATCGTTTTATTCTCGACTGCAGCTGTTTACAGAAATATAGTTGCGAGTATACAAATGTCCCAATAGAAGCAAAATATTTTTTTTTTTTTTTTTTAATATTCAACAAGTTATCACAGGAGAGCTAAAAACATAGATGCAAATAAAATATCCCCTCAGAGACAAACTGAAAACACCGGGAATCAGTGCTTGGAAAACCCCACCTACGAAAGCCATATACACAGAACTGCACAAAGGAGTATCTGGTGCTACTTTCACATTGCAGGACACAGAAGAGGCAGCTCAGTGCTGGACGGTGCACCCAGAACACCTGGAACACCTGCAGACAGATGAGGAGGCCACCAGAGGTGCAGCCAGGAACAGAGGCTGGAGCTCTGCTCGGAAGGGGTTGGAGTTTACTCAGCATCAGCTCAGATGGAAATAATTCAAATTACCTTGTTTTATCCAGAATAAAAGAGCTTCAGGAATACTGCAGGCTGCTAAGGACACTGGAATGTGATCCCAGTTCTGCAACACTCAAAGAGCCACTTTCAAACAAACTTCCCTCCAGGAACTGTTACCCCAAACAGCTCCTGCCCGAGGACATTCAGGTCAGGCCATTCCCGGCTCCCAGTGGAGCAGCTCCAGGGGCCAAAACCAAGCCAAGGCCATTTTACCTGTCACCTGAACACAGGACCCTTCCTAATCCCAAGCCTGGAGCAAAGCATGCAGCTGGAATGCCACCCAGTGGCTGCTGGGTAAGGGAGCCTTGGAACCTGAACCTCGGATTCCTCACCCCATCCCCATCCAGGGAATGTTACCTGGCAATTTAATGAACTGTAACAGCAAAAAGGAAAGGGCAGAGATCAGCCCTGCAAACTCCAAGAGAAGAAATAAGAACACTGGCTGGCAGTGTGCTGGAGGTGATCTGATGAACCCTGCGCCACAACAACAATGCCTGATCCACCCCATGTCAAATTCCAGTAGAACACGCTGGATTTGGCATGAAAAGTCATGGTGGACTCAACACACACCATTGATTTTATGACCTGCATTTTATAGCATGAAGCTGTGTCAGGGGAGGGTGAGGCTGGATAACAGCGAAAGGTTCTTCCCCCAGAGGGTGGTCAGGCACTGAAGAGGCTCCCCAGGGCAGTGGTCACGGCCCCAAGGCTGCCAGAGCTCAAGGAGCGTTTGGACAATGCTCTCAGGACAGGGTGGAATTGCTGGGGTGTCCTGTGCAAGGCCAGGATTTGGGCTGGATGATCCCTGAGGGTCCCTTCCAACTCAGCATATTCTATGGTTCTATGATTCTTAGGGTTTAATTCCTCACACAACCTGTAAGGAATCAGCACGAGACAACAGGTCCCTCATGGTCAAAAGCCAAGGGGAGCTTCACTGGCTTTCAAGGAGTTCTCTTGAAGTTGACTGTTGCAATAACAATTCAGATAAAAATTACTTTACAGACTCCTGCCCCTATGGGAATAAAGAGGAATGGCAGAGGAAGCTTCTCCTCCCTGACCCAACACAGCCAGCTGAGCAACAGGGCCCCTTTGCTACACAACAAGGACCAACATATCTGAGTGGTGTGAGCCCAGCTCCTCCACAGCACAGCCACCACCATTCCCTGTCTGCACGAGCTGCTGGGAGATTGGGAATGGGAAAAGTCCTGCAGGGGCTCAAAGGAAGCCAGACAGGAGCTCAGGGATGCAGGAAGCCTGTGCTGCCACAGCCCATCCTCAGACAGGCCTCCACCTGCTTGTCAGTTCTACTCTAACCCATATCTGCAAGTATTAATAAAAAGATATAAAAATACAAAAGTGGCCACAGCTGTTCAAACCCACAGATTTCAGTGACATTCACAAGCAAAGCAAATTCTGGAGTCACGTTACCAACAGGGCCACACATACAGGACTGAGAGGTGCTGAGACAGCTACTCATGAGTGACTACAAAAACCTCCTACTAAGGAAAAGGAATATTATTTCATGTTTATAAAAATGTAAATATAACAGTATTCTATGCATGTGTCTAGTTATTTATATATAATAGATATGACTCCTCTATATACATATATATAATCCTAGAATATACAGGCAGTGCATATTTACATTCCTATACAGAATGTGAGAGGAAAAGCCTCTCCTCCTGTGTAACCCCTCTGAGCCCCCCACTCCACTAGAGAATTTTACAAGTTCCCTTTTACAGGAGTTTGCCCCCTGCTGTATTTTTCTTTGTATCTAAACACATTTATCCCATTTCCAACCCTGACCCTCTTGCTCATCCTGGAGCAGTGGGCACAGACTCCCTGCACAGGGCACCACAACTGGCATAACTGGGCTGAGCACAAACACAAAGGGCTCACAATCTGCCCCAAAAGACTAACTAAGCCCAAATTAAAACAAAACCCTTGAAAAAACACAGCATCTCAGTGCTGTTTCCTTTTAGCTTCTAAAGAACAGAGCTGCTCCCAGTGTTCTGGACCACAAAACCCACTGACTCCTTGAAAGTCAATTTTGCACTAATGAGAAGTCACCAGTGACCAGTATTTCCTCTTTGCATCTTCCACCTACAGCTCAGAGCATGCCAAGCAATTCCCTCTCCTTGTTCCTGCTTCTCCCATTCAGACAGTGCTCCCTGCACTCCTCTCATGCCATGCCCCTAGAAAAGGAACCAAACAGTTTGCCAAGCAGGGGCACAAGAAATCAGGAATAAAAAACTGTTCAGACACGTTTTCCTTTTAAAAATTAGATCCTAAATCAAAATCTCAATAGAAACTTCAAAAAAAAAAAAAAGTTGCAAAGTTGCAACTTATCCAAATGAGGGGAATGTCCACTGACAGAGCTGCCCAGACTTGGCACTTTGAGTGAAAAACCTGTCAATGTTTAACTGCTCAGGCCTTATTTTATCTTAAAACTACATGGGAAGCAACCACCCTGTCAGTGATTAGAGGTAATTATAATAAATGATTGAAGATTCAATATCCACTTCAGAACTGCCAGCCTGGAATTGCTTCTTGAACTAGATTTGTGTTAAAATAAGAGCAAAGCATTTGGCTCGCTGAAAGATCAGGCAGTGAGGAGGCAATTAATAACAACTTGCTAATTAAGCACAAAGCACCAGTAAGGCCCTGCCAGAGGAGACATTCAGCTAAAACTGTGCATTAAGTGTTGGGTGTGTGATTTTTGTGTCTCTGTGCACACTCACAATGTAAAAGTGGCTGAGAGAACGTGTGTGGATGTGGGACTGTGCCTGGCAGGTTCCTCTCCCTAAATCCTCACCTGTGCCCACAAACTGTGCTCTGATACCCCCCCCCCATAGGCTTGATTTACAGAGACTAAAACCTCAGGATCTTCTTTCTCAGCCAAAGGGACCAGACACAGTGCCAGCAATCCGTGTGCTCCCGGAGAGCAGAGGGGGAAACACAGGGGTCAAACAAAGCAGATAAAGCTCCACTGACCAATCTCAACTGCTTAATTACAGAAGAAAATGCTCAGGACTCTGGTAAAACACAGATGTGGCTCCTGTGACATCCTGCAGCCTGTCCTTCAGCTCTTTTTTGGCTGATCCAATCCCTCTGAAACAGCTCTGAGCACATGCCAACCGCTGAGCGACCTCTTCAGTCACAGACAAATACTTTTTGTAACCAAATCACATGTTCAAAGTGTTGTACATTTAAACATTGACCTAAAATGAACAGGTAAATCTAACACGAGGAAAGGAGGTGTTTCCAGAAGGGAAAACTGGGATAGCACAGCCCTTGATTGGTTTGTTTTGTACATCTTTTTCTCTTCTCTTCACAAGCGATCTCAAACAAACCCACAATTCAAACATACTGCCTTGGAGCTGTGGCAGTCCTGGGATGAGGTTCTCTTCTGGGCACCCATCCTGTTCCATGGAGAATTGGTCCCTGGTGACTTGGCACTGACCAACATACAGATACACCCCTCTGGAACAACAAACAAACTGAAGCAGCACAGAGTGAACTGATCATTCCTGTCACTTCTCCTGTGTATGATGGCCCCAGGTGACACCCAGCAGCTTGTCCTGGGAAATGTATCCTGCAAACACCGTCAGTTCCTTTTCCAATAACTGGCTACGGACTTCCATGGCCCTCTGGAAGTTGTTTCAGTCCATAGTTCTCAGTCTGAGCCCCACACAGCATTTGGTCACTGCTGTGAGGCTGCTGCTTTCACATGAACCATTACAAGATGTTGTTAATATTTTGTCTTAGCAGGGGAAAAAAAAAAACCAAAAACAACAAACCCACAAAAAGAAAAAAGTCTGGTTGGGGTTAAAGCAGCTCTGGACATGATGCAGCAGGGAATTTGTTTTGTCATGATTAAAATTTTCGAAGTTTGAGCATAATTATAAATTAAGAGTTAAAACACAGAGGCGCTAATAATAAAATATTAAATAGGCAATGAGAGTAGAGAAAAGCTGAATGGCTCATTCTGAGGGAAACCCCGATATTTCATATTTTGTATAATCCTAAATGCCTCTGGGTTTCCTTCCCAGACTGTGAGTAAGGGACACACCGAACACAGAGCGAAGCTTCTCATGGCCAGCTGGACCAACACTGCCTGATGGAATGGCGAGAGATGAACACGTTATTTATGTTGCAAAAAGTACTTAAATACTCAATAAAGACATAACAAACCCCACCCCACCCCACTGTTATCAGACGCCACGTTGTGGTAGAACATCAGACAAACTCACAAATTTACCACAAAAATGTGTGGCAAAAAGAATATTTTATATATATGTATATATATAAATTTTTTATATTTATGCCAATGTACTCACTCAGTACAAATAGCAAAATAGTTATACCATTTCCTAAATACAAAATATAGCTTTCCAAAAAAATGAAACACACATTAGATATAAACCATCCAAAACTTGAACGATTGAAAACTGTATTCAAAATTAAATGACCCAGAGCAGGTCTCTTTCTGAAAAGTTCCCTTCATATCGGCAAGAAGCCTTACTACTGAAAACGTAATTCAATGCCTCTCAATGAGAGAGAGAAAGAGAGAGACAGAAAGAGAAAGTGAACGTCGTGACAGACCCACAAACAGGGAAAATCCAGGAAAACCAACAAAAACTCTACACGGCTCAACTACGCACACAAGTTAAGGGGAAAACACACAGTAAACAGACTCGAGGAACTTAAAAAAAAAAAAAAAACCATTTACAGACTGTTCTTTTGTTATTTCAAATAACAAAAATGAAAAATGACGTGACACCAACTACACTCTACGAGGCGTTATGGCCGCCCGGGGAGCGGGAGGAGAACACGGATCTGAGCGAGGCTTTAGTGAGAGATCACAAACTGTCCCAAGAGTTGAAGCACCCAAAAAATTCACATGCCTCACAATACACCTGCATGGTCTGGAGTGGGTTGTTTTTACATTCGGTAACAATAGTCAATGATTTATTTCTGAATTAAACACGACAATCTAGAAACCAGACTTGGGGCTTGGTGGTAGAAAAAGGAAAAATCACTTCAGAACTGCAATGAGCTCCACGTGCTACAAAGATGCAACAGCTCAGGACGAAGTGATGTTTTAAGAAGGCTTAAAAATGATGCAATTTGCCCCCTACTTGGAGTAAAGCCAAGCTGAAGATTTCCATCAGTCACAGCTGGAAAATGGCAGGTTAAGGGGGATTCCTGCATTTAGAAGGTGGTGGGGAAATTGCTTCCTCCCTCCTTACTCCTTGATTATTTATCAAAGCTTCTACTGACTAAGCAATTTACTGCCAAGGATTCCTAAAAGCTGCTTCTGAGCTTTAAAGCCAGTAGGATATTTATGTCTTTTCTTTAAAAACACGGTATGAAACTGAGGGAGAAAAGGAAAACCATGGAAAGGATGAAAGGGAGAAGGCTGGTTTGGGAACAGCTAATGAGACTTTACAGAGCTCTAACCCATCAGTCAGAGTGAGAGACACAGAGGAGTTCCTTCCTCAGCCAGAATGTTCTTTACAAGCTGAAGGTGTTTTAGAGGAGAAAATTTTAAGAGCAACTGGAAGTTCCCCTTCATTTCTTCATTCTGCAGAGCCACCAAACCCTTGCTCTATGTACAGCTAAGAGATGTGGAAAATTGTTAATCCCATTCTCAGATGGGAATTGCTCACCTCTGGCTATCTATAGCAACAATTCTCTGCTTGGTTATATCAATATTTTCAATTAATAAATCGCAGATTTGGCTTTCCCACTCCATGTCAATTGTGAGATTCCATCACTTACTGACAGCTGAGACACAGCTCATGTCAGAGGAAACTGCTGTTCCTGCTTCATGAGCTAGGCAAAAGAGGGGATGTGAAGAAGGAAGAGAAGGGGAAAAAAGTAAACATGGTAACATGGATTACCTTCTAACAACAATAATAACTGACCAGATATGCTTTAAATTCAAAGAGCCCCCACGGTAATGAGGTTTAGGAACCTGGTAACAGCCCAATCCCATGCCCCAGTAACACAAAGCATAACTCCTCAGCATTATTGGCACTACAGAGCCCAAATTCCATGGCTGTGGCCCCAGGTCTGCCACTGGCCACGTGTGTGCTCTTTAGAGAGGGCCACTTTTCCACAGAAGCAATCAGTTCCACGCAGCCTAATCCAGAGTCGGAAGGTCTGAGAGGATCTGGGAAATCGTCGGGTTTTTTTCTTCACAGAATTTCTGCAGGAGAAAACAAGCAGAAAAGTAATGCACAGCTAACCACAGTCATCCTCTTACTGCTGTGTAGTGCCTTCATCTTCAAAGTGTTCCTCATGAGTAGCAGCAAACTGGGGGTGAGTAGCAAGAGAAGGCTTTGTGGAGATCTTAAAGCCAGTACCCAAAGGGGGCTTCCAAAAGAGCTGTAGAGGGACTTTGGACAGGGGCCTGGAGTGACAGAGTAACTGGGAATGCCTTAAGCTGAAGGAAGGCAGGGTTACATTAGTTATTAGGAAGAAATCCTTCCCTGTGAGGGTGGTGGGGCCCTGGCACAGGTTGTCCAGAGAAGCTGTGGCTGCCCCATCCCTGGAAGTGTCCAAGGCCAGGCTGGATGGGGCTTGAAGCAACCTGGTCTAGTGGAAGGTATCCTCACCCATGGCAGGGGGTGGGATGAGATGGTCTGTAAAGTCCCTTCCAATCCAAACCATTCCATGATAGGAATACAGCATTCTTTCCTATTGCAGGATCACTCCTTCCACCCTTCTTCCTTTTGCCTTTTTTTTTTAGAAAGTTTCTAACTCCATATACAAACCCCTTTAATTTAAAAAATTACATTTATCACTTAAGTGAAACTCGTGGGGGATTTAGGATGGCATCACAGTTAATCAGGGCCAAGTTACATGCCACAACCCACACGAGAGTCCAGAGTCCTTACAGTTCTTGGTGCTCACTTGTAGTCAAAGCCTCTTCCCCCCCTCTGAAAAAGGCACAGGATGTTTCCCAGTAACAGCTGACGGTGTCAGCACGTTTCTGGCACAGCCTCAGCCTGTGGCACACTCAGGGCCTGCCATATTAAACCAAAACTTGTTCACACTACGTTATTATAACCCAGGGGGCAAGTTCAGAACACTTCAGACTTGAGGTGTTTGTTTTTTATTCAGTAAGTCTCAAGTTTTTAACTGCAGTCACATTTCATAAGCCTGTCAAGCTGTCAGTGATCCACTCTCCTTCCTAACAAAATACTTCCTAACAAAAGGCTGTGACAGCAGATGACAAAACATATGAGAAGTGAACAACAGGCCCGGCCTCAACCAACTGCTGCATACAAATTCTGACTTGGTTTAATAACTTCATTCTGGTGTTATAGTCTTAATTCAGCATCACTGGTGGTTTAGCTGACCTCTTAAAGCACAGTCATACACTCCAAGGTAAAAGTGTACTGTGCAAAAGCATAGGTGTGGCAGGACAGAACCCAGACACTCAACCTCAACACTTACTTGCCAGATTAGAAGGAGCCAGCCATGTTGTTCCCCTGGTTTTGCAAGGACACGAGCAGATCATCAATTTTCTCCATGTTCTGGTTGGGTGCCATCGCCGGTGGCAGCGGCGCCGGCTCCGAGATCTGCTGGGACAGGAGCGCCGGCACCGCCGCCTGCCCCTCGCCCTGGGGCTGCCCGGGCTGGCCCATGGCCATCAGCTCCTCTGGCAGTGGGGCTGGCCCCGAGGTGAGCAGCTGGCCACAGTCTGGGGGCAGGAAGAGAACACAGGAACATTTCAGTGAGGGTAAGTCCAAGCACACACTTGGGTACAACCACAGCAGAGCTGCAACAACCTGTTGTACCATCACCTGCACCTCTCACTTCTGGGGCTCCACAGCTACCTACAGACCTTTACAAAGAAAGGATCTACATTCCACAGAACTTGTCATGGAAGCTAGATCCAGACAGGGGATAGGGGAAACTGCACTTTAACTGACATTTTTCTGGACTACACAGCTTCCGAAATCCTTGCTTTCCTTCAACAGCGTGTGGACAAAGCCAACACGCATATTGTGGAAACCAAATCCAGCAAGAGAAATGCTCTCTTAAGAGAGCACAATTATTCCTAGATTAGATATTAAGGAGCAATTCTTCCCTGTGAGGGTGGTGAGGCCCTGGTACAGGTTGTCCAGAAAAGCTGTGGCTGCCCCATCCCTGGAAGTGTCCAAGGCCAGGCTGGACAGGGCTTGGAGCACCCTGGTCTAGTGGAAGGTGTCCCTGCCCATGGCAGGGGGGTGAAACAAGATAAATTTTCAGTGCCCCTTCCCACTCAAACCATTCTATGATCTATGAGAATCTCTTCCAAACTGCAAGCTCAACATGGGGCACTTGTCACTCACTGTTTTGGATGCCAAACAGGAATATTCCCGATGTCTGCTGGGATGACGCAGGGGAATTCTGCAGCTGGTTGATGGCACCTCCTGCTGTGTTGTGGAACAAAGGGGCCTGTTGCTGGGGAGGAGAGGCAGTTCCTGGCATTCCTGCCATGCTGTTCTGAGAGGAGTACATGGGAGACTGCTGCAGCTCCGGCTGGCTCATGCTGTTCTGCAGGGCAGACATGGAAGCTGAGGAGATGAACAGGGTGACTTGTTGCTCTTGAGAACTTGGGGACCCTTGGACCAGCTGAATCTGGGGTGAGTTATGGAAGATGGTTGGCTGCTGTGCTTCGGCCTGGTTGGAGCCAGGATTCTGGAGAGAAGACACTGGGGTCTGACTCTGGAATTGCATGGGCTGCTGCTCCTGGTTCATCGATGCCATGTTCGTCTGTGGATGGAAAATGGACTGGCCTTGTTGCTCCTGGTTGGTAACTGGGTTTTGATTGGGATTGAAAATCATGTTCTGCTTTTGAGAGGCCATGGTACCCATCGCGCTTTGATTGCTGAACATCATGTTCTGCTGCTGCTGCTGCTGCTGTTCTTGCGCTGGAGGACTGCTCTGGATAGCAACGATCGAATGCTGAGGTTGGAAGATGGCTCCTTGTTGGTTCTGAGGGATGGAGCTGGACTGGATGGAGCCCAACGACACTTGAGACTGAAACAAACCCTGCTGAGCAGGCTGGGTCTGAGGCTGCTCCTGGGGAAGCATGGAACTCTGGATATGAGATATCTGGGTCTGCTGCTGGAAAGAAGTCTGCTGTTCAGTGTTTGTTGCTGTCTGAAGAGAAGAAATGGAATTTGGGCTTGTAAAGAATGACATCTGTTCTTCCTGAGTGGCAGGGTTGCTCATGGAACTCTGGGAGAGGAACATGTTGGCAGACTGCTGGTCTTGAGGAACTGAGGAGCTCTGCAAGACACCCATGGCATTCTGAGAGTGGAACATCGGGGGCTGCAGTTGGTCAGAGGAGTTAGTGTTGGTCTGGTTGTGGACAATGGAATTTGAGCTATGAAAAAGAGAGCCTTGTGTTTCCTGGGATATATTCTGAGTATCACCAATAGGATTCTGAGAGTGGAAAAGCTGAGCCTGTGAGTGTGGAGACTGCTGCATGAAGCTTCCTGACTGGATCGACATCATTTCCCCACCTTGCTGGAACAGGCCCCCCCCTTGCTGCTGAGTCCCACTTGCCTGGACACTCATCATGGTTTTGGTAGATGAGAAGAGATTAACCTGGGACTGACTTTCCCCACTGTGCTGCATCTGAACCATGGTTTGAAACACAGAGCTCTGCATCTGCTTACTCTGTCCCGAAGCCTCTTCTCCATCTGCAGAACTGGATGCCTGGAACATGGCAGGGCCGTTGTTGGAGACCTGCTGCTGAGCAGGGGCAGCCGCCTCGCTCCCCGAGACACCGGGGGATGAGGAGAATAATTCACACTGCATTTGCATGTCTTCATTAGTCGATAACCCACTCATCATGTGAGAAGCCTGCTGGTACACCGGGGACTGCTGCAGGGCTCCGTTCCCCGAGGTTGTGGAGGAGAACAGATCCGACTGCATCGGCGTGGCAGCCGGGCACATGTTCTGCTGGATCCCGATCACCATCGCCGCCGACGTCTCCATCGCCTGCTGCTGCTGCTGCTGCTGCTGCTGGGGGTTGGACAGGGAGCTCTCAGGCTGAGAGTGAACGTTCTCAGCTCGCCCAGGCAAAAGGTTCTCCGCTCTGGAATGGACAGCTGTGTCTGAGGAGGAAAATATCCCAGGATTTACACTATTCTGTATCTGGCTGACCTGCTGAAAGATATCTGCGTTCAGCTGATCTTGGACATCCTCGCTGCTGTCTGAACCAGAGAACAGAACGGAAGATAACTGCTGCTGAGCTTCCAAAACCTGCTGCACCAAGTCAACGTTCCTATTGCTGCCAGTGGCAGTGTTGGTCGGAAAATTCCCAGCCTGGAGCTGCTGTATCGTGTTCTGTAACTGACTCACGCCGCTGGCCGATGAGAAGATACTCGATGAAATCTGCTGCTGCAAGGCCTGTGCTGGCTCTGAGAGCGTGGACTGTTGTTGTTGTGATGCATCAGTCAACTGTGACAGAGTCACTACTGTGCCATCCGACTGCAGCACTTCCCTGGTCTGGGAATCCCTCGTTTGGAACTGGGCAGCTTGCTGCAGTAACGCGTCGCTGTTCTGCAGCTGCCCCGGAGTGGACACTGCTGAGAAGCTGCCAGGCTGGGAAATGTCCTGGGTCTGGATCGTGGTCAGGGACTCTGGGTTGTACACCTTGGGCTGGATTTGCTGCTGGTTTTCACTTTCAGAAGGTAGATGGGAAGCAGAAGTTGATATGCCAGACATGCTGTTTTCCAATGTTTGTTGAGTTGGTCCAACCACATTTGAAGCCTGAAAAGAGCAAGACATTGGGTAATTTATAAATGTAGTTGGGTGATGTTGGTAAAATTTCCCCCAATCTCTTATGTCCAGGGAAGATCAGAGGGAGAAGATGTGATGTCTGTGTATTTCTCCAGACATACCCAAATCAGTAAGCAAATGATTACCAGTGGAAATGCTACTTCAAGGATGGAGTTAAGGCACAATTTAATGAAAGCACTGCTAGGAATTCATTAAAAGAATATTACAGTAATTTACTAGTTCTGTACCACAGCACAAAAAACATCATCACAGAATCACTATCCAAGTCTGGGTGCAGGAGCCAGGTGAGTTATCTAAGGAACTTGTCTGTTATTTCACTCCTGCTCTGTGATCATGTTTTACCCAGGTTGATCCTGGACATGGCATTTTCCCTGTCTATTACTCTTCTCCACTATCAAAGCATGGACAAAGGGGCGGATGTAACTCGGACTCTCAAAGCTGCTGTTCTCAGCCCCCCACCAAACTCACCTGGAACGTGGGGGGAGAGTGTTTTTCTGCACTTACTTCCATTGGAGCCACATCTTCGTTCTTAATCATACTGCTTGGCATGAGTGGAGTTATCAAGGCACTAGGAAGAATGTTCACCTTCTCCAGGTTACAGCCTGAGGCCTTCACTGCTGTAGCCACAAATACAATGCATTAGATCACTTTAGCATTAATTTTAACCTCACAGAATCGGTGAATGGTTTGGGTTGGAAGGGACCTTAGAGGCATCCAGTTCCAATCCCCTGCCACAGGCAGGGACACCATTCACTAGAACAGGTTGTTCCAACCTGAACACTTCCAATAATTTTTTCTGGTCCACATAAAAAAATTACATAAGATATCCCAGATCTTTCCTGTAAAGAATTAACCTTTCTGATTTCAAATACTGCTGAAACTGGGCTTAAACTAAACCAACGGGAAAGCCTGCAAAAACCATTGTTCCATAAGTCCTTTCAAGTAAATTAAAGCATTAATCCTCAATGTAAAGCAACAGATCTCCATGCTTTAACCCAATTTAAACCTTACAATAAGGTGGCAGTAAAATTTCTGCACAAGTATATGAAGTGGGGAAGGACAGAGCAGAGACAAAGCACATAAAGCACACGAAACTGTCTGACCTCTGGTTCATGATCAACCTGGAGCAGAACAGGTACAGGAATGAACTGTCACAAAAGAGCTGGTAAGCAGAAACCCACATGAGAAGGTAAACTCAGATTTATTGCATAAATTAAATGAGGATATGAAGGAACAGAAATAGCACGTTGTGTTCTGAGGAACAGCAGCTGTTCTCTAGCAGTTGGGATCTTCCCTCGGTGAAGCCTCCACACTAAATTAGATGGATGTCAGGCTTACCCTGTACATTAGTTATTATTTTCCTCATCTTTTCAATCTGGCTACTAGAAATCTTACCAGTCCTTTTACCAGCTTGTTTCATTGCCCTACATATTTTTGCATATTTCTCCTCCAATTATTCTCTGCAGGTTTAAACTCATCAGATCTTGTATTATCCTCCCTAACAAGTTGTAAAGTCAACTTGTAAATCCATCCATGCCAAGACCAAGCTCTTAACTTCAAACACGAGCTCTGTGGGTCTCACCTGCAGCCATGGATTCCTATCACACCTGGGATCACACTGTTCACCTTCAACCTGCTTTTCCAGAGCAGGCTGTGGAAATTTCCAGTCATCTTTGTGCACCACTGGAGTCTTCACAGGCAACTAAGAGACATTTCCTTCCTCTATTTCAATACTAGAAGGATCAATTCACACTTAAAAAAAATAGGTAAACCTAAAACTTGTTCTTTAGGAAGGAAACGACAAACTTTGCATGGACAGAATGGTCAGAAAAAAAAGTCCTCACTGATGGGAGCAAGCTGAAACTCCCAGAATTAATGTTTTTAACTAGACCCGCTGAAAGCAGTGTCATTAAACCTATAAAATACAGCTTTTGAAAGACACCAAGTTGCCACATTTGTGTTTTTCAGTGCTCAGTCCTTCCCCACTACCAAGTTTAGGTGTAGTTTTGCCTAAATTAACACTACACAGTTTCTAAATCTTTTTTATTAACTACTATCTAAGGCTTCTTTTTAGCTCTTCACTTGCAAACATATTAAATAAAGATCAGACTGCAGGGCCTGAGGAATGAAAAATGGGGAGAAAATTTAATACTATTTTTTGCAAAGTTTTTGTTCTATATTCACTCATTAAAACATACTTAAAGGAATACTGTTATAAAGTAAAATGTTCAGAATCAGAGAACAAACCTCCCTGTTTGAACGGGGCCAGATTTTATAAGCACGGAGCTATCTCAGGATGTCTGATTCATTGCTCCAAATTTGAGTAAGAATTTAGAGTTAAATTATTAACAACACTGATAAGAATCAATTTAGTACCTTTTATAGCCTCTTCAAAAGAACAATGTTGGGCTGGGCTGGAGATTTCCTTCTTCACATTAACATTCAGAGTCCCAGCTGCTGAGACAAAACACATTGAGAACTTCCTATGTTAAATCAGCAAACACGCCAAAACCAAACAAAGCAAACCAAAACAGTTACTTATAGCTTAAAAAAATTCAGGTTCTTTGAAACCCACAAACCTTCACCCTGTGTATTGTGATATAGATAGATAAATAAACAAAAATACGTGAGGTGGGCAAACTGCAGCTTTCCTCAGGATAAAGCTTGGTGGGATTTCTTGGTTTATTTGGTGCACTGTATGGAGTATGTCTATTTTTCTTCCTGTTCAGCTTCATTCTGATCCTTAAACTAGAAATGGATGCTGCTGTATATTAACAGCTGTCTCCATGCAGCTGGAATTTGAGGTATTTACCACATAAATGAGAAAAGTAAAGCCTTTGCATTTTATTATTAGCAGAGCAAACCTCCCATGAAGAGAAGTTTGGAAAGATCTACGTTACTTAACATTCCTGTGGTATGGATTAAACAGTGAAATGAGAACTGAGATAGTTCAGCAGGTGAAATGCCCACCCCTCCCCAGTCTGTGTGTCACACACCTGGATCTGGAGTGTAGGTAAAGGGCTGCACATCGTGAGATCTCCCAGCGTTGGTCACCACATATATTCCCACAGAAACAGCTGAGGTTATTTGCTGGTCGTGATATGGTGGCACCTTCACAATAAGGTGATTCTGTAAGGCAAACAAACATCACTGGAAAAAAATCACATTTTATTATTATTGACCTTAACTGTATTTACTTACATCAAAAGAGAGAAATAGACTGATAAACCACCATAAAAAACAAAGCCACTGGGGGAGATGTATGTGTGGGATCAGGATGGCCCTTGTCTGACATCATCTGCATTTAATAATTCTCCAATTTCAGCCCAACAGTCCATAACGACTGCTGTCTTTAATTGTGTCAAAAAGAATAAGCAAATATTCTGTAAAAGATTTCACAGTGGAACAGAAATCCAGCCAGGTACAGCTCTGGTGTACACACAATTTATTTCCTCTCAGTAGTAACTCAGTGTGTCCTTAGGAAAACTGCTGGGAAAACCGAATTAGGCATTTTAATTCTATTGTATGTAAGGGCAAAGACCTGCTCACCAAACTGTGGTACCCAACTTCTCAATGAGAAAGGGAACAACTATACTTGTGTAAACCCAAAATTATATTCTGCCAGACTCACTGTGGAACTTATGTGAAGAAAAAAAATATTATTTCTAGAAATGCACAGCAAGAGGGAAAGGCTTTATTGATTTTTTCTCTGGAAACAGTCAGAGTATTTTGTAATTAAAAATATAATAATAATAGCAATAGTAGCAACAATAAGAATAGTAATAATAATAATAATGGTAGTAGTAATAATAATAATAATAGAGGAGTACCTGATGAAATAATTCCATATCTATTTCAGCTTCTGCCTTCCAGGAATTCTCATCTAAATGAAAATTAAAAAGCAGAGTTTATTGCACGTGCAATAGAGCAGTTTATTTTCATGCCCTTGATTCTGCTCCTCAGTTTGCTCCCCACAACTGAGCTTTACCAAGCAATTGAACCCCAACCCTGTGCTCTCCTCAGCACCCCAAGCCAGCACGGCTTTCACACTAACCAGAAACATTCTCTTGGAAAATCACTTTTGTTCCCTTTAGGAAGTTCTTGCCAATCAGAAAAACTTCCTCTTCACCCTTCACTGAACAGCTGTGGAGACTTTTCTTTAGGATCTCTGGAACTCCCGCTGGTTGAGCTGCAGGGAAAAAACAGTCTGAAATCAAGAAAATATCAACATCCAAACCAAACCACTTTTACTTATAGAGTGATGAAGTAAAAAACAAAATAATTCCTGATCTTCCTCCTTCACTACATCATCCATGACTAACTCTTCAGAAGATAACCATTTCTATTATTTCCTCACAAAAATCACACTTAGGTCAATGATTCGCTAATAATATTTTCCTTTTCCTCCTGCCTCTATTAAATCTTCTAAATGAAACTTTCAGTGTTGGAGCCAAAGCTCAACAAGTGCCCAGAAGAGAAGAAAACATGGTGCTGTAATTCCCTGGTACAGACAGAGACAAACAAAGGCCTCAGCCGTTGGCCACATCTGAAGCCCCCCTGCAAATTCAGCCTTAAGATCATAAAAAACTTAGTTTTTTACAAAGATTATTTCATTCTGCTCTGCAAAAGGGCAGAAGTGGTAATTGCCCTATTACCTGGAGGGGTTTACACTTGGTTTTTTTACATGACATAAGTTTTCTGGCTGGTGCAAGAACCCAGGGCTTGGCGCAACCTGGTCTAGTGGAAGGTGACCCTGCCCATGGCAGGGGGTGGAACTGGATGAGCTTTAAGTTCCCTTCCAAATCCTTGCAAGAGTCCCATCGCTGTAGTTGGGGATTTTAGCAATTTATATCCAATAAATAAGCAAAGAGGATGTGGTTTCCAGACACACATCACTGGACACCTCTGTGCCAGCGACTCAGATGACAATTTACGTAACACTTATCACCAACTGTCTTTGCTGCAAACCATTCCTATTCTTCTAAAAGCCTAAATCATGTAAAACCACACATGTTAAATGAGCACTACAGGCAATTTAAACAGACAGATATTTTAAAATAACGTGCTTTGACACACTTAGGATAAAATAACTGCAGTTTCTAACAAGGGTTCCCCAGCCCCCTTTCCCACTCCCCATAAATCCCTAGGCACACGCTCGTGCTCGTGCTCTGCACTTGCATGGCCCACTTTGAGTGTTTAATAAAAATATTCTCTGGGCTTACTACACAGCACAACATACATCCTGTACCACTCTAAATTATTTAATGACCTTTCAGAAAGGACTTCTCTACAACTCTCGCAGAGGGTTCCCAGGCAACCGTTACGCAACGACTGAATATGCTCAAGGCACATGAAAAGAGTAACTGGATTTAGGTTTGCTAACAAGTTAACAAAGCCTATTTAAAATACAGACCTTAAATAAAGAGCCTGCAGCTACTTAACGCCTTTTCTGTGGTTTCAGGAACATTATCAGTTATAAAACACAACGTAAATGGGCCCTGACAAGGGAAAATGCAAACCTTGTTGAGAAGGTACAGCACACATCTGCAGTAAGGTGTATGCAGCAAACAAACCCGGTGTAATGTGCTTGAGGAGATGATTTATATGAACAATTTAATAAACAACATTATTTTATGCTGTTTTGATCAGCCAGGACATACGTGCCAGCACTACTGGGTTGGCCAAGGTCTACTGCAAGTCACCATAACTTCAGCATAAGCTACAACAGAAGCACAGAATCCTGGAAAGAGTCTCAGGACTCCCCCTCTCAACCCTCACATCATGATCAGCGCTACCCACATATTCTCCAAAGGTGCAAGTCTGATCAGAGTATTTTGCTCCCTTGTTTTAGACTTCCAGAATACAAAATTCCTGGGCAATCCCTCAGCAACTCACACAATTGAGAAGATTTTCTTAGCAAGTGACCAAACCACCCCAGCTTGCCAAAAACTAAACCAATTTACTCTTTACTGCATCAAATACAGCTTTTTTTCAGCTAAACAGCCTATTTTAAAATCAGTCTCTAAATGTTTCACCTCAGACTCTCAGCTTCTGCTCACAATAGTAAGGTTTGGACTGTTTAAGAAAATGGCAGGGGGGTGGAACGAGATGAGCTTTACGATCCCTTCCCACCTAAACTGCTCCATGGTTCTGTGATTCCCTTTTCCTCGTTGGTCAGTGGAACCTCCTCAGCCAAGGCAGCCAGCTGTGCTTGTGCTAAACAGAGCATTTATAAAAGTTTTGTTCTTGCACTGAACCAGAACAGATTCAGCCTCTGGTCCATCCAAGGACCACTCAGAATGCCAGGCCCGCTGACTTACCACAAGTCCTTTCTAGCACTGAAAGCTGATGGATGAATGTGACATTACAGAAGAGATTAAAAGTTATATCAGAAAGTCACTATTCGAAGCAACCATGACAAAAATTGTGAAATTTTAAGAGGCAAAAATTAATTTCATTGAAGAGCATAAATATATAACTATTTTTAAACAGAGGTCAATAATTTTAACTAATACCCCACCCCAAATAAAAATCAATCTATGTAATCTAAACTATAGCAATTCTGAAATAATCATTGATTAACATGGGGCGTTTTCTTCCCCCAAGGCATAAAATCACAGAATCATTTAGACTGGAAAAGAGCCCAAAGACCACCAAGTCCAGCCTGTGCCCGATCCCCACCTTGTCACCCAGCCCAGAGCACTGAGTGTCACATCCAGTCATTCCTTGAGCACCTCCAGGGATGGGAACTCCACCACCTCCCTGGGCAGCCCCTTCCAATGCCTGACATCCTTTCTGTGAAGAAATCACACCAAAGCCCAGACTCCTCTAAAATCAGCATTCTGGTTTGATACTCACTGCACAGAATGGGGGAAGAAGGCGTCTGCAGGGTCAGAGTGGAGCCGTCCTTGCGCGTGATGTTGACGCGAAAGACCAGCCGGGCGCGTGTGCTCTTCTTCTTGGACCCGGCAATCCCTATCCTGGCTTCAACATCAGCATTCCTCAGCTTCAGGATTCCCACACAATCAACCCTAACAACACAGAAGAGTACAGAGTTTAATAGTTTATTAAGTTCAGTATCTTAAATAATCTTTCAAGAAGTTCCATAAGCCACCAAGTCAAAAGTCTTGAAGTAATTACTGAAATGTTATTAGATTATTTTTATTTATATGAAATCTCTCTGTGACCTTTCTCATTTTTCAATTCAACCCTGCATAATCTGGAGGATGAATCATGGGAGAACAGCATATGAAAGCACGAATAGAATAGAAAATGCAATATAATTCTGGTAAGCATTCAATTTAGAATCACAGCTCTTCATTCTTCCATCCCTAGGGCGAGATCTGGGTTTGTAGGATTATTGCTACAAAATATTCTGCATTCACTTAAAGAAAGCAGGAGTAGAAGAAAACTTACTGTAGTCATATTATTTTTTACGTTCAGTGGGGCTTGGAAGTGACAGATACGTCCTACTGTAAGTGTGGTCCTGGGGCAGACGTACAGGGCCAGGTGAGAGATGCAGTGCTGGCTTTCAGAGACAAATGCTCCATGGAAAAGTATTACAAGCAAAAAACAGCCAAAAAAATAAAAACAAAAAGCTCAAAAAACCCCAGAAACACAGTGTGATGTGTTGAAAAGAAGAATATTGTAATTTAATCATGATTTTGGGCTCTATGTCGAAAAAGCACAGGGACCACCTGATATCTGAGTACAATAAACTCCAAGCAAGAGCTGAGGAGCAGAGAGGAGGGGACAGCGTGTTTCAGACAATGCCACTACTAGCATTACCTTTAACAGAGGTGCTACAGCAGCACTGAAATATCAGCAAATTTTCTTTAGAGACACCAAGATATCATGAAAAACAGCCCAGGCAAAACTCTTCTTCCTAGATAATTCCAGTTCCTCTTCCTGGTATTGCTATACTTTATATGGTTGGATTTGACCATCTTAAAGGTCTTTTCCAACCTTAACAATTCTATAATTCTATGATTAACACCCGAAGACAATTATAAAATTACTCTCTAAGAGGCAGTTTCCAAACTTACAGGAATAAATTTTTTACTAAAAGAGAATGAAACTGATTCAGTCAATCTGCAAACTGTATTATCCTGCTTAGGAAGTAGACACTGTAAACTGAATAAAGGTTTCTTCTCTTGATACAAGTTTCCAGGTGCAGAGTGGCAGCTTTCAACCACAGAGCCATTACAAAATAGATGTTCTACTGACAAGAAGACTTTGGAAGATCACTGCCTTCCTGTATATTGATACATGTGAAAAGCATAGTAGGGAATTACTTCTATTTGAAGTGTCCTTCCTGTGAGATCAAAAACACAAAAGCAGATGAATCCACTTTTCAAAACTTCCTGCTGTGACCCACTGTCATGAGCCCCTTCCCAGGGGCCACATACTGCTCTCATGCAGCTGTATCCTGGCTCCAAAACCTCACCTGTGCTGGACCACACCAGCTCTGTCAAGATGGGCAGAACAAGCAAAGCAAGAGAGCAGAAAAGCCAGTCTTGCTTCACTATCCACAACTCCCAGTTTTATGGGCCCAATATTCTCCATCCCTTTTCCAAGCAGCAATTCTGTACTTGTTCAAAGCCAACCAACCAGCAGAACAGTGATGGCTATAATTCACCTAATGCTTGGATATGCACATTATTGATCAATCAGAGACAGGAAACCAACCTAACAAAGTTAACTGACAAAGTCTAAGGAAGAGCAGACTAAGCATGAAGTATAATAAACAAATTGAGAATGTGATTTAAAAGTTTTTCTATCCAGGTGGCCTCACTCAGTGCCCGGTGTGTGCCAAGATGGTCACACTTTTAACTACCAACCCATCCAACAGAAAAAGGAAACCTGTTCCCAAACCCAAGCTCATAAGCAAAAATACTTATAAAAAAAGCTACTCACGCCAGTGTCATGTTGTTGCTTGGGTCCAGCCCGACCTCGATGACTGTGGTCCCCTCTATATCCACCTCCTTGCAGGGGGTGGTGTTTCTCCCAGTGACTCTGCAGGCCTGGTAGAACCCGTGCGGTTTCACACGCCCGGAGTCGTTCCCCACAAACACCTGCAGCACCACCGGCTCGTTGTGACCCTCCAGCTGAAACAGGCCAGTGGTTAATTAACAGGGAGGGATTTCTTTAATTATTATTGTTAATATTCTGGTTTTAAACCCCCTTGAATCCTATCTGTCTTCAGGCAGACTGATCCCAGCTGCAACTCTCATGTCTCTTACGACCCCTCACTCTCACTCCAACCACGACTATTCCCCCCTCTCTTGCCAGAATTCTCTCCCCTCAATGCATCTATGTCCACCAGTCAGACCAGAAAGAGAACATTTGCTGGGGTTGCCTCCAAAGGTGATTAGAATTTGTTGGTCAATATGTTCATGCCCATTAATCACTGGCATTCCAGAATCCCACCTTCACACCAGATGCACTTTGACACCAGATTAAAACTGTCCAACATTTGCAAAACCACTGGAAAAGTCAGAACAGGATGAAGGGGAAGCAGAGGTAAGAATGGGATGATCCAACTGCACAAGCCCAGCTTTCTCTCAGACAATAAAATAAAATTAAAAATGGTAACTTGACATCTTCTACTTAAAAGTTTATGAACAGTGTCAGTTTGTTGAAACACTTCGTAAGTAAAAGCAGGTCAGACATTTTAACATCCTCCTGCAATCCCATGTGAAAGCCAAAATTATTCCAGAACATGTCAGTGAATAATACATTCATAAAATACATTCATGAAATGTTTGTGTCCTTTCAATGCTTTTTTTATTAGTGGAATTCCCCTGTGGTGCCACAGACTAAAAATACTCTGAGGTAAAAGAAGTTCTAAAGTAAATCTGGACATTGCATCTCAAAGGAACCTTTCCTTCTTTTTAGGAAACGGTTAAGAAAAATACTCCAAGTAAAAAGAAACTCTAGATTGCTGACAAATTCCCAGGCCAGAGACGGCACTCCTTTGCCAGAGAATTCTAAGGAGATAAAATGACTATTTTAATGTTTTCACTACAACACATTTGTTGCTTGAGGATTTCCAGGTGACAATGTTGTCTTTTGTCCCAGGCCTGGAAGTTGAGGCAATACCTGCAGAAAGAAGCTCCATTTTTATTAGTAAGGAGATGCAAATGAGAGCAGAGGCCTCTGGAGGATCTCCTGGGGGATGAGTCCCTGAATACACTCTCAGAAAACGTAGTTCTGCAGTTGTTAACAAGTTCAAATAAAGGAAAAAAAAATCAGCAAACACTGATAAAATCATTGTGTGCTCCTCAAGTCCAGGAGGGGCAAACAGCAAATGTGAGTGTTACAGACAGGCAAAGCCAAAAGATGTCTGGAGGTGGCCCAGCACAGGCTCCCAAGAGGAACTACAGGAACAGCAAAGGGCTCAGCACCTAGTCACTTGATTAAGGTTTGTTTATACAATTTTAACATTGCATATTGATTGTGGAACTCAAGTTCTAAGTTGTCAAGAACAGAGTTTTATTTCAATGCCACAGAACTTGCTTCTCCCCCTCAGCCTATGTAAGAGCGATGCACTGGAGCGACTCCCAAACACCAGATCTCTGAACCACCACTGTTTTTACACTATTCCTCCCCATCTTTAAACCCCATGAACAAAATAAAAAGCCCTCTTGTCCTTAACATATTTTTTTCCCACCAGCTCAGATTTCCTGAAGATTCACTGACTCATTTGCTTGTGCAGCCCTGGCAGAGTTTTATCTGCAGGGTATGAACTTGTCTGCCCACTGGTAAAGCAAACTGGAACTTCCAGGAATTCAGCAACAAGAGACTCTTCCAAACAGATTTTTCACTGATGGGTGCTAAAGGGTAACTGGGAAAGGAATTAAAAGGAAATTCAGATGAACAAAGGCCCATTAAGAAAATCCACATAAATGAGCACTAAATCCCCATAGCAACAGGCCAATATGAAAGGATTCTTTTCTTATGAAACTCTACTGGAGTTGTGCATTACTCAGGAGGACTGAGTGAAGGGCTGGTGGGGTTTCTAACACTGCTGAACAGGACTTTGAAGACAAGTCTACTTCTATATTCTGTCAGCAGTGGACAGCACAAATTTAAGGGCTCTATCACAAGCAAACATTTCTTTGTGGACCTGGTAAATTAGTTTGGGTTGAGAACTGCTTATCTATCAGGGCCTTGACATAAAACTTCCCTCCTCCTGTAACTCTGTGATGCCAATAAGACTTTTTGCGACCTGCAAGAGACCCAGTACAGTCTTTACAGCAGAGGGACTGCAAAGCCTCCTCCCTTCCCTCTAAAAGAGAGACTGGAGGCCTGTTTGAACTGAACCTGTTCCCATTCCATTAGAGCACCCCTGGGAAGGGTGTCCCCATGCCCTCAGCCTACCTTCACCGTGGGAAAGCCCTGCTGTGTCCGGTCCTTCACAGAGCCCCGGCTGCCCTCGGTCAGATAACGAGCCCTGTGCTGGGTCTCCGGCTGCACCACAATCTTCAGTTCCTTCCCCTCACTCTTAGTCGGATACTGACCACACAACATTGGGGTCTTCTTCCCTCCAGCTCCCTTCTGGTTCTCTGATGCTCTGGGAAGTCAAAGCAGACCATCAAGAAGATGTTAGAAACAGCTCCCCAATTGAAACAAACCAAATCACAGAAAAGCTAAAAAGACAAAGAGTGTGTATTAATGGATGGAAGATTTGTAGTGGAGAGCCAACTTTGGAATTCTCTTTTCGACAGTGAAGGAAACCTGTAGGATGAAGAGGAATGGTGCTTCCCTGCTCCTCCATCCAGAGCACATGGGAACTGCTTTTCAGAGAGCAAATATAAAGGAAGGGAAACGTAATTAGCATTAAATGATGTTAATGAACAGAAGGCGGCTCATAACCTGCTTTTTCATAGTCAGTGATACAGCCTGAACAAGCTGTTTCACTGCTGTAAGACACACACATGTACACACACACTCTGAATGGATTTGTGGTTAAATGGTACTTTAAGCAGGAAAACAGCCTCATGCCTGTCTCCACCTCCACTTGCACATCCATGCAAACTCCAACTCTGATTTCTGTCAAAACAGATTGATAAATTTATGCGGAAACCCAATCAGTTATTGCAAAAGCTCTGACATAATTGCACTGAAGTTAAATCAGGCCTTTCTTTCCAGATGCATTTTGTAGGCCATCGTGTCTTGTGCTCAGTTCCATAATTAAAACTGGGATGAAGGAGTCCTCCAAAGTCTAACAGTACATGAGCCACCTTGTATTCCCTTTAAACCAGGATTTGGTCATGAACCTGAAGTCCAATAAACTCCTTTCACACTAGGAAATGTGAACGTGCCACGGCACACGGTACAGGCAGGAAAAGGGCTCCATGATTTACGCAAATCTCATATTCATTTTACTACCAAAAAGGGGCTTCTAACAGCTAATGCCTGGGAAGAAAGCAGCTTTAAATAACAGGTGTGAATTGCTTAAAAAACAAATCCTGTTTCAATGTGCAACTTATGGAAGTAATTTACTCAGGATTTTTTCCTTCTCAAAAAGGATGAAAAATGCTTTTTCTTTAAAATCATTTACTGGGAGCTTTGCCACTGCAGGAGGTTCTCACTGACCTGCAGCTGGGGTAACCCAGCTCTCTTCCCAATGATTTACACCAACAAACAGGATCAGCACCTTTTCTAAAGCTCCTACTGTGCAAGGACCAGCACATGGACACAGCGTAGGCTTCCCAGTCATTCCCAGGCCTGCTCCTATGCCCCAGGGAAGGCTGGGCACACCTATGCCCCCCCCATTCCCCCCTATCTCATAACTCTAAAAGTCATGGAATTATAGAACAGTTTTGGTTGGAAGGGACACCTTCCACTATCCCAGGTTGCTCCAAGCCCCGTCCAACCTGGCCTTGAACACTTCCAGGGATGGGGCAGCCACAGCTTCTCTGGGAAACCTGTGCCAGGGCCTCACCACTCTCCTTGCAAAAAAGTTCTTCCTTTTATCTACTCTAAGCCAACCCTCTCTTACTTCGAAACCATTTCCCTTTGCCTATAGCAACAGGCCCTATTTGTCACACTCCTATTTCCACTGAGCCTTCCGTTAAAACAGACAGAGGTCAGTGCTTTGGATGATCTCCATTCCCATTTTTCTGTCCATAAAGGTTAACCACTTCAACATGGACAGGAGGGTGAGCCTCCTCCTGCTCACCCAGCTGAGCCCTGCCACGGTCCTGGCTGCCCTCCACATTCATCCTCAACCACCAAAGAGAGACAGGATCTAGATCAAAACTGGTGTAAATCTCTGCAAGATAATACCATCTTACAGTAAAACCATCTTCCTGCCAAGAAGTCATGATTACTCTGCTTGGTGCAGTCACACAGGCTGCTTGAAAACATAAATACGCCGTGCAAAAACATACCTTCCTTTGGGAAAAGGGACAAAACTGTCCTTCAGTGCAGCACATGGGAACCCTGTGATACACTAAATAAACTGTAATTAACACCATCATGCTCTTTGCTTCTATACAAGTTAAGGGAAAACTAATGAAATTCAAGCTCGTTAGACAATCAGTTTCTATCTTCTTGTCAGGACAACCCTCCAAAGGACTAGTAATTACAAGGAATACATTTACTAATTTTCAGTCAATATATTTTCATTTTTATTACTTAGAATTTTAAAATAAACCCCTCAGCTTCTCACAGGGAAAGTGAGAAAGAATGCTGGGCAGCCTCAGCAATGGCAACACCACTGCATCTTTCCAAACACCAGGCCTGGGAGCCAGGGGACACCTTGGCACAGGGAACGCTCCACGGAAAACACCACAGGAATTGCTCACTCTGACCCTGTCACACCGGGAAGTTCCAGCTCTGTAAACTAATAGGGAAGGCTGTGGTATAGTTGAATTTTGAAGGGAAGCATTGGAGAGCCAGCCATCAAAATGAAATCCACCTTTACACTCAAAATGTCATGTTTTAGCAGTGTGACATTAACACTGTTGTCTCTCCAAGAGTACTTTACTCATAAATCCCAATTACCTTAATTCTCAACAAATTGTTTTATACAGTATCATATTTAAGCAAAGAGATGCTCCCCACAATTATGTTAAAGTCTTTTCTCTAGAAAATTAATCGTTACTTTCAATCAGATTAGCTGAACCTGAGAGCCATTTAAAGCCTTCATCAGAGCTACCATGTGGTCTTTCTTCTCAGATTACAAGGATATATAATTTATGCATCCTTTTAATTCAGTTTATCCATATTGCTAATATTCACACCTGTACAAAACATTTCATGCACACGCATTTATTAATTTAACTGTTACCAGACAATGTTTCCTCTAATCTAGCACTTTTTTTTTTTTTTTTTAAAGAAAATAAATATAACTGGCAAATCCCAAGGCCATTGGAACAGATCTCCTGAGTTAAGTTTGGCCTGGTCCTGCCCTCAGGGCTGTTCCCAGGGCAGAGCTGAAAGCGAAAGTGAGACCAAGCCCATTGGAAACCTGAGCCCCTGCCCTAAATCACCATCAATTCATCCCTTTTAAAAAGGCCTTCACAAATTCCAAGTTTCCACAGGAATATATTCTTTCTCTTCCTGGCCTTTACAGACAACTGCGCAGAAGTCTCTTTAGAGGCCAATGCCATTTCCATTCCCCACGGAACACAGCTGCTCTCCTTGCTCTGTTCTGAAAGCCAAAAGTAACTGAACTCCCTTGGCCGAACTCCACCAGGCTGGGAAGTTTAAAACCCCCAGTCACTACGGTGACCCAGATTTGTAATGCCAAATCTCCATATTCCAATGGCAAAATGAAGTTTTCTAAGATCTTGGCCACTTTCTTACCCCTTGAAAGAGCGTTCATTTCAAGGGACAATTCTGTTACCTAAGAGTTTTCCTGCAGTTCAGTCTGGTCTGTGTGGGGAAAAGAATTCTGCTTTCTCCCCTCTGCATTCACAGAACTGAGGGCTGTTCACTGTTCACCCTTGAAGTTTTCAGGGATGTTACAGACTTGTTCTGTTTTTAGACTGAGACCTCATGTATCATTCCAGAGTTTACTAAATCTCCCTTTTCTGCCCCGAGATCACATTTACAGTCGCACAGTTCTTGCTTTTCCATAAAGCTTTTCCCTGTGTAAGGGAGAGCCTGGTCCCCAGGAGCTGGGGGAGGCACTTTCCTCATTCCAAGCTTCCTGGGCTCTACCAGGTACTAATATTTTACTTTATTATCATCTATTTTGGCTGGTGAAAACCAGAGTAGCCAAGGATAGAGCGGTGCCTGTGTGGAGACCCCAGAAGACCCCAAGCAAACTCAGTGTTCCCATCCAGCTCCACTCCTCCTGCTGAGCCTGGGGAAGCACCAGCACACTCAGGAAAGGTTCTTGGAATTGCTTTCTCACAGTGAAATTTTAAGTATGGAACTGCACTGACCCTGGGAACACAGACTCCAGGCTCTTTCCCTTTGGAATGGGAGAAGTTCATCATCTTTGCCATCAGTCAAATTTTAATATTCCCCGTTGCTGTGATGAACATCAGAACGTACTGCAAGCACAGACATAAAAGTAAAAACAAAATACACTCCTGCCCCCAAAAAAGCCCCAAATAAAAGAGCCAAAGCTATCCATTTGACCACCTTAAAAGTACTAAAGAAGCAACAAGTTAAAAAATAAAATAAAAAGAAGAAATGTATCAACACACTCTTGCAAACTGATGGATTTTTCCTCTTTAAGCAGCTACTGAAATGCATTCAGTGAACAGTGTGAAGTGGGAGATGAGAAGCCACCACCCAGGTGTGCCCACGCAGACACACGCACATGACCCAGAAGCACAGAGAGAAACAGGATTAGAGATTTATTTCTGAAAAAATCAAATACAGAAGTGAGTTCACAAGGCAAAAATAAAATCTGGTTCCCCATATTTGTCTTAACATTTCATAAAAAGTAAAGCACGTGTTAATTTAGATGATGAGAAATCCTAATGAGCCATTAACCATTAACTTCTACTCCCATTCCTCTCTCTATTTGATAAATAAAGAGACAAACAGAAGCAGGTGAACTGTACAGACTGAAATCCTCACATAAAATCCTGCAAAAAACCATTCACATTTAGGGTGCGCCCACTCCACTCCGCCTTTCTTTTTAAATACATTTTCACTGCTATTTTATAAATGGAATTGTGTGGCCTTTCGGGAATTTCACTTAAAGAACACAAATGAGCTCATCAGTGCTGAGTTTAATTGCTGCAGGGAAGTTTAGCTTTATCTTCTAAATAAAGATTAACAAGTCTAATGAGATCTTAGCACAGAATTATGAAATGGTTTGGGTTGGAAGGAACTTTAAAGAGATCCAGTTCCACCCCCCCGCCATGGGCAGGGTCACCTTCCACTAGACCAGGTTGCTCCCCATCCAACCTGGCCTTGGACACTTCTAGGGATGGGGCAGCCACAGCTTTGAGGGGAAAGAAGAACTTATGCTGGGCTAGGACAAGGCAAGGACAGCAGAGAAGGGAGGGGGTTTATGTGAGAACCCGAACAGAACATTGGCCAGGGCACGAGAGGACTTTTATTAGTTTGGGTTTACATATGGAGATAGAACTTTTTTCTTAAAACAAAACAAAACAAAAAAAAAGCAGATACCAACCCATTTCCTGCTTTTGAGTTGCCTTTGCTGTCCGTGCTGAGCTGAGAAAGGACATAGTGAGGCGCTTTGGCACTGTCGGCATCAAAGATATCCATGTTGGACTCTTCGCAATCTCGGCGTTTGATCCCTGGCCTCTGCTTTGGGTTGCGTTTGCGCGATTTACGTGGCACCTCAGTGTTATCATTGTAGGAACTGGTACTCATGTTACTGAAGTTGGAGGGTGAATCCTCCATCCACATACTGCAGCTCTGTTCTGACTCCAGTGCACAGCCCTCATCCTGGCAGGACATCCGACTGTTGTCCAGCAGGTCCTCGGGTGGTGGCGAGATGTACAGGACTGTGTGGCGCCGCGGCGTTGACTGGTGCTGCTGGGCTGTGTTACTGGTTATCTGCTGGTCACTTACCCCTCGGGTACTTACCCCCACGGCTGAGGAGCAGCTCTCCACTTGCATAGCCTTGCTGTCGGTGACTGAGGTAGAGTAAATGGTAGGACTGGAAGAGGTGGTAAAGGAGCTGCAAGCACCGCCCATGGAGGAAGAGGAAGGAGCTGAAGAAGCATCTGCGGTGTACAATTCACAAGTAAATACCAGAGCCGCGGCGGGGGCTGTGCTGGCTATAGCAGTCCCAGAGAAATCAAGGTGATTTAGGAACCGATTGCTTTCCCCCAAGAAATGTTTGGAATTTGGTTACGTTTTAGAATGGAAGTGCTTAAAGCAACACAGCCTAGCCAATACTTTGGAAATGTCCAAACGAGCCTTAGCACGATCCACTGTAATCAAATTTTTATGACTTAATGTTAATTCATACAAATGGCTGCGAGTAAACAGAGCTTTCATCGCCTCAGCTGGACTAATTATTGGTGTAGAAGCCATTTCATCTAAAATAGCCCCAAAGCAAAATGCTTATAAATCCACATTCAATGCCAATTAAACCATTTATTGTTGGAAATTTTTAAATTTTTTTTTTTGAAAAAGACGGGACTGTGCTTAGCCACAAAATATTAAAATAAGTTTCTAACCTATGAAGCAGAGAACTACAGGTCATTTTTAATGCAGACACTCCCTGCTTCAGAGGCAAATCCTGGAATAAAAATATGAGAAAATAAATGAGAAAAAGAGCTGCTGATTATTCCATCATAAATGAGAAATAAAATATAAAATCAACTGAGTTGGTAGGCAAAATGGAACTGGTATCAGTCACTATGAGTGAGCTGTGGATTGTGAAGGTTCAAAACAGGGCTGAAACATCTGTGTTGGTGACACACTGATCCAAGGACAGGGAATTTCTGTAATTTGACTTTTCCAGTCACTGAGACTGATTTCTCTCAGACTTTACAGTCCCATACTTGGGACAGACCTCTGAAAAATTCCTATTAAGCAGGAGATTTCCAACACCGTGTGAAGTCTCCAGAGGTCTCACAGCTCAATCTGGTTTAGAAATTATTAAAACAAACCCCTGAAGATTTCTGGAGAACACCATAACTGCTGCCAAGGAAGAATTTTAATGGACAAATCAGCTGAATACATGGGTTAAACATTCCAGAGGAAGCAGGATGGGCAAATGTAGGGCTTTATTTATTTATTTATTTCAATCACCTGTAGCTCACTGAGGAATAACTGAACTGAATTTTATAGTCAGATTTCAGCTTCTTGGGGGAAGATCATCCTGGTTTATGTATTTCTGCACTGCTGCCCACACCTGATAAACCAGAACCACTGAAATAACCTAATTTTGGAACACATTGTACATTAAATATATACATAATTATACAATGTGTTTGTTCAGCTAGTTACTGCTGTCAGGTAGGTAATCCCTATCATTAAGAAGAATATGATGTTTTCCTTTTTGCTACGTGGGATTTTTTTTAAAATCCAAAATATTATGTTAAACTCCCAAGTCTAAAAGGTTTAGGGACAGTCAGACTATTTTATCCCATTTTACCTAGTTAAAAGTAGCAGAATAAAGTATTTTCAGCCACGATATATATTTAGTTAACAGTAAAACTCAGCCAACCTTACCATAAATCCACCTACTTGGAATGACTGGTGGTATCAATGACTGATGATAAAGAATTTTTAAACTGGTTTTTTTTACAGCTTTTCTGTGCTAAATGAATGTAAAAGCAAAGCTACATCACTTCAGACTGTAAAATTTAGTGGCCATTACAGTTTATCGATAAACTATTCTGCTTTTATCACCTTCCCCAAACCTCCCAGTGAACCAGGAGCAGTTGAATGATACCAGTTCCATTTCCCAGTTTGTTCTTTGGCAAATACAGTGGCTGAAACTGGACAATTCAGTCACTTTGCATTCCAATTTAAAGGCAAATTTCTCCTTTCTATATCATGCATTAATGCAATGCTTCTTTCAAAAACAGTTATAGGATTGGCAAGAACTATTAAATCTAGATATTCATTTCAGTGACAATATTTAGGAGCTGATTTGCAGCCACTTTGAGTTGAGAAAGCCCGTTGCTATTGGGGATGTTTGTTTTGGTAAATTGAATTAGTTTCCATTCATCATTGACACCCTCAAAGAGAACCAGAACATGTTCTGCATGGAACAGGCACAGCAAGCACTGAGCTCACCCCGCTCAGCAAGTGCTTCAATGCATCTCCTGGCCAGGATTGCACTTTTCCCTCACTCTCCTAGGGAAAAAAATAAATACATCACTAAATAAAACGCTTTTGAGCACAAAGCTAAAAGAGCTCGTGATGGCAGTGCTGTTTTAGGGTGCAGCATTGTGCAATACTGAAGGTGTTACCATTCACTACCCCTCTCCAAAACAGTTTCTCCTCCTTTTTTTTTCCCCTAGAAGCTAAGAGGAATTTATATGTATGAATATGTGTATGTGGGGTTTTATACTTTTTAAAATTAAATAAACATTGTCCATTATAAATTGGTTACACTCTCCTCCATTTACCAGAGACACCCCTCTGGAATGACAAAATTAGATTATGGAAATAAATCCCGAATTAAGCAGTAATGGCAAGAAAACCTCTCTTTAGCCTTATATAATAAAGTACTGCCATTACCAGCCATAAATATGCAAGTGTTTTAAAGAATGTAAAGGCCACTGTATCCTCAGTTAAAATAAGTAAACATATATAAGAAAGTATGATAAATATTATAGCAAATGGAATAAACTGGCTGTATTGGAACAGTCAAAGACACAAATTTAAAATCTGTTTGGGGGGGATAAATTAGTAATTGCTTCAGTAACATTTTAAGTTATGCAAATACTAAGAAACATAACGAAATCTATGTTTTCTCAGTCTGCAGGCCTTGAGCCAACTCATCTTCCTTTGAACTAATAAATAAATTGGGTCAATCAAATAAGAATTCACCAAGTTACTGTAATGAATTAACTGTATTTTACATGGCTCCCATTTCGTTTTCTCATTTTATTCCGAAGCCAGGGACATTTGTATCTGACACCCAATGGAGATTTCTTGGGGGAAAAAAAAACCCCCTCAGTTATTCTAACTTAGCTGGTGCTGCTCTAAAAGGTGAGAGCATACACACACACACCTTTGCCACATACTTTGAGCGCTCCTGTTATTTTACTTTCTTTAGACACATATTAATGGGAATTGTTACAGGTGGCTCTTTTATTTGCAATTTAACAGTGCGTGCAATGACAAAGATATGGTTTTTAGATGAGTAGGTACATTTTGCAATAGAAGATTGAATATATTTAATTTAACACAGCCTCGAAATCAAACTTGCTTTCAGAGCAACAACACTGAAGAGAAGCCAAGTGCTTGTCATGGCAAATGTGCAGCCTCAGGATTAGAAATGGAATGTTCACCAGCATCACAAAGTGGGTATTTTCCTTTTTTCAATAAAAAATGAGAGAAAGGAATATTTCACATTAGAGCAACTGTGATCACTGTTGAAACTAAACTTCCCAAATCTCTTTGTTGCCATTGCTGTAACACGTAAGGGAACTGAAATAAGTAATTCAGATTTTGTTGCCTGTCCTACAAGCTTTTTCTCCCTAAAAGAGGCAGAATATCAGGCCTAAAACATAGTAAAGAGGTTTGTTCCCTGTGAGGAAACCAGGGCAGGCTTTTTCCTTCCAGTACCATAAAACAAAAATTTTTTACCTCCTACATTAGCAACTAAGGCAATGACAGATTTTCCATATCCTACTCTCTTGTGAAGACAAACAAGGCATTCAGCCTCTAAGAAAAAGGTCTGAAAGGCAGGAGAGAAAAAAAAAATCACTACTTGGCACTGAGAGAGTCTTTTTAGGTAACATTTCTGTGGAGCCAATCATGAAATTCTTGTTCATTCTTTTCAAATATCCTTAAATACAACAAGGATTATCAAGTTCTCAAAAAGAAACAAACAGTGTCCTGATGACCTTTTTTTTTTAATTGCAAAAGTAAGTAATTTCCCAGGCTGGAGAGTTTAAAATTGCAAAGGCAAATAAACTGGAGATATTTCTGGTTTCACAAGTTTTTCAGCCACCTGTGCTTGGACAGCCAGGACAAGCAAAAAGCCATTAAAGAACTAATTTTTCTCTCAGGGCCTCCCCTGCATCCCACGTAATCCCCTACACTCTGTGCAGAAAACGAGTGTCCAAAATGAAAACTCACCCCAGGGTGAGAATTAGGTGGTGTATAAGTTTAATATGTGAAGTACAACTTTTAATAAATGTATTAATTTATCCAACACGTCATTTTCTTGATGAGATTTTGTATGTTAATTGGTTTATTTGAACCCCTAGATACAGAAGAACAATTTCAGGGCAAACCCAGAAGGAAACTGCAAAATTTCCCCCATCAACCCTTGTGTTGTCAAAGGTTTTAAAGGTAAAACCCAGAACTTACAAAGTGGCTGCAAACCTGCTTTCAACACCTCACATGCCAAACTTGGGGTTCTACTTTTCTTCTTCTTGTATTACTGATGTCATGTCAAAAACTTTTTCCAAAAACTTTAGTTTCAAATCAGTATCAATCCACTATTCAGAAATAAAACAAAAAAAATTAAAAATAATAAAAAAAAAAAAAAAAAGAAAGAAAGAAAAGAGACTTATGAAGAAGTCTGAAAACAAGACCGACCTATACCCTGGGTGAGATTGGATGGGTTAAGTGTCTCTGGCACTATTTGTCTTCACTATTGACAGACACTGTCACACAACCCACCACTCGATGCCTGTCTCTGAATGGCGAAGCTAGAATGCAAGTTAAGTGTATTAATAGAGAAAAAAACTAGCATCCCAGCAAATATCATAAAGCAATCCAATTCACCAGTTATTAAACACACTCAGATTCAAGATAGGTAGGTTAATTTAATTTACATTAAGCCCCACAGTGTAAATTCCCCTTTACATTCCCATGCTGACCCAAGCAGTGTATTTATTATACTTTGGGTAAATACATTAATCAATGGTTTTGTTATAAATTACTCCCATTATTCAATTAACACTCAAGTTTAGGTATCTAAGTAGAACTTTTGTTAGTGGCTCACACACACCAATTCCACGGATCTTAGATCCTTCCCACTCAAAGCTAAAAGGCTGATTCCAAGCAGGCAGAACTCTGGGAATCTCAGCTGCTCTCCAAGCTCTACCTGTCACTCATCAGCTCTCTCCCCAACTGTACCCTGTATGAGGAAGCCAGGATTGATGGATCTGGCAAAGAACCTCAATTTAAGAGACAGACTATTTTATCTTTTAAATACAGAGTGGGGTTTTTTTTCCTAAGAAATTCAGAACTCCTCATGGTGTTCACAACACCTTCAGTACTGCTACAGCACAGAGGTGCCCAAATAGGACTGTTCTTGACCCTCACAGTCTTGGTTTTCAACTATTCCTTAAGGAACAGGGAATTCTCTTGTCAGGAAGTAGTTCTCAAGTCTTTCTGACCTAATAACAGGAGCCATTTAATGCAAGAAATTGTAAAAAAATCTCTTGGAATAATGTAACAACTTGTGTTTGATTGAGCAGTTCTGGAAAATTGGGTTTACTGACTATTTGAAATGCAGGAAGACTGAAAATTATCTTAATTTAGGAAGAAGATATGAACTAGACATGTACACTGATACAATCCTTTATATGGAATTCTAAGGAAGCTCGTGGAGTAGGAATGCACTTAACACACAGACAACTCCACACTACTAGAACATTCTAACTGAATTGCAGATAACATGTCTAAAGAGTTTCCACAAAATGGAAACAGAAAGCAAAACTTTTTCTTTGGCATTTCCCAGCTGTGACTTGTCACCAGGAGACCCTTTAGCACGATGAAGGAACCTTTCCACTCCCCTGAGCTGAACCTAATCGCAGCCCAACCTCTCCTGACACGGTCCTTCCAGAAGAAACACTCAAACCAATGCACAGCACCAGGAAGATGAGCTTTTAACAAGCATTGAGGTCTGGTTGAAATTCATTCTGTAAGAGAGAAGTATCTGACCCATGGCTGAAGCCGCAGACAGAAATCCCTGGAAGACATCCTCCTAGGAAATGACAGGAAGGCATTTCCAACTGGGAGGGCGGTAGGAAGAGGAAGAGAAAAGCCTACAAAGAAATGGAAGTTTTTACAGGCATTGGAGGTCAACTACAAAGAAGAATATTTTTTTCTGCTCATTTGTTTACAACGAGCAATCACAAGGCCAGGATAACAGAATTGGTACCAGCACTGAGATCCCCTTTGAAATCTCTGGTCATTATCTCTGCATCAACAGGAAAAACTGACTAATGACACCAGGAAGGATGATAAATGGACAAAATATTTTCATTAAAAATAAAAATGAAGAAGCCTGGCTCTAGCCACTCAGGGAAAACCAAACCAAAACAAACCCATCTCCATTTTGAGGCTTTATTAGAATCTTTAGTTTGAGAATGTTGAAAAAGCCTTATTTTGGCAGCAGAAAACATGAGCCTTTAGCACCCAGTGTCCACCCCAGAGATGATTCAGGTAACCTTATCCATATCTCTACAGTAGCAATTGAGAAGTAAAGCCTTATTTTCATAATTAAAATAACCAAAAATGCTAATGGCAATACTGCAGTAACAACTCTGATCAAAAAAGCCAATTACATCTGTTTGGGACAAGCAGATTGTCCCTTTAATTAAGAAGCAGCATAAAAAAAAGCATGGAATTGATGAAAAAAAGGCAAAGCTTTATCATTTACCTAATATTCTCCAAGGATACAACCACGGATGTTTGGGAGCCAGAAAACCTCACTACATCACAGATTAACTGTATCCCGATGTGGAGAATGCATAAAAAAAAAAAGAGATCAGTAAATACATTACATTTCAGTGGCATAAAATCTGTTCCCCTTTTGTTACAGCAAGAACACCACTCTGGAGAAAACCACTGGAGATTAGGAACTGGAAACTAAAGAGCAATATAAAAAATATGGAAATATATACATATTTGCCTCTGTGGGAAAGCAGTTTGAGAGATCAACAAACTGAAGCAGCTTATTCCAAGATTTGCTGCAGGAAGAACAAGGGATGAGGAGCAGGAAGGGAGTTTCTGTAACAGTTCATTAAGGTTCAGAAGGTTTGAGCATTCCTGGTACTGGAGATAAAAGATGGAAAAGCAACACTTGTTTAAAGAATATGGTCAAAAATACTCCTGATCATCCCCAAAACACAAGAATCAGGTGTTACCTACCAGTCCTTTGAGAAAGGACTTAAATTAGCAGAGTGAATTTTAAGCATTTGGAGATTCAATGTGTCTTGATCAACACCCAAAAATTGTTCAACCTTTCAGAACCAACTGAAGAGACTCAAACATCCCTCCTTGCAAATGGAGCTCACACTCTGCAGAAGCATGAGGAAAGCATCAGGCACATTTATTTCATGTAAGAGATCTCCAGGCACAGCTTACAATGACATTTCTCAGCATGACACCCTCATGCAATTCAAGAGTCTGGAAGATGATTCATATTTAATGTGTTTATGCCGCTGCACCAGGCAAAATCCTTCTTTTCCTGTCCCCTGAACAAAGACACTTGTAATTCAAGTAGTGAGCACAGAGAACGGTTTCCAGAGGTAAAAGCAGATCCTTTCCCTCCCTTCTGCTTTCCAGAAGAACGACAGAATTAAAAGCTTGAGACAGCAGCTCAAAATCCCAGAGTTCTAAGAAATTACACTTGCCTGTTTGATATTCAGAGAGTGGGTAACACCTCTTTTGTCTGGATTAATGAATAGGAGATATACATCTATTAACAAATTAATGAAAATCCAATCAGCAACATTCCATTTTCATACTCTTACAACTGTTCTGTAAATCACAAAACAAATTTCCAAATGGAAGAAGAACCAGAAGTCTGTCCCTGCGAGGTCATCACTGCTAAAAGCAGCCCATCCTGCTCCTTCAAAAAAACCAGGACTTAACTGCAGCAGTATTTCTCACCTATAATTCAGTTTATATGGGCAAAAACCCCAAAGCAAGGTGACAGAAAAGCCTCAAGTAAGCTGAATTTCAGCCAGATATTGCCTTACTCTGTGTTTTGGGAAGCAGAGAACAAACTGTGTTAACTACTACAGGAATAGTAAAAAGCTCTCACCACTTTGGATCATTCTCTGTCACAGAATTCTCTCATTATCCAGAGTAATCATATCTGGAAATGATTTCTACACACACTGCAGCCTGCAGTTCCAATTAGCCTTTTCTTTCTTTTCTTTTAAAAATGACTAAATGAGATTACCTACAACACTGTGGAGACTGAACTATCATTTCCCTCTCATTTCCCAAAAAAGGAGGTCTTAGAGCAAATTAAGAGCTGACATAAAAATTAAAACCAGAAAGACTTACACAAGACAAGGGAAATATTTCAGATACAGAACACCAGGTTGCCAAAGTCCTTCCTTCTCACCCTGTTCCTTTACAGTGTCAGCTCCTCAAAAATTTGCCTACAGTCTAAAAGTAAGCACTTGATGTATGCAAATGAATAGTCACTCTTAAAATACGAATGTAAAATATATATTTGTTTCCCTGTATAATCACTAGGCATGCACAAAGCCTGGGTTGATTTTCCTTTTAAGAAATCAGAGCCCAGCCCAGCCAGACCTCTTGTTACTACTCCAGACATGGTGACAGGGCTTGAAAAAGTGGTGGCAACTTTTCAAAGACACTGAAGAAATCCTAAAACAATAAAGAAAACAGGGAAACACCCTTTTATCTACAAACATGGTACAGCTACAGCAAGAACACAGCACAAACACTGCCACATTCAATGCGGCCCTCGCTTAGCGGGCAGTGTCATCAGCACTGAAAACAGAACTGGTCTTTGCTCTGTCTGGGGTTTTGTCAGGTTGGCTGGGGGTTCTAATCACAATTTTAACAATTTGGAGAAGTGTAGTTGCTTGTGCTTAATGCTTCTGATCCAGATTTTAATGCATCCAGGAACTTCACTGGCTCCAAAGTCCCTCCCCAGCTCTCTTGGAGCCCCTTTAGGCACTGCAAGGGGCTCTAAGGTCTCCCTGGAGCCTTCTCTTCTTCAGGCTGAACATCCCCACCTCTCAATTTGGCATCAGCTCAGTCTTTGTGAACCAACATAGACTCTGACACTGAAAAGTGCTTGTAGGAGAACAAGCAGGTCTCCTTTCAGGGTTAACAAAACACCTCAACACTAATCTTTGCATTTTTTTGTTCTTGTGCTGCAGTTTAACCCAAACACACCTAAGTCTTTCTTAATTTTTTTAAAGGGGCTGGACTGGCTGTTAGCAGACACTAAATACCTGGAGGTAACAGACATTTAGTTCCATTCAAGTTTTTAAGTCTTTTCTGTTAGATACAGAATTAATTAGCAGTTCAGGTCTGTCTGTGGATTTATAGTGTAACAGGGTTTGTGGGGTTTTTTCTTCACTTGTTTTTCAGATAGATGATTCTACAAGATTTGGTTGCTGCTGTCTGCGAACCAAACCCATCATTAAGCATCTTGGTTTTAGAAATACATGCCCAAATTACTTTTTTAGTAAGTGATATAAAACCATCAAATCCTTTCAATATAATAAACCATGAAATTCTTTCAATGACCAAGTTCCACTGTGCACAGTTAAATCCACAGGTTCTCTCAGGAGAGGTCTGGCAAAACATGAATGGTGAGCAGTGCTGTAAAGTTTCTCTGACAAGTCTACAACCACTTCAGGTTCTGATCAGGATTCCTGGACCATGCAAATCTGGGAAACATTCTCACACAAACATTTTATGCATATGAACTCAGAGAGAGAGAGAAAAAGGAATAATACAGCTATCTGAATCCTTATCTTAAAAACAGACATTTTTCTCTCAAGAAACAATTTCAGGCCAATTAGGAAAGTGGAACATGACCTTGTAAGAAATATGGGAATCGAATTATGAAAAAAAAAAAAACAAACAAAAGATGCACCTACAGGGAGAAAAATGGTATTTTTTTCCTCAATGCACAGATATTTACTAATATATACAGGATAACGAGAAGAATTCCAGATGCAAACCAGCACTGAGGCTAACATCTCAAATCAGATCTTTGTCCTTAAACCCTCACTTTTTTGTGTTTAACGAAGATCAATGAGAGTCTTTAAAGTCTAAAACATGGCTGGGAGTAAGAGAAAGATTAAAAGGTCATGCCTTTTTTTTATATATTGTCAATTAGGAAAAAACTAAACTGACCAGTTTACAGCAGTTCCAGCTGACATACAAAATCCTCAAGTACATGAGGATATAATGTAACACATCACACTAGAGTTGTGTGTGAAAGGAGTTCAAATACTACACTTCCTCAGGCCTCAAAGGAAAACATGACCTCTCTTCCTCCTTAGCTTTTGGTAAAAGCTTCATGGTCCAAAATGTCATCTCCCATTCCATTTTTATCCTACCTAGAATTCACTTTTACTAAGCATTCTGCTTTAGTTCCAAACAGGGATTCATCCCCTCAGAAGACAGAGTGCATTCTAGGAGTTAACAGCCCGTGTGGCATAACAGAGCAGCACAAAAGAGAATTTATTTCTTATGAAGATGTATATAAAAAACCACAGCAACCATTTACATAAAATACTTGGTAATTCTGATCACCCAGTTTAACGCTATCACCTAAATCCTCCTAGAATGAACTCTGTTACTTCTCCACAAGCTCTTTTTTACACTCAAAACTTTGCCAGCACTGTTCATGTTGGCCAGAACGTTACAAACCTTAAGAAAGCATCAGAATAAAGGAGAGTCCTTACCAGCAGCAACTACAGCTGGAGGCGGCGAACCTGCCTCGCCACCGCTTGTTTGGCTCATGGATGCTATGGATGTTTCTCTGGAAGGTGGTAACTGCAGCTCCTTTGGGAGAAGGTCATAGACAGATTCTGTTGAACAAAGAGGATTTAATCAAAAAGTTATTTGCGTTCAGTACAAGAAAAGAAATAATGTTTTTGCCTAAAAGATACGAACCACAACCCAACCCTTTCAGAACCTTTGGGAAAAGTTACATTAAGCGCTTGGAAACCTTAACAGCATGGAAAACAGTTATTTCAGAAAACAAACATTAAGACACACATTCTCAAGACTGAAACAAAGGACACAAACTTGTTCAAACAAAGAAATAATTCATGGACTTCCACAGAAACTGTTCTCACCCAGAACAAAGGGGCTGAGGGCATGTACAGCACATCAGGTGAGAATCACAGACAAACCTGCTCTCAGAATTCCAACTGTGCAACTGACATCCAAAGGAAAAAAGCCTAATTAAGCACCATCATCCCCAGAATAGCCTATAAAGTCTTAGAATCCCAGAATGGTTTGGGTTGGAAGGGATCTCAAAGTTTATCCAGTCCCACCCCCTGCCATGGGCAGGGACACCTTCCACTATCCCAGGTTGCTCCAAGCCTTGTCCAACCTGGCCTTGGACACTTCCAGGGATGGAGCAGCTGCTCTGGGCAACCTGTGCCAGTGCCTCATCACCCTCACAGGAAAGGATTTCTTCCCAACAACCCATGTAACACTGCCCTACTTCTCCTTTATAGGAAATTCTTATAAATATTATTTAGGTGCTTGAGACAGATATGGAAAGCTCAGTTTTTGAAGGCTTTTTTCCCCCCTTACAAAGCAACAATTATACTCAATTGATCCTAAAGTAAAACATATTTGTAATTTTTACAGCAATTCTGTAAAAATCAGAAAAGTCACAGAGTTGACTAAAAAGCTTTAACTGCATTAGGACATAAAAAATGAGGCACATAAGACAAAGCCTAGGCAGATACACACCCAGCAACACTTGTTCAGACTTTTTACTACGAAGAGCAGCTGCATTAGCATTTCCTCAGACATGAGTGCAGCAGTTTGTACAACCCCTGGTAAATGAGCCCTGGCCTTTACTCGGGCTGGCACTGGCACTACAGCCCGCAGGAGGGGAGTAGAATCACAGACAGGTGTTCGGGGCTGCTGCTACTCACAATGTTTAGTGAGGGGCCCCAAAATAAGGGATTGCAACAGTGTGTGTGTGCATGTAACTAAAGAAACCTTTGTATTTTGTATATAAACTGAACAAACACATATACTTCCATTCCTTTCCCCTCAAGAAGTTATCTTTGAGAAGCGAGTTGCTCATGACTCATAAAATATTCAGTATAGATTACAAAAGCTCCTTTCCAAATCCCAAGTTACTAAGTAATTGTGATCTTTTCTCTTTGGGCTGGTTCTTGGGGATTTTTTTTTTTGTTTAAGAAATTTATTTTTAACTTTCCAAGTGACGAAAGTTCTGTCAAGCTCTTTGCTTTAAAGGGATGCTCAGATCCAAAACACCCACAGAATATTTTTTCCGCAGGGAACACATGACTTTTGCAGTAATCCACAATTCTAATCTTTGTGAATAATTCCAACAATATGATAAAGAGGGAGGGAAGGAAAAGCCAGCATTAGAACTGAAGCACATTCCCAAAGATCACAAGACCATTAAGAGCAAATCTTTAATTTCATGCTTCATTGATAAACACCAAGTTACTTGAAACATGGACTAAACTACGACCCCCAGCTTTTATCCTGATACACCTGGAGAGCACAGCTAAAGCTGGAGCTGAGCCCTACACCTGCACAAGAGGCTGGAATTAACCTTGGGGGCTGTAAATACGAGAGGATGGTGCAAGTTCTTAGGAAGGAACTTTAGGTCTCCTGGGTAACACATGAGGAGGAAAAGAGATCAAAACCACACAATTAAAGACAGAATGGGGAAGACATGGAGTTGTTGGAGCAAGTCCAGAGGAGCCCACAGAGATGCTCCAAGGGCTGGAGCCCCTCTGCTCTGAAGCCAGGCTGGGATAGCTGGGAATGTCCAGCCTGGAGAAAAGAAGACTCCAGAGAGATCTTCCAGTGCCTAAACAGGCTACAAGAGAGCTGGAAAGGGACTTGGGACAAGGGCCTGGAGGGACAGGACAAGGGGCAATGGCTTCCCACTGCCAGAGGGCAGAGTTAGATCGGAAGAAATTCTTCCCTGTGAGGGTGGGGAGGCCCTGGCACAGGTTGCCCAGAGAAGCTGTGGCTGCCCCGTCCCTGGAAGTGTCCAAGGCCAGGTTGAACAGGGCTTGGAGCAACCTGGGATAGTGGAAGATCTCCCTGCCCAGGGCAGGGGGTGGGACTGGATGAGCTTTGAGGTCCCTTCCAACCCAAACTATTCCATGAATCTGTGAACAAATAACAGAAGCTTATGGTCAAATCCAAACTTTCAGAAGAAAAACAACTCTCCTGGCTTTTCTCAGAACAGATGCAGCTTCACAGCCTAAAACACATCTTTACTGAACTGGTTTTCAACACTTCCCTGAGGAATCCCAAGTGCCTGGGTACCTTTAAGAACTCTTGCAGCCACAAACCTGCTCTACACACATCAGACTTCAAATGAAACTTTGTGTTTTCACCTAAACACAGGCCAATGTTTATATATGCTGCACTATAAATAGCATTAAAGCAAAAACTGACAAATTCCAGAAACATGAGAGTTGTCGCAAGGAAACTAATTCTTCCCCAGAGGATACAGCTCCCTCCCCGCCTGACACTGGGTTTAAAAGCTGAAGCCATTGCTCAGCTCCCCTCCATTGCCACGTTTTACACACGTGTGCACACTCACCAACACTATCTGAAACTTCCTGCTGTAACTTTACGTTGATTTATGTGGAAAACACCCACTAAAGGGAAAGGCTGCTATGGAAATGCAGTATTACATTGAAAGGCAAAAATAGCATTTCAGCATCATTACGTATTTCTACATAATTAGCAAGAAAAAAAAAAGGCGCAGACAGAATTCCTGCTTTCAGCAGCCAGTGCTGAATCAACGAGGGAAGTTTCAGCTGTCTGACAGCACTAAATGTCTTGTAATTTATTGCTGATTTAAATTCCCCTGACAAATAGATTAGTTGAGCTCAAGTTTCTGGGTTTTTTTTGTAGAAGTAGCTCCACTTATACTCAACATCTTCCTTAATCACATTTTCTTTCTTCACAAAGGAATCAAGGAACACGTGTTTCAGGACTGGTTTTATTATGAAATATAAAGATAACAAAACACTAATGATCAGCCAGGAGTCCCACACACTCATTTCCTCACACAAACCCTCACGTGCACTTAGGTAATCAGTTATTAGACATCCTATCTACAGTAAACTTCCAAATCTCCTATCTTTCCTCAAATTATCTCACTTAGACAAGCCCAGCTTTGCAAATTCTGCCCCTGAACTCAAGGACACATGGGGACAGCAGATTTATAAAAAGTATTTTAAGTGTCAAATTTCTTGAACTGCCCTTTATCCGATTATCCTGCCCCCATAATCTCTCATCTGAGATCAGCTGCTTGGAACTTTGATCTTCCTGCCAGTTACACTGACGGTCCAGAAAATTCTATTTCACATGGTTATATGGACCAGAACTGCAACAAACATCAATCAGGATCCAACACCACAGCACCTGACATCTGAGGAAGACAGGATTTTGTTGTGTACTGCTTGAACCTGCACAAAACATTCAGAATTTATATATTAATAAAAAATAATGAAGAAATTTTAGGAAGAAATCCTTCCCTGTGAGGGTGGTGAGGCCCTGGCACAGGTTGCCCAGAGCAACTGTGGCTGCCCCATCCCTGGAAGTGTCCAAGGCCAGGCTGGACGGGGCTTGGAGCAACCTGGGACAGTAGAAGGTGTCCCTGCCTAGGGCAGGGGGTGGGACAAGACGAGTTTTAAATCCTTTCCAATCCAAACTATTTCCTGAATCTCTGAAATCGGTTCATTTTAAGTTAAATCAACTGCACATAAGGTGTCTATGGCAGGCCTGGACACATGGCCATCCATCCACACAAAATATATCCTTGGGTCAACATGGATCTGGATCAGTCCCAGCAGCTGATGACAGAAGCTCTGTCTTTGGGGGAGAGAGGAGAGGCCTTGGAAAGATTTAGGAAAAATAATGCTGAGAAGGTAGAAAAAAACAGGAGGTGAGGCTGATGTGGTGATACTGCAATGCAAGTGCAAAAGGTCAGTGGTTCACGATGGTCAAGTTATACAAGCTCTCCCTCCTCCTGTTTTACTCACTTCCCCTTAGTGCACACACACAGTTGCACTTTGATAGGAATGTTTCTGGATTTCTACACACAGCCTAACCAGGCTGAGTTACAGATATCTGGGCCCACACCAAAATCCGAGTGCTTCGGCCTTCCCCCATCTCCACCACCACTGAAATTCCTACCCCATCCTCATCCTCACAGCATAACAGGACCTTTCAGAAACACACCACACCTTGTGACCTGCAACATCACATTCCTCCTCACTAATTAGGATGCTGTGATTCCATTTATTTTTAGGAACAGAGCAGTTAAGCTTTCGGGAGCAAAGGGAACATGACACAACTGCTTCCTGTTTGGGGTGCGGAGACAACTGTAAGATTCTATGAGGAGTCTGCTGCTTGGACAACTCCCAAAGAAAGCCCTGCTTTTCCCACAGAGGAGGGATTCCCAACATGGGGAGTACTCTCACTCCTAATAGCCTTACAGCAAACCACGTACACAAGGATCCACTATTCCCTCACACGCAGCATCGGCAAGGTTCTTCTGAGCCACCCACCTGTCATGACTCCTCAATGACTCTCTGCTTGCATCTACACAGAAATTGCAGCTGTACAGATTAAAAAACTGTGATTTCTAGTAATTTAGTGCCCTGTTAACCTGTGCTGTGGTAGGACTAGAACTGGTTCAGGGTGTTACGGAACTTGTCTGTCCTCCAACTTCTGTGATGTAAATTAATTTGAGATGCTTCTGGTTGGTTGACCAAATTGCTGCTGCTTGTAACTCAGCACCTGTTGACACTGGGAACACAGACAACAGCAGAGAATACCCATTTCCAATGTTTAAAAGCAACAGCAAGCCCATCCACGAGGAATACTGACATCCTCACTTTGCCAGTACCTCTAAATGCCTTAAACATTACAGAATTTTCTTCAGATACACCAAAGACTTCCCAGTGTTGCTATTCTGTACCTGAAGCAAAGCCCTGCTACCCAGAACTTTCACGCACGGAAGTCAAGTCACAAACCTCATGGAAAAGTCTGCCCTGACCTGCAGGTAAATGAGGCCATAAGTAACACAAGGGGACCTGGCTGCAGCCCCAGCCCCACTTCAATGCCACTTCTCCAGGTTGTTCCCCAAGCCCAGCCTTGAGGAGGTCATTGGAATCAGCCCTGGCTCTGCTCCAGCTCATCTGTGCCTGTTCCACCATGGTGATCTGCTCCCGGGACTTCACCCCTCTAATGCCAGGGACTCCTCCAGCAGCACACCTTCAATCCCCACCCCTGGAATAACAGGTAAGGACAGGTTTCCTGCTCCAAGGAAATCATCTGTAGAGCACAAACAATACATGAGGGACAATGAGAACCACCCAAATTATCAGCAGTAGAGGCAGAGATAGGGCATCTTTCACTTGCTGCTGGGATTTTTTTGCCTTTAAGGGAAGGTACATCCTGGAAATCCCTTACCACTTCCATGACCTCATGAACAGCAGCAAAGTTAATCCTTGTCTTTTAATAAGCTCCCTGTACTGAATGGCTGCCCATTTGATCCCCACTGATACCCGTCTCCTCAACATGGTTTAATACCCGCACAGATTTGGCTGCTTCTTCCAAAGCCATTTCCTTGCTGCAGCACATGACAGTCACACCAGAGATTACACAAAACCTTGGTGTGCTCCTCTAATCAGCTGGTGGCATCCGAGCAGAAATCTCTTCTAATGATGTACGCTAAGCTGATCAAAAAAACAAGCAAGCAAACAGGCCAAGAGAGTTGTTTATATGGAACTAAGATTAAAAAACAATTAGAAATCATGAAGCAGCAAGTAGCCTCTGCTACACGGGGGGAGGTCAGGGAAGTGAAGGGAAGCATAAGTGCTCAGCAAATTGAAGAAACTATAAAGTAAAAAATAATGGTGTCCATATTCCCCAGTTAGGGATGCAGATTCAGGTTCAGAGCACCCACACGCATATATAAACTTGCTATGATGCTAATCTAAGACACAGTTTTGGGCTAAACCTGTATTACCAAGGTTCCAAATGTCAGCTGAGGGCCTGACTGTCACTCCTCACTCCAAAGGCAGCTGCATTTAAACTATACACGTGACTTAAAATCTTTCAGACACTTTTGTGGGTAAGAGATGCTAAAACCAGAATCTACTCTATGCCTAAAAAATCCAGGCCTCTGCCAGAAGACCTTGTGGTTGGTTTATCTGTTTATCTTGAAGTTCTGTTCTACTCAGAAGTCCATGATAAACACCGCAGTTTAGTGGTTGAGTTTATTGTAGGCCACCAAATCCACGACAATAGCTTAGTTCACAGAGAGTTTTTAAAGAACGATGGGGGGGACGGGGAGCTCTAAATATTCAACATGTAAACAAAGCCTCACTTTGTTTAAAAATGTTGGTGTCACATGACCCTCGTGGAGTTTTCTGTATACAAAAGCTTGGGGGTGGGAAGACTCCGAAGCAAATTATTTCACCCATCAGGAAGGACCTGTAAGAGCCAGCTGAACCCTCCAGTTCTTCACCCTCCCCAGGCTCCCTCCATACATCCAACACAAACAGGTCCTCCTGCAGACCCCAGGAACAGCATTGAATAAGTTTGATTATTACAGCACAGAGAGTTCAGAGAACTGTACAATCACGGAATGGTTTGGGTTGGAAGGGACCTCAAAGCTCATCCAGTCCCACCCCCTGCCCTGGGCAGGGACATCTTCCACTAGACCGGGTTACTCCAAGCCCTGTCCAACCTGGCCTTGGACATTTCCAAGGACGGGGCAGCCACAGCTTCTCTGGGCAATCTGTGCCAGGGCCTCACCACCCTCACAGGGAAGAATTTCTTCCCAATATCCTCACAGAATTAAGGATATGCTTCGGAAAAGTTAGACCATCCTCAACTCCAACACGCATTAGAACCACTAGAGAGTCCACATCTCCCAGAGGTGACTGCTCTTGCTTTCTCAAGGCTAAACAGGGAGAAGTAACCTCAGGATCCACTGGAGTAAATCCTGCAGTGAAAATATGACAGTGCAGTGCCTTTTTGTCTTTGAGTGAGCAGCCAAAACATTCCTACAGCTCCTCTAAATCACACACCTGTACTGCTGTGAAAGTGAAAGGAGCTTGTCCCCAGCCCATGGAACACTCAGGGATGCTGCCCCCTGAGACGGCAACATCGGTAACGGGGCTGGCACTGGGACTGTGCAGATGGAAGCCAAAGCAGGATAACAAGGATTCAGTAAGAAGCTCAACAGAGGAAGCTCTGAGAGTCTGAGAAAGGCAACTACAAGAGACAGAGAGCCCAGTGCATAAACCAGAACAGAAACAGACTGAGACAGGCACAGCCCAGACGGGTCAGTGACCACTAAAGCACTTCCTACTCCAGTGCGGCGGGTTTGTTGTTGTTGGGGTTTGGGCTTTTTCCTGTTTTTTTTGTTTGGTTGGCTTTTCTGAGTACTCCGTAGGAGATCCAAACTCTCACTTGCAGAAGTGAGAGTCACCCGCCCCAACTGCAGGCCATGGCAGCTCTGCTTAAAGCAGACGTTTTATATCATAAAGTGACAAAAAAAGATTTGAAAGAAGTAAAGAACACACAACAAAGAGTAGATCAGCTTTTGTTCTGTATCTGTCAAGAGGATTTAGGACATATTACAGACTATCATAGCTCCTGCATTTCCTAAAATCTTTGCAACTTCACTAGATTTACCATCAGGTGCTCAGCAGCAGGGAAAAGGAAACAAACAGCCCTGAAAACAGGTTGAGGTTTCCCACGGAGCATAAGGGGAAGACCCTGCTTGAGCTTACATAGAATAGATAAAATACAGAATCACAGAATCACTAAGGTTGGAAAAGACCTTTAAGATCTTTGAGACCAACCATTAATGCAGGAGTGCTAAGTCTCACTAAACCCTAAGGATATAGATTTACATGGGATATTGGGAAGGAATCCTTCCCTGTGAGGGTGGTGAGGCCCTGGCACAGGTTGCCCAGAGAAGCTGTGGCTGCCCCATCCCTGGAAGTGTCCAAGGCCAGGTTGGACAGGGCTTGGAGCAATCTGGTCTAGTGGTAGGTGTCCCTGTCCAGGGACTGGATGAGCTTTGAGGTCCCTTCCAACCCAAACCAGTCTGGAATACTGTGACACTCAATGTGTAACTGCATGGCAAAAGCCAGAGAGCAAGGAGCAGCCCATACATAGTGAGGTTGAGCAGGAGGACAGCAGACACTACTTAACAGTCTTTATGCAGACACCCTAAAACATTTTACAGAGTTACTGGTCTGATTACTCCTATTTTTGCAAGAGTAGAAGCTGAGTCGCAGTAAGAGCATAACTCCCGAGGCTACCAGTCCAATCTACCTTACCCAGTGCCCAATCCTACAGGTAACACTAAAACATTGCTTTCATGTCATATTTTTGAGTATGCCTCAGAATATGACTAAACACAGGACACAGTTCAAATTGAGTATGCAATCTAAAATACATAGAAGCTAATTCCTTCTGTTCCTGGAGACATTCACGTGTTCTGTCTAACTCCCCAACACTGCCCATGGTATTCCACACAGTTCCCAGATGCTCTGTCACCATCACTTGACAGAGGGAACAAACTACAGAGCACTACTCCCTCCACCTGCCAGACATCCCCAGTGTATCTGCCGATGTGGAGCAAAGACTGGAAGCAGGTCTTCCCGCCGGCGCTCCTGTTATTGTCAGCCCTGGCAGGGCTGGATTGCTGCTACAGCAACAGTGGCAGCTTTTCAAAGGAACTGCAGTGTACACAAGGATGTTTTACACAGCCAAACAGAAAATCTTCCTTCCAGTTCCCCCTGGCTTCAGACAAAAGCAGCAACCCCTAAACCAACAGGCTTCACGCGTGTGTAGGGAAAGGCAGATGCCACAGTGCTGCCTGTGCTGGAAAACTGCAGGATTACAGAGCTGATGTTGGTGCAGCTCCACTCTGAAGAATCAGCAGAGGATCTGAGCACTGCGTGCTGATGACGTATCACCGGGCACTAAAATCCAAATCTTGCCTGCAAATGCTGTTACTGCCCAAAATGCACATTATAGTATGTTGGTGAAGGAGAGAGGAGTTTGCTGAAAGGGACACTTCTGAGAGAAAGATGACCAATAATATATTATTAATGACTGAAGTCATTAAAATTTGATCACAGCTGTAATACCACAGAATCATGGAAAGGTTTGGGTTGGGAGGGACCTTAAAGCTCATCTCATATCACTCCCCTGCCGTGGGCAGGGACATATTCCACTAAATCAAGTTGCTCTAAGTACCATCTAACCTGGCCTTGGACAATTCCACAGTATCATTATTTCTAGTACTTCAAAATAAAAATCAAAGCTAAAAATTGTTTCTCTCATTTTTTTGAAGGACAAGTATTAGTACCAAAAATGCCAGTATTAAAAAGGCAATTTTACAAGCAATTCGTAACTGAACAAGAACCAGCTCCTGCAGTATCCCACCAATCTTCAGAAAAGCTGCTAATCTCAATATTCAGGATTCTGCACAGCAGGTTAGGGTTGAGAAATTAATCCTTTTAAAGTTGAATTTCAACAACTGACAAAGGCATGTGTTAGCTGAATTCTATTTATGGCATTTTTCCAAATGTCAAATAAAGCTTTCCTGGCCGTGTTTCAGTCATCCCCATTCACAGCTCAAAGAGGACTTTTATAAATGTAGACAGGCAGTATAAATCCTGGATCTTGTTTGCATCCAATTTTACACATTTCAGAAAGAGAGAACAACATTATTTAGGAATTGTCACTTCAAGGAATGGACCAGTAATGACTTACTGAAATGTCTGTCCTATGCAGCTGTAAACTCCAGACAAAAACCCAAGAACTGAAAAATACTCTTTGAATACCACTGTGGACAAGACAGTGCAACTCAGGGCTGACAGACTTGCAGGTACATGAGCAGAGAATCATGGAATCATGGAATCACAGTATGGTTTGGGTTGGAAGGGATCTTAAAGCTCATCTTGTTCCATCCCCTGCCATGGGCAGGGAGACCTTCCACTAGACGAGGTTGCTCCAAGCCCCGTCCAATCTGGCCTTGAAATGTTCAAAGAAACCCAAACACTGTGCAATCAAAGAATATCAATAATAGCTCTTTATCAACCTATTTAAAACACTGGTGTTGTTTCAAAAATCAAAGTTCACCAGAAACACAGAGGTAATCAGGCAGTTCCTTAGGAGCAATGCACCATCGAATCCAGGGACACACACATGAATTCAGAATCCACCTGACCTGTAATGTTCTGTGGTCTCAGAACAACATTTCTCAGCTTTTTCAAGTCTGCACTATTTTTTCTGATGGGGCTGGTTTTGTCATCTCTTACGTTTGCTGTGGAACAAGAAATGCAACAGTGGCAATGAAAAATACAGGCACTACTTTCTTTAGAGGCTGTACCACGATATTTGATGTGAAAAATAAAAGGCATCTGAAAGAATTCCAACACATTGCCACCATCTCTTGGGTTCAGTTTTTCATTATAAACCTGAGTGTAAAGGCTGTGTTCACGACACCTGCCCTGTCCCAGTAACTCCTAACACAACATGGAGCATCTGGAGCCCACCACCTTTACACCTCCCTCCCTTCACTCCTGTTAGTCAGACACTGCCATTAAAAGGTATTTTCTTTCATCATCACCAAAACTGAGAAATATTTGTGCTTCCTACCATCACTTTGCTTTCTACTTCTAACTCAACTGTGTTTGATTATAAACACTGATTTTAAAAAGAAAGATGATGTTTAACAAACAGCACTCCTTGGTACAGTTAAACAGAGCTTTGGTGAAAGTCTGACATCTAACACACTTCCAGCAGACCAACTGATCAGGCACATGAGGTGCATGCTCAGGTAAACCTGTGGGATATGCCCCTGGAAGGGATTCCTCAGGGAAATAAACATGCAAGTTGTTTGCAAAAACAGGTTTTCAAGGCATTAAGCAAGTTCTCCAAATACATGGCCCTTGGGATACAAGTAGGAACTTAAGACAGGCATTTAATGGCAAAATGTGGATAAAAGATTCCTCGTTGCACTACAGTGCTAAAATCCCAACAGAATCAGGAGACAGCAATGAAGGAATCAGTGGTAGAACTTCTCTGGAACTGCCAAGCTCATAAAACTTAAGCGTAGTTGTAACAAATCAAACTAAATATGGATTAACCCACCTCTGCTCTGACAGCAGCAAACTACAGGCAAAGGTTTACAGGAAGTTTAGAAGAGTATTTCTATTATAACACCTTCCAAATGGTGACAATCAGCTACAGACTCACTCCCTGGTTTATGGGAGGCTGCAGACACCCTGGTTCAGGGGCACTGATCTTTCTAAAGGAATTCTTTTGCTATTGTGTTAATGTATCAAAATACCTGCACAGAGAGGAGCACCCAAATGTGCTCTAACCAACATAATCCTTCCTCACTACCACACCTGCAAAAGCACTGTTTTCACTTAAGTAGCAGCAAATAACTGAATTACTGAAGCTTAAACTCAATCCTTTCAGGCCACAAAATAAGAAACCAAACTATTTTCCCATCTGATTAAAGCACCAGTGCTGGGTTTCAAGGCAAGGCAGATGGCACCAGCCAGAATTCAGATGCCCTAAAAGAAAAACAAGGTAGGATTTACTCCTAGGTGAGACCTGCACACCTGCTAAGGCTGGGCACTGCTCACACTCACAGACAAGAGATGAGAGAAGGTCCTTCTCTCTTGCTGACATAAAGGGAGGAGTTGAAAACTGCTGAAGATGCTTTGTGTGGTTGGAGCACAGAACTCCAGGAATGCCCAAAAAGTCAATATCTAAGGCATACCCTCGTGATAAAGAAGTGTCCCTTTTTAAGGGTCTCAGGAGGTCCATGCCAGCCTCGAGGACTGTGACAGAGCTGGCACTGCCTCCACAAGACTCACCCAGCACCTCTCCCGCAACTGGGACATCTGACTGTTTCCAGAAGTTTAACCTAAGGCCAATTCCTGAGCTCTGCAGCATTTACTTATGAGATAAAACCAAGACCATTAGGAACTGTAATTATAAATTCCTCAGTAAATCTGCTTTAATAGGAATACACATTCCAAGCAAAGCCACCCTTTTTCCTCCCTTAGAAACAAAGCATACTCAGATATTACCAGGAAACCTTCCCATTCTTAATACTACAGTGAAGAGAGCGTAAACTTAATGGAAGACAAGAAATATTTCTTCACCGTGTATACAACTGGACTGTGGAGTTTCTTGCTGAATCCAAAATCAAATTGAGAGTCAAAAAAGGTCTGAGTCAGCATCCAGATGCTCCCACTGTGCCCCAAATAGTAAGAATTTACACCTGTCCATACAAAGGATCCTCACTGCAAAGGCAGAAAACTGTCCCAGTTAACAGCAGCTCTGAACCCAGTGGATGATTATTCTCAATCACCCCACAGTGGTCCTGTCCAAGCTCACTGATTCTTCTGCTGAGTGAATCCACACACACACACAAAAAAGTCAGGCCTCCAGACAATGAGAGCCTGAAACAACTGGATGTAGTGTCACTTTTTCTGAAACGGAATGGAAACTCCAACATTTGAAAACTTTTTAGGATTTCTTTAAATCTCACTCCCCCATAGCTTCGTCTTATTTGGGCATCAACAGGAACCACTGTCCACCTTCCCTGTTTTCCAAATCCCCTGAGCTTCATCACAACTCAAACGTGTTTTTAGGATCAAAACTCTGCATTACTTCAGCACATCACATCAGTTTTATAAACTTTGTAAGGTGACCCCAAACCCTTTCTGACTATTTACAAAGCAACCATAAAACCTTTCCAAGTGCTGGAGGGACAAGTCATGGAGGGGAATTGAGAACAATTTACAGAGCGTATTTATATAATAGTGGTAACATTCCTCAGTCCTTGCAGGGATATACACCTCACAGATCCCTCAGAGCAACACAGCATAGTAAAATAATGTACCTGAAGTTGGACATTTACCTTTCAAACACTGCTGAAGCACTGCCTGCTTTGCAAACAGCAGTTACTGAAGATTTTACTCTGTGGCCATTAGCACATGCTGGGTCTGAGAGTTTGTTCAAAGCTGGGTCTGAGAATTCATTTCAGTCAGATCCTAACATAATTGTGAATGAGAAAGCCAAAACTCATCTGAATATCCAACCTCCTCAGTTTACTCTTTCCATACACACAGAGATAACAAACGCGATAAGTGCACAGACATGACCACACATCTGACTTCACCTGCACTTTGGCCACTCACCAAGTTCTGCTGGGGTATACCAGCACTTCTACACCTCAAAATGAGCTCAGGCCATTGCCTTTTTGTATAAAACAAAGTATTATTCATATTATTTGTCTTTCATTTTCACCATCCCTGGAGGTGTTCAAGGACCGACTGGACGTAGCACTCAGTGCTCTGGTCTAGTTTACAAGGTGGGGATCATTCAGAAGTTGCACTCTATGATCTTAGAGGTCTTTTCCAACCTAAATGGTTCTGTGAAATACATTTTCAAATAAAACTACATAAGCCAATTATCAGTGAAAAAATCAGATCAAGTCTCCAGGCTGACAACCATTTTTAGTCAACAGATCCCAGAAGGTAACCATGCTGTTGAAAACTTATAAATAAAGATCAGATGCTTCATAAAAAATGAAAAGTCTTAACCTACAATCTCAGAAATGTAGGATGAGAAAATTCTACTTCTTTATAACACTGAACTGCAGTGAAGAATCACAGAATGGTTTGGGTGGAAAGAGACCTTAAAGTTCATCTAATTCCACCGCCTGCTATGGGCAGGGACACTTTCCACTAGACCAGGTTGCTCCAAGCCCCGTCCAACCTGAACTTCAGCAGTTCCATGGATGAAAGAATCAACCAATGTGTGGAGACTCTGTAACAGAAAAAACTACAACTTTCACAGAACTGCATGAAGTATCCAAAATGAGTAAAACTGACAATAACAAACCCAACTAGTCTTAGAACCAAAGAAAAAGCTTATTTAATTTCTCTTAATTTCCCCTACTCCTTGATCCACACCACACATTTCTTCCTGGAAAGGGCTGTCAGGCCTCGCACAGGCTGCCCAGGACAGTGTTGTAGAGTCCCCATCCCCAGAAGTGTTCAAAACCATGTGGATGTGGCACCTGGGGACGTGGTTAGTGATGAACACAGTGGTGGTACTGGGCTGACGGTTGGACTTGATTGTCTTAGAGGTCTTTTCCAACCTTAACAATTCCATGATTTACACTCAGGTGCAAGTAGGGAAGCATGGGAGAACCCCAGACAGGAGCAGTCTCACACTCCTCCATCCACACCTGCAGCAGGAGGTGTTGCAGTGTCCTGCCTAGCTCCCCGAGCTCCAGAAATGGATTCCCTCACCAATTCCCAAGAAACCAGCTCCAGCAGGAATCCTGCTTTCCTGGTCTCAGCACAAGAGCACGGGCTCAACAAATGCTACAGAAGGCACAACATGAGGAACACTGGAGCATTTCTTCCCATGGCCGAGCCAGTTTAGCAGTTCTACCTCATCTGCTCCCACCTCAATTTAATCCCAGTGTTCCAGACTCCCTTTCCTGTCGTGACACCACTCCTTGTGCAGCTGCACAGTAACTAGACCAGGAAGCAGAACAATGTGAGAAAATCCGATCAAAAGTACAATATCCCCATTCTAGATCAGCTTCCCAGTCCCATTCATCTCCCAACCACAAACAACAATTGTGCTGGCACGATTCAGAGCACAGTCCATGGGTGAGAACAGACGGCGGGGGAAAGGGGCTGTTCAGGCAGCTCTGCCACCAGAATATTCAAATTATACCATGGAAAGCTGTGAATTCACAATCCTCCCCCCACCCCCAGCACCACAATCATCTTGCAGCAACACATTCCAGAGTTTTGTTTCTAAAGCCAACAAAAGAGTAAGATTCCAAGGAGAAAAGGACATTCATGAGGCTGACACAAAATTTAAGGAACTTCAGTCAAATCCATTTCAGTTGACTTAAGTCAGAATGTCCCAGGGGCAGCTGGAAGAGCTGCAAACGGTGGATGTATGAATCCATCCCTCACGGAACACTCAGCACAGTCCACCATGGCACCTTCTACCAGCTATAAAGAAGATAAAAATTGCTACAAAAAGAAGCCAAGCCTGATTTCTATTCTTAAAGCCTGCTAATACTAGTTTGCAGGTTCAAAACTATTTTTATAGGGCATCTCTTCCATCCCTCTTTGATAATTCAGTCACTGTCTTTGACCAATGTTATCCCTGGGATCATGGGAAGAAAAAAGTTCTGGCAGAAAAAAAGAAACTCACCAAATCCCACGTGTTGTATCCCAATTCCCAGCACCCACAAGTGGATTACAGTCAGTTCACATTTAAGCATGAAGAAAAACTGAGTTTTGGTTATATGACATTTTTAGGGCAAAAGAGCTATTTATCAGAATACTAACATTCTTCTTGTTGCTTCCAAATTCCAGGAAGTCTCACAGTTTTACAGTCACTCAGCTGTGGAAAGTAAAATCAGGGGAGATAAATAAAAACTACTGATGGCACTTGCTGCAATGCAAAAATGCCATTTCATTAGTACACACACATTATTGTGTAATTCAAAATGAATGTATTAGCTAAATTAATCCCACGTTTAATCAGATTTGGTACCTGACATCTGATGAGATGCTTTAATTACAGGTTTTCACCTCTGCCTGTTTCCAATGAAGAGCCAACTTTGCTCTATTTGAATGTTGCAGATGATACCCAAACACAGGAGAACCAGCCTCGAGGTTTTAGGTTTTATGCTCCAGTGATTTTTCTACTACATTACTAATCTGTATGCACATTTGGGTTGGTTTATTCCAAAAAGGACAGTGTGTTATGTAAAGATGGGAAAGAAACATGCTACAGCCCAAATATTTTCTGCATGAGGTGGTGCATACTTTTTTGTATCTCTGTTAACTTCTTATCAGGAAATGCCAGCCTTCTGCAATGGTTACAAAGCATTTTTTAATTGATTATACATTATTTAATATTGATTATGCATTAAAGATTGGTTTTAATCCTTCATACAAGTCAGTTCCTCGGGAGCTATGGGATGAGCTCCAGCAACAGGCCTTGGAATCCACACTTCCCATTTCTTTCATTTTTCACAGCTATAATCAATATATAAAACATTTATAAATCCTATTCCAGAGGCCTGCAAGTTAAGAACAGCTTCACCATCATTTTAAGCCAATATAAGCTGCTGAAAGAACCAGACCCACCCTTCCCCACAGCCAGTTGCCACACGTCCCTTCCTTGAGTCAGCACAAGCCATTCATGAAGACTCACGGCAAACCCAGTTAAAAATCAGCATTCCTCCTCCCGTTCTCCCTTGGGAAGGAATAAGGGAGAAGCTGAGTTAATTTTAACATGATCAGCTCCCCAGTCCAGCTCACTGTTGGTGAGTGTCACTGTTGGCATGAGCGGAGCCACAAGGAAAGGACGGGGGACACAACCGCTTGAACTGTGCACGTGGGAATTCATTCTGCCTGGAACTGCTCCTGGAACATCCACGAGGACGCAAGATAAAGTATTCAGATACCCAAAATATTCCCTTTCTCAAGCTACACATAAATGAAATGACTCAACGAGTTAGCAGATCAGAGTTCAAATTAAGGACTCGCATCGCTGTTTCACCTGAGGTATGGGAGCTTTTAGAGTTTTGCTTAATGCTTTTTAATGAATGTGAAAACAAAAATCTTAACTGAGATAGTCATGGAAGCCAAAACTTTAACACATGGCACAGGGACAGGCTGATGACGTAACCCAGCCCGCCCAGAGAACGGGACAAAATATACCATAAAAAAACTGCACTACAAAAAACTCCATTCACTGGCTTTCCAAATGTAACCTTGCTTTTTTTAATCAGTGCATGCAGACTCTGCCACTTTAACTACAATAAACTGAAGTTCCTATGTCAGAAACCCCTGTAAACTCCCCAGACCAGCCCAACCTCAGCCTCTCTCATCATCTCTGCGCTCCCAAAACATCCCAGGACCGTCCCTGATGACTCTCAGGGCTCCTATCGCCAACCACAACCAACCCCAGGGCACAGGAATGCGATCCAGAGGAAAAGGCACTGGCCCCAGTTCAACCTGGGGCTGGACTCACCCCCGGGCGCCTGCACTGCTAAAAGCAGAGCAGTTATGAGAAACTACTCGCTCTAACACACCCTCATCATAAATGCATAGTTGTGGTTCTCTCGCTGTGTTCAGACCTTTCCCTTTATCTCATCAGTTGTACTCGTACCCTGAGCCAGCGCACTTGTCCACAGGGTGAGTTTATCCATATCTATCTAGGAAGAAAAAAGACCCACTGAAATGTGTTCTGATCAGTCAGAGAACCACCAACACCTTTTCCTAGATCCAGCTGAAATCATACCAATATACCTCACGATTGCTTCATTATCCATTCTCAAAAAGTGTAATCATTAGCTCTAAAGTTTAAAGTGCTTTCCAACTTATCACCTCCCTGATCTTTTATTATGACAAAATACAAAAAGCAAACCTTGCTTTAACCTCTTTGTAACCATTCTCTGATTTATACACCGCTGTCAGGGCTGCTTGCTTGGATCAAGCAGCTCAGTTCAGCCACAACATCCTTCCCTTGACCTCCTCCACCTCTGAACCCACAGCCACGCACCGGAAAAAAAATACACACTTGATTAATCAGTTTGAGACCTCTTCTTACCTGAAGCATTCAACTATTCCATTAAATACAAAAAAAACCCCAAGAATTCACAGTAAGATTGGGCAGTTCAAAATTTCTGCTCAATTCACGACTCCTTGAAGAAATTTTGTGGCTTACACAGAATGTTTTTATTTTCAATGTGCTCCAAATTAACGGTGCGCACTTCCCAAATTTCCTGTAGGATAACTTTGATGGGGTTTATCACCTGTATTTTTAATTGAACTACCTTGTTTCAAAATACTTCTCCTATTACCCTCACTAGGATTTAAACCAACTGCAACACATCGTGTTGGGTAACTGGAAAACGCTGAACCCCGCTAGCAACATCCTAAAGAAAACTTACAAGGTATTGGTGATACCAATTAAACAGTGAGATGACTCTGAGCAGTTTGAGAGCTTTGATTCATTGAAGTCTTTCTTTCTTTTACCTTCACCTCTAACAACACACAACTCAGAGCTAATGACCACGCTATAGCTAGTTCCAAAGATCCTAAAAAAGTTTCATTTTCCTCGTAACAACACTAAATTGGTTTAAACTTTCACTTTAGGGTAATAAGGGACTTTCAATTTTTTCAGTTGTAGAGGCCCAAACTTGCTTCCCCCACCAGCTGTACTGTGGGCAGATGTGTTCAAGAAACTACTATTAAACTACTAGTAGACACTACGAGTACCACAAACCACTAGTAGTGACTTTCAGGTCTTTTAAATAGTAGAAAATGAGTTAAAAACTCGTGGTATATAACCCTTGTCCTGATGTACTCATCCGTGTTCTCGTGCACTTGTCAGAGCTCAAATTCGGATATTATAAAAGCAGGTGTTAATTTAATTTACCCTTAAGGGCCCTCCAACCCCTCTGGGTCTGACTCCCCACAGCCGATGCCGCTTTACCTCCTGCTCCCCGGTGCCCGGGGATAACGCGCGGAGATGCTCCGAGCCCCCGGTACCGTCACCCCGCGCCCTCCCCACGCCGGGCTCTGTGCCTGCTTTTACCCCAACCCGGGGAGTTCCACCCCAAACCTCCGAGCTCCCCGGTTCCACCGAGCCCCGTTCCCGGGAGACTTAAACGAGCGGCTCCGGAGGGCCCGGCCGGCGCTCTCCGTTAGCCGCCGCTCCAGGCCGGAGGGTGCCCGTCCCGTGGGTCGGGGCAGCGCCGGGGGGGCCCGGGCGGGACCCCGAGGCCGAGCCCCCCGCCGCCGGCCCCGCGGCCGGAACCTGTCCGGACACATTCTTGCGGCAGCCGCGGCCGGGCCAGGAATGCGGCCGGGGGAGCCGGGGGAGCCGGGGCGGCCCCGCGCGGCCCCGGGGCCCCTCCGGCCGCGCATCCCGGGGCGGGGGCGACGGGCGGGCGATGCCCCGCGGGGCCCGGGGCGGCCCGGGGCGCGGGCCCGGCGGGAGCGGCGGTACCGGCGCGGGCCCCCCCGCGATCACTCACCCTTGGAGTAGAGCGACTTGGGGGACTCGAGGTCGAGGTCGGCGCTGAGCAGAGAAATGAAGTCCGAGGGCATCGCAGCTCCGCGGCCCGGCAGGGGCGAGGGGGCGGCGGGAGGAGGGGGGGCCGGGCCGGGGGGGCGCGGCTGCCTCCGCCGCGGTGCGGTGCGGAGCGGAGCCGACAGGCGGGCGGGGGGCGGCGGGGCCGCGCTCGGAGGGCTGCGCTCGGGGCCCGGGCGGGAGGTCGGGCCGGGGCGGCGGGAGCGGGCGGCGCGCGCGGGGCCGGTGTGAGCGGAGCGCGCCCGACGCCGCTCCGAGCCCGCTGCGCATGCGCGGGGCACGGGAGGGGCCGGCGGGGGAACGGCGGCGGCGCGGCCGCTTCGCGCGTGCGCGGGGGGAGGGCGGGGAGCGGGGGGAGCGGCGGGGGCGGAACGGCCGCGCGTGCGCAATGGTGGGAGGGAGAGTCTGGAATGGGGAGGGGGAACTGACCGTCTGGGGAGAACCCCGAGGTGAGGGGAGTCCTCGGGGGAGCCCTTTGGCATCAGGGAAAGCGGGACGGCCCTTCACGGGGAGCCCCCAGGGGAGCCCCCTCGATGGTCCATCCTGGGAGACCTCCAGGATGAGGGAAGTTCGTCCCAGGAGCCCTCCGCGGTGAGGGGAGCTGGGGTGGTCCCTGAGGGGAACCCTCGGCAATGGGGGGAGTGAGGATGGTTCCCCAGGGAGACCCCGGGGTGAGAGAGCCGGCATGGACCCACAGGGGAGGAGTGAGAGGAGCCGGGATGGGGGTTCCGCGGTGAGGGGAGCAGAGATGGCCCCTCAGGGGAGCCCTCAGGATCACGGAGGCCCCCGGGGGGAGGGCGGCAGCACCGGTTGCCCCCAACTCTGGTGGCCAGGGCTGTGCCAGAACCGGCTGGCCCGGGGCTGGGGTTTGACGGCCCCCCGCGGGTCAGGGCCGGCTCCGGCCCCTTCAAGGCTCTGCCATGGAAACCCACGCGGCAGAGCTGTCATCACATCCACTGGTGAACATTGTCCAAAATAACGGGCTATTCCCAAATAAACAACATGGAAACGCCAAAGGAGTGTCAGTAGTGCGTTATCATTGACACAGACATGGCAAATGCCTTAAGAAATGAGTGCCCTCCATGAGAGGAATGGGGAGGACACAAGCACTGAGAAGTTCTCGTGAGTGGGTTTGAGAGCCCCTTTCCCTGACAAGGTGTAAGAAGGGGGAGGAGGTAAGGAAAGGTGTCCAATTACTTTTCCAAAGTGTCCAAAATCTGCTTTGGAAGTGGGGAAGGGATGAGGAAGCAAGAGGGGTTGTGTGTGAGTGGATGGAGGTGCCAGGAGAGTGCTTAAGCTGTGAAAAATGGAGGAGGAAGGAGCTGTGAACAGCTGCCGCATGCCTCTGGTGCCGCACGGGCTCCGGTTTCCCTGTGGCACCAAAAGGTTGGCTCCCGTCCTTCCCACTGCCAGCTCCTGTGCCAGTCCACTCAGATTCCGGCAAAATCTCCCTCCAAAAACACTTGGCAGCTTCCATAAACTTGCTGTAGCCCAAAAGCCAGTGACCAGCCCTCAAGCCCCATGCCCTGGCAGCTGGTTGGATACCATGGGACCAACCCCCCAGTGCCTTCACCAGGTGCCTGTTCACACTGCCGTGCTTTGACACTGCTGTGCTGGTTCCTGGAGCTTCATCCCACCATGCTCCTGTTACACCACCGTGCTCGTTCCTGGAGCTCTTTTCCATTGTGCTCCCCACCCGCAGGGTGCCCGGACAGTGCCCGTGGGGTCAGGGTGGGAGGCGTGCAGCGTTCCTGGTTCCACAGCCCTGGCAGAGCGGGGGCATCTGTGTGGTGTGTGGTCAGTGGCACTTGAAGTCAGTTTCTCTTTCATCCCAGATGAGCTGCTTTAATCCCAGAGCTGTCCTGGCTTTTCCTCTCCTCCGCTTGACTTCACCCATGGTGAGAGGCCATGGAGTGCGAGCACATCTTCAGATTTCAGCCTTGTCCATCAGCCAGTGCACCCAGAGAGCACCTGCCCAAGGTAAGCCACAGAGCTCTCCAGGACCCTTCCCTGGGCAGTGACAACTGGGATGTAGCCAACCTGTTCCGCAGGAACACTCGTTATGGCACACCCAGTTCTGCTGCTGCTATGGGGAGTTCAGCATTGCTCACCCTTACATTGTTTACTTGCTTCAAGCCAGGCATGAGTGTCATCCCAAGTTAAAAATCTTCCAGAGGGGTTTGCTGTGATCACTGCACCCCTCAGCAAAACGTCCAGGGATGGGGCAGCCACAGCTTCTCTGGGCAACCTGTGCCAGGGCCTCACCACCCTCACGGGGAAGGATTTCTTCCTAATATCCCATCTAACCCTGCCCTCTGGCAGTGGGAAGCCACTGCCCTTGTCCTGTCGCTCCAGGCCCTTGTCCAAAGTCTCTCTCCAGCTCTTTGTGGAGCAGTCATACTCAGGATAGCCGCAGGGAAAGGCTTCCCCCTTTGGCAATCTCCTGCCTGCCAGCTCCTGGAGGGAGGGGGATTCACCTGTGCCACGCAGGGATAGCCCTGCCCAGCAAGGGAAGAATGTCTGTCCTGTGAGAGAAGAGAGAGCTACTCTTACACCAGCACTACAAACCCAAACCATTTGGGAAGTATCCAGAGAAAACTATGCAAGACTGTGCTATATTCACCTCCTGTCTGAGTGATGAGGGAGACAGAGGCTCACAGAGAAGGTGCCACCAACAGATGGGCTGTGGGGGGGAAGGAAAACAGATCTTAGTCCTGAAAGGGGAGTGATGAGACGTAGAGCAATCAGGGATGGAGCACGTGCCTTAGAGGAGCACAGGAATGGCACAGCAGCACCAGCTGTGAATGGCACAGCAGCACCAGCTCCTCGACTGCTGCTGGAAGGTGTCTGGCTGTGAAGAGCTTTGCAGAGTCCCAGGAAGGGCAGAGGTGGGAGAGCAAAAATGACAACATGGAGTGGGAGTAAAAGTGGAGAAAAAAAAAGGAGTCCTGGTGCTCTGTGGAGTGCTGCAGGAGCAGCCTGGATGTGCAATCCTGCCTGTGCTCACCCAGCCTGGGGTGAACTTTCAAAGCGCAGCTCTGATAACAGCTGGAAAGGATGGAGGCTGGGGGTGACATGGAAAGGGGACAGGTCCGGGTGCTTCCAGCACTCCGAGAGAGGGAGGCAATGGGCAAAGGCCAAATTTGAAGAAAGAATCAATAATCTGGTTTGGGGGAGAAGAGGGCAGTCCTGGACAATTAGAATTTTAATGACTAAATACAACTAGTCCAAGGATCAGCACAGAGCAGTGGGACTGGGGGGAATAACCACACAGAGACAGGACAGCAAGGCACAGATACAAGGTTTTCTGGGATCCAGTCAGAGCCATAAACTCCTCATGTGAGGCCCAGCATGTGGAAAAGCTGTGGGAGCAGCAGCAATGGTTCTGTGTCATTGATCACAAAGTTCCTCTCCCTGCAGGAGCAGCCGTAGAGCAGCAAATGTGAGGGGGAAGGAGCCTAAACCAGGATTGTGGGGACAAATTAGCAGGTGCCTGTGGAATATTGCTCACTCCGTCTGCAATTCCGGAGCCTACGTAGGTGTTTTATTTTCCAATGGTGTTAGAAAGACTGTCAGAAAATAATTAGGCTCTGTCAACAGTTCCCCTATTCCAAGATTACGACTTCCTGACTCATTAGAGCTGCCGAGGTTGGCAGGAAACTTGTTTTATAGTAATTTCTGTTGGCGGTGCCCCTGGAGAAGAGACAACAGGGTGCGTGTGACACTGGGGTGTGACACCAGCGTGTGACACCGGGGTGTGACACCAGCATTGGCCTCGGCTTCACCTCATGATGGAGCTGCCGGGGCCATCAGGTTGCCCAGGGCAGTTACTGCTGGCAGGAGACACTGTCCCTCCCCTCTCCATCCTCATGCTGGGGACAGGGAACAGGACACCTGATGCTGGGCAAGGTCCAGCTGTAGGACCAGGAGCTGGTGCACGGGCCTTGCCCACGTCATGAATATTTGCCTGTTTCGTGAGGGTTTTAAAAATAAAGGGGACACATAAATCCCATCAAAGAAAGGGGTCTTCCCATTCAATCCCGGGGAAAAAGCCCCTGCAGAATCCCTGTCTGAGATCCCTGTTGCCCCCTAATTTTACCATCTCTGTCCCAGACACTCTGCAAATCCTCCTCAGTGCTCAGAGAAGTGACCCTGCACTCGGTACTGACCCTGCAGAACTTGGAGGCAGATTTAAAAAGAGTTCCGAAATCTTCTGTTTATTTCTGTGAATTTTGGATCCAATTCCTCTAAATCAAAGATAAATAAAGTTTACAGTGAGACAGTACTTGGCAAGAACACAATTTCCAACCCTCCTCCTCAAAATCTCTACTTCCCACTCAGTTCATGCCTTTTTTCCCTACATATTTCAGCTGAAATCCAGGACCACAGCAGACGGTTCCCACTGACTTTTCCATGCCCCTTTTCCCGTGTCAGCACCTTGCTGATCTCCTGCTCCTTCCTGGGATGCTCTGACCAGGTACCATTTCCCTGAGGCTGCAGCAGCCACTGTGACATCCATAATTAAGCAAGTTTAAGAGCCAGATTCTGCTGACAGTCACAGAAGCAGGATGTTACATTCTTCTATAAGCAGACATGTAAATAAGAGACATATTCCATGGTCTCTATGTCATCTATCCATGGAAAACAACCCTCCTACGTGCTGCTCTTGCAGAGGCATCAGTGTGGGAGTCCCCGGAGCGCTGCCAGAGTGTGGCTATGCTCTGGGGGCACAAGGTGATGGTGCCACCATCACACACCACGTGGCTTCTTCCTGGGCAAAACCTGCACCCATGGCCACTCTGCCATTTGCTCATGGCACTTCCTAAGATTGGGATTATCAGGATTAAGCAAGGAGCCCTCACAACTGCCCTGCTGTGGTTGTTAAAACTCCCATTGTAATTACAGCATGGAATATTGTATGGAATCAGGAACTGATGTGTGACTTGCACAGTGCTTAGCCCCAAACTGACGCTTCCCCAACATGCTGCAGACCATCCTTGGCACAGGCTCAGCACCAACTCCTGGCAAATCCTGTGTCCACCAGAGCCTACAAACACTGGACATCCAAGCCTTGTAACACGAGGGTTACACACCACAGGGCAACAGCGATGGAGAAACCAAATGTTCTGCGCCTGTTGGAAGACAGAATCCTGCACCTGGTTGTTGTACACCTTTATTGAGCACAGCAAACACAGCCCAGCACCTCTTGCTGGGCACACAATCTCCAGGTACAAGAAATGGCATTTTTGTGGGTGCTCCTGTCTCAGAACAAAGCATCACAGCCCCCAGGAACACCCTCAGACCTCCCAGCGCTCCTTCAACAAACCATGAGCCCAATTAACAGTTACATTCTGCTTTGTCAAGGCATCTGGGGTGGTGCAGAGGGGAAGAGGCCAGCACAGCTCTGCTGGTGCTACCGGGCAGCCCCACCACGCTCACATTAACCGTGGGACCTGCCTCCAGGCTCATGTTTCCAGCTCTTCACTCAACTTCTCCTCTGCAGCACCTGAAGGAAGCAAAGCACGGCCCAGCTTGGATTTCACCCCCAGAGGTTTCTGTGGGGTGGAAGCCGAGCCAGCACCGGCATTGTGCGGGAACCTGCCAGCAAACATGGGCTGTGCGGGGTCAGCGTAAGGACAGAGCTTTGGAATTGTCTGCTTTAATCCTTAAACAAAACAAGTAAACAAGTTTTGTTAATGCCCCCATTGTTGTCTAAGCGGTTTCACACCTGTGGGACCCTCCTTGAGCCAGCCAGAAGAATGGAATGAGGAGTGTTTACCAGGACACCAGGCTCACACCAGCCCCCTTCCATCCCAGACAATCAACCCTCTGTCATTAATGGAGAAGTGGGAACACTTTGATGTGGCTTCTGTAAATGCATCTCGAGCACCCTGAGGTCTTTGAGGAGCCAGCAGAGACTACTTGGGGTTCCACAAGGCAGGGCACAAGGATCCTACCAGCTCCTAGGATGCACTGGAACAAGACTGAGGGTCTCCCCCGGGCAGTTAATCCATTAAAAGGAAAAACTGGCTCCATAACATATGGGACTGACAGGCAGCTTCCTCAGGAGCAGAGGGAATGATGATGGCAAGAAGTTATTTAGAGCAGCCAAAATGGAACTAAATCTAGAGAGTGCCAGGAAAACAGTATTAAAAAAAATAAAAATCAAAATCCAGGTAAAAGTGATGCCTACGGAGAAAACAGACACGTTTGCACCATCACACCATCCCTGTTCCTCAGGCAAACCCAACAGTCCTGGATCCAACCAGCTGACCATTGTGAAGCCCTACACCGCCTTGAGTGACTCCGACTCAGCAGGGTGATGCTTTGGCCAACATGTGCCTTCCAGCTTCAAAACCTTCCCCTGATACAGAACTCACTCTAAATCCCCCCCAACTTGTGTTCATGGATCATGATTTTGTGATTAACACGAGAAAGCACCTCTTCCCAGTTTGAACTGCTCGGGCTTTAACCAGTGGCTTTGTAGGACCACTGTCCTCAAGATCAAAAAGCCTCTGATAAAGTTTGATACGATCTATTTTCCACACCCTTACAGTGCCTGATCTGTTTTAAGACCGATGTTAACCTATGGCTGTGTGGCCTGGCATCTCTATCCTGTAAAATACAGCTAATGAGAAATTCCTAGGGGATTTTCCTTGGCTCAGATTTACACTCTTCTGCCACACTCATGTCAGGAGAGAATAAACAGAAACTCAACCCCCAAAGCAGCCAGGCAGGAGCAGGGACAGCTGGAGCTGCAGGAGATATCCAAGAGCTCCTTCTTCTGGGAACTCCAGGTTTCCCTGGAAATTCCCCTGTAAGAGACAAAACCGTCAGTGGGAGTGAAAAAAATCCTGTGGGAAGACAGACCTCTATGGGGACTTCTGCACCTGGTAAAACCAGGAGTGCCAAAACCCGGGATGCTGCTGCGGTGCCAGGCCCACACCCATGGAGGGAGGAGGGGGCATGAGGCAGCCCCGGCAGGGCTCTCACTCCTAGTTCCTTGGCCTTCATTTTAAAAAGCAGAACGTAATTCCACATCCAAGAATTTCTTCTACGTGACCTTCTGGGGAACACAGTAGTTTCATGCAAGAGAGAAGAAAACCCACAATTCACAGGAGGTTTTAACAGTAGGACCTGATGTATTGCTGCCCGTTTTGAGAGAATTCCAGATGACTAGCTGAGTTGAAGGTTTGGATTGGGAGGCAGTGTCATTGGCACAGCCCTGCCAAAGGGCAGCAGGCACCAGGATACCAGTTTGTTTAGCAGATCCCAAAGGCACAGACCAATGTGCTGGAGGAGCTGGAAAGATTCCTGCCCCAGCACAGGAAGCAAACCTGCATTGCCTGTGCTGCGAGGACAACTGCACAACACATGAAATCAGGGGAAGAGGGAAATATCCTCCTCTGTCCTGAGACAAAACCAACATTATCCACAAATCCCAAATGCGTAGCTTTTCCCTTTTCATTTCAGGAGAAGAGACCAGATTTATGTTTCCCCCCATCTGGTGCACATTCACAGTACGTAAGAAGGATTTTTCTTTCCAGTACATGTGTCAGATCAAGACCTCAGGGAGAAAGAAGAATCTGCATTTCCAGAAGCCACATGTCAGTTCCCATTCCTGGCTCTGCCACACACAGCACAAAAGCGCCAAAACCAACGAGGATTCAATGTGAGCTGTTCACAGGATATACATTCCAAAGGGACAAGTACAAATATTACAAAATGAACAGAATCACTTTTAAAATCCATATATTTGTTTAACCGTTAAAAACAGACACATACAGAAAGAGGTGGCCAAGCAAACAATTCCCTGCTGCTCCAGTTAGTGTTGCCTGCACACACTGGGAACCTTCCCACGGAACCAAAGCTCCGGACATCTTTCCTGGCAAGGGCTGGAGACAACTGGCAGATGATTGCTGACTGGGTGAAGGGCTGAGGCAGAGCCACAGGCCCAGGGCAGCTCTTTCACGGTGTCTGGCTTAACGAAAAGGCATTGAGAGAAAAAGGTTGTCTGGGGGTTACGTCAGAGAGCGAGAGAGAGAGAGAGTGTGCACAAGGGAGATCACACCAACATCAGGGAACACCGGGAAGTTCCTCTTTCCCTGCCACTGCAAGAGGAAAGTACGACAGGTCTGTGGGTCCTAGATTTAGGACAGAGTTTGGAATTAGGTTGGTCCCATGGATATCAACATCACTTGACAGACTCAGAGCTAAAAGGCAGGCAGGTAGGTTAAGGGCAGCAGAACTCCGCGTGTTGCACACACAGACTCTCTCTCACTCCCCTCTTTTCAGGCTGTCTGAGGTCCCATCAAGGCCAGCTCAGGAGCTTTTCCCATCCACCATGTAATAGCGATACATTAAACCTAAGACCAGCGCTCCGAAGATCGGGATTAGCCACGTCGACCAGAAACTAGGGGGAGAGAAAACGAAACAAACCAAAACATACACACCACATAAACCAGAAGAAAGCATCCAGTTAATAATTCATTCCTTGTTACACACCAGGGAACCCCTGGGAGCTATATCCCACAGGGTGACCCCCCAGCCATGGCCAGAGGCTGACCAGGTCCCACTGTTCCTGTGCACAGGCTCTGCAGCCCCCGCGAGAGGCCCAGGCGTGGCCTTGTGCCTTGGAAAACAGCAGCTGGATGGCTCAAGTTTCTAGCTTGGCACATACAAAGAGCAATTTGGGCTTTTTGTTGTTGGTTTGGGTTTTATTTTCCTTAAATAAGTCAGGCTGTAATTTGTGTTGTACAAACAGTGGAGCTGACTCAAGGATGGCTGTGCCACAATAAATCTGCCTCGCTCTGACACCAGGGGCCAAGGGCTCACCCTCAGCACCCTCCTGAGCAAAACTTTCTGCATCAGCTGCAAAAGACCTGTGCTGGTTTTAAGGATTTTCAACTCAATGGGTCTGGTCACAGTAAAATCCTCCAAAAAACCACACATCACTGGTTGTGTCGGCTCACAGCGACCACCCAAATAACCCCTGTAGTTACAGGAATGCCACAGCCCTGCAACACCAACACATGGGGCAGAGAATTCCAAACACCAGGATGCTGGTTCTGCCCAGCATGGAGCAGGGGACACATCCCACAAGGGAGCTGCACCCCCAGCAGCTGTTCCTTTGGCAACTTATTTTGGAGTATCTGCTTGCCAGAAGGATACTACAGTACATCCCCAGGGATTTTTCCTGCTCCTTGGAGTTAATATGCAGTTCTACAAACCCTCCAATTCTTACTCTTATTTTGAGGAGATACTATACCTTGTTTGGCCTGAGGATGTCATACTTGGTTTCTGGAGGAGGAAAGAGGGAGTTAGCAGGGAAAAAAAGAAATGTTAAACATGTGCTGAAAAGACAAGCCTGAACACGAGCTTACAAATACAGAGGAAAAATAACCCTGCCCTCCCAAACACCCTTTGTCACCGGTGTGGATGTTTTTGGGGATGTTTGCTGTTGTCTTCATCTCCACGTTCTTTCCATCAATCCAACTCCTCTCATTCAGTCACCAACTCCACATTGGAGATTCCACCCCTCCCAAAACAAGGCCTTGCTCATTACATCACAGTTTTGGGGGATTTTTGTGCTTCTCCCCTATTTATTTGTACATTACTGATGCTATTTCTTGCTGCCATCTTTAAATTACACTGGGACCTGCTTTTAAAGTAGATTTTGCCTGCTGGAGAGCTCTCAGCTGTGCATAATGTGCTACAATTACTTCTCAGAAGTGAAAAATACTTGAAAAAAACATTTAACTCAGATCTAAGGGAGCTACTGGGATCATCACTGACCTCTGTGCACAATTCTGGTGTGTGATTCTGTTTATGAATTGGAGTTGAACCAAACAATCAATTTTAAGGTGAATATGTGCATGATCACACAGCCCCATGTTATAACTAAGCCTTTACACAGCCGGAGTTATTCTTGATTTCCCTGCTGACAGTTCCCTTCTGGATTCCTGCTGCTCTGCAAGTGGCCCTGCTTGAAGCAACATCTCCTGAAAGCCTCGCTGAAGGCAGAGCTGAGCCCTGTCCAGGCCTCCCAACCCAGGCAGCTGTGAGGCACATGTTTACCTCCCAGCTGAGATTCTATTTATTGCCTTTTCCCTCTCCCCATCCCTTCCAAAGGCAGTTTTGCAATGCTGTGCCCTGTTCTAATCCAGGAGTACCTGAGTGTTAAGCAACACCACTGATCCCCAGGGCAGTTAACAGAGAATTCCTGTTTGCCAGCCGTGCCTGGCTCCTGGCTTGAAGGGAACAACAAGAGAACCAACAGTTTCGTGGTCAGGGCACAGCAAGAAATGCAAAAAATGGTCTGTGGCTCAAGGTGTGGAAACAACATCGCCGCTGCCAGCAGAGAAAGGGCACAAAAACCCACTTCCAATTTCACACTGAGGTGCCCGCTGAGCTTCAGAACAAAAACAAAGGTAGAATTTGCTTGGGAGATTTAGTCATGACTGTAGTTTGTGTAAACATAAAGCCACAGGCTCCACAGGGGAAAAAAGGGGCGACCCCCCCCCCCCCCCCAAAAGGCATGTGACACTAAATTAAAGCAGAAAACTGAAACACTGAGAGCTTACCTTGGAACCTTCGTTTTTACGATCCTGCTGTCAGGGGAAAAAAAAAGATAAAGATAAGCCCGGACTTCAAGGGGAAGCTGCAGCCTTTATGAAGGAATTGTTCTGTACACAGTCCTTAGCACCAGGTAATTGCCTGGGCTCAGTTTTCAAAGGAGGCCGTCCTTCAGTACCCAAAGGCAGGCAGGAAGGAGGTGTTTGTGCCCCTGAGATCTCTCACCTTCCTGAGCTCAGAATTACAAGGCAAAGGGGAGTTGTGGTCCCACCGGCTATGGAGGGAACCCAGGAGATCAGCTGAAGTGCCCCTGATTTAACTGAAGTGAGAAATCTGTTATGAATGGTGTAAGGGAAAGACTAATTTAGTTTTATTTCCCCCAAAGAAATTCTAGACTGACTAAATCCCTTAACTACTGACTTATTTCCCTAGAGTCACCCCTAACACCAGCTGGGCCTTACCGGGTGCACCTCCCCGATGTAGTATTGCTTGAGCATTTCCCTGGCATCCGTGGAATGCCCCACATCTTCAAAGCTTTCTGTGGCATCTCTGCCAGCCTGTTCCAGCAACACCTCTTCTCCACCTGGATGCTGGAAGAGAAGACTCTAGATGAGCCAAGGGCTGGATGCAGAAAGGCACCGTGAGTGTCAGCAGCCTTCCTCCCAGCCTGTTCTGTTCATCACGGACGCTGCAAACCAACACCATCAATTAAACCTGCCAAAGATTTAACTGCCCCAATGCCTCCTCAGGAATTCAGACACCAGTGGAGGAAAAGGATATTCTATTTCTTCGGGTCGTACAAAAATGACAGTGTTTGGCTGACGGCCTCTCTCTGCACACAGCTGAGCAATGAGGAATACAGAGAAGCAGAGGAGAAATCACAGCTCTGGTGCAGCCCCCAAAATAATGAACTTGATCCAGTGTGCAACCACCCAATAACATGGGGAGAGGAAATAATGAAGTATCACGAAAATAATACTGTTTGACATCATACACTGGTTTCAGAGATCCAGAATGACAACAGTCAAATCCACAGAGAGCTCCCCAGAGACACTCCACTGTGTGCATGGCAGCTGGTCACAGTTGACTCAGACCAAGCAGGACAAACTGACACAAACCTGGGTGCACTTCTGTTTCCTGGGATGGGTTGGGCTCTCCTCTAGCACTGTCAATGCCACAGTTCCAGAAACAGCCTGGTAATGGGGAGCACTAACCATAGACTCAGCAAAGGGACAATCCCTTTACAGCCTGAGTGTGAACAAACAGTTCTGTGTGAGCTACCAGCTAATCCAGTTACACCAACACAGGGGTCACACGTCCCAGGGCACGCACAGGGACTAACCCAGTCTTCCAGAGTATCAGGGAACAAGCCCCAAACTGGAGAAGAGATTATTTTTCAGATCAAAGGACCAACACACCTGTTTCTCTCTGTAACATCCTTCTCCTTCCCACAGATATAGAACAGTTGCCATTGCACCTCTTCCTCCAGCTCATCTGGTTTTGCTCCCAGAAGTATGGATATTCCCACCTGGCTATCCCACCTCATACCAAACACAGCGTGGACACAAACCAGCCCCGTTGTTTACTCTGGGGAGCTGCTGGAGCCAATCCTGCCATCCTCATATCAGAGCTCTTCATTTGGAATAAATCCCTTCACTGCCCCGGTATGTCAAAGAATCAACGTGGAGCCTTCTCGGGAGCCACAAAGGGCAAAGTCTGCAGTGGGGGGACACAGTTTATTAGCAGGCACACATCAGGTGGCCTTAGCTGGGAAACCAAGTGAGGCCCCACGGCTCATTCCCTGTGCCTGCCTGCAGCTCTTCCTGCCACTTCTCCCACACCAACCCTCCGTCTCGCTTGATCCCAGAGGAGTCAGATCAGGACTGCTGGATGTTGTCTGTGCACAGTGCTCAGAACAACTGTCTGATTTCCACCTAAGATCCACAGAAACCAGGGGATGAAAAGCTGCCCATTCATTTAAGCCTTTCAGGAGAACCCCTTAGGGATGCCTCACCAGAAATCTCGTCTTTCAGATGGGAAAATATCAAAACTGAATTTTAAGCAGACAAACTTCCTTTCCCAATCATCCACACTAAAAGGGCAGATAAAACTCTGCAGGAACAGAGAACATGAAGTAGATCTTGGCTTTCAGTAACATCCAGTCTATGCACAGACAAGAGACAAGAGGAAGGATAAAGTTCAAGAGAGGAGAACAGTAAAGTTCACTCCTCTTTACATCTTTGGCTCTGAAGTCTTTCTGTGCATGTGCTAAATCCACAGGTAAGAAAAACAATTATTTATTCATGCACCTCTGTCCTTTGCTGCAGTCTCCAAGCCTGAAAGAAAAAGACCTTCAAAGCACGTTGGCATCTCCTATTTCTCCCTCCAGACAGCATTGCTTCAACTACACAATTCCTACCTTGTCCTACCCCAGCAAATGTAAACCCAGACTATTTGTACAGGAAGTCATTGACTCTGCCACAAAACTTCCCAAAGCTACAGCTCCTGCAGGAAAACATGGAAACTGAGAGTGTTGCAAACTATGAAAGAAGGAAAAAAAAAAAGTACTTCCAGAGGAAACAATGGCTGGAAAATGTCAGTTTCTGGAAAGAAAGAGCCAAAAGCAAACCGGGAGAGTGAGAGCACACCCCAAACCTCCTGCACAAGGAGAGAGCCTGGAGTCATCTCTCCACACACTCCAAGGCCCTGTCTGGCTGGGAACTGCTGATACAGACCTGCTGCAGACACAAACGAGCTCAGCAGCAGCACTAAGCCTCAGGGCTAATTAGATCACTGTGTCAGGTAAGACACAAGATCACCAGGTTGAGGGAGGATGCAGCTTTTATTCCTCGTGCCCACTCTTCCTGACACTAGGATAAGCCAAGAAGAATATTTATTCCTGTGCAATAATAATGTGCCACCACCATACAAGCAAGAATCAAGGGCGAGCAGCCACCTGGACAAATGGTGTTTTTCAGCCACACATCCTTCATAGCTTGTTGAAAGGCACGGAACAGGTTTCCCAAAAAACACCTCTGCAAAGCTGGAACAAGTCAGCACGAGCAAACCCCTGGTGTTCTTCCTCCTCCTCCCTCAGAGTCCTGGCTTTGGATACACCAGAGAACGTGGGAGGAAAATGCAGAAAGACCAAGAAACGAGTTACAGAATCATTGGTTTGGGTTGGAAGGGACCTTAAAGCTCATCCCGTTCCACCCCCTGCCATGGGCAAGGACACTTTCTGCTAGACCAGGCTGCTCCAAGCCCCATCCAATGTTGGTTTCAATATTTTTTTTTCAATATTTTCAGATATAGCTGGGCCAGTAAGGGGATAAGAACCTAAAAACCTGCTGCCTCTTCGGTGTGAGAAGCCATCTGCCCCTTCCCTCCTCTCTCCATTCATTGCAATGATAACACTCACCTCCAGCTCTTCCCAGCACAGAGCCCACCTGAACTGTGCCTCCCCACCTGCCTGGAGAGAGAGAACTGTGGAACTGTGGAACTTCAGGAGCAAGCTGTCAGGAGCAGAGTATTTCCTTCTCTTGAGGAACATCATACCTGAGACCAATTGACTGATCTGAGTGAGAGGCATCACAGCCCAGGCTCCTTCCACTTGGAAACTGGAAATAGATTCCTGCTCACACTTATCATGGGGATCAGGAGCCGCAGCATGTGCTGAGACACACAGCTGGAGGCTGCTGTGTCTTGTGGTCTCAGATAACACACAGAGGGGTTTCCTGGAGAAGCATGGATCCCCAAACTCTTCTAGTCTTGTGTAAAAATGGAGATAAACCATGTCCCCTACCACAATTGAAAGTAAGCCTACTACAGATTGTGCACGAGTTAAAAGCCCAGATTTTAATATCAGTGTGGTGAAGGTGTAAGTGTGAGCACTACAGACCTCAGGGCACCTGGAGAGGCAGAGCTGCCTCCCTCCACCCCTCATTCACCCCTCACCCCCCTGAGCACCCAGCCTCTCCTTGTTTTTCTAGACCACTGCAACCAGGAGTAACAATGCATATCCTGGTAGTCCAAGTTACTCAGATTTAGGAGAAAACGTATCTCCACAAGGCTCTCTCAGATTTTAAATAATCCTATTTCATTTCAGGCACTCACAGGCTCTCTGAAGTACAGGAGGAGGTTGCATCTCTCAGAAACACGTGACATTTCAGTTGCCATCTCTGCATTTCTCACGTGCTTATAATTCAGTAAATTGTGCTATGTGATAAATGTCTTGATTGTTATTCCTACTACACAGTAATTAAAGTGAACTGGAAGTTTAAACTGGTCTACACTTCCAGCAGCACACAGATTTAGGGTTGGCTGACCTGCTGGACTTAAGCTTGCAAGAATCACAAAGCAAATTTTGATCCTTTAGCTGTGAGGCTTCTTCAGGATTGCACAATCCCCCCAGGTAACACACCAGTGGGCTCAGCAATCCTGGCCAAATAATCCGTGAGCAAAGGCCAGGACAGGCACCCATCAGACACTGCTGCAGTGAGCACACAGGGCCGAGGGGACACGTGACACCACACAGAGCTCTACAGCAGCAGCTGATCACAGAGCTGTAACTTCCAAACGACACAAACACTCCTGGTCCCCATCAGCTGCACATTGTTCCCAGCACTCCAGTGGTTAACAGATATAAAGAGGATTTTTGCCAATAAATTAGGCCTTGATCTGCGTTTGCAGTTCCCCTGTGCCAGTGAGGGGTGTGCACAGCCCAGCGTTGTGTCAGCCACGCTGGCACAGCAACAGTGCCCTTATTCTTCTCCCTTTCCCCCGTCCAAGTAGGTCCTTTCACATCAGAACACAAATGGGGTAAAGGGCCTGGAAAGGGCAAAGTGAAATATCATCTCAAGGTGAAACACCATCTCGAGGTAACACTCAGGGCACTCCTAAACCTGGTTTGCTGTGGGGGCTTAAGTGTTTTTCTGGGCCCATTTAAATTCCTGGGGTGTCCCAGGGAGCAGGTCCCAGGCTCCATTTTACACAGAAAACACTGAGGTGAAGACTGTGACCTCCTTGCAGCGTCCATGCTCTGAATCACAGCACAGAGCCCAGTGTAAGACAAGATATGCAGCGCCTTCAACTGCTGTCTCGACCTCCAGCTCATGCTGGCTCTTCCTAAACCAGCGTTTTGAAGTGAATTGCTTTTCCACGTTTCCAGGTCTTCCCCTGAATTTACCTAACCGTCGTGCACCCACAACCCCCTCCCACCAAACTGTCCTGCTTCCACCTGGCACATCCTATCCCACCAAACTGCCATGCCTGGAGAAAAGAAGGCTCAGGGGGGACCTTCTCACTCTTTCCAACTCCCTGACAGGAGGGTGGAGCCAGGTGGGGGTCGGGCTCTGCTCCCAGGGAACAAGGAACAGGGCAAGGGGAAATGCCCTCAAGCTGTGCCAGGGGAGGTGCAGGTTGGACATCAGGAGGAATTTCTTCAAGGGGGCTGCCCAGGGAGGTGGTGGAGTCCCCATCCCTGGAGGTGCCCGAGGAACGACTGGATGTGGCACTCAGTGCCAAAAGAACAAACGAGATTGTGTCCAACGTTATAAATAAATACTGAGAGCTGCACAGCAAGGCACAGACTCCAGGTGCCAGGTGATCCCTCCCTCCTGCCTGCTGCACCTCCACCCCTCAGGAGGCGGCTCTGTCACCACATGCTGTGACTCCACCACAGACAGGCTTCAACCACACATACCCAGAGGGAAATCAAGAGTTTAATCTAGACCAGCAGAACCAACAAGCTGGAACACGTGCATTTCAATGAAGTGTCTTCAGCTCAACCTTTGTACATTGCCCTGCAGATGCCACAAAGTGTTTGCTGTTACCTTAAGCTGTGATAAAAACCCTTTGAAATTTTGCTACTGTTTCTTTCCACTCTATTTCCAGCTCCCAGCACTCAGGATACCACTCTCAACCATCTCAAAAACAGAAGTCAACAGCATCAAAAATATTAGGAAAATATTCTTTAGGAATATTAAGATAATATTAGGAAAAAAATCTTCCCTATGAGGGTGATGAGGCCCTGGTACATGTTGCCCAGAGAAGCTGTGGCTGCCCCATCCCTGGAAGTGTCCAAGGCCAGGTTGGACAGGGTTTGGAGCACCCTGGGATAGTGGAAAGTGTCCCTGCCTGTGGGGGTGGGACCAGATGCGCTTTGAGGTCCCTCCCAACCCAAACCAGTCTGGGATTCTGTGATCAAGTCTACAACAAATTTTTGTTCCCATATCCAAAGGAACTGGAGATTTGGCAGAGGCTGCATTTATTCCAAATCCCTGGTGCGTGGTCCCCTCCGGGTAGTGGCTGCTGAATCACCATCCCCTTCTCCTTCCAGTTCTGGGGTGTCCCTACAGACTCCACACCCAAACTACTGATGTGCCCCGATCCTGTTCACCCCACAAGACGTGGAGTGGCTGGAGGGGGGTTGCATCTCCCCGTGAGGTGCTCCGACAGATTTCCTGAGAAACCCGGAATTGCCTCAGAGGAGCAGCAGCAAAACGCCAGCCCCCGGCCGGGCTCGGCCGCCGTGGCCCGCCCTCACCCCCGTGCCCGTGGGGGCTTGTGGCCCGTCCTGGACAGCGCAGGGACCCCACAGCCGGGGCCGGGCACTGCCTCGGGGACACCGGAACCCCCCGGGCGGGGCCCCCTTCCCTTGCACCCCCAGCCCGAGACCTCAGCCCCCCCTCCCGCACCCCCCGCAGCCCCAGCCCGCCCCCTTCCCTCTCGGCCCCCCTTGTCCCTCCCGCTCCCCTCAGCCCCCTCAGTCCCCCGAGGGGCCGGGAACCACCCCGCCCCGCGCGGGGCCTCACCTCCTCCAGGAACCGGGTGACATCGTAGACGCGCCCATGGATCACCAGCCAGGCCTCGCGGCTGGAGCTGCGCTTCCCCACCTCCTCCAGGGTGAACACGGGCCCGGGCCCGTCCCCTCCCGCCGCCGCGGCCTCCCCGCGCCGCCCGCCCTCCATGCTGCCCGGCGGCCCTGCGCGGAACGCGCGACCTGACCCGCGCCGGCCGCCGTAGCGATGGCGACTGCTCACGCTGTTCCATCCGCGCCCGGCGGCCAATGGGGAGCGAACGCTATGGGGGCGCTGCCGGCGCAGCCAATGGGAGCGCGCGACGGCGGGCGCAGGCCAATGGGGAGCGGCCGCGGCGAAGGGCGGGAAACGCCGCGCGAGCCGCGCCTCAGACGACGGGAGCGGTCACGGCGCTCCTGGACGGGACACTAAGCCCCGGATCCCCCGTACCGGCTTCGAGCCGCCCTGCCCCTCCCGTGCCGCCGGGAGCGCGGTGCTGTCGGCAGCCCGCCCGCAGCGGTACCTGCGGTCCGCCCCAGCCTCTGGTAACTCCCCCCTTCCGGCCTGGGGCGGGTGGAGGGAGCTCGGGATCCCTTGGGAAGCCTCTGATCCTGCCGGGGGCCGCCCGAGCCGCAGGTCCCTCCCGCAGCCGATCCTCGGACAGTCTCCGGGGCGGGGAGGCCGGGGCGGCTCTGCCCAAGGATCAGTTCAAGCCACCTGCAGCAGGTGCAGGGACACAGGCAGCGGCTGTTTGATCAGTGTATGTGATGTGTGCTGGCAGGAATTACCTGCCAGGGTCCCCTGGCAGAGCCGTAGCTCTCCTCTGATAGGGTTCGGATTCCCGAGCAGCTTTTCCACTGCTCCTTTTGTTTTGGTTCTTCCTGTGTGTATATAAAACAGATGTCATCTCACGAGTCTTTAAACTGAGCCAGTGGAGCAGCAGCACATCTACAGCTCCTGATTTTTACCAGTTTCTAAAGCAAAGTTCACATGCAGGTCTGATGTGAGGTGCTGAACAATTCTCCCTCCAACCACTTTGAACAGGCTCAGGGACCCGACTAACTTGTGAGCCTAGTGGTTTTCCTTTATGAACTGGCATTTGTGGAATTTATTTCCTTGCCCTTGCAGCACAGGTACAAGGCTGGGCAGTGGGTGTTTGTTTAACAACTGCTGAGGAGGCAGAAACGCTGAGTTGTCAATGCTAAACTCTGACCAGCACTGGCTAAAGGTGTGTGCAGGGAGAGTCTGATGGGCTCCCTGCTGGGCAGGCTGCTAAAATCCCTCTGGATTTTAAAGGGAGCTCAAGTGAAGTGCCTGTACCTGCTGCCACTGAGCTGGGATCTCTGTGAGAATGAGACATCCCTAATGCTGCAGTTCAGATGTGGCAGCTCCAGGATGTTTCCCTATCCATGCTGTGTGTCCACATCCTGTACAAAGACAGGGTGGCTGCCTGCAGGTCCAGGCTGTGTGTCACAAGCCTGCCAGGTCACTCTAGTTGGAGAGAAAGGTATTTTATATTTTTGGAGGGAAAGAAATGGCTCCAGTGGTGCCACAGCTTCTCTTGGCAAGCTGTGCCAGGGCCTCACCCCCCTGGGTGCACTAGCTGGTTTGCTCCTGCATCCTGGCTTTCCAGGCACAGCAGTTAATGATGGTGGTACCCAAGGAGCTCTCTATGGATTCACTGGGACCAGAACTCTGGCCCTGCTCTCCCTCCCCACCACCAGGCCCAGACACAGGTCCGAGATGTGCCGTGTCTGTGGAGAGCAAAACCGTGGGGGCAGGGGCTGCTGTCCTGCCTGGAGCTCCAGCACAGCGAGAGCAGAGCACGGTGACCAGGGCCCCATGGTTTTCCTGTCCTGTTTCCCACTGTAACTCATCCAGAAGGATGTGACAGGCACGAGACCGCAGCAACGTGCAGATCCTGTTCCCTGGAAAGTTTTCTTTCATCTGTAATCACTTAATCAAAGGCCATAAATCAGTGAGGGAAGGCTCAAATGCACAAGCATGGCTGCAATTTGTGCTTTCCTGCCCAGTGTTTTGTTTGGCATGTGAAACTCCAAAACTTTTCCTGAAAAAGTGATGATGACACTGTGGGAGGATTTGCAAAACTGAACAGTGAGGCCCCTTGCATTCCAGGTCCACTTCCATCATCCCTGCTTCCTTTTCTTTCATTGTAGAAGATTCAGGGAGCAAACCAGTGGGTTTATTTACTCTGGAATTCACCATTCCAGGCTGGTTTTCCACTCCTGGGTTCTGTTAACACACCATTGGCCCAGGCAGGCCTCTGTCACCTCCTCCTGCATCTTGTGACAGAGAAAGAGCAAACCCACTTTGCCCATGACAATTCCACATGGAAAACCATTTGACCCAAAGCACGGTGCTGTCACCTCCCCTCAGCCCAGGAGGGTGCTGTGGGTATTGCTCCCACATCCTTCTGAACACCCTCCACCACATTCTGAGTTCAGCTGGGACATGTCCTGCTCCAACTTCACTCCCCAGGGCAGCCACCCCACCCCAGGTGACCCTTCTGCCTCCCAGTAATTATTTTTACCTCCCTTTGTTTGCCAATAAAAATCCCTCCCAGTTTTACAGTTTTCCATCTGACACATGGATTTTTCCCTGTGTCCGTTTCCTCCTCCCCTGGCCAGGGCGGAGGGAAGGGAGGATCCCAGATCACCTCATGCCAGAGGAATTTTCACGTGCTTTTCCACCTCAGGTGAGAGCCCCCAGGACAGTGTCAGGGATATTCCTGGGGCCAAGGAGACACCCCAGAGTGGCAGAGAACTACCCTGTAATCCCAAGGACTTGCTTGCCAAAACCTTCGCCTGCAGGCACCGATTCTGCTTGGGAATCACTCAGTGGGATCACTGTGAAAATATAACTTCTGATTCATTACCCAAACTCTGAGAGACTGTGGGATGGTCTCTGCCCCAAAATCCTGCCCCAGGGACCTGGTTTGCTGTGCCAGGTGAGGGGAGTGGGATTGACAGGTGGCTGGAGCACAGGGAACAGGAATGTGAGGGAACATCCCTGCTGTTTGAAAGACCAGAATAAAGGGAAAACCCCAAATAAAAGTACAAAATAACAATTTCTGTATAGCACTTGGAGGGTTCTGCCACGTTTACCAATGAAGGTCTGGCTCAAGCTGTAACATCCCAGGTCAGGTGTGGTGCTCCCTGTCCCCTGCCCTGAGGTGCAGCCAGTGCAGTGCCTGTCCCCGTTCCTGGCGGGAATGCCGAGCAGCAGCTCCGTAGGGATGGCCCACCCTTCAGAACGCACCTGGCCCTGCTCCCCGTGTCCGTGCCACCAGGGTGGCACTGGCTGCTCTGGTGACACGAATTTAACACACCTGGGCCTGGCCAGGTGAGGCTCACTTGGGGGTCTCAGCACTTACAGGTGGGCACTTGCCTGCTGTCGATCCTGCTGGGTGGGCAGTGGGACATTCCTGAGCCCAAGGGACACGGCTGTGCCCCTTCCCGCAGTTCCCTTCCCGCCCACCAGAGGGCGCCCTGCCCTTCCCGGCGCGGCCGGCGCGGTGCACGCCGGGAGCTGTAGGCTGTGCTGGCGCGGAGTGCGCCGGGACCTGTAGGCTGTGCTGGTGGTCGCACGTCCGGTGCGTCATTTCCTGGCGGGATGGCGGCGCGGCGGGGACGGGCGGCACGGCGGGAGCAGTTCCCGGGCCCGCCCGGGATGGCGGCGCTGCGCGAGGAGACCGTGAACGGCTGGGTCCTGCAATTCTACTTCCACCGCGCCATGGAGGCCTATCGCTTCGGGCGCCACCGCGAATTCCGCCAGCTCCGCGATATCATGCAGGGTGCGGGGTGCGGGGCCGGCCCGGGCGGGGGGCGCGGGGCGGCCGGATCGCGCTGCACCGTCCTCATCTGCCTCTCGTCCTACAGCGCTGCTCGTGCGACCCCTGGACAAGGAGCCGGCGGTGGCCCAGATGCTGCGGATAATGCAGCTGCTGTCGCGGATCGAGGAGGGCGAGAACCTCGGTAGGTGCCCGGCCTTTCCCGCGAGCCCCGCTGCGTGCCCTGGGCTGTGTCCGTGCCCCTGCGGCTCCCGGAGCAGTGTCCCTGTGCAGGGCAGAGCTCGGGGCTGTGTCTATGCCCCTGCGCTGCCCTGAGCCTGTGGGGCTGTGGGGGCTCTCCCTGGGGATAAGGGGCGGCTGTTCGTGCCTGTGTCTCGCTGCTGGGGCCAAGAGCAGCATCCGTGGTGCTCCAGGGCTGGCCTGGTGTCCACGCACACCAGCGTGTTGACTCCTGCTCAGCTTTGGAGCTTCCAAAATGCTCTCATGGGTCAGTGCTGGGCACCTGGGAAGTTCTCAGGTGGTGCTTCTGGAGCTTTCCATGGCTTGGGGAATATCCCCCTTGAGGCAGGGGAAAATTGCTGTTCAGATACTGGGCAGTGCCTCATCTTCAGCCTCAGTAGCCTTGGAATCTGTAAACAGCCTGTGCAGGTGTAGAGCTCCCACCTGGGCAGGTGTATAACCAGCTCTCTGCAGGGAAGCACCATCAGCCCTCCCCAACCTCCTGGATGACAATTCTTGTAGATTGTACCTTCGACAAGGAGTCGGAGCTGACCCCGCTTGAGTCGGCCCTCGCCGTCCTGGAGCTCGTCCACAAGGAATTCTCCATGCCGGAGAAGACGATGGAGACTGTGCAGAAAATGGTTAAGGAAGCTGTAAGAACTTTTTCTTCCTCGAGAAATGCTTTGTGCAGCTTTTGCCTTGGAAAGGTCCTGTGTGGATGATGGTGGGAGCTTCCTTACATGTGGGATTCCCTCGTTAGCTGCAAACTCGTGTCCACAGTGATGTGTAAGTTAGCTCTGAGCTGTTTCCTATGCCCTGCTCCAAACTGTCCTTGTTTTCCTCTGCAGGCTGTTATTGTCTGCATCAAAAACAAAGAGTTTGATAAAGCTTCCAAAATTGTCAAGAGGCACATGGGGAAGGATCCCAAGAACCAGGTGAGTATGTGTTCGAATAAAGTGGGGGTTGCCTGATGTATCCTGGGTGGTGTTTGGGGGGATCTGATGTGCCCTGGGGTGAGGATGCCAAAATGGAAGCAGTCCTCCTGGAGTGATGGACCCTCAGTGTTGCACATTTAGGCTGTCACCTTGGAGCCCCCTCTGTGACTCATTTTTCCTCCATGGGTCTTCCAAGCATCCCCATTTATCCCTTGATGAGCCTCAAACTTGCATCTAGAGCTGGTTCTGGGGGCAGCAGGAGTTCCCATTCCTGTTTCTGCAGGCACTGGGGTGCTTGGGCACTGAAGGCAAGGAGAATTCCTGAAATAAGGTGGCTCTGCTGTTTCTTTTTCTGTTCCTCTGGCCTTTTCCCAGCCTCATTGCAGTGTAAATTGGTTGTGCCTGGAGAAAGGCAGGAAAGCAGGGAAGGCCCAGATCCTTGCTGTGATTGTCATTGTTCCCCTTGTCCCTGTGCAGTGTTCTTACTGGATTCTACGATTCCCTCCCCTAGAAAAAGAGGAACGAGTGGCTGGCTGTCATTCGGGAGAAGAATCTCTCTCATCCAAAGGTCAAAAACTTCTCCTACAAGGACTTCCAGCAGAACATGTTTGAGTTCCTGAAGATCTATGTGGACGACTCGGAGCCGCTGCTGCTGACAGTGCGTGTCCACCCCAGTCCCCTGGAGCTGAGGTGCCCAATTAGCAGAGAGTTAAATCCAGAATACTTTAAATTCAGTCCATCCCTCAAAGATTTATATGGTTGAACATGTTTTTCTATCCGTGAAATGCCTTTGTGAGGGGATAAAATGGGATCAGAGCACGAGGAATCACCTCTATAACAGTGCTGTGCTTTTTCTCTCTCCAAGGTAATGAAAAAGACTTTGAATTTGGAACACATTGATGAACCAAAATCCTTGTCGATGACTCCCAAGTCTGGAGATGGGCCAAAGGACCAGACAGCAACTCCAGAGGCCTCGGGAAGGGCAGAGGGTCCCACTGGAGCCCCAGAGCCTGCAGGAGCAGCAGAAGAGCCAGAGGGAGCTGCCAGCCCTGCAGAAAGGGCAGCACACCCCTCAGTGGCTCCAGAGGCCATGGAAGGAGGCAGTGGCCCTGCAGCAGCTCCAGAACCTATGGAAGTAGCCACTGACCCAGCAGCAACTCCTGATCATTTAACAGCAGAGCCTGATGTCCTGAAGGATACTCCAGAGCCTGTGAAAATAGCTAAAGAACCAGCGGCAGTAACTGCAGAACTCCCAGGAGTGTCCACCAGGGATGCAGAAAGGTGGGCAGGGGAGTCTGCCCCTGGACTGTGGATGAAGTGTGGCCATAGTTCTCTTCCATGGGATAATCCCCTGTGTCCAGGCAGCTCCTAACTCCCCAAATGCCAGCCAGGCCAACCCAAAGGTGTTGGTGCAGGACAGCGGATCCCAGGAAAAGTGTTGAGGTGGTTTGGTTGCTGTTGTGACCAGGGAGGGGGGCAGTGGCTGCCGAAGGTTTGCTCCCATGGAGCAGAGCTGGAATCCCTGTGGTTCAGCGCTTAGTTGGGAATAGGAGGGCAGCAATGGAGCATGGACATGTGTTCTTCAAACCTGCTTCCTGGGACACTGCACTGTTCAGGAGGCCGGACAGGCGGGTTGGGAATTCCTCTTCCTCGGAGTCCACAAGGCAGGTGTTGGGGGTCCCAGCGGAGGGAGAGGCCAGATTTCGGGGCAGCAGAGCTCCCGTGGTGGTTTCTCTACAACCTGCTCGGTTGTGTTTATTTTGTAGGCAGCCCCCCGGAGCTGTAACCTCGTGTGGGATTTCTGTTCTGAGAGAAGCTTTCAAGATCCTGTCGGACTCCCAGGACTCTGATGCACTCTTCACCAAACTGGACGAAACAGACTTTACCTTCCCCAAGCAACTGTCTCCTTCTGTATCCCACAGAACCAAGAGACAGAAAGAAGTGGAGAATCAAGATTCTGAGATCTCAGACCCTCCTGAAATACCCCATAAGAGCAAACGCTTGTTCACCATAAGCAAACTGGTAATGGAGACAGACAACCAGTCCAGCAAGTCGAGTGAGAGCCCCGACTCTTCCCAGGAGCCCGTGGTCTCTTCTGCCTCCAGACCCAGACCTGTTCAGAAATTGCATGACCAGCCAGTGACTACTGAGAGTGCCAAGTATGGAGCCCCTATCTTGTGGTATAGTCTGTTCTGCCCCCACTTTTGTCTTGCAGCTGATGTCAGTAGTGTTAGCATCAACTTCTTGCTCTTTAATCCAAAGTGACAGTGACCTTGTCCACCAGCACACGTGGAACTGGGCACAGCAAACTCTCTCTTGTCCTCACATTTGGCTTTAAAATTAATTATGGGTTAATGGAGAGGAGAAAACAATCCAGCTCCCACTGGCAGTGAGGTGCTAAAGGTAATCCTAGCAGGTGATTCCAGTGCAGGTGACATGCATTCCTCTGCACTTTTCCCAGCTTCAGCATAACTGCCTAGAGTTTGTAGGAGCATCCTGTGGAACAGGTTAAACTCTGCTTTCCACCTCTTGAGAAACACAATGTCCACAGGCTGGCTCTTTGTGCTGGGTGGCCCTGCACCTCTTCCCCAAAACCCTTCTCCTGAGCAGTAGCCAGAGTAAATCCTCATCTGCTTTCAGGTCCTTCCAGGGAAGGTGGAACAGCTCCCGTGGTGTGGAGGAAAAGGACAGTTGGAGTGAGGAGGATGAGCTCTTCTCAGATGCAGGTAAGAACAAAGTCCCCTGGCAGGGGTTACCTGGTGCTAATCCTGGCTTGGGGGTCACTCACAGGGGTCTTGCTACCAAGGGTGACTGAATTTTGAAACCAGAAATCCAGTAGAAAGGTTGGGAGAAAGGAACTGGGGTTTGTTGCCTGTCATGGGCTGCTCTGACTGCACAGCTCAGCAGTTAAGCCTGAGGCAGCCTTTCGAGATCTGTACCTCCCAAATTATGGGGTATGTAACCCTCTTCCTTGTTTTCCAGCATCAGTTGGGACAAACAACACCACAGTATTCAACTCCAAGAAACAGGTATGTAAAGCCTTAGGTGCTTCCAGCAGGGCCTGAAACAGGGCTGTGTCTGTACAGTCTCTGTGGTAAAACAGCCCTGTTTGGAAGTTGGCTGGAGCTGGGCACCAGCAATGTGCCTCAGGCACCTTTGCCTTGACAGCTCAGAGCCAGGTTTGCCAAATGCCCCTTGTGCTGGAGGGATTTAGAGCCTTGTTCAGGTGAGGGGGACATGTCTGGCAGCTGTTACCTGGAAAAAGGTCCCAAGGCTGGTGCCATGAGGAACTCTCCCCCTGAGCCGTAGGAAGGCAGCTGCTGGCTCTTGTGCTGCTGCACTATATCTGTAGTGCTGGAGTGTTGTGTGTGCAGCTGCCAGGACCTGTCTGCCTTCCCTGCCTGTCCTGGCACGGAAGGAACATGCCAGGAAGGAGCTGCAGCAGCTTCTCTTCTGTGCAGCTCTTCCCTGAACCTGCTCACCTGCTCTTTGTAGAAATGGACGATCCAGGAGAGCGAGTGGATCAAGCAAGGTGTGAAGAAGTTTGGAGAGGGGAGATGGAAGGCCATTTGCCAGAAGTACCCGTTCCAGAACCGCACAGCAGTGATGATCAAGGACCGCTGGCGGACCATGAAGAAACAGGGAATCCTCTGAAGCTGGGAGCCGTGGGACATTCCATGCAAAAACCTCGTTTTGTTTTTTGGAAGCTGGACCAGAGTGCCAGTACAGGGAGGCTGTCTCAATATGGGGAACTCCTCTGGCACCCCAAAACCAGGACTGCCAGGAACCCAGGAGCCTTGTTCTCCAGCTGGAGCTGCAAAGATCAGTCTGCTGCAGGTAGTAGAGGCTGTGCAGCCTCTCTGCATGTGCCTGGATGGAGATTTCCTTGTTCTCCTGACCACTGCAGCCTCTGTGGGATGAGTCCCAGCTGGATTGCTCTGCTCAGGTACTGTCAATCAGCAGGATTATCCCTGTCTGATCTCTGAATCACTTTTTCACCCATTTGCCATCACTAGGAGCAAGGCAGCACTGAGTCGCAGAGCTCCTGGGGGGAACAGGCATTTCTTTCTGCTTTGTAAATGACTAATTGTGAGGGGAAAATCCTCCCTCCCAGCTCTGAGACTTTAGAACATTATTTTGTGTTTCAGTACTTATAAATGTTGGTCGTTTCCATGTTAAAAGTTCCAGTTCTGGCTGACTTTGGCCATGTCTTCCTGGCACTTTTCCCAGTAATGTCCTTCTACCATGTGCAGTCTCTGTGAGCACATGAGCTCCGAGGGCGCTGCGTGTTCCTGCCTGCAGCTGCCAAAGCTGGAATCCATGTCCAAATAGTTACTTGTAAAATAAAGTCCCTTTCTTCTGGATACCAAGAGTTTTAAAAAATAAACTCCCTTTCTTTTTGGATATCAAGAGTTGTAAAAAATAAAGTCCCTTTCTTGTTGGATATCAGGAGTTTGTAAAAGAGTAAATTTGTATCTTGTGGGTGGAAATGCAGCAGTATGGGGCACAGACTGCCCTAGGAATGTGGGGCTCCTTTTCCCCTCTGGGAGTGTTGGGGCAGGAGCAGCACTGTACTGTAGGTGTAGGTGGTGAGAAACAGGAGTTTCTGGCTTAGATTTCTGTGGAGTAAGGGCAGGGGAGATAGAGGGGCATTTCCTAAACTTAGTTTTAGGATTCTCTGGCTATGTTCCAGCAGAGCCATGGCTGGGAGAACTCTGTCTGGGAACACCTGCTTCCCCCTCTGTCCTTCAGCCACAGGTGCTGCACAGAGTGTCCCTTGTTCCCCGGCTGTGGCCATGCATTTCCCTCTCTTTCTGCCTGTAAATCCTTTCCCTGGGGCTGGAGCAGCCCTGGGCAGCAGGAGCATGGGGACAGAGAGGCTCAATGTGGGCCAGTAATGGCCCATGTGAGGCAATGCCAGCTGGTTGTGCCCTATTGGAAGGAGCTGTGTCCCGTTATGCCCTTCTCCAGGCTGGGCCCTCGGCAGCAGAGGGTGTCCCAGAGCTCCTGCTCCACACCAGGATCACCTTGAGCCATGGAGCCTGTGCCGTGCTCCTCCTGGTGCTGCGGAGCAGTTAATGATTACCCCCCAGCCACCTCGTCCTCCTCTGCCCTGCCCGTCCTCCTCTGCCCTGCCCGGCAGGAGCGACGGAGCCCAGGGAGCAGGAGGATGCTGCTGCTGCTGCTGCTGCTGCTGCTCTTGGTGCTGCCAGGCCCCGCTGGCTGCCCCCGCACGGAGCCCTTGAGCGGGTCCAGCCCGGAGCCGCTGTTCCGTGGGGCCGATCGCTACGACTTCGCCGTCGTCATCCCCGGCGGCACCGTGGAGTGCTTCTGGCAGTTCTCACACCAGGGCGGCAACTTCTTCTTCAGCTACGAGGTGAGTGCTGGGAGACGTGTCCTGGAAAGCTGCTGACATAGGGAATGGCTGTGCTGGATCAGTGGCATGTAGCAGGTGCTGTGGCACACCACCCCTCAGGGCTGTGCCTTTTCTATGCAATATCATGGAACTGTTTGGGTGGGAAGGGACCTTAAAGCTCATCCCATTCCACCCCATGCCATGGGCAGTGACACCTTCCACTAGATCAGGTTGCTCCAAGCCCTGTCCAACCTGATCTTGGACACTTCCAAGGATAGGGCAGCCACAGCTTCTTTGGGCAGCCTTTGGCCTGCCAAGGCCTCACCATCCTCACAGGGAAGAATTTCTTCCCAATATCTAATCTAATCTCTATCCATCATCAATCCCATGCATTTTTTTGAATAGCTGGTTTAAAACCACGAAGTGGTGCTGGGAGCTCTGGACATGGTGCCTGAGCACCCCAAGCTCACTTGCAGAGAGCTGTGGGGTGTCCTGGCACTGTGGGGAGCTCTGCCCTTCGCTGTCTGGCTGGACACTGTGGCATAGCTGAAAGTCCCAGCACAGTGTGTCCCCATGCTCTGTCCCCTTCCTGCAGGGAAACTCCAGCCCTTTTATCTCCTGTGTTACACCGGGTTGGCTGAAGGAGAGCCGGGGCATGGCTGTGCCTGAAGCTGGCACTTTCCCATCGGCTCTGCACTTGGCAGAGCAGCCCCCCAGGAACACAACCTTGGGGCTCAGCACAGCTCCATCCCCAACACACCAGTGGCCCACAAATTCCCTTTGGGTGTTCTCTGCCTCCAGGTCCAGCGGGCAACGGGGATTGGCAACAGCAGGAACATCTTGGTCACGGCGAGTGACCCCAATGGCTTCCAGCTTGGAGCCTCCCAGGACGTGCGAGGGCAGATCAACTTCCTCACCAAGGACACAGGTTTCCCCCTGCCCTGGCCCCTGCAGCAGCTCCGAGCCTTCCTGAGTGCCGATTGCTCCCAGATGGGATGGATGAGGGTCGAGCACTGGGGATGTGTCTGCCTGGTGCCCTTCTACCCATGGACCAACAACCCTCATTTCTCTCTGCAGGTTTCTACGAGCTGTGCCTGGACAACCAGCAAAACCACTTTGGCTTCATGCAGGTGTATCTCAACTTTGGTGTCTACTACGACGATTTCAACATGGAACACAAGCAGCCTGTGGAGAAGAAGGAGCTGAATGACACGCTGGAGGCAATCAAGGTGAGGGTCAGGGTGGCCACGGGGTGTCCCAGCACAGGGGGGATGGGCACGTCCTGCCCAGGGGACCGAGAAGGGCGTTTGCTCTGGCTGAGCTGCTGCTGAATGCAGCACTGAGCCCAGCAGGCAGCTCCAAGCACAGCTCTGCCCCTCCTGCAGATCAGCATCCAGAGGCTGCAGATCCACACCTTCCACATGTGGCGTTTCTACAACTTTGCCCGGATGCGGAAAGGGGCTGACTCCTTCCTTCTGGAGTCCAACTACAACTACGTCAACTGGTGGTCGATGGCCCAGAGCTGTGTCATCATCCTCTCCGGGGTGCTGCAACTCTACTTCCTCAAGCGCCTCTTCCATGCACAAACCTCTGGCAGCCAGAAGTGCTAGAACAGGGCAGGGCTGTGGCTGCCAGTGCCTGGTGACCCTGCTGTGGAGTGGGAGGAAAGGCCAGATCCTGCTTCCAGGAAGAGCTCCACTCCTGCCTCCAGCTCTACCCCCGAAATCATCCCCAGAGAAGCCAAGCACCACACTGTCACCTGAACTTTGTGTGGCAGAAGTGTTTGTCACATCCCTGCCCATCATTAGTGTCCCACTGGGCCTTTTCTACCAGACTCCCAATAAAGGAACCTCTGGCACATTTTGGGAAACGATCACTGTTGCTGCTGTCCAGCTTCTGTGAGCCCAGGGGCAGTGGCCTGCCCATCTCCCCCTCCCTGAACCTCAGCCCAGGGCTGTAAGTTTCCTCCTGAGATTCCCCCTGGCCTCATCCATCCCCCAAACATGTTGGTTCCCCTCTCTGGAGTTGCACCCCAGTGCACTGTGCCTGCCCCAGGAGAACAGAGAACCGCAGGAGGGGCAAAGGCTGAACCCTCTGAGGCTCCGCACCAGACAACAGGCACTAGGAAAAGGAAGAGGCTTTATGTGACAAGGCTGGTGCAGAGGCACCTTCCCCCATGCTGGCAGCAGCCCCCCCCAGGGCTGTGGGGCTGTGTACTGGCAGCTCCCTCCCTCTCCATCCCATTTGGGGTGGGCTCCCTGTGGCTCCCCACATCCACAGTCCAGGACAAGGTCCATTCTGCTCAGGAACACTTGCAGGGCATGCAGGTCCCTTCAGGTCCCTGGAATCCCTTAGGTCAGCGTGTCCTCATTCCGCACATACTCTCCGACATCGGCTTGGTGGAACACCACGATGGCCAAGGGATCCACCTTCCGACACTCCTGCGTGGACTTGGCAGCCACCCCAAAGCCCTGGTGGGATGAAGGGGGGGTGAGAGGGAGTTCTCCCACCCTGTACCCACCCCACAGCTGTGGCAGGCCCCGGGCACTCACCAGCGGGACGTCAGCCATGGAATACACCACCACGCCCTGGTACTGCGCTGTGTTCTCCGTGATGCGGCCCAGCCCCGACTTCAGCACGTGGTTCCCATAGAGGAAGGACTGCTCCGAGCCAGGCTTCACCCACACCTTGAACTGTAAGAGAGGGCAGAGTGGTGAGGGGTTGGGGGCTGCTGGGGGGTGCTGGCACAGGCTGGGGGTGGCTGGGGGAGCTGTGTCCCACCTTGGCGTAGGGTGCAAGGAAGTCCAGGGCCGTGACACTGAGCCGGAATTTCTGGGACTTGGTGAACTTCCCGAAGCAGGTGCCCGGGGCTACCAGGCTGTCCCGGGGGATGCTGGCCGCCAGCTTCAGCAACTTCTCACTGCGGGAGCAGGGCAGTGCTGGGGGGCTGCGGGGCCGCCGCCCCGCGCAGGCTGCCCCAGAGCCCCCCTCGCCCCCGGGGCTCACCTGAGGTAGTACACGCGGTCCCGGTGCAGGCGAAAGCAGTAGGTGCCATCGGGCCGGTCCACCAGCAGCTGGATGTTCTCACCGATGCTGCGGGGACGGACCCCATGAGCATGGCCCGACCCCGGCCCCTTCTGCCACGGCCTCTCCGGTCCCCGGTGCCCGTTCCCTCCTCGTGCCCGGCCCCCCCAGGTTCCAGGCCTCCCGGTCCCCAGGCCAGTGCAGATCCCGCCCCTCCCATCCCCTCGCCGGTCCCCTGTACCCATCCCACCCGATCCCCATCCCCTTTCGGTGCCTGATCCCGCCCGATCCCCGGTGCCCATCCCCTCCTCGGTCCCCGCCGGTGTCCATCCCGTCCCCGAGCCCGATCACGGGCCCAGCCCTCCCGGTCCCCGGGTCCAGCCAACCCATCCCTCCCGGTCCCCGTGCCGCTCCCGGTCCCAGCGGCCCATCCCTCCCAGTCCCTCCCCGGTCCATTCCTCCCGGTGTCCCGGCCCCTCACTATTTCCCGAGCTTCTCGAACACCGCTCGCGTCTCCGCCTCCGTGAGCGGCCGCATCTCCCGCCGGGCGCACGCGGGGCCGCGGGGCCGGAAGGGCCGTGCCCGGAACCGGCGGTGACGCGGCGGGGCCGGCGGCGATGGCGGCGGCGGCGGAGGAGGCGCGGCTGCTGGCCTGGCTGCGCGGCCCGGCCGCGGGGCCCGCCGGCCCCGAACTCGCCGCCTACGTGTCGGAGCTGGCGGCGCTGGGGCTGGCGGAGCTGGGCCGGGAGCCGGCGCGGCTCGCGGCGGAGCGGGAGCGAGTCGGGGCCGAGACGCGCCGCCTCGCCTTCGAGCACTACCGCGCCTTCATCCGCTCCGCGGAGTGCACCGGCCGCGCCGGCCGCGGCTTCGGCGGCATCGAGAGCCGCCTCGGCAGCCTGCTGGAGCGGCTGCCCGCGCTGCAGGACGCCTGCCGGTGCGGGACGGGCATCGGGGGGGACGGGGGGACCGCGGCGGGGAAGGCGCGGGTGGAAACGGGGACGGGAGGGAGCAGGGATGGGATGAGGCTGGGGCAGGGTCTGCGGGAGCAGGAGCGGCCCTGGGCAGGGGAGGGTGGGCTGGGGGCTGCGAGGGGTCCCGTGCTGAGCTCAGTAAGGGCCGGGACTGGGCTGGGCCGGAGGCGGTGCTGGGGAGCTCCTGGGCAGCTCTGGGAGCAGCCGGTGTGGGTGGGAGAGTCCCGAGGTCCACCCGGTGCAGGGAGGACCCTCCTGCTGATGCCGTGTCAACCCCCAGGACCTTCATGCGCGATGCTGAGGCGATCGCCTGCAGCCGGCGGATGAACAGCCTGACCCTGAACCGGCACACGGAGATCCTGGAGATCCTGGAGATCCCGCAGCTCATGGACACCTGTGTCCGCAATGGCTACTACGAGGAGGCACTGGAGCTTGCAGCCTACGTGCGCCGGCTGGAGAGGAAGCACAGCAGCATCCCCGTGATCCAGGTAAGCCCCAGTCTGACCTGCCCCATAATCCAGGTGAGCCCTGTGCTGTCTCTGCCCCAAGGTTCACGTGAGCCCTACTCTGCCCTACACCAGTGCCCCCTGAGTGCTCTCTCCCTCTGCAGGGCATCGTGGAGGAGGTGCGCCAGTCTGCCCAGCTGATGCTGAACCAGCTGATCCAGCAGCTCCGCACCAACATCCCGCTGCCAGCCTGCCTGCGCGTCATCGGCTTCCTGCGGCGCATGGATGTGCTCACCGAGGCTGAGCTGCGTGTCAAGTTCCTGCAGGCGCGTGACACGTGGCTGCGCTCCATCCAGGCCTCCATCCCCGACCACGACCCCTACGTGCACATCACCAAGACCATCGAGGCCTGCCGGGTGCACCTCTTCGACATCATCACCCAGTACCGCGCCATCTTCTCGGATGAGGAGCCGTTGGTGCCGGCCGAGGGCACGGTGCCTGCCGAGGGGGCCATCTTCCACGGCTGGGTGCTCCAGAAGGTCTCTGAGTTCCTGCAGACACTGGAGCGCGACCTGGACCGTGGGGTGGGCAGCCGGCTGGACTCGCTGCTGGGGCAGTGCATGTACTTTGGGCTGTCCTTCAGCAGAGTGGGCGCAGATTTCCGCGGGCAGCTGGCCCCCCTCTTCCAGCGCGTGGCTGCAGATACCTTTAGGAAGGCAGTGGAGGAGGCGGTGGAGAAATTCCGAGAGGAGATGAATTCCTACACACTGATCTCAGCGCCAGCTGTGCTGGGGGGCGGCGCGGCAGTGCTGGTGCCCACGGCCCAGCCTGGGACGCTGCAGCCCCCCATGGTGCTGCTGGACTTCCCTCCCCTTGCCTGCTTCCTCAACGGCCTCCTCGTTGCCTTCAACGACCTGCGGCTCTGCTGCCCCATCGCCCTGGCACAGGATGTCACTGCCTGCCTGGACAGTGCCCTTGGGGAGGTGAGTCTGGGGGATGGTGCTGGGACTTGTGCTGGGAGAACACGGGATGCGTTTGTCCTTGCCTGAGTGGGTTGGAAAAGCCTCTGAGATCATCGAATCCAACCATTCCCCCAGCACTGCCAAGGCCACCACTAACCCATGTCCCCAGGTGCCACATCCACATGGCTTTTAAAACCCCCCTAGAGCCAGCACAGGGGACAGGCACTGCGCTGGTCCTGCCACACTGTGGCTGGTACAATCCAGGTGCCATTGTCCTTCTTGCCCACCTGGGCTCATGTTCAGCCACTGTCACTCCCAGGTGCCACCTTTGCCTCTCTCCCCAGGTGACCAAAACCATCCTGGCCTTCCACCGTGCGGAGGAGGCGGCTTTCAGTGGGCGGGAGCAGGAGCTCTTTGCCCAGTTCTGCACGGCCTTCCTGGAGGACCTGCTGCCTTACCTGAACCGCTGCCTCCAAGTGCTTTTCCCTCCATCACAGATCGCACAGGCACTGGGTGAGATCCTGGGCTTTGGTTTTCATTATGGGGTGGTAGCTCTGCTCCCATCCATGGTTTTCCCCTGCAACATTCAGTGGGCCCTGCCCTGCTGCTGCTCCTCTATAGGGGTCCCGTTGCCTGCAGCCCCCCCTGACCCCACTCTCCCCTCTCCCAGGCATCCCCCCCACCCAGCTGCAGCGTTTCGGCCGCCTGGGCCGTATCGACGTGGCCGCACTCAGGGAGCCGCTGGCTTTCCTGCTTCCACCGGCACCAGGCGAGGAGGAGCCAGCCCAGGAGACCACCCTGTGCCCGGAAGGGGAAATCGCGGCAGTGCCCACCGAGCCCCCGGAGAGCCCCCCCGAAGGGGCTGTGCTGCCAGGTGACCCGGTGGCCACGGGGTAGCCGGGAAGCGGCGCGGCCGGGCCGTGTCTCCCTGTGGCAGTGACCAGTCCCCCAGCCCAGCCTAGCCCAGCCTGTCCCCTGCCCGCGGCACCCCCACGCACGGGGCACACCCCACACCCACGCACCGAGCACACCCTCCCTGTTTCCTGTTTGCACCGGGGACGCCAGGGGGCGCTGTCCCGCCGCCGGTGCGCGCGCACCCGGTACTCGATGGCGGCGGCGCTGGGACGGGCGGTGGGACGGGCCCGCCCGGCCCTCCCGGTTCCCCCGTGCCGCGGGTGCGGGGACGGGGACGCGGCGGGCTGGGCCCGGCGGGAGCGCTCGTACTGGCGGGCGCTGCGGCGGCGGGTGCTGGGCCCGCCCGTGCCGCCCTTCGCCGCGCCGGTGCAGGTGGGAGCCCCGGTGCTGCGCGGCGCCGCCGCCGCCGTGGCCCCGGAGCAGCTGGGCGGCCCCGAGCTGCGGCGGCTGGCGGCGGCGCTGGCGGCGGGGCTGCGGGGCCGGCCGTGCCTGGGGCTGAGCGCCCCGCAGCTCGGGGTGCCGCTGCGGGTGTTCGCCGCCGAGCTGCCGCCCGACCGCTGCGCGCAGTACCCGGCGGCGCTGCGCCGCGCACACCGCATCGAGCCCTTCCCGCTCCGCCTGCTCGTCAACCCCGCGCTCCGTGTCCTCGACACCCGCCTCGTCACCGCCCCCGAGGGCTGCGCCAGCATCCACGGCTTCTCCGCCTACGTCCCGCGGCACTGGGCCGTCCACGTCTCCGGTACGGACCGACCCTCCCTGCACCGGGGTACTGCCCTGCCCTGTCCCGGGTGGGACCCCGCATCTGCCACTTCCACCCACCACAGGCCCCCATTCTGTCACATGTCCCCCCACACTCTCACGGGTCTCCCTTTGTTCCATGGATCCCCCTTGGGGATATACCCTACTCTCACATGGTCCCCCCATTCCCACACAATCTCCCCATTCTCTCATGGGTCCCTCCAATTTCACACAAGTCCCCTACTCTCACACGAGTTCCCCTTTTTGGCCCCCCAATCACACCCCCCCCAGTCCCTCCAGCTCCCCAACAAGTTCCCTGGCAGCAGGTGTGGACGAGCTCGGGGTGCCGGTGAGCTGGGAGGCCATGGGCTGGGCTGCCCGCATCATACAGCACGAGATGGACCACCTGGACGGGATCCTCTACATTGACCGCATGGACCCCCGCACCTTCACCAACGTGGGCTGGATGGAACTCATGGACTGACCCTACTGTGCCCACCCCCAGCTGCCCCCTGTGTGCCCGGGGCCCCTCTGTGTAGTGGGCCCTCTCTAACCCTGGAGAAAGAACCAGCACGGAGCCACAGACCAGGGGCTCCCACTCAGGTTTATTGCAGCCAATACAGACCTGTGGCCTCATTGTGGCTCTGGCCCTTCCTGCCCACCAGCACCCTAGGCTCATGGTGGGGGGCAAGTGGGGGGTCCAGCCCATGCTCCCCTGGGCACTGGAAATCACTTCATGGGTCTAGGAACAGCCTGCTGCCATGGCTGTGCTGGGGAAAGGTGAAGGAATCTCTCCCTCTGGGGCTTCTTTGGGGCACATGGGCACAGCATGGGTGGGGCTAGGGGGTCAGTGGGGCTGAGGGGAGCCCTTGGGGACACGGGTGGCTGGCTCGGTGTTATTGGCTGGTGGGCTGCTCCAAACAGCCCCTGCTGTAGGCACAAATCCCTGTCTAGGATGGCTGGAGCATGGGGAGCCCCACACACCCCTGGGGACAGGCAGAGACCTTGGCCCTGGGGCAGTGCATTTTGGGTGTGGGGGGCTGGGCTGGGCCCCCCGGTGTGGGCAGAGCCTTGGGGAGCATCTGGGTGCTGGCTGAAGCTTTTGGATTGTTTTTATTTTCATATAAACGAGACGAAACCCAAAGCAGCATTAATTTAAAAAATAAAAAAGAGCAAGAAGAAGAGTGGAGCGCAGCCAGAGGGGCACCCAGCTGCCCAGGCCATGCTCAGACCCCCACCCCGTAGTGTGAGCCCCCCGGGCTGTGTCCCTGCGCCCACTGGGTGCTGCAGTGCGATGGGAGGGAGTGAGCGAAGATGAGTCGGTTTGGCACGCCCGGGGAGGGGGGGCAGAGCAGGACCCATGGCCGCCCCAACCCCACACCCCCCCATGCCCCCCTCAACCTTCCTGTCCAAAGTCCTCTGTGAATTTCTTCACCTTGAGGAGATCCTCGGCGTTGACGGTGGGGCGGGTGGTGGCCAGCGAGCGCAGCATGTCCGACTGCAACACAGGTAGGGGGGCACACAGGTCAGACCAGGGGCACGGGTAGGGACTCCCCCGCCATGGCAGTGGGGCAGCTCTGCCCATGCTGGCACCTTTGCCTCATGGCAGCAGCACTGGCTCTGCAGGTGGGAGCTGCCTGGAGGACCCAAGGCCCTTTCCTGGTACCCAGCTCTCCTTGGGGAGCTCAGCACCACAAGGGGGTAGACTGGGGGGCTGTGCCCACTGCCAGAAGCCACAGCACTGCCTAGCCCTTGTCCTGGAGGAGGAACAGGGAACTGGTTGGGCCTGAGCCACAGCACTGTTGTGCCAGGCTGGGCAGGTGCCCAGCCCTGCATCCCAGAGCTGACACTCACCATGCAGACAATGGGCTCCATCAGCTTGTCACTGGGCACCTCCATCCAGGTCATCTCGGTGGCCCCAGGGTCACCGGGCGAGCACGGCGTCAGGAGATCATCCACGATGACGCCGGGGGTGGTGCGGGAGGGGCCGCGGACCTGCGCAGAGCCACAGGCAGTTGGGACAGTGCTCAGGGCAGGACAGCAGCCGCAGGGCCCACCCCACCCTGGGGACCCCCCCGGAGCAGAGCAGCCCTGTTCACCTTCTTGAAGTGCGTGGCCGACTGCACCTTGCGCACGGGCTGCATGAGGGCGTCCCGCACGATGATGCTGATGTCGGCCCCCGAGTAGCCATCGGTCTTGCGGGCGAGCTCCAGGATGTCGGCGTCCTTCAGGGAGTGCGGGGTGTTGCCCAGGTGCAGCCGGAACATCTGGGCCCGCGCTGCCTCCTCGGGCAGTGGGATGTAGATTCGCTTCTCAAACCTGGGGGGGGGGGGGGTGAGCCCCACTGTGAGCCCGTGCCACCCCTGCCAGGAGCTCAGGGGCTGGGAGCTGCATGTCCTCCTCACCTTCTCCTGATGGCTGAGTCCAGCACCCAGGGGATGTTGGTGGCACCCAGCACCAGGATCCCGTCGCTGCTGTTCCCCACACCTGCAGGCAGATGACTCAGACTAATCCCCAAGGGTTCTCTGAATCCCCAGCTTCTAGTAGCCCCATCTTGCTACCCCCACCACCCTCCCGGGACCCCCATCCCGGGACTCCACCCACCCTGCATCTGCACCAGGAACTCGGTCTTGATGCGCCGGGCTGCCTCGCTCTCGTTCTCGTTGCGGGAGCCACACAGCGAGTCCACCTCATCGATGAAGATGATAGAGGGCTTGTGCTGCCTTGCCAGCTCAAACAGGTTCTTCACCAGCCTGGGAACAAAGCAGGGGATGGGTCCCCACTCAGGAACCCTCCCCAGCGTCCAGCACCCATGGCAGCCCCAGGGTGAGGAGCCCCATGTTCCTCCTGCCCCAAAAACCCTGCACTGGCAGTGAGGCACAGCCCCTCAAGGGGCTCTGCTCTCCCCTGGGAACCTGCTCAGGATTAAAAGTAAGTATAAATATAGGATATTAGAAATTAATTGTGTAGAGCAAAGTTTAATTGTAACTTGGTCACGGCTTGGCAGGGGTGGCCCCTGCCCAATGTTTAGTGTAGGTGAACTGTACATAGATGGCTGAGGAGGGGAGGAAACAGACAGATGGGAAACTTTCAGATATGGCTGAGACCCTGGAGGGCCCCAAGACTGCCCCAAGCTAGAGGATGAGAATGGAGAAAGAGTCCAATGATGTCTTAGAAGACCCCAGCCCACAAATCGCTGTTGGACTGAGAGGTGTGTGAAGATGGGGGGCACAGGCTGTGAGGGGATAGAGACCCCTCAAATAGGACTGCTTTGTTCGGAGTTTGCCTCTGGAGGAACCAGCTCCCAACACTTCTTAAACAGCCCTGTTACTGGGGTTCACTGATGCTGATGGTTCCTGCCCCAGCCCAGACCAGCCTGGAGCCAGCCTCAGCCCCACGTCCCTGCTGCCAACTTACTTCTCGCTCTCCCCCAGCCACTTAGACATCAGGTCAGAGGATGACACGGAGAAGAAGGTGGAGTTGTTGGCCTCGGTGGCCACAGCCTTGGCCAGGTAGGACTTGCCAGTGCCGGGCGGCCCAAAGAGGAGGATCCCGCGCCAGGGCGTGCGCTTCCCTGCAGCAGAGCCTGGCCTCAGGACACCCCATCCCTGCACCTGGATCCACACTGGGATCACCCAGGGGGGGAAGTGTCAGGTCCTGCATGGCCCCTCCCCACTGCCACAGCCTCACCTGTGAACAGGTGTGGGAACTTGATGGGCAGGATCACAGCCTCCTTCAGGGCTTCCTTGGCTCCCTCCAGTCCGGCCACGTCACTCCACCGCACATTGGGCTTCTCCATCATGATGGCACCTGTGAGGGGGCAGCTCTGCTCACACAGGCACCCAGAGCTGGCAGAGCCAGAGGCCCCACCCCTCCCCACACCTCCCCTGGGCACACCAACCGATTTGGGGGTGGCCAGACTGCAGCAACACACCCCTGGAACACAGTCCCACACCTGCTCCCCTTCCCACAGCCACCTCTGTGGTGGCCATCAGGGATTCCCTCTCAACCCCAGCAGGTCGAGCCCAGTGTGGCCCCTCACCCATCAGCTGCTCCTGAAGCTTCTTCTTCTCAGGGTTCTCGCCCTCGCTGTCACTGTCACTCCTGGGGACAAGGGACAAGGATCAGGAGTGGGACAGGCCCTGGTGTGGCAGCAGGGCCCTGCCAGCTCCGTGGCCGTGCAGGGGGTCCCTCACCCCCCAGCCCCTCACGCACCCCTTGTTGTCATTCTGGGCCTCCTTGACCGGTCTCTTTCCGTGCCTGTCCTTGCTGCGAAGGTACTCCTTCAGCTTCTCTGCCCGGTCCAGGTACTGCACACACTTAGCTCGGATGCTCTCCTTGGCCTTGTCACTGTGAGCCTCATCTGCAGGGACCCCCAGGCGTCACCGTGAGCCCCCGGAGCCCCTCGAGCACCGGAGCCCCCCGCCCCCGCGGCCGGTCTCACATTTGATAGCGTGTAGGAAGTACTCCACGGCGTGCTGGTACAGCCGCAGCGCCTCCTCGTAGTTCTTGGCCTTGTCCTCCTCGGTGGCTTTGGTGACCAGGTCGATGGCTTTCTGCGGGGGAGCAGCGCCGTGAGCACCGGGGGCGGGCCGGGGAGCCCCTCCCCACCGCCAGCACCGGGCCGGGCCCGCCCGCACCCGGGCCCTTCCGAAGCGCCCCGCACCCTTCTCGCCGCGCCGGCACCGGCTCTCGGCAGGACGAGGCAGCTCCGGCAGGGCCCAGGACCGGGGCCGGGTGAGGCCTATCCCCGGCCAGCACGGCGCCGGGCCCGCTGCGGCCCGTCAGCCGCGGCGTGCAGAGGCCCGGCGCGGGGGCGCGCGGGGGCGGCGCGGGCGGAGTCCCGTGGCCGGTCGGTACCTGCAGGGTGGACGTTGTCATCGCATCGCCCGGTGCGGCCGCTCCGGCGGCTCCGGAACGGCGGCGGCGGCGGCTGCACCGACTGCGCCTGCGCCCCCTGCCGGCCCCGCCCTGCCCCGCGCCCTCTGCCGGCCCCGCCCGGCACTGCGCCCTCCGCCGGCCCCGCCCATCACGGGGCGTGGTGCCGCATAGCCCCGCCTACCTAACATGTGATACACCCCTGTGGGGGGCGTGGTCTCGTGCAGGCCCGCCCACCGAGCACCCGCGTGCGCGCGCATCCCCCCTCATAACGGGTGTAGGGGTGTGTTGGGGGGTTGTGCGCGTTTGTTCTTGCGCCTTCATGTGTGCATGTGTATGTGTTCACGTGTGTCTGGGTTCACGTGTGCGCATGCATGTTCGTGTGTGTGTGCACCCACAGACACCCCCCAAAGCTTTGTGCGTGTGTGTGTACTCACAGACACGCACGCATACAAACACACACAGACACCTGGACATTCTCACACACCCTCCCCATGTATGGGCACCCACAGACGCACCCACAAACACCCCCATCCCAAACTCTCAGAGTGCGTGTGGACATGTTCACACTCATGTACACACCCCTACACATAGACTCTGTGTGTGTTCGTGTGTGTGTGTGTACATACCCACCATGCAGTTCCACCCATCTAACCCCCCTCTGTGTCCCCCATGTGCACACTCCCACACTGCGCCCAGGTGTATAGGATAGACCTGCACACACACACACAAACACAGACACATCTCCACACCCACACTGTGCACACACAGTGTGTATATACCTACACAGACACCCCTACACCCCACCCCAAACACCTGCTCGTACCTGTGCTACTGTTGATCCCACCTCTCCCAGGGCTGAACTGGCCCCACTGCCCCAGCTTCTCCTGCTGAAAGAGTCACCCCAGTCACCCCCAGAAATCCCAAAGAGCCCCCACCCCAGCATGCCCAGAGATCCCCCCCATCCCTCCAGAATCCTCCCCAGAGGACCTCCTGGGATCCCCAAAGACACCCACCCCAGTCCTCCCAGAGAATCCTTAGTTTCCTCATCAGCCCCACACCAGATTGTGTCCAGTACATCCCAGTCTCCCTTGCACTGGCCAGCCCAGCACAGCCCACCCTGCCCTCCCTGCGCTGTACCGTGAATTAATTGTCCCTCCAGCAGACACACACACACACACTGTGACAACACCCCCAGGCCCCCCAGCCCCCAGGCACCCCCTAAATGAGACTCAGAGCCCATGGAAAAGGCAATCTGATATAAATAGCGATTTACAAAGAATACAAAAATAGAAGAGGGGGCAGCACCTCATGGGATCCCCCGGGACCCTCCAGCCAGCACAGCCCCCTCAGAAGCAGAGAACTGTGCAGGAGTTTGGCTGAGGGTACCGGGGCCTCGGTGGGAGTGGGGAGCCCTGGGGGTCCTGCTCTGGCACTGCCTGGGATCCCCCAGCACTCCAGGGCACAGAAACTGCCCCCAAGGGGGGAGGGAAAGTACAAAAAGCGAAAGTGCATCAATCTACGTGTCCTGCCCCCAACCTGCGAGGACCCCCCAGGGGCAAGAGGCACAGGCAGCAGTGGCTGGGGTGGGGACAGCTCTGGGGGGGGGCCAGCAGCCCTGGCCCCCCTGCCCAGGGCAGATATGTGGCATTGTTCTGGCTTTGGGAGGTTTGGGGGTCACTGCTGGGGAGCAGTGGAGGGTGGGGTAGCTGAGCCCCAGGGACCAACACCCCAGGCTCAGGCACACCCTCTGCACCCCTGAGTGCCCCCTGTAAGACAAATGTGTGTGTGTCCCCTGAGCAGGGCACAGGGATCCCTCATGCAGCAACAAGGGGGGTCCCACAGCCTGAGCTCTCCCCCAGGTAGGGACAATGTGACCCCCTTGGGGGAAGCCCCCCCAGACTGACTCCCCCAGACATGGGTTGAGGAGCATGGGGGGTCCCCCAGGCATGGAGGCCAGGCTGGCCCCGCTCCAAGGCACAGGCGGTGAAATCAGTGATGGCTTCAGACCCGGGGGGATTAAAGCTGGTGTCTGTACTCCAACACCCCTCTGGGGCACTGGAGAGTCTGGGGGTGCTGGTGTGGGCAGGAGGGGCTCATTCCCCACCTGAGCAGACATCCTGCTGCATTCCTGGAGGCTCTCAGGGCAGGGATCCCAGCCTTAGCAAGGCACTGGTAGGGCAGGAGAGGTTGGGGGTCCCTCTGTGACCCCTGGCTGGTTCCTGACAGCGTGGGGGACCTGGGGCACCTACGCCAGCAGCCCCATGCGGGTGACTTTGGCTGAGAGGAAGGTGTGCAGGACGAAGACGATGGGTTTGGGGCAGGAGTGCAGGTCCAGTGCCTGGGGAGAGATGGAGAGCGGCATCAGCCCCCCACCATCTCAAACAGTTCCCCGCACGGGGGGCACCACATGGTAGGGGATCCCAACCAGCCAAACCCAGCGGGTCTAGACACCTGGGACACTGAAGGGTTGGGGGAAAGCAGGAACCACCCCGGAGGAAAACCCCATAAACAAAGGGGTGAGCCTGGCTGCCCCCTCCTCACCAGCTCCCCCTCAGGGCCCCCGAAATCCAGGTAGAGAGTCCTGATGCCATCGTCTGCCGACATCTTCAGCCGCTCATAGGGGTAGCGGAAGAGGACGCTGGCGCCCGGCTCCTCCCGGGAGATGGTGAATCCACCCTCGTAGTGGATGGAGAGCTGGACCTCCTGCCCGCCCAGCGTGCAGCCTGCAGGCACGGCCACCATCAGACCCTGCCCCCCTGCCAAGCCCCACAGCCCCAGGAGGGTGGGAATGGGGGATCCCTGGGTCTGCCCCGCAGCACTCACCCACAGTCACCTCCTTGATGAGCTCAGCAGCAGCGTGGCAGCCCTGCACCAGGACACGTGTCCAGGCCGAGAGGTCCCGGTGTGTCTCCACGCGGAACACGTGCATCTCCACGCCCTGGCGCGACCCCGTCCGCGTGGCAAAGGTCAGCTCCGAGCCCAGCGCAGGCGAGCGGCGCCCAGAGCCTGAGTGGACCAGCCTGGAGGGTGGGACACAGATGGATGGGGGGGTCAGGGTGCCATGGCAGTGCCAGCACCATGGCACCCCATGCCCATCCGAGCTTTGGCATTTCCCCCTGCTCCAAGAGGCAGAGCCACGGCTCGGCCGAGGGGCACTGGTCCCCAAGAGGGTCCAGCCCAGCCCACCTGGTGGCCACCAGTGGGTAGCTGTGGCAGGGGGAGGCCCAGGCATCCCTGGTCCAGGGCATCCCGTCGTATAGCAGCAGGTCCTTCTCTGTCACTGCCATGAGCACCGGCCGCCACTGCTGCCGCCCGCCGTCCAGCCGTGCCTGCCAGGCATGAGGGCACTGTGAGGGGCACCAGGGGCTGCAGGTGTCCACCACTGCCCAGCACCTCAATCTCTGCACTCATGGCTGGATGGATCCCAACCCAGAGGCTCCACATTGACAGGATCTCAGCAGCACCCAAGGTGCTGCCATCCTCTATCATCTGTGATTCTATCCTGGCAAACCATGCCAGGAGCAGCCCCCAGGGGTCCTGCTCACCACCATGCCTGGGCCAGCTGCAGCTATCAGGCAGCGAATTCATGGAAAAGGGAGGGTATGATGAGTGTCTCCAGATAGGAAACCCCAGTGGGAGAGGGGGCTTAGGGCATGGGAAGCACTGCTATTACTAGGGCGCAGAAGGGAGAGTGGTAGAGCCAGTGGCCAGGCTGGGCTCTCTGGTTGCATCCATAGCCCCAGTGAATCGTCGGCACACCCTGTTGGCACTGCCATCCCCAGGAGCATCCCAGCACACCCCATTGGCATGTACCTGCTCAGCCAGCCAGGCAATGTGCTTCACCTCCTGGCCGCCGGCCGTGGGGCTGCCGGAGCGCAGTGTGGCATTGAGCTCGGCCAGGACCTGTGGCAGCAGCGCAGTGATGTTGGCGTGCAGGGCGCTGAACCAGGCGTGGGCCGTGGCCGTGTCCCGGCACCGCAGCACCAGTGTGTTCCGGCTGTCCGGTGAGTGCAGCTCAATCAGTCTGTGAGGGGACGGGGACAGGAAACGGGTAGGATATCGGGACATGGTGTGGGGTGGGATATCAGCACACCAGCACCCACCAGCAGCCCCTGCCCTCACCTGTTCTCCAGGTCAGGCATGCTGAGGTTCCGGGCAGCAAAGCACATCTTGAGGGGAATCACCTTGCGGTCACGGGGCCCCTGGTGCTGGGGAGATCCTGAGTCCTCACTGCCACTCAGGCTGGGGGACTGTGGGGCCACCCCCTCCCATGGCAGGTCCGACACCAGCGATGGCTTCTTGATGTAGGGGGTCACCTCCCGCATGAACTTCACTGAGGGGGTAGTGGGGAGGACAGTCAAGGTTGGGCAGGGTCCTGCACCCCAATGCCATAACCCTTTGCCCCAGGGACACTCTGTGGGGTGATGTGCCCTCCCTGCAAACACTAAGGCTTGGAGAGTCTTGGGGGGTCCCACTCTCCCTGGGACGGGGATGTCCTGAGTGAAGGACGGTGCTGGCAGCTCATCCTGGTGACGGCGCGGGTGTAGGAAGGGGAAGGCAGCACAGGACAATGGTGCTGGGCAGGAGGTCAGGTTGCAGCCCATCCTGGTCCCATCCTGCCCCGTCGCTGCTGGAGCAGCCAGGACTGCGCCCGCCAAGTTTCCAGCGCCGCAGGCAATGCCGGCGGCTGACCTTGTGCTGCCGCTTATGCCCCGACGGCAGCCGGCCTCCGGAGGGTGTGCAGCCAAGACATCCCGGCTCCTACGCCGGGAAGGAAGGAAGGAGGCACCAGCTCCAGCTCCTGCTCCTGCTCCCCCCGGACTATCCCACCCCAGCACCACCCCGCTGACGTTAGCCCTGGACCCCCGCCCAGCTGAGCCCCGGCAGCCAAGGCCAAGGGAGGGACGCGCTGGGGACAGAGAAGGGGCGGCAAGAGGGAAAACCAAACCAAAACAGCAAATAGGCTGTAATGCCTGGAAAGCGAGCGGTGAAAGGATCCGTGGAGCCAGCTAGGCCTGCTGGGGTGGGAACCACAGTGGCAGTGGGGCCCACATCATGCCGCTGCCAATCCCCTGCTGTGGGTCTGCCGTGTGGGAAGGGGGAGCAGAGATGGGAAGGAGGGATGGGGAGTGGGCAGGAGACACCGGCCCCATACCCTCCCACTGGCTCTGCTGAGCCGCCGTGCTGCCACAAGGCGCCTGTCCTTGCTGTGGGCAGCACAGGAGTTAATATTAGCTGCCGCCACACTGATCCCAGGATTACCACCATCCCTGCACCCCTAATCCTGCTGCCGGGCTGGGCAGGACAGGCAGTGCCGCGGGCAGCAGCACGGCCGGCAGCTCCCGCCACGGGGCCACTCAGCAGATGTTTGCCAGATGTGGGCAGCTGCCTCCAGTGCTGGGCGGGAGCTCAGCCCATGGGGGTTCCAGCCCACAGTGCCGTGACCCCACGGTGCCAACACTAACTCCAACAGAGCCCTGGAGCTAGGAGGGTGAGAGGCTGAGCTGGGCAGTCAGCGGCACCAGAGCCTGAGTGCTGTGCTGGGGCGCTGCCGGAGGAGTGTGGGCTCTTGCTGGTGACTGGGACTGATGGAAGCCCAGGACTGTGTCTGCCAGTGGGGACAGTAGCAGATATGGCTCCCAGTTTTCAATGGGACATATCCATGGTGCAGGCAGGAGCATGGAGCACCTCGTGCCAGCAAGCATGAGACTGGCAGTGGGGCGGTGGCATCTGCAACCACCCTTTCTACTTCTGGCAAGCTGGTATCCAGCACACAGCTGACCCAGCACAGTCACCCTGGCACAACCACTGGTACTCTGGCACAGCCAGTCACCCCAGCACAGCCACTGCTGCTCCTACAGAGCCACCCCAGCACAGCCACTGTCACACAGTCACTGTTACCACAGCACAGCCACCCGAGCACAGCCACTGCTGTCCCAACACAGCCACCCCAGCACAGCCACTGTTGCCCCACCTACACGCTCACCACAAAGGAAACCCAGCTGTCACTGCACCCCTCGCCCGTCCCGCCGCAGGAAGACAAGACGGCTGCTCCGGCTGCACGGCAGTGCCAGGTTCACACAGGCCCCATTGGGGCTGAGCCCCCTGCCTCCAGCAGGGAACACCAGTGAGGTGTCCCAAGGCTTGTGCCCACCCATGCCCTTGGCAGCGTTGCCCACAGCCACACTTTGCCCACAGCTTCCCCAGGGGCAGAAGGGCTCCCTTCCCCCAGGGTCACAGAGCATGACATGGGCCTGTGGGCACCTGAGGGGAGGCACCTGGCATGGGCCCTGTGGCCAAACCCAGCACCCAGGACAGGTGACACCAGCCCCACTCAGGTGCTGGCACAGGGCTGATGCTCCCACCTCCACCACTGGCACAGGGCTCAGGAGAAACCTTAGCGCCTGCCAGGGTGGTCACAGCTCCAGGGTTGGTGAGGAGGGACAGGGCTGGATGGCACAGCCAATGTCCCTCCCAGCTCCTCTCTAGGGTCACTGATGCCAGCTGGACACTGGACGGTCCCATCACAGCCATTGGACCAGCAGTACCCAGCTGCAGCGGGAAGGGAAAGGAAGGGAAAGGAAGGGAAAGGAAGGGAAAGGAAGGGAAAGGAAGGGAAAGGAAGGGAAAGGAAGGGAAAGGAAGGGAAAGGAAGGGAAAGGAAGGGAAAGGAAGGGAAAGGAAGGGAAAGGAAGGGAAAGGAAGGGAAAGGAAGGGAAGAGGCGGCTGCTGCAGCGCCCATGCCCGTGGCGGAAGCGAGGGACAAACACACTACGGGGCTGGAGGCTCCTGAGGGATGGGATCAAACGGCCGGGCAATGCGAGGAAGGACGCGGTGAATCCGGCCTGGGGTCCCGTGGGGACTCTGGCTGCCTCTGCTGGTGGCCCTGGCCCAAGCACCAAGCACAATGCGACATCTCCACCTCAGCCCCCACAGCACCCCAGCCGTGGCTAAGTCACCCCATGCCAGCTGTGCCCACTCCAGGGAGCCCACCCATGTCCCCTTGTGCTGGCACAGTGTGCCAGGAACAAGCAGGCAAGCAGCAGCACCATCTCCATGCTCAGTGCCCAACAGGCACTGTGTCAATGGAGCAGACTCACACAACTGGAGGACAGATGGACGTGCCAGGACAGAGTGTGTGGTACACCTGCACGGGCCACCCTGATCTGCGTCACAGGGGGCTTATGTCCTTGCAGTGCCCCATGGCACGAGCCCCGTGCTGCGCCAACGGGCTGGGCAAGTCCTGCCCGAGCTTGTCAGGCTGCCGGGAACAGGTCGGGCAGGAGCCAGTAGCTCCGTCAGGCCAGTCTCGAGCCGGCTGTGCCGTGGGCACGGGGCCCATGGGGACACAGAACCTGCAGGGACACGGAGCCCACAGGGATGTGGGAAGACCCAAACCAACCCCCGAGGCCACAGCCCTCCCTGGGGAAACCTGCCCACCCTGAAGGTTCCATCACCAAAGACAGGGGGACACCCTGTCCAGGGCGACACCGCAGCCAGGGCACCCCAAGTCTATCCTGGGGAACCCCAGGTCTATCCCAGGGGATCCCAGGTCTGTCCTGAGGGGACACAGTCAGTGAAGCTGTCCCGTCCTTGTCCCCAGCTGTGAGGGGTTCCCATCCCGCCGCAGAGGGAACACTCCGACCAGGGAACAGACACTCCAGTCCCTGTCCCCGTGCCAGAGGGGGCACACTGGGGTTGGGGGTTCTGGGGACACACACACGTACCGGGACTCTGGGGTGGGGGGGAGTGGCGTCCCGCACCCGGAAAAGGGGCCCAAGGGCGGTCGGGGAGCCCGGTGACAGCGGCAAGGGGGTGTGTTTGGACTCGGTAACGGCGGGGGGAGCACCGGGGGGGACAGGGTAGCACCGGGGGCCCGTACGGGGGATTCGAGGGGGAGAGGAGGGGGGTTTAGGCGTTACCTTCGAGGATGACCTCTCTGCCGGCTCTCTTCAGCGCCTGCACGGCTTGATCGTGGGTGGCATCGCGGAGATCGACGCCGTTCACGGCGAGGATGGCGTCGCCTAACCGGAGCGCTCCGCTCCTCTCCGCCGCCAATCCCGGGAAGATCCTTGAGATCAGCACCGGCATCCGATTCTCCCGACCTCCCTTAATGCTGATCCCGAGCCCTCCCGCCTCCGCTTTCACCACCCGCACCCTCCTCACGCAACCGGGTGCCGCTGCCGCCGCCGCCTCCGCGTTGCCGTTCACCACGCCGTTCACCACCGACGCATCCCCGGCCCCCGGTTCCGCCGTTAAGCTCAGGGTCTCCCCGGTCAGTTCCGCCGACACGCGGACCCAGCGTTCCCGGAGGAGCAGCTCCAGCAGCCCCGTTTTACAAGCCCGGGTCCACACGGCCATGCCGCCGCCACCGCCGCCGCCGGTCACCGGGAGAAGGGGCGGGGCTCATGTAGAGGGGTGGGGCTTTCCAGGCCCCGCCCCCGCCCGCATGGCGCGCTGCGGTAGGTTCGAGGGTATGGGGGGGGACGGGGTGGGGACGCTCCGCCCTCCCCTCCGGCGCGACCAATCGCAGCAGCGGCGGCCGAGCCGCCGCTGCTGCGATTGGTCGCGCCGGAGGGGGTGGGCGGGAAGGCCACGCCCCCGCGCGCCATGTCTGGCGCTGTGATTTATTTCGCGCGCTGCGATTTATTTCACCCTCCCCCCCGCCCTCCCCTTTCGCTTTAAATCTCCCTTATTCCCAGGGGATCTCAAAGTTCCCTCCCTCCATCCTTAGGGAATGAGGCTTCCCGGCCCCACGCAGCACCTACAGAGCCCCATCCCGGGGCTTCCATACACCGGGTGGCTCCCGCGGAGCCCTGTCCTTAGGGAATGAGGCTGCACCCGTCCCTAGGGAAGGAGGGTCCCCTACTCCACTCAGCACCAAAGGAGTCCCTATCCTTAGGAACTGAGGCTTGCAGGTAGCACCCACAGACCCCCATCCTCAGAGAATGAGGCTCCCCTGCCCCACGCAGCATCCAGATCCCCATCCTTAGGGAATGAGGCAGCACCCACATACCCCCCGTCCTTACGGAATCAAGCTCCCCTACACAGCACCCACAGACCCCTATCCTTAGGGAATAAGGCTTCCCCACATCAGGCAGCACCCACAGAGCCCCATCCTCAGGGAATGAGGCTCCCCTGCCCCACACAGCACCCAAAGACCCACAAAGCCACTGGGGAGAGAGAAAGAAGCCAGCGCTGAGATTAGATGCTGACAGGGATGAAGTTTGGAATTTGGGGTGTCACCTTGTCCCGCAGCTCTGTGGAAGAGAAGAGGGATACAAGGATCAGGGTGACAGGGTTGTGTGACAACAGGGAGTCTCACACAGCACGGATTAGCCATAAGACCAGAGATGTACAGAACGGAGAGGTTTTATTCTGACAGCACCCTAAGAAAATTCCTACAGTGTCCCAGGAAAGCAACACAGAGACAGCTCCTGAGGCCGGAGCAGCTTGTTCTGCTCTCAGGTGCCAAATTTCTTCTGTTGGACAGGCAGAGGCAGCTGGGTTTTGAAGTCCATGATGGGTCGTTCCACCACAACCAGGGAGTTCTCATCCAGCAGATCCGCAAAGAGCAGGGGCTGCAGGGCAGGAGGTGGGAATCAAAGAATCATGGAAGGGTTTGGGTGAGAAGGGACCTTAAGGCCCATCTTGTTTCACATCCTGCTATGGGTAGCGATACGTTCCACATGACCAGGTTGCTCTAAGCCCCATCCAATCTGGCCTTGGACACTTCCAGGGATGGGGCAGCCACAGCTTCTCTGGGCAACCTGTGCCAGGGCCTCACTCCCCTCACAGGGAAGAATTCCTTCCAAATATCCCATCTAACCCTGTTCTCTGTCAGTGAGAAGCCACTCACCCTTGCCCTGTCATCCAGGCCCCTGTCCAAAGTCCCTCTCCATGTCCTGAACACCCTCTTGACCCGGCTCCTCAACACCATCACCCACCTGGAACTTCTTGCAGATCTTGAAGGCGTGGAGCTGCCGCTTCCTGGCTGTCTCTGGAAGCTGTTTCAGGGTGCTCTGGTTCATCAGGGGGGTGCTGTCATCGGGCAGGGGCTGTGGGGAGCAGGCATGGCCCAGGTCAGCACTGCCCAGGCCACCACCCCTCCCTCAGGGATGTGCCCTGGGCACTCCCAGGCTCACCAGGGACTTGTCCAGGACGCAGAACAAGTAGGTGTCATGGAGGAGGATGTGTGAGGGATTCTTGGGGTTGAAGGTGATGTGGGTGATGGGCGTGTCCCGCTCCAGCCAGCAGCGGTGCAGCCCCCGTCTCTGCACCGTGCGGCTCCAGGCTGTGTACTGCTGCTCAGGGATGCTGAACTCCACCAGCTGCACAGGCACAAGGCAGAACACAGGGCAGCTCAGGGGGTCTGCTCCTGCCTGACATCACCCCCACACCAGCACAGGGGCAGCTCCAGCTCCAGCAACAGCCAGATGGGCCCTGGAGCCAGTCTGGAAAGCCCTGAGAGCAGGGAGAGGACCAGGGACATGAGGGCTGAACCAGGAGAGCTCCTACCTGTTGGTCCGAGTAGGCAATTACAAGGTTGTTGGTGCTGGGGTGGATGGCGAGGGCTGACGCTGCACAGCTGTAGGTGGGCACCACGCAGTGATGCTGCAGGAAGGACAGTGTGCTGATGGGATCCACTGGGGCTGCCTCTGATCCCCCTCCCCACACATCCACCCCCAAAGTGGAGCCCCCAGGGCCACCTCTGACCTCCATTCCCAGACATCCACCCCAGCCCTGCTCCGGGGCCACGGTGATGGCTCCCAGGGAGGGGCCCTGCCCGCTGAGCCTCCTGCCCCCTGTCCCTCAAGGTAGGGGGGTAGCAAGGGTCACTCCTGCACCCACCTTGAAGCTTTTCAGGTTGTAGACATGGATGGCCCAGTCCCCACTGACGGCTGCCAGCCAGTGCCCGTCTGCGCTTGGCGCCAGCAGGTAAACAGCCTCAGAGCACCCTGTAGAGACCCTCCAGCTGTAAGGGGTGCTGGAGCCTCAGATCCCCCCAGGGGACACCCAGACCCACGTTCCCCCTGCCCCCTGGTGCCAGGCCATGAGGGTGGCTCAAACACCCAGAGGAAGGACCCACACACAACTATGACAGGAAAGGGGGACACACACTCCTCTCTGCACCCACAGCAGGGAGGGGACATGGATCCCAGGGACACCCAGCTCCCCCCTAGCTCCCCTCAGCCCACACCTGAAGGTGGCCGAAGTGTGTGCAGGTGTTTGCAGCCCCCTGGCTCCAGCAGCTGGACCACGTGGACAGATCCTCGAGCGGAGGCGACGAAGAGGCTGTTGGAGTCGGCGGAGAACTGGAGCTGGTAGGCTGGAAGCAGCAGCTTGGGCACTTTTGGGACCTGGGAGTGGGGAGAACACAGCCCTGGCAGCCACCCCACTGCCACCAGTGCTCCCTACATGTGACACCAGCCATGACAACCCCCCGGGGACACACCAGCCCACCAGGACCCCGCTGCCACCCACTGCTGTCATCACTGTGACACTGACCATGCCAGCCCCCCGTGACCCTGCAGCCCCCTCCACCCTTCCTGACCTTCCTGAGGCTGACGCCGTCGCAGCGCACGCGGTACAGGTGGAACCGGGACGCGGTGGAGTAGCCAAGCCAGGTGCCACAGGGTGAGACACAGCTGCAGTAGATGTGCTCTGGGCCCTGGGAATGCTGCAGGGTTGAGAGGAGCCCAAGGGACTCCCAGAGCCCACCACGTGTCCCCCCCTCTGAGGGGGACCCCTGCCCCACTCAGCCCTACCTTGCTCTTGAGCTGCACGAGGTGCTCGGGCATGCGGCACAAGGGAAGGACCTCGCCATCCTTTCCTGGAACAAGAAAGCACAAGGAGCATCAGTGATGGTGGGAAAGCCACAGAGGTCCTGTTGGGCAGCTGGGGATCGTTGGGGGAACAACTAGACCCTTCCCCGAGGCACAGGACAGCTCGATCCCAAAATTCTGGGGCAGATGGGCTCTGCCACAGGGCCAATGCCGGAGAGCTACACCTGCGACTCACCAGTCTCTCTAGTGGAGCCAAGTCTCCAGAGCTCCAGGTGCTGGGAAAACTGGAAGAGGAGCAGCCGGGCCTTCCTGGCACAGGAGACAAGGCGTCGCTGTGCGGAGGAACAGGCAGGATGTCATGGAAATGGTCAGGCTGTCACAGATCCACAGCCTGTTACAAGAGGCTGGGGCACCAGGAGAACACCCTAGGGTGCTGGAGAGTCCAAGGTGGGGGAGGACAGACTCCATGGGATGGGAGCCTGGAAATGGAGAGCTGGTAGGACCAGCAAGACCAACTTGCTAACTTCTACCGCTTCTTGGCAGAAGCCTCCAGATGTACCATGTCCAAGGAAGGGGATGCACCAGGGCAGGGAAGGGACCCAGGGCCAGGGAAGGGACCCAAAGGGCAGGAAAGGGACCCCATCAGAGAAAGGAGGGCACCCAAAGGGACAAAGAGGTCCAGCTTCTCCTGCAGAAAGATCCAGCCCTGCCCACCTACCCCACCAGCCACAAGACACCACTCTAAGCATCACTCACGTGGGGAAAGGTGAATTTTCGGAGCACTGCATCATAGCCCTTCTTCTGCACCTTCTCCATCAGCGGGCGGATCACCAGCTGGGCGTCCAGGCCTGGAAGCCAAAGAGGGATCAGCTGAGCCAGTACCAGGAGGGGAGATCCAGCCTGTCCCAGTGCCCCTGGCAGTCCTACCCCCGGAGATGAGGGCGGTGGGGCTGTGTGCCACGGCCCGCACATCATGACTGTGGTGCTGGAAGGGCTTGGTCCGCACCCAGCGCTTCTCCGATCCACCCAGCTTCACTGGCAGCAGCTGCAGCTGGTAGGTGGCTCCAGTTGAGGTACCCACAACAATGCTGTCCTCCTTCTGGGGACAAAAACCGGAATGGGTTTGTGGGAGCAGACTGGGAAGAGAGGGAGGGCACCATCAGGAGGCACCGAGCCTGGCAGCTGCTGCCACGGGCCCCTGTCAGCTGAGGGAGGACATGGGGGTCTCACCAACCTCTGCCACAGCCAGTGAGAGCACAGCCGAGGTGCTGACAGTATGGGACTCTGCCAACGTGCCCTGCTGCCAGTCCCAGAACTGTACCCTCCCGAAGGAGTCAGCGGTGACCACAGTGCCTCTGGAAAGGAGGGCGATGGCCCAGACCACGCACTCGCGCTTCACCTTTTCCACATGGTAGTTCACCATGATCCTCTGTACAGTCTGACCTGCACATGGAGGACAGTTGAGGGTGGCCAGGGATCCCCCCAAGCACAGGGGGCCAGTGGGTGCTGGCAGTGCTGTAGGACAGGCCAGGGTCACCCCCAGGGCAGGAGGTACCTGAAGCGACATCGATGACGCGGAAGACGTCAATGGAGCCGGCCACGATGTGGGTGTCTGAGGGGTGCCAGGACAGGCACAGCACACGGCCTGGGGAGGGAAGCTCTGGGTGTGAGCCCGCGGGCTCACAGCCCCTTGGTCACCAGGACACCAGGGGGGACAAAGGGATGGTGCTGCTGCCGGACTCACCTTTCCGCCTGTCCAGGTTCCGCTCAAACTGGATCCCTCCAGGAATGACTTGGAAGATCTTAACGGAACCGTCCTCACAGCCGATCTGTGGAAGGTCGGGATCAGCCTGGCAGCACAAGAGGATTCCCCCCCGCCGCCGCCGCTCCCGGTGCCGTTCCCGACGGGACTCACCGCCAGCTGGGTGCCGGTGCCGTTGGCTGCCATGCTCCAGATGGGCCCCCCGCCGCCGTCGGCCCCGCGGGCCGCGCTCAGCCGAGACAGGTCGTACTCGGTGATGTCCCCGTTGAGCCCGGCCCCGAACAGCCGGTCCCCGGCGGCCCAGCACAGCGACTCCACCGTCCGTGCCTCGTGCCCGGGGATCACCTGCGGAGGGACGGGCGTCACACCGCGGCACGGCTCGGAGCGGCCCAACAGAGCCCGGTACAGCCCCTGTACGGCCCGGTGCGGATCGGCAGGGACAAGTAAAGCCCGGTACAGCCTCGGCATGGCCCGGTTCGGCTCGGTACAGACCCAGTACAGGCTCGGTACGGGGCCGGTACAAGCTCGCTAAAGCCCAGTACGGCTCGGTACAGGCCCAGCACAGCCCGGTTCAGCCCGTGCCGGCGCCCTCACCTTCTCCTGGTAGTAGTTGGCGGCGAAGTTGTACACCTCGACGGCGCCGTCGGTGCGGGCCAGAGCCAGGCGGGAGCCACGGGGCTGGCAGGCGAGGCAGCGCACGCCCGCGGGCACCAGCCCGAAGAACCGCACCCGGTGCACCTCGAACTCGCCCATCGCGCCCCGGCAGCCCCGCTCCGATCCCGGTCCCGGTCCCGGCCCCGCTCCGCCCCACGTGCGCGAGGCACCGGAACCGGGGCTGCCCCGGGGCCGCACGTGACCGGAGGCGGAAGCGGCGGCGCGGCGGGAGATTCGCGCGCGGCCGGCGGCGGGTGCGGGAGCGGCGGGAGCGGCGCGGGGGAAGCGGGAGGGAGTCGGCCCGGGCCGGGCGGAGGGGGGACGGACGGGAGGGGCCCGGCCCCCGAACGGCCCCGTGCAGCGGCCCCGGCCCGGCCCCGCCGCACCGGCGCCGCTGGAGGGCACCAGCGCCCCGCGCAACCGGGCGGCGGCACCGGGGCGCTGCGGGGCACCGGGGGGGGGAGTGCGGGCATGGGGGGCTGCAAGCCCCGGGGAAGGTATGGGTCTGCGGTCTGGCTGTGGGGCCCGAGGGGGCTGCAGGGCCCGCGGGGGGTGGGGTTTGGGTGGATCTATGGGGTCTGTGGGGCCCGGGAATGGCTGGAGGGCTTGGGAAAGGAATAGGTCTGGGATCTGGACGTGGCGTCTGTGGGGCCCAGGGGCAGGAGCTCAGCCTGGGGACCCCAGGGGTAGCAGGCCCTGCCCCATGCCCTGCCTGTGTCTCTGCAGCCCCCCCCCAGGACCTGACATGGTGCAAATCGTCATCTCCAGGTGAGACCCTTGGGGGTCCAGCCCCTGCAGCCCTGTGCCGGGGCACGGCTAGGCCCCGGGTGACCCCCCCGGGTGACCCCCCTGTCTCTCCCGCAGCAGTGGCACCGGGAGCCTGGCACAGTGGGTGCTGGTGGAGCTGCAGGGCGAGGTGGAGCCCCGGCAGAGCGGGAGCCTGGCCGGGAGCCTCCTGGGAGATCTGCACTACACCTGTGAGGTGAGGCAGGTGGCACTGGGGGCCCCCTGTGGACAGCCTGGCCCTACCATACCCTCACCCTCCACTCTCCCCAGGGCGTCCCTGTGCTCATCGTGGGCCACCACATCCTCTATGGCAAGGTGGTGCAGCTGGAGAAGCCGTTTGCTGTGCTGGTGAAGCAGGGAGGAGCCTCCCAGCCCAGCCCTGGGGAGCCACAGGGGCACTACACCGTCTCTGCCCTCATCAAAACCAAACTGCTCTTCAAAACCCGCCCCAAGCCCATCATCACCCACGTGCCCAAGAAGGTGTGAGGGGGATGGATGCGGGCTGTGAACTTCATTCTGCTGCTGGGAAGAGCAGCAAGGACTGAGAACCTCATCCCTGTCCTGCACAGGGAACTCTCAAAGTGATGAGTTCTGTGTCTGGGCACCCAGAGCCCTTCCTGGGTCACTTGTCCCCTCAAAATGATGCTTTTCTGAGAACCACAGACCCTGTGGGTCACTCCAGGGGACATGAGTCCTGAGGGGCAGGGACCTCCTGTGAGCCCATGCAGGGATGTCCTGTCTGGGGGCTGCCCTCAATGCCTGGACTCAGCAGTTCCCAGGGACCCTCAGAGGTGCCAGCATGGAGATGTCCCCCTCTACCCCTCCCTGCATCTATGAGGACACGAGTGCCAGACAGGGACTCAGCCCCAGTCTCCCTCAAATCAGGACAGGGGGACCAGGAACCCTCCCCGAAACACAGCACACATCCTTGATGCGAGTCTTTATTTCCACAACTCCATCAGGATATAAAAACATTTTTTTCCCCTAAAATATGAAAAGAATCCCCCTGGCAGGTTCAAAAATAAATAGATTTACAAACCATCCATGACAATACCAAAGAGCTACAAAAGTCTAAAAAACCTTGTATTAAGTTAAACAAAAAACAGCTAAAACCTCCATCGTAGAAAGGGGTTTTCATCCAAGTCCTGACAAAAAGGACCCAGAGGTTGATACCCTTGGGAGGGGAAAGGTTGGGAAGCACCTTGCCTAAATCCCAGTGTCTTCCTACTGTTGAGAAGGCAGTGGGGTGGGAATGATGGGGCCATGAATTGCCAGAGCACCACCACAGCCCCTTTGAGGGGAATGCTCCACACAACCCACAGCTCCCCCCATTTTCCCAGTTTCTCCACACCAGGATTCCCCCATTGGCTCTTTGGCAAAGCTGAAGGGACCTGCTGCCCTCCTGGAGCAGCCAGGCCCCCCCAAAAAGGGCTGGAGGGGCTCCCCGTGGGTACGTGCCTGCACGCAGCAGTGGAGCAAAGGCAGCACAATCCAGCAGTGCTGGCACCATGCCAGATGGAGATGGTGTGTCCTGGGGGTGGGAAGTGCTGTAGCACCGTGGAGGTGGGACTGAAATCCCTATAAAAAGCACCAAAAGGTGGAAAATTCTGGATTGGGGTGGGGGGAGCGCAGCCAGCAGCGCTCGGCACCAGGATGCTCCATAGGGCACAGCAGGGATGTGGCCAGCGGCACCCAGGTGGGTGATGGGCAGCCCTGGCTTGGCTTCTCCACGGCCAGCTTGGGATGGAGAAATGATAAGGAAAAAATAAACATATTAATAAAAAAATTATCAAGATTTCAAGATTTGCTGAGAAATGCCAAGGGGTAGGAGCGCTCAGCGCTGCCCGTTGGCTCTGGGATGGGAAAGGGGACTGGGGGTAGTTATCCTGGCACTGCCCAGCACCTGGTGGCTCTGGGATGGGGGAAGAGGGGATCTGGGGCGGTTGCTCTGGCACACAGGGACACCCCAGCACCTGGCACTTCTACCATCCCAGCTCCAGGATGGGGGAAGAGGGGACTGGGGATGATTGCTCTGGCACACAGGAACCCCCCAGCATGTGGCAGCACTCTGCAGTCAGACCTCAGTGAAGGCCAGCCCACACTGCTCCTCCCGCTTGCCACAGCGGCGGGCGATGATGGCCAGGTAGAGGGCGAGCAGGGCCACCCAGTAGCAGGCATAGAGGATGGCACCTGAAATAAGGAAGACCACCTCAGTCTCGCTGAAGAGGTCCTGGCTGTAGGCAGTGTAGGCCAGCCCACCCAGCAGCACTGCCACCCACACTGACACTGGCAGCAGCCCCACAAAGTTCACCACAATGGTGCGGCGCCCTGAGGTGCCCCAGCCCGACTTGTTGATGGTGGCGATGGCGAAGATCTTGGCGGGCAGCAGGCTGGACATGTAGAGGAGGGCGTAGAGGGACATGAAGATCATCTCGGCATTGCCACGCAGGAAGCAGGCGTAGGTGGCCTTGATGACACCCACCAGCTGCACCGTCAGCAGGAACAGGAGGATGTTCCAGATGCGACCGCGGTAGAAGAGCTGGATGACAGTGGCAATGAGGAAGAAGGGGAAGAACCCAGTGACCACCGACTCATAGGTCATCCAGAGGTGATGCTTGTGGAACCACAGTGCATTGTAGAGCCACTCACGAAAGTAGGACTTGCTCCAGCGGGTCTGCTGGTTGAGCCAGCGCAGGTACCGCGTGGGTGTCTCCGTCAGGCACTTGGAGCGAGCCGTGTACTTGGTCTGGTAGCCCAGGCTGAGCACACGGTTGGTGAGGTGCCGGTCATCCCCGAAACTGCACTTGCTGCCCAGGAAGGTCTGGTGGTACCAGTCCTCGAGGAACTGCTGCAGGAGGGCATTGCGGTACATGCCCAGGGGGCCACTGATGCACTGCACGCACCCGAAGTACGACTGGCACGCACGCTCCACGTTGAAGGCCATCCAGTACCGCACGCTGCTCAGGAAGGAGAGCCACGAGTCGTACTTGTTCAGGATCTAGGGAGGGGAGGGATGTGAGCTCCGGCACTGCTGCAGCCCCCGGCACTCCCAGCCCTGCCCTCGCCTCACCGCCCTGGGGTGCCCTCCCTCGCACCGAGGTACCTGCACATCACCACCGACGCCGCCAACACGGGGGTCGGCCTCCAGGATGCGGAGCATTTCGGCAGTGCAGGCGGGGTCCAGCACCGTGTCTGAGTCACACACCTGGGGGCAGAGGGAACGTCGAGCCCCGCTCCCGCCGCCCACACGCACCCGGCAAACAGCCCAGCCTGCAGCCGGGCAAGCCCGAGCCATGGATGGCGAGACCAGGCAGGGCCCTGGAGGCCGGCAGGCGATGGCAGGGAGTGGAGCACCCCGTGGTGCCTGGACACCACTGCCCCAGGACACCCTTCCCCAGAACTGATGGAGGACCTGTCCCAGCCACCCTGGGGACCCAGGACGCTGCACTGTGCCACGTTGTCCCACTCAGTGACACCATGCCAGGGCACACGCTGAGGAGGTGATGTGGCACCCTTGCAGACAGGGCTCGACCCCTTGGTCACTTCAGTGCCAGTCACCCCCAGCCCCAGTGCTAGTGGCTCAGGGCCGGTGTGTGGGGCCACATCCAGGCACCCAAGTGCTCCTGCGGGCTCCCAGGGCTGCTCTCATCCCACCCACAGCCCCTCTGCCCAGCTATGCAGGCAGGACACTCCCTGCCCACATCCCCCCAGCCCATGCATCCACCTGGATGTAGTCCACAGAGTCTCCGAGCGCCCGGAAGGCCGTGTACATCACCTCCCGCTTCCCGCCCCACTTCTGGAGGATGCAGGAGTAGGTGTTGCTGCGCACCAGCGCCTGGACATGGGCCAGCCCTTCCCGCAGCCCGGCCTCCGTCTCTCCCTCGCCCTGTGCGTGGAAGTTGCTCCTCCAGATGTAGCTGCCTGAGCGCTCGGAGCCCATCACGTCATGGAAGATGTCCAGCATGTAGGTGTCATCAGGGCCATTTCCATCCACCACCATCACCACTTTGAGGTCGGGGAAGGCGATGCGTTTGACAGAGCGCAGGCACTTCGTCAGGTAGTCGGGATCCTCCTGGAAGGCAGCGATGCAAAGGGCCACAGAGCGCCCCGGCCGCACCAGCTGCCCCTCACCCCGCATGCGCCGGTGCTCCAGGAAGGCAAAGAGGCTCTGGATGAAGAGATGCAGCCCCAGGATGGCCCCGTAGAGCCCAAAGGAGAGGTAGTGCTTCTCTGTATGGATGAACTGGTACCCTGTGACGTAGGCAGCCAGGATTCCCCCCAGCACCGCCACGGCAAAGAGGCTGGTCCCCACGACACGTAGGGCCGTGGAGAGGCTCCCTGGCATCTGGGGGAACACCAAAGAGCATCAGGGAAGGGACAGGGGGACACGCCCCCCACCAGGCCTCCCCATAACACAGAAGTGGAGGGACCCTGCTCCTCTGCTGCCCCGTGGCCACCCTGTCCCTTGCTGGTCACCATTTTGGGGGTGACACCTTCCCAGTGTCTCCATGGGGCCAGATAAAGTATGAGGGTCCCAACCACCCCACTGTGCAGGGTGGCAGGCAAGGTGTGGAGGTCCCAAGCACCCCACAGTGCGCAGTGCCAGCACCCCCTGTCCAGCCAAGTGGGAGCACGGCTGCTCCCAAGAGATGACCGGGCTAGAGGACAGGGAAGGGCACAGGGACGCCAGGGACTGGGGTGTCCCCGAGGAAATCACGGCCACCCAGAGCCCCCCACCACCCCGACCGCCCGTGGCGGGACCCCTGGCTGCGGGGTTGGAAGCACCTAGACCCCCTCCCCGCGGCGAGATAGAGACGCGGGGACGGGCAGCGCGGGCAGGACGGGACTGCGGAGCTGCACCAGGGCGCGGGTGCGGGCAGGGGGTGCGGGCATGTCGGGGGCTGCACGACCACGTGCGGGGGTGCAGGCAGGGCGCAGAGCCAGCCCCAGGAACACCCGTGCCGCCGGCAGAGCCCCCGGGCAGCCCCCCCGGGGCCTCTCAGCCCCCGGCGCTCCCGACTCCTCCCGGTCCCGCAGCCCCCGGCGCTCCCGGCTACCCGCTACCTCCGACCCCGTAGCCCCCGGTGCCGCCGCCGGTCTCGCAGCGCTGCAGGAGAGCCCCGAGCCGGACCAGCGGGGCCAGGAGGAAGAAGGAGGAGCCGGGACTCACCGTGGAGGTACCGGTACCGCCGCTCCCCACCCGCCGCCGCCGTTGTGCGCCCAGCCCGGCCCGTGCGGCCCCTTTATACCGCGACGGGGCCGGCACCGCCCGCAGCCCGCGGGGGCCCCGCCCGGCACCGGCACCGGCACCGCCGGCACCGCCCCCGGCACCGGCATCGGCACCGGCTCCGGCTCCGCCCGCAGCCACCGGGGACCGGCCCTGCACCGGCAGCACCTGGCACCGGCCGCAGCCCCGCACTGCGGGAGTGATGACCGGCACCGGGGGCACCGGCAGCACCGGCATCAGCGGCACCAGTGCTGCACCGACACGGGCATCATCACAGGCACCACGGTACAGCTGCTGCACCGGCAGCACCGGCAGCTGCTCTAGTGCTGCACCGGAACCGGCATCACCATCACCCGGCGCCGGCATCAGCCGGTACCGGCACCGGCGCAGCGCCACGGGCCAGGGACCGGTCACTCTGTTTCCCCCCGCCCCGTTCTTGGGCCCCTCTTATGACACCCACGTGTCACCTCCCTGTGCCACCGTGTCCTGCCACGGCTATGAGCCACCCGCGTCACCCTGTCCCTGTGGCCGGTGGGTGCCAGGACAGGACCAGGGTCAGCCCGGGGACAGCAGCACCACGTTCCCGTGCCGGGCTGATGGCAAGGGACAGCCAGCTCCGGGAGAAGCCATTCTGAGTCCATAGGAGTTGCAGCTTTGGCTCTGGGCTTAAATTCAGCACTTTCGGGTTCCTCACCCCAATGCGGGCCATTGTGTCCTGTTGTGCTGGGAGCCGGGTGCGAAGTGACACCAGGACTGGACCCGGAGCCTCCGAGTGCTGGGAGCTGGGGAAGGGAATCCCTCCAGTGGGAGCATCCTGGGCAGGCAGGTCCCCCTCGAATGACACCCCCAGCACCGCGGCGATGCCAGCTGGGATCTTCCCAAGCACCTGGAGCGGATGGTGAGGAGCTGGTGAGCCCATGGATGGGACAGGGATATGCTGGGACCCTCAGCACCACAGGTAGGGCTCCCACAGGGCAGCAGTGGGGTGCAGGGGTTCAAAGCCCAGCATGGTGGGGTCAGACTGGTGTGGCCTGTGCCACTGCCATGGTACTGCCAGGGTCCCTGTGGCAACAGGTGCCCAATTATGGGGAGGGGGGACACAGGACAGGGGCAGTGTGTCCCCACATCACAGCCCTCCCTGTGCCCTCATCAGGGACCCCTCACATTTGGCGTGCCTGTGGCTGTCCAAGGTGGGAATCAAACTACCTCCATCCCCAGCACAGCCATTGCTTTGCTTCCAGCAGCAGGACAGCTGGATACATCCTTGCTCTCAGAGGCAAGACAGCCAGACAGCTTGTTCCCAGAGGCAGGACATGTCCTTATTGCCAGAGGCAGGATGGCCAGACAGTGTCCAGCCAATGGCATCAAAAGAGACTTTTCATTCCAAATTCATCCTCCACTGCTTGTGGCAGCCCCTGGACAGGCACAGCTGGTACAGCAGCACCCTGGTACATGCCTGTGGTCCAACACAGCACCAGGAGCGAGAAGGAGCGCTTGGCCACCGCTGCTCTCTCCACTGAGGACAATGTGCTCCTGCTGCCACTCAGGACATCGCATGGCACAGCACAGGGGTGGTGACACAGCTCAGGGCCCCCAGCCTGGTAGGGAAGGGGTGTGCCAGACCCTCCCCAGTATCTGGTATGGCACAGGGCAGCTGGGAAATGGGCACCTGGGGTTGTACATGGAGGGGCTGGGGTCTGCATGGTGCCAGGGGAGTGAGAGGGGTAAGGGCTAGGCTCCTGAGGACTCTGCTCCCCCACCACCGTAGGTGTGCAGCAACTCCCAGCGCAGGAATGAGGCCTGTGGTGCTGCAGCACCCATGGGGGCTGTCCTGACTGGAGGTGGGAGTGACCCCAATGTTGGGGTGTCCCAAAGCACATGGTGGTGAGCGTTGGTCCCAGATAAGTGCCTACAGCCACAGGGTCCCACAGCCCCTCCTTGGCATGGAGAGGGCTCCTGGTGCCACAGCGGAGGGACCCATCCTCAGACTCTGCGGTGAAGGAGACCTCAGACCCCCCAGCATCCCTGTGGGGGGGCCACGGACACTCACTCAAGGGGTGCAGACAGCAGAGTCCCTCACCCTCCCAACTCCCCTCAGGGGCAGCTGTGGCTGGTTGGCCACAGGGAGCCTGAGGCACTGGCCCCACTGGCTGCTATGCCAGCCCAGGGACTGATGCTGGCCCTGGGGGTGATGCCCATCCTTCCACTGGACCCAGGACATGGCCACAATAGCACCCAGAAGCTTCACATGACCCCCACAGACGCCACAGACACAGGGCTGAGTGTGTCTCTGTTTAATCCCACACCTCGTCCCAGCGAGGTTCCCCACCCCATCCGGCACCTGCCGGCAGCATCCCGGGGGCACAGCGAGTCCTTCCGTTCTGGGAGCCATTGGCCCTGATGTCAGAGCAGAACAGTTCATTTCCACAGGCTCAGCCCTGCTACGGAAGCACAACAATCTTCTTCTCCAGCGTCTGTGGGGGGAACAGGACCCTCCTCATGACGGTGTCCAGCTCCTCCAGTGCCAGCTGTGCGTGCAGCACTGTGGCGCCGTCGCGCTCGGCCGTCACCACGTGCTTCAGCAGGCGGTACAGGTCCAGCAGCACGTCCCGCAGCACCTGGATATGGCGGGCATGGAAAGTGTCAGCACCCACTGGTGCCTCGCCCGCCCTTGCCCCCTCAGCGTGTCCCAGCAGGTGTGGGGCTGCCCCTTCCCCCAGCACTGCTGGTGCCAGGACACTGCAGCACCACCACTGCCGACCACAGCTCTGGGCTCCTGTGACTCAGTTTCCCCACACACCAGCAGCACGTTGTGGTGAACCTCCAGCCCAGAGGCACAGGGGGATGCTGAGATCCTGGCTGTGGGGATTCCCATGGGGAACCAACTGTTTCCTCCATGGGAGCTGAGTCCCAACATGCTTGTTACTGGGAACTGGGGAGGGAGGCCACAGTGGAGGAAACACTGGGCATTTCCAAGTCAAATCAGTGATGAATAACGCCCACGGCTCCTGAGAGCTGGCACTACCCACAGCATGACACGGCCCCACAGCACATCCCAGCAGCATACAGGAATGCCCCCACAAAGTCCCCACTTTCCCAGGATCTGCTGAGTGGGCCCTTTGGTGGGGGAGGCCAAAGTTGGGGGTCTCAGTCCCTTGAGACTTTCCCTGAAGTTGCTTGGGAATGAGCCCTGCAGCCCCAGTGGGGCAGGGATGCCCACGAGCCTGTTGAGGACTGTCCCTGCCGTGGGGACAAACGGGGGGGTGACCCACCTCGGTGACCTTCTCGCTCAGCCCCCGCAGCAGCAGAACCACCACGTGCACGGCAGCTCTTCGCACCTCGGCCTTAGGGTCCGTCTGGGCTATGGCCGTCACACAGCAGGTGACCTGTGGGCACAGGGCAGGGGGGCATCAGCAAGGGCTGCGGGATGTGGGGGATCCCGGCTGAGCAGCTGCTGCCATGCTGGGGACATTCCAAGGATGAGGATGGGACCTCAGTGCCTGGCCTGGTACCCAGCTGGGGGGTCCTGCTTCCTGCAGGGCATGGGCTCTGAGCAGCCCTTCCTCCTGCTGGGGCCAGGCAGCACATGGATGCCTCGGGAAGCTGTATAACAATCTGTATAAAAATCAGGCAGAGCCAAAGGAATCTAATTAAACCCCAGCAGTGACAGCCAGGAGAATTAGCAGAGCTTGCACCCTCCCAAAATAGCAGCGCGTGGCGTGTTGGCATCACATCAACTACCGGGACCCACTGGTGCCGAGTGGCAACCAGGGGAGAAGCCTGAGTGCCAAATCCATGTGGGCTCCAGTTCCAGGAGCACCAGGGGGGCAAAGGTCTGGCTCCCAGGGGGCACAGACCCACCAGCTTGAGGGCTGCTGGACTGCCGACAGCTGGGCTCATCCCACCAGGATCACAGCGCCAGCAGCTCCAGGCAGCCGTGTCTCTCTCAGAGCCTGCAGCCAGGGCAAGGGATGGCTCAGCCACACTGATAACGATAATTATGATAATTATGATAACGGGAGGGTAACTAAGTGTCATTAAGCAGGAGGTGTCTCTGGCAGGCACCACCTGTGCCCCTAGGTCTCCTCTGGCAGCAGCTGCCATGGGTGGAGCAGACACCTAAAAATCCGGGCTAGAACCTCCTGAGTGTTTGCTTCAGGCCCAGTGGCTTTTATACTCCACGGTATAAGCAATTATCATTCTTATCGCTCATGTCCTTTGTGGAAATGTTCCATTTCCATATGGAAATGTCCCATTTCCACGTCCACAGCAGCCCAACCACACACTAACGAACCCACTTGTAAACAAGCGATGGCCCCACGCTCCCCAGACAGGGACCCGGGGAAGGATGGAGCTGGTACCTCCTGGACAATAGATCCCAGCTGAAAGCCAAGGCGCTGGCAGAGCTCGCCCAGGTTGGAGAGGCTGCTGGCCCGCAGTGCTCCGTCAGGGTCCCGGGCACCCCGCAGGAAGGCCCGGATCAGCGGCTCCCGGTGCTGGAAGACCATGTCCCCTGCAGGACAGAGCAGAGCGGTGTGTCACCAGCATGGAAAAGCCCACAGTCCCTCCCTGCTGAAGCTTTGGCTCCTTTGGGAGCAGATGGACTGGGCATCCCCCTTGCAGCAGTGCAGAACAGCTGGATGCAGCAACTCAAGGGTGGCTTCTGCCCCTTGGCACATGCCCTATGGGGGCCCTCCAGCATATCCCAGTTCCTCCATTCAAGGTCTCACAGACACACCAAGCGTGAATCCCAAATTCCCACATCTTTCAGACCCAAATCCCCACCCCAATTAGCACAGGGAGGCGCTGAGGACATGTGAGCTGCTAACGAGAGGTCAGGGCCCATGTCCAGCATCCACAAACACCCCGGGAGCGTGGTCATCCCATGGGAGGTGGGCAGCCGTGTGCCCCATGGTGTGGGCATGGATTCCTGGAGGAAGAGGCTCAAGGGGCCAGAAAGGAAGCTCCAGCAGGCTAGCTGGCCCATGAGCTCAGTGGTTTTCCAGTTCTCCCAGGCTCTGGAAGCTCCTTGGATCCTGGTGTTGTGCAGCCGATGGAGGCCAGTGGGATGGATGCCTTCGGATGCCCTCGGATGCAAGGACAGGAATAGTTCCTGCAGGCAGTGGAGGGTCCCCATCCCACTGCATGTGGGAGCTCAGGGCTGGGGACTGGCACAGGGTGGTGGAGCTTGGGGCAGTGCTGTGATGCCAAGGATGGCCAGGCTTGCTGCAAATGCATCCTGCTCTTGACTGCATCCCAGGGGTTGGAATTATGGCAGTCTGAGTAGTGCTGGGTGATCTGAGTGGGATGTATTCCCTTGGAAGCCAACAGCAGACCAGCCCTGTGCCAGATGGCCACAGAAGGAGCACAGAGCATTTCCCTTCCTGCTGCAAAATCCCATTCTGGATGGGAAAAGCTGCTCCAGTGGGATGGCAGGCAGGGATGAGGACAGGGATGGGGTGGGAGAGAAGCAGAGCAAGAGATCTTGGCAGAGCAGGACATCTTGAAACTGCACAAAGCAAAGCGATCCTGAAAGTGCTGGATAAATCCTCGCTCTCGGATCCTGAAGCCTTGCAACAGAAACAACTTGGTGCAATTTGTTCTATAAATACGCCGGCGAGCTGGGACGCGCCGGAGCTGCTGCCTGCGGCAGCGGCACCGTGGGGAGCAGGGAGAGCACAGGGAGGCTGTGCCACCGTCCCCAGGGCAGCTGCCAGGGGATGTCCAGCGCCGGAGCGGACACATGGACATTGCCCGGGGTCTTTAGGGACTGAGGGGCTCTGCTGCTGATCACTGGAGCCCCCCAGGAGATAGTGGGATGCCCTGTCCCCATCCCAGTAGGGGGGCTGGACAGTGGCACAGTCTGGCACCAGTGGGATGGCACAGCTGGCAAAGCCCAGGGATGCCACCATGGCTAGGGGATGTAGCAGAGGTCGCAGGGGAGTCACAGCCCCAGGGCCTGGGGGGTCCAGGCTCTGCAGGAGCAATCCTGAACAAGTACACAGTGCCTGGCTGGTGACCAGGGACCCCCATCTGGCTGTCCCAGCAGTGGGACACCGGCTGCCACCCCCCTGGAGACGGAGAACTCCGGCTGCAAGCTCCCGCTGGTCTGGCCTCCTCTCCAGGGAGTCAGATGAGGCATTTTAGGACGTGTCCCAACAGCAGCTGATGGAAAGGCCTCATGCAGCTTCTACCCCTCAGCCCTGCGTGTCCAGGCGCTTCCCAGCAGCCTCTGAGCGTGGTGCTGCTGGCTGAAGGGACAGTGGGCTGCTGGTAGGATCCGCTGTCCTGCTCCTGCCATCAGCAAACCCCAGCCAGCCACTCTTCAGCTTCCAGACCCTTCTCTATTTCCCACAAAAAAAATCCCCCATGGGCTTTCCTCTGGGATTTGGCAAGGCCGAGAGGTGCTGTAGCTGATGGCAGGGGGCACTGCCACGCCCATGGCCATGGACTCACCCAGCGCCCGGGTGACGCGCATCAGCACCTCGCCCAGCTTCATCCTGGTGACAGTGGCCACAGTGTCCTCGGTGCCCTGCACTGGGCATTCATAACGTGCCAGCAGGATGGGCAGGATCCGCTCTGGGTACTCACTGGAGAGCAGGGCAACACCTGGGGGGGACAAAAAAGCTGGAAAATCAGTAATTTGGCAGTTGGCAGCAGGTGCCCGCTCAGTGCTGCTGGTTGATGCCCATTGACTTGGTGTGGACTCGGTACACTGGGGGCAGCTGGGCACCACAGGAGATGCTCAGGCACAGGGTCTGGTCACTGCTCCCAGCTCCCAGCCACTGGCACATGGTGCCAGTGTGTCCTTGTCCCTGCTGAATTCACCTGGCCCAGACTGGGACCTGAGCCCGAGTGCACCCAATGCCTGCTGCGTCTCCCCAGGGATGACAAGGGATGATCAGATCCCGGACACAGGACACAGGCTAGGCAATGCCATGGGGCTGCACCAGCTTCGCTGTCCCTGTGGAGATGTGGGCTGGGAGAAGTGCCAGGCAGGGCTCTGGCAGCACTGGGCAACTCTCTGATGGGGAAAGGTGGCTGCTCTCCAGGGAAGGAGCGAGCAGCAGAGGCTGCCCTGGCAGTGCCAAGCACTGAGTCATGGTAAGCCCCAGCTCCTGGCCCTCCAGGAGCTTCGCCTCCAGCCCCGTTCCCTGGTTATCGGAGGGTGCCTGGTGTGGGTCACCCTTTGCAAGTCCAGGCACATCCGGCAAGGCAGTAACATCTGGCACTGCCTTATCCCAGAATCACAGTCATTTGGATTAGAAAAGCCCTTTAAGATCATTAAGTCCAACCATTCCCCCACACTGCCAAGGCCACCAACTAACCCATGTTCCCAAGTGTCACATCCACGTGGCTTTTAAATCCTTCCAGGGATGGGGACTCCACCACTGTCCTGGGCAGTCTGTGCCGGGGCCAGACAGCCCTCTCCATGAAGAAATTTTCCCAGTATCCAACCTAAACTTCCCCTAGTGCAACCTGAGGCTGTTTGCTGTCATCCTTCCCTTGTTCCCTGAGAGCAGAGCCTGACCCCCATCTGGCTCCCCCCTCCTGTCAGGGAGTTGGAGAGAGTGAGAAGGTCCCCCCTGAGCCACCTTTTCTCCAGGATGAGCCCTCCCAGCTCCCACAGCTGCTCCTGGTGCTCCAGACCCTTCCCCAGATCCATTCCGTTCTCTGGACACATTCAGCCCCTCAATGTCTGTCTTATGATGAGGGGCCCAAAATTAACTCCAGGATTATAGGTGTAGTGCCCAGTACAGCGGGAATACACCACCAGCTCAGTGATAGCCAGTGGTGTCGCAACACCAGCTCAGCCCCAGCCCTGCCACTGTGGTGGGGAGAGAGTGGGGCTGTGGGGACCCAGATGGGACAACCACCAGCCCCATGCTCAGCACGGCTCGCCACAGGTGCTGCTGCCACGGGCCGGGTGAGTCACGGCCGCAAGGAACCGCATCAGGGTTAATCACGGCCGTGCTGCCAAACGCGGCGGCAGCTGCACCGGCGCGTTAATCACCGGGACGGTTACAGCCTTTGTGTTTCAGCCGCTGGGCAAGGACAGACCCGTCTCTCTCAAGACTGTACAGGCAGCGGGAAGCAAAGGATAAACTCCTTTCCCAACTGTTGCCAAAGGTTGCCAACCCAATGACAGCAGTGCCGGCATTGCTGTGGTTCAAGGGAACGGCACCTACTTCCATGGAACCCAGCAAACTGTGACCAGCTGTGTCAGCTGTCACACAGGACGTTCACACCACCCCGGTGTGGAAGCACCTGCCTGCGGTGCAGGCCTGGGCAGCCTGGTGCCACAGGGCTGTGCTGAGGGCATTGGAGCAAGAACCAGCCTGAGGGTTTCCTGGGAAGTGGGAGTGGCCATGGGAATGAACCTGGTAGAGCCCTGAGGGAGCACCGGTGGGTCCCCATGGCCCTGCTCCTCTGCCAACCTCAGTTGAATAGACCACTCAGTGGATGTCAGACCAAGGTGCCAGAGCTGTGCCCACACCGTGCTGGAACTGCAGCCCCAGCTGGTGGCACAGACCTGGCATGGAGACAGTGACCAGCTTCAGAGAGTAAGAATAACTGGGAGACAAAGCCTGGAGCTTCAGGAATTTGACAAAGAGCCCACACATGGCTCCAGGCTCAACCAAACAGCACAGAGCCACAGTATGGGAGGGCAGGAGACACCAAGCCCTTAGCCCGGCCACAGCTCTGCTGTTCTTCCTTCCCTCTCAGTGCCCCCAGCACAAAACCTTCCCTGACGAAGTACTGGCACTCATCCCAGCGGGCATCGCTCACCTTGGATGGCTGAGAGGTAGACAAAGGCGTCCTCGTGCTGCACATTCTCCAGGAACACCTGCAATGAAGGGGAAGTGCAATCAGCAGTGACTTTGGGCTGGGCCGGCAAGGCCAGAGGGCTCCAGTAATCGGGACCATCTCCAGCCCAACGGCATGGTCAGCACAAGCTCTGCACTGCAGCACAGGACAGGGACCATGGCAGGGGACAGGGACCCAGCAAGTGACAGGGACCATGGCAGGAGCCCAGTACCTGCAGCAACTTCTCCTGAAGCCGAAGTGCCTCTGGATCCCGCTGGGTGACCAGGCTGGCGAGGTGGCGCAGGGCAGCAGCGCGGGCGGGGGGCTGGGGGTCGTAGGCTGACACCAGCAGCTCCTGGAGCCCAGCTGGGGCCGGGCTCTTGGCACACGGGGCTGGAGTGGGATCGGTGGCACTGGGCTCGTGGCCTGTGCTCTGCTCTGTGCTCTTCTCTCCACGAGCTGAGGGGCTGCTGTGTCTGTGCTGCAGCGGGGCCTGGCTGCCCCCTGGGCTGGGGGCTCCACTGGGAATGCCAGCAGGGCTTTGCACTCCCATCCCAGGCTTCCTCCCCAGCACACTGTCAGCAGCGGCGCCCACTGTGCCGGGGGCACAGGCCCCGTGGGTGCAGATGGCGATGCGCAGGTCCAAGGCCAACTCCTGGGTGAGGGGCTCGGGGTAGGTGTGGGACAGCTCCTCCAGCAGTGGCACCAGCCGCTTCAGCACAGAGAAGTCGCTGGATTGGAGCTGTGGAGAGAGAAAAGCAGCACTGGTATCACCACAGTGAGGATTCATCCACTCCCTGGGATGCTCCAGGTAGGGCAGGAGAGCATGGGGATGATGAGCCCCAGAGTCTGTTTTGTAGCCCCATGGCCACTCCCATCCCCATCCCTGGTTCTGGGCTTCAAGCACCACAAGCTCCTCTGAACAGCAGTGCCCATGGCCCAGCACCTATCCCATCTCCGGCATCTCCAGCAGGTGCCACACGAGAAGGTGAGAAGGGCATGAGCCTGGAGGACAGCCCTGTCTGTGCATGGAGGCCAAAACAGGGACATCCCTCCCATCATCTTCCCAGCACCGTGTCAGGCTTGCCATCAGTCCTGCCTGGAAGGACATTCCTGGCATGGCAGCTGCCACCTGTTCTGAGCAGGAGAAGCTCCTCCCCTAACCTGGATGTAACTGCTAAATTCTGGGCTGTGAGGCCTGAAAAGGGTGCTTTAGCTTGAGTGGAGAGTTTGGATGATTGCATAAAAACTCCTTGGCTGCTGAAACCCAAACAGCTCTGCAGCTGCTTCCAAAACCTTTCACATTCCATTTCCCAAGTTACGTCGCTCCCATTAACACCAGAATGGGAGCAGGCGCTTGTCTGGGAGGGGCCCATTGCAGCCACAAGACTCTGGCTTTAACTTCTCTCCAAGTAAAGTTCTTTTCCCAGTGTTAGAAATTTAGCAATAAGACACAATAAATGAATGGAAAAAACATTAACAGCTGGATCTTCCTTTGGGTAAATCCGGGGATGAAGCAACTCCAGCAGCTCAGTGATGGCAGCGCATTAATGGATGGGCCATTGCTCCCATGGCAGCTCTCTCTCTCTCTATATATATATATTGGTATAATGTGGTAATTGAGTGATGTAAATAATAATATAAATATGTAAAAAATGTAAATATAAAAGTACAGAGGACTTTCAAGAAGGGTACAGCCCACATGGGACATTTGTTGCACTCCGCAGCTGGAGCTCATGGTGTGTAGGGATGCAGAGGAGGCAGTCTTGGTATTTAAAGATGCTGTACATGGCTGCACTGCTCTGTCATCACCTTCTTGGAAGCAAACTTTGGATTATGAATTAATATATTCATTTATAATATATAAAATTTTAGTATGTATAATTTATACTATATATTAATATAGTATACATATATAAATAAATGAAATTAATTTCAGGGATGTCTTGCTGGGATTGAACCCTTGGCCAGCGCCCCCACACTGCTCCAAGGAAAAACAATATATATGTTATACATACATACATATATACATATATATATGTATGTATATACACACACATATATAGGCTGGGACCCCAGCCGGGACCCCAACCCAAGGCACCCAGCTCCCCTGCCACAGCCCCCCTGGGCTGGGGCTGGCAGGGCCCATACTCCCTGTCCCCAAGCCCCCCAGCTTTGCCCCTTACCTGGACAGCCCCTCCAAGCAGGGCAGCCACGAGCCCCATGGCCATAGCAAGGGTCTGTGCCTCGGCCGCCGCGCCGGGGCCCCGCGCTGGGCTGACACAGGCCCGCTGCAGCACGGCTGCCACGAACTCCTGCACCTGCCAGGGGAACACAAGTCAGGAGGAGGGACCCCCAGGGTGACCCCACCTCCTCTTTAGCCTTCCATTTGAATTTCCCAAGCCTATGCCATTCTCTAACACAAGTCTGCACAAATTCAAGAAGAGTTTGGTCAATGCTCTCAGGCACATGGTGAGATTGTTGGGGTGTCCTGTGCAGGGCCGGGAGTGGGACTCAATGACCCTTGTGGGTCCCTTCCAACTCAGGATATTCTGTGGTTCTGTGAAACTTCGCTTGCCACCTCCCTGACCTTCCCTCTCAGACCATCCCAGTTGCCTTCCCACTACTTCCCCTTGCCATCTCACCTGAGCAGGTGAGGGGACTCAGCAGTGTTGGGAGCCCTGGAGAGCTGGGGGATGGATGGGGATGCACTGGGGATGCAGGAGGGAGTCAGGGCTCTCAAGGTAGCTGTGGGGGTGCTGGAGCCTCCGAACCGCACCCCCCCCTCCAGTAGCAGCACAGATGGGCTCCCTGGGATCACAGCCCCCAGCCCCATGCCAGGCTGTGTGAATCCGTGGGTGAGGATTTTGGGAGCATGGATGGAGAGTGGCTGAGCCACACAGCCCAGTTCACCAGTGGCTGCAGCTGCCAGGCTCTGGCGTGGACTTGGCAGTCACACCCAAAACAGCCATAGGAAAAGGTGATGGTTAAACTGGTAGGGGTTTCTTGGCAGCAGAAGCCCCCATGAGGCTGCAGGAGCAGGAAGAACCCAGCTCCATCTCTGCCTCCTGCCCAGCTCCACCATGGGATGGGAGCTGGGAAGGCAACTGGGACAGTCTGTGAAGGAAAGTCAGGGTGGTGGCAACAAGGCTCTGTATGGAATTGGGCTAGAGAAAAGCTTGGGAAGTTCCAGAGCCCAGGAGCTCCAGTCCCAGCCCCACGGCTCCCCAGTGCCAAGTTCCCTTACTCCCACACAGCCGATATTCCAGCTGGGCTATTTCCCGTGTTCTCTTATTTTCTTATTTTTCCCACAATATTTTTATTCCACAAGCCTATAACGATCCTGCCTGGTTGGCATCGGCCTTCTTGGCACCGACACTTGTGATCCCACGGGCTTTCTGCCTTCCTAACAGACCTTGAAAATTAGGGAGTTGATGTTCTCCGTGCCTTATTTTCTCCACACCATGGCTTGGGACAAGCCTGGGAAAGGGCTGGATCAGGGTCATTCCAACCTAACAGGTGTGTTGCAAAAGAACTATTGTACTCCTATTCTGGAAAACAAAGTAGGAGGGCAACAAGGTCCTACTGCAGCAAATCCCAAACTTCTAGCCCCCAGGACACAGGCACTGGGTGCAGCCATCGTTTCCTCCTCAGTTGCCAGCTTCTTTGAGCACATCCCTTAAGGAGGGAGGCTGTGGGAAAAGGCTTTGGAAAAGACTGCAAAAAAGGCTCAGGTACCTGCTGGAATAATTATGTCAGAGCAGAAATTTCAGCAAACAGCAAGAAAGTAAAAAAAGTTGGAATATCTGCTCTCACAACACAGCGACACACGAGCTGAAGAGGTTGAAATTATATTTAATGTAAAGAAAAGGAACATTGTGAGTAAACAATCAGTAGATGGCTGCCGAGAAAAAAAAGTAAAAAGAACTACTCTAGAAAGAAAAAAAAACCCCACTTTAATGTGGGAGAGGAAAAAACCTTGAAAAATAAACCCCTGGGGCACGGTTGTTTCTCAGGTAGGAGGAAAGAATCCTTGGTGCAGAAAGGAAATCAAGTTGACCTTGGTTATGTGGCAAAATATGTAAATAAATGTGCAGCTGAGGGGGGCCACAGCGGCCACTGTTCCTGGGCTCCAGCCTTGGAAAGATGGATCCCACTTGTTCCTACCCCATTAGGGCCCCCCAAACGCCCCAAGGAACCTGCTCAAAGGCTGCACTGCCACTGCCTGTCTCAGCCCAGGGGCCTCCCTGAAACACAACTCCGGGCAGGAGGATAATGGATTTTTTGTCTGGATTTCCTTGGTGGTGGGTTTTTATACCAGACTCAGGCTGGACCTTGAAACCTGGCAAAACCCTTCCCTGTTTCCCACCCTGACTCTCCAGCCCTGCAGGTGGGTGTGATGGGGAGGCAGGTGGGGACAAAGCAGTGCTGGCTGTGTCCCCCCCACTGCTGCAGAGCACACAAAGGATCCTTTGTCCCAGAGGGAAACGTGAGGAAACCTGCCTCAGCAGTGACCGCCTCTGCCCACGGCAGGCACAGAGAGCTGGCACAGCCGGGGCGCTGGGGTAAAAAACAGCAATAAAGAACAGGATGTGGAAGTTTAAAGACTGCAGGGGAATACCATGCTGCCCTCAGTGTCCACCTGCATTCCTGACTGGAACAGTGGGGGACAGCCAACCCCACCCAGCGTGTGCTCAGGGGTAGATGTGCCATGTTTTAAAAATGTTTTTTGGGACCATGGTCAAGGAGCCCCAGTGGCTTTTGAAATTACAACATTTAATAAATTTTGCACTGCCCATTCACTGACATAGGAGCACAGTTAGACCAACCAAGTTGCTCCAAGCCCTGACCAACCTGGCCTGGAACACTTCCACAGGCATAGCTCTTCTGGGCAACCTGTGCCAGGGCCTCACCATCCCCACAGCCAAGAATGCCTTCCCAATATCCCATCTAACCCTGCCCTCTGGCAGTGGGAAGCCATTCCCTCTTGTTCTGTCACTCCAGACCCTTGTCCAAAGTCTCTCTCCAGCTCTCTTGGAACTCCTTTAGGCACTGGAAATGGCTCCAAAGTCACCCCAGACCCTTCTCTTCCCCATGTTGAACAATCCCAACTCTCTCAGCCTTTCCTCCTGGAAGTGTTCAGCCAATCCCCCTGGGCTTTGCCATGACCAACCTGCACAATGTCAGTGAACACGGTGTCCGAGACGCTCTCACACAGCGCAGCCACGAGCTGCAGGACCAGCAGCTTCCTCTCCTGCCTGGTCTGATCCTGCTCCAGCTCCAGCAAACTCCCTCCAGGCTCCACAGTCGGGTTTGGAGCCACCTCGTCCTCTGCAGCCACCTGAGTCAGCTCCTGCCAGGAAGGAAGCACAGGGCACGGAGACGCAGTGGTTAAACGTTGGTAACCAGTGCCAGGAATGCCAGTTGACTCCTCACACACCAGGACCTTCCAGCTGAAGGTCTCTGACAGCTGCCACAGCTCCTGGGAGTCCCATCACTATCCCCTTGTGTGACTATGCACTGGAGGGGGGACACGAAAAGCCCAGCCCAGCCCAGGCCAGGAGGGAACTGCAGGGGCTCCAAGCAGGATGAAAGGAAGCAGGTGCTGGGGCCCCTCCATAAAAGCCAGGGAAGCAACAGGGATTATTCTCAGCTTCCAACACACCATTAAACTTCAAACATGCTCATGCTGTTAAAAAAGCCCAGAGGGGATAAGGGTTAACCCCTTCAGGGACAGGGCTGCTCCCTCTCCTCGGCTCTCCCACCCAGCACACAGGGCTGCTCCAGCACGTGCCGTATCCCAGGACACACAGGGGGATGATTCCTTTCCAAGGAACCCATTCCTGCAGGTGTGCCCCAACCAGGGACAGGCCTGCCCTCACCTTCAGGCAGTGGATGAAGAAGTCTCCGGTCAGCCCACTCTTCTGGCAGTGGGACAGAAGCTCCACCAAGCTCTGCACATGGCACTGCTCTGAGGAGATCTTCTGGTACAGGGCCTCATCTTCATCACTGGAACAGGTCACTGAGTCACTTACACAAACAAATCCAGACCCCCTTGACTCCCCAGATCCAGGGCAAAGTAAAGTCCCAGCCTGCCTTTTCCTGGAAGCCTTCCTTCCCAGTGTTTTCCAGCAGAGCCTGGAGGCAGCTGAGCCAAACACTGCCCAGGTCATTTGTGATCATTTGCTCCTTTCATTATCAAAACTACACTACTGACAGAAACCATGAGCCCAAACCCAGCTATCCCATAAATAACAGGATTAGTGCTGGCTAAGTCATGTAATGGTCAGAGCCATGGAAGCAGGGACATGAACATGGGTAGAGCCAGGGTTATTATGGAGTAAGTTTAAAGTATTCCCAGTTTAACCAGGGCAGAGCTGCTTCTAATTGTGGTCTTCCAGTACCTAAAGAGTTTATAGAAAAGCAGGAGAGGGATTTTGGACAAGGGCCTGGAGTGACAGGACAAGGAGGAATGGCTTCCCACTGCCAGAAGGCAGGGTTAGATGGCATACTGGGAAGAAATTCTTCCCTGTGAGGGTGGTGAGGCCCTGGCACAGGTTGCCCAGAGAAGCTGTGGCTGCCCCATCCCTGGAATTGTCCAAGGCCAGGTTAGACAGGGCTTGGGAGCAACCTGGTCTAATGGAAGGTGTCCCTGCCCATGGCAGGAGGTGGAATGATCCCTTCACACCCAAACAAGTCTGTGATTCTAACTCAGGTCAGGAATAGATTAAAACAAAAGCCAAACCAAACATATTTGTGGAGATTTTACTGTAGGTGCTCCCAGCTCCTGGCACACCCTCCCCACGGACACCCCTGGACACAGCCATGTTTCTGCCTATCCCACAGCACTGCCCTGGGCCCTCCCTGCCAGCTCACAGTCCTCGCTTTAAACTGAATCTCCGGCTGCCGGATATCCCACTCTGCGTAGCTGGAGACTAATGGCTGCAGTTTATTCCCAGCATGGCCATGCTCTGCCTCTACTTAGAGACCATCTGCACACACCAGAGGAGCTCAGTCACTGCTCCACCACGCTGGCATTGCCAGAGTCCTTGCTGTGACAGTACCACCTGTGCCCGAGGGACTCCACTCACTGTGCCACGAGACAGGCTCAGGCTGGACAGTGGAAGTTGAATTTGCGGGGTGTTGGGGCTGAAAAAGCACATCCCATTCCCAGACAGTCCGCAGGCAGGGTTTGGAGTCAGGAAAAGCAGGCAGGGAGTGCACACAAACACTCAGGTGGAGCATGATGCTTTTTGGGGCTGGAAGTCAGAGCTCTGTGTGGCATGTAGAAAACCTGGAGGCTGCATGGGCTGTGAGGAAGCATCACCTGCTTGAGCTTAAGGGGATGAGACCATGGTGGGATGGTCCTGGCAGACCCCCACTCACCCAGGCTCTCTGACAGGCTTCCCCGGACAGCCCTGGGTGCTGAGTGACTCTGGGGACTGTGCCCACAGCACTCACCTGATGGTGTCCTCCACTGCGATGGCAGCACCGCCCTCGCTGCCTGCACAGACCCGGCACCGCGGGTGGAGGGTGGGCACGGTGCTGCCCAGCCCGGCCAGGCCTTCCAGCACAGCCAGCGACCGCTCCCGCTCCGCCTTCTCCAGGAACCACAGCAGGATCTCCTGGCACAGGGAGCTGGCAAGGAGAGAGGAAGCAGTGGTGACACTGTTCTACCCACTGCTCCCCTCTCTGTGTCACACGTTTTGGGATGACAGATACGACTGGAGCACTCTGAAGCGGCCAGGGGCTCTCCTTGGAATGCTCTGGCTCCGGCAGCTGAAGGCATTTGTGACAGTTTCTAAGAGGACCAGAAGCACATCCTGCCCTCTGGCATTCCCAGATGGAAGGATTTGTGTTCCTCCGGACTTGAGCCCGGTGAGGAAGGGAGTATTGTGAACATCCCTGGCACGCCGTGCCTGTGCCTCATGGCTAGGTGACAAGGGCTGGTGGCAGTGCCAAGGGAGAGCAGGAAGGAGACAGGAGCACTGTGAGGTTGCGTGGGAGCCCTGCCAAGGAAAGATGCAGGTTAATGAGGTGGAGCGGCTGCGCCGTGCTGTGCCAGGGGTCTGGAAAGCCGAACACTTCCAGGCAGTTGCAAGTGTAGTCATCCCTGCCAAATTCCTTAGCAAAGGGAGCAGCGACTGCTGGCCCAGCAGCGTGAGCTTGGCGTGTTCCACCAACTTGCCACGGCACTTGCTGCTCTTTGAAGTGATTAACGATGTCTTCAATAGCAGCAGAGGCCGTGTCTACACACACCTTTTAGGGAAAGCCTGCACACGCCAGGATCACCAGAGAACAGCGTAACCCCACCAGGAATGCTTTCATCAGGCTGGTCCAAACTCCTGATAGCCCAGGAAAAGCCTGGGGGGAGCAAGGAAAGAGGACAGCCAGTGCCTGGTCACCGCTGTCCCTGTCACCACGACTAGCACACATGGTGCTTTCCACTGAGCATTCTGGGGAAGTGGGCATGGCATGAGGGACAGCTGCCCGGAGGCAGGTCCTGCTTGGATTACAGGAGAGTGATGCCAGACATGAGGAGAATGATCCTGTATTTCCAAGAGCCAGTGCCTGAGCTGTTTTATCCAGTTTTTATCCTGTTTGTAGATCACTCTGACACCCAGCCAGGTCCCAGCATCACCACCTCCATCCATGGTCAACCACAATCCCTTCTCTAGGCAGAGTCAATCTGTGCTCCCAAGGGCACGTTTGTCTCTACATGGAACATTCTGGCTTCAGGGAAGACAAAACTGAAGTGAGAACTGCTTCCTTGGGCACAGGGCTGTCAGTAAGGTCATGTACCCTGCCTGTGGTTCCTGCCCTATTGGAATGAGAGCTCCTTGGGATGAGAAAATGGATCTCTGCTCCTGTCTGTGCCCACAGTGCCTGTTGGAGGTGGGCAAAGCCCAGAAGAGCCAAGCAGAGCTGAGCACGATCCTTCCTTACCGTAAGTATGACACATTCTGCTTGGCGAAGGAATAGAGGGAAAAAACCACTCCCAGGACTGACTGTAAGGATCCCAGCAGCAGGCTCGAGCTGTCATTCCCAACCACATACACCTACAGAGAGAAGGGCACAGAAAGGGGAGTCAAACACCTGTGTGGAACAGAGGGGAGGAAAGGAACACGTCTGTGCGCAGAGCGGCTGCTGGGGAGGATGGTGGAGGGTTCTCAGCCTCTTCCTTCAGTCTGGAGCCTGTTTTCCCTGATTATGCCATATTCCTTATCAAAACCTGGCTTCAGCACCATTTTTCTCCAAGTATTTCCTTAACCACAGCAGGCTCCAAGCTACAGGAAGGCTGCAGCCAGATATTTGGGAAGTCTACTGCTTAAAGGTAGGATCCTGCCTTCCCCAGAGATGCAACAGGCACCTTGGAATGAGCAAATCTTTATGGAATTATGGCAAATCTCAAACACAGAGATCAGTCCCTAGCAGGGCAGCTGGGCTGATGGGTGCTGAGCTGAGACACCAAGCTGCTGGGGCTCTGGGGGAGTTGTAGGGGCTCTTCGGGGGGCTGAAGGAGCTCTGGGGGAGCTGCAGGGCCCTGCTCCTCTCCTCCACCTCAACGAGCAGCCTCCCAGATCACTGTCAATGCCCTCTATGAACCCAGCACACCCTTCTCAGGCTCACTGCATACAAGTCCCACCTTGCTGCCCATAGAGCACAGGAAAAACACTTACAGAAGCCTCATGGCATTCACAGAAGCCTCATGTAATTGTGTTTCCTTTTGTATCCTTTTAAAGGAATTATCCAAAACTAAAAGCCAGGTATGATGCTTTTAGTCAGAGCCATAAGCTGGGAAAATTTGGTCTAGAAAGTGGTTAAACACCAAATCCTGCCAGCTGGACTCAGGATTTTCTCAGTGTTTGGTACTCAGGTCCTGGTTTTGGCAGGCTCTATTTCCCTCCACAGTTTTTAGCTTAAAAAAAAAGGGGAGGGCAGGGTAATAAAGTCTTTTCCCAAGTTTTCCAAGGGACTTCCAGCTGTCTCATGTGGTCAATGACCTGTTCAGAAAGTGCCGTCCCTCTACAGCAGAGCGAGTCCCCACTCCCCACACCTCTGATCTCCTGTTCCCCACACTTCCAACCTCTCACTCCCCACATCTCTGATCTTCTGCTTCGCACACCTCTGACCTGCTCCCCACACCTCCAATCTCCTCTCAACACCCTTGACCTCCTGTTCCCCACAATTCTGACTTCCCACAACCCACACCTGGACCTTTGACCTTCCTTCACAATCCCCATTCCAGGGCTGGAAATGCCCTGGAGACAGACCTGCCTGAGGCAGTGTGACAGCCCAGGTAGGAGGGAGATGGCCCTGATAACACCCTGCCCTGCTCCATTGATGCAAACAGACCTGTTTCCCTGTGCTAATCCCCACGGAGCCATTCCTCCTCCCCAGACCCTTGTGTACACAAAGCCTCCCTGATGAAGCCCCAAGGATGGTTTCTCACTCAGCATCAAATGACACTTGTTAGACAAGAAACCTCCCCAAATCCAGGGTCCCCTCACTAATCTGGCTGTTGTCAGGCCTCCAGCACTCTGCCATCAAGGAAGGACCCACCCCAACCCCCCCAGCACGGCACTGGGAGGGAGCAGCCCTCCAGACCAGTCTCTGCCTGCCAGCCAGTTACAACAGATCATTACTGGGAAAACAGACAACAATTCCAGCATTTAAGAGCTTAGGCTGCCTCAGGGCATGCCAGGAACCAAGTCACCAGCTTCTGAAATTTGAATTCCAGGGTTGGAGATGTCCTTCTGGGTTGGAACATGCAGCAGGAAGCTGCTGTCAGGGCAGGCAGGGGAGCCTGCAGTGTGGCAATGGGGATACTGGTGGGAATGGTAGGAAATGGCGCTATGAAGGAAGGTGTCAGAGGAGAAGCCTCCACAAAAAACCCTGATCCTTCATAGGGAACACAAGGATGGACCCCATCTCTCCCCCAAACATGAAAGCCAAGATCTGTGCTCCAGTGAGAACTTAAAAGACCCTTCCAGTGCCTAAGGGGCTCCAAGACAGCTGGAGCAGGAATTTAGACAAGGGCCTGGAGCGAGAGGACAAGGGTGAATGGTTTCTCCCTGCCACAAGGCAGGGTGGTTAGATGGGATATTGGGAAGGAATTCTTCCCTGTGATGGTGATGAGGCCCTGGCACAGCCCACATGGAGACCAAAAGTACTCCTGAAGATAAGGACGAGGTGAGTCTGGCATGACTGCAGGAGATGCCGGGTCTGTCTGATCTAACACACACTGAACTGCTCACAAAGTCTCAAACCAGCTCTTTCTCAGAGTTTTCTCCCCCAGATCAGACATGGTACCTTGAGCACATCTTCCACGCAGCTACCCAGCTCTGCCTCTGGCACCAGCATGGTCCCTGCTGCCAAATCCTCCACTGCCAGCTCTGGAAGCAAAGGGCAGAGACATCAGCACCCTAAAGCACCCCAGAGCACCCAGCAGCAGAGCAGCCCTGCCATACCCTGCACCCGAAAACACTTCCATGGCTCCCTTCCCTTCTCTCCCCTCCCCATGGGAACAGAGGAGCCCTCGTTAGCTGTCCCAGTTGTGCTGCAAACCCCTAAGGACACATGGAAATCAAGGCAGACCACAATTCACAATGATGAATGATTCCCTGGAGAGCTGCTGGTTGGGTTGGGAACCTATGGCTTCCGTCTGGAAGCCCAAACCAAGGGTGTCAGACTGGGAGAGCTTCCCAAGGAGCCCATGGCAGGAGCCACAGCACTCGGCTCCCACGCTGGAGTAACTTGGCTCAAGTGGCAGTAAATATGATGTAACCACACAGACAGACGTGGCCAGCACGGACAGCTGAGCTCACATGGTCTGTAGCCCAAAGAAATTCCGATGGAATGACAAAAATCAGTGAGGAAAGAAACCAGACCGTTCCCGGATGTGGTACCTGCTGCCTCAGAGCACCGCAGGAGCGGGGACAGCAGTGGTTGGAGCACGTGCCTCTCTGCCAGCTGTGGGTGCTCCCTGGCCATGGTGAGCACCGTGGTGGTGGCCACACGCTGGAACTGCCGTGCTGCCACTTTGTCCTGGATGTGCAGCAAGTCCAGAATCTGCAAGGAAAGTCCATGACAAAGGAAAAAGGATCAGCACGCCCTCAGAGGGGGCAGCCTGGCTCCTGGCAGAGAACAAGGACCTGTCCATGTGCTCCTTTGCTGGTCATCTGGCATGATATTCCAAGTATGGAAGAGCCAGTGTCCTTTCCACACACACAGAATGCTTTTCTGGGCTCAAACCAAGAGCCTGCACCACTCCCAGAGCCAAAGGTTGGAAACAAGAGCTCCACATAGAGCTCTGTGTAGTGCAGTGTCGAGCAGCTCATACAATCAACATCATCTAGCATTTCAATAAAACATGGAAAATTCAAGAGTGGAAACGTGACCCATTGCCAGAAAAACATCTCCACGTTATGCTGGCTCAAGCCAGGCCACGCTCAAGCAGAAAGGGCAGTCCCAATACCCTCCAAGCTGGAGTTGGCTCTGCATTCCCAGGCGGAAGGGACGAGGGACTTACCTGGGGGCACACCTGTCTGTAGTAGTCCTCAAGGGAGAGGCACTGCTGTGGGCAGGAAGCCAGGATCTTTGCAACTGCGTCACATTTCCTCCAGTCTAGAGCTGCTGCTTCAGCGCCAGCACCACCTGCAGCAGCAGAAACTCTGGATCAGCTCTGACCAGCGGCCAGCTCTGTTTGAAGCTAGGTGTTTCTGACCAAAAACTGGATTTTGAGCTTTTATTGCTGTCATTAAACCAACCATCTTTCAGGAGACACCTGAACTTAAAGACAGAAGGGGGAAAATTCCTGTGCAAGAGCTTTGATAATGGAAAACAACTCCTACGGACAGGTGGACAAAAGGTGGAGGGAGGTCATGCTTGGAAGTGCCATCAGGTGGGTGTTGGCTAGAGGAGGCTTTGGCACTAATATCTGTGGGATTCATTTTTGGATAGCAACAGTTTCCCTCCCTGCCAGGACACGGAAAGCAGGGGATGGGTCTCATTGTCCCTGCAGCTCTCACAGCCCAGAGTCCAGCATGGCTCCCACTGCACTGGCACTGGGACAGGGCACTCCTTGGGACAGACCACACTCTGGACACACATGAGGTGTGACACCACGGAGGCATAAACAGCTAAATGGTGTTGGAGGTTTTCAGTGTAGGCCTCAAAAATGACAGTGTACCCTAAATTAGGGCAGTCTGGGAGCTCACCACAGTCAGAGGCAAAATCTGTGTGTCACTGAGTCATCTTGGCCTGGCAAAAGCTGATTGCCACGTCCGTACTCTGGTGGCTCTGGGCCTCTTGTGGGATGAACCATTCCAGACACCTCTGAATCTGTGATCCTGGAGGCCCAGAGCCCCCACTCACCTCCTGTGCCCTCCAAGACACCTCGAACCACGGCCTGCACCCCGTTGGGCCTCAGCAGCCTCTCAGAGAGCAGGCGCCCACAGAGCCGCCGCAGCCAGGCTGGAGCTGGCCCCAGGCCTGCCCGGGGACATGGAGCACTCTGGAAAGGAACACAGGAGCAGGGTAAGGAGTGTATTTGCACACTCTTGTGCAAATCCCATGGATGGGCAAACAGCCTGTGTCCTGCCAGAGAGCACAGGACACGGACAGGCTTTGAACTGCTGCTTCAGTCAGTGGCACAAAGCAAATTAGGAATTAATGACAGGCCAGCTGGAAGGGACCTACAAGTACCATCAAACCAGCATTCCTTAACTTTTGGTCAGTCCTCAAGTGCTCAGCATGTTATTCCATCCCTGGCAGTGTTCAAGGCCAGGTGGGATGGGGCTTGGAGCAACCTGGTCTAGGGGAAGGTGTCTAGTTGAAATGGGATAAGCTTTAAGGTCCCTTCCAACCCAAACCATTCCAGGATTCTATCATTATCCCTTAGAGACTTTCCAAAAACAACTCTCAGGAGATTTCCCATCTCCTCCTCCTCACAAGGCTTTGGAATGGCCCCAAACAGCAGCGAGTGCCCTGTGTCATCCATGAGTGGGAAGGGGCAGGTTCTGGAGGAGCAGGAGCTCCACTTGGCCGGGCACAGTGGATATGGGTGCAAAGCCAAGGTGGAACGTGCCGTGATGACAGTCCCTGGGTTCACACCCACCTACGCACCCCTGCATGGCACACACCTGGCAGCTTCATCAGTGCTCCAGGACTGTTTCTAAAGTGTAAGAACATTTCCAGGAGAGCAGCACCCTCGGACTGTGGGAACACAGGTACTACACACCCTGATGGCCCTCAACCGCTGGGTACCTGCTTGGGCGGACCTTGCAGGACGAGCAGCTCCTGCACTGCCAGTGGCTGGTAAACACGGTCCAGGATGTCCTGCAGGGCTTCCCGGCACCGCGCCTGCTCCGCTTCCGAAACACCCTGCAACAAAACACTCTGGGGTGGTGAGGGCAGCCTGGTTGGGCACTAAACCCACCGGTTGATCCGGTGCCCTCTAGCCCCTTCTGGGGCTCCATAGCCCCTGTAGCTTCTTTCACGTGGGGAATTACGGGCAAGACATGGGAGGGAGCGCTGGGCAACCAGCCCGGGACTCGGCCCCGGGGAACGGGCTGGGGCTCGGCTGGGCACCCACGCCAGCCCCGGGAGAGCGGGGACACGAGGGGGCGAGTGTCGCACGGACCTGGCAGAGGGCGGCGGGGCCGTGTCCCAGCACGCAGAGCCCGGCGAGCAGCAGGCGGAGGTGGCGGGCGAGCAGCGGGGCGCCCAGCGCGGGCAGCCGGGCCAGCTCGGCCAGGGCGGCGGTGGCAGCGAGCAGGCGGGCCCCGCGGGGGACGGGCGGTGGCGAGGGTGGCCCGGGGCACGGCCCGAGCCCCGGCGGCAGGTGCGGCAGCAGCCCCAGCCCCACGGCGGCCCGCAGCGCCCGCTGGACCGCCCGCGTCTGCCCCGCGCTCAGCGTGTCGGCGGCGGGCGGAGGCGGCGCGCCGGGGGCTGCGGCGGCGGCAGGGGCGGCGGCGAGCGCGGCCAGGCGCTCCTTGAGGCACAGCAGCAGTACCAGCACCCCGCAGGCCGCCGCCCAGCCCGGCTCCGCGCCCGCCGCCCCAGCCGCCAGCGCGGGGTTGCAGGACAGCACGGCCGCCCGTAGGGAACTCAGCGAGGCCCAGCCCGCTGCCCGCGACAGCCGCTCCTCCAGCGCCGCCGCGTTCTTGCGCAGCGTCTCCGGGCACAGGGTGGGCTCCTGGGCAGCCTCGGCAGCGCTGTCCCGGTCACTGGGCGGCCGCAGCAGCAACTCCAGCGCCTCCACTACACGCCCCGGCTCCGGCTCCGGGTCTGCGCCGCCGGCCATGTTGGGGTCCCTGTCAGCGGTAGACGCCATCTTGGGGGTGAAGGGAAGGGGCGGGACCACGCTCTGGCGCCATATTGGGAAGGTCGAGCGAGGGGCGGGGCCGCACCGCCCGCCGCCATCTTGGGGAGGTCGGGGAAAGGGTGGGGCCGATCCCAGTGCCTAAAGGGGCTCCGGGAGAGCTGGGGGGGGATTTGGGACAAGGGGGGGAGTGACAGGACAATGGGAATTCCTTCCCACTGACAGAGGGCAGGGTTGGATGGGATATTGAGAAGGAATTCTTGGCTGTGAGGGTGGTGAGGCCCTGGCACAGATTGCTCAGAGAAGCTGTGGTCGCCCCATCTGTGGCCATCACAGCCAGGTTGGACAGGGCTTGGAGCAACCTCATCTAGTGGAAGGTGTCCCTGCCCCTGGCAGGGAATTTGGAATATGATCTTTAAGGTCCCTCCCAACCCAAACTGTTTCATGACTAATTTCCCACCTGCCTTTTGGAGGGGGCCATGGCTACAACTGTGGGGGAGGTAAAGCCTTTTAGCACCAACAGAGCCTCACGCAGAGAGGTTTTCCTAAAAGAATTTATTATTTCAATTTTATATAAAAACAATACAATCAACACTTGGCCAAGGCTGGTTTCCCAGCTCACATCAGACCCTTTTTTCATGATAAAAAAAATACAAACAACAGCTAAACACAAGGGTCAGGATTTCGGGAAAGCCCTTTGATTTCCGAAAGCACCTTTCATTGACTGCACACTAATTACACCTGGCATGATACAGGAGGAAATCAAGCCATAATCTGGGATACGGAAAAATAGAAATCTGCCTGTACATACTCCAGCAAATACAATTCCCTGCGAGGGCGTATCTTTGGTCTGTGTTTATCGAGCACCTCACCCCACTGCTCCAGCGCCGGGTTCATGATTGGAGCGCGGTGGGAGAGCAGCTGTGCGGGGATGGGAGCACGAGGTATTTTGAAGACTGCCAGAGAAACCCTTTTTGTCCATAGAAAAGTGAGGGAGGATCTGATCCTGACCTCCTCAGCTGGGAGCACCTCAGCTCCAGGGTGGGAAATGGCCCAAATTGAGCCAAGGGGGCCAGGAAACACGCAGACTCCCCAAAAACCCCGCCATCCACGGTGACACCGATCCTCCCTCAGTGAGGGGAACGCGGGTACTGGGTTGAGTGGGTGTTGGAGGGGGGTTTGGCCACCCCTGGGCAGAGACCGAAGTGAGTCCAGAGGGGTGAAATGAGGCGGGGGCAGCTGGGAGTCCCTAATCTTCTTCCTCCCCACCGCCGTAGAGCTCAGCCAGCTTGCGGAAGCGGCCGCCCCAGTCGTTGAGGTAGTCATAGTCCTGGTCTTCGTCGGAGTTGGAAGAGTTGAGGGAGCTGAGCGAGGTGGCCTCCGAGCCACTGCCCTCATAGTCGAACACCAGCAGCGAGTCGTAGGGGGGAGCTGTGGGGTCCGTGTCGGCCGCCTTCAGGTTCTGTTGGGGGGTGGAGGGGTCAGTGCCTGTCCACCCTGCACTGGGGGCACCCCAATTGTGCTGGGATGGATGGGGGTGTCACCTCGTGGACTCTCTCATTCAGGACTCACCTCATCGATGAAGTTCCCGATCTCATCGGGGTTGGCAGGCCGGGGCCGGTACTGGGGGGCAGCCATCAGTGGGGGGGCCACGTCATTGCGGATCACCTCAGGACGGGCATCCAACCCGCGGTGCAGTTGGCTCAGGTCATAGTCCTGGGGGGACACGAGGAGACAAGGCTCAAGGGACAACCACAGACACCACCACTGGGACCCAGCAGGCAGGGGCTGGTAGGCACAGCCATTCCACCTGGTCCTCCTCGCCGCCACCCTCCTCGTCGTAGTGATAGACATTGTCCCTCATATCGTCCTCGGGAGGCAGCAGTGGCTCCTTCACCACCTTTCTTCTCCTCGCGAAAAGCAGCAGCAGCAGCAGCAGGACTGTGGGCAGAGGGACAGGGTATCAGGGCAGCAGTTTAAGGGCAGCCCTGTCCCTGTCCTGTCCGTCCCCCTCCCATGGTACTCACTGAGCAGCGCCAGGATGCCCCCCAGGATGCCCAGTATGGCAGGGACGCCCATGCCCCCGGAGACATATGCTCGGCGCTCGCAGTTTTTGGCTGGCCCTTCGCAGCTGCAGACCTGTGCTTTGACCGGCGTGATCTGATCCTTGCCCTGGGCATCCAGCAGCTTCAGGAAGACGCTGTACTCCCCTGGCTCCAGCTCCTTCCTCATGTTCAGCTTCACCAGGTCTTGGTGAATCACGGAATTGTTTGGGTTGGAAAATGCCTCCACAAGATTATTGAGTACAACTGTTCCCCCAGAACTGGCAAGGCCACCACTAACCAATGTCCCCAAGTACCACGTCCACATGGCTTTTAGATCCCCCAGAGACAGGGATGATGGCTCCATTACTGCCCTGGGCAGCCTGTTCCAGTGCCTGACAACCCTTTCCATGAATGAATTTTCCCCAGTATTCAACCTAAACCTCCCCTGGCACAATTTGAGGCCGCTCCCTCTTTCCTGGTACTTGTTCCCAAGGTTCAGAGCCTGACCTCCACCTGGCTCCACCCTCATGTCAGGTAGCTGGAGAGAGCAAGAAGGTTCCCCCTGAGCCCCTTTTCTCCAGGCTGAGCCCCCCCAGCTCCCTCAACCACTCCTGGTGCTCCAGACCCTCCCCCAGCTCTGGTTTAGGGTCAACCTTGGCACCAGCACAGGACTTTGCCCTGTGGCACTTCCCCAGCCTAATGCCCACTATGGGCCCTGCACCAGCACAGATGGCACCCACCTGGTGGAGTCATCTTGAGAGTCCAGTTGATGCTGGAGCCATGCACCAGCTCTGCCCTGAAGGGAAAGGTGTTGGGGGGCAGATCCTTGTCCACGATGTTCAGTATCTGCTCCTCAGGCTGCCGGTTGCAGATGTCAAAGTTCCGGGGCTCTGGCACAGGCCCATTGTCATTCACATCCTGGAGGAGGAGGAGCAGTGTCCCTGTGCCAGTCTCCTGTGGTGACCCTGTGGGGCTGAGAGTCAGTGAGGCTCCCGGGGAGGGCCCCCAGGAGCCGCGGGGGGATAGAGGTGCAGCAGCCCCCTCCCCAGGGTGCGGCCGTCACCCTCACCGCTGTCCATGGCCAGGACGATGGCCTTGTAGGTGCTGTTGATGGCATGCGCTGACTCCCGGTCCAGTGGCTGTGCCGCTGTGACAATGCCAGTCTCGGGGTCAATGGTCAACCACCCCGCAGGGTCGCTGCCCATGCGGTACCTGGGGGGAGCCAGTGGTCAGCAGGGGGAGATGAAGGCACGCTCAATGCAGCACAACCCCTCCTGCACCCCAGCACAGCCCTCTGCCACTGTCACCCTTCACTCACGTGATTTTCTGCCTCTGGTCCTTGTCAGGGTCCTTGGCTGTGTAGGAGGTGACCTGGTAGCCCACTGGCACATCCTCCCTCACTTCCACTTTCTTGACCGGGGGCACGAAGATGGGGGGCTCATTCACATCCCTGACCGTCACTAGGACACTGGCCGTGGCAGGCCTCAGGGGCACGGAGAAGGGGACCTCATTCTCCACCACCACCACAAGGTGGTACTGCTGCTGGGTCTCGTAATCCAGGCCCTGGGGGAGGGAAAGGAGCTGGGTGGTGCCAGAAGGGAGGTGGCTGGTGCTGAGGTGGCCGCGTGAGACTGGTACCCACCTTGGCGGTTTTCAGGAGCCCATCATTGGTTTTGGGGTCAGTGGTGATGTTGAAGTCACCCATCGGGTCCCCACTCTGGATGCGGTAGACGGCCTTCCAGGCCGGGGAGCCTGGCATGTCTTGGTCTGTCACGTGCAGCTGAGCCACCACCACCCCAGGGTCATTCTCATCCACTGACCCCTCGTACTGCAAGAGCGGGGACAGTGATGGTCACCCCTGTGGCCTCAAGCACCCTTTGTGGGGGCTTGTGCCACGATGCCCAGGGAGAGCAGCGGCTGTGGGGCCGGGGAGTACCATGTCGGGGTCGAAGACAGGAGGGTTGTCATTGGTGTCAGTGACTTTGATGATGGCAGTGGCAGTGTTGGTCAGGCCGAAGCCCTCCTGGTCTGCAGCCTGGATGATCAGTGTGTAGTTGGGAGTGGTCTGCAGGGCAAAATCACACAGGTTAGGGCAGGGGTAGGGGCCAGGATGATTCCCTCCTCCGGGTATTGCCTACCTGCCCCTCCACCCTTCTTTGGCTTCACTGTTCCCTGTTGGCACAGATGCAGTCGACGTCCCCACTGCCCATCTGAGGGGCTGGCATGTGCCTGCTCCTGGGGCTTAGCAGGACTGGGAGTCCCTGTGATGGCACTCATGGCTCAGCAGTGCCGGGGGTCCATGCAGTGTCCCTAGCACAGCCCCCAATGGGCTCAGGGCTGCAGATACCCCCAGAGCTGGGGATGGGGACCCAGGGATGTCAAGTCCCTGAACTGGACGCACCCCAGGATTTCAACATCCCCAGTCTCCCCTTGGCATGTCCCTCTGCAGAGGTGCCGCAGGTTCCCCTGGGACATGGCGAGGGCACCCACCTCCCGGTCCAGCCCTGTGCCGATGACACTGATGATGCCCTTCTCGGGGTTGATGGTGAACATCTCCTGCACGCCCTTGGGCTCCTCGCTGAGGATGGAGTAGCTGATAATGCCGTTGTTCACGTTGATCGCATCGTCTGCATCTGTGGCACTCACGGTCATCACGGATGTTCCTGGACATCGGGACAAGCCGGGGAGATTTTACTCATGAGACAGAACCCACTGGACACCCTGGAACTGCCCCTGCTCGGGGCTCTGTGTGGTCCCAGCTCAGAGTTCCCCACGCACCCGGCTTGGCGTTCTCCTCGATGTAGCCAACAAAGACTTGCTGGGTAAAGACGGGCCGGTTGTCATTCTGGTCAGTGACGGTGATGATGATCTCCATGGGGTCCTCCACAGGCTGCCCATTGGCTGACACAGCATGGGAGTAGAGCTGCAAGAACACAGTCAGCCTGCATGCAGCCCCCAGGACTGTCCCCCCCGCTGCAGGTCCCCACTCACTCACTAGGTACTTATCCTTCTCCTCCCGGTCCAGAGGCTTCGTCACCTCCAGCCACCCTGTCTCCCGCTCGATGATGAAGACGCCCACAGGGATGGTGTCCGCTCCCTGCCCTGTGATGCTGTAGAAAACCTTGGTCTCCTTGTCCTTGTTGGATTTGATCTGGCAGTGAGATGAGAAGATGGGGTTGAGAAGGGTTCTGGTGCTCTCCAATTCCCACACTCTGTCCCCTCAGGGCCATGTACCTGCACCAGCTTCTTGGGGAAGGGCCCCCGCTCGTTTTCGGGGCAGTTGATGGGGGGAATGACCCAGTCCCTCTTCTGCCGCCGGAGGCCGTGTCTGTGCTCCGGGAAGGTCAGCACGTCAGGTGCTGTGTCCTGCAGGGAGAATGGCTCTGCTCAGTGCCAGCACCTTGCTGAGCCCTCTGCACCGGGGAGAGGGGCTGCCGTGACCCCAGCGAGTGGGTCTGTGCTTTACCTGCTGCATCTGGTTGTGGTGTCGGTGGTGTTGGTGCCACTGCCGGCGCAGGGTCACCTTGGCCGAGTGCCTCTTGCCTGCGGTGTCCCACGTGTGCACGGTGAAAGTGATCTCCCGCCGCTGGAGCTGCAGGGGCCGGGCCGCAGAAACGACGCCATCCCGGCTCACCTTGAAGCGCGTGTCGTCCGGGAGGAAAGCGGCCCAGTGCGGCTCTCCACAGTCCACAAAGCTCACTGGGGACAGGACAGCAGGTGGGCAGGGTGTCCCAGGGACAAGGGCACGCACGGCGTGGCCGCAGCTCAGGGGCCCAGGGGGACCGTGGGGTCACAGGTGGCAGCAGGGATGCTCCACACACAGCCTGCCAGGATCCTGTCCTGGGCATGGCATGTGGTGCATCCCTGTCCTGGCTTTGGTCCAGGAGTGGGCACTGCATGACCAGCAGTGCCATAGGATCCCAGCTGGACAGTGACAATAGGGCAAGTGGCACTTGGCACAGCATGTCCCTGTCCCCAGCACCGTGTACAGCACGGCACCACACATGGCACATCCCCACATACGGCACGTGACACACCCCCATGCAGGTGTACCCTGTGGCACAGCATGTCTCCGGGTGTGGCATGTCACCACCACCATGCCTGAGGCAGAGGGTGCCACTGCTCTGGCTGCTTTTCTGATAAAACCAAGGGCACAGTTGCTCACCTATGCTGGCACCCAGTGTCCCAGCAGCCCAGGCACTGCAGGTGGGATACAGTGACCTATGAAGGTCATGTGGCTGGGGACTGTGACCACACATCTGCAGCAAAGACAGCCCAGGATGTGTCATGCTGTGAGATTGGGACATTAACCTCCGAGCAAGAAGGTGCTACCCCCAGAGCGCCTCTGGCATTTGGTGCACCCAGCCTGCCCAGGTACCCTCTGGGACCCCCAACCCCAGGCACAGCAGGCACCTGCCATACACCGGGGCAGGCAAGGTCCCAATGTCACTGGCTTGGCACCACACTGGGTGTGGCACAAGCCAGCAGGCAGAGGTGGTCAGCCGGCATCACATGAACCGGTGCCGCGCGGCCGCAGCTCCTGAACAAACACCCTTTGTCTGGAGAGGGTTGTTAGAGCCAGCGGCTCCTGCAGCCAGCGCGGCTGCCATCCCCCAGCATGACCCACCGCGGGAAGGGGACGTGCCCAGGGTGGAAGGCACCAGTGGGGGTGACATCAGCCCACGTGCAGCTCAGGAATTCGGGGGTGGCTGTGGGATGGAGGGGGAGAGATTGCTGCCCCCCTCCCCACCACGGTGCCCCCGCCCCAGCCCATGGGAACCTGCAGGTGTGATGCCAGCCCTGCTCAGCCCCACGGCAGGACCCCCGGCCACGGCTGGGGGTGGGGGGAGCCGGTGGGGCCGGCTGGGCAGGAACGTGCCGGGACAGGCCGGGTGCAGCCGTAGTGGGGAACGAGAGGCACTCAGCACCCACGGGCACAGGCACAGTGCCTGGCTCTGGGCCCTGGCACCGTGTTGGGTTGGTGCAGCGAGGGGCAGCGTGAGGCCCCCAGCCCCACACTGGGTGTAATGAGTGCGCAGTGCTCGGCCCCCACTGGATTCAACGAGTGTTGGGTGCTCAGTGCCTGCTCCCCCTTTCCCGCTCCCCCCTCTCCTGCTCCCTCCCTTCCCACCTGGCCATGCACAACCTGTTTTTCCAGTTTGGCTGAAGGAGAGTCTCCTCAGCCGTCCTCAGCCCGCCCTTCCCCGAGGTTGGAAGCCTGGGGGCCTCTCTCCTCTCTGGGAATGATGGGGTGGGAGGAGAGGAGACCTCAGAGGGTCCCACAGTGGGATCCCCCCCACTTTCCATCTGTTTCCCCCCGCTCCCCCACAGGGCTCTGGGACAACCAGACTCTGGCATGACCAGGCTGCTAAACAGGGTGTGGACCTGAGATCCCACACAGGGGACCAGGGTAGCCCCCCAAAGCCACCCCACGTCCCACGGGGTCTTGACAGGGCTGAGCATGGGCAAAGCCAGGTGCCATCACCCCTGCAATGCCACCCCTAGTGGTGCCAACACCCCAGCAGTGCCAGGGCGGGGGGGCTCACCCCGGGGTGAAAGTGCTGCGGGTGGCACGTCCCATGACTGACGTCACCCTAGTTTCGCTGTGACTTCAGACTCTCGAGGTTTCCCCACTCAGGGCTGACGGGGACCATCCCAGTCCCTGCCATGTCCCCACCACACCTGAGCCCCCAGACCCACGAAGCAGAGCCCCGGGGAGGCCGCAGCCCCCGCACAGGTGTTTCGCCGCCCCGGCGCCGCACGGGGCCTGTCTGGACCTGTTGGAGGGAAAACACCGCGCTCAACTCATCGGGCTAATTACAGGCCGGCTCCTCAGCCTGGCCGAGGGCTTTGAGCTGCTGTGTAGCACGGCACGGCCTGACACCCACCAGACTTGGCCACCCCATGGCTGGCATCACCGTGGCACAGCCAGGAATCACTGGGTGACACACAGCCCCCACGGGCAGACGGCCGTTTCCTTCCTCCCACACCCTGTCTGTGCCGGGGACGAGAACTGAGAGTGCTGGTGCAAGAACATGGATTTCCAGGAAGTCTCTGTGCCACAGGGCTGCCCCGTCACCCTGGTATCAGGCACAGCCCCGATGGACATCGGTTTCTGCGCAGGCGACTGTTAATGATCAACCACAAAGCCAACAAATGCAATTCCTGGGGTGTGGGGCAGGGTTTGGCTCCTGGCTCACCCAGGCAAAGCCTTTCTGGAACCAAGGGTGTTTGGGAGCCCCTGGCACACTGCTGGGTGCTCAGTACTCTTCAGCTCTGTGCCCACCTCAACCACCCTGGTACACCACCGTCAGCCATGAACTGGCACAGATGGCAACGGCCCAACTGCTGTGCAGCCCCAGTACCCACAGAGCTCCTTTTGGGGATCCCAAAGTGGCAGCAGGCCCCCAGTACTTGCTTCTCTGGGTGTACCTCTCCCCAGTGCCTCCGCCACACTGGGACAGGGCTTTGGTGCCAGCACAGTGGGACACCAATGTCCCCAAAACCTGAGAAGCCTAACCCAGTGCCCATCCCAGTGCCCATCCCCCTGCCAAGAGCCACCCTGGGGGGCTGCACTGGGGGGCCAAAGGGGAGTTTGCCTCAGTGAACCCTGGGTGCCAGGTGAGGCGTGGGGCAGGATGGGCGCCTGTGCACCCACACCCCAATCTGCCGGCCCCAACAGGTCTCCGGCGCCTGAGTCAGCGCCGCCTACGCCGGCGCACCCCGGGGAGCGGCACCCACTGCCCCTGTGCCACAATGCCGTCCCGTCCTGCAGGACCACCAGTGCCCATATTGGGACCACTGGTGGCCTCATTGCGGCCCCACCTCTGTGTGTGGCCACGCCACCACAGCTCTGTCCCCAGTGTCACCTGCCACCACAGCAAGCCTGTCCCCACCACCATGGCACCGTCCCCACCATCATGGCACCATCCCCACCTTCATGGAACTGCCCCCATGGCACCATCCCTACTGCCACAGCATTGTCCCCATGGAACTGGGCAGAGGATGTCCCCATGCTCACCCAAGAATCACTCAGGCACAGAGCCACGGCTTCGTGTCCCCCATTGCCCACTCCTGTCCAACACACCCACCCCAACCCTGTGGTCCCGTCCCCGTCCCCGCGGTCCCATCCCCGTCGCCACGGTCCTGTCCACATTCCCACAGCCTTCCTGTCCCTCACAGCCACGCATCCCCATGTCCTTACCTCGTCCCAGGGCCCGTCCTGCTGCCACGCTGTCCCGCGGCATGGTCAGGGCGAAGGTCTCGGCGGTGAAGCCAGGCTGGCATGGCGTTGCCCGCTGGCACAGCCGGTGCCCGCTCTGCCCAGAGTGAGACGTTAACATCGGGCAGGGTTCCAGGCAAGGTCCCACTGCCCCGGGGAGGGTCTTGGCGGAGTCCCGGGCAGGGTCCTGCCGCCCCATCCCGTGGCTCACCTGGAGCAGGAGGAGGAGGAGGCAGAGCGGGGCTGGGTAGCCCGCCCGCCGCCCCATGGCTGGTGCCGGTGCCGGTGCTAGTGCCGGTGCCGTGCCGGTGGGTGCCGGAGGGATCAGGAGCTGCTGCTGCAGAGCCGCAGGTGCGTCGGGTCCCAACCGATCCCGATCCCGCCCCGCAGGTCCTGGTCCCCCCGGGAACCGCCCCGTCCCGCCCCGATGGGAGGCGGTACCGTCCCGCCTGTATGCGGGAACCCGGTACTCCCGGGACCCTGGACCCTCGCGCCCCCGGGATCCCGCTACCCCCAACACCCTTCATGGTACTACCACTCACCAGAACCGTGGTACTCCTGATACCCCTTCAGCCCCTGGTACCAGCAGTACCCCACCAGCCCCCAGTATCCCCAATACCCCTGATGCTCTGCATGACCTGGGTACCCCTGGACCCCCCACAACCCCAATACTCTCAGCACCCAGCCCAGGCTCTCCGTGGATGCCCATCCAGGACTGTGGGAGCAGGGGCTGTTGGTGGATGACAGGAGTCAGGAGCACCCCAGGGTGTCCCCACACCATGGCCCCACAGGTCCCAGCTCTACAGGTGAGCAAACATTGTACCCAGGGAATCCCTGATGCAGCAAGGGCCCTTTGGGGTGCTGCAGCCCCCTGTCCTCTCCTTCACCTCTCTGGCCCCAGACACAGCATGGCCAGGGCTGACCCCACAGCACAGCTTCAGGGATACCTCGTGCCACCAGCTGCCTCCACCCATGGCTCCCAGTGGCCGAGCCTGGAGCCAGTGGGAGAACTGCAGGGCTGAGGGTCCTGCTGGGGCTGGGGGCTGCCATGCCCACCCATGCCAGCACCCTTGGGCACCCTAGGGTGACAACCTGGGGGGTTGCTGGCCTCCAGCTGCCTTAGCACAGGGGGAATTGCCAGGGCAGGAGGGATTTGGCACCAGCAATGCCCTGGAGCACAGGGTGGGGGGTCAGCATCCTGCCCCTGCCCACCAGCACCCCATAGAGACAAAGACACCCTGGGGGGCAACGGGCAGTGCCCCTGCGTAGGTGATGCTGCTGCTGTGCTGTGGGACCCACACTGGGGTGGGCAAGGGGGGACAAGGCTAGGGGGGTCACTGAGGGGCTGGGGTCAGCGCTGACCCCCAGGGCACAAAGTAACACAGAACCTGGAGTGTCTAAAAAACCAAATCCTTTATTAAAACTGACCCAGCTGCCGTCCCCTCATCTGCAGCATCGCACGCTGTCATTCCATACCTTAAAAAATAGATAATAACCACAAAAACGCAGGCAAGGAGGTGAGGGGGCTGCACTGGGGGGGAGGGCATGGCGGGGGAGGAATCCCCAAGGCACAAGCAGCGATAAGGCAGGGGGCAGCAAGGCAGGGGTCCCTAATCGTCCTCCTCCCCGCCACCATAGAGCTCAGCCAGCTTGCGGAAGCGGCCGCCCCAGTCGTTGAGGTAGTCATAGTCCTGGTCTTCATCGGAGTTGGAGGAGTTGAGGGAGCTGAGCGAGGTGGCCTCCGAGCCACTGCCCTCATAGTCGAACACCAGCAGCGAGTCGTAGGGGGGAGCTGTGGGGTCCGTGTCGGCTGCCTTCAGGTTCTAGGAGGGGCAGAGGAGTCAGAGCTTTTCATCCCTGAGCTGGTGTAGATGTGGGTATCACCTCCCTGGGCCCAAACTCCAGACTCACCTCCTCAATGAAAGTGCCGATGTCATCAGGGTCAGCGGGTCGGGGTCGGTACTGTGGGGCTGGCAGGAGGGTGGGGGCCACGTCATTGCGGATCACCTCGGGACGGGCGTCCAACCCCCGGTGCAGCTGCCGCAGGTCGTAGTCCTGGAGACACACACACAGGGTCAGGGTCAGGCTGCCCTCACTATCACCAGGCCCCCCAAACTCCCCATACCCACCTGGTCCTCCTCGCCACCACCCTCCTCCCCATAGTAGAAGATGTTGTCCCGCGTGTCATCCTCAGGTAGCAGCAGAGGCTCCTTCGTCACCTTCCTCCTCCTCACGAAGAGCAGCAGCAGCAGCAGGATGACTGGGGGGGAGCAGAGGTGTCAGCAGGGACGAGTGTCGCCCACTGTGCCCAATGCTGGGGACATCCCCACAGCCCCAGGACTCCCGGGACTCCCACTCACGCAGCAGGGCCAGCAGCGCGCCCAGGGCTGCGAGGACGAAGGGCAGGGCGGTGACGGGCTGGGGTCTCTGGGGACAGCCCTGCGCTGGCCCCTCACAGGCACAGACCCGTGCGGTGACCACGGTCACCTGGGCCCTGCCCGGCCGGTCCAGCAGCCGCAGGTACACGCTGTAGGTGTCTGGCTCCAGCGCTGCCACCAGCCGCAGGGTCACTGTGTCACCTGTGGGAGACAGGGGGGCTTGTGGGGGACTCACTGGGCACACAAATGTGGCACAGCTGCCTCTGTCAAGGACCCCCTACGTTACCTTTGGAGCCCTCACATTACCTGTGTCACCCACCTCCACGGCCCAGCTGTCCCCCGAGCCGTGGGTGAGCTCGGCACGGAAGGGGCCGGTGTTGGGGGGCAGGTCCCTGTCGGTGACAGTGAGGACCTGGGGCTCGGGGCTGCGCTGGCACACAGTGATGTCCCGTGGCTCGGCCTCGGGGCCGTTGTCATTCACATCGAGCAGGGTGAGGAGCAGTGTCCCTGTGCCCGTGGCTGGTGGTGAGCCTGGAGGGGGGATGATGCTGCAGGGGGGACCTCAAAACCAGGACCCTCATGGGGACATGGGTGACAGAGCCGGGGTCAGTCAGACCCCAAATCAGGATTCTCACAGGGATGGGGATGCCTCAAGCAGGGGTGGGGACAGAAGAGAGTGATGCTGGAGGGAGGACCTCCAAAATCAGGATTCTCTCAAGAATGTGGATACCCCAAGCAGGGGTGGGGACAGAGGGGAGCCCCAAAACCAAGATTCTCACGGGGACAGGGATACTCCAGGCAAGGGTAGGGACAGTGGAAAGCGATGCTGAAGGGGGAAGTCCCAAACCCAAGATCCTCGTGGGGCCACAGATGCCCCAGGCAGGGGTGGGGCCAGGCAGCATTGCTCCATGTTGGAGGCTGGGATGTGTTTCCCAGCAATGGCAGCACGTGCCCCTCACGTGGGAGAGGGAACAAGGGCCCTTTCATGTCCCTCACCATCATCCACGGCCAGCAGCAAAGCCATGTAAGTGCTGTTCTTCGTGAAGGGGGACTCACGGTCCAGGTGGTCCCGTGCTGTCACCAGGCCGTTGTCAGGGTGCACGGCCAGCCACCCCGCTGGGTCATGTCCCACCAGATACCTGGGAGGGCACAGGGGAGCTGGTGCCGTGGCAGGGGGCAGTGGAGACCCTCCATACCTCGACTCAGACCCTGTCCCCACTTACTTGATCCTCTGCCCCTGTGCCTTGTCGGGGTCCTGGGCTGTGCAGGAGGTGAGGGTCTGCCCCGGTGGCACATCCTCTGACACCGTGGCCAGCTGCACCGGTGGCACGAACACTGGTGCCTCATTGACGTCCTCCACAGTGACCGTGACCGTGGCAGTGGCCATTGGCAGCTTCACAACGAAGGGGACCTCATTGGCCACTGCCACGTGGAGTATGAACTGCTGCTTTGCCTCGTAGTCCAGACCCTGGGAGAGGGGGGGACAGGGGCAGTGAGAGGGGGGCAGGCAGGACCCCACTGTGGGTAGCAATGGGGTGACACAGTGGTGCCACAGACCTTGGCTGTGCGGAGGATGCCCTCATTGGTGACAGGGTCAGTGGCAATGGCAAAGGCACCGCCGTCGTTGCCGCGCAGGATGGAGTAGATGGCTCTCCACGCCGGCGTGCCAGGTTCGTCCAGGTCGGTGACAGCCAGCCGGGCCACCTCCCGCCCGGCCACGTTCTCCGGCACGGTTGCCTCATACTGTGGGTCAGGGCCATTGTCAGCACCATGGCCTGGAGGGCACTGAGGAGGGTCCCACCCGGTGGGGGGCCCACGTTACCGTTTTGGGATCGAACTCAGGGACATTGTCGTTGATGTCGGCGATCTCAATGACGGCCAGTGCCGTGGTGGTCAGTCCCTCGCCATCCAGGTCGGCTGCCTGCACTGTCAGTGTGTACTCCCGCACACGCTGCCAGGGATGGAGACAGACAGACACCCTGTCAGTCCCCTGCCTGGGGCTGGGACCCCCACCCTGCAGTACCACAGAACACACCTCCCGGTCGAGGCCGCTGGCGATGACACTGAGGGTGCCGGTGCGCCGGTTGACAGTGAACATTTGGGGATGGGGCTCCCGTGGCTCCTGGCTCAGGATGGAGTAGGCAATGACACCATTGTAGGTTTCCACTGCATCATCCGCATCTGTGGCTGTCACCTGCATCACGGAGGTGCCTGGGGACAGGGATGTCTCTGTGACCGGGGTGTGGGGGGATGGTCCCAGGGCTGTCCCTGAGGGACGTGGCTGGCAGGATGCAGAGCTCCCCCAAGGCTCAGGGTCCTACCTGGCAGAGCTCCCTCCAGCACAGAGCCCCTGAACACCTCCTGCGTGAACTGAGGCTTGTTGTCGTTCTGGTCCGTCACGGTCACAATGATCTCCATCGGCTCCTCCACTGGCTTCCCATTCTCAGACACGGCGTGGGAGAAGAGCTGTGGGGCAGGGGGGTGAGTAGGGGATCTGGCATGGTACTCTGACACCCCCCAGTGCACCCCAGCAGGGACCTACGTGGTACTTGTCGATGTGCTCGCGGTCCAGCGGCTGCGTCACCTTCATCCAGCCTGACTCCTTCTCAATGGTGAAGATGCCCTCGGGGGGGGCATCTGCTCCCTGCCCTGTGATGCTGTAGAAGATCTTGGTGTCTCTGTCCCGGTTGGATTTGATCTGGGAGGACACATGGGGAGGGGGTCAGTACCCCCCACCCCTGCCCCAATGCAGCAGGGATGGACATCCCAGCACCCACCTCTGTGCCCAGACCTCTAGCTCAGATCAACCCCCTCTTACCTGAACCAGTTTTTTGGGGAAGGGGCCCCTCTCGTTTTCAGGAACCTTGATGGGGGGGATCACCCAGTCCCTCTTCTGCCTCCTGAGAGCGGCGTGAGTCCTGGGGAGCTCCTGTGGGATCGGGATGAGTGAGGGCACAGCTGGCTAGGGGGGCAGGGGATGGGGAACACAACAGGGCAGGATTACCTGGGGGGAGCGCCTGCTCTGCATGGGAACTGGAACACGGTCCGGCTGTCTGGCGGCATCCCAGGGGGAATCAGCATCTGGGAGGGGTATGGCGAGTGCTCTGCCCACCCTCGGCAGTTGCATGGGGCCCGTGTCCTTCTGCACCCCAACATCGCACTCCTCGGTCCCGCACGGCCCCGTGCAGCCTCTGGAGCTCCCTGCGAGGGTGGAGGGTCAGGAGGCTGGGGGGGGACCTGTCCCCCAGCACGCCCAGGTAGCAACCACCAGCTCCAGGACCCGCAATCCCCCAGAGTCCCGAGGCAGAATGGGGCAGGGGACAGTGGGAGTGGGGTAGGGGACAGTGGAAGCGGGGTAAGGGACACCGGGAGCCGAACGGGAGTGCAGTGGAAGTTTCGGTGGAAGTTTCGGCTTTGTTTCACAGATGATGGGAAATTCCTGGGCGGGCAGAGCCCTGCCCCAGCCCCCTCCCGGTGCTGTGTCACCCCCCTAGGGGCTCCCAACCCCCCGTGGCCAGGACATTGGGCTCTGAATCTCCCTCCGCCCCTCCCACGCTGCATCCCCCGTGCTGGACATGGCCCTGACTCCGCACCCCCCCGGGGCCAGGATTAGGGGATTAGCGGAGCTGAGCCAGCTCTGGGCGGCCGAGCGGCCCGGGGGGGTCGGGGAGCGGGACTGGGGGGGCTGCGGGAAGCATGGAATGAGGCAGAGAGAGCTGTGCTCCAAGGCTGCCGCACACCGGGCAGGCAGCGAGCCCGGGGGCGCAGCGGCCGAGCCCCGAGGGCAGTGCCGGGGCCCCTCCCAGCCGCGATGGACGCGGTAAGGGGGGCTGGAGGGATCTCACTCACCCTGGGAAACAGGTCTGGGGAACAAGGAGCCCGGGGAAGCCCCCAGCCCCGGGGAGCCCTCAGTCCCCGTCTGTGCCACACGTCACTTCTCCCCACCGAAGGGCCGGGCGGCACAGGGGCTAACCCCACCGTGCCCCCGGGGTCCCTCCTTGCAGAGCCCACATGGCACCGTGCCCGCTGGGTGCCGAGGTGGAGCCATACGGTCGGTGCCTGGGCCATGTGCTGCCCACGGAGGGGGGTCGCAGTGGCACGGCCAGACCCCAGACCCTGCTCGCGGCGGGGGCCTGGCAGTGCCCAGCTCCATTCCTGGCAGGCTCAGTCGATGGAAGTGAGATGAGAAGTGGGATGTGGTAGCGGAGGTCGAGGCCTCTCCCTGGCACTTACCGCCAAGGAGAGCTTTTAGTGCCCCCCCGGCCATTAGCCGAGCTCTGGCTCCGGCCGCGTTCCCGGGCAACCCAAATCCCCCAGGAGCTTCCAAGCGAAGAGGGCAACAGGCCCAGGCCAAGCGCCAGCACCGGGCCAAGAGCTGGCAGCGAGACCCTGCCCAGCTTCGGCCCCTACCCAGCCCTGAGTCCCCATGCCAGCTCGGGCCCCTGCCCGGCCTCGGGCCAGCTGGACCCCGCACGCCATGGCCGGAGAAGGGTGGCCCCGAGGCCATCCCGATGGCCAGCGCGGCGCTGGGCACCCACCCTGCAGAGACCCAGCCCTGCTGCCGGAGGGTGCCCCACGGCTGGGCCAGAGGCGCCGGCATCGCCGCCACGAGCCCCGTGGGGCCAGACAGGCATCACCAGTCCCACAGGGCACTGCCAGCCCCATGGCCAAGTCCCACAGCCCAAGGAGGGGGGCATTGCCCTATAGCGAGCCCCACGGCCAGGGGGGCCACAGCCCTAGAGCGCAGGAGCCCAGCCGGCCCCATGGCGGAGTCCCACACCCGGGGACCCCCGCCAGTCCCACACCGGGTTCTCCCACCAATCCCACACCCAGGGCAGTGCGAGGTCCCCGCGAAAAGCAGCGGCCCCACGGCCGGGGGCAAAGTGGGCCCGATCCCGGCAGCAAGGGGGGCCCTGCCCCCCCACAGGGCCCGTAGCCCCGATCCCGGCCCCGATCGGGGCCCCAGCCCGTCCTCGGGTAGCCCCGGGGGTCCCGGTGCCGCCGCGCCCCGACGGTGTGAGTTACCTGGTGTGGGGAACAGCTCGCGGCGCAGCCCCGGGGGGGCGCACGGCGGGGCCGGGGAGGGGGCGGCTGCCGGCAAGAGCGGGGGGAGGAAGAAAAGGATGAAGATGGAGAGCGGGCAGAGCCCGGAGCGCGGCCCCCGCATGGCCCGTCCGCTGCTTCTGCCGCCGCCGCCGCTCCGGCCGCCGGCCGCCGCCCGCCGCGTCCCGCCCCGTCCCGCCCAGGTGAGGCGGTGACCGCGCAGGTACCGCCCCGCCCCGCCCCGGAGACCGGCCCCAGCACCCTCCGGGCATCCCCCGGCAATCCCCGGGACCCTTCCATTATTCCTGGGACCCTCCGGGTACCCCCCGTTACCTCCCCGCCACCACTAGCAATCCCCGTTACACGCCGGTACCTCTCTGGAAACCTCTGGCAACCTTGATACCACATGGCACTCCCCGTTATCACCCGGGCACCCTTCCGGCAACCTCCGGTACCACCCGGGCATCGCCGGTACCCTCTGGAAGTCCCTGGCAATCCCCGGTACCCTCCTTTATCCCGAGCACTCCCCGATACCCCTCGGGCACTGGCTGGTACTCCCCTGAGACCCCCCGGCAACCTTCGGTACCACCCAGGCACCCTCAGCATCTCCCGGGAACCCTCGGGCACCACTTGGTAGCCTCTTAGAAGCTCTCGGCAACCCTGGACAACCCGCGATACCCCCCCGCCCCGTTAACCCCCGGTCACCTGCCGTTACCCCTTGGGGACACCCCCGGCACCTCTGGGGCACCCATCGGTATCCCCCTGGAAACCCCCAGTAGACCCAAACAACCCTCAGGCACTGCCCAGTACCTGTCAAGCAACCCCCTGTCTCTTCATGCTACCCCCCCGGTGCCCCTAGCCCCTCACCGCTGCTTCCCCCAGCCCCTCTGCACGGCCCCGTGGGCACGCCCGGGCATCCTGGTATCTCTGAGTACCTTCCTGTTACCACCGTGCATCCCTCCAGGTGCCCCCATGAACCCCGGAACCCTTGACCTCCCACCACCACTCCCCGCAGTAACACCTCCCCCCCCCCCCGCCCCCCCCCCGATCTCCTCCTGCTAATCCCGGTGCCTCCTCTCCCTCTGCTGCCTATGGCTGCACAGGACCCCCAGGCCGGCACTGGGACCCCTGGGGGCGACCATGTCTGCACTCCAACCCTGCTGGAGTAGGGGGGGGTCCTGTGGCCCCCGAGGGACAGTGCCCTGGGGGATTCCTGGGCTCCTTTATCCCCCCCAGCCTGGAGCAGCATCTCATGCACTGGGCCCCCATATAAGGCTCCCCCCGCCGGCGCTGGCAGCACTGGAAAGCCAGCACTGCTTTCCTGGCAGGACGCAGCCAAGGTCACTGACACCACAGGGAAGGTCCCCAGCTGGCACCCGGGGGAGCAGCCAGTGCAGCTGCAGCCATGTCATGCTGTACCTTCACCCTCCTCCTCCTCCTCCTCCTCCTCCTGGTGGGACCATCCCAATGGGGCCAGGGGCACTGTACAGCCACCCCAGAGCCCCGGGGCAGAGCCACGTTCCTCCATAGTCCTGCAGCCTCACTCTCCATCCCGTGGGACACGCTGACCTTCCCAGAGCACAGACACGGCCTCCAGCGGCAGAAGAGGGACTGGGTCATTCCCCCCATCAACTGCCCTGAGAACGACCGGGGGCCCTTCCCCAAGAAGCTGGTGCAGGTACATGGCCCTGAGGGGACAGGGTGTGGGAATGAGAGGCCCTGGAGCACCAGGACCCCTCTTACCCCTCTTTTCATGCCTCACCACCAGATCAAATCCAACAAGGACAAGGAGACCAAGGTTTTCTACAGCATCACAGGACAAGGAGCGGACACTATCCCTATGGGCATCTTCATCATCGAACAGGAGACAGGGTGGCTGGAGGTGACGAAGCCTCTGGACCGGGAGGAGAAGGATAAATACACAGTGAGTGAGTGGGACCTGCAGCAGGGGGGGACGGTCCTGAGGGCTGCACACAGGCTGACTGTGTTCTTACAGCTCTATGCCCATGCTGTGTCAGCCAACGGGCAGCCTGTGGAGGACCCCATGGAGATCATCATCACCATCACTGACCGAAACGACAACCCACCCATCTTCTCCCAGGCAGCTTTCCATGGGTCTGTGCCAGAGGGAGCTGAGCCAGGTGGGACCACCATTGCTGCCTGAGAGGCAGTGCTGGGGGGATGAGGGGACAGCTCACCAATAACCACCTACTCCAGGCATGCCAGTGCTGCGGGTGCTGGCCACTGATGCAGACGATGCTGTGAGCTCCAACAATGGAGTCGTGGTCTATTCCATCCTGAGCCAGGCACCGGAGCAGCCCCAGCCCCGCATGTTCACCATAGACAGCAGCTCCGGGCTGATCTCTGTGGCCGTGCCAGGGCTAGTGGCAGAGGTGAGTCCTGGGCTCGGCCCCCACCCAGTGCCCACTCCCAGTTCAGGTGTGACGCAGCCTCTCACTGCAGGTGGTCCCTGAATATACGCTGGAGATCCAGGCAGCCGACATGGGGGGACACGGGCTGCAAGCCACCACCACCGCCCGCATCACAGTGCAGGTGAGATATTGAGCCCCCCCGCTGCCCACCCAGCCCAGACGGGCAGGGTGAGGCTGCGGTGAAGCCGGTGCTGGCTCTCAGCAGCCCCACACACCCGGCTGCCGCACCGCCAACGCGCTCCAGGTGCTTTCCGTGGTGGGAGGTGAGGCTGGGATGGCAGCTCCACGGCAGCTTCTCCTGGCCCAGCACCCCATCTTCCCGCCGGGCTCTGGGCCACCAGCCCCAGGGCTGCAGCACTGCTGGAGAGTGGGTGCCAGTGGGGCTCCTGGGCACAGCTCCCAGTGGGAAGCCGCCTGTGCCGGCTCAGCCCAGCTAGGGAGGAGCACCCAGTTCTGCGGGAGCCTTGTGCCAGGATAGCGGCATCCAGCCACACCAGCTCTGTGGGGAGAGGCTGTGGCGCCAGGAAGGGCGGCCAGGGCCAGGGATGGCGTTTTGCGCAGTGTCACCGGCCACAGGCCCCTGGCTGAGCGGGACCGAGGACAGCCAGGTAAGCTCACTGGGGTGCCTCTCCGTGTCAGCCGGTGCCGGTGTTGGGCTGGCAGCGGGAGCTGGTCTGGTTCCAGGGAGGCTGCCTGACTGTGCCGGCTGCTGGGACACAGCGCTGAGTTGTGGTCCCACTCCAGCCTGGGAGCTCCAGCAGAGGAAGGGGCCCAGCTGCCCCAACTGCTCTGACCTTGACAGCTCTCTGGAGCTGTCTGGGGGTCAGTGTCCACCCGCACGTGACACTGTGGGCAGGGATGGGGCTGCTGGGACAGGGCTACTTCCTTGTTGGGTCCAGGCTGGCTGCTGCCGCCATGCTTTGGCCCACCAGGACAGGCAGGTGAACAGGGAGCGTGGTGCTGCTGCAGGCACAGAGCCCTGCATCCCAGCAGGAACCAGCCAGCACCCACACTATGGTGGTTGTGGTGCCTGGGGCTGAGCCCTGTGGCATGGGAAGGAGGTAGGGGCCCATAACCCAGCTGTGGGGCACAGCAGGGTGGAGGGGCTGGGCTATGGCACAGCCAAAGGGGAGGCACACGGTGCTGCCAGGACAGGTCCCAGGCCCCCTTCCCCCTCTGCTGCAGGCTGACAGCATGTCCGATGCGGGGAAGGGTTCCCTGACCACCCACGTGCTGAACACAGTCACGGGGCTGCCAGCAGCTGGTCTTGTCATCCGCCTGGACCAGCTGGTGGAGCCAGGGCCGCAGTGGAGGGAGCTGGCACAAAGGTAGGAGAGCTGGTGACACTGGAATGGGACAGGAATGCTGCTGCCGGTCCTTGCGAGCTTGTTTGAAGGCTCCTGGCACAACCGGCTGCCCAGCCTTCGCCTGGGGGCTGCCAGCAGCAGGGCCAGTGCTCAGGGGTATGATCAGGGCAGGTTCTGGGGATACAGCAGGGCTGGCTCGGTCTGGTTTCAGGCACACGGACACAGATGGGCGCTGCCGGCCCCTCCTGGCAGCGGGACAGGCCAAGGCTGGCACCTACAAGCTGCACTTTGAGACAGCACCGTATTGGCAGGGGCTGGGGCACACCAGCTTCTACCCCTATGTGGAGGTACGGAGCGTGGGGAGCCTGGGGGAGGTCTGGGGCCACGGTCGGGCTTGAGGGGGCTGTAACCCCCTGGGCCCGGCTCTGGGAGGGGGATCCCCACCACTGCCTCCTTGCTCTCCCTCAGGTCATCTTCACCATTACTGATCCAGCACAGAAGCTTCATGTCCCACTGCTGATCAGCCCCTACTCCTACACAACGTACCGGGGCAGTTAGGGGGGCACAGCCTCCCCTCAGGGATGCAGGAACGATGCCACTAATGCCATTAAAGGCTCCAAACACCACCATTTGTCTCAAAAAATCACCTTCTGGTTGGGGAGTGAAGGAGGGAGCCCCAGGGGCAGCCTGGTGTGGTTGGTGGGATGCCCAGAGCCCTCCAGCTGCATCATGGTTCCCCTGGAGAGGAGAGGGTCCCAAAGATGTTCACTGGGGTCTGTTTAATGGCACAGAGCAGGAACAGGGCACAGCCCCACTTCCAGTGTGCCAGTGGGACCCTCAGTGCTGGCCAGTGTCAGGTGGGCACCGAAACAAGTCCGGCAGGGCCCTGCCCCAGCTCCTGCCCTGGCAGGGGGAAGGCCAGTGGCTGGAAGCCCAGGTTGTCCAGGGGGATGCCGAAGGCCGTCAGCTTCGCCTCAAAGGTCTGCAGCATGTCATTGTGTGCCTGTAAGAGGAGGGTCCCCGTCAGCCCTCCACACCCCAGGGCAGGGGCTTCCTGTACCCCCTGGTCCTATTTCCATCCCCCATACCACAGACATGGAATCACAGAGTCGTTTGGGTTGGAAAAGGCCTCTAAGTCCAACCATTCCCCCGGTACTACCAAGGCCACCACTAACCCACAAGCCCAAGTGCCACATCCACACAGCTTTTAAATCCCTCCAGGATTCCTTCCCAACCTCACCTTGCAGACTCGGGCCAACTGGAGCTGCAGGTCCTGGATGGTGTCATTCTTGGAGTGGAGCACATCCTGTGGAAGGAGATAGGGTGTGAGGCCATGCTGTCCAGCCCCGGGGACATGGTGGCCATGCTGCAGGCGGGAGCAGTGTGGCACAGCACAAGGAGGAGCTGCAGCGCCAGCAGAGCATCCAGCAGCACAGCCTGGCAGGTGGCCACCACCCTGCCCCCTCCAACTGGCACTGCCAGGGACAGCCAGCTCCAGGCAGGGACAGGGACCTTCTGGATCAACACCACAGCCATCCCGGTCTGCTCTGCAGCACCTGTTACGGCAGCACCACCCTGCCACCACGGCACCAAGGGAATTACAGGGAGCCAGGCTCCCCAAGGCAGCTGAGCAGAGGAATTCGGGGACCCCAGCAGCTGCGGGAGAGCCCGACGCCATGACGCCATCCCAGGAATGTGTTTTCCTTCCACCTGCTGGGAGGTGACACATCTGCTGCCCATCCCACGGCCATGCTACCCATTCCCAGGGCACTCCAGAGCTTTCCCCCCAGTGGGGACCTGCATGGGGACAAGCGGGAGGGCACCGAGGCAGTGGAGCTGTCATTCCATGTCTGTGCCCGACCCACAGCCAGCGCTGCTCCCCAGCTCTGGCTGTGGCAGGCTGCAGGAATGTGGGTCTCTGGGCTCTTTGCAGATGTATTTTTAGCATGGCAGATGCCGCAGAGCCCCGGGATCCTGTCTGCACTGTCCCTTGTGGCCAGATGAGGTTCACTGGGTGCAACCCCTGTGCACAGAGCCCTCGGGAGCCACCGGACCCACCAGCAGTCAGCTGTGTGGCAGCATGGGGTGTTGGCAGTGCCGCAGGGCCTGGGGCCATGCTCCTCCAAACAGGCCCCATCTAGGGACAGATCAGTGCCAAACTCTGACACCCACACACTCCACTCCAGAGGCAGAGCCGAGTGCCCCGCGGCACTGCACATGGCCCTGGGAGTGCCAGTATGGAGTGACATGGCAGCTGGAGCCCCACAGGAAAGGGACTGGCACATTCTGGGGGCTGTGGGCACTCCACAGCAGGCTCTGCCCCCCAAAACCTGCCCTCGCCAGTCCCCAGTACCTTCAGCTTGTGTGAGACCAAGGACAGGGCGCTGGGGTCGAGGTTAGAGACTGCAACGACCTCGCCGAGCTCCACCTCCTTCTGCTCCAGGAGCCTGAGGAGTCCCTGCAGTTTCCGCTCCAGGAGCAGGTTCTTAAACCCCGTCTTCTGCTGCACCTCATTAATGGCTTTGGTGAACTTCTGGTAGAGCTCATCTCGCTCTGCCTGGACCTGCTCCAGGAGATGGCACAGCATGGTGTCACACCACCCTCAGGAACTCAGGGGGCACAGAGGGGCCTGCAGGAGCCTGACTGGGGTCTGCTTAATGGTGTGGAGCACAAACGAGGCAGCAAACTGGTCTGGCAGCTCAGCCCAGCCATTCCCCACAGCACCTGCAGCCCACAGGGAAGACAGGTGCTGCAGCACAGCTTCCTCCCTCCATGGTGCAGCACCTGTGCTTCTCCTTCCTCCTCCTCCTCCCCTCAAGGCAAGGGACACCACAACAGGCTCCCTTTGGCACTAATTCAGACTCCAGCAAGGGCCCCCCGGCAAAGGGGGGTCTCTCCTCTCCTCTCCTCCCCACAGCTGGCAGCAATCCCTGGCTCACAGCTAGTTAATAAGTGTCCTAATTGGGACACAGCCTCTCCTCCAAAGTCTATTTCTGAACGCTCTGAATCTGGCGCTGTCTTAATGATGGATTGTTAACGAGGCCTCGGATCAATGTTCATATTCCTGGGGATTTCTACGAATTGCAAATGAGCTCTCTCCTGCCTCAACAGATTTATCTGGGTTAGTGGGGGGGAGAACTCACTCTGCAGGGCTCATCCCAAGCCACCACGCCCCGACCAGCAGGGGAGCAACCCTGGAACGCCGGCAAGAGAGGCCCGTGGCAATCCCTCCCAGCTCTGCCCCACGCAGCCCCCGGTAGCCCAGGGGGCCCACTGGAGCGTGCACGATTGCTTAGCAAAGTACAAGGCCAGGCCTGTCTGCTGACCGTGGGAGAGGCTGGAGCTGGGAGCAGCTTTGTTGGGAGCAGCAGTTATCGCCCGGCTCGGGATTAGCTTTGGAAAGCCCTCGGCTAAGCACAGGCGCTGCTAAGCCCCCACGCCCTGTGGTTTGGAGAGGGAAAGGGATGTCCAGCCCTGCCTGCAGCTCTCACCTTACTGAACCGCTGCTCCAGCACCTCGTGTTCCCACTGAAGGTCCTTCAGTTCCTTCTGGGTGACTTTCAGACGGGCTTTGGAGTTCTGTGAGCAGGAAGGGAGCATTAAGAAGCACGTGATTGTCTGGGAACTGTTTGGATGTGTTCTAGGAAGGGAGGAGAGTGAGCAGCAGAGAAAACCAGGCCAACCCCACACCAACCTCTCTGCAGCGAGGGCTACTCTGATCTCTCTCTGGATCCCCATCTGAGATCCCACAAACACACAGCTAAGCGGAATGGGATTCACTTTGCCCAGCAATCCCAGCACACTGAGTGGCAGAGGCCACTGCTTTCCCCCCAGGAACGAGCCCAGGAAAGGATTGGGCTGGCCACGCACCATCAGGATCTCCTTGTCCTTATCATAGCGAGCCAACTTCTTCTGCAGCTCAGCCACCTGCTCCTGGGCCTGTTGCAGTGGCTCCGTCAGCTCCTTGTTCTGCAGCAGCACATCTGTCTTCTCCTTTTCCAAGACAATCTCCTTCTTTCTCATCTCCTCCACCTGCTCCTGTTCTTAGGAACACGAGTGCTGGCTCCTGAGAGCTGCCCAGCCCCTCAGAGACCCACCCCCACCCTCAGGACACCCTCCCTGCTCATGTGACTATGTTCAGCCCACCAGCAGCAACCACATCAACACCTGGGAACTGCCAAATCCAGGTGACACCCTGGCAGGAGTGGTCCCTGGGTGGAGGGGTGGCACAGGGATAGGCAGTACCTTCAAGAGGCTGATGAGTGACATGTTTTTGGCAGTGATATCATTGTAGTAGTTCTTGATGTCACCAAAAGCCCCCTCATGTTTCCCCATCAACTCGCTGATCTGCTGGTTCTTCCTCTCCTCCAGCTCATGGATCTCTGTCTTCCTCCGCAGGTCCATCTCCTCCCGCAGCGCCTGCATCTTCCTGTTGTACTTGGCATCCATCTCTGGGGGGCACAGGGGGGCTGGGTGAGGGGGGGCCTCCTGCAGACCCCATGCCCCAGCTCCTGTGCCGCCACATCGGCATCGAGACCCTTGTGGGGCCCGGGGAGGGCTGAGCCCAGGAATGACATCCTTGGAAAGAGGGCATGGAAAAGCCCCAAGTGAGCCTGTCACAACCTGAAATGTCCCCTGAGGAGGACACTGGAGTGAGGACACAGCAAAGGCTCCTCCAGACATCCCACCCCACAGGAGAAGGGCTGGCACTGCCACAGCACAGGGAACCGGGGAGGGGAAATGGCCAGAGCTGGGGGAAAACTGGCTGGAACTGGGGAAGAAAAGTGACCAAAATGGGGAGGGGAGAAAAAACAGCCAGAACTGGAGGGCAAACTGGACAGATTTGGGGAGGAAACTGGACAGAAGTGATTGGGAAAAACAGCTGGAACTTGAGGGACAACTGGCCAGAACTGAGGGGAAAAAACAGTCAGAACTAGGACAGAAAAAATTGCCAGAATTGGAGGGAACCCCCAGTCCACATGCGCTCGAGGTGCTGCTCAGAAGCCCAGAGCAACTCTCCCCATCCTGCTCCTGCAGGTTCTGCCTCTCCTCTGACCTTTGGCCTGTGCCTCGAAGTCGCTACGCAGCCGGGCCATCTCCTCCTCGTGTTTCTGTAAGGGAGAAGCTCCATCTTAGAGGAGAGAACCAAATCATGAGTCAGCCCACCCCCAGGGATTCCCTCCTGCTCCCTGGGAAAGGATTCTGATCCCAATGTTGGTGCAAACAGTGGCTTGGAGGTTCTCCAGCTGCTCTCACAGCTCCCTGCTGCAGGAGAGGGGTCATCCCAGAATCCCTCCTCCCCATTCCTGGACCAGAAACCCCACCCCATGGAGCGAACCAGGGAGGCAGGATCCTGCCCCTGCTCCCACCCTGTGGCTGAGGTGCCTCACAGGTGGCTCCAGCCTGGTCAGGGACGTACCAGGCAGAGGTTTGTCACCGCTGCCTCATTGGCCAACTCCTGCTCCTTCAATTTGATGTTCAAGGAGCGCTTTTCTTTCCACAGCTCCTGCTCCTGGTCCCAGTGATCCTTCTGGGCCCGCTTCAGGGACAGGATTCCCTCTGCCTTCAGCTCTGTCAGGGTCTCCTGCTGCTCATGCAACAGGTGCTTCACCTTCTGCTTGTACACCTAAGGACAGGCCAGAGACTGGGTGAAGGGTTCAGCAGGAGACACCTGAAGCTGGGATGCTGGCAAGACATTCCCAGCTCCTCCTCCTCTTCCCCTTCTTCTCCTAATCAGAGCTGCTCAAGGCTCGCATGGAGCCCTTCTCCCCCACCTTGATCTCCACTTGGTGCCGCTCCTCTGCCTCCTCCATCTCCTGGTCCCGGCTCCGCAGCTCCGCTTTCTTCTCCTCCAGCTCCCGGCGGGTGATGTCCCAGCAGCTCTGAATCCTGTTACACTCCAGCTGGAAAGAATTCCGCTCCTGCCGCTCCCGGTCCAGCTCCTCCCGGAGACGCTGGACGTGCTGCAGCAGCTGCACAGCCGAGAGGAAGAAACAGGTAAGGCAGAGGGGAGGCCTCAGACACGTGCCTCTGGAGACTCCATGTCCCAAACCTGGCAGGACATGGTGGTTGTCATTGGGATAGAGCAGGGGAGGTCCCTGACTGAACCCAACAGCCTCTGGAAAAGGAATCACAAAACCTCATCCCACTTCCAGCAGCCTGCAACAGGGTTCTGGGCTCACAATATCCAGTAACACCATTCTCAGGTGTCTAAATACTCCTGGATCATGGAATTGTTTGAGTTGGAAAAGCCTCTAAGATTAAGTCCAACCATTCCCCCAACACTGCCAAGGCCACCACTAAACCATGTACCCAAGTGCCACATCTACATGACTCTTAAATCCTCCCAGGGATGGGGACTCCACCACAGCACTGGGCAGCTGTGCCAGGTCTGGACACAGCCCTTTCCATGAAGAATTTTTCCCAATATTCAACCTAAACCTGCCCTGGTGCAACTTGAGTCTGTTTCTTTTGGTCCTGTCCCTTGTTCCCTGGGAGCAGAGCGTGACTCCCACCTGGCTCCACTCTCCTGTCAGGGAGTTGCAGACAGCGAGAAGGTCCCCCCCGAGCCTCCTTTTCTCCAGGCTGAGCCCGCCTCAGCTGCTCCTGGTGTTCCAGACCCTTCCCCAGCTCCGTTCCCTTTCCTGGACACGCTCCAGCCCCTCTTTCTTGCCATGAGTGGCCCAGAACTGACCCCAGGACTGGATGTGCCTCAGCAGTGCTCAGCACACAGGGCAGGAGAGCAGAGGGTGGGATGAGGTGGCTGCTCTTTCCAGGAACAGCAAGAACGCCCCTCCCCAGCCCAGACAGGCATCAGGCAGTGACACAAACCCCGGCTGCTCGTCTCTGTCACCCTCTGCCACCTGTTGTCCCCAGAGTCAGGCCAGGCGCCACACAGGGGTTCCAATAGCTGTTCTTGGTGGCCTGGGGAATCTCTCACCTGCTCCTTGCTCATGTCCTCCAGGTCCAAGGCATCCACCACTGCCGGACCTTTCCCTTTAGTCGATCCTTTCTTTTTGGGTGCCTGAGAAGCCAAACGCAGGAGGTGACTGGGTGAGAGGGAAGCCGTGCTGCTCAGGTCCACCGTGCCAGCCCCGGAGCATCCCTGCTCTCACGGCAGGAACGGGGCCAGAGCAGTGACACGGAGCCGGAGGCCCCGCGAGGAGGCTGGAAGCCTCTGGGACCACCCAGGACCTCCGTGGTTCATGTGACACTGCTGCCGGCTCAGGTCCACAAAACACCTGTACCCAAAGTAATAGCTCAGAGGCGTCACCGCAGCGCTGGGAACGGCGCCGAGGGGCTCTGTACCCTCCCCGGGAGCGGAGCGGGCCGGGGCCCCCAGCCCTCGGGGCTCGGGCCAAGCCCGACCGAGGCAGGCCGGGCCCCACTGCTCCCCCCTGTCCGCACCCCCGGCTCCAGGGGACCCTTCAGCAGCCGCCCTGGTTCTTTCCCCCGGGCCTGGGCCCTGGCCCGCTCTCACCATGGCGGCGGCCGCTGGCGCCGCGGTCTCCCGGCAACGGTCAGGCAGGTGTCGCGAGAGGAAAGTTAAATCTCGCGAGAATTGCGCTGCGGACGGACACGCCCCCTAGCAACGCCACGCTCCGCCCTGGCAACGGGGGCGGGGCCGGCGGGGGATCCTGGGCGGGATCGACGGGACCCCGGGGCCGCCGGGGGGAATCGGGGGAGTTCGGGGGAATCGGGGGGACCGGGCGGATCGGGGGGGTCCCGCTGTGCCCGGCACAGTCCCGTCCACCCCTGCGCCAACCTCCGCGCCCTGGGCTGCCCCTGCAGCTGGAGTCCCCCGGCTCCGCTCCCGCACCCTGGGGATTCCCGCGGCACACCTGGTCCCCTGTGCCCCCCCGCTCTCCCCGGTCCCCCCCGCGCCCTCCCCTGTCCCCCTCCTGCCTCCCGCCCATCCCGGTGTCGCCGCCCATCCCGGTGTCCCCGCCCCGGTGTCCCCGCCCCCGCCGCGGCGGACAGGACCGTGCGGGCTGCGGGCTGGCACCGGGCCCGCCCCGCCCAGCACCGGCACCGGCTCCGGACCCGGCCCATGGCGGCTCCGGCAGCGGCCGCCACCGCAGGTGAGGGCGGGGGCCCGGGGAGGCGGCACGGACCGGAGCGCCCATCACCGTGGAACCGGGCCGGGCCCCGCGGGGCGTGCGGGGGGAGCACAAGGAGATGTAGGGCGGGAGTGCAAGAGAGAGAGTGCAAGGGGAGGGGGTGCCGGGGGGGGCATTGGGGGGCACAGGGGAGCATAGGGCCGTGCTGAGGGTGCCCGGCTGCAGGGGTGGGGGGCTGTGGGGTGGGGGGGCCTGGGCGGGACACGGGGGGTCTGTGCATGGAGAATCTGGGATGGGGGGGAACAGAGGGATACTCAGAATACAAGGTGCTGTCCAGGGGGTCTGAGGGAGCACTGGACTGCCCTGGGGACATGAGGGGCACTAGGATGCTCACAGGATATAGGGGTGCAGTGGGGTGCCCGTGGGTGCAGTGGGGTACCCAGGAGGTGTGGTAGAGTGTCCAGAAGGTCAGACAGAGTAATGGGGTGCACTGGGGACCTGGGGTTGCAATGGGGTGCCAAGGTAATGTGGGGGGACAGTGGGATGCCAGGGGTGTAGAAGAGCAGTGGGGAGCCCGGAGGGTGTGGGGGTGCAGTGGGGTGCTCACAGGACTTGAGGGTGCAGTAGGGTGCTCACAGGACATGGGGTAGCAGTGGGGTACCCAGGGGACATGGGCAGCAGTGGGGTGCCCGGAAGACACCCCACACAGCTGTGCTAGTGCCTGTGTGCAGAGGTGCTCAGGGACAGGGAGGTAGCCATGCCAGTGGAGCTGGGGGGGGGCCCGGTGTTCGAGGGGGGGCTGCACCTGGTGACAGAGGCGGTGCCAGGGCTCCCCTGCACCCCCGTCCCTCCCGCCTGTGCCTGTGCCCCGCACATGGCTGTGCCGTGGCTGCCGGCGTGGGGTAGCCCCGGCTGTGGCACCGGGAGCACTGGGGGCACCAGGCCTTGGGGGGACAGTGCCACCGGCACAGGCTGCAGGTTCTGTGCGGTGCCCGGTGCCATGGGGTGCTAGTACCAGTGGCTGCCCGGCTCTGCGGTTGCCGTGAGTCAGCACACGGTGTGCGGGAGAGATCCTTGATCCATCCTCGCTCCCGCCAGGCAGCCGGTGAGCCCAGGCCGGAGCGGGTGGTGTGGCCGGTGGCACGGCCGGTGGCGCAGCGGGACCATGCAGGCAGAGGCCAGAGGGGAATTCCGCGGCCGGGACCAGCGCCCTGGTGGGTGGAGGCGTAGTGGGGATCAGGGGAGCTGTGCTCCTTACCGTGACACCAAGGCTGGGCACCGTGTGGGCTAGGGTGGTAGGAGCGGGCAGCCCCCGTGTCCCCCCTGGGAGCGGTCTTCCCAGCCCTGGGGTGGGGTGGGGACCCAGTTTCCCAGCTGGAGAGAAGGTGCCAGCAGCACGGGGTGCACAGTCCCACCCTGGGGGTCAGGATGTGGCAGAGCTGGTGTTGGAGCAGGGGCTGTTGTTCTGCCGATCTCCCGCAGCTCCATGTGCCAGGAGCAGGAACCCAACACCCCATAACGTCCCTTTTCCTGTCGGGCTGGGGGGCTCTGTCCCTGCCCTGCTGTCAGAATCCTGGGGAGAGGGAGACAATGCCCGTCCCTGTGCCGTGTCACCCTGCACCATGGCCGGTGGTAGCATGGCCCAGTGGTGGCACATGGTGCCAGGGAGCCAGCACTGACCTCGGGGAGAAACAGGGGACAGGGTGGTGTGTCCCCTGGTGTTGCCCTGGGCACACAGGCTCCTCCTGACTTCAGTGCCCACTGAGCCCCAAGGCACTACTGTGCCACCACCTTGTGCCACAACCACGGGCTGTGCTACCACTGTGTGCCATGACCCTGTGCCATGACCATGTGCCACGGCCACGGCCGCCTTGTCCCCACTGGCTCTTCCCGGTGACAATCCCAGCACAATCCGCCCTTGTCCGGGCCCCGGCACAGGCTGCGCTTTGTCTCGCCGACACAAAGGGGCTGCGCGGGGAGGGGGCGTGGGGCGGGGAGTGGGGGCTGCCAGCTGCCGGCATGAGACTCCTGGGCAGCTCTGCCTGTCCCCCCGGCCCTCCCGGGGGTCCCACTCCCCCTGGCCCCTCGGCTGGGCACCCCATGGGGGCCCCCGAGGGAGCTGCGGTCACCAATGTGGCAGGTGCTGGTGTGGCAGAGCTCGGCAAGGAGCCGCTGGCCCTGGAGCGCCCAGCGGGGACCCCCACCCACGGGCCAGCCCAGGAGACCCCTCGAGTCCCCCCAGAAGAGCAGGGTGGCATCCCTATCCCCAGCGCTGGCCTGCTGCAGGTCACTGAGCGTCGACGTGAGTGTGGCCCTGTGTGGGGTCCCTGCTTGTCCCCAGAGACAATGCTGTCCCTGACACCCCCTGCCAGCCCCTGGGGTCCCTGCCTGTCGCTGGGGTTTCTGCCTGCCCCTGGTTCCCTGCCTGTCCACAGCACTCTCTGCCTGCTCCCGGGATCTCCTGCCTGTCTCTGGCATCCTTTGCCAGCCCCTGGGCTCTCCTGTGTGCCCCTCAGGTCCCCTGCCAGCCCCTGGGGTCCCTGCCTGTCCCTGTGGTCTCTGCCAGCCCCTGGGGTCCCTTCCTGTCCCTGGGGTCCCCTGCCAGCCCCCAGCCAGTTGTGGCTCCCACCAAGCTCCTCACCCCCCCAGCTCCCTGGGCCCCCAAACACCAGACCCCCGACCCCTTCATCCCTCGCCCACCCCGTGGGCAATAGTGGTGGGTCTCCAGCCTCTCCTCTCCCCCCCCCCGGTGCCCGCAGAGCCCCTGAGCAGCGTGTCCTCGCTGGAGGTGCACTTCGACCTGCTGGACCTGACGGAGCTGACGGACATGTCGGACCAGGAGCTAGCCGAGGTCTTCGCCGACTCCGACGAGGAGAACGCGGCCGGAGAGACTCCCGGCGGTGAGCGGGGGGCCCGGGGCCGCCGGTCCCGCCCTGTCCGCCCGTTCCGGCCCGTCCCTGACCGCCCGCCCACCCCGTCCGTCCCGCAGGGCTGCAGCCGCCGCCGGTGCCGCGGGCCGGGTACCTGCGCTCGCCCTCCTGGACCCGTGCGCGGGAGCAGGGCCGCGACAAGAAGCACCTGAGTGACCCCGAGCTGCCGTCGGGACCCCCGGGACCCCCGGACGCCTTCCTGCCTGCCGAGCGCCCGCGGGAGCCGTAGGGACAGGACCTGCTGGAGGACACCGGGACACGCCGGTGCTGCTCCCGTCGGTACCGATGGAGCCCGTCCCCGGGCGCAGGACTCCCGTTAGCCCGCCCGGAGGGCAGAGACGGCCACAGCCCCGCGCGGGGAGGCACTGGGGCCGCCCACAGCCGGTCACCCGCGGCCTCGGGGGGGGGGACTCGTTCGGCCCCGCCGGGCCCCGGGGGCGGCACGGCTCCGGTTGCCGGGAGCGGCGGGTGGGGCAGGACGGGACGGGTCGAACGGCCCAGCCCGGCCCGACGGAGCGCGGCCGGTGCCGGTGCCGGCCCGGTTCTGATGTAGCAGCGCTGTGATCCGGTAAAACCGACCGACCGACACACCGCCGGCCTCTGCCCGTCTGCGCCGTGGTCGGGGGGCAAACGGGAGGGGTTGGGGTCACGGGGCACCCCGGGAGCATCGCGGGGGGAGAGAGGGTCGGCTGGTGCCGAGACAGCGCGGCCGCAGCCCCTCCCGGTGAGCGAGAGACTGGCGGTGACCGCGGCACATCCCCGATAACGCCACACAACGCAACTCCACCCCACCGGGCGGCGCTGGACCGGGGACCGGCCCGGTGCGGGGTCGGTCCCGGTGTTCGCTCCGCCCCGCGGGAGCTTCAGCCCCTCCGCTGCCCCCCGACGCCGGCCCGAAGCAGAAACACGAATGCTGAGTTGCGCAAAGAGGCTCGTTAATGCTACAGGAAACACCGGGAGGGAAGGGGGAGACACCGGCCCCGCGCCGCGCCCGGTCCCCCCTATCCCGCAACTTCCTTGGGGTTCGGCCCCGTTAACGGCGGTGCTGGGGGGAGATCGGATCCCAGTAGTGTGTGTGTGTGGGCTCTGTCCGGTCCCGGGGCTAGCCCTCCTGGCAGCACCCACTGCCCCGCGACAACGGAGCACCGATCCCTGCCTGCACCCCATCCCTGCCCGCACCCCGGTTCCACACAGGGACGGCAGGAGCCGCTGTGGCGCCTTAACTAGATCCCAGTTAACCAGATCCCGGCTCCTCCGGCAGGGGTCCCCATTTTCCCAGGAACAGCTGGGGTCCAGCTGTGCCCCCTGGCAGCACTGCCGTTCCCACAGGCAGAGGGTCCCGGAGCCAGGGCCATCCCAGTACCCAAACCGGCATGGAGCTGATTGTGTCTGTCCCAGGGTCCTGTAGTGGGTGGGGAACAGCTGTGGGGCTGAGCCCCTCCATGAGGTCAAACCCTCCTCAGGGCTCTCCCTCCGTGCCAGAGTCTTGGAACAGGGATTGCTTCCGCAGGCTCAGCCGGGCACACCGGGGACAGGTGGTGGAATTGTCATAGTAGCAGTCCCTGGAGGGGAGGGGACAGTGCCATGTCACCCCCATGCCACCCCCGTGTGCCCCCGTCCCACCCTGGTGTGTTGGTACCTGTGGAACACGGCAGAGCAGTCGGCACAGACCGAGGTGTGGCTGTCGAAGGGGAAGAGCACGTCACCCTCCCGGCACAGCTCACACACGAATCCCTTGGCCTGGCAGCGCTGGGGGAGCAGGAGACAATGGTGACCCCACCAGTCACCCACCAGCCCCACGGGGGTCTCCTGGCTCTGCCCCATGGCACGGGCTTACCTCGCAGTCCAGCTTGATGTGCTTGGCAAAGAGTGTGTGGATCTCGGTGAGGGAGCAGCCCAGGCGCCCGGCCTCGATGTCGATCAGGTCCTGCAGCGAGTACATCTCATCATTCTCCACGAAGTGCTGCCGGTCCTGCAGCTGCGGAGGACAGGTCACTGTGACTATCACCATTGTGTGACTGTCACCGATGCACCTGGTCCTGGCCCCCTGTGGCCCCCCAGCACCCCCGGGCCTGACCTGCAGCAGCAGCCGTGCCTCCATCGCCTCCTTGCAGGTGATGAAGTAGGGCTTCATCAGCAGGATGTCCTGGCGCAGCTTCTGCGAGGCACAGGGCAGGATGGGGTGGGATGGGAATGGGATGAAAATGGGGACAGGAATGGGGATGGGTGCGGACAGGGATGGGACAAGGACAGGAAAAGGGTGGCAGCAGGAGTAGGATGGGGATGGGGTGAGGATGAGATGGGGATGGTGTGGGAATGGGACACGATGGGAATGGGGATTGGGACGGGAGTGGGATGGGAATGGGGACAGGGATGGGATGGGAATAGGTACAGGAATGGGGACAAGAATGGGAACATGAATGAGGACAGAGATGGGATTGGAATGGGGACAGGGATGGGAACAGGAATGAGGACAGGGATGGGACAGGAATAGGACCAAGACAGGGAAAAGGGCAGTGGCAGGAGCAGGATGAGGACGGGGACAGGGTTGGGAATGGGATGGGGACGGGATGGAGATAGGAGCATGACAAGACCAAATTGGGTCAAGTTCATCCCTGTAGCAGTCTGGGCATCCTCTGCCCCAAACCCCCCACCTCATCTTGCTTTCCCTCTGTGGGACTCAGCAGGAGCCACCAGGGTCCCCCCACCTCCTGCTCACCCCACGCTTCCTCCACAGTTTCACCCCTAGCCCCCGTGGGGTGTCCCCTGCCCCTTGGGGTGTCTCCTTGGATCCAGCACTCACCCGGATCTCTACCAGCTCCTCCACGTAGTTGAACAGCAGTGGGTTGATCTCCCGCAGCTTCAGCACCGGCCGTGACACCATCAGTGCCAGGTACCTCATACTGCACCGTGACACCTGCCACCACCACCGGGGCACCGTCACCCCCGGCACCCACCAGCCCTGCCGCCACCACTCCAGGGACCCCTGGCAGGGACCCATTGCAGGGACACAGCCCTGAGGACATGGCCCAACCCAAGTGATCTCTACCCAGGGACCCCCATAGTCAGGACATGTCTCCATGACGTGGCCTCCCAAGTGACCTCTACCAAGGGACATCGCCCCCAGGGACCCCCATGACAAGGCACACAGCCCCCCAAGTCACCTCTACCCATGGATGCAGCTCCCAGGGACCCCCACGACCAGGCCCCCCAAGTAACCACTACCCAGAGCCATGGCCCCATGACCCCCTGGGGTGCCCCCACCCTCTGCCAGGGGCACCTTGCGGGGCTCGAAGTCCCAGTTGTGGATGGCACGGGCGGGCACCACAGCCAGGTCGTTCCAGTGGCAGCTGGAGCAGTAGTAGAGGCCGGTGTAGTCGCACTGTCGAGCCTCGCTGGGCACCCCCCCTGTGGTGGCACGGGGCTGGCACAGGGCTGGCACCAGCACCACCCTGCTCCCTGTTTGTCCCACACCATGTGTGCCCCTGGGACACTCACCAGCACCCAGGGACATGGTGGGGCCACAATGTCACCTTCTCCAGCTCCCTATGGCTCCCAGCCCCACATAGCCCTCGGAGTCCCCACTTTCAGCTCTCCCCAGCCTCACACACCTCCCACCCACAGCACCTCAGCCCCAGGCAGCCCTGGCCCCCCCTTCCCCGCAGCTCCACAGAGCCCCCAAGGGAGCCCAGCCCCACACAACTCCCAGCTCCCCCCAGCCCCACAGAGCCCCTAGCTACCCCTAGCCAAGCCCCTGAGTCCCTAGTTCCCCTCAACCCCTCCAGCCCCCTCAGCTCAACCCCTCAGCCCCCAGCCCCACAGAGCCTCCAGCTCCCCCCAGGCCCACAGAGCCCCCAGCTCAGTCCAGCCCCTCCAGTTCTCTCCAACCCCACACACTCCCCAGCCCCAAGAGCCCCCAGCTCCCCCCAGCCCCATCCAGCCCCCAGCCCCTCTGGTGGTGTGGGGGCTCACGGAGAGAGATGGGGGCACGGCACTCGGCACAGCGGTAGTCCTGGCTGTCCAGCCCGCTCTCGGGGCAGATGCTGAGCTGGTACTCGGCGCGGTGGCTCACCTGGGCCCGCACGCATGGCCGGCTCACCAGCGGCAGGCACTTGCTGTGGCACCGGTAGTAGCAGCCTGGGGGACATGGGAGGATGTCAGTGTAGGGATAGGGGGGACAGGGACACAGAGGGGGTGTCCCAAACCCACCTGTGCAGGTGTACCAGGTCTGGATGAGCCCCCAGATGATGGTGCTGCACTTGTCACACATCTGCTTGACGCTCTTGCTCTTCTCCTTGTAGAAGCGATGTTCCAGGACCACACGGATGTTGGGCTCGTCCTCACCGGGGTCCTGCAGGGTGGAAAGGAGGAGGCAGAGAATCACAGAACTGTGGAATGGTTTGGGTTGGAAGGGATCTCAAAGCCCATTCAGTCCCCCCCTGCCATGGGCAAGGACACCTTCCCCTAGACCAGGTTGCTCCAAGCCCCATTCAGTCTGGCCTGGAGCACTTCCAGGGATAGGGGGATCAGCATGGCCCCCCCAGCAATGGAGGCCCCCCAGGCCCAGTCCCAGTCCCACCTTCAGCTCCTGCAGCTTGAGGCGGAGGTGGATGAGCCGGACCACGGCATCCTTCTGCCGCTCCGAGTGCTCGGGCAGTGCCAGAATCACCCGCTTGCACTCCTCAATGGCCCGGCGCAGCTGTGGCACGTCCGATGCCAGGATCAGCCCCTGTAGCCACCACCAGAGGAGGCGGAGGGTGAGTTGAGCTCCCCAAACCCTCCCCATCCCCACAGTGCCCACCCCACTCACCACAGGGCGGGAGAAGTGGTCCTCGGCCAGCCCCAGGTCCAGGGCGCCCTCAGGGTCCCCTGGGGTGGGATCCGGCTGCTGGGCTGCAAAGTGGGGTACCATGGGGGGGCTGAGCACACCCCAGAATAGGGGGATACCATGGTGGGGCTGGGCCCCGCTGCCCACTCCAGTGAGTCAGCACCCACCTGGGACAGGGGATTCTCCGTCGGGGCGCTCTGGCTGCTCGGGGGTCTTGTTGAAGGGGTTGAGGTGGGCCTGGCGGAAGCGGGCCAGCCGCTCGTCCGACGCCATTGTTACCGTCCTGCTGGGGGACAGTGTCAGGGTGACACTGGCACCAGCCCCCCACCTCAGCCACACCCCACCAGCACCGGCACCAACACTGTCACTGACACCCCGGCACTGACACCCCGATACCATCACCCTCTCACAGGCACTTGCACCCTATCACCAGCACCCACACCCTGGCACCATCACAATCACCCCATCACAGGCACCGATACTGCCTCAACGGCCCCAACGCTGTCACCAACATCCTGTCACCAGCACCGACATCCCAGCACCGACATCCCAGCACCAGCGCTGACACCGTCACCAACACCATGTCACCGGCACTGATACCCTGGCACTGGCACCGACACATCGTCACGGGCACCGACGTCCCTCACCGGCACTAACACACTGTCACCAGCACCGTCACTGATACCCCAGCACCGACATCTCCTCACCGGCACTGACACCCACCGATAGCCCGGCACTGGCACCGACAACGGCACCGACACCCTGTCACCAGCACTGACACCCCAGGACCGTCACCGACACCCCGCTTCTGGCATCAACACTCCGTCCCCGCGGACAGACCCGTTCCTCCGCCTCCCACGCGCGTGCCCCCGCCCTGCCCCGCCGCCACCGCCCGCCTCGGCCGACGGTCACTCCGTATCCGCACCGTCCCCGGCCCCCCGCGGGCCCCGCTGTCCCCGCGCTGTCCCCGCGCTGTCCCCGCGCTGTCCCCGCGCTGTCCCCCCCCGACCCCGCGGAGCCCCCGCGCACCCCCGCCCGCCCGCCAGGGGGCAGCGCCCCTTCCCCGCTCACCGCGCGCGCAGCCGCGCCTGCCCGCGCGCTCCGCCCCGACACGATCGCCCCGCCCCGCCGGGGCCACGCCCACAGAGCTCCCCGCCCACCTATGGCCCCGCCCCGCCGCGCTGCTGCCTCCTGCCGGCCGGCGGACCAAGCGGCACCGCGCCCGTCCGGGCGGGGCCGCGCCGGACCCGCTCTGTGCCCGCCCCTACAGCCCCCACTCCCACGGTGACACCCGCTCTGTGCCCGCCCCTACAGCCCCCACTCCCACGGTGACACCCGCGCTGTGCCCACCCCCACAGCCCCCACTCCCACGGCGACACCCGCTCTGTGCCCAGCCCCACAGTGACACCTGCACTGTCCCCAGCCCCACACTCCCCAGCCCCGCTGTTCCCATCCCTACAGCGACATCTGCATTATCCCTTTTAGATCTCCCTGAAACCTCCAGCCCCATTGTACCCATCCCTACAGCTTCCATCCCCCCAGCCCCCAGCCCCATCATCTCTTGTCCCTACAGCCTCCATTCACAGAGCCCCTTGTCCCTATAGTCCCCAGCCCCATCATCTGGTGGTCCCCAGAGCCAGGGTGCTCAGGTCTGGGGGTGCCTCAGGTCTCTCACAACTTGGCACATGCTCCCTGTGGGAGCACCTTGGGGTCTGCACCCCCACCACAGCTTGGGGGACAAAGGACTAACTCTGTCCCGGCACAGGGAGGCAGATGCCACCCTCCACTCCCTCCCATCATGGAGAAAGGTGACAGTGGGGACAAAGGCACCATCCTCCTCGGTGGTACCTTCACCCCCAGATCTTGGGGGGTTGAACCTGTGGGGCAGGAAGGTGGGGGGCAGTGCACAACCCGGGGGTGCCCATGGGCTGACACAGGTGGACACAGGGGCATTGTCATGGCTTAGGTATGGGGGGTTCTCCAACCGCCCCCCTCCTGTGGGAATGGCTGAGGGGACTGAGCAGTGGGGGTGTCCTCTGTCCCCCTTCCCAGGAGTACAGACAGGTATTACCTGGACAGCAATAAATTTATTAAGTATTCAAAAAAAATAATAGACACGAACCAGTAAAAAACGAAAAGGGGGGGAGGCGGGACGGAGGGGTGGGGAGCCGAGCTGGCTCAGGGGGACAGGGGGCAAGACACACTGAGGGGACGGCAGGGGGGGCACCACCCGGGGGGTGCAGCAGCGCGAAGCCAGGGGGGCCGCGGGCAGCGTCGGGGGGTGGCGTCAGGCATCACTTGGCACCCTGTGCCTCCGACTCCTCCTCGTCGTCCTCATACATCTCACCCTCCTCCTCAGCTGTGGCATCCTGGTACTGCTGGTACTCAGACACCAGGTCATTCATGTTGCTCTCGGCCTCGGTGAACTCCATCTCATCCATGCCCTCACCTGTGTACCAGTGTAGGAAGGCTTTGCGGCGGAACATGGCTGTGAACTGCTCTGAGATGCGCTTGAAGAGCTCCTGGATGGCTGTGCTGTTCCCGATGAAGGTGGAGGACATCTTCAGCCCCCGCGGTGGGATGTCACACACAGCCACCTTGACATTGTTGGGGATCCACTCTACAAAGTAGGAGCTGTTCTTGCTCTGGATGGCCAACATCTGCTCGTCCACCTCCTTCATGGACATGCGGCCACGGAAGACAGTGGCCACGGTGAGGTAGCGGCCATGGCGGGGGTCGCAGGCAGCCATCATGTTCTTGGCATCGAACATCTGCTGGGTGAGCTCGGGCACGGTGAGGGCACGGTACTGCTGGCTGCCGCGTGCTGTCAGAGGGGCAAAGCCCGGCATGAAGAAGTGGAGACGCGGGAAGGGCACCATGTTGACAGCCAGCTTGCGGAGGTCAGCGTTGAGCTGGCCAGGGAAGCGCAGGGAGGTGGTGACACCGCTCATGGTAGCTGAAACGAGGTGGTTTAGGTCACCATAGGTGGGGGTGGCCAGTTTGAGGGTGCGGAAGCAGATGTCGTAGAGCGCCTCATTGTCGATGCAGTAGGTCTCATCCGTGTTCTCCACCAGCTGGTGGATGGAGAGCGTGGCATTGTAGGGCTCCACCACCGTGTCCGACACCTTGGGGGACGGCACCACGCTGAAGGTGTTCATGATGCGGTCGGGGTACTCCTCCCGTACCTTGCTGATGAGCAGGGTGCCCATGCCCGAGCCTGTGCCCCCACCCAGCGAGTGGGTCAGCTGGAAGCCCTGCAGGCAGTCGCAGTTCTCACACTCCTTCCGCACCACATCCAGCACGGAGTCCACCAGCTCGGCCCCCTCCGTGTAGTGCCCCTTTGCCCAGTTGTTCCCGGCACCGCTCTGCCCTGGGAAAAGAGGCTCCGATTGCCATTGGCTCCCCACACCCTCGCCAGAGGGCTCTGGGGAGGGGATCCGGGCTGGGACCGGGTGCTGCCGCCGGCAGCACCGGGAGATCTGACGCCGGGGTGGGGTGGGAAGTGGGAACCGCAGAGGTTTGGCGGTGTGCCGGAGGTGCCAGGCCCTGCGGCGCGGGAGGGGAGTGCCTGCTGAATGCCCCAGGGATGGCAACAGGTCGGGCGGGGCAGGGGACTCAGGGGACTGGAGGGGACACGGGGGCAGTGTCCTCCTCCCTCCTCAGGGACCTACCAAAGATGAAGTTGTCCGGGCGGAAGAGGTGGCCGAAGGCGCCTGAGCGCACGCTGTCCATCGTCCCTGGCTCCAGGTCCACCAGGATGGCACGAGGCACATACTTGTGAGCTGAGAGAGACCCCGTGAAGGGAGGGTATCTGCTGCCACCCCACCCCAACCCCCAGGGGTGTCTCCCAGCACCCTGTGGGGTCCCATGGGGCTGGGCACACAGATTGTGTCCCCCCACAAATCACAGGGTCTCATGGAGTGGATGCATGTCTCAAGCCCCACCCAAACCACAGGGCCACATGTCTGCCCCCCCGGCCCCCAACCCCCTGGGGTGGGAGCATGTGTCATGTCATATCTCCCCCCACACAACAGGGTCCTACAAGGTGGGTGCAAGTGTTGCCCTCCCTCCAAACCACAGGGTCCCATGGGGCTGTGTGCACATGTCATGGCCCCCCCCACACCACAGGGTCCCACAGGGATGTGTGCATATGTTATGCTCCCCCCCAAATCACAAAGTCCTATGGGGCTGCATGCACATGTGCACTCTGCCTCCCCCAAACCACAGGGTCTGACGAGGTGGGTGTGCACCAGGGTCTGACTGGGGTAAAGGTGTTGCGTGTGTCCCCACCCCGTAAATCACAGGGTCCAATGGGGTGGGTGTACATCTTGTTCCCCTCCCAAACCACAGGGTTCCATGGAACTGGGTGCACATGACTCCCCTCCTACAACCCTGCAAACCACAGGGTCTCATGGGGTGGGTGCCCTCCTAGACCCCCATGGGGTGGGTACCTCTATCTCCTCCCCCTCCCTGCCCCAACAGTCCCAGCTCCTGCTGCACTGGGGGGTCAGACTCGGGTGCCCCTCTGCAGCCCAGGGTGGGGAATCCAGGCTGCCCTTCCAGGGGGTGCAGGGGGGAGTCGCTTACAAGAGGCCTCATTGTAGTAGACACTGATGCGCTCGAGCTGCAGGTCCGAGTCCCCCACGTAGTTGCCACTGGGGTCGATGCCATGTTCATCGCTGATCACCTCCCAGAACTGGGAAGGACAGGGGGCTCAGCAGGGTGGGGTACACTGAGACACCCCAAAAACCCCGGGCAAGGCAGGGAGCAGCGGGATCCCCCCATCCCTGGCCAGGACTGGGCAGAGCAGTGGACACTGGGACGCCACAAACACCCAAATCCCTGAGCAGGGTGTGGTAGGGGCATTAGGATCCCCCAAACCCTGGTCAGGGCTCAGCGGGGCGGGGGACACTGGGATTCCCCAAGCCCTGGTCAGGGCGTGGCAGGGGCATTGAGACCCCCAAACCCTGGCCAAGGCAGAGCAGGGTGCACCAGCACCTCCCAAACCCCGGGAGGGGCTCAGCAGGGCGAGTGGCACCGGGAACCCCCAACCCCCAGTCAGGGCGGGGCAGAGGTACCGGGATCCCCCAAATCCCGGTTAGGACTCAGCAGGGCGAGTGGCACCGGGACCCCCCAAGCCCCGGGTGGGGCGCGGCTCCGGGAGGGCGCTGTCCGCGGTGCTGACGGACAAAGGCGGGGGGCGGGGGGCGCGGGAGGGGGCGGGGCGCTTTGTCCTCCCGGTGCGGCGGGAGCGGGGGGAGGGCAGGGAAGGGGAGGGCGAGCCGGTCTTTGTCCGCCGCCCGGCTCCGCCGCGGCGGGCGGGGCGGGGCGGCGCCGCCGTTACCTTGGCGCCGATCTGGTTGCCGCATTGCCCCGCCTGGATGTGGACGATCTCCCTCATGGTGCGGCCGGGCCGGAGCGGAGCGGGACGGGAGCGGGCAGGGGCCAGGAGCGGAGCGGCACCGGAGCAGAGCGGCACCGGGAGCGCGGGGGGCGGACCCGCCGCCGCCACCGCCTTTATAGGCGCCCGCCGCCGCACCGAGCCGGCCGCTGACGTCACCGCCCCCCGCAGCCAATCAGCGGCCGCCGCCGCAGCGCTGCAACAGCCCTGCGGCACCGGCACCGCCCGGGCCGCCACGCCCGGCCACGCCCACGGCCACGCCCACGGCCACGCCACGCCGCGGCGGAGCGGGGAGCCCCGGCACCGCGGGGGGCACGGCCAGGGGGCACCCCCTGCACCCACCGGGAGCGGGGACACCCCGGGACCCATGGGGGCATCCTGGGACCGCGCAACATCGTCGAGAGCATCCTGGGGCTGCGGCGGCGGCAGCGGCGGTGGCGGGGCGGAGGGGACATGCACACGGGACACCCCCCAAACTGCGTCCCATAACGGGGAGATAGGGACAAGACATGGAGAGGCCAACCCGAGTGGTCGGGTCGCCGGGAGCCCCCGCGGCATCGGGGACAGGGCCGGTGCCGGTGCCGGGGTGGGCGGCGGCGGGCGCGGCCCGAGAACAAAGACGACAGGGATGGGCCCTTTGTCCGGGGGCGGCCAGGGCCGCCCCCCGCGTGGAAACCAGCCTCCCGCCGCCCTGCCGGTTCCTCCCGGTCCCAGCCGGTCCCCACTGGGAGCAACTGAGCCGGGAATAGGCAGGGAGGGGCCGTCCCCCTCGGGGCTGCCCGGGGCTGCCCGATGCCAGCCATAGCGTCACTGCAAAGAGCCTTTATTGGGAACCGCGAGCTGCGAGCCCGGACGGGGGCATCCCGCGGCTCATCCCATCCATTCACCAGTCCATCCATCCGTCCGTTTCGGGGCGGGGATGGCCGTGCCGGTACCACGTCCCGCTGCCTACCAGGAGCATGTCACCACCTCCCGCAGCGTCCGTCGGAGCTCTTGGCTCCGGAAGGCATAGATGAGGGGATCAATCACCGAGTTACAGATGATGAGGATGAGAAAGAGGTTGAAGTAACTGAAGAAGCAGGTGCAGAAGGGGTTGGTGGGGCAGATGACAATAAGGATGAGGTGGAAGAAGAAGGGCCCCCAGCAGATGAAGAAGACCCCCAGGAGGATGGTGAGGGTGACAGCGCCCTTCAGGCTGCCACCGTGGTGGGCAGTGGGAGGCTTCTGCTGGCTGGAGATGCTGTGGAGGTGGTGGCGGGCCAGGGCAAACATGTGTATGTAGAGCACCAGCATGAGGATCAGCATGAAGAGGAAGAAGCTGATGAGGCAGAGGAGGATGGTGTTGCTGTGGTAGTAGGTGATGAGGACGGTGCTGGAGACGGTGCTGGCCAGCCAGATGCTGGCCATGGTCACCACAGCCCTCTGCAGCGTCATGATGCTGTGGTAGCGCAGGGCGTAGAAGATGGTGATGTAGCGGTCGACAGCGATGACCCCCAGGAAGGAGAGGGAGGACACAACAGAGCTGCAGATGAGCATGTCGATGACGTTGTCCATGTGGCGGACAATGCTGGGGCGCATCACCAGCACCCCATGCTCCAGCAGCAGCATGAAGAGCATCTCCGCCAGGTTGCTGATGCTCACCAGCATGTCAGACACCGCCAGGCAGCAGATGAAGTAGTAGGTGGGTGAGTGCAGGTTTCTGTTCTTCAGGATGGCGGCCACTACCAGCAGGTTCTCCACCAGGCTCACCAGCCCAAGTGCCAGAAACAGCTCATTGGGAATGTCCAGCCCCTGGCACCAGCCGCTGCTGGCTCCGACCGTGGTGTTGCTCTGGTTGCCCTCGCTGGCGTTCCAGGGCTCGCGCAGCAGACGCAGGGGGGCCAGTGTCGACATGGCCCCTTTCTCAGCCCCGGGGCACTCTGTGGCACCCACACACCCCTCGAGCCCCTGTTGTGCCCCGCCAGTGCTCCTGTGGCACCCGGCAGCAAGGCCGAGGGGACACAGAGGAACTGAGGATGGGAGGTGTGGGGTGTGCCGGGGGTGTCGCGTGCCCGCCGGGACCCCCCGGCGTGGCGGCCACTCTCTGTGCCAGCGCTGCCCCACGTCCTACGCCTGCCGGCCCAGGGTGCTGGGAAGAAAGGGCCCTTTCTCTGCCCCATTTTAAAGCCGACTCTCGTGGCTCCTCCTCCCGAGGAGGGTGGGCATCTGCATGACGGTGGCACCATGGCAGCGAGTGGGGCCACTGCCAAGGCCGGGGCTGCCAGACCTCCAGGATGGCCCTGGTGGACGTGACTGCTTGGGGTCACCATGTGCCCAGGAGTCATAAATGCCCTGGGAGGGTCCATGCATCCCCGGGGTCATGCACCGTGGGGGGCTGTGTGCCATAGGGGTCCTCTGTGCCCTGGGGGGACGAGGCACCTCGAGTCTCCATGTGTCCTGGGGTCCTACGTATGCTGGAGGCACTCTGAGGGACTGTGTGACTTGAGGGGTCCCATGTGCCCTGCAGGCCTGTATGTCCTACAGGGGTTCATGTGCCCTGGGGGTCATCAATACACCCTGGGGTGTCCACACACCCTGGGGACCCCCATGGGACCCTGCCCACTGCAGGAACCAAGCTGCCCCACACATTAGGATTGGGAGGGATCCCAGCTCCAGAGCCCCGGGGAAGGTGTTTCGCCATGGGGCAGGCGTGGGATCCGATATGAATCATCAAAGACATGATTAAATGGGACACTGTAGAGCCTGGTGCCACAGGGATCCCAGGCAGGCGGGGGGGGACACAGACCCCATCTGACCATCATGTGCCTTGGGTCCGTGTTGATGCCTGGAGCTGCTCGGCTGCCAAAGAGTCATTCACAGCTCCATGAAAGGCTGATCCCACGGTTATCCACTTCCGTTGGGAAGCCCTTCCCTCCAGCATGGATGAAAATGGTTCAGCTGGATACACTGGGAATGGGGTCCTGTGCTGCCACAGTGCCAAGCTACAGGGATTAGGACACCACGGGATTTGCATGTGCCAGTGGGGAACAGAGCTGTGATGGGCTGGCTTGAGATCTGGGGTTTGCACCCAGCCAACCTACCCTGGCTCCATCCCCTAGGGAGAAAACACAGCAGAAACAAGGACTTAATCCACATATTCACCATTACTCGGCAAAAAAGAGGAAAAAGCTTTGTGGGAACAAAGATGAGTTAAGGTTTGAGTGTGGCTGACCTCAAACCTGGCTCTGCAAGGTGAAGGTGGGGAAATAAAGGATGGAGAAACAAAGAGGGGGGATGATTTCTGCTACAAACACGATTAAAAAGCTGGAAAAGCTGATCAATGCACAATTCTAGTGGCATAGGGCACTCCAAGACCTTTGGAAGGGTCAGTGTGGTGAGAGGGTGCAGAGTGTTTTGTGGAGGGAAGGAAGCTGCAGGAAGCACAAAGGAGCTGGAGGAGAGGGCAAAGAAATCCCTCTGGGAATTAAGGACAATAGCCAGAAGAATGGGGAGGGGAATGGGATGGGAATTGTGTGTGGAAGAGGCCAGAAGGGGACTAAAGCTGCCATGGGGACAAGGGACAGCTGCTGTCAATTAGCTCGGACATGCTCAGATAGTCCTTGTCCCCTGTTGAGAGAGAGGAGAGATGCCCAGGGAGGCAGCTCCCCTCCCTGGACAGGGCTCATCCCTGTGCATTCAACTCCCCTCCCTGGACAGGGCTCATCCCTGTGCATTCAACCCCCCTCCCTGGACAGGGCCATCCCAGGGATTCAGCTGCCATCCCCAGAAAAAGCCCATTCCCACAGCAAGTGCATTTGTGTGACTTTATTGGAGTGCAACACAAATCGGGAAAGGATGTCAGAAGGTTTGAGGAGAGACACACCCCGGGCTCAATCCCAGTCCCCATCGCCTTCGGGATTGTCATCGCGGGGGGGCTCCTGGAACTGGATGTTGGCCAGCATGTCCCGCATGGCCGCCATCAGCCTGTTCACCCCCTGGTTAATGTCCTGCCCTGCCCCGGCCTCATCGTCCCCGTCGTGCCGGATGTCCCCCTGCAAGACAGCAGTGCTGTGGTGGCAGGGACACAGACAACATCGGTGCCAAACCAGCACCAGGCTGCTGCCAGCAGCTGCTCCTGGAGTGGGAACCATGTGCCCACAGCCCAGCATGCACCCACCTGCAAGTTAAAATTTGGCAACAGCGAGCGGAAAAAGAGGGATAAAGTGCTTTCATTGGAGGGATGGCTTGTCCTGCAAGACACAAGTGGCACCCTGATGAAGGGACAGCTCAGTTCGTGACTGCTCAAGGGGATATGGCAGAACTGGGAGAACCACAGCCCTGACGGAGCCAGACCCGAGGGAGGGAATGGGGGGATTCCCAGGGGTTTCTGATCCAAGCAGCTGCAACTCCGAGCAAACCAGTTGCTAAGAGCACTACCAAAGCCAGGTTGGATGGAGCTTGGGGAAGGTGTACCTGCCTATGGTGAGGAACATGATGAGCTTTAAGGTCCCTTCCAACCCAAACCATTCCAGGATTCTGTGATTCTACCAGCTCTGCTGAGTGAGTCAGTGTGTAACCCAGGACTGGGTGTACTTAAACCTCTATTTACCCCAAACTCCCCCAGTTCAGCCACAGCCCGGGTTTTCCCTGGCTTTTGCCCTATTGCTGGGAACAGCTCCCAGTGACCACCATGGGAAGCGGCCAGACCAGTCTGTCCTGTAGCTCTGCCTGCCGGGAGCACCACGGCCCTTCCTCTGCCATGGAGGAGGATGTCAGTACTGAGTGCCCACATGCAGCCTGGCCCGGGGCTGAGGGTGTGCCGGGAACATGGGAACATGCCGGCTGTGCCGGCACAGGCACCAGGGTGGAGGTGGTACCTTTCCGGTCGGGTGTAAGAAACAATGGAGTCCAGAGGAGGGAGGGGGTCAAAACCCATCACTGGCTGCGAGGTCACCTCCTGTAGGGGAAGGAGAAGGAAGGGATGAAGGAGAAGGGATGAAGGCTGCACATCCAGCTGCAGCAAACACAGAGGCATGGAGGAGCTGTGCCCATAGGGAGGACACCTTGAGGTCTGGTGGGTGCCTGGGGTTAAGATGTGCAAGGACACAAGCACCATCACACCATGCACAGACACAGCCCCTGTGCCCCATCAGGGCCCTCACCAGAGGCAGGGCTGCCGTGGCCTCCTTCATCTCTGAGAGGATGACGTGCCGGTAGATGTTCCTGGGAGCGCTCTGGTACCGGATCTTCCTCCTGAGGCGGGGAGGGGACAGAGCAGGGTGCCCTTAGCAGGCAAATTCCCATTTCTGCTGCTCCAAGTACAGAGTCAGCAGCTTCCCTGACTCCAGGGGACAGGCCATATTGGATGGAGCTGGCTTAGGGTAAGCCAAAGGCAGCTGCTGAGCTCCAGAGAAAGAGCAGAGAGCGGTGCAGAGTGCTCAGCAGAGTGAGCTGACCTTGGTTTAGGACAACATCTGATGGCTCTCTCCTGTTTCTCAGCACAGGGACATGGCAAGTGTTCCTAAGCTCCCACCTGCCCTGTGTGGCGATCCCTGCCCCTCCAGGCCACCCTCCACCCTCTCCAGGACATCTCCAGGGCATAGGTGACAGCCAAGACTAGGAAAAGCAGTGCAGGACATGAAGTGCAGGTCCAGCTCTTCATTCCCATTTGTGAAAAGCATGGAAGAGCCTCTGCCCTCCTGACCCCACAGTGTAACCCTCAGCATCAGACCAGCAGCTGGGGGGCTCTGAGAGTGACCCTGGGTCACTGCTGCCCAGGCCAGTCCCTGGTCCCACTCTGTCCCAGGCACTGAATCCGCTGCCCCTCCGCACTCACTTGTGCTCGGCCTCCTGTACCAGCGGGTCCTGGGCCTCCACCATCCGCAGCACCTCGTGGGTCTGGGGCTCCAGCCAGGCCATGACAGCTGGGTCCTTCCACAGGGCGTGTGTCCTGCCCACGTACAGGGACGTCAGCTGGTTCAGGGCGGGCGACTGGCTATGGAAGATGGTTGTTACTCACAGCACCCTCTTCCTCCTCCTCCTCATGGGATGGTGAGGGCTTAGCCCTGCGTTGGGCTTCGGTGTGGGAACACAAGGCAAGGACTCACAGGCTCGTGCCTGGCTGTGGCCAGCCACCTTCACCAGATCTCCTGCCTCCATCTATTTTTAGGCTAAGCAGAGCCATGAAATGAGGGAACACTGCCCTGACCCGAGGGGAGAGCCTTCGCGTGCTGAGGAAGACCATGTGTCCAGGGAGCCCAGACTGGTTGGAGACAGCCTGCCCTGGGAGGATGCACACGTTGCTCTCCCTCGCTACGCACACCAACAGGCTTCAGGCTGAACTTCTGACCTGTCCACATCGAGGTGAGGTGGGTCTGTCAGCCTGACCTAGAGGCCATTATGGAAACCCATTATCAAATGGATTATCAAATGAGGCATTATCAAATGAGCCTACTCAGGGAACCCAAACAAGCTCCTCCATTAGCTGTCTGAACATGCAAAATCCCCGCCACCAGCAAAATCGATCCCTTCCCTTTTCTGAGAACATCTCCAGGCCTTACCTGATCTGGGCATTCAGCCCAAAGAAGGGGTGGGAGGCGACCCTGGCATCAGGCTGCACACTGCAGTGATCCAACAGTGGCATCAGAACTGCATGACAAAGATAGAGAACTCATTTGGATCTGTTGGTGAGGAGCAGCATGGAGTGGGGTCACCCCTGCAGAGAGACACCCCAATCCCAGAGGCCAGCACCCCAATCCCAGGGCACCAACGAGGACCCACACAAGGAAGGGGTGAGGATGCTGCTGGTCTCTATGCTGGCACAGGGGTTATTTCAGTCATCCAAACTAGGAGTCAAGATGATTCTAGCCCCTACAAACTGAATCCCTGTTGGAGAGCTGGTTCTTCCTGCTGCACACACCCTCCCCTGGGCCTGAGGGCTGCACGCTCCTTTCATGGACAGCAGCACCCATGGGATGAAAGGGAGAGTGATGGGCACCCATGGGGACAGCACATCCAAAATGGAGCTGTGCCGCAGAGGGAAAACCAAGGAGACTGGCTTCTCCCTGCTCCAGGTGGCCCCATGGAGGTGAGACATTTCCCTGCTCCAAGATTCCAATTCTCTCCCCCCCCCCAGCCTGCCCACCCCTGACCATTGCTGGTGGAGGGGCAGTGGCTACTCTGAGGGGGGAGGACAGAATCATGGAATCACAGAACTGTTAAGGTTGGAAAAGCCTCTGAGCTCACTGAGTCCAATTATCCCCCCAGCACTGCCAAGACCACCACTAATCTGTGTCCCCAAGTGCCACATCCACATGGCTTTTGAATGCCTCCAGGGATGGGGACTCCATCACTGCCCTGGGCAGTCTGTTCCAGGACCGAACAGCCCTTTCCAGGAAATTTTCCCAATATTCAACCTAAACCTCCTCTGGCACAACTTGAGGCCGTTTCTTCTTGTCCTGTCCCTTGTTCCCTGGGAGCAGAGCCTGATCGCCACCTGGCTCCACGCTCATGTCAGAAGTTGGAGAGAGTGAGAAGGTACTCCCTGAGCCTCCTTTTTCCAGGCTGACCTCTGCCAGCTCCCTCAGCTGCTCCTGGTGCTCCAGATCCTTCCCCAGCTCCGTTCCCTTCTCTGGACACACTCAGCCCCTCAATGCCTGTGTTGGGGGAGGGGTCCAGAATTTACTCCAGGGTGGACTCCCCACCACCACCACACCACTGCAGGCACAGTTCTGCCCAACCATGTCCCCTCTGACTCAGGGCTCCATCTCCTGCAAAAGCCATTTGCAAATTCCTGCCTCAGCATCTGCCTGCCCGGAATCCAGCCCTGGCTCAGATGAGGCCAGTGACAAAGCCTGCAGGGACGGCCTTACCGGTGGGGACAGACTCACCGCTTGGGAACATGACGAGCGCGAGCTGGATGAGCCGGGCCGCTCGCTCCCGGGCCTGGCTCCGCTCCAGCTCCGGGCGCTCCTCCTGCTGGCTCAGGAAGAAATAGGCCAGCGGCACCGAGAAGGCGAAATTGGGCAGCTGGGACAGATTCCGGTGACTCTGCAGGATCAGGGAGAGTTACCGAGAAATGATGCTGTGCAGCAGGATCTGGGCTGCATGGGGTGGGGGATCTGGCTGCTGGGGTTAAGTGAGTTCCCAGCTGCTGGCTCAGTGCCCCCATGGCTGAGTGAGCAATTTTCAGGTCGTACAACTGTTTGCAGAGGCCCGGGATTACAAGGAACCAACAGCCCAGCCTTTATGGATCATTCCAACACAATTGGGATGCCAGCTGGGCTGTGAGACCCCCAGCAAAGGGATCACCTGGCTGTGAAATCCTATGGGGAGTGCTCCAGGAACCAGCTTGCCCCCTCTCACCTCCCACTCCTGGAAAAGGCGGGTCAGGAAGGTGTATTCCCTGGCCCGGAGGGACAGGAAGTCGATCAACAGCAACACACAGAGCGGGTCATTCTCGGGATCAAGGCTTGGGAGCAAGGGAAGGAAACAAAGTGTCACAACAGCTGAGAGAGCTGCCCTGATTTCTGAGTCAAACAGACTTTCCCAGTGGCATCCATGACTCAGCAAGCGGAGAGAATGGGAACACAGTCGCTCCCTCATGGCCAGGAGGGCAGAGAGATGCTCTGTCCCTGCCTCTGCAGGATGGCCCCCTGTCACCACCCCGGAGGAGGATCAGTGGCCACAAACTAAGTGGGCTGAAGCCATCCTCACAAATCTCCTCCACTGAGCTCAGCAGTCATGGGCCACCCAGGTCCCCTGGTCACCCATCACCTCTCTAAAGGGTGCCTGCACAAACCCTGCAGCTGTAAGGGGTGGGAATGAGCCCTCACCAAGCCCAAGAGCAGCAAGACCCTTCTGGAGTGACTGTCCCCCCCAGGCTGGGTTCAGTTTGTTGTTCCAAGTGTGCCTCCCGAAACCAGACACCCCACCCTTGGTGGGGGCACCTACCTCAGGATGAGCTTGCAGAACTCCAGGGCTGTGCGGGGACAGCCCCTCTTCTCCAGGAACATCAGGTGCTTGAAGAGAGCCAGAAAGAAAGCCCTGCATGGGGAACAGCAGCAAGATTTAGAGGCCACATGCGGAGAGAAGCACTTTGTGCTACTCAGAAATGGGGACACAGGGTCACTGCCAGCTCCTCACCCCTGAGCATCTCCCATCCTGGTGTGGGACAGGGTGCCACAGACCCCCTCCCACTCTCATCTCTTAGTTTTGTTATCTTTTTGTGCAAGTACAGGGACAGAAAACTCATGGCCTGCTCCACAGACCGGGACCAACACAAGTAAATTCCTAAAGTCTGCATCCCACCTTGTCCCAGTGGTGTGGGGATGGTGACACAGAGTGGGGAGGCCCAACACCCGAACTGGTGTTACAGGTCATTGATGGCAGGAAGCCTGTCAGCCACAGGGACTGGAAATGTGAGCACTCTCCAGGTACAGCAGTTTGGGAGAGATGACTTGCATCAGCTGACTGGAAAATTCCCAGAATAAAGTCACCTTTCCCAGCAGCTGCAGAGCTGGAGTTATGTAAAGAGCTGTGCTGGGAGGAGTGTGAGTGCTGGGGACGATGGCTGGAAACACAGCAAGGATTTTTGTGACCAAATAAATGTCATTTTGGGCTGAGCGGTAATGCCTATTAGTAATGGCATGAGAAGGATGTGACGGGGAGGGACAATTCCTGCTCCACAAAGATGTTCCTTGGGAAAAGGGATGCTTTGTACAGAAGCTTCAGTGCACGAGGTGCCTGTACTGCAGCACCATCCTGGGAGCCTCCAACAGAAAGGAACATTCAGGGTATCCCAGGATTGTCCAAAGTGGGCCAGGAGCTCCAGCTGAGCCTTGCTGTTCCCCAGCCCTCCCACCTGTTCTCTGGTCTCCGGTAGTCCAGCCTGCAGGTCCCGCTGGTGAGGCTGAAAACGGGGTGGAAGGCGCACTCCAGGCTGTACAGTGCCCGCTCTGGGGACAGCAAGGACATGTCAGGGACTGGACAGTGCCACCCCCAGCACTCCATTTAGCCCAAAAGACATGAAATCAACTCATTCCCAGCACTGAGAGGCACAAAGCTACTTCACACTATGTGGTGGCAATAGATAGCAGGGTAGTGAGTTCCCTCCTGTGGGCATCAGATCATGCTCCATGTGGGAAAAGGAACCCTTCTGAGATTGAGGCTGGTGCAGCTGCCTCTGCCACAAGTATTTTCACATGGGAAAGCCAAGTTCCTGTCCTCACTTTGCCCCTGCCCCTCCTGTCATGCTGCAGAGCACATGCCCCATTCCCAAACAGCCCATCTTACTCCAGAGCCTCAGCACAGGCTGGGGGCTCCCAGAGCCTCTGAGCCCACCTAAGCGGCAGAGCCCCACATACCAACCTCAGGATGCTGAGCAGAAGGAGGGAGGCTGGGCAGGCTCCCCATGGAAGGGTGGCCTTCCTGGAGCTATTAAATCAGACCCTCTTCCCACAAGGGATGTCCTACAGGTGGGACCCTGCCACGGCCAGGTAACCCTTCTGTCCATTCTGAATCATGAAATGGTTTGGGTTGGAAGAGACCTCAAAGCTCAACCAGTTCCACCCAGTGCCATGGGCAGGGACATCTTCCACTAGACCAGGTTGCTCCAAGCCCCGTCCAACCTGGCCTCAAACACTTCCAGGGTTGGGGCAGCCACAGCTTCTCTGGGCAGCCTGTGCCAGGGCCTCACCACCCTCCCAGAGGACAGAATTTCACAGCAGCGCATCCATTCCTCACCTCAGCTCTTACCTATGAGATCCCGGGCCATCTCCTGGTCCTCCTGCATCCGGCACACGTCGCTGAGCTGCAGGAGGGAGTCCACGTGGTAGGGGTTCATCTGGAGCAGCAGCTGCAGAAGAGCACGGCAAAGATACCATTTCATTACCAGTGTCTTGGGAATTTGGGCACTTACTGACCCAGGTACCTTCCAGCATCCAGACACAGTACCAAAAGCTTCCTGCCAGCTCTGTTCCTGTGCTGGAAGGGCACAGGGAGCTCTCTCCCCACCCCATACAGGATGGGAGCCCTCAGTGGCAGCTTCCCTGAGGCAGCTCCCTCACAGCTGACCCAGCTTTTCCAGCAGAGGCCATGCCAGGCCTTTGATCATCTTCACTGTCCTTCTCTGGATCTCTCCCAGCTCCTCCAGATCCTTTGGAAGGCAAGAGCAAGACGCAGGCACTGTTACAGTTTGGGATTTTTTTATCTACCCCTCACCAATTCTGAGCATTTGATCAGGTTTTTACTTCCTCTGGGTGGTAAGAGGACATTTGGACATATGTATTACAAGTCCAGGATCCAGCAATGGTAATGAATAATAATTAATTAATAAGTATTTCCAGGCTTCAGAAGAGAAGTTTCACCTAAAAACTCTTCTCCATTCACTAATTATATTGTAAACAGGCTATTTTTTTCAAGTACCTAAACCTCAGTTCAGTATGAAAATACTGAAGTTACTTCAATTCTCCTCACAGTTGAGTTTGGGGATTATTTTTTCCCTAGAAACTGAAAAAATACAGCTTCCAAAGCTCCAGAATTTTCCATCTGCAGTGTAGGGGACAGTGAGACCACCTACAGTGCAAAGCCTGGGTGTGCCAGGCTGGCCCAGCCCAGCCTTTGCCTCAGAGCCACTTGCCTGGTATTTAACTGCTTCCTTAAGGGGTAAAACTAATTTAAGATTCTTTATAATTCTCATGTAAGGGTCACTGTGATGGGGAAAACCTAAGAAAAGCTCTCCAAGACCCTTTTAACCTACCAGCAAGAGCAGAGAAAACACTCAATAAGCCTCCAAAAAATAATGTTTTATATGCTGAAACCACAGTAGCAAGGCAGAGTTGGGTTTCAGCTATGCCAGGGCTGCAGCAACCATGGATAAACTGTCTGGGATTGGCAAATCCATCGGTTAGATTTTACCCTTAATGGAAAAGTGAAGGATCTAAAGCTGTAGGAATGTCTTCAAATTTAGCTAGACCCACTCAAGAGGGACAGAGCACCCAGACTAAAATACCATGCAAAGCCCATCCTGTGTGGGACTGAGCTCGAGCTGCCCCTGGGACACTCAGTGCTGCACAGGAATTACCCTGCCTCATTTAATCCCAATCCCTCAATCCAGGCAGAACTGATGAGCTGGAGCGAGCCCCATGGCCCTAGCTGAGGGTGGGAAAGCAGAAGGAAGTAAACTTTATTTAGCAGACAATGGGCTCTTTAAGGAACATCTCCAGGGCATGTATCCCAGCTCATGTGGCCAGGCTTTCCAGAGAAACATCCCTCAGCTACGGTTTAGTTGGGTGCAGAGCAATTTTGCTGTTGCTTATCACTCCAAACTATAAATGTTACCATACAGCTTAATGAGCTCGGACATGCTTGAAGGACTCCCAACACAAAGCCTGTGTTGCCGAAATACCAAGAAAAGACACATTTTTCATCCATGCAGGAGTTTATAAATAGAACATCTGTTAGTTTAGACTCCCAGTTCACGACGGATTTATACAATATTCCTCCTTTCCCAGCTAAGAGCCAAGACAAGGGAGCTTTATTCCCACCCTTCCAGCCAAACAGTTCCTGTGGGCTCCTCTCTCAAAAGGTGACCTGGCACGTGCTCAGCAGAGCCATCAAGGCTCAGCCACCAGATCCCCATCTGACCCAGGAGGTCACTTATCTTATTAAAAAGGTGACAGCAGAGCTCAGCTCTCAGCACTGCTCACCGCACACAGAGGGACACAGGGCTCTGCTGCTCAAATTGAGACTGAAAATAAATAACCCAAGGTTCTGCAGAGGGATCTGGACAGGCTGGATGGAGGGGGCAAGGCCAATGGGATGAGGGTCAACAAAGTGAAGTATTGTGTCCTGCACTTGAGTCACAACAACACCATGAACACTACAGGCTGGGGTAGAGTGACTGGGGGTGCTGGTGACAGCGGCTGAACATGAGCCCAGGTGGGTAAGGAGGCCAATGGCACCTGGCCTGTACCAGCCATGGTGTGGCTGCAGGACCAGGGCAGTTACCATGCCCTGTGCTGGGCACTCATGAGGCCACACCTGGAATTCTGGGGTCAGATTTAGGCCACTCACCCCAACACAGGCATTGAGGGGCTGGAGCATGTCCAGGGAAGGGCAGCAGAGGTGGGGAAGGGTCTGGAGCACCTGGAGTGGCTGATGGAGCTGGGGGGGGCTCAGCCTGGAGAAAAGAAGGCTCAGGAGGGACCTTCTCACTCTCTGCAACTCCCTGAAAGGAGGGTGGAGCCAGGTGGGGGTCGGGCTCTGCTCCCAGGGAACAAGGGACAGGACGAGAAGAAACGGCCTCAGGTTGCACCAGGAGAGGTTTAGGTTGGATATTGGGAAAATTTTTTCATGGACAGCCCAGGGCAGTGGTGGAGTTCTCATCTCACATGGGATTTAAAAGATGTGTGGATGTGGCACCTGAGGACATGGGTCAGGCATGGCCTTGGCATTGCTGGGGGAACAGCTGGACTCGACAATCCTAGAGGCTTTTCCAATCCAAATATTTCCGTGAGCACTGGGATGCACCAGTCCACCTTCCCTGTCAGTGAAAGGGGCTGCAGGAACTCAGGGGGGAACAGCACAACCAACCCCTTCTCCCAACATACCACAATGTTGTTGGGGTCCATGGACTCCACAGCGTCCAGGAACTTGAACTGGACTTGCTGGTACTCGCGGTGGTGCTCGAAGGTGAAGTGCTGCACCCCCCTCCGGGTGTCCAGCAGCCGCATGGCGATACCTGGGGGTGCAGGAGAGACCTGGGTACCCCAACAGAACCCCTTCTGTTCTCTTAGCACACCCAAAGCTCACTCACAGCATTGGGTCCAAAGCCACACCTGTTTTTGGAAACTCCCAGAGAATTTCACTCTTCTCCCTCCTCTCATGAGTCAAAGTCCCAAACCCACCCAAGAAGTCCAGGCTGCTCATTCTCCCCATGGATATTCCTCATTATCCAGCAATCATGCTGCTAAGATGGGAAGCATCCATCCCCTGTTACCTCCAAAATAGGGAAAAACAAGCCCAAATGCTAAGATACAAGTCAACAAGAGCCCTCTGTTGAGGAAGGAGGTGTATTTCCACCAGCTGACAAGCAGTTCCCTTTCAAGCAGCTCACTGAGGTCTCTAGCAGTATCTGTGTCACGTGGGCAGGGGCCCAACGTGACCCATGGGCAGGAGGTGGCCCCAAAAGCCTCACCCGTCTTGCTGTAGCGTGGCCAGGTGTTCTTGGGAGCTGTGAGCCATGTGCTGCGGACGTACTGCCGCTGCCTCTGCCTCGGCCTGGGGAGATAAACACAACAGGTCACAGCACTGTGCTAACAGAAGGAGAAGGCATGAAATCAGCCATGAAAAGGGTGTTTCAGGGAAAATGAGATCCAATTGTTTCCCCAGCTGCAGCATACAGAACTGTGCCCAGAGCCCTACATGTTTGCCTTCGCAACACAACGTAGCTGTGCCCAGGCTCTGCCTTAGGTGCACCATCTGGGCCAGCCAGTGTCCCCAGCACCTCCACTTCAAGAGCTTCTCTCCCTGTTTTTATCCCTGCCAATCTCTCAGCTGCCTCTGTGCTTCAAACAGCTTCCCAGGTCCAATTAGGAGAGCCCCACATCACTCTGACTCATCCCTTTTCCCAGTAGGGCCTTCAAATGTCAACGGATTTAGTTTAAGCCATACTCAATACCACACAATTTATTGGTTCAGGAGGAATTCAGGATTAAGACTACTCTGAGAGTCGTATCTCCTCAGAAAGGGATCACAGAATATCCTGTCCAATATTTGGAAGGGAACACAATGATTCCCAAAGTCCTAGTCCTGGCACTGAACAGGACAATCCCAAGGAATAGCAGCTTCTTCCTCAAGCACCAACTGCTCTTCCCCAGACTCTCTTCCTGCTTCCACCTGCACTGCTCTGAGCTCAGACTCTTCTCATGTGCAGGTTTTCCAACCAGCTCATGGAAGTGAGATTTTGTGGATGACACCGAGCACAGTGCAGTGGAAAACTGCACAAAGACCTCACATTCAGGGAGCAGCAGTTCCCTGGGCCCCTGGAAGCAAGTGCATGGAAACATCAGGAAGTATTCAGGGTCCACTTTTTGTCCAGAAACTCTGGAATGGCAACAAGGGACAAATTCTGGAAAAAACCAAAACCTAAGGGTCTATACTCTGTGAACTTGAGTGAAATAACTTTGAAGAGTGGTTTGGCAGTAAATGAGAGGGGAAAGCAGCAGAAGAAAAAGTAAGAGCCTGGACAAGTCTTTCCCCACCTCACACATACCACCAAAAATATTCCTCTGTCCCAATAAGCAACTACTAAACCAGTAACACACCCTGAGCTCGGGAATACCTGCCCAGGTGTGGCATTGGGGACTCTATAAGCCGTGCCAAGGGAAGGACAGGCACACCTCCTTGGATTTGGAACTGGTTTAATATCAAGTTCTGGACTAACCTCTGGTCCCCAAGCACAGCGCGAGCCCCGAAGTATCTCTTCAACTCATTCTCTGGATTCAAGTTTCTGAGAAGGCAGAAAGAAAGGCTCCATCAGTTAAACACAGCCTGAAGTGCCACACTCGAGTCTCTCCATCAAAACCCATTGCTCCATACCCAAAACTGCCTCTGGAACACCCCCAAACCATCACACAGTCCCCGCTGATTGGGCATAGCATGGAGAAAGGAGGCTAAACTGGTCAGGACAGGCATGGAAAGCCCTGCTCCATCAGATCTGCTTCCCTTCCGCTCTGCTCCAGGGGTGCTGAGCTGGGAATACTGCTACTGCCCTCTCCAGGGCAGCTGGAGCCTCATCTGGGATACTCTCAGGAGAACCTTGGGCTCAGGAGCACAGGCTCAGGTCTCCTTGCCAGCCTCCACGCAGTGTTCAGGGTGTTCATCCCAAATTGTAGGGATTGTAGGCTGTGGGGCTTGAAGAGAGGGAGTGAGAATACTGCAATCCAGCACAGCCAGCCCTCACCAGGGGTGATTCAGCTCTCAAAGATCTTGGAATCATGTTTACTTGACCAAGAAGTCACTGAAGTTTAAATCCAACACCAGGTGCACAAACATCCTGGTTCTGCCAAAGCATCCTACACTCAGTTTCGCTGCATTGGGGCTGGACAGCAAACTGGGACTGGTAAATTGTCTCAATTTCAAGTTTAAGTGTTTTCTCCATCAACAGGAAGAGCTGCTGGTGTCTGCAGCAGCCCAGAGCTCTGAAACACACTGGTCATACCACCCAGCCCGCTCCCAAAGGGAATCCCAGTGCCATACAGGCCTCAAGTCTGAGGCAGACTCATCCCTCAGCTCTCAGACACACTTGGTGCTCAGTCCACTTTGTTGAGGTGACATGTGGGAAAGGCTGGACAAGTCTAACTTGCTTTGCTGATGGAATCAGCCCCTGGCACACCTCAGCCTCCTCCTCCTCGGAGGCAGCATGTGCTGAACCGGGGCTGCTGCTCACAGTCAGTACCTGGCCAAGTGAATGCAATGCCAAAACTTTACACACCAGGGCTCCTGGTACCTCTGCACAGTTTCTCCTATAGAAGATTTGAGGGTAGGAGGCTAATCTGGTCCTGCCACTCACTACAATGAGGCCTGGCAGCAGAGAATCACCATCAGAACCAAACACAGCTCCCAGAGCAGTGGTAGGAACAGGGACATGCATTAACAGCACAAGCTGGACCTTTCAAGCAAGGTCAAGAATTCCTGGCTGGATCACACTGGGAAGCTCTCAGCGCCCTTGCTCGAGGATCACATATCCCTGTTATACCCCAGGCCAGAGCCAGGCAGGTCCAGCAGTACCTGTGCTCCACGTAGAGCAGGGGTCGGCTGTCGGCGATGAGCCCACCTTGGCTCGGGAGGGACAGCCCACTGGGGTCCTCCAGCCTCTCCAGCAGGCTGTCAATGTCTTCCAGGTCATTGTCTTCCTTAAGAGAAGCAAATCCAAGGCAGTTATTACAGGATGAGTCACAGCATCATGCAGGTCACCCAGCGGAGATGCCACTCAGCTGCCTCCAGCTCATCCCGATTCCTGTGCAATGGGCTGTGGCTCTTCATAGGATCCTAGAATGGTTTGGGTTGGAAGAGACCTCAAAGCTCATCTCATTCCACCCCCTGCCATGGGCAGGGGCACCTTCCACTACACCAGGTTGCTCCAAGCCCTGTCCAACTTGGCCTTGACCACTTCCAGGGATGGGGCAGCCACAGCTTCTCTGGGCAACCTGTGCCAGGGCCTCACCACCCTCACAGGGAAAAACTTCTCCCTAGTAACTCATCTAACCCTTTCCTCTCAGAGTGGTCTCTTTTTCCCTTGTCCTGTCACTCCATGCCCTTGTCCAAAAATACCCTAAATACTTAAATAACCAGCCTTCACCATTTAGTTTCCGGGGAAGCCCCGAGTTACTGCTGTGACCCCCGTGATAAGGTCTCAAACGCTCACATGACTTTAATCCAACTGTCACATTCCCCATCTTCCAACCACTCCAGGAATCCATGCAGCTGCTCACATCCAGCAGTTGTATAACACTTTTACCCTGATTTCCCTCTATTTTCCCCCCACAAACAGCAAGCGGCACATTTCTTACGTGCCTGTTTCACATCCTCCTGATGATGTCCGTGGGTGGAACACAGAATTCCATTCAGGAAACCCAAGCAGCATTGCCAGCTTGCCTTTTCCAACTAAATTTAGCCCCTGCACGTGGAGTGTATACAGGGAAGGGATAATGTGCTCTGTATGGAAGTGCTGGAACAGAGGTTGTATTATCTCCAGTTGGCTGCCTGGGTCGGGGTCTCTTCCCTGCTGCTTGATATTCTTGGACTGGGAGAGGAAATGGCCTCTTCACTTGGTTCTCCACCTCAGGAGCTCACTCCTGAGTGGAATTCCCAGGGAGGAGGTGGTCAGCTGGACACCTGCACTGGTGTCGTGGCCCAGCCATTCAGCATCTCAGCATCCTGTGGCTCAGGATATTTAGTAAAGGATCTCCCTGGACTGAACAGGGAAGTTGGATTCGATGATCTTGGAGGTCTTTTCCAACCTAATGATTCTGTGATTCTATGGACAGTTCAGACTCAAACCTGACCAGAAAACCAGCTCCCACCTGAACCTCATTCCTATCGAATTTAGAAGATCAATGGTTTTTATCCATCTGCTGCTTCCAGCTCTGGGCTCCCCAATGGAGCTGCTGGAGCAAGTCCAGAGGAGGCCACAGAGATGCTCCAAGGACTGGAGCCAGGCTGGGAGAGCCAGGGGTGTTTGGTCTGGAGAAGAGAAGGCTCCAGGGAGACCTTAGAGCCCCTTCCAGTGCCTAAAGGGGCTCCAAGAGAGGTGGAGAGGGACTTTGGACAAGTGCCTGGAGTGACAGGACAAGGGGCAACAGCTTCCTGCTGCCAGAGGGCAGGGTTAAGTGGAATATTGGGAAGAAATTCTTGGCTGTGAGGGTGGGGAGGTCCTGGCACAGGTTGCCCAGAGAAGTTGTGGCTGCCCCATCCCTGGAAGTGTCCAAGGCCAAGATGGATGGGGTTTGGAGCAACCTGGTGTAGTGGAAGGTGTCCCTACTCATCGCTGGGGGTGGAATGAGATGAGCTTTAACGTCCCTTCCCACTCAAACCATTCCAGGATTCCATGATTCCAAAAATGCTTCTTTAAATTTATATTTTGAAATGGCTTTTTTTGCCTCAAATCTTTCCTGCAGCCACCCCAGAATTCCCACTTTGTCAGCCCCATTGGAGGAATCAGCCTGATCCCTGACTCAGAGCTCACACAGACATACCACAGTGTCTCCTGCTGAAGTTTTCTTGGTTTTCCTTTTCTTTTTTTTCTTCCTTGGCTTGTTACTCAATGCAGGCTGCAAAGACAAAGGGAAGAGCTGTCAGCATGCTCTGAGGGGCGTCAGCTCCATGGGAATAAGAGCATTTCCCACTGGGATCAGCACACCAAAGGCCCTTAAACAAAATCAAAATTCATCATTTCCTGTTTGTCAGAGAGTGGAAATTAAGACACAAGGAGAAAATAGATGAAAGCACCAGAGTTTCCCAAAGGGTTAAATCTCAGCTGACTTTCAGATCAATGTCTGAGGCTACAAAACCAGGAAAGACAGAAGTTTAGCCGTGCCAGGTGTGGAGGAAATGCTTCAGCCTCCTTCAGTCTCCAGAACAAGCTGGATTTCTGTGCTTGTAGTGAGCGGGACAGTTTCCAGTTTCAATGGTCATTCCCATTTCTACAGAAACCAACACCTGCCACAAGGCCCCAGCAAAATACAGCTCCTCTCCCTGCAGGTGCAGCTGCTTCAGCTCAGGATGCTCTGTGGCATTCCCTAAAGTGACAGGCACACCACTGCCCACGCTGGCTCTTCCTTGGGGTGTACACAGCTGGAAAATACATTTCCAGGATTTAGCAAATAATACAGCAAGGAATCACAGAATTGTGGAATGCTTTGGGGCAGAAGGCACTTCAAAGTTTATCCATTCCCACCCCCTGCTATGGGCAGGGACACCTTCCACTAGATCAGGTTGCTCCAAGCCCTGTCCAACCTGGCCTTGGACACTTCCAGGGATGGGGCAGTCACAGCTTCTCTGGGCAACCTGTGCCAAGGCCTCCCCACTCTCACAGCCAAGAATTTCTTCCCAATATCTCACCTAACCCTGCCCTCTGGCAGTGGGAAGCCATTCCCCCTTGTCCTATCAAGTAATCATGTCACCAGAACCACGCCACACTGGTTCCAGAACCGAGGGAAGGTGCAGCCCCAGTCTGGCTCTACTCAAGAGCAGCATCCGCCTGCCCAGGGCTCCCATGGAGCTCTGGGAGAAGCCACAGGTGTGTCCTGGGGTGCTGACACAGCAAACTCACTGGGTCAGGGCCCCTGGAGCCACTGCTTACACAGGGACCCACTGTCCAGAGCAGTCCCAGCCACTGGCATAGCTGGAACATGCACAGATAGTGGACTTTGCCCAGAACCCATGGGCACACAACCCAAATGCATAGCAAACAGGTGAGGCCAGAGGGCCAACCCTGCTTTGCTCCTCCAAACCTCATCTCTGCGAGATCCAAGTCAAACCTGCCATGGAAAATTGTTAGTTAAATGTCCCTTTCCTTACAAAATCCTGCAAGGAGACACTTGTGAGCTGATACAAACCACAGGAGCGAATCTTGACACCAAACAACAATAAATCACAATGAGGAAAAGCACATTCAGTGCTTAGTTGACACTGCTTGGAGCCTCCACATCCCCTATTCCAAAACAAATGCTTCCCTGAGACCATTCCCAGCCCCTGTCCAGCCTCAGCTCTTGTGTGGCACAGGGTCTTCCTTGGGAGCCTCCTCTCTGCAGCTGGAAAATCTCCCCGGATCCCACACACAAATCCAGCACTCAGCACCAAACTGCTGGTCCTCCCCGAGAGCCCCGAGTTCCTGGGTTTGAGCTCCCCATGTGTGTCCCTGCCCTGTTCCTGTGTCCCTGTGGCAGTTACCATTTGGTCCGGCTGCTCGGCCTCCTCCTCCTCTCTCTGCCCATCGTCCGTGTCCTCAGTCACAGCCCCTTCCTTGTTCCTCTCCTTGTTCCTTTCCTTGTTCCCCTCCTTATTCCCTCCTGCTGTGTCCTGCTCGCTGAGCCGGGTGTCCACTTGCTCCTCTCCAGTCACTGGCTCATCCTCTGACTCCTCAGCAGGGATCTGCAAACAGAGGGACAAGGTGCAGGGACAGTGAGTGCAGGGATGGAATTCCCCAGGGATCTGATCTACCACTCCACCTGCAAACAGATGGGGATGACCCCTCATGTCAAGTGTGTCACCCAGCAGGTGCCTGGATAGCCCCAAGCCCATGGAGGGGGGCACAGGGACACCACAATGTGTCCTCTCACACCACAGCCCTGTCTGGACTCTGCTCTTCCTTGGGAAGAGCTTCCAAACCCAGCCCTGCCTATGCTCCCACAGCCAGGCCTTGGGAAAGGACAGGGTTGGATAAGGCGTCTGGAGAGCAGGACCAGGCTCTGTCACCCCAAAGAACTGGCAGTACCACCAGGGCCACCCGACTCCCAGCCTTCAGCACTGTGCTCCTGCAGGGCAGGATGGTGGCAGGAATATTCCTAAAAACAGTTTCCCAGTCCCAGCTCTGACAACATCCAAACCCAGGCCTCCCTCCCATTTCCTCCAAGTTCAGCCCTAGCTGCACCTCCCCATCCCTCCCACCTACCACCCAAACCCCTCAGTCCCACCCCAGTCACTGACCCCAAATCACTGCCTCCCACCAACTGTCACCTCTGCCACATTCACTGTCACCCTCAGCCCTCCTGATCCCCCCAGACACCCGCAACCCCCCCCAGCCACTGCCCTTAGGTGACCCCCTCACGGTCACCGGCCCCCCCATGAGTGCCCAGTCAAGGGACCCCCAGTCACTGCCAGCCCAGCTGCCCCCAAAGTCACTGTTCCCCCAGTCGCTCCCACAGTCACTGTCGTCCCACTTGTGCCCCCAGTGACTTTCACGTCCCAGCTGCCACCCCAGTCACCGCCCCCCAACCGCTCACCCTCGCGCCCCCTCAGGTCCCGCCACCCGCCGGCTCTGCCCCCCCTCACCAACTCGAAGCGGTTGCTAACGGTGGCGCGGGGCCGGCTGCCGGGTGGCGGCGGCGGCCCCGCCTCTCGGGCTCGCTCGGGGCCGGGGTCGATGCCGAGCTGGCCCAGCCCCGGCCCCTCCTGGCCCCGCTGCTCCCCCCGCAGCCGCCGCAGGGCCCGACGCGACATCGCCACCGCCGGCTCCGCGCCTGCGCCCCGCACCGCGCAGCGCCTGCGCGCCCACGCCGGCCCCGCCCACCCCACACCGCGCGCGCCCATTGGCTGGGCCACGCCACGCCCCCCGCGACCTCCGTGGCGCCCCTCGCAAGCCCCGCGTGAAATATGTCCCGGGGGGGCGTGGGCACGGGGTGTTTGCCACGGGACCGGTACGGGGTGATGACCTCGGGACACGGGGGAGACTCGGGGATGGGCCGGGGAGACAGGCTGGGGGCGGTGAGAATGCTCATGGGAACGGGAAGCAGAGTGTTCCCACGGTCCTGTGCAGGGTCGCCGGTGGGCACTGCCGTGGGAGCGGACAGGAAGGATGGCGAGGGGAGATGTGAGTGATGGACTGGAGTGGAGTGCAGGGGGTGGTGGTCCCCGGCCCCCTCACGTTTTCCAGCACCCTGCACCCTGCTCTCCCTCCCAATCACCCACTCAGGACCAGCCACGCGGCCCCGGAGTAGCCCAGCGGGTTTATTATCGGAGAGGGGACATACAGAGCAGCCGTGCCAGCCCAGGGCACTGGGCACCCCGGCACAGCCAGGGCTTGGCACAGAAGCAGAGCTGGGGGAAGCCAAAACAGGGGGCTGCAGGTGCCCCACCGTGGGATCCGTTCCCCCAGGAGCTGCCCCACGGTGCGATCTGTGCTCCCGGGGGGCTGCGGGTGTCCCACAGCAGGATCCATCCATCTGGGGGCTAACGGTGGTCCATGGTGGGATCCATCCCCTCCGGGGATGTGGGCGCTCTGCAGCAGGACCTGTTCTCCCAGGAGCTGCCCCACGGTGGGATCCTTCCCCCCGGACGCTGGAGGCGGCCCACAGCTGGATCCATTCCACCGGAGGCTGTGGGTACCCCACAGCTGGATCCACACCCTCAGGGGCTGTGTGACGGTGGAATCCATCCCCTCGGGGTCTGTGGGTACCCCACGGTGGGATCCATGCCCTCAGGGGCTGCAGGTGCCCCATGGCAGGACTTGTGCCCCCAGGGGCTGGTGGCAGGGATGGAAGGGGATGGCAGGAACGGGTCCTTTTGCCCCTGGTCCATAACGTATATAAATATAGAGGCTGTGTGTATCCATCCTATGTATATATGTACAGCGGGGGGGCACCCCCGTGGTGCCCATCACTGGGGCGTCGGGCCCCTCACTGGAGCCAGGCGTCGCTGTAGAGGGAGCGGGCCTTGGCGTGGCGCCGGGACGCGGCGCTGGCGTTGAGCACGGCCACGCTGCGCCGGCTGGAGCTCACCACGTCCTTCACGAACCCGGCACAGTCGGGACACACGTCCCGCAGCACGGAGCCCTGGGCGTAGATGTGCGGGAATTCCTCCTCCACCCGGCGCCAGCACGGCCCCGACAGCGAACTGCGGTACAGAGCACTCCGTCGGCACCCACCGGGAGCAGGAGGAGGAGGAGTGGGGAGGAATGGGGAGGAAGGCTCAGGGACTCACTGGAAGGGCTCCCTCCGGCGCAGCGGCAGCGCCTTGGGCAGCAGCGAGCCCGGGAGGCTCTCAAAGCCCAGCGCGTAGACGGGAATGTGAGCCAGCTTCTTGGAAGGCATCTTCATCTGCCGGGATGTGGGAGTCAGGACGCGATGGATGGGGACAGGGTGGGATGGGACACGGTTGGGATAGGGCAGGGCAGGGATAGGGACTGGGCAGGGGCAGGGATACGGATGGAGTGGGACAGGGGCAAGGATAAGATGGGGCAGGATAGGGACAGGATGGATCAGAGAAATAGCAGGACACATACAGGGACAAGGCAGGACAAGGATGGGATGGGGCAGGGACAAGGGAGAACAGAGACAGGATAGGACAGGGGCGGGATGGGGCAGAGATAGGGAAAGACAGACAGGGAGGATGCAGGACAGGGATGGGATGAGATGGGGCAGGGACAAGGGAGAACAGAGACAGGACAAGAACAAAATGGGGCAAGGCAGGACTGGGACACAGTGACACTGGCCAGGGCCAGTCCCTTACCTTCAGGCTGCAGGAGCTACAGACAGACCTGGGGACACAAAGAGAGGTGTGATAGTGGGGCCATCACAGGGACCCTCCTGCCACCCTCCCAGCCCTGTGACACGGCACAGTACAGTGCTCACCGCTTGCAGAAGAGACAGGCTGCGGGCCAGGAGAAGAGGGGGAACTTGGCCCTGCAGCAGCAGCAAACCTGCAGGCAGAGTGGGGTGAGTTGGGGTTGGGCGGGGGTACACCTCCACCAACCCTTCTGGTTCCCTGGCCCCATTCCCACCTTCCCTCTCCGCAGGCTGCTGTACAGCTCCTTGCTCTGCAGGAACTTCTCCATCTCAGCCTTGACCAGCACCCTGCGGACATTGATCATCTCCTCCACGGTCAGGGCCAGGCTCTCCACGGGGTGGCTGAACTCCTGCAGGACAGGGGGATGTCACCATGAGCTGTGGCAGAGGGAGCCATGTGCCCACAGTCACGCTTGCCTGGTGTCCCCAGCCCCGGTGTCCCTAGAACCCACCAGCCAGAGGTGCTTGGAGCTAGTGGTGGGGGCAGCGCTGGATCCGTCCTCTGGTCTCTCCTCCACAGCACCGAGAGCAGCCCGGGGCGGTGCTGGCCCATCTGGCAGCTGGTGACAGCTGGCAGGGACAGAGCCTGTGAGGAGGGATCATGGTGAGGCCATGTTACCTGGTGCCACCACTGACACAGGGCATGGCACAGCCCCCTGGGGATGGGGACATGGGGACCTCCAGCAGTACCTGAGCGGGGCCGGGACTCGGGCTGCAGTGGCTCCAGGTCCTGGGGTGCAGCCTGGTCACCCCCCAGCTGGCTCTGCAGCTGTGCCAGGTCCTGCTCTGAGAAGGAGCGATCCCGCTTCAGCGGCACCTCTGTGCCTGGAGAGTCCTCATCCTGCAAGACCATGGGCACCACATCACCCCAGGGACCTGGCACCCCCCGTGTCCCCCCACCTCCAGGGTCCCCCCTTGCCTCTGAGAGGTTCATCTCCTCCATCTCGGCCAGGGTGGGCGCCTTGAGGAGGACGCGTGGCCGTGGGCGTGTGGGCATGGCACTGTCCGGGCACCGAGAGAGCTCGAGGCAGGAGTTGGAGGCCAGGCGGCCAGCACAAGCATGTGGGATGCAGGGCAGGGAGCTGTACCCTGCAGAGGGACAGGCTCAGCACCATGGGGATGGGCACAGAGCTGGCGTGTCACAGCAGGGAGGGGACACTGGTACCTTTCTGCTCCACAGGCCGGAGCTTCCGCTCCTGCCTGATCTCCTCCAGGATCTTCTCATGGAGCGTCCTCTGCTTTTGGGGCAGGGGCCGCAGCCGTCGCTCTGATGCCTGTGGGATGTGTGGACAGGACCTCAAGTGGTAGCCATGGCTCAGGGATGGCACTCCCAGGGTAGGCATGGCATCATGCCAGGGAGATGTCCCAGTGCCAGTGTTCACCTGCTTCAGAGGGGGCCGGGAGCGGATGAAGTCGAGGATGAGCTCATGGGCATCCTTCTTCACCCGTGGGGGGATGTCTCCATCCACCTGGGGAGGGCAGGGGGTCAGTACCAGGCTGGGGCATGGCAGGATGGAGGGTGAGGGGCTGGCACGGTGGCTGTGCTCACCATGACCTTGCGGAGTTTGTAGTTGCGGGCGCGGATGTCCTGCATGAGCATCTCGAAGGGCGTGAGCTGGTACTCAGTGGGCAGCGGGTTGAACTGCTTCTCCTGCACCTTCTTCAGCTTCACGCCATGCCGCAGCTCTCGCATCAGCTGTACCCACAGCCGGGCCTGGGGGGTCACATGGACACCGCGTCAGCACCCACCCACCCATCATGGACCCCATGCCCCAACGTGCCACTGTACCCAGTCGGTGTTGCGCAGGCTGCCCAGCTCCGCTGCCGGCCGCTCCTCCTCTTCCTCATCCTCCTTCAGCTTCTGCAGCAGCTGTTGTGGTACAAGATACTGTCACCCTGCCCTGGTGGTACTGAGGGTCCAACTGAAACCATGTCATGGGGCTGCAGCACTGAGGTACACCCGAAAACACTCACATTCCCAGCTGGCACAGCACTCTGGGAGATGTTATGGCTAAACGCCGGCACCAGCAGCCCTGGTGGGATGGGCAGAGAGGGCACCAGCTGGCTTCCCTGGCTAGGTAGCGGTGCCAGTGGGCACCAACACTCACCTCCTTGGCATCACGGATCTTGGCGAGGAAGGCCATGAGCTCCACAGTCTCAGCGAAGAGCGCACGGCACACAGCCTGGTAGTGCACCGGGGCACCGGCGGGGTCGGCCAGGCGGGCAGCACAGCACCGCATGGCCTGCCCGAAGGTGCGCACAGCGCGTGGCGGTCCCTCGCCCCCCTCCTCCTCCTCCTCCTGCCCCCCATAGCCCTCGTCAGCCGTGGCACAGCCGCTGTCCTCTGAGTCGCTGTTGGTCATCAGGTCAATGAGCTGCTCCAGGCGTGGACTCAGCTCCCGCTCCTCGTTCTCATCCAGCCCCCAGTCCAGTGCCCGGTACACGGCGAAGCCCAGCGACTGCACCATCTGCAGGACATGGCATGGGCTGGGCATCGGATGTACCCTGGCACCAGCTACCCCCCCACCCATCAGCGCTGGGTCCCATCCCAGGACCCATGGGCGAGGGGACCAGGTGGCGGTGCCCACCCCACACTGGCGTGTGATGGCAGATGGGGCCAGTCATTGGCCCCTGCATACCTGGGCTTCGGCGGAGGGCGTCAGCAGCGCGGGCAGGTCTGGGGAAGGAGGGCAGAGTCACCACTTGCACCCACAGCCCCGCACTGGGCATCCTACCCCACATCACCTGGGGATGTGGTACCCACCCAGCTTGGCTGTGAGGTATCCACCCTGAGCAGGTCCCACCCACAGCAGTTTCTACCCCAACCTGAGACTCCCGTTCCTGGCTGCTCCCATCCTGTCCTGGACCCAGGACACAGCTCCATGGGGCAGTGGGCACCAGCACATTGAGTCCTGGCATCAGGCAGTGGCAGCACCGCCTCCAGGGGGGCACATAAGGGGGGCACAGGCATTCCTTTATCACTCACCTCCAGGGCTGGAGGGAGCTGAGAGCTCTGCAACCATGGGGAAATGCCCCTGCATCCCTTTGGGCTGTGGGCACCAGGAGTGTGGGTACTAGGAGTGTGGGCACCAGGAGTGTGAGCACCGGCAGTGTGGGCAGTGGCAGTGTGGGCACTGACATCATGAGCACCAGCAGTGTGGGTACCGGGACTGTGAGCACTGGCAGTGTGGGGACTGGCAGCCACAACTGGAGCATGGCACACACACACACACACACAGAGCCCAGGACATGCTCATGGGCAGCTCAAACTCTCCTGGCAGCCGCAGGACGAGGAACACGAGTGGTCTCTGCAGTGTCCCCAGGGCTTCCAGCTCCACTTCCCGACCATTAGCTCTGCATTGAGCTAATCAATGCGGCAGCTGCAAGGATATGCCAGTCGTGTGCCAGCCAGGAACAGACAGCAAGGGCAGCTCCAATGGTGGTCACAGTGCCACACACAAACCCATCACCAACCCATCTGCCCCAGCCATGCCCAGTTCCCACTGCAGTACCAGCCCTGGGATGCCATCATCGCCCTGTAGTTGGTGCCTGGCCAGCAGGATGAGCCCAGAAGGTCCCAGCAGCTCCCTCCAGCCACTGGGACACAGCTAAGGAGGGAGTTCCTATGGGATAGGGGACTGGAGTGGCTCCAGAGGGTGCTGTTGGTTCACTCAGCGTGGATCCAGCCCCATGGCCAGGTAGAGCTGCCAAGCCACGTGCCACGTTGTTACCACCACCTGCAGCAGTGCCCAGAGGCACCCAGAGCCCTTCCAGCCTCAGGCTTCACTGTGAAGAGGCCTGATTCATCCCTGGGGAGATGGCTCAGGTTGGCACAGAAGTGACCTGGTAGGAGGAGGCAGCACGGTGTCACTGGCACAGTATCACTGGCATGGTGGCACTGGCAAGTGACACCGTCTCCAGCCCCAGAGTGGCTCAGGGTAGGGCGTGGGGCCATTCCCAAGCAGGACCAGTAGAGCCGGTGTGACCACACCATGCCCAGATGCCACAGGCACGTGCTGTGCCCGTGTGTGTCCCTGCCTTGGGTATGGAGATGCCCAACACACCCTGGCGTCTGCCCGGTCACCGGCATCAAGGCCATTCGGTGACCCCACAGCACCGGCCCCTGTGGCCTCGCTGTTGGATGAGACAGGTGGAGCATTGGCTGCACTCCAGGTGCTCCTGGAGCCTCCCAGTGTCACCGCTGGCAGCCGGCCCAGCCTAGTGACACCCCAGAACCGTCACAGCTGTGACTGGCAGTGCCAGTCTCCCACGGAGAGATGGTTGGGAGGCTGAAGGTCGGAGATGGGGCTGTCCAGTGTGCAACACACAGGGGGCTGGGGCAGGACGAAGTGCCCTGCATGTGCAGGTGTGGACGACCCATGGATGTCCCTGTGGGTGTCCCCGTGTCTGTCTGACCTTGCCGTGTGTGACCTGCAGCCTCACGGTGGATGCCAGGACCACGCACACCCCTACATCCAGGTCCAGCCTCATTGGGTTAGCCGGGAGGCCCTGCCGGTGCCAGTGTCGGTGCCACACCAGCCCTGGACCCCGAATTCATCAGCCCATCTTCCCCGCCAATCCCGGCAGTGCCGGTGCCAGTCCCCACCGCCGGGGCCAGGGCTTGGGGCTCACCCCTGTCCCCGCCTTTGCCACCTTCCTGCCCCACGGTGGTACTGTCCCTCTCTCCATCCTCACAGTCTCTCCCAGCTTCTCCAGTGCCCTCCCTGCACCGCTCCCCTGCGGCCCTTGCCTCTGTGCCTGCCGCCCCGCGATGTCGCTTCTCCTGCCTATCCGTCGCTCTCAGTACAGGTCCTTCTCCACCGGCGCCGGTCCCTCCCGCCAGGGCCGCTGCAGTTGCCCCCCCTGCAGCCGATATCCCTCGTCCCTCTGCGTCCCCGACGCCGGTGCAGCACCCCCTGCCGGTGCCGGTAAGTCCCGGTGCCGGTAAGTCTCAGGTGCCCGCTCTTTATGCTGGTAAGACCCAGTGCCCCGGGTCCCAGGGCCCGTAAGTCCCAGTGCCTGTAAGTCTCGGTGCTGGTAAGCCCAGTGCCTCACTCCGGTACCAGTAAGCCCCGGTGCCGGTAAGTCCCGATATGCCGGGTCCCGGTGCTGGTAAGCCCCGATGCCGGTGCCCCGTTCCTGGTGCCGGCAGGCCCTGGTCCTGCTAAGCCCCGGTGCCAGTAAGTCCAGGTGCCCGGGTCCCAGGCCCAGGAAGCTCCTGTGCCCCGGTGCCGGTGCCTCGCTCTCGGTGCCGGTAAGTCCTGGTGCCGGTAAGCCCTGGTAAGCCCCAGTGCCGTTAAACCCCGGGTCCCGGTAAGCTCCGATAAGCTGTGGTAAACCCCGGCGCCCCGCTCCCGCGGTGCCGGTAACTCCTGGTGCTGGCAAGCCTCGGTGCCTCGCTCCGGTGTCTGTAAGCCCCGATGCCCCGGTAAACCCCAGCAAGTCCCGGTGCCCGTAAGCCCCGGTAAGCCCCGGTAAGCCCCGCTCGGGGGTGCCGTCCCGTCCCCCTCCGCGCGGGCACCGCCCGCTCCCGCCCCTCCCGTGCAGCGGCGGCCTCACCGTGCGGCGGGGCGGGCAGGCGGAGGGAGCCGTCGGCGCGGAGGCGGATGTCGGCGGTGCGGAGCGGCGCGGGGGCCACGGGGGCGGCGGCGGCGGCGCGGCAGCCCTGGAAGCAGAGCGCCCAGGCCTGCTCCTCGTTCAGCGGCTGCTCGTAGCACTTCAGCACCTCCTCCAGGGACAGCTCCCGCGGCGGCCCCGCGCCCGCCCGCGCCATCGCCCCATCCCGCACCGCCGAGCGCGGCGGGCGGGGGACACGGGGCGGGGGAGCGCAAGGACACGCCCCCGAACGGCCACGGCCACGCCCACGCCATCGGCCCGTCCCGTCCCGCACCGCCGGGAGCGCGGGGGGGCGGGGACACGGGGACAGGCCCCGCCCACCGCCCCGGCCACACCCACCACCCCGGTGCCGGCACCGCCGGGGGCACCCGCCGGGAGGGGCCGCGGCGGCGCCGGGGGGCACGGGCGGATCGGGACGGCGTGAAGCTCGGTGTGGTACGGTGCGGTACGGCACGGTACGGTACGATACGGTATGGTACGGTGCGGCACGGCACGTTACGACACGGCTCGATATGTATGGCACAACTTGGTACGGTGTGGCAAGGCTCGGTATGCCATGGCATGACTCTGTGCTGTGTGGCACTGCATGGTATCGCGTGGCACTGTACAGTGTGGCACACTCCGTACAGTGTGGCATGGCTCGTTAGAGTGTGGCACGGCACAGCACAGCTCAGTACAGTATGGCATGGCTCAGAATGGCACAGCTTGGCATGGCACGCCACAGCACGGCACGTCACAGCTCAGTTCGGGATGGCACAGCTCAGCACGGGACGGTACATCACAGCATGGCCCAACTCGGCCTGCCCAGGCTATAGGACTGGGTACAGGGAGTGGCTGCCCCGGGTTACCTGGGTGTAGGGTGCAGGGCACACACCTGGGCAGAGGGCAGAGGGCACAGGGCGTGGGTGCCCCAGGCATGGGGTGCAGGGCACGTGACGAGGGGCAGTGCCCGGGGTGGGTGCAGGGCAGTGCTGGCTGACACCCCATGGGACATAAGAGCCCCATTCACCCCGAGAGGATCAGGGTGGCCACAGCACATGGCTCAGCCCTAGCCCTGGCTCCCACCCCACAGAGTACACGTGCCATGTGTGGAGCAGCGGGTGGAGGGACACGATAGCCTTGGGACTGGGGTCACCTGGGGACACAGAGCAGGAGTGAGGGCAGGAACCCAGGATGCCAGCACCCATGCGGACACCTCCCATGAGGCACCTGCCTGTGGGGTGCTGGGAAGCCTGGGGAGCTCAGCTGGGATTGAGAGGGAAAAGCCAGGCTGGGACAGGAAAACTCCTCAGAGGGAAGGAGAAGAACTCCAGATGCCAGAATGTGGTTTGTGCATGGCCAGGAGCAGCAGGAGCAGGTTGAAGGTGCCAGGATGAGATGGAATCTCTAGGGAGACAATGTCCCTTGGGAATGTGGTGTGGGGATGGCATTCTACAGCCACTGGGAATGGCTGGCATGGCATGGTGCTGATGATGGGATTGCTCTGGGGCATCAGCTGGTCCCTCTGGACACATGGGGAGGGCAGGATTGTGCTGGCAGAGCAGAAAGGACAACCAGTCCATGAGAAAGGTCAGAGGGAGCACATGAACACTCTTGTCATGATGAGCTTCCCATTTCCATGATGGAAGGAGCTTAAAAAACACTGTCTCAGCTCCATTAACCCATGAGCATAAACTGGGATCAATCCCAGAGCTGTGCTGGCTGAGCTGGGAGGAGGACAGAGCAGGGACATAGATTCTATTTGTCCCACATAGCCAAAGGAGCTGCAGGGCCAGAGACCACTGGCAAAGAGCCTGGGATGGAGGAGAAATGCCCTTCAGTGCCCATCCCAGAGAACCTGAGGAGTGCCAGCCCCATCTTTAGGAAATAAAATGGGAGAGTGGAGCTGGAATACTGTGAAATGCAGCCCTGTACAGTGCCCTGGGGTTTGGGAAAGGGGAGGATGGACACAAATGCATCTCTTGGATTGCTCAAATGCACCATATCCAGGTGGGAGCATGTTACAGGGAGTCGGGAGCACAGTGCCAGCTTCATCCGCAGCTGCATCCACATGGAATGGCACGTCTCCAGCCCCTGGAGCAGCTCATGGCCACAATGCTGACACCTGGCTCTGGTTTGAGAGATTTGAATGCAACGTTTGCCCTATAATCAGCTGTTTTGGAGCCTGCCTGGGAGGCGACTTCCCGGGAGGAAAGCCCACCAGAGCAGGGCTGTGCAGTGCCGGGTGCCAGCTTTCCATCGCCTCCGGACACAGCCGGGGCGGCACCGGCAGGGAGGGGAGCGGGGAGGACGTGCGGCGTTTGAAGGCGAGGATAACCCACCCTGCAGGATTCATGGGATGGCATTTGCATGACAAAGCACGGAGCCTTTTGCTTTGGGTAAATCTGCAATTAATATGGAATCGCGGCATAATTAAAAGCTACCAGCGTGGAAAACTCAAACGGAAGCCAAGCGTGTATGTGGATGAGGAAAATAGAATTAAAAATGAAAGATAAAAGAAAAAAATATGAAGAGTTTGGGAAAGGGTGTCAGAGTGATATGGGAGGGTTGGAATTCCTGGTTCCTTCAGTGTGGAATCAGGAAGAGAGGGGCACGGAGGTGGGATGGAGGGCAGACAGAACCCTTCCCCAGCCACCTGCAGCTGTGTGCCGTGTTTCCTTGGGGATATGCCATTCCCATGGGTTTCAACTCTCATATGCAAAAAATTTCCTTAAAAAGCCACAGGAACCTGGAATAAGCGCATGGAGAACCTGTGGGGTGGACGTGCCTCTCTCATTTTCCTTCCATGCTGCAATAAACTGGGAACATGGAAGGAGGGGGCATTTGACAGGACAGTTTCCTACTGCTGCATGCTGGCCTTGAATGTGGCTGGAGTTTAAAGTGGGATGCTCTGAGGGACACCTTGGGGACATTTGGGGACCATCCTGGAGGCATTGGGAACACCCTCGGAGAGCTCGGAACACACTGAGGACCTTGGGATCACCATGACGGTCTTAAGGTTACCCCTGGGGGCACATTGGAGACCTCAAGGCCACTTGGGTGACCTTGGGGACAACCTTGAGGATGCCGTAGGGACTTTGGGGATACACTGGGGGTGGCATGGAGACCTTGGGGCCACCATAGGGACCTTGGGAACATCGTGGGGATCTTGAGGACACTGAGGGCACACAATGGGAACCCTGGGCAGTGATGAGCTCTTGACTGTACCTCCTGATGTCGCCTTGTTGTGTTCCATCACAGGAATGGTTTCCCCTGGTTTTCCTTCCTTGGCCAAACCAGAGTCCCTGACCCAGTGTTCCATAGCACTCACTGCTCTTAGACTTTCTGATTCCCTGGAATGCCCCAGCCAGTCCCAAGGCAATGAACTCCCGCACTGGATACTGGCACTTGGATCATCCTGAGGGGACACTGACCCCATCCCGCTGCCTTCCCACCACATAACACCCCTGTGTAAGCAGGTCCAAAGTCAGGTGGTACCAGGTTCCCTGGACACTAATGCTGTGAGAGCTTCCTGGTGTCCATGTGAATAAACCTCAGGAGTATCCTGGAATGCCAAGCTCTCGGTTGGACACCTGCTGGGGCTGGCCCAATGGGGCATCCCAAAATCTGAGGCTGCCCTAAACTTGACAATGGCATCCTGAGGGGTTAACGTATCTCAGGAATGTGACTCTGGCAAGGGTTCCCAAACTCGGTGCTGTGGGGTCTCTCTGCAGCCTCCCCGGCACCAGCTGCCGGACTCGCTGGCACTGCCAGGAAGTGTTCTCCAGCTCTTGGCGCGCGTGCTGCTGACTCACCCCTGCCAGGGCCAGCTCAAAATGAACCATCCCACGGCCAATTCTGGCAGGAGCTGATTCCCGATGGTGGGTACACCTTCCTGTAAGGGATCACTACTGCTGCTCTGAGCCCTCCACTGGGCACGCGGACAGTGGCTGACAGCTGTGGTTCATCGCCAGGGAGGATAGGACCAGAGGGAAAATCCCTCTGGGAATTCTACACTGCTTCCTATGGAACCTTACAGCCATTCAGGACTTAAAGGGAGCTGAGAAAAAAGAGAGAGAGAGGTTTTGGAAAAGGGCGTGGAATGACAGGAAAAGGGGCAATGGCTTCCCACTGCCACATGACAGGGTTAGGTGGGATACTGGGAGGCAATTCTTGGCTGTGAGGGTGGGGAGGCCCTGGCACAGGTTGCCCAAAGAAGCTGTGGCTGCCCCATTCCTGGAAGTGTTCAAGGCCAGTTTGGACGGGGCTTGGAGCAACCTGGTGTAGTGGAAGGTGATTCCTGTAGTGCTAGTGATTCCTCCCTTTGGGAATTCCAGCCGCTCTTGTCCCTGGGTGGGGCACAAGTCAGCAGCATCCTGAGCACCGAGGGACACGGGGCTACGAGGGCCACATCTAGACAGGATCACAGCCCCTCACCCGTGTTCCTGCATATCTCCCCACATCCCGTCGCGTGCTCCCACAGTCCCCTCTCCAGCCACAGCCGCAGTCCCCACCCCTCTCCCGCCGCCCTCCGCAACATGCCAGCCCCTCCTACCAAGATGGCGGCAGGGGGCGGGACCAAACCGTTCTTTCAGCCAATAGACAGAAGCGGCAGGGCGGGCGTGACCACGCCTCTCTTCCCTGCCAGCCAATGGGGAGAGGAGGGCTCGGCCGGCGGTAGCCAATGGCGGCGCGGGTCGGTGTGGCGGGAAGCGGCGGCGCGCGATGGCGGGCGCGGGCGGGCGGAGCTGGCGGGACCTGCTCGGTACGTGGGGCTGAGCGGCACCGGGGGGAGCTCCGGGAGAGCCCCGGCTGGGCCGGGGGGCAATGTCCCCCCTCTTCCCAAATATGCCCCATCTCTCTGCCCTCATACCCCCCCCCGCCCTGATACATCCACTCTGCCCTGCTACGCTCCCATCCTCATACACACACCTCTGCCCACTTCAAACAGCCCCCCGTGCCCTCATACACCCCCCCCGTGCCCTCATACACCCCTCGACTTTGTACAGCCCCCCTGCCATCATACGCCCCTCCCGCCCATCTCAACCCCCCCTTCTGCCCACCTCTAACACCCACCTCTGGTCTCCTCGTACAGATCTCCCTGCCCTCCTGCCGCACTCCATACGCTCCCCTCTGCCTTCCTCCTAACCCTTTGCTGTCATACACCCGGCTGTCCTCATGCACTCCATCTGCCTTCATACGGGCCCCTCTCTCTGCCCTCGTACATCCCCCCTCTGCCCTCATACCCCAGCAGCAGGGAACAGAAGGTGTCCTTGGGGGCTGTGGGAACAAGCTGTGGTCATAAAACAAACCCAAACTTCTCAGCAGGGAGAGCCAGGAAGCAGAAAAGCTCCTTTGGGAGCGGATCAGAGCTCCAGGAAGCGGCTCTGAGGCTGCTGGATCACCACCAGAACCTGACTGACCTCCTCCTGGAGGTAGGAGCCAGATGGTTCGAGGGGGGTCATGGTCCAGCTGGGATGGTGGAAGATCCCAACTGGAGGTGGGTTCCACCAGCTGTGCAGTGAATGTCCCAGGAACACAGTTTTCATGACACATGGAAAGAAAAACCAACACTGTAGGAGTAAGCTGAAGTTTGGAGGTCTGTGTTGCCAAAATGAGATTATTTTCTTTTTCCTTTATGTTCTGCACTTACAGACTGAAAATACTTAAGCATGGTTTGGATTAGGGACAAAGAGAAATCCAGCATGTTTTTCTTGGAGTCAGAACTGGCTTCTTGTGAATCTAGGGGAAAAAATCAGGAGAGACTTGGGGTTTCTCTGAATTATCAACCATTTCTGACTACCCTGACTGTCTTCATGACAACCTAGACTTGACCCAACCTTCTGATTTGGCCGCATTCTTCCTCTCCTCACACAGTTTTGATTTTACAGCTGCAACAGACTCTGCAAATACCTCCCATACTTCAGGATCTTTCTTTCTCTACAGAGTATTTGCCTTTATAAAAATAAAGGGGAGATTTCACTAGAAAAGGATCCAACATTTGGACATGTTTCATCAAATATTTATGGCCATATGGCTTCACGGAAAGGACTTCAAAGATGGGAATTACAAAAATTCTGCTCCTGGCACTGCTGCTGAGCTCTTGGATGCTGGGGGGTGAGGAACTCTGACCTGTGTCTCCTTTTTTCTGCACGAAATGACAATAACTATACATATATCTCTTGCAAGGTGCCCTGAAATCTGTGGTATTTCATTCTCATGGGGGAAGTCAGTGCTAATTTCACTTCAGTTGCTCCAGCAGTGCCAGAGCTTTAGAGGGAATAGGTTTGTAAATGTGTGTAACAGACATCTAAGGGGTTTTTTTGCTTCCAGGTGGGAGATTCAGCCAAACCAAGTGTGCAGGATGGCACAGAGCAGCTGGGAGTATCATCAGAGTCATTTATAGGTGAGTATCTACTGGGGATACAGTGAGGAAGAATTCCTCCCATACTGAATGTTTGCCTGTTAAATGCAACACCACTTTTACTTTCTTTTCATTGTTCTGGTCTTTTTCTTACTTACCTGCTGATGACACCCCTGGCAAGGTGTCAGTCCTTGAATACTTTTGTTATTTGAAAGTGTTACAAGGCTAAAACACAAAAATCTGCTTCTCAGGGACATTCCATCTCTGTGGCTGTTCTTCCCCTGTTTTATGTATAGTAAAGGAATCATACATGGAAATAAAAATTATTTACCCTGTACAATGGATGACATTTGTGCTGAAAGGGGTTTGAGCTGTGGGATTTTGTCTTTGAAGTGTCCAAAGCCAGGTTGGATGGGGCTTGAAGCAATCTGGTTTAGCAGAAGGTGTTCCTGCCCATGGCGTGGGGTGGGATGACATGAGCTTTAAGGTCCCTTCTGACCCAAACCATTCCATGATTCATAGCCAGGTTTTCAAACCCTTTTTCCTCCCATGTTGACAGCTTTCTGCTTTGTTGTTTTGTTCAGTGTCTGTTCTGCAGGAACAGGCCTCCAAACTGGACGTGCCCACAGCAACCTTGGCAGCCAAAACCGCCGTTACCAACATAGAGTGGATCTGCCAGGCTCCTGCCAGCCCCTCTCCAGTGCCACTGCTGAGCTTGGACCAGAGAGTAAGGGGGAAGGGTTAAATTTAATTTATCTAGAGAACAGCAATGTTAGGTTTGACTTTAAGCCCAGTTTATTTGCTCTGATAAAGCCCCCAAACACGGAGGGCCCGAGTGGACAATTATTCACTGATGTGTCTGATTCGCTCGCAGAAGTGCAAGATGTGTAAGAAGTTTGGGCCTTTTCTGTGAATTCTCTCCACCATTTAACCCTTTAAAAAGCAGCAATCAGGGAAAGCAACAAATTATTTTTCTAAGAACGCGTTATTCACAAAAGGAATTATTTCTGCTTCATTTCCGGTGTGATGCCAGAAGAGGTTGTCTTCCTTGCTTCAGATGGTGAAGGATTTGCTGGCAAACAATGTGTTCTGTCGCTCCCTCTTCTGCCAAGAAATGTGGAAAATGAAGGTAATCACTCAAGGAGAAACAGTGTGGCATTATAGACCATGAGATTTTATCTGTGGGATGTGACGTCCCTGAATTCCATAGAATGACTGTGGTCTTCCTGACCTGCCAGAAGTGTGATATGAATTATAAATGTTAGGTGGTTTTGTTGTTTTGTTTATTTTAAAGCAAGTTCAGTGGGAAATTCCTTGTCTCTGCTTTTTCACAGGACTCAGTTGAGGTTTGGCATTAGGTGAGTTATTAGAAACTGCCTCAAAGGAGTGTTGGAAGCACCTTGGTGATCAAATGCTGGTATGGGGAGCTCTCCAGGTCCAGTGCAGAAGCTCCCAGCTGGCTGTGGGGTGACCCAGTCCCAAAGTCCTTCACGTGCTTTACCAACAATAGTCCTTCTGTCTTTGCAGTCCTGGTTCTCCACCCAGCTTATCTGGGAATGTTGATAAGACAAAGTGAGGTCACAGAGAAAGAGATAGCAGATAACAGGTTGTGTTTCCTCACAAATGGGATGTCTTGATTTCATTTGGGTTTGTTTTGTGAAGTTGTGAGGGGAGTTCAGGGCTTTTTGTGAGTAGGGCAGTTCTGATTCATTGCTGTTCTGATGGGAAAGGAGGAAGAGGCTGATCTGCTTGGATAAAGTGCTCTGGTCTCACATATCTGCTCCTGGGCTGAAAATAGACTCTGTGTGTTTCGTAGGCTGATTAAGATCTTCTGGTCCCGGGGCAGACATGGGATAAGTGGTAGATAAGTGCTGCCCTGTAACTGAGGATGTTACAGTAAGAATTAGGTTGTGAAGACAAAGTATGTGGGCGAGTTTGGGGTCAGAGTATGAGGTAGCTGCTGGTGGCTGCAGAAAGCTCCCAGGGCTTTGGCTTTTCCCCTGTGCCCAAGGTTCCCAAATGCCTCTTCCTTCCCAAGGTGGGAAGGTTTGGGTTCTATCTGGAATGAGTAGAAGCTGCTGCTGCACCTTTTCCCTGCCAGGTGCACCCTGCAGTGGTGTTTTGCTGGCTCAGGACTCTCTTGGACATGCTGTCCCAGGCAGGAGCTGGAAGGGATGTTGCAGGGCAGCAATTTGATCCACATGGGAGCGATGTCTGGTGCAGATTTTTGACAAAGGTTCATTTTTCCCCTTGGTCCATTGGCCTCTCTGCCTGGATGATTTCAGTGTTGCTTCGTGTAGTCTCCTACAATCCCAGTCTATATTGGGATATAGATTTGAGAGCAGCAAACTCGTTCCATAGAGACTAATAAATAGTTAATACACTAAAAGACAATTCTGTAATCTGGATCTGGATCTGAATTAACAAGACCTGAAACTCAGCACTGTTACCTGTTTCGTGGAATATCTACTACTCCTTTGAATGTGCAGAATCTGCATTATTCTGCAGGAAAAATATGGATATATAAATTACTTGTCCATGAAAATTTAAACTGATGCATCTACAACTGTAAACCATCCAAAATCTGTAGGAAGGGAAAAGCAAATGTAATCTTTCCTCATTGGGCATTTCCTGGGGTATCAGGTTTAAATTTTAGCAACTTCTGGATAGTTTGAATAAACAGAATTCAGCTTTATTTTTTATATATCACTTGCATCAGCTAAATGTAACCTGTGACCTAATGGTAACATCTCTTTAGGAGCCTCCAATGCTGGAAGTCGTGTGGCACCTGCACAGCAGTGACATCGCTGGACTGGCAGATCTGCTGGAGAGGTGAGCAGAGCTTTGTGGCTTTGCAGATGTATTTAATCTCTTAAAGCCTATTGAAATATAATCAGGGATTAGTCATGAGTATTCTGGACCCAGGATATAGTCAAGTGCTGGCAAGGGATCAGATTAGCAGGATTAAGAAGTTACTGTGGGTTTGAGAGGTTACTCTGGGATGATTAGCCCAGTTTAGATGCAGTGCCTTGTTGATGTCCACCAAATGAGCTGCTGGACTTGAGAAGAAGTCTTGCTCTACAGAATTTGGGTACTTCCATCTTCACAAAACCTTATATTTCTGATCTGGCAGAGTTAATCTTCAGAGAGTAGTTAGTCTAAGAATTTTATTTTTAATTTCCTGTTTCCCCCCCCCAAGTGTTACAGGCCAGGTTGGATGGGGCTTGGAGCAAACTGGTCTAGTGGAAGGTGTTCCTGGCAGGGGGTGGAATTGGATGGTCTCTCAGGTCTCTTCCAACCCAAACCATTCCGTGATTCCATGGTACAGAGCTAAAAAGAGTGTGTATATATGTATATAAACAGTATATACAGAATTATCCTTTGTGAAGTTTGTTTCCTTATGGTGTCAAAGAAACATTGCAATAATCTTTTAGGCTTTTGATACTGGTTTACTCGTTCATGATGAAAGCCTTCAGTGCCCACTGTGCTTCACTCTTAAGGGAACCAAAGACATAGATTAAGACCTGAATTTCTTTTTTAAAGCATTTTAATCCAAGTATCTTAGAAATTGGAACTGAAGTTCTTCTAACAGAGCTTTCTCAGTGGAAACACTTTCATATCAGACATAAGGAAATACCTAGATGCACAATTTAACTTGCATTTTTGCCTTTGTGTGTGTGTGTGTTGTAGGATCTTTTTATAAAGCAAATAATATAAAAAGCAACTGTTTGTAAAGCAAATGTGCTGGTCCAAATTAAATAAATGAAATGCCACATTTAGGGCAGAGTGCACGAGTGGCTCTTCCCCGAGCCCAGAGGATGGTGGTGGAGATAACAAGGAAGCAGGAGGGACTGAACTGAAGGTGTTTTTGTGTGTTCCAGGAGTCCAGCAGGCCCTGCAGTGGTGGAGTGGCTGTGTAGTGGCCTCTGTGGGATCTGCCAGCAGGCTGGGAATGTCCCATCTGGGGACACGGAGCTGGCACAGCACCTTCTCTCAGGCAAGTCCCTCATCTGTGCACGGGGCAAGACCTTGGAGGTGTAAAAACACAAGCCTCACTTTGTGTTTTCTTACCTTGTGTCAGTGAGGGGAATATATTTTTTATACATTTGGCAAATTTAGCAATTTTTTCCCCTTAAAAAAATGATTGGTTTGAATTTTTCCATCCCTTGGAGTTACAGTAACACAAGAAAATGTATTTGGGAAGTGTGTGTGGCAAGGGCTGATACACTGTATGACACATGCAAAGTGTCAGAGAGATTTTGGACCACAAATATTTGAGAGTTCCATTCTCCCTCTGTCATTTCCTATTATTTATTTTCTAATTTTATTTAGGAAAAAATCCCCTCCAGCCCCTCTGAGTTCTGCAGTGGTCACCTGTGAATTCTTTAGTCTTTACAATCCTTTAATTTCTGGATCCTTTTTCCTGGGAGTAATTTTACTCCAAGACAATAAATTATTCCTGCTAAGTGGTGAACGAGGCTTTTCAGACACTGTTTGGACAGGTGGGAGGGGAAAGAGCAGGTGATCTGTGTGCAAGGGGGCTGCTGAAACACCAATTCTTTCTTGGTTTGCAGACTTTGCCATCGTGTTCCTTCAGAATGGCTTTGAGCAAGCTTCGGAGCTGGGAAGGAAGGTGGAATTCCAGAAGGTTCCTTATGTAAGAACAAAATAAACCTGGTTACAAACAGTGCTTTTAAAAAGTAATTCCATTATAAACCTCTGGGTCTTGCTGAGTGGAAATAAATCAGAGCTTGGAGCAGCAAGGAAAGGGTGGTGGTCTGGATGCTGGAGTGGGGCAAATGGTGAAGCCAGAACAGAGGCTGTTTGTATGGAGCACTGCTCCAAGGTGGCACAGCAAGGGCTTTTTAAACTTCCTTTCACCTTGATTGCTCTGTTGTTTCCATTTGAATGTGAGGCATGGAATGCTGGTAAGAATGGGGAATGCTGCCCCTCTGTCTATTTTACCTGTTCTACTGCAGAGCCTGAGGATAAAGTGAAGCTTTAAGAGGGATAAAACTCTTTCTTGGAGTCAATTTACCTTTTCTGCATAGAACTGCAGCTCTTTGAAACTCTAAATGCCTCAATTTGTCGATTTTGAACAGATCTGCCATGCTGTCTTGCAGAGAATGCTGGCATGTAAGTATTGCTGTGATCCTGGCTTTATGCAGCCACTGCTGTTTCTAAGACTTCTGTTCCTTGTTCACTGCTAAATCCCTAAGGAGAAATCCTTTGCCTGGCTGCTTTGCCTGTGCTGTTGTGCATAATATTTATGCCACTGATTTTATTTGCCTCTGCTTTTCCCTTTGCTTTTTAAAGTGTCTCCAGACACTGCAGATAATTTCTTACCTTTTATGCCACTTTGTTTTGATGCTCTCAGCTGTGACATCAGATAGATACCTGACCTGATTTCCTGATTTTTAACTGATTTGCTTGGAAGCAAGTGGAACACAGGGGTTAGACCAGGATCGGTTTGCTGCTTAGATTTATTTTTTTCTGCTTAGTGAATTAAACTTTGAATTCACAATATTATAAGTGATTTTGCTGACTCACCGTTTGGGCTTCAGACTAATCTTTTGCAGAACCTATTTTTTATGCTGAGCAAAGACATCTAATGTTGGTGTGTAGTCTTTAAACAGCCTTCATGAACTGACAACGTGCCTACCTTGGCCTGAGCTGCCCTGACTGCTGCGGGCTCAAGCGTAGCAGCGCCTGATTTACATGCAAATCCTGATGCAGGAAGACTAAACACACATGGGGGTTATTTTTGTCATGTGTCACAGCTGATCTTCACGGGGAGATGCTGTACCTGCTGTTGTCACCTTCCTTACACCCCTCACACCCCTGGTAATGTCACCTGACTGCATGGCTGCTGTCACTCCCCTGTCTCCTTGGTGACAGTGCTCCACCACTTTCCTTGCTGGCACGTTTCCTGCTCAGTGCTGCTGCAGAGACTGCTGCTTTTCCTCTGCTGGAAGGTGACCCAAACCCAGTACACACCGCTAGGACTGTCCCCTCCATCCTGTGCCATTCCCTGTGGGCACTGCCAGCTCCATTCCTTGCTCCAGGTCTCTCAGGGAGAGCTGTCTGTACACAGAGAATCCTCACAGACCTTGTGAGTGCTTCTAAAAAGGGAAAGCTGCAAGAGAAGTGCTTTATTATTTAATACGTATGAATCCTATCTCAGGTGGCCCCTTAACAGTTGAAAACCAACCCTTCTCAACAGAGGAGCAGGGATTTTGGAGGAGGAGGAGCAGACTGTTGGCAGGCAGACAGGAGGCTGCATCCTGCTCTTCATTTGACCTTCTCATTTGCGCAGCCTGCACTGCCACACTCGCAGCCTGTGTGCCTGCAAAATGTATTACCTGAGTTTTATGCAAGATATTATATTAGTGTATACTTTTGGGTCACCTTTGAGGAGTTTTGCTTCATTAATCTTTGGAGAACATTGGGATTTTTTATGTAGAAGCATTCCCTGTTACTGAAGACCTTCAGAGGAGGAGAAGGACAGGCTGGAGTAGTATGGGAGGGCTGTGCTTCACAGTGATGATCTGACTGTGTTGCATTGCTGTGCCTGAAGATAAGCTGAGTTTATCTCCTTTTCTTTATTCTCCTCTACTTAACCTTAAAGTATTCCTCAGCAGGAGAGGAGAGTGTTACCTCCCAGGGCTGTAATGGCATGTGAGGCACGTCTGGTTCTCTGCCTCTGCTCAGTAAATTGTCTTTTAAGGGTTTTTCTCTTCTCTCAATTATTTTTATAAACAAACCAGGCTCCTTTAGCTGCTCAACGAGGAGGGTTTTCAAGGCAGGATGGCACAAGGAGCAGAAGTGCTGCTGCAGCAGGCTGCAAAGCAAAGGGTCTCCCAGTCTGTGGGCTCTGAGTGGTGTGGGCTGATCGTCAAGACAACGGTGCTGCGCAAGCTGCCAACCTGTTTGATCTCCACCAGTCATTTTGGGGCAGATCTGGCTTTTAAAGGAATTTCTGTTCAGCAAATGCAACATTACAAACGTGTGGCCCTCCCCCAGCCTGCTCTTTGTTTGGACCGGGGTTCCCAGGCTGGTTAATTCAGCTTGTGCAAATCCCTGCCTCCAGACAGGCTTCCCTTTCCTGCAGCTTCACAGCGCTCACACACACATTGTTAGGTTTGGGTTTGGAAATTATGTGCATTTTTTAGATTTATGTGCATTTTTAGACGGCTTCATTATTAGCATGTTCTGGGGAATGTTTTAAATTGGTTCACGGTCAGTGGTAATAATTTCTGAGTCTCTGGGTCACTTTGGAAAGATTTTGGTGAGAATTTAACACTGCTAAATGGCTTCTGCACATTTCCCTAACAGGGTCACCTTTGAAAAGGTGCACAAATTGCTCATTCCTATTAGTTCCTGTGTGGTGTTTACTGTCACAGTTCCTTCCATTTCTATTTCTCATTGTGTTTTTGTGCATTTTGGGGAACAGGGGTGCTCGATGCTGTTGGTAAAGAGAAGGAGAAAGATGTTTCCACATTGCAAGCTGTGAGGTTCTGGTAAGAAATGCTCCAAATAGTGTCAGGAGTAGGTTTTTATTCACTGTTACTCTTGTTACTGAAGTAGGGAGAATGGTTGGGCTGGTTTTTACTTGTTTACACATACCCCACCCCTCCCAGTGCTACTTGTCTTTGGTATTCTTCTCTGATAAAATATGTGCAGATGAAAGTGCTTGTGAAAAGATAAGGGCCAGGTTGGAAAGGGGGTTCTGGCATGGCTGGAACCAACCTTGGAGCCCCCTCTTGGCATGCAGAAAATTCTCCAGCAAATGTTCTCACTGCTCCTGGAAGGTGCCATCACCTCCAGTTCCTGCTTCCAGGCCTGTTTTGTTTAACTGCTTTGTACATGTCACCTTCAGTCCTGTGCTGGGAGATACATTAGACTCAGATTTGTAAATCTCATGTCTACATAGTGTTGAGTAGCCATTACACTTTTGTAAGAAAAAATACATACAAAAAGTATATATTTGTGGCAATTTGAGAAGGTGGATGTAGAATAAAAATAAGTCATTCAGCCTAAGCAGCACCTGGTTGATCATATTTAATCAGCAACTCATAGGTCATATTTAATCAGTACCTGGTTGATGCTATTTAATCAGTACCTGGCTGATCATACTTCCTGACATTGTTTCTGGTATTTCCTTGTCCTTTGCAGGCTGAATGTGTTCAATGTGTCAGTTTATGGAAGTGTGGCTCACCCGGATTCCATGCGGCAGTTCTTCAGACACACCCTGACCGAGGTTCTCACCTACAACCCAGTGCTGAAAGGTAGGAGTGGGTGGGGAGAGGTGTCTCCAGGTGTGTCTGGAGCTCCATCCCACCCAGGCCTTGCTGTGTGGGGTCCAGCCTGGAGGACCCAGAGCCAGAAAAGCTGGCTGGCTCCCCAGCTTCTTCTCAGAGTCCATATAATCAGAGTGCCAGATCAGACAAAAAAAGTCATCTGGGCTTTTAGAGGGTCATAGATCAGGAGAAAATTCAAACAGAGCTTCAGCCAAGGGCTTGTGCACAGATATTTGGAATAATATCTAATAGCAACCATGAGAGAGCTCTGGCTTCTGGGAACAGTTTTGGGCAAAGGAGAAGCTCAGTGGGAGATGGGGTGCTGCAGACAGAGCTTGGGTATGAACCAGGATAGCCCCACGTGCTGGGTTTACACACAAGACATGAGTGTTTTGGTGAATGAGGGAGTAAGGCAGGAAGGTTCTAATCCCTGATCAGTAACTGTGAAGCTTGATGTTTTTAGGAAGAAGTATGTCTGAGCTATAAAATCTCCGATAAAATCCCTGTGAGCTGTGATCTGGAGCTGCTTGCCTGCTGTGTGGGAGAGCTGTGTCATTGCTGGCTTCCAGATGAGAGAGGTTAATGAGGGAAAAGCTGATTCCTTGCTGATTCTCTGTGCATGTGCCATGTCAGCCTACGCGTGTGTGGTCACGAAAACAGCTCTGGGGTGGCAGTGCCATAGTGGAATGGCACAGTCCTCGTGCCATGGTCTGTGTTCCAAAAACAAATGGGAGAGAGAGTGGGCAGTTTTTAATGTGTTTGGCTGCCAAAGGGAAACCTATTGCATTTTGAGTGTGTTTTAAAACCTGTTGCTGAAGTTTTCTTTTTCTGGGTGTAGTGTCTGATGCCATCCAGATGCAGAAAGAGTGGAGCTTTACCAGAACTTCTTCCCTGCTCACTACCCTGTATCGAAAAGTACGTCTGCTTGGTGTCACAAAGAGAACTTTATTATGTTTGGTTTATATTCTCTGAAATACCTGAAATGAGATTGTTGAAAATCAGTGCAGCGTTCCAGTCCCAGAATCCAAGCCAGCTGCCAGAAACTGTAGGCAGGAGGAAGCATGAAGGCAAAGAACTACAGGGATTTTTGTTTATGCAAAGCTCTTAATGAGAATGAAGATGCTGATTGGAGATGTGAATTGTCACTGTTACAGAACATTACATGAGTTCTGAGAGAATTGGAATATTACTGCTTATTGTAGCCAGTGCTGGTTCCAAGCCAGGCTGATCTCTGGGCCTGGGAGGCTGATGCAAAAGCTGCAGGATAGCTTGAGAAAGTCCCAGTAAAGCCACTTGCCTGTACCACCTTTTCTTACACAGAAAAGTCAGTCTTGTCTGTGTCTCCCTCTTTTGTGTGACTATGTGTCCCAGCTAACAGGAACTGCCATCACTCTTCCAGCTGTTGGTGGCATTCAGTGCAAAGGAATCCATCTCCCAGCTGCAGCAAATCCTGGAGACCCATGAGGTGAACTGGCAGCACGTCCTGTCCTGTGTTTCCACACTGGTGGTGTGTCAGGCCGAAGCTGAGCAGCTCTTCAAGGGTATGTGGGCACTGCCAAGCTAAGGAGTGCCTGTGCTGCTCGGATGAGGAGCAGAACAGACATCCATGGGTTCTGTCTGGGATTCCTGCATGGAAAAGAACAGCAGAACATCTGCTTTTCCACTCAGATATTCCATGTCAGCAGTGATAAGAATGCCAGGCCTCATGTCTGCCACTTCTCAAACTTTGTGTACAGCTCCAATGGTTATTTGATAGCTACTTTCATTATTAATTGGTGTAGTGATTACTGAAGCTTAGTTCTAGCTCACCTTTACTAGCAGAGCTTGTTTGTGAGAGTTCCTTACTGATTATCCCAGTGCTGGACTCCCTGCAATTTCTGCAGGGAATCTTAAGAGTGTTTGACTGTTGAAAGTGCATGAAAAAATTAAATCAGATCCCAAAGGTTCCCCAGACTGCAATACACGTCCTGCCTTATGTTTTATCACAGACATTTGTCTTCATTTACTGTAGAAAATTACAGCACCATTGTCAAAAGCAAAGTGTGAGGTTACTGTTTTATGTTCCTAGATCTACTGAGCCATCTCCTGCTAAAGGCCTTTGGGAATTATGACATGGAAAATATGATCACTGCATTCCTGATCGCTCGTCAGGCTGCTCTGGAGGGCCCTGCTGTCTTCATGCCTTACTCTGAGTGGTTTAAGGTAAGACTAAATGAGGCCTGACTGGTGAGCTTTCTTTTAGTTGTGTGAGGAAACCTGTGCATAAGGAATGTTTTGCTGCATGGAGAAAGCCTTTTTCCAGATAGGATAGTCAGGAGAAAGGTGGGAAAAAAAGAGAAAGGGTAATGAATGATTGTATTGATATTAGGAATGATTGAATATTTATTACTGCCTTTGTGTCTGCAAAGAATAAATTTATTTGGCTTTCCCCAGTCTTCCCTCCTTTCATCTTTTAAGTTCACCTTACCTGTCTTAGTTATTTCCCAGGAATGCAGACATGTAATTCCTGTTATAATCATCATCTTGGATATATTTCAGTATCTTGATAACCAGCACTGTTGTTATTGCATAAGTGGTGGGTTGTGGCAGAGGAAGCATTCCTGTTTCCTGGAGGTTTGCATGCAGCTGTAATTGCTGTGTGTGACCTTAGAGATAATTGGTTGTTGCTTTTAACTGTAAACAGGTTGGTATTTTAGGGATGCAAATCTCCACGTAAATTCAACCTGGAAATTCCTTTGTATGAGTTTGCAAATCCAAGCTCAGCTTTGGCTGATAGAGTGTTCAGGAGGTATCAGAAGGTAAACTGATTGTGTTCTGTGTAGTCTCAGACTGGTTATTTTCCTTAGAATGCCCAGATAAACCTGTGTAGAAACCTGCGGATTTGTGTTTCCATCACGAATCTCAATCCTTTGGTGCATCTTGGTGTTGTCTTGTTTAACACTGAGTGTTCTCATGGCAGCAAACTTCTGTAGAGACTTCTGTGAGTCTGTGCTCTGAGAGCTGGAGCCCCTCTGCTCTGGAGCCAGGCTGGGAGAGCTGGTGGTATTCAGCCTGGGGAAGAGAAGGCTCTGGGGAGACCTTAGAGCCCCTTCCAGTGCCTAAAGGGGCTCCAGGAGAGCTGGAGAGGGACTTTGGACAAGGACCTGGAGTGACAGGACAAGGGGCAATGGCTTCCCACTGCCATGGCAGGGTTAGATGTGATATTGGGAAGAAATTCCTGGCCATGAGGTTGGTGAGGCCCTGGCACAGGTTGCCCAGAGAAGCTGTGGCTGCCCCATCCCTGGAAGTGTCCAAGGCCAGGCTGGACAGGACTTGGAGCAACCTGGTCTAATGGAAGGTGTCCCTGCCCGTGGCAGGGTGTTGAAGCAAGATGGGCTTTAAGGTGCCTTCCAACCCAAACCATTCTGGGATTCTGTCAGCATTCTCTGGAGGCTTTTCTCCAGAAAGATTCCCCTGACGGAAATGGGATGTCTGGGATTTGTGTGCTGTTTTGGCACCACTGGGATGAGGATTCTCTCCATGCTGAAAGGCTCTCTTGTCATTTTTCCCTGTTTCAGGCTTCTTTTGGGAGTGCTGGTGGCCACCATGGGAGCAGTAAGAAAGCTCTGGTCTTCCTCTTCGAGTTCCTGTCAGAGCTGGTGCCCTTTGAAGCTGCCCCATACCTGAAGGTGAGAAGGTGCTGACAGGTGGTTTTCAGATCCAGAACTGCCCCAAAGTGACCGTCTTTGTGCCTTTGAGTTGGCTCAGATCATTATTAATGTTGTTATAGGAATTCCATTACTTCTGATACATTATTCAAACCCTTTTCTTCTTGAAATAAGGAAGGACAAGATTATTTTTTGACTGGGAGAATTCCTTTAATGGAATTAAGTTTAAGCACTTCAGTGATTTTGTTTGTTTGCTGTTGTTGGGAAAAACTATGTGTCAGTTGCCATGAAAATGGTTTATCTTAAACCGAGCAATAATGCTTTCTTTGGGGAATATTTGAGGTAAGTGACTGTAAACATTAGTCAGAATTTTACACTGATTTCCTGTAAAAATGGCAAATCTGATGGTGGTTTTCCTATTTCAGGTCCATATAATGTACCCACCTTTTGTGCCAACGAAGTACCGGTCCCTGCTCTTGGAATACATCACTCTGGCTAAAACCCGACTGTCTGACCTCAAGGTCAGTGAAAATTGTCTCTTTTGAGAAGAATTCCTTCTGGATCTGTCAGTCCCTGCTGTGTGTGACCACCTGCATCTCTGTAACTTCACACAGGTGGCCATAGAGGACATGGGGCTCTATGAAGACCTGTCTTCCACTGATGAGGCTGTGCAGGTACTGCTGCTCTGTCTCCCAGTTTTCTCATCAGCCATGTCCCATTTCCTTTTGAAAAGCACTTAGGTTACCAACTTCCCTGCCATTCCAAGTTGGAGCATGCTGCCAGATCTCCAGTTTTAAGCCAGAGGGGTTAGTGGCCATAAATACAGGATCTTCCCAGATTTCATGAAAACTGGAGTAATATTTTGTGGGTATCTTGATTCTTTTCAGTAGAGTACATCATCTTTGTGGTGCTGTACCAAAGTGTGAATATTTAAAGGAGATTTGGAGATGGAATCTACAGTCTGCAACTTCACACTGTGGTTCATGATAAATTTTGGGTAATCTATAAGTAAGCATTTTGGTCAGATTAAGAGGTCTTACTTACATAGTCAGTCAGTACATTAAATACAGGCTAGAGACAGGGTGGTTGAATATACTGCAAGAACCCCAGTCCTGTGATGAACTGACAGTCATAAGTGAAGATTTAATTTAATTTTTCCAAGTCTGATCTGTTTGTCAGTTGAGAAACTTGTTGCAGTTTGAGGCGTGTTATGGCTCAAACAAGAGAAACTCGGGATGTCAGTCCCTCTGCCTGTAGGCATGGACTGGAAGTGGAGATGGTGCGTCTTGATTCCGCATGTGCAACTAAAATAGAACCACAATAATCCAAATGCAGAACAGAAAAGGAGAGTTTATCATCACCCTTGATTTCTCACATTATTCTCTCGTTCTCTCTGGCAGCCCCAGGGCCAGGCACTCCGTGATGTTGAAAAGGCCCTTCAGATATTTGAAAATACAAGGAAGATCCCAACATCTGTGATAGAAGCCAGGTACTGTGTGCTTTTCAACTCTACCTGGATTTAGGTATTATAATAATAATAATAATAATAATAGCTGAATCCAAATCAAAATAAGGAAACAAGAAAAACTGAGGATGTGAGCAAAGGGGGTTTGGGAAAGTTCTTCCCACTTCCTCAGGAGTCATCTTAATAAGGATATCTGTACAGAGAGTGAAAAGGCATATGCACCCCTGCTAGAGAAGTCCAGAATTGTCATACTAAAAAGCAAAATTAAAGAAATTAATAGTTATTGCTAACCTGAACCTGCTCTGTCTGTGGTTATTCACGTTGCCATGAATATTTCATATTTGCAGGAGCTGAATTAATTCCTGATGTGAGGAGATGGCCCTTTGGACCTTTGGCATTGTTAATACTTTGCTCTGTTTATTTTCTCAGTATTTTCAGGCGACCATATTACACTTCCTGGTTCCTTCCTACCTTGCTCAGACCACGTGTGGTGAGTATTTGGCTCTTTTTTTGCTCCTCCCATGAGCTGTGTGTTTGTACACAGGTAATTTGCCTCTGACCTGTCTCTTTCTCTGTTGCAGCTCCCTAAAACCCCAGATGCACGCATGGCTTTTATAGACTCTCTGAAGAGGTATTGAGACTTCCCAGTGCCATTTTCTGTGCTGCTGGGCTTTCTTTTCGGGACACTTGATATCAGATTATCAGAGTCTTTGACACCTTGGTTACAACCAACCTTGGCAGGGCTTTGTGGCCCAGGTTTGTGGCTTGCAGGTTGTGGATGGGGGAGCTTGTCTTTGTAGTCTTCAGGTCTGTCATTAGTCCTGTGGCCTCTGTGAAATCATTATCTAGGAGTCCCTCTGGCTCCGGGCCAGGTATATTCTTATGCAAATTTTGGAGGATATAGATGAATATAAAATTTCCCCAGGAATCTGAGCCCCCCTGTGAAAGCTTCTTTGGGAGAGGATGTAGGAGGAGTGGAAGATGAAACTTAAATCTCTGTTAGTGCTCAAGGGACACCAGGGTGGTACCCCAGGAGGACACAGCCCCTTTCAGGGCTCCAACTTGCCCTGCATGCATGTTTAAAAGTGCTTATCTGCATTGCAGAAGCAGCTTTATTTTACATCCAGTAGTTCCTCTGTAACCTCTCATGAAGGAAAAATGTTTGCAACACTGCCTGCAAATGAAGTGCTTGGTCCTGCCTTGTCATTCCAGTCTGGCTCTAAAATTAAAGACTGGATCGTTTTGTAAAATTAAAGTTGTAAGAGAAGCAGCTGATTTCCAGGGAGCCTTGTGGGACATGGTTTTAGCACCGAGTGCCTGCCCAGCAAGGAGAGGTCACACCTTGGGCTCATCACGTTTGTGTTTTACATGTGTGAATGCTGCATCTCACAGCTCACAGTCTTAGGAGATCTTAGACACCTACTACATATGAAATAGGCATTAAAGCATGAATTAAATAATATATATAGTATTGGTTTTGTGTGTGTTATGTGTGTGCAATACTTGCTGTGAAAGCCTTGGATAGAAATCTCTGCCCCTTGTGTCAGACGATTAAAAAATGCTTCAGATGCTCTTTATGCTTCAGAGCCCCTCTAATTACATTTCATAGCAGAGCTGTTGTTTGTACTTATATTTAATAAAACTGCAGTGTATGGTTATGCAGGATAATAAATATATTCTTTTTTTAATATAATTACAGAGCTGATAAAATACCCTCAAACTTGTACTCCTCATACCTCCAAGCCTGTCATGCTATGAAAGAGAAGGTGTTACAAGGTAAAAAATACATTTACTTATGGATCAGTTTGAAAGGTTAATTTTTCCACTGATGCCCTCTGTATTGAAAATTCTCAGAGATTTGGGGCTGGATAGGTCTTTAATCCACAAGTAAATAACTGTAGGTTCTTTATGTTGTGTCGAGGTGTTAAATAGTTACTCCTGTAATGACTTTCTCTACCAGCCCTGCTTAGGTGGGAGTTTTGCAGTCCCTGGGAGCTCTGTGCTGTGCTGAGGCTGCAGATGATGCCTGAGCCTGAGCTGGCTGAATTCCACCTCTGAGACCTCTCCATGAATCAGCGTTTGCAGCCTGAGCTGCTCAGCCCAGGCAAAACCTGCTTTGCTGGGAACCTGCTGTGCTGATCCCTTGTGCAATGGCACTGGTGCTGTCTGAGCTCCTGGCATCCTCTTTTAAGAGAGGATTAGGGACATCTGGGGGAACAGGAGGGGCTGGGAAAGGATTGCAGCTCCTGGTTTTATAGGGTTTTTTGTGGGAGGGTCCCGATGATTTTTGGGCCCCTTTACTGGGTCAGTGAAATGGGTATTTAGTGAGCTCTGCTGTCTCTGTCAGCCAGTGGGTGTTTCTTACGCACCTTCAGATGTTTTATATGAAATGAAAAGATCAGGCTGGTGAGCAGAGATTGTTCCCAGAGCGTGGTGGGGATAAGTTACAGATTCATACTCTGACTATAAAGATAAATCTGTAGCCACCTCCTGCTCGGGGCCTTTGAGGCTCTGTGGAGATGCTGTGGCTGGAGAGGCGTGACAGCCCGTCCCCGGGCACGGCAGATGTGCAGCAGGCTGGCTGCCGAGGTTGGCCTGGCAACCGGGTGGGATGAGGTCCCTGCGGGCCGGGCTGGGGATCCGGCAGGGGATCCGCAGCATCCCGGCAGGCTCTGCAGGGCTCCCGGAGTTCCACTGACCTCTAGTGGCACAGCCCGAGCTGAGTGCCAGCCTCCTGCTCAGCCTGAGCCGTGTCCCCTCCTGTCCTCTACTCCCTTCTCTGTCCCTGGGCTCAGCACAGAGTCTGGATTTAGGGCAGGATTGAGCACTGGGCAGCCTCAAACCCTGTTTCTCAGTGCTCACTCTCACACAGATGACTCAGTGGTCTCCTAACACCTTATTTTACAGCGTGTTTACAACCAGTAACAACCTTTGTTATTTGCTGTTCTTGTTCCTGGGTGATTTATTCCTGGCTCTCATACAAGAAGTTGTTCCTGTCTAACAAACTCTGGGTGGGTTTGGGGGCTGAGGCAGTTGCTAGTGGCATCTCTTTCTAGTGGTTAAAGGAATTTCCTTTTATTCCTTCTTTTAAACAAAAAGAACAGAGTAACATGTAGCATCTGGAGAAGTGCATGGTGTTGAATTGAGGAGAAGCTGATGATGTATCCATGCTGTAATATCTGTCTCTGCATTTTGAGTCTGATTCCAGTCTTTTGAGGACAGCAAATGTTTCTGTGAGGGGAGAGCTAAAGGAAGTAGGAAGAAAACTCTGAAAACAGAACTTTTTTTGGCTCTTGTCTTTAAAAACTGAATTCCTCTCTGCAACTAGGCATAAACCCATCAATTATTAATTAAATAGCACATCCTGAATGTAAAAACAAAGCTGTGTGTGTGGCAGATTGACAGTTTGGGGTTTTGTTAGAGCTTCAGGAAAAGTAAATTCTACTTTTACAGAAAGTGCACACAGAGATTGCTGAATGTATTTCCTCTCTTCCTTGTCCAGATGAGTCCAAAGCAGAGCCTAGCCTTTCCAAAGAGCCTGTTGAGCAGCTGAAGGCTGAGCTGGCTGAGCTCAGGACACTGTTTGTGGACCAGACTCAGTGGGAAGGTAAGAGGGATGCAAGTTACAACTACCCCTCATTCACTGTTCCAAAAGCTGCCTGAATAAAGTGTGGCTAATGCTGGCCAAAGCCACAGCAAGAGTTACTGCCATTGCTACCTGAAGCTGGAAATCCTTCAGAACTGATAATCGTTCCAACTATTAATACATATATTTTAATGTCAGATGTATTCCTCTTGGGAAATTTGGGACTCCATCTTTGCGAGGATCACTTGGTGCCACACCAGTCTCTGCAGCCCCACTCCTGGGCTCACCTGGTGACCTGGGCCCCCTTTCATATGTTAGAGTATACATTTCACTTGTTCTTCTTGCTGCTGTGGGGGGTTGCAAATGTTCCATGCCTGCTGTCCTGGTTCCTCTCTGCCCCTGTTGCCTCCCCGCAGATGTGCCAGCACAGATTGCCGTGATTTCTGACAGACTCCGGAGTGTCCTGAGTGACAGCAATGATGAGAATGAAGCTGCTCCTTTGAATTCTCCAATCCCAGTCTCCATTCCTGCCCCCAGGCTGGAACCCTGCCATCGGAGTGTGAGTACCATCTGGCTTGGGGAGAGAAACAATGGGGCTGGGAAAAATGCATCTGGATGGTAGCTGTGAAAGGCTGCTTTGTCTGCGGAGAGCAGGAAATGCACTTCCCCTTTTGTCTGCCTTGTCCTGCCTTGCACAGAATATTCATGTATCTTAACCTCCTGGAAGTTGTTGGATGACAAGATCTAGAGGTATGTTCTGGCAGAGCAGTCCTGGGATGAGCAAGGCTTTCCTCAGCAGCCTTGTCTAGGTGTTTGTTGTGTGCTGGGATCATTCCTGGGCTGTTAGGGGTTTAATTTTCCATCCTTAATGCCAGTGGATCTGTACAAGTTGGAGTGAATATCATTAACCAGTGTGTCTCCTTGTTTTAATATCAGGAAACATAATATACACAAAGCAGAAAACCAGGTCTAGATATCCAGCCTGACAAGCAGGAATTAGCAGTGTGGTTTTCATTCCAGGTTTATTCCTGGTTTTTATTCCTGTTTTTTTTTTTTTATTTCAGATTGTTGATCTTTTGCTGACATCATTCTGCCAAACCCTAATAGCTGCTTCCTCTTTTAACCCTCCTGACAGGTAAGATGTGAGTCAAAGAGTAGGGAAATCAGAATGGGTTGATACACCAGAATTCCAACACTTTTCCAGGGGCATAGAGGAACTTTAGCTGCTCATTCCCACTGTGCTAAGCTGGCAGCTGCAGGCTGCTTCACTCAGAGCTTCTACACTCTGAGAATTAATGTGCTTTGAAGTATTTGTGTAAATAAAACATGTTTCTCCTCTGTTGTTACTGATCCCTGCAGAAAAGTGGCCTTTGCTCTGTTTTGTGCTCTGTGACAAGGTTTAAACACTCCCCACAAACACGATGTGATCGTGCAGATGTTTGCAGCTCAGTGGTGGGGGATGGCAATGAAGCAAATCCTTTTTGTCCTGGAATTACTTCCCCTTGGCAGGGACTCGTTTGCTTCTGGCCTGGCTGAGGAGGCAGAGGCAGCACTGCTCTGCCCCTGGAAGAACTGTTGATAGCCACGTTCTTCATGATGTAGCAGAGTCTGTAAACATTATGGGCAACTTGTCAGTGGAAAATCACTTTGTTGGAAAACAGCAGCGTGCTGAGGAGCTGGCTGGGCTCCCAGCTGGGGCTGCTCTCCGGAGGGCAGCCTGCTCTGGCAACCAGAGCATCCTTCCCTCTCTTACAGTGCTTTGCCCTGGAGCAGATGAATCAGTGCTAAAAACCTGTGCTGGGAAGTCGCTGTGATAAACAAGAGTCCCAGGAAATCGTCTCTAACCCAACTCCCACCTGATCTCCTCGAGGGTGGGTTTTTCTGTGAGCTGGGTGGAAAAGTCCCTCCCTCCCTTCCTCTGCTATGTAGCAGGACCTTGTGATACCAACTTCTTTTTGCTTTGTTTTTGATCCCATTTATTGCTCTGCCTCTGTTTACCTTGTGCTGAGGCTGTGCCCCAGGCAGCTCCTCCTCCCCTTGTTGTCACCTCAGAGATGACAACAAGTATGTGGGATATCATCAAGTATGTGAGGCAGGACACTGGTGAGGGTCATGTCTGTAGGGGTTCTCTGCTTAGGTACCACAAAAGTGCCCCTTCCTTCGAGCCTGTAAAGGGAATGATAATTGTGGTGTATTTACAGACAAGGATGGCTCAGCTCCACGGTGTTTAAGCATTTTTAATCACCTCTTCCTGCGTCGGGGATAAATGAAATAAGTCTGTGGTTTCTCCTTCTGCAGGCAGGGCCCATGCCTCTCCTTGTTGGTGAAGATGATGTGTGGACACAGGAATCTCTTACCTGCACTTCTGGCCAGGCTCTGTCAGCTCATTTATCATCAGGTCAGTTTTCCAACCAGGAATCCTATGGTTATAGTGTGCTGAGGACTATCCTAATCCATTTCCTGGGCTGGGGGGCATGGACCTATCTAGGCTGCACTGTGAAGGGACTTCACTGGCCTCCAGGCTTCCCAAAATAATCCCATTTTGGTCAAATAGTATGGAGTTGCCCTCAGGAATGTGAGGTGAATTTTTTCCTACAGAAACACTGCTGCGGAAGGTAAATGCATTCTAGATACATTTTAACAGAAGCTAAAATAGGCAAGTTGAGGAAGGAGGCAAAAGAAAAATAGTGAAATGCTTCGTTCCTAAGCTTCAACATCAAATAATTCACTTGTAAAAATTTAAAAATAAAATAAACCCCCCCAAATCTGGGCCTCAGCAGTGCATGATTTCCTTATTAAAGAATTGTGTGGTTTATTTTCTCTACCCTGTGATATTGCAAGGGTGGAAGTAAAAGGCTGATAGACCAAACTAGCTGTCAGAGAAGATAAAAAGCCTTGAGGAACCCAGATTCTGAATTTACAGTGAGTTGCTTTAAGTTGCTGTGTTACAGAAACCTCCACTTCTGCTGCAGGTTGTGTCTCATCAGCTTGATTGATATTGCTCAACTAATTGGTCAGTGGGCAGAAGCAACATTCTGCTGCTTCATTAATTCAGAACTTTTTCCATGAGAAAGGTCCTTTTGTTGCAAAAGGAATGTTACAATGATATAGATGAAGTATTACAATGTTAGAAACGAAATGTTAAAGTGTTACAATGGAAATGTCACAATGAGACAAAATGCTACAATATTATAAAGGAAGTGTTACAAAGTCACAAGCAAAATTTCTTTAGTTCTTTATTTATTTTGCCTTTCAGGGTCCTTCCCTGACTGATGCTCATATTTTAGGACTAGCAGCTTTTGTGATCCACTTAAGTGAATCAAGAGCTTTAATTCCTGGAGTAGAAGCCAGTTTTGGGATCTCCCAGCCTGTTCCTGAAAAGGCCTTTTCCATCTCTGAGTACTGGACCTGCTTGCTCATGTGCAGGACAGAAGAGTCATTTGCCTTCTGCATGAGGTGAGATGGTGCATCCACCACCTCCTTGTTTCTCCAGCTGAAGGGTTTTTGGGATGCTGGGAAAGCTCCCATGGAGGATTTGCAGAGCACATGGAGGGGATTGAACTAACCAGATAATGGAATTCCTTCTTTTTCTCTCTCAGGTTTTGCACTGCAGCAGCAACTTATGTGATGTGCAAGTTCTCATCATGTTCTCATGAAGATTTTTGTGCCTTGATTCCTCCTGGCCTGATTAAAAAGGTAAAAGGGTGAAAGTTCTGCTGTTTTCTATGAGAAAGTTCGGTCTCAGCCCAATTTCCTGCTGCAGGGCCCTGTGCAAATATAACTTACACCAAGAAAACAGCATAAAAGTACATCTTTGTACCCTCCCCTCTTACCCCTTGGTGTATCAGCTGGTTTGGCAGTTCCACACAAACAGAGGTGGCTGTTTCATTGACAACCACGTGCAGGGTGTTGTGTCTTTGTTCCAGCTGCAGCACCTTGTGCCTCGGCTGAGCTTGGAGGCTCGAGGGGTCCTGTGTGAGGAGGACAAAACTGCTCTAACCTGGAGCTCCCTGTCCTGCCCCTCTCTGAACTACAGAAGAGCCAGCCTGTGTTTGTGGAAGCAAGCACTCTTCCAAGAGCTCTTAAAGGAAAAAGCATTCCAGGTACAAATCTTTTCCATGCCTTAAATTCACCCTGTAATTCTCATTTTTTAGATCTGCCCTCTGCAATTTCCTTATTGGTGATCAAAAGCTTCTTGTAAGAGCTAAATGCCTGAAAAGTTGGCCTGACAGCTGAGTCATGTGGGCTGGGATGTGTATTCAGTGTTATTTGTGGATTGTGATGGTAATGATATGGTAGAAAGAGAAAACCAGAGGTAAAACCTTGTGTCCTACTTCTTGGAAAAGCAAGAAGCTTGGCAAACTATACCATATCAGTAGGAAACTGCAGAACTGTAGAACAAAGGCTTGTCCATCACCTTGGCTCCCTGCTGTGCTCTCTGTAAAGTGATGGTGAGACAAATAACTGAAAATCTTTGCTTTTTTGGTGCTTTGCCTAAATATCAATGTTCCCATGAGCCCCCTGTACACCTTGGATTGCTTAGCTCTGCCTTGCTGGATGCAGGTCACCATCTCAGCTCTTCTCTTTGTACCACCCTTGTGGTGTGTCTGATTTGACAGACTTTCCTTTTTTAACCTACTTCCTCTAAAACCAGTTTGTCTTTGTGCAGAGAAGTTTGTGGTGTTCCTAGAATGACTCCTTGTGCTTGCTCAAAGTGCAGGGCTGAAATACCTCTGTGTTACAACCTCCCTTTGATGCTTACACCACCCTGTCTGACTGAGGTGCTTTGCTCCTTTTAGCCTTTATTTCTAATAACACACGTTTGTTCTGGTATTTGGGCTTGCAGGTGATGAGTGTGGTTGGAAATGTCAAAGGGGTGGGTATGTGTAAGACAGGCCTTACAGGTTCTCCGTGAATTTTTGAAGGCCAGTGGGGTTTTAGCTTGGATTTCCTACAAGAGAAACAGGACAAAAACTTCCTTGGGTTGTTGTCTCCTGTTTCATGTCTTTCAATCCACATGGGATTGTGTCTGGGGGTGAAGGTGCATTTTATGTTGGAAAGCAGGTGGCTGTTCTGCACAAGTGACTTGCCTTGCTGTTCTCCCCCATTAATAAATTCTTGCTTTTCCCAGCTGTCTTTCAGAGAGTGGCTGCTGATGGAGCTTGAGGTGTGCCCTGAAAAGGATATTCTCTCTGCTTCAGAAAGGTAAGTGCAGAGGGGCTCTTGGAAAGGGAGCAGTCCAAGAGTCTCCCACCCAAATTAGGGCAAAGCACTGAAAACCAGGAAGTAAATAAACAGCTACTGGAGGACACAAATGCCTGTTGCCTGCTGTGGTTTGTCCTGAGCTAAGCACTGCTGGAATGAGGGGTGTGTGTGTTAACCTACAGAAGGCCAGGTTGGACAGGGCTTGGAGCAACCTGTGGAAGGGTCCCTGCCCATGGCAGGGGCTAGAACAAGATAAACTCTAAGGTCCCTTCCCACCCAAACCATTCTGGGATTCTATGAAGCTCACCAATACAGCCTGTATGTGCAGCCCTTCCAAATAACTTGGCACAAAACCTCCCCACTTCCGAATCCAAGAGCTGACTGGCATCGGGATGGGTGGGATCTGCTGGAGGACTCTTCGTGTCTGTGCTTATGTGCTGCTGTTGTCTGATCACACATCATTCATCACACTTGATGTGTGAGCTTCCTTTTACATCAAGGAAAGGGCACCATTCAAATAGATTTCCCATCTCCTCCTTTTTTTACATTTCAGGCAGGATTTCCATTACTGGGCCATCTATCAACGGTATCTTCCTGCACCTTCCGCTGCTGGTGGCTGTGATGGAGACCTGGAGAAGGCATGTGGAGTTATTATCAATGCCCTCCTGGATTTCTCACAGAGGTATTCTGTATCGTGACTTCCATTGCTAGTAACCTTGAAGCTGTGAATGGGAGCTTGTCCCTTCCATGGGGCTATGGAAGCCGTTCCCTTCTGGTCTGGCTGGAAGTGGGAGTTGGGAGGTGACCCTGAGTGACTCAACTATCTTTGCATAAGCATCTTGCTTTAGGTGACAGAGGTCTGGGGCTGCAGCCATAGAGAAGCCCTAGTCTGGCTGTCTTTTTTTAAGTTGACTTTGTACTCAGATTTGTTCGACCAGACAAGCACAAATTCCCTGGGGGAGTGGCTGGAGCTGGAAAATGAGGAGGGAGGTTAGGGGAGAGCTGCTGTCTCAGCTACAGCTTATTTAAGGCACATTAATGTTTGAGCTCTGTGTTCATCTGAAGCATCTGACTGTATTTGAACTGTGCTGTGCCCCAGGCTAACAGGGTTGGTGACCTCATGTGTCTCTTCTTTTCAGGCTGGACCTGGGTGGCTGTGGCCAGTCAAAGATGTCACTTAGCCCTGAGATTCTCTGCAGGCTGCAGGTGATTTTTAGACTGTGATGTGTTACCTGGATGTTCAATCCTAGAACTTGACCAAAGTATTCCCTTACATCCTGGTGTTTGTGAGTCTCCATTTGGTTCTCATGTGTGAGCAGTGGGATGGGGATTGAGACAGGTTTTTCTTATTGATCTCCGTGTTTCTTCAGAGAAACAAAGAGGGTTTGAGTGCAGGCTGATGTGTAGCCCTGACTGTTTCCCCCCACACTCTGTTCAGGAGCTGGTGCTGGAGCTGAACTGTAGGCAAAAGCACCTCAGCTGCTCGGCTGCCCAGAGACACTTCCTGTTTGAGATTCTCCAGGGAAGACTGAGAGACAGAAAGCACGGATCTGCTTTGGAAGAGCAGCTGTGGAGGCAGCAGGAGCTGCTGCTGCACAGAAGGCAAGTGTAGGTCTGAGCAGCTGGGAATAACTCCACCAACACTGCTGCTCCGAGCAGGACAGTGTGTGTGATGCGTCCTCCCCTCTGATTCCACAGCAAGTGACTGACACTGTATGTCATGGTGACAATTGTGCAAGGGACACTTATTCCCTGGTACTCACCTTGTTTAACTTCATTTGCATGTGTTGTCTTTGGCTACCTGTTGCCCTATTAGTAGACTGGATTTCAAAGGCCACACATCTTCTTGACAGTAACCTCAATTTTTCATTTTTCCCTGCCTAAGGATTCTGGTCGGGCTCCCTGCATCTGCTCTGATCACCACGTGTTGGAAAGGAAGGAAAACAGTGTTAGACTGTGAAGACTTTTTTCATTTTGTGAACTCAGAGCTGGTATGTATTGTGAGCCAAACAGTAATTCTTTGTTGGTAAATGCTCTAGATAAGGGTCAGGAGGTCAAGTGCAGCTGAACTGCCCAGTGTTCCCATGAAGGCCTGGAAGGGGCTGAGCATGAGCCCCTCTGCAATCCCTCTGTCATGCCAGGGCCTTTAACTGATTTGCTGTAGAGTGGGATCCTCCTCATCCTCCTGTGAAAATACTCTAGGAAACATCCAGAAACATCCCTGCAGCTTCCTGGGGGAAGGTCACTTGACTTGCAGGTCCCTCAGGACACTGCTTTGTGCTCTGAAGAGAGCTGACTTCTATTTATTCATCCCAACTGGCCTTTCCAGGCTCTCCAGCACTGTCACATTAGGCACAGCCAGAAATGTCTGTTCATCCCAAGGCTGTTAATCCATCTGCTGCTGCCACCCCAGGCACGTGGTGATCGGGGATGCAGGGACTGTGCAGCACAAGTCGTGGGGTTGCTTTATATAGAAACCACGTTTCTGCCATCAGGATTCACAGGGTGATCTGTGCTTTCTGAGCCCTGTTCTGCCAGACACTCAAAATGCTCTAAGAAAATCATATTCCAAAGGGAAGGAATTATTTTTTTTTTTTGTTTCCCTTTCCTTGTCTTCCTGCAGAAAAATGTCTGTTCCAGAGGGTACGCGCTCTCCTACGACATCACAGCTCACTTCTTCAGGGTAACTGCTGCTTTTGTCACTGCCTCACTGTCCCTGCTCAGAGCTTCCCTTCCCAGGACACCTGATACACGAGGTGTGCCCTTTGTACCCTTGTTTTGAGAACTCCTAATGTAATTCCAAGAAGAGCAGTAATCCAGGAAAATGAGGAGAGGTGGCAGGAGGAAGTAGTGATATAGGTGAATTTTAATACAATGCAGTAAAGCTGGTGGGGGAAGGAGCTGTTGAGCACGTGTTTCTTTTGCTGAGCCATGCTGACCCCTACAGTTATCTCTGATTACTTCACATGGCTCAGTAAGGGACTTCAAGCAGCAGAGACATATGTGTGGAGTCATCCTGTCATTTATCCTCTTCCAGGGCCTGCTCAATGCCAGCTTGGACTGTGAGGAGGCAGCAGAGGGGGTCAACGATGCTCTAACAGCCTGTCAAACCAAATGTCCCCTGGTGCTCCTCTCTGCAGCGGTAACTTCTCACTTTGGCTGAAGAGTGCTGGGAGAAATTCAGCACCAGTTCAGAGCACTTGTTTTAAGTGTTATTTAAGCGTGCAACATTTAACAGAAACTCTTAATGCCTTTGGAAAATTCCAGGTTGTTTTTGAGCCCTTGGTATCGCTGAACCCAGCTCTGGGCTCCCTGTGTGTTACCACAGGGGCTGTTTCAGACTGGGCAGCTGGGAGGCTTGTCTTGGTCTCTGATGCACTGTGGGGGGCTGGTTGTTACATCCCAAGCAACCAAAATGCCCAGGTTTTTTTCCTCTGTCCTGTGTGTAACTCCTCGTGTGCTATTTCACATGGGGATACACATTTTGTTGCATGTGGTGAGTGTGGGCATCACCCCTGTGGAACTGTTCTTTCATTCTGACTGGTCCTGCTAAAGGAGTTCCAGGGCACCGTGGTATGAGCATGGTCACAAATGACCTGCTGCATTTCCAGGATGTGAAATTTCTGATGTGTTTATGCACAACTTGGACTTTTTCATTAAGGAGAGGGGAAAAACCCCCTTTCTTTGAGTACCTGGCTGTACCTGACTGCAACCAACCACTGAGCACACCACCACTAATGCTGCTGGTTTCCATCTTTGTCCCCAGCTGTGGTGGCCAAGGCTGGAGCCAGTACTTTGCTCTCAGTGGAAGAGACTCTTTGGGGCTCCACTTGCAGAAGAGCTGGACAGACTGAGGGGCTGGCAGTCCTCAGGTACCAGGTGTGTGTGAGGGATGGAGTGTGGAGCTGCTGTCCTGGAAGGACCAGCCCCTGGAGCCCTGGAATGCTCATGTGGGCTGAGCCTTGCAGGACAGCTCTACACAGACTCTTTTGTAGGGTTTAAACTCAAAATGGGTAATTATAATTATTTAGTCTGGCCCTGTGTGTAATGTGGGTCAGAGTGCTTCCCCATAAGGAAAAGGGAATCTCTGTAGAAGAGGCTGGAAGGCAGAGTCCTGGTTAGACAAAGCCTTAGCACAGTGTTGAGTTATTCCCTGGAGCTGCCACACCCTTTGCTCCCTGGATTTGGGGAATCTGGGCTCCTGAAGCTGCTGACTGGCTGTTCACTTCCCTCTTTACCTGTCCTTATGTTGTATGTCAGTGCCCTGCAGCTTTTCTCCAAAAGCTGGGAATTGATGTAAGAATCTCCTTGCAGGTTATGGCAGGTGATAATCACATGCTTCTGTAGTGTAGAGTTAACTACCTGTCCAACTGCTGATAAAAGAGATTTGGGAATTCTTCTGCCTGATACTAGACTTGTTTTTTTTTTTTTTTACACTGTCTCCATGTAACATCCAGCTGCAGGGAAAAAAATGCAAAGAATAATTTATTTTTTTGGTCTCAGTCACAAACTTGCATCTTTGCCCAAGTCCCTGATTTCCTCCTCATTCACAGCTGTATTTTTTCCCCTTTTTTCCCCTCTAAACCCATATCATGCTTGTTTTGTTTTCCAGATTCCTCTCTTCAGGAGCTGTTTTCTCTCTCTCTGACCCTCCCTGGCTCTTGGCTGCCTTCCTCCACAGTGCCATCCTACAGCAGTCACCACGTGGACGAGGGAGAGAGGCATTGGAGAGGCTGGGGACTGATGCAGAGCAGGCAAGGCTGGCTGCATTTTATGTGTCTGCTCTTCCCAACACCCAAAAACTAGAAATAGGTGGTCTTTAACTGAGAAAAGTTGTCCTGAGATAGTGCTGTATCCCTGGTAATCCCTGTTGGGAAATCTTGTGGTGGTTAATTGATGAAAGGTGACTGAAATTACCAGTTGGTAAATTCTTATCCTAAAGGCAAAGTTGTGCAAAGCTTAAACTTTTAACTCAGACTCTGGCTCCTCTGAAGTCAGGGAGGGCTATTCAACAGTGGCATTAAAAACTGAAGCTGGAGAGGGCCCTGCAGAGACTGAGAGCTTGATCCATGCTGTGCCAGGATCCCTCTCCCTCCAGCAACAGAGCAGTCCCTGTGGATTTTAGCTCAGGCAACTTGGCTGGAAGGTTAAGGAGATGCAGGAAGTTTGTGAGACAGCAGTGCAGGCATTTTAAGGGCTCTGAGAAATTGTGCTGAGAATCCCAGGGACAGATTTCTTGAGGGTCCAGGAAATGCCTCTGCCTTTCACCATGCTCAATACCCTCAGTGGAGGGGAATTCTCTGAAGGGCTCTGCTGAGAAGGAAGCCAGGCTGCTGCCAAGCAGTCCTGTCTGTTGATTTTCCAGGAAAAAGTCGGGGTTAGGGCACAGTCCCTGTGTCAAGAGGTTCACAGGTAACAGTGCTGAAGCAGAATCTGGGCCTCATGTTTACTCTGGCGGTTTATTGCTCCCGGCAGTGGTTACAACAGTAGCTCCTCTTCCTGTGGGATTGACTCCTCCACTGTTTGTACTGGTCTGGAGCCAGAAACTGTTGTCATTGAGGTGATATCAGCATTTAGTACACAGGAAGTAACAGCAGCTTTCACCCCCAAAATCCTGGAGAGTGCCAGGGCGAGCAAGAACTGTGGAATGGCTGAGGGTAATTGGGGTCCCAGCAGGTCAAACACACTGTGCTTGTAGTCCATCAAGGTCCAGCCTGGGAATGTACCTGGTGAAATGTTATTGGAAAGGCCAAGTTCCGGGTCACCACTGCAGGTACAACTAACAGGCACCTCCTTTCCTTGCAGCTCCTTGTTTCCCTGCTGTTCTTCTCACTCCTGGATCTCATCTCAGCCAAAATAGCATCAAAGGTAAGTTCAGCCCCGAGGGAATTCCCATGACATGTGTCTGATCAGTTTGGTTTGCTGCCCAAAACTGCTTTGTACCAGCACTGGGAAGGCTGGGAGCTTGTTCTGCCAGGAGAAAGGGATCAGCAACACCCCAGACAAGCCTGCTGAAAGCTCTTCTGTGCCCATCAGATTAAACCTGTGTTTTCCTCTCGCTGACACTATCTCCCCTTTCACTAATTTTATTTCTCTTCCTGAATGATTTACTATTTGCAGTTTCCTGTTCAGACCTTACACCTCCCAGGTAGCGCAGGAACCTCATATCTCTCTAAGCTTTTATGCAGCATTTCACATCTGTCAGATGATGTTTTTCCTCAGGCTGGAATGTGGTACTTCATGGGAGAAGGGGTTCCCAGGAAGGAGGAACATTTCTTTCCAAATGATTTAATGCTATTAAGTGGAGGAGCAAAGATGACAGGCTACTTCCAGCTGCTGTCTGCCCTGAGCATCCTCCTGCCTGTGAAGGCTTGTTTCTGTCCCTTTGCTGTCACCTCAGCTTTGAAGTGCAACCATTTGTGGAGTCACCTCACAGATTGGATCAGGGAGCAGATTCAAGGCAAAAATAACCATTTGGTCTCAGTCTGCCTGTGGGAGAGTCTGGAGGAAGAGCCAGGGAGGAGAGAAACATCTTGAGCAGACAGAGCTGGGAGGTTAATCCAAGTAAAATGAGTAATGAAAAAAAAACCCCACAATAATCCCAAAACATGTTGTCACTAGAAAGGTTAGAAGGGACAAAACCTGCTCCGGGGAGTGTGGTGGGGTGGGAGCAGGATGTGAAGTGAATTGTTGATTGATCCAGGTTGGATGGACTTGGAGCAACCTGGTCTAGTGGAAGGTGTCCCTGCCCATAGCAGGGGCCTGGAACTGGATGATATTTAAGGTCCTTTCCAACCTAAACCATTCCATGATGCTGCTTCCCCCTCTCTCACAAATGCTTCTTAGCTGAGCCCTGTGGTAGCCTGATTTAGTGATAGAGGCACTGCCTTGCTCCACTGCCCAATTCCCTGGGGGAATCCAGGCTACCAAGTAAGGAGAATGACTTGGGCTAAATATTTAATGTCCTTTAAGAGAGCACTTCATGTACAGTCTTGTGAAGGTTCCTCTGCTTTGATGCAACTAAAGCCCAAGACAAATGACTTCTCCTTTCTGACACCCAGGAAGGAGTGGATTTTCAGACATCTCTGGAATGGTCCCTGGAGATCTTGCAGTGCCTAGAAGAGAGAGGCACATCCTGGCCACTTCTCTTCCATTCAGCAGAGCAAGGTGAGTCCTGTCCCCCAGGGGGTGGAAGGGTGAGGTTTGGTGCTGGCCAGGTGAGCCCATTGCTTGGGTTAGAGTGTAGCTGTGAGAGGAAGCAGCACAAAAAATACTTGAGTAAAAGCTAAAAAAAGAATCCTCTTTCTACTGCAGCATATGGAAACGCAGCTGATGATCAGGAATGACTGAACTTGGTTTTGTTCCTCCTGGTAGAGAAAACCTGAGGGGACAACTTGCTTCTCTTGCTGGTCACCACTCCCAAGCACCAGTATTTATTGTGGGCTGAAAGGAAATGGTGCAGCCCCTGTGCTGCTCTAGAAGTATGGAAGGTGAGGCCACAGAAGGTGCTCAGTGCCTCTCTCTGTCCTTCCAGGCTCTGGGAAATACTGTGTCCTGCGCAACGCGGCCTCAGACCGTCACATCCGCCTCCTGCCTGTGGCATTCTACAGGTAAAGTCCTGCTGGGCTGGGCAGGAGGTCTGAGGGGGGATGTAGGGGATGGTTTGCACCTACAGTAGCTGGTGTGCAGGTGATAGCACTACTGGCCTGGCTGTGAGCACATATTTACCTCTTACCTGAGCTGTGCAGGAGAGAACACCCGATCAGGGCAGGATTGGTGTTTAATGAGCCCCATATCTTTTGCTAAAGAACTTTTCCAGAAGTTTCCCTTCAGCCTTGTGCTCCAAACAGGGGTTTGCCTTCTCTTCCTGGGGTAGCCCTACACACAATGGGACTTGTAAACCAGACACAGGCAGGGCAGCAGCTGTGTTTGCCTTGTGCCTGTGTGTGTCTCCTATGGAAGCAGAGCTAACAGAGCCTGTGTGTGACTCCTCCAGCCTCACCCCTCGCTTCCCCCGGGAGCTCCTCCGGCGAGAGCCGACCTTCCTCCTCGTGGCACTCGACTTGTACATCCAGCTGCTACGGCTCTTTGTGGAAGGAGAGGTCCTGCCACAGTCTGAGCATGTGAGTGAAGCTTGGACTCTCTTTTTTTTCTTTTAATACAGAATCCTGGAATGGTTTGGGTGGGAAGGGACCTCAAAGCCCATCTTGTTGCACCCCCTTCCAGGGGCAGAGACACCTACCACTGTCCCAGGTTGCTCCAAGCCCTGTCCAACCTGGCCTTGAACACTTCCAGGGATGGGGCAGCCACAGCTTCTCTGGGCAACCTGTGCCAGGGCCTCACCATCCTCACAGGGAAGACTTTCTTCTTAATACCCAATCTAAATCTACCCTTTTTCAGCTTAAAACCTCCTGTAACTGATTCTATTCTTTAGTCCTCTTGTGTTGTGCAGGATCCCTTGGAGGTGATCTTCGTGGCCCGGCAGTTCCTGATGGGAGCCATCCCACAGTGCCTCACCCAGAGCTTTGGGAACATCCAGCCGGTACATTCAGATGTTTTCCCTTTTCTCCCAGTGTGTGGGAGCTGGGAGTGCTGCTGCTGCTGCCTGTGCAGCCTTCCTAGGGCACTGATCCTGCACTGGTGCTGCGGATTTGACTGTGCCAAGCTCCATGCTTCCCTAACATGCCCCTAAGTACTCTGTGCTTCCCTAACGTGCCTGGGAGTGTTTTCTGCTTTCCTAACATGCCTGGGAGTGCTCTGTGCTTCCCTAACTTGCTTGGGTGCAGGAGGACACCTGCTGCTCAGCCAGTGCCATGGCCATGTCCTCCACCATTCCCACAAATCCTGCCCTCACGTGGCCATTCCCATTAGGTCTCTGAGGGAAACATCAAATACAGCCAAGGGCAGGTGCTGAAGTTTCCCCCTCCTCTGCTTGTGCTTGGCCAAGAGGCAGCAAAATGGTGAGGTGTTACTGGAACTGGCTGTGAGGAAGCATGACGTCTAAACTGGCTCTTTGCCCTCTCCCCAGCTCCTGGCCACCTGTGAGGAACTTGACCCAGAGCTGGGAGCCACTCTCCTGCACTTCTCCAGGCCTGCTGTGGCTATGGAGCTGGAGGAAGAGCTGGAACTGTTCTGAGCAAGGGGCAGACACTGGCACAGCATAAGACTCCAACCACACCTGCCAGGGCACACAAGGTGCCACCTTTCTCACCTGGGCCTTTTTTTTTTTCAAATTAATTTGTAAATAATTTATTACAAGCGTAACCATGAAGCTCTTGTTACAATAAAAAGTAGGTTACAAATTTCAGTTTAGACTTGCTTTGGGAATCATAATTATGGTTTGTTGTTTTTTTTTTTTTTTTCCAAAACAAAATGTCTGCTTAAAGTTGTCCCACTGTCCTCTGTCCCCCTTGAGGCCCCAAGGGCACCTCTGTGCAGGCAGGGAACAGTTGTGGCCAACTTGGTTTCTATGTGTGCGTGGGGATGGGGACACAAAGGGGGTGCTGCCAATGTCCCTTCCCCTGGGATTAGACACTCTTAGTACAACACTGCTGAATCAGACGTGAGCATGGAAATCACAGCATGAGAACAAGCCTTTTCTGAGCAAGCTGAAGCTAATTCCATGGAGTTCTCTGGGAGACTAAAACGTAGATTTAAATCTCCACTCTGCCGTACGGTTTCTACGGGGCTAGGCTGGGAATGGAGCCCTGTCCTTCTCAGGTGGGTTCCTGCTGCACAGTCACTTCTGGCTTCACCACCTGGTTCTCTGGAGTCCCTGAAGTAGTGAGGAGGAGGATGGGCTCTGGCTCCAGTGGCTTGGCTTTGTCCTGAGTCTGGGTCAGAGGGTGCACCATGGACATGTGGACGTTAAGGTTGTGGGCCTTCTCGAAGCGCTTCCCGCACTGGTCACAGGCGAACTCCAGCTCCGCCTCGGCCTTGTGTTTGGTCATGTGGTACTTGAGGGACGCGCGCTGGCGGCACTGGAACCCACAGATCTCACACCTGCAGGGCAAAAGGGGGCTCAGCATCTGACCCTGACTCACTCAGCCAGGGAGACCTCTGGAGCTGGAGCAGGTGTTGGGGATGGACATTTCGCTGAATCACAGAATCCTGGAATGGTTTGGGTGGGAAGGGACCTTAAAGCTTATCTTGTCCCACCCCCTGCCATAGCCAGGGACACTTTCCACTAGACCAGGTTGTTCCAAGCCCCGTCCAACCTGGCCTTGAACACTCCCAGGGATGGGGCAGCCACAGCTTCTCTGGGCAACCTGTGCCAGGGCCTTCCCCCTTCCCAGGGCAGAATTTTTCCTCTGGCAGTGGGAAGTCATTCCCCACTGTCCTGTTCCTCCAGGCCTTTGTCCAAAGTCCCTCTCTAGCTCTCTTGGAGCCCCTTTAGGCCCTGGAAGGGACTTTAAGTTCTCTCTGGAGCCTTCTCTTCTCCAGGCCAAATATCCCCAGCTCTCAGCCTTTCCTCATAGGAGAGGTGTTCCATCCCTCTCCTCATTTATTCCATTTAAAGCAATTTGGCCAGGATGCTGCCAGCTACAGGCAGCATTTGTACCCCAGAATTCCTGTGCCAGAGGGACAGTGACTGATCCCTCTGATCCCCTTGCTGTGAGGGGAGGGCTGGAATCACTTACTGCAGGGGCTTTGCTCCCGAGTGCCGCATCTGATGGACTGAGAGGTGTTTGCGTTGCTTGAAGGTCTGCCCACACTCATCACAGATATAGTTCCGTACCTCTGCAAGGGGAACAGGAGAGTCATGGAATCTGCCAATTCCTGGAACATGCACCACACACGCAGCTGCCCACACTCCCTGCTGGAGTCTGAATTCCTCCCCTGCCTTGCGGCCCCCACATGAGGGGTTGTTCCAGGTTTACAGGCAGTCCTGCCCCCCTCCCAGAGCCCTCCCATGGCACGTCCAATCCTTGTGCTACGAGGCGTTGGGTGTTTGTACCCTGTCCCCTGCTGGGACACACCTGTGTGGATGAGCTTGACGTGCCGCTGGAGGTACCTGTCGATCATGAACACCTTGTTGCAGCCCGGGTGAGGACAGGGCCTCTCCCGCACCTCTTCGTGGTGCTCCTTGATGTGTTTCTGCAAAGCAAGGACAGAGCTTCTGACAGGGAAAAGCTTGGATCCTCAGAAACAGAGACTGCTATGTGAAAAAACAGGATTTGCATCCCAATCTACCCCTGGCAGCAGTGGCTTTAACCAGACACAGCAGAATCTCTTCCAAGGGCTGCTGTGAACCAATGGCAGCCTACCAAGACAGGAGGAGCAGGGAGAGGCAGAGCAGACTGGAAGAGGCTGGGATTCCCAGCCGTTTGCTTTTAGTGGCTCATTGCCTCTCACAGAGCAAGGCAGGGAATTAAACCCATTGGGGATCCTCTGCTCACATGGAGGTGACTCCATATTACTGGAAGCTACTGGTTTGGGATGGGAGCAGACCCCAGCTCACCTTCATGCCATCAGCCCCTCTGTAGACAGCAGTGCAGCCCTGGTAAGGACACTTGTAGATGGTGGGCAGCTCCTCCCTGGAAGCAGAGCTGTGTGAGGCAGTGCAGGCATGGGGCTGGGGCCCAGCCTCCCAGAGCCTCCTTACCGTTCACATTTGATTTTTTTTTTCCAGCCTGGCTTAGGCCCCGGCTTCTTCCTTATTTTGGGCTCTTCCACTTTCTTTGCTTCTTTGCTGTCGCTCTTCTTGCCAGAAACCCTCCAAAAAGGAATCAGGACAGTGGTTTAAGACTTGATCTTGATTTTAGTCCTCCCACCCAAGTGTCCCCCGGGTTGATGCTTAACCTGGCAAAGCAGGAGCACACACAGCCCCAGGTACACGAACCAGGCTATGGCTGTGCTGGGCCTGGGGATCAGGGATGTGGCCCAGCTTCAGCCTGATGTGGGGCTTGGGGGCACCCCTGTGACCCCACAGGAATGTGTAGGGAACAAAGCCATAAGAAATGATGTGCTGGCCCTGCGGGGATGAGCACCAGCCCCCCCACCCTACCCCAAGAGCCCCTTACTTCTTGTCGGGATAAGGCTCAAAGGAGTCATCTGAGGATTGCACGTTTCTCTTCTCACTTTCATCATCACTCAGGAAGTCCCTGAGAGAGAGAAGAAACCCTTTACCCACACAGCACCTGGATGGCCCTTGGGCACCAGCAGTTCCCTGTTCCCAGCATATCCATCCCCACCGCGGGGCATGGCAGCCACTCTGTGTCCTCCCCGGCCTCTCCCCAAGAGAGCAAAGACCCAAATCAGGTCCTTTTAGGACTAAATCTCTGCAAGAATAATCGAACCACTGTCAGGAGAACAAAAAAATGGCTGTTACTGAAAGGATCTATTCATGGGTGAGGGATGTGGCTCCGCTTCCTCTACTGGGAGAAGGAATTTTGTGGAGCAAGAATGTCACATAATTGTCTGGCACAGGTTAATGAAGCTGCAGGTCATTCTGTGTTCCCTCAAATGTAGCAGCCACGTGGGTTTGGGTTTTTCTTTTTCCTTCTTTTACGTTTTAAGCCATGGAAGAAACAATTAATTCCCAAAGCCAGGAAAGAGGCAATAAATTGTTGTGGCACTTTTAATGTGACAGCTGATAGTTCAGCTGATAGTTCACTCTGCACTTGGCCCTTTGGAATGCCTGGATTGGTGTATTTACAGCCCCACTCCAAATACTTGTGTTGGAAGGATTGAGCCAAATCTTTGCTCACACGGACTGTGGAGCTGCCAAGCTCCCTCCCGCTCCCACTTCCCAGTTAATCACTCTCCCCGGGAGCAAACGGGGCGGTTTCTCCACGTGCCACCCCGTGCGTGCCTGCATTCCAGCTCCCACTGCTCTCCCGCAGCCCCAGTCACAATGGGAATTGCTCCGAGGCTGAGGAGCTGGAGCAGCACCACCCAGACCAAGCGAGCCCCCGGCATGGCTTCTCCTCCAGATCAGAGAGGGGATGAAACAGGGCCAGGACTGCTGGAAGCAGCCACCAAACGCGAAGCACACGTGTGTGCAAACCCCTGCCAGCAGAGGAGGGGAGCTCAAAGCCTCAGTGCCAGGAGCCCCATGGCGGCTGCGGCAGAGCCGCCACTCCGGCACCGGTTCTGAGGGGCCGCCAGGGCCGGGGCGCTGGTGGAGAAAGAGCTCTGCGAGTTGGGGCAGTTCACACTGGCAAAGAAGACATTTAGGCTATTTTAAACCCACTCTTCTCTCACCCCTCAGAAAGGTCACTGAACTCGTCTTTTACCCGCTCATCCGACGTTGCAGACAGAACCTGCTTCCCACTCAACTGTCCTAGGGAATGAAGGAGAACATGGTGCGTTACAAGGAAAAGCAGCAGAGCCACGGCTGCCGAGGAGGAACCGACTGCTCTGGGTGTGCTCGGCGTGGTCACACCATGGGAAGGAAACACATGCTCCATGACAAATCAATGATTGTTTAAACCAGACTATGTCTGCATGCTCAGAGATGGCTCTCCCTGCACTCTGGGACAGGACAGCCTTGGCCCTGCAGCTCCCAGGAGCAGCTTTCGGTTCCCCCTGTGACACCCATAATTGAAAGACTTGTCCCCAAGCAAGTCCCAGCTGCCATTCCTGTGTCCAGCAGCAGACATCTCCTGTGGATACTGGAGCTAAACACAGCCCCACTTCTGGAACTCAAAATAGGTGTTAATTCCTCATTTATGAAAGTGGTGCTTGTGGCAGTTCAGAAGCAAACCCATGTTCACTCAGTCCAAGCCCACCCAGAAGTTTTCCTTTGGGGACAGAAGGGGCTCCTGGGGTTTGGCAGAAAAAAACATCTGGCAAAGGTGGTGCTGGAGAACCAGCAACTGCTCCACGCTGTGTCCCTGGGAAGAGCATGGCAGCAGGGTCTGGCCCCCCCATCAGAGGGGGAGCAGCACATGGGGAGAGAAGTATGACCCTGTGTTACCCTGTCCCTTCTGCAACACTCAGCCTACCCATCCCTAGTTGGAGCCAATTCTCCGGGCAGTCAGCACTTCCCAGATGAATCTGTGTCCTTCCTGAGGAGCAGCAGTCTCCAAGAAGGGGGTCCACCCCCCATCGCTCTCTGGGCCACATCTCCAGCTCCCTTCCCTTCCCCAGAAGCCAGGCGGGAGATCAGGAGGCAAATCCCTTACCTGTGGCAGTGCTCAGCGGGGACACGGGCTGTGGCAGGGCCTGCTCCCGCACAGAGGCTGCGCTGTCCAGCTCTGAGCGGGATGGATCCCTGTCCTGCAGTGACTCGTCCTCCACATCCAGTGGCACCGCCGTGGTCCCTTTGTTCGCGGGCTGCTGGCAAGGAGCTGTCCTTACTGGAGCATACTGGGCTTTGGGAGCAGGAACAGCCTCGGCATTGTCTGCTCCAGCCCCGTTGTCAGTCAAGCGCTGTTGTGCCGTGCCCTTGCTCCACTCGCGTTTGACAGCCAGGGCGTTGTCCACCAGCACGGTGCTGCAGTCCGAGGCCGTGTCCATGACGTAGTCGTGGCCGTCCCCGCAGCCCCACACAGCGCGGATGATGCCGCAGTACTCGGAAGACAGGACACTCCGCAGGCCGGGCACCGAGGGGCAGCTCCCGGCGTGGGTGTGCGCCCATGTCACCAGGCTGTGCAGGCACTGCGGGCTGGACGTGATCAGGTCAACTGTGCAGGACAGAGGCAGCACAGTCAGGCCTGGGGACAGCGATTGGCAGCAGGGGACACAGAGGGGACAGGGATGTGGAACTGTTCCCCCCGGGGCTGCCCCAGAAGGCACGTGGGAGCCACTCTAAGGGGTTGCACCCAGGTGGGCTGGAGCGGGGCAGATCCAGCACCTGCCAGGATCAATGAGATTGGAAAAGACCTTTAGGATCATTGAGTCCAACCTGTGACCCATCATCACCTTGTCAACCAGACCAGAGCACTGAGTGCCACGTCCAGTCTTTACTTAAAGACCTCCAGGGACGGTGATTCCACCACCTTCCTCCATCTTTCACTTCACAGCTGAAAGAACATTTCTGATTGTCCCCGGTGTCCAACAGCGGCTGGAACAGGCCTGGCACTGCCACCCAAACCCGCTCCACCTGCTCTTTGCACACCCAGGTGAGCTTGTGCCTGTTTGGCTCAGTTTGGGAAGGTGAGGGTCCTCCCAGGAGGCCAGAGGGAGGAAGGGGAACCATAACCAGCCGTGTCAAAGGACACCAGACCTGCCCTGCACATGGTCATTCCCCATCACCCATCAACCCCAGCTGGTGGCATGGCAGAAGGAAAAAGGGAGCAGCTCCAGGAGCAGACACTCACCCAGGCAGGAGGCACCTCCTTCCATGCCCGGCTGTGCCAGGGCCGCGCCGCTCCTGCAAAAACCAGAGCAGCACAGTGGGGCTGGGGGGTCATGGAGGGACCACGTGGCACCACGCAGCACTGTGCAGCACCACACTGCTCCTGGGACGGGAGAAAGGCCACCTACTTTCCTTTGGACCTGGCATGGCCTGTGGGCGAAGCGTTCACCCTCTGGATGAAGGTGCGGAGGACACTGCGGCACTTGTAGAACTGGGCATGGCATTTCTTGCAGACGAACTGCGGCAGCGCCGGGTCCTGCCGCACCGCCACCCCCACCAGCCGCTGGAAGTCGGTGAAGAACACCTGGTCCACGCGCCGCTGCTTCTCCGAGTTCTCCCCCACCACGGGCACCTTCCCAAAGGCATTGCGCAGGCTCCTGGAGGAGAACTTCCCGTGGCACAGGCGACAGTACCCGGTGCTCAGGGCTCTGCCGATTCCTGCTGAGAGGGACCGAACTGCTGGGGAACAGCACTGACACACCCAGGATGTCCCCCTTCCCCTCATCTCTGCTGGGTGACAGAACTGACACACCTAGGATGTTCCCCTTCCCCTCATCCCTGCTGGATGACAGCACCCACACACGTGGGATGTTCCCCTTCCCCTCATCCTGCTGCTTCCAAAGCCCTGCCTCCAGCAAAGCACAGAAAATCCAAGTAGGAAGAGACCTCCCTTCCCCCTGACCCTTCCCACACCAGCTGACCCAAAATCAGCTGGTCCCAGTGTCCTAGTAGAGGAGCCTCCTCCTCACTGTGGTGTTCCTGAGGCTCTGCCAATGCCATTCCTCGGTTTCAGCAGTTCTTCCCCTTTCCTGGTGTTATCTCCCAAATATTTACAGCCGGTGTCCCGTCCCTCGGCCATCCCAGCACTGGCTGTCCCGTTCCTCAACCCCTGGATAGTGCCCTGGAGCCGGGGACACACAGCTCCTGACCCAGAGCAGCGGGGCAGGATGCAAAGTGTCTTCCAGTGCAGTGACCTGTGGCATTCCCATCCTGTGGAATACTCTCCATCCCTCCGCTGCACCCCGACTGTCTGCCAGCACAAGGAAAACCCCCGGCACAGCCTCCTTCCGGCCCTGATCCAACTCAGACACCCAACGGAGCCGTTTGAGATCCCAGTTATCTCCTGCCCCAGCCGCAATGTGCCCGGATATCAGCCACCCCCAAACCACGGTGGCGGGAGGGTCCCGGTCACCTCCAAACCCCAAACTGGGATGGCGGGAGGGTTCCGGTCGCCCATAAACCAGGATGGCAAGAGGGTCCCGGTCGCCCCTAAACCGGGGCAGGCAGCGGCCGAGTCCTCCGGGATGGCAGGGGGTTCCCCCGCTCATCCTCCCCGTCTGCCGAACCCCTCTCCTTACCTCGTCGTTACCGGCACCGGCACCCTCGGTGCTTCATAGAAGAAGAAATTCCGCACAAACAGGCAAATTCTGCCCCGCCGCGCGCTCGGCACCACGCCCCGGGTCCGGGGGTCTGCCCCGGCGGTGCGGGGGCAGCCCCGCCACACCGAGGGCTCGCCCATGCCCGGCCCCCGCGGACCCCACAGTCCGCCCCGGTACGCGGCTGGTCCCGACGGACGCCCCGCAGCCGCTCCGGCCCCGGGGCAGCGGCGCCGGCCGTGTCCCCGCTTCCCCCGCCCCGCTCCCCGCGCCCGGGCCTCACCTGCCTCCGGGGCGCAGGCGGCGGCCGCGGGTGGCTCGGGGGGTGCGGCGGGCTCGGCGGCGCGGGCGGCGGTGCCGGGGGCTCGGCGGGGCGCGGGGGGGGCCCGGGGGCCGCCCGGGGCCGCCAGGAACCGCCCGCGCCGATCGCGCTTCATCGTCCCCGCCGGGCCCGGGGCTCCGCCCGCCCGCAGCGCCCCCGCCGGACGGGGGGACCCGCCGCGCGGTCCGTCCCACAGCACTCCGGGCGCGCCCGCGGCCCCAGCGCGCCGTTCCGGGCGGCCCCGCGGCCATGGCCGCGCCGGGGGGCGGCGAGGGGCCCGCGCCGGGCCGGGGGGGCCGCGGGCTGCAGGGAGCCATGAGGATGGCCAGCGGAGCCCTGGGCATGGACAGCGCCGGGCGGACACGGGTGAGCGCGGGGACGGGTGGGGAGGCACCTCCGGGCTCGGCTGCACCCTCGGGGCTGCGCCCGCAGGATCCTCCCGCACCTCCGGGGGTCATCCCTGGCCTCAGCCCCCACCTCTCCGGGCTCACCCGCACCCTGCGGCTCCTCCTGCACCCCCGGGTTCCCCACGCATCCCTGGAGCTGCATCCCCGGTCTCCCCCCACATCCCCGGTCTCGCACCGCATTCCCGGGGTTCGCCCCGGTGCTCGACCCGCATGCCCGGTGTGTCCCCGCATCCGCGGGATCCTCCCGCATCCGCGGGATCCTCCCGCATCCTCGGGCTCCCCCAGCCTCCCGTTTGGCCGCCCCGGCCCTGGGGTTCCCCGGAGGCCATGGAGTGCCCCGAGCTCCCCCCACCCCCGGACAGGCTGCGGGGTCTGGAGATCCCTGGGCTGCCCCCCGCCCCTCCCGGAGCCCCGACATCCCCAGGGAGGGCCCGATCCGGGTGGTGAGAGTCTCACGGGTGCCCCCCCGGACACCTCCCTGCTGCCAGCAGGGCCGGGGGTCCCAGGGGAGTCCCAGGGTGGTCCCGGGGGTTCCAGCTGAGCCCTCACTTTGTAGGAGGCCTACATGGAGTACCTGAAGAGCATCACCCTCATCATGCAGGCCCTGCAGGAAGAGGCGGTGGGGACAGGTAGGGCAGGACCCCCAACCCCCCAACCCTCTCCCAAACCAAGGGGGGTCAGTGGGTGGGACCCTGACACTCCCCTCCCCACAGAGAGCAGTGAGGGTGTCACACCCGACACCCCGAAGTTGCTGAAGCTGGCAGAGCAGTGCCTGGAGAGGGTCAAATCCATTGCAGCAGTGCTGGGTGAGTGATGTGATGGGGGGTCCCATTCTGGGGAGCTGGGTCTCCCTCAGGACAGGGGCACAGCTGACCTGTCCTGTCCCCCTCCCCAGGGAAAGCCCAGGTGAAACCGGCTGTGCAGGAGAGGGGAGGGGGCCCTGCCCCCCTGCCCAGGCACCGCCGGGTCTGCTCAGACGAGGGGGGGAAGCTCTCGCCCTTCCTGCCCCCAGAGATCTTCCAGAAGCTGCAGATTGCGGAGGCACAGAGTGCTCGGAAGTACGGGGGATGGAACAGGGGATGGGACAGGGAGGGCGGTTTGGCCTGAGACATGGGGTGGGACATGAGGGGCTCAGACACGGGGGAGTGGGACAGGGAGTGTTGGGACACAGGGTGGGACCTGGGGGCTTGGACACAGAGGGATGGGACACAGGCAGTTGGCGTGGGCTGGGACACAAGGACTGGTGACTGCCCTACACATGCCTAGGGGGTCGTGGGGTGGGCTGGGACCCTGATGTGTCCCATGCCCTGTGGTGGGTGCTGAGGCCATTCCCACAGGGAGCTGACCCCGCTGGAAGAGGCGTCTCTGCAGAACCAGAAGCTGAAGGCGGCCTATGAGGCACGGGTGGCACGGCTGAACCCCAGCCAGGCCCTGCAGAAAACATCCCTGGCAAGTAGGGGGCTGAGGAGGGGCTGGGAGAAGATAGAGCTGGACAGAGCTGGCAGGGAGAGTGTCCCTGCAGTGCGCCTGGTGGACCCCCTGCTCCCCACTGTGGGATGTGGGGGGGTGTGTGTTCCCAACACTCCCCTGCTCCACAGACACTGTCCCTGCAGCGGCAGATGATGGAGAACCTGGTGATTGCCAAGGCCCGGGAGGAGACTGTATCCTTCCCATGGGGATTGCTCTGAGGGCCGGCTCTGGCAGAGCCTCTGCCCTGTCCTTGGTGTCACCAATCCCTCACAGGCCTTTGGGGTCCTGGCTTGGGGGATGGAGGGGGATGGAGGAGGGTGAAGGGCTGATCCAGCCCCAGGTTGTCGGTGTGGGGGCTCCAGACCCTTAACTGAGCTGTGGCCCAGCTGCAGCGCAAGATGGAGGAGCGGCGGCTGCGGCTGCAGGAGGCAGCAAACCGGTGAGTGGGGATGTCACCGCGGGGACCCCAGGGCCAGGGACATCCTGGCAGTGCCCTCACCAGCCCGGGGTGTCCCAGGAGGTTCTCCAGCAATGTGGCCCTCACCCCTGAGGAGCAGGAGCAGCGAGAGCTCTACGCTGCCATCCTCGAATACGAGCAGGACCATGTGAGTGTGTGCTGGGGGCTGCTGAAAGGGAGCAGGGGCCTGTACTAGGGGGCAGGGGGCCATGCCATGGGGCAGGAGACCTTGCCATTCCCGTAACCAGCCATGGACGCTCCCCAGGACTGGCCCAGGCAGTGGAAGGCCCAGCTGAAGCGGAGCCCGGCAGATCTCTCCGTGGTGTCAGGGCTCTTCTCCTGCCTCCTCAGGTATTGCTGGGGTGGGTAGGGCCCTGCCCAGAGTGGGGGGGCCATGGCCATGTGCCAGTGCCCCCCACCCACTGTGCCCCTCTGCCTGCAGCTCCCCCGAGCACCCGATCTCGCAGCTCCTGCGGCGGCTGCAGTGCACGGTGTACGCCCGCCTGTACCCTGCTGTCAGCCAGGGCCCCACTGACGCCTCCCCCGCCTCCCCCTCGGGCCTCTCCTTCCTGTCACTGGATGTGGGGGGCGCGGGGGGCTCCTCCCTGCCTGCTGAGCCGGGGGGTCGCCGGCTCCGCGCCTCTCGCAGCCTGCACTGCATGTTCTCAGTGCCTGAGCACGGCCCGGCTGCGCTGCGGCACAGCCAGTCCAGCACCCCCCTCGCTGACGCTGGCACCCTGGGGCCCGCAGGGGCCCCCCAGGCCCCCCGGGAGAGCTCCTTTGAGGACCTGGAGCGGTTCCTGGCATCCCCCGAGGGCTGGGCCCCCACGGAGCCCCCGGCTGGCCCTGGGCAGGACACGGCGCTGCCAGAGCTGCTGAAGGGCATTGTGAGAGACATCCACAACGCCATTGGTGAGGGGCAGCCAAAGGAGTGGGGGCAGGATGGGGGCTGTCTGTGGGCTCTCCTGCAACTCGTTTTGACTCGAGGTGCAGGGTGGGCAGGATGGGGGGTACAAGTGTGCTGCGTGACTTGCCCTCCCCAGACAGGCTGCTGGCCCTGACCCTGCTGGCCTTCGAGGGGCTCGGTACCACCGCCAGCAAGGACCAGTGCCTGGCCTGCCTGGAGGAGGCCTTCTTTCCCCCGCTCTGGGCCCCGCTCCTGGCCCTCTACAGGTACCATGACCCACCCTGGGGATGCCAGGCCCGGTCACCCCCTCCTGGCAGCCCCTCCCTTACTGTGTGCCCCCAGGGCCGTGCACCGGCCCCGTGAGGCAGCCCTGGCACTCAGCATGGAGCGGCACCGGCATGCCAGCCCCGCCGACATGGGGCTGGCCTCCCGCCTCTTCCCCACGGCCCCCGGCCGCCCCCCCTACGCCTCCGCAGTGCAGGACCTGCGGCTCATCCCGCTGGAGACCTGTCCCCGCAGGAAGCTGGAGTGCATCGGTGAGTGGGAGGGGAAAAGGGGCGGGGGGAACAGGGGTTGGCAGGTGACCCTGAGCACCCACCCTGTGCCACAGTGCGAGCCCTGCGTGGCATCTGCGAGTGTGCTGAGGAGTACTGCGGTGCCCGGGACACCCGGACCCCTGCCTCGGCCGCCATGTGAGTGCAAGGGGCACAGGGGGCAGGGCAGGCTCATGGCCAGGCAGAGCTGGGGGAGGGAGAGGGGCAGGTGTGGGGCTGGGAGTTTCTGTGGCTGGTGTTGGGGCCCCAGTCCCCATTGCCACCATGGCTGATGATCCCTGTTGTCCCAGTGGGGCAGACGACCTGCTGCCCATCCTGTCCTACGTGGTGCTGCAGACAGGGCTGCCCCAGTTGCTCTCCGAGTGTGCTGCCCTGGAGGAATTCATCCACGAGGGGTACGTGCTGGGGATGCTGGGCCATGCAAGCACCCCTGGGCTGGGGACACTGTCACTCCTCCCAGGACAGGGCTGCCAGGGTGGGAGGTGTGGGGAGGGAACATTGGTGGGAGCAGCAGCTCTTGTGAGCACAGGGCTGCGGGGTGGTGGCCATGGTAGTGTGGTGGCTGTGATGATGTCCTGGCCACAGCAGTGCCCCAGCCATGATGGCACAGTGGCTGTGATGGTATCCCAGCCATAATGATGTCCCAGCTGTGGTGGTGTCCTGGCTGTGATGGCATGGTGGCTCTAGCAGTGTGCTGACCACAGCAGAGTCCTGGCCACAACATTGTGATAGCAGTGTCAGTGTCCTGGCCATGGCTGTGTCCCAGCCATGAAGGCATGGTGGTGCTGACATTGCAATGGCCATGATGGTGGTGTGGTGGCTGTGATGGTGTCTCAGCCATGGCAGTGTCCCAGCTATGATGGCACGGTGTTGGGTGCAGCGGCCATGGCAGTGTCCGGGTGGTGCCAGTGTCCTGGTGGTGTCAGGTACCTGGTGTCCCCTTGGTGACAGTGTGGCGGGTGTGGTTGCAGGTACCTGATCGGGGAGGAGGGGTACTGCCTGACGTCCCTGCAGAGCGCTTTGTCCTACGTGGAGTCCCTGCAGTGAGGAGGGGGCAGCGGGGGACCCCCGACACCGCCGGGCAGGTGCTGACCGCCCCCGGGTCCTCCCGGCCGCGGGGGGGCGCTGTCGCGCTGGTCAGCCCCGCCCCGGGGGCGGAGCCACGGGCGACTCGCGCGTTCCGGGCCGGGGAGCGCGGAAGGGGAACGGGAGCGGCCGGGACCGGCAGGTGGGGGGGACCGCGGCCGGGGAAGGACACCGGAGGTGGCTGTGAACTGGGACCTTGGGCTGGCGGGGGGAAACAGGGCCGGGGGGCCCTCTGCGGCCGGAGCTCCGGTGCTGAGGCTTTGGTTGGGGGTCCTCACAGGTTTGGGGGGATGCCAAGCTGGGAGAGTCTCACGGGTCTGAGTGCCGGGGCTTCAGGGTCTGGGGTCACAGAGGTTCTGAGTCTCACAGGCGTGGGGGGCCAGGGTCTGGGGTCTCAGGGGCCCTGGGGTACCAGAGCACGGGGTTTGGGTGCGGGGTGGGGTCTCACGCTGCGGTACCCCCAGGATGTGTGCGGGCTCGGCGATGCGGCAGGAGCACAGGCAGGAGTACGGGCAGGAGTTCCGGCAGGAGTTCCACCAGGAGTACCGGCGGTGCCTGGAACAGGAATTCGGCCCCGCCGGGCCCTGCCCGGACCCCGCGGTGGCGGAGCGGCTGCGGCAGCGGCTGCGGCGGGAGCCGGCGCTGCTCGGGGCCCTGCAAGAGGACGGCCCGGCTCTGCTGGCCCGGGGGCTGCGGGGCCAGCCCGACCCTGAGCTGGCGCTGCGGGGCCTGGCTGGCGCCTTCCGGCTGCTGGAGCTGGCAGCCCTCAACCTCTACCTCTTCCCGTGGCGCCGGGAGTTTGGCACCATCCAGGTGAGCCCCGCGGTGCTGGGGGGATGCTCTGGGGGGATGCTCTCGGGGTCTCCTGACACCTCCAGCCATGCCCCTGCTTTCCCTGCAGACCTTCTCCGGCGCCTTCGTGCACCTGCTGCGCCCGGCGCTTCCCGAGGCCGACCTGCTGCGGAGTCTGGGCCGCCTGGGCTACGAGCAGCAGGACCAGCACCGCTTGGCCGTGGTCCGGCTGCCCCCGGGGCCGGTGTTGATCGCAGCCGCTGCCGGATTCCTGTGCTGCCGGCTGGAGTGCGAGATCCTGGGGGAGCTGGCGCTGCAGCTGCAGCCACGCCAGCCCTGTGCCGAGGAGCTGCTGGAGGCACGGCACCGGGCCAGGGATGGGCAGAGCTGCCTGGAGCTGCTGCGGGACCCGGGGATGCAGTGTGGGGCAGCTGCTGACTGCATAGATCTGTACCGGGACACACTGGACATCCCCGAGGACATGGGGGGCAAGGACACAGCCCCCCCAGGACTGTGGAGGGACCCTCAGGACGTGCCCATGAGGGGCTGGGGACACTGCAATGAGCCGGAGCCTTTGGGCAGTGCTGAGCCAGACACCTCTCACCTCTTCCTGGAGCAGGAGTTTGCAGGGGGCAGCAGAAGCCCCCAAGTGCTGGGGGAACCCCAGGATTGCCCCCAGGATGCCCCGGAGCTGCCTTGCTACCAGCTGCACTCGTGCCTGCGCCGGGGCACGCTGCCCTCGTACTGCTGCAGCACCTGCCGGCAGCTGCACACAGGGGGCTGTGCCACAGGCCGTGCCTGCCGCAGCCGGCACCACGGGCAGGAGCTGCGCGGGGAGCGCCAGCAGCGGCTCTGGCTGCAGCGCACGGAGCTGGACATGCTGCTGGCCGACGGCTCTGGACCCCACTCCTAATACTGCTGGTGGAAGGGCACAGGAGGGGCATGGCCACTGCCTGGCCCCTGCAGCAGGAAGGGAACAGGAACAGCCACGGCTTGGCACAAGGATGCTGGACTCATCAACCCCCCTGAGATGGCAGTGCCTGTACTGGGCTCTAGGAGGAGAGGCCCTGCTCCAGCCCCAGTGCTCCCACTGTAAATGACTCCATGCATCAGTAAAGCAGCTGCCTCAGTGTGGGGGTCTCCTGTCCTGGGGAGGGGTGACCTGGATGCCTGGTCCTAGGGTAGGGACAGGGCCTGTAGTGACAGCCAACAGCAGGGCCCCCTGGGAGCAGCTCCTGCCTCCCCCAGGGGAGCAGGGCCAGGATCCCCTTAAAGAGGGGCACAGCCTAGGGCGTCACAGAGGTGTCCTCATGCCAAGGGTCTCCTTGTCCCCAGAGAGGGATGCGGGGCACACAGGAAGCATAGCAAGGCCGTGGTTTCTCCCAGTGCCTCTGGCACCAAGGCACGAGGCCATTCACTCCTCCTGTTACCGCTGACATGTTTTTATTGACAGCAAAGTCAGGGTTCCCCCCACAGGCAGCACTGGCTGAGCCCCCCATGGGACAGGACTGACCCTGCTAATCACAGAGGGCTCTGGGCCCTGTCTCTCCACTCTCCTTTCTCCGGTGCTGCGCTGCCCCAGCCCCAGACTGGAACCTGCTAGTCCCGTGCAGGGAAATGGATTTGGGAGGTGTGCTGGGAACAGACAGAGCCCACAGTGCCAGGGCTGTTGGGCCAAGGGAGGATGTCCCAGCTGGGACACACTGTGCGTGTCCCCATGGATCAGCTCAGGGCTTGCTCCGCTTGGCCTGGCTCTCTGGCCCCGTGCCCGCTGCCCGCTTGTTGCGGTGATGTGGGAAGGTGGGCATCAGCTCCGGCTCACAGGCTGCAGGGCACAGAGGGGGTCAGCAGGGCCCAGAGCCCCCCAGCCCTGCCCCAGGAGGGGGGTACTTACGCAGGGGCTTCTCCTTGAAGTAGGAGCTCTCCAGGCAGTCCTTGGCCGTGGCCCTGTGGGGACAAGGGGATGTGACAGATACCCCCACCCTAGCCCAGGGGACAGTGTGAGGCAGGTTCCCTGCCCTGCCTGGCTCATACCTCTTCTTGGGATCATACATGAAGAGAAAGTTGAGCAGACGCAGCCCAGCCTCTGACAGCCAGGGGAATCTGTGCTTCAGGTTGTTGTAGGGCTGTTTCCGGAGGGTGTACTGGCTGGCCAAGGGCAGCTTGGAGAAACCCTGGGGGAGTCAAGAGTGTGAGGAGGGGGCAGGGAGCAGGCAGGGATTGGCAGGGAGAGCAGGCAGGACTGGCAGGGAGCTCTCACTGGCCAGATGTTCTCGTTGGGCGTCCCCAGCAGCTGCACGATGAGGTCGATCTGGTGGATCTCGGAGGTGCCTGGCAGCAGTGGTTTGTGTGCCAGCAGCTCGGCCAGGATGCAGCCTACGGCCCTGAGGAGCACAGGAGGAGCTCCCCATTAACCGCCCCCTAGTTTGCAACCCCTCCCCAGCCCCCGCCTGGGCAGCCCCCCTTACCACATGTCGATGCTGGTGGTCTGGGTGGTCATGCCCAGCAGCAGCTCCGGCGCACGGTACCTGCACAGGTGAGGCTCCGTGGCAGAGCCGGCCCCGCTGTGAGCCACCCCTGCCCCGCTGTGGGGACTCACCCCCGGCATGGCCACTCACCACAGTGTCACCACTTTGGGGGTCATGGGCTTGGGGGGCATCCCGTAGGTGCGAGCCAGGCCGAAATCAGCTGCAACAGAGACTCTGGGTCAGGAGGGAGCTGAACTCTGAGCTCCGGCCATGGCATGGAGCAGATGGAGCTGCCAGGACTCACCTATCTTCACACAGCCCTTGTCAGTCATCAGCAGGTTGGAGACCTTCAGGTCCCTGTGAGGCACAGAGTGGCTGCTCAGCACCATCCTCAGCATGGCTCCTCCGCACCCTGGAGCTGAGCCATGATGAGGAGAAGCCAATCCCATCATTCCAGGGCCTCCCTGCCCTGCTGGTGCTCCCACATGGAGCCACTGATGGGCACCAAACCCTCAACCGGAGCTGTTCAGTCCCGGGCTGTGGGAGGTGTCCCCTGACACCCCCTTCCCCCACCAGCTCCATCCTGCTGCTCCCACCTGTGGATGATGTAGTTCTCGTGGAGGTACTGCAGGCCCTTGAGCACCTGCAGGATGATACACTTCACCTACAGACAGAGACAGGAGCTCCAATCTCTGCGGGAGCAGCCCCCTCTGAGAAAACCCCTGGAGGTCAAACCCACTGGGGTGTCCTGCAGTCCCCCCATCCCCATGTCCTCCCAAGGGTTCTGGGGGGGGGGCATTTTCTCCCACCTCCATTTCCCTGCCAGTCTTCTCCACCCCAAAATCCAGGCTGGAAAGTTCTTGGAGGCTTCTGTGAGAGCCCACACTCCCTCAGAATCCCTGGAGTCCCCCAGTACAAGGTCCAGGGAGCCCCCTGTGGTGCTGGGGTGTTTTGGTGGGAGCGACAGCATTCTTTCAGGGATGCTGGACCCAAATCCTGACCCACCTCATACCTGAGCCTCCGAGAAAGGCGTCTGCATGTTCTCCAGGAGGCTAGCCAGGTCCTGCTCACAGTAACCCATCACCAGGAAAATACTGTCAGGGACAAAACATGGTCGGAGCTCTCCCAGAACAGGTCTGTGTGCTGAGGGGGCTCAAGGGCCTGAGAGGGGCTGGAGGGCAGACGGAGGACAAGAGAGGGGACTCTTTCCTCTCACCTCTCCAGGTGGTTCCCCACAACCACCTCCTTCAGCTCCACGATGTTGGGGTGCCGGAGCTGCAGGAGCAGGGTGATCTCCCGCAGGCTGCTGATGGGCATTCCTGCAGGGAGGGACGAACAACTGCTTCAGGACGGCTCGGAGCCAGAGCTGGAGCTGCGGCAGCCCCCGTTCCCTTCCTTCGTTCTGTACCATCTTTCTCGTTGTCCATCCGCACCTTCTTCAGCGCAACCGTCTCGTCCGTCAGTGTGTCCCGGGCGCGGTCTGGGGGCAGCACAGACCACGCACACGTGGTTTGTCCCGACCGCCGCTGAGGAGCAGCCGCAGCCTCGGCCCCCCCAGCCCAACGCGCCCCCGCGGGGGTGGAACTGGGTGGGCTCAAGGACCCTCCCCACCCCAACCGCGCCGCGATTCTGTGAGGGGCAAGGGCTTCTCACTCACACACGATGCCGTACGTGCCCTCTCCGATCCGGTTCAGCTTCTCGAACTCCTTCACGCTGCGGCACCGGCCCAGCTGGAACCAAAGAGCCGCGTCCAGGCGGTGCCGCCCCGGAGGCTCGTCACCGGGACCCCCCACGCGCTCTCTCACACCCCGGGGGACCCGCTGCGCTCACCCGGTCGGCGGCCGGCACCTCGAAGAAGCCATCGCCGCGCAGGCGGCGCAGCCGGAGCGGCTCCAGCTCGGGCTCGGCCGGTGCCGGTCCCGGCTCGGGCGGTCCCGGGTCAGGCGCCACCGCCGTGTCCGCCATGGCGGAGCCCACCCTGCCGCATGCGCCGTGACTCCTGTACGCAGGCCCCCACCTACCCTCGTTGCCCCTGGCAACGGTTGCTCGTGAGGGACCAATAGCGGCCTTGTCCTTACATGGCCCCGCCCCTCTGTAGTCCCGGCAGTGCCGGCCCGTCCCAGCCGGACCCCGCCCCCGATGTGTGATCACGCCCCGAGATATGGTCCCGCCCATGTTTAACCACGCCTATCTGTGCATTGGCCACGCCTCCATACAAGTGGCCCCGCCCCCTCCCGTCTAACCCCCCACGCCCCTGCGGCTTTGTCTCTCTCGCGAGACTCTGCTCGCGCCCCCCGGAAGCGGTGGATGCGGATCCCGGAAGCGGCGGCGGAACCCGGAAGCGGCGGCGGGACAGGATGGACGGTACTGGGGGGCTGGGCCGTACTGGAGGCTCCCGGGGGCGCTGCGACTGGGCCTGAGGGCGGAGCTGAGGGCGGGAGGCAGGAGCTGAGACCGAGGGCCAGGACGCGGTGGTGGGGCTCCCGGTTCCCCGGTACCCCGATCCCCCGATCCCGGCCGTGTCGCTGACGCTGTGCTCTCCTTCCCCTCCAGACACGCTCTTCCAGCTGAAGGTGAGGGCACAGCGGCGGCCCCTCCGCCGCCTCTCCGTCCCGTCTCGCCGGTCCCGAGACGGTCCCGGGACCGGTTCCACCGCTGGTTCGGCCTCGTCGGGGCTCCTCCTGCGGCAGGACCGTCACGGGAGGAGCCTCGACTCGCGGGAGTGTCCGGGGGTGCCACGGGCAGTGGGTCGGGCAGCAGAGGCCGGTGGGAAGTAGCTGGGCTGGGCCGGGTGGGCACTGGGACTGGGACACGGGAGGATGGTTCCTACTCCAGAGGGTGGGTAGGGTGGGATACGGGGATAAATCCTGCCCTAGGAACGGGGTGAGGCCCTGGCTCAGGTTGTCCAGAGAAGCTGTGGCTGCCCCATCCCTGGAAGTGTCCAAGACCAGGTTGGACAGGGCTTGGAGCAACCTGGGCTAGTGGATGATGTCCCCGCCCATGGCAGGGATGGGACTGGATAGTGTTTGAAGTCCCTTCCCACTCGATCCATCCCATGACTCTGCCCCTGCTTTCCCCAGTTCACAGCAAAGCAGCTGGAGAAACTCTCCAAGAAAGCTGAAAAGGACTCCAAGGCTGAGCAAGCCAAGGTCAAAAAGGTGGGTAGGGGTCCATCCTGGTGGAGCTCAGCTCCATGGGGGCAGCTGGAGATCCCCACTCCTGCTCTGGGGGGGGCAGGGAAGGGGCAAGTCCCCTCCCCACCCTCCATTCGTGAATCTGCCAGGGGGACGTGGCACATCCAGCAACACCAGGAGGGGTTTAATTCCTGACCCAGGGCATTCCCAGCTCCTGGGGGAGCTGTTCCCTGCTGGGAACCCCCCACTGTGGTGGTTCGAGGCCATGGGGGGGGGCTCTGAGCAGGGATTCCCTGTGTCCCAGGCCCTGCAGCAGAAGAACGTGGAATGTGCCCGGGTCTATGCCGAGAACGCCATCCGGAAGAAGAATGAGGGGCTCAATTGGCTCCGGATGGCATCCAGGGTGGATGCCGTGGCCTCCAAGGTGCAGACAGCCGTCACCATGAAGGGGGTAAGAGCCTCGGGGGGACCTGTGGATTCAGGATAGAGCTTCCCCTCCCTGGAGTTGCATCCAAACACCTTGGGCTCCCCCGTCCCCCAGAGTGACCCCACCAAGCCCGGTGGGGTCAGTTCATCCTATCTTGGAGGGCCTCACAGCAGGGCTCGGATTTATCCATTGCCCTCAGGGCAGCCCTGAAGAAATCTTCTCTTGCAGGTGACAAAGAACATGGCTCAGGTGACCAAGGCCTTGGACAAAGCCCTGAGCTCCATGGACCTGCAGAAGGTGTCGGCAGTGATGGACAAATTCGAGCAGCAGGTGCAGAACTTGGATGTTCACACGTCGGTGAGTGACGGGGGCCCGAGGGGACAGGGAAGGTGGGATCCTGGTGGGATACCCGCCGGGTCTCAGGGTGGAGGAGCCGTGCAAGATGACAGGGCTGTGTGTGTTCCAGGTCATGGAGGACTCCATGAGCTCTGCCACCACACTGAGCACGCCACAGGAGCAGGTGGACAGTCTGATTGTGCAGATCGCCGAGGAGAATGGGCTGGAGATCATGGACCAGCTGAGCCAGCTGCCAGAGGGGGCCTCGGCCGTGGGGGAGAGCTCTGTGCGCTCCCAGGAGGACCAGCTGTCTCGGAGGTTGGTGCTTTCCTGGCTCCTGGGCACTTCTAGTCCTTCCAGGGAGCCCTCACCAGCATGAAGGGAAAGAGTTGGCCCATCCCAGGGGGCTGAGCCCCCTCCCTCATGCTCGAGAAAGTCCTCAAGGCTGTGGGGCCACTGTGGCCTGGGGAGGGGGTGGGTTTGGGACTGGACAGTGGATAAGAGAGGGCCAAGACTGGTGGGAGAGGGGTAGGATGGGTGGGAGAGGGGTAGGACAGACCTCCCCCCTGCTCCACACTCGCTCTCAGGCAGATGCTCTGCTCAGGGAGCACTTGGCACTGCCCTGCAGACGGCTCTGGAACAGCTGCTCTGCCTGGAGCTGCCCTAGGAGGAGCTGCTGCGCTTCCTTCCCTGCCCCCACACAGCACCACGGGCCCATCTGGGCACAGCCCCGGGGCTGCAGTGTGGGAACAGCGCAGGGAGAGGGACCAGGAGTGGGGACAACCTGGGGACGGGGACCGGGAGAGTCTGGAGGAGGGACCAGGAGGAGAAGAGGAGTAAGGAATCTGCTCTCCACGCTGCCTCTGCTGTGTCCATGATGGACACCCTGAGTTTACCCTCAGCCGCCATAGCTGTGGCTCCAGAGCAGAATTTCTGGGAGGTTCCCAGGCAGATCTGTTCCCTGGACACACTGGTGCTCCCGAGCTGTGGCTCTTCCTGCTGCTCTGACTCCCTTCCCTCTCCTGCTCTCCCTTCCAGGTTGGCTGCCCTGCGGAACTGAGGCTCCGGCAGCCCCTGCCGACGGCGTCGCTGGAACGGCCGGGACCCCCTCCCGCCACCGTCCCCAGCCCCCCCTGCCTCGAGACTGTTCCTCTGGGGGTGACGGCCCTTCCCCGGGCAGGCGCCGATCCCGGCGGGGCTGAGGAACGCTTTGCTGGGGCTGATTTTAGGGGGGTTTAAGTTGGGGGGTGCTGCTGGTGCTTGGCAGTGCCCCATGTCCCGCTGCTGATGGAACACTAAGGGGACTCTCCTGGTCTCGGGGTGCTGCTCCTCAGGTCATGTGATGTTCCCTGTTCTGGGGCTGCTCTGTGGGTTCCCCGGGAGCTATTAGGGAGGAGCAGGGAGATTCCCTGTGGGAAGAGCCCTATGCCCGGCTGTGGGTCTGGGGAGGTCAGTGCCTTGCAGGAAGGGGCGGTGACACCATGGAATCCGTTCCCTCCCAGTCACTGTCCCCATATCCCACCAGGCTGACCCCCCCAGCCCCATACCACGAAGTGCCCTTTGGAGCACCCTTCCTGCCCAGCCCTGTGCGTGTCAATCCACACACTCCCCAGCCACTGCCAGCTGGAAATGATTATCCTGGCCCTGACCTCCAGTTTGGACCAGTGAGGACACATGTCCAGCACTGGGAGCAGATTGCAGCAGCTGTGGTGGCTGCAGACACGTCCTCAAATGTCCCCCCCGCCCAATGGGTGTGACCAGGAATGCTGAACCATCCCAGAGCAGTTCTGCCTTGCTCCCTGTGCCTCATTCCTGGATATCTGCTGTCCCCTCCAGCTGCTGGCACTGGGCTGGGAGTGGGGGCTGCTCCCCGTGTGCCCTCTTGCTGCTCATCCCCCTTCACCTTCCCCTGGGGCTGGAGGTGTTTGTGCCCCTCTCATGTGACCCCTGGTCACAGAGCTGCTGGATTGCTGGAAGCTCTCCAGGAAGGAAGCGCTGTTTCCTTTGGCTCTTGCAGAAGGAACTTTGACCTCTGGGTGGGGAGGGGGCCTCAGGGGCTACAGGGTCACCTCCCCGGCACTCAAAGCACAAACACTTCCAGCTGCTCTGATTATTTTTCCTGAGTTCAATGGCCTTGGCAGCGTGTGGCTGGTGACACGGAGCCTTCCTCTGTGCCAAGGAGGAGGAGGGGGTGGCTTTGGTCTATGCCAGAGCATTTGGATCTTGTGTCACCTCTTGATGGGCTGAGCAGGAAGCAGGGGGACCCCAGAGATTTGTGCCTAGCTCTTGCCCCTCTGCACAGTGTTCCTGTGGGGCTGGGGGCCCTGGACCTGCTCCTTCCCCCTGGGCTCTGTCTCCGTGGTTTCCTTGGTGATTTTTTTTTAAGCTTGTCTCATTTGCCTTCTTTTTCCCCAAACCGTGCCCCTCCCCTCTCGTGGATTTAAATAAACAATCCCTGGACTCCTTCTGTGTGTGTTGGGATGCAGGGGCGGGGCTGTGGTCCTGCCCTGGGACGGGACCTGGTGCCGAGGGGCTGCCCTGGAGCTGAGGAGAGGAAGAAGAAGGGGCTGCTCCTGCCCCCGCAGCCTCTGCCCATCCAGGGGCCGGGAAGTGACTAAGGGTATCAGCTCTGGGAGTGCTGGAGGGGAAGGACCGCCCATTGCACCCCTGCAGGGACCCATCCCCTTCGTGTGGCCAAACCAGGGGTGACTGGAGTGAGCAGGAGCTTGGGGAGGCTGAGGCAGCTCGCTCCCTTCCACAGCGGGGCTGGATCGGCCCAGTTCCCTGTGCCGTTCTCTGGCCGTCGTGGGGACAAGCCGGGCTTTCCAAGGGGATATCCTGGGATTGTCAGCCCACCGAGGGATCCCCAGTGCTCTACACCCCGGTTCTGCCATCGGCACCTGCCCACAGCAGCCTCACAGGCGGGGATGGGGCTGCGGGGCTGGTGGTGCAGCCTTCTGTGCTCCGATCCCTTCCCTGTTCCCGTCCCGTGCTGTACCCATCCCTTCTCCGTGCCTGTCCGTTCCCTGTGCTCATCCCTTCACTGTTCCCGTCCCTTCCGCGTGCTCATCCCTTCTCCGTCCCCATTCTTTTCCGTGTCCCCATTCCCCGCCCCGTGCCGGGCTGGCAGAGGGCTCTGTGCCCCAGCCAAATCCTGAATACCACAGGAAGATGGCTCTCCTTCTCCTGTCTGTTCTTCCGCCTCCGCTCCGAAGACAGGCTGTTCCCGAATGTGAGAGGAAATTGCTAAGGAGATAATTGAGTAGCCAATTAATTAACTAATGATTAATGGAAGCATCCTGCGGAGGCAGCGCTGCCGCCCTGGCCAGGTGTTGCCGGGATGTGTCACTCCCGGTGCACTTATGGCGTCCTGGTGCCCGGGGAGGGCACCCACCGGGACCCTACTCCTCTGCCCAACTGGTGACGTGCCAGAGTGGCCCATGACACGCGAGGGTGCCCCGTGACATGCCAGAGTGGCTCGTCATCCCAACCAGGAGCTTGTGGGCGCTGGGTCCCCGCAGGTCCCACACTGACAGTCGCTGCCGGCACTGCTCGAGCCACGGTTTTATTTTGCGGATGGTTCCGGCAGGAAGGGCTGCAGGATTGTGCCCAACCCGGCAGCCCCCGGGCGGGGTGGCAGGGCCACGGTGGCAGTTGGATGCTAAGAGAGCAGGGAGAGGCGCAGGGCCAGCGCCAGCGGCAGTGCCAGGGCTGCGGGCAGGAGCCGGGCTGTGCCGGAGCCATTGGAGTACCCATATCTGGTCCTGCACGTCCCGTCCAGCTCCTCGAAGGCGATGGGTGTCTCGTGGGCAGGTGTGTCCTGCAGGGTCCCCTTCACCTGACGTGGGGATAAGGTGGGCTCCTGCTGTGAGGGGCAGTGCCTGGACCCCACACAGCCCTGCCACCCCGCACATCCCTGTGCCGCCCCATGCCATCCCACACATGTCCATTCATCCCCTGCTCTGCGTGTCCCAGTGCCAAACCATGAACCATATCCCCATAAATTCCTGAATGCCACAAGTTCTGATGTTCCACCTGTCTCTGCTGCCCCAGGTGACCCCATGACCAAAATGTCCCTGTACCCCATGTGTCCCCTATTCCCTATGTCCCTATGCCCCAAGTGTCTCTGTCCCCCATGTCCCGTATTCCATGTGTCCCCATGCCCCAAAAGTGCCCCTGTGCACCAGTGTTCCTTGTTCCGTGTGTCCCCATGCCCTGTACATCCCTGTGCCCAGTGTACCCAGTGCCCCTTGTGTCCCCATGGCCCAAGTATCCCTGTGCTCCCACTGTCCCCTTGCTTGCCCTGTGCATCCCAGTGCTCCCCATGCCCCACTCACCTCCTCCACCTTGCTGAAGACCCGGAGCAGGTTCTCAGACAGGGCCAACTTCACCTCCTGCTCTGTCCAGTTCCTTGCCAGCAGCTCGGCCACCAGTGCAGGATAGGTGGAGACATCCTCCAGGCCAGTGGGGAGCCTGTGCCACCCACAGCTCACAGCTGGGCCACCCCTGCACTCCCCAACTGCCCACACAGGGCACAGGGGAGATTCCCCCCCCCCCCCATCCCACCAGCACAGCCCATCCCGCACCCATCACCCCCTTTACCGTGTGACCCCATCGTAGTCCCCACCAAAGCCAACAGACTGGGCCCCGGCCACCTTCTTCACGTAGTCCATGTGGTCTGAGGGCACAGGGGGGTTGAGGTGAGTGGGACAGGGGCACTGCTGCTGCGCCCCACCCACCCAGACACCACCTCACTTGCAACATCAGCCAGTGTGGCTGTGTTCTTGCAGGTCACGTAGTCATTGTAGAAGTTGACCATCACCAGGCTGCCCGTGGAGGCCTGGAGGAAAGAGTCCTGAGCCCCATGGCCCCCCACAGCCCCCCGTGTCCCCTGGCCTGCCCTGGCCGTGCCCCTGCTCACCACCAGCTGCAGCACATCGTCGGGCACGTTGCGGCGGTGAGCACAGAGGGCGTAGGCAGACGAGTGGCTGAAGATGACGGGGGCTTTGGAGATGTTCAGCACAACCTTCATCGTATCCACCGAGACGTGGGCCAGGTCCACAATCATGCCCAGGCGGTTCATCTCCTCCACCACTGTCTGCAGGGACAGGGACCAGGATGGGAACAGGGATGAGGGTGTGGAGGGAGGCATGGGAGGGTCCCCTGGAGTAACCTGTCCCCAGCCCACAGCTGGAGCTGCTTGAGTGGCTTTTGGCAGATGGGACTGATGAGTGGGTGGGTGGGTGGATGGGTGGATGGGTGGAGGGATGGAGAATGGATGGATTATGGATGGGTAGGACACCGCACCCAGGGCAAATCACCCAGCTGGTGGGTGCCAGTACCATGTCCCCCCTCAGCCACTGCTCCTGGGCACTGCTGCCATTGCTGTTCCTCACCTTCCCAAAGGCTGAGAGGCCATGATGCACTGGCTTTTCCTCCTTGGTGTCCACCAACCAGTTGTCAGCCCTGTGGAGCAGGGAGAGCATCAGGGCAGCCCCCTGACCACACCCCCCATGCCATCCTGGTTCCCTCATGCCCGGGGTCCTACCAGGGAGTGTTGCAGTTGTGGGTGAGGGTCATGTAGCGCACGCCCAGGCGGTAGAAGGTGCGCAGGACGCCCAGGCTGCTGTCGATGGAGTGGCCGCCCTCCACCCCCATGAGACTGGCCACCTTCCCGCTCTGGAATGCATTCCGGATGCCTGTGGAGGGTGGGGGTCATCAGGTGGGGTGGGCACAGCACACCAGCACCTCCAGCCCCCCATGCCCCAGCCCCGTGCCCCCTCACCAGCACTGTCGGTGACGCACTCGAAGGTCTCTGGGTACAGGTCGCACATGCGCTGCACCACATCGATCTGCTCCAGCGTGCGCTTCACCGCGTCCCTGTTCTGCGTCTCACAGGGTACGTACACGGACCAGAACTGCCCAGGTACCCCATCAGCATGGGGACACAAATCCGGGACCGCTGCCACCCACCCTGGTGCCCTTGCCCGCCCCAGTACCCGCCTCAGTCCCGGTGCCTTCCCCAGTGCCCCTGCCCATCCCAGTGTCCTTCCCAGTGCATCCTGCCTGACCTAATGTCCTTCCCAGTGCTCTCACCAGTATCCATGCCCACCCCTGTGACCTTTTCCCACCCTGGTACGCACCCCAGTGTTCTTCCCAGTGCCCTCTATCCACTCTGGTGTCCACCCTGGTACCCATCCCATTGTCCCTGCCCATCTGAGTGCCCTTTGTGGTGCCCCTGCCCACCCCAGGGACCCCTGCCTGCCCTGGTGCCCTCCCCAGTGTCCCTGTCATCCCCATTGCCCCTTATGCTCCCCAGTGCCCTCATTGGTGACCCTGCACACCCTGGTGCCCCCTGCTCTCCCCAGCACCTGCCCCGGTGCCCCCCCCACTGTGCCATCCCACCTGCCCGCCCACGTGTCCGCGGCGCAGTTTGGGGATGTTGGTGTGGGTGTCGTTCAGCAGTGTCAGGTTGGCTGTTGGCACCCTCAGCTGGTTGTTGAACCTCTTGAGGAGCTGCCAGGGCAGGTCGTTGTGCCTGGGCAGGGCAGGGATGGGCATTGAGGGGAAGCCTGGCCCTCTGCCCTCCTGCTGCCCAGCTTCCTGGCTGGCTGCACACACAGTCCCTGCATCTGGCTGTCATTCCATTCATCCATCCATCCACCCATCCTTCCATCCATCCATCCATCTATCCATCTTCCATCCGTTATCCATCCATCCATCATCCTTCCTGCCATCTATCCACTCATCTGACCCCTCTGCCAAAAGCCACCCAAGCAGCTCCAAACAGGAGCCAGCCCATGTGGGGACAGCCCCACATAGGACCTCCTGGAGGACCCCCCTGTGCACCCCTCCAAGCCTCCATCCCCATCCCCCACAAGCCCTTGCACCCAGGGAGCCAGCACAGCATCCCTCAGGCAGGACATTACCACCACCATCTCCTCTGTGGGATGTCACCACTGCAGGGACATCCTGCCACCCTTATCCTGCACCCAGCAGTGCCACTGGGGAAGTGCTGGGGGGGGGGGCAAGGCCCACAGACTGGCTCCCACTTCTCCCCCCTGCATCACAGTCCCACACCCCTGGCTCCCCCTGCCCTGCTCCCTCTTCCAGTGACTGCTGTGGCACAGCACTGGTGCCACAGGGGGTTCCTGTGGGGGATTGGAACCTCCTGAGAACAGACTGGGGACATCCCTTAAGACATAACTCCACAGGACTGACTCACTTGCCCCAAGCAGGGACTTCCCGCGGGGAAGCCTGACTCCAACTTCCTGGCACCCTGCCCACTCCTGCTGGGCTGCACTGCCCTGGGGATCCCCTCAGCTGCACAGATGGTCCCATGGAATCCCCTGGGAAAGCTGTCCCCTCTCTCTGCACAGCCCTGGGGTGCTCGGCACGAGGATCCCTTGGAAAAGCTGCCCTGCCTGGCCCCAGGATGCTGAGCATGGAAATTCCCTGGGAAAGCTGTCCCCTGTCCCTGCACACCCCAGGGTGCCCAGCACAGGGATCCCCTGGGAAAATTGTTCCCTGTCTCTGCACAGGCCCGAGGTGCCCAGCACAGGAATCCCCCATCGGCCTGTCCCAGTAGGGTTTCCCAGCTGGGTTTTTCCCAGAGTGCTGGAGCAGCCGGGCACCCTGAGGCCCAGACGACCTTTGCTCACCCGTCGATGACTGGCGTGGTGGTCATGATGCGCTCAGCCTCCTCCCGGTACTGCTGCCCAGCACAGGGCAGTGCCAGCGCCAGTGCCAGTGCCAGCACCCACACACTCCTGTCTGGCATCTTCTCCTGCTGGATGCTGCTGAGGAAAAGGGATGACCTGCCACCACCGTGTGAGCACATGCACCAGGATGGCTGCCCCGCTCCTGCCGTCCCCTCCCGCCGTCAATGAATAACCAGGAGCACGGCGTCGCCCCTCCCTGGGTGCCCTGTGCCCGCCTGGCAGTGCCAGGGCTCCATGGCCACAGCCTCCCTCAGCCCAGTCCCGGTGGCTGTGCCGTGCCGGGGCCTCTCTGCTGAGCGGCGGTGACGCTCCCAGCCCCTCTAATAAAGCCCAGATTTTTTGTGGTTGGGAAAGTGCCAGGCCCATCCCCGCCTTTGCCTCCCCAGCACTGGCATCCATGGGCACCCCAAGCCTAGCACTGGCACCCCAGGCACCCCCGGAACCCCTGTCCCCACTCACCCTGGCCCTGGGACGCTCAGGCAGCTGCTGTCTGCGACGGCTCTGAATTATGTTTTCCAGCTTGCGTGCGGCGGCAGGGCTGGGATGGGCTCCAGCCACCCCAGAGCCACCCCCCACCACGGCGCCGGAGCCGCCACATGCCGGGGGCAGCAGTCGGGGTGGCACAGCCATGGTGTGGAGCTGCTGATGGTCCTTCACGCGTGCTGGGATCCCCCACCCTGAAGCATCCTGAGGGGAAACTGAGGCACCGTTGTCTGTGGGGGCTGAGCATCCCAGCTGGTTCTGGCACGGGGGCTGTGGTGTCCTTCCCAGCAAGGCCTTGGTGGGGCTGCTGGGAATGGCAAGGAGCCACATGGAGGTGGTCGGTCCAGCTGGCCACCTTATCTTGGTGTGGGCTGGGATGGGAATCCCTTCCTGCTGCGTGGTGCCAGCTGTGGGAAGCCCAGGGTGGGGCACGGTGCAGGACTGGCACCTCTCAGGGTCACCGTGGGCTGCTGTGGCCAGCAATGCTTCCCGGTGCCCTTGTCGAGGTGACCCGGCTCCCCCGACTCTCCTGGACGCGATTGTGGGTCTGGGCATGCAGGAACCCATCCTATCCCACCCCCCCCCCGCATTCTACCCAATCCCATCCCACCCCATCCCGGGTGTCTCCAGCCCCTGCCAGCAGCGCTCTCCCGTCGATGGCCCCAGTGCGGCCGGATTCTCGGCTTCCCGGCAGGAATGTGCCGGGGGAGTCCAGCCCCCCGCCCGCCGGGGCCGCTTCCTCTTTCGGCGCTATTTAAGCGGCGCCCGGCGCGTCCCACCCGGGCGGGCCATGGATCGCATGGAAGTGACCGAGACCTTCGCAGGCATCGCCCTGCCCGGCCACCTCCACACCCAGGAGTCCCTCGGCTTCGCCGCTGCCTTCGCCTTCCGCCCCACCGATGTGCTCATCGCCACCTACCCCAAATCGGGTGAGGGGCGGGGGGACACGGGGACAGCGCTGGGGACCTCCGGCTGGAGGGTGGGCGCGGGTCGCTACGGCGGGGCTGGGAGGGGGCTGGGCTCGGGAACACCTGGACCACTGGCACAGCGTGGGGACCCCTGGCCAGCGGCTCCCACCCCCCGAATACCCTGTGCTGCTGCCCCACACTGTTCCAGCCCCAGAGTGGTGTCTCTGTGGGGGTCTAGGGGGGCCACATGGTACTGCCATCCCAGCTGCTGCCCCTGGACGAGCTGAGCTGTGATGGGACAGGATAGGTTGGGATGGAACTGGCCAGGATGGGACAGGACAGGCCAGGCTGAGCTGAGCCATTCCATGCCAAGCCAAGTTGTGCCGATCTGCTCCACAGCATGCTGTGCCATCCAATGGCACGTGCCATTGCAGTGCCATGCTGTGCTGAGCCATGCCATTCCATGCCATGCCATGGTACCATGCCATGCACTGCCCTATGCTGAGGTGGCCCTGCCCTGACTCCCACCTTCACAGGCACCACCTGGATGCAGGAGATCCTGACGCTGATGTTCAGCCTTGGGGACGCCCGCCCAGCCAAGACCATTCCCAACTGGGAGCGGGCTCCCTGGCTGGAGCAGATCTACTGCCGGGAGGCTCTGCGGGACACAGAGACCCCCCGGCTGCTCACCACCCACATGCCCGCCCACGTCCTGGCCCCTGCCCTGCAGCGCAGCAAGGCCAAGGTGAGAGGGAGACAGATGGTCTGGGGGGGATCCCTGACGGCCTGGGGGGGTCCACGCAGGGATATCCTGAACCCATGGGGCTTCCCACAGCTGGGGAAATAGCAGGAGCTTTCTGAGCCAGGTGGAGCAGAATCCTCCCAACCGTGGGGGTGACACTGTGTCTCCCCCAGGTGATCTATGTGGCCAGGAACCCCAAGGATGTCGCTGTCTCCTTCTACCACTTCCACCGCCTAGCCAAGTTCCTGCCTGACCCTGGCTCCTTTGATGCCTTCCTCACGCAGTTTCTCGAGGGCACAGGTAAGGGCTGGGGGTGTCCCTGGCAGGGGGGACTCAGCCTCAGGGCCCCCCATCACTCCCTGCCTTCCCCCCAGTGCACTATGGCTCCTGGTTTGACCACGTCAAGGGCTGGCTGGGCCAGCGGCACCTCCTGGACATCCTCTACGTCACCTACGAGGAGCTGCACCAGGTGAGCCCTGCAGTGTCCCCATCCCTGTCCCTGTCCCCACCGGTGCCCAGCGCTGACCATACCCTTGCCCCAGGACCTGTGTGGCACAGCACAGCGCCTCAGCACCTTCCTGGGGTGCCCGCTGGCCCCGGGAACGCTGGCAGCCCTGGAGCAGCACTGCAGCTTTGCCGCCATGCGGGACAACGCCATGGCCAACTACTCCCTCATCCCCCCCGAGATCATGGACCACAGCCAGGGCCGCTTCATGCGCAAAGGTGAGGGGGTAGGGGCTGGAGGGATACGGGCAGTACGGGGGCAGCATCCCTGACTCCCTCTGCCCTCCATCCGCAGGTGTGGTCGGGGACTGGCGCGACCACTTCTCTCCCCAGCAAAATGCCCTCTTTAACCAGCGCTACCAGGAGGAGATGGGGGATGTGGAGCTGCCTACGCAGTGGCCCATGGCCTGAGGGACCTGGGTGGACACTCACCCCAACCTGCTGAGAATCATTGCAGCAGGAGCACTCTGCATAGGCACCCCTTGGCACCCCACAACACACTCCCAGATGTCACCTGGGGCAAGGGGTTCCCCGGGACTGGGGGACATGGCACTGTGCCACCTCCCTGGGGATGGGGGACTTTTCCAGCTGTGCACTGTGGCTCTCCCTGTGGCCTCACTCCCCCCAGGCAGGGGCACATGGCCGTGACCCCTCTTTCCGCCTATCCTGCCCTGCGGAAATAAATATTTATTGCTGTTCCCAGGCAGGCCGTGTGTTCCCACGGGCGTCAGGCGGGAAGCGGGAAGCCCTGGAGTTATCAGGGACACATCGGGGTGGGGACCCTTCCTTTGGGACCTTATCAGCAGCCAGGAGCAATGGCCAGGCAGCCAGCCCGGGCTGTGGCAGGGTGCCAAGCTCGTGGGGGGTGCTGAGCTCTGTGGGGGGTCATAGCAAGGTGACAGGTTTTGCCAGTGGAGCCCAGGACACAGAGTCAGCTCTTTCAGCAGCACCCAGGGTCCTCCACCCCTGGAGTCTCCCTGCCCCAGGGCAGCCTCTCCCAGTGCCACCTGCACCCCAATGCCCCCACCCTGCTTCAGTGTACCCCTTCCTGGTGCCCTCCGCACTCTGATGTCCCCACCCTGCCCCAGCACAACCCCTCCAGATGCCCCCTGCACCCCAGCATTCCCCCATCCTGCCTCAGTGCATCCCCTCCCAGGGTCCCCTCCACCCCAGTTTCCCTTGCCCCCTAATACACCCCATCCTGCCTCAGTGCATCCCCTCCCCTGGAGCCCCCTGCACCCCACTGCCTCCACCCTGCCCCAGTGCACCCCTTCCTGACCCCTGCACCCCAATGCCCCCCATCCTGCCCCAGGCTCTCCCCAGTGCTTTGGGAGGGGGCCACAGTGTCCTGACTATCCTGTTTGGATGCCCCCCATGCCCATCTCCCCTCCTGGGGTATTTGCATGTGGGAGCTTGTTCCCCCCCCTCCCCCTCCAGCACTCTGGGGTGCCCCAGGCAGGCAGGACATCTCCCAGCCCCTCTCCTGCCACTCCCCAAGGAATTGCCTTGTGGAGTGCAGGCACTGTCAATAATTACCCAGCTTCATTATCCAGCCTCTGCAGGGTGAGCACAGGGCCAGGGTGAGGGGTGTGGGGGCTTGACCCTGGCACCACCAGAGCCCCTGGCCAGGGCTTGGCTGAGAGGGGGGAGGTGGTGAGACTCTCTCTGGGGTCTGCAGCACTGTGGGACAGTGACACTGGTGTCCTGCCACTCCTGCCAGCTCTGCCACTCTTGTCACCCCCACCAGCTCTGCCACCTCTGTCATTCCTGCCACACCTGTATCCCTGCCAGCCCTGCCACCCCTCCACTCCTGTCAGCATTGTCACCCCTGCCACCCCTCTCAGCCCCTCTGCACTGCCAGTGGGTACAGCTTGACACGGTGACTCTGGACACCCCCAGCACCACGGGGTCTCCCCGCACCCACCCTGGGGCACCCATCTGTCCCCATGGACCGGGGTGCCAGGGCAACCCCCTGCCCATACCAGGGCCGGCGAGTGCTGCAGCCTCCCAGGCAGCAGGTTTGGGTTTCTATGGCAACATCCAGGATCCCGCTTTATGGGAGATGAATCAGGAGCTATATATAGGCATTCAATGGGGGTGCAGGCAGTGTGCCCTGTCTGTGCCCCTGTCTGTGTCCTGCACTGGTAGCAGTGTCCAAGGGCCAGCGGGGCCACCCCACTGAATGTCTGCCCACACAGGGACAGTCTGGCACCCGTGCCCTCACTCGGGGTGATGGCGGCATCCCAGAGCCCAGCTCAGTGCCACCCCCAAGGCTGGGTCTGAGATGGCCCTGCCCTGCTGTGCCAGGCTCCAGTTTCAGTCCCTGTGGTGGGCTTGGTCATACCCTGCCCCAGGAGATGTCACCTCCCCAGGAGCATCTGCTGGCACAGGACTGGCATCAGCAGCGCACAGCGCGTGGTAGCAGCGTGGCACAGTGCCCGGCACATGGCACAGCATGGTGCGTGGCACATGGCACATGGAACGTGGCACATGACAAATAGCACATGGCACGACACGCAACACACAGCACGTGGCACATGACAATGCACATGGAACATGGAACACAGCACATGGCATACAGGACACAGCACATGGCACACGGGATACAGCACATGGGACAGACACATGGGGCACGCAACACTGCATGACACATGCCATGGAGCACATGGCACACAGCACATGGTGCATGGCATGTGCCACACAGCACATGGCACACAGTATGTGGCACATGATGCACGGCACACGGGACACAGCATGTGGCCCATGGGACATGACACATTACAGCACATGTCACAAGGTACATGCACGGGATGCATGGCCCAAGGCACGCATCATATGGTTGCGTGGCCCAGGATACAAGGACACAGCACATGGCACATGACACACCACAGGTCACGTGGCACACAGTACACAACACATGGTACATGACACTCAGCAGGCATCACATAGCATGTGTCACAAGGTACATGGACATGGTGCACAGCCCATGGCACACATCATACAGCACATGGCACATGCCGTGTGACTCACAGCACACAGCACGTGGCAGTGGCCGTGTGCAGGGCAGCAGGGCCTGCTCCGTTGCCACCTCCCTCAACTCTGTGCCCTGGATTCGGGGCTGTGGCACAGCAGGGGAGAGCCCACTCCGGCACACGAAAGCAGCGGCTGCTCCAGCGCTCAGAGCTCTGGTGCTCCCAGCACACTGCCAGCTATGGACACCCAAAATGTGGGGGCAGCAGGGCTGCGGGATGCCCTTGGTTCTTGTCACCAGCCAGGGTGGCATAGTATCACCACAAGGGGACACAGACAGCACCCAGGATCTGCCAGTCCCTCTGCCCACCCCCTGCTAACCCCCAGGGAGGGTGGCACCCAGAGAGCATGAGGATGGGCACAGGGGTCTTGCTTTATTGTGGGAGTCATGCAGCCTCCAAACATCACAGTGACAGAGAAGCGGGGACCAAGAGGACCAAGGGGACGGCAGGGATGGAGTGGGAACAGGCCACAGGGCACAGAACTCCAGAAGTGGGCAGGGCCTGCTGGGGACCCCGGGGCAGTGCAGAGGGTGTCCAGCACCGGGGGGCCGAGACCTACCCCATGTCCCAGCTGAGGGGGCTGTGGCAGGGCTGGGACTCACAGGGACCCCGTCTGTCCCTGTGCCACACCGAGGGGAGCTGGGGATCCTCACTGGGAGTAGCCAAGACTGGGGTCGAGGGTCCCTCACTGAGGTGACCCAGTGCTGGGGCTGGGGGCACTAGGGATCTCTAACTGGGGGAGCCGAAGCTGGAGTGGGGGCTGGGGGTTCCTCACTGGGGGAAACTGAGGTTGGGTTGGGGGCAGTGAGGGTCTCTCACTGAGGGGAGCTGAGGCTGGGGTCGGGGGTGGGGGGCCGGGGGCAGCGCGGGGGGAACGCCTTGTAGCTGTAATACTCCACCACCTGCTTGGGCACCTCCGCCAGCACGCACTTCGCCAGGGCTGTGGGTGACGCCTGCGGGACACCGGGACACCGCGGGACACCGGGGTGAGCCGGGGCCACTGTGACGCCTGCCCGCCCCGATAGAGGAGCAGCACCCGTGGGTACCGGCTCCCTGTGCCAGGATGTGGGAACGGGAGGGGACCGGAGGGGATGGAAGGGACGGGAAGGGACCAGGGAGGACCGAATGCAACAGAAGGGACAGATGGGGACGAGGGGGACGGGAGGGGAGGAGAGTGGATGGGAGGGGACGGGGGCGGGACGTGAGGGAACGGGGAGGGACGGGAGGGGAACTGGAGAGGAGTAAAAGGGACCGGAGGGGACGGAAAGGGGCAGGAGAGAACCAGAGGGCATGGGAAGAGCTGGGAGGGGGCAGCAGGACCCCCGCCTGTCCCACTCACGTTCTTGAACTCGCGGAAGGGCACGAACTGGACGATGTCGCGCAGGACGGGCTCGCCCTTGGGGGAGCGCAGGACACCGTCGTCCCCGTCCAGGATCTGCATGTCGGTGAAGTCGGCGTTGCCTACCCCGACGATGATGATGGACATGGGCAGGTAGGAGGCCCGGACAATGGCCTCCCGCGTGTCTGCCATGTCTGTCACCACCCCGTCCGTCAGGATCAGCAGGATGAAGTATTGCTGGGGGGACAGGGATGCTCTGGGGGAGCTGCCCGGCCCCACACAGGAGCACCCACAAGTGTCACGAGCATGTGGGGGTCTCAGCCCAACCTGATGCCCCAGTGGGACCCACCGACGCTTCCTTGGTCCGCTCCTCATCGGCCGCCACACGAGCCACCTTGGTGATGATGGGAGCCACGTTGGTGGGGCCGTAGAGCTGGATTTTCGGCAGGCAGCTCTGATAGGACTCTACAACACCCTGGATGCCTGCGGGGGTGTGAGAAGTGAGAAGGGACACCCTGGCCATGGACTGGACCCCGCTAGAGCTGGACTTACCCTCACACTCATCGTTGTCGGGGTTGAAGTTGATGGCGAAGTCGTGGGAAACCTGGAGGGCAGGAGAGGAGGGGGCAGCTAGTGCCCACCCCCCACCTGCTGAGCCCTGCCAGTGCCAGGGCCTGGGGTGTCTGGAGGGATGAGCACATCCCTGGAGTCCCACAGGGCCCTGGCGCTCCGGCCACCTCTCACCTCATACTTGGGGGGGATCCTGGCACCAAAGCCCAGAGCTGAGAATTTCTTATCACTGCAAGGGAAGGGGTGTGAGGAGCTCTGGTGCCATCACCGGGTGGCCATCACCAGGGCATCTGACCCCAGGGTGGCCATCACCATGGTGTCTGGCCCTGGGGACCCCACCAGAGCGACCAACCTGTCATAGTCCTGGCAGATCTCACCCACAGCAACCAGCGCCTTGAGGTACTCGTTGGGCTGGTAGGGGTTGATGTAGTGCAGGGAGCAGCTGTTTCGGGGGTCCCCGTTGGAGGCTGTGAAGTCGATGGCGACCTGGGGTGGAGGGGGGGCAGTGAGGGTTCCCCCAGGGTGAGCCAAGCCACTAGCATGTCCCTGCTAGTGAGGGTGAGGTGGGGGACTCTGCTCACTGTGAAGTGGATCTGGCAGCCGCCCATGATGTAGTCCAGGAAGGAGTAGACCCTGTGGATCTTCCAGAGGGACTCGCATCAGCTGGTCCTGCCCCACACTGGCCCACGGAGCCAGGCATGGCTTGGCTCAGCACAGCTCGGCACAGAATGCAGGCACTCACCTTCAGGTCCAACAGCACCACGACCCCCGAGTTCTTGTAGTTGCGCTTCTTGATCTTGTACTTGGGGTTCATGCAGTCCCACTGCACCTGTGGCACACGCGGCACCCGCGCTGCCTGCGGCACCCGCCCTGGGACCCCCATCCCTGGCACCCCTCAGGCCCCCCGTCCCATGGCTCTGCATAATGGTGACCCAACAACCCCATAACGTTGCAGCCCCGTAACCCTGCAGCCCCCCATGGCTCTGCAGCACAATGACTCCACAGTCCCAGAATATTGTGGCCCCATAAAAACACAGCCTCACAGCTCCACGTCTCTGGTCTCTGCAGCACAGTGATCCCTCAACCCTGAAGCACCATAACACTGCCTCCCTGCAGCCCCTCAGCCCCACAATGCTCCAGCCCCATGGTGCCATGACCCACAGCCCCATAGTTCTATAACCTCATAACCCCACAGCCCCATAACCCTGCAACCCCACAGCCCCAGGTCGCAGCTGCCTTCCCCCACTCCCAGCCACCCCCTGGGCTCCAGCCACCTCATTCATGGCTGATTCCCCAGAGGACCCCAAACCCACCATCCCTTCCCCAAAGAGGTGGGCAGCAGCAAGGAGAGAATGACCCCCAACCCAGAGGAGTTGCTGGGAGGTGCCTGCTGGGATGGGCTCTGCTGACAGCATACAGGGGTGACCCCCAGGCTATCCCCGTGTCCCCATGTCCCACCTTGTTCTCCCCCATCGCTTTCTGCATCTCCTCAAAGGTGGTGAAGAACTCCCCGATGAAGTCGTGTTTGCCCCGTGAATCGTAGTCCCACACCACACCCTGCAGTTGGCATGGCTCAGCCCCAGCACCAGGGGGTCCCCAGCACTGTCTCCAGCACTGAAGGGTCCCCAGCACCACCCCTGGCACTGGGGGAGTCCCTAGCACATCCCTGGGGAAGCCAGGGTACAGGTACCTCCGGGGCAGGGATGGGGGTCCCCATCTCCCTTCCTCACCCTCAGCTTCCTCTTCTCCTCACAGCTGCAGAGTGAGTTGAGAGACACCTTGAAGGGCTCCCAGACAGGGCTCAGGTTGTTCTTCACCACCTGTGGGACAGGGAGCTCAGCAGGGCTGGGGAGGCCCCAGGGTGGCTGTGGGGCAGCTGAGGGACCGGCCCTCTGGGGCCTCACCTCAGTGCGGTACACGAGCTGCTCGCTGCGGTCGTCGTCGATGCGGTAGATCTCCAGGAAGGGATCCGACTTGCTGAAGAGGTCCTGGAGAAAGAGGAGGGGACAGAGCACTGCCTACCCTGCCTGCCCTGCCCCATGTTCCCCCCGGCACCTGGCTCACCTTGTCATCCAGCTTCTTGGCGCGGAAAGCGAGCTCCACGTAGCCGTTGTTCCCTGAAATCTCCTCGGAGATGATCTGCGAGGAGAGGCAGCCGCGGGGTGCTCAGCATCTGGCACGGCTTTGTCCCCTGCCCCCCTGCCCCCCACCTCCCTGTGGTGCCCCAGGAGGAGACAGGGTGCCACGTGCCTTCCTTGGGGCAGCAGGAACCCCCCGTGGCCAGCAGACACCAACAGGGACTCTGAGCCCTCCTCACTCCCAAGAGCCCGAGGGGTTGCAGGGCTGGATGGCATATCAGACAGGAGGAGGGGCACTGGGGACCCTCCATACGCCCCAGCTCAATGGCACCCACAGCCCAGTGACAGCCCACTGATCCAGCCCAGATGTCCCTGCTTGATGCCTTCCCAGCATCCCAGTCCAGTGCCACCCATGTGTCCTGTCCGGTGTCACCCTAGGGTCCCAGGTTGGTGTCACCTCAGGGTCCCAGTCCCTTGTCAGCTGTGCACCCCATCCCAGTGCTAATCCAATGCCCCAGTTTGGTGCCACCCCAGAGTCCCAGCTTGGTGCCACCCCAGGGTCCCAGCCTGGTATTTCTCCAGTGCCCCTACTCAGTGCCACACCATTTTCCCCCCCCGGTGCCACCCCCAACCCAGGCTCGGTACTCACCGTGATCGTGGACTTGCCTGCGAACTTCCCGTACTTGAGGAACAGCGGCTTCGTCACCCGTTTCTGCGCCACGATCTGCGAGAGCCCAGGGTCGGGGAGGGGACACCATGGAGGGGGTCCCCGGGTGGGGGTCCCCGGGCTCACCTGCCCCACGGTGCACTCCATGCCCCCCAGGAAGTCATCGTCGTGCGTGCCCACGCCGGCGTGGCCATGGCTGTCGTACACCTCGAACCGCAGCTTCTGCACCTCCTCGAAGTAGTAATCGACCGTGAAGATCTTGGCGAACACGGGGTTCAGGTTGCTCTTGATCACCTCGCTGCGATCCACCTGCACGGGAATGGTGCTGGGCTGGGGCTGGGATGGGCACAGCTGGAGTTGCCCGGGCCTTGAGGTGCCAGAGCTCACATCCAGCTGGGAATAGGGATGTGGGAGCCCAGGGGGAATGGGGGTGTAGGAAGGTAGGGATGGGAGATGAGGAATGGGGGCTGTTGGAGTGGAGGATGAAGGGAGGGGGATGCTGGGATGGTGGATACAGGGGTGAGGCATGAAAGGATGTGGGATACAGGGATGGGGGGTGCTCAGACAGGGGATAAAAAATTAGGGATGGGGAGGGATGGGAGGTGTAGGGATGAAGGATGGTGGGATGAGAACGCAGGGACAGGGAATACAAGGATGGGAATACAAGGATGGGGGATGAAGGGATGGGGTGTGCCAGGAAAGACCAGCCATGCCTAGGCATTTCCCCACACCCAGGTGAATGGCATTTGAAGGAGCCCCATGGGCCCTCACAGGTTCCAGCCCTGCCAGCCCCAGGCCCTGTGATCTCCCCTCTCCCCAGGCTCCCCATGGTCATCCAAGGGGTTCTCTAGCTCTGACTACACTTTGCCACGGCTCCACTGGAGCAGAAGCAGAGTGCTGGTGCCAGGATGAGCCTCTGTGTCCCCACCCTGGGGTGGCCATGGCTGGGGGTCACCAGCCCACAGCCCTGGTAGATGCTCAGCATGTCCCATCCGTGCTTGGCAGCAGGTGCTGAGCAGTTCCAGAGCCTCCCCCACACCCATCCCTGTAACTGTTGACTCAATGGGACACATCCTAGACACCCTTGCCAGCCCCTGGCCCCTGCCCACCACCTCTCCAATCTGGCAACATCTGCTGAGCCTGCACCACTGTCACACTGCCAGGGCCACCCATGTCCCTCCTGAGTGGGCACTGCCACACCCTCACCCTGGGGAGATGGGTTTCAGGCACCCTGAACCCTCCAGCACCAGCCGCTGCCAGAGAGTCCAGGGTTGTCTCAGTGCTCAGTGCCAGAGCCAGAGTCAGCCACACCTCGGCCGGGGGACACGGGCTGGCAGGGACAGGGAGGGAACAGGGCATGGAGTCACTACAAAAGGTGGCCCAGGAGGGACCCTCTTGCCTCTTGGTGCTGGCTGGTGTATGGCACAGCACAGCATCGCGTGGCATAGCATGGCACGGCACACGGAGTGTGGCACGGTGGGGTACAAGGGTCTGGCACCACATACACACGGCAGCTGGCACGGGGCCACTGTGCCGCCCCGGCCCCTCGCTGGCTCGAGCGGAGTCGATGACACGCCGAGGGATTTAGCGCTAAATCCTCCGGCTGAGCGGCCGCGATTAGAGTGGAACTGCGGGCGCCAGCCAGAGCTCGGCATGGGGAGAGAGGAGAGAAGCTGTGCCAGCCCCAGCACAATTCCAGTGTCTGCCAACCCCAGTGCCAGCTTCAACACCAGCCAGGGCTCAGGGGATGACCAGGGACCCCCATAGCAGAGCTCACAGCTGTGGTGCCAGCTCTGACTCTCTCTGAGCTGCCCGCCCCACACAGGATGACACCAGCCCACCAGCCCTGAGCCACCCCAGAGATGGCTGTGGTGTCCTTTGCCCCTGTCCCAGGGCAGTGGAGCTGCGCTGGAGCCACCGTAGGCACCCCACCCCAGCCCTGCCACAGCCCTGGGGGGCTGGATCTGATCTAGTGTCAGCATTGACCCCATGGGCTCCTGGGTGCCCCACAGTGCCCTGCCCTGCCCTGTGAGCTTCATGCTCTGTGCCCTGCATTTGGGCACCCTGTGTCCTGCTCTGTGCCCCACACCTTGTACCCCTCACTGAGCTCTGCACTGTGCATCCAGCAGCCTGTGTGCACCCTGTACCCGGTTCTGCACCCTGGTCTGAACCCTGCACCTGGTTCTGCACCCTGGTCTGAACCCTGCACCCTGCTCTGCACCTTGCACCCCGTTCTGCACTCTGGTCTGAACCCTGCACCCCATTCTGCACCCAGCACCCTGTTCTGCACCCTTACACCCAATTCTGAACCCTGCACCCCATCCTGCATTATCTCCTGCACCTCACACTGAACGCTGTACCCTGCTCTGCACCTTATTCTGCTCCCTACTCTGCATTCTGCACCCAGCACCCTGCTCTGAACCCTGCACCCCATTCTGCACCCTGCCGTGCACCCTGTGCCCTGTTCTTCACTATCTCCTGTACTCTGCTATGGACCCTGCAACCTGGTCTGCACCCTGTACCCAATTCTCCATTATCTCCAGCACTCTGCTCTGCACTCTGTACTCCGCTCCCCACCATCTCCTGCACCCCACTCTGCAGCCCCCCGTGCCCATCACCCCGTGTCCAGCACCCACCCACGTGCACCCATCACCCTGTGCCCAGCCCCATCATTTCCCCGGTGCCTGCCCTACCCCCTGGGAAGGGTGCTGGCAGTGCCCCCCATGCTCCTACCTCCATCCACTGGCCCTGGGACTGCATCAGGAGCAGGACGCAGGGGTCTGACTTGTTGAGGGTGTCTCGGTCCAGGAGGTGTTTGCAGCTGACCCGCAGCTCCACCTTGGAGAGCACGGCCAGCGGGGCCTGCGGACACAGCTCGGGCACGGCACCCATGCCAGCTGGGGCGCGGGGGGCGGCCGGCCGGGCCGGGGGGCACGCAGCCCCGTGGGCGAATGGCATCAGGGCCGAGGGCGGCCGCTGCCTTCGGTGCCGTCAGGGGGCCGGGCAGGTGATCGTCATGCCCGGGGCTCGGTGCCCCGCGGTGTCAGGGAGGTTCCTGGGGGCAGCACAGGGGTGGGGTGCTCCGGGGGTTGGAGGGACCCCGCAACCTCCTCCGGGGCAGGGTGGCTGGGTCCAGTCAGGATGGCTCCGTGGGACTCTACAGGGCATCAAAGCACAGTGGGGTGAGCAGGACCTGGGGCACTCTCATGATGCTGCCCATGTACCCTCAAGTGCCAGCCAGACACGTGGGCTTTACTGTGGGGGGTTCATCCCCCAGCTGCTTGGGCTGACCAAGGGACCCACAGGGCCATTCTCAGCTCTGCCCCAGCCCCACCTCAGGGACAGGATGTGTCCTGTGGGGAAGTGGGACCTGAGTGGGGCTGGGTGGCTGTGCAGGACTGGGGTTGTGCAGGCAGCCCTGGGTACCCACTTTGGGGTGCCTTGAGTGGAGCTGGGGAGCAGAAACACCCCCCTGTCCTTTCAGGCAGCAACCTCCAGCCTGGACAGGGCTCTCTGGGAGGGCAGTGGGGACACCAGCTCAGTGTCCCTGTCGCCGGGTGATGGATCCCTCTGAGGCTGGTGACACCCAGCCAGGTGATGCTGCATGATGGGGTATAGAGGGGCTCTGCCAGTCCCAGCCCAGGCTTGTCCCCCACCTGCAGCCCCAAGGGTGGTTGGCTGGGGCAGGGGCAGGTGCAGAGCAGCCCCTTGGCCACCTCTGCCCCCACATGCCTAGCCCAGCCAAAGTTTCCTGGTGCAGTCATGCATTGCCCAGGCCCTCCCTGGCACTTGGCTCTGGTGCCCCCAGCTCCGGGGGGCATCATCCCCCTCCCAGGATCGCAGGCACTCCTTGGAATCCATTGCCCAGCGGAGGGGGCACCAGGTCCCACCCTGCCCATCGTGCCCCTCACCTGGGTGCTGGTGGCCTGGGCTCTGCAGGCGGCCGGGCGAGGGCTGGGGTCGGTGTGCCAAGGGGAGCCGGTGTGCCAGCCGTGCCGGTGTGCCAGCCGTGCCGGTGTGCCAGTCAGAGCTGCTGCCGTTGCCACCTCCACACAACTGACTCAAGCTGCAGTTTGGGAGCGGAGCCCTAAGAGGGAGATGGATGACAAGCTCTGTTAACTGCCTCGCTGCCAGCACCAGAGCGGAGCCCACCCATGGGCACTGGCGCGGAGTGGGGTCCCCAGGGTCCTCGGCATTGCTGACCATGCTCACCTACTCCAGGTGAGACCCTTGTGGCACAGACACAGCCCCTTGCCCTCCCCAGCTGCTCCCTGTGGGGTACCTAAGGCCATCCTGGTCTCAGCCCTCTACACTCTAAGCCAAGACCCCAGGCACAAGGGTGGGGTGTCCCAAACCCACCAGGTGCCCTCCCCACATGCTGGAGCACCCAGACCCACATTCCATGCACATGGAGTCCCACCTGCCCCATTCCCAGCCTGGGACCCCCACCCACCCCTGTCCCCCCAGTGCTGCAGCACTGTCAGCTCAGCTTTACGAAAGATGATGTAATTAGCCCAAATTTGGAGGGATTAAAATGCAGATAGGGCTAATGAGCAGCAGGGCACTGCAGGGCTGGGACTTCAGGAGCTAATCCCCAGTCTGCCTGGCAGAAATAGGCCACTCTCTCCCACTTCCCCCCCAGCCCCTGGCATGGCCCAGGAGGGCAGGAGGCACCAGACACACAGTGGGACACGAGGTCCAGGCAGAGGGGCTGGAGGGACGGGCAACAGCTGGCACAGCACAGGCAGCACCACACCAGGCACCTCTTGACTGTGTTTGAGCAGCCCAGGGGCCATCCAGGTGTGCCAGGGCTCCATTCCATCCCATCCCATCCCATCCCATCCCATCCCATCCCATCCCATCCCATCCCATCCCATCCCATCCCATCCCATCCCATCCCATCCCATCCCATCCCATCCATATTCTCTCTCCAACCTGCTATGGCTGCACAATGGCCCCAGATGCGAGCGCTCCCAGAGCAGTTCCAATCCCACTGACACATCCCGGTGACCCATCAGCCCCCCACACTGGGACAGGCAGAATCTGGGACCCCCAACATCAACAAGGATGGGCCAGAGCAACCCAACCCTTCTCCTGGGCTTCTCTGTGATGCCACTTGACTGAGGGATCACAGAACCGCTTGTGTTGAAAAAGCCTCCAAGATCAGAGTCCCACCTGCTCCCCAGCACTGCTGAGGCCACGACAAACTGTGTCTCCAAGTGCCACATCTACCATGGAATGGCCTTTAAGCCATGAAGAAATGGGTGAAGGGTCCTCAGAACAGCTGGGGCTGAGCTGAGGGCCAGGCAGGGCAGCACAGTCCAGCCCTGGGATTCTGCTCCATAGAAGCCCAGCTTAGGGGCTGCAACACATCTTACTCCCCTTGTGCCCCTTAAAAAGCAGGGAAGTCCCCTCCCATGTGGGCAGCACTGCCCAGCACCCAAAGGTGACACCCCCCATGACATCCCACCTTCTAGAGCTCTGCCTCATACGGAGGCATGGAAATCATTAAACCTGGAATAACGGCATGGAAGGGGGAGTAGACAAAGCTTGGCACAGAGGGGTACCCCCAAAGCCCTCTGAAGTCAGAGCAGGAGGGAGCCCAGACTGCAGCCCTGACACAAGGCAGAGGAGTGGGCACAAGGCAGGCGTTTCACAAGCTTTTGGAGAACTTTGGAGACTCCAAGCACAGCAAATGAGGTTTCCCACGCTTGAACACATCCCCGCACCGGCACCGGCACAACTCCACTTGGTACATGTGCCCCAAAAACACAGCACACCCGTCTGTCTACAGCTTTTTATTGACAGTTCTGGGGAGAACAGTTCATTTCTTCTTCTCCACATCCTGCTCCGCTGCTTCCTTGGCGCGCTTGGCGCGGATGCCGAAGAGGCGGGCGTTGGCCCGGGCCATGCGCAGGCTGGCGAAGGCCTTGAAGTTCTTCTCGTCTTCTGAGATGACGCGGGCCTTCTCCCGCTTGAACACCTGGGGGAAAGAGGGAGTGCCAGACAGTCAGGCTGCACCGCGGGGAAGGAGCTGAGGCTTTGCACAGTGATCTCAGCGAGGAACAGAGCACTCGTGCCACCTACAGGCCCTGCCCTCGGCTGCTCCACCGGGAACAGCAGCACAGCCGCACCCGCACCGAGCACAACTGAGCAGGGATGGAAACAAAGCACCACAGGAAACGTGAGTCAGGTTCACAGAATCACAGGATTGTTCAGGTTGGAAAAGACTTCAAGAGCATCGAGTCCAACTGTCAGCTTGGCACTAGAAGCACGTTCACCACTAATCACGTCCTCAAGTGCAACATCCACATGTTTGTTGAACGCTTCCAGGGATAGGGACTCCAACACCGCCCCCAGTAGTCAGTTCCAATGCTTTATACCTTTTCCATGAAGAAATTTTCCCAATATTAAACCTGAACCTCCCCTGGCACAACTTGAGGTTGTTTCCTCTCATCCTGTGACTTTTTCCCTGGGAGCAGAGCCTGATCACTACCCAGCTCCACCCTCCTGTCAGGGAGTTCTAGGGAGCAAGTAGAGGTTTGTGGCATTACTGACAGCAGCTCTGGGAAGCAGTGATGATTTAGGGACAAATGCTGACCACAGAACCTGCCTGGGCACCCCCACCCCAGCTGCAATCCAAAGTGCCCCCAATTTCACAGGTATGAGTTCTCTCAAAAGTTTATTCCTGGTTTTTTCCCCCCAGGAGGGGCAGCGTCCACAGACACAGTGCAACAGCAAGGAGAGAACCCTCTCCACAGAGTTCAATCACATTTATGTCACAGAGAGAATATGATTTAATTACACTTACATTCTTGATGGGCATAACGGGTCCTGTGAGCTGAGTGGCCAATTTGAGTTCCTCTGGCTGCATAAGGAGAGGACAGGAATGTTAAAAAATCAGAATTTAAACTTTCTCAGGTTAAAATCTCAGTTAAAAGCACAGTCTGTACACAGGTACCCAGTTTAAACATGGTGCTAAGGATCCTGATGGAAGATTTAGCACCAAATGGTAATGAATCCAGCATTTCATTTGGCACAGATGAGCTGCATCAACAGCCCACGTTGTGCTTGGATCCGGCCGGAGGAGCAGCGGCCTCTCAGCTCTGCCAGCTGGAAAAGCTTTGACACCAACTGTGTCATTTTCAGTGTGACACAGAATCACAGAATCGTTAAGGTTGGAGAAGACCTCCAAGACCATCCAGTCCAACCTGTGACTGATCCTCACCTTGTCGCTCAGCCCAGAGCACTGAGTGTCACATCCAGTTCCCTGGACACCTCCAGGGATGGGGACTCCACCACCTCCCTGGGCAGCCCCTTCCAATGCCTGACCACCCTTTCCAGAAGAAATTCCTCCTGATGTCCAACCTGAACCTCCCCCGGCACAACTTGAGGCCATTTCCCCTCATCTGGCCCCTTGTTCCCAGGGAGCAGAGCCCGCCCCCCACCTGGCTCCACCCTCCTGTCAGGGAGTTATAGGGAGAGTGAGAAGGACCCCCCTGAGCCTCCTTTTCTCCAGGCTGAGTCCCCACAGCTCATTTATACCCAACACACTCCTCAGCAACTCCTTCTAAGGCTGATTTCACCTTCTTGTAAAAGTGTGTCATCAGACAAAAACGATTGAAAATTATTTTATGTACTTAATTTCCAGCAAGCAAATCTGAAGCAGTATTTCAGATCAAAGCCCTTCCTCCCTGCTCTGACAAAGGGAGGGATCCACTACAATTAAGCAGCTTGGAGCTGCCAGGCTCTCCAGAAGATCTGAGGACAGCCTGAGCACACTGCTGTGTTCTGTGGCTCGCTCAGCCCCGCGGGAAGCGTGAATCCACTGCCAGCAGAGCCAAGGAACACAGCTCTGCTCTGATCTTGGAGAGCTTTTAATGGAAAGCATTTTTGAATGTCAACAGCAACTGCCTTCTGGAGCCTGCCTGGCACGGAGCCACTCACAGAGCCTGTCCTTCACCCTTCCATACGGCTGGACAGAATTTTCAGGTGGAATTTTCAGCTACTCTTGACAATTTAGCTCCATAAACTAAAACTCAGCTGGCTGGGCAAGGACCAAAGCTCCAGGAATCTGCCCCAAACCAGGGCTGCAGCCCCTCAGCCAAATGCCTGACCCAGTATTACTGTGACCCAGAGAGCCCTGTTACACTCAACCCTGCCAGGCCAGGCCTTACGCTGGGCTCAGACCCACGCTGCATCCAAGGGCAGGGCTGCTCCCCTTGGGGTCACATCATGGAACAGGTTCAGCTCTGCACGCCGGGATAGAGGGATGGGATGACACTAGACCTCCCAAAGCAGGGCCACAAACAGCCCCTGTGACACGATTCCAGCAGCCAGATACTCACAGAGCTGTCTCCCTTCTTGGGCATGGCTGGCTTCCTCGGGAAGAGGATGAGCTTGGAGTGGTACTCCTTCAGCCTCTGCACATTGGCCTGCAAGGACTCGGTGGACTTGTTCCGCCGCCGGGGATCCACGGAGATCCCGATCGTCCGCGCAAACTTCTTGTTGATGCCAGCGAGCTGAGGGGAGAGAGGGAGTGGTGTCAGCATGCCACAGCTCCCAACAGCCAGGCAGGGCTCCAAGCAGAGCCAGCACAGGACTTAGGGTCTGGAGAAGGCTTGGCATGGCTAAAGGACCACTCACTTCACCACCAAAGGGTGTCCTGGTGTATCTTAATGCTTAAAATGTTCCCCAGACTTCAGTTTTTGCAAGTGGATTTTTCTCAGGAGAGCAAAGATGTCCCCCTGAGGGGGACATTTAAACTCAGATACATACAGACAAGCATTTATGAAGTCAGGATATGGATAACTCTGACTCACTGAATACCGTGAGCTCCATTAAATAACTATTTGTTTTAACCATCTTAAACAAGAAACTCATTTTCTGTTTGAAGACAAACAGCTGTGTCCCGCTTTGTGTTCCACCATTACCCAAAAATTAAAGAAAAGTAAGTAATGAAGCATTTGGCACCCAGAAGAACAATTTTCCTGCCTCAGTGCACCAATTTCAGTTATAAATGTTTTAATTAGACACTGAACCAGCCGCAGAGGCAGCTGGTAGCTGCCAGCAAGAACTGATGTGACTCCTGCCCACTGCACAGATATGCAGTGGGGGGTCCCTGCAGACACCCTTTAACAGCTCAGCACACCTGGGCTGGTCCCAGGGACAATTTCCTGAAGGAATGGAGGGCAGGGAATACTTCTCAGAGAGTTTCAGTGTTTCTAAACCAAATATTGAACAAGAACAGCCCCAGCTACTCCTGGAGGCTGCACTGAACAGTCCTTCCTCCTGGTACAACATCCCCTGCTACTCTTACAAGTCAGCTGAGCTCAGTTTACTTGATCTGCAACAAGCTTCTCTGGGCAACCTGTGCCAGGGCCTCACCACCCTTACAGGGAAGAATTTCTTCCGTATATCCAACCTAAACTTCTCTTTTTTCAGCTTGATTTTAATGGACTTTTAAGTGAATCTGACCAGACAACCAGACGTTTACCTTTTAAACACCTTTGAGTGGTGTTTCCTTGCTCCCAGAACCAGAAGCACCACAGTCTCCCCAGGACGAGCCAGCACCAGCCAGGTACCACATCTGGGCATGTCACCTTGTGCAGGACAGGAGCAGCAGCCAAGCTCAGACTGGGAGTTCATTTATTTAGATCAATGCTCTGTACTCACTTTAAGCTCCTCCAGGCTGAAGCCTCTGCCAGCACGAACTTTTTTGTGGTATCTGATTGTTGGGCATCGCACGATGGGCCGGATGGGCCCAGCCACGGGCCGGGGGGCGATGCGGCGAGCCTTGGCCTGGCGAGCCTTCCTCCTGGAATGTCATGGGATCACAGGATTGATCAGGCTAGAAAAGACCTTCAAGATCACTGAGTCCAACCCGTGACTGATCCCCACCTTGTCACCCAGCCCAGAGCACTGAGTGCCACATCCAGGCCTTCCTTAGACACCTCCAGGGATGGGGACTCCACCACCTCCCTGGGCAGACCCTTCCAACGCCTGATCACCCTTCCAATGAAGAAATTCCTCCTGATGTTCAACCTGAACCTCCCCTCGCACAGCTTGAGGCCTTTTCCCCTCATCCTGTCCCTTGTTCCTCAGGAGCAGAGCCTGACCCCCACTTGGCTCCACCTTCCTGTCAGGGAGTTGGAGAGAGTGAAAAGGTCCCCCTGAGCCTCCTTTTATCCAGACTAAGCCCCTCCAGCTCCCTCAGCCAGTCCTGCTGCTCCAGCCCCTCAGTGTCTGTGTCGGGGTGAGAGGCCCAAAACTGATCCCAGAATTCCAGGTGTGGCCTCACCAGTGCCCAGTACAGGTGGACAGGCACTGCCCTGGCCCTGTGGCCACACTGACACACAAGGCAGGTGCAATTGGTCTTCTGGGCCACATCAGTGGGACAGTCACCAGGAACACAGCATCTCTGCCAGATGTGCCACTGCTGCCCTGGGATCCCCCCGGAACCAACAGCGGGGCCACGCCGGTGGCTGGTGCTGCTCCGGAACCGCCGCTGCCATCAGAGACCCAGGGTAGAAGGAGTCATCACCGTGGTGCAGCGATTCCGGAGACGTCTCATCACTTGGCTGCGGCTGGGAAGGGCCGCCTTTGAGCACAGACCCCGAGCGAGCAGCCGGGACTTCAACGAGCGCGGCCGCAGAAAGGCCGAAGACAAACCCACGGCGCTTTGGCCTCCTCAGCAGCCCCGCACACTCCGGGAACCCCCTCACGGGCCCTTCGGCCTCACCTGCGGATCTTGCGGGCGGGCTGGTTGAACCAGGTGGCCACTCTGCGCTGCCAGTCCTTGTGGAAGTGGGGCTTCAGGATCATCCCATTGCGGCTGGGCGCCATGGCTGCGGCCTGCGGACACGGGCACGGTTAGTGCGGCCCTGCCGGGGCCCCGCCTGGCCCCCGGGACACCCCGGGCCCGTGGCCCCCGACCCAGCGCGGCCCCCTGTGCGCCCCCGGGGGCTCCCCCGCGGCGCCGGGCGGGCGGATGGCGGCGGATGGAGCCCCGGGCCTTCACTCACCTTCCGCCTCGCGAACGGCCACCGGAAAGGACGCGCCGGGGCGGTGCCGCCGGAAGGGCCGCGGCGGCGGCCAATGGGGAGCGCGCGCGAGCGGCCCGGGAAAGGACGGGCCAATGAGGGGCGGTGGCTTCACCTGCCCGAAGTAAAGATGGCGGCGGCTTAAAGGGTCCGCGACCGGCGGGGACTGGCAGGGAGGCGAGGGGCGAACGGGGCTACGGGCCCGCGGCCAAGCTGGGAGCAGCAGCTCCAGCACTGCTCGACGCTCTCGCACAAGCCTAGCCAGACACATGCCCGATGGGATTCTCCAAGTCCCCAAACAGGAGTGGGGGGTCCCTGTTCCCCTCTCCATCCAACCCCTGCTCCAACATCCACCCCAGAGGGCTCTGCCACTGTCCCCCATCATCTCCTCCGTGGCAGGAGAGGGGTCGGGGACTTCCATCCATCTTGGCACTCCCGGTGCTGCAGTGGTGGGATGCAGGGCAGTGCCCTGGCAGCACTGGCACGGCAGTGCTGGTAGCACCACAGGGGCCACGGAGGGCCCTGTGCTGTCCCCCAGTGTCCCACCACAGCACCACTTGCACTGTCACCCTCTGCTTCATGGGACCAAACTCAAAGGGGCTGTGAGTTACAAAATAAAATCAAAGAACACATGGAATTTCATCTGCTGGAAAAGAGAATGCAAAGAGCGAGCCTGTGAAGAAACAAATAGGTTTGGAAATTAGAAGTCCAGGCAGCAGCATGGCAAATGCAGAAACTCAGTTGTACTCCTGCAATCAAGGGAAATTACTCCCCAGGCACTCAGAGACCCCAGGGAATGGGTCGGGGAGGCTGGCAGGGAGAGGATGGCAGGGAGAACATCCTCCCCATGCTATCGGGGAAGCAGGAGGCTCCAGCTCCAGCCTGACCCAGGAACGGGAGCCTGGGACTGTGACAAAGGCCCAAAGGCTGGGAGCTGTCAGAGCCCAGGCTTGGGCTGGGGTCTTCAAGGTCACAGACAGCCCCCACGGAATAACTCCAGACAATAATCCTTCCCAAAATATTAAGCCAGCCAGGGCACTCCAGGCAGCAACAATCACTTTAATGCTTTCCCTGATGAACACCAGACAGCCCTGTCAGCAGGGCCTGTTTTGCAAGAGCCACAAGGATGGAGCAGCTTTTCCTGAGGATTCCCAACACATGTACACACCTGCTTTTGCTGGATTTCCAAGAGCACCTCTACAGCTCTGAACCAGCAGTTCAAAACAGTTTTCCCACATGTACTTGGAATCACTCTCTGCACTGCTGGTTTCTCATGTCCCACTACCGAGCTCTGCACACAGATTTTCCTTAATCTCTGCTTAGAAAACACTTGCTATAAAAACTGGATATAAATTATTGAACAGGGAGAAGGAGGCCCTTGTTCTGTACAACTCCACAGCTCTAATGAGCTTCATATGTGCCAGAACATCCCCCCAGCCTGACACATTCTACACACACGGAGGCACATTGTGGGCAGTTTATTCCAGCCAAGGCTGTTACTGTGTTGTGTTCACAGCAAAGATGCTCAAAGGTTACACAAGAGCTGCTCAGCTCAGCTCAGTTTCCCCAGGCTGGCACCCAGGGCACAGCCCTGCCCTCCTGCCATGGCACACAGCACAGCCAGAGCTGGCTTACATAGGATCTTTCATCCCTAAGCACATGTACCCTGCTCCTGCGTACCAGAAACCTTCACAGCAGATCAGACTTGCCCAACTCCTAATCACCACCACCCTGCTGGGAATCAATTCCGAACTCCTGAGGAGTTCTCATTCCTGCAGGATAAAGCAAGGTGCAAATGTAGCCATCCCTTAATTTTGGGGTAACAACAGCACAGCAATTCCCTGGTCAGCATCTTTGACTCTGGAGCTGAGAAGGGAAAGGGTCTGTGTTCCAAAGAACCCTCCCATTCCACATAGGAGTGGGCTTCACACTGGTCTCAGGCGTGGTTCCTCCTCCTCCTCTTGTGGTGGCTGAGGGGGTGTCTCCTCCTCCCTGATGTCCTGTTTGTCCCTCTCTGCCTGCAGCCAGCTCTGAGGGGCGATCATCTTCTTGGGACCGTGGGGAGGGGGCCCGATCAGGGCCTCAATGTCATCATAGTTGATCACTTCCTTCTCCAGGAGGGCACTGGACAGCTGGAAAGCAGAAATGAGGCACTGTGAGGAACAGGGGCTCCAAACTGCCCGTCTGAGCTGGTCTGAACTCTGCCAGCTCGAATCAGATCCCAACACCTGCCCAGAGCACAGGGTGCAGATTGGTTTTATGAAAGTACATTTCCTTGGGTCAGTGGCATACCCAGTGACTCCTAGTTCTCTGCTAGGATCCACATGGTTCTGCATTGCAGAGAGAACAATGTAATTTTAAAAACAGTTGATTATTTCTTCAGAATTGGAGATTTTCAGACAGTTTTCTCATCAGTTCTCTGCTGAGACAGGACTGATAGGGTTAGGACACGTGATAAATGACAGAACTTGAAAACTTAGAGGCTTTATTTTTTTTCCAAATAAGGTGAAACTCTCCGACTTTCAGGAGTCAGGAGCAGACTCCAGCTGTCCCCCCTAGATGGGATGACCCCAAAGCCACTGGAGCCAGGACAAAGTTCTCCAGGCTCCGGCACTGTTCCCAAGAGCGCGTTTGGCCAGGAACGCACAGCGTGACTGCAGGCAACAAAGCAAGCTCTTGGGAATGGGAATGAGAGCTCCAGGAACAATGAGAGAAGTGTCCCTCCTGCCACTGTCACTGCACCTGTGGCCCTGCCCAGGAGCCAAAGCAGCAGCAGTGAGACCTCGGGCAGGCCCATAGCCCTCCCTGCACACACAGTGCTAACAAAGAGCTGCCTGTTCCTGCAGCCATGGGCTGGGGGTCAGCATGAGTTCCTCTCCAAAGAAGTGGAATTCTACAGCCCCTCTGGCAGCAGCACCACCCCTCTGGAGCAGCAGGTGGCTTGTCCAGCATGGAACTGCTCAATCCTGCTGACCAGACGGGAGGCTCTGGCAACTGAAACATTGACTCTGGAGATACTTTGGCTTCACTTTAAAGTTTTTCTGAGCTGAGCCTCCAGCAAACATCTGGCTGCTGTTAGATGGCAGCAGCAGGACAGAGGAGCCTGCAGAGACATCCCTGAGGATCCCTGCTCCAGAGCTGCCAGGGCACTGGCCTGGGGACCAAGCTGTCTCTGTATCACCAGAGGCCTGACACTGTGGAGCTGAAGGGGTTGTTGTTGTTATTCTCGTTTGTTTAAAAAGATTTAAGGAAAATAATTGCTTGATTTGCAAAGTATGCAACACTAAGTTGATCCTGGTCATTTTGGATGTCATGGACTGGATTTCTGAAGGGAGGTTAAGGAGATACACAGGGTGCTGTGACTCTAGTGTGGCTCAGCCCAAACCAATGGGCACACAGCTCCTGGCATGGGTGGGGATGTGCCAGGGTGGGAGACTGGTTAGGAACTATCAGGATGCAAAGGGGAGGAGGCAAAGCTCTACTTTTGCAATGAGGATTCCTTGGTGTATCAGGTGTCAAGGAGGATGTACCAAGGAGGTTTTATCAGGTATCAGGGAGGTGAAAACTGCCTGGAGTCACCAGAAAGCAGGAACCAGCCCCAAATCAGCCAAGGTGACAGGTCCCATATTCCTTCACCAAAGCCAGAAAGTGTCCACCCGATTGCTGGCTTGGCTTCCCAAAATCAGTCACTGTCTGCTCTCCAGGAAACTCCACTGCCAAGAGGCAAGCAGAGAAGTGCAGGTGAGGGACATAAATTCCAGCTTTGATCACTTGCATGAAGCACTCCCCCTCCTCTACCCTGCAAACACCAGCTGGTGTGAGGAGGCAGCTACTCAGTGCTGGGAAAGGCACACATTCCTCCCCGTGCCTGCTCTGAATCCGGGGGATCCACAGTAAACAGTCACTTGTTCCCAACACTCCCACTACGAGACTTTCTAGGAGAGAGACATTGCAACAGCTGAGCTACAGAGCACAGAAAGCAGCAAAGCAAAAACCAGTAGAAAAAACCCAAAACAACACACAAAATCCCACACAATCCAACTCACTGTTTGCAGCTTGTCCCTGTTCTCCAGTAAGAGCTTTTCCGTCCGCCTGTAAGCCTGAGCCACTAGGACTTTGGCTTCCTGGAAGAAACAAGAAGAGAGATTTAGGGTGTAGGTGGCAACAAACACAATGTGTGGCTAAACAAGGAGAGCTCTGAGGGATGGAATTTGCAAACTGAGCCAGAACATGGTTCCCATCCACAAAAACTATGGATAAACTGGAAAAAGGCCCAAGGAGCGCTGGTGATAAGGTGCAGTGAACTCCTGCCCTAGCACAGCTCTTCAGGGCAGTCGTAGCTGATGGGAAATGCAGATTAAGGCTGCCCAGGAGCTAAAGGTGCAGCTCAGCACAAATCCCAGGGAAGCACAACCACAGTGCCTCAAACAAGAGCTTTTTTGTTTCCAGCTTTTTGATTTTTCAACGAAAACAATGTTTTTTTTTCCCAGCATTGAGGCTCAATTTCCTGTCAAAACAGGTTGATTTGCAGTCAGTCCAATCGTCATTTTTGTTAGATCTGATGTAGGAACTGCAGACATTTACACTGTGCAGCTGAGACTGTAACACACAGATTTCTTGCCATCTAAGTACTGCATTGCACAAGTTACCGGGCTGAACTCACATCCAGGTGGGATTCTGCCTGTTCCTAAGGCCTCAAGGCAAAGCCCTCACACAGCCACACATCAAATAAGTGCTCACCTGTTGAAATCCACTACTCAGTAACCTACAGCAGAATGCAAATTGTTTGGGTGTAAGTCACTTGCATCGTTTCACTGAACTGCAGAAAGCAAAAAATAAAAAGAACGATTTAACCCAGGGTGGCCTTACATGGTCCATCATTTGCTGGAGGCCCTGGCTGAAGGGGCGTCGGCCAATCCCAGGGGCACTCTCCAGGTCCGGGAAGGAGAGCTGCCCGATGCTGGGCACCATCCCGTACTGCTTCACCATGGAGTAGGCGATCTTGGTCACCTTCTTCAGGTCATCCTGTGCTCCTGAGCAGGATAGACACACACACAGCGTTTGCCAAGGACCAAAATACACCATTTGGCATTTCTTCTTCCCAGCACAGGAAGCCTCCGTCCTGTGCTCAGAGCACCCTGGACCTCTACTTGCCCTTGCCAGGCTCTGGTTCCTCACCTGTGGTGACCTTGTTAAAGGTGATGGCCTCAGCCACTCTGCCCCCCAGTGCCATACACATCCTCTCCATCAGCTGCTCCTTGGTGAACAGGTACTGCTCCCTGGGCAGGATCTGTGCGAACCCCAGCGCTGCATTTGTCCGAGGGGCTATGGACACCTGTGACACAGAGCAGCTCCCTCAGCTCACAGAACAACACAGCTCCCCACTGCAACAGCACAGGGAGGGCCCCTACACTCCCAGGGAAGTTTGTCCATAGCAATGGACAGGCTGGTCTACAGGGACACGGCCGAGGACCACAGTGTGTCAGGATTCCTGCACTGAAGGCTCTGCCTGCACACACTTTCTGCTTAAGAAATGCAAAGGAAATTATCCTTAAGAGGAAGCCAGAGAAATCCTGAGATTTAGGAGTTCCTTTGGAGCGTATAAGTCAGAGTTCATTGATTCTGCTCCAGAATCCCTGAGACTACCTGCAAAAAGAAAGTCTTCAGAAAAATAACAACCATTTCCCCCACCCATTAAGCGAGAGTAATTAACACCAGTTCTGCTTACACAATGGGTCATTCAGAGTGAATGTGCTGCTGGTAGTCAGCCAAGGAACTGTCACCCTTGTCATTCCACTCCCCAACCCCATCCCAGCGTTCTGGCTTTTGGAGGAGATGTGCATGGATCACATCCCGGGGTGCCAAAGAGGCCTTTCCCTGCAGAGAAGGGCTTCAGGCAGAGAACCTCCCAGTCTGAAAAACACAGCTCCCCAGCAGTACCAGAGCAATTCCTGCAATGGGAGCTTTGCTGGCTGAAACGTGATGGGTGAGGGATCACATATGGAGCAGCCTGGAAGTGCATGACTGAGCAGCAGCACCAGGAGACAGTTGCTTCTAATTTTTAACTGCAAAGCTTCTCCTATAGCTGGTTAATCAGCTTTGCACCAGCACTATCATCAGTGGAGCCTAATACTGGATTTCTCTACAGCAAAATCTAGGGACATGGTTTATAGAATCACAGAATCATTAAGGTTGGAAAAGCCCTCCAAGACCCTCAATTCCAACCTTTAAGTGAATCCCACCAGCCCACTAAACCAGAGTGTGAAGTGCCACACCCAATTGTTTTTGAACACTTCCAGGGATGGTGACTCCAACACTTCCCTGGGGAGCCTGTTCCAATGCTTAACCACTCTTCCAGTGAAGAAATTATTCCTAATATGCAATCTGAAGCTCTCCTGGTTTAATGGTGGGCTTGGCAGTGCTGGATTAATTAATTCTGTGATTCTCTATTTGCCATTTATTTTGCTGCAGTATCACTGTTGGGGTAACACAGCGGAATTAAACACAAGTACCACAAAGTAATCTGTGGCAGTGGAAGCCCTCAGGACTCCCTTCCGTCCCAGTGACCAGCTCATCACACCCCTCCTGGCAGTGGAAGTACCTTCATGACGGCCTCGGTGTGCTCCAGCAGCCACCCAACCAGCGCGTGACCGGATTCATGGAATGCCACAACCTTCCTCTCTTCTGGTGACAAGATCTTACTTCTTTTGGCAGTGCCTGTAGGATACAGACCAGGATTTGATAAGGTATCAGAAACAAGTGTAACCAGCGGGGCATAACCTGGTCCAGCTCAGTGCACAAGCTCACACAGCCTGCGGCTGAACAATTTGTGCTGAACTTGGCGAGGGAGGGGCAGCAAACCCCCTTTAATTACAAGCTTGGAAGTGGAAAGCGATCCATGCTTGGAATTGCTTGAAAACACTGGCAGAAATTTTCCCCCTTCTCCTCCTTACAACAGATTTAATCATTAGATAAATGATTTGACATTTGATTCGATCACAGCTCAAGAACGCGAAGCTCGGTCCTGTTCCCAAGGACAGATCTGCAACAAGGCAGCTTACTCTTTTTCTTGGAAAAAACCCAAAACAACACAAAAAAACCCCAATAACAAAACCCAGAATGAGTCTCATACTGATTTTGCTGTCTTCAGTCCCTTAGGCAGAATATAAGAGAAATGTTGCATTATATATATGAAGTCCCAGTTGAGAAAATTGTGCATTAAGACTGTTCAAATCAGCAAAAGACCAAGAGTAGATACAGAAATCCTTCCCCAGAGCCTGGAAATGTCTCTGATTACACATGGCATGCTCTGTATGAGCTTATTCCCAGGCTCCTGAGAACTAGCAAATGAAGCCATATCTCACACTTAATCCTTCCTCCAGAAAGGTGATTTTTGAAAGTGTCTATTTTCCAAGTTGGCAGAGCAAGTCCAAAAAGGATTAGAAAAAGAAAGGTGAATGGAAGTAGAACTTCTGGCACATAGGAAAAATAAGTACAGAACACACAGTGTGTAAGGCACTGTATAGAACATACAGTTCAGAATGTTGGATGCAGAAAGATCCCAGGACTTCCAGGCCAGTGTCCCCACACAGCCCGGAGCAGCAGAGGGGAGGGCAAGCAGTCAGGAGCAGTATTGTACAAAGCTTGCTTCATGTCTTGGAAAACAACATTCTATTAACATGAATTTTTAAACAAAGTCAAGGGCTTTATTAAACAAGGAAACAGTAAAATTACTATGGTAGATCTTGTAAAATTACTGCTCAGGGACCCTGGAAGCTGCTGTGCCCTGCAAGGCACGATGGAACAGCAGATTAATTGCTACTGCCTTGATTTGCAGCAGTCAGTCCCTACACTGCCTTTAGCAGCGTGTGAGCATGGCCCTGTATGGCTCTATCCACACAAAGATGCATCTATACTCTCTCTAAATATATATATATATACATACACACACTTAAAAAATTCTGGAAGCATTCCCACGTCAGCCCACTGAGGGAGGGACTGGGAGAGACCGTGTTCTTCACAACAGCACACAGTGTGCCTACAAAGATTATTGCTTTTCCTACATAAAGTAATCTCCAGTAAGGAAAGTTCCCTGAAAGCCTGTACTTATCACATTTATGAGACAAAGCACCCAGAAAGCAACTCTGGTGCATCTCCGCTGGCCTTACGCAAACCTCTCCAAGAAAATAGGCTCCATCCTCTAATGCCAAGCCCTAAAAGCCTCTGTGTGCTCCACAGGTTCCTTCCCTCACTCCCAGGAGACCTGACTAACTGCTTTCTGTTCCCAAACTAAAAACACAATGGGAACTACCACAGAGAGAAGTTCTTGCTCCTCCCTTACAGCAACACAAAGCTTTAAGGCTGACAGGGCCTCTGGACTTACAAAGTTTCCTTTTGATTCCACCCCACTGTTATTAAAACCAGAAGCTCCTAATGGAAAGCACAGTAATATCTTCTTTCTTTCTTTCAAGAAAAGCTTTTATAGGAACTGAAATGCCCTCTAGATTGTGAAACCCAGCAGCATTCCTACAACATGGCAAGGGTACACTTAATAGAGGAGCCTCGGGGGGTTGTTTGGGGTCTTTTAGACTCAGTCTACAAAAAATAGCCAGTCCTGGTAATATGAGAGAATCTGATTAAGCAACAAAAAGACTCTGTGGCCTCTTACACACCCCAGAGCCTGAGTGAGGCCAGGCAGCTCGAAACTGCCAAAGCCCATGTCCTGCAATGCCCCACCACACGAATCCCAGGGATCCCTTCTGCTGCCATCCCCTCTGGCCTTCCTTGCTTTTTGCTTCATCTTCCAAGTGTGGGGAACTAAGACAAGGCTGGAATTTAGAAAGAAAAGCCAAGTGAATCCCTACAGGTCTGATGCTTTCACTCCTGCAGATGGGAAAGTAAAGCACATCTTTACAAGAGAAAGTGGTGTCAGGACAAGGGGGAATGGTTTCCAACTCAATGAGAGGAGTTTTAGATGGGATATTAGGAAAAAATGAGTGGTAAGGCCCTGGCACAGGTTGCCCAGAGAAGCTGTGGCTGCCCCATCCCTGGAAGTGTTCAGGGCCAGGTTGGACAGGGCTTGAAGCAGTCTGGTCTAGTGGAAAGTGTCCCTGCCCATGGCAGGGGGTGGAATGAAACGAGCTTTAAGATCCCTTCCAACCCCAACCATTCTGTGATTCTATGACCTTTGCTGTGGCTTGACGAGAATTTCTGTGTTACAACTCCAGTTGTCTCACTGTCCACTCCTGGGAGCTGCTGAGTACAGGCTGGGATTCCTGTTTTTACCCACAGCCCTCCAAGGGTTTTCTTTTTCAGCGACAGGTGAAACTTTCAGGAATTTCTCAAAAAACTAGGAACTCTCCAGGCATTTTCTGATAAAGCAAACGCTCAGGACTCAATTCCAGGATCAGGAAATAAATGACCCAGCACAAACATCCTGTTCCACATGCTCCACTAGAAAAGCACAGAATGGCAGTCTGTGTGCCCAGCTGCCCCGGGAACGACACTGCAGCCTGGAAGCAGTTCAGTGTCTGCTTATGAAAACCACAGCCTGGCTCCAGGGCAGTTCAGCCCAAAACCCACCACATTCAAATCCCTCAGGTGAAGTCAAGAGTTCTGGGAACTCTTTTCCCTTCCTTACAATACACTGTTACAGGGAAATCTCCAGAGGTTCCTCTCCTGGCAATGGCACAAGTGGCAGAGAAAGGCCACAGGATGTTCTCAGAGGGAGAACAGTGCTCCACTGTTTTGCCGTTTATTCTGCCAATTCATCAAAGCCTGGGTTTGGAGGCCAGAAAGAAAAATCTCTTAATTTCTTGCTGTTGAGGATGCAAAGCCTATTTGCTATTCATGTTTATGTAGCAGGTGTCCAGAAAAGCGAGAGAAGCCTAGACATACTGCCACTTTTATTCTTTTTAAAAAAATTAACCCACAAAAATCCCCAAGCTTTCAAAATGAAAAAGCCACACAGATTTGAATTCCCCTCTTTATTATTTTGTCACTGGCCATTTTCCCTAAGCTACGGGTTGAGGCTCCCACAGAATCAGGAAGATGGATCCATTTAGGGTCTTCTTCAGAGAACTTTCTGTGACTGGCATTGAAGACTTTCAGGCCAGACCACATTTAGGACCCATCTGTCTTTCTGGAACGTAACCTCCTCACCTGAGCCTTCTCTCAAGTGGAACAGACTCCAGAGGCAACAACAGAAATGCTGCTGCACTGGCACAGGCTGCCCACAGAAGCTGTGGCTGCCGCATCCCTGGAAGTGTCCAAGGCCAGGTTGGACGGGGCTTGGAGCAACCTGGGCTAGTGGAAGGTGTCCCTGCCCATGGCAGGGGGTGGAACGAAATGCTCTCTAAGGTCCCTTCACACCCAAACCATTCCATGATTCTAGGAAAGGGCTGGATCTCTCACCTGCAATGACTCTCTCCACAGCATACTCGAAGTTGGAGGTGTCGATGGATTTGTGCCCTTCCCTGGCAGCGTGAAGAGCAGCTTCGTTACAGATATTCGCTATGTCAGCTCCTGCAGACATGAGTTTACAGGAATTACATTGGATTTGTGTGTGACAGAGAATTCAGAGGACAGAACAGGCAAGAACAAATCTGGAGAAAGACCTAAGGAAGTCAAACAGCCTGTGCTTTTTGTTCCTTGGGAACAGAGAGCCTAGTCCATGGTGTTTATGTTGGATTTGAACAATACAACTGCCTTGGCAAGGAATGCTGATACCACACAGAGCTCAGCAATCCAGGAGCAGGCTGAGGCCAAGGCTGGCTCCCAGGGACAGGGATGGTGTGGGCAGTGGGCTGGCACAGGCTGCTGCTCTGCTCAACCTTGGAGCCAAGAGAAGGAACATCTGTTCCGAGTTTGTGTGGGTGGGTTTGGTGGTGGGGGGTTGCTCAGAGAAGTCACAGAGAGACAGAGTGCTGGGGCCTATGAGAGGGAAAACCCAGGAAGCATATTCCAGGAACTCCGCATAAACAGGAACTCTGGAGCCTCTTGCTCAGCACTGTTTCAAGCTCCCAGGGACACACCCTGGAAGCAGTCTTGAGGCAGGAGCCAGGCAGAGCTGTCCAATTTCTACTCTGACCAGCAAAATAATTCCTACTCATTCCTCCCATCGCTTTCCTGGTACCATAAATCAATTTAAAAGCATGAAGCCAAGTCAGGGGAGGGTAAGGTTGGATATCAGGAAAAGGTTTTCACCCAAAGGGTGGTCAGGCACTGAAAAAGTTCCCCAGGGTAGTGGTCACAGCCCCAAGCCTGAGTTCAAGGAGTGTTTGGACAATGCTCTCAGGGACTGGGTGGGATTTTGGGGTGTCCTGTGCACGGCCAGGAGTTGGACTCAGTGGTCCTGATGGGTCCTTCCAACTCAGCATATTCTACAGTTCCATTAACTTAACAGCCTTCTCCCCTGAAGTGCAACACCTCATCCTCAACAACAGCTTGGACTGGAGCATGAGCATCCTCCTCTTAGGAATTAGGAACCTGGGCATTATAAAAGCACATTTTCCCTACACCCCACACCCCTGCTAGTCCAAGAAATTTCAGAAGACTGAAAATAGTCATGAACAACTGCTCATCAGAGCTCAGAAAGGAGCTGGTCAGGTTCCCACTATTTCCACAGAAATGGAGAAAAAAGCCCTTTTTGACCAAAACACTCTGTTAAACCCACACCCTGCAGGAGCTGCAGCCTGAGCTGCAGAGCTGAAGTAGGAGCTGCACTCCTGAGGACAGGTCGTACCGCTGAAACCTGGAGTGAGCTCAGCCAGGTGCTGCGAGTAGAAACTGCCATCCTGGATCAGTTTGAGGCCCTTCAGGTGATGCTCAAAGATCTCCTTCCTCTCCTGTAAAGAACACACAATCTCTGAGCCCAGCCAGGGGACCGCAGCACAGCAACTTCCAACACGCTGTCCATGGCAGGGAGCAGGGCTCTGGCAGGGGGACGGCGACAGTGCCAGCAGAGGGCAGGGCTGTCCGTGCAGCTTCCAGTGCACCAGAAGCCCTGATAAACACCCAGCTCTCAAATTCTCAGCAGATGCAGGAGGCTGTGCCTGAGTCACTGCTTTCTCTCTCAGGGCCACTCTCCCGTCTACACTTTCACTCTGATCTGTCTCAACTTTTCCCTCACCATAAAAGCTCTTGCAGGAAGGAGCTCTGACTGCCTCGACCTGCTCCTGTACAAACCACAAACTGCACACCCCATGCACAGCTCCTCAGCCTGCACCCATTTCCCAGACGGAGGTGGGGGTGAGATGCCTGGCGAGCAGCCACCAAGTGACTCATTCAGCTGGTCCAGGAGATCCTGACTCAAACAATGGGCTCAGTTGCCAGGGTTTTTCCCCTTCCTCCTTCAGGGCAGCTGCACAGTTCAGCCTTCCGGAGGCCAGACTCTATCAGGCATTTAAGGTATTTTCACTGAAAGCTCTGCAGAGGACAGTGAAGCACAGATGGGAGAGGAAGAGCTTGTGCTGGCAGAGTACACAGATCCTAACTGCAGCTGAGTCCATTCCCAGAACTCTGCTACAAATGTCAACACAGTGGACGTGGAAAACTCCTAGTAAATGGATTTAAAAAGCATTCAGAAGGAGAAAGTCACTTAACAGGCTGCCTAAAGGAAAATGAGGAGCCTTACAAGGATAGGGAGGGCCATAAACCTACAGAACAAATGGTGCTCAAGGCACATGACAATTTAAACTCTCACAACAGCCAATTGCCAATTAGGTGCTTCCCAATTTCCTGGAGAGAAGACACAAACACAGTTCTGCATCTGCATGGCAAAGGGAACGTCACAGAAGAATTCAAAGCCAAGCTCTACCAGAGCAGAGATGCTCCAAACCAGTGAACTGTCACTTCAGAGAAACAGGCAACTGCATTAGCATGACAAACCCTTGACTTAGAGCACAGAAACAAGAATAAAGGCAAAGAGAAGCTCAACATCTCCATCTCCTCCAAGCTCAGCCTTTGCCAGGCCTGTGAGTCACCAGCAAGGACCGGGACACCTCAGTCATCAGTGTTCGGGGAAGGACAGGGCAGCGGGTGGAACATACCTGGAGTGTTGGGAGGTCAATGAAGATGTGCCTGTCCAGCCTCCCAGGTCTCATCAGAGCATTGTCCAGGACATCGGCGCGGTTGGTGGAAGCCAGCACTATGACGTGATCCGTGGTCCCCATCCCTGCCAAAGCCAAGGGAAAACAGAGGGGAGGGTTTTTCCCACTTCAGACTGCACTGCAGGCACACAGTGGGCTGGGCAGGCCAGAGGCAGAGTTTGCACAGCTTTAGCACAAAGCCAGGTGTTCAGAGCAGCCTTTGGGGCAGCTGGGGCTAAGAATGTCCCCTTCAGCTCAGAGCAAAGACAGGAACGAACCACCCAGGTCACCCAGGACAGTCTCTGGCCATCAGGGATACTCTGAAATCCCCTTTTCATTTACTTACTGAACCCTGGCTTAAAAGTTCTATTTCCCTTCCCTTTTTGTCACATTTGGGAACTGCCCCAACTAGAACCCAGAACAGAATCTCTCTATTCTGACAAGTCCACAGATGCCTTCTCACCCATCTTAAGTCATTTCCTGCTCCTTTAGCTCCAGGTTGTACAAGCAGCATATCCTAGCTGAAACAGCTTTTCCTTCCCACGGAAAGCCCTTTCAGTTTTTATTTACTTTCAGTCTTCAGTCACAGACAGGCCACCAGGATCACCAGGGGAGGGACCTCTACCCGCTCAGGTTAATGCAGAGAAAATATGGCTTTGCCTCTCAACAAGAAGCATGTTACAGCACAAGATGATCTTTGCCAATTCACTCATCTCTTACCCTCTGCAGGCACCCAGGCACAGTGCAGGGCACTGCACAGACCAGCCCTGCAGAACCTGCACCACAGACACAAAACACAACCTAAGAGTTCTGCAGTGATTATCTGCACAGAATTTGGTCAAGCCACAGTCAGAGCAAGTTTTGCCTCCAGGCCTTAAACAAGGGAGCATCAGGATTTACAGGCTGCCTGAGAGCAGCCTCAGTGGAGGCATCAAAGGCAGACAGGGCTTCCTGGGAAGGCAGAGCACTGGCAGCTGGAGGAGGGCAGAGGGGCAGGCATTGTGCTGCTGGGTGGGGAGCCAGAGTTCATGTTGAATCATTGCCCCACACTGTTATTTATTACATTCCACCAGGTGCCTGCAGGCCCCTGGGCATGAGTCACCTGCTTCCAGCACATTCCCCAGCCCTGGCACAAACAGCCTTCCCAGGGAAAGGACATGACAGTCCCATGTGCTTCCCTCCCTGCCAAGTCCCACACTGTGGAGAGGCAGCTCTGTGCACGTAAGCTGGGCTGCTTTCAGCTCTCAGCTCCACCAGAAGAGCTGCCAAATGTGTCAGCGTGCGAGAGCTCAGCACAGACCCAGGTTCCAGGTGAGGCAGGGGACTGGCTGTGCCAGCCTGTGCTGCAGCAGACCCAGTGCTCCCTCTCTGCAGGTTCCTGCCTAAACAAGCTGCTGGAGAGGATGAAGCCAAGCATCCCTGAGACGTGTATCTCACTGCACTCTAGAGTGGGATAAACAAGCAGAGCCTGATGGGCAATCCAGGAATGGCAGGCTTTATTCCACAGCAGGATTAGATGGCACAGTGCATTATCTGCCTCGCAGCTGGGGACACTCTCTTAAAATAGGCCTGACTATTAGAGCAAATTAAAAACCAGAAGCACTGTGAGCATCCTCCTCACATCAGCTTCTGCCCCACTTGTTCCCCAGCCTGTATCCCAGCAGTGAGAAACACTGTTCCAAGAAATCCACAGCCACAGCCTCCAATTCATGTCACTGTTCCCTATGCAACATCACCTGGAATATCACAGGCAAAGATCAGCCAAAGGAACAGGCTACAAAAACAACACCTCATCATATCAAAAAGTGAGGAACAGCTCTGAAAACGCAGCCTGAAGAGAGAGTTCCTGCCAGGGTCACAAATGAACCATTTCAGAAGGGAAAGGGAAAAGGGTCCACTTGAGCTGCCAAGTGCTGTGCTCCACAGTGACCAGCACACTGTTTGGTGGGCCCCTCATCTGCAGTGTTGCACTGTGTCACCCTCCAGCCATTTGTCCAAAAGTCTTTGGACATCACCTGGGAGCAGCAGGAGGGGCCCCTTCCCAAGAGAAGCCCGAGGGCTGCATATGGCACAGCTTGGGACAGGTCTTGTTCGAGGGCTCCAGGTGAAGAGTTGCTACCAAAAGCTGTCCTGCATCTCATTCACACACCCCAGCTCAGCCCAGGACTGGCAAAGCTCCTCTCAAAGCATTCTGAACAGAGCAGAGATTTGGGTCACATCCCTCTTCCGCTTGTCTGCGATTTGTGAGGGAGATTCACTATTCAAACCAGGCACCTGCTCTGACAGAGCCCGGAGCTCGTGCGTCACTCCGCTCCTACAAACAGCTTTTGTGGAGAGGCTCCCTCCAGTGCCTCCCCTTCTCCCACCAGACTCCCAGTGCTTCCCAAACACAGAGCAAGACAGAGGGAAGGAAACCCAGGCTGATGAAGGAAGAGCACTATGGTTACTCCGAAATCTGCACACCAGCATGACCCAGCTCCAACCTGCACACTCACCCCTTACAGAAGGTTTCATACAGCTCTGACCCTCCTCTTCTCTCTCTTCCTTCCCTCTTAGGAATCTCATTCAATCACACAAATGCAACAATCACTGGTGACTCACAAATCTGCTTTTGTGTATGATTTTTTTCTCCAGTAAACACCCAACTCGGGTCTATGGTGTTGCTTTGCCTTCAACCCTCAATTTAAGCTCAACACAGCTAAACCAAAGCTCTGAATGTTCCATCTCAAGGCTTCCTTGCAAACACTCACCACTCCTCCCACCTGTGCTGGGACAGAAATGTCCCCTTCCTAAAAACCTTATTCACTATAAACCTGAGAACTGTTTTGCCATGGTGCATGTGGCACTTCAGTGTTGCTTTAGGTGACATGCTCCATTAGGTAACACTTCAGTGCCACGTGCCAGGATCCCTGCTGATCCCATGTTCCCACTACCAGGCTGACATCCTTGCCAGCTGTCTCCTGTTTGACAGTGTCAACTCCTTGGTCTGGTTTTTCAGGGTGTGTTTGATAAAGCACTGAGCAAAATGACAGACTCAGTACATGATCTGTGTGAGACATGAATAAAGAATGAGATAATATAAATTTAAAAATAAACCAGGCAGCACAGAGCAAACAAGGGACTACAAAGCACACATTGAGGATAATATTTACCTTCTAAACTCAATTTCCAGTGGAGCTGTACCCTCATTTCTGCATTGAGACTCACCAAGAAAACACTCCAGAAACCACACCTAATTTTTACAGACTGATGGAAATCAGACATTTTCATTTTTAGGACAGAGATGTGGAATGCACTGACTGCATATTCCTGAACAGACATGTAGGCTTCCTTTAATTCAGGTGCCAGCTCATCCTACAACTGTCAGGGGAGAAAGACCCACCCAAGCCAGGATTGCTGTTCTGTGTCACCACTGGCCTTTGCTGTCCAGACCATCTACTTCACTGTGAACACTCAGTACAGAACCAGCAGTTGTAACTCAGGTCTGGGGATGCTTCTGAAGCACAACTGCTTTTAATTTTTCACATGAAGAGTGTGATGAGACAATGTGACAGTCAAGTTATGAGTCACAGATCCAGTGAAACAAACACTCCCTGATGGACATGCAGGTGGTGGGTTATTCCTTACCCTGCTCTGCAATAACAAGATTTAGCAACAGAAACACTGCAGTTGGTCAGTGCTGCAGGCTCAGAGTTAGAACTAAGCAGAGCCAAAAGATCATTCTTTGTGTAAAAGTGTTTCAGCAAAGGGCCAATCCTGGATGGAGAACAGCCAGAAACTACACGAGTGTGGCATCAACCAGGACTTGTTTGCAAAGCTTCTCTCTCTCAGTTTAAGGAGCCTGTGGTCAAGCAGATAACATAAACATAGGGCAAAGGACAGGAGAATGGATATATTCCATCACCTATGTCCCTCTGGGACAACTGAACTCTAAACCCTGACAGGTTTTAAACTGTCTCAGATGGAACACAGCAAGTATCCAGTGACATTAATGGTCAACTGGACCTAAACTCCAGGGTTTTAAAATTTACTAGATTTAGCCCCAAACCCTTAAAAGCCCGTGTAAATGTCTAGATTTCAAGGGGGTTTTCTCCACAACATGATCACAGCACACACTTCAAGATCTGTTGCCCAGAGGCTGAGGTTGTGGACTCCTCATCCCTGGAAGTGTTCAAGGCCAGGTTGGATGGGACTTGGAGCAACCTGGTCTAGTGGAAGGTGTCCTGGCCTATGGCAGGGGGTGGAATGAGATGAGCTTTATGATCCCTTCCCACCCAAACCCTTCTAGGATTCCATGATCTGTCCTGAGCCCAGTCACTTTCTCAGGCACCCCCAGCTCCGGAGCAGTCCTGCCTACCAAAGGGACAGCTGGAGAGGATATACTCCAGTGCCTTCAGAACCAGAGACTAGTGATGGGGTACATGGGCTCAGACTGGTTCAGACTTCAGCAAGAGAACACTTGCTGGAGAGGCCAAGCACGTTCAAGCAGGATAAAGCTAAACAGGCCAACAGCTTGGATCTCTGAGGAGATAGGGGCAGGGAGAAACACTGACCATCCATTTCCACCAGCAGCTGGTTTAAGGTCTGCTCCTCCTCAGCATTGGCAAAGCCAGACACATTGGTGGAACGCTTCTTGCCCACGGCGTCAATCTCGTCGATGTAGACGATGCAGGGGGCGCGAGCCTGCGCCTCCCGGAACAGGCTCCGCACCCGTGCGGCCCCCAGACCTGCAGGGCAGGGCAAGGACAGAGAAACCTTGTACCTAAACCTGTCAGCAAAGCCGGCCAGCTCCGACTGCACAACGGAGCAAGTGAGCTCCCCTCGATCCTCAGAGCACCTTACCTCCAATCACCTCCACAAACTCAGAGCCTGCCATGGCCAAAAACGGCACCTGGGCTTCCGTAGCCACAGCCTTGGCCAGCAGTGTCTTCCCACAGCCCGGCGGGCCCAGTAACAGGGCGCCCTTGGGCACCTTGGCCCCGAGCTGGAGGTAGCGATCAGGATTCTGGAAAGAAAAAACAGCAGGTCAGACCCACAGCTCCCACTGCACCTGCACCACAGTGTGGCCTCCCAGAGCTTCCTGAGACTGTTTTCAGCCTGGGCAGCTCTGAGCTGCCAATGGGAGCAGCTCCATCTGCATGGGAACTGGAAATACAGAGCTTATTTCATGAGAGGCTGCCCAGAATCACGAAGAATGAAGAGCAGAACACCTCCTCCTCCCCAGGTCAGCCATCTATCCCAGAATACACTTATTTCGTTCTACTTTTATATACCTTTAAATAGTCCACAAATTCCTTGACTTCCATTTTTGCCTCATGCATTCCTGCTACATCCTTGAAGCCAATCCCTTTTCCAGATTTCCCATCCACAATGGTGAAACGAGCCATCTTCAGCTGGTTCTGTGGAAGGCAGCACAAGGACTGAAAAAACTTGGACAACAGTCTGAAAAAAGGCTGTTTGCTATGTTTTGCAAGATAGCCAGCCCAGCCCAGCCCAGGTATGAGCTGTCCCTACAAAACACCACCGAAGTGCCCACCAAAACACTGGTGTTTCACTAGTTCTGCTCTGAAGACACTTCCCAGATGGATTGTTGACTCTAACTTCATTTATTCACGTTGGGAAGTGACAGAATAAATCCACAGTAATAGTCCCAACACAATCCAGCTCAAACTCCATGTAGACCAGGCAGGGATACTTCTTAAAAACATGCATCCAGAACCTTACTCAGGATCGTCTCCCTGATTTCTAAATGCTCTGATCCTTAATACCACATGGGAAAGATAGAGCTTTCAGGAATATGTGTTGATGGTAAATAATTACCAATAATTTCTTACAAATGCATAGAAACAGACATTTTGCACTGCTGTCTGATGCTGCTGCTGGTTTCTGCTGAACAAACCCCAGGTCAGAACTAGAGGTTCTCAAACTGAACAGCCACCACATTTCCGTCCCCTGATGCATGTGAAGCCACAGTGAGAGTCAAACCAAGAATTCAGTTAAACATCCTACTCGTAACTGCTCAGCATGTTCTACCCAAAACAGGCTTTTTCTTTCACAAGAAAGTTTACAGCTTCTGAGGCCTCTGAAATACCCAAAGAAAGAGTTAAACTTGGGGCCTGGCTGTCCCCACTTAGGCAAGGACACAAACCAGTCCTCAAGGCCTCATTACTCAACACTTCTTTGAAATACTCTTTCTGAGAGCAGCTGCATCCTTTTGTTCAAAGAGGATTTCAAAGCCAAAGAGAACTGCGGAGGAGACTGAGTGGGAAATCCAACAAGGAGCTGAATTCACTGTGTTTTCATCCCCAGTCCCTGTGGTCAGTGGCAGAGCACCCTGGGCTGACTCCTGCACTTTCATCAGCTGATCCAGGCCAGAGTGGGAGAGGGGAGAAGGAGGTTTGCCTGATGTTGCAAGCGAGACATGCGGCAGGAACGGAACAGGCCAACACATAATGAACTCCAGAATCTGAACATATTTTATAAATTGAGAACTCATTTTGCAGAAAGCAGCAGTTCCTACTTCTGGCTGTATGGGAGGCATGTTGGCAGGGCCCAGTGAAAAACACCATCTGCAGCTGCAGCTCATTAGTAAGCTTTGAAAACAGCAAACTGGACTGAAATTCCCTGAGCTCAGCCCTTCCTGCCTTTGGGAAGGGAACGGATCTCGGCTAAGGCCAGTTAAAGTACCAGCCAGGGAGATGATCAGCACAGGATGCAAGATGTGGCAAGACTGGAGAGTCCTGGGCACCAGTTCACCCTTATCCTGCACTGACTTTGCTGGGAAAAAGGGGAGGAGATAGCCCAGCAGAAGCCAGGACTACCCGCAGGCTGCAAAACATCCTCAGAATCCAGGCTACTCACGAAGGCGTTGAACCCTCCGGCCCGACTCGCCACCCTGAAGAGGCGGAAGATGCTCCACAGCATGGACACGGCCACCAATGTCACTATCAGGGAAAGGACATCACTAGAAGGACAAAGACAGGTACAAACTGAAGTATTCAGGCACAACCTGGTCAATATTCCCCAACATGGCTATTTTCAGTGTTTAAATGTTCTGCCATTTAGGCTATGAGCAGACACAACTAAAAAAATGGAACTTTTACAGGCTTTTGTACAGATATACAAAACCCCATATCCCAACTATTACATAACCTGAGAAGTTAAGCAGAGGACACTGGCAAACACTGCCTACAGCTGTGGAAGGAATTCAACCTCACCATCCCCTTCAGAGGCATTTCTACTTCTAAAACAAACAGCACCTTCAGGCGGTCAGGTCACACCCAGAGCAGAATCCAGCGGGGCTGGCAGTGCATCCAAAGGGAGCTTGCTGCAGAAGACCTGTGTCTGGTAACACTAGGGAGATTCCAACTCACTTAATCCCACACTGGCAGAAATTCCAGGCTTGGTCTCCCATTAAGAGCCTGCCCTGTCCTCCCTGGGCGAATCTCTCAGGAGTCCTTTACGGCACAAAGAATTGCTCCAGCACCAACACTGTCAATTTTCCGTATCCTTTGGAATACCCATTGCATTAGGAGGGAGATGAGGAGCAGGGATGACACTCCAGTCCAACACTGTTACAGGACAAACATGTTGAGGATAAATATTTTTTGAGCTCTAAACAAAGGATGCCCCAAGAGCACGAAAAATGATCCCATGTCAGATGACAGGTTGAAACTGGTGGGCCCCTGTTCTGCTCCACATGCCTGTGAAATCATCCACCCTCTCCAGACTTCTGTGCCTTATCTTTACACCAGGAACGCGTGTTCCGCCTCTCACAGAGGGACGATTTACTGAAGCAAGGGACCAGAATGAGCTCTATACCCAGCTGCATTTGTTTCTGCTCAGTGAGAAATCCAAAGGTAACACTGAAACCTGAAAGTCACCTTCAGTTTGTCTGCTCTGCAAACAGGATTAATTCTGAAACACCCTGAGCACCCACACTGCAGAGTGAGCCGAGTCCAAGGGCTCTGCACCTCACACATTCAAACTCCAGACTGACTCTGAATTCTCCAGACATTCATCAGGTCTCCTGAGAGACTTCACACCTCATCACAACCCTTAAAAATTTTTTTTTAAATCTCTTTTGAGGGGCAGGGAAACAGCTTGTGTTGGTGGCTGATTGTCTGTTCAGTCCTCTCTTCCTGCTACACACAAGTCTGAAAAAATTAGCAAGTTCTGAGTTTGAACTAAAGGGCTTGTACTGCACGATCAATTAAAAAAGCTTATCGTCATAAAAACTATATATTAAAAATGTGCAAATGTTGATCAGAGGACAAGTACCAGACAAAATCCAGGCTCAGGTATCCACTCACACACAAACATGACATTGTTTCACACTTTGGCAAGATGCCTGGGAGGAGGAATTACACACACTGGCCACCTCCAGAGGGAAAATCACCACGTCCAAATCCTCTGAGCTACTAACAGCATGTGACACGCTCTGCCTGGTGCAGAAGCAGGTAACCAGGCCACTTCAGCAGGTGAGATCTGCTATTCACTCTTCTTGCTCCTAACAGTTTATTTCAGAATGAAAAGTATTGAGCATTTTTTTGAAAGCAAAGGCTCTTCGTTTGGGCAGCAGGAAGGGCTGTAAGTTTAGTAGAAATGCTCCTCTCACTGAGGTTTGGTGTGCTGGCACCAAAGCTGCTCCACCCAGCACGTGGCACCAGAGTAGGCTGTGGTCAGACCTGCTCTGGGACAAACAGGTCAAAACTGTTTAATTTTGCAGCCTGAACCACCACAGGCCTCCCTGGAAGCATTTCAGTGCACCCCTAGCCTTCTGCACAGACCAAGATGTAACATCACTTGTGTCAGGATTTTTTAATCACACTCTGTACTTGAATAATTGATTATAAGGACAAAAAGTGCTCAGCTGGGCAAGAATGCTTGGTGACTCTAACCCAAAATATTTTGTCTGCTGCATCCTGCAAATCCAGACACCTTCCTGGGACCCTCATTTTGGAAACATTAAGGTACATCTAGAGCACCTTATCTTTCAGAAATATTCATTAAATGCTCCAAATCCGAGCCCACATTTTTGCTCTATATTTACATAGCATTAAGCTGAAAGTGACTTTCCCCTCCAAGCGAGGGATGTTGTCACCAACACAGTAAGGACAAATTTATGTCATACTTTCCATAAAAGCCAGGGTGTTTGTAGGAAATGGGGATTCTCTCTCTCTCATCAATATTCAGCTCATCCTCCACAGCTCTCAGCTTCTCCTCGAATTTGTCGATGTTTGCCACACGCATGGTGTACAGCAGTGTCACGTTCTGGGGACAGGCAGGCCAGAGCAGCAGGTCAGTACTATTGATTAGGTATAAATACATAAGCAAGGAGCAGAGGTGCACAGCATTGACAGGTCAGGGAAAAATTATCTTTATGTCACACCCTTTGATCCTGCACCTATGAACTCACAAGCAGAGGACTCCAAATGAATTTAGGAACCCTCTGGTCTTTCCAGCACCTTATGAAAGCATAAAAGTCAGGAACTAAGCCTCAGCTCTCTATAAACAAGGAGATGCAAATGAAATAAGATGTATCCAAAAGCAGTTCCCTGTTCTGGTTCCCTGACCACAGTAGGGGGTGGAACTGGATGATCATTAACGTCCTTTCCGACCCAAACCATTCTGTGATTCCATGATTCCACCTCAGTATTTTAATGTCTCAAGCCAGTTTGTAACAATTCTTAGTGGTAACTCCTGGATGTAAACACAATGCTTTGTTTCCATTTTGGAAGGTTTAGGAAGGAAGGCTGATGGAGTTTGACAGAACACTCAAAACTAAAATCCAAATAGGAGAAAATTTTCGAAAGAAGATCCAGTAATAAGAGTTTACAATCTCCTGGACATGTTCTCCTATATCTGACTGAAAAAACTATTGAATTTCCCAGCTTTTTAGACATACAAAATATTTTTTTCCCAGACCATTGTTGATTATTTTTACAATTTGAACTAAAAGTCCTAATTTCCAGGTTGATATGAGTAATAGAAGTCCCCTGAACTTCAAATACAAGAAAGAAAGAATCAGAGAAGAGCAAATTTGTGTACAAAGTCACTCACAACTTGTCCATGGGGAGTTCCTCCTGGGTGCAGGTAGATCTCTACGATGTCACTCTCTGGCACCACCTCGATCCTCTGCACCTCCCCCTTGGCCAACATCTCATTCACAAAGTAGTTCCAGGAGATGTTGGTGCCTTCCCTGTTCTCGCTGACCAGGAACCGAAGCATCAGCACGATGAAGGTGAGGACGAGCAGTGCCCGCAGACGTTCCAGGTGCATCTGATTTTCCCTTCTCCTGCGTTTCTCCTCCTCTTAAGAAGAAAGATCCAGAGGAAAAAAGATAGACATGTAATTGTGAAGCTTTCTGATCCAAAGAAGAGATAATTAAATGACAAAGATTAATGCAGTGGAACCTGTCAGGGTTTTTGTGTTGCATGTTTGGTTTCTCCTGCAGGACTGTGCTTCATATGGTCCTAGTGCACCAAACCCACTAAAAACCCACCAAATATCATTCCAGTTCAAAACGAGAGACTCTCACTTGCCTGGTCCCATATGGATGGGGGTCGAATAAAGCCAGGGGACTCCTGTTAGAAATCAAACTCCAGAATGATTATAACCCACTTTATATAACATGGGTCCACACCACCCAGTCCTCAGGCTGTTGCCAATGTATCCAATGGGAAATATTAGGAGTAAACCCAGTGTCACTGGTAAATCCCACAGCACAATTCAATGACCTGCTGGCACCAGCACCGTGACACCAACACCACTGCCCCTACCTCAGGAAATACCTGCGATTGCAAAGAATGTGAGGTAGCACAGGACACAAATACACTGCAAATCCATCTGCCTGTTAACCAAATTGCCCAGATTTTCCTCCATGTTATACAACTCATCTCATGTTTCAAAGGGGTTGATAACTTGCCCATATTAAGGATCTGCACCCAAGAGAAATTCCCATACTGGATATGCTTTCCCTGCCTTTACTGTACTAGTGCCACACTGAAGCAATGACACAAGGAAAAGGGATGTTCTACTTCGATTATTTGCCACCAAACCTTTTCTCCAGTCTCCTAACATTTTTTTTTCTGCACTGCACAGGCAAATTTACAATTCTATGGGCTGTAAAGGACTGCCACAGCTCAGTTCAATGTCACTGCTGGTCAGTGTTTGAGTTGTTCAGATGACAACAAATATCTCCTCCTCTTTCCAGTCACGTGAGTGTTCTCAATATATAATTTAGTACTTGCTCTTGATATACAATTTAACAGCACTACCACCACGGCACACATAAATACCCTTCTACACCCAGAAATAAATTAATTCTGTGCCACTGGGCTCTAATGCACCAGTGCTGCAGCCCAGATTCGATTTATTTGCAAATTCGTAACCAGTGTCCTGACACCAGCATTTATCACCGGCCACCAATTAGACCCTACGCACGCGGCAACAAAACCCAGGGACAAACACATGACCCAGGCAGCTGCTAAAAAAAGTCCTCTGTCCTTCAGAGGCACAGCATCATTTTTCACTGGTTCCCAGCTCTGCTCCATGCTGGAAAGGAAAGGCCTGTTCCTAAATAGACACAAAGCAGCTTGGCAGAGAAATCATCATTTCAGAAGGCCGTGACAAGCTCAGACACCACGTCCAGCCCACCCCCTTTGTTCTCCACTGCCATCCCCTCACTCTGTGTTATCTGCTGGATCCAGCTTTGTTAGGACTAAGGAATTCATCCCAAAGCTGCAGGATGACATCCTTGACAGTCTTATTAAAGAAAATTTTTATATATATATAGATATGTATATGTATCTATATCTATGAATGATAGAGGAATAGTCTGGGCAACATCCTGAAAAGCTCAGCAAGTTCTAAATAAAAAGATTCTACAGAGAAAAGAAACTACTGCAGAAAAGTGAGTTCTGACAGGAAAAGTCCATCTATAGCTGTGCAAGTTCCTTGGAGGTGTCAGAGTCAACTCCTGCTAAAGCACTTTTCTGTATTACATTTCAGACCAAGTGGAGGCCCATAACCTGCCCTAAACACACACAACTGGGGGTGTAATCACAAAACCATCACTCCAGGGGGAGACCTGCCCATTAGACATCCTGACACAACTTCCCTTATTTCTAGGAATTAGACTTGTCTAGGACCTTTAACCTGCAGCTGAGTAATTTCAGGGGAAAATTCCATTTCTAGAAAGCTGGAAGGCAACACCAAGATTTCCTCAACTCTGCATTTAATTAAGGACAATATCAATCTTTCTCAGCTGAGGTAAAGTGTGACTGTCTGTACAGCACAACATCCACACCGTACCACAAGCTGCCCCACAGTATTCAGGAAATGAGTCCCAGCGACTGGATGTGACACTTGCAAGCAACAGCTGTGGGAATACTTCCAGCTTTTGAGCCTCCATGAGCCTCCACCAAGCAATGATTTGCCATTAACCCCAAATCTGAACTCTCTGATTAAAATCTTTGCAAGCACTGTGGTGACAGTTTGAAGAGTTCTTTTTAATAATTACTGCAGAGACAAGTGTTCCCCTGGAGACATGGGGCAGCATTCCTGCTCCCAAAGCCAGGCTATCCATTAATCACAGGAGAAAAGAGGCCACCGAACATGGAGCGTTGCTGTTTACTGATTTTAACAGCTACAACACCTCCAGAGGCTGTGCTCAGTCATTCTGTGGCCTTGCACACCAAGGGCAACAAACTCCAACTTCCTTCCCAAGGACTCCATGATACCTGCACTCACATCTCACTGCAGACTTCATCCCAGTTAAATGATCAAGCAGGAAAAGCCACTGCTGTGGCCTTAAGGACACTGTAGTGACACCAGCCAGGCTGTCAGCAGCAGCAACTGACCTCTCACTTAAGAAGTAAAAAGTCCAAGAGGATTTGACTATTAAGCACAACAAAGGAAAAGGCAACTGCTCACATCACGTGATGATACCCAGGGAAAGGTTTATAAAATAAATTATGAAAATCTATTACAACCTGTGTCACTTAAGCATGACATTAAGTGCCTCCCAACCCACAGTACAAAGGTCTGGAGCCATAGCAGGGTTTGGAACTGGATGAGCTTTAAGGTCCCTTCCCATCCAAACCATTCCAGGATTCTATAATTTATATGATCTGATTTAAATCTTACAGTCCATCATCTATGCCAAAATACTCCTTCAAACTTGCTCTTAGCCACAAATTGTACAAGCAGTGAGTTACAGGTACAGGGAACTACCCAGAGGCAGGAGCAGGAAGGTGGATCTCCCTCCCTGTCTGCCCCTTCCCCTCACACACACAGAGTTTGGTTCAGTAAATCTCTTTTTGGCACACACATACCGTCCTCCTCTTGTGGAGATTTCTTCTTGGATCCTCCATCCTTCTGGCTACTCCTCCAAGAGCTGGAAGTAGTAAACCAGTAAGTGCTACCTGCAGGCAAGCAGAGGTCAGTGGTTACTGCTAAGGGCAGTGAGAAGGTGACTGAGGATGGCAGAAATCCATGTGAGCTCCAAAGGCAGAGGAGGGAAAGCTCCACATTCCCCCAGGCAAAGAGCTTCGTGTGCCAAGGAACCCGGACAGCCTCACTTGAGGGAGATTCCTTCTGTTCCCTTATAGAATGTATATATTTTTTACAATACAAACAACATCTTTTTGGTCAGAGATTGTTTTAATGGCATGGCAGAAATAATTTGGAGAAATTGCTTTAGTGCTGAAAAATGGACACAATTCCCAAGGCAGAACCATGGTTAACACTGGAATGGGAAGATAGGAACAGCCCCATACCAGGGACTAGAAATGCTCATTAAAGTAAAAACAGGTACTGAAGTTAAATCAGGTTGCTCAGGAAATGCTGTGGCTGCCCCATCCCTGGAAGTGTCTGAGGCCAGTGTGGACAGGGCTTGGAGCAACCTGGTCTAGTGGAAGGTGTTCCTGCCTATGGCAGTGGGTTTGGAATATGATGTTTAAGGTCCTTTCCAACCCAAACCATTCCATGACTCCAAGGTTTCCAGCAAGGCCATCCAATGGGATTTCAGACAAAAGTGAAGATGTTTTTGTCTGGGGCTTTGCTGATCAGGAAGAGAAAGATTCTCTAATTTAAAATATACAGATTTAAAATTAGCTGTAGGTCTAACGACTCTGGTGCTTCCTTAATCCCCTGAGCTCCCTGTGGGAAGGACTGTTCATCCCTGTCACCAAACCAAACCCTAAACCCCTGCAAAAACCCCCAGCTCCCACAGCCAGGAACAGAACAGCTCTGCTGCAGTTTTGGGAAGGCAGAGAGAAGGTTAGGAAAGGTCAGTTCTCTTATCAAATCAGACCTTTTCCCTTCCTCCTCCTCAGGACTCACCCAGGAGATTCCAAAGTCTGACTGGATCTCGGATTAAGTGCTGTTTCATCAAGACTCCACCAGGACCTTGACGTGGGGGGGAAAGTGTTTGTGCCAAGAGAGTCTGAGGGAGGAGAGAAAGGAAAACAACACAACCATTGGCACAGTGCTGTGAAGGCTCAACCTCCATATTCCCTGAGACTCACATTCCTAAGCACGGGAATGTTGTGGGTGAGTGTCAGGAGAGCAGCTGGGAGCCCTGGATGTGACTCCTGGTTGTTCTGTGCACTCCCCACATGACTTTGGAGATGTTGTTTATAACCCAGTTTAAAGAAAGCACAGGTATAAACATAAACACATACTCAAAACACTTAATATTTAGTCTTCCTGTATCTCTGTTTTTCATTCTAAAGGTATGTTAGAAATCAGTTCTTAAAACGTTAAGTTTCCCTACCTTAGGAGGAAGTTTTTTAAGGAAAAAAGGACTTTTAAAAGGAAATTTTAAGGATTTCTAACCCTCCTGTATCCCTGAAGGAAACTCAACAGGAATCCTGCAGTGAATATTCACATTTAAAGGCAACTTCAAGAACATTTGAACTAATATTTACTAATTCTCTCACTGAATAAAAGTCTGGCCCTTCTCCGATGTGATTCCCTGTTTCCCCTCCACTGCACAGGTTCCAATTCCTACACCAGGCTGAAACCCTTCACCAGTTTTTCCCCTTTTTTTCCAGCTTGTGCTGGGGCAAGATGGCAACCTTGGGATTGATGCTCTCTAGAACAGAACAGCTTAAGATTTAAATTGATGCCAGAAAAACCTGGCATGAAACAACATCCCACATTGTTTTCCCTCCATATCGTTAGATGGTCGGGGGATGGAGCTGGGGGTGTTCACCTGGAGAAGAGAAGGTTCCAGGGAGACCTTAGAGCCCCTTCCAGTGCCTAAAGGGGCTCCAGGAGAGCTGGAGAGGGACTTTGGACAAGGACCTGGAGTGACAGGACAAGGAGGAATGGCTTCCCGCTGCCAGAGGGTAGGGTTAGATCAGATGTTGGGAAGGAATTCTTGGCTGAGAGGATGGGGAGGCCCTGGCACAGGTTGCCCAGAGAAGCTGTAGCTGCCCTACCCCTGGAAATGTTCAAGGCCAGGCTGGATGGGGTTTGGAGCAACCTGGTCTAGTGGAAGGTGTCCCTGCCCATGGCAGGGGGTGGAATAAGACGGGCTTTAAAGTCCCTTCCAACCCAAACCATTCCATGGTTCCCACGGTGTTTCCCAAGTCGCTGCCCAACAGCGCTGACAAGACGACCTTCGGGATGGCACAACTTGAGGACCCTCCCGAACAGCCAAACGTCCCTCCCGCCCGGTTCTCTTCCTCCCCCGGTGCTCGGTGAGGTCCCGTTACCTGCAGGCCACGTCCCCCGCCGAGGGTACCGCCGCGGGGCCGGGCCCAGGCGGCGGCGGGCGGCCTCCAACAGCTGCAGCGGCCGCGGAGCAGCCCCAGTCGCAGCAGCAGCGTCATGTCGGCGGGTGCCGCTCCCCAGAGCCCTCACGGGCGGGACGGGCCCGAGACGAGCCGTAGCGGCACCACCGGGACCGCGGCTGAGGGGCGGCCGGAAGTGCCTGCTGAGGGCCGGACGGCCATCTTGGAAGCGGGCCGGCGGCGCCGTGCTGCCAGCCCTCAAGATGGCGGGCGGCTGGGCGGTGCCGCGCGGGGGATGTCGGGACAGGTCGCTCCGTTACCGGGGCAACGGGGGGGTCGGCCGGGTCTGAACACCCGGGCAAGGCCTGACTCGGCCCCAGGGCCTGGCCTGGGCCCGCCGCCCTTAGAGCGGGCTACGGGCGAGACTCTAGCTAGGGCCGGCCTGGCCCCGTCCCCTGGAGCACGCCGTTCCATCCTAGCCCGGCCTTGCCCAGGCTCTGCAGCGCAGGCAGGGCCCGGCCCGGCCCCCAAATATTTAGGCAGGAGAAGAAACAACGCCTAGGAGGAGCGAGAAGGTTCCTGCAGGGAGAGGAGGGAGGCCGCGGCAGGCACTGCAGAGGCCGGGCACTGGAGTGGCGTGGTGTGAGCACTGAGTGCTCTGGGATTTTATCTCTCTAACCCCACATAAGTGTGTCGGCAGGGAAGGGAAGAAACGACCCCTGCAGTGTTAGATTGAGCAGAGAGGAACGAGACCAGCTCCCTCTCTGTGCAGCTATCCCTGAGGAAGGTGCCCCTTCTGACAGCCCCAGGTAGGAGTGGGCTCTGGCAGAAACCGGCAGTGGGAGTGAGGGACTGAGAACTGTGCTGAAAGGGAAAGTGAGGGAACAAATACATGCATTATATGTGCTGTGAGGGTGGTGACGCCCTGGCACAGGTTGCCACAAGTGCTGTTCAACCTGGCCTTGGACACTTCCAGGGATGGGGACTCCACCACCTCATCGAGCAGCCCCTTCCAATGCCTGACAGCCCTTTCCAGGAAGAAATTCCTCCTGATGTCCAACCTGAACCTCTCCTGGCACAGCTGGAGGCCGTTTCCTCTCATCCATCCCTTGTTCCCTGGGAGCAGAGCCTGAACCCCACCTGGCTCCACCCTCCTGTCAGGGAGTTGGGGAGAATGAGAAGGACCCCCATGAGCCTCCTCTTCCCCAGGTTGAGCCCCCCCAGCTCCCTCAGCCCCTCCTGGTGCTCCAGATCCTTCCCCAGCTCTGTTCCCTTCTCTGGACATGCTCCAATCCATCAGTGTTTGTTCTGGAGGGGCCCAGGACTGGACACAGCACTCGAGGTGTGAGTCAGTGACCCCGAGCATGCCAAGGGACGAGCACTGGTGAGTTCCCCTCACACAGCGATCACAGAGGTCGAGGTCGTTGTATTTTAAGTCCCTGATCCCAAATCCAGTGTAATCCCTTCCTGTCCTACCCTGTGCACTGTGGATTGGGTGGGCTCAGTGCCCTGTGCAGTTCCTCTGGGGCATTTGGGAGCAAACATCACCTCCCTCCTGCCACAATTGCACTTTCTTGCCTGACTGAAAGGAATATTGTGTTTGCCAGGCTTACAGGTCTGATCTCCCCTTCCTAGGAAGTTTGTGTTTCCTTCTCCTCTCCCATCTTGCTGACCAGGATGGTTTCTGCAGTGTTTTCTCCTCCCTCCTGTCCATGTTTCTCCCCCCAGGTGGCTCCGAGACAGTGTTTAGTATAACTGCTGTTAGTTCTCCTAAATTACCTGTCATAAAGTTTCTCAGGCATTTTTGAATGGGAGGCTGCAGGGCTACAGAAAATAATAATGATAATAATAGTTGTTGTTGTAGTAGTAACTAATCATCTTCCTCCCCAGCAGGTCTGAATTAGGATCCTCTTTCCAGAAGAATCTTTTAGGATGTTAATTGTCACCTGCCCCCAGCAAGGTCCATTGGCACATTGGTTAATGTCCCCTCACTTCTGCAAGTCCCTTTGTTGTCACTGTCTGGGTCAAACAGCTCAATTTACAGGCACACAATTAAACTGGTGCCAATTAGTCTGTAAGGGCTGGTCACAGCTCTGCGGAGATGTGGCAGCCGGGGCACCTCCACCCACAGATCCCACCCGGAATGCCCGGGGACACTGCACTGCAACCAGGCTGGGAGGAGAGGGTCACCTGAGCTGCCTGGGGAGGGATCTCTGTCCCTTGTCCCGGCACAGGCTCGTCCCTGTGAGGCTCCCAGAGCCCAGGTGAGTGTCACCTCCTCACCCACCTGCAGCAGGATCCACGGGGAGGTTACTGACCCTTCAGCTACACTTTGAGGAGAAAAAGACTCCTTTGGTAGTGCCAAATGGGGGAGGTTCCCTCTAGCAGAGGCACGGATTTCCAGTGGGAAACAGATACAGCAACCACTGCACAGTGTGCCAGGAGCTGAGGGGTGTGGGACCCCCAGCCCTGTGGGTGCCAGCTCCACACACATCCCTGCTGCCATCTCACTCCAGGTGTGTCACACCTCACTTCCAGCATTTTCCCAGGACACCTGTTGCTAATTAGGCGTGATTTTTTTTTTAAGGAGTGGCACCATTTCAGGAGGTGAGTTTGCTGAGCCAGGACTGCTGACCTGAGGGACAGTCAGCTGGGTTCCTCCACACCTCCCTCACAGCTCAGCTCCAGTGAGGACAAACTCCCACCTTTTCAACAATGGAGGGCAATGGAAACTGAACAGGCCCAATCCCAGCACAGACCACCTCCAGCTGGGGCTGGGAGGGTCCTTGACTGAAGCAATCATGGAATCAGTAAGGTTAGAAAAGACCTCTAAGATTACCAACCTTTGACCAAATCCCACCACGCCCACTAAAGCGTATCATGACGTGCCACATCCACGTGTATTTTGAACCCTTCCAGGGGTGGAAGAGGATACAAGCAGTGTCTAAGGTCTGTTGGGCAGCTGAGCTCCTGCTGCAACGCTCCCAGACAGGAGATCCAGCCCTGGATGTGACAAAGCTGTGCTGAACTGGGAGTGCTGGTTATTTACAGACACACCACATAGCTGGAGCTGACAGGATTTCTATGCCTCTTTTCACACTGTGCCTCAAAGGCAACCAGATGATAAGTTTGGCCAGAGAAGCTGTGGCTGCTCCATCCCTGCAAGTGTCCAAGGCCAGGTTGGATGGGGCTTGGAGCAACCTGGGATAGTGGAAGGTGTCCCTGCTCATGACAGGGGGTGGAACGAGTTGGGCTTTAACCCTCCCAATCCAAACCATTCCATGACTCCATGAAGGAAGGAAGGCTGAAGGTCTTTGCCTCGCTGGTGCAAACACAAAGTGACTCTAGAAAGGAGAGTCAGGAGGTTCTGCCCTGCGTGGGTGGCTCAGGCTGCACTGCAGGAGTGAGGGCTGTCCCTCTGTGTGTGCCAGAGGTGACTTTGGGAAAGGTGGCTCCACTCACTGCCCTTGGACTGACAATATGCTCCTTTGGGAATAAGCCAATATTCTGAGAGGACAGATATAACCTGATCCAGGCTTGGCCTCGCTGGGATGTGCTCCAGCCATGACATCACTCAGTAATGCCACGTGTATTTACTACCGGAGAAAGGTGCTGGATTGGAGACTGAAATCCCTGGTTTATCTCCTGAGCAGGTTAGGAGCAGGAAGCAGAATTAGCAGGCACAGCTTGTCTTTTTCAGGCCAAGAGAATCAGTTTCCACAGCAAACACAGCCCTGCTCTGTCTGAGAACTCACCTCTCCTATTCCCATGCTCCTTGTAAGACACTCTCGTCCTTCTTGCTCTCATCCCCCCAGGGCTCAGGAAGATCCTCAACCCCCCCAGCCCATCCCTTACCCATTTCCACACAGCACTTTGCCAATGGAGTGAATGAATACTTGGAGTCAGGTGGCCACTGCACCATCCACAGACTTCTCACAAACGAGTCAAAGGATTAAATGAAGAGCTGAAGCTGCTGGAAGATAAATTCAGGCTTTTTAAAGGATGAAAAACTGCCCTGTTGCCCCGCCAACAGCTAAGGCAGGACTCTGCTCCAGCAGGACAAACCGCCCAGGTCTGCACAGGCTCAGAGTCCCTGGAATGTTCCAGCACCCCCTGGCACAGTGCATCTCTGTCAGGGATTTTTAGATTATTTCTTTGCAGATGACAAATCAAGGTCAAGGGATAGATGTTCCCCTTCAGCTCAGCAACGCCAAGTATCCAGGAAAACCTTAGGATTGGGAACAAAGGATGTGCTTAAAAGACTACATGGTTTTTCCTCAAGCACAGTGAAACTCCTCACCAGGAAAGCTTTGTTCAGCCTTTTTGCATGAGCCAGTCCAAACCCCTCACACCTACTCCTTCCTCCAGGAACAGCTTGGGATCAGGGTGACTGCCAGTGCTTCCTGCTGCCGTTGGAGAGGCCAGCATGGCACTGACAATGCTCCTCCCTGGGGCACAGAGGCTCCCCAGCCCAGGGCGAACCCGGGACACGATGCTGGGGTGCAAATCTATCTCTGGGTCACCTCTAAAGCCCCGGGAGTGTAGGACAGGCAGGTGACAGATGGCTGGAGGCAGGGGATCACGGGGGCTCCACTGCGCCGTCTGCCAGCCGGGGCTCAGAAACTGCCGGAAAAGCCAGCACAGGGAAGGAGCAATGCTCTGAGTGACACGGGCAAGGGGCAGAGCAGGGGGAGGGAGTAGCTGGGTTGTGACTCAGAGCAGATTGCTCAGCAGGAGGGCACTCCCTGGAGAGCTGCTGGAGCGTGTGGAGCTTGGGAGAAGCCCAGGAACCCATCTGTGTGCGGGAGGTGGCTGGAGTCATCTCCAAACCCTGCACACTGGAGGAGGTCACTGAGCAACTGTCACTCCACACCCCTGAAATCCATAAGCAGCCTGGAAACCTAAAGCCTGTCATTAGGAATGATAAAAACAGTAATTAGAACAGGGCTGTCACGAGTTCGCACCTGGAACATCAATACGAGGTGTTTACCCAGCAGCAGGGGAGCACTTCCCTCGGAATCCATCCTCTGTGGATGCACCAGGCACAGAGCTCCACGGACTTACTCTTCACACAGGTGTAAGTCCTGTAGGGAGCTATGTAAATACACTTCATCCACCACCACAGCAGCTCTGAGCTTTGTGGGGTCCAAAAATGCTGCTGCTGTGCGGGCACAGGAGTTGAATCAGCTCCGCCAGTCCTGTTCCCAGTCCTGGGGCTGCACTGGGACTCAGCTGGGTGCACAGTGGAGGAGTTAAACTCAGATCTGGGGACAAATGAGCTGCACTGAGTTAAACCCTCAAAATGCTGATCTGGGGACAAATGAGCTGTACCAAGGAGTTAAACCTTCAAAATGCTCATTTGGGGATGAGTGAGCTGTACCAAGCAGTTAAACCTTCACAAGAAGGCAGATTTAGGTACAAATGAGCTGTGCATGAGTTTAGTCATAATCACATCTCACAGAGCTGTGAGAAACCACCTCTTTGTAAAGCAGGTGAAAACTCAGACTTTTATTTCTTAATGGCAGCACATCATGGAACAGCTTAAATTGGAGTGTCCTTAACAACAACAGCAAATACACAGATGGCTTTAAAATGGTTTTATTTAGTAAAACTGAGTGTGTGCAGAGGCGGGGAGGTTCCTGCTGCAGTACAACAGCTGCACTCCTTGCTGCCTTCCCAAATGGCTGCTTGGTTTGCCAAAACTATCACTCTTCAAAATGTTAATAGATGACATTAATTAAAACATGAGCCAAGCTTAAAGTAAAGATTTTTCTAATCAAAATTCTTCTGAAGTTTTATTCTCTTGGCCTCTGATATTGGCACCTGACTGGTCACACAGGATTTACCCTGTACTAGTCATAAATCACACCTTGTCTCATCTATTAAAAATAGATTCCCACCCCTTCATCCTGAGAGGAGCTGAGTCAGCAGGGAACTGCACCCACAGTAGCACAGACCAGGAATTTTTGACATTAAGGTTGACATAACAGATCCTTCCCTCACGAGACAGATGCTGTAAAGCTCCGGGGGAGCTCAGCTGAAGGAGTGAGATGGGTTTGGTCACTCACAGGTGCCAGAGCAGGGGAGGGTCTGATCCAAGTGCCAACTCCAGATGAGACAGGGAGGAGTCCCACAGCAAGGCCTGGAGGGTCAGAGTGCTGTCCCTGAAGTTGGTGTCCTTTGAGCTTGCTGGGACAGACAGAAATAGGCCTGAAAGCACATTCCCCAAGTGGCCTCATTTCCCTGCCCTCACACAATGTTCTCTTTCCTCTTCAGCACCAAGGTATTTATTTTAGGATTTAAGAGCTCACAACCTTTAGTGAAGGATAAAGGTGCTCAACAATTGACTGTAATTTCTTTCTCTTTTAAGTATTGCAATTAAGGAGCAAAAGCCAGCCCAGGGTAGCAAACCCAGGCAGGATAAACATCCCCATCGCACAAGTCTCACCCAGAAAACCAGCAGAGCAGCCCCCAATGAAATCATCCCCACTCCTGCTGTCAGCTTCCCTTCTCCAAGAACTTCAAAGCCCCTCCCTGACCCAGGCTGAGCATCCAGGCTGTTGTGTTCAAATAGAGAAAGGTCAGGGTGACACAGAGAGGATTCAACTTCCTCCTCAGCACTGGATCTCTGACCTGGATGACATTCAAGGTTGCCAAGAAAGCAGTTACAGACAACTATATTTAGGAAAACACATATTCCCCCTCTGCTCGGAGGCCAGCACTCACCTGCAGAGTTTTCAGGGAGGTCTGACAAGAAGCTTAATGGAAAGGAAGCCAAAAATCCCAACACTCTTTCTTTTGACTGGTTTAGTAGGTCTTACAGAGGAGGAAGATGGGTAGAGATAAAAAGACTAAGCCTAAGTGGAACACAGGACCAGCTTAACAGGCTCAGAATAAACCTCCCTCCTGCTGTTATTTAACAGCAGAAATGGACACAAGCTCCTGAGCCACTCCTTCCTTCCTGCTGAGCCCAGCACAGGGAATTCTCTTCCTGGGGGACTCTGGCATCTCCAGCACAGGAGCACATTCCCTGGGGTTGCCAAGTGACTCGAGGTGACACTGTACATGCCAAAAAATCCATTGTGGATCTGGGCCCTGCTCCTGGCACAAGGGGGTTAAAACCCAGGACAGTTCTGGGTGAGGTCAGGGCAGAGGTCCCCCTTCCTGAGCCCCAATATATAGTGACAGTGACAGCTGTGCTGGAGCTGCCTCCACACTAGGGCCCTGTAGCCTCCAGGATCTGCTCCATGCATGGGATTCCTCCCTGGGAACTCGGCTTACCTGGTGACACTGGGGGGCTCTGGCAGATGTGTGGTACAAAACAGACACGCTGCAGTCATGGAATCATGGAATGGTTTGGGTTGGAAGGGACCTCAAAGCTCATCTCGTTCCACCCCCTGCCATGGGCAGGGACACCTTCCACTATCCCAGGTTGCTCCAAGCCCTGTCCAACCCGGCCTTGGACACTTGCAGGGATGGGGCAGCCACAGCTTCTCTGGGCAACCTGTGCCAGGGCCTCACCACCCTCACAGCCAAGAATTCCTTCCCAATATCGCATCTGACCCTGCCCTCTGTCACGTGTCCCGTCTCACTTCCCTGTGCCCCCCGGCCCGGGGAAAGCCCCCCGGGGAGCAGAGGTGCCCCAGCACCCCCTGGCGCGTTTCCCAGCCTGGCCCTTTGCCCCGACACTGATTTTTGGGTACGTCGGTGCCCACAGCGATCACGGCACACCGCGAGTGCCCGGTCCAGGCTGCACAAACCCGGGACACTCCTGGGGCCGGCACAGCCCACACGGCCCTGGGGGGCCTGTTCCGACCCGATTCCGATTCCGCTCCCGCTGCGCGTCCCCGTCCCACTCCCATTCCCGATCCTGTTCCCATTCCCAATCCTGATCCCGTTCCCATTCCCGATCCCGTTCCCATTCCCGATCCTGTTTCCATTCCCGTCCCCGATCCCATTCCCGTCCCCGATCCCGGGGGGTCCCCGGGCCCCTCCCTCTCCCGTGGCTCCGCCCCGGAAGTGCCTCCCGGCGCGCGCAGCCAATGGGCGGTGGCGCCGCGGGGACACGTCGCGCGCGCCGCGCTCCCATCGCTCCCCGCGCGCCGCGGGGCGGGGGGGCTGTTGCGGTTCTCCCCCCCCATCCCCGCGCCCGCCAATGGGCGGCGGCGTCTCATCGGGCCAATGAGCGGCGCCGTCTTAGCGGCGCGCGGGGGATGGAGCGCGCGGCCCGGAGCCGCCACGGCGCGCGCCCCCCGCGCTAGGGCCGGAGCGGGACCGAACCCCCCGAACCGCCCCAGGACCGCCCGCACCGCGCCCCCTCCGTGCGGCGGGGCCGCCCGAGCCGCGGGCCTCGCTCCGCCGCGGGGCTGCCCTCGGCCCGCTCAGCGCCCAGCGCCGGTGAGTGCCAGAGGGGCGGTGGGGGAGCGGGGGAGGGACACCGGAGGGCACTGGGGACGAGGGAGCGGGGGCGTCCCGGAGAGGGGCTGCGCGGCCGGGGAGGGGACGGGACGGGGCACCGGGAATGGGGGGAGGGGAGAGTCGAGGGGATTGGGGTCGAGGTGGGGGCACCAGGGGCGCCGGCAGCGGGTCAGGGGGTGTACCGTCAGCGGCGGTCGAGGGCATCCGGCGGGGGGTCGCGGTGAGAGGAGGAAGCGCCGCAGCGAGGGTGGGAAGAGGATGTGCGGTTTTTTGGGGGTGACGAAGGAGGTGAGCGGCTCTTTGGGCGGCTGGGCGACTGTTGGGGGGACACCTGGGGGGGGCCGGGGGTGGGAGGGGGCTGCAGGAAGCTGGGGGGAGAGGAGTGGGCGGGGGGTGGTTTGGGGGCTGCAGAGAGACCCCCGGCGGCTGGTCGGTGTTTCGGGGTGCGGAGGCTCGTGGGGAGCCGTGTGAGGATCACGGGGGACCGTGTCGAGCCCGCCGTCCCGGCCCCCCTCCCGCCCCTTTTTTTTCGGGGGGGGGGTATTTTTTTCGCAAAGGTGCGGGGCGGGTGGGTGGGAAGCGCATTTCGGGGTGAGCGTTGCGCTGGGAGGAACAATACCAAAAGTTGTCTGAAATGGTAATTTCCGTTTCCCATTTCATCATCTCGGGTAGGCGTTAGCCCTGTCCGTGCTGCGCAGGGCCCGAGCTCCGAGCCCCGCCGGTCTGGTTTAGTCCCCGGTTTAATCTTTAAATCGCTCCCTGTTTCTCTCCTCCGAGGAGCCTTTGTGTGCCGGGGAGGGGCCGCTCGACACCTTTGCCCCTTAGAAAAAAGGAAGAGAGGGGGAAAAAAAAAAAGGCTCCCACCCCCAAACAGCTGCAGCCCAGGACGAGCCTCCCCCAGCCCGGGGACGGATTCATGTTTAGAAAGGCAAATGCGCTCGGGGGGAGCCGCGCTGAGCCGAGCCCTCGGTGCCCTCTGCCCTTTCCCAGAGGGAGCAGCTGTCCGGGTGTGCGGCTCCAAACGGGCCCTTCATTGAGGCACAGGGGCCGTGTGTTTACGGCTTGGCTTCTTCCCCCAGCCTTGGGGATCTGTTTTGGTATCCAGTTGCAGGAAAGGGTCCCTCCCCCCTCCTGGTTTTGTACACAAAGTGCTCTCTCACCGCTGGGGACACGGCTCTATAGGCAGAGAGCGAATTCCAGGCAGCTCTTGAAGCAAAATTGCCTCCTGAGATGGCTTCTGAAATGGGGGATACACCACTTTTATCCTTCCGTAGGCAAAGATTTTTAGGTGAAAACAGCTCTAATGGCCCTGTGCTTTCCTGAAATCTGTATAAATTTAAGGAACTTGGAGTTCAGTGTATTTCTCCTTTTTTGTTTTGTTCACAAAATGGAACATTTTTATATAACCACTCCAATTATTTCCTTTTTCTGTGGGGGAAAACCACTCCATGGAGTCCTGGAGAGGGAAAAGGAGATTAACTCTCACATGTTTCCAAACGACACCAGCACATTCTTTGTGTGTGCCCTACCAGGAACTCAATATTTGGCTTGATTAGCTTAAAAAGGGAAAACGTTGGCGTTTTTACAGGCTGGATTTCCTGGCGGATTCTGGGTTGGAGCAGTCTCAGATGGTTGTGGGGTGGTGGAAGGGGTTGGAAGGTGATGTGGAGCAAGGCGTACACTGAGTTCTGTGCCTCAGTGGGGAAACTCTGGGACAGTGTTTCCTTAGAGCACCAAACGACGCCCTGCTGGTGTGACCTGCTTTCTCTCTGTGGGAAGCACTTGGCAGTGCAGGATCAGGCTCGGGAGTGGTCTGTGCCCGCTGGGGCTCTGGGTGAGCTGGTCAGGGTCTGTCCCCAAAGCCGTGTCTGTGCTGCCCCAGGTGTGCCGGGTTTGTGGAGCTCAGCGGTTTCCAGGCTCCGGGTCTCTGCTTCCAGGAGAACTCGTCAGTCCCACGGGAGGTATCGGACCTGCCGAGGCACATCCAGCCCGGAGCAGGGCTTGCTGTGAGCCTGGGCGGGCAAGCTGGGGCCTGCGGCACCCCCAGGCTCAGCTGAGTCACAGCGAGGGCTGGTTTGTGAAACTCCTGCAAACTGAGCTGCCTGTGCAGAGAACAACACGCTGGGCCTGGAGCACGGAGAGCCCTCATTCCAAACTGTACTTGCCTTATTCCTGCTGTAAATAGTGGCTGAGAATCCCCGGCCATGTCAGCGCCGGCTGCTGCGGCTGCCTGGAAACTGGAGATGTTGCATTTCGTGTTCCACAATTGGTTCTGCTGTTCAGTTCTGCTTCTGCTTTTAGAAATGAACTCTAGTCTGTCTCTCCATTTCATAAAAAAACATGGCTCAGGGTGAATTTTTTTTTTTTTAATGGGCTGCTTTTTGTTTTTATGATGTTACAACAGCATTTTCTCAGACTTAAACCTGCAGATTGTCCAGTTTGGGTTGGGTTTGGATGGGGGGAAGGAAACTAAAAAACAAAAAACCAAAAAAACAAAAAGCCCCAAAGCAAAACGCCTTTGTCTTAATTTCTTCCTTCGTGTGTGGTAGCCAACCTGGTAAGATTATTTTATTTTCTGCTCAAGTTTTAGTGGACTAAGTCCCCCAAAATGCCCATGAACAAAGCGAAGCGTGTCGTGGTGTCGTGCCGCGTTCTTCCGCTGCTCAGCAGAGCAGACAAATGTATTTCTCTGGGGTCAGTGAGACTCGTCGTGTTAATCAATACTGTACCAGCAGTGTTCCCTTTCCAGGGAACCAGATGGGCTACTTACAACTGGTGCTGATTATTTTAACTGTGTAATTGTAACATGGCTGCGTGATGACAGTGTTTCCTGCAGATACTTCAAAGGAAGGTTCCCGACGAGTGTGTCTTTACAGTGTTTAATCTGCCCTCTTTGTCTTTATGTTGTGGCTTTTGGACATGTGTTTGAAGTACTAAGAGTGTTTTTTTTCTTACCTCCTGCTTTTATATGCATTAAAAGGAAGCAATGCTGTGGAATGATGAAGCGTCTCCAGTGTGGGAATAAACCTGGGGTTTTAGAGGCTCCCATAGTGGTGTTTCACTGAGTTTTAAATCCAGGCAGTGACTAAGGCAAAAACTAGGAAGAGAGTGAAGTGGCTGTGAGGAAATGGCAATATTTTTTTTTTTTAAACAGTGCATGTGGCTTTGTTTTGGGGAAAATATGTTGTGTGGTGACTCGAGTCTTAACTGGGACAGACTAATTACTCGGTGAAGAAATCCTTCTCTGAGGGAAGGAAACACGCAGGGCCAGAGCTGGTTAATTACATTTTGTAAAATTATGGAGTGATGGCTTTCTTAGGAGGTCTGCACCTCTTCCTGCCCCTCTTCCTGCCCTGTACCTGAATTTCAGGCTCAGCAGTTGCCTTACAGATTGAAATTCCTCCTGGGTATTAAGATTTGATGGTGGTAGACCCAGAGCAAGTAGTGGCAGGTACTGCTGCTTTTCAGTACAGCAAAGCAAATAATACTGGAAAATATTTACATGGGGGTTGTTATTCTCCTCGTATTTCCTTGATGAGCTCTAGTAAAGGTGCTTGTGTGCTCCCTCCATCGCCAGGGAGAATTCCCTGCATTTAGGTTGTAAAAGGCTGCAGAGAGAAACTGGTGTCTCCATAGCAAAGATTCCAGGGTTTCGTGATCAGCTCACATATATTTTTACCCCCATCTAATTTAAACCAGTCTGCACGACACTCACAGGAATGATTTGTATGCAGCTTTTAAATATTTTCCTCCTTCCTGCGTGAGGGATTAGCGGCACGGAGCTGCTTTTTCGGAGGGTTCTCAGCCAAGTGTTACGTAATTTGTGTGCCACCGATGCACGGCCATAAAAAATACTCCCAGCAATGGTAAGGGAAAGCTTGTGTAGGCAATTATTTGAAATCACAAGCGTCCTAAGCAGGTTTGTGCAGCCTTAAAAGTCTGGGCAAAACGCTGCCTTTGGAATCCTGCTGCTAAGGGGGGTGGGAAGCTGTCAGTGCCCGTGCTCTGGAGGCTGGTTTTGAGCGTATTCCGCTCCAATTTTCCAGCTTTCCTGTGTGAGAACTGGTGTTTTCTGGTGGATTTTCTCATGCAACTGTTGGGTATTTGAAAATATTAATTTCTTTGAGTCTGGGTGGTGCTGCTTCAGCTGGGGCTGCTTGTAGGTGATGCCAATTTGTAATCTTTTACGAGGGGCTGAAAAAAAAAAAGGTAAAAAGAAGCTTAAATGCTAATAGGAGTGAAAAATCTGCTCGGCCTGGAGTGCGTGTAAAGGAAGCGGGTGCACGTTGGGCTGTGGAGTCTCCATCAGCTGAGCTGGGGGCTTTTAAAAATCTGCTCTAATTTTTATGCTGCGTGTGGAATGGCTAATCCCATAAAAGCCTTGCACCTTTTGACAGATGAAACGCTGCTGTTCTTCACTTATTTGAGCAAAATATTTTTATAGATGGTATTAGCGCCGTGGCTCCGAGGGTAATGCAGCCCTTACATGAGGAAGATCTTGCTTTGATCTGACAGCTTTCAAGATCCATTTCCAATCATGGAGTTCCATTAACTCTGTTTGTAATGGCACCCTCAGACTTTTTTTCTGTTTGTGTGACTCTTTGGCGTGTTAACATTGCTCTGTATTTGAGTTCTCTTTAATAAACTGAAGGAGTAATTGGGGTCAGGAAGGGAAATAATCATATTAGAAGGTGCAGTTAATTATATCGGGTATTTTGGGCTCCATAATTCTTCCTCTTGATTCTAATGTTTTCTTTGAGTTGTAGGATGTAGTGAAATTATGAAATCACCAAAATAGGACAGTGGGGCAGGATGGTGCCTGAATGGTTCATTTTGGGAGTGTGAAGTGAATGTGGCTAGATGGCCATGAGGGTTGTTGGAGGTGTGGTTTCCCTGGTGAGTTGCCTTTTCCCTCTTCTGTGTGGTCCAGTGTCCATCCAACTGGCCCTGTGTCTATCCAGTGGGATTGTGTGGTCCTGTATCAGTCCAACAAGGTCGGTATGGTCTTATGTCTATCCAACATCATCTTTGTGGTCCTGCACCTCTCCAACGTGATCTGTGTGGTCCTGTGTCACTCCCAATGGGATCTGTGTGGTCCTGTGTCCATCCAGCATGATCCATGTGTTCCTGAGTCCCTTGAGGATGGCATGGGAGCCCTGTGTCTCAGCAGCCCCCCGTGCAGGGGTTCAGGTGGGTGGTGGGTGCTGGCTCTCTGCATGAACAGCCTCCCCTCTCTCTCTACTCCTCCTCCCTTCGGGCACTGCCGGCATCTCGCCAGGCCTGGTTTTTCCTGCTTCTCTCAGTGTTGGTTGTGGGAAGGCGTGAGCTGCCAGAGAGCACTACTCCTGAACCCCTCTATCCTCGGGTTAATTCTCATTTCTGGAGTTCACCATGTGAGTAAGTCATGCTGCTCGTGTCTGTGTAGCTGCTGTGAGCAGAGGCTGGAATTGCAGCCTGGGCAGGCTGAGGGATTGGGAGACACTTCCCCACCGTACTCGGCGAGGCGGGTGGTGGTGACGGGGAGGGAATTGGCTGCTGGAGCCAGGAGAAAGTGATGTTTTTTTCTAGGTCAGGGTTGAAGGCACTGTCAGGGCGGTGATGTGCAGCATATATTACTGTCTGCATTGTCCCTGCCATATGGATGTGTGCAGCACTGCCCTTGGCATTCAGGCATTGAATTATTTATCCTCTCCAAATCTGGAGGCAGCCTTTCTTCCCCTGCTCGAAGAAAACCAAACTTAGTCGATGAGTGTTTTTAAAATAAACCTTCCGCTGTGAATTACTGCAGTGGCAGGAGCAGGGTATTGATTGTATGTTGCGTTTGGATTCGGAAACCAAAGGTTACAACACTGGATATCTTGTGGAAACACTGAAATATTTATTTTGCTGTTAAGTGCAAGTGTGTCTGTGCTGGTGCTGGGTTTGCGTGTGACTGAAATACCATGTAATGAAATTCACGGACTTTGAGAATGGAAAGGGTAGAAAACTTTGTACTGGGTGTAAAAGCAGCTTTGTCTCAGCTGTGTGAGGGGACTAATGCTTTTCCTAGGGAGAAGGCATCTCCTTTCCTCTTGTGCTGTGTTGGATTTGCTCTGAGAGCAATGTTAAGGTGGTCCTTGTTTGGGTGATGGGCTCCAGGTGCTCACTGAGGACGTGGGTGTGTGCAGGGTGTCACGAAAGGGTGGTTACAGGGTGGGGGAAGTCAGGGCAGGGAGGGGAAGCAAACGCTGGAGGAAGCTGGCTCTGTAATTTATTTTTAAGACACTGACAGCTTTGCAGGATAAAAAAGGTCTAGCATAATTTACCTTTAGAGCAGCATAAAGCTGCTAAAACTGTGTCACAGGCACGGGGAAGAATCAGAGAGAGAGAGAGTCGAGAAGGGAGATGTTACCCTCTAAAAAATTCACCATGATCTGGAGGCAGCGTGTCCCTGAAGGCTTTGCAGCCGGAGGCTGGAGAGCTGGGCTTGGAAATACAGTGCTGCCCTCAATATCTGGATGTGAAATGAAAGGATGTGTAATTAGGAACTGTGAAAAAAGGCATTAAATAGCTTTAGAGGTGAATGGAAGCTTCATTATTAAGCACCAACTGCTTGACTGCAGTTCATGGTGCCTCTTCCTTTCGACTCACGCACACATGAAAGTGCTCCCCGCCCCCAGCGCAGCCTTATCGGCTTATCTGGGCAGGAGTTCAGAGCCATAAAAACTATATCCTGCTTACACCTTCCAGCCGATCCTGTGACCTGCTCTGTGTAAACAAGTTGTACCAGGAGCTCCAAATGACTGGTAAGTAGCTGGGTTTCTGCAGACTGGCGAGGTCCAGGAGCAGCCAAGATAAAGTTCCAAGAAGTTCTCCGTTGGGAATGGTCTCCTGATAGCTGCTACAGGGAGGAGCTGGCAGGGCTGAGATCCTGCTGACTGTGGCAGTGACCAGATCCCTTGGGAAGGAGTAATCTTTGGGACAGACTTTACACTCCGGGACTGGTGTTTTCCACGTTCTGCTGGAGGGTGGTTGCTGCAGATTGTGAAATGTCAGCGTTGTCGTAATGACAACACGGCTCTTGCTGCGCCGACTGGCGTCCTGCGATTGCGTCAGGCCTGGGGTGGACTGGAGATGTAAGCCTGCCTATAAATATATCCATATATCTTTGGATGGATGGATGGGATTAGCCATGGCAAAGCTGGAAAGAGATGTAGGTAATGCAGGGAAGGGATGTGTGAGTGGGGGGACACACAGACATCCTGCTGTTGGCTGTGCTCTGGGGGTTTAAATACCCCAGGGTGCTCTGGTTACAGTGTTTGGCTGCTGCTCACCCCAAGCTCCTTGGTTTCATCTTGCAGCTCAGCATAGGCAGATCCATTTATCTGAGCTGGACCGTGGGCTGTAATGAGCAAGTCTGGGGATTTTGTGTCTAGAACTTCACCTTTTGAGCAGTCCAAGGGTTGAGTGTACAGGTTTGAAGATGAAAATCTGCTCTCCTTGAACGTTTGGGTGGTTTCTTGTCCCACCAATTCAGAAGGACGTGGGGAACATGCTGGTTTTTGGAATTAGGCTCCCTGATAAGGGCTCTCTGTTCTCCAGCCTCCCTCCTTGCTGTGGCCTGTCCCGGCACGCATCGGGGTCCTGTGTGGTGGCTCTCCCGGGCTCTGAGCTGTTTGCTGTTTCCATTTTTCCAGCAGCCCAGAAGGTTTCTGGCTCTCTGACGGGGATCTGAGGTGCCTGTGTTACTCAGCTGCTCTGTTGTGGGTGACGGCAGTGAATTCAATTCCCTTCCCCTGTGATCAGTGCTGGCACTGGGGTGTTAAACTGGTTCTGTGGTGAGAGCTGAATTCCTTTGAGTTATCCTTCATCCAGGGGGGAAGGGATCAGATGAGGAGGCAACTCTGTGGCTCTTTCCTGGTGTGCTGAGTGTGCTCCTTGGTTAGGGAGCTAGAGGTTGTAGTCTTAAGCACTGGATTTAATTTCCTTCTGCAGCGTGCTCTGTCTGTAAGCTTCCCCTGCTTCACCCACCAGGATGTTTCCTCTCCCTCCTGGCCATCCCTCCCCCTTCCCAAGAGCCTCATCTGATGGAGATTCTGCACTTGCCTTGGTCCTCCTCATGCAGGATTCTTGTCTCTAATTTTAGCCTGTCTGCCTTTTGATGTTCCTTCCCGTCTGTTCCTGCCTTTCTCCTTCTCTCTGAGATCATCCTGCGTCTTCCTCTCCTTCTGGAGAGCTGGGCCTTCTTTTTCCATGGCGGCAGGGAAGTACTTGGGAAAGGAGTGAAGCTGTGTTGAAGTGAAGGATCCATGGGCATGGGTATTGCTGGCAGGGATGTTAGGGATGCTGTGCTGTGCCGTGCGCTTACAGGGAGCAGCTCCTTCCCTCTCCTGCATCTCCCTCACCACTTAACTGTTCCTGCTTGGATCTGCTCTTGGAATCTCTCCTGTATTACGGATTCATCCTGTATTTGTTCGACAGAGCTCTTCTGTGAGGTTACCAGTAGTGCTGCCCAGCAGCCTGGTGTCCCTGAATCTCCTGCCCTTTTCCCTGCAGGAAAGCTGCAGGAGGCCTGGTTTTCCTGGGAATCTGACTCCATGTTAGTGTGCATTTGCTTATGTTTATAGGGAAAATTACTTCTCTGATGTGGAGGCATTTGACACAGTCAGGCAGTTCCCTGCAACGGGATGGGGAGCCCATCAGGGAGCACAGGGAAATCCGACCCTGGAGCCTGGGTGTCCACGAAGGCCTCTCGGCCTGGTGGGATTCACCTGCTCAGAGCCTTGTGAGCGCAGTGTGTGGAGCATAATCTGATTTGTGCCTGGAATATAAATCCTGGCTGTTGCAGACGTGCAGCCTGGGGTTTTACAAGTTCTTTTGTGAAAACAACATTCAGCCCCTCCACCGCTGCAGCGAGGAGCTTCCCTGGAAACCCAATCCCAGCAATTAGCGAGGTTTGCAGAGGATCCTAGCAACTGCTGCTGGGCTTTGAATGGCAGGGTTTAGTTCTGTTTATTAGTCTGATGTTTGTTGCTGTTTTCTGTGCCTTGTATGGAGGTACATAAATTAAACCACAAGAAGTTCCACCTCAACATGAAGAAGAACTTCTTTCCATGAAGGGTGGCAGAGCTCTGGAACGGAGGGTGTGGAGTCTTTCTCCCTGGAGATATTCCAAACCCACCCAGACACATTCCTGTGTCACCTACTCCAGGTCACCCTGCCTTGTCAGGGGGTTTGGACTGGGTGATCTCCAGAGGTCCCTTCCAACCCTATTTGGTGATATCCTCCACATCCTATGGAGGGAAAGGTGGAAGGAGCCATGGATCAGTGACTAAATGAGCTGGAGTGATAATGGGAATGCTGCTGTGGGCTCTGCAGCAAGTGATCCTCAGGGAAAGTGGAGCACGGCTGGAATATATTGGGTGGTGTGTGACTCTGCTGTTTGTGGGTAACCTGAGCTCACCTGTGAGGAGTTTTGTTACCCAGATCCTCCCTGACCTGACTTGCTTTTGTCAACAGTGGCTGGGGATGATTCGGGAGCGATGCTTTCCACGAGGCTGGTTATGTAAAACCTTAATGCGCCGCCTTGTTCCAGCTCGGCTTTACAACGTGCGCGGGGCTCCGAGTGGAACTTCAAAGGAGGGAGTTTGCTTTATGGTTGAACCTATGAGCAGTTTTATGTGCAGGGTGGAGTGAACTCGTGGAGAAGATTGCAGTTTTCCCACTGTCATAAAAAGTTACGATCCTCCTGATCCGAGCATTGTTCCGTAGGCGGAGGCAGGAGGCAGATGCAGAGGTCAGTGGGAGCGTGCACGGAGAGGGCTCAGATGTGCCAGCGCAGTGAATGCCCTTCTCTGTGCTCCCAGCTCTCCCAAACAGCTTCAAAAAGTGCCTTGTGCTCTTTCTGGGGCTTCCTAAGAAACCTGCACCTGTGTTACTCGTGGAACAGGCAGAGCATTTCCATGGGAAAGGAACTTGGCAGGGCAGCCGTGGAAGGCAGCTGAGGGGGGGCTGTTTTCCAGGGCAGTATTTTAAACTCTTCTTAAAACGTGGCGCTTCAGTGGCAGAGACTGTAAGTCACTTTATAACCTTTCTTTCTTTGGGCTTTTCTTTGGGGTATGAGCCAAGGGAGTTAAAAAAATAACCAAGTGACTGCATCTTGATGAGTCTCATTCCAATTAACTTCCCTCATGCTCCCTAAAATGTTCAAAAACTGAGATATATTCCCTAAAAAAAGGCTGTTCAAGCGAAGTGATGACAGTGGGAGAGTAGGATCACCTTGTACAGCCTTAACTGTGGCCTTTTCTGAAACCATTTCAGTGACCTGTGGAGGGGTATAAAGTTCTCCTAGCTGTGGAGTCACCACTCCAAATTCTGAAGTATAAAACACTTCCCAGTTTTCAGTGAGTTATAACTGATTAAAATAAGTCACTATTCCAGTTTCAATCAGATCTCTATAAACTTAACCCCTCCTTTAAACCATTTTCTGCTGAGATAGGGAGGTATAAATGTGCCCTTTGTTTGCATATAGGAAAATTAAAGGGTCACAACATTAAAAAAGTGCATTTGAGATCTTCTGAAAAGCTGTTCCTTAAAGAAATTTTTTTTATAGAAATGGGCACATACCTTGGGTAGGGTGGGTTGTATCCCATTCTCTCATCTTGAAGAATTTTATTCTGAATACATTAAAACTTGTGGGGGGGGAAAGACTCTGATCCCTCTCTTTGGATGACCCATTAGCTGCTCCAGCTGCCTTTTATTTATTTTTGTAGACACATGTGTGAATGTAAACATTTTATCTGGAATGGCCTCGCAAATGTTCCCGCATTAACATATATTGTCATGGAGAATAATTTTCATTTAACTGTAATTTGCTTTATATTTTCCTGCCTGGTTGCCATGGAAACGCAGACGGATGTGGCAAGGACTCCTCACAGGAGCCAGGTTATGGATTGCCTCTCTAATGGACCTCTGTTAATCATGCTGCAGCTTCCACCGGAGGAACCAGGGCTGTTTGCAGGAGACACTTCATTTAGATAAACCGTGAGATGCCCGTGGTACCTCAGCTTAATATCCAGACTTATCAAGGGTGCTTTTTCCTTCTGCAGAAGTTTTGTCATAAGAACTATGTCCTGTGATTGTGGAATTGAGATATATTTAAATTTAATGGCAGTTAGACTTGATTTTCAATTTTCATTTCATTTGCCGGAATAGCTTAACTGGTAACGCTCTTTCCTTGGCTCAGTTTAAGATCTGAAACGTTTGAAACAGAGCAGTGAAACATTTGTTATCCTTATCCTTGTGCAAGAAGTTGACTTGCTTTTCATAGTAATGTCTGTGCTTTTGCATTTGCTTTTGGCTGCCAGGAGGTGGAAAGGGGGTGAAGATGGATTTTATTACATTTGTTGTCTGTGGATTTTGGGTCTGTTTTGCACCTTCTGTTTTTGACTGCCTTGTCCAAGGCTGGTGTTCTGAGCTGAGCCCAACACGACTTGTCCAGAGAAGAGAACGGAGCTAGGGAAGGGTCTGGAGCACTGGGAGTGGCTGAGGGAGCTGTGGGAGCTCAGCCTGGGGAAAAGGAGGCTCAGGGGGGACCTTCTCGCTCTCTCCACCTCCCTCCCAGCCGCAGCCAAGTGATGAGACATCTCCGGAATCGCTGCACCACGGTGATGACTCCTTCTACCCTGGGTCTCTGATGGCAGCGGCGGTTCTGGAGCAGCAGCAGCCACTGGCCTGGCCTTAATTGCAGAGGGATCCCAGGGCAGGAGATGCCTCCCTTGCAAGGGCAGCAGTGGCATGTCTGGCAGAGATGCTGTGTTCCTGGTGACTGTCCCATCGACGTGGCCCAGAAGGCCAGTGGCATCTGGCCTGTACTAGCCACATTGGCCAGTGGATTCTGTGATCTCCAGGATTATCAGTGCTCAAATTCCTGACATTTTAGGATGCACTGAGAATGATCTCTGCCTTTGTCCATGTCCACTAGCTTGTTGAATCCTTGGAAGGAGCTGCCTTCCAGCTACTGAGATAAGAATCAGGGTGGCATTGGTTCAAACTGAACTCACCAATTAGCAAATGATTCATTCTTGCTTTGGGGATGAGCTCAAGGAGAGAAAACCAACCACCCAGGATTCTCTGCTCTGTGTATTTTCATGGCAGAAACCTCACCTCAAATTTTTTAAAGCATGAATTTCGTTTGTCTCCTGAATGAGAACCCTCAAAATGAATTTTTAGCCGGGTTTTAGATTGCTTTTTGGCCCTTTCTTTGCTGCTGGTTGTGGTCAGAAGCCCATGGCCGGTTATGTAAGGCCAGATTACTCCAGCACGTGGATGCTTCCCCATGCATATGGTCTCACAGTTATTTCTTGGTGCTTTACAGAAGGAATTGGGTAACATTTTGTTCTGTAATGCAGGATGAAGAAACCCAGCATGTCTTTCTGTAATGGCGTATAAACAAGTAGTGTAACATCCTATTTAAGGCATTCGGAGGAGGAAGGGCTTGGGAGGGGAGGCAGGGCTGAAGCAAAGCTTGATTTTCCTTAGACCTACACACCAGATTTGAGTAATTTTGCCTTCCATGAACACTGTATTAGAAATGAGCTGGTTTTGAGGTGTATAAGCTCAGTTCTGTGTGTGCTGTGGGTATGGAGGAACCCTGTTCACCTCTGGCCCCCTCTGTATGTGTTTCACTGGGTGATGTTGGTGCTCTTTTGCTATTCATAAGGGGCAAATGTGCTCCACAACAGCTAATTTTAATAAAAGTCTGAAAAATTGCTAGGTTCTGCTCAGGACTTTTGGGTCGTGTATGGACTTTGGGTCTTGTATAGACTTTTTGCATTTTTCCTCCATTATTTTTATTTTTCCTCTTTTTTCTACCTGTTATTCTGTAAATGCTCCAGATTGAGCATTTGTGTTGCTCAGTGACGTGTTTGGGATACCCAAATTCACCTCTGCAGAGGGGTAGGTGATACCTTCTGCGTTCTGGCAGTGCCATCTCTAAACTCTAAAGATGGGACTCTAAAGATCTAAACTAAGGATGAGACAGTCAGAATTCCTGGTAATTTGTGAAATTACAAACACTTTCTGTAATTCATAGGTTTATATGCATTTTATTTTGTTTTTGCTTAACTTCAGCTACCTGAAAACCAAGTGTTTGTAACCAAATGCTTTATAATCTGAAGACATTTTGTGTGAGAGTTGTAAAAATATGGAATAGCATGAGAAAATATTAGGAAGCAATTTTTGGAGCTGAAGTTGAGTTGGTATTTCCAGTATCACAGGAACGGCATTGTGTGGGAATGAAGGCAGAGGTGCCTGATATGGTTCAAGTCCTTCCAACCCAAACCATTCCATGATTCCATGCTGTTTTTAGGGTTCACTTATTTGCATTTGGGTTCAGATGGCAGCTCGTGCTTTACTTTATCAGAAGTCATAGAAAAGTGTTAATTGCAGATAAAGCATTATAAAGCCAAACTGTCATTTTCATGACCCCTGGGTTGACTTTGAGCCACTCTACATGCCATGTCCTGCCATGAACACAGCGTTGAATTTGACTCCATTAGTTGCTGGGGAGATGTGGGAAGGAAGAGCACTTCTAACATGTGGCTGTTCCCAAAAAATGGTGCAAATCAAGATGAGCTGTGGGGCTCTGGAGTGTTCAGAGGAGCTGCCTTGTTGTAGGAAGAGGGATTTCTTCAGGGAGTGGGTGAATTGTTTCCTTGTGCTCAGAGCAGCCTCTTAATGAGCTGCCCTCTCCAGGGTGAGGAGAGATGGCCAACTCCAGCCTGGGAGGCTTCCACCACATCACTGCCTTTGGATGGCTTGATCTAAAAATACATCCCTGCCTGCACAGTGGATTTGAGGCACGTTAATCTGTTCCCTTTAGGAAGGAGACTTGTACTGGATGAACTATTGTGGAAACGGTATTTTTGCTGTGCAGTGTTACCAGTTTTCTTCTTCCAGCAGCAAAATGTCGTGGAAATCATTGTTCTGCTTGGAATTCCCTCTCTGACAACAATAGCAGCAATGGGGTGGGGTGGTTTGGAATTGTTTAATGAGGAAAAGTTTTGGAGGAGCGAGCTCTCCCAGGCTGCACAGGCTCCACCACGTGATTTCTCTTCACCATTCCGTCTCCTGCAGGAGCGGCCGCGTTCCCACTGCTGGGATAGTTCTGACCACTCCTAGCTCTTCTGGCACAGCTGTGTAAGGACACTGAGATTTGAGCTGGATTTTGGTTCGTTGGGTTGTAATTTAGCATGTTTTCCTGGGATGAGGAGGAATGGGAGCCTGCCAGGATAACACCTCAGAGCAGTCCTGGAGTTATTGCTACCTCTGAGTGCAATGACTCATCCCGAAGCAGACAGCTGGTGCCCTCGATCCTCACTGGAGCTCCAGACACGTTCCCATGATGTGCTGCAGTGTTTCTGGCTGCAGGCTCAGCTGTGACGCCGCTGTTTATTGTCAGCCTTTGTTTCCAGGTAACTTTGGGGAATGTTTTAGGGCAGCAGCAGGGCCAGTTCAGACACAGCGTTGTGGGCTGGAGGTGCGTTTGCTGCCTGGTGTTGAACAACTCAGTAGCTGAAGCTCTCCAGCGAGTTACAACTTGACTTGCTGCTGTTTGTGCCAGTGGGAAGCTGCAGTGGGGCGTTTGAGGTCTGGGATCCACAATGACTTGCAGCAGGGGTTGCGTAAGTGTGTGGAGCTCTCTGGTCCCGGCACTTTGTTTTCTGTGTGTTCCGGGAGACGCAGCTTTTGCCTCTCCAGCTATTTAAGATTCAGAGTGTATTTTCCTCCTTTGATGTTTGGCATACCTTGACAGACTGAGGGAGCTGGGCTTGTTCAGCCTGGAGAAGAGAAGGTTCTGGGTAGACCTTAGAGCCCCTTCCAGTGCCTAAAGAGGCTCAAAGAGAGCTGGAGAGGGACTTTGGACAAGAGCCTGGAGGGACAAGACATGGTGGGATGGCTTTAAACAAAAAGAAGGGGAGATTCATATTAGATATTAGGAGGAAATTCTTCCCTGTGAGGGTGGTGAGGCCCTGGCACACGTTGCCCAGAGAAGCTATGTCTGCCCCATCCCTGGAAGTGTTCCAGGCCAGGCTGGATGGGGCTTGGAGCAACCTGGTCAAGTGGAAAGTGTCCCTGCCCATGGCAAGGGGTGGAACAAGATGAGCTTTGAGGTCCCTTCCAACCCAACCCATTCCATGATGTTGACACTGGAGCTCACTTGCTGTGTCTGTTGGACTTTTACCTGCTCCACCAGTCCCTGTTTTCCCAGGACCTGCTGCTCATCAGCACAGACTCAGTCACAAGCTGCTCAGACAACCTCAACCATTTGTAAGGAAACTGTCTTTAAAATATGGATGGCATTAGAGGGACTCAGGCTTAAAATTAGAAACTGTTTATGATGCACAGTTGTAGTTGTTTACCTTGAACCATAATTATCTTATTTCCTGAGTTAAAAACGTCACGTCAGCGTGCTGGAGCAAGATTTGATGACAAAGGCATTGTTTTTAGCCACCAGCAGAGCAAAGAACACTTGAAATGTGTGTCTAAATATGATTTTATAACCTAAAGTATAGCACACTCAGGATTTTAAGTTGGCTCTGGAGGTTGCGTGGGCTTATGGGTCGGCCATTTGGCCGGGGATCAAGGGACTGGGTTTAATCCTGACTCTGTCCTTTTGTCCTATGAGCGCTTTCCTTGCCACCCTCTGTGCTGTTTGTTTGGACGGCCCCGTGTTGGAAGGGAGGGATGTGCCCTTTCTCCGGGTGTTTGTGGATTTTCCTGGGGCGTGGTTTCGTGGCACAGCCGGAGCGGGGTTGCGCTGCTGGGGGTGGTGAGGCTCCCCCACCCTTCCAGCTGGGGGGCAGGAGCCAATCCAGCCCCTTCGGAGCCGGGAGAGCAGTGGGAAGAGGAAGATGAGGAGGTTTTCTGCTGGTCTGGCAGGTTCAGCTGATTTATGAACAAGCTCTGGAGTGGCCCAAGGGAGAAGCTGGGATCCAGCAGCTGAGCAGGGCCAGAGCCTTCCCTCTTTGGGAACCCACATCCCTCGAGCCCCTCTGAAGGGCTGGGGCACATTTGCTAGCACAGACACATTCTAGTTCCTTATTTTATTATTATGTTTCCTTATTTTATTATTCAGCAATGCTCTCTGAGCCCATGTGGCTGAGGTGGCCTGTGCCCTCCTCACACCCTTTTCCAGATTGGATTTCTATACCTGAACTAAGCAGCAGCAGCTCTTTCTCACCTGGACCTGGTGCTGCCAGCATGCTCCTTTCTCAGGAGAATGGAAAGTGGGAGGGGAGAAGCTTCTTTAGTGATGACAACTGCTACTTAAACCTGTTCAGGGCATAGAATAGAAGGGGAAAAAAAAATATCAGTTGAAGCTTTAGGCGCTTTCAATGTATGCGGGATTTTTAAGGAATCTTTTTATTCTGACCTCAACTTGCCAGGCCCCAGACAATAGGGGAGGGATGCCATGTGGAAATCAAGGAGGTGCTTCCTTTCAGCTCTTTCCTTGCTGTGTAATTTGAGGTGGTTGTAAGGCACTTGTAAGTTGGGAACTGAAGACTTGAGCACATTCTACAATTACATTTTTCATGTTGCTTTCTGGGGGCCTCCTGGATTGTCTTGGATTGTGACAGGGAATGGTGTCTGATCCTTATATATACCTGGGTGTGGGCTCTGAGTGACACCTGCGTATTCCTAAAAAACCTGTGTCTAGGGTGTTGAAGTGTCTGATTGTAATGTTTGTGTGGCCACACGTTTTTCTTGGCTGGGGAGGTTTTATTCCACTATTCAGACTCCAACCAGAATCCACTCTGTGGATAAGTTTGCTGTGTTTTTCCTCTTTGAGGGAGGCTGTGTCTGTTCTTGAAGGCTGAACAGTGACTTCCTTGACTCCTCCTTGGCTAATTAGTGTGCTTTAAAATGGGATGTTTGCATCCTTTTCACCAATCAGCATTCAGAGAGGAAAGGAAATAGTTCAGGTATTAATAGTAACCTGTATCCAATTTGCCACCAAATTGCACGGATGCAAATCTCTGGGACTGCAGAGGTGACAGATGTGTTTGTCACTCTTCTGAAAAATGGTCTGTATTTTCTCAATGTGTTAAAATTGAGCATGGAGGAAGAAATGCAGATTCATATTTTAAATAAAGGGGAGCTTATCCTGGACCAGTAGCATCGTTTACCCTCCTCCTTCCCTTAGGAGAATGTACAGAGGGAATTGAGTCAAATTTTATGGTGAAGTCATGGGAAGAGGTTCACTCTGGAGACAGGAAGGATGTGTTTGTCCCACCTCAGACTTGTATTTAGGAGGAATGGGAAGGAGAAGGTACGTGGACTGTGACGGCAACTATGACCGCAGTTTAAATTATGGCTCTAATTCCAGAGAACATCCTTCTTGCCTTTATTGGGTTGGTGAAGGCCAATATCTTGGAGCTCTATCCCCATCCCTGGAACTGTTCAAGGCTCGGTTGGACAGAGCTTGAAGCAACCTGGTCTAGTGGAAGGTGTGCCTGCCCATGGCAGGGGGTGGAACTGGATGAGCTTTAAGGTCCCTTCCAACCCAAACCATTCCACAATTCTATGATTAATTAGGACAAATTGGAGCTTCAGGATTTTCTAGCCTGGCAAAAGGGCACAGTAGGGTTTTTGAGCTCTCAGAGATGGGCACTAGTTGTGTCTGTGTTCTGAACTCACCTCTGAGTGTCCCCTTCGGTGAGTCAGTTTGTGCTTCACCCTGCATCTTTCAGAGCTCAAATGGGAGAAATTCCCCTGGGTCACTGGGGTTATTTGAAGTGCAGACAGGTTTTGGGCAAACCTAAGCTGGAAACCTGGCACCTCCATTTGTTTGCTGACTGAATCCTAGCAATTCTTCTACAGGTACCTATGGGCAGGAGTTGAGCAATCTCCAGGCAGGTTTTTGCTGAAAACTTATATTCTGTAGCTATTGAATATATGTATTTTCTAATACTTGATTAATTTTAGTTTTCCCATAAACCTTTCTAATTGTCAACATCTGGGAATCTTACTGCTCATGCTGTTGACTTTATTTGCTTTATTCCTCGCTAGTTTTCCTTTATTCTTTCTTGGTTTTATGCCCAGGAAGAGCATTTGTTTTCTGATCCTTCTACCTTTTACTTGAACTTAGTGTGTACTGGTTTCTGTGTGGACCTGGAAGTCTTTTCCTGGATAATATTTGATTTTGAACTGTTATGCCCTGAATTTTACATGTCTGTGTATGCTGCAGTACATAAGCTTTGTTATTCATGCTGTCTTTGTGTCTGACTGAAATAATTGGGTTGGATATTTACTACTTCTCTGGTGGGGCTCAGCAAATTTTCAGGATACGGAGGTCACATTTTGTTCTTGTTTTTGTGGGAACTAAACCTGATCATGGATCAGTTCTGCTTGGACTATGCACACCACTGTGCATCCTGTGTTTTCCAAATGGCTTAGGAATTAAGAGCTTATGCTACACTAAAATAAACAGCTTGAGGGTTCTGTAGATGATGATGAAGTTTCTGGCTGGCTGGCGAACCAGTTCAGGTGGTTTGAGAGCAGATCTGCTGCTGCTGGTCTGTGCTGAGGGGTTTTTTGCGAGCATGTTCTCACGAGTTAATGTGGACCTTCATTTTTCTGTGTCCCAGTAGTAATGATGTGTTCTCCCAAAGCCAGACAGAGCATCTTTGCTTTGCACGTGCAGGTCACGTAATAAAGAAATGAACCTGATGATGCACCTTTTTGGAAGAGATTCAGCCAGGCTGGAAGGACCTAGCAGTCTTAGGGAATTATATTTCATACTGGAGCTCTGAAAATGAAAAATTGCAAGGTCTGGGAGATTATTTGGAGCATTGGAGCTGACAGACAGGGGTGCCTGTAGCTCCCTGGGCTGCTGAAGGGGTGGTGGACAATTATTTTTGGGTGTTTCGACCTTTTTCTTACTTCTATTTGTGACAGAGAGGCCACTTGATGGAAGTTATTGCTTTTGTTAGGCAGGTGCTGCTTGTGTAGTTAAGACTTCTTTATCCATTTGCTGATGGATTTCAGGAAGAATTTCCTCATGGAGAGAGAGGGCTGTCAGGCATTGGAAGGGGCTGCCCAGGGAGGTGGTGGAGTCCCCATCCCTGGAGGTGTCCATGGAATGCCTGGATGTGGCAGTTAGTGTTCTGGGCTGGGTGACAAAGTGGAGATCAGTCACAGGTTGGACTGGATTGTCTTGGAGGGCTTTTCAACCTTAATGATTCTGGGATAACAGTGCACAATCTTTAAGGCATTTACCGTTATTAAAACAAGAGGAGAGGTTTTTTTAGCTCGGGCAGACTAAATCATGGCAAACAGTGTCCTCAGCCCTGGTCTTGTCGGTGGTTGCTGGTGCAGCCTTGAGCTGCAGCCCAAGGCTGCTCAGAGCAGTCCCAGCAGCTCTGTTTTGACTTAGGACTTTCCACTCCTCGGAGAAGCCACAGAAAGATGGTCAGAGTGAAGGAGGAGAAGAGGGAACGTGTTCCTATGTTTCCAGCACTCCTAATTGTGTGCGCAGAATTGAAAAGTCTGGTTCAGTGGAAGCTATTGGGGCTTGTTTGGCTACTGTGCCACATCACGCCAAGATTCTCCAAGTTCCTGCAGGGTTTTGGAGCTGGGGCTCTTCTGACAGCCCCAGGTTTTTATTCTGCCAAGTACCTTTCAGGCTGCTTTTGTGGATCTTTCCAGAAGAAACAGTAGGTAGTTTTAGAGGTTGATGATTCTAAGATATCCTGTGTCATGGTAGCAAACTTTAAATATCTGGTATGAAGAGACCAGATAACCAGTAGTGACGTTGGTATGTCCAGCAATTCAGAGTTCACTGCTCAGATGCATCTTGTGTGCTTACAAGGGATAAACTCTGTGAAATGTTCAGCTTCTGCTGATAATTAGTTTTCTGGCTTAATGAAATTCAAACATTTACAATATAAAAGGGTTTAACTGCCTTTTTTTTTTTTTTGCACAGATCTTGAGGAATATGTGAAACATGTTAAAAATACTTATGTGGTGAGGCCCTGGCACAGGTTGCCCAGAGGAGCAGTGGCTGCCCCATCCCTGTGAGTTGGATGGGGCTTGGAGGTGTCCCTGCCCATGGCAGGGACTGGAATGAGAGGAGTTTTGAGGCCCTTCCAACGAAAACCATTCTGGGATTCTGTGATTTGTCATCACAGATCCTGACCTCTCTTAGTTCACTGGAGGTCTCCAGGCAGCTTGGTCATTCCTGAATTTAGGCTTCTGTCAACCCCCAGTTCCTTGTAGTCTGTGTTGTCCGTGTGAGACTTTCAGTTAAAACACTGAAAGATCAGTTTAGTTCCACAGGAATCACATCTTCTTTCATGCTTGTTACAATGGGAGAAATTGACCCTTGGGCTTTTCACCCACACCAGTGTCTTGATCTGTGTTTTTGAGGACAGTACCAGGTTATTTTGTATTTTTTATCAAGTGGCACAGATGGCAGGAGCTTTAAAAACTGTAGATCTCAGCATACCTATTATTTTCAGGGCAAAATAAAGGAACTTTAAGACTGAGAATATATCACCTACTTCAGTTATGAAGGCCATCAAATTAAATTTTATTTGATGGTACGATTTTGTCACATTCAAACACTGAGAGGTTTTTTTGAGGACTAGTGGAATTCTCTCTGTGCTTTGGCTTTTCACTTGAGTAATTGGCGCTGTTTGAGCATAGTTGGGATGTGATTGCTGTGGAAATATTTGGAAACTATAGTGAAAGGCAGCTCCTGGAGCTTACCCTGTTGCTGGGAATCTCTCCGTAAAGGGCGAAAGTGGCTGTGGAACATGACAGTTTGTGTGTGTGCCTGGAGATGGCTGGGCTGGGAGCTGCTGATAGGCTGGAGGGCACTGCAGCTGGATGTTTATCTCAAATTTATGGGGATTTCTTGGAAACAACTCTTTTCCCCATTCCAGCAGGTGAAAGCTCTGACTGTGCTGGCTCAGTGTGGTCAGGCAGGCACAAAGCTGTGCTGAACGTGCCTATGAAGTGCATTGAAAAACACTTCTGGATTTCCCCTCCCTCCAAATTTGTTGTTCGTGATCCCTCTTGATTCTGTGTTGGAGGAAATGGAACTTATCTGAGTGCAGGAGCTCCGTGGTGTCCCGTGTGCTCCCCTGAGTATATTTTCACTGGAGCCCTCGGAGAGCTGCCTCATTGAAATTCTGTCTCTTTGTGGAATTATTGTGAGGGAAGCAGATGAGTGCTGTGGAAAAAGGCTCTCCTAGTCCCTGGAGATTTTTTCCATTCAGAAGTTACTCTCAACCAGAATCTAAATCTCATCCTGAAATCCTGTTACGCTGCTTAGTTCTGGATCACCAGAAAATCTGAATTGATGCAAGTCTGACTTTGAATCCAAAAACAACTTCTTGCCCCAAAGCAGCACTAATGAGAAGGGGAATCCTGCTGGAAAAGTTGCTGTGCAAGTATTATTGTGCTCCCTAGGGCTGCAGTTGGTGTCAGGGGATCCCTTAGTGCTCCAGGACTCCCTGGCCACGGAGAAATCCATGAGGTAGCCATGTATCTCCTGCTCTTCTCAAAGAAAAATGTCAAAAAACTTTCTTTGCTTGTCTGGAGAAGTTTACCTGCCACAGGATTCCTTTATTTGAGTCAGGACTGTGTGCCCGTATGTGTTCCTTTGGGTTTTTGGGTTTATATTGGCCTGCTCCTTTTCACTGAGGTTCCAAAGACTTCCCTTGGCTCAGCTGGAAGCAGCTCTGCCCTGGATGCAGCTGTGTTGCTCATCTGGACATCCTCCCTTTGGCTCTTGTTGGGGAGTGAAAGATTCCCAAAACAAACAAGGCTCTCCAGGGGTTCCTTATCTCTTCCCCTGTGTGTCTGTCCTGGCTGGCCTTAGGGTCCCTCCTGGGTGATTCTTGGAAGACAGATGTCCAAATCCAGCTAAATCAGAAGTTGTAAGGTGATGAGCAGCAATAAAGTATAAAATTGTCACCTGCTCTGCAAGGCGAGTCCCAGTGTGATAACGTTATGGGAGCTAAATCTGATGCTGTTTAAAGAAGTGTCGGGCTCCAGAGCGTGATGTGAGGGAACTGGGCCTGGAAGTTGTGCAGATGGAATTTGGAAGAGGAATAATAGATATAACAAGGTTTAAAAGCAGTGGTTGGATCCCCACAGTGAAAACATGGATGTGAGAGCGCTCAGTGCCGTGGTGTGGTTGACAACGTGGTGTTGGGTTAAAGGTTGGGCTCGATGATCTCAGAGGTCTTTTCCAGCCTAAATGATTCTGTGGGAGCATTTGGGGAAAGAACACAAGAAGCTGAGTGTTCTCAGTGAGTATGAGAGGAGGAAGAGGAGGAAGACCATCAGCACGGGGAGGTCCAAGGAGTTATGGTGGTCTTGGAGTTGGGGAATCTTTAGCCCTTGGAAAGGGGCAGCTGGAAGTGGAGCAAACAAAAGCTGAAGTGTTTTGTACTTTGTAGTTCCCCACTTGTAACTTTATATATGTGAGTTTTTGAGTAAAAAATTGGGGTTTAGCACTTCTGTTTTTAGAAGGAAGGGCAATTTGGGAGAAATCCAGATTTTCCCACTGTCAGCTGGAGCAGGGGTTGGTCACTGTGTGCCCTCGGTGTGGTTTGCAGTGTCTAGAGATGGGATGTGGGATTTTGGGGAATTTGGCATGAGCAGGATGTGGAGCTTGGAGTTCACCCTTTCACCTCTTTGTATGGGGCAGAGTACCTGCAGTTGGACTGGAGAAGGCCCAGTGCTCCCAGTGCCTCAGGTACTGCTGCTCTCCTCCGGAACTGGGCTTTAGCAGTTGGACCTGCAGTGCATCAGCAGCTTATTTCTTTGCAAAAAGTTCCTTTCCTGACCTGTTTCTCTGTGGAAGTGTAGCAGAAGCTCCGGTTTTTCTGGGATAAGGCAGTGTTTTACATGTGGCTGTGTCCAAGCTCTGTTCTTCCACACTACCAGTCCCCAAACAGGCTTATTTGTAGTTCAGGTTTTTCCTTTCTCCTGTGACTTGTGCAGGTTCCCACAAAACTGTGCCATTCCAAACTCAGCCCTTCTGCAGGGGATGACTGTGACTCTTGGGGGATCCTCTGGAACTGACTGGGTTGTTCTGCCTGGGGGGGAATTTGTTTGTGAGCAGACGTGGTGGTGGGCCATGGGCAGAGCTGGGGGACCTCCAGGATGGAGCAACCTGGGCTGACTCGTCTGACCTGGGAACATGAGGAGTGCAGGATTTGAGCTTGGAATCTGCCAACCCTTTCATGTGCCAGTTAATGACTGTAATTCCCCTTCACTTTGGGTGCTGAGAGCTCCTGCTGGTTCCTGCCCAGCGTCGGAAATTTCACTTCAGGAATTTTTAGCTGGAAAAATATCCTTGAAAGTACAATGACAGCTGGTTGGAAAATAAAGTTGGAGGTTCATAGTGGATTCACTGCTGTTCAGAGCAAAGGTGTGCTTGGAAAGAGAGTGGTGGTGTTGTGGGTAATTCCGTGAGTTGTTTGGGAAGGTGAATTTCTGGCGTGGGAGCTCATGCTGGCTCTGCCTGTCTTTGGTTCATGAGCTGCTCACAGTTCGGGAGCTGACATACCTTTTTTTGTAAATAAACTGGCTCTAAAACCACACAGATGGTCACAGAAACCTTGAGACAAGTGATTTTTTTTTTTTAATCTATTATCAGAAAGTTATGGAATGTGATGGATGCTCGGCTGAGCTTCCACTATTCCTTGTGTTCCTCTGTTTGTGCAGACTTGTTATCAGGGAGTTTATTTCTGGATTAGGCAAGTGTTTGTACTTGGTAACCTTCATGTACCCAAATCCAGCGTGCGTGTTGTGAATAAAATTCCCTTGGTTTAATTTTCTAATGGACCTATTCCTCTGTTTTTCAGATTACACAGCGTTTTTGGGACACACCTCTGTTGGATTTTAATATATGTCCTGCTAAGAAGAGCTTTCAACTATGGAATCGGTAAATATTGACTTTATTTCTATCTAAATATTCTGGTTTATTCCCTAATAAGTGCTCGTGTCCCTGTTGGAGTGTTTGGTTTTGCCTTTTTTAAAAGTCTTTATTTTCTGAACTTTGAAGGTAAAAATTGCAAATTGCATGGGATGATATTCCTAACCAGGAATATCTTAGGAGCTGTCTGTAGTTCTGAGGTGCCTTTTTAATTTTAGACAACTTTGATTATATCAAGTTTTTCCCTGACTTCAGTGAAATAAAAGTGAAATTTCCTGCCTGGGCAGTTCCAGCACAGGTTTGCCCAGCAGACTGTGCAGGTTGTTGTTGGTGCTGAGTATTAAATAATATCATGGTCCTCTTTCTTTCTCTTTGCTTTCAAAATGTCTTGAAAAAACCCAAAGTCTATTAGTTTCCCAATGTTATGTTTCCTTGTGATTAGTCTAATTGAAACAGATGGCACCTACGTTTCATTTTGGGCAGAGAAACCTCCCAATCTGCTGAGACTACAGTTTGATTCAGTGTTAGGATTCAACTTTTTGAGAGCATTAGCAGATGTAGAAATAACAGGCTGTTGTAGAGTGCAGTTTAGGGGGAAAAATGAGATTTTTGCCTCTGTTTCATGGTAGAGGCTGGTGCTGTCCTGGAAGTCCCGGTGGTGTGGATGGAGCTGGAGGCAGGGGGTTGTTCTGGCTGGTTTTTTGGATTGTTGTGGCTGGTGTTTCTGCAGTGCTGGTGGTTTGATGTGCTGGGAGCTGATTAAAGGCTGTGTGAGCTCATCTGGGCGGTGCATGTCATGGAGGGGTTCAAGGTCACCCCCAGCATGCCCAGGAATCCTATGGAGAAGGCTCCCAGTGTATAACTCCAGTGTGTGGCTCCTGCCTTGGGGCTCTGGTCCTTGGCTGACCTCTGGGTTCCTGCTGCAGTGGGATTATTTGTGTTGAAGTTGTTGTCATCACGAGGAAGGCTGTTGGTGAAGGAGAGTTGCTCCATGTGGAAGTCCAGCCTTGCCCTGTCAGGTGCCTTTACAGGCTGGAAGGTGCCCTTTGTCCTGGATTTTGAGGGAGGGAAAATAAAAATCATTGTATTTAGTGTGTCCATAATAATTGCAAGGTATTCAGGTGGAGACAAGATGTTATTTCAGCTTCCCCTGGTGAATATTAATAGCAGGAGAAGCCTTTCACAGTGGAACAAAGCAGAGCAGGCATCAGTGACTCTCCCTGGGCCGTTAAGTAATTACAGTGTATCAGGTTTGAGCCCTTTTCCCAGCGTGTGCAGGAGCTCCTTCATCCTTCCTGGAAGCTCGGCAGGGCCCTGAGAAACCTGGCTCAGCCCTGACATCAGTGATAAACCAGGCTGGTTGCTGTTTGCTGCCTGTTTTATTTCCTAAGTGGGGACGAAGATGTTTAATTCTGAGTTTTGAAGTAAATGGTGTTTGGCTTTTTGAATGCAAACTGCCTTTTTAAAAGCAGGATAACAAAAACTTACCCAATATTCAGGTGTATTTGAGTGACCTTGTTTGGAAGGGTTTACTCAAAACAAGCCAAATTTGTCGTAGCCACAGAAAGGTTTGGGTTGGAAGGACCTTAAAGCCCATCTCGTTCCATCCCCTGCCGTGGGGAGGGATACTTTCCACTAGACCAGGTTGCTCCAAGCCCCGTCCAACCTGGCCTTGGACACTTCCAGGGATGGGGCAGCCAGTTTTCTGGGCAGTGGTATCTTCTTTTTCCTGTTGGCAGCAGGAATGGCTGCACCACGTTGGGCTTGTCCTGGGGTTTGGTGACTCAATTGCTCCCCAGCACCAACAGCTGGAGAGATCTGTGTGTTCCCAACACCTTCACAGGGAAGCAGGGGGGGCAAGGCTTTCTCCAGGCAGCAGCTTTAGTGGTGGCCTTGGCAGTGGTGTTTCAGGGAGTTCCTAATGAATATGCAGGTGTGGGATTAAAAGGATGAATGAGGAGCACTGAGCAGAATTGTTTTCCGAGCTGCAGCCGTGCTCTGACCTCCCGAGAAGGGCACGAGTGTAAAGCTGAGGCCTGTAGTGGAAAAGCAATTACAATCCAGGCTGCCAGGATTGAATTGTCCTCGGAAAGTCAGATGCTGCAATAATGGGAGCGTTGTTTAGCTGGAACGTGACTTCACTTAAATGCTCCATGTTTTTCTATTAATGCTCTTAAATGTGCTCGTATATGGGTCTCAATTTTTACTGCTTTGAGGGGAATCGAGCTCAGTATTCCACCAGGAAGATATTTCTCTGCATAGAAGTGTTCTGATGAGCTTGCTGGCTTTTTTCCATGTATTTCAGTTCTTATCCCTTCCAGATTAGAGAGAGGTGTTAGAAAATAAAACACCAGCATGTCTTTGTTCTTTAGCATGTTGGTCACCACTGAGCTGAGGAGAGTGGCTTTCCATGGGGTCCTGGGATATGGGAACATTGGCTTTCAGGGGGAGAAGCTGATGCGTTATGAAGCAGGGCCTGGAGAATGGAGGGAAAGCCACCCTCCATTCCATGGCACTAGTGGAATTACTAGTGCCATGTTAATAATTCTGAGGGGAAGGCTCTTCCAGTGCCTAAAGGCAGGGATAGATGAGATATTGGAAAGAAATTCTTCCCTGTGAGGGTGGTGAGGCCCTGGCACAGGTTGCCCAGAGAAGCTGTGGCTGCCCCATCCCTGGAAGTGTTCCAGGCCAGGTTGGATGGGGCTTGGAGCAACCTGGGATAGTTGAAGGTGTCCCTGCCCATGGAAGGGGTGGAACAAGATGAGCTTTGAGGTCCCTTCCAACCCAAACCATTCCATGATTCTATGGAGCATTAAAGAGGTAGAGCTGTGTGGTTTGTGGCTTTGCTGACTTTTGCTGTGGAGCCCTTTCTCCTGAAAAAGTACAGATTTTGGGAGTGCTGTAAAGCAGCTGGGTGGCTCTCCAGGTGCAGGTTTGTCTGGAGTGTTTCACAGGATCCAGTTTGGGTTTGTGCTGATGCCTAGGTCGACCTGGGAAGGGGAGATGGGTTTGGAGAGCATCCCATGATGCTTGTACACTGTCGTACCTGTGTGGCAGATGGGTCTTCACAGCCCTTGGGAGCAGTAAACCTGGGTGTCCAGGCTGTGCTCTGTTGGACAGCACTGAAGTGACAAAGTCTAAATTTAATTTTTAAAGCTATATCTTCACTGCCAGCAGAGGTTAAGTAGAGGTGGCTTAACTGTGAGTCTGGGCTTCTTTGTGTGTCAAACAGGCCTTGAGTTTTTGGACACAAAACCCTGCTGAGACCTACAGGAAAGAGCTTTAAATCCTTCCCCCTGTCCCCGTGAAAAAGCTGCTTTTTCAACTGTAATCTCAGCACAAGCATTTGCTTTGAGTGGTTGAATTGCTGCTTTTACAGTTCTCTGTATTTTCCCAGAATTTGTTAAATTGCCAATGTTATTCACATGCCACTTTTGGCAGGTGCCACCTACATGCCCTCAATTTGAACGTACCTTTCAGGAGAAGTGTAGGTAGGGAGGCTCCTCTCTTGCATGTCAGATGTTGGAGAGCGCAGCACTTCCATTAATTCACTTTCTCTGACCTTTCCACTGCTAATAAGCCAAGCTGGAGCACAATGCAGCACCTTAATGAACAGACCTGAGCTGAGCAGGGGCTGCTTTGAAAAATGTCTCGCTTGACTTGTTCCTTGGGTGTAATTCAGCTCCGAGTGTATCTGCAGCACAGATGGGAGTTATTGATGAGACCAACCCACAACCAAATACAACCTTGTCCTCCTTCCTCTTGTGTTTTGAACTAGAGAAAGCCATGCTAATAATTGCCTAAAAAGAAGGAAAATAGTTGGGGTTTTTTTCCTTGACTCTACTTAGTTTGGAATAATCTTATTCTTTGAGAATAAGACTGTATTGCGACCACAAAAATCCTAATTTTTAAAAGAAATCTACTTTGGAGTTGGGATTTTGTACATTTATATCCACTAATGTAACCTACACTGAACAATGTACAGTTTTGAGTTAGGAATATGTAGATTTATATCAATTAACATAATGTACACTTAAAAATCACAGTTGTATTTAGGAAAAAGTTCATTAAAACAAGCTCATAACATAGACAATGCAAGGGATCATCATTTCCAGTAACTACCAGTCTGTAACTTCACATAGGAAGATTCCTGAGCCACCCAGCCCAGGTGACACAGGGAGGCTGGATTTCAGGAAGGGATCTGTAGGTATTTTGGCGAGTAAGAGGCCGGTTCTGCTTCCATTGTTGTGCAAGGGCGTTCCTGGGTGTGACCTCTTGGGAAAGTAAAAGTGCTGGGGGCAGGTTGTGGCCTGGGGAGCGAGGGGAGTGTTTGGATGAGTTTATTTATTTACACGTATTTTACGGAGCACCGAAGCTTGTTATTCAAAGTTCTGGTCCCCACCCTGGGGAAGTGACACTGGCTGGGAGGTCACGAGGAGTGAAGTGGCAGCGTGACACAGTATGGCTGAAACCCCTTGTTTTCCAAAGGTGTCCATCATGGTGTGATTGAGTGCAAATGATGCAGTTGGCAGTAAGAGGTGTTCCCACCCCAGGAGCCCCCGAAGGACCAGGCTCAGCATTGTACTTCTGGAATGAAGTTTGGAATGTCCTAGTTTCCTCCCCTTTTGTGTAGATGCTGGTGAACCTGGGGATTTTGACGTTTGAATCCCTGAGTTCTTTAAGTGGGGGAAAGTTTGGGTTTTTTTGTGTTTCATATCACAGGAGTGCTGAGGGAGCTGCATCAGTGACTTGGGCATCTTTAGTGGGGTTACAAGTGTCTGACGGGAACATGCTGACTGCTGGACACCCTGTGAGGTAGGAATTGTGCTTGGAGCTGCAGAATAGTAGGTGATCCAGAGTATGTGAATTTATGGAACCCTTGTATGGAAGGTGGTTTGGCTGAGCTACCCAAGTGTCTGACATGAGCAGGGAGGTGCTCAGCAGTTTTTCCAGTGCTGTGTGGTATCCCTGTTTTATGGTGGTTTGCTGGACTTCTTCAGAAATCCAAGGCTGGATTGTCTTTAACAAGTTAATGTTTTAATGGGTGTTTTGATCTTGGGTTGTGACTGGATGGGCTGATTGTTTCCTTTTGCTGGAGATGTACAAGAACTGAGAGAGGGGAGCTTTTGGGTGTTTTGCAGAAAATTGTGGACATGAAGTGAGTGAGGGGCTGTTGGCTGTGCTCCCCATGGCAGAGCCCCCCAGGGGCTGGAATTCCTGGAAGCACTCCCTGTGCCTGGGTGTTTTGGGAAGCTGGCACGCCTGGCTTTGGCCTCAGAAGTGGCTTTGGGTTGGTGGACAAACCCTGACAGCTCTGCTTTACCTCAGAGCTGTTCCATCTGTGGTCTGCCTTCCCCACCTCTCCAGCTTACCCTGGAGCGGGCAGGTGGCTGCAGGAGCTGCCTCGGGGCATTTTGGGAAGGCACAGCCCTTGGAGAGGGCCGGGGCAGAGCAGCAGTGAGTGAAGCACATTTCTGGGGCTGTGGGACTGGCTGAACCTCGGCGCTTCTCCTGAGAGCGGCGTCTCAGCTGCGATGCTTTTGACTCTTGAATTTGGAACAGACTTAGCAGCTCACCTTTGGGGGTGGGAGCTTCTGAGGTTGTCAATACTATTGCCTGGAACCATCTGTTCCTACCACTAAGTAGCTGCAAAAATCAGTAATTCACTCCCTATTTTTTTTCTTTGTGGTGGAGCTTGGGTGTAAATCTTCTCCCTTGTTATTTTTATGGGCTCCCTCATTATGGAAGACAAGCATCTCCACAGTGCTGGAACTGATGTTCTTGCTTTAATCTTTCATCTGAATTTATTTGAAATTTAAATCCATGTCGTTATCGATATTAGGGATAACTGTGGACCACAGCAGCTATTTCTGGGGAACTAAGTGCTCAGGGCTCCTTATCAACCAGGAATGTGCTTGTGTAACTTCACCTTTCTGGGTGAAGCGCTCCAGGAGGAGCAGGGACAGCAGGGGTGTGTACGGGTTATTTTAGGAAATCGCCACTGTGAATGGATGCTGTGTTTGCTTTTGCAAGTAGAATTGGTCATGGATTCTTATTTTTCGTTTATTTTTGCCCTAGTGAATAGTAATCCAAGTGGAATGGCCGTGGTGGTGGTGACAGAGGGGGAGGCAGCGCTGGTGGTTCTTGTGTGGGAGTCACTGGAACACCGAAAACAACATTGATTGTGGGACAGACACAGACCACTGTGATATTATCCTGAGTTTTCCCAGGCTGGGATTTCACTCCAAGGCTTAAGCTGCAGAATCAAGGTGGATTGATATCACATTAACTGTGCTTGGGACAGCAGGTCCTGGGGACTGGGGTTCAGTTTGATGCTGTCACACAACAGGTGGTGATGATGCTTTAATACAAAAGGACTTGGGGTCCTGAGCAACCTGGTCTAGTGGAGGGTGTCCCTGCCCATGGCAGGGGGTGGGATGAGTTCAGCTTTAAGGTCCCTCCCAACCCAAACCATCCTGGGATTCTATGACTTTCCTGCCTGAGGCCGGATGTTCACTGGAGTTTTTATTCTCTTCCTTACTGTGTCACTGGAGTTCAGTTTTCCAGATGTTTATTTTGGTGGTTATCTAAACTCCAGAGCAAATGCCTGGGGGTTCTGTTGAGGCAATGTCCAGTTTTCCCAGCTTCACACCATTGGTGCAATCACCACTGATGGCAGAAGTTGGGTTCTGTCTGATCCGAAAGAACAACACTTGGATTTTGATGGAGTCTGTGTGTCTGGACTCATCTTGGGGTACAATACTGTGAAAATATCAATTCCTGGTGTACCCTTCAGAAAATGTCAGTGCTTTCAGGATGCAGTGGTTTTCAGGAAAAGTTGTAGTTAAGAAGCTGTCATGTGCCTCACAGGGAGGCTCAGACTCCATGGGGCAGAGCCAGGTGGTTTCAGAGCATGTTCCCTGTGAGTTTCCTTGGCTGACATTTAACCTTAATTCTGAATTTCCTGAAGTCTTGTCAACCAGTTTGGTGAGAGATGGGATGGCAGTGGCAGTGTTGGATGTGTTCAGGTGGGCACCTCCAGCCTCTCCCCCAGGATGGAGAAGAGCTTCAGTGATCAGCCAGATATGGACAGCAAGGGAACGTAGGGAAATATTTGGAGGAACTGCAAAACTGAGGGAAGCTGATCAGTTTGGTGGATAGGGATGGGTAGGGCGGGAGGAGCTCTCTAATTTTGGCCATTTTTATCCTTTTATATAATTTTTCAGCTGTTGAACGGTACAAGGATTCAAAGGTCAGCGTTGAATAGCTCTGGTTATTCTCTGCTGGACCCAGACTTATTACGGGTGTCATATGAGAAATATACTTTCTTTTTATGTTGCACAGTCAGAAGAAAATTATTTTGTTGTCTTCAGTAGTTTTTACCTCATTCTTGTAGTCTTGCCAATATCCTGTAGTTGTTTTTTGCAGGAAGCCTTTCAATGTTCTCTTAATTGGAATTAACTGTTGTAAGAGAAATGCACATTTGGGTTGAAGATAATATAGGAAATAAATATAGGAAATAAATAGAAATTTATTTTAGGTTAGAGGAAAAATGGTGATCGGAGAGTTTTGCTTTGGAGCTGTAACTTTGGAGAGGTATAAGGAAGGGTTTAAGGATAAAGGAATAAACCAAGTCTGCTCCTGAGTCCTGTCTACAACTTCCTCATGAGGAAAGTTGGACTGGGTGATCCTTGTTGGGTCCCTTCCAGCTCAGGGTATTTCATGATTCCATGATTATCTTGAATAACCTCAGAGACTGGTACTAAGTCTACTCGTTATTGTATTGTAAATTATGTTCATTAACATAATTACACCGTTTTAGTGCTGCATGGAAGTTCTACGGAGTCAAAATCAAATGGCAACAGGTAGTCAATAATTGGACAAAATAAAAACATGAAAACAAATAATGAGGAGAAATAATCATGTATTCTTTTCCTGTCACCAGTCGGGACTGCAGCTGGATGTAGCAGCTGCCCAGGCCTGAATCCTTTTTTCCTCTTGTTTTTAATGCTGCTTTTACAACAGTCTGAAGGAAATCTCTGTCTAAACCAACTGGTAGTAGCGACATAGCAGCTCCTCTGGGCTTTGCCTGAATTCTCCTTCCTTTGCTAAATTCTCCTCTTTCTCCTTGCAGTTTTTGGTTATTTAGTGCTATAAAATAAGGAGAACCTGAATATATGAATTTACCCAAACCCTCGAGTATATAAACTGGAGAAACTTCCCTCATTCCCTTGACCTCAAGCTTGCTGAGGTAGGAAAGCATTTAAAATACCCACAGCTCTATGTGCACATGCAGATGTATTTTTAAATGTCCCCTACTTCAAGGTCAGCCACAATTCCAGTTGAAGTGCAGTTTGGATTTCCTGTAGCCAGATACTGTCCTTGGGGCTGATTCCCATGTTGTGCAGGGATTGTGGGATGGGGACCCAAGGAGGGTTTTTTATCCAAGTCCCACATGACGCTTTGGACCTGTCCAGATGGAACAAGTCCAGAGGAGGCCACCAAGTTGATCCAAAGTCTGGAGCCCTTCTGCTCTGGAGACAGGCTGGAAGAGCTGGGAGTGTTCAGCCTGGAGAAGAGAAGGCTCCAGGGAGACTTTAGAGCCCCTTCCAGTGCCTAAAATGGTTCCAGGGGAGCTGGAAAGGGACTTTGGACAAAGGCTGGAGTGACAAGACAAGAAGGAATGGCTTTAAACTGAAAGAAGGGGAGATTTAGATTAGATATTAGAAGGAAATTCTTCCCTCTGAAGGTGTTGAGGCCCTGGCACAGGTTGTCCAGGGAAGCTGTGGCTGCCCCATCCCTGGAAGTGTTCAAGGGCAAGTTGGATGGGGTTTAGAGCAACCTGGTCTAGTGGAAGGTGTCCCTGCCCCTGTCAGGGGGTAGAAGGGAATGAGCTTTGAGATCCCTTCCAGCACAAACTGTTCTGTGACTCCATGAGAGGAATGTGGATGGATGGTCTCTGCCCACAGGAGCCTTCAGAGCTGCTTCACCTCCTTTTTTCCTCCTTGAGAAATGGCACCGAGCTCTGAGCCGCTCCTGAGTGAGCTCAGGTGCTGATGAGCAAGAAGTTTAATTAGATCTTCAGGCTGGATAACTGGAGCAGTGAGCTGGGCATAACAGCAGGATGGAATTCCAGTGATGTGTCCGCAGAGTGCTGTGGCCCAAGCCGAGTTATTCCTCAGCCTTGCATTCCCAAACACCCTGGGTGCTGAAGCAAAATGATGTGGAAAAAAAAAGCTCAGCTTTGGTCTACACACCAAAATAGCTGCCAGTGAAGTGATCAATTGCTGGTTTGATCCCCCGTTGGTGGTCTCTTTTGGTACTTCTGTCTGTAAGTTGGATACCTTCAGGACACTGCCGTAGGCCGAGACTTCCTGGTTTGTAATGCTGAATTAATTATAATAGGGGATTAAAATTACCCTCCAATACAGTGATTTTCTGTGCTGTCACCAGACAAATTGTATGGTTTTTACCAGGAACACAGGCAAGTCCAGCTGCTTTTGGAATCCTGTGCTCCCACTGATGCTCCTGCCCCAGAGGACACAGTGGCTTTAAAGTCAGGTGTCACTTTAAAGTGAATACTTTTGTGAGTGAGACATCGGGGGGAAAAAAGAAATCTCCCCATACCGAGCTTTCCTTTGCTCACAGAAATAGTTTCTATATTAATATTTAATTTACAGTAGCTCTGAGGAATGAAGAAAGTCCTGGACTCTATTTGTTTTATACTCCTAAATACGTTTTGTTGGAACAACTCTCAGATACAAACAAGGAGGACAGAGTGTCCTGGGCAAAGGAGTGAGACAGTTTGTGTTAAAACCATAAGTGTTCATGGCTTTAGCATGGGAATGTTCAGTACTAAGGATCCATCAGATACCTCAGAGTAGACCTAGTTCCCAATTGCTCTTTTCCAGTCTCTTTTCTGCTGGGATTCTTTGTAGCTTTACCCCTTGATGCAGATTTAGATGTTTTTATTCCTGAAAACCTCCTGTTTCTGGTGCTGCCAGCACAAAGCTGTGCTCCAGCTCAGGAGAAAGTGGGATCAGAATTCCAGACACGGTCCTGGCACAGCTTCAATTAAAAGGTGTTGAAAGAGCCTGGATTTTGCTGTTTTGCAAAGTTGGAATTTTTGTCCCTGTTAAAACCTCGGGGATCCCTGGGAAAGGAGCTTGATCCTGGCTTTTTCTGCTGGGTGAGGCAGAATTTATGCCGTCACCCCCCTGCTTTGACCCAGTTATGAAACCCTTGCCTGTAAAAGTATTAATTTGGGGACTCTCAGGCATTGCAGTGTGAGAATTCCAGCAGTGAGAGCTTTCCTGGAGAACCACCTCCAGTTTAGCCATTTAAAGGCTGGTGATAAATCTGATAAACTTAGTAAAATAGGTATTTTAGTGTGCCATGAACCTTCCTCATTACTCTGGAATTAATCAATGACTTGGACTTCTTTTTCCCCCCTGCTCGGCTGTACTTTCACAAGGTATAATTAAAATAAAAAAAGCTCTAGTTTTCCTTTTTGTTCAACTCTGCTGTTGTTGAACTATGTGTGGTTTGGATTTCAGCCCTCCAGAATGTTGGCAGAAGGTCTCGTCTGGAAAGAAATGGTAATAATCCTTTTGGGGTTGAAAAATGGGGAAGAAAAGATCTCTGGATGATTCCAGGCAGAATGTCAGTGTGCATATATCTATATATCTCAACATGCACTCAGGATTGTGTGATTTCATATAGATATTCATGATGTTGGTGGGTTTTTGTCAGGTTTGATGATTTTTTTTTTTTTTTTACTTTATTGTAGCCAGTCCTCTTTTTAAACTTTTCATATGAAGCTTAGTGCAGTAGCTAAAATTGCACATGGAAATCACTGCAATTTAAATGTTGCATTTTAATTCAGCTGAAATGATAGAGAAGTGACCTAAAACTATCTTTTTTTTAATGTGAATTGCTTCTCTTTCACCTTCTGAGCACACAGCAGAAGGCTACACCCATCCCTCCCACTCTGCCTGTGTCCTCTTGTGGGGTCACAGCCTTAAGCCAACAATCCCTGTGCCAGGCTGGCCTCAGGTGAAGCCTTTGTTGAAATTCTGATTGAGGAGGAGGAGGAGAGGGCACAGCCAGGCCTGACTGCCATGGCCATCTCGTGAGTGGGTGGTGGGGCCAGCTCTTCTGAAACACAGAAACACTTCTGGGTTTGTATGTTTGAGCTCTGGAGTGGTGTCAGCTCTCTGTGCCATATCCCGGGGCATTAATTCATGGAATAATGGAATGGTTTGGAGGGACCTTAAAGCCAATCTCATCCCATGCCCTGCCATGGGCAGGGACACCTTCTACTAGACCAGGTTGCACCAAGGCCCGTCCAGCCTGGCCTTGGACACTTCCAGGGATGGGGAGTGCTCATCTTGACAGTTCCAGTGCTGGCCAGGCTCTACTGGGAGGCTATGGGGGTGTCTCCGGGCTGGGAATGTCAGCCTGGAAATGCTGCAAGGGCACAAATAGCATTGTGCAGTGACACGGGACATTCTGTGACACTGTGCTGGGGGCTGGAATTCTACTTCTGTTCCAAATCCAAGCAAGCTTACAGAGTTATCTGCATGTGTCTGTGCAGACTGGAAGGGGAAACGTTCATTTCTTTGAGCTGCAGTGTTGGTTTCTCTTTTCATTGGACATGTAAGAATATTTTCCAACAGCAGCACTGATGCTTCTGTACTAACAGGGGATTGCCTTGGTGGTACTGGGGGTCAGGATACCTTAATAAACCTTCCAAGTCAGGCTTCCTCTCATTCCCCAGCAGAATGATGGGCAGCAGCTCTCCCAGCTCCTCCTCTCAGTAGAATTCAGTTCTTGTGGAAAGGTTTATTCAAATCCAGGGTCAGGTTTGGAGTTACTCTCAGTCCAGCAATGTTAACTCTCATGTGGTTTGTTTTTGTCCCGTTGTTCAGCTCTGTTTGATGTCACTGCTCTGGCTGGAGGGACGCCTGTGTCACTGTGTACGTGTGGTGCTGGCGGCCAAGCCAGAATTCCCAGCTGCTCCTGGGAAGCCGTGGAGCCGGAGCCTGGCTGCTGCAGGCTGTGGTGCAGAAGGCAAGGCCACAGCACCTGAGCCCAGGGGCTTTCCCAGGGCTGTGTGTGAAGCTCAGCTTGGATTTGCAGGAGAAGGGTTGTAGGCTTGTTTTTCCTGGTGCAGGGTGAGGACTTGAAGGCTTTGAGAAAAGCAGATGTGAAACCCATGGGGCAACAAGTAGACTCTGTGTCACACTGACAGTTCAGAGAGGAGAAGAGTCAGTGCATGATTCCCTCTCGACATAATGCCAAGAGCTCTGTTTTGGAGCTGTTTGAACAATTTCTGTGAGGAGCAGGAGGGGCAGATGTTGCTGAGGATTTGGGTTTAGCAGCCCCCTCTGTACCTTTGTGATTTTGGGCGGCCAGTGGAGCGAGGGAGTGTTGAAGCACTTGAACAAAGAATGTCTCTGGAAGTGGCCACTGGTCGTTCTGGCACAAACTTTGACCAAAGCTGACATTGTTTTTCTCTTAGTTAAACAAGTCAAGCTCACGCTGGGGCTTTTTTCTCTTCCCTTGTAGTATAATGTTGGCTTTTATGTGTCCCCTGGGCCCACACCCGGCCGTGGGGTGGGCCTGCACACAGATGCATTGTTTGGGGTCCCGCATTCCAGGGAAATCAAATGCTCCTGCACCACATCAGCTGCACATCTGCAACTGCTCAACCCTCTGCAGCCCTGCCGGATCCAGGTGCTGTGCAATTACCAGGTTAAAGGCATCGAGAGCTGCTGCTTCTCTGTCCTTTCTGTTGAATTGTGCCGGCTTTGATTCCCTACAGCTGGTGAAACAGTCAGACTTGGTTCAGGCATGTGTGGAAGAGAGCTCATTTCATGCTTGGAATTGTAATTATGTTCTTTTCTTTCAAGCTGCCAGCGGTAAAAGATGTCTTCCAGTGTGTATTATCTAAATAAGCTGTAGCGTTTAAATGTTTTCTTATTTCATTTTAAGAATGTGGCAAAATAAATTGTGCTTACTCTTCTAGTTTTGGTTCTGGAGCAGTTAATTCTCTCGTGAACTGCTGGCCTTGGGAAGCTGCTGTGTTCCACTGCAGTGAAGTAGCTGTGGGGAACAGGGTTATGTCAGTGTGGGGGCTCTGCCCAGGCCTGCCCAGTTGGCACTGGTGTGCCCCCCTTGTGTGTTCTGATCGCAGGCAGTATGTGCTGTCAGCCATCCTTCTCATCCCAGTCATCTAGAGTCAGAGCAGCTGAGTTTTGGGGAATTTTAGTCTGGTTAATGCATGTAAGAGGGTAAGTGCAAACACTGAAAGGACAAGGGGGAAGGGTTTTATGCTGAAAAATTTATTTAGATTAGATATATGGAAGGAATTCTTCCCTGTGAGAGTGGGGAGGCCCTGGCACAGGTTGCCCAGAGAAGCTGTGGCTGCCCTGTCCCTGGAAGTGTCCAAGGCTAGGCTGGATGGGGTTTGGAGCAATCTGGTCTAGTGGAAGGTGTCCCTGCCCCTGGCAGGGGTGGAATGAGATGAGCTTTGAGATCCTTTCCAACTCAAACTACTCCATGATTCTGTGATTATTTCTCTCTCTAAAATAGCCTTTTCTGCCTCTGAGTTTTCCATGATGAATGAATCCATTTCAGTGTTCCATTTAACCAGTGCTGTGATACTCTGAGTTTACTTCTGGAGGCTGCAGGTGTGAGCTTTTGAGCACATAGGTTTCCATGTTGCACTCTTGGGAGTATTGGCTGAATTTGGGGAGGAAGGAGTACCAAGAATGCAGTTGGTTTTCACTCATACTTGTGGTGAATCTGCAGCTGGTATCTGGCACCCTTGTAGTGAGCAATCAATCCCTCTTTCCTCTTCTCAAGAGAAGAGGAGGTGTTAAGAAACAACTGCACGTGGCACTCAGTGCTCTGGTCTAGTTGACAAGGTGATGATCAGTCAGTCACAGGTTGGACTCAATGGTCTTGGAGGTCTTTTCCAACCTCAGTGATTCTGTATTGTCCCAGCAAACAGCTCTTCCCTGAATGTACTGGATTTTCAGAAAGGGGTCCCTGCATGTGCTGTGACCCAAGCAGGAGTTCCTTCAGAGCCAAGTTTAGGCTCTGGGCCTGGACCTTTGCCTCCCTCACAGAGATGTTTTTCATGTGCAGCTGTTGGAGCTGCTCTGTGAGTTTGGAGTGTCTGGAGTCAGCCCTCGGATCCCCTTTCCCTTGTCTCTGGAGTCTGTCTGCTCATCTGTGGTATTGATGAGAGTGCCTGATAACCATTTTGGTGTCTCTATGATTGACTGGAAGTCACAGTGGATAAATCTTTCATGATTGGAAACCACTTAAGCCACGAGGTGGCTGGTGATCACTGGGTATTAGTGGAGAGATTCTACCAAACAATCAGGGAAAATTGAGTGGCAGAACATATAATTTATGACTTCTTCTCAGCTCTGTGGGGGCAAGTCAGTGAGAATCGAAACACTGAAAGGATTATATTTGACAGATATTTTAAAGAATGACTCCAGTTAGTGTCATTTATTGCTGGAATGTGTGGACAGATCCCAAGTCAGAACCCTCATAGGGGCAGTGCCAAAACCAGATATGAAAGAGTGTGCAAGAAAATGAGGGTGCGGGATGTGACCGAGGGCTCCAATTTTCTGACAATGGACAGAAAGAATGTTCTGAGGGCTTTTTTTCAGACATTTTCCTTTGATAATAAAGTGTACAGATCCTACTTAGTGTTTGCTGAAACCCCAGCCTGAAGGGGATTTGTTGGAGCTGGTGAGTTGGGCAGTGAAGGTGTCATCAGTGTACAGAGACCAGTTAGAGAAACTTCTGGAACGTTCTGGAAATTATCTGTAGGATATATTGAATTTTGCCTGGCAGTGATATATGTCACAGGAGAAATCCATTGCCCAGTGCTGGAATGTGCATTGGAAATTCCTGGGCAGGGGCTGTTCCATGCAGTCGGATCTTTCTCCACAGGTGTGTGGTGGGTAACGACCCTTCGCTCTGGAGGAGGAAAAACCTTCTAGAAAAACATTCTTCCCTCAGATTTTTTGTTGTGGTAATGCCTCTAGAAGTATTAATCTCTCCTGTCACAGTTTGGCACTCACTCCAGTTCCCAGCAGGGGTTTTCTCAGCTAATCCCTGTCTGGAAGATTTTCCCTTACCTTACATTAATTTCTGATCCCAACATCATTTGAAGGTTTGTGTTCAGCTTAAATAAATACACCCCAGGCCTTCCTGTTGGCTCGGGGTTAGACACCAGGGCAGTGTAAGTACCTGTGAGTGTCCCTGGAGCACTCCTGGGTGCTGCTCACCTTTCTTTCCAGCATCCCCAAAACCTCCATGCCCTGGACTGTGTCACTGTTATTCCCTTGTGACCCTGGAGAAATTATTTGAGAATTTTGGTTTCTGGTGCAGGATTTTCTTGCTGTGAGTAGCAGATGTTTTCACTTTAGCCCATGAGTGACAGCTCCTGAATCAAACATCTGCCTTGCTGCTGGAATTGTCCCCAAATGCTGCCATGCTTGAAAGCCAGTCTCAACTCCTTGGAGCCAGCTCTGCCCATGTTCCTGCACTCTTGGAAGCGGAGGCAGCTGCCGTCGGCATCACTGCTCCACGAAGGCAGCTGGTGACCTGATCCATCAGTGCTGGGGCTGTTCACTCCAGAGAGTGGGTTTGGGTTTGGTAGATTTACCCCCATCACACAAAGAATTGTTGTCACTGTGTGCTAGGGAGAATTGTCCAAAGCAGTGTCCCACTTCCCTCAGTCCGTGAAAATATTGAGGGAAAAGGAAGAATCACAGATTTCAAACCTCTTTAATTGTCACGTTTCTCCTGTTGGCTTCCTCTTTGACCAACACACCAGTCTGTTCTGTGTCTACAAGGATGTGAAGTTGTAGGCCTGGATTAGGGCTCTGTGTAGCACAAACACATTCCAGTGTGGACACGGTCAGTCCAGGGTCTGCTGGTTTTATTCCCAGACTTTGTGACTAAAATTCTCAGGAGCTGAAGTTTCTGCCAAGTCTCTGCTATGGCCCCAAGGAGAGGAGGGGGGGGGAAACCCCTTTCGCTAATAAAACGTTTTTGATTACCTTTTTTGGGTTTAGATTTGTACAAACAGTTCAAAACAAAGTTTTCAAGTCATCTTAGTTTTAAACTGTCCAGGCTTAGCCTACAAAGAGCCAGCCTTGGTTGATTTGTGATTGATTTTTTTTTCCCAGTGGAAGTGAAACTCCTGGTGATGCAGCTCAAGGGGTTTTTGCTACCCTCCAGGTTTGGTAGCTTTGGCTCTGCCTGGGGTTGAAAATACTAAAGCTCAGTCTTGAATTCAGACCTAGTCTGGTGCTTGTCTTAGCAACGATGGTCCTGGTATTATCTGCCTCAGCCCTCCTGTGCCTGGGTGAAGGTTCTGCTGGGCTTTGGAGAGGGCTGTGTTGTCTGAAGAGGAGCCTTGAGAACAGGAGCTGGCAGTCACGCTGTGGGGGGACTGTGTAAACTCAGTCTAAAGATAATTTATGGTTTCTAAAGCTGCTGCTGAGTAAAATTTTCCAAGGCTGGCTCTGACCTGGCTCTCGTCAGTGTAAAACCGAGAACAGTCATCTCAAAGTAGCATTTTGAGTTGCGCTGAGGGGAAGGAGGAGAACTTTGACTTCTCAAAGGCTTCATTGGCTGCAGCTCTGCAGCACATGAGCGACTCTTCTTTCAGATGTGAACTGCCGGGTCACTTTACCGTTACCGGAGCCCTGACTGGTTTAAACTTGGCTTATTGGTTTAAACTTGGCTTAGAGCGTAGTGTTTTTTGCCTGGTTTCGTTTTCGCAGCAGATGTGATGTCAGGGTTGTGATAACCCCCCTCGGCTGTCTCCGCACCCGCCGGTGTCTCGCTCCCTCCCGCGTTCCCGAAACCGTGCGCCGGCACCGGGAGGGAGGACTTTGGGTCACGCTGGGTTGAGCTGTTGGCAGCGACACTCGCGTGTTGGCAGGAGCTTTCCCAACAAGATGCTGGGAGAGCAGGGGAAGATTTCTCCTTGTTTTTGCAAATTAGCAAATGAAACCCTAAATAACTTGCTAAACTCAGTTTCCTTCTGTTGGGTTAAGAGGAGGGGAGTGCTTGGAAACCTTTGAGATCCTAATTGGCCCGAGTGTGCTAAAAACACCTTCTTTCCACCCTAGGCGCTGCTTCTTTCCAATACATTTGGCTCGTTCTGTGGCAAATCATTTTTATAACACTTGAGAAACTGTATATCTCCAAAAAACCAGGATGTGTGCCCTGGCTTATATTTTGGATTTGCTTTCCAAGTATTTTTTGGGGTTGCTAAAAGCACAGCCCAACCCCATTTTGGGGTGTTGGGGCTCTACTCGTTGGTTTGGTGCTGGTTGGGTGATAATGGCCCTTGGTGCCCCTTCATTGGGTGGTTTTATGTGGGGTTAACGACCGGGTTTATTGGAGCACAGATATAGGACAGGCTCCCCAGCCCTTCCCTCCTGCAGGGTAACCGAATTTCTCTTTGCCAAGGCCAGTTCTCTATCAGCTCCTAACCAGGAGTGTGCTGAGGTCAAGTTCAGATACTGTCCCCCTTCCCCTCCCAAGCTGGGGACAGTGAGTTTCTCATCTCTTCCTTGGGCTGATAACGGCAATTCCTCCCTCCCACAGAAAGCTCTGGAAGTTTTTTGAAGTAATGCAGTGTTGTTCCTAACCCTTTCCCAAGATTTTGTATATTAGATGGTTGGTTTGTTCTTCATTGCTTTGTCCACTTAATTTTGCATCTTATTTGACATTTAAGAATTCTTATTTTAATTGAGATTCCCTGTGAGCTGCAGAACTGCAGGGTGTGGTGGAAGTCCCATTTGTATCTCAATTTGGGCAACAAGCTGAGATTATAAACTCTGGTAGGGCTTGAAAACCTGGGAAGAGGGTTTGTTGGGCATGGAAGGGGACGGCAGGAGAGGAAACTGAAGGGGGAAGATGGAAAATGTCACTAAAAGTCAGTTTGAGATGGAGTTCATCTGGCAAGACTGACTAGATGGAGCTGGGAATGTGAAACCATTTCTCTGATAATTAAAACACCAGTTTGTAACTAGTTTTCAGGCTGAAGAACCAAAGTTTGGGCATTTTGTAAGACTGTCAGGATTTTCCTCTGAGCCAGTAGATGAGGTTGTCCCAAGAGATGCTGACGTGCACATGAGATGTCCCAGTTCCTTCCTGGCAGGAGCTGAATGCACATCTGTGTATTCACTAATGCAGATGTCACAGGGCTTTGGGTGGATCTGGAGGTAAAAAAACCCTTTCACAAGAGTTTAAGTTTTCAGGTGAGGCAGAAGAACTTTCACTGCTGTTCTCTTCAGCTGATTATAGCTGAGCAGTGGGTGGAGAGAAGCTTGGTCAGCAGTGTGCGGTGGGTTCTCTTGTCCCTCCCTGCCTGCTCACCCTGTCAGGGATGACACAGAACCCTCTGCATTTCCAAACCCTTCAATCTCACCTTACATTTTCTTCCTAGTCCGTATTTTATTGTTTTTAAGTAGTATTTCATTGCTTTGGAGCATAACTACATTATAAAATTGTTTTTATCTTAAATAACATTTTTGAGCTCTGGCAAAGGCGACCCTTTGAGTCTCTGGCTCAGAGACTCTCCTGATCCATTTTATTCTTGAATTTTTCTAGCTTTCTTCCATTCACTCCTCCATAGGGCAGGGAGTGACAGGTTATCCAAGATGTTGCTGTGTGTGGTGATTTCCTGCTTTTAGGGTTCTGTGTAGAGAGCATGTCAGTTTTTACAGTTCCCCAAGGACGTGATGTGTCGTTATTAAAAAGAAAACACTGGCTTATCACATTTTAGGCCTGACCTGCTGACTTGGGGTTGCAGTGAGCTTTAAAGTGACAGTAAATCACTTGTGAATGTCTCCAGCTGTGGTGGCCTTAGGTATGGTGGTGGTGGGGCAGAAGAGCCCCCTGGCCAGCCACTGCGGCAGGTCTGGTGACACCACACCTGAGTAAAGGTGGTCTCAGCGTGGGTGTCTCATCACCCAGAGCCCATACAGGTGTCTCCAGGTACATGGAGGCTTATGGATCGGGGAGAGCGAGAAGATGGAGAAATAGTCTCAGCATAGGGAGTGTGTGTCTGGTTAAGCACTTAGTAGAATAGCGGCATGGTTTGGGTTGGAAGAGACCTTAGAGATTATCCAGTTCCAACCCCTTGCCATGGGCAGGGGCACCTTCTACTAGACCAGGTTGCTCCAAGCCCCATCCAACCTTCTGTCAGTTTAGCCCACAGGGATTTGGTTCCTGATTTCAGAGAAAGCACAATGCTTGTTGTATAAAATGTAGTCTCCCTTGCAGTGCTTCTCCTTCTCTTTTCCCAAACCACTCCTGGGTTTGGGAAGGCTGGGCACTGACCAGGCTCTCACCTTCCTGCAGGGATGAACATCTCCCACCTGGCTGCCTTAGTCCCTCTCACCCTTTGGGCTGTGCTGGGGAGCAGTGGGATCACTGCAGCCATGGGCCCCATTTCCTCAGGAAACCAGGCTAAAAATACCCAAACAGTGCTCTGGGAAGTGTTGCTCAGTGTCGGTCCTGAGCAGCCTCTGCTCAGCTTGTCCTCAAGTTCTGTAAATCCGTCGAACTGGTGTTAAACGTGGCGCTTACAGGCTCTTTCTCATTCCTGACGTTCCTTTCACAAAATGTACATTTCCAACCCTTTCTCTTAAAACCAGCTCCCTTCAGACCCTTACTCTGAATTTTAGAGTCTTTTTTGGTGATGGGATAACATACAAATCAACAGGAGCTCTCTGTGGAGAACAGAAAGCTGCAGAATTGGAGTCAGAATTTGGACACAGAGGCCATTAAGAGCTTTTCTTTTAGTGAAGGTGATGGATTTCCTCATGAATGGCAGTGGGATCTTCTTGGATTTGAGCATCACAGAACATGAGATGTGGGGATGCAGGTGGGCTCTGTGTGGATGCCTTGAGGGATCTTCACCTGTCTTAGGGAGACAAAGCTGCCCAGGGGTGTCAGGTGTGGGATCACTCCCATTTTAGGTGTTTCACCTCTGGGGGGTTTTGGTAGCCTCGGAAAGTCCAGCCCTGTTCCACTCACGAAGGTGAGTGTGGGAGGAGGAGGGTGTGGAGCATCCTCATGGGAGCATCTCCTGTTCCTCACCCCTGGCGCTCCACTCTGGTGCCTGCAGATGGTCAGAATGAAATAAAGGATTTCAAACCTATCTGGTGTTTGGCAATCACATTTATGTGCTTTTAAAGTCTTTAAATAGTCCATTTTTATAGAATTGGGCTGTGCAGCTCCTGGGATGCTGTCATGGTGGCTCTGGGATGGCAGGAGTTCCGTGAGAGCTCCATGGTGGCCGGATGGGATGCCGGGGACCCTCCACCTGGGCAGACACAGTAGCCCAGTGGCAAAATTTTTATTGGAGCCCTTTGTTTTGCCTCTTTCAGTTGCTTGGCATAACCTGACCAGGGAGAGAGTCCAAGTTTTTAGGGATATAAAGGGGCTTTAGGTATATCTGGGGCTTGGAGCAATGTGGTCAAGTGGGAAGTGTCCCTGCCCATGGAATGAGATGAGCTTGGAGGTCCCTTCTAACCCAAAGTAGTCTGTGATTCTATGATTTTGGTTTTTTCTTTAGAACAAGTGAAGTGGTTTATGCAGGCAAGAAGTTGTGGTTTAAAACTAGGGCACAGCCTTGGGTGCCATCACGTGCTGATCACTATCCTTCATCCCCTTGGAATGTTCCTGCTGGGGGAGGAGGTGCTCTCATGCTGTGCATCTCCAGTACCACCACCTGAGCCCTGAACTGGGATCACAACAAGGTGCAGTAAGAAACGAGTCTGTGGGAAGGGATCTCGGGCAGGAGATTTGCATGAGGGAACTTGACTTTCATGAATGTTAGAAAGGTTCCTGTTTAAAAAATAAAAGATATTTTTTTCAAATGTTAATTGAAAAACTGACCCAAACTGTGACTGTTTCTCTCCTAAAGAGCTTTGCCTCATCCTGCTGAAAGAACAGACAAATTGAAGCTGAAACATTACATTTTTTCCACAAATGTGGCCATGCTCCAGGACCATAAAGAGAGTTTGGAAAGGCTGTAAAACACATGTTAAACAATTCTTTACTTGAGGCACCTCTAGAAACATTTATTTTCAAATAAATTAAATATTTAACTTGAAAAATCATCCTTTTTTTTTTTTTTATGAAAAGACTTTGGTAATTAGAAGCAGAATGTTTCTTCCTTAGCAGATGCATATTAAGAAAGTGATACAGCAGCAAATAACACAATAAATGAAATAAAATAAATTTGGAACTGTATAAATCAGGGATTATATTTAAGGATGTTCCTTTCAAAAGCAAATGTTTGACTTTACTGGCATAAAAAACTCTTGTGGTGGTTTTATTTTTTAGTAGTTACTATGGAATATATGCTAAACCAGAATTAAAGAAATAAATTATTGTGAGATTTAAACTGGGCAGCACAGAGGCCATGTTGCTGTAGGGTCTTTAACTCCTCATCTGGTTAAAGAACCTCAGTATTTGATGCTGAGATTAGTTAATGAATTAAACACAGTTGTGTTTTTGTACAGAAAGGAAAAGTAGTGTAATTGATGTCTATTAATAGTGTATTTAATATAAGTTATTTAAAATGTTTTTAAAAGCATATTTAAGCTCAGCATTCTTTGCAAAGGAGGACAGGCTTTAGATCTCAGATCTAAAGTCAGAATATATTAATATATTGCACAGAATGTATTAATACAACTCTAATGTGGAAGCAATGGGCACTTCCCAAATTCTTTGAGTCTTGATGCGTGTTTTTAAATTACAGAGGGTTTTGAAGAGAACTGGAGATTGAGTCAAGCTGTGAAATGCCAGTGATATGTCATGTGTTCACTATGTATTATTTTCAGTTTTTACAGAGGAGGAAATTTTGATATTTAAACTTTTCCAAATGTCAACTGGTTCTGCACAAAATAATCTTGAGTCTGAGCCTCCCCAGGAACTGCGTGTCACTGGGAAACCTCCTGGGAGAAGAAAAACAAGGAAGTTTTTCCTTCTGCCCATCTCAGAACAAAGTCCTGTGGGAGAGGATTGGGGGGGGGAAAAGTGTGGATGTGTGGGAGTCGTCCCTTCCGTAAGGAGGCCAGCATGCCTTGAGCTCTGCTCCAAATCCAGAACTCGAGACCAGGTTGGATGGGACTTGGAGCAGTCTAGTGGAAGGTGTCCCTGCCCATGGCAGGGTTGGAATTGGATGAGCTTTAATGTCCCTTCCAATCGAAACCATTCCATGATTGTATGAATTCCAGCCTTTCTCCGGTCCCTCCAAACCTGTTGCTGTCCTGGCATTTATTGATACAGGATCTGATACTTTGGATAACTCCCCAGGCTGGCCCTGCATTTCTCCCAAGGAGCTACCTTTGCAAGTGCCATTGGCACTTTGCAAAGCTCCTGCCCACACGTCCTGCTGTGGCTGTTGGAGCATCTTGGGGAAAGCAGCTGGAGGTGCGTTCCCTGTGCAAAATATCTCTGTCACTGCGTCCCATGGGAGTTGTCACACAGGGAATTTCTGTGTTCATTAGTCCCATGCTAGGAAAAATCCTTGGTTTCTACTGACAGCCTGAGGAATCATTAGGGCTGGTGACTTCCAGTATTTTTCCTAAGCCTCGGCAGAACCTGACTTAATCTTTAATGAAAACTAGAACCCAGCAGACTGTATATAGTAACCAGCCCAACCAGTTCCAGTGTCCCACCTCCTGGGGAGGGATTGCTAAGGAGCTGGTTGGTCTGGATGCTTCTAAGGATGGTATTTAAGGTGTAAATGTGGTTAAATTTTGCACATGAAAGCATGTGTTTTAGCCCAAGAATACTCTGCTCACGCCCAGCAAGGAGGGTGGTGTCAGAGCTGGGAAGAGCTCGGGGTTGCAATAGACTCTTCGTCTGAGAAAAAGAGTGAATTTTACTGATGGTTCTTCCTGACCTGTCTGGTCTTTGGGAGTATTGCCAGGAAAAAACTGCTGTGCGTTTTCTTATGGATGGGAGAGTGTTATATGCTTGTGGTTTAAGAGCAAGTGCTTTTATTCTGAGAGGTGGCTTCTGTGTCTTCAGAGGGAGGGTTGAAGGACTCTAAAACCCAGGCGGTGGATTCGAGCTCTGTGCTTTATGCAGCCCCCAGAAAGCTGTGGGGGGTAAATTCCAGCTGCTGACGGGAGGGATGGGGAAAATTTGTGAATATGAGCTTTGGCTTCTATTTATTTTTAAGACCTGCTCTGTTTTCTTGCCTTGATGTGGTGCATCTCCCACCCCCAAACATTGGTCACTCATCACTATCTCTGCTTGGTAGGAGTCATCTTTGTGCTGCTGTAGCCCCAGATTGCCTCAGTGTTCAGTAACAGGTGCAAATTTAGGAGCTGGATACTGGGGAGAAATTTTTCCCTGTGAAGGTGGTGAGGTCCTGGCACAGGTTGCCCAGAGAAGTTGTAGCTGCCCCATCCCTGGAAGTGTTCCAGGCCAGGTTGGATGGGTGTGGTGGGTCTGGCTGAGCTGGAATTTATTTCCCCATAGTAGCCCTCACAGTGCCGTGCTCTGCATTGGTAGCTAGAGGAGTGTTGATAACACACCCACGTTTTGGCTACTGCTGAGCACAGCACTGTAACGTTCCTTCTTCAGTCGAGGGCGAGATCCTGGGAGGGGACACAGGTAGACCAGCTGACTCACACTGACCAAGGGGATTTTCTGTGCCATATGACATCAACCCAGATATAAAAGCCGAGGCAAGGAGCAGGACTGGAGGTGCTCGTTGTCTCTGATGGCTGCCTGCTGACAACTGTTACGTGTGTTGGAGCCCTGCTCCTCAGAGAAGTGGCCGACCATCGCTGCTTATGGGAAGTAGAGATTAACTGCTGGCTTCTGCTTTGTGCGTGTGCACACTGCTTTTGCTTTCTTTTTCGCGTAAATATAAACTGCCTTATTGCAACCCACGATTTGTGTTGTTTTCTTTTCCCACCTTACTCTCTCCCCTGTCCAGCTGGGAAGGGGAGGGATAGAGTGGCTGGGTGGGCACCTGGCATTCAGCCAAGGTGAACCCACCACAGTGGGGCTCGGAGCAACCTGGGCTAGTGGAAGGTGTCCCTGCCCATGGCAGGGGGTGGAATGAGATGATCTTTGAGGTCCCTTCCAACTCAAACCCATTCAATGATCCTATTAAAGAAACTTCCCCAAGCCACTTGGTTCCTCAGGCTGTGAGTGCTGGAGGGACAAGAGACCGACAGCTCAAAAGGAAACAACATTTAATGACAACTTTCTATGGAGTTGTCTGTAAATGATGGATCATTATAGCTGTGAAAATCGTGTAGAAATCCAAACTGGCCACCAGACGTTGCAGAGGTGTTGTCGAAAATCTACTTGGGGAATACAGTTATGGATTTTAGAAAAGCTGCTTAGGGAATGTCATCCTGTGTTGTGGAAAAGTTCCTTGGGGAGCGTAACGATGTACCTACAGCTTCTGAGAGCCAAGGGCAGGTCTGTGTTTGACACAGGGGGATCCTCCTCGTGGTGTCATGTGGATGGGTTTGAGTCGGCCTTCATTTGCAGGTGAAGTGGGAGGTGTGGTTGTATCTGGAGCACCTTTCTCACACTGGTACCTTTCAGGTACATGGGCGTGGTCACTACCTGAACCCCCAGACTCGGGGCTGGTCTACAGGAAGTGCTGGTGGGGAGGGACTGCCTTTGCTCTCTAGAACTCTCCTGGCTGGAAGGCTCAGTCCCAGCAGACTCCCCTGAGGAGGAGCTGGAAGAGGCTCCAAGAAAGGCACATGAGCAGGGCTGGCTGCCAGTGCCACACCGGAGCACATTGGCTGCACCGGGCATGGCACGGACCCCTCCTGCTCCCGGGTGTCCTGTGAGGGACTTCTCCTCATGCAGATGTGATGCTATATCACCTGAGGGTTTGGGGCAGCTCAGCTGCCCCGACCGGACTGGGGAGACCCAGAGAGGCAACGCCTGGAGCGAAGCAGAAGCACCCCAGACACACGTGGGGCGAGGTGGTCACAGCCTCCCTTCCTGCTCCCTCCAGGAAACCAGACTGGAGGAATTTTTCACATCTGGCAGTAGTGGTACTTTTTGGTTTTTTTTTTTCCCCCAAGGCAGAACAGCTTTGCAGTGATTTTAATTCAAGAGCAGCCGACTCAGTCGTACCTACCGTAGGCTTGCGTGCGGTGCTGATGAATAGCCTGGGTGGATCACGGCCCTTCCCAGTTGGATCTCCCTCCTGCTGGCAGCGTGGCCGGAGCTCAGCATGTCTCTGCTGCCTGAGTCAGAGCAGCTGCTCCGACACGTTCCTGGTCCTGGGCAGCAGCAAGGCCAGTGGGGCAGCTGCAGGGATCGGCCAGCACCGTTCCCATATGGCTTTCATGAAAAACACCTTGTTTCAGTCCATTTTTTTAATCTGATTCCTGCTTAAATGTTGAATATAAAAATATGTTTATCATGGTGGAGGGAATTAAGACCTTTTCTTCATGTTGTAATATCTGTTATTAGTCTTAGTTTTCTCTAAACCCGTTAAAAATGATATTCCACGTGAGCTCCTTTTACTACAGTCCAGACTTAAATGCTTCCCATCAGTTGTGCTGGCACAGCTGCTCATGGGCCTGTCAGAAATAGCAAATTTTATTTTTATTTTGTAAAAAAAACCAAACAAAAAAAAGGAACTTTTTTGTCTGCCTGTGTTTGTTTCTAGCTGAATGAGTTCCCTGCTCTGGTGTGCAAGTGTGGCTGGTTGCTGAGGTGGCTGGAATAGTTTGATATGGTGGTGCTTTTGGGTGAAACCTTGGGTGTGATGATGAGTTAAAAGTTGATTAAAAGGGGTCTTTAAAGGTGGTGCAGTTATTAAACACCATCTGTGGTTTTCAGAGTCTTGGTCCTGTGCTTTCTGTTGAATGAGCCACTTGGTGCATATTTAAAAACATGCCTAAAAAGCTTAAGGTAGTTGAATAAATCGGTGATGTGACGGCAGCAGAGCTCACGTGGGTTTTGGTGTGCCGTGGTGGGGTCACCTGTCTGGAACAGGCTGGGATGATTCCTGCAGGGACATGTCCTGGCAGTTACCTTGGCTTTGTCTTTGATAGTTAAAAATCCCTTGTATAGGGAAAATGGATCAAATGAAGCTGGAGCTCCTGGAGATGCCATGACAGAAATCATGGAATAGTTGGGTTTGGAAGGGACCTCTGGAGATCATCCAGCCCAAAGCAGGGTCATCTGGACACAGGAACACATCCAGGTGGGTTTGGAATGTCTCCAGAGAGGGAGACTCCACACTCTCCCTGGGCAGCTGTTCCAGTGCTCTGCCACCTCCATGGAAAGAAGTTCTTCCTCATGTTGAGGTGGAACTTCTTGTGGTTCTCTCCTCGTCCTGTTACTGGGCACCATGAAAAGAGCCAACGTTGTGTTGTGAAGGCACTGCCAGCGGGAGGCTGCTCTGCCTTTGGGGTAAAGGGCTTTCCCCCCCTCCCTACAGATACTTTCTGTACTTTTTCCTGGTTGGGCAGGGAAGTTGCTTCCTTGAGATGAACTTCAGGTTTGGAAGTCGTGCCTGTGTGTTGCTGTTCCTCAGCTGAGCCAGGGTTGCAGCTCTGTAAACCCAGGTTTTCCTTGAGAAGCAGTGTCCTAATGGAGACAGAACCTGTGCGTGTGGTGGGAGAACTGGGAAAGAGGAGCCGAGCATGGAGCACCCCCTGCCACCCCCACCCGCTCGCTTCCTCCCAGCCTATTGTTGGCGTTCCGTGTATGTTCTCCCCAGGAATTAACTTGTCCCCAAATCGTGGCGCCGTGGACGCACCAATTTTCCAAGCTTCCCTGCACCTGTCGGATGCGCTTTCCAGCCTCGGCCTCACAAAACTGTTTGTCATTCAGGGGGGACAATGTCCCCTTGTGTGCTGGGCTCCCGGAGGGAGGGGCTGGGCGGGGGCACGGCCCCGCTGGCGGATGGGCTTCCCATGTGAAATGAGACGGGAAGACAAATTGCTTCCAGAGCGGCGTTTCACACAGGCGGGAGCGGCGATCCTGCTCCAGCAGTGGCAGCACCCGCTTGTCACTCACATTTCCATTATCTGGGTTAAATATAAAAGGGGGCAAATGGGGGTGAAGAGAACACGGGGAAGAAAGGAGCTTTTCGAGGACTCCGAAGGTCCCGCTGGAAGGATTGGCTGCAGGCTTGGATGGCCTTGAGTTGATCGCAGATGGAGGGTGCACCGAGGTCCCTGCTAGAGCTGAGGAGCTTCCTGGTCACATTTGCAGGAATAACCTGTTCTTGTTCCAGCTTTCTTTTTTGGGGAAACTTTCTGCATAGGGTTCTTCTCTTCTGCCTGGGGATGTCACAAAACCTTGCATGTGACTGGTTTTTATGTTGTCTTTAGGTTGATCTTTAAGTTTTACTGTAGGAGAATCCTGTGTTTTTTCCATGTGTTTTCATGCATCTTAAAGAAGACACAACAATATGACAATAATTTTCTTGTTCTGATGATTAAATAGAAATACAAACCAGAATTTTAAATAAATGTGGGATTAAAGTTCAGTGGAGGTAATAGACAAGGTAAAGTCCAGGCTCATCTGAAGTATCCATACCTTTAGAAAGCACAAGCTGTTTCCCAGTAGTTACAATTTCAGTAAAATTTAAAACTTTTCATGACTTGAGAGATCTTGACGTTTCTGACTTGTCCTTGGTAAAGCCAGAAGCAGAGTTTAGGTGGCTGCTCCATGGGGAAAGAGGAGCATTTCCATGTTCTTTCCTGGCCGTGGGAGTGAACTCTGGTTGTGCTTGGCTTGGTGTCGCTTTAAGGGCTGCATTATTATATTTCATTAGTGGCAACTGCAGCATCAGCACAGCAGCCGGTCGCGTTCACTGCTGGCAACCCCTGGAATGTGGTGTGGGAGCATCCTGCTGGGATGCTCCATTTCCATGCTGTGGCCCGGCTGTGCTGGTGGCAGAAGGTGAGTGAGGGGACAGCGGCTTCCCAGCTGGCTCCCGCATCCGGGGAAGTGGAGAGGGAGTTGCCAGTGGAGCAGAGGATGAGCAGTGAAGGGAGGGATTGTGGGGGAAACAAGAGGGGTTGCAAGGTTGTTGGGAAGGAGTTTTTTCAGTGGATTTGCAGAGGGAAGTGTCCAAGGCCAGGTTGGATGGGGCTTGGAGCAATCTGGTCTGGTGGCAGGTGTCCCTGCCCATGGCAGGAAGGTGAAACAAGATGAGCTTTAAGGTTCCTTCCCACCCAAACCATTCCATGGTTTCATGGCAAACCAACACCTGATCCTGCTCCAGGCCACTGGTGACCCTTGGAAGCTGGACCAGTGAGGGTTAAGGGAGTTAGTGAAGTGTTACTTCTTGTTGTATGTGTTTACTTTAAGGCTTCTTTTCCCCTTAACATACTTCAATCCCTGGAAGAGTTCTCAAAAAAATCAGACATGGCACTTTGAAATATGGTTTAGTGGGCGTGGTGGGATCAGTCAGATGTTGGACTTGATGATCTTGAAGGTCTTGGAGTGGGACCAGTGTGGAGGAGGCTGGCAGGAGCTCTCTGTTGTCTGTGTGTGTGACTTCCTAGATCCATGCTGGAGGAGGGGAAGGAGGAAAGGGAAAGGCTCAGCTCACTGCTTGTGTTACTTCTCTCAGCAAACTCCGTTTCCTGGGTCTGGGGCAGTGGTGGATCTGTGGGGTGGCTGCTGGGCTCTGCCAGGGAGTTCCCCAGACATGGAGGTGCTTGAGGGAGAAACGACGTGCTCAGTCAGGGTGTGGGTGAGGGATAACAGCTTCAGACCCGGGTATTATCCTGGACACGAGGATGTGCAGCATATCTCATCCCCAGCTCTGAAGAGTGGTTTGCTGCACGGCACAGGGAGAGAGGATGTAGCAAACACAATATTGGGAAAGATGAAAAAACGAGTGGGTGGCAATGAAAAGGAAGAGGAGGAGACAACCCAGACGATGAAGGAAAACAGGATCTTCTGTTAGAGATGGGAATACTGGAAGGAAGCCAGGAAGGAAACCTGAGAAAATGGAGAGAACACTAGGAAGGCTGGTGTTGCTCTGATAATTCCAGCAGGTATTCCTGGCATTCAGCTTCCAGAAACGGCAAAGCCTTTGAAAGCCTGGTCAAAACCAGCAAAGTGCATGGAATAATGTGAATATCCTTGAGTTAAACTTTGATCGTTTTGCCATTTTTTTCAAAGGGGATTTGGTGTGTGCCGTTGGCTTGTTAGAGGAGGGAGCTGACCTTGGGAAGGGCTTGGGGTGCAAGTGGGTGTCACCATGGCTGATAGGGAATGATTCGGATCAGAAGATTCAGGCTTCTCTGTGCTAAGTGATTTAATGAATTTTTCTGTGGATTCTAGTGGGAAATTCACTTTTGGAGGTGGTGTGAGCAGAAAAACCTTGTGCTGTGTGAATGGTGCCTGAATTCCCTCCTGGGCCAGCAGCAGTGGGTGCTGGGCTCCTGGGCTCACTGGATCACTCCAGCCTGGCTGAGCGTGGTGAGCCGAGCCGGGAGAGGAGAAGCAGCTCCAGCTCCTGCTCCTGCTCCTGCTCCGGCACCGCATCCATTGGTTAGTAAAAATAGCTCGGCTGCTGGCGTCAGTGCCAGGCCTCGCATCTGGCTTCCCTGAGCGAGCAGCTCCAGCCCTCCCTCCTCCCTCCCTCCAGACAGGGTCTGCTGGAGGACACATGGCGTGTGACGGCTGCGGCTCCGGCCGCTCCCTCCTGCCCTGGGCCTGGGCTTTGGGAAAGGCCTTTGTGCTGGGGGCTCCCTGCAAACCCGGCTCTGATCCCAGAATCGCTCCTGCTCAGTTGGCCCATCCTAATAAAATGGGAATCAATCCATGCGCGAAGCCAACACCATCTCCTGTAGCCCAAGGGGTTGTTCAGAGCTTTTTGGGTGTTCAGGGAAAAGGTGAACACCCAGCTGAGTGTGCAGATCGTGTTTTGCTCCCCTCTTGCGCAGGTTTGGCTGAGTAGGTGTTTAGAAACAGTTTGTATGAAGTCGGCTGGTTCAGTGTCGTGATTTCTTTTTTTAGTCTTGCTTTTTTCAGCGTTTAAGCTCCGGAAAACAGGGAGATACCAAGTGCAGGCAGGAATGCTCTCTTTGTAGACACAGAAAGAGACCAAAGCAGCCTTGCAAAATTGCCTTGAAAATTCAGTGGTCTGTTTGCAATTGCTCACCTGCATGACTGATAGTGAACAGTGAACATTTTACATACTTGTCTAAAAAATTAAATTATTTGGGCTCCAAAGGGTGTTGCAAAACTGTTCCATGCTCAGGCTCAGCTGAGTATGGCCCTGTGGGCTGAGCTCTGCTCCTGTCCTCTGATCCCTGCCCCAAACCCTGACTAACTGCCTTTGCCAGCTGATCAGAGGTCTCACACATGCCAGGAAGAATAATTTACCCAAAAAACCTGCTGTGGGTGTTTTCTGCTTTGATGCCAGTCAGTGATCAGCTCTCCCTCGCTGATGGGGCTTGCTCTGCTCGCCATGGAAAGGTCTGCAGAGGATTTCCCTTCCCATGCTGCAGGTAAGCCTGGATGGCTCCTGCTCCCCAGCAGATGTTCCTTCCATTTGCAGCCTGTAATTCCTAACCCTTCTCATGAGAAACATCTCAAATGGAGCTTTAGGATGTGGTGAGCTCCTCCTTGAGCTGTTCCCAGGCCTCCTGAGCATAGCACCTCCAAGCCATCCATTCTGCTGGTGAGGAAGGCGGGAGCTGTGCCCAGCCGGTCTCTGATCCGGCACCATCCAGCACTTTGGTGCTTTATATTGGTGCTTTTCCTTCAACAGCCTCAGCTCTTTCTGCATCACTCTGTGGAGCTGGAGCTGATAAGATGTTGAGTTTCAGGAGCTGTGAACCAGTTTAGTAGGTGGGTGAGTTTTTCCAGCTCCACGTTAGTGTTGCTGCTCTGTTGAAACCTGGAAGGCTGAGGGTGACACAAACCCACCCTATTCCCAGATCTCAGCCTGAGGAAGTTTGCAGGAGGAGGGGAACAGAACCATGCTGGGTAACTGAGCAGAGATCCTTGTGTTTTGGGCAAGCACAAGCTTTGGAAGGGGCTACCAGCACCCTTGAAATCCTGGCATTGAAGCTCCCTGCTGTTGCTGAAAGCTACCCTTGCTGCTGTTCAAAGTAGAAGGATTTTTGTTGTAGTAACTAGAAAATATTTCCAAGTTATCAACAGATTTGTTTTTGAACAACTCGTGGGAAGCTCATAGTTTTCTTTTTGGGGAATTCAAAGCAATTGGTGGCATACCTTGTGGAGTTACTGCTCTGATGAAAAATCCATGTTTTTAACATATATGGGTGGTCCATGTGCTTGAATTTGGGAACATTTGCCTGTTGTTTCTCCAATCTGCCTTTTCTAGTGCCATCATTGCATTTTTAGCATAAAAACCCGTTTAAAGTGTTCACTGAGTAGAGGAAAAATGAGAGTGTCCAGCAAATGTGTAAGTCAGGAGTAGTCAGAGGTGCAGCCAGGCTAAAGGAGGAGTAGGAAGGAGTAAAGAATGTGCCCTGGACACCCACAGGTTCTGAATTTCATCCTTTTGAGCTTTTCAAGGCACAAAACTGGGTGCTATGTGTCCTGTACGGTGGTGTTGGCATTTCTGGGTGCTGGGGAGGCCGGGGACCTGAAATCTGTTCGGTACAGGGGGCTTCCAGGCCTCTCAGCATGTTGGTCACCAGACTAGTGTGTGTTGGAGGAGGGACAGGGCTCCTTTCTCACCTTTTTTTAAGAGAATTTAGGTCAAATACTGCAGTTATGTGAGCAAAGTCCAAGCTGGTCATTAGGCTAACATTGGGTTGTCCCTGGGCCTTCAGCCTTGAACTCCTGGGGATGAGTTGGAATGAGAACCGGTGGCATGTTGACAGGTGTTTTTCAGGTTTTTAGGACTGTTTTTGGGAAAATTTGGCAAATGTCTGATCTCCAGAGCCATTTCATGGTAGGCTCAGAGATATTTTATTTGAAGCATTTTGTAAAATGTGATTTTTGCTTGAATTTATCACTGCCCCTTAGCCAAACGAGGCCAAAGTAGCCAAATCTAGGCTGAGCAGTTCTGCCTGGGGAGCTTCTAGGCCCCCTCATTTCCCATGTTCTTTAGAGGAAGGAGGCTGTGTCAGCTGCAGAGTTTGCAGGTAGATTTTTTTTTTAAAAAAGATTTTCTTCCATAAAAGGAAAAGCTCTTTGCTTAAAATTATGCTCTGTTTAGTATTGCCTTAAATTATTGAGAATATAGTGATGGTAAGGAAATCAACCTGTATGGTGAGGAGTGTGATGTGCAGAGAGTTAGTCTCTGCTTTCTCTGTACATCACAGAAGGCATCATCTTTCATTTCAGTCATTGATTAGCAGCTCCCAAACCTGCTGCATAGCCTGCAAATCCTGAATTCCAAACAACAGAGTTCACAGCTCGTAGTCGGGGCGGCATAATTCAGCCTCAGCTGCTTTATGCTTTCTTTGTCTGGTCAGTCAGCTTGAAAATTTACCTGTCTGTAATGAAAAAGCATAATTGTACCCTTTGCATGAGATTTTGCTGAGGTTTAATTTATTTTAGCTCAGTGTTGAGCCTGCAGCAGTCGGTGCCGACAGTGGGAACATGGGGGCAGCTCCCCGCTCTTGGCAGCCTGTTCGTGGTTATTGGGTTCCTGGGGTGCTCATGGGCCCTTCTCCCAGAATTATTCTGTTTATTTCTGCTCAAGTCTGTTGGTTGTGACTGTTTGAGGTGCAAACCTTACAGGTTGCCCTGGCCTTTCCCTTTCCTCTGTGTTAACATGCTCCCTACCCAGGGAGTGTTGGCCATCCCGGTGGTGGAGTTGGCTGCCGATGACTAACCCAGCTCAGGAATCCGCAATATTTTTGCTTCTTGTTGGCACTTTACCCCAGGTAGTGCCAGGCACTCAGCCCTGCCCGTGGCTGTGGGCACCCCATGACCCCTCCCCATGTTCGTCCTGCCACGATAGGGTATGAGTCTGGGTGGTAACAAACCAAGGAACTAAAATCTTATCTCAATAGCTCATGGTATTTTGTTTTTTATCTCCCCTCCTGCCTCTTAATTTATAAATGGTATTACCCAGTCCCAGGATCAGGTTTGGGAGATGTTGTTGCTCATGAGGGAGGTCTGGCTGTGAACCAGGGTGCGCATAGTGCCTGTGGCATGGGTGGGGGTCCTGCCTGCTCTGCCCACACCAGGATGTGATGGTGGGGACAGGACCTGCTGGTGGGACTTCAGCACTTGCTCTAAATTGCTCAGCTTGAAAGGAGGTGCTGGAGTCCCCGTCCCTGGAGGTGTCCAAGGAATGACTGAACGTGGCACTCAGTGCTCTGGGCTGGGTGACAAGGTGGGGGCCGGGCACAGGTTGAACTCGATGGTCTTAAAGGTCTTTCCCAACTTAAGTGATTCTGTGCAGAGTTTGAGTATTTAAACTCGATGTGTTAATTGCAGTGGTGCCTTGGAGTTAAAGGAACTGGGATGGGAAAGCAGCTGGTTGCTGTCCCTGCTCGGGGTTGAAGGAAGACACAGTTGCATCAAACCCAAACTGATATGCTGACTCACAGGGGATTTTGGGAGCTGGTTGAAGCTTTAACCTACCCTTGCAGCAGCAGAATCCTTACAACTGGACTCCAGAATAATTTTACCTAAAACTCATGGGCTTTGGGGAGATGCAGTTGTCTGATTTTTATTTTTATTTATTTTTTAAGCAATCACACCCCTGTGCTTCTGCTTCTCTTTTTATACATTTGCCATGCCATCAGCTACTTAGAATGCTTCCAACTGAAACTAAACAGCAAGAGCTGTGGTGGAAGTAAAATACTATTTTATTTCAGGAGGAGATGGGGGAATCTCTGGGTAAACAACTCAATTCAGCTTCAAAGCCTTTTCAGCTCCGATGCATTGTTCCTCCTTCAGCCGCTGCCTCGCACCCTAATAAAAGTGGAAATCAGGCATGGGGGGAGGGGGACACAGCAGAAAACACGAGCTGAGAAGTGGAGATCAAAAGGACAAACAGAAGCAGAAGGCAGGGAAAGGGAGGCACAAAGAGTCACAGCTGAGCTGCGGAGCCTGGGAGGGATGGAGGAGAGACAACAGCTATTAGAGGAGGCTGGGAACAATGGGCTGAGCTTTCATTTGGGTTTAACAAAGCTGCCTTCCACCAGCGGAACTCCATGGACGCCCTGGCCTTAATTCATCTTGAAAGTTGTTGACTTGCTGCTCGCTGGGGCTGGAAACATGCTTCGGTGTGGAGGCTGTCCCTTGTCGGATACACGGACCTCTCTCCATGGATGGACCTGTTCGAGGGCCACAGGGATGAGTGTTTTCTCCCAGTTCATATCATGGTAAAGTCTGTCCCAGTTTGGGTTATAGAATCACAGAACAGTTAGGGTTCAATGAATCTTAGAGCTCATCTCATTCTACCCCTTGCCATGGGCAGGGACACTTTCCACTAGACCTAGTTGCCCTGTCCAACCTGGCGTTGAACACTTCCAGGGACGGGGCAGCCACAGCTTCTCTGGGCAACTTGTGCCAGGGCCTCATTGCCCTTATTAGTAAAGAAATCTTGATTGGCAAGAGTTGGAGTTGGAAGGACTGTGGGAACTAGCCAACAGCAGTTCTTTGCACTGGGAATGTCACACACAGCCAGAACGTGCTCCCTGAGCTTCCCCAGTTGATTAAACCAGTTCCCAAACCTGGCAGCCTGCAAGCAAACCCAGCTTTGTTAGTAAAGCCTCTGGGCTTTCAGGGCAAGTATTTATTGTAACAAATAATTTCTACTGGCTAAAGAATGAGGAATATTATTTTTGTGGAGCAAGCAGTACGTGTTGCTGAGGCAAGGAGACTGGCCACTGGTGTGGTCCCATTCTGGCTGCACTCTGGCACTCGTGTCCCCAGCACCCCGCACCCCCAGAATGTGGGCACACAGGCTCAGTCCTGCCTTCCCCAGCTTAGTGCTGGAAGCTGCTTATTCTTCTCTCCCATCTGCCTCGCTCTGTTTGGAGCTCTGCCTCTGTGGGGGCTGACCTACGGCAGCCCCGGGTCCTGGGCTGCCCCCAGGGCCAAGGGGCCAGGAGGTCCCTGAGGAAGGAATGGGGTTTATCCGACAGATGGGGAGGACATTCCTCAGCCTCGGAGCTGGCTTTGTGAGGTTGTCCTTCTCGGCCTGATCCCGGGATGAGGGCTGTGCCATGCTGTGGGGAGGTGGCTGCAGATGTTAGCCTTCCCTTGGCCAGAGGAGTTTCTAGACCTCGGTTTGATTGTAAAAATAATCATTGGACAGGTCAATGCCGTTGTATCCTTCTCCCTTGCTGCCCGTGTTTGCTTTCCTTTGTTTGGGTGCCTTCTTGCTCCGACTTGCCTCTCTCAGCCATACTGGATGAGCTTTGTGGAGTGAACACTCTACCTGGGCGCTTAATTAAAAGGAGGGAGGATGTATTCTAAAAATCCTTGGTTTCCTTGCCTGCGTGCAGCGTGTTGCAAGGGTTGCTGAGCTGGTGGCGGGGAGGGGAAGCGAGCGCAGCGTTCAGCTGACAGAGCATCTGAATCGCCGGTTGGAGCCCGGGGAGTTCAGGAGGGGGAGGGAGAGTGAAATGGATGCTGAAATCCTGAATCTGCTTCTTAAATTTCCTCTCTCCCTGGAGAGGGAGGGAGCAAAGTTCAGCGTGGCGTGTTTGGCTTGGCTCCCTGTTACCTGCTGTCTCCTCCCGAGCGGAGCACTTGTGGCAGGGATAAAGGATGGAGCTTTATGGTGGGAGAAAGGACTTTTTCCTTCAGCAACGTTTGCTTGTTTGTGGTGGAAGAGCATTAAAAAAAATAATCCAGCATTATTGAGGAGTGAGTGGGCGAATCGCTGCATCAACTGCCATGGTAACTCCTGAAGGGCTTCACCCAGAGCTGTCAGAGCTGGATTTTTAGTGCTGTAATGACTTTTAATGTAGAATCCTTTCCAGGCTATTTAATTATTTGGTCCCCTCATTTAAAAACAAAACAACACAAACTCCCTCTTCTCTGAACTACCTTCTTGTTGATGTTGTCCTGTCTGACCTGAATTCATCTGAACCGTGGGCCCTGAGTTGAGCACCATAACTGTGCTTATGTGGAAGGAGCATGGGTGCTGCTGCTTGTGTAGTCATGGAATCATGGAATGGCTTGGGTTGGAAGTGAGCTCAGAGCTCATCTTATTGCACACCAATACTCTCTAGTCCTTGTGGAAGGAAGCTCAATGGGCCTCAAGCCCAGCAGGTGATTGAGAGACCTCCCTAGGGATGTGTCCCACAGTGGGATGGCTCCTGTGCTCCTGCCCAGTTCCTTTGGCAGGGTAGCCCAGTCCTACCCCTGAGAGGGTAGCATAGGCGATATTGGCTTTGAGACACCTCCGTGGCCTCAGCACCACGTTCTTCTGATGGGAGCCATCTCCTCCCACCCAGCTGTGGCAGCAGCGTGGGTGTGCCAGGGCACCCAGAAGGAATGTGGGAGCAGTGTGCCATCCCTGCTTTTATCTTCCATCCCTGGGTCTGCGGGAGCATTCATGAAGGATGTGTGGTGGTTGGGAGCATCCATGAAAGACATGTGATGGCTGGGAGGCCGCTGTGTTTGTTGTTCATCAGGCTGCCCTGGCATGTGAGGGTCACTGTGCAAACCAAACTCTGCTCATCTGTCCTTATTGCTGCTGCTTTATACCAGAAGAAAATCTAGGAATGAGGGCATTTAGTGCTCAGACATGGCCAGTGGGGTGGCTTTGTGGAAGCCTCCCATGGATGCACTTGGCATGGGAGGTCCCTGGGCCTCACACTCATGTGGATGAGATGACTCTGGGTGTGATGGATACACCAAGACCTTGGTGTTCAGTGATTTGGGGGTGTTTCATGGCGCAGGATCCCAGTGGGATGGGCTGTAGCTGCACTGGGAACCTCTGTATGAGGAAGCCCAGGATTCTAGTTGCGGCCCTGGCAGCTTCCTCTGCAGCACCACCCATCTTAGCTTTGCTCAGCATCCCAACGGAGTTTAAAATGGTTTCATCCTGAATAATTTATCTCCCAGAGAGAGAGAGAGAGAGAGAGAGGCGGTGGAGGGAAGCAGGGAGGGGTGGGCTGAGCACGGGCAGGAATGGGCAGCGTATGGTGGGGACGGGGGGCACCCCCAGAGCAGCTCTGGGCTCTGCTGGGCTTTGTTGCTCCTGGCATTTTCTGCTGAACAAAAGCTCTGGATCCCGGGTAGAGACTCCCGTGGGAGCCCTCGTGACCCCTGACCTGCCCTCCTGCCACCTCCAGCACCTCTTTGTCACCAGTGTGAGCAGTGGGCGTGAGGGTCCGTGCTGCGGCCAAGGGGCCTTGTGGCTGGTTTGCCGGAGCAGGACACGCCTTTACTAGTGGTTGTGACCTTTACTAAAGGGTTCCACACTGGAGGAAGGGCTGCCTCCCTCCCCACCAGCCACTGTGCTGCCCTACTTCTCGCCAGGCTCAGCCAGCCCTTGCTGCAGCCCTACAAAGAGGTTTGAATGCATTAGTTTACATGGAATTAATCTCCAGATTCCAAACATGCTTTCAAGCTGGTTTGGCCTTATTTTCCTGCAAAAGGAGGCCAACTCCGCGTTGTAGGCAAGGGCTGTTGTAAGCGAGGGTTGAGCAGGGAGAGACCAGCACAGGCACCATATTCAGACCATTAAAAGGAATTTCTGGCTCATGGACAAAACAAATTGAAAAATCTCCTTCTTTGTCACCACATCAGCAGTGATGGAAAAACAGAGCGAGGTTGTGGGGTGATCCTGCTGGTAACCACGGCGCCTTTCTGAAGGGATTTGAGCTCCAGGTTTTCATAGGAAAATAATAAAAGATTTTAAATGTGCCACAAATGATTGTTAGAAAATCATGGGTGAGGGGAGTGATGGGAAAATGTTGTTACTGGGGATCAGGAGAAATTGGAATGCTGAACTAAGGTGAAGTGCTTCCAGCAACAGGTTGGTCCAAAATTCCCTGTGCTCCTTTGTCTGCTGCCAGGGAGGGAATGAGGAGCTCAAGTGCTCCCGGGATTTTTTTGGATAGGCTGTCATCCCTGAGAAAGGAACAGTTGTGTGGGGGTGGGGAGCGTTGTATTCAAAAGTGGGTGAAATGGAAATGAGCCAAAATTCTGCAAATTTATAAGGAGCAGCAAACAGAGATTTCTTTGAGGAAAGGTCGGAGTGTTTGCTGTGAGCACAGCCCTGGTAGGAGTGTGCAAGGAAATGGAAACTGTGCTCCACTCTACAGGGCTGTTTTCGTCCTTTAGCCAGGCAAAGATACACAAAGCTGCTTATTTTGGGAGATGGTGGAATGTTTCTGTAATAATTTCAGCAAATTTAGGTTCACATAGAGCATCTGTAAGAGCAGCACATCCCCAGCTTCGCCAAGGGTGTTCTGTGTGGTGGAAAAAAGTTGCTTTCCCATGAATTTAATGGCTTTAAAGTGACAAGAGAGCAGGGTTAGTTGAGATATTGCGAAGAAATTCTTCCCTATGAGAGTGGTGAGGCCCTGGCACAGGTTCACCAGAGAAGTTGTGGCTGCCCCTGGATCCCTGTAAGTGTTCAGGGCCGGGTTGGACAGGGCTTGGAGCAATCTGGGATAGTGAAAGATGTCCCTGCCCATGGCAGGAGGTGGAACAAGATGAGCTTTAAGGTCTCTCCCAACCCAAACCATTCTGGAATTCTGTGAGTTTAGAAGTGGTTTCACCCTGAAGAATCTCTGATAGGTTTATTTTTCCTCCCTGTTTAGTATCCTGCATCTGCCAGGTCCTCATGCCTTACTCATGGATGAACGTGCAGCATTCCTGTCCCAAGGAACCTGTCCTGGCTGTGGGTCCTGGGGAAGCCATGCTGGGCAGAGTTGAGGAGCACACAGGGCTCAGGCAGAGGAAAATGATTAGAGAAGGGGCTGGGATGGTTCTCAGGAGGGAAGGGTTGAGCTGAACACAGGAATATCCCCGTGGGGTCCTCGTTGTGCACCTGGGAGCTGCTGGATCACTAATAACTCCGATTAGGACTTCATTTGGGGCTGACAGTCCTTTCCCCTTGTTGACACAGAGCATGTAGAAGCATGTAGTGTTTGAAACACAATATGCAAAGCACCGTGTTAGTAACTGACTCCAGAACATTCCTGCGCTGCAGAGGCTGCCCACAGCCTGCGGATTTCATAAGCTCCTCTCTGAGCTGGCACAGGGAGGACGTGGAAGCACTGAGCTGGAGTCACAAGAGAGCATGAGCCCTTCCCTTGAACCATTCCCACAGTCCTCAGGCTTCCAGTGGCCGCTGGAGCCTGTGGGCATTTGCTCGTTCCAAAGGGAGGGAGATCCCAACCTTCTGCAGCTTCACCCAATGTTGTATCGCTGGAGCCAGGAGGGAGCATTCCCTTATCAGGGTACGGTTGTGCCTCTGGAGGAGGGCGAGGGTTTGGGCACGTGAAGTGGCCACGAGGTGCAGGGAGGTGCCGGTGGTGAGCGCTTGGCCGGTTGCCCGTGGGCAAGCAGAAACCAGAGTTCTCTCTGGCAGATAAGCACCAGCAGGAAAACACGCCGGTGCTTTGCCACGAACAGGAGCCTGGTTTGTCTGTAAACAAGTTCTTTCGCAAAAATGTCTGCTTGGGACGGCTGGCAGGGAAAGTGAGGAGCCAGGAGTGTGCACGCGTCTGGCTGGGGAGCAGGGAACGTGGCTGGGCACGGAGAGGAGATGCTGCAACAACTGGCTCTGCCACTTTAAGCTGAATTAAAAACCACCCCAAGATCCATGTGGTGCTGGGCCGGAGCACAGCCGCTCGTTGCAGATATATGAAGAAAAAGCCACCAAAATAGAAAATGTCATCATCGCTCACGGGGCGGCGGGAGCCGAGCGCAGCAAGTGGTGGCAGAGTGGGACAGGAAGTCTCCTCCCCCTCCCCGAGCAGAGCTGATCAAAAGGATGTAAAGCTTGTTTACAACATGTATGCAAAATACAGTTGGGAAGAAATCTGAGGGCTTTGCAGAACGAGTGCACTAGGAGTGGGTGATGTCGTGCTAATGTAGATCTGAGGCTGCTGAGCTTGTGACCCAAAGTCATGGAGTCATTGAGTATTTGGAGTTGGAAGGGACCCACAGGGATCATGACAACTTCTGGCCCTGCACAGGACACCCCAACAATCCCACCCTGTCCCTGAGAGCATTGTCCAAATACTCCTTGAGCTCTGCCAGCCTTGGCGCTGTGACCACTGCCCTGGGGAGCCTGTTCAGTGCCTGACCACCCTCTGAGGGAAGAACCTTTTCCTGATATCCAACCTAAACCCCCTTGGCACAGCTCTAGCCATTCCCTTGGGTCCTGTCAGTGGTCACCAAAGCAGAGGTCAGTGCCTGTCAGGTCATTGTCACATTGAGGAGGAAAGCAAGACAGCACCTTCCAGCGAAGTGGATGCTTGGAATGCCCACTGGAAGCTTCCTGCACCCCTGCAATGAAGGCTGGTTGTCAGGAACTGGACACTTCATAGTGCTCCAGGAGAACCTCAGGCCCCAGGGGTGCTGCCACCCACTGGGCTGAGCATTTTGGGTACTGCTGATGCCTAAAGGTAGGAAAGAGAATTTGACACTGGAAAGATGGACATTTTGGAGCTGCTTCAGAGTCTAGACTGAAATGGCAAAGGTGTCTCTGGGCTGATGATGGATCAGGGGTAGAATCACGCTAGTGTGTGTGGAAACAGGTCAGCTGTACAGCCTTCAGCCTCGCTCACCTCTCTCTGCCTTGGCCAGAGGCTCTTCCTTACCTCACTGGGAGTCTTAAGGCTTAATCCATTGTTTGTAAAGCTCCTTAAGATCCTTGTTTGGGAGCGCTGGAATCTGGAGGATTAAAACCAATTTATTTTTGTGTATCTTGTATAATGTGTGTCTCAAAGACTTTCCAGAGGAGGAGGAGGAGTTGTGAGCCACAGGGAGATGGCAGGTCCGGAAGGTAAACACGAGGGAGGAAGCGGTGTGGAAGAACAAAGAGGGAAAAAGCCAAAGGCTGGTTCCCCATGGAGGAGACTTGGCTGTAAGGAGGGCGAGTTTCCAGCCCTGGAGGAAAGGGCTGGATGTAGCAGAGCATCTTCCTTTTAATCCCACTTAAAGACCCATCTGGTCAGTGCTCCTACCCTTCCCCACCTTCCCAATCCTCACTCCCTTGTCCCCACATCCCTGGATGCACTGGCACTGTCCCCTATGGCAGCTACCAAAGCTTCTCTCCCTTTCCTACGTGCCAGGTGTGACACACCAGAGAAAAGGCAACCCGGTGCTTTGGACATAGGTGGTGCCTTGGCTCCCGTGGAGAAGGAGAAACTGGTGATTAAATTCTTTCCCCAGGTGCAGGTCGGAGTGTTCTGTGTGGGTGTGTTGCCATCTATGACTCTTTGCATTTGAAACACAGTGTTTTCCCATATGAACTTCTTTGGGGTCACAGGACAGGAGTCATAGTTGTAGTCTCCATTGGGATTCCTAAGAGATGTCCTAAATCCTGATAAGGTTGCAAGCTAGCGTTGGGGCATCCAAATGATGTCCAAACACATTTGAGACCCTAAGGATTCTGTTATTCAAGCTCTATAATCCAGGAATAGGAGAGCTCAGCAGGGGTGGCCGTCAGGTGGTACTGGTGGTGCTGGTGTGGGGCTGGAGCCAGTGCTGTGTGTTGGCAGGAAGGTGTAGGTGTGGCATAGGAAAATTCCTGAGGTGTGGGTGTGCTGGAGCCAGGGAGGATGAGCGACTGGTGCCAAGGGCTGGGTCTGGCCAGTGCCAGGCCCTGCTCACTGGGAATGGTGCTTGGGAGCATTGGGACATGACAGGAGGGATGCTCTGGGTCCTGGGACACTGCTGGTTTTATGTCTTGGCACCATAAGGTTGAGGTTATCCTAAATAGAGCAATATTTATTGTTCCCCAGTCCCCCTGAGGTCAGAGTTAGGGAGTTATAACTCCTGGGTTATGGAGTGGCAGGAGATTCCATGGGGAGTAGGTGGGACGGGCTCCCGAGTGGCTTTGCACTCACATAACTAATGGGATTAACACAGTATTCACTTAGAGAAGAAAAGAAGAGGCTGGGGCTTGAATGGGGCTCAGAAGCCTCATTTCACGTGTTGGGAGTGGGAAACACAGGCTGCTGAGCTTAGCAAGGAGAAAGTTGGGAGCATCTGGTGGGTTGGAAGCCTGGCTGTGCCGACTGGCAGTGCCTGAGCAGGGGCTGGGGGTGTGTTTGCTTCCCAAACATCTACTGCCCTCAGGTTTTGGGTGACCTTGCCTGACACCCATCTTGCTTGTTAAAAATAGAGACACCTCTGCCTGCTGGGAGTGGAAGCTGAAGAAATTAAGAATCAAGTACCAGATTCCTTGGGAAGGTTGCTAGTAGGAGAAGAGCTCAGGTTGTGGCTGTAGCAGACCTTGCATCCTGTAAATATTCAGACATTAGGCTCTTAATTAAATGTTCCCTTGATTTGAAAATACCTGCTGTGGTTGGTCCACGTCTGTAGAAAAGCAGGAATTTGCTCAAGGAAGTTCTTTTGCCTCTTTGCTGAGATCCTACAGCAAGTCCTTCTGGATTGGAAAACAATTCATTTTATTAATTTGAACTATTTTCCTGTTCTTCATGTCTCTCCCTTAAGTCCATGACTCTCTTGCCTGCTCCACTATTTACTCCTTAAAATCCAGTTACTTCTTACTCCAGCTCACCTGTTACTGTGAAGCTGAGCTCACTCCCTGCAGCTCCAGGTGTCTTTGCTTTACACCCCATGATCCAGCACTCTATACTGCCTTCCCTGCTTCCTGTCTCACCTGAAAGTTATTTGATGGGGACTTGAAGTGCTGTTTGAGCTCCAGAACTAACATTTCCCTCCAAATATATTTTTTCTTTTGTTCTGCTTGATCCTGCGACTATCAAGTAGTTTAAATAAAGCTGCTTTTTTTGTCTCCTCGCCCTCAGCAGTGAAACACGAGAGCTCTGAGCAGCACCAGTATTTCCTCTTGCACAATAGAGAAATAATCCCAAAGTTGACTGAAGTTTCCCTGCCCGGTGACCTCGTGCATCCCCCATCCCCAAACCATTGCAGTGTGAGAAAGCAAATGGAATATTGTGCGTTTCAGGAGAATTTTTGAACTCCTGGTTAATCCATGGCATGCGAAGTAGAGCATGGCACAGAGCAGAGTTTTGTGAAGCTCCACTGCCGATGGTGGAGCCGAGAGCGGATATTTCAGTTTTTGCTGCTGTCAGGTGTAACCTCAGCTGGGGCAGAGCTGTTCCGGTGGGAGATGGGCTGGGATTGCTGTAGCGAGAGGCTGGGGGTGTGTTTGGGATGGAATTGAGGCCTGTGTGTGGTACACGAGGACTCTGCCTGTTTGTGGGGCCAGGGTGGGACGTGCCATGTGCTCGCTGGCCGGGACAGCCCGGGATTGCTTCATCCAGTACTCTGTGTGCCGGGAAGGAGCAGGGCCATGTGCTGTGTTTGAGGAAGAAGGGAAGCTGCAGATCCAGGTTGCATCAGAAATCTGCTGATTGTTGTGAGTGAGCGACAGCCAGTTATTCCTGGCGTCTGATCCTCCTCCTCTGCCGGGATTTGTGGGGTTTGTGTCTTGCTGTTTCACTGCACTCCCCATCCCTGGAGGTGTTCAAGGCCGGGTTGGATGGGGCTTGGAGCAACCTGGTCTAGGAGCAAGTGTTCCTGCCCATGGTGGGGGGTGCAACTGGATGATCTTTAAAGTCCCTTACAACTCAAACCCATCTGAGATTCTGTATTTCAGCCCCTTTGTGCCCCAAACCAATAGGGTGGAGATACCTCTCCCTGCAATATCCCACCACACTTTTATTGTCCTCTCCTTCTTGACTTCATTATGTCTTGATCTGTATAACCTCTTTAACATGTGTAAATACTGAAATGAGATTATCTTTAAAGAGCCCTTTATTAAAAATGTACTGCCCGTCCTAATCAGGAGAAATGTGCCTGTAGCTGCGTTTCTCTTGCCTGCGTTTCCACAAGTAGGGAGGGCAGGATGGTGAATCATCTCACCAGGGTGACAGCTTGCGCTGGAAACCAGGCAGGTTTCCTCAGACCCCGCACCAGTGTGCTGCTCCCCATGGCACGGTCCCAGCACCTGCAACCCTGGAACTCCACAGCACAGGAGTGTGGGCCTGCTCCCACGGGAGGGTCCCAGGAGCATGTTCCTCTTGCTGGGTTTAGGCAACTCTGAACCTCATTAACTTGCACTTGGTGGCCCTTGGTGCTGAGGGCCTGCTGGGCTCAGCTGACTTAGCACCAGAGTTTTTGGCCGAGCTGTGTCCCAGCAGTGCCAAGGGGTTTGGGCATGGCTGGCTGGTCTCTGATAAATCAGGAGGCCCCAGGGAATATCCTCATCCATCCCTTCCCAAACCAGCCCTGGGGCTGAGCAGGTGGATGGGACATGGGACCTCCACCCCAGTGTTGTGTTGGTGGGTGCCCAGGACTCGCCCCGCAGATCCTCCCGGTGCGGGGGGGAGGATCAGAGCAGAGGAGGATGGGGTACAGCCACTGGGGGGGAGCTGGCAGGGCACAGAGGGACATCCCAAACACAGCTTTAGGCCCTGCATGGGGAATTTGGGCCCTGCCATGAGACTGGCTAAATTGGAATGGGCTGCAGCCGCCTTTCAGTGCATGATTTAATGAGCTTCAGTTCTGGGAATCTGGTGTTTGCTGCACGGAGCAGGGGCAGGAGGACAGGGAGTCCCTGGTCAGCCAAGGCCCCGGGGCCACCTGAGGAGCACGGGGGTGCTATACCAGGGGTGCTGTGCCCCTGCATCACAGTGCTGCCTGTCCTCATCACTGAGCACTGGTGTTAGTCCTACCCTGGGCCCTGGAGCCCTTCCCTGGGGCCTTGCAGGCAGCTGTACCTGCCTGTGCCTGGGACCCTGGCCTTCCTTAAGGGATTGCTGGAAACTCCCCACATCAGTGTGCTGTTGATGAGCAGGGTGGTCTCACTGCTTTGCCTTCGGTGTTTATTACTGGAGCTAAGGAGCCTTTCCCCTAAGGTTCTGGTGGAGCCTTCAGCGCGTGAGGATGATCAGAGGAGGGGTTTTTTCCCCTTGTAAAATATATTCCAGCTCCAGTTTGTAATGTGGCAAGAGGGGGAGCGAGAGAAGGGAACAACAGCATTAGCGGATGTAGAAGTAGCTGGAATGAGAAGCTTTTGTGCCATTAATAACAGTCCTGGCGGGCAGCCAAGGCTGGGAGTGTGGGATTAGCCTGAACAATCAAGACTGCAGGATCAAAACAAGGAGGCAGGAACAGCGAGGTCACACTGCTGCCATCTGCGCTGCCGCAGTGGTAGGAGGGAGCGGAAGAGGGGCTGCGCTGGAGGAGCGATGCCGATGGCGCAGGCAGCGCCTGCCACCCCCAAACCGGCCCCGCACCCCTGCCAGGGCTCCGGCCTTGGCCATCACCTCCAGCTCTCCAGGCACCTTCCCGGGCCTGTGGAGGGAAGGGCGGCTGCAGCGTGTGGCTTTTAGGAAATGGCTTCTGAAAAAACAGAAGCGGCTCATTGGGGCTCGGCCATGCGGCTCTTCCGGACTGACGGTCCAGCGGTGTTGGGGGGTTGGGATGGGGGTCTTCATGTGACAGTGCCCACCTGGAGTGTTCCTGACTCCATCTGGTGACCTGGGGTGGGCAGAGGTCACCAGCTGGATTCAGCCCCAGCTTTGTGTGGGTGAACCAGCCGTGTCCCTGCTCGGCATGAGGGCCGAGGGGACCTTTCTGGGGGCTCCACGTGAGGGTTTACATCACCCTTCCAAAGGAGTCCAAAAAGGGCTGTCGTGATTAAGCCCAGCTGGAAATTAAGCACCACGCAGCCGCTTGCTCAACCCCCCATCTCTCCCTGCCACCCTGGTGGAATGGGGAGAAGAATCAAAGTAAAACTTGCATGTTGAGATAAGAACAGTAAAACTTATATACTGATGTAAGAACATTTTAATAATTGAAAATAAAATAAAATATAGTAATGGTGGTAAATGATAACCATAATGATAATGAAAAGGGGAAAATTTGAGATTTCAGCTGAAAGATGATTTTTGAAAGAGTTGGAGGCAAATCTTGTTCTGCTTCACTCAGGCCCCCATCAGCCTTTGCCGAAAACCTTCCAAGAGTATCAGGAGCAAAATGATTCCTGTCGGTTGTGCCGCTTCTCCTCCCTTTTTCTGTGACCCAGTAAATCTCTCTGTCCTGTGAATGTAAATACAAAAGCTGAAACGCGAGAGAAGCAAAGCAGTGTCCCACAAACAGCCTCCCAGCTCTTGCTAAAAATATCTCGGTGCGGTGCAGTAACTCCCAGGCATTCTTTTGTCTGACTGCTTTTGAATTCCCTAATTGAAGTTGGTTGGAGGGCAGTGCACCAGCTTCCTGAATAGCTCAGATGTTGATTGTGAGTTAAAAAACAAGAGCAAAATTGTTTTTCCTTTGTGCTGCCGCGCTTTTATTTACCTTCCCCCTCCCCTCCCTCGTTTTTAATCTCTGTATTTTTTTCACTTGCAATTTGATTTTGTGAGACAACCGCATTAAATCCGGCTGCGGGGAAGGGGCCGGGAGGCAGCGAGCAGGAAGACACAGTTTTGGGTACGTGATGCCACGTGCGCCTCGGAGCCGGAGCTCCGTAGGAAACATCCGGGCTGGTGCAGAGATGCTCTGCAAATGGAGCTTAACGTAGTAGGAAGTGTTAATAATATTTCTAATTGCCTCCTAATAACTAAATCTGTGGAATTTGGCACCAGTTGGGATATAGTTTTCTCCTGCAAAATCTGTCCCTTCCCTCCAGAAAGAAAAAAGTTGCCTCCCTGACACACAGCAGTGATTCCTAAATTCATTGGAGTGGAGTTTTCCAGGTTCCATGTGGCCTTAAACCAGTCCATGGAGCCTTTGAAAACTGCAATGTTTTGGTCCAGCACTCCAAACTTAATAGAGGAAGAAGAATAAAATCAGGCTGTTTCCCTCCTTTCTGCTTTTTTTTTGGTCTTATTTTTCATTTGGACCTGGAACCTGAGAAATCCAGGCTTGTTTCAGGCACTCCCAAAAGGCTGCAGGAAGCACATGCAGTGTGTCTGTGTGGCTCTCTCACCCACCCAGAGATGGTGCCTGAGCTGCCACGGGGACAGGAAGGAAAAGTTTGTGACAGGTAATTTGTGATAAGTCATGGCCAGTCCAAGAACCTCCCCAGAATATTGGGGTAAATGTAAAAAATTGGAATATTTGTGTGTCTGTTGGTAAAACGGATAAACCATGAGTGCTCCAAGCTCTGGCAAACAAAAACAGACATTGCTTTCATGTCAGTAAATTAAAGGTTTGAGATTAGGATGGAGATGGGAGAGAAGCTGATTCAGATGCTTCTTTAGGAGCTGGGATTTATTCAGGCTCTCTGTGGTGGGAGACATTTCATAGCTGCTCAGCAGCGGCAGAAAAACAAGCACAAATTTTTCTGTCTTCAGGGATAACTGCAGTGAAGCACATGGGGGGAGGGCTGTGCCTGGACCGAAATACCTCCCCATCCCCCTGTGGAGCACCAGACCCTGAAACTTCCCCAACACGTGGGACTGGGGGCTGCTCCTGCCCACGGAGCTGGAGTGAGGACTGGGCTGGCCTGGGAGGAGTTGGGCTCCTCCAGTGCTGTCCTGGGAAATGGAGCATCTTCCTGGTTTGCCACACACAAAAATGAGATGCCAAGTGGAGAGAGCCTACAAGCTGGATGTGCTGCCTCTTGTTCTGCTCCGACAGAAAACCAGGAGGATTTGTTGGGAAGAGCCAAGTCCTGCCTGTACACACCCCACTTTTGGCACAAGGATGGGGGACCAGGTGGAGATTTCCACCTCACTTTCCTTGCCCCTCTTCCTGCAGGCAGATGGACTCTGTAGGTGAGAAACACCCTTATGGATGCCCCATCCCTGGAAGTGCTCAAGGCCAGGTTGGATGGGGCTTGGAGTGACTTGGACTAGTAGAAGGTGTCCCTGCCTTTGGCAGGAGGTGGGATGAGATGAGGTCCCTTCCAGTCCCAACCAATCTGTGATTCTGTGATCGTCCAAAACCTCCCTTCCTCTGCAAAACCATGGCCTGCTGCTCCCAGGAAATTGAGGCATGGCCAGTGGTGTGGGGCTGGAGCTGGATCACAGCACCAGCTCATGTCCCCTCTGCTCAGCTCCCTGGTTAATGTTTAACCTGTTTGGGTTTCAGTCCCCAGGGTTGTTGGTGTTTCAGGGCACTTTGTGTGGGCTCTGAGCAGCCCCTTGGAGGGGTTCAGCTTATCGTCTGCGCAGGAATGCAAAGAATTCCTGGGGAGGAAGATGAGATTTCCTGTTCCCAGTGGAGGGAAACCAAGCCTGGGCAGGTGACATGGTGATGTTTTATACACATGGCAACTCTCAGCTTTGGGAGCCTCTGCTCAGTTTCCACCTGGCCAAAACATTTAACTCTCGCTGTGAACCTTAGAGGGGAGAGAGCTCCAGTGGAAAAGTTGACGCAGCCTTATCTGCCTCTGTGATAGAGGAATCCGAGCCCTGGCTTATGTCAGGCTGGAAGCTTTTCCCTTCCCTTCCAGCAAACTGCATACCGTTTCCTTGGAGCAGCTCCTTCATGAGGGGCACATCCTTCAAGGAGTGTGATGTGGTCAAGAATACGGGTCTGGGTTCATTTTCAATGCATATAGAATTCCCTCATGGCTGTCTTTGTTAGCCCAGTGTCTTTTGAATGGTCCTCTTTGGAGTGCTACAGCATTCCCGTCATCCCTTCTCCAGAAACTTCAGCCCTTGCCTTCAGTGTGCAATTATTCTTGCAGGAGACATTCAGGTCATCTGTTCCCCTCGTGCAGTAAGTGACGCTTCTACCCATGACTGATGCTGAACATAGTCCGGGGTCACCTTACCCAGCACTCGGTGCCTGAGGCTGCTGTTGCAGCGTGAACAGGCTTCCAAACTTTGTTAGCAGGGAAAAACCCTGGAAATAAATTTGCCAGCAGCGCCCAGACCCCCTTGCTGGTGAGGTGGGGCCGTCCTAGCTCAGCCCGGCGAAGTGGGACCTGCCGCTCCCCTTGCACCATAACCCCAATAACTGACCTGGAACGGCGGTCCGGGGTCAGGCCGACATCTGGCACTGCAGCCAGCAGGGGAGGGAGGGGGAAACACTGGCTGGAAGGGAAGGAGCTGGAGGAGGAGGGGAAGCGGGGGGGGGGGGGGGTGGGATGGGGTGGTAAGGACAGAGCCGGGAGCTCCTGAAGCTCCAGGGTGAGGCATTAAGCAGAGAAGGGGCAGGATCTAATGCTCAGTGATTTTTGCAAGCGGCTGCCACAGGCTGGCTCGGGGCGGAGGGCAGCGTGTTTGCAGGGAGGCACCACAAACAACAGCAACGGGGCAGTTAATTGCCATCTCTCTGTCACGCCCTGGTCTGCATTTGTCTTGGGGCAGGATGTGTTTGCAGATGGATTTTGGAAGTAGCCGAGGATCAGATGGTTTTTGTTCTTTGGTTTCGCTGTTGGTGCTCGGTGACGCGGAGCTGCCTCTGCCTTCAAAGGCTGTGGCTAATGTTACAGTTTCCTTCCTGCTATGAGCTGCTGTTCTCTGTGCTCACACCTTTCTGGAAGCCTTTCAGGCTACAGTATTCCCTACTTGGTTTTGTATTACAAGAATCTTTTTCTGGAAGGGTTGAGAAAAGCCTTTTCACTTTAGGTGCATAAAGTAATAATAATCTTTTCACCTACTAAAACCAGCCCAAGGTTTCAGGAGACTGAGTCTGCTGTGGTGTGTTCTGGTGAGGGGAAAACATCCCCTCAAGTGGAGAAACTTTTGCTGCCGAACCAGAGGTTGAGGGTTGATGGTGTGTTGTTCTGGTCAGAATCCTCTTCCCTGGCTTATCAGGAGTGAGGACTCCCCTGCTCCCAGCTTCCATCTATTTCTTCCTGGAAAGGGTGATCAGGCATTGGAAGAGGCTGCCCCAGGGAGGCAGTGGAGTTCCCATCCCTGGGGGTGTTCAAGGGACGACTGAATGTGGCACTCAGTGCCCTGGGCTGGGTGACAAGGTGGGGATCAGTCAAAGGTTGGACTTGATGGTCTTGGAGGTCTTTTCCAACATAAATGATTTTGGAGTAGCCTTAAAACCCTCCCTCCCATTGCACACTCTGCGTAGGTGAATGGGGCTGTTGTAGCTCTGGCAGCTGCCAGTTTAATGCTCTGGTGTTGCATTTCCTTGCAGAAGGCTCACGAGGCAGATTAGGACTGAGAAAATCCAGGTTCCATTAAAAACCATTGGAAATGAGTTCCCAGGTTGTTCTAAGATAAATCAATAATGCCCATAATCTCCCTGGCTGGACTTAGTGACCGAGCCAACCGTTCATTTAACCACCTTTTATTTTTTTAAAGCACTTTCAAAATCATTCCTGTCAAGACCAACCTCTCACTCTGAATTGCTGTTACGAAACTCTCAGGCAGCATTTGTTTTTGGGTGATGCCAAAGCTTTGGTAATTCTCTCAACCCCGTGCTTAGGAACCATAGTCACCCTGCAAGGCTGAGCCTGTGTCAGTTCCGAGGGAGCCACAGAATTCCTGCGAGTTTGGGAGTGGAAGATGCTATGAGTTTGGGTGTGGTGCTGTCTGAGCCTGATGTTTGGTGCGTCTCTGTCCCCCTGTGCTGCCCTGTGGTTGGTGTGTGTATAGAATGATGGAAGGAGTTGCAAATTATGCTTTTTTTGGTACAAATTTTAGGTGATTGAATGGATTTTTGTAGTTGATAACTACTTTGTGTCACAATACTCATCTTTTTAATTCTCTAGTAGGGGCCTTGCACCAAAGTTTGTCATCTCTTGGAAACTCAACCTTATTTAACAGCACTTGAACTGTCAGCTATTGAAATAATGTCTTGAATGGGATAAGACTTGGCTTGATATAGGGCTGTGGTCTTGGAAAACCTATAATTCCTCCTCCTCATCCCCCTACGTTGCTATTACTATCAGATTTTTCTCTTTAGCTGTGGCACAGAGAAGATTGAGTTGCTGGAACATGATCTATATTTTGATTACTAAAAATCTTAGCGCTGCTAATTTAGTCAACTGGTACGTTACGAACGTAGGGTCTGTGTGTTCAAACTGTTCTTGGGTTTTTTTACTTAATAAGTTCTCCAGATAGTTGCCATGGAAATAATCCTGGATTCGGGGAGGATGTGAAGGCCCCGAATACGCCGGCGCGGTGGCAGCGGCGCGTGGTCTGCACGTTCCAGGCTCGGCTCCTGGACACAACCCGATGTTGTGACCAGCTCTGGGATGAGAATCAGCTTGTTCCTCCCATGGCTGTCCCAGTTTCCCCTTTTTAGAGTTTTGGGAAGAATCCTCCTGATTTTCATAGTGCAGAAAAGTTGAAGGAAAGGCTCGCTGCTGGTTTTCAAGATTAATTATGTTTTTCTGTTTTGTCTTTGCCTGAATCACTCTAATATGAAAAGGTTTGGCTGTTGCCTTCACCTCACCTGGGTCTCTGTGACTGCTGAGGGTCAGTGCCAAATTTGGGGAGATTCCCCTTGCTCCACTTCTGGGTGCAGCCATGCTAGACAGTGCTGGTGCTTCTGCAGCAGGAGCCTCCCCCAGGCCCCTGTTTGTGCTGCACAAGATCAAACCTACTTCCTCTGGGCCTGAGTTGTTTTTTTTTCAACAACTTCCTTTTTGTGCAGATGTTGTGTTTTTGGTGAAATCAGTGGGTGTTGCTTTTCAGACACGATCATCAGAATGTGTTTTGTGTGTCTTAAACCAAACCTGGGCACTTCTGGCTTGAAATAAGGCAGCCAATCCTAATTGCAGGAAAATTCAGGTTGTTTTCCTGGTGTCACAAGTCTCGAAAAACACCTTATTATTTAAGCTGGAATCGACTTTAGTTTGAGGAATGTGGCAGATATTTGGGATATGTGAATCCTGTGGGGCAGGACCAAGTGCTGCCAGAGCAGCAGCTCATTTTCCCGTACCCGATTGCTGCCAGATCGATGTCCAAAGGAGGCATCTCTCACAGTGACAGAGACCCTGAATTACAGAATCCCAGACTGGTTTGTGTTGGAAGGGACCTTAAAGCTCATCTTGTTCAACAATGATGTGTTTTGAAGGTCTGAACAGTTGTGGTAGATTTTATTTTGGGCAAATAGTGGAGGAGGTGTGTTGGTGAGTTGTAGGGAGAAAGCCTTGAGAGCCCTTTTCCTACATGGTGGGACAGTACAATGGGATGCTGCCCCTTCCTCGGTGGTGAAATACAGATGGATCACAGAATGGGTTGTGTTAGAAGGGACCTTTAAGCTTGTCTCATTCCAGACCTTGGCTGTGCACTTTAAATTGTATCTGAAATAACAGCCTATGAGAGATTTTTCCTTTTTTACACATATATATTAATTTAATTATTTTTTTATTATTCTGGAGAGCTGAAGTGCGCTTTCTGCTACCCCCCTCTTATTTACATACATTATTGAGTAGCTCTTGCTGGGATATGGAGGAAACCATGCAGTGCAGCCTCATGATAATGGAGATGGAGACCCCATCTCTCTGCTGCCATTCCACCTCTCACCCCCAAACACCTGGATCACTCAATCCAGTCACCGCAGGAGTCTCAAAGGCAGATTTTAAAAAGCCAAGTCAGCACCATGACAAAGATGACTGAGACCCCAGCAGCTCGGTGTAGACCCCACCTCCCTGTTCTTATTCCTATTCCAGGCAGCAGCTCTGCATCCTTTTACGCTGCGCTGGGTGTATTAAATTAGGGAGCGGAGTGACAGCTGGGCAGGAGCTGGGAACAATGCAGATAAAGTTGGCTTTCAGCGCCGTGACCCTCTCCAGGCTGCACGCCAGGAGCCTATAAATAATTGATAGGAGCAGCCACCCTGGCCAGCACGTTAATGTACCGCACGGCTCCGACGGCGAGCGGAACCGCGCTCCCCATTACATCACCGGGCTCTCCGACCGGCAATGTCATCTCTCTGCTTTTAAATAATAAATTGCACTGGGACTTGAAACACTCCTTCGCCCCATTCAAGCCTACCAGGGTGTGCAACTACACAAATGAATTTTACAGATGGTAAAATAAATTTTGTATCAAGCTGAAGAAAATTCCTTGCGGGAGGAGTTCGGCCCTGTGGACTCGCCCGAGATCGGTGGTGGGTTTAAGGGATCAAAGGCAGTGGTTCCGGGTGGTGACGTTGGATCTGGCTCGTTATCTGGAATGATTTGAAAGCTCGATTTGGGGTCACTGGCCTAAGTTCATGGGTAGTTTCGGGGGTAAAGTTCTCTGGTGTTGCAAGTCAGAAAATCCCCCTTGGCCAGGGCTGTGTCTGTGAGCAGAAGGTGTGTGAGAGGCACGTTCCAGCTCCTTGGTCCTGCAGCTCCAGGCCTTTTGCTTCCCATGGCTGGAGCTTCTGAGCAGTGAAAAAAGCTTGATATAACCCAAACCCTGAGTTCTCTCCCCTGAGTCTTTCTATTATCTCCTGCTTATCCACAGATCTTTGGAGATAAGCTAAAATGTGCTTTGGCTGTTCTTAGAATCAGGGAATGGTTTGGTTGGAAGGAACCTTAGAGCTCATCCAGTTCCAACCCACTGCCATGGGCCAGGACACCTTCCACTACACCAGGATGCTCCAAACCCTGTCCTGTCTGGCCTTTCCAGCCTCTTGGGATGTGTGTGGGGTGTCTCTGACCATGTAGGGGCACTATTTTGGTGGACCTTGGTAGCTTTTGATGCTCATTTTTGTGGGGCTCTAAGGATTTTGAAAATATAATTTAAAGAAAACCCAGATCCTAGGAGTACTAGATTAAAATCCACAAGCATCAGTAATTGGGCAGGTCGTGGTGCCCTGTTCCTAATAAATTAGTGGAGAATAAATGGAGAAATCAAACTGGAGAGAAGTCAACTGTTAGTATGGAAGAAATGAGTGTAATTATGGGAAAATTGGGAGAAGGGACCAATTTGTGTGTAACTAGAGCAGCGGGGACACAAAGAGGAAAGATTTGCTCAGCACTGAGTATGAAGTAGAGTCACAAAATCCTTCAGGTTAGGAAAGACTTTTAGATTATTGAGACCACCTGTTCCCCCAGCACTGCCAAGGCCACCACTAACCCATGTCCCCAAGTACCACATCCACGCGACTGTTAAATCCCCCCAGGAATGGTGACTCCACCACTGCCTGGAGAGATGTTTGGAACCCTCTTCCGGGAGTTATCTGTCCTGTGAGTGCATCCTACAAGTCTCAAACTCTATGCAGGGTGACTGAAAAGGGTGGTTTCTCACCTTCCAGAGCAGGACTTAGGGGAATGATGATTTCCAAACCAGGAAGCGAGTGATGGTGCAGAGCTGCCTAAGGAAGTGTAAGCTGCTTACGGTGGATTAGATGAGTGCCTGCTTAGCTCTGCAATTAGATGGGGAGATGGTGTGATAAATCATGAGTAACCAGCTTACCTGTCCCGTGATGTTGTTTATCTCCGGGCACATGTGCACCAGTTTCCAGAGGGTGGTGGAGCATCTGCTTTTAAAGGCATAGGTCTGGAAAAGAGGGTGAATGGATGTGCTTTCTGTACAGTTTTTGGGAGCGTGTTTGCTATCCTTGAACATCAGGTTTGCCGTGGAGTTAAGCTCTTTCCAGAGGAGCCCAGATGTGTGTCACTGGATTAGGGTGACACTGCAGGGGTGGCTTGTGTTTCCCAGGGGGTCTTCCTTCTAAGAGCCCAGGTTGCTCCAAGCCCTGTCCAACCTGAACACTTCCAGGGATGGGGCAGCCACAGCTTCTCTGGGCAACCTGTGCCAGGGCCTCACCACCCTCACAGGGAAGAATTTCTTCCCAATATCCCATCTAAACCATCCCTCTGTCATCCCAGAAGGCTGCTGAGGTCACACTGGTAGCCTCAGCATCTGCTCCTGACAGCAGAGAACAGGAGATGCTGCTGCACCTCCATTCGTGGTGTGTCCATCATCTGGTTCCCACACTTGTTGATCCCACTGGCACTGCCCCCTTCTCCCCCTGTGGCTCCCAGAAGCTCCATCCTTCCCTGCATCTCACCTTCCTGAGCTCAGAAAGGGCCTGTGCTATTCTTAGCACCTCAGCAGAAGCCACACGCAGGAGCCTTTGATGGAGGGAGCAGGAGTAACCATGGCATTCTTCTGGAATGGGGAATCATGGATTACAGCCACTAAAAGGCATAAAGCAAATAGCAGGATTATCCCTGGAGTGGTGGTTTTCTAGTGAGCAGAAGGCACTGCCCGACTTTCACGTTTAGGTGAGGCACTGTAAATAACCTGCAGTTAAAAAATAATGCTAATTAAATTCAGATGCAATAACGATTAATACTGCTGAGCTCCATCCACTGGATTTCCTTGTGACTCTAATCGACAGAGAAAAAACTCCAACCCTACACAGAAAAAGGAGGGGAGTTTCTTGCTTCTGACTTTGTATTAGATCCTCATCCTAATGCTGCTGTTAACCTCCCATTTGCCCTTCCCCTGTTTTATTATTTTTATTTTTAATAAAAAAAGGGCACTTCACAGAATCCCAGAATCATTGAGGTTGGAAAAGACCTCCAAGACCATCGAGTCCTACCTGTGCCCAATCCACACCTTGTCACCCAGCCCAGAGCACTGAGTGCCACATCCAGTCGTTCCTTGGACACCTCCAGGGATGGGGACTCCACCACCTCCCTGGGCAGCCCCTTCCAATGGCTGACCACTCTTTCCATGACAAAATTTTCCCAGTATCAAACCTAAACCTCCCCTGACCTTTTCCTCTCATCCTGTCCCTTGTTCCCTGGGAGCAGAGCCAGATCCCCCACCTGACTCCACCCTCCTGTCAGGGAGTTGCAGAGAGTGAGAAGGTCCCCTCTGAGCCTTCTTTTCTCCAGACTGAGCCTCCCCCAGCTCCCTCAGCTGCTCTTTGCAGTCCAGACCCTTCCCCAGCTCCATTACCTTCTCCAGACGTGTTCCAGCAAAATCAGACAATCTGAATTTGCTGGTCCCTTTGCTGGTGAGCAGGGCTGGGATCTGGGGAGCTGCCCTGAAGCTCTGTCTGTGTGGCACCCTGGGGTTGTCTCTGCCTGGGCATGGTGGGTGCCCAGCACCTCCCTCACCTTGATGCAGAAGGCACCATGCTCTTCTCTTCCCTTGGTTTTCCAGAGGAGAGAAGAAGGAGCCTGGTGGTTTGTGCTGCTCCCGCAGCGTTCCTGGGGTTCACTTAGCATGCAAACGGTGTTCCCTGCACAGCAAATTCTGCTTTCAAGTTCAGCGAGTGCTCAGGCTCTGCCTAAATGGGCCTGCTAAAGATATTTTTTGACATTTGAAAATCCTATTAAGGCCGTTCCTCCATCTCCCCTCGCTCCCTCCCTGCTGCCAGCTCACCATGGAGGCTCCGCAAAGGTTTCTTTAGGCGGCCGGGTCACGTCCTGCACAACAGGCCTCGGGAATATGGGTCACAACGAGACGAGGGGAACAAAAAGTGTATTGTCCTCGTGTCTTACGCTGATGGCTGATTGAGGGACTCCCTGAACGGACAGTTTAGGGTCTTAATGAGGTACCAAACATGAGGTAATTCAGAATATGCCCCTTTCAGGCTGCACGGCCTGCCAGGAGCGGGTTCCTCGCGCCTGCTCCCGCTCCAGCTCCTCTTTTCCAAGGGCATGGGCCTGGCAGCACGTCCTCAGAGAGGAGTTTGCCACGGTTCCTGTTCCTGTGTGAGTCAGTGATGAAGCCCAAGAGCACACTGTTGATTTTCTTATTTACAAATAATTCTCATAAGTTGAAGCTGTTACTCATTGACTTTAAAGCCAGGGCTGGAGGCTGGAGCAGGTCTGTTCAACCTCTTCTTCTCCAGGCTTTTTAAAATTAATTTAAAGAAGGATTTCTATTAAATCCTCGTTTTCTGGGAAATTCCTGAAACCAAGAACAGCCTGCAGTGGGACAATCACCAGTTGTGCTGGTAGGTGTGTAATTACCTAGGTTTTGGGGAACGGGGATGCAAACAAGTTTGCATACATTGAATTACAGGCTGTGTTTTAATAGTATGTTTTTTAGGTCTTGGCTTGGATCCAGAATTTTTTCGTGCTATTATCCTCTATTTACAGCTTTCAGAAATCAGCTGATGTCACTGCACATATGTTTAGAGCCGTTGCTAAGGTGATTAGCTCCAGAATTCAACGCCTACGCAGCGCTGATGAAAGGCTGAGAAACTGCTCGGCAGCGTCTGTTCAGAGCTTTGTCGGCTGCAACTATTAAGAACCATAAAACAATATTACCCAATTTTAGGGTAAATACGTTGGCCTTGACTGATAATCATGCATCAGGTTTTACAGGAACAGAGGCTTTATCTGGCACGTTTAACTAAACCTGAGAACATTTTTCACCAGGAAGGCATTTAAAATTGCCTCGTTCCTCATTTCCATGAGCCTCTGCAAGGTCGGTGTGTTCAGGGTTTCCTCTGCCAGGCAGTGACAATCGAGGGCCAGGCTAGATGTCTGTTGTCTGTCCCCTGGGCAGGGACACCTTCCACTAGACCAAATTGCTCCAAGCCCTGTCCAGCCTGGCCTTGGACACTTCCAGGGATGGGGCAACCACAACTCCTCTGGGCAACCTGTGCCAGGGCCTCACCACTCTCCCAGGGAAGAACTTCCTCCTAATATCTAATCTAAATCTCCCCTTCTTTAGTATAAAGCCATTGCCCCATGTCCTGTCCCTCCAGGCCCTTATCCAAAGCCCCTCTCCAGCTCTCTTGAAGCCCCATTAGGCACTGGAAGGGGCTCTAAGGTCTCCCCAGAGCCTTCTCTTCCCCAGGCTGAACAACCCCAGCTCTCTCAGACCCAGAAATACTCAATCTCTAGTGTGAGTCTGTCCTCTGTAAAAGAAAGAAAGTAACTTACCTTCCTCTCCCCTTGTAGACAATGAGATCAAGTTGCCTTTCCCCCCAGGACTGGGATCCTCTTACCTGCTGAGGTCCTGCTCCCAGACCAGCAGGAGAATACCTTTATTCAGGACAGAGAAGCCATGAAGTACGATCAACTTGCCCACAACCTGCACCAAAAATGGGCCACCAAGTTACATTTCATAGGTGAAAACTCCTTTTTTGTTTGAATCAGTGCATTAAATATGTACACAATATCGTCTTTGCAGTCCAAGACACTTTAGTGTCCTTAAAAAAAACCCTAAAAATTAAAAATCTACTATTTAAGCTGTGAAAATATGTGGATAAATATATATATGTGTATTTTCCTCCAGTCATCCAATATCATAGATGTTCACAAGCATTTTCTTCCCGGGGAGTTCAGTGCTCTCCCACTGATTATTTTTTCCTTTCCTTTTTTAAAGGAATCTGGCGAAGGCTTGACCTAGTTTGGCTGTCATCACACCGTGAACAGTGCAAGCCTTCACCTAACATAGCTCCCTATATTTTTGTTCTCTAGGCTGTGCAAAAATAGCCACACACAGCCAACAGCTGGGTGTGAGCAGCAGCCACGTGGGATTTGCAAGGACTGGGGCTGGAAAGGGGGTTTGGCTCATTCCTTCTCTGCTCCCAGCACTGGGGGAGGTCGCTGGGAGGAAGCTGGACCTGGTCAGTGGAAGGGGAGCCCTTAAGGGGAATTGTCAAAAGGAGGGAGAGGGACTTTGGACAAGGGTCTGGAGTGCCAGGACAAGGGGGAATGACCTCCCGCTGCCAGAGGGCAGGGTTAGATGGGATATTGGGAAGGAATTCTTGGCTGTGAGGGTGAGGAGACCCTGGCACAGGTTGCCCAGAGAAGCTGTGGCTGCCCCATCCCTGGAAGTGTTCAAGGTCGGGGGTCTAGTGGCAGGAGATGGAACTGGATGAGCTTTAAGGTCCCTGATTCCCTGATTCTATGAGATGTTTGTGTGCAGAAGTAAAACCTGGTTTACAGCTCCTGTTACCCCCAAAATGTGGAGTTTGGCTGAGGGATCAGGAGCTCCAGCACCCATGGGAAGCACATCCTTGAGCAGTGGTGAACCTTCCTCATCTGGCTCTAGAGCACCTGCGTGCCCTGGGCAGGAGGGGACCATCCCTGGAGAGGCCCCCATTGCCTGCCCAAGGTGGTCCATGCTCGGTCCAGCCTCACTAAACGTTCTCCCTGCATCTTAAACGAACCCATTCCTGGGATTTCTGGCATGGATTTTTCTTTCCAGAAGTGGGTTTTTTTGAGTGGATCAACTGGGGACAGTTGTGGTCTTGCTGTGTGGATTCCCACATGCACGGTCTGTGCTGATCCCCTCAGAGGTTTCCAATGAAGGAGAGGAAAGGTGTTGATGAAACTCATCATCCTTCCATCCAATCTGCCTTCCAAGCTGTCTTTGTGCCCCTTCCCTCCTCTTCCTCCCTCAGCTTTCCTGTCCTGGGCTTAGGGGTGTTCCCAGGGCTTGGGTAGAGTGAGTAGACATTGCATAACCTAGCTCCTGTTCCATGGGGCCCTGCTTTCGGCCTGGATTCTTTGGAGTGCTGGGCTGTCCCCTGCCATCACCTTAAACCTGCTCCCATGTTGCTGGGACATTTAACAGTTCCCATAGAGCCTGTTCCATGTGTGGGTCACGTGAGGACCTGCATGTGGGGGGGGTGCAGCCACGTAAGCCCTCCTGGAGATTTGAGCTTTTATTCTGGGAATCCAAATATAGTTCCGTGTGATCGAGTGCTCACGAAGAAGTGGAGTAATCCATACTTGGGACAAGTCCAGGGCTTTAAATTCCAAACAGCCTCATTCCCGGCAGCATGTGCTGAGCTGAAGGAGTTGGGAGAGTCAAGGTCTTTGCTTCTGATGGTTTAATTTGGACAATGAGCATCACTTAATAGTGGCGTTTTATTGCATTCGTTTCACTCTTACTTTCCAAAGAATCCTTGTGTTCCATTCAGGCTCCTCCCTTTGGATGCTAATGGACTTCTGCTGGGATTTTGGTGCCTGAGACAATGCCCCCATTCAGGGCCTGATACAACGGGGAGGGGCAGTTCCAATGTCAGTTAATATGCAAAGCCCCATCCTAATCAATGCTTTTTGGTGTCCGGTCCCACAAAGTGCTGAGCTGGTCCTTCCTGGTCTGCATGTTTCTGTGCTAAAATAAACGTGTTCCTCACGCAGCTTTTAGAAATCAAGGGAAAAAAAAGTTCCCAGTTCACATCTCAGCAAGAGCAGAGCATCTGCAGGAGTCATGGTGGGAGGAGAGCGCTGCAGTGTAATGGCCACAGCTATTTTTGACTGGCCTTTTTGAAGTAAAACCCACTACAAATAGCACTTAGTCCTCACATCCTTTATCTGTGGGGCAGAGGGATGATGTGGTGCTGAAGGGTGGGGACAGCAAAAGGTGCTGCCACAGGATGAGGGTGCTGTGAGGCCCTGGCACAGGTTGCCCAAAGAAGCTGGGCAAAGAAGCTTGAACACTGGAAGTGTCCAAGGCCAGGTTGGATGGGGCTTGGAGCAACCTGGTGTAGTGGAAGGTGTCCCTGCCCATGGCAGGGGATGGAACTGGATGAGCTTTAATGTATGTCCCTTCCAACCCAAACCATTTCAGGATTCTGTGGTTTAATTTGCTGTCATACATCCTAGCAGAGGACCAACAGAGCCATGTTTTGCTGTAACTCCAATGACAAAATATCCGGTATATCCCAGTATTTTGTGGGATGTGCTGAGTACATGGACTCAGCGCAGTGCGGAAGCGCTGCCTGTCCTGTCAGCCCAGCTCCTGCACAGCCTACTGTGTCCTGCACAGTGTGGCACCTGTATGTCACACAACAATCCTGCATTTTATAAAAACCACTGGCTCAGGAACTGCCTGGTTTGTCTTTACCCCCATCTGTCCATACAGCCCTTTGTCCATACACCCTCTGGTCAGTACCCAAAGGAAACAATCACACTTTGTGTTTCACAAGCCGTTTTTAATCTCTTGGCTCAATCCCAGTCACGAGGCTCTGAGGTGAAAGGGTTTAGAGAGACCAGAATGAATTGGGCCCGTCCCCATTGGCACCAGGAGGTGGCCACAAGGGATGCAGACCTGAAATAGCTGGACTGTGTGATCCAACATGTCAGGAAGTACAGGAGGCTGCCCTGCTGCTTGAGTTGGCCTTGGGAATGGTCTGGAATGCAGCAGGCCCCATGGTGGGAACAGGAGGCTCCAGAGATCCATCTCTGGTGGCTCCCAGTGATGCAATGCCACTGGATGAGTCTTTTGGCCAGTGGCATTTGAGCCAGTCGGGGCTCATGTGTGGCCTTAAGGACTTCATCACTCATGCTGTATTGGTGTGAAGAGTTGTTTGACCTCTGACAAGTGATGGATTAGCTGGGAAGTGTGGGCTGGAGACCTGGCCCTCAGGTCCCACCGCACTGAGCTGTGACTCTTAGGAGCATCAGTATGGAATCATGGAATGATTTGGGTTGGAAGGGATCTTAAAGCCCATCTCGTTCCACCTCATGGCAGGGACAACTTCCACGAACCAAATATCTCTGAGCTACATTCAGGTGTCCTTCAAACCTATACCTGCACTGACTGCCTGGGGAGGAACTGACTCAGAGCATGTCAGGGGGTAATTATATGTGGAGTTTTCCTTGCCATTTATCTCTTGGACTTCATAGAATTGTTCCCTTTTGCATAGAGGGTTGGGTTGAGGGGGAACACTGAAGGCCCCCATGTGCTGCAGGCCAGGCTGGGGAAGGTGCTGGAGATGTTTCCTGCTCTGGCATCGCTCTCTGATTGCTCTGCCCACCCACCCCAGGTGATGGGCCGCTGCAGTGCAGTGGTTGGGTGGGATGGGGTGGGATAGGCTGGGCGCCGTGGGGTGGGACAGACTTTACTCGTATGGCACCAAGGCGTTAATATTTTCCCCTGGAATTTTAAATAAATCCCTTCATGTGCAGGCTGGGTTGTGACTCACACCCTTGGGCTGATGGCAGCAGCAGCGTGGTGAGCCTGCACTGAAATGAGGACAGAATTTGGCTTCTTAAGGCTTGTCACGTGTTAAAGATGCAAAAGGATGTAAAGATGCAAAAAAACAAGGATGAGAGAGAACCAGTGGGTGAAGTGCCCTGATCCAGCAATTCCTGTCTGTCCAGCGTGACAGGGGATTGGGGAGCTGTTTCCAGCTCCAGACCTACAGCATTCCCTGCACACACACATGATTATGGACACTGTATTATGGCCCAGAACAAGAAACAGGTGCTTATTAACATTAGAGAGCCAGAAAATTACCCTCTTTGTGTGTGAGTGTATTGCCTCTGTGCTCTGTGAAATGCGAAGGGTGTCTTTAAAATGGAAGAGAGTGGAAATGGTGCTGTGAGTGATCTTTGATTCCACTATTGAAACCTGTACTGCTGACTTTTAAAAGAGGGTAAAAAAACCCAAAAATTAAGCTGAATTAAATATGCTGGTTAAAGCTCTTCCTATAAAACCATGTGGCAACATCTGAGTCCAGGGGAGTAGGGATGTGAAGAGCATTATGGGAAATCTATTTGGGGAGTTCTGAAGGGAGAGGGAGAGAGGAGAAAGTACAACATGAATGGATGACTTGACTTCAAATCTCTGCACTTTGACATAACTTAGGGAAAATAGGTTGTGACAGTGTATGAGTCATACAGAAACGGCTTGGAAAGGGAGGGGTATGTGAAAATAACTTTGGAATTGGTCAGTGGGGACCTGTACCTACAGAGACGGGCAGTGAGGGAGGGTAGTGGATGGGAATGGAGCACCTAAGTCTCATGGAGCTTGTAGTAAGAATCAGTCTCTTCTTCCAGGTAACAAGTGACAGGACAAGAGGAAATGGGCTCAAGTCATACCAGGAAAAGTTCAGGCTGGACATCAGGAAGAATTTCTTCTTGGAAAGGGTGGTCAGGCATTGGAAGGGGCTGCCCAGGGAGGTGGTAGAGTCCCTATCTCTGGAGATGTTCAAAGAAGGACTGGATGTGGCACTCAGTGCCCTGGCCGGGGTGACAAGGTGGAGGTCAATCACAGGTTGGACTCAATGGTCTGGGAGGGCTTTTCCAACCATAATGATTTTATGATTTTCTGTGCATGGAGCAGATAGGTTCTGTGATGAACCACTGCTTCCCCTTGCTGGTTCATGGGCTCTGGTGGGGCAGGAGGAGGAGGAAGGCTGGGGAAGCCCTTGAAGGTCACTGTGCTCCTGAGCTGCTCGAGGTGATCAGCGTTGCAGAGCAGCACCACGAGCCTTGGCCATTGGAAGAACATGAAAGAGTTTCTGTGCAGATCTATTTATATTGATGGTCTCAAGAACACAGTGAATAAAAAGCCCTGGGAGCCGCTGGGGAGTTCGTTTCAAATGTTGTAGATATGCAGATGGCTCTTTCCTTCCAAAGATAAGGCCCAGGGAGGGAGGACGGCACAGGCGGATGGACGTGCTCCGGTGCACGGCCCCTCCGGTGCCGGGACACGGGGCAGAAGAGCTCATTTGGTGGATCAGCACCCTGGGTTGGGCTGTTCCATCCCCAGGCTGTGCTTGCAGAGAGCTGAGTGCTCCCACGGGAGCAGGTTTGTACAGGAATGTCATCCAAACCAGGCTTTGACTAACTGATGGTCCTGGTGCATGGAGGCACTGGGTGCTGAGGCCAGGCCAAGTTTAGGATGTGGCTGTGTGAGCCACCTTGGAAAACATCTGAGGTTATAGATGTGAGGTCCCTTATAACACAGGGCTCACACGACAGGCTGCTTACAGGGAAAACTGGGCTGCTGCAGCACCCAATGCATCCCAAAATCCCTGCCTTGGAAAGCAATCTCAAAACCTATCTGTCTTGACAGGGCTTCTTAATAGCTTACTAATAATGCCTGAAGATTTGCTGGAACTCTACCATAGCCTTGCTGTAGAATCACAGAATCATGAAATGGTTTGGGTTGGAAGGGACCTTAAAACTCATCCAGTTCCATCCCCTGCCATGGGCCTGAACACCTTCCACTAGAGCAGGTTGCTCCAAACCCAGTCCAGCCTGGCCTTCGTAGGTTCGCAGTGTTCTGCTCTGCTTTCCTCCAAGCTGAGATCCCCTCAGTTTTCCATGATGAACTAAATCCCCCCAAACTGGGCACCTCAGAAGGTGTATTCCAAGCGAGCTGTTGGAGGGAGGCAGCTGGAGTGGGCAGGGAGGGATCTCCTTGGCTCCTGACAAAGATGCAGCGTTCAGGGATGCTTTGTGTTGGGGTCAAACCTGTGGGTTCATTATCATCTGCAGCCATTTCATCATCAGGAACATGGGAACTGCTTGGATTCCTAAGGATTAAGGTTATTGTGTGAATTCCACAAGCAAAAATTCCAGCTCCATAAACATATAGTTTGCTATGACATGGGGTTTCTGCCTCTTGGGATGGGGAAGGAGTCATGTAATCCAAACCTACAGCACTGGATTAAATTCTCATGTGCAGGGTATTAAATCTCAGGTCTTGCTCTCATTTTTGGAGGGGAGGGGGATTTCTGGAACAGACCATCCCATCATTGCTGAGCTGAAGAAGGTTTTTAATATAAAATAAAATAGGAGTCAGAGTGCTCAGTGCACACCTGGGCATCACCAGAGAATGTTTGTTTGTCCTGACAGCTCTGGGTGTTTCAGAGCATTTGTGAGAGGAAGAAGGATGTCATGCCAGGGGAAGTTCAGCTTGGACATCAGGAGGAATTTCTTCCTGGAAAGGCTGGTCAGCCATTGGAAGGGGCTGCCCAGGGTAGTGATGGAGTCCCCGTCCCTGGAGGTGTTCAAGGAATGACTGGACATGGCACTCAGTGCTCTGGGCTGGGTGACAAGGTGTGGATCGGGCACAGGTTGGACTCGATGGCCTTGGAGGGCTTTTCCAACCTCAATGATTCTGTGAAAGCAAAAACAAATGGAATCCAAGAGCTTTGCTGGTGAAATATTGCGATGGTCAGTTTTACTGTTGGGAGAATGTGTAGGTGCAGCCAAGCACATGAAGAATCCTTGGGCTAAACAGGGAACAAAATGAAGCACAAGGCTGGGTTTTATAAGTCCAGCAGTGCCAATGTGCTCCAGTGGCCAGGCAGTGCCAGGGTCTCCTCCCGGCCTGTCCTTCCTCCTGCTCCCCCAGGCTCCGCTTACACCGTGTTAATAATTACTAGAATGTACTTTCAGGCAGGTTATTTGTTTTCCCTCCTCATGATGTGCAAGAGCGGATAATGAAATTAATTTGCACACTTGGTGAGTTTGCAAAGCCGGCTTCAGCCACGTTGCCACGATACCGCGGCAGTGCCAGCGGCTCCCGGGGCCGGTGTTTGCACAACCAGGGCAGCCGGCTGCTGTTGTGGGCAAACAGAGCTCAGGGGGAGATGGGGTGTACCCAGCCAGGAGAAATGCTCTCTGCAGAGCCAGCACTGAGCGTGCGGGCTGTGAAACCCCTTCCAGGCTGTGAAACCCTTTCCCAGGCATCAAACCCCTTTCCACTGTGGAGCGTTAAACGCTGCCAGTGCCAATCAGGTCAATGCCAAAGAAAGAAATTCCAGGGTTGCTTCTGCAGGTTGTGGAGCTCATGGTGGGATCACCTGGGCAACCCAGGAGCCCACTGGTGAATTCAGGTGTTGTGTTGACCCTTGTCTTTAAGTCCTAAGCCCCGTGTCCACCAGCTCAAGGTGTGTGGTACATGAATCTCAATGTTTTCCAGGAGCACCAGGTGCTGCTCCTTGGAGATGGCAAGGCTCTGCTGGGCTGATTTCAGTCAGGGGGTGGCTGGTAAGGCTGCTCAGTCCATGGGAGGCTCTGGAGAGGTGGCCAGGCTTCACCATGCAGAGGATTGGAACCTCAGCTCTTGACGTTTTCTGTCTCCCTCACCATTGTGCTTGGCCAGGAGATAAAATCATTTTGAGACAAGACCTGGTTGAGCTGTTTTCTGTGCCCTAATTCACCACACAGGTAAAGGACCAAGCCAGGAGTATGAAGCTCTGCTGAAGCCCAGCACTCCTGTCCTGCTCCTGAGGCCCCTGAGGCTGAACCCTCCACTGGCACCCACTGGGCATCCACCCTCTGACACAGTGGGAGTGGTCTTGGTGTGGCCCCGTGCCGGGCTGGGTTCCAACAGGGTTCCACCCTGGTTTGTGAGGAGGTTTAGTCCTTGGATCACAGACAGAAGCTGGCTGTGCTCACCTCTTGAGACTGTGATTCCTGGGAGGACCGGCAGTGTCCCCTTTGCCTGCTGTGATCCTGATGGGAACGCGTGTGCAGTGTGCCAGGTGTCAGCCACGTCAGCCTGGCGCAGACCTGGGGGACCAGGTATAAATAGTGCCATTCCACTTGTTCTGTTCCTACCTGTATCGTCATGATCTCTGCTCCAAGGCTTGGCTCCATGGATGTGTTATTTTGTTCTGGCTGCAGCCTGGCTTTGGGCTGCTCTTGGGGCAGAGGCTGCCTGTCAGTTCCAGCTTCTGTTTCCCTCCCAGGGTCACCAAGCCTGACCTTGATCCCTCCTTTCTCCGAATTCTGCTACTGAATGCTACTTTGTCACACCAGGTCCTCAACCTGGGGAGCCAGGCAGATCCAGGACACAGCTGGGAGACAGACCTGGCTTTTTAAGGAAGACAAGGAGGTGACAGAGGTTTTTACCACCCTCCCCCTTGCCACACTTATATATTGTCTGAGTGTTGCCTTTTGGAAGGTGCTGGGGCTCCTTGGCGAGCCCTGGTGGAGCTGTGCTGTGGTGCCAGGGACATCCAAAGAGCTACACGCTTCCCACCATGTGTCTGGTCAGCTGCTCCAGGTATTCATAGAATTATGGAGTCATGGAATGGTTTGGGTTGGAAAGGACCTTAAAGCTCATCCAGTTCTGCTCCCTGCCATGGGCAGGGACACCTTCCACTATCCCAGGTTGCTCCAAGCCCCGTCCAACCTGGCCTTGAACACTTCCAGGAATAGAGAATCCACAATGTTGTTGGGTATTCTCAGTTTGACTCGGTTTTCAGCCAGTGTTGAGGCAGCAGCTTTATCACAAATTGTCCCAGAGGCCACATGTCCCTTCATTGGGCTCAAAGTCAGGAGGGGCTCTCAGGTTTTTTTGAGGGGGGACACATGTCCTTACAGAAGAATCCATTGAAACAGGTCCATTCTTACAGCTTGCCATCACTCCTGCTCAGATGGTACCTTCAATAAGAGCTTTGTAGAGGAGATTGAGTTCTCCCTATGCAGGAGCCTACCTGTTTTGGTAAATGCATTCCTATGTTTTCACATACAATAGATCTCCAAAAGCTGTGTAATTTGGGAGCTGGAGCTGGAAGAAGGAGAGCGTCAGGTTTGTGGAGAATTCACCTTGGTTCGATGCTTTGCAAACCAGCAGTGGGGTTGTGCCGTGCCCAAACCTTCTCTGCCAGCCCCTGGACCGGGATGGCCCCTTCCCTTGCTTCTGACGTGTGTCCGGCCGGGGTCCTGGCAGTGAGCTGAGCCAGGTGGGAGCATCCTGGCATCACCATGGCCGTGGGCAGGGACCTGCCGGCACCTGCCACAGCAGAGCCACCGCTTGTTGAACCGAGAACAGGAAAACCAGACGGGGAGTTTGGCTTCTGGAACGAGATGAGCAGAAGTGACGAAGATAACACAGGCAAGGTGCTTCTCCCCTGGCAGTGGAGGGCATGTGGTTTGCTTGGAGAAGCTCGGGATTTGTGTGTTTTCCACCTTGGCTGCAGCACACGGAGCTCTGTGAAAGCCACAGTGAGTGTTTCCTGTCACACAGCGCATTGAGCAGCAGCGTGGCAGCGAGCTGGCGTCAGCAGCACAGCTCCAGCCGGGGCTCAGCTCCCAGCTCGGGCTGAAGTAATGGGGAAATCTGCTGGTGGTATCAGTGTGTCGGGAGCTGCCATGGCTTTTTCAGTGGTACAGAAAGCATGGTGACAGTTCTGCTGGTGGGGAGGGAGCAGCAGCAACTGAGAAGGAAAGGACCCAGCTCTGAGTGTGGCACCTCATGCATGGCTGCCCAGAACTGTGCATGACTGACCCACCGTGTGCCCGCTCTCCTGCCCTCCCCTTCCTTCCCTCTTGCATGGAGCTGTGAATCCAGCAGAAGCCTTTCCCCCCTCCGTAGCCTGGTGCTTGCCCGGCTTTGGCATCATGCTGTGCTGCTCCATGGTGCCTGGTGTGTTAAGGAGAAAGGCTTCCCTGCTGAATGCTGCCCTGGCACAAAGCTGGAACTTCACATGGCCCAGGCTTTTTTCCCCCCTTCCCCAAGTTCCTTCCATGCTTACAGAATTCCAGTTTACTATAAGCTATAAATCCATCTTTTCATAGAATCCCAGGATGGGATTTAAGGGACCTCAAAGTTCATCTCATTCCATCCCCTGCCACAGGCAGGGACACCTTCCACTATCCCAGGTTACTCCAAGCCCCGTCCAGCCTGGCCTTATGTCCATCTCTGTTCAGTTCTTGCCCTGTCATTTAAAAGCTGCCAGTAACATGGCAAACAAATCTGAGTGTTACTGCAAAGTGTTTTGTACACTTTATAAAACATTGGTCTGGAACCCGCTGGCCTCGATGGGAGAGGGAAAAGAGGAAAGCAAAGCTCCTGGGTTTGCAGACCCCAAATTAGAGGAAATCAGTGAAGTTCTGTGCTGAATTTTCCCTGAAGCCTGATTCCTTCAGGGCCCCTGTGTGAAATTCGTTCTGTCTGGTCCTTGCTCCTGAATCCACCAAAATATTCCTGAGGTTCCCACGCTGGGAGGAAGCACAAAGATGCTGAGATGGAGAGAGGGATCCGGGGAAGAATTGTGCAAGAACAGGGAGGACGAGGAATGTTTTGCTGCCATTACCACGGATTTTGCTGCTTGCAGCTGGGAGATGTTACTTGTCCACGTTGCGACATCGTGGACTGAAACCAAATTTAAACACAGATATCCCAAAGCATTTGTCCAAATTCCCCGAGGCTCAAGCAGGGATTTCACTGGGGTGTAGCTGGAGTTGCAGAGTCCTCAGGCTGGTCATAGCAGGACTTTCATTGAGGGTCTCCTCAACTTGAAGGACCCTGTTCCAGTGGCCGTGGCACCTTTTGCAAAATATTTTTGATTTCTTTCTTGTGTAATCAGTGTGCTTGGTCTTGATCTCTTCTCAGGTTTAAGGGCATGTTTGAGTCATGTGGTTTATTTGTAGTTAAAGCTGGTTTTTGTCCTAGACTTTGACATAGTGAAGCATGTGATGGTGAAAATTGGGGAGGACTGGAGTGAGTCTCAGTTGGGGTTTACTGCAAGGTGTGTGTCCATTATATGCGTGTGTGTCTGTGCGTGTGTGGGCATGTACACGTGTATGTACAGATATGGACACAGAGAATATGGAATATTTATGGAATTAAAGCAGCCTGGACTCCCAGGACCTTGTCTCTGTTCAGCTGTGTCACATCAGTGCCAGTTCTGAGTGCCTGAGAGTGAACAGGGCACAGAGTTATTGGTGATGAGGCCATATAACGACGATGCCTGTGCTCATTTAAATGGCCAAAAATGAACCCAAATGCATCTTCGTCCTGCCACCTTCCCAAGCCTTCCTGTTGTGCAGCCAAGCAGCAGATGGGGCTCTTAGGAGCCAGCATGAGCTTTCTGTAGGAATGGTGTTTGTCCTGCAGCTTCCACTTGGGACAGGGCATTAGTGCCAGGAGTGGGAAGGTGGAATATGTGCAGGTGGGAGCATGGAGGAGGGAGCAGTGTGGCAGCAGACCCTGCCAGCCCCGGGTCCCCAGTGCCACCGGCACCAACAACCACTGGTGCTTCATCTGTCACCCTTCAGTCCATGTGATTCAGCATCAAACCAAGGTCAGGAATTGTCTGTGCTAACTTGTTTCTCTGTCTTGAAAATCAGATCCAGCCCATTTTTGGGGCTGGTACTCTTGAACCCCGTAAGCTGCACTTCAGCGGAGCAATCCACAGCCCCAGCTCTGTGCTGGGCACGGGGGGCAGAGCCCAGCGCCCCAAACTGTCCTGGGAACGCAGTGGGTTCTGCAGATTTGTGTTTAAATTTTGCCAGGATAAAGCAGCCCAAGGGAATCCCTGTCTTTCTCCACTGGTGGGACTTTCAAGATCCTGCTCACATCCCTGTGAGCTGCGGGTGAAGGCTTCGCCATCCCCAAACTTCTCAGCTCATCAGGGTTGTGTTTCTTCCCTGTTTTCTGTGTGCAGGGTAGTTTGGGCTGTGTTTTTCCTCCCGTGTGCAGCAGCAGTGGAAATATCTGTGTGAAGTTGATCATGGTTTTAAAGGAGGTTGTTGTGCAGGAACTCTGGCAGCGACTGTTGGCAGACACAGCTCTTCCCTGGCTGATGCCTGATAGATTTCTGTGCAAAGCAGAGATGGGCCAAGCGCAGAGTCCTCCTTCTCCAGCAGGTTTTGGTCCAAGCTGGTGATTTGGAGCCATCCTGGAGAGGACAGTGTGATAATCACTCTCCCACCCTGGATAACAGTGGAGTGGTGGGACCCTACACTGGTCCAGCCTTCCTGTAGCACTGTGGCTGCTCCAGAGGTTTCCTCATCGCAGCTGATCCCGCAACCAGAGCACAGCTCGGAGCACTGACTCAAACTACAGTTTTGTAACCTTGGCCAGGAACCAGATCATCCATCGGCAGCATCCAGAAGTGGAGCAATACCAGAGGCAGCTGCGTACAGATAATTGAGGGAAGGGTTTGTGGGAAAAACTGCTCCCGGAGAAACCGCACAGGCGGAGTGGCTGCTCATGGGTGCAAGGCACTGTCAGGGCTCGCTCCTAGTTCGGACTTTGTGTCTCCCAAGAACGGTCCCAGCTGGAGGATTCTGAGTCACAGTGTGGTTGGACAGAAATGTCCGAATATAATCCTGTTAAATAGCAACACTTGCTGTAATAAAAGTATGTGGAGCTGTCAGAATTTGGCACTGTTGACCTCCTGCTGGGGCAGGAGAAGACACTGGCAGGTCACAGGTATGAGGTTGTGGTTGGAATTCAACCCTTGGCAAGGATGGGTTTGTGTAGTGGGTCATTGCCGGAGAACTGTGGAGGAGCCGGACGTTTGTGGAGCCCAGTGAGGTCATGGGCATCATCCTGACCATGGCCCTTGGAGACGTGGGTGCAAATCCATGTGCAGGCCAAGCTGCTCTGCTGTGTTGTTTTCTACAGGTCCTGAGGAACACCAGGAAGGGACATCTGTTCCACAGATGATTGAAATACTAAGAGCTGCCATAATTCAGTAGTATTATTTAATTCAGTTTAATTTAGGTAACTTAGGCTGCAGGATTGTTGTTTTTTATTACAGTGAGGGTGGAGGCCCTGGCTGCCTTGTCCCTGGAAGTGTTCAAGGCTGGGTTGGACAGTGCTTGGAGCAACCTTGTCTAGTGGAATGTGTCCCTGCCCATGGCAGGGGATTGGAATTAGATGGTCTTTAAGGTTCCTTTCATCCCAGTCTGGGATTCCATGATTCCAACATAGTAAGTTTACTTGGCTGGCGTGTATTTGAGAGGGCAGCAAGCCTTGCCCAAGCCAGCTGTGAGTCGTTGCAGGATATCAGGAGGTCAGGAAACACTAGGAAGAAAGGCAGAATAAATATTTGGGAAAGGTGGAAGGAAGGACAGTTACTGGGGACCAGGTAGTGATGTTGAGAACAGGAGAGGAGAAGCTGTGCAAAGAGGTGAGTGAAGATGTTTCATATCTAAGAACTCCTGATAATGGGGGACATCCCCCTTCGAAAGCCAGGAACAAGCAGATAACAGGTTCCCCATGGTAAGGAAAGATGTGGAGTTGAAGGTGAGGACACAACGGAGCTGCGAGACCAGGAGAGCATTCTTTCCCATGGAAAACACAGGGCTCTCTCCATTGCCCTTTTTTGGGTCCTAAGAATTATTAGCACCTTGCACTGCACTATCTCATTTAATAGCTAATCTCTGTGATTACCCATTGTCAGGTGCTGAGGAAACCACCTGTGTTTGCTGTGCAGGCTTGCAGGGCTCCTGCTGCTCCTGGCCCTGTGTACTCACCATGGAAAACCATGGACTTTACTCCTCCAGAGTGGGGCTGGAGCACAAAGAACAATTGTTCCTTGTTCCCCAAACTGCACGTCCCGCTGGTGCTCACAGGCAGTTTCAGGGACTAATCGTGGGTCGTGTTGGCCAAACAGGTGAAGGATAAACTGGTGGAGAGCAGGTGCTGGGAGTGTGTTGGTGGAACAGCCTGAAGGTGTTCCTGCCCATGACAGAGGGTGGAACAAGATGAGCTTTAAGGTCCCTTCCCACCCAGACAGTTCTGAGATTCTATGGTTCTGCATGTTGAAAGACCTCAACTCTTGGTTTTCTCCCCTTGCTTTCCAGTGCTGGGGGTGTATGTCAAATTCTGGGTGTGAGATTATTTTAAGGCAATTTTCAAAGATTTAAGACACCTGTTTTTCTGGGACAGAGTCCTTAATAGGAGCCTGAGGTATTAAAATTTTCATTTTTCACAAGGTTTGTTCCTATTCCAACCTTTTCAGACCAAACAAATGTGTTGAATCTGTGCAAATAGTGTCTGGGGCTCTAATTGCACTGGGGGGTTTGCATGGGCAGGAGCCTTCAGCCAACTCCCTCCTTATTTTCTGGCATTGAGGGAAGGCCCCACGATCTTTTTTACTCCAGGCTGGCAGGGTCCGGGCAGGCTCCGATGCACAGATCGTGTGCATGAGCTCATTTGTTGTGGCTTCAGCTTGAATGCAGGAGTTTGGCTGCTCTGCAGGAGGGCAGGGATGGAGGGCTGGGACCAACAAAGCTGTGGAAAGCTGCCATTCCCCTTTGGAGATACATCTGAAAGTGTTCTTTATTCCTCCCTGTGAGGGTGGTGCGGCCCTGGCACAGGTTGCCCAGAGAAGCTGTGGCTGCCCCATCCCTGGAAGTGTCCAAGGCCAGGTTGAATGGGACTTGGAGCAACCTGGGATAGTGGAAGGTGTTTCTGCCCACAGCTGGGGGTGGAACTGGATAAACTTTGAGGTTTGTTCCAGCCAAACCATTCCACGATCCTATTCTGTGATTCTTTTGAGGTCCTCAGTGGTGTTTGCATTTCCCTTGTCACGTTTCCCTTGTGTTGCTTGCTGGGCCCATGAGCAAGGAGGGATAGGGATGGGGGAATTTAAATGTACATGGGATCCATTGGGTTTGTTAACGAGAAATCTCCTCTCCTGTTGGGCATGGTGTTGGTGTTGTCTGGCTGGGGCTGGAGTGGGCTCTGTCAGTGTTCCTCTGTGCCTGTCCCAGTTTGCTGCCACCTTCACTGGGAGCCTGGTCCTGGCAAACAGGGGCAGCTGGTCCCATACTGCCTCCCAGATGTCCTGAGCTTGAAGCCAGCAGTGCTCTCCTCCTCCAGGGGACAGATGAACCCCTCCCTCCCTTCCCTCCCTTTTGGGATCACTGCTGTTTGAGGTCCTCCACAGAAGTGTTTGGTCTCAGTGTGTGGCTTTGGCTTGGTGTACCCTGGGCAAAATAAAACCCATTTTCAACTGGTTCCTCAGCCCAGCAAGGGGAGAGGATCGTGGGTGGGTGGGCATGGCCAGGGCTGGCTCTGCAGAGCTCTGCTGTTCTCAGCTGACCTCGCTCTGTATGGCTCCAGCCCCACTCCTGGTCATGCTCCCAATGGTCCTGTTTCTCCATCATCTGGGAAGGTTCTAGGGGATGCTGTGGGGGCTGTGACCTCCATCTGCCAGCCCCCGGCAGTGTCCAGGAGCGCCCTAGGTCTGGGGCAGGGGGAACTGGACTGGATGTCATCTCTGCTTTTCCAGCTTTCTCCCAGCTGGCCAAGTCCCATGTGCCATACTCTGTGGGCCGGGACCACCATGGCCTTCCATGCTGGAACCAGCCATCCTGAAACAGCAGGAGCTGCCATGCCCAGGCTGGTCCATCCCAGAGCAGGCTCCCCCTCTCCATTCACCGCTTTCCCAGGGGATTGTGTGGGATCCAAGCTTTCCAGCAGTGGGGACTGCTGTGGCCATGCCGGGGCCTGGTGAGCACCAGGCCGGCTGTGCAGCCAGGGCTGGACACTTTGTTTTCCAGGAGAAGTACAAGGGATTATATTCCCTTGAGCTCTCCCACTTCTTATTGTGTGGCGACATGGAATCAGCTCCTTGGAGGAGCTTAGTTAATTGTTTATGAACTAGGAAGGGTGCTGGTTATCTCTGGTAGGGAGGTGAGCTGGAGAAGGAGGTCGTGGAAGAGGGGTGGCTCTTCCAGCTCCTGAATTAGGAGAAGTTGAAGCCAAATTGTCATTCTGCAGCCCTAGATTTGTGACTCTGTGCTGCGCCTGGGGGTGGCTCTTCCAGCTGGGAACGTGTACCTCCCCTCCGACTCTGATAAAACGTGCTTCAAAATGAAACGAACTTATTAAACGTGCTTAAAAATGAAAGGAAGGCTGCAGCGTTGTCGGCAATTGTTGTGCAAATGTGATACTCCCTGCAAGCTGTGGAACAGGCCAGGGCTGTGTTTACCCGGAGAGGCAGTGGCTTTCCAAGTGTAATGAGTCAGCTCTGCGAACAGAAGGGGCGCAGAATTAATCTGGCATCCGTCTGGCCTTTTCTCAGTTAAACAGGTTTTAGAAGCTCCACGTGAATAGGTACCTACCCCTGGTACAAACAGCCACAAAGACTTGGGAGTGGGCACAGGTTTTTTGAGAATAAATTGGCAGCATGCAGGTCATGGAGCTGTTTGAGCGAGGCACTGGTGGCAATGTGGGGTTGATTTTTGGCTGCAGGTGGGAGCAGAGCGTGTCCCAGTCCCAGCCTGCTCACTGTCAGCAGAGCTGAAGCTGCTTGGGTATAATATCCGTTGGAAAGTGTAAATAAATTTCCGTTGCCCAGCACTTCATCTGAATTTCCACCTCTTAGGTTTGCAGTGAATATTGAAGGGAATATTGTCCTCTGCTCCTGCCTTCTCCCAGGCACACACTCCTTTCTCCTTTACCTGCACCTTAATGAGGCCCAGTAGGTGAAACTGAGGGGAAGTAATTCTCTAATTTTACCAGCTGGCTAATGATGCCCGACAGAGTGAGGTTCTTGAGGCTGGGAATGGCTGGATCTGCTCCTGGAGCCTGGGGGTGGTGGTGTGGGGGAGCTCCGGGGCCAGCGCCCCTTGCCTTGGCCAAGGGTTTGGTGAACTCCAGCCCCTCCATGCTGACAATCCAGGAATGGCTGAGCTGCCTTTTTAAGGTGCTGTTTGCATTGGCCCTGGTGTGCTGAACCCTGGTGCTGTCTCTGAGGAGTGAAGAGCAGAAATGTGGAGACACAAATCTCTGCAGGCATTCCCTCACTCAGACAGGTTTTCTTTTTCCTTAATTCTTTATGGGCACGCTGGGTTATTTACACTGAATTTTCTGCACTTCCCCCCTTCTTGCTGCCCAACTGTGGCAAGGAGGAGAGTGGATCAGCCTGCTCCTGTCTTGGCCAGTTCAGATCCTTTTCCTGCTCTCCCAGCTAGAAGGAAAGGGCTGTGGACTGCTGGTTGGGAGTCCCAAAGCTCAGCACCACAGCTGTCCCCACATTGAGCAGGGGGACACAGGGAGGTCTCTGTCCCCAAAGCTTTGTTCCTAAACATGGATAACCACCTTCCCATAGTCCAGGCAGAGGATCTGGGGCTGAGAATTAGCCACCTTGGGAAGCACAGTCACCTAGTGCTGGGGCTGTCTGTGCCTAGTGCTTTGGTGTGGGAATTTGTGCTGCTGCTGGGCTGCGATGAGGCCTCTGAACCACCTTTTTTTTAAAAAAACCCCACAAACCAACCCAAAGGGCCCCAAAGCCTCTGAAGCATAAATAAAACATTTAAATTTGAAAGGGATTTCCAGGGAACTTCTGAAATACAAGGCTGATGAAAGCACCACTCTTGAGTTCCTTCAGCCTGTAACCCCTGTCCTGCCCTGCTGCAGGTGTGGGATCCAGCACCTGGCAAGGTGGTGCCAGGCTCTCCCAGGACATGGTTCAAGCTGCTTCAGCCAGAGCTGGCAGGAGGCTTTGGGTTCTGTCCTGTCCCGTCCTCTCTCCTTTCTCCTTTCTCCTCTCTCTTCTCTCCTCTCCTCTCTTCTTTGCTTTTTCTCTCTCCCTGCCCCCAGAATTCCCATCTCGTGATGGAGCACTGCATGACTTTGTTCCTGGACAATTTCCTGCAGTTGTAGCTCTGCAGAGGTGCTGGTGTCAGACGTTAATGGGTGCGATGTTAGTCCTGGAAGGTGACAGTCAGCTGGGGAAAAGTTCCCAAAAGTGCCCTGTTTGTGCCATTCCAGCCTCAATCCAAGGAGCCCGTTGCTGTTGGGGTTGCTGGGGGTCACTTCTTGCAGATATCCCATTGCATGGGTGCTTTCCAGCCTCTGGTCTCAGGAGAGGAGATATTTTTGTTCACCTAAAAGGGCCTTGGCTGCTGTTCCTGATCCCTGTTACAGCTCGTGCCTCCCTCTATTTCAGATGTCAGTTGTTGTTCCAGCCCTGTAACCAGGCAACACACACCGGAGCAGGAGCGCTTTGTACCCTCTAGGTTGGCTCACCTGGGCCAAGGTGTGGCACCAGAGCCAGAGCTGGGATGTCAAACAGCCCTGGGAACGTTCTGACCGCTCTGTCCTTTCTGGTCTGATAATAGCAACTTGTTCAAAAAGTGCGTTTTTTTATGTAGGTTTTTGTAATTTGTGTTGGTCCTGCAAGTGTCTGGGCATTCAGTGTGGCAAACTGGGGGAGCAGGGCTGTCCCTGTCCCAGGGCTGTCCCTGCCTCAGGGTTATCCCATGTCCCTGTGCTCTGGATGGAACCGCAGCTCCGGGAAGCTTTGTGTAGGCTTGGAATCTTGCTGTGGATGAAGAGCAGGAGAGACGTCTCTTTGCTGGGACGTTATCCGTTCTAGGCTATTCCTTGCACATGGAACAAGCCATACTTGCAGCTGCAGGTCCCAACTTGCCTCTCTTGGGGTCAGCCTCTTCTCCCAGGCAACAAAGATAGGATGAGAGGACACAGCCTCAAGCTGTGCCAGATGATGTTCAGGTGGATATCAGGAGGAATTTCTTCGTGGAAAGTGTTGTCAGGCATTGGAAGGGGCTGCCCAGGGAGGTAGTGGAGTCCCCATCCCTGGAGGTGTTCAAGGAATGACTGGACTTGGCACTCAGTGCTCTGGGCTGGTTGACGAGGTGGGGGATCAGTCACAGGTTGGACTCGATGGTCTTGGAAGGTCATTTCCAACATATATGATTCTATAATTCCATGTGTGATTCCTCGCAGCACCTCTTACTTATTGGGAAGGTGGCAGAAGCCCGCAATGGCTTTTCCCACATATGAGGGTGCTCTGCCATCCTTGGGCTGCCATCCAAGGACTGGGAGGCGTTGTATCCCCATGGAAAGTGCCTTGCCTTTCCCCCCCACAGTAGGAAGATCCTTCTGAGATGTCTGACCTTCCTTTTCCTCTCTCCCAACAGACGGTCGATGATGAGGCGATGGCAGCATAAATGAAGATCAAGTAAGGAAGGCAGAACGATGCCCAAGGGTGGGTGTTCTAAAACACCACAGTCAGAAGATTTCTCTCTCAGCAACGACATGGTGGAGAAACAAACGGGGAAAAAGGTTTGTGTTTGGGTCGTCTTCCTTCCATTGGGAATGCTGCTCCTGGAGCTTGATGTCTCCAAGCCATGGAGTGTTTCACATGGTGGGAGGTTGCCATGGGCTTTTATCCTGGGAATGACATTGGTGCTCTGCCAGCTCACGGGGTCCATGCTGTTCCTCTGTGGCTGCAGTCCTTCCCAGGAAATGCTATGGCCACCTGGACCTGACTTGGCTGAGCAACAGGAGATGCTTTGGAAGATTCTCTTCTGCAGTACTGTGCATTTTTAGAGGCTTCTTCACTGAGCTGTGGAAGGCCCAAGTGATGCAGTGATGGTGCAAGTGTGTGCTGGGCTAGGGAGGAGCTTCTTCTCCTCCTCCAGATGGAAATGTCGTGTCTGTGTCAGGCTCAGCTGGTCTTGCTTCCCCCAGCAGTGTGGGCTGACCAGGGCTCAGCCTGGGAGCTACTCTGCTGAAATTGCTGCTTCTGGGCTTTATTTGAGGTGTTTGGGTTTTGGCGTGGCTTAATGTGAAGCTACTGAGATGAAATCTGAGTTGAAGGATAAATAAGTTCACACTTCTCCTCTTCATTCCCAGATTCTTGTTTTGCTCCGGGCATGAGCTCTGCCTCCTCTCATTCATCTTTTCCCCCTCCTCAGTATCAGTCATTTCCAGTCAATAGTTTTGCAGAAATCTGGGTGCAGATTTAAATAAACATGAAAACCTACATCTACTGAATTCTGCTAAGGAAACAGATCTCATCCACTTCCCTTTCATCTCCTTGCTCCAGTTTCTCAGCATTCCCCCAGGAGTTTCTGCCTGGGAGCTGAAGCTGAGCATGGCAAGCCCCAGCTCCGTCACTTCCCCTGCAATCCTTCCCGTGGTGATGGCAATAACTCCTCGTGTGATTGAGCTCATATTACTGACAAAACGAGGAAAATGCCAAATAGCCAGCAGGAAAATCCCAGGAAGGATTTGGTTATGGAGCACGTTGGTAGCATCTGCCGCGTTCCCCTTTCTGTGTCATCGTGCATGCACAGGTCAGTGCAGGAGCGTTGTGGGCACAGCGTGGGGCTTCTAGGAGGGAGCAAAATCTGGGATCAGGGGTATTGGAGAGAGAACAGCTGTCCTGGAGCATGGGGAAGATGCCAGCGTTTACCCTGGCAAACAAGGATATGTAAATACAGGGCTGGTCTGTGCCGGGTAAGAAGCTTAATGCTGGCGCAGGTGCTTGTGCAGGGAGAGGATCAGTTGGAATATGAATCAGCTCCCATTTTATTTCATCCACTCCCGGCAGCTTAAAGGCTGCGTGTTATTTACAGAGCAGGTTTGTCGAGCGGCGCGGAGGACGCCGGGAGCCGGAGTTATCTCCCGCTGGCTACAGAACTAGGACACAATTTTCTGCCTCCCATTCAGAGGTGTCGGCACAGACCTGCAGAGAGTGGCACTGAGAGGGGACGGGGCAGAGCTTTCTACTCACCTAATTCTGGCCTTTTCAGAGGAGGAGATGCTCACAGGCTCTTGTCTTCCCAGGACTGAGCTGAGATCCAGCCCGAGTGGCCAAAGGATCCGTTTCTCCCTGTTTCTGGTTCATTCTGCAGCTGAGCTGGAGCAGTGACTCAGGGGAAAAGCACTTCGACCTCCTCCCTGCAGACGCTGTTGTACCTGCCTGTCAGCAGCCACTGCCTTTCATATATCTTGCCTTTGTCAACATGTTCAAAGGCCTGAGCTGTAACTTGGCACACGAGGCTGGATTGGGAGGGCACAGCCTGAGCAATGCCACACGCAGGGACCCACCAGTGGGCACGGGGAGAGCAAAGCGATGCCACTGTAGTGTTTTCCTCTTAATGTGACCTTAATATCGATAGTTGATTTAGCAATAAACAGACTTTATGTGCCTGGGCTCTGCAGCTCCAGCACTTGCAGTGGTATGGTATTGGGTGCTGGGGGGTCCTGGTGCTGCGGTGGGCTGAGGGCCACAGGGTCAAGGGGAATGGCCTTGAGCTGAAAGAGGGCAGGGTTACATGGGATATTGGGAAAAAATCCTTCTCTGTGAGGGTGGTGAGGCTCTGGCACAGGCTACCCGGAGAAGCTGTGGCTGCCCCATCCCTGGAAATGTCTAAGACCAGGTTGGATGGGGCTTGGAGCAACCTAGTCTAGTGGAAGGTGTCCCTGCCTGTGGAACAAGATGGGCTTGAATGTCCTTCCAACCCAAACCATTCCATGATTCTGTGATCACCAAACTTTGAACATGAGTTCCATGCTTGAACACGCAGCAGCCCAGCTCTCAGGGAAGCTGCGCTTTCCCAGAGGGCTCCTGCTTTGAGGAATAGGATGTCAGCTGCTGCTTTGAGCTGTAGAGCTCATACTCCTGGCTCTCTGCTCCCTACCCTTCCACAGGAGGGACTTACGAACTAGTGGGATGTAGCCACGAGAGTGAAGTGGTTTAAAGACTGTGTCTGACAGCACTGAAGCCGTTTCTCCTGGGATTAGTGGAGCCCTTATATGGCTGCACTCAGCCTGCCTGGGGCGGGCACTGGCAGCCCCGTGGCTCCTCCTGCTGAGTTCAGGCTGAAGGGTTCTGTAAAAATCTGCATGCCTTATATGAATAATTCTGCTTTCTGGTCTAGATCCACAGATCCCCATAGCAGAGGCAGATTACTCATGGCTTAGCCTGAGCAGGGCTCTGCAGCGAGAGTCAGATCAGTTGTGGAAACCATTTCCTGATGTGCCTGGGACTGGCTGGGTGGTTACACCATGTGCTCGGTGGCTGCCACAGAGCATTTGCCTCTTTGTGGGGAAATGCTCCCTCTTGCATAGCCCAAATTGCATTTTTGCTGCAATGGTTGAGCTGAACACCAAACAGAACAACACTTACCCTGGTTTTTGCTTGTAGGAGCTGGCAGAGATTAAAAGAACTGAAGATTTTTCTCCTTCCTCTTCTCCCCGTTTCAGAAAAGGGAACATAGTCCATGTTTTTCAGTTCTTCTTGAAACCAATTGGGCTGTCAGGGCTTTCCAGAGCTGTACAAATGAGAGCTGGGCTATGTGTCCACCAGAGTCACCTTCTGGGCCATGAAATGGCCCCTGCAGGAATGGGTGGGTGACTTAGATACCGAAGAGCCTACGTTTAGATGAAGAAAATCATCCCATGGTCATCACAGGGTCATGTTTCTTACAGACCTCGGAGCCTGAGGTTCACAGGAAAGGGGCTTCAGCTCCAGTCACCTCCATACTTCAAATATTTCATTGCAGCACTGATAACAACACAAATTCAGACTTTTTGGAACTTTATGTGTGTGTGTGTGTGTGTGTGTGTGTGTGTGTGGTGTACTCTGGTTTTGGAAAGGCTGCAAGGGACCTAGATTTAGGGAATAGTTTGGTTTCTACCACATTCAGTTGCTTTTTGGGTAAAACCATCCATTCCTTTTTGTAACACAGGGGGATAATCTTATCCTGCCTCTTCTCCCCCTGACAAGACCTGCTCAGGAAATGACCTGCTAGTGCAGGGAAAGCCCCACCCTTGGGAGCATTTGTTTTTTTGCAGAGTGGGCTGGTTTGCCCATGGCAGGACTGTGACGTGCGGCATCACCCGGGGCACAGGCCTTGGAGCCCTCGGTGCTCCTGGGCTTCTCCTCCTGGGCTGCCTGGGCTGGTTTTGTTCGTTGCTGCCTAATTTTTACTGACATCACAACTTGAAATACTTTCAGCTTGTTTTGGAGAACAAAGGGCTCGGGGATTTCCATGGCTGGCAGTGCAAGTCTCTGCATAAGCGCTGGGATGTGAGTCAGGTTCTGTTGGAGCAAGGTGATGGGGCTGGAAATACGGATTCCTTTGCATGGGTTTGTAAATCATAGAATCCCAGACTGGTTTGGGTTGGAAGGGACCTTACAACTCATCTTGTCCCACTCCCTGCTGTGGGCAGGGACACCTTCCACTTCCACGTTGCTCAGAGCCCCATCTAAGTGGCTCTGTCTTTAGAATTCTGCATCAAAAGGAACCACAGGATTGTTTTTGCTCAGAGAACCAGCCTTTGTCTGTTTTTTATGTCAGAAATGCCCTGAGCAGATTGATATCGGGGTCTGTCGTGCTGATTAAGAGAAACCATTCCATCCCCAAGCTGCAGCATCTCACCCTGGGTGGCTGCTGGGGCAGTTCATGGTGGATTTGTGCTCTAAACCATGGCAACCAAGAGTGACTTGTGATCTTTGAACTTTGGCAAGTGTAACTCAAGGTGGGTTCAGTTACTCATATAGTAAATCTTACTAAGAACATGACGTGCCAGTAGGGGATTTCTCGTGTACTCATGGTTGCCGTGTCCCCTTTGCCAAAGCAGCTTTTATTAACACCTACAAAGGGGAACTTGTTGCTGCTGCTGAGCTCTCAACTGTTCTCCATCCCCAGACTCCTGTTCTGGCCTAGGAGAGCCCTAACTCTTACACACAGATGTTCATACGAGTTTCTCTTCAATGCCAAGGCCAGGTTGGATGGGGCTTGGAGCATCCTGGTGTAGTGGAAGGTGTCCCTTGCACATGGCAAAGAGGTTAGGATGAGATGAGCTTTGAGGTCCCTTCCAACCCAAACCATTCCAGGATACCGTGATTCTGACTTGGATTTGTTCCATTTGTGAAACTTGATTCTGATGAGTCTGAGCTTTCTTTAAGCATGAGAAGACCTAAAAGTGAAACCAGGTTTTACTCAAGTAAAGGATGACATTCTTCATTACAAAATTGGAGATAATTAGGGAAGTAAAGCTTAAAATAAGAAAAGGAAAACTTTTAGGAATAAGACTCTCCGAGTGCCTTGATGTTCTGCCTGCTGCTGCAGGCATCCCCAGCAGGTTACTGCTTTCCAGGGGGGAGCAGAGTCTGGATCTCCCTTGCTCCAATTAGTAGAAAAGGTTATCGTTGTGCTACTGTACAAATTAATCTTCAAAGCAGTGCTGGGGCTGCTGCCACTTCCTTTGCTCCGTGATATTTAATTGTGCTGAACTTACTGGATCAGCAGCTCCGAGCGTTGGGGCGGATGCAAAGGAAGCGCTGCCTGAGCATGCCCAAGATTCACACAGACAGTTCCAGTGCCAGTTCCATGCTGGGCTCACCCTGCTGTCTGGGAAGGTTTTTCCCCTAGTTCCTCTACTCTCCAAAGTGGAGATTTAAACAACATGGCAATAACAATGGCTTTAAATGTGAGGGTGGTGAGGCCCTGGCACAGGTTGCCCAGAGAAGCTGTGGCTGCCCCATCCCTGGAAGTGTCCAAGGCCAGGTTGGACAGGGCTTGGAGCAACCTGGTGTAGTGGAAGGTGTCCCTGCCCATGGCAGGAGATGGAACTGAATATGTTTAAGGTGCCTCCCAACCCAAATCATTCCATGATTTTATGATTATGACTTTCTAGAATAAGCTGCGTTTTTACCTGTCCTTCCCTTTTTCTCACTCCTGGGTGTGCAGAGATCCTGGACAGCATTAATCCATCAGAAAACCTACCCGATGTATGAGAGCATCTTCCAGATGCTCCTTGAACTCTGACAGCCTTGGTGCCGTGACCACTTCACAGTGCAGGAACCTCACAGACTCATGTCCTTAGTGCTCAGAGATGTCTTTTATCCAAGCAGATATAAGGAAAAGTTCAGGATATGGATGACCAGTGTGGTAAAAGGTGCTTTATTTATTTGGTGGCTTTTTTTCGTGACACATACATGTTTTATTTTATTCTTTTGATAATACAATCATAGAATTGGGACAGACTACAGTACCTGCTCACAACATGACATTCCTGGGAGGTGATGGGAGCTCCTCAGAGCAGCAGCTGCCAGTAGAAGTGGCATCATTTGTTATTCCCAACTATTTTTGTTCATCTCAGAAAAAGCAAGGCAAAAGCATTTCGATCTGGAGGGTTTAAAGGAAATGCTGGAGTGTTTATTTTGGCTGTGGGGACTCAGTCCCGCTGCTCCGGTTCTGAGCCTGGCGCTCGGCAGCTGCTCTGGAGCAGGGCTGCCCTTCCCAGGGCTCCAAATGTGCCTTGGCTCCCTCCCACCACAGAGCCCTGTCAGGCAGGTTTGTTTCTCTTGCTTTACCAAAAAAGGGATTCCCCAGCCCATTTCCTCCGTCCTCACTGGAGCGCAGTGAGAAGAGCCACGGGGCTGTCACGCTGCAAACTGAACCCCTTGGGCCGAGTCAGGGGTTTCTCTTTCGTCTGTGGGTGAAGTCTGGTCTCCAGACAGAAACTTGGGAAGAGGAAGGAGCGACACATGCAGTGACAGCACAGTCCTGTGACTGCTGGCACCGGGGCCACCTGCCAGGGACAGACAGAGACTGCGCCTCTCTAAACAAGGGAATGCTCTTAGATTGGCTCCTCCAAGCTCCCGGCCACAGTCTGGCATGATTTAATGTATCGAGGTGCTTGTATTTAATCTAACTCTGCCTCTAAAGCTCAGGGTCTGGGTTTTACTGGGTTATTGAAATCAGATCTGTCACAAAACCACTTGTGCTGCCCTTGTTGTTGGAGCAGGGGCACAGTGGTCAATCCAGAAGTGCTTGCTTAAAATAATACTGTTCCTCACATACAAAAAACACAAGGGCGTGACCTCGGGCTGTGTGTTCCCGGCACACTGAACTCCTGAAGTCTGAGTTGTGAACCAGCTCTCCCTGATCACGTGAAAAATCTCACCTGTCTCAGTACTTGGTAACTTTGCCTTGCTCAGGATGTTCCTTCAAAATCTCTCCCTGCTTCCAAGGAGTTCCCAGCATTTTGCTTCACATTAAAATCCAAATCAACCTGAATAAACAAGACTGGTAAAAAGCAGGACATGGGTTGTTTTTGTCATGTCGTTTTGTTCAGAAATCCTCAGGTTCCCCCATCCCAGCTTGCCTTCCCTCCATGCTCACAGCCAGGCACATCCCCAGCCTAACATAACGTGTTGGCTCCATTTTTTACGTGAATTGGTTGGAATTTGGCACCACACAGCAGCCTCGATTGGCCTTGTTGGAGCTTTTTATCTTGGTGGAGGCTGCGTTGGCAAACCCTGATGCTGGAAATTCACAATATAAAGGAGAGAGGTGCTGTGTGAGGCCAGTGTGGGATTTGGGGGATCAGGTGAACTCAGTCTGGGGAAGAGAATTGTTAATCTGGTCTCTTCTCTTTCCAGGATAAAGATAAAGTTTCTCTAACCAAGACTCCAAAGTTGGACCGTAGCGATGGCGGCAAAGAGGTGAAAGAGCGAGCGACCAAACGCAAGTTGCCTTTCACTGTTGGAACAAATGGAGATCAAAAAGACTCGGATACAGGTACAGAAATGCCGTATTCCACCCTCAAAATGTGAGTGTTGGGGCTGGTGGGGAGCACACAGGATCCAGGATGCAGACAATCCATACGGTAGTGTTGTATCAAGTTTCCTGCTTTTTTTTTTTTTTTGGAGGAAGAGGATGTGGATAAGGGTTGGATAACTGCTGTGTGCACATCTGGAGCTCAGTGGGTTAAAGCCCTTCTTGGTGCTGTTTGTAGGTGGACCAGGCAGTGGCTGTGTGAGGAGACACCCTTCCTTCAGCTGTTGTCTGTTCTCCCTGTTTCTTACTATCCTGGTTCAGGAACTGTAGCTGGGACAAGCCATGGAGCTGGGCCTGCTCGTGAGAACTTTGAAAATAAGCAAACTAAGCTGAGTATTGTTTAAAAGGAAACCAACAAATAAAATCTGGTCAAGCAGGTCAGTCTCGTGGCAGAAGAGTGGCTGGTACACACCGGTCCTGCCCAGCATGGCTACTCACAGATGTAGAAGGCTGTTGGATTTATGAGGAGTTGGGAAGAGCTGTCACAAAGCTTGGATGTGGAGAAAATAGTGTTGTTTGGTTGTAAGGGACTGGTCTGTGGATTTCTGAGCAGAGGTTTGTGTGGGTCCTTCCTGTACATTCCTAGGAAATCTGTGCTTGGAAATAGTTTTGGTCAGGTAAAATGGTTGTGCAAAGAGATAAAACCAGCTGAAAGTTGGGAACGTGCTTTAAAAGGGTACCGAGGCTGTGTTTCATGTTGCTCTCTGGTGAGTGTGGGAGGTGATCTGATACGGGATGTGTCTCCTTTGGTTCAGAATTTGGGAGGGCAGATTTGGAAGGGCCAGGAGTGCCACTGGTGAGGGCTGTTCATGGATGAGCACACACTGTGACGCATCCTGAGGTTGGCCTGGTGCTTCCATGAGTTTGTGTTACTGAACTCCCTGTCTGGAGAGAAAGTTTCAAAAAATTAATTAATTCTGTTAAATGTGATGGCTGTTCACAGGGATGAATTTGGGGTGCTCTGGTGTCTCATGTGGGGTGTCACCTTTGGAGGGGAGGTGGCCAGGACGAGGCAAAGCTGATTAACCAGAGCCAGAGCTTCTGCTTTTTGTCAAGGGTGTTTCTGCCACGTTCAATACTTGGTTGAGAATTGAAGGCCAAACTGGCTGCAGGACTGTCTGACCCTCGTGACAGCTGAGACGTCACAGCAGGGCTCCGCCAGCTCGCTTGCCACGGTCCCCAGCAGCAGGGATTTGCTTTTCCGAGGGCTCTGGCCTCTCTCTGGCTGCAGAGATGTTGGAAATGTTTCTGCTGGCAGCAGCAAGAAGGAAACCAAGTGAAAAAAAGAGCAGAGAGCTGCTGGAGAGAGGCTGTGGCTCCTGGGGAGGAGCAGCAGACTGTGAGACCCCCCTGCCTGGGGGCTCTCGCGTTACCCCTCTGATTTCTGCAGCTGTGTGACTCTTATCTCCGGACATGTCTTCCCCTTCCTCTCCAGAGCTCTTCCCCTTCCTCTCCAGAGCTTGTCCTTCCTGGGGAAGCAGGTGAGCTGAGGGGCAGCAGCAGCCCAGCTCCCACAGGAGACCTGTAGAGGGTTGTGGCACTCACAGGCCCATTGAAAGACAAACTGGGCTCTCACAAAATCTGGGAAAGTGCAGGGAAGGTGTAGGAGACTCTCAGCAACCTGTTTGGTGGGGACTGGAGAGGAAGTGACTCAGCCGCTGGGTTGGAGATACCAGCAGGGAGCTGCAGATCAACGTGCAGAGTCAGACTGATGCTTAGCAGGAGCCTGTTCCTCTTCTTTGAGATCATTTACTCCAGGAATCTGATGCTGGAGATGGGAAAAGACTTAGTGGAGATAGGAAAAGACTTTATGGCACCTTGCTCTCCTCTTGCACCACCCCATTGTGACAGTGGGGTGTCTCACACCCGTCTGTTCCTTGGCCTGGCTTGACGTAGAGGCAGGTGGAGACATGTTTGTGAGTGCACAGATGTTGCACATTCCAGGGTTGGAGGGGTCCCCCTGAGCCTGTGCTGGTGCCACCAGTGGCACTTGGCTGAGGACACACATGTGTGCTGTACACACTGAAGTGTGTGTGGTGTGCAGGACAGGCTTTTGTGTGGAACAAAGGGACTGCCATGCGCCCACCCCACATTCCCAGAGGAGGGAGAAGTTGCTGCTGTTTGTTCTGCTCCTCAGCTTTGCTCCCAGCCCTCAGAGGAGCGGGATTGCACCATCTCTCTGGCTGACCCTGGGTGGTTTATGTAACTTGGTCGTGCTTCCTGGGCCTGTTTTGTGTGTGTTCTGTGTGTGTGTGTGAGGGGGGTGGTGGTGCAGGGATATTCCACAGCCACGTGGAATTCAGATGGAAGGACATGGGAGCTGGAAGCTAGCACAGCTCTCTCTTTGCCTCTAGTGGGATATTTTTCCTCCTCTTTAAATGTTTAAACAATGGCGTGGATCCTCATCCTGATGTGTGGCAGTGACTCATTTTCCTTAGCACGGTGTGTGTTGCTGTTTTCCCGGACAGCTCTGGCTCAGACTTGACACGGGTGCTCCGATCATGGGGCGAGAAACATCGGAGGTGGGATTGTCTGCCATGGAAGGGCAACAAAACCCATCCTGGCCAGGTGTTGGGCAGCAGCCAGTGCTGCAGGGCAGTTTGAGGGCAGGTGTTAGGAAAAAATTCTGTCCCTGTGAGGGTGGTGAGGCCCTGGCACGGGTTGCCCGGAGAAACTGTGGCTGCTCCATCCCTGGAAGTGTTCAAGGCCAGGTTGGATGGGGCTTGGAGCAACCTGGGCTAGTGGAAGGTGTCCCTGCCCATGGCAGGGGGTGGAACGAGATGAGTTTTAAGGTCCCTTCCCACCCAAACCTTTCCATGATTCTGTGGTGTGGGCCCCAGAGGCGCTGCTGGCCAGCAGTGCTCTAAGCGTACGGTTTGGGTATGGTTGGTTCAGTGCTAAATCTTTTTAAATAATTTCCTTCAAAATGGTTTCTAGAGCAACAAATCTGGCTCTCGGGTTCCTCAGAGTTAACTAAATAAACTGTCTTTGGGAAAAAAAAATGGCATCAAGCCGTGAGCCTCCAGACTGTGCATGTTACAGCTCCAGCACTGTGGGAGCAGCATCTCTGTGCCTCAGACTTCTCCTCCTTCCTTCTCTTTCCCTCGTGCAGCATCTCCCCACATCCACAGGCACTGCCGGGAGCCTACGTGCTGCCTGGCAGCCACCAAACGAGTACAGCCAGCTCTTCTCCCAGCAATTCCAGCAGCTTGGGAGGTTTCCTGCAGCTCCTCATCCCTGTGCTGCACCAAGGGGGGTTCAGGCTCTAAAATAAATTAATATTTGATAATTGTGGTATTAGAAGCACACAGAGAGCGGACAGCAGGGAGAGAGGGCAGTCCTGCTGGGAAGGCACCTGTGGGGAGGTGGTGGGAGAGATGGGCACGGGCGGCTGGCGCAGCGGTGCCGGCGCTGAGCCACGGCTGAGTCATGGGCTGACTCAACGGCACCAGACTGCCGGCGTGGGGCCGGCGCTCCCCACCTCCCCCGGGCTCCTGAGGGGACGGATTCGCACCAACAGGTCCCTTAATGCAGAGTGGGACAGGTAACGCTGCTTGGGGAGCAGCTGTGAGATGCATGGAGTGCAGAATTCCTTATGCCCACTCCTCCTGCGGATGCTTTCCTTAGCTGGATGTCCTGCTGTCACTTGAGTCCCTTGGCTCGAGGTGCAGCTGTGGTTTCCAGGCCTTTAGTCATCAGCAGGGAGAGTTGGGGCTCAGTACAAATCTCTGAGTACACCGAGTTAATTTTGGCTTCCGACAGCTCTCCTTGGGAGCTGGGAAGGCCTGAGCAAGGCTGGGCAAAGCTGGTGGTCTGCAGCAGTGATAGGTACCCTGCCCCCTCCCTGTGTGCCCAGCTCCCCTCCTGGGTGTCAGCTCTTTCTCTGGGTGCCCAGCTCCCTCCCTATATGTCCAGCTCCCTCCCTGGGTGCTTTTGGGAAAAGAAGGGAGAGACAAACCCCCACCAGTCCTCTGAGCTGCTCTGTCCACACCGACCTTCCCTGGCTCTGAGGTCTCTCTGGGAGCTCTCAGGGCTGAGCTGGGGGCTTGTGGCCCAGGAGGTGCTGGATGGACGAGGGCCAGTTGTGAGTATGGTTGGCAGGAGCTGGCCTTGGAACTTCAAACTCCTCTCTAATCCCCTGAGGTTGTTACGTGACGCTAATTAGTAGGTTAGAAAATGCTTGATGAATCAGCTGACCCAAACCATCCTTTCCCAGAGCCGGCTGCTGCCTAATGCCTGCGAGTGTTTGAGAACGGGCTCGTTAGTCCCAAGTTGGGAAGGCTGGCAAGGGAATCCGTGAGAAGCAAATTGCTGGCTTATTAAAAAAGGCATCTGCATCCCAAAGTGTTATTTGTGCCGTTCCCTGTGCTGGCTGTGCTCCGGTGTTTGCAGCTGGGGGCTCTGAGGGGCTGCACTGCATCGGGGCTTTCTTTGCTTGTGTAATTTCAATCCTTTAACTAAAATAGTCGAGGAACTGTTCTCACCTAGCAACAGCGAGAGAGTGAATGTCAGAGCTTCTCCCTTCCTAGCTGGGCTCCATAATGCCGGTACAGTGTGGAGAGCCTGGCACACACCAGCCTTCAGATCACCCTGAGAAACTCCCCGTGTGCAGCAGCCATCTGGGAAGGGCTGCGCAGAAAACCAGGTCGTTTTATGATGGGAGCTGCCATAAATCTCCCTCCTCCCCCCTCGTCACCTCCTTAACATGCAGAGGGAGAGGTTGCAGTGTGCTGTGTCTCTGTGAACCAAAAATCTATCAATGATGGCTTTTTCCTTAATACAAGAGCTTTTATCAGCGCTGTCTGCAGAGTGTCCTGGCCCCGGCTCCAGGAGGGGGAGGGCTGGCCATAACCTTCCTCCCCCGTCCTCCCTCTTCCAGTTCTTTCTATTTCGTGGGAAATGAACAGAATGAACCTGAAAATTGGTCTCTCTCAGAGTTATTCTTGTTTAACATGGAGATTATTGTTTCTGATGAAGCCTCTGGGCTCCTCTTGCAGCAGTTTGGGAGCCAGTGGCCACTAGGGAGGAGCTGCTTTTACACATTTAGGCACAACTGTGGGGTCTGGCCTACAGGTGTAGGGAGAACACCTGGATTTGGATCAGAGCATTAAACCTCTCTAGTCAAATTATGTTTTAAAATACTGCAGCCAGTGGGGAGCTCCCTGAGGAGCCAGGCTGAGCAGTGGGGGTGGTGAGCTCAGCTCCACACAGTGACCTGACGTGGTTATAAAGGGGCTTGTTCCTCCTGCCAGCACCTCTCTCTGTTCCTGCCTCAGAGCCAAGGTCTCTGCCGTCCTTCAGGAGTGCAGGATGAGGCTCTGGCTTTGGACCTCCATCTTTCAGGTTAGGAACCAGCTTCCTGCTGTACAGGAGTGGCTCAGGGTGCCTTCCCTACTCTTCTGCCAAGGCAGACCCTGCTTTTCTTCTCATTTTGCTCATTGGTTTCCTTTTTGGCGCCTGTTTGGTAAACCAGATCACCTCCTGGCTCTGCCCCCCAGTCCATCAGCATGTCCATGACCTCCTGGTGCCAAGGTGCCCCCCCAGCACCAGCCCTGGGGTGCAGCCCCCTAGCCCAAACCTCACTGAGCTCTTCACCACTGGGTGTTCTCCTGGCCTGTCCTGCTGCCCTCTCTTGTTTATCCACCTGTGCCATGGTGCTGCTTCCCATTCCACGCCACTGCTGCTGGGCTCTCTGCCACCTCCAGCCTTCCCCTCAGCAACCCCAGCCTGCATGTCCTTCAATTCTGGGGTTCCCTGGAGCGTTGGGATATGGTGGGACCATGCTGCTGTCAACCTTTCTACTCCTGAGTTGCTGACCCACGTTGCAGGTGCCCTGTGAGTGTATCCTCAGGCCACGGTGCTGGGCCAGACCTGCTCTTCCCTGCCTTGAGCCAACACACTCCAAAACGTTTTATGCCCTCCAAGTTCTGCAGCAGGAATGAGTCACTCTTACGCAGGCTGGGCCGGGCTGGGGGGAGCAGAGCCCGCGTGGTCTCAGGGGTGCAGTGCAGTCTCTGTTGCTGTCTGTGCTCCTCTAATTTATTCTTATTGATCTCCTGGTTGTTTGCTTGCTCGGCACGGAAACTGTTGAAAATCCCTGTTTGCCAGTGAGCCGGCACTTGGTATCTCCATGCCAGAGATGTTCGACGTGAACTGCTGGTTTGGAAATGGTATTTTTCCTCAGGGTTCCACCTTCCATGCATGTGTTGTCATGTCAGAGCAGTGGAAGCAGATGATTTTTGCATTACAGGGTTCTCTGCATGTGTGGGGAATGAGGAGCCGTGCGGCTCCGACATCCCCACGACCTGCCGGTATCTCATAGCACAGGCTCAAGAAACCTTGGAGAGGTTTTCAATCACTGCCCTGTTCTCCTTCCTTCCCTGCTTCTCTCCATTTTGGATAGGGCCAGGGTTCAGCCTGTGTCTGCCCTGCACACAGAGCCAGCCTAGCAGCACTGAATCCCTCTCAAGCTGCCCTGGGACCCCATGGAGCTGCCGATGCACTTCCAGCAGCCCCGGATTTGTGCTCCCTGTTGCAGCACTGCCCCGAGTCTCGTTTGGGCATGAGAACCACCCTCAGGGAAATGCTCAGACCCGTTTGTCCTGGGAATCTGCTCCTGTTCTGCCTTTGCAGCCTCTCAGGCTCCGTGTGATGAAAGGCAGGAGCAGTTCCTGGCTGGGCTCGGCAGCTCTGCTCAGAACCTGCTTTCCCCTTTAAGCCTGCGCACGCGGTTCCTGCTGGCGTCAGCGTGAGGGAAGAGCCAAGCAGGATCCCCGAATAAAACCAGGGCTGAGGCTGTGCTCAGGAGGTTTGCAGAAGGGCTGAAGCAGCAAACGAGCTGCTTTAAAAATAGCTGCATGGAGGTGTGGCTCATCCCAGGCTCACAGAGCATCCGTGGGCTGCCGTGGTCTTCCGCTGGAATCCATGTGCACAGTCCAGCCACTGCCTCTGCTGATGGGCACTGGGGGCTCCCTGTCTGCTCACCCCCTCGTACCTTGGGGGTCTGTGCTTATTGAAGGGGTTTGAGTGTGAAATAGGCTTTATTCTGTCTGCTTGAGGTATTTACCCACTGTGAGTTTCTCTCCATTCACTCCATCTTCCTGCAAGCTGTTCCAGAAATGCGTTTAATTAGAGGAGAAGGAGCAGCCTGTGGGAGCTGCCGGCACATGGAGCCATTGAGTGGAGATCTCTGTGCAGGGGCACCTTTAAATCTGCTGAAAAGCCAATTCTGAGTAAAATCTGGGCTGAAATAAGACCCATGTGCAACTCTGTGAGCCTGGGACCAGCCAGGGCCGGGGGATCCAGCCAGGGACCAGGCAGACCCTGACTCTACTGAGGATGAGGATGGGAAGCAGCTCTGTCCAGGATGCTGGGAACAGCTCTGTCTCCATCCTCCTCCTCATGTTTCAGACCCACTTATGGGTCTTGCTTCTGTGGCCAGAGGGTTGTGCCACGCAGGGATCCAGGACTGCCACACTGCCCACACTGGGAGCCATAGAATGTCAGAATCCTGGAATAGTTTGGGTTGGAAGGGACCGTCAAGCTCATCTCGTTCCACCCCCTACCATGGGCAGGGACACCTTCCACTAGACCAGGTGTGATGACCCACACTTAAGGGTAAGTCATTACACCAGGTTGCTCCAAGCCCCATCCAACCTGGCCTTGAACCCTTCCCACCGGGAAGCACGAGCCCGAGTCCTCGGCTGCCTCCACCAGCCCTCACTGCCTCACCACAGCAAGTGAGAACACAGCAGTCGCTTTCCAATTTATTTTTATCTTGTTGATCACATGCTTCTTAATGTTAAATGTTCTGTGGAGGAGGAAATTTCTGCAACTGCAGAATGAATAGGAGTTTAAGGGGTTTCGGTTGAACTCAGTAATCAATTTTTGCAAATCCCAAGCTCGTGCTGACAACCTGCAGCAGCCAAGGGATATTAATGAAAATGTTCCTATTCTAATTGTGGAAGGAATTGTGCTCCCAGTTGAGGGAGCAGCCCTCTGCCACGTACAGCTCTGGGAGTCGTGTACTTCAGGGACACTGCCTGGTGGCACCAGCCTTGCAAGGTGTGACCCCTCAAGCACCTCCATGCCTGGCTTTGGGGCAGGGCTGGAGGTGACAAAGGCTGAGGAGAAGCCAGGCCTGGCAGAGCAGGATTTAAGCAGCTTGGAACAGCAACTCGGAGCCTTAGGAAGAGCAGAGAGGTGCTGCACACATGGGTCAGATGTCCTTGTGCTCAGGCTGAGTGTGCCTGGCAGGACACACCGTGCAGCAATGTGGCTTCTGGAATTGTCTGGGTGAAGTTGTTTTCTTCCCGTAAGCATACTGGGTTTAATTTTATTTTAAGCCATTAAAAAACTGCCCACTTTCCTGTGATCTGATTTCATCTTCCAGCTCTGTTACAGCTGCCAGAATGACCAAAATGTGGCTTCAGAAGAGTAGACTGGGATTTTCCTTCAATGCAGACGTGTTTCCAGGGCTTGTATTTCATAGAACCATGGAATGGTTTGGGTGGGAAGGAACCTTAAAGCTCATCCTCCTGCTATGGGCAGGGACACCTTCCACTAGACCAGGTTGCTCCAAACCCCTTCCAACCTGACCTTGAACACTTCCAGGGATGGGGCAGCCACAGCTTCCTGGGCAGTAAGAAGAGGGGTTTGGAGAGGGGTGGCCATACTCTCTGACTGAGAGATTCCCTGGGACAGTCATTATTTTTTAAAATGTACAGGATCCCGGGAGCAGGGGTCGATGGAAATCACCTGCTCCAGGTGAGATCTGAGCAGCAGGGGATGGCAGCTCTGCACATGGTGCAGGGAGGAGGCTTCTGGAGCTGCCTGTGCCCCAGCCATGGGAGTGCAGGAGCTGGAGCGGCAGGAACAGAGCCGAAGCAGTGCAGGCATCCCCACACGCTGCTGCCCTCGTCTGCTGGAGACTTTTACTCCACTGTAGTTTGGTGGGTGAAGGAGGAAACCTGTGCTGTGGTGCAGAGTCTGGTGGCCGAGCGTGACCCCGTCCGCTGGCGGTTCCACCTGACCCACTGGACTTTGCACCCAGGCACAACAGGCTCCGTCCCAGTGACCGCGTGCCCGTGACCCACATCGAGTCTGGCAAATGGCAAAGGGGGTTGAATGAGCAGAGCTGGGGCTGCAAGATTGTTACTTTTTATTCCAATGAGGCTGGTGAGGCCCTGGCACAGGTTGCCCAGAGAAGCTGTGGCTGCCCCATCCCTGGAAGTGTCCAAGGCCAGGTTGGATGGGGCTTGGAGCAACCTGGTCTCATGGAAGGTGTCCCTGCCATACTGGGGGTGGAACAAGATGAGCTTTAATGTCCCTTTCAACCAAACCATTCCATGGTCATGTGTCTCTGGTGTGGCTCTGGCTCTTTGGACCCACTGGAGATGGTGCAGCAGGATTTGACAAATCCTGATGTTAGTGGCAGTTGCGTTTGGTCCCTCAGCAGGAGCTGCCTTTGCACCTGGATGATTTAGGAGACTGAGTGTCAGGCTGGAATTTGGGTATGACAAACCTGGCACTTCCTCTGGGATTTCTTCATCCCCTCTCTTCCTGTTTGCTTGGGATTTTTTAGAGAGTTGCAGAAGACCTGACGGCAGGTGTGTGCTCTGTGCCAGGTGGGAGCAGCCACTCTGGGAGAAGAGGACCAGCCTGGTGCTCCCTACACCCGTTTGGCTGCTGGCTCCTTGGTTTGATGATGATGATGATGGTGGGGGGTGATGGCCAGGTTTCCAAACTGTCAGCCTGTGCCTTACCAGCACTCCTTGTTGATGCTGTTGGATACCTCCAGTTGAGTTCATGCTGTGTTGGTGTCAGGCTGTGTTGGCTCCTCCAAGCACCATGGCATGGGGTGGAGGCTCTTAAAGCAAGATAGGAGGCACAGCACTGTCAGTGGCCTCAGAGGACCCACTTCCTTCTTCCTGTGCTGCTCTTTGATGGTGGAGGGAGAACTGGAGGCTGTTGGAGGAGCAGGAGTGGAGCATGTCCCAGCTCCACCTGCAGCAGTGTGAGCCTAGGTGGCTGCTCCAGGTACCGGTGCTCCCATTTCAGGGTCCATCCTTCACCACAGGAACATCCTTCACCAACCTTCACTGCTGTCTTTTCAGTTTGTGAGATGTGGGACGTGGTTTTCAGTCCCAGTGACATTCATGGCTTGTGTTCCTGTGTCCTTGTCCCACAGAGAAGCAGGGTCCTGAGCGGAAGAGGATTAAAAAGGAGCCCGCCACCAGGAAGCCTGGCTTGCTCTTCGGCATGGGCCTCTCGGGGATCCGGGCAGGGTACCCGCTCTCCGAGCGCCAGCAAGTCGCTCTCCTCATGCAGATGACAGCAGAAGAGTCTGCAAACAGCCCAGGTGAGACCTGGAGGAGGGGTTTGCTCTGAGGTGTGAGTGGGCAGGTGGGACCTGCATCCCAAATGCTGTGTCTTTCCAGTTCCTGGCACCACCAGGAGGTTCAGGTGACTGAGCTGCCACCTCCACCGTGGTCCAAGGGGGCTGGTTTGCTGCTCTGTGGGGTCTCACCCATCCCACAGGGCTCTGCAGGTGACTCCAGCCATGGTGTCACTGGGATTTGCACGTGGCTGTGGTTACCCTTCCTTCCAGTGTCAGGCAGTAGCAGCAAGTGTCCCACGAGCTGAATCCAGGCCACTACTGAGCCTGCCCTAGCTGCTCAACTAGAGTTTTCATTCCATAGGAACCTCCTCCACATCAACTCCCTGTTTCCCACTGGCCTCTCAGCTATCTCAGTAAAGGAGGATTGTGAATAAAGACAAAACATCATCCTCTGTATGTTTTTTAATGTTTCTTCTTGTGGAGGGGGATAAGACGTGTAACCATTGCAGCTGTAACTCGAGATGTGGAGCAGCTGGAATGTGTTTACCACGGATTTTTATTTTGGTAATTTTTATCTGTTGCAAACATGACCCCCCCCCCCAGGGTTTTTGGAGGACTGTGTCACATCTGCATCCTACACACAACATCACAGCTTTTAGCCACGTATTTTGTTGTTCTTAACCAGTCTCGCTGCTGATGTTGCTGGTATTTGGAAAAACTAAAAGGGAAAAAACTGTGGAGTGTTCACTGCATTCCAGTGTTCTCCCAGGAAATGCACAGTCTCCTCCCAAGGCCATCAGACCTCACATGTGCTTGGTAAAAGGCTGCTTCCCTTGGGAATTGAGGTTTGAGGGTAAGGAGCTTCATTGTTGCTCCCGAATCACGGGATTGTCCACAGTGTTTGCCAGGACTCCAGTGGGCTCTGGCAGCCCGTGATTCCCATCTCCGTCGGACACACACAGGCTGCTCTGTTCACATCCACTTTGGAGGCTGGGTTGCCTCTCACTGCCATGTGGGGAATATTTAGGGAAGAGATGAAGCACGATGCATGAGCTCCCTCTAAAGGTTTAGGAATTCTTTGGAATTGCAGTTCCTGACTCTGCTTCTCTCCCTGCAGTTGACACAACACCAAAGCATCCCTCTCAGTCTACAGTTTGTCAGAAGGGAACTCCCAACTCTGCCTCCAAAACCAAAGATAAAGTAAATAAGAGAAATGAGCGAGGAGAGACTCGGCTGCATCGCGCCGCCATCCGAGGAGATGCCCGGCGCATCAAGGAGCTCATCATTGAGGGTGCAGATGTCAATGTGAAGGACTTCGCAGGTAACCAGCCTGGGAATCCCAACCCCTTCCCACCTGGTTGCGTGTTCCACCTCTCAGAATGGCTCCCACCACACAAAGTAGTTTGTTTATAACATGAGGTTGCTCCTTGGAAAGAGGGGATTAGCCAAAAATAGTGATTTCTCTCTTTGGGGAGGAAAGTCTCGTTGCTCTTTAAAAAACAACCAAACAACAAAAAACCACACAAAAAACTCCTGTCTGGGCAGGATCCAGAACAATCCCTGGGGCTACCCTGGCTCCATACACTGAAACTGTGTACAGGCCCTTCCGGTCCATTTCCTTTGCCATTCCACGTAGGTGCTGTCTTGGAGGTCTGGAGGGAGATTTGCAAAGGGAGATGTGCTGGCTTAGCTCTTTCTTTTTCTTAAAATAGAAGAAATTATGTGCACAGATACATTGCTAAGAGTGGGTTTGTGAAGTCATTGCTCTGGAGTTGGGGGCTCAATGCCTGCAGATTTCTGAGAGTTGCTTTTAAGGAATGTGGGGGTGCTGCTAATGGAGAGTGAATGTGAAGGGCAAGGTCAGATCCCACCAGGCACTGGAATTAGTGGAGGTGGTGACTGTCCTGAGCCTGGTAGAACCACCTCTGCCTCCTCCTCCTCAACAGTGCTGCCAAGCTCCTGCTTAGGGTGGTGGGATGACATGGGAACAACCCCAAGTCCTGCAGGGAGAAGGCAGCAATGAGATGATGGTGAAGGTGCTGTTCAAGCACCCCCGTGCTGATGGTGGGACTGGATCAGCCTTTCTTCAGCACGTCCAAGAACTCGACTTTGCTCTTTGCTGTTCTCTTTGCACGATTTTGGGGCTATAAATAGATATGGCTGTTCCTCCTCCCATATGATTAATCCGAGTGCCAGACTGAAGTATCAGTTGTGATTAATTCTGGGCACAGGTGCCCCTTCCGAAGGCTCCGAGTGAAGGTAACGGAACGCGCTCCCACGGCGCTATCAGCAAAACACCGGAGCAGCTGCGCCGGGAAACTTCAAAACAGGCTCTGCTTAAAAATAGTCTGTTTGAACACGATAAAATATTTTGTTCTGTGCTCTTCAGAGGTTTGTTTGAGAACTGAAGTCACTGTTACTGTTGAGATCTGCTGTTTGGTTCCCCCCCGAGCCGGTGTTCAGGCCTGACTGTGTGCTTGGAGAGCACAGAAAATATTTGTGAGGGCTGTGTGGGGCCAGTTTCAGATCCTTGTCTGCAGTTCAGAGCTCAGGCCCAGTCTGGGCACCAGTGTTTCCCTTACAGAGGAGTTGGAACCTAAAGCCAAACCTTAAATAGTGCTTAAAAGAAGGCTGGAGAGGGACTTTTCACAAGGACATGTGGTGCCAGGAGAAGGGGGAATGACCTTAAGCTGAAGGAGTGCAGGGTTAGATGGGATATTGGGAAGAAATCCTTCCCTGTGAGGGCGGTGAGGCCCTGGCACAGGTTGCCCAGAGAAACTGTGGCTGCCCCATCCCTGGAAGTGTTCAGGGCCAGGTTGAACAGGGCTTGGAGCAACCTGGGATAGCGGAAGGTGTCCCTACCCATGGCTGTGATTCCCTCCCAACCAAAACCATTCCATGATTCTACAAAGAGGAAGGGATTTCAGACCTGTCTTTCACGTGACAGCAGCAATTCTCTTAATTTCTCACATAAAACTTTCCCTTTCCATCTCCTGGGACCGTGTCCGCTGTGGCAGATGCTCTGCCTGTAGCACATGGTGTGACCAGAGGGAAACGTGGGATTGATTCTATGAGTGCCTGGCTGGAGTAGCAGGGCAGAGCTGCAGGTTCCTTCCTTCATGGGCATCCGGACAAACACAGCCAACTTGGCCATCAGAGCAACACCCCCCCATTCCACAGTGGTACCTGCAGCCTCTGTGCCTGGGGGTGACTCTCCCAGTCTGTGCATCTCCGTGGAGGTGCTGTCGTGTGCTGAGTGTCCCTTTCCCTGCAGGCTGGACGGCGCTGCACGAGGCGTGTAACCGGGGCTACTACGACGTGGCGAAGCAGTTGCTCGCGGCGGGCGCCGAGGTCAACACCAAGGGGCTGGACGACGACACCCCCCTGCACGACGCAGCCAACAACGGACACTTCAAGGTTGGGGGCTGCTGGATTTCATTGCTGGGCTTTTAAGGACTCTTTTGTAAACTTGTGCTTCGTGCAGCCAACTGTGAAAACACGGGGATTCTGGTTATTTAATTCTCATTTGCTGTTTAGTGGGCAGGAATTAGTGTTCAAGGCCAGGCTGGATGGGGCTTGGAGCAACCTGGTCTAGTGGAAGGCATCCCTGCCCATGGCAGGGGATGGAATAAGGTGTTCTTAAAAGTCCCTTCTAACACAATGATTTCCTTGCCTCAGAGCTGTTGTGTGTTTTACTTGGTGTTCCTCTGCACACAAGATAATTCATTCTTCTTCAGGAATTGGGAAGGGAACATGGCCTTGTGTCTTGTTCTTCACCCTTCTTTCCTGCCCAGGTTGGTTCTTAGAATCACAGAATCATTAGGGTTGGAAAAGACCTCCAGGATCATCGAGTCCAGCCATTAACCCAATGCTGCCACGCCCCACCACTAAACCATGTCCTTAAACACCACATCTTCGTGTTTTTTGTACTTCCAGGGATGATGATTCCACTGCTTCCCTGGGAATGTTGCTGGATTTTGTCTCCTTTTTAATTGCTGACTGTTAGTACCATGAGGCATGTCCTGAGGACATTCCCCTTATAGTTTTGTATGAAAGTTCTACAAAATACCTGGAATCAAAACATCATGAGCATCTTCAAGCCTCAGTTTCTCTTTTCAGGTGGTGAAATTGTTGTTACATTATGGAGGGAATCCTCATCAAAGCAACAGGAAGGGCGAGACACCTTTAAAAGTAGCGAATTCTCCCACCATGGTGAATCTGCTCCTGGGGAAGACCACGTACCCCTCCAGCGAGGAGAGCTCAACAGGTGAGACTGACCTGTCTGGGGCCAGGGCAGTGATGTTTGTGGCCTGCAGCTGTCTGTTAGTGCAGAGACATTAGAGGACAGTGAAGTTTAGATTCTTGTCAGAATATCCACACGCTGCTGCTGTGATCAGGAGCCCACCTGTAGCTGTAACCCAAATTCAGACAACATAACCAGCAGCTTTAGCTCCGGGAACTGTTTGCCCTAAGAGCCAACGTTGAGATCCCTTCCCTGGGACAATCAAGATGCAGGATTGGAAGCCAATTGCAGGTAAATGGATGTCTTACCTTTAAGACACGGGTAATTTCCGCGGAGAGGAGGAGGTTTGCATGTCTACCATGTGTTCCCATCCCTCGGCTGTCCCAGCACTGGTGTTTCAGGTTCTGCTCCCAGTCTGTCCTTGCTAGAGCCTGTCCCACCAGTGCCACTGTTGTGGGACACACTGCAGGTTTTAATTAGAGCTAGAGTTCCCAGTCTTATGGGGAGCCTTGACCTATGCTGTGTGCAGCCATAAACCTGTTACAAAGTTCTCGTGATACACTCAGGCTGTTGTTTTGAGGAGCACGCCATGCAGGTTGGAGCCAGGATGGCTGTTCTTTCCTAAAACATATCTCAACCTGGCATTCCAAGCTGTTGGCTGCCAACCTGGCAAAGTCTGAGTGAGGCCAAAGGGTACCAGGATTGTTCTTAGTGGTTCATGTCTGTTGTAGACCCCAAAGCCTCTCACAGCCTTTAACACGCTGTTCTTCTCTCTCTGCAGAGACCTCAGAAGAGGAGGATGCCCCTTCCTTTGCTCCCTCCAGCTCCGTTGATGGCAATAACACAGACTCAGAGTTTGAGAAGGGTTTGAAGCACAAGCCCAAGGCCCAGGAGCCGCCTAAAACCATCACGCCAGTGAAGGACGAGTATGAATTCGATGAGGACGATGAACAGGACCGGGTCCCGCCGGTCGATGACAAACATTTGCTGAAAAAGGATTACAGGAAAGAGACTAAAGCAAACAGTTTCATTTCCATACCCAAAATGGAAGTGAAAACTTATACTAAAAATAACACAATTACACCAAAGAAAGCTGCCCACCGCATCCTGTCGGACAGCTCGGACGAGGAGGAGACCAGCGTGGCCGTGGGGACGGGGGAGAAGCTGCGCCTTTCGACCCACTCGATCTTGCCCAGCAGCAAGATCCGGGAGCCCACCAGCACCAAGGCACCGAAGGAGAAAAGCAAAGTAAAAAAGAAGCGGAAGAAGGAGACGAAAAGCAAAGAGGTTCGATTTGGCAAAAAAAATGACAAGTTTTGTTCCTCTGAATCAGAGAGTGAAAACGTGGAGAGTGAGGAGGATGATAGAGACTCTCTCCAGAGCTCTAGCTGTGTAAAGGACTCGAGGCTAGTGCTAAAGGAATCCTCCTTGTTTAACTCTCTGTCTGCCTCATCAACCTCTTCTCATGGGAGTTTAGCATCCCAGAAACATAATCCCAATCTTACAGAACAGCACTCCAAGCACTGGAGGACGGACAATTGGAAAACCATATCTTCTCCAGCTTGGTCAGATGTCAGTTCCCTATCGGACTCCACCAGGACGAGGCTGACAAGCGAGTCAGACTATTCGTCCGAGGACTCGAGCTTAGAGTCACTAAAGCCAGTCAGGAAGAAACCAGAGCACAAAAAGAAAAACACCCCCCACAACGCTGTTTCTGAGAAAAAGAATTCATTCCATAGCAATGTGGATGGAGCAATTCCAAAGCTGGACAAGGAGGGGAAGGTTGTTAAAAAGCATAAAACAAAACACAAACATAAAAACAAGGAGAAGGGACAGTGTCCCATCAGCCAAGATATTAAAATAATCAAAACATTTTCTTTTGAGTTTGAGGACTCTAAACAAAAGCCTGAGAAAGGCTTGATAGTAGAGACAGAAAATCCAGTCGAAAACAAGTTGAAAGTGTTAAAACATGAGCGGGAACATGGTAAGAAGGAGGAAAAGCTCCCCAAAGGTAAAGTGGAGGAGAAGGAGTGGTTGTTTAAAGATGAGACTGGAAAATCCTCAAAAGAGGAGAAATCATTAAGAAAAATCAAAGATGGTAGTAAAGACCTGAGCAAATCCTTCAGAGAAGGATTGAGTAAATCAGAAAAAGAGAAACCTGTCAAGGAGAAATCTCCCAAGGAGGAGAAGCCAAGAATACACAAAGAGGACAGAAAGAAGAAGTCAAAGGACAAGCAGTCCAAATCTGAAAAAAAGAATGAGCTGAAGGAGGAGAAGGTTTCTAAACTAGAGAAAGAAAAATCCTTCAAGGAGGAGAAAGAAAAATGCAAAAAAGAAAAACTTTACAGGGATGAGTCTGGGTTTGATGAGTTTAATAACAAAACCCAATTTGCCGAAAGCGAGGACACGAAGTTCAGCCTTTCAGATGATCAGCAGGAGAGGTGGTTTTCGGACTTGTCCTCTGATTCATCCTTTGATTTCAAGGGTGAAGACAGCTGGGATTCTCCAGTAACAGATTTCAGGGAGATTAAAAATGACACCGTGGCAAAACTAATCATAGAACCCGTGAAAGAGGAAATTAAAGACAAGAAAAAGGAAAATAAAACAAAGGAGAAGAAGGAATACAACGAGAAGCGGAACGAAAAGGACACTTTCCTAAAGAAAAAGGAGAGGGATTATGTGGAGAAAAGCTCCGAGAAGAAAAAGGACCAAACAGACAGGCACAAAGTTACTCCCAGTTATTTGCCAGAAAAGGATAAGAAAAGGAAGGATTCTGTAGAGACTGTCAAGGAGAGGAAAGAGAAAGATACAGGTGAAACCAACAAAGACAGAAAAGATTCCTCTGATGGCTCCAAAGAGCGAAAAGATCCCAAGACGAAGCAGGAGGAGCCCTATCGAGATGACTTCAAAGACTATGGCTGTGAAACATTCTTCAAGGATAAGTCTGACCCTGAATTCAGTGGGAAAACCCTGGAGAGTTGGGAGAGGCACCATTCTGGGAAGGAAAAGGAGAAAAAAGATGCTCCCGATAAAGAAAAAAAAGAAAAGGTGAAGCCAGAAAAATACAAGGAAAAATCCAAAGAAGGCGACAAGGAGAAAAATGAAAAAGTTGTTCCGGAGAAAATTCTGAAGGACAAAGAACTAGAGAAGAGCTTCAAAGAGAAGAAAGAAACTAAGGAGAAGTACAAAGATCTTCACAGCAAAGATAAGGAGAGGAAGAGTTCTTTCGACCAAGTGAAAGAGAAGAAAGAGAAAAACTTCTCCACGGATCGTGAGGATTTCTCTGAGAAGAAGGATGAGAAGAAAGGCAAGGAGAAGAGCTGGTACAGCATCGCTGACATCTTCACGGATGAGAGCGAGGACGAGAGGGACGATTACAGCTTGAGTGGGTTCAAAGTGAGCGACTCTGCTGGGGGCGAAATGCATCGCCTGGACAGTCTGCAGGACAAGGACGATGCGGCTGCCGAGAAGGAGCTGTACCCCGACAAGCACCGCAAGTACTCCTCCGACCGGCAGCACTCGGAGAAGCAGAAGGATAAGGAGTCCAAGGAGAAGAAAAAGGACAAAGGAACATCAGAAGGGGGAAAGGAGAAGAAGGAGAAGAGTTCCTTTGAGAAACACAAAGAGAAGAAAGATAAAGACTCCACTGAGAAGTACAAGGACAGGAAGGACAGAATGTCCATAGATTCCACTCAGGAGAAGAAAAACAAGCAAAAGCTCCCAGAAAAGGTTGAAAAGAAGCACACCAGTGACGACAAGGTGAAAAGCAAACATAAGGAGAAACCAGATAAAGAGCATTCCAAAGAGAAGAAGTCTTCAAAAGGAGGGGAGTCGGAGAAGAGCCTGCTGGAGAAACTGGAGGAGGAGGCTCTGAATGACTACAGGGATGACTCCAATGACAAGATCAGCGAGATCTCCTCTGACAGCTTCACAGACAGAGGGCAAGAGCCAGGACTGACCAGCCTCTTTGAGTCTTCAAACCTTTCTCTTGCTGATGCTGCTGAAGAAAAGTTTAAGGACTCTCTCCCTTTACCCTGCCTGCAGGACAAACTCAAGGAGAAGGAGAGACATCGACATTCCTCATCTTCCTCAAAGAAAAGTCACGAGAAGGAAAAAACAAAGAAGGAGAAGACAGAGAAAAAGGAAAAAACAGAAGAATTCAAGGACTCCAGCAGCAGAAAGGATTCCACTCATTACGAAAAAGATTTCTCTGTGGATGGGGAGGCTTTTGGCTCTTCCTACAACATGAAAGCAGAGGCTGATGAGGAACCAGAGAAGAGCATTGATTACTTGTTTTCTGAAAAGAAGGATAAAAATGATTCTGAAAGAGAGTTGTCAAAGAAGGCAGAAAAAGAAAAGACTTATGGTTCCAGCACCATCAGCACAGCTAAAGAGAAAAAGAAGCGGGATAAACACAAGGAAAAATGGAAGGAGGAAAAGGAAAAGCATAGAGACAAACATGCAGATGGTTTCTTTAAACATCACAAAGATGAGCCGAAGTCAACGCTCAAAGACAAGGATGGGCCTCAAGTTACCACCTTTAAAGATAAATCCAAGGAGGACAACCTCAAATTCGGCGAAACCAAACTGAAGGAGAAGCTCAAGGAGAACCAAGACAAAGACAAATCAGACTCCATAAAAATAAGCAATGGGAATGAGAAAATAACCATTTCCAAAGACAGTGGCAAGAAGGATGCCAGGCCAAGGGAGAAACTTCTGGGAGATGGTGATCTGATGATGACCAGCTTTGAGAGGATGCTGAGCCAGAAAGACCTGGAGATCGAGGAACGCCACAAAAGGCACAAAGAGAGAATGAAGCAAATGGAGAAAATGCGGCACAGGTCCGGAGACCCCAAGTTAAAGGATAAGCTTAAGAGCTCGGAAGATGTGCGCAAGAGGAGTCTGGATCTGTCCACAAAGAAGCCGCTGTCGCTGGATACTCAGCTCAAGGACAAGAAACTCAAAGAGTTGGGTCCTCTGACTCCTATACTTTCACCAGAAAACAAGGCACAGCCTGCTGTGGGGACAGACTCCAAGGACTGGATCACGGGTCCTCAGCTGAAGGAGATCCTCCCGGCGTCTCCCAGGCCAGATCAGAACCGGCCGACGGGCGTCCCAACCCCAGCATCCGTTGTCTCTTGCCCAAGCTATGAGGAGGTGATGCAGACGCCCAGGACTCCGTCATGCAGCAATGAGGACTACACAGACCTGATGTTCGAGTGCGCAGACTCACAGCACTCACTGCCCATCTCCACCATGTCCATGAACGCCTGCTCCCCATCCTTCTTTGACAGATACACCAACGTTCCCAGTGGGCTCCCCGAGAACCCGAGTCAGACCCCGACTCGTACCATCCCCTCCACAAACCTCTATCGTTCCATCTCGGTGGACATCAGAAGGGCGCCTGAAGAAGAATTCAGCGTCGGAGATAAGTTTTTCAGACAGCAAAGTGTCCCGGCGACATCAAATTATGACTCTCCAGTGCAGCATTTAATGGAGGAGAAAGTTCCCCTTCCTTCTGTTCCTGCCGAGAAGTTCCAGTGTTTATCTCCTGGGTATTACTCCCCAGATTATGGAGTTTCCTCACCCAAAGTGGAAGCTTTGCACTGTGCACCGGGAGCTGTCAGTGGGGTCGCCCAGTCGCCTGAAAGTGTTTTTTCTGGTTTACAAGCAAAATCCTCCCCTTCGCACAGAGATGAGTTGCTGGCTCCTTCGGTGGAAAGTGCTCTTCCCCCTGACCTTGGCATGCCCTTGGATACCACGGAGGAGCAGCAAGCCACCGCCTCCATCATGCCACCAGAATCCACCTACCTACCACCCATCGAAGAAAACCATTTCAGTTCAGGTATGCCAGAACAAAACAACATAGACTGGGATAACCCTCCTTCCCGAAACCCGGACGCCGCCATTCCCCCTAGCCTGATGAGTACCCCCACAGAGCATCCTGTACCCTGGTCCATGGGCTCTGAGCTTCTGATGAAATCTCCCCAGAGGTTTTCCGAGTCCCCTAAACCTCCACTCTGTTCCCTAGAACCAATTCATCCTGCACCGGTAGCCTTCATTCCCACAGAGACTTCCTACCCCGTTTCTCCCATCTCTTACCCTCTGTCGGTGTCTGAACCACGGCTGGAGGAAGTCAAGGAGGATGCTGAGGAAGCAGTTCCTGGAGAGATAGTGAATGCCGAAGAGCAGGCTCCTTACATGTCCCCTACTAGGTTAGACACCTTCTTCAATAACTGCAAGCCTCTTCCAGAAGAAGCACCAGAGATCCCTCCAGAGCCCCCGTGTGTGCCAGCAGAACCTCAGGCCGAAGTTGTCACCGCACCAGAAAACAACTATTTGGAAAACAATAACGCAGCACCTGCAAATACGGAGGAGGCGGTGACGTGGCCCGATCCCTTCACCAACACTGAGGATGACTTGGACCTTGGCCCCTTCTCGCTCCCAGAGCTGCCGCTCCAGCCTAAGGACGTTGCGGAGACGGAGATGACCGAGGCAGAGGCGGTGGAGGAAAGCCCAGCAGCAGCTTCGGAGCCGAGCGCTGGGATCATCAAAGCCAGTGCGTCCGTGATAGCATCTGGCGAGCAGGAGGAGCCACCGGCCAACCAGGCAGCGGCTGCCCTGCCCGTGGACACGGAGCCACCAGCAGAGGAGCAGAAACCAGAAGTGGCTGCGCAGGAAACCACCTCAGAGGTGCTGAGCGTGGCTGAGGAGAAAGGAACAGAGGACTTGGAAACGCAGGTTTTCCAGCAGACCCCGTCAGAGTCCGCACAGGTGGAGAGCAAAGAGGTGGAGGCCGTGCACGAGGAGCTGTCATCTGCTGGTGGGGTGGCAGAGAGCAGCTCCCAGCCCTGTCCCCTGCCCGTGTCCAGCTGCGAGGGCACTGTTCCTCAGGACGGTGCTGCGGCCCGTGGCGGGAGCCAGGCCCCATCATCCCAGGCAGACACACCTCCGGGCAACGCTCAACCAGAAGTTGTGGAACCAATACAAAAACCAGTAGCAGAAGCTCCCAAACCACCCAAAATAGAAGAGATTCCTCAGCGGATTACCAGGAACCGGGCTCAGATGCTCGCCAACCAAAACAAGCAGAATGCCGCCTCAGCCGAGAAGGAATTTCCTCCCGTCTCCGCACCCGTCACACGTGCCAAAGGCCGCATCACGGAGGAGGAAGATTCCCAGGCTCAGCACCCGCGGAAGCGCCGCTTCCAGCGCTCCAACCAGCAGCTGCAGCAGCAGATCAACACGTCCACCCAGCAGACGAGGGAGATGATCCAGCAAACACTGGCAGCTATTGTGGATGCGATAAAACTGGATGACATCGAACCGTACCACAGTGACAGGTCCAACCCCTACTTCGAGTACCTCCAGATCAGGAAAAAGATCGAGGAGAAGCGGAAAATCCTCTGCTATATTACTCCCCAAGCTCCACAGTGCTACGCTGAGTATGTCACCTACACAGGCTCCTACCTGTTGGATGGCAAACCTCTAAGCAAGCTCCATATTCCAGTGGTGAGTCACCTTCTCTGTTTAGCATCAGGGACTGTCCCCTCCCTCGCTGCAAAAGGTACAGCCAAGTTTTCCCCCATGCCCTGTGACCACCCTTGCAATGCCTACATGTCCCAGCTGTGGCTTTAACCTGCTTTTATAATATGACACCAAACCTGAGCCTGGATAAGTCCATGGCTGTGTGTTAAATGCAGCCCCTGAGATGCTGCATTTTTGCAGGGAAGATCTTGGGCTGTGCTGAGGGACTCGAGATTTGGTCAGGCTTTAGAGCAAAGTTTGTATGAATCCAGTGGATTGAAGCTGGAAGGTTAAGTTGCTTTTACAGCAGTGTAGTAACAGGATAATGAACCTGGAACAGAGGAAAAGGATGGCTCTTAACTCCTGCCTTCATTTTCCCAAACTCTGCTATTTGACTTGGCACTGGGATCAGCATTTCCCTGCTGTGCTGATGAATGGCCTCACTAATACAAGTGCATCAATAATCTTAGTGCTGCAGGCAGTAAATCTGGATCCGGATGGAGGAGGGTCAGTGTTACCAGCCACACCAGGTTCTGTTCCCTGCTGTGCACAGGGTGAAGGACCTTGGGCTGTGGGTTCCTGCCACAGGGGTGTTGGCCCTGGCGTTGTGTTCACATCTTTTTCCTTCCTACACTTCCTAGACCAACCTGCTTCTCTGTTGGCAGCTGGGGCTGTGCTGGAGGAACACCTTGCTCCCCAGAAGGTGCAGGATAGATTGGTGCACAGGCTCCCATCCCAGGGCTCAGACCAGACTGCTCCTGGCAGTGGTTCTCCAACAATTAGACACGCTTGGACACCTGCACAACCTGCCCTAAGGCACGTGGAGGGGTTCAGGCTCTAGTTCTGGAGGCTGAGCTCTCCTCCCATCACTGGGCACCTTTTGCCTTATTGTCTCATGCTCAGTGAGGTCTGAGCAGCAGCGGGATCTTGTCCTTGGCAGACCATGGGGTGTCCCCCGCTCCCTCCCCAAGTCCACGACCAATGTGCATTTCAGGGTTCTGGCAGCACCCCAGGCTGTGCTCCCAGCAGTGATCCTGGCTCTGACTCTCTGGCTCTAACCCTGTGCCCACAGATTGCCCCACCGCCGTCGCTCGCCGAGCCGCTCAAGGAGCTCTTCAAGCAGCAGGAGGCCGTCCGGGGGAAGCTGCGGCTCCAGCACAGCATAGAGCGGGTAAGGGGGCACTCAGCTGGGGAACGGGGCCCAAATTTCCTCTGCTGGGGAGGCTGAGGCTGCCATGCTCACTGCTTTGCTCTTCCTCAGGAGAAGCTCATCGTCTCCTGCGAGCAGGAGATCCTGAGGGTTCACTGCCGGGCAGCGAGGACCATCGCTAACCAGGCCGTGCCCTTCAGTGCCTGCACCATGCTGCTGGACTCCGAGGTGTACAACATGCCTCTAGAAAATCAGGTCAGTGCCTGTCTCGGTGGGGAGAAGTGTCTCAGAAGTTTATCAGTGAGTCTCAGGACCCTTTGCTCTTCCTGATCAGGATCATCTCACACACTGGAAAGGTTTATTTTACTACTCCCTGGGTCTTTTCCTGTGGAAGGAAGAGGAGAGAGCCATGGTACTGCTACACTGCAGGAGGGATCCTGGGTAGGGACAGGGTCCTGGGATTTATTAGTGACCTGTGTATTGATCCAGGAGCTTTGTTTTATCCCTCAGCATTTCCCAGCCAAGTGTCTGTGCTGCTGTGATCTTGGCATGAGTTGAAGAAGACAGGGAGGTGCAGGTGCTGTGATGGGCTGACATGGTCAGATTCCCTGCAAAGCAAGTTAAAACAGGGAGTGTGTGCACACAGGCATATGCATCCCCACCCAAGGCTGAATCCTTGGAAAGGGCTTCAGGAGCAGCTGGAAGCAGCATGCTCCATCCTCCATCCCTGCAGTCACCTCATTTCTGAGGAGTGTGTGCCCCAGGAGGGGTTTGAATGTGGCCTGTGAGACCTGTAACTGCTTAAAGTACAAAAATAATCCCCCGTGTCATTCCTTTTGCTGTCCTTTCCTTAGGGAGATGAAAACAAATCAGTCAGAGACCGTTTCAACGCACGACAGTTCATTTCCTGGCTGCAGGATGTGGATGACAAGTACGATCGGATGAAGGTGAGAGCCCTGGGAGCCCCGTGCTCCAGGCTGGGGCATTCTAGAAGGGTCCCAGCTGTGGCTGGAGCCTGGAAGCTGCCTTAGTGGTTTCCAGCACAGAGTGGGTGTTGTGAGGTGGTCAGGGCAGGGTTGCATGGTGGGGATGCTCCCATGTGTGGCACAGCAGAGGGTTGGGAGCCTCTGCAGGGATTTGGGGAGCACAGTGGTCTCTGCTGTTTCCAAAAATGGGGAGGGGAGGCAGGTTCAGCTTGGGGCTGAATTCAGCTGGGATTCCCCCTCATGCCTCTGCTTGGAGCTTTCCCAGTCGGTTGAACCCTCAGGGGCTGCTCTTTGCCAGGAGCATGTGTTGCAGTGAGCCCAAAACCTGTGGAGAGCTTCAGGGTGTCAGGAGCCCGGGCAGTGATTCCAGAAAGCTCTGAGGGCCACACTCTAGCATGGGAAGGAGCAGGGACAGTTGAGCTGCAGCTGGTGACACGGAAGGGATTGGCAGGTCCCACGAAGGGAGAAGGTCCCTGTGGGGGCCAATGGGGACTGTGCCAAAGTGGTCATTGGTGGGGTCCGTGCTCTGGGGTACTTCCAAGCCTTTCAAACCCAAAGCTTCTGGGTTTGCCCCAGCTCCTGCTGGAACTGGGCTCAGCAGACATCCCAAATCCAGCTGTCATGTGTGTGGCATCCCTTACTGCATTTAGTGCTGTGCCCACCTCAGTGGCTGCACATCCCCTGGGTTTGCTGGGTGGGACGGGCAGCAGGACCCTCTCCTGTCCTCTCCCAGTCCGCCCTCACCTCCCATTGGTTTTTCCCAATCCAGACATGCCTGCTCATGCGACAGCAACATGAAGCAGCTGCCTTGAACGCGGTGCAGAGAATGGAGTGGCAGCTGAAGGTGCAGGAGCTGGACCCCGCAGGGCACAAATCCCTCTGTGTGAACGAGGTGCCCTCGTTCTATGTGCCAATGGTCGACGTGAACGATGACTTCGTGCTCTTGCCGGCATGACAGTTCCACCCCAGGAGACATCACTGAACACTGGCAAGGACGGGAGCGCTCCGAGGTCGGGCGGTCGAGCTCACATTCACCTTTACCGCTTGCTGATGAATCCCTGGTCAGAGGAGGAGGAAGCAGCTATCGGCAGAAAACAAAACAATAAGAAAAAATAATTGCACTTTCTTCACAACATGTCCCTCGCTTCCGGACTGACGGCAGCTCCGCGGGGCAGCGGGCCGGGCGCAGCTCCTTCCCACCGGCGGCTGCGGCAGGGAGGCACCGGGCAGTGCCGGCGGCGGGCACTCGGCGGCCCCGAGACTGGCCAGGGCGCGGAGGGAGGAGGCCAAGGACACCGTGTGTGTGTTGCAGAAGCTGCTGAGCGGGGCCAGCAACCACGTGAACCATGTACTTGTGAACACCGTGATTTCCAGCTCTCTGTTTTCCACCGGGCGCGGATCTCCTCTCGGAGAAGCTGCAGTAGGAAACCGTGGGGGGAGGGGGGGGTGTTTGAGTTTCTCGTTCCATCATGGGTATGTCTACAAAAAAAAAAAAAAAAAAAAAACCAACAAAAAAAAAGTCACAGAAAATCCCCAATTAGCAACAAAAAGACAGTGTCCAAGTTGGGCAGCGGCGACTCGGAGCGGGGACGGCTCCGGGATGTGCCCACAGCAGCCGCTGCCACCGTCGGGGACGAGCAGAGGAGCCGCCGGGGCGGCACGGCCGGGGAGACGGCGACGCAGAGAAAGGACTTTGCCAACTGTGTTTTTAATGGAGTAAAATCCACGTGGTTTATATATTTTTTCCTTTAATCTTGGGCATTTCGTTTCTCTTTCTGAGAACATAACTTGAAAACACTACAGAGCCAATACTCATATAAAGAAAAATTGTATCCCATAAATGCTGTACAGTTTTTATATACATTAACAATGTACTTTTGCTGCCTTCTAGATAATTTATTTTGCAACACATTACTGCACAGTTGTAAATAACTTATGTACTGTAACATCACTTTCAGTTATGTGTAAAGAAATAAATAAATTAATTAAAATTATCTTTGTATTTATAGTTCACGCTGGGCAGCACTTTCCTTGTCAAGGAAAGGGTTGCCCAAAGAAACTGTGGCTGCCCCATTCCTGGAAGTGTTCAAGGCCAGGTTGGAACAACCTCGTCTAGTGCAAGGTGTCCGTGCCCATGGCAGGAGTTGGAACAAGATGAGTTTTGAGGTCCCTTCCAACCCAAACCATTTCATGGTTCTGTGATTTTGAATATTGTTTTTCTCCCCTTTCCCTGCCCCTTTGTGTCCAGTGGGATTAGAAACCCTTCAGCTGGTTGTGATGGGGAGGACCATGGGGAGAGGGGAGCCCCCCTGTGCCATGTGCCAGTTGGGGGGTCACAGTGTGACATGAAGAATGTTTGGGCTCAGGCTAGTGAATTTACAGCCCCTGTAGTGACTGTGAGCCAAGGAGCTGCTCTTTGGGGCTGCAGAGTCTGGAGAAGGCCCAGGGTGGGCCTGGGCTTAATGCAGGGGACAAAGTTGACTGTCAGCTCAGGGATGCAGCTGGAGGCAGGTCAATGCCTATCCAAGACTTCTGTGCTTTCCTTCCACCTGCTGCCCAGCCTTTCCCAATGGGCAGCTGCCCACAACTGCTGTCCCCAGGCTGGTGTACTGGGATGAGGGGTGGCCTCTGTGGACCCCTGATGCCAGCTCTGAGTTCTCCAGCTTCTTCTGTTGGATTTTCCTGGGTGCTTGTGCTGGTTCAGTGTCTCAGCTGCCACTTTGGGAAACAAAGATATTCCAAATGCCATTTGACTCCTCTTCCTCTGCTGGTGAGGCCATGCTGAGGGGACTAGGGGGGGCCCTGGATTCATCCCCCAACCCGGTTCCCCACTTGCGCTCCCACCAGCTTTGCAGCCAGTTGTGGAATTTTCCGTGGTCTGAGCATGGGGACCTTGAGGGTTTCACTCCAACACGTCTCAAGGGGGGTCCCTCCTTCCCCTCCCCAACCCCCAGCTCCTGCCTTGGCACTGCTGGCACCAGGATCAGGGATCACCACAGCAGGACCACTCATTGCAGCTGCAGCAGGATGGGCAATGCCATGTCCCACCTACAGCCAGAGGGATTTTTCCCCCCATCCTTGCCCTGGGCTGTGGGGTCAGGGTGGGAGACTAGTGCAATGGGACTGGGGGCTGCTTCTGTGTCAGGGGCTTCAAGAAAGCAGCCACAAATACATTAATTAATTTCCAGCCCTGCTCTTTATTTTGTTAAATTCATCTCTGTAGGCACGGAGAGGCCTTTTATCAGTGTGTAAAGCAGGAAAGTCCCGTGGGCTCATCTGACCAAGGTACTGGTGGCCTTGGGAGTCTCCAGGGTCAGTTTTCCTCCCAACACTGTTAGTTCCAGCCGAGTCCATGGGCGCAGATCCCGTGGAGGGAGGCAAAGAAATGCAGATGTGATTTTTTTTTTTTAATGTTATTCTTTTCAGTGTGACTTTGTAGGTGCAGTTTCTCAATGTGATTTTCGATGTGATTTTTGATGTAATTTTGTGGATGGAATCTTTTTCACCGCTGCAGGTCCGGAGCTGAGCACCTGAGTGATGCTGTTGCCCCAAGAAATCATGTCTGTGAGTAAATTTTATAAAGAAGAGGGGGAAAAAACCCCTCTATTTGCAGCTCGGCTGGTCCATTGGCTCTTCCCACAAGGTAATGTGGCACTGGGTGCCCACCAGTTCCCTTCCTGGGGGAGGGTCACAGATCCCACTGGCCCCTTTTGAGGTTTAGGGGGACCCGATGCATTTGTGGGTGTTCACAGATGGGTCCTGGCACCCTGGACTGCACCTCAGCACCCCCAACACCAGCTGGTCTGGGGGTCCCCCAGTACCGAGAGGGTGCCTTAGTTTGGAACACCGTGGAGGAAGGGGGGCTGAGCTGGGGCTGGGGGGTGAACTGGGGCTTGGGGAGGGGGGCAAAAAGGGGCAGGGGGGGCGAATTGGGTTGAGGGAGCCAAGCTGAGATTGAGGGTGAAGGGGCCTTGGGGAGCCAAACTGGGTTCCAGTCTTGGGAGGGGGGCAAACCGGGCTGGGGCGTGAACGGGGCTGGAGGTATTGAACCCAGTGTTGGGGGAGGAAACTTGGGCTGGGAGGACTGAAACGGGCTGGAGAGGGGGCGAACAGAGAGGCTGAGGGGGTGATCAAACGGGCTGGATGAACTGGGTTTGGGGTGGCAAACAGCTGGAGTTAGGTGGGCTGAGCCCAGTGTTGCAGGGCAGGAACCAGGAGTGGGGTGTGTGAACTGGGCTTGGCGAGGGGCAAATTGGGACTGAGGGGGGCGAACCGGCTTGAGGAGCGGCTGAACCGGGCCTGGGGTGTGTGAACCGGGCTGGGGAGACAAACCGGGCTTGGGCGGGGGGTGCAAACCAGGTCTGAATCCCGTGTTGGGGGGCGCGAACCGGGCTTTGGGGGTGCTGAACTGAGTTTGGGGGGGGCCTGAACCGGTGCTGGGGAAGGGGGGGTGTCAGAGCCGGGGGGGGCCCCGTGGGGCGGTGCCGCGGGGCGGGTCCGCCCGGTGCCGCCCCCACCTGCCCTCGCCGAGCGCGGGCGCGGTCGCGGCGATGGCGCTCGGGGGGTCGCGGCCGCGGGGCCGGCGGGCGGCGGGGGGGTGGGCGCCGTGCGCGGCGCTGGCGCTCGGGTGGGCGCTGGGGTGGGCGCTGGGCGCGGAGCCCCCGCACCGCTGCCGCCCCGACGCCGCGCTGCTGCCGCCGCCGCTCCGCCGGCTCGGGGGCCCCGCGCTGCTCCGCGCCGCCGTCCCGCGCCTCCGCGGCGGCTGGAGCCCCTGCCAGCTGTACCGCTACACCCCCGGCACCCCCGGCACCCCCCGCCCCAATGGCACCGGGCCCTGCACCCGCGGATGGCACTACGCCCTGCCCGCCGCCGGCCTCCGCGCCAACCTCGTCACACAGGTGGGGGACAAGGGCGGGGGGGTCTCAGGGGAGTTCAAGGAGACCCGGGGGTGGGGGGTCCCGTGGTACAGGAGGGTGGGGTGGGGCGGGAGGCTATGGGGGGAGTTTGGAGCGAACAAGCTGGAGGTCCCAACCCCTGGAGCAAGTTGGGAACCCCCATAAGGATCCCACGGGAAAGCCCTGGATATGCTGGGAGAACACCGGGGATGTCCTGGGATGTGGAGGAGAGGGAGTTTGCTTGGAGGGGGAAGCAGGGATCCTGGGAAGAGAGAGGGGTCCTGGGAGGAGAAGGTGGGAGACCCCATGGAAAGGGGTTTGGGGTAGGTGGAGGAGCCCTGGAGGAAAGTTGCTGAGGGGTTGGAGGGTGTCCAGGGGAGAGGGCTCTAAGGACCTTCAGCACCATCCTGGCACATCCCCACATTTCTACTTGTTGGGTGGGGGTTGGTCAGGAGACTCCCCCCATCTTTCCCAGCCCTGTCAGCAGCAATAGGGGGGGCCTGCTGAGCCCCCCACGCTGACAGCCCTCCATTGTGTCCCCCCACAGTGGGACCTGGTGTGTGCCTCACGCTGGAAGGTGCCCCTGGAGCAGACCACACACCTGTTGGGCTGGACACTGGGCAGTGTCACCGCCGGCCTGGCCTGTGACAGGTAACGGGGGTGCCTGGGTGGCCCCCTGGGCAGGGGACGCCATGCCCAGCCCTACTCACAGCCTGTCCCTGGTAGGTTTGGCCGCCGTCCCACCTTCCTGCTGTCCCTGGCGCTGGCAGTGCCCGTGGGCCTCGCCGTGGCACTGGCCATGAACTTTCTCATGGTCCTGGTGGCTCGGCTGCTCTTCGGGGCAGCACTGGCAGGAGCCTTCCTCGCTCTCTACGTGGCCCGTGAGTGTGACTGGGAGGGTCCACAGGGGTGTGGGGATTGAGGATGCTCTGAGGTGCAGGATGCTCTGGGATACAGGATGCTTTGGGGTGCAAAATGCTCCAGGGTATAGGATGCTCCAGGATGCAGGATGCTGCATGGTGTAGGATGCACTGGGATACAGGATGCTCTGGGATGATTCTCCAGGGTGCAGGATATCCTGTGTCAATGGCACCCACAGTGCACTCCTCACCTTCTGCCAGGGCTGGAGCTGTGTGAGCCCCCCCACCGACTGGGGGTGACGATGGTGGCCGGATTCTTCTGGATCGCTGGGGAGCTGCTGCTGCCAGGGCTGGCCCTGCTGTGCCGGGACTGGCGGGTGCTGCAGGGCGCCGTCACCATGATCCTGGCTCTGCTGGCTGCCTGCTGGTGGTAAGGACCTCCTGGACAGGGGTTTGTGTGGGGCTGGGCTGTGCCTGGTGCTGTTGCCAAGCTGTTCCCAGCCAGGCACACCCTGTCCAGGGCCACAGCGGGGATCAAAGGCTACCTGGGACTCTCCAGGGGAGTGGGAACCCTTCCACCCTGGGTAAATGTTTGCTCAGGTTGAAGTTGAGGGTTTCTGGGCAGTGTTGCTTTGAAGCTGGATGGGAGGGTCAGTGCTGGAGGGGGCCAGGCCCCTGGGGAGCTCTGTGACCTGACACTCATGCCCCAGGTGCCCAGCACTGCTACTGGAGTCAGCGCGCTGGCTGCTGGCCACGCAGCAACTGGAGAGGGCCAGGAAGACCCTACAGGCGCTGGCTGAGGACAACTGGCCCCAGGACAGCCTCCTCACGGGTGTGTGGGGGAACTCCAAGGGTGATGGGACACTGGGACCCCTCCCCACAGCCATGGTGCTGAGGGTGGTGGGGCAGTGCCGACTCTATCCTGGGATCCCTTCTCCCAGCAGAGCTGGAGGCCTTGTCCGAGGGATCCCCACAGCCCCGGTACCACGCTGTCTGTGAGATCTTCAGCACCAGAGTCATCTGGAAGAACGGCGTCATCCTCGGCTTCGCGGCGTGAGCATGAGGGGGACACTGTGAGGGTGCTGCTGGGGTGGGGAGTCTCACTTGTGGCCCCCTGACGCCGCTCTCCCACAGGTTCATCGGCTCCGGCATCCGCCACTGCTTCACTCGCAACCTGGCCCCCCACCTGCCCCACTTCTTCTCCTCCTACTTGGTGCTGGTGGGCACCGAGGTGGCCGCCTGCCTCTTCGTGTGCCTGACGGCCGAGCGCTTCGGACGCCGCGCCATCCTCCTCCTCTGCACCGTCCTCACGGGCATCTCCTCCCTCCTGCTGCTGGCCCTCACCCAGTGTAAGGACCCTCAGGGGACCCCCAGGGATGCAGCCCCCAACTGGGGAGGGAACTGCATGTCTGAGAGGGGTGGGTGCGGGATTTGACCCCTGATGGTGCTTCACCCCCTCCCAGACCTGCTGGAGCTCATTGTCCTGACCCTTTCTGTGGTGGGCACGGCTGCCTCCCATGCTGTCACCATGCTCAGCATCTTCTTTGCCAGTGAGGTTCTCCCCACCGTGGTCAGGTAAGGGGGGAGCCACCCCCCTCCTGTGCTACCCTGGGTTGGGGGGCACAGGGGCAGGGCCCCCTCTGAGTGTGTTCCCCCCGCAGGGGTGCTGGGCTGGGCCTGGTCGTGGGGGCCAGTTTCGTGGGCAAGGCGGCAGCGCCCATCACCGCCATCCCCAACAGCCGTGGCTTCTTCCTGCACCACGTGGTGTTCGCCTCCTTCGCCATCCTGGCCGTGCTCAGCATCATGTTGCTGCCTGAGAGCCAGGGCCGCAACCTGCCCCAGTCCCTGCAGGACGGTGAGAACCAGCGCCGGCCCCCCCTCTTCCGCCGGCCCCCCTGCGAGGACCACCTGCCCCTGCTCGCCTCCCATGGCATCCCCCACGACTATTCCCGCCTCGCTGCCTCCACCAAGAGGATGCTGGGCTCCCTGGACACTCCTCATGAGATGTAGCTGTGCCCCGATCCCTGGGGGTCTCCCCACTGCTGGGACACCCATCCGTGCATGCTCACGGGGATGACAGGGAGCCCCAGGACGTGCGCTGGGTGGGTTGGGAGAGCAGCACACCCTCCCACAGCAGGGCCAGATCCTGCCCCAGGAGGACCAGTGCTGGGAGCCCTGGGGTGGGGGTGATGCCCCCCTGATGGGTGCTGCTGGCTCCCAATAAAAGTGCCTTGTGTCTATGGGCCATCAGTGTGGTGGAGGGACACCCCACCACCACTGGCCCCTGCTCTTTATTATGGCGTGACTCCTCACCCCCCTCCTCAGCTCTGTGGGGCTGCCCCAGGGTGTCCCCTCCCAGGGCTGCCTGGGTTTGCTGGGCTGGGGTCTGGGGGGGGTGCAGGTGTGGACCCCCCTGCACGGAGGCCTCTCGCAAAGCCCCTCCAGGTGGGTGTCTTGTGCGTGTCCGTATACAAAGCTGCTGCATCTGGTCATCTCTTGTCTATGTGAGCCCCCCTCTGTCCCTTCCCTGCCCCAGCCCCTCTGTGGGCAAGGGGTGCTCCCCTCCTGCCCCTCATCCCCGCTAGTGCCCGTAGAGGTCGGCCAGGCGGCGAAAGCGTGGCCCCCACTCGCTCAGGTAGTCGTAGTCCTGGTCCTCGTCTGTCAGGCTGGAGACGATGGAGCTGAGGGGGCTGGCGACTGAGCCCGAGCCCTCGTAGTCGTAGATGAGGGCCGTGTCATAGGGGGGCACGCTGGGGTCACTGTCAGCTGCCTCCAGCCCCTGCGGGGACAGGGGGACATTGTCAGCCCTGCCAGGGATGGGGGGCTGAGGGCAAGGGGAGCACTGAGCCCTGTCCCACCTCATTGATGAAGTCCTCAATGTCAGAGGGGCTGTTGGGCAGCTTGCGGGGGGCCAAGGGGGTCCCAGAGCTGAGCGGGGCGTCCCTGCGCACTGGCGGCTTGGCCCGGGCTGAGAAGAGCTCGGGGTGCCGGAGCTGGTTGATGTCATAGGCGTCCTGCGGGGCCAGGAGGGGGTCAGGGAGGCAGGGCTGGGATGGAGACCCCCCGGGGCTTCCCCTGCCGTGGGTCCTGCTCACCTGGTCCTCCTCGCCCCCGCCCTGCTCGTCGTAGTTGAGGATGTTGTCGCGCATGTCGTCCCGGGAGCGCTCCAGCAGCCCCTTGCGCAGGGCCCGGCGGCGCCCGCGCACCCGCACGGCCCCCAGAGCCACCAGCACTGCAGGTGGGCACGGGGAGTGGGCATGGCAGGCTGGACTGGGAGGGGCACCGGGCAGTGGGGGTGCTGGCTGGGTGGGGCTGGGAGGTGGGATGGGAATGCAGGTAGGGATTCCTGGGGGCAGTGATGAGGTGGGATGGGGGAGGAGCAGAATGTTTTAGTGGGGGTTTGGTGAAGGTCAAAAATTGGGGGGAGGTGTTGAGGGTCACGGGTACTGACTGGATGGGGTGATTAGGACCAAGGTGGGTGATGGGGGACATGGGCAGGATATACATGGAGTGGCCAGGACCAGGATGAGGTGATGGGTGGGGGATGAGGTGACCGAATGTGCTGCTGGGGTCCGGGGTGGGTGGCCAGGGCCAGGATTGCATAGCAGATCTGGCCCAGGGTGCCAGGGAGGGCAGGGTGGAGGGGTGAGGGCTCACTCACCAAGAAGGAGGATGCTGCTGCCGAGGATGATCAGGAGGGCCCCGAGGGTGATGCCGGCCCCGGCGGTGGCGGCAGCCAGGACCCCGTCCTGGCAGGTGCCGTCCCGGCCGCAGTGACACACCGAGACGTTCAGCAGCTGCTGCTGCTCCTGCGGGGGAGTCCCCGAGTCCCGGAGCAGCAGCGGGAGCGAGTAGGGCCCCTCGGGCAGCTCCGCCAGCACGGCCAGCACCGCGTGAGTCACTGCGTGGGGAGTGGGTAGTAGAGGGTGAGCAGGATCCCCCTATGCAGCAACCCCCAACCCAGCTGCCCCTCACCATTGAAGCGGGTGATGCTCCAGTTGCGGGCGAGCTGGGGCTGCTGGGGGCTGAGCTGGAAGTGGAAGGGGGCTCCATGGGGGGGCCGGTCATCGTCGGTGGCCCCCAGGAGCAGGGTCCCCCCGCGTCCCGGCCGCCCGCAGAGGACCCCTGCTGGCGGCTGCAGCTGCGGTGCGTGGTCATTCACCTCCAGGATCTCGATGGAGAGGGTGCCGGTGGCCGAGAGCGGGGGCTCGGCTGGGGGAAAGAGCAGAGGTGTCAGGTAGGGCAAAGGGAGCAGGGGAACGTGGCAGGGGTGCTGCTCACCGTCATCTCGGGCCAGGACCAGGGCGATGTACCAGCCGCCCTGCAGGAAGGCCGAGGGGTGCAGCAGCTCCCTCTTGGTGCGGACAGTGCCGGTGTGGGGATCCAGCTGCAGCCAGTCCGCAGGGTCGTAGAGCAGCGCGTAGCTGTGGGTGCGGGAGGGGGTGTGACATCACTCCCTTAAACACCGACGGTGGGTGTGGGAGGCCACGGGACGGGAGCGGGACTCACGTGAGGGTCTGGATCTGGTGGGTGTCAGGGTCGCTGGCAGTGTAGGTGGTGATGGGGGTGCCCGGGGGGGTCCCCTCCAACACGCTGATTCTCCGTGGGTTCTCACGGAAGACAGGCGCCTCATTGACATCCCGCACACGCACCCGCACCGTGGCCAGAGCCCGGGGGCTGGCGGGGGCCGTGGGCTCCAGCGGCTGCTCATTCTGCACCGACACCGTCAGCTCAAAGCGGTCCCGCACCTCGTGGTCCAGTGGCTGTGAGAGGGGCTATGGGTCAGCCGAGCCAAGAGACCCCCAGTGCCCCCCGGCTGTCCTGTGCCCACCTTGACCACGGAGAGCACGCCGTCGTTGGTGTGGGGGTCGGTGTGGATGGCGAAGGCGCCCTCGGGGTCACCCTCCAGGATGGTGTATTTGGCCAGCCAGTTGGGAGAGCCCACCAGATCCTTGTCGTGCACAAACACCTTCCCCACGTCCACACTGGCTGCCTGCTCCTCCACCTCCATGGAGAACTGGGAGACAGCAGCGTGGGGCTGGGGTCTGTCCCTTTGGGATGCTGCAGCCCCTTGAGGAAATGGCTCCCTCCTTGCTGACCCTGGCAGATTCCCATATCCCACCCGGCCCCTACCTCCTCCTTGGTGAACTCGGGAGGGTTGTCGTTGATGTCCTCCAGGTAGATGACGGCCATGGCAGTGGTGGTGAGCCCATCCCCGGACATGTCAGCTGCCTGCACCGTCAGGTTGTACATCCCCATGGTCTGTAGGGAATGAAGGGGGCCAGTGCTGAGCCCCTCCAGCCCCCCAAGGAGCACAGAGGTCCCACAGCTGCTGCCCACCCACCATATCCCCACACCTGGATCTGCTCATGGTTTCACCAGCTGGGGGGCCCTGGTTGCCCCCAGTCCCAGTGCCCCCACGGGTGCTCCCCATCCCATTACCTCACGGTCGAGGCCAGGCCGTGCAGTGCAGATCTCCCCAGTGGTGGCATTGATGCTGAACATGCCGGCAGCGCCCTGCTCCAGGATGGAATACCGCAGTGCCGCATTGTCCGTGTCGGGGTCATCGGCATCAGTGGCATCCACCATCATCACACAGGTCCCTGCAGCCACAGGAGTGCCTGGTGGATGCCAGTTTGGGGACTGGCTCATGCCCCCCCAAGCCCCCTCTCTGGACCCACCTGGCTCAGCCCCCTCCACCACGTGCCCCGTGAACACGTCCTGCCGGAAGAGCGGCCGGTTGTCGTTCTGGTCCACCACGATGATCTCCAGGTCAGTGGGGTCCTCCAGTGTCACTCCACCCAGGTCCAGTGCGAAGGCTCTCAGCTGTGGGCACAGAGCAGGGTGGTCGGGGTCTAGCTGGGGACCTCAGGGAAGGGTCTATGGGCACTCAGGAACATCCTTACCCGGTAACGGTTGTTCTCCTCCCGGTCCAGCATGGCATTGAGGAAGACCTTCCCGCTGAACTTGTCAATGGAGAAGATGCCCAGGGGCTCCTCGTCCACCCCTGGCCCCTTGATACTGTAGATCACCCCCCCGGGCTGCTGCTTGTCTGACTTGATCTGCCCCAGGGAAATCATAGCTAGGTGTCCCAGGCTGGGGGTCTTTTCCCCTCTGGGGTTGCTCCCATGCAATCCCCCTGCCCAGGGTGCCTCCCATCCCAACACCTGGAAGAGAGGGTGGGGGGCTCTCACCTACCTGCACCAGGAGGTAGGGAATGCGCTTGTGGTTCTCTGAGACGCTGATGGGGGGGATCACCCAGGCCCTCTTCACCCGCCGTGGACCCTCGTGCTGCTGCCAGGCCTGGGGGGTGCCCGGGCCTGCAGCATCTGGCTGGGCTGGGCCTGCACCCTGGGGGGGGACATGGTGCTGCTGGTGACCCTGAAACCTCTGGAGTGGGGTGGAATGCCGGGGCAGTGGGCAGGGAGGTGCACTTGGGCTGAGTGTGTGGTGCTGGGGTGCACAGTGATGGAGTACATGGTGTGGGGGCACACGGTGCTGAGCCCCCCTGATGGGGTTGAGGTTGGGTCTGGGGGAGCACAGGGGCCATCCAGCTCCCACAGGAGCGTTGTGTTAGTGGTCCCCTGACATCCTGGTGTGATGGTGATGGGTATCCTGCAGGGGTCACCAGGGAGGGCTGCCCCACAAACGACCCTGGTTGGGCTGTATCTCATGGGACCCCTGCAGAGGGGGCGAGGGGGGTACCCCAGGCTGGCAACACCTGCTGTGGCCCCCCCATATCACTGTCACCACATGGACGTGGCAGTGAGGGCAGAGAGGTCAGGGATCAGTTTAGGCTGCTGGGGTGGTCTTGGAGCACAAAGCTGGGGTGCTGGGGGGGGGGCACAGGGAGTTGGGGGGCTGGGGTGAAGCTGGGAGCTGTGAGGGGGGAGATTAGGGATGGAGACAAGGATGGAGATAGTTGTGGGGGCGCTGCAGTAGGGTCAGGGAGCTGATCGGTCTAGAGGCTGTGCAGGACCGGGGTCAGGGAATTGGGGGCGTGGCATGGGCGTCTGGAGCTGTGGGGGGTGTGGGGGCTGGAGGGATAGGGGTGGGAAGGGAGTCAGCGACCTGTGCACGCAGCCAACCCCCTCCAGTTCTGTGCCACCCTCGTCCTGATCCCACGGGACACGCACTGTCCCCTCCCCGGGAACGGAGCACATCTGGGCAGCACCAGCCTCGCACGCACATCTGCATCCAGCTGTGCCTGCACCGCTGGCTGCTGGGGTGTCCCAGAAGCCCCAGAGACTTCGTGTGCACCCTGAGGGGGAGGAGGGGGAGCGGGGCCGTGGGAATGGCTCTGCTGGGGGTCCCTGGGGATGGGGGTTTGGGGGACCGGCGGCCGCGTGTCAGCCCCATGGAATGGGCAGGACAACGGGCTCGTTCCGAGGCTATGATGGGCACTGCGCTGTGTTCTCCAGCTGTTTCTCTGAGTCCACCCCTCCCAGGACAGACTCCCTCCCCTTCCCCGGGGGGCTGCTGGAGCTGGGGACGGATTGGGAGGTGGGGGGGCGATGTGGGCTCTGTTGCTGTGGGGAGCTGCCCTGCAGGATCCCTTGCTTTCCCCTGCCCTGAGCACCGAGTGCAGGGGCCAGGCCAGAACCTCAACGGCCCCATGTGGCTCAGGCCTGAGACCGCGGTGAGGGGCTCTGGGGGGATGTGCATGGGCAAGGGGGTGTGAGGGGGCTCTGGGACCTCAGTTGGGGTGGGGAAAGGGGGAGCAGGATGTATATGAGTGCCTAACCCTTCCCCAGATCTGCTCTCAGCCCATCCCGGTTCACAGGCGCAGGCAGTGTGCCGGAGCCGCAGGCCCCCCCCTGCCACGGCCATCTGTAGGGTGGGAAATGCCTCAAGAGGGGCTCCGAGCCCCCATCACCCCCAGCCCCATCCCCGCTGCCCTCAGGGACGTGACTTCACAGGGTTTGGGGTCTGGCTACTCCCCAGCTCCGTGTCCAGGCTCCCCATCCCGGCCATCCCTCCCGGGGTACAGAGTGGGGGTCCCCATCCCACCCCATCGCACCCCATCCCCACCCTCCCGGTCTCCCCGCAACCCTTACCCGAGCGCAGAGTGGGGCGAGCAGGCAAGCGAGGAGGAGCGGGGGGCCCATGGCGGAGCGGGGCACAGCCCGGCCGCCGGCCCCGAGCTAAAATAGCGGCGGGACTGGCTGAGTGACAGCACATGTGCTGCGGGCACCGGACCCCCCCGCGGGCAGCTGGCCCCGCCGCCCCCGGCCCGTAGCCCGCACCCCCTGCCCTGCCCGGCCCGCAGAGGGGCCCGCCGGGGGGATGCGAGGGGCGAGGAGGGGAGAGGGGGGGTCCCCGCTGCCCGGGCCTGGAGAGCGGGGCCCGGGGGGTCGGGGGGCCGAGGGTGCGCAGCCCCAGGGAGGGCGGGCGGAACGCGGCAGCTGGCGCCGGGCGCGCTCCGGGGATGCCGCGACGGGGAGGGCGGGAGGGGGAGACCCGGGCCCGCTGCCCCCCGGCTGCTCCGGCGCCGGGACAGGGACCCGCATCGACACGGGCAGGGGGACAGAGACAGACACCGAGATAGGGACACGGATAGGGACCGGCACCGGTAGTGGGACAGGAACCGTAACGGGACAGGAGCTTGGACAGGAACAAGAAGAGGGACACGGACGCGAACAGTGACCGGCAGCGATTCTTCCCACCGCGCTCTGCCGCTCCCCCCGTCAGGGGGAGCCCGCCCGCCTCTCCCCGGCCGTTCACGGTGCCGGTGCCGTCTGCGTTGGCGTCGGGGCCGGTCCTGGTGCGGGGTCGGGAGAGGGACGGCAGCGTCCCACGGTCTCCTGATCCCGACCGATTCCCACCAGGCGGAGAGGCCGGGGGCTGCTCCGGGAGTCCTGGCAAGACTCTCGGCCCCCGTTGTCGGTCCGAGAGCTGTCCCCCGACCCCCGGTCCCGACGCTGACTGCGACTATCGGGGCCGGTCCTGGTGCTTTCTTCAACCCCCAAGGTTGGTCACGGTGCCGCCTTCGACCCCGCAAAGCTGGTCCCGGTGCCGCCTGCGACTCCGGGGCCGGTCCCAGTGTTTCTCTCGACCCCCCGGGCCGATCCCAGTGTTTCTCTCGACCCCCCGGGCCGGTCCCCGTGTTGTCGCGATGTGGTGGCACCAGGTGGCAGCATCGTCCCGGCCACCAGCCCCGACATCGGCGGTCCCCGCGCCCGAGGTACCGCACCGAGGACCACCCCCCGCTCGCCGGCGCGGGGTCCCGGTGAAGCAGGGATGGAGAACCGCGAACCCCTGGGCAAGGCGAAGGGGTCGAGGGGCTCTTGCCCTCCAAGGGTACCGAGCCCTGGATCTGGCAGGGGAGCGTGCGGTGTGTCGGTGACACTGGTGGCATCACCGCATACCTGCCTGGCAGCTGCCCATGCCCCCGGCCAGCACCGTCCCGTCCATGGGAACAGGTGCCCTGTGGTGGGCACCGACACGGGGATGGGGAACAAGGCGTGGGAAAAGAGACACAGGAGGAGGGATGCAGGATGTGTCCTGTCCGTACCCAGGTGGTGGCAGGGCTGTCGGTGTCCCCGGCGACCTGTCACGAGCGGGTGAGCGTCGGGCACCGGTGACCCGCGGCTTGGCTGGGCCGTGGCGTGGGCAGCGGCGCTCACTTGCCCGTCCGTCTGTCCGATCCCATCCGTCCGCCCCGCTGTCCTGTCACCCCGCATCAGTGTCACGGCGAGGAGCCGCCCCGGCGGCGCTGGCCGGGGGTCCTGGCGGCTGCCCCTGACCCTAACGCGCCGTGGCAGCGGGGCGGCCGAGCAGATGTTCCCTGCCACCGGCACCGCGGCGCGAGGGTGCGGGGGTGGCAGATGTGACAGGCTTTGACAAGGCGCCAGACCCGCTCGTGGGGACAGGGCTGCCCGTGGCGTGTCCCCGGTTGCAGCACGACAGCGGGTGCTGCAGCCCCCCTCACCACTGGTCCTGCACCAACACCCCTTGCTCCTCTCCCCCCAAAAACCAGGGGTTCCACTGGAGGTCAGAGGTCTGGGGTCCCCCAGATGCGGAGTTCAAGTAGGACCAGCCCAGAACCATCACCTTCCTTGCTGTGCTGAGTCATCCTCTTTTGGAGGGTCCCACTCCCCCCTCCCAGCTGACACACTCTGACCTACCCAGAACAGTGCAACTGTTTTGGGTGCTCGGACCAGTTCTGCCCCCACTGTGTGTGTTGGGACCATGGATGTCCCTGAAGTGGGGTGCAATGGGACCACTCATGACCCCAGTGTAGGACCAGTCATGTCTCTCATGTGGGGTGCAGTAGGACAAGTCGTGACCCCAGCACAGGGACTGGGAGTCAGGGCAGTGCCCAGCGAGGGCAGAGGGAGCAGCTGGGGGTGCCACACGCTGGCATAGCCCCATAAAGCCACTAGAGCTTCGATTTTATATGGCAATAAAAGGTAATGTCAGCTATAAAGCATGAGAGCAGGTCCTGGTGTGCCGAGCAGGGGGGGCACAGAGGGGTGGGCAGCCTCCAGCTCCCTGGGACACCCCAGCAGGGCAATACCCACTGGGGCGACCGGGTCCCCAGGCGTCCCCGGGTCAGGGACACTCCCAGTGCTGTTGACAGGGCCAGCATTACAGCCCATGCATTAAAGCTGCTGCTTTGGGTTGCTGTTGTTGTTTTAATGGTTTTATTGGGCGATGCTGGGCCGGACCTTGCAGGCTTTAATGAAGGAGATTGATGGCTTAATCGCCTGTAGCCATTACGGGGTAATTGAATGGTTGTGTACATATGATCCGACTGTCAATGCCGACGTGGCTCGCAAGCGAAACGCCTGGAGCAGAGTGGGGGACACAGCCCCTCCTGCATCCCTGATGGAGACAGCATGGGGGGAGCAGAGCCCATGGCCTTGGAAACTCTCATTCCTGGGGTCCTCGCTGTGTCGGTGTTCCTGGAGGTCTCCACGTTCATCCAGTGGCACCAGGTTACCCCAACCCACCTCCATCTGGCTCAGCACCCAACCTGGGTTCCAGGGCACCATAACCAGGTGCTTTAATGAGGCTTTTAATTACCAGGTCTCATCTATAGGCATGAAAAGCAGTGGGGGAGTGGAGGTGGGAGCATGGGGGTCCAGCATGGATGGCAGCCCCAAACTGGGCGGTCACCACTGACCACCCTCCCTGTGGAAACCACTGAGGAGCAAACCCAGCAGAGCCACAGCTGAGTCCCCACACTGAGGTGTGAGTCAAACTACTCATTTTGTGTGTGACAACCAGGTGTTTTACAGTATTTGCTACCTGTGATCATCCATCAAAGCAATCGATAGCGTTCCTGCAGAGTTTTATTAATGATCTTGTCACGGGGCTGGTGCGGGGTGCCCGGGGTTGTCGAGAATGATAGATCATTAAGAGCTTTTGCTGCTATTTATTCTCCAGTGACCTTGTCTTTCTCCATTGTTGCTTGCTTAAGAGTTATGAATGTAAGACATGATAATTTGATATTGATCTATTTGGTAAGTTAAAAAATTTACTGCATCGTTGATGTTTTAACAAAGGATCTGCTCGGTCCCTCCCGCAGGCTGGGACGAGCTGCCTGTGCTCGGCCCCACACGTGTGTCCGTGTGCCGGAGCGCTGAGCCCGTGGTGTGGGACAGGGAGGGGTGGCTGGTGAGCTCTGGGTGTCCCCAGTGTTCCCATCGCAATTCCTTCTGAGCCTGAAATACCAAAAGTCAGGCCCTGGCAGATGCTCCTGTGGGCTGGGTGCTGGGATGGATGGAGCAGGCGCATGACTGGACCACTGTGCAGGTGGTGCAGGGTGGGATGGAGGGGCTGCAGAGGAGGAAACCTGTTCCTGTCCATATCCCCTTCCCCTTTTCTCATCTGCTGTCATGTCCCTGTCCCATCCCTGCTCCCTATGCCCAGTGCCTGCCAGCTGCCCCCTCTGTGTTCTGCCAGGTTTTTGGGGCTCCACTGACCCTAGCAAAGGTATCCCTGTAATTACTTGTGCTCTCTGTTCCTCTTGCCCTTTCTGTTGCTTCCAGTGCCCCACCAGCTGCTGGGGAAAGCTGGCGCTCCCTGTCAGCCCCTCAGCACTGGACAGGATTGGACCAGCATCCCGCTGCCTCCCCAGTGCAGTGGGATGGATCCGCTGGCTGGGGACCTGCAGGGCATGACTGCCAACCCCCACTGGCATTACTGATCCCTCAGGGCTGACAGCTCCCATGTGAAGTCAAACAGGGACAAAATTCCAGGTATAAAGGTGGGGTTTATCAGTAGTGCCTGTCCTCCATGTAATCGATGACCTTGAGACATGGGCACTGGTGTCACACACACACACACACACACACACACACACACACACACACACAAAATTTAATTCATGCTGCATCTGCTCCATGCCTGTGACATTCCTCTTGGCTCTGCCCCCACCCCAGCCCACCAGGGGGTTCACCCCTTGCCCCACTGTGGCCACAGCCCAAAACCCAAGCCTCATCATGCTGTTCCTCCCCATCTCCCTGGGGTCTCTGCACATTATTTATTGTTTCATGGCTCTTTCATCACATTGATGTCCCTGCAAGCCCCTGGCAGCCATCCCTGCCCCTTCCCCCTTTCCTGTTCCATTGTGGGATGGGTTACACCCATCAAGTGCACTAGGAGAACGTGGGGGTAGACGTATTGGGTTGGACAGCACAGTCAGTATTTATGAGTGATTTTGTATTTATTCTTCATTTTTGCTGGGAAATCCTTCCCTGTAAGGCTGGTGAGGCCCTGGCACAGGTTGCCCAGAGAAGCTGTGGCTGCCCCATCCCTGGAAGTGTCCAAGGCCAGGTTGGACAGGGCTTGGAGCAACCTGGTCCAGTGGAAGGTGCCCCTGCCCGTGGCAGGGGCTGGAATGAGATGAGCTTAAGGTCCCTTCCAATTTAAACCATTCCATGATTCTGTGATTCCTGCAAAGGGCTCTCATACAAGGAAACCCTAACTCTGCAGCTCCGGCTCAGCTTGGCCAGGTGGGATAAATAAATCCTACTTTTATTGGATATTATTCATGGACCAGGCTGCTACTGCTGATCCCTGTAGCACCTCTTTGCAGGCAAAATGGTTGTGGATCAGGGCCAAGCACCCCTGGGGTCCCAGCCCTGGCCCTGGGACCAGGAATCAGGCTGAGTAGAAGCGCTGCAGAAGCTCCTTCTTGTTCACTTTCCCCATCTGGTTTCGCGGGATCTCCTCCACCACGATCAGCTCCGTTGGGATGGTGTATGGAGCCATGGTCTCCCTGGAACACAGGTGTTCAGCCCATTACAGCCACCTGGGACCAGCACAGGCTGAGCTGTCCTGGGAGCACCCACAGCCTTCAGCACCCTGATCAGCCCCACCTGGGACCCCCACCCATACCCCAGGAGCTCACTTAGCTCTCAGTCCCTCTAAGAGATGCTATTTGTTTCCAGCCTGTCTCTGCAGGGAGCAGCTCATCCCTTGGGGATCGCCTGGGGATGCAGGGCTTGTTTCCAGCCCTCTCTTTGCCCTTGTCTACTGGGAGAGCTCTGTTCCCCCACCACAGCTCATCCCTGGTCCTGTTCTTCTCCTGCCTGTGCTCTCTGGTGGCACCTGGACCCAGCTCACCACTTGCTGTGTTTTGGACTGGAGATGGACCCTGTTACTGACACCTGACTCCACCTGACACCTCCAGCTCATCCATGAGGGTCACTCTTGGCTTCCCACTCCCTGCCCTTTGGGAGTAGCTGCCTGTGCTGCCAAGCCTGCCATGGGACATCCCAAAGCACCCACCCCCCCTCAGGAGGGGGCATGGAGACCCTTCAAATGGTAAGGTGGACTCAGTAACCCTCCCTGTTAGAGACAGGGACAATGTGCAGCAGAGTGGTGGATGCTGGACCCCATGTGTTCCTGGTGCCAGTCCCTGAGAACCGAGACTGCAGGTGAGTCGCCTCCCCAGGAGTGTGCAGGTGACTTGTCAGTGATCACAGCCCACGAGGGCCTTCCTGCTGCGGGGAGAGGTTTGAGCACTGAGCATCATTCCCTTTGCAGAGCACGGAGGGGGGTCTCCCCTGCCTTCTGCTGCCCGTGTGTCACCAACCTGGGGCTGTGCCCGGCCCCAGCAGTGTCCTGGCACTGACTCTGATTCGAGATGCCAAGTCTGCTGAGCCCTTCAGCCCTTGCCTGGCCTCCTCCCCCCGCTGCCACCAGCACCCGGCCATATGGATCCGCTAACTCGGGATGGCGCCTGTCGCCGGGAAGCGCCATCGGAGTGAAAGCCGCAAAATGAATCACTCTGAAAAGGGACATGTGTCTCCTGCCAGGGAGCGCAAGAAAAGGGGCCAAGTGAATGTAAGTGACATAAAAAATAAAGGGGATAGACAGGGCGAGAGGGAGAGGCGGGAGAGGGCTGGAGTGGTGCCTGGAGCCAGTGCTGGGCAGGGAGCACAGCCCGGGCGGGTGGCCGGACCCTCGGGGGGCTCTGGTTTCAAGGGCAGAAGAGCAACATTTCTGTCACAGAGCTGGGGACAGTGATGGGAAGAGACGTGAAGGGAACACTCTGGGAGGGGGGCAGGCAGGGAAGTACATGGGGGGCTGAGTGCAGCCCCCTGCCCTGCACCAGTGACACCCAGAGCAAGATCTGGGGGATCCGCAAGGCCACAGGTGGGGGATGAAGGGATCTGCTGGGGTCACCAATGTCACTGCCAGAAGGATAAGAGATGGCAGGCACTACGCAGCATGGTGAGCACCTCTTGTAAGAGGAAAGGCTGAGAGGGTTGGGATTGTTCAGCCTGGAAAAGAGGAGGCTTCAGGGTGACCTAATTGTGGCCTTCCAGTACCTGAAGTGAGCCAAGAGTTGGAGAGAGACTATTTACGAGGGCCTGGAGTAACAGGATGAGGAGGAATGGCTTCCCACTGACAGACGGTTAGATGGGATATTGGGAAGGAATTCTTCCCTGTCAGGGTGGTGAGGCCCTGGCACAGGTTGCCCAGAGAAGCTGTGGCTGCCCCATCCCTGGAAGTGTTCCAGGCCAGGTTGGAGCAACGCGGTCTAGTGGAAGGTGTCTCTGCCCATGGCAGGGGGTGGAACTGGATAGGCTTTAAGGTCTCTTCCCACCCAAAGAGGGTGGGTGATTCTGCGACACGTCCCTGATGAGGATACTGCTAGCTCTGCCCCTGCTTTCCCTGTGTCTCTCACTGTTCATCTCCCTGTGGCATCTTACCTGGCCCAGTCCTTCAGGTCCTTCACTGAGAGCATCTCACCCTTGCGCAGCTGCACGACAGCACTGACCCGCTGCCCCCACACCATGTCCGGGGGCCCGATCACAGCCACGTCTGCAGGGAGAGCAGGAGCTGGAGTGAGAAACCTGAGCAGCTTCTGGGGTCCAGGTGGGTAGAAGGGGGGTTCAGGTGTCAGCAGCAGCGGTGTGTGGGGAGGAAAATGCCACGGGATGTCAGCACAGGAAAACACCGTGGATCTTTGTGCTGACAAAAGAACAGAGCTTTTTACCACAGAAAAGGCAGGAAGCCCCATGGCTTGAGCACTTTAGAGTCAACAGGGAGGAAGATGATGTACAGAGTGGTGTGGAGCTGGGGGTGCCTTCTGTCCCCTCATACAGGGTCACGCACGAGGGCAGGACAGATCTAATTACAGTCTCATTTCCAAAATCAGATGGGAGCTGCTGCTGACTCAGCACATGGCCACAGGCTTTGGCCCCGGGAGAGAAGTAACAGTGGGATTTAGACACTTTGCTCAGACCAGCCTTTCCTGTGGGAGGGCTGTGAGTGAGCTCCAGGCAGGAGCCCTTGGGAGCTTCATGCACCCACTGATCCAGGGCTGTGTTCCCACGCTCCATCCTTCCCAGCACGGCACAGGGATAGGGCAGAGCAGTACCTGTGATGTGGGGGTGTGCGAGCAGGTGACGTTCCACCTCCAGGGCGCTGATTTTGAACCCTCCGTTTTTGATGATGTCCACTGAAGTGCGGCCCCTGATCCAGTACACGCCGTCCTTGTACACTGCTGTGTCTCCTGGAAAGAAAACCTCTCCTTGCTCCACTCCTTCCCTCTGACTCCTTTCATCCAGCCCCTCAGAATGACACTTTGCAGCATTCCCAGCCTAGATACCATAAAATGTGCCAGCAGTGGTGCAGTTTTCCAAACCTTATTCCCAACTCACCTCTGGCATGCTCCAGAGTTTACACATGATGCTGCAAAGGCAGCAAATGCCCAGAGATTTACAGTGTCAGAGCAATGAAGCATCAGGATCAGACCTGAAATCCAGGCTGCTCCCCAAAAGAGCTGTGTCCCTGCTCATCTGGCACATGCCAAAATGCTGAGCAGCTCAGCTGAGCCAGGGAATGATTAATTGTTCCTGTATTTGCCTGCCCCTTGGCACTGTGTGGATGATGAAAGCTGTCTGGAATATTTTGAAGTTGAGGGAGAGTTTGAAACTGGGACTCTCGCAGCAGGAAGGAACTCATGGCTGCTGGGATGAACTGCCTCCTGTACCCAGACTGCTGTGGTGTGTGACTGACAGAGCATGGGAGAGGGAACATTAATTAAATGGTGGCACTGGGAGAGCAAAGAGCTGCGAGCTTTCAGCCAGGAGATCAAGAGCTGCTTATTCACACAGAAAAGATGGGGAGAGGAGAAGGAATTCTGCCCTGGATCAGTGACACGCAGTTCCCATGTAGCTCTTTGGGATCTAAGTACAGGAAAATGGCCCATTTGCATTTTCTCTGCTCTGATGGGGTGAATGACCCCTGGGACAGGGACATGGTTGAGTCCCTGAGACAGACCTGGATGGGGGAAGTTTTCTCTGCTCCAGGGTGTCCTGATGTGAAAGCCAAAGGACTCTGTGCCTGCCTGAATGACTTGCTTCTCTTAATTCTCCTTATACTGAGAAAGGATGGAATTCTTATCCCTGTGTGTCATTGAGCCTGTGGGGAGGTGTCAGCCACACTGGGCTCTCTGGAGCCTGTTTGCAAAACAAACTGCCAGGGCAGAGCTTGTCACTGGGACCTTGTGTCTGTCCCACTCCTGTGCAGCCACCCCATTTCCCCAGGAGGAGCACAGGCAGGATCTGTTCACACTTGCCTATGGAGCCATGTCCCACGCATAAAAACATTACTGCCAACTGCAAAACATCCTTTTTGGAGGAGGTGTGCTCCCTAACCTCTCCTCTTCCTGATGGTCTCCATACAACAAGGGAGAGGAGGAAGAATCCTCGCTTCTCCCCTTCCATCCCCTGTGCTCCCCATATAGATCCCTCCATCTTGTTGGCAGCACATCGTGGTGGGGGAATGAGCCACATTATTATTGTAACTATTGTGAGCTTCTGGGACGAGCTCTGTAATTCCCATCTCTTCCTTTCCGCCTCCTCTCTCCTGCGAGCCCAGTGCCAGGGCCTGACTGTCACTTCCCGCGCTGACAGGCCGGAGCACGCTCCAGGGGACCGCCATCCACGAGGACAGCCACATTACCCTCTGCCCTGCACCATCTGCTCCCAGCCCAGCACATCAGGCAGCCTGTGCAGTGGCACATCCAGCATTCTCTGCTTCCCAGGCCAGCGGGAAATTCCCAGGCTGAGGAGACCTGTTAAAACACTGCTGACTTTTCTTCAAGGCTCTTCCCCACATGCTGCAGGTAAACAGTCTGAGAGTCACTTGCAAACCTGGCACTGCCCCAAGGGCCCACAGCAGAAGCTGTGTCCGTATTTTGGGGGGTCCTGATGTGAGCTCCTGTGCCCCACGAGCCCACCCAGCCTCTGCAAGCAGCCCTGTGGCTGGTGTTGTGCTCCATCCATCCCATCTGCTCCAGCTTTTCCTGCTCCATCAGGCTGTTTCGTCCTACCATGGTGCCCTTGCCCAGTATGGTCAACAGAGGTGACGGGGGGATTCTGAGCAGGGAATAGAGCTCTCTGCCCATGAGATAGCACCACTTTCCCAACCACATTCCTACCTATCTTCCTTTCCAGCTGGCTTCTGGGTGTCTCCAGAGAGTACCCAGTGCACTGGCACAGGGACGGGAGGGATGTGATGGACGGAGTTCACCCAACAGTGGGGTCTGCACCTGTGTGATCCTGCTCCTGCCCATCCTGTCTCTGGAGCTCCCAGTCCTGCTCTGGTTTCAGCAAGACTGATGTCGGGCATCAGCTGGGGGATGCTGGACTCCAGTAATGCCTCACTCCCTCTCCATCCTAAGCCTTTCCCTCCTCTGCCCTCCAGTACAGGGATCACCGCAGCATACAAGAGCAGGGTCAGGACACCATGCCCGTGCTCAGATTCCTCCTGCTGCTTGGAGCCACAACCAGCACTTCCCTCCTCGCAGCCAGCTGTGCAGGGAAGGGAATTTTGGCTGATGAGAAGATGACGGTGTCTGACACCCCACCTCTGCCTGCCTGGGCCACTTCCAACTGGCTCCTTTCATCCCACAAAGCCACCGGCAGCAGAACTCCGTGGCAAGTGGCTCCATGTCGGAGCTGCATCAAGGCCATGGGATTATTGTTTCCCTGACAGCAGCCGTCACTGCTACCTTTGGATCTGTTTCAAGATGCTCAGTGGGCATCTGTTCTGTGAAATGTTAAAGGCTCTGCTGAGCTGCATATTGAACAGGCTGCCCTTTGCTGGAGTTTCAGGCAATTATATATATATTTATATACACAAAATCATAGAATCATGGAATGGTTTGGGTGGGAAGGGACTGTAAGCTCATCTCGTCCCACCCCCTGCCATGGGCAGGGACACCTTCCACTAGACCAGGTTGCTCCACGCCCTGTCCAACCTGGCCTTGGACACTTCCAGGGATGGGGCAGCCACAGCTTCTCTGGGCAGCCTGTGCCAGGGCCTCACCACCCACACATGGAGATGCAGAAGGAGACGTGCAATGGAGACCAACATTTCCCAAGTCAAACTGCAAAGATTTCTGCAATGAGGTTCTTCAAGTTGCAAAATCCTCCTTCCAAGGACAAAAGGGCCCTTGTGACTCTGCCATGATGGGCTGTATTTTGAGCACCTCCTTCAGAGAGTGGAGAGAGCTACCAGTGACCAACACACTGCCAGAGCTGCTTCACAGGACAGAGGAAACAAGAGCCTCTTTGCTCCTTGAGCTGAACTACAGGATCAAACCCTCCCTAGAGCTCCTGTGCCAACACCCTCGCCCATGGGGCAGCTTGTTCCTGGCAAACACGGCACAAACACCCACATCAAAGGTGTCCTGAGCAAATATTTGAACCATTTATTAACCAAAAGAACACTTTGGCTGGAGAACTGAAATGCTGAGTGGCTCCAGAGAGCTCTGAGATAGCTGAAATATGCATTAAAAAAAAGACTTTTTATGTAAACCATGAGGAACAGTGACTTCAACCCGCTCTAGATGGAGATCTGGGAATGTCTTAGGATCTGCTGGAAAAACTAAATGAACAGGGGTAGTGTTGCCCTTGACATGGGTCTGGCACACAGGTCTGGTACATTAATCCAAGACCTCAGCCCTACACATGGCTGCTGAGGAGAGGTTGGCACCCCAGGAGGAGCCCATCCCAGGCACACTGTCCCTGCTCCCCAGGGACAGATGTTACTCGGAAACCTGGAAGACTGTTTGGTAACACGTGTCACCAGCTTTGTGGCAGTGACAGAGTGGCAGCGACGTGCGAGCCGAGATCTGGCGCACGGAGCTGACCTGGGAGCAACGCGGCGCCGCGCTGATCTGCAAACTGTCACACAGCCTTTCCTGGCTTCTGGGAGGTGTTTCCCCATCCCACATTGTTTATACACCTATTCCTTTGTGTTTGGAGCTCCCAGAAGGGACATGGCAGGTGTTTCCCAGGCAGCTCCACCCCAGCAGATGGGAGGCAGGACAGTGTGGACACCTGAGGATCCGCGCTCCAAGGTTTGCAAACCAAACCCACATAGTCCAACACCTTGAGCACAGCCTGGCCCAGGAGCATCAATCCCAGTGGATTTGGCTGTTTACAGCTGCAATGTGACAGACTCCCTCAGGACCTTCCTGGCTGTGTTGCTGGGCAGACCCAGCACCGGGAACACTCAGCGCGCAGCAGCTCGTGTGCGCATCAGCGGCGGGGAAAAGCAGAAGGAAAGAGATGCCAGTGCCATGGATTTGGGTCCAACCTCAGGCACAGCCTTTTGCTGGGTCTCACTCAGGCACTGGGAGCATGGTGAGGACAGTCTGGGCTCAGACCAGCACCAGCCATCACTTCAAAAATGAAGATAGAACCAGGGCGTGCATGAACACTGTGTTGGAAGAACAGAGGAGGCATTGAAAGCACACTGGGGGCATTGGAAACAGCACCGGGTACAAATGTGGAGTCAGAGAGGAAAGCTTGGCTTTGTATGTTATCAAACCTCATCCAGCTGCAGGATGTGGCCTCTGAAGGACCAGACTGCTGGGACACTCACAGCTCCATCCCCCCAGGACACCTCACAGGATCTCTGGATGTCTCCCCATTCCTGTCATAACTCCAACAGACCAAGTACTGCACAGCAGAAAATACCAAGAAACAGCAAAATTCGCCTTTGAAAGGGAAATTAATTCGTTGATTATTTCACCCTCCTGCTCCAGAGGCTGTTAATGTTCTCCTCAGGAGCTCCAGGGGCCGGAGTGGTGCTGGGGATGCTGGTGGGCTCTTCCCTGCCAGCAGCAGGATGTGGTTTGAGCACTTTCAAATATTAATTAGACCTTTTGGTGCTAATGAATCACTCCTGATTTTTGCAAAGTCTTGGCTTTCAAATACTCCATGCAGAGCTCAGCCTAGTTCTCCTCAGAGAGTGGGAATGGAGAGCAGGAATGTCTCACAGCCACTTTTTGAGGTGACTCTGACCTACAGGGACACAGAGGAGATCTGTATGGCAGCTCCTTTGGGGGCGGTCACCCTGTGCCACCCATAGACAGGGCAGGGGACAGCCAACAGAGCTCCTTCAGATCACACAGTGCACCATGCTCTTTTGGGAGCCTTTAAGGTTTTTTCCCTCAAAATCCAGGAGGAATTCCCTGCTGTCAGCTGTTCTCCTGCCATGATGATCCCTCATTTCCACAGAGAAGAGCTGGAGCAAGGTGCTCACCCTCCTGCATTCCTCTGCACCTGAAATTGCTCACCAAGCCAGTGTGTCAGGGGAACTGTGTCAGGGGGACCAGCAGGCTCCCAGCTGGAAAACCCCTGGGAAGCTTGAAGGGAGGCAGTCAGAATAATCAGTCTTTGCCCTTCTCTGGTGCCTTTCAGCCAAGGATCTCCAAGCACACTGATCCAGAGGCTAATTAGGCAGAAATGGGAACAGCTGGTGGGATGCGAACGGCCTCGGTGGGATGAGAAGTGGCCTTGCACACCACGGAGCAGTGGGCAGGAGGTTCTGCATCTCTGCTCTACCCTGGGATTAACTCCTGCCTGCCTCCTGCTTCCCTAAAATGGTTATTGATGCTCCTGGTCCATCCCAGGCTGAAGCAGAGCTCACCCTCTGGCAAAGAGACACACCTCAGTGATTAAAATGATTTATTTTTCAGGCAGGATTGCTCCAACAGCCTGGGCAGGTGATGAAAAGCCTGAGCCCTGATCCTGATCCTCACCACTTCGGAGAGCAGAGCCAAAATCCAGGAGCTCAAACCCCATTTACCTGGTGAGGGTTTTGTGGGAGTGAGTCTCCAACCCCAGCTGGATTGGGGCACACAGGGGCCCAGTCGGGGCTTGTGATGGTCACCTTGACCACTCAAAGGCAGCTGTGGGGCCACAGCTGGCAGGCAGGTCCTCCTCTATCCTCCTGAGGATCAGGTCCAGGAGCAGACCACAGAAATGCTCCTTGCCAAGCTTTGGAATCCCCCTGCAGTCATTAGCTCCATGTGCCCATCACGTCTCTCCAGTGCTTTCAGGTTTCCCTGCTCTTTCCAGGGCAGTTCAGCGTCTCACCACCCTCCTAAATCAATGGAAACTAATTTTTGCAGGTAACAGACACAGTGGGGCTGGGAAGCTGCTGAGTGTGGCTCAGCAGTGACATTCCTGTGGCCACTCTGCCTCTCTTCCTATCCCTGTGCAGCACAAGCTCCCTGTGCAGCTCCCAAACCAAGCCCAACACTCAAAGAAACGGTTTCTTCCCATTCCCAGAGGCTCCTCTGCTGGAGAAAAGCCATGTGGGGTGGATAAATGATTATAAAGTGCTAAAGGCTGTTCATAGGAATTAGATAATCCGTCCCCTCTGTGGCCAAGTGCCGATCGGGATGGGCTGAGGGATGGGCAGCTGAGCGATGCGTCTCCGTTACGGTTTTCAGCCTTTCCCTCCCCCCATGCCATGAAACTGCATCCATAGATCCCCCATCTGCTCACATACATCACACACTTCACTCCAGTTTATTAGCTGGAATAAATCATAAATATTTCATTATATATCAACGACGCTCGACTCCGGGAAGGCGCAATCCATCACCTCGACATTCCTTGCGACCCGCTGCCATGCAATAAGCTTTCCAGTCTATTAAACAAGATTGATACAGTGTGCTGGGATGGACTAGGGGAATTTATTTATGGGGCACTGGGAGAGGGAGGGCACTGAACGTGTGGTGCCACACAGGCAAATTGGGGCTGCTCCCATTAGCCCTGGGGCAGCCCAACCACAAAGCCCTGGAGCTGCAGGAGACTGAGTCCTCCTCTGAGTGCACCGTGGGAATCTACTGCCAATAGAAGACAGGGAATCAGGGAATTGTTTAGGTTGGAAAAGACCCTTAAGACCATCGAGTCCATCCATTACCTCAGTACTGCCAAGCCACCAATAAACCATGTCCCCAGGTGTCACATCCACATGGCTTTTAAATCCTTCCAAGGATGGGGACTCCACCACCGCACTGGATAACCTGTGCCAGGCTTGGACAAGCCTTTCGGTGAAGAAATTTTCCCAATGTTCCAACCTAAACCTTCCCTGGTGCAACTTTAGGCCATTTTCTCTTGTTCTGTTGCTTGTCCCTTGGGAAAAAAGATAGGAGTAGATGCTGCAGCAAAGCAGGACCCAGCTGAAGCTGCATGCTGGCTCCAACACGGACCTTCCAGATTGTTCTCATCACTTACCATCACTATGAGTAACTCTCTGGTTGAAAACTGGGCTTTTAACCACTGAGGAGTTACCAGCACCTGATGGACACTTGTGAAGATGCAACACACAGCAATCCAGAGTCTCTCCTGCACTGCTGGGATTGATTGGAGGCATCCGTGTTCCTGAGGGGGATTGACACCTCCTCAGCAGCGATGATGTATGTGTACATATCTATTTAATGAAATGCTAAATGATAGGCTGAATAACAGCCCAACTTTACCTTGATTTATTGCATGGAAGTGAGGAACGTTTGTACCTGCTCTCAGCCATCTTGGCTACGAGCAGAGGTCACGAGCACTAATTGTAGCTAATTAACGGTAATTAGACTTGTGGAAGTCTGGATTTTGGCTCCTTGTGCCGGCGTGTGTCCCAGCTCCCACGGGTCACCTGCCCGAAGACTCCTCTCCTCTTCCCCTTCACCCTCATCCACTTCAACACTTCAGCACCCACATTCCCTGAAACTAGGCTGCAATCCCAGCCTTGCTTCCGACTTCCTTCCCCACTGCTGTCTCGTGTCCCCAAATGCTTCAGCAGGGAAAGGTGGCAGGAAAACCCTGTGGTCCTCCAGCAGCCTGTCGGCACCAAAGTTAATCATAGAATCATGGAATATCCTAAGTCGAAAGGACTCCACAAGGATCATTGAGTCCAACTCCTGATCAGGGAGTTAGCTCCTCACTGGAGCAAACCTCTGATTTTATCCTTTCTGTAGGTTATTGGATCCTCTGTGAGTTACAAGGGGACCTGAGAAAGTTCCTGTTAATCCCAATCCATCTGAAATCTTGAACTCCCGCTAGTTCACACCTTTTCCACCCTGCACAGACAATGACAGTGAGACCTGTCAGGCTCCCAAAGTCCAACTTGCTGCTGCCTTTGGAGTGTGTCACAGCCATGGAGAGGCTCTTTTGCGGCTTCTTGAGTCCACCTACCCTCACCTGGTCACTTGGACCAGCAAATGCCTTCCCTGGGCTCATGGAAGGCACTGCCCAAAAAATAATGGGGCTGCTCCAAAGCTCTGCTCCTGCTGTGGTGCTTTGAGGGCTCTGTGTGTGCCATGATCATTAATAAAGCATCAAAGGCTCCTGAGGGGGAGACTTTGAAACTTCCTCAAAAAAACACATGTATATTAATACCACACCAATTATTCATGAGGAAACCATCTCCCCAGCAGCTCCCAGGGCTGCTGCTCAATCCATGGGTCCAGGATAAAGCCCTTCCCCATGTCCCAGCCCTGCCCAGTAGAGCCACTGGCACTGGGAGAAAGGCTGGCACAACACTCCTTGATCCAGCTGCTATCCTGGCACCGGCAGCTCTTGCTGGCAGCAGCACTACAATCCTCTGCCAAAATCCTCCAGTGGGGCCTGGGAGTGGGAGGGAGGAGAGGGTTCAGCAGCTGCACCCTGAGATATATCCCTGAGCTTGGAACTGGCAGGTGAGCTCAGCATGGAGCTGCTGCTCTGCATGCAGGTTCCATCTGGGGTCCACAATACAAGGACGTGGAGCTGTTGGAGTGAGTCCAGAGGAGACCACAGAGAAGCTCCAAGGCTGGAGATCCTCTGCACTAGAGACAGGTCAGGAGAACTGGGGGTGTTCACCTGGAGAAGAGACCTTAGAGCCCCTTCCAGTATCTAAAGGGGCTCCAAGAGAGCTGGAGAGGGACTTTGGACAAGGACCTGGAGGGACAGAACAAGGGGGAATGGCTTCCCACTGAAAATGGGGAGATTTGGGAAGAAATTCCCAATGGGGATTTTGGGAAGAAATTCCTCCCTGTGAGGGTGGTGAAGGGCTGGAATGGAATTCCCACAGTAGCTGTGGCTGCCCCATCCCTGGAAGTGTTCAAGGCCAGGTTGGACGGGGCGTGGAGCAACCTGGGCTAGTGGAAGGTGTCCCTGCCCATGGCAGGGGATGGAACGAGATGAGATTTAAGGTCCCTTCGAACCCAAACCATTCTGAGATTTTATGAAGCCCCATCCCAGAGTCTCCTCCAGGTCCAGAGCAAGCTCTGCCTCACTCTCCTGGAAGGGAAGAGCCCTTCCTGCTCTGGTCTGGAGAACTCCTGCTCTCCAAACATGGGCTGTGCAGGAATCAAGGATGGAGGATCCAGAGTCAGGGTTATCCCCAGGATGGCACTGTCTGCTCCCACGCCTCCCCCCAAAACAACAATAGGTGTCTGCAATTTGTGGCTGTCACACTTTGCAGGCCACTGGCCACCGAGGCAGAGCAAGATTTTGCTGCTGTTACAGATTTCTCCCCGTGTGAAATCTGGAGGTAATTTAATGGCTCACGAGAAAGGAAATAAATCTATTAGAAGGGAATCGCTGTTTGTTTACGCACCTTGCCACGAACAGCCCCGGGAGCGGCGGCGGCAGCAGGTGGATGTGCAGCACCATTTATTTACATAATAAAATTGCCAAGTAGATTTGTAGCTCAGGGGCATCCTCGGCTCTCCCTGTGCTCCCTGATTCCCATCAGCACTAATGCACGTGCTGTGTGCTCAGCAAGGGGGGGACAAACCCTCCAACTGCCCTCGTGACTGCTGCTGAGGGATAGAGGGATGCAGATGCCTCTGTGTGTTGGGTCCTTGCTCTGGATTTGGGCAGGGAGTGGGAATTGCACCATGCTTTGCAGTCCTTTCCACCTATCCATATGAAGCTGAGTCAGGGGAGGGTTAGGATAGAGATTAGAAAAAGGTTCTTCCCCCAGGGGGTGGTCAGGCACTGACCAGGCTTCCCAGGACAGTGGTCACAGCCTCAAGGCTGCCAGAGCTCAAAGAGCATTTGGACAACGCTCTCAGGGCCATGGTGGGTGTCCTGTGCAGGGCCAGAAGTTGGACTGGATGATCCATGTGGGTTCCCTACAACTCAGGAGATTCTTGATTGATCTGTGAGAGGCACTGGGTCTGCTGAGAGCTGTCTGCTCCCAGGAGAAAAGGGTTAAACAACTGACTCCCCACTCTCAAAACTTCTCCAGAGAGCCCTGGAGCATCCAGCATGAGGAAAAAAGAAAATCAGAATAAAAAAAGTGCCCCAGCCTGGAATGAATTCCTGTCATGTTCTGTAACAGGGAACTTTGTATTCCAGAGGCAGCAGCGCTGAGCCTGCTGTCAGAGCCACGCTGGGAGAAAGGGCAAAACCCTGCCGAGATGAAAGAATGGGAAGCACTGGAACAGCCTCCCCTGGCATTTACACCTGGAAAAAAAATAAATCACTCAAGGGCATCTCACAAAGAGCTGGGCTAATAAGGCACTGCACCCCATGCTGGGTGGTTGCACCGGCAGAGCAGGAGATGGAGGGGTGCCAGGAATGCTGGCAGCATCTCCAGGTACCTGGGACATGAAAGCAGCAGGTAAGACAAGTGTAATTCAAGCCAGTAACCCTGAGCTGTGCTCTCCCCCACTCTGCTTCCAGCCAGGGGACAGGGGGATTGGGGACCTGCTGCTGGGCAGCCCAGGAGTGCAGCTACCCCTTGTCTTGGTTGATCTATCAGTGATTCCTTCCCCTCATTTGTATTTTCCAAAGGTTCCTCAAATTTATTGCACCTCTCAGGCAGGGGGAGAAGTCACAGTGATGCTCGCTGACCATCTTGGCTTGTCTGCACATCATATTTCCATTGCCATCCAAACTCCCCCTCCACAACCCTGATCTGGCCACTGTGAGTGGGCTCATTTCCCTGCTCCCAAGAGGACTTTTCTCCTTCTCCAAGTACAGGGAAGAAGGCAAGACAGCATTTAGCCATTGCCCTTCTGTGTCACTGTCGTGCACCACAACTGCACACAGAACCCCCCTGAGGGTGCAAAGGGCTGGTGTGAGGTTGGTGTAATGGTGGTGCAGGGCTGGCAGGGTGCTGACAGCTTCAACCCCACTGATGAGCAGAGACAGCAGCATCAGCTTCACCTGCAGACACTTCAGGGCGCTTGGAAAGCCCCACCCACTGCAACCCATCCACATCCCACCCCTTCTACCACCCACTGCAAGTCAGGCTTCCCAGCATGTCCCACTGGGCAGCAGGTGTTGGCTACCAAATACAAAGGCCCATCTCTGTACTGTTGTTTTGGGCCTCAAGGGTTGCTGCAGATGGTCCCTGCTCCAGCCTTGGCAATGGACACCCTTATGTGACATATGCCAGCAAAGTCCTCGGTGCTGGTGTCCAGCCAGGAGAGGACAGCACCAAATGGAAACTTAGCCTTGGCCAAGTCTGGCAGCACCCCATGTCCTGCCTGCCCTTGGCAGAGGTGCTGCTCCTCAGCTTTATCTCATTTCTTCATCTCAGTATGACCAGGAGCCTCTCCAAGCCCCGAGAGCTGAAGGATATGAGCAGATGAAGCCTCCCCTGGCTGCACGTCCCACTCCAAGGGGGCCACACTGCTCTGATGGAAAACAGCGGATAAACCAGGCAAACCTTTGAAGGTTTCTGCAAACCAGGCAGCCAAGACTTTGTAGGTTCACTCCTCATTAGCAGGAGCTCATGGGTGACTGATATGACACAAGTAGGCTGAGCAGGAACCCCCCCCCTTCCTCAGCCCAAATTACCGCAGATGGGTTTGCCCAGAGGAGCAGCCAGAAAAGAAAATGGGTAAGTAAAAATGAAAAACATTTCTTTTTTTCACATTAGCATTTAAATATTTATGGAAATCCCTGCAGACAACGAGATGAAAAAGAAAACTCAAAGAGTAATAAATAAGTCAATGCTCCAAGGTGTGGCTGCACAGCTGAACGCGGCTGGTGGAGCTTTGAAGAGTGTGGTAACCAAAAATAATAATGGTGGTAATAAAAATATTAGAGCAAACCCCTCTGCTCTCTGAGATTGGCTCAGTTGGTTACAGTATGGTGCTAATAAGGCCAAGTTTGTGGGTTTGAGCCCCACATGGGTCATTCACTTAAGAGCTAGACTTGGTGATCCTTGTGGGTCCCTTCCAACTCAGAACATTCTATGATTCTGTGACCACTGAGGGATTGATCACACCTTAGCTAAAGAGAGCTCTTGTCCATGCAGTGACCTGTCCCAGGCTCTGGTGAGACAAATGATTAAATAAAGCAGGATAATGTTGAGAGAGTGTTGGCAGAGGCACTGGTGGGACGTGAGGACAGATTTCTGCCTTAAATTGTTTGCCTGAATATACAGAAGCCAATACTTTTGCTTACAGTACAATAGCATTAGTCGTGAGTAAATATGTTCTCAATTGTCTTGAGTGAAACCCAGAGGGAAAAGTAAAGAGCTTCTCAAAGGCAGAGACGTTCAGCTCATCTTCAAGCACTAATACCAGCCCAGGACCCAACAAAACCTCAGCACGTCTTGGATCATGCCTGATAAAAGTGATCCCTCGCTCTCCTTCCTTCCAGGAAGGAAGGAAACCAGGGCACTGGCTTGGGGGTTGGAATGAGATGATCTTTAAGGTCGCTTTCAACCCAAACCATTCTGTGATTCTATGAAACCAAAGCCAGAAAGAAGATCTATTTTCAACCAATTTCCTCCTGAGCTGGACACCTCTGGTGACAGGGAAGTGTCAGGACACCCACCATCTCCACCCAAGGAAGGACAGGCACCACCTTCTACTCCACCAGGTTGCTCCAAGCCCCGTCCAATCTGGCCCTGGACACTTCCAGGGATGGGGTAGCCACAGCTTTTCTGGGCAACCTGTACCAGGGCCTCACCACCCTCACAGGGAAGAATTTCTTCCTAAATCCCTGGGATGAGATGGGAAGAACCACTCCCAGCAGTCAGGGGCTCATTCCAGCCTCTCTGCCTTCAGGCTGCGAGAGCAGCGCTGTCATAGCACAGCTTGAGAGGTGAAAGCAGAGTGAGAGAAAAGAGCCTGGACTTTGGAGGTGCAGGTGCCTGCTGTTCCCACCGGCTCTCAGCTGGGGTGCAATTGCTCCATGCCTCTGGAAACCAGACTCAGTGTGGCAGAGGCTCTCAAAGAAGTAAAGGGTTGGCATCCGAGATGTTTGATACGATGAGAGTAGAGCTTCAGAGAGTAAACAAATTCTGTGCCAAAAGCTGCTCTCATTTACAGCTACAAAAATCCCAAGTCACTCTGAACTGCTGAAAACATCAGCTTCACGAGCAGTCAAGGAAATGGAATCACAGAATCAGGGAATCATGGAATGGTTTGGGTTAGAAGGGACCTTAAAACTCATCTCATTCCACCCTTCCATGTCCTGATGACCCCTAGAATTCCAGCTGTTGGGCAAACCTGGAAATATTGAATCCTCAAGGAGAAGGAATAAATACTGAGGCAGAAAGCAAAGTGTTCAAAGTGCGTAAGGAACATTTGGAGGCGATAAAGGCTGTTGTATCAGAAACCATTCCACCTTTATATTTTTATTTCTAGGAACAGCTCTTAAATGAGGGCTGGGTGGAGATGTGAGTCCAGCACACAGCTGGTCTGGTTTCTGCTCCTGCCCCATGAATATCCAGTTAAATATCCTTCCTACACCAGCACATGGAGCTGTGTTTGGGGTCCACCTGGCATTTTTGGGGATGTTCTTTCACATCATTTATGGGAAGATGGGTCCAAGCTCTGAGCTGCTCACAAAGGAAGGGGTGAGTGCTGCCATCCTGCCTCACTCACAAGTTTATCTCTGACAGAGTCCACAAGAAGATCCTCCAGGGAAGAGCCCACGCTCCAGCCAGTGGGATCACCACACCAGTAACTCACATCATTTCAACACATTACAATTAAGGAATCATTCCTTTAAAAATAGAATTTGCATTAGCTGGATTTGTGCCTAGGAAAGCCACTGCAAACAAACAGAAAACCTGCAGATTAGGATGCTAATTAGATGCATTTCTATTTATAATCTGCCTTGATCAGGCTCAAGTGTTTTCTCTTTCAGGTGTCTGTCCTCCACCCACGGATGTGAGCAATTTCCCTGGCAGGGAAACACCTGCTTGTCCCTGGGGACAGGCAAGTGCTGGGAAAGGCCTGCGCTGGAGGGATAGGGGTTCATCCTGCCCCTTCTCCTTGGGGAGCAGCCTCAGAGGAGGGATGGTTTGTGCCTGGCCAAGGATACCTGCCCAGGGCCTTTCCTACACCACATTTCTCTGTGCTGGAAAACAGCAGAAAGCTTTGCCTCTCCTATCAGAAGCGGTGGAATTCATGGAATTGTTAAAGTTGGGAAAGACCTTTAAGATTACTGAGTCCAACCATCAGGCCAGCACCACCACCATGGTCACCACTAACCATGTCCCCATGTGCCACATCCACAAATTTTTAGCACACATGCAGGGATGGTGAATCCACCACTACCCTGGGCAGCCTGTTTCAATGCTTTACACCCTTCCCATGAAGAAATTTTCCCAATATCCAACCTAAACTTCCCCTGGCACAGCTTGAGACCATTTCCTCTTATCCCATCTGTTATTCCACCCTCCTGTCAGGGAGCTGTAGAGAGTGAGGTCTCCACTGAGCCTCCTTTTCTCGAGGCTGAACATCCCCAGCTCCCTCAGTCACTGCTCATGCTTTGGTCTTGCTGGGGGGGTTGGACTTGATGACCTTGAGAGGTCCTTTCCAACCCTAACTATTCTATGATTCTATGGAATCTCAAAGAGCCAGCCTGGGAGTGGCAAGGATTTGCAGCTGGTGGCAGTTGTGGACTGGAGATCTCTGTCTGAAGAGGATGGACAGACACAAAGAGGTGCCTGGAACCAATCTGAGTCACTGGGATCCTTCCCTTGACTGGGAATTCACAGCTGCAACAAGAGCATGTTCCATTTCTGGAGCAAGCTGGGAATTCAGTGCTGCGTGAGATGTTCCCAGCTAAGCCAGGGCTTGGCCTTGGTGCCTGTGTTTGTAATAATACTGGAAAAACAACTTTTTTTTTTTAATCTTTTCCCTGGATCTCCTTTCACTGCAGAACATCCAGAAGGAATAAAGAGACACAAGATCCACCCTGTTCTCCCCCTAAAGCTTCCAACAAAGGTATACAGAAAGTGTTTTGGGCCATAGGATTTATTATGGGATTCTGGGGTGTCTGTGACCTGTGTAAAAGGGTCCAGCAAAAATTCAGTGACAAACCAAGACTTAACAATGTGAAAAACAGCTACAAAGGTTGTGGGGTTTTTTAAATGCAGCTTAAAGAAAGAAACTTAAAAGATATGAGTCATCATTTCGAAATGTGCATCAAACAAGTTAAATAACTCTTACTTTCTTAACAACATATTAATCAAAGTGCATTGATTCTTGAATCAGATTCCACTCCCACCAAGCTCTCTATCTTCCCCATCCTGATGCATGCATTAAGAGAGTTTTATTCTGACAGATACAATATAGCAATCAATAAAATCTTATTATATGGAGCAGAGATACATGGATTTGTTGCAGGATTTATGCACTACTTTCATACCCAGTGCTATTTCATGTCTCAGCTTTAACCTGTAATTGAAAATAAATCTCCCTGAATACACCAGATTCTAATTTTCTGGATGTATGGGCAAATGTGAATGGAAGCTGGCCTTCCCTCGGGGAGAAAGCTGCTCTTGGATCCCATCGCTGCCTGGTGCACTCTGCTGGACTGACAGATTCCTATGGGGAAAACACCCTGTGCAGGCAGGAAAACGTGGGAAAATAGACAGTGCCTGGGCACAACACTTCCAAACCCTCTGTCCCCTTCCTCAAGACTCCAGAGCCACTTGCTGCCTCCTGGGCAGGGATAATACAATGTGACAGTGCCACAGCCTAAGCTGCACTGGCATCGAAACGCTCGGATGGATGGATGAATAAACATCAGGGAATGTGATGACCAGGGAGGCTGGTGGTTCTCTGCTTTCCTCCAGCTCACAGGGTTTGATTTTGCTCATAGAATCATGGAATGGTTTGGGTTGGAAGGGACCTTAAAGCTCATCCAGTTTCACCCCCTGCCATGGGCAGGGTCACCTTCCACTACACCAAGTCGCTCCAAGCCCCATCCAACCTGGCCTTGGACACTTCCAGGGATGGGGCAGCCACAGCTTCTCTGGGCAACCTGTGCCAGGGCCACACAATCCTCATCCTAAAAAGTTTCTTTCTTCCTTCTTTGCTTCCCTCCTTCCTGCTCAGCAGCACACAAGCGTGTTTGGAGGCTGCCTCTCACCTGGCAGGGCGGGCACAGCTGGGAGGGTCCGGCAGGGACAGGAGACAGACGGCCAGAGGCATCTTTCCTCTAGGCTCGTCTCGGTCTCCGAGGGCTCGGTGCCACTTGGATGTATGACAGCAGGTGGAAACCCAGCAGTCTCCCTGGAAATGGCTGGAGGGGACTTTGATCTAAGCAGCTCTGTCAACAGCATTAATACAATAAAAATAATCAAATTCACTCAGATGGAAATGAGAGATGGAGGGATCAGCAGACAGCAGTGCAAATCCCAGGGAATAAAGAGGGCAGAGCAACAGCACATCCCCCCTGCAACACCAGGAGTTCAGAAGCTCTTCCAAGGAACCACAATCTTGAATTCATCAAAAAGTCACTGCTTTTCCCTTTTTTCCCTTTCCTTTTCTAGCTGGAGGCACAAAGGGGGTGGGTTTGCAGAGGGAGGGCTGCCCAACTTCCTGCACAGCACGCACACACCCAGAGGGAAAACAGGTCTGCAGTTGTTGCACTAAGCACCTGGTTTTCCCAAGATTTCCCTTGAAATGGAGTAGGGAGCTGCAGGAGCACATTGTGGGAGTGCTGATGGCCAGACTCTGCATCGCTATTTTCTCCTCCTACCCTGGAGGGAGTGACCATCCTTAACATGAGGTTATTTTCCTGAGGAAGGCAGTTTAATGGGAGAAAAGGGGATTTTAATAAAGGAGCTGTCAGTCAGACAGGAAAATGACTGCTGCCATTAAGTGTTGGCTATTTTTTGTTTTGGATCCTCCATGTTCTGGAAAAAAGTTAACTCCGATCACATATCCAAAGGAGGGAATGAGCTCCGGTAACTCTTGGCTTTGTGTGTGTAACTGTGGGGATGGACACCCAGGTAGAGCCTCAAAATTATTATATTCAGCACACTGGGAACCCAAAGATAAGAAGGATGTGGAGCCACTGGAGCAGGTCCAGAGGAGGCCATGGAGGTGTTCTGGGGGCTGGAGAACCTCTGCTGGGGAGACAGGCTGGGAGAGCTGGGTGTCCAGCCTGGAGAAGAGAAGGCTCCAGGGAGACCTTAGAGCCCTTTCCAGTGCCTAAAGGGGTTCCAAGAGAGCTAAGGAGGAACTTTGGACAAGGGCCTGGAGGGACAGGATAAGGGGGAATGGCTTCCCACTGCCAGAGGGCAGGGTTAGATAATTCCATAACACCATGAAACTCCAGCCGTGGGGCCTTGGCCATCACCTGCAATCACCCCATCATCTGCTTTAGGTGACCTGTAGGTCACTGGTGGGGACACACTCCAGAGTCTGGCATAAGCAGAATGCTGGTATGGATTCAGAAATGGCATTGTTGGGGTTCTGGGAGTGCCATGTGCTGGTGTTCAGACTCACCTTTAAATCACCTCTATGACCTGGAAGTGGCAGATACAGCAGGTTACAGCCTGTAAGTGGCCAGGATTCACCTCTTTTGGATCCTGACAGTATGTCTTTGGCTCCAAAGTCACCCACCCCTGCTTAATAGGGGTATTTCACCCTCCAGATCTGGTTGCTATGATGGGACACAACCTCTTTTATTCCCTGAAGTGTTTTTTTTACCACCACAGGGACATTTGCCACCTCTGAGTGATCTCCAGAGGCTGCCAGTGCAGCAGGGGTGAGCAGGGAGAGGAAGGGGCAATAGGGTTCATTCACAGAACTGCTGGTTAAATGAGGCTTGGGAAAAAAACAGCCACATCGACCCAATATCCACAAGAGAGACGGAGCAAGCGGTGAGGAGGGGAATGAAAGGAAAGAAAGGCAGAGGGGGGGACGGGAAGGGGAGGGGAGTTCAAGCCTCCTGTCTGAGGGAGAGGGGACATCAGGGGGGTCACCTGGACAGGTGGGGCTTGGCCAAGCACCCCCTGATCCATCCTGAACCCCCCACTCCTGTCTCCACTCCCCTCCCTTATTTCCAGCTCTGAGCTTTGCTCAGCTAGCGAAAGGGTTAAGTTTAATTTATACTGATTTCTATTTAATATCATTCTCTCCCCGTAGGAGCCGGCAGCTGTGAGCTGATTGTAGTCCCTCATTATGCAGTCTGTATCACTAATGGCCTGTGACAAAGGCATGCCATCTTCCCGGCCTTACCCCCGAGAGCCAATTAAACACACATACTCCCTTCCTGTTTGCGGCGCATTACAATGAAATTAAACTGAATTTCAAAATCATTTTCTCCTAAAGACATCTCTTTGCAATAATTAATGCACGCTATTCCTTTGCAGCTGAAATATTCATCAGGAGTGTTGACTAAAAAAATTTTTAGAGCTGATTGCCCTGCACCCCGTGCGTCGGCTGATGGTGCTCCAGTCCCAGCCCGCAGTACCCGCCTGGCATGGGGACTCGTGGTGACATGGTTGGCAGAGTGATCTCTGCTCTGGGAGAACAATTATAATAAATTACAGCTTCTTCAAGAACCATCAATAAATAAGGTTGCACAGAAGGCATCAGAAATCCAGCTTGACTCCTGACACAATGGCACTGCTAACGCACAGTAAAGGGGGGGAATGAGGAGGTCAGAGCTGTGGGTATCATGGAATCAGAGAATCATAAAATCGCTGAGGTTGAAAAAGACCTGCAAGACCATTGAGATCAACCTGTGATTAATCCCCACCTTGTCATCCAGCCCAAAGCACTGAGTGCCATGTCCAGTCCTTCCTTGGATGCCTCCAGGGATGGGGACTCCATCACCTCCCTGGGCAGCCCCTTCCAATGCCTGACAACCCTTTCCAGGAAGAAATTCCTCCTGATGTCCAACCTGAACCTCCCCTGGCACAACTTGAGGCCATTTCCTCTTGTCCTGTCACTGGTTGACTGGGAGAAGACACTGACCTCCCACCTTGCTACAACCCCCTGTCAGGGAGTTGTTGTAGTTGGTAGTTAATGATTCTATGATCCTATGACACGGTCCCCATGCAAATAAGGTAAATCCCACCCATTTGCAAAGTTTAATACCCCAGAAAACATGAAGCAGTAGTATTTTATGCTTAGGAGCAAGGAACCCCAAACATCCCCCATTACTTGGCTGACTCACTTTGGCCAACATATGTAAAGCCCATTCCTGAGCCCAGCATTTGGAAGTACATCCAGCTTGCACTCCAGGCTGCCACCCCCAATTCCCAACCCCCCCAGAAGCTGGGGAACCCTGTGGGCCAAACCAGAGCTGCTGTACCCCTCTCCCCTCTGCCAGGTGCTGTGGGAAGCCACCCTGTACCTGTTCTGAACCAGCCATCAGGCGTGAAGGCATCTGCAGTTTCTTTGGGTCGGTTCCAGTACTCCCGGAAGACAGTGGGTCCTTTCACGAGCAGCTCCCCTTCTTGTCCCTCCAGACCTGGCGTGACCTAGGACAGGCACACAGTGAGTGCATCTCTCCATCACCTGTCCCCCAGCACCACATTTTGGGAAGCAGGGCGGTGACCGAAACACAGGACCCACACCATGTGCTCTTCTAGCCTTTACCAACCTCCACCACACCCTGCCCACTTGCAGGACCTCTTTCCTCAGGTGGCTCAACCAGGTGCTTTTGATACTCCAAAGCACTGGAAAGAGACACCTGTGTCATATGAAAACAAGGACTGGTACTGCAGTCCAGGTAGGGCAATACCTTCCAGGTGCTGGGAGAGAGCTCTCACGTGCAAATATAAAGGAAATAACCTTGGGAAACAGATGGTCCTTTCTGACCCCTTAAACACTTCCAGGGATAGGGCAGCCACAGCTTCTCTGGGCAACCTGTGCCAGGGCCTCACCACCTTCTCAGGGAAGAATTCCTTCCCAATTATCACATCTAACCCTGCCTTCTGGCAGTGGGAAGCCATTTCCCCTTGTCCTGTCACTTCAAGCCCTTGTCCGAAGCCCCTCTCCAGCTGTCTTGGAGCCCCTTTAGGCATTGGAAGGGGCTCTGGAGCCTTCTCTTCTCCAAGCTGAACAACCCCAGCTCTCGTGCTCCCATGACATGCTCTCATGCCTGTGCCACCCTGCTCCCTGCTCTGTTGACAGACAAAACCCTTCACTTTCCAAAACTGTCAATCTAACAGTTATTTTTTTCCTGAGGAGGTGGCAGGAAACACCATCTGATTTGTGCTTGGAGACACACAGCTCTTGTTAGGTTCACTGGAAGGCAACAGTTGTAGTGACAACGTGGTCCCCTGCAAACCTGCCCAGGCAGGTTTTCTATGGCAACAAAACAAATATCCTGCTGTTATGGAAACTGGGGAATTGCAGGAAGGTCACAGACTTGCCTGCCATGGCACCATGTCTCATCTCCTGCACATACATCACTTGGCAATTAGAAGGATGCAACAGGCCAAGGGAGCAGGAACTGGACAGGCACAAATGTTGGAGCACTTGTAGGACCGTGTTAAACTCAAACTTTTTGCAGGGAAGATCATGGAATCATGGAATGGTTTCGGTGGGAAATGACCTTAAAGCTCATCTTGTTCCACCCCCTGCCATAGGCAGGGACACCTTCCACTAAACCAGGTTGCTCCAAGCCCTGTCTAACCTGGCCTGGAACACTTCCAGGTATGGGGCAGCCACAGTTTCTCTGGGCAACCTGTGCCAGCACCTTACCACCCTCACAGGGAACGATTTCTTCCCAATATCCCAATGTAAACCCACTCTCTGTCAGTTCAAAGCCATTACCACGGTGTGCAAAGCCACTCATGGGATGGAAGGCACTGAGGGATGTGCTTGCTCCATGTGTCTGTGGAGAACAGCTCAGTAACGGGAATTCTCTGCCACTTTCCGAGCCACTTTGCACTTGAGCTGCTGCAACACGGACAAGATACATCTGGGACCCCGAAAATCAGCAGTGCCAGAAACAGGGCCACGAGGGAAACAGTAATAGCAGCACTGGCGCATCAGGCAGTCCCAGGGCAGGGCAGGATCTCTGCAGCCTTTGATGGAAACAAAGCCTCTCTAATGGGAAACGCTCAGAAAACTGCTTTTTAAGGCATAATATTTAAGTAATTTCTTCCTGATGTCCTGTCCTGGAGGATGGCGTGACATGAGGATCTCTGCACACATAACTCGGGCTCCCAGAGCCCTGGCTGGGCATCAACTCCCTGCCTGGAAGATGCTGCAGGAGAGAAAGGTTGTTAATTCCAATGAGGAACTGAGTGACAGCAAGGTGAGGGTGGTGCTGGGTGAGTTCTCCCCAGGGGTTCTGAAAAAGGGAGCCTGAAGTCCAGACTATCCATGAGCAGGACAGCACAGAAAAACCTGAAGTCAAAGAGAGCCCAGGAGAAAAATCTGCACCTGCAGCAGCAAAAGGGACAAGGATGCACAGAGGGCACAAAAAGGGCACAAAGGGCTCAAGAAAGGGTACAAAGGGCATAACAGGCATGAAGCTTCCATGGGCAAGTATGGCAGGGCTGTGGTGGGTGATGCAGAGGGACCAGCAAGGCTGGTTTCAGGGCTGGTGGAATTTTATGATGCAGCTCTGTCTTCTCACTCTTTTCCTGCTGGTCCAGCTGTGCCATCACAAAACAAGCACTTCTCTGAGCAGCGTCCTAGTTTTTGGGCTGCTTCCAACTCTCCCAAAAGGGCTGGGGAGGGGGTGACAGAGGTAAGAACATGCAACCGGTTCCCTGAGCTTCACCTACAGATCCTGACATGCTTTGGCTTCTTCTTGGCAGCGCTGAACACAAGAACAGGTGGAAATTTGGCTGCTACAAAGCCCTTCAGCCCCATCCTACCCAGGCACCACATGGTGCCGGATAACCAGATACCTGCACAGCTGAGCTGCCCAAGAGACCAATCCTGCCCCATGTTTACCTGCACTCTGTGATGTCTGCTATGAATCAAGCCTTGAACCAGCTCCAAATTTCTTGTCATATCAACTCAAATTTTGGCAGTGGCTCAACCCACATCTTATCTCGAGCAGAGCCCCTTGGCAGCAGGCACCTCCCTGTTGTGTAATTTAATGATGTTTTGGCTGGCTTGCAAACAGTAAAACAGAAAGGCCGTGACGTTATCTTAATAGGATTTTGCTTGCTGAACTCAGAATGTCACTGGCACCGCTCCCCAGCGCGGCAGAGGGGACGTGAACCAGCTCACAAACAGTGTAAATTAAAATTCAAGGTTCAAGGCATTTATCTCCTACAACCCCTCGTGTCTGATCCCTGCTAAAACCCCACTACCTGGCTCTGGGAGCAGGGTTAGAAACACATGGCTGGGGTGGTTGTTTCCTTTCTCCCTCAAATCTCGGCGGCTCCCGGTGTTGAGGCACCAGTTCAACGGCACAAGCAGCTGCTGGAAGCATCAGATTTCTGATTGCACAGATCTCCCCCTCTCCCAGCACCATATTTTAATGCATTTGAGCAACTTTAACACCCAGGCACAGTGTGGCCCTAGAGGTTGTTGTCTGAGAGCTTCCTGCTCTAAACCCAGCCGGAGAACAGAGCCGGCCCAGCCGGCACACAAGATAAGATTCCATTTTCCACGCATGAAAATAAAAGGTTGTAATAAATCCTTTGAAGGACTAAATCTGGGTGATTATAAAATGCATATTTTCCCCGTTCCCATTTTATCTCTTTATTAGGAGGGCGGTTTGTAAAGAGCTGGGAATCCCCGCTCGGCAAACGGCCCTGGGATTTGTTCAAAGTGCCCATTTGTTTTCTTGCGGTCTCTGCCCCACATTCCTCCGGGAACTGCGGGAGAGGAGCTTGTAATGGACTTTAATGGAATTAGGGGCTTTTATGGAGGGAGGCTCAGAGCAGCACGTCCTCTGGGAAGCAGGGGAGGTACGGCAGATTCCTAAGCAGAAACATGTGGGAGACACAGTGAGAAAGCTGGAAGGTGAGGTTTGTTGGGAAGGTAGGAACGTGTTATTGGGCTGACAACTGGGAAGAAGACAAGCTTTTAGGAAAAAACCCAAATATCTTCAGGTTGCAAACAGCAGGTTTCAGGGGGCACATATAATTTCTACCAGATGCTTCCTTCCCCCTGCCCCTCCAAATAATCACATTATCATGGAATGGGCTGGGTTGGAAGGGACCTTAAAGCTATTCTAGATCCAACTCCCCTGCTATGGGCAGGGACACCTTCTACTATATCAGGTTGCTCCAAGCCCCATGCAACCTGGCCTTGGACACTTCCAGGGATGGGGCAGCCACAGCTTCTCTGGGCAACCTGTGCCAGGGCCTCACCACCCTCACAGGGTAGAATTTCTTCCCAATATCCCATTTAACCCTGCCCTCTGGCACTGGGAAGCCATTCCTCCTTGTCCTGTCACTCCAGGCCCTTGTCCAAAGTCCCTCTCCAGCTCTCTTGGAGCCCCTTTAGGCACTGGAAGAGGCTCTAAGGTCTTCCCAGAGCCTTCTCTTCTCCTGGTGAACATCCCCAGCAGAGCAGAGGGATTCCAGCCCTTGGAGCACCTCCATGGCCTCCTCTGGACTTGCTCCAGCAGCTCCATGTCCTTCTGATGTTGGGCCCCAGAGCTGGAGGCAGCACTGCAGGTGGGATTTCACCTGAGCAGGGCAGAGGGGCAGAGTCCCCCCCTCATCTGCTGCCCACGCTGTGGGATCAGCTGAGGGCAGGGAGAGGAGGTGGGTTTCTGGGTCCCACTACACACTGATGGCTCATGTTGAGCTTCTCTTCCACCAACACCCCCAAATCCTTCTCCCAGGGCTGCTCTCAATTCATTCCTTACCCAGCTTGTGTTTGTGCTTGGGTTTGCCCCGATCCACATGCAGGGCCCTGCACTTGGCCTTGATGAACTTTTTTCCTGGGTGAGCACCACAGGCTGTGGTTCAGAGCATCATTTCTCAGAAGGGACCTTAAAAGGGACTTTGTGACTCCATGAAGGAAAAGCATTTAGACTTGGGAGGAAGGAAAAGTTTCTGCAGCCCTGCCTCCTCTGCCGCAGCCTGAATGCACTGCTCGGCTTGGAATTGCTTGGCATTTTTCCCCATCTTGTAAATAAATGATTACTGTGATCAAAATAATTAAGCAACCGAGCCCTTAAGTGACTAATAAAGACAATAATTTATATGTGTGAGGTTTATGGAAATGATGGAGTCCTTTTAGCAGTTCTCCCAGAGAAGTAACTATTTTCTGGTGTTTGCTGGGGTTTTTTTAACGTACTAGAGCACAGAAAATGACACAACAAAGACTGAAGGACTGACCCAGCTCCCTTCTGTACTCCAGGGTTGGGCTGCAGAGCACGGATGCTCTACCATGCTCCCAACACACCACTGCTGGAGCTTACTTGCCACCAACACCTCCAGACACACCCCTGCCTCTCAAGAGACCTCTCACTCACCCCTTCAAGACTTTGGTGGCCCAGAGCCTTGTCCATCCTCTTGCCAGGGAGTTGGAGAGAGTGAGAAGGGTCCCCCCTGAGCCTCTTTTTCTCCAGGGTAAACACAGCATCCAACAGCTCAGCCCCCACTCACCTGGAGAGAGCAGGGAAGCTCCAGGTTTTGCCCAGACTCTGCTTTTCCAGACCAGGAGATCACGCCACATCCAGAACTGGCACGGTGGGTACTGAGGGAGGTGAGGACATGCCCACCTGCCTCCTAAAAGGAAGCTGGAGACCAATAACCCACTTGACAGTGCCTTTTAATCACTGTCTCCCTGGGCCACATTGGAATGGATGTCCTAGGGCTGCAAGGTTTGCTAGAGCATTACCAAATTCCCAGGCAATCTGAACTCTCCTGCACATTCCTAATTAAAAATTCCCTGCTAAGTTGCATGTTTTTGTCATGGCATTATTGTTCCTCGGAGCTCCATGTCCTGCAGCATCCTGCACAAGCCTAGCAGGAGGTAATTTAGACACAGAACAATTTTCCTCCTGCTGGAAAAAGGCAGATTTCTGTTCCTTGGGGACACAGCACAGAGAGAGTAAGGAAAAAATAAACCCCCAACCTAAAAACCCCAAGCCCAGGCTGTAATCTATGAGGCCACATTTCACATCTGTTTTTGCAATGTTAACTTTTATAAAAGGGCTGGGAATAACACAATCCATTTACTTTTCATTTTGGAGGGTTATAAATTTAAAAGCAAGGCTGGTGCACAGTGGAGCTGGAACACTGAAACTTATTTTCAAACAACCCAACCCTTTACTTACAGCAAATGTTGCTCCACTGAAAACAAAAGTGATTGTCTATATTTTTAGGCAATACTGATTTTTGAAAGTTACAGAACTGATTAACTCCAGATGATCCCAAAAGCACCACAGAAAACAACCCAAGTTTGGGAAAGGTCAGTCCTCCCCGCAGTTGTTCCACAGACACAAAACTTCTTATCTATATTAACACCATAAATTAAATGTGTAACACTATTCCAGAGATGCCAACAGCTCTCCCTGCTGCTGTTCTCATCCCTCTTGTTTGCAGGCTTCACCAGATAATAAACGAAGTGAGATGTCAGCACATCCTCCCTCTCCCTTCGCTTTCCTCGTTAGGGGAAGGCTCCTGATGTGACCTCATGATGCCTGTGCTGAGCCTGTGCTCGGGGCAGGCAGAGGACCAGGGAACTATTTAATTAGTGGCCCACCTTTGTTTTGGTTTCCATCAGCCTCCCTTAAAAGTGGAGGTTGTGAGGCTGTGATAAGCTGGGACTGCCCCAGAACCTCTAATTGCTCCTTGTGCTGAGCCACCCTGGTGGCTGGTGCCTCCTCCCCTTGGCTGGAAGAACTCCAGAGAAGTTCTGGAAGACTGCCCCCCTTTCTTCTGCCTCTAGTTCAGCATCTCCCCGTCACATCCAGGGCTCTCCCACAAACATCCCAAGTCTCCCCTCAGCTATGAAGATGAATGGTCTAGTGGAAGGTGTGCCCGCCCACGGCACTGGGTGGAACAAGATGAGCTTTAAGGTCCTCCCAACCCAAACCATTCTGGGATTCTATGTAAGCACAAAACAATAATAAAGAGATTAATAAAGATTCTGAGGGTGCTGTGACAAAAGTGAGTTCAACACGAGAAACACTTGTGGAAAGAGGGTTCTTCTTGACATACGGATTGAACTTCAATGTGCGAGGAAATATTCTCCTGGGATCGAGTCTGCCTGTGTGAGGAGAAGAGTCTTCAGCTGAGAAATAAGGGGACATGATGCTAAAGTAATCTCTGCCTCCACTTTTATTACCAAGAAGAAATAAAATAGAGCTATGGCCACATATTAAGCAAAAATAATCAGAGGGCAGAGAGAAAGAAGGAAGGAGATATAAATACATCTGAGAATGGAATTACTGACTGAGTTGACCAAGGGACTGGATGTGATCAATGAGAAGCAGCTAAAATGTTTATACAGTAACAAAAGCAGCCTGGGCAACCAAGTGAGGAAACTTGAATTAGTTGGGCAGGACACAAAACAGGCTTCTGAGGAGATGAGAGGAATATGGGGAAACAAAAATGATAACTGGAACATACACAAGTGCAGTGTCCAGCACTGTGAGGGCTTTGGAAACAGGTTTTGGAAGAAGCAGAGGCAAATGGAAAATGGGAAAAAATGCAGCATGAGATTACCAAAGGTGGATTGTGCCAGAAACCCTCAGGCCTGGAGTTGCAGATAGAAGAAAAGCAGCAGATCTAACCCAGGCTGCCTTCAACAATGCATTCCCCACACTACCTGACCAGGGGCTGAGGGCAAGCTGCTCATGGGAGATAGAATTGGGATGCTGGAGGTAAGGTCCACCATCGAGATACCAGAATATGAGGATGGGATGCAGCAGGGACAAGAGAACAGGTGAAAAACTGGAGGAGAGATGTTATGGAAGTGTAGGAGCACCGAGGACAAAGAACAAACTGGTTTAGGCTGAAGCCTGATCAGGATAGGAAAGGAAAAAGCAGGTGTTCCTTTGGTTGTTCCTCTGGAACAGCCAGACAGGATTCCCTCGGCCAGGCAGTCACATCCCCACCAGCATGTCCATCCCTGGCCATTTTCAGGAATGCCAGGCACAGCTGGCATGTGCTTATCTCCATTCTCAGGAGTTATATACAGGAAAAGAGCCTTGTACAATCGCACCAGCTGTTTCAGACTACCTGGATGGATGAGGAGAAATCCCACAGAGATGCATGTACAACAGCACCTCCAAATGGGACCTGCCCCAGAGAGGTGTCAAGTACCCAAATCTACACCACCCACGGGCAGCAGCCATGGGGTGCCCAGTCCTTGGAGGAAGCCTTCAAGACAGTCCCGGCAGCTCAGTGGTGACCGAGCACCTCCCCACGGTTCTCCAGAGATCTTGGATGAACATGAGCACGGTGGAGTCGCTCCCGGTCCGCTCCACGGGGACATCAATGCCAAGACCTCCAGTCACAACCACCGTGACAGTGCCAGCTGCCCCCAGCGCCCGCAGCTCTGCCGAGGCGCTGCCAACCAGCAGCAAGCTGGGAGCAGATGGCAGAGACACAGGGGGTACGGGAGGAGGGGCCCGGGAATGCTGGTGGCTTTCGGGAGCGATGGCCACAGCCGAGCCGTTCTGTCCAGGACGACAGCTTGCATATGGATAAACAACGAGATAATTACAACCTTTGGAGGGGGGAGCAAAGCCCATGGCACAGCGTCCTCCTGCTGCCAGCGCCTGCAACCCATCCGTCCCCACAGCTCCCTTCGCAGCCTGGTCACAAGGAAATCACTCACCATAAAAGCCCTGGCTACAGCCCTGTGCTGGATACAGCTGTGAAACCATTTATCTACTGAGAGACCCCCATTGTCAGGGGCTGGGGTTTGGCTTTCGTGCGAGTGAGCAATTTGGAAGAGATTAAAAAAAAAAAAAAAAGAAATCCAACAAAAATGACAACCCAAAAAAATCCAACAAACAAACAACTAAAGAAGGAGAGAGACAATACCCGACAGCTTGCAGGGTTTCCAGGCCTCTGCCAGCTGGGAAGCTGAGCATATGAAATATGCATTGCACTGAACAAAGCAAACTCAAACGTTCAGCACTGGAGAGCTGTAACCCTTTCCTGGGCACCGGAGCCACAGGAAGAGCTCCAAAAAATAAGGGGAAAAAAAACCAGGGGAAAAAACATTCAGAGCTGTGGGTAAGGATTATTGAGCCTAAATGGTCTGACAGACTCAACAGGGAGTTGCTTAGGGTAGGTGAAAAGTTTAGGAGCTACTTCGGATGCAAGTGGCTCCAGGAGCAAGATCTGGGATGACTCCAAACAGGCAAAGTTGCTGTTCCTGACATCTGCTTCCACACCTCTGCTCCCCAGGGATGTGTTAGAGGAGAAGCACTTCTCCCAGCACTTCTCTCAGCATTCCCAGGGGATCAGGCTCTGTGTCCTCACACTCCTGCACAGGGAGGAGGTAGGGACACTGTCAGGGCAGGCACTGTGAGTCCAGTGGGACTGTCACCTCCTGCCCACGCTGTCCTGTCACAGGTGTCCCCAGGCTGCTGTGCATCCTTGGCTGGAACAGACAGAACAGTGAGGGGATCTCATCCGGCTGCAGAGCAGCCTCAGTCTGGGCATGGTCGCTTGGGAAACCAGCTCGCAGCTCAAGGTGCAGAAACATCCAGTTGAAAACCTGCACTGGGATGCAACGGAGCACAGGGCTCATGAGATGTGAGGAGACTGAGGGGCTGGAGCACGCGTGTGAAAGGAATCCAGCACTCTAATCAAGGTATGGGAGAAAATGAAGGGAAGAACAGAGATCCAGCAAACTTTCAGCTAAGTAGATTATTGATCTTCAGGGTGTGCCAGGAACCAGCTTTGCAAATTGCAGCAGTCCCCTGCTGCCAGCTCAGGCAGTTCCCGGATGGCAGAGCAGAAACACTCCCCACCTCCCTGCTCCTGCCACCCACACGCCTTCCCCAGCACCACCGTGCTCCTGTTTGGATCTCACGTGTCCAAAGGGTGATGGCGCGACAGGAAAGGGCTCAACGCCCCAGTCTAATGGGAGAGACTGTGTTAGTGGGGAAAAAACAGCTCGAAGAGAGTCTGTTGTCGTGGGAGCAGAAGGCAGGAACCTGAGCCCAACACAAGCGGGGAAGGCGGTGACCTCGCGAGGCTCCACAAACAATTCCCTTGGCAAAGGCAGGCGCGCTCTGCTCACAGTCAGGAGGGTCTGCATGGCACAGCCGAGGTGTGAACGCCTCACAGATTGCCCTGACAATGTGCCTCACCCCCAGTACGGAGATCACCTGCTCACAGGAGCCTGGTGGGAAGAGATGGCTTGGAGCCCAACTCCTACCAGGGTGCTCAGCATCCCACTGGATCAGCCCCACAGTGTTCACCCTCACAGAATCACAGAATCCCCTGAGTTGGAAGGGACCAACTCGAGTCCAACTCCTGGCCCTGTGCAAGACATTCCAACAATCTCACTCTGTGCCTGAGCGTTGTCCAAATACTTCTTGAGCTCAGACAGGTTTGGTGCTGTGGCCCTGGGGAGCCTGTTCAGTGCCTGACCACCCTCTGAGGGAATATCCAATCTAAACCTCCCCTGACTCACCTCCAGCCATTTCCAACCGTCACCAGTTCCACCACCAGCCCTCCCACCAGGACCTCTCTGCCTTTGCCAGGTCCACACCGTGGACCTCCCAGCCCTCAACCAACACTCCATAAGGCTCAGAGCCTTCCTGCAAGGGAGTGAGGAAGGATTTGTTCATCCTTCTCATAATATGCAAGGAGAAGGCCACCAGGTTATCCAGTGGCACAGGCAGGGTGACACAAACTGGATCCTCCCATCACAGGGACATCCCCTCTGCTGTGGAGGAGCTCATTTAAACAAAGTCAGGCCTTTGACTGGTGGAGCGTGACGAGCACTCGGACTGTCAGATCCTCCTTGTTTTAAATAAATTCCACTGACGTACTCTCTGCTGACATGAATTATTAACCAAGCATGATGCACACACAGTGCCAGCAGCCGCGTCTCGGGGCAGGGACAGGCAGCAGGTGAGGCTCTGCCCGGGACCTCAGGTGTGAGGCAGTGGAATTATAGCATCCCTGGGAGCAGAGGGGTGTCACCACCTGCCTGCCTGGCCACGCCATGGAAAGTAACACTGCATGCCCAGGGCATATAAAACCCAAACTTCTGACATCTCCACACATCCACCTGTGCCAAGACACACTGGGAACAGTGACTGTTTTTCCCACCTTGTGACAATCCCAGGGACAGAGGCAGCTGGCTCTCCTTCTGGAAATGTTGTGGATGTCCCGGAGGTACCCAGCCAGCCACTGTCTCCTAGGGTGGCCTGAAACAGATGGGACCATTTTTCTCCCTTCAGCCTGAAGAAACTCCCACTTAAGCTGGGACAAGGGGAATGGTGGGTGAGACGGGGACAGTTTTTCAGAGAGGAACCAACCCACTAGCCAACACCCAGAGGCAAACTACCACCTCCCCACACCCTCCCTGACTGATGACTTGAGAATTCACCACAATGTTCAGAAGATCCCCAAAGGAAACCTTGATGGAAAGCAAACCATCAGCAAGGGGCGGGGAGCCAACACCAGAGCTGGTGGGAGCTCCCAGAAGCTGTTGGGAACTCCTGGGACCAGTGTGAGACATGGGTATGGACCTCAGCCACCTACACCGGGGAGTGTAGGGTGTATGTAAGAAATGGCTGGGATAAAAGGGCAATTCCTCTGTCCCAAAAATAAACTCCAGCAGCCTGAAGCCAGGGAAAAGAGAAGAGTTATGCAAATCTCAGCTCTCTGAAGGCCTGAGGGGATGATGGGCTTCCAGCATCAGACAAAGGTCAGCTGGGCTCCCCTTCTCTGGTCACTCAATGCAATGAGAAGGAAGGGGAAGGAGTATTGAGCAGAAAAATAACATCCCATTTTTTTTCCTCTCATAACTCAGTAGAACAACATCCACATTTCATCCTGGAAGTAGCTGCACTCTGGGTATTCTCATGTCTGAGACCTAATCTGTAAAGAGCCCAGAGATCCCTTAGGGGACAAAAAGCATTATAGGATCATTATTAAAAGGGACATGTTATATTTCATGTCTCAGTTCCACACAAGTGGAAAAAAAAAAGGCCAAGAGCTAACTCTGGGATGAGGGGACAAACCTGTGAAACATAACACCCATCCAGGGAAGTGACAAAAATAGGATGTGGTGAGTCTCCTGCTTTGCCCACTGCTCAGCCACACCACAGCAGTGACACAGAGGAAAGAGCAGAAAACCTTTTTTTTAATAAAAGCCATAATCCCTGGCCAGAGTGACCCCTCTCATCCTTCCCCCGGGCTAGTTTTACATGTCTGGGGTGGGACCCAGCGCTCATACAGCATCAGAAGATGGAACACAACCTGCCCCAGCCCGAGCACAACACATCCACGGGGCTGCCTGTGGTCCTGCTGGTTCCTCCACCTGCTAGCACAGAGAATTTAGAGAATAAAAGGTTTTCTTGAGCCTTTCATCAGTGCTTACCCCAGTAGTGTCTCTGTACACCCTGCATAGGCTGGGAGCTCCTTTCAAACCCTCGGCATGTAGGTGGCTGGATGAGAAGCAATTTCCCCAGAGGAATGAGTGAAGCCACATATTTCAGGTTGAATCTCACACCTGCCTGTCTCCCACCCACACAGCCACACGGCTGTAATTTCTCTCACACACACATTTATCTGCTCAGCCGAGCCCGGACATCACCTGGGGATTGATCTGACGGAGCGACACGACCTGCACCCACAATGAGGGAATGTGGCAGGAATGCAGACCTTGTTCAGTTATTTGTGTGGTAAGAGAAAGGGCTGAGGCAGCAGGACAGCCTGGACCAGCCCTGGGCTGGGCTGCTTCTGCAGTCAGATATTTAGGATGGGGGTAGATCACACATCCCCATCCCAGATATCCAACTTCTGATACCAGAACTGCAGGTGCAGACATCATGTGGCAGCTGGAGCTCAGCATGGAGCTGGATTTTCATGGAAACCTGATGCTGTTTCAAAATGAATGCAATCCCCAAGGCCACCAATCACAGAATCGCAGAATGGTTTGAGCTGGGAGGGACCTTAAAACTCATCTCCTTCCACAGGCAGGGACATCCCACTAGACCAGGTCTTCTCACTGAAAGAGACTAGATTTAGATATTTGGAAGAAATTCTTCCCTGGGAGGGTGGTGAGAGACAGGAATAGTTTGTCCAGAGAAGCTGTGGCTGCCCCATCCTTGGAAGTGTTCAAGGCCAGGTTGGATGGGGCTCTGAGCAACCTGGTCTAGTGGAAGGTGTCCCTGCTCATGACAGGGGGGTGGAACCAGATGACCTTGAAAGGTCCCTCCCAACCCAAATCATTCCATGATTCTATGATTCAGTGGTCAGCACTTGTTCAGTCCATAAAGTAGCATGGCTACAGTAACCCAGAAAAAGAATACAAAAACCTTTAAATAGCATAATTGACTTCCTGGGAATTATAGCAGTGGAAGCCTCAGTCCTCGAGGTTTCAGAGGGCTGGGAAGGAGAGAACTTTTCATGAGTGAAGACCTTTTCAGAGTGTAGACCTTTTCAAAGTGAAGCAAACATGGCTGAGTACTACCTGTGTGCTGTTCTCATCCCCCTGAGCATGGACGGTGTAGGAACGAGCCCCATTCTTCAAGGTCTCAGTGGCAATGCGCACTTCCACCCCTGGGAGAGGGGTGCCCACGGAACCTACAGAGGGAAACAAGGTGGGAACAGTGGACAGCCTCTGGGAAATCACAAAATCAAGGAAGCGAAAGAGCAGCTGCTCGTCTATCAATGGCATCTGCAGACTGTGCTGGCACTAAAGAACTTCCTAGCAGGGGGTTACCCTTCAGGAAGGCTTCGATCAGTCGTGTGTCTGCATGCAAATGTCACGACGGTGCAATATGCTGTTGTTCGCTGAGCAGGCAGTGCTGGAAATGCCTCACAAAACAAATGTGTCTCCAGCCCTGAACAGTCTCTCTTGGCCAGTCTTTGAAGACTTCAGCACAGCTTCGTAGCTCAGTAATGAAGCTGTTTCTTTTTTTTTTTTTTTTTTACAAAGCACCATGAAACCTACACAAAGCTGTGAAAAGAAAGAGCACAGTGATTACTCCGGTGGCTCCTCTACAGTCTGAACCTGACAGGGGAGGCAAAGGCTTAACAGTGTGAGAATTGCAAGGGATTATCTCAGTTTTAGGAGACATCAATACACTGTATAGAAAACATCACAGGAGAAAAGCAGGGATCAAAACCACACCATTCTTCCACAGGTTTCAATTTTCAAAGCCAGGGAAGCTGACACAGTGTCAGTTATTGAGCTCCAAGATGGTTCTGTGACCAACCTGCAGCATTCCCACCCCCTGGTTTAGTGCTTGCTCTTCCTGGGGAGCACCTGAAAGCTCAGTAGAAAGGGCAGCTTTGTTCCTGTGACCTGTCTGATGGGCTCAGCAGCAACCAGGAGCTGTGGGCATCTGCTGGCTCAGCAGGGCTCGCTCGGCATCTCAGCGGCACAAGACGGCTCTTGTGGCAAAATGAGGCCTGTGACCTTCATCCCCTGTGAGCAGGGAGAGGGACAACAGCTCAGAGAAATCTCTGGCTCACGAGGACTGGAAAATTCGAGAAAGACTTTTCACAAGGGCACAGAGTGACAGGAAAAGGGGGAATGGCCTTAAGCTGAAGGAGGGCAGGGTTAGATGGGATAGTGGGAAGAAATTCTACCCTGTGAGGGTGGTGAGGCCCTGGCACAGGTTGCCCAGAGAAGTTGTGGCTGTCCCATCCCTGCAATTGTTCAAGGGTTGCATGGGACTTGGAGCAACCTGGTCTAGTGGAAGGTGTCCTTGCCCATGGCAGGGGGTGGTACTGGATGGTGGTACCTAAACCATTCTGGGATTCTATGATTCTAGAACTGGTAAGTGTGCTTTTTATTTGAAGAGATGATCAATTTTTCTCCCTGAAGATGATCAATTTTTCTCCAGTTGGTGCTTTCCAAGTCTGCCAGGATCAGCTTCACCTTGAGAAGTCCCTACAGCAGGGTGTGCAGGACCTGGAGCTCAGTGCTGTCTTCCCCTTGTCACCTCTATTTCAGGCATTTGGGTTCAAGTGACACTTTCCTTATCCTGGTCTCATTCTCCTCTTCAAGCCCTGGAGATCTGCTATCCGTGACATCATGATTCTGTTTGCTACACTGGTCAGTTGCCATGGAAATAGATATGTCGTCGTAGCCCAGATTTATGGCATCCCTGCAGGATGAGCCAAGAGCAGATGGGCTATGAGGGAGTGAGATTTTATTGCAGTGAAACTACCCGAACAATTAGCAAATCTGGCAAGAAATAAACAGAAAGCGACGTGGCAGCTCTGTGATCCGTGTCTGCTCTGCTCGGAACTGCCTCCGGCATTCAGGTCAGCCAACACACAGCCAGGTCCTTCCTTCTCTCACCACCAGCATTGCGTGGGCTGCTCCCATCTCCTGGCCAGACACTGCCAAAAGCCTGAGACAGAGGGTTGCAGCAGGGTGAAGAGGGAGCCATGAGCCAGAAGTGCCCTGAGGTGCCACGCTGAGGTATTTATGGAATCAGAGAATCACAGAATATTTGAGTTGGAAGGGGCCTACAAGGATCATCAAGTCCAACTCCTGGCTCTGCACAGGCCAGCCCCAAAAATCACACCATATGTATTTAAAACCTGCTACGAGAGACTCCAAGAGACCTCAAAGCAGACAACAAGTCATGGAAAACACGATCACTGTTGCATGGAAGCTTGTTGAAGCTGCCTTCTAGACTTCTATGGGAACGGTTTCTCCGGGGTGAAAAATGCCTTGGGTGAACAGACTTCTACCCACTCACAAAACGTGGCACCCGACAGTGGGCAGACACCACAAAGTCTGTCCTGGAAAGCTCATGGAGGGAGCACAAACCAGAGAAGGAATTGCCATGGGCTCTCATAGACTTGGAATTTTTCAAATCAAGATCAGCTGGATGCCTTCCTTGGAAGATCCTTCTTCCCAGGATGAAAGCTGCTGACCTCAGCATGGAAATGTCATGGAGTGATTCATAGGCAGCAGGACTCAAGGATTAGTGCCCACTTCTAGTCTCAGTCTTTGAGAAGGAAACACCAAAGCTCAGCACAGTGCTGGCAAATCTAAGCCACGGAGAAGTGACGTGTTACCCACACAGTGTTTTCAGATCACAGTTACAAATACAGCTCCACCAATTTGTTTCCTACTTGGCTAAAGCAAAAATCTACATGTAAAACAAGTCCCTGGTGGAGAGCTGCTTCCTTATATTGGGTCTGGAAAAGGTTTTCTGGTATTTAGGAAAAATGACAAACTTGGATTTCAACATCTGTAAAGGCTGAAAAGCTCATATCATTGATTAGAACTACACAAACCTGACAGTACTAATAAAATTCATGTAAAAACAATGACTAGAGCTTCCCAGGCCCATCCACCACATCAAAATACACACTGTGCCAACTCCAACAGGTCAAGAGAAGGTTGAGCCCATTCCCAAAGGAACAGCATTGGATGTCCTGGCTTCAGACCACAATCGGGGGTGATCAGCAGGGTGTCAACACTTAGCACTGGCTTCCTTTTGTCCCTAGACATAATCCTGAGTGGAAACTGGGGAGAAATCCCTGCTCCTTCCCCTCTTGCTCCCTCCAGCTCTCTCCAATTTGCAGGCTCCTGACTGTTAGGAGCTGCTGGCACCATGCCCGCTGTGTCGGCACAGGTGGCACCAGCCGGGCTGTGGGCAGGAAGGAGTGACACTACTGTTCTTTCACCAGTTCTCCTCTGTTTAAAAAAGTTGTCAGCTCTTCCCAGATAAATTTAATTGGCCCCGTGGTCTGTGTCCTTCGGTATCTGGGTACCTCGGTGCTGTTATGTGCCGAGGTGTCCTGGGAGAATTGAAACAGGCCAACGATAAGGCACTCAACGATCTCACTGTCAACAATACACGGAGTCCCCGCTGTAGGAGCTATTAGCTGCCTCTGATCTAAACCTCCAATTAAAGTGGTGATTAGGCCCAGTGAGGCATTCTCCGGCCATGAATTATTCATCTCCCTTCACAGTAACAGCACCAGGGGGGATTAGAATGAGAGCTGGTGAAAACAGAGGCATTTTAAGCAGGGTTTTAACCATATACAAGCAAACATTTATCTTTCAAATCTTTCATCTTTGTTTCTTCTGAAAATTAAAGCCCCCACATTCTCCTTCATGCCCCTTCAGACCTGTGCTGAGGGTGGAGAGAAATGCCATGCTGCTAGTGACACCACTGGGGACATCAGCAGGATGAGCAGGGTCTGAGGACTTGACCCTTCCCCAGCCACACCAAGCAGGTGGAAGCGGGCAAGGGAAGCCCCAGAATCTCTGCTCAGAGGCTCAAGAATCATAGAATGGGTTGGGTTGGGAGGGACCTTAAAGATCATCTAATTCCAGTCCCTGCCATGGGCACGGACACCTTCCACTATCCCAGGTTGCTCCAAGCTCTGTCCAACAGCTTCTCTGGGCAACCTGTGCCAGGACCTCATCATCCTCACAGGGAAGAAATTTTTCCCAATATCTAATCTAAACCTACTCTCTTTCAGTTTGAAGCTATTCCTCCTCATCCTGTCACTCCAGACCCTTGTAAATAGTCTCTCTCCATGTTCCTTGCTCGCTCCCTTCAGGCACTGGAAGGCCACAATTAGGTGATGCCAAAGCTTCTGTTCTCCAGGTTGAACAATTCCAATTCTCTCAGCCTTTCCTCATAGGAGAGATGCACCATCCCTCTAATTATCTTGGTGGCCTCCTCTGGACCCTCTCCAACAGGTCAAAGCAGTAGAGAAGGGCATGTGCTGCTTCCACTCCAGGAGAAATCCTCTGACAAATGTCCCCTGTTCCCAGCCTATCATCACATTTTACTTGGATGCTCTGTGGTACATGGTGACCTCCCAGCCCAGCCTCTAACAGGGCACTAGATCAAAAGCTTTTTCACAGCTCCAGTAAATTATGCCTCAGCTTCACCCATCTGCTTCCCAGCTGACACTGCCTGAAATAAATTAATCAAGCCTATTCAATTATAGCCTCCTCTCTGTACGGTCTCTTGCTGATCCACACCTTTACGAGATGCTTCTCTTTCCTCTTGGGGCCACAGGAGCCCCTGCATGGGGCTGGAGTAACAGTCCCCAGCCCCTCTGCTCTGCCTGCATGAGAGGATTTAACCCCAGGTCCCCTGTAGACCCTAATATCCTCAGGGATGATGTCTCAGGAACACAGCCACCCAGCTCTGGGGCAGGAGCTGCCCATCTGGGTGCCAACTTCTGTCTTGCCAGTCTTATTTCCTGTCTTTTTTAGTCTCCTGGGAAATTTCTAGAGCCTCCAATCATTTGCCCTCCTGAAGATCAATAAAAAGCAAATATAACCAGGCCACAGGGACACTGGAATGATCTCTGCACCGCCACCCTGCAGTGTGGGGCTCACAGTCCAAGCTAATGCAGGTGGGAATCTTGTTTCCCTGCCTGCTTCCCTTCCTGCCTGCAGGGATGGGGCTTCTGGAGGGAGGGAAAACTGCCTGAGACGGAGTGGGGGAATGCGAGTTACTCTGCAGAAGTAAAATAGAGTTTGTATTTCAAGCTGTTGTTGGGTTGAGGAGTCAGTGAGGGGGAGCTGCGGCTTCCCTTCTTCCTGTGTGAATCCTGCGAGGTCCAGTTTCTGCATCCCATGGGATTGAGGTGCTGTGGGAAGCTGTGACACCCAGGACAGCCCCCACGCCCCCCAAAAGGCTGCATATGGTGCCATGTCTGCACAGACAGTGTGTGGGGAGGCAGGTGGCATGGGGTGGGTGCTCAGCACACAGATGGCCATGCTCCAACCAGGGGAGGGTGGGGGCATTTTATATTTGTAATGTTCAGATCAATTTATTTCTAGGTTACATGAAGTACAGATATCAAGAGGAGTCATAAAGTGTAGCTAAGAGAAGGGGGGGAGGACAAGGAGAGAACAGGACCAGAGAGTACACCGAAGTGTGACAATTCTAATTCCTTAAGAGGCAAGAAACAGGCTCTAAAATAAGAGTGAGCAGACATCCTATTTTAAGTGTTCAGCACTGATGGGTTGGACAAGCACTGCTGTGTGGAGAATCCTGTGTGACACCACACAGAAATACAGCTCCAGGGAGTGGGAGCTGAAGAAACAGTCCCAGTGCTTCAATTCACTATGATTTTGGAAGTAATAAAGCATCAATACGGACTCTGCCAACCTGGCTGCTCAGGCCAGTGGGCACCACTGTGAGCTCTGCACACACAGCTTTGATCCCAAGGAACAATCAGCCACTTCCCACACATCCATGTCCTGGCTTCCCAAGGCCAATTCCCCCACCAGCATCCTTGTAGCCTGCTCCTCACTCATGTATAGACTCTGTGCAGAGAAAACCCATGACCAATTCCCAGTACACACCTCCAAACAGTGAGTGGGCACCCTCTGGAGACTCCTACCTGGGACACGGACTCCATGCAAAGGGTTAGAAAGCGCCATCCCAATCTCAGTCATCCCATACCTCTCCAGCAAGGTGTGCCCAGTGATGCTCTTCCACTTCTCCAGGACAGGCACTGGCAGAGCTGCTGAGCCTGACACCATTAATCTGCACAAGGAAAGCCCAGGTAAGAGAGTATCCAAGATTACCTTTGCTTCAGGGAATTTGCAGCCTAACAGGGTCACATAAAGTCTGCTCCTATGTAAAACCTTAAGACAGAAACCCCCAAAGCCTTTTAACCGGTATCAAAGGTGTTCCTCACATGCTCTGTCTGATATGGGATTTAAGTTAAGACAGGACAGTCTCCTAAAACAGGTCCTGGAATACAAGCATGGGCTGCAGGACAAAGTCCTCAGCCATGTGTTACACATGGTGACACAGATAACGAGCCCCTTCTGGCTTTACCATGCAAGAGTGGCTCATAATTAAATAATGTCACCCTTGTTCCTGTCAAAGAGACACTAAGGCACAACAACCAGCACTGAAAGAGCTGGTGCTAAAAGGAAAACCTGGAGGATCCATGGTAGGGATACCCAGGCACCAGCAGCCCCTGCCCACAGGGGCATTGCTCTCCCACCTGATGTTCTCCTGGCAAAAGGCCCGCACGAAATCCTGGACTTGTGTCTGGGAGAAATGCTTGTCGTAATATTCCATCAGCTTGGCATAGATGGTGGGCACTGCCATGAAGACACTGATACGGGGAGCTTCAGAGCTCAGCAGCCTCTTCCAAACCTAGAAAGGAAGGGAACCTACATGGATAAAAATGCACCTGTGTTATCTAAGACTTCTGGGAAGTACAAACAGCTGGAAGCCTGTTGTGTGCACCTCATCCATGTCCAGAACAAGTTCCCAACCTTCATCATGCCCTTATTGCCCAAAGCACAATGTTCATCTCTTATCTCACCAGTGGATCACCTACCCACTGTCACACTCACAAGATGATGGAAATGGCATTTTTAGTGCTGTCACATTACAGCCAAGAATTTGCTCTTGAAGACAAAAGCTTGTGGCAGAACCAGTTAATTCCCTTATCATGCACAGTTCTCCAAAGGCTACACAAAGCCATCAGCTTTCCAAAGCATAGGAGCTCTTCTTTGGAAAGACGCTAAGCCACGTTTGAAGAACACAATACACAGGTAGGAGCCCAGGGACTCAAACTTCTGAGGGAGAAAAGCTTTGAAGACAGATGGCAGAGTCTGGGAGAGGAAGATCACACACTGGAACTGGGAGTGAGACTCCATGAAAATAGTCATCTGCTGCTGAGTGGGTGCAGAGAGACATGTCCTCAGCGAGCTCAGAGGAGCCACCAGAATCCACAGGTAAACCAGTGGTAGCAGGAGAAAGCAGCTGGCCAGGAGGGCCAATACACCAATGAAACTCTTCCCGAGAGAAACAGTCATAGAATCAGTAAGGTTGGAAAAGACCTCTTAGATCATTAAGTCCAACTGTTAACCCAGCACCACCATGTTCACCACTAAACCAGGTCCCTATGGGACAGATATTTTTCAGCTGCAACTCCTGCTAACCTGTGGGAACTATTAATGGGGGCAAATTCCACCATCCAGCTCTGCTGGGATGTGGATGAAGACCCTCTCTGGGATGAGCAGCCCCTGGGAGCAGTTAACAAGGCGCAGGAGCCACAAATACCACACTTGGGCCCACTCCTTCCACACCTTGCCACTCATCCCCCTAGGCGAGCTCTTCCCAAGACAGGAGCGATCCAAAGCCATCAATAAATCAGAGGCCCCGCTGACGGCCGCCTCCTTCCCCTCGCTCCGGTCCCTGCCCCGCTGGTGACAAATGTATTTCCTAACAGCCCCTGACAGGGCGCTGCCTCCGCTCCTGCCCGCGCACGCTCAGCTGCACATGGGCGCCTGCGAGAACCCCGGCAAGGCAGGGATTGATTGAAGGTGAACCACAGATTCTCCTTCATGCTGTCACTCTGCCCCTTCCCCTCCATCCTGCTCGCTCAGGCTCCATTTCATTACTTTCTACTTGGCTGCACTGGCGCCGCCTCCCCCCACGTCTTGCACTCCACTGCTCCAGAACAATCAGCTCCTAAAAAAAACTCACCACCACCACGGTGTTATTCTTAATAGAGCAGGACACATCCACAAAGGCACTGTCCCATCCAACAGGAGAGAGTTCATGCTGCCTCCCAGCCCAGAGGTGCGATGGGGAGAGAGGAATGCATAAGGTGGAAATCCCCTGGACACCTCAGGAGGTGGGACACGAGCACTGCAAGATCCCCTGGACATCAAGGAAGGCAGAGTTGGAATGTGACTTCCTGGACTGATGGGGATATTTCACTCCCTGCAGAAACCCCACCTACCAGCATGATCCCCAAAACCCAAGCTGGAATATGCAAAATTGCATTCAGAAGGATCTAATCCCTATCATACGCCTCCCATCCTCTTTTTCTCTTCAGCCTCCCAATATTTTTCCCATTCAAGGCAGCAGAATGGAGAAGGGCTGCAATCTCCAAAGCCAGGGCTGAATGGACCTGCTGTCCTCAGCCTGGTGTTCCCGAGAGCCATTGCTGTGGGCAGGGAAAGACATGTCATGGCAAGCAGGGATCAGGACTGTGTTGAAGGGATCGAAGGGAGACAGATGCTCAGGGTTGTTCAATCCTTGCTGGGTGATTTTTTTTGTCTTCCCAAGTCCTGAGCAGCTGTGGGGAACACAGGGAGATTTCCAGTCTGGCCATGCAGCAGAGTTATTTTTATATGATTTTGGATTTGAAAAAAAACAACACTATCACTCTAAACAGAGCAAGTCTCTCTTGCACCCCAGAATTCCCTGTCCCGCTGTGCCTGCTGAACTCCTGCTCTAGATAAAACCCTTCTCCTGCCACTCCAGCCACAGGAGCAGCTTTTTCCATGTCAGTCTGACTTGCCCCAGCAACAGCCCCTTCCTGAGGATAAGCAGCTGCCTTTGGATTTGTGCCACCAGCTGCCGGGGTGATCTGCTGACAGCCAAACTCCCCACCTGCTCTGCTCCCGCTCAGCCAAATCTGGATCCTTCCCATGTGTTTAACAGGACTAAGCCCCGAGCTGTGGTACAAAGCTGGCAGCTCTAAACACTCCGCAGAGCCCGAGCTGGCCAGAGGGCTCGTCACTGCCCAGCCAGCTGGAACAGCTATTCCTGGGTTATAACTTTAACTTCACGCTCTGAGAGAAGAATCTGGGAAAGTCTCTTTACCTGGGACTAATCAATCAATTCCGGGGCTTGGACAGGCTTGTAGCAAGAGGCCACTTTGTCCTTCCAACACCCGGCATCCTCCGACAGCATCAGGCTTGGAGCAGCACAATCCATCTCCCCCTCTGTTCTCCCACGTGTCACTGACACCACATCAATTCCCTGTGGAAAGGATATTGGCAGCCCATCATTCTGTTTTATTTTGCTCACCTGACACCTCGGGCCTCCAAATGCTTTTAAAAGCCCTGGATTCAGGAGGAAAACGTGGCACCTCATGCCAGGGCTGCTGGGTTCTGCACCAAGGGAAGCAGCAGCCTTCCAATGGAATATGCTCAGGATCAAGATTCCTTTTAAGATAACCAAGGGCTAGAAACAAAAAGTTTCTCACTGCAAGAAGCAAGAGTGGGAACAGCTTCCCATCAGGAATAACAGCAGTGAATGCTTACAGGACAGGGTTGCTCATGCCAGCAGAGAAATGGGAGACCTAATGTTCCCAAGAGCCTTCCTGTCAGCATGACATTCCTGATTTTCCCCCCTTCCTACTGCTCAAAAGCATATCATGGTCTGGCCAGTGGGATTTTGCCATCACTACATGGAAAAAAAAGGAGAAAATGACACCAGTGGGTACAAACCAGCCACAGCGAGACATAGCTGGAAGATTTTTCCCACATATTTTTCCCAGCATGCAGATGGTGAATGAGGGTGAAGGAACATACAAGCTGCTCCAAGGGATGGTCATTCCACAGAGCAACCTTCTCAACCAGCCCCCAGACCAACTAAGATCATCTGAAGGAAGAGATGTGAGCACAGAGGAGAAAAGGCAATCATTATTTCCTTTTACAGAGGGAGACATGCAAAGACATGAGCTAGGAAGAAACAACAAACTCACCAACACCTGGGCATCTTCTCATGCAAAAAAAGAAGAGAAGGTGGAAAAATCATTTGCATCCTAAATCATGTAAGATTTTCCCTGATACAAGATTCCCAAAATCAGAAGAACTGTGAGCCGAAAAGGAAGCAAATACCAGCATGGATTTTTCCATCAGCCCACAAATGGATAATGTGCTGTTGCCTCTATTGACAGACACAACAGCTCCTCTCTCCTATAAAATTACTGTACCATTTTCAGTTGTTATTGAATTTTTCTCAACCTTTTCAAAAGTAACAATCCCCCTAATGCAAGGTTAACTCATCCCTTTACTTCCCTTTTGCTCAGGGAGATGGGTCTGTGTTTTACATTGACTACTGCCATGTGGGAAGCATCAGCAAGGAAGAGGGCTGACCGTGTTTTCCAGAGTGTCTGTGAGAGCAACAGGCACAACAAGGCTGTAGCCAAAGCAGCTGCTCATTTGGGGAGATCCTGTGCCAAACATCGAGGGTGGGAAGCTCCTGTAACTCAACAGCAGCAGCAAAGGGATGGCAGGACCACGCTCACAAATTCGACAGCAATTTATCCCCAAAAAGCACACGGGCAAGACATGAGATGAGAGAGCACCAAGGGGAGCTCTGCTCACTCCCAAGGACTGAGCAGCCGACACTTCACGAGCAATATGCAGAAAGAGGGAAACACTCTTCTCTTCAAAGGGAAATTGGGCCCTCGGTGGCTTTGTCTCATGTTTGTTATAACCCCAAACTGTTCACGCTCTGCGTGACTCTGGTTTTAATCATTTATTCATCAGTGCAGTTTGATGGCCCCTCTGCATTCCAGGCTGAAGCTTTTAAACCCTTCCTATGCTGGAGGCATACAGAAAGGAGCAAGTGCTTTCCCTGGGACCTGGAAATATAAGTAAATATGACAGGCTCTGGTTCCATTTTTTGTATTTCCCCACACACATTAAAAGCCATTACTTAGGAACAGATGCTGAGGACAGACGGCAGATCTGGGGAGATGGGAAGAAAACCTCTAACTTTTTAAAGCCAGGTCTGTGAGAAGTGATCAAACATAATCCATTCACTAGTGACCTGCTCCTCCCTCCACCAACTCCTCTTTGAGTCTGAAATAAAATTACTCCTCTGAAGCCTCCCATTAATGGATGAAAAGACTTCCAGCCTTTCTCCAGCTGAAATTGGATGGGAGCCACGATCCCCAGCACATTTGGTTATTGGAGCTCAGACGCCTGTGCTTGGATTTGCTTTTCTTTTAAAAATAAACTAAAAGAGCTGCCCAGAGTGATGTTTGCAGAAGTGACAGATCCAGGGGAGAGGCTCAGTGTGGTACACGCTTCTCCTTCCCAGAGGCAACCACAGCTGCCAAGCCCTGGATCTCCCCATGCAGCCCAGCCAAGGTATAAAGAATCAGCCCAGCCTGGCTCACACAGATAACAGCAGAGCCAAGGACAAAGTTTGCTCCCAGACGTGGCACAGGCTCTCCTGGCCTTTGGGAAGTCAGGGCTGTGACCACATAAGATGCAGCAGCAACCCTGGAGCGACACCTCACACACAACCTCAACGAGTGCCGGGTCTGCAGCTCCCTCCCACCACCGGGAAAAGGTGCCACAGGTGACAGCACACCCACAGCATGTCAGGGCAAGCTTGTCCCAAATCACACACCACCTTTGGGCACTCAGCAGTCGTAGTTCCCTAGAAAGAAGGGTCTAATTAAGATGATTTTGATGGCTTTGCATGCGACATTGTAAAACAGGGTATGGTTTTTAGAGGGTTTGATCCTCGGAGGCACCTTAAGTCACACACGCAGTGAGGCTGGCACCAAAACAGCAGCACTTTGCAACTGTAGGGTAGTAAATCTGCATCTTGGCATATTTATCATGGAAGGGTTTTCAGGGCACAGCCAGGGCTGTCACTGCACAGGCAGAACATCACAGCTTGAAACCTGCCCGGCAGAGCCGAGCGGGCAGCACACGCCACAACTGGGTCACTGGAGTGGAGATTTCCATAAGCTTATCCCACCACTCATCAGAGCAAGCTTTTTCTTTCAGGTTTTTGAATACTTTTATTTCCCACTCGGCACAAAAGACTGGAAGACCTCCTGGAATCTGATCTTGTGTTTATCAATGCAAAGCTGACAGGGAGCCTTTTCCTATTAGACCATCTTTCCCTTAAGGCAAGAGCAAGGATGGTCCAAGGCAAAGATAAGCTGTTCCTGTTGTTCAAACTCAAAATGGATCCTCTTCGGCCAAAAGCCTCAGCAGAGGCTGAACTGCTGTCTGCAAAGCAGACACTGACCTCATGACTTGCTTCAAAATGCTCCTGTCTATAGGGTACCTGGCACAGCCAGGTCCTGGTCTGGAATGGGGATGTCAACATGTGACTGTCACAGCAAGAGCAGCTGCATGGAGGGCACACAGCTTCATCCTCCATCTCTCCAGACTCACTGACATTTCCATGGAGCTACAGTCACCACACAGGGAGCGCTCAGCCTCAGCAGCCTGAACTGTTGCAGGAAGGGAGCCCCTGGAAATGGATGCTCTAGTGAGTGCTTGGTGCAAGCCCAGAAGCCTCCCAAAAGCATTTGGTCACAGGCTTTCTCTGCTGCCCAGTAGGAGAAGGCTCACTTTGCAGTTCTCCCTTAATGAAAGCATTAATCTCTTCTCCTCTGGCCACCAGACTGCACAAAACCTGCATAAAAATCTTTTAAATGTCTCCTCCCGCACAAGCAAAAAGCTGGCACCTGGGATAGGGTCAGCAGCAGCTGAGGAATGCAAACAGGAACAGCACAGCTGGAGAAGTAAACTCAGCTTGGAAGTAGGTTATGGTGGGAGGATCGTGTAGGGATGCTGAGGCTGCAGCTTGCTCTGGCTCCAGAGGAGGTTTCTGCCCTCCCAGTTCTCACCCTTGAAAAACACTAAAATAATTATATCACAGCCAGCTGTGCCCCACACAGCTGCTGGGAGGAACACACTGCCAGGCTCACTGCTGTTCTCCTGCCTGCTCTATGCCCACAGCAGTGCTGAAAACTCTCCCTCTCAACCATCCCTGCCATTTCCAAGCCCAGAAGCACAGACAAGCACAGTGGATGCTGCTCCCACGGCCCCCAGGCAGAGAAGGGCTCCCTGTAAAGACACTCCACCCCATGGAGTACAAGCACCAGAGGACTTTGCATGTCACGTACAAGTCGACTAATTCTGGAAAGTAAGGGTCCATTTATAAACCCTTTATTAATAAATGATTAATAGATGCAGCCATATTTTTTAATAACTTGCAATAAAAAGATGCTACAAAAAGCTTAAGCAAGACAGTCTTAACAGATGGTGCTATAAAGTGAATTATAACATGTACAGTAGCTGGTGCAGAGTAATGGATGTCCTCATTTAATAAAAAGAATCTGATTTTATGCAGCAACTTTCACGCTTGAGGCACCTCAGTACAATTTAACAAGTCCTCATGGCCTCAGCAGTAGCTTGTGTGCAGCCACAGACATCAGATGCTGCTTTAGTGAGGGAGAGGATGTTGGTCAGGACACTGGGGCTACTCCACAGTCCTGATTTTTCACCTTTCCTTGGACAGCTCCCAAAAACAGACGGAAAGGTCTGAAAGCTGCCACCTCCTAACACTGCACCGCAGGGAACGACAAGCAAGCCTTGGTCTGGGGCTGGAACTGTCTTCTCAGGAAAAAAAAAAAAGAGCATTATTCCCACCACCAAACCCAGACTGCCATCTGCATCCATGACTATGAGCCATGCCGCAAATTATGTAATTTAATAAACACTGTAATAATAAAGTATTTATTTTGTATAATGAAGTGTTAGTGATTAGAAACCAAACACACATCGGGCGTGCTGCTGCGGTTTCTCTTGAACCTTTGCCAGTATCACTCAAGGCTAAATATGTCTGCAGCAGGTTGAGAGTAAGTTCCTCGCCTTGTTTTGATCAGCCTGTCAAGTGTTTTAGCTGCCAGTCGAGTTTCTTTATATCACACTATAATTGGCTGCTTTCTCAAGGTGCAGCGAAGGAAAAAAAGCACACGGCAAAACTTGGGCTCCTTTGGCAAAATCCTCCACTGCTGCTTTGCTGAAAGCTGATTTCAGTAGCAAAGGGCATTTTGTAAACAGCTGGTGAAAATAGAGTGGAACTGAAAGGCAGCTTGCATTAAACTCCACAAGAAAGCCTTATTTACCCTCCTGTGCTCGCTTTGTAGTGTCGATCAAACCACTTGCAGCTCCCAGGGGAGGCCCTCAGAAAAATAAAGGGAATACAAAAAATAGAAAAGCAAATGACGTCCTTCAGAGCCCCAGTGCACCTGAGAGGCCCCAGAACAGCACCCCAACCTCCCTGCCCAAGTTCAAGCTCCAGGGTCAAGCGGCTGCCTCCGGCGCTGTCCCCGCGTGCCCTTGGACACGTCTGGGGAGAGCTTGGATCAGGGAAGGCAGGAGGGGTGTCCCGCTCCCCCATCCTGAACCCATCCCTCAACGTCAGCTCATTGATTTGCAGAGCAGAGAAAAACACCAGGGGACGAGGGACCATCAATCACCGGTGGCACAGGACGTGGAGCAACGCGCCCTCCAGAGGCTTTGGTTCCAGGATCCCGGCACCGGCTCTGCCTCCCAGCACTGGCCACGCTCCCAGCTCCAGCACACGCCTGCCGCACCCCAAGCTTTTGGGGTCACACCCTCAGGTCAGGGGAGGACAATTTGGCAGCATCCATCAAGGAGAGAGCACTGGTTACAGCTGCCAGGGGACCTTCCTGCTGCCTTCTACTGCAGCATCCTACCAATTTACTCTTGAAATTCGAGTGCAGAGCTGCCCCTCTGGGATTCTGGAGCTGTTCCACCCCAAAGGATCAGTGTTTAGGTGTCAGAGCCATCTTGACACGAGGAAGGAAGTGCCCATTTTCTGTGGTTGCTTCTCTGAGAAGCAGAAATAAGCACTGAAGAACTTCCCCGGTCCTGCCATCATTCAGATCAGAGCCAGGGCTCACCCTCACATGGCAGCAGCACTGCCAGAGGCTTCCAGGTGTATCCCACAACTGTGCACTTTGTCCTTCCAGTGTGACAAGTGTATGGACAAACACAAACAGGTAGAAAAGCCTGTTTAGTTACACAGCACAGGCTTGACAGGCTCCTTTCACTTTCCCACGGAATTCTGCAGTGACACCACACATCTCCCTTCTGCTACGAGGAGGCAGCAGCACCTGAAAACCCAATTATCCCTTAACAGTGACACTGCAGACACCATCCACGACACTGGGAGATGTGGATGAATGGTGCTGGACCCCAGGAGCTGGGAACTGTAGAACCTTTTCCATCTTCCTGCTGCTTGCCCTGTTTCTAGTCCCTTTTCATCCTCTCTTTACATCGTTTACCTGCCACTGCTGCACAGAACAAAGGAGAAGCAGAACACTGGGACTGGTGTTTCCTGGCTCAGCTACAAAACGACATTATAAATGCATCATTCAGGTAAGGTTTCCCTCCTGCCACCTTTCCTAAAAGCTGCGAGAAGGTCTGGATTTGCAGACTCTCTCTCATATCACTGAGTCCAAACCAACAGCTCTGTTAACACTTGTTTCTCCACAGAGGAAGAGCAATGTTTCCATGCAAGTGAGGAGAACCAGTATTTCTCTTACCTGAGCTGCAAGAAACTCTAAAGGCTGTGTTCTGTCATGTAATGTCATACAAAACACTACGGATATAGGATTGGAAGGGAAAAATTTGGAGTGGGTTGCCCAAGGAATCACCATCCCTGAAGGTGTTCAAGAAACAACTGCATATGGCATTCAGTGCTCTGTCTAGTTCCAAGGTGGTGATTGCTCACAGATTGGGCTCGATCTCAGAGATCTTTTCCAACCTGAATGATTCTGTGATTCTGTGAAATGCAAGGTATCAAAAAAGCCAACAAGTAGCACAGCTACAAGCAGCACCCAAGAGAAAAATCCAGCATTTCCACCTTTCCTGGCACTAAAAAAATTAAGAACCCACCAAGAGCATTTGCACCTAGAGTCCGTGGAAGGGCCCACCAGCAGCCAGAGACCCCCAGCCCCACGAGGAGGAGCAATGTTAAGTACGTCACGCTTAAACAAGCTGCAGCCTCTGGAACAGCATTTACCCCGGACTGAGTGCTGTGAACCACACACAGCCAGTGGCTAAAGAGCCTGGAATTCTTAAAGAACTTATTTCCAGAGTTGCTCTAATTACGATGCACGGGGTCCTGCTGCTGAATTTCAAAGGCAAGGCTCAATCCCTCCAGGCTCACCATCTGTGCGTTGAATTCCGGGAACATGATGCACGTTGCTCCCACCCACAGAGGACACAGGAGCTTATTGATCACCCCATGGACATGATGCAAAGGCAGTACGTGCAGAATGACATCCTCCTTCTTCCACTCCCATTTTTCAACCAGCCCTGTGGTCTGCAGAACAAAACAAACAACACAGTGTTAGGGCAGGAGGAAGGATTCTCCTGAGATATCCAACCCCCAAATCCCTGGGCATGGCTGCCGGCAGGAATCCCAGACCTGCCTGGGCACAGAATCTTTCCTTTAGGATCAGCACGAGTAAAATTCCCACCACAACAGCAGAACAGAAGAGGAACACCTTTTGCATCTTTATATATCAGCAAAGCCCTTCCTTGTTGCTGAGAAATAGTCAACAGTGATTTTAAGCAGGGCCTACAAAAATATCAGCATGCTGCTACACATGCAGACTTAGCAGCAATAGTAATCAAAAAACTAATTTTCCCAGAATTCTGTTGACTGTTTGGACACTGATGACACCAGGTTTTTAGCATCTGTAAGGGATAAACAGTAGGACCAGAAAATCACTGATAAGCAGAAAGTAGGTTTCATGTTAGTAAAAAATGTTGATGTAACAAGCTTCCAAAAAACTCTGCTCTGAAGGGATAATTATCTGAAGGGATAATTATCAGGTTTCGGGGTGACCATGCCCTTCAGAGCCCAGTGCTGGCAACTGGAAAACTTATCTCCAGCCACCCAAAAATAAAAAAGCATTTGAATAGTGGAATTTGGTCGTGTCCCTCACAATCCTCTTCCACAGTGCAGGGAGCAGCTTTAAGGCTTTCTGGAGGACAGCACAAAGGATGGGAACTGCTCAGGCCACCCCCAAATGATCAGCATATTTGTAAGGGAAGAGATTCTTTGCCCAATATAGCCAAGCCCTGGCTCTATCCATCAAGGCTTTCATTCCACACCCGACACTGTGGTATCTGAGCGCCCAGAACAACGTCAGCTCCCAGAGCTATCCCTAAGGCCTGCTGTATTCCCTGCCCTTTTTCCCTAATGGCAGGAGTCTAGCAGTTGCAGGCACTGATAACCAAGTGGTGATGTAGTCAGCAGGCTCATTCAAACTTTTAATTCCTTTTGGCTCTGAGAGCTAATGGATTTTTTGCCTTGGGGATACAGACCTGAATAATGCACAGGCTTCACACAGCACTGGGCTGGGCTAAGATACATTCCAGTCAGGAGAAAAGATTCTTTCCTAGTCACAGCGTAGAAAAGCAAACTGCAAAGAAATCAGGTTTTTTACCACAGGTCTCATCCCTTCTGCTTTCCAGGAAAGTAGGGAGGAGAGTCCACCTGCCCTGGGATGCAGCTGCAGCAACACCACCAGACCAAGGTTTAGAGCCTCAAATGCTGCTGGCTGTTCACTTTCCAAGTGCTGAGGATTTCTGAGTTACAGCCTCATAGCTCCCTGCAGGAATTTGATAGCGGGAAGGTGTGTTTGCAACTCCAAAATCCAAGACTTTGGAGGGGGAGCAGCACTCACCACAGCCTGCACGTTCTCATGGGTGCTGAGGACACCCTTGGGCCGCCCCGTTGTCCCGCTGGTGTAGATGATCATGGCTCCTCTGTCTTTCCATGAGGAGCAGGCTGTCAAGGGACCCTCTTCCACAGCTGTGTGGCCTGTGGATCCATCACTATGGGACTTGGGAAGCGGCAGCATTGGGATTCCCAGTTTCTCAGCAATAGGGGCTATTTTCCCCACGTATTCCTCAGCTGCGATAACCAGAGCGCTCTGGGAATCCTGGATCACGTACTCCAGCTCTGGCACGGGGTGTTTCCTGTACAGGGGCACTGCTATGCCCCCGCTCATCCACGAGGCCCACTGGGCCACCACGTACGAGGCATCATTGGGACACAAAAATGAGATCCTCTCTTCCTTCAAGTCCCTGCTGGAGCACTCCAGAACTCTACAGATCTCCCGGGATAAGTGCAGGCTCTGGCCGAGCAGGTCTCTGTACGTGTGCTCCCTGTTTTGGTCAATGATGGCAATTTTGTCACCGAAAGCCAAAGCCCTGGTGAAGACAGGGGTGACGTCACTGCTGCAGGTGGCCCAGGCTGTTTGCAGACCCCTGTGGGGACAGCCAGCCCTCTTCCACCCCCATCTGGAGCAGGACAGGTCCCGGACACGGCTCCAGAGGGGCCGGCTCAGCCGAGGGAAGAGCAGGGAGAGCAGCATCCCGCCAGCACCACTTGTTTTGGAGTGATTCTGCAGAAAGCAATTACAGGAGCAGATAAGTATGTGCAGAGATTACCCAGGGGGTTATTCCCACCAAGGAGAAGTGGCAGCCTTCATTTGAATAACATCCACTGTATTATTGATGTCCCCACTTCAGGCTGTCATATCCCTGGCACTCTGGGCAGTGCCTGGATGAAACAGGAGCCTGAGACCCTTCCCTGCACAGCCCCCACATCCGTAAAAACCAGCTAACTTAAATTATGACCTAGTTTTCATAGAATCGTGGAATGGTTTGGGAGGGATCTTAAAGCTCATCCAGTCCCACTCCTGCCATTGGCAGGGACACCTTCCACTAGACCAGGTTGCTCCAAGCCCTGTCCAACCTGACCTTGAACACTCCCAGGGATGGGGCAGCCACAGCTTCTCTGGGCAACCTGTGCCAGGGCCTCCCCACCCTCACAGGGAAGAATTTTTTCCTAATATTTTTCTGAGGTATCCCCTCAGTCCCTTCCAACCCAAACCATTCCATGATTCCATGAAGAATCCTAACTCCCTCTGCACAGCCTAGAGCTCTGTCTGGGAACTCAGCAGGAAGCAGCACCCTCTCCATAGAGCCCTCAGCAATGGGGAGCAAAGAGGAGAGAACAGGCCTGTGGCAGGAGAGAGAGGGATTTACTGCACAGAATCCAATTACCACCAAAATATCCCCAGAGAGATTCCATGACAAGAGGAAACAGCCAAAGGATGACAAGTCCTCACTCTCTGAGAGTGTCCGTGACACTTCCTTGGCACCAGCAATCACAACTTGATTTCCTACAATTTTTTTGATAAATGCCTATTAGTGGAGCAGCTCGGCTCAGACGGCCTCCCAGCTCAGCTCCCCACTGTGGGAAGGAGCTGAAACAAAAGGGATCTAGGCTGGCAGCTCCCCAGGGAATTGCTGAGCAGGGCTTTACCCAGCTCAAGTGTTTGTTTTTCTGTAACCCCGCAGTCTCTCCCCTCCACCTTCGGAGCGTTTCTCCACCCAGACACCAGCTCTGCTCATATTTTCTTTTGCATATTGACCTCAATTTCTGCTTCTGCAAAACAAACTTGTGATTTACTGCGGAAACATCTGGGGGAGCAGAGAGGCTTCAAACCCAGAGTGGGGTGACTGTGTGAACCCCTGACATTTGCCACCAGGATGGAAAAAAACAAAGCAGGTCATGACCAAATTCGTGTGACATCTTTCCATTGCTCTGCAGAGACTAAAAGATAAAGAGCCAACACATTTCATAACTTAAACCAAACTTGGGACATTAACTGGAAGCAGTGGTTTCTCAGGATCCTGCTCTCAGCATTCTCCCTGTTCCCTGTATGGCTCCAGAGCAGGTGTTTGTTGCTCCTTCACAACAGCTCCTTCCAAAAAAATCCCATTATCCCATTCCCATGAGTCTAGATTTAATGGAGCAATAAACAGCAGCACCTTCAGCCAGGCCTGGGCATTAGGGACTTCAGAGAACTGGGCTTGTCTACGTGTGCAGACTTACAGACACTCAGGGGGAAGTAAATCCAGGGGCTGTTTTCTTTCCCCTCCCATTCCCCAGGGATAACTGGGACTACAAAGTCTGGTACAGCACACCTGGAAACAAAGTTTGTCACCAGGGCCCATGGGAAGACCATAGCAGCACAGAGATGGGGCTCTGCTGCTTTGGAAAAGAAGGTTCAAACCCCTCTGGAAGGGAAGGTCCAAGAAGGGAGGGTCTGTCCCCCCCAAGAAAGGGAAGGGTCCAACCCCTCCCCCTGGGAAGGGAAGGGTCCAAACCCATCCTCCTACGACTGAGGAATTTAAAGCAGCCAAGGGCACCCACCAGCTCCCAGCACAACCAAACCAGTGCAAACTGGAAGCTGACCCAGTGCAGACCCATCCCTGTCCACTCTGTGACAACCCCCTCTGCACCTTCTGAACACAAAGGGCATAAATTGCATTCCCTGAAGTAAAATGATCCATGGAGTTACTCTGAGCTATTCCAAACTGAGTTATAATAGGAAATAATCATCATTCCAGCTCTGATCGTGGCTTGGTGATGTAACTATCACTGAAAGTCCAACCTGCAGGATTCCATCCTTTCCTCATTTATAGACATAAATACAAAGCAACTCCTGGCTTTTTCTACAACAGAGGAGACAAAAAAATACTTTATTCTTGGAAAATAATAATTTAGAGAAAGAGATGTGAGAAAGGTATCAAATAATGATTGAGATGCTGATTATTCTCCCCTTCTCACCAAAAAAAAATAGAGAAATATTTAATCCTAGAAAGGTTTGTGTTGGAAAGGACCTTACAGCCTACCCAGTCCCACCCTCTGCCATGGGCAAGGGCACCTTCCATTAGACCAGGTTGCTCCAAGCCCCTTCCAACCTGGCCTTGAACACTTCCAGGGATGGGGCATCCACGGAATACCCTGTGCCAGAGCCTCACCGCCCTCACGGGAAGGAGGAGTCTAATTCTTTTCCTATCCGGTCCCCCCCCAGCTCTTTGCCCTCACCCTACTCACGGCACGCCCCAGAGCAGAAGCAGCAGGAAAACCCCTCGTCCCACGATTTCCGAAGTCCCGCGGGCACGGACCGGCCTCGCCGCGGCCCCGCCACAGGCCCCGCACCCTGCGGGACCCCCTCGGGGCCGCCCCGGCCCCGCCGCCTCCTGCGGGCCTCACCTGCCGCCGGGGGACCGCTCCACCCGCGGACGGCTCCGGGCGAACACAGCGCGGCGGTACGAACGTTCCGCGCACGAACGTTCCGCCACCGCACCAACCCGCACCTGATTTATGGGGATTTGGCCCCAAACCGCTCACGGGGGGCGGGGCTGGGGGCGCCGCGGAGCCGACGGTCACTGCAGCAACCTGGAGCGTCCTCATGGTGTCCTCTGATGTCATGGCGGGTGTTCATGGTATCATGGAGCTGCAGCTCTGCCTGGGGGTGCTGGGGCCACGTGCCCAATCCACGGGACTTCGGGATTTTGGCACGGATGAGGGATCGCCTGGACTCATGGGACCTCCAAGGTGTGGAGAGAAGTCCCTGGGGTGCACAGACATCTTAGAGACGCACAGACACCCATAGGACACACAGACATCCCATGGACACATGGACATCCCTGGGACACAGGGATATCTCGGGGACACACAGACATCCTGGATACACACAAACACCTTGGGGATGTACGGACATCCCAGGGATGCTCAGAGGTTGCCGGGTGGCACACAGTGTGTCCCCTGCCAGCCCTGCTCCCCGGTGGAGCCATGTTTTTCCGGCTGTACACAGTGTTCCGTGAAGCGGCACAGCCGGGGTGACCCCCCACCCACCTCCCCAGGTGTGTTTCCACCGGGGCCGGCGGCCACAGCCCATGAGGCACAGCGGGGTGGGAGCGGAAACAGGGCCGGGAGCCTGGCCTAGAGCAGAGCCCAGCCTAGGGCAAAGCCTGGCCTAGGGCAGAGCCCGGGCCTGGCGGGGGCGTGCAGCCAACGAGCATGTTCCGGCTGAGCTCCCAGAGCCCCATTGCAAGGAGTACCATTGCACAGCACCCCATTTCGCAGCGCTCCATAGCACAAATCTCCATTGCACAGCTCCCTCCTCATTGCACATCTCCTCTCTTACCCAGCTCCCCTTTGCACATCTCTCCATCTCCTGGCTCCCTCCCTGTGGCACAGCCTTTCCCTGTTATGCAGCACCGTCTCCCTTGCACAGCACCCCGTTGCCCGGCTGTCACACAGCTCCTGTTGCACAGCTCCCCAAAGGATGTGTTCCATGTCTCTCCATCACACCACTCCCTCCCCATGGCACACTCCCTCTCCATCGCATGACTCTCCACTGCAGAGCTCCCTCCCCATTGCACGGCTGCAGCACAGCTCCCTCCCTGTTGCACACTTCCCCATCACACAACTCTCCCCCCCATTTCTTCCCCATTTCGTGCCCCCCCAGTGCATGGCTCCCTCCCCATTGCACACTCCCTCCCTGTTGCACAACTCTTACACACCTCTCCATCACTCAGCTCCCTCACCATTTCACAGCTCCCAATTGCACACTCCCTCCCTGTTCCACATCTCCCTATTGCACAGGTCCCTCCCTGTTCACGCTTCCCCATCACACAGCTCCCTCCCCCTATCCTCCCCACTGCACAGCTCCTCGTGTCATGTCTCCCCATTGCACAGCTCCCTCTCCATTTCAAGTGTCCCCATTTCATGGTCCCACAGCTCCCTTCCCACTGCACGACTCAGCATTGCACAGCTCCCTCCCTGCTGCACAGCCCCCTCCCCACCGCACATTTCCCCATCACGCATCTCCCTCCCCATTTTCTCCCCATCACAGGGCTCCCTCTCCATTGCACAGCTCTTGCAGGACTCCCCATTGAACACTCCCTTCCCATTTCACACCTCTCCCTCACATGGCTCCCTCCCCATTTCACATCTTCCCATTTCACAATTCCCCATTGCATGACTCCCTATTGCACACTCTCTTCCCGTTCCCCATTTCAAGCCTCCCCATTGCACAGTTCCCTCCCCACTGCACACTCCCTTCCCATTTCACACTCCCTTCCCATTTTACACCCCTTCCCTATTTCCTGGCCCCCTGTCACACACCTGTCCCATGCAGAGCTGCTGCAGGAGGGTCTGAACATCCCTGGCTCTGGGCTGGCCCCCAGTGACAGTAGGTGCCACCTCCCTGCAGAGGGTTCAGGGTAGCTGTGCCCATCTACTGCCCTGCACCTGTGCCCACCCTGGCCTTGCCACTGCCCAGCTTGGCCCTGTCACCACGACGCCGGCCCTGCCAATGCCACTGTCATTCTCCACTTCACACTTGCCATCTGTCACTGGCCTCCCCAGGCCCCGCAGGCAGCAGGGATTAACACCCCCCTCGTCAAGGGATGTGTGCCCACAGGGGGGTCTCTGATGCCAGCAGGGTGTCACCACCCCCCGTGGTGGTTCAGGGGCTGGCAGGGACAGAGTGCACGGGGTGGGGACAGGTTTGGGACATCCATGGATTCCTGTGTCAGGCAGGATGCTCCTCTGTGCCTCTTCAGCGTGTTCAGAGACCCCCCACCCTGGGGAGGGGGGGAGTTCAGGGCTGTCCCCCCCGACCGTGGCAGGCGGCAGGGCCAGCTGGCCGTGTACACCAGATGTCCACCCCGACCCACCCTCTGCTGCTCCGACCCCCAGCACCTGGTGCCCACTGGCCATCTGGAGGCAGCCACATCCCCGGAGACGATGCTCAGCCGCGGCCACGAGCAGCAGCCGGCCACTGCCGTCCATTCTGGGGCCCCACGCTCCCACCTGGGGCTGCGAGGAGGGGGGGGATCCCCTGGGAGGGGTCAGTCCAGATGTGCCATCACAGCTGGGAGCGGAACACCCAATGTCATGGAGCAGCCCGACACCAGAAAACCAAAACCGGGGCGCACCACAGCCCTGCTCACCCATGGCCCCCCTGCCCCGGCTCATGGGGCTGTTGCAATGGTCCCCAGAACACTGGGATGTCCCGAAAATGACACCGCGGTTTGTCCCCTCCCTCCCTCCCAGCCGGGTGTGAGTCCCGCAGCCCGCACCGGAGGGAGGGTTTTCCGCCTTCTCCGCCACCACCCCCCCCGCCGCCTTACTCAGCTCAGTGATTAATTATGGATCCAGCAGAAAGCTTTTATTGCGTTCGAGTTTACTTGTGGCACATCCGTATTTATTAAAAAAAAAAAAAGGAAAGTAATTACTGGGTGGTGTAAACACCGCAAACACCGCTGGGTTCCAGGGAGCTCAGAGCTCAGGGAGAGCACCATGGCTGCCAGAGGCTCCATCCTGGTGGGATGGTGTGGGATGGCATGGCATGGCATGGCATGGCATGGCATGGCATGGGGGAACTGGAAGCTGCCACACAGTGCTGCTTCGGATGAGGATGGAGCGAGATGGGAGCCCATCCATCCCCACTGGGACACCCCAAGACCATGGGAATTGTGTCCCTATCCCCATCCTGCCCCAGTCCAAGGAGGGACAGAACCGGAGCGCATGCCGGGATCCCTGATTGCTGCCCAGGAGGGTGTTGTAAACAAGGGGGAGTGAAATGTTTGATCTCCATCCATCTGCTGGAGCCTAATCCCCCACCCCTCATGCCTCATCACTTCCCAGTCTCCCTAATCTGCTCCCCGCCAGCCAGCGGAAGGTCAGTGCCGGGTGTCCCCCACCACATGCCCTGTGGCACCAGCTCAACCAGGAGGCTGACAGGGCTGGTAGGGCCATAAAGTGGGAGAAACCAGATTAAGTGTCCCCATTTGGGGGTTTAATCCCTGTGCTTCTGCTGCTGTGATGGGAAGGCACAAGACAGGGACAAGATCTCCCTCTTTCCCTTGTTCTCCTCTGTATTTCAGAGGTCCCCCCATGCCTGCATCCCACCCGACATGAGCATCCATTGTCAGAACCACTACCCACACTGGAGTGACAGGGCACAGGTTTGTCCCCAGGGGCCTGTGGGGGACACGATTGCCATCGGGACTCCCTGGGGACAGGAGCAGCTCGGAGCTGCTCGGCGTGAAGTGGAGCCATAAGTGGCTCCTGTGTCACGTGCTGAGGATAAGTGCAAAATGGCCCTATTATGATAATTGCACGGAATTATGATTGATGGAGATTAACTGCTTATTTGAGGAAATGGCAGGCGCACGTGTGACACGGGCAGGCTGGGGCACAGCCACCGGGGCATGGGGACACAGGGACATGGGCAGAGTGGCACACCAGGATATTCTGGGGATCTTCATACAGCACAGTCACCGCCAGCTCTTGGGCTGGGATGTGCCACCACACAGGAATATTGGGGGCTGCATGGCAGGAGGACCCACTTAAACCCCATCCTGTCCCATGGAAGGCTCCTGGTATCTCCTGCCAACTCCATTAAAGACATCCCTGATTAGGGGGTAAACCTGTTAAACAGGGATGGCAGCAGCTCTCCATGTGCTCACTGTGCTCTGTGCCCCCAGGCTGTGCCATGGGGCTTTGCTGTGGGGCTGAAGAGGGGGCAGGGGGCAGCCCTAGGATCCCCATGGCTCCCAGTGAGCGTGGCTCTCAGTAAATGACTTATTTTGGGAGAACTTGAACAGGAACTGGGCTGGCTCTGTTTCCTACTTCCAGCCCAGCTGTTCCCACCAATGTCCCCTGGCCTCAGGGACCCTCCTGGGTTATTGGCGCCAGGAGAACCCAGGCTACAGTAGACGTCCAAGACACACTCCCACCTCTCCCTTCAAAAAGACACCAAACCCAGGAATTTGGAGAAGAATAGCCAGAAAAGCGGGGTTGGTTGTGATGCCGATGGCTGGCCAGGATGGAGCCATGACATGACTGCACTGCCGGGGCCAGGATTTCGGCACGAAGTGGGGATGTTGTGCTGCATGAGGCTGAGACAGCCATGTCGAGCAACACACGGCCAGAGGGCACCCCAAAACCCCCCACCCATCACCAGAAGTCCCTCCTCCGCTCTCCCCTTCCCAATTTCCTGGGCCTCCCTTCGCAGCAGACGGATGCTGGGTAAGAGGTGTGTCTATGGGAGCCGTTCTCGCCATGCAGCATCGCTGGTCTGTGTCGGCACTTGCCATCCCTGGGATGGGCTTTCGCGGCTGGACTGGGGGCACGAATGGGGACAGACAGGGACTGAGCCTCTCCATGTGACACCGGCACCTCGGCCAGGCTCCCGCACCTCCGCGAGGGACAAGGACATTGCCCAGCTGGCCTTGGCCAAGGGAAGGGGCCCCTGGTGGGTCCCCACCAGCGGGCACAGCGAAGCCAACTCTTTTCTCTGCATTTTCCCCTTTTCCTCCCCCCATTTGGCTTTTGGCAGCGGAGCTGCCGTGGCGGCTGGGGCGCACGGTGCCGGGGAAGGGCTGCCAAGCCTCGGCAGCCCCCCGCGGCCCCCCGGCCCACCGTGCCAAGGCTGGTGGCTGGCAGAAGGGCTGCCTGCGCCTGGCAGGGCTCCGTCAGCTGCGGGAGGATCCCTGTGCCGCGCTTGCTGCCAATTTCCCTGCGAGCTGGCACCACAGGCGGCTCTGGAGGCACCGGCGGAGAAGGCTGGGGAGGACGGATTGTGAAAGGGAGAGAGGAAAAAAAAATAATGGACACATGCCATCGCTGGAGCGGCGAGGCTGCCAAAACGCCAGCAGGCAGCGGGGGCCAAAATCCACCAGTGGCGGAGAGGAGGGTCTGGCAGCGCGGGCACATGGAGGACGGGCAGCACGGTAGAGGCACAGCGTGGCCGAGGCAGGATGGGCAGCAAACGGAGGAGCCGGAGACAAGAGAGGTATTTGCCTTCGTTTTCAAGGGTGTGCGTGTGCGTGCATGTGTCTGCAGCCGGGGCTGTGCATCCCGGCCAGCTCAGCTCATCCCGGCTGGCTCAGCTCCATGCAGGCTGCCCATGGCCTCCCTGGATGTCCCGCTGCTCTCCTGCCTGGCCTGTCCCATGGCAGCCCTTCGGTCCTTCCACTGCTGTCTGGCACAGGCAGGCAAGGGCTCTGAGTGCCGGTCAGGCTTGGCCGGTGGCTGCAGAGGGGATTTGCTGCACGCGGGGCCGGCAAGGGAGGTTGTGGCTTTGTGTGGTTGAGCTTTGTCTACCGGGGGCACGGGGCTGGGAGCCACAGGGGCTGTGGGCAGGGAGGTGTGAGCCAAAGTCCTGCCGCCAGCAGAGCTGGCACATGGGGAATGTCCCCTGATCCCAAACTGGGACTACTGCAGAGCCGAGCCTGGTGGCTGAGTGAGGAGAAAGGGAGGGTGGGCAGTGAGTCCCCCACACTCACCACCATACTGGGGAGGAAGAGGAGGGAAAGGGAGGATTTTGGTGCACTGGGAAGCTCTTGGTCCATGACCATGACCTGCATGATGCCAGGGTCATAGCCACAGCGTGATACGTGAAGGAGATGGGGGTGTGAGCGGTTGTGGGAGCCTTAGGGAGGAGGCTGAAGGTGCAGGACAGAGCCTTGGTGCTGCCACATGCTGGTCCAGCTTGCAGAGCGTGCTACCTGCCCCGTGCTGCAGGAGCAATGTTGGAGCCAGCAGCAGATGCCAGGAACACTGTGGTGTCACCGCTCCACAGGCACCACGTGAAGGCTAAGGGTCCCAAAGTGCCAAACCTGTCCAGTGCGAGGGAAAGGAGATGGCACTGAAGGGAAGCAGGGTTGTTGGCAATCCCAAATCTCACACCACCCTGATTCCTGCCTGATGCTCTGCACCCTGGCTGTGCCCAATGATGTCCACTCTGCACCAATCCTACCAGGACAAACCTCTCTCAGGGTCCCTGACCCCAGCATCCATCGTCTGCAGGAACCAGGGCAGGGAACCCAGCATCCAGCTTTGAGGACATCAGCATGTCCCTGAGAGGGATGTGGAGGGAGACAAGAGGAGACATCTCATCTTATCCCATCCCATCCCAGGCTCCATCATCGCTGGTTGGGCTGGTCAGCACCTGGCAACCCCAACTATAAGCTGGAGGAGCAGCTCTGTCCATTCTTTCATTGGATATTTGGACTAAACACAGCACCCTGCTGCAGTCTGGTCCCCCAAAATGTCCCATGGAGAAGGATCAGAAAAGGTCCCTCCACCTGGATGGCACCACTGCAGCCCCTCCACGTCCCCAGAGCTGTCATTCACTGGAGGACGAAGCCCCACACCTTCCCTGCACTGCCCATCACAGGACCAGAGGGGCAGGAACGCTCCCCATGTCACGGGATGATCCCCCCATCTCCCCCTTTCCCTCGTTTTCCTCCGTATTTCACAGTTCCTGCTTCCTGCACAAGGCAGGGGTCTCCAGGGACTCCAGCCAGATGTTCTCTGCAGCACACCACATTGCTTTCCTAATGAAATATTCATGGAGCCTCTCTGCCTCTTGCCATGAAAGCCTTCTGCAGCTCCCAGCCATGGAAACGCTGTGCAGGCAGCATTCCTGCAAAGCTCCCGGCCCCCTGCTTCCCGCTTGCCACCTCCATCTTCCTCTTCCTCCTCCCACCAGCCGTGCTGGAGTGAAGTCTTTGTCTCCTTTCACCTTGCAGGTGGACACAGCCAGGGCACAGCCAGGCCCATGTGCTGGGGACACTGTGTCCCTACACGGCTGTTGCCCACCCCGAGGAGAGTCCCTCCATGGCTGGGAGAAGGGGGTAGGGGGGGTGCAGACCCTGGTGTGGGGCACAGAGGGGTGTCACCCCCTCCTCTGCCCAAACCACTCCTGTTCCTGGTGCTCCTGCCGGCTCCCAGCCAGCCCATGGCATTAGCGATGCTGTGCACCATAATCCAATTAGGTTGTTTATGCAAACAATCAGGTTTTATGTTTCGGTAAAAAGCTTAAATAACCTTAATCAAAGCAAAAGACCTGAAATTGTCGCCAGCAGGGGCTGTGGGTTGGTGGGTGGTGGGCAGGACACCTTCTCTGGCTCATGACACCCTGCCTGGGTCACACCCACCACTGGCAGCTCTGGGATCTCTGGGGGGCTCAGCACCAAGGGCCACATGGGAGATGCTCTGCTCCATCCCAGCATTACTGCCAGCGGTTCAGAGCCATCCCACTCACACTGGGGATTGCTGGTGCCCTTCAGCATCACGTCCAGCAAGCCCCAACCTGGCCCTCAAGTCATGGCCTGCTGGGACCTCTTGTCACCCCTGTCTCTAAATATGGGAACACCAAGGTGTGGCATCAGGCTGGAAGGATGCAGGAGGTCCCAGAGAGTGACTGATCCAGCACGCTGCCACCATCCTACCTCACATCACCAGCCTCAGCTGCTCCAACAGCACCACGGCATCCCAGTACCAGGAGAAAATCCCTGCAGTTTCACCTCAGGTCAGTGTGAGGTGGCACAAAGGACTGTTCTGTGTCCCTGTGCCTGCGTGGGGATGGGCATGGTGTGTTGGGGAGCAGGGCTGGCTCTGGAGGGCCATGCCCGCTGGCACTGCCTCCCGCATACCCCGAGTTTCTGGAGGAGTAATAAGCTATGCATGTAGTGTAGAAATAAAACATGTTCTGCAGAACAAATGATGTTAATTTGCTGAGAGGCTCTGAAGCCGAGTATTAGCGAAATGCCTTGAGGGAGAGAGCAGCAGCTGTGCTGGAATTAATGGCAACGTGCCGAATTAGCACTGCTATGCATCATAGTCAGAGGGAAAAAATTACCAGAGAGATGGGGAAAACAACCCCCTCCGTGTGCCAGCCCCGACCCGGGGGCACACTGCGGAGCGGAGCCGATGCGGTGGGTCCTGGTGCCCGGGGAATGCCCTTGCCCCGGCCCTGCCCAGGCACACCATGGCTCACTCTGAGCCCCATGGCCTCCTCTGCCAAGGTGTGTGTCCTCAGGAGTGCTCAGCATCCCTCTGGGATGGTCAACATCACTCCTGGGTGCTCAGCATTCCTGTGGGACACTCAGCATCGCTCTCATGTGCTCAGCATCCCTCCAAGACACCTGACGTTGCTCCAGGATGCTCAGTATCCCTCTGGGGTGCTCAACACTCTCCCAGGTGCTCAGCATCCCTCTGGGACATTCAACATTGCTCTCGTCTGGGATGCTCAGCATCCCTCTGGACCAAACCATGCCATTCCATCCCACCCCTCTCCCAGGGACCGTCTCCTCTCAGATCTGCATCCCTGCTGCTCTCCCACTCCTTCCCCTTCTTTCCGGGGTATTATTCATCTCCTTGTCTGTTTATTTCTTCTCTTCACTCCTGGTGGTTGAGCACTGAAAGTCTGTAGCTCCTCATTGATTACTAACAGTGCATCTGGTTTACAGCTCCGCAGTCTCCTCCAGAGCATCCGTCTTCCTTCCCTGCCTCCTTCCTCCTGGCCGCCCACCACGGCATGGCCCGGCTGCCAGGAGCACACTGTGGACTGTGTGTTACCTCCTAATGGATGGTTCCAGTAAATTCCACACCTCTGATGAATATTTAATACCAACTTCCATCCCTGCTGCCTGCCGGAGGGGGATTGGTTTGGCAGGTACCACAGTGCTGCCAGCTCTTGTGGGAAATGGGGTTTAGCCCTTGGGTGCTGAACTCGAGTTCATGGAGATGGCAGTGAACAGTTATCCCAGTGGAGGTTGGGACTGGTGACATCCTGAGTTGGTATTCCTGTGAATCCTTCATCATCCCATGTGCCTGTCACAGCCCGTGGCTGCTCATCCCCAGCATAAAACATCTCCAAAAATAAAACATGTCTCTGTTTGTCTTGTCACCCTAAGTCTTTTCTCCTGCTTTTCATCTGCAGATCCCAGTGGATCAGCCTGGGAGCAGCCCCTGCCTGGCCCTGGATGCCCTGTGGGCACAGACTCACACCTGGTGGTGCCATGGGCCATGTGATATGAATGTGGATGTGCCACCGGTTTCGTCCTTGCTGGGATGTGCCAGCAACTGCTGAGCACCGAACCTGCTGGTACATGGCAATGGGAATGACCTTCCTGCAGCCATCAGATTTCAGCATCCCCAGGAGTGAAGAAGGTTTATCCATTTGGAGGCTTATCCATGTGAACACCAGTACATGTGGAGCTTTACCAAATACCCCTGCTGGCTGCCTCAGGGGACAGGATTTGGCCCGGGAAGGAGAAATGTGCTCCCAGCCGTGCTCTGGACCATGCGAGCACAGAGGATGATGGTGGCATCACCTCGCAGGACCCGCATGGACACACCAAGGGCTGTGCCAGGAACTTCTCTGCACACCCGGAGCACCATCAGTCCTAATCCTGCCCCTGCTTCTCAGTGTTCAGGGAATGCTTCAGCATGTATTCCTCACCCCCACCCCAAGCCGAGAGCTGTGGGTGTGTGGGGCCATCACACCCCTCTATTGCTGAGGAATTGGGCTGGGAAATCTTGTAACTGCATTGATTTTGGAGCGGAATGGAGAAGCTGGGGGAGGTACTGTGGGGTGCTGGGGGTGCTTGGGGTGCTGGGAGTGCCCGGGCGCAGGCAGGGCAGCGGGAGCTGCCGGTCACTGCCAGGTTACATCTGCCGGGGCACGCAAGAGTGACTCCAGATGCATTAGAAGTGCCATGCTCCAATTTCAATTTCATCGTCTCACAATCATTTTCAGGCTCCTCTTAGTGCCACATTAACGAAGCCTGCTCGTTTGAATGCATAATTAGCCCAAGCATTCTACCTCGCTAATTTCGAAGCAAGGGGGGGGAGGGAAGAGGGGGGAATTTGCATATTAATTTAGCAGAGGGAGAGAAAAACTGTTTACCACTTGCTTCTTGCTGTTGATCACAGCGGACTTAACTCTTTCCCGGGTGCCATCTGGAGCTGCGGAGCCGGGCGCCCAGCCGGCACGTGGGACAGGATGTAAAGGTTATGAGGCAGCAATTAAATCCTCCTCGACCACCCTGGTTGCCTTTGGGAGCTGACTGGGAGCACTGGGGTTGAGGCTCCTGGGAGCACAGGGCTGGTGAAGGGCAGCTGAGGTGGTGATAGATGCTCCAAGGTGTTCCCCAGCCCTCCTCCACATGCGGCTCTGGGGTGAAACTGCCACTGTCACCTGCCCCAGGGTGGCAAAGTCCCATCCTGGGTCTGTCCTTCCGTCCTTGGCAAAGCCAGGAGGAGGGATTCCTAACAACATCATCCCTCCTGCAAAGGACGGATGGGTCCACCCTGTCACTCTTGGTGTGTCCCCTTCAAAAGGATACCTCTGTCCTCATATTTCCCTTAATTTTAGCATCATCCACCTGCAATATGGTGTTAGATGACCATGTGCCATCCCCAGAATCCCTTTGGGTCTCATGGATTTGGTGTGGATGGGATGCCCACAGACCTGCTGCACCCACAGAGCACCCACAGACCAGGGTGGGCAGCCTGGCTGAGCACTGGCAACTCATTACACCTCCCCCCCATTACCACCCCTCTTCGTCTGGGAGTCCGTGGGTGTCTTGAGCCGAGGTTGGAGGTAATTTGTCTGTCTCCTGCAGTGGGCTGTCATCTCGCATCTGTGAACCAGTTCCATTTACACTGACATTAAAAAACCCTCAGATCTGACAGGTAGTAAAAAAAAACATTAAAAAATTGCAACAGGATGTTGGGAATATCACGGGCTCATTCCGGAGATAGCTAGATTTGAGGGTTGTCACAGCTCCGATGATCCGTATTTTGGCCTTTGGACGTGTATTCCTGTCTCATCTGGCCTTTGCACCTCCATTCCGGCTCCCCAAAATGACTTTCTCACCCCTGGAGACCCGCTGCCCCACCATCCACTCTTTTCTGCTGGCTCGAAGCCATCCCAGTGCGTCACAGCAATTTGGGGACACCTCCATCCCTGGCATCCCTGTGTGACTCCTGCATCCCAGCTGGCACAGAGACATGCACAAGGGGTTTATCCATCACCCTGCTACGAGAACGTGGAGCTGCACGGAAGGGGACATCCCAAATGTGGGTCTGGGGTCTCCAGAGTGGCCGGAGTGGTGCTGGGTTTGTGGTGGAGCGTGGGGCTGGCTCGGAGGGGGTTAACAGTTGATTACAGCCTTTGTCTCCGCATCAGTGTACATAATGCGCCCGCATTTGCATACTGCAGTGTGCGCTCAATTAAAATGAACTTTTAATTTCTTCTAAGTAAATTACTTCTTCCCGCTACGTGACGCGCACAAAATGTCAGAATAATGGGAGAGCCTTAATGAGCTGGGAATGAGGGCCAGGGAGGGGAATGCTGGGGGCTCCGGCTCCCCTCTGGGCTACTCCTGCCAGGGGAAAGGATGGATCCTGCTCTCTTCTGCCTTCCCTGCTGGGGCACGGGACATCCCTGCTGCCAGGATGTCCTCAGGGCAGGGCAGGTGTCCCCACCTCCTTCCCATCACCTTCTCCTGCCCGTGTTCCTGCAGGGAACTGAGTTCTCTGGGTCCTGCCAGCATCCCAGCATCCAAGGATGTGTGGGACACAGGGATATCGGGGCATCCCTGCAAGGGGCTGAGCTCTCCGTGTCCTGCACACATCCTGGCACTCCACATCACCCCAGAAATGCTCCCTGGGTCATATTCTTCCCAGGATGCCCCAAGCCATCCACAGGGACTCACAGCCCGCTCTGTCCTTCCCACGGAGGATGCTCGGGGAGGGACACGGCGCACTCCATCCCGACCTTCTCGGCTGCCTCCCGCCCGGAGCCGGGGCGGCCGCGTGTCCGCGGGGGCCAGATGGCAGGCGAGATTACTGGAATTTGATTTTCAGATAAATCACAAACCTGGATGAGCGAGTGCTGCTCCAGATGCATTATCCGTAATCCCTTGGAAGGGAACCTTTCGGAGGAGACGGTCCCTGTGCCAGCTCGGCAGCAGCTGGGTAATCCCGGCCGGCGGTGCAGCCCGCACAGCCCGGGGGGATCAGCTGCTGCCCGGCCGCACCGCGGTGTGTCACCCGTGCTCGCCACGACCCACATTTGGTCCCGCCGAGCCCGAGCGGGAGCAGATGGAGCCAGATGGAATCACACCAGGAGCACACGGGCACCAAGACGAGCCCGTGCCCGCAGTGCCCGTGCCTGGTTGTCTCACCCGCTCTGCTCAGTGCAGCGGGAGGAGGGTGAGGGGATGCAGGGGATCTCTTCCCATCCCGTTTCTCCCCTTAAGTGGTGCCCAGAACATCCCAGTGCTGCCCTTCACTCATCCCACTATGCCCAGCCTACCCACACCAACAGCATTGCTCAGTTAAGTCCTAAGGATACAAGTCCACCCATTCCACCAAGTAACTGGGATGCAGAAATGACTCCCAGGCTGCAGGGCCAACCCTGGCGCAACTGCCGAGGAAGTGGAGGGAAGGGACAGGGTGGCTGCAGCCCGGGCTTGGCACCTGAGGGGGCTGCTCCTTGAGACCCTGGTGCCTTGGGCTGCCCAGGGGAACCAGCACCGCAGAGGCAGGGAGGGCAGGGGGGTGCAAGCCCCGGTATTCCTGGGAGTGCTCAGGGCTATGCTGGGGGTTCTCCACTGCAGTTTGGGGTCATACTTTGAGAGCACATTGAATTCTGGGGGCTCTCAGTTGGGCAGCAGCTTCCCCAAGCCCCATATTTGGCTCATCCCCACCTTTGGGAGCCGTGTCCTGCTGTTCCCCCTCTCCTTCAGCAGCACAAATTCAGGGACTCCCCAAATAAATGCAACCTGCAAGAAGTGGGGTTGAAGGATCCAGTATAAAGTCCCCTCCTCTCCCCACAGTGCAGCCAAACACAGTTGCAGACTCTGGGGCTGACCCCGATTTCCCAGGTGGTGATGGCAGGCTGCGTCTACTCCAAGACAGGACATTCATCACCCATCGGGAATGGCAAAACAGGCTCCGCACAGACCCGTGACAGGAGGGTGCCGATCAATGGGCACATTAACCTGAGTCTGTGCCCCCCCTGCCGTGGGCCAGGGGGTTGGGGGAGCCGGGGGGGGCAGCAGATACTGATTCCTCTCCAGCTCCCTAAGGGATAAGAGACATGAAAAGCTGAGTGGGGAAAGCAAAGCTTTGTCTGGCTCCAGCATGGTCTGGGAATCTCACCACTACGTATATGAGGATGGTCCTCCCACACCTCAGCTGTCTCCCCTAAAAGGAAGGGTCCCCTAAGCTGGTTGTGACAGTAAGAGTATTACCCAATGTGTGTTTGTGGGAGCCAACAGAAACATCAATCCATGGCCATTGCTGGACCCTGCTTTTTATTTTTTCTCCGCAAATCCCCTCTTTTTGCATCCTCATTTACAGGAAATGGTAGCTCATCTCTCTGGGCTGGTGGTTCATCTCCCTGGGCTGGTGATCCATCCCCTTGGGCAGGTGGTACATCCCCTTGGGCTGGTTATCCACCTCCCCAACCTGTTTCCCACCTCTCCACACCCCCAATGTGATGGAGCTGGGATGCAGCACTGCCAAACCCCATCCCTACTAAGGGCAGTCATTACCCATCCCCTTGTTCCCTCACCAGGCCTGGTCTCCCCCAACCTCCCCAGTATGGTCCCAGTGGCAGCGAGGGAGCACACGTCGGCTTTCCCCCCAACGCCAAAATTTACATTGAACCACAAATTAATTTCATAATTTTTTCCTCTCTAATTATGCCAACATCTGCTGCGAGGCCCAAGCTGTGCGCATGCATTTTAATACATCCCTCTCTCCGTCTCTCTCAGCACTGAACTTTTCCGTAATTATCACCAGGAGAAGGGCTCCTTTCCGCAGGAGGGAGAGGTGAAGGCTGGCAGCGGGCAGGAGCACATGAAGCGAGGTGCAGGCAGGGGCTGTGCCCAGTTTGTGGGCTGGCACCAGCCTCTGCTGAGCTGTGGTGCCTTATTTCCAGGAGAAAAGGGAAAAAGGAGGGATGAGGGTGCTCCAGGGGTGGCCTGGGAGAGCAAAGGGGACCCTACATGTGCAGGAGACTGGACCCTGTGCCAGGTTGAAGCCCAGAGTGCCAGCTCTGTCCCAGGGATCCTGCTCTGTGCCAGGTTCAGGGTATCGGCTCTGCCCCAGGGATGTTGCACCATGGCTCTGTCCCAGGGATGCTCGCTCCCAGGCCAAGGGCAGCCCATGGATAGCAGTACCCATCACTCCTCAGGGATGTTGAAGGGTCCTTGCCCCTGGACACCTCGGTCCTGTTTTCATCCTGGCCTTGTCCCTGTCACCCCATCTGGGTGAAGCCGGTGGCGTGTCAGCCCCACCACATTCCTGCTGCGTGTCTGCTCCCACTCAGGGAGATGTTTCATGGCCTCGCTGGCAGATGCAAAAGGTCATTTGGCTGCCGAGTAATTAAAACCTGGCAATTATCAATTTAGAGCAGCAAGCTCCTGGCCTGGTGAATGCTCCTGTCCTCCTGTGTGAGCTGTGGGATGCAATTGAGGGCTGGCACCAGGAGGGGACACAGGGATCATGCACGTCCCTCATGCTGGGATCTCACCTCCCACACTGGCAGCTCACTGGAGAGCCCAGAGGGATGCCATGCTCTCATTATAAAGTTCATCAAGGTTTTAATTAAAAGGTGAGGGGATGAAGGTGTTGCTTGGATGCAGGATGAGTTTGGCTGCTATGCTCCAAGGAGGAATGTCCTGCTCTGGGTGTGGATGTACAGCCCAGTCCCAGGTTTGGGCAGCAGCTCAGCGATGCTTCTACGATGGGAAGGGCCTGATCCTGCCCAGGACTGAGTGCCAGGTGTGCCACAGGCCAGGGCACCCATGGAATGACTAAGGGGGTGCAAACTCTTCCTTCCTCGAGGCACCCACCCTATGGAGCATCATCCCAGGGGGCAGCAGGGACATCCTACACCCCACCAGCCACCGCGTGGGTTCCAGCCCTGTGCGGTGCCGATTCCTGTGGCAGCCCAGGTGTGACAGCAGGAGCGGGGCTGTGTCAGCCCCATTCGGCTGCTGCCGCCCGCCCGCGGCGCAGCCGGAGCAGATGGCAGGCGACAGAAGCTGCCGATGAATAATACACGTCTAATGAGCGCCGCTCCCACCACCCGCGCCGGCGCTGCCCCACGTGCGCCCGCTCACTCCATCTGCGCCCGCCACCACCAGGGGTGGTGGGCCTACCACGTGCATGGCACCCACGGGTCCTGCCCCGTACCCTGCCATGCCCCTGGCACCCATGGGTCCTGTCCTGTACTGGAGTGCCCCTTCCATGTGCCTGACACCCATTGGTCCTACTCCAGACCCTGTCACGCACCCTGGCACCCACGGGTTCCTGCTCCATATTGGGGTGTCCCTACCATGCGCCCTGGCATCTATGGATCCATCCCCATATCAGGGTGCCCTTGCCATATGCTCAGAGACCATGGATCCCATGGATCCATCCTTACACTGAGGTGCCCTTACTATGCACCCAGCACCCATGGATCCTGCTCCAGACCAAGGTGCACCCTTCCATGCACCTGCCACCCACAGGTCCTGCCCCACACCACATTGACCCCACCACACACCTGGCACCCATGGATCCATCCCTACGCTGGTGTTGGCCCTGCCATGCACCTGGCACCCATGGATCCTGCCTCACATCACAATAGCCTTGTCATGTACATAGCACACATAGGTCCTGTACTGGGGCATCCATGGATCCAACCCTGTATCAGGATTCCCGCTACCATGTGCATGGCAGTTATGGGCACATCCCCATACCATGGTGGCCCTGCCATGCACCTGGTACTTACTCACAGATCCTGGGCTGCTCTTCCCACCCTGTGGGTGCTGAGGGAACAGGATGGCCCAGGGAAGGATGCCAGGGACCAAGTAGGGTGTCTGGTACAGGGCTGGCAGGGGAGAAACACATGGGTGCCATGACACAACATCCATGCTGCAGGACCAGGAGCAAAGGAGAGGAGAGGACTGGGATCAGCTTCCCAAGCACCTGCTCAGTGCCTGTCCATCTCACTACTGAGGCCCTGGCTCCAGGGAGGGCTGCTCTTCTGTTTTGGGGCTCTGGCTGCTGCATCTGGGAGACCAGCATCCCTGGGGGTGTGGGACCCCCAAGTTTCTCCTAGTGGGGAGCATGCAGGTCAATTTTCCAATCATCTGGGTGCATGGGTCCAGGCACTTCAGTCCTGGGATGCTCTTCCAGCTGGCTCTGAGGGTTTGTGCCTCCATGCCCTGCTGCCCCCAGACATTCTCCTGGCTATCATCATCATCCTTCAGCAAATCTCCCACCTCGGTTCTCCCCTTGGCTCCTCTCTCCCTGCCCAGAGCAGCACAGGTCAGTGGGCACCCACAGCCAACACCTTGGGAAGGGGAAGAGGAGGGTGGAAAACAAAACGCTGATGGATTGTAAAGCTATTGAAGTGCCAGCGAGTAAACTCCATATTTTTAACGGCATTTAAATGCCTCCAAGCAGATTAATAAGGTCTAGGTAATAGCAGCACCAGTCTATATTTATTCTATCTTAAACGCCAGTTTGTCAGGCTGTATTAATATTGATGGTAAGGCTTGGATTGAGGACAGGAAACGCTGGGACTTCACTTTATCTCTCCCAAACAGGCTGCTCAGCCCCTTTATCAGGGCTGCGGCTGCAGCAGCAGCTGCCTCTTCAAGGGCTCAGCGCATCCCCTCTCCCCCCCCCACTCCCTCTTTTTAATCAGAGGAGGAGAAGTTGCTGGCTTGATCATTCCATTTTTATCTCTTTTATTTACTCCATTTTCATGTCTTTCAGTGCATATTTTATTCCCATCAAGGCAGGACCATTGATAGCTTAAGCTGCGTTCCCCCCGGCTCCCTCCATGCAGCCTGACGGGGAAGGACGAGGGGTAATTACCAGGAAAGAGTCCCCCCTTCCCTCCCCTCCTGCCCCACGGCAGCCACACACAGTGTGGCCCCCCAGGAGGGGTTGAGCTGCCATTTGGGGGTTTTGGGGGTGAAGGTAACCACTGCTGACTCAGCCTTGGGGGGCCCCATTGCCCCCCAGCCCCATGAACATCTCTCACTGCTGTTGTGGGTCTGATGCAGAGGGTCCTGTCCCCTCTGCCACTGATCCCCCCATCTCACCCCATCCTGCCCCACTGGGGCACCCCAAAAACTCCTTAAGTAGCTGCTGGGTTCTCTGGGGCTGTTCCATGGGGTAGAACCACTGGAATGCCATGGGGTTCCATTCTGGCACCCCATGTGGGCTGCCATGAGGCTGAGGATAAACCCTTTTTCTTCCTACATATTCCCCAAAGCCCACATTCCTGCCTGGCTCTTCCCTGCCAGCATTTGAAATTCAAAGTACGCTGGGCCTTGATTAACGCTACAAATCATCCAGCTGGGGAGCAGCCGTGCGGCCACGTGGCTGGGGCGTGGGACCGGCACCGCCGGCATCGCTCCCCGATCCCAGAATATTCACTGCAAACTGTTTGTGCAGCTCTTCCCCTCCAAGAGTGGGAAAAATGATGCAAAGGGAATTTGCACGTGATTTGAGATGGGGTAGAGCGCTGGCTTCGCGGGTAATGAATGCAAAATAATCATAATAAATGCTAATTGCAGGAGGAGGGATGCAGCCTGGAATGGGTTTTGGAGAGAGTCTGGAAAAATCCATGTGGGGAGCAGGACAAGCTGAATGGATGCTGGATAATCATGGAGTGCTGGGTGCCCCAGGGATGCTGAGTGTCCTGGTAATGCAGGGATGCAGGGCGCCCCAGGGTTGTGCAAAGATGCTGAGCACCCTAGGGATGCAGGGATGTTGGATGCCCCAGGATTGTGCAGGGATGCTGAGCAACCCAGGGATGTGGGGGGCTGCCTGAGCACTCCAGGGACACACAGGAATGCTGGGTGCTGGGTTCATGTGCAGAAACAATACATCTCCCACCCCTGGTGGCCACGAGTCCTTGTTCCCCCGTGACCCTGGTGGGATGGGGTGTGAGCATCCTTGTCCTCTCACTGCAGTGGCTGGTGGCTTTGGGCACCGTTGCCAGGGTAGCCCCTGGTCCCCATCACCCTCCACCACTGGCAAAGCAAATAAGTTGAATTTAACAGCCATTAGTCCTGGAAACATCAAAGGGCTCCTCTGCTGGAAAATGAAAATCCTCATTAACTAATAAAAAGCCCGTCGCTCACTCTGCCTTTAATATAATTAACACCAGCCAAGACTCCAATTAAGGTTTTATCCAAACTTTGAAACGCCACTCTCTCTCTCTCTCCATAATTATGGTGGGCACAACAGCTCCAGCCTTCCCTGGGATGCTCCAGCCGTGCACACGCGTGTGCTCCCAGCCTGTGCCGCCCCGGGACAGTGTCACAGCTGAGGATGTGGTGTGTACATCCCAAATAGGAAATGTTTGGGCTTGGCAGGAGCAGGGGGTTTGCTGGATGGCTCTGACTTCAGCAGGGAAATATGCTGCTGGGAGGGAGTGGGATGCTGGGTGATGGGAACAGGCCAGTTCTCACCGCTCACTTCCCGCTCTCTTCCCTGTGGCAGCCAGGACAGGAGTGCTTGTCTCAGGGATGAGAAAGTCAAAGGGTGGGAATGTCAAGGGATGGGGAGCCTCATGCCGTGCTCACAGGGAGATGTCACCCTGTGCCATTGCCAGCATCCCGGATGTGTGGAGGTGGCCCTAAACCAGGACACAACAGGGGATCCCTGAGTATCCCAATGATACAGGAGTGCTGGATGCCCCAGGGTGACAGAGATGTTGAGATGTTGGGATGCTGAGCATTCGAGGGATGCAGGGATGTTGGGTGCCCAGAGGATTTGGGGATGCCTGAGCACCCCGGGACAACAGGAGTGCTGGGTGCCTCAGCAATGTGCAGGAATGCTGAACACTGCATGGATGCTGGATATCCTGGAGTACAGGGATGCTGGGTTCCTGAGGAATGTGAAGGGATGCTAAGAATTCCAGGGATGCAGGGATGCTGGGTGCTGTGCTCATGTCTAGAACAGCACATATCCCACCCTGGATGGCCACAAGCCCTCATTCCCACATACCCTGGTGGGGATGGAGTGTGAGGTCCAGCCTTAATGGGTGCAGTGGGTCAGTGCTGCCATCCCAGGATCCAGCATGGAGAAGGGAGAGTCCGGCTGGGAACGTCGGGGGAGCAGACACGTCAGGAGACGGATATGCAGATGGCAGCTCTCTTGGAGAGACGGGACCATAATCCTCCCCATGGGTCCCATTATCATCCCTATCTGGTGAAAAAACTCTCATCCTGGATGTATCTAATCCTAATCACTCCCTATCGCCCAGGACCACTTCAGACGGGCCAGACGGACAGACGAGGCCTCTCCTGCCCCGCATATCTGCACAGGCAGCCCCTGGGAGGGGGGCCTGGGGGGGCCCAGGCAACCCCTTTGCTCCTAATCCCTTGGCGAGCCCTTCATTTAAAAGGGGATTTGCTGTTTATTCCCTCCACAGGCTCCACGATCATCACAGGAGTCAACATCTGAGCTGGGAGAGCCTTGTTAAAACATAATAATGGTGCGTTAATTTGGGGCGGAGGAGGGAACTGGAGGGCTAGGTAATGCCCTGGCCAGTTTCCAAACACCAGGGCATCTCTTGGGCTCGTTGCCTGCAATGAAAGGCTCGGATCTCTGTGGCTGTGGCCGGCTGGGGATGCTCTAAGAAATCCCGTTCAGCCTTCCCAAAAAATGCTGGAGGTGGTGAAATCAATCCCAGGGGAGGGTGGCTGTGACACCATCCCCTCTTCCAGGCATTTTCTTGGAGGGGGGCTGAGATTTGGGCCTCTGTCCTCTATGACAGTCTCCTTGCTCGGATATTTAATTCCACCCTCTCCTGCTTCCACATCCATATTTATGGCAGGGACAGGCACAGGGCAGGAAGGTCATCACTTTGGGGGGGGTCTCCTACTGCACACCAAGCCGTGGGGGGTGCCTGGGGCTTCTGGGGGAGTGGGGATTAAATCCAGAAGGGAAAATATCCTGCAGCAGGTGCAGCTTGCGACAGGTCTGAACGGCTGCCAGCCGGCTCGGAAATCCCAAACACATCTGTGCTCATCAGTTGGACACCAGATGGGCCTTGGGTTAGGATTTTGGGTTGGGGTTATTTGGGGGGGGTTGGGCAAAGCTGGGGAAGGCTGGCTGCTCCAGCCTGAGATGCTCACATCCCGCCTGCATTCCCTCGTGTATTTATCCTGGTATTTTTAGCACGTTTTGCCAGCTGGAGGTCAGACCCCTCTTGGGGCGTGGGGCAGGTTGGAGCTACATTGGAGATCACAGTGATACCTGCCAGGCACCACGGTTTTCTGAGTCCTGGCTCTGTCCCCAGCTTCTCACCCCAAATCCCCCAGGGAAACCTATCTCCTCACTGCTCCAGAATCCTGGAGCAACCATCAGGCAAGAGGTGCAAAACCTTGACTACATTAAAGACTTGCTGAGGTGCTAAATATTATCAACCCTCAATATTCTGTGGATATTCTTATCCACAGCTACACATTCAATTCCCCAGTGGATTAGGACCATCCCAAAACCGAGAGCACCTTGTCTCCATCCCGATGTCCTCCTGGCCCTGGCATCAGGCTGGCAAGGGATGGCTGCATTCTTTCATGCCAGTAGCTCCAAATTCTCCTGCAGCCAAACAATTCTGGGGCCAACCCTGTGCACCCCAGTTCTGTGCACCCCAGCTCCGTGCACCCCAATCCCATGGGATGAGGGTTGGAGCTCCGTGTCTGCTCCTTGTGGCAGCAGATGCAGCTCTCCAACCTCCCAGCTCCTGGCTATTTTTAGGAGCATGTCTGTGGCTAAATCTGGTGCTATGTGGGCTCGAAGCTTCCCAGCCATGTGGCTGCTGCCCTGTGAAGCACTTTTGGGCTCTGTGTCTCTCCATGGGAGCTGGAAACATCATGAGCACATGTGGGGCAGTGCTCCCTCACCAGACAGACCTGCAGGATGGGAAAACCATCTTGGAGCAAAAATGGTTGCAGCAGGAGAGCAGTTTTCCAGCCCTGAGTGAATGTGGGGCACAGGGTGGGTCACACCAGGGCAGTGGCATCATCTCTAGCCCCATTTAACAACCTGTTCCTGAGTGGCAGGAGAGAAGGACAAGTCCTGACTCCAAACACAGGGATTAAGGCCCATGAGGATCGCTGATGGCTTCACCTGGTCTAACCTACAAGCAGGGGAATGCCACCATCCACCTCTCCCTTCCCCAGGGCTGGGGCCATCAGGGCACCTCTTCCCTCCCCATCTCTCCCTGAGCCCCTAGCCCAGCCGAGCTTGGAGCCCATGATTGCTCTGATAAGAGGAGGAAGCTGTTGAATACAGAAATGTGGCTGTGGGAAGTGGAGCTGGCAGGGACTCGTAGGCCCATGAGGAGGAAGAGGATGTGCTTTCTTCCAGCCCTGCCTCTGCCCGGTCAGGACTAAACCAGAGGACTGTGAGGGTCCTTTCTTCCTATGTCTTCCCCCAATCCCACTGCCTCTGTGCATGCACAGACCCATTCCCATCTCTGTCCCCATGTCTATACCTATCCCTGTCCACATCCTCCTCTCTGTCCCCCCTCCTATCTCCATCCCCACTCTTGTCACTGTCCCTATCCCCATCTCCATTCCTGTCCCTGTCCTCATCCCCATCCCGATCTCCATCCCTATCCTGTCCCCATCCCCATCTCCTTCTCCATCCTTACCCCTATCACTATCCCCATCCTGATATCTGTCCTCATTTCCATCTCTGTCCCCATTCCCGTCTCTGTCCTCATCCTCATCCCCACCTTCTTCACCATCCCCATCCCCGTCCCCGTCCCCACAGCCCCTGAAGTGCCGGCAGAGCCCCGGGGATACTCAGGGACGCCGTGCCCGGGGCACAGAGCCCAGCACCCCATCAGGGACCGGCTGCGCATCCCCGCGGCTGCCGACGGCCGCTCCGCTCCTCTCTTCCCCTCCTCTCTCTCTCCCTTTCTGAAAATTGATAATTAACCTTTTGTCCGTGGGGCTGTTGTGTTTATTTGGCGCAGGCGGCTGCAGGGCGCTGATATGGAAATCGCAGCCGGCAGCCAGCTCCCGTCCCCCCGCAATCTGCAGCCGCGCACAGCCGCTGGGCAGAGATAAGCAGGTGCTTATTCACAGCCCCGCAGCTGCCGCCGAGGGCAGCCCTACCTGATCACTCCAATCTCAGTGAAAAACTACTTGAGGTTGGGCTCCCGCGATGGAGAGAGGCGATAGGGACGCGCCAGACAGCTCCCCCGGCTCCCGCTTCGCCTCCCCGCGCCGCCTGCCTCCCTCTGCCCGCGTCCTCTCTGCTCCCTCCGTCTCCCTGCTCTGTCTTCCCTCTTATCTCCCTCTCCACATCCCTTTGATTTCTTCCCCCCCCCCTTTTTTTTTTCTAAAAGAATTTGTCTTTGTGTTCCATGTGAACTCTCGGCAGCTCCCATCTCCCCGGCTTGGCCGTCGCTCTCTTTCCCATCCCCAGCTCCTGCCTTTGCTCCTGTATCCCTGTTTCCCTGAGCTGGAAGAAGCAGATTTGGGCGTCGGTGTATAAAAGCCCCTTCTTAGCCACACGGCGGGGCCGTGGCCCCGTCCCATCCCATTTTGGAAGGTGATGGTTTCTTTTTGGTTCCGGCAGCTGCCGGTGATGTTTTGCTCACCGGTTATTGCTGCCGCTGCCTTTCCCCTCGGGTTCCCCACCCATCACTCTCAGATGGAAAGGGGAAGGCAATGGGGTGTTGCAGGCAGTGGGGCACATGGGCTCGGGGCATTCCCCAGCCCCAGGGATGCGTTCCATTCCATGCCATGCCATGCCGTGCCTTGCTGTGCCATGTCACGCCGAGTGCGGGGCTGGCACAGCCCCGGTAAATGCGAAGGGGGCTGGTGGGAGCCGCGGTGGGACCCCGGCTGCCCCCGGGGCTTTCTGCCTTCCTTCCCCCACCTTGCTCTGAGTGTGGGGGCGGTGGGAGCCCATCCTGCTTCTCCTTTACCAGGGGGAAGTTTATACTTGGCAGCAGACACGGCTCTGACTCAGAGAGAAACCGGCTGGGAGCGCCAGCGGGCTCCCTGGAGCGTGGGCGGGAGGGGGTCACCTGTGACGGGGCAGACCCCATGCCCCAGGGGTTCCCCCATGCCAGGATGGACTCTGAACCCCCAGGGATTCCATGTATGCTGAACCAGACCCTGGGACCCAGATGTTCCCCTCTTACCTAGACAAATCCTGGAATCTCAGGGTTTCCCCCATGCCAGGGTTGACCCCGTGCCCACAGGAGTTCCTCTCCAGGCTGAACCAGACCCTGGGACCCCAGATGTTCCCCCCACACCGAACCAGACCCTAAGACCCCAGGAGTTCCTCCCACACTGAGTCAGAACTCTGGATCCCAGAGGTTCCCCCCTCCACTAAGCCAGACATCAGGACCTCAGGGGTTCCCCCCACACTCAGTCAGACCTCGGGACCCCAGAGGTTCCCCTCACACTGGGGCATTCCCCGTGCCCCGACAGCCTAGCGCCTGCCTGCAGCTGCCTGGGCAGGTGCTGCCTGTTTGCTGGCAGAGAAAACCCTCCCACACGGGTAACATGGGGACACGGGGCCGCAGCTGGGTGGGATTTTCCTGGTCGGCCCTGAAACCCTCTGGTTTTGACTTGCTGCCCTGGGACACTCCCCAGAAGTGGCCATTTTCTGTCTCCCCTGGTGAGCCCTGTCCTCACAGCAGGGCAGCTTGGCAAAACACCAAGCGATGACACCGTGCCCACCTGGGCCAGCCAGAAATAAAAGGGGAAGAAGCAAGAGCCTGAAACACAGATGGAAACCCTGCCAAAACCTCTGCCAGCCCTCAGTCCATGCGGCCAGACTGCTCTACCTCTGCTGGTGGGGCACGGGCACCAGAGTGGGTAGGATGGAGCTGGGATGCCCCAGCATTCCTGGGATGCAGGATGTGTGTCCGGAGCAGAGCTGTGCTGCGGGTAGCTTTGGTGTCTCACCCTGAGCACACAGTCCTGGATGGGTTGGGCTGTGGTTTGTAGTGTGTGGCCCTTTCTGCCTGCACATCAGCCCCATGCTGGGGCTTCCCCTCATCTCCCTGCAGCACCCAGACCATTCTCAGTGTCCCCCAGGGCTCCAGGCTGCACCCAGAGGTCAGAGACTCTGCTGGTGACACCCCTCTTTGTCCTGCTCCTGTGACCCTGCAGCACAGCACCCCCACAGCTCCATACTCTGGGACTCTCCTCCCTGCTTACACCCCACAGTCCCTTCCCCTGCCCCTGAAGCCGTGGGCGGGGGGCACGAAGTGGGGAGCCCCGGGTGCCATCTGTGGGAGCCCAGGTGGCCGCCGAGACACGCCATCTGCTCAGCCACCTTCGGGGACCGTGCAGGCGCTGCTGTATTTTTAGGACACGTTTCCTCCCTCCCACCTGCAGCCCAGAGCTGCTTTTCGGGTTTCTAACAAGTTGTTTCTCTCTCGCTGATGGCTCTTGGGGAGCCCAAGCCCTGGCGTTGTGGGGGCTGTCTGGGGGTGCAGGGATGGGTTGCACAGTGGGGTTACCCTGAGTGCTGAGAAGGTCAGGGAAACGCTGCAGCTGCAGATCAGGGGGACAGCCTGGATATCCCCGGGAAAAGGAGCTGTAGCAAGGGGGGTGAGCCCTCTGTTTGTGTCAGGGTGCAAATAGACAGCCATACCATGCTGACTAAGCTGTGCCATCCTGCACGGTGCCAAGGTGCACCATGACAGCTGTGCCATGCCGTACTTGTCATGCCATGCCCACAGTGCACTGAGCTGCCTGTGCCGAGCTGCACCACACCGGCCCCTCACAGTGAGGAAGTGAAGCCGGCACGAAGGGGAAGTTGTTGGAAAGTCAGACCGGAATGGCTGATAGGGAAGGCAGAGCTGGGCTTGGTCACAGATGGTTCCTGTTGGGGAAGGACACGGGCGCAGCTGCCCGGCCACCCCCACCCGCCGCATTATCACTGCCCGGCAGCTGTTCACCTTCCCCTCGCCATGGGACACGGCTCCGCTGCCACCGTGGCCCTGGCTGTCACATGAACGGCCCTGGCAGTTGGGCAGGCGCCGAACGGGCAGGACACCCCACACTCGGACACTGCTCAGCATCTCCATCCCCAGCTCCTGTACTGACACGTGGGACCAGCCTGGCTGCACCAGCCCCTGTGGAGCTCACGACACTGGGGCGCTGACACCCATCCCCTCAGGATCCCCCAAACCGGACAGACACCCCTTCTGGGACAGGGCACAAGGCAGGACTGACTAAGGTAAGAGAGATGTTGCGGGAGGATGATGATAGTGAAGGACACCTGTCCAGGCTACCTGCCCAGTGGCATGCTGTGGCTCTCACCCCAATGCTGAAAACAGCCTTGGGCAGACAGATGCTTCCTGAGGGTGGCACAGGGCTGGTGCCCATTGGTGCATCCCCATGGGGACCAGCTAATGGGAGAGGGGAGCAGGGGCATGTCCAACCCCATGGCTTATCAGCACAGGGACCCCTTCGGAGCCCACTCTGCAATTAACCTTTTCATAACAAACAATCAGCTCTGAGGATGTTTTATTTACAACATTTCAATCCTCTGTGTACTGGGTGTTTTTGCTCATTCTGAGGTCAGCAGCTCACATCTGATCCCACAGGCTCTCTGGGTGCTGCTGATCATTTGCAGTGCGGAGGCTCCGTGGGGATGGAGCATCCCATATCCCTGTACTGGAGCATCCCCAGGGCACCAAGACTGAGGTGGTGGCTCTGAGGGACGTGGGGGGCTCTGCTGGGCTGTGCCTGGTGAGGGCAGGAAAGCAGAGCCGCCTGAGTCACCAGCGTGAACAATACTGGCCCTCTGCCTTGCTTCCCCTCACACAGCCTGCTCCCCACCGGCACTGCGCTCTGGCCACAGCCCCCTGCCCACTCCGGGCACCCACCCATGGGTCAGGGATGTGGCAAGGATGGGCATGAGGGCAGGGTTTGAGGCACACTGTGGGTGCTGCACCCGTTGTGCTGGTTCACTGTGGGTGGGAGCTGCACTGGGGTCCCTGTCCCCAAACCTGCAGCAACACTGGGCACATCCCAGGCACGGGGCAGCCGCCGATAAGGCGCCGGGATAAGGTGGCGCGGCCGCGGCGGCTCGGCGGGCACCGCGGTCCGGAAGGCTGCAGCCAGGGAGCTGTGCAGATTGCTGCGGGCTCTCTGGGCTGCCCGTTAGGCTCTTGGCAAGAGAAATGTTTATTTTGTTGGCCGAATATCTCTGCAAACTTCCTGATTTCCTTGCGGCCGGCGAGGCAGCGATAGGGCTGGTGAGGCTGTTGCCGGCCCGCACTCCGGCTTCAGTGCAGAGCTGTTATCTCCAATACACAGCGGGCAGGGAAGAGGTGGAGAAAGGGAAATGAAATACAACAGAGGTGGCACATTTTTTGCTCTTGATAACAAGCCCTGCTTTTAGCCTGGGAACTTGGAAACGATGCAGGTGGCCAGAGACAGCCACAACGTCCCCTGCTGCTGCGGCGCATCTGGACCTTGTAACAAATCCCAGACCTCACCCGGCACAAAGCCACGGCTCCCCATGGCTTGGCCTGGCATGGTACAGATCAGCACTGACCTCTACATGGCCAGAGCCCCATGCTGGAGCATTTTGGCCTTGGTGGGATGCGGAAAGCAGCCCCAAGGCTTGGGTCTCCATCCAAGCCTCATGCTGGAGCAGAGGCAGGCTGCGCTGCACCGCTGTTAGCTTCCATTGATTTTTGCAGGGATGTGAGGTGTTGGAAGTGCAATGCAAGCTAATTAAATTCCCATTGTTATTAAAGAGCTCTGTTCAGGCAGTTGTAGTCTGTGGGATGGAGAGGGCCAGCAAGGAGCTGGTCCCCAAGGTTTAGTGGGGAGAAGGAGAATGTGAACTATTGTGAACCCCAGGATAACCCAGGGGATTTTGCTCAGAATCACCCAGTGAATTCCTGCTGGCCATGGGTGAGGCTGGCAGGACTCACCTCTGGTGCTGCTTCCATGGGGATGTCAACGACATCTCCATACACTCCAAAACACCAACACTCAGGGACAGGGCAGCACGTGGCCATATCTGCATTGCAATTTAAACACTTCCCAGACTCTCCATGACAAAGAAAAGCTAGAAACTTGACCCCCAGCAGCCCCAAAACCTTAAAGCTTCTGGAGAAGTGATGCTGTATTCCAAAGTCTCCCATTGTTTAAGCCAAGCCGGTGATTTTTTGGAGCCGGCGGCACAAGGCAAGCAGGATGATAAGCAGTAGGGGCTGGTTTCCCTTTGAAAGCTACAAAGCAGGAACGAATTTGTCAGCAAGGAAAACAGGATTTTTACTTTTTTTTTTTTAATGGAAGATGCATTTTTTTCTTTTCTATATGGAAGTTGTGAGAAAGCCACAAAGCCACTGTATCTGCTTCCCAGCAGCAGCAACCAGTGGGGCTGCTCCTTCCAGCCCTTGGCTGAGGAAATGAGGGGCTGGGGTGGCTGCAGGGCAGGTGACCCCAAGTTTGGGGACCCTCAGAAGTGGTCACAGAGGGAAGCCAGCCACAAACAAACCCCCTTTCCTTGGAAAGGCTGGCGCGCAGCACTTCCTGCCGAGCAGATGTCCCCGGGCGGATGCAGCTGCGGCGGGCGATAGCCGGCGGCGGGTGAGCCGCCTTCCCTGGCCACTGGCTCCCCACCAGCACCTTATCTCCCTGGTGCATTCCCTGATGAATTAACGTGCAGGAAAATCCAGCACCAGGGCTCCTGCTGTAAGCAAAATGCCAAGGGAAGAGCGCTGGGGGTGGTAGTCCGGCTCCCAGTGCTCGTTCCAGGTTGGATTAAGGCACTGAGATTCAGGCCACCACATCCATGCTCTCAATCAGTGTGATGAGACCATTCATGGTCACACCAACCAGGGCAATGGTTCATGATCACACTGACCCTTCCTGGCCCAGCAGCTCCCTGTCCCTGCAGGGATGCTCCAAGCAAATGGCTCCCAATGGAAACTGGGGACCCCACAGCATCATGGGGCTTTGCATTGCTGCGGCTGCTCATGAGCATCCAGACACATGTTGTCCCCAAGCTCTGCTAGACAGGCAGCACTGGTATGGCCACTTCTGGCATGGACTCAGAGAGGCAGCTGGGGATGCTCTGCTTCCCGAGAGGGAGAGGATTGAGACTGAGAAACCCAGACTGACAGACAGACTCACTGGGGGTGACACAGGAAACCTGTGGCATGTCAGGGCTGAGTGCCGGCACGGCTCAGTGCCTTCATCTCCAGACATCCTCCCATGAGAGCAGGCAGAGGTAGGACCCCCAGCATAGCATGGCAGAGGGGCTGTGGGTGCTCTGGTGAGAGACAGGTGGAGGCAGGACCCTCGGCACAGTGCGGTGGAGGGGCTGTGTGTGCCCATGGAGGGACAGGGGATGAGTCACCAGCGTGGTGACGGGGAAGGTGTGATAAACCAACACCATGCGCTTTTTTAAAAAGCCTGAGGCTGGCGAAGAGGGAATGCAACCGGAATAGCAATCAGCTCCTACCGGCACACTGGGAAGCAACAGGGCTGAGCAAGAGCTCTGGGAGAACCAGGAGAAAGCTCTGGGAGAACCAGTGCATTGCCAGTAGAAGGCAGGGTGGGGGGCTCAGTGAGAGCAGTGGGTCAAGACTGATGGTTGCGCACCCACAATGTGTGAAAAGGGACCCCAACACCATGGTGGCTGCAAAGGCATGAGTCGGGCATGGGGATGTTTTGGGGGCAGCATGAGCCCAGCACCCACTGGGTTGCCCCACATACCCATGCACAGCCCTGATAGCGGGCAGGGGTCATGTGCAGGGGCAGATATGGGGCCTGGATGGCACATGGTGGTGACCATTTCCTGTGAGGTTTTGGTCCCAGTTGCCCTCATCTACCCTCAGCAAGTATCTTATCTCCTGGCATGTACCAAGTAAAGCCCCTGGGGTCCCCTTTCCCCCCAGGCTGTGCCTTGGGGTGCCCCTTTACCTGGGGCAGGTCCTTGGCACTCCCCAAACCACTCCAGGCAGCCTCTCCATGTGCACACTCAGAAGGGATGGAGGACATCACCCAGTAGGAATGGAGGACATCATCCAGCATCAAGAGCAGAAGTGATGGGTGATGGTGACACACTTTTGTGGGACTGGGACACCTGTGGGGTGGGCAGGCAGTGATGGGCACTAGGCAGGATGCACGGCAGTGGGAGATGCCAGCCTCTCAAAACAAAAGGAGCTTGGATCACCACAACATGTGTGGTTAGCCTCTGTGCCGGGCAGTTGCTCACTGCGCTATCAATCACACACCAGCGTGACCTACACCTAGTCATGACAGGAGTTTCCACCCTCTCTGCTGGGTGGGAACATGGTGGGGCCCCATCCTGCCCTGGCTCCAGATTTGCCGGGGGAAGGATTGCTGGGCCCTGCGTTGGGATGGATCCAGCAGGCTATCGGGCTCTAGCAGGCGCTTATCTCCCGGCCAGCCGTTAATTTCCCACCACAGCAGAGCAGAGCCACCAGCTCTGCCGAAGCAGGGCTGGTCCCATCGCCTGCCTCCCGTGTACCCAGGGAGCTGAGGGATGGGGGCATGTTTCCCCACAGAGATGCCAGACCTCCCTCCATCCTCGTTCATGGGATCCGGTTGTGCAGTGGATGCATGGCCATGGAGCGCTTGGCAGCTCCCAGCCCGGCTGGGCAGGGAACGGGTTTGGGGCAGGAAGGGGTTAACCTGGGGAAGTTTGCTCACTCTCAGCAATGATTTAAACCAGACAGAAAGGTTCTGTCATCCATCACGCTAACAGCCAGATCATTGTGTTTTAAAGTGTCTGTAATTGCAGCAATACAGAGACCAGGAGAAAGATAAAGGCTGGGAAGATGCAAATGCCGAGGGGAAGCACCAGCCCCCTGCACCCAGCAGGGAGAGACCCGGGGACAGCCCTGGGGACAGCCGGGAGAGGAAGGGGGGTGGCCCAGGCATTCTCCTGCATGGCGACGGCACAGTGTGGGTGATGGCATGTCTTTGATGTGGTGGGAGCACCCACAAAACAGCACAAGGAAACAAACCCAGGGACAGGGATGGGCAGGGAAGGGTTTAAGTAGGTGCTGGACTCCAAATATTACCTAAAAATTACATTTATCTCCCTTGTTATTGCTGGATTAGCACCAAGTGGCATTTCTCTCCCCACCTCTCCATCGGGATCAAGGTATTGTGGAGACAGGGTACAAAGCAGAGATGCCATCCAAAGCATGCAAGAAGGTGACCATAGCCATGGCCACGGGTGCCCAGGCTTTGTCCCAATGTCCCAGGCCATGTGCAAACCCACCAGCAGAGAATTATTAACATTCAGTCAAAACCCGCTGAATAAAGCAAGCGAACACAAATGTTTATTTTCACAGTAGTGAATTATGACTTCAATAGACCAAAATTACAGGCTGCGTGCAAGGAATGGGAATGCAGCAGCCCCTGCCACCCAAATGCCGCCAGGGGGGACACGGTGGTTCTGTCCCATCCCTGCTCTCCCCTCGGGGTTACAGTGCTGCTTCCCCATCCTGCCGGTGCATGGGCAGCTGGTGGGCTCCTGGGGCAAGTGGTGCCAAGGCAGCGGATGTTTGATGGCACCCCAAATTAACCAGGAGATGAAGGGGTGGCAGCTTTTCCCAGCAGGTCCCTGTGATGTGCCCATGGCAGGGTGTTGGCAGATGGGTTCGATCACCTCTGGGCTCATGGCACATCACCAGTTAGGCATTCACACGAGGGTTTTGTGATGTATTCAATGTTTTGCACTTGGGTGTGTGACACAGGTGGCTCGGCTGAGTGTCACTGCCATGGGCAGGTCCCTGCTCCCCTGGTGAGGGGCCAGATTCCAAAGAAGCCCTGTGCTGGTATCCCAGAACTCTGGGGCTCTGCCTCGGGACCACTCTAGGGCTACCTTGGTGATGCTGGGGGTCCGTGATGCCTCGACCTGTGCGCCAGTGGGGTCTGCACCGGGCACCATGTGTCCCAGTGCACGTGTCCCCACACACATGTGGAGAGATGGTATTTGCATGTGCCAGCCGGTGCCACCCATGCAAAGCTGGGGGTGTGGTGAGGCGGGTGTGCAGCTGTGCGGGGGTGGAATTTCCTCCAATGCTCATGGGCCTGTGCTGGTGGGGATGTGCCGGTGGGGCCATGACACTCACCTGCACAAGGTTCCTGGAGAAAGGTCCCATAGGGAATGAGGGCAGCAGGAATGCGGAGAACCCTAGGCCCAGTGGGCTTTTCTCTGGGAATGAGGGATGAAAAACAGGAGCTGGAGGTTGGAATGGCTGAGAGCAGGGTGAAGGGGCTGGACTAAGGCACTGCAGCACCTCCTGCTGTGACCCCATCAGTGGGGTGCTGTGGGGGGGAGCTTGGCTGTGCAGTGACCACGCAGTGGTCATTTAGTGGCCATGTGGCCACACAGAGGCCATGCAATGTTCACGCCGTGCAGCAGTTCTGCAGTGGTCATGCCAGGGCCATGCAGTGCCCTCGCAGTGCCCACACATTGTCTGTCTGTACATCAGCCGTGCCAGGGCCACGCCCTGGCTGTGCAGTGGCCACCCAGCTGTTTGTGCCACCGACACCCTGGCAGTGGTTGTGCAGCAGCCGTGCGGTGGAGACTCGCTGCCAGGCAGAGCTGCCACGGTCCCAATCACTGGGAAGCGGGTGAGGATGAGTAATACAACCAACACAGAGGCAGCAAAGGCTCGGCAGTCCCAGCAGCTGCCAAGCACAGGAATTACACACAGGCAGGGCTGTGGTTCGTAGGGAAATTCGCAGGGAAATTTGTGGGGCTTGTGTTCCCGGCTGCAACATCATAGTAGGACTTGGGCAGGGAAAGGAAAATGTTAATGCTCCCCCCAGCTGGCATGAGGTGTGCAGGAAGGGTACGCCAGGCAGCCAGATGTGTGCACCATTGCCCTGCACCGCTGAAGAGGAGGGTCCCACTGGCATTCCCACCACACGGCTGCTCTTTTGAGTCCCACGGAGGCCAAGTGGGGTGGGGGGCACATCAAGGTCGGACTGGGATGGGCATGTGGGATGTTGAGGGCTGTGCCTCTGGGGCTTGTGGCTGTGTGTGTGACTGCTCCAATTGCAACCCCAGTCCTTGGGCCTCTGGAGAGGGAATCTGAGCAACCACAGCTCCAGTCCCCTGCAGCCCCCCAGCCCCTTACAGACACCCCCACTCCGCTCCAGCTCCTTGACTGTTCCCATGGCCCCAGACAAGCCCTAGCCCATTCCCTTGCAGCCCCTCCACCTCCCCCCAAACAACTCCCAGACCCTTGCAGCTCTCCAAAACATTTGATGCCCACCCCATGCAACCCCCCACCCCCAGCTCTGCAACTCTTGGTATTCAGCATCCCAAAATCCTTGTGAATTCTGAAGCTTTTGCAAACCCCAAACCCCTGAAGCCCGCAAGCCCCATGTACACCCTGCATGGCCCTCAGGTTGACTGTCACCAGGCCCTGTGCACCCCCCAAAGCCCTGGGCAGCCCCATGTTCCTTGCAGACCCCCAGTGTTATGCAGCTCCATGATTCCATGCCTCCCCTTGGTGTCATGCAGCCCCTTGGTATCATGCAGCCCCACAGCGCTTCGGTGCAGTGCAGCTCCCCCATTGCTGTGTAGCCCTTCGGTGCTGTGCAGACTCTCCAGTAATGCCCAGCTCTGTGTCCCCTCACAGCCCCTCAGTGCCATACAAGCTCCATGTCCTCCCGCAGCCCGCCGGTGCCGCCCATCCCGGTGTCCCCGTCCATCCCATCCCATCCCATCCCATCCCATCCCATCCCATCCCATCCCATCCCATCCCTTCCATCCCCTCCCCGGGGGTCCCGCTCCGGTGGCGGCGGCGGCGGTGTGGCGCCCCCTGGCGGGCGCGGCGCAGCGCCGTCTAAGGCAGCGGCGCGGGCGGGCCCCGCTCACTCCGGGCCGGGCGGGCGGCGCGGCGGCAGCGGCGGCGCGGCGGGGGCCCGGCCGGGCTCGGAGCGCGGCCGCGGGCGCCCCACGGCCGCGACGCGGCGCCGGGAGGATGCGCCGCCGGGCAGCGCGCAGGGGGTGAAGCGGCCCCGCGGATTTACCGGCTTCTCCGCCCTCCCCCGCTTCTCCGGTGCCCCCCCTCCGGGGGGAGGGGAAGCGCCCCGACCGCCGGAGCTGGCGGCCCCCGGCGGCCCCGGGCGCGGCGAGCGGCGGCGGGCAGGTGCCGGGGGCAGCCGCCGCCGCGGGGCCGCGCTCCGCCAGCGCCGGCCTTAAGCGGGGCCCGGGGCCGCCGCCGCCGCCGCCGGGGGCCGCTGCCGGCGCTGCCCGCTCCTGCCGGCCCCTGCCGGCCCCTGCCTCGGGACTTACCTCACCCCTCCGCCACACCTCAGGACGGTAAGTGCCGTCTGCCGACGGGGACGCTCCCGGTGCCTGCGAGGGCTCCCGGGGAAGAGGGGCTGGGGATGTTACCGGTGGTCGAGGGATGCTCCTGGTGCGCAGGGAAACCGGAGGCTCCCGGTGCCCGGGAAGGCTCCCGGAGAAAAGGGGCTGAGAATGCTCCCGGTGTTCGGGTGATGCTCTCGGTGTGCAGGAGTCGGGGAGACTCCCGGTGCCCGGGAGATGCTCCTGTTGTGCAGGAGTCCGAGATGCTGCCGGTACCCGGGGGAGTCTCCCGGTGTCGGGAAGCTGCCGGTGTGCAGGGCAGTAAGAGGCTCCCGGTGCCCGGGGGACGCTCGCGGTGCGCAGGGGAGTCGGAGGCTCCAGGTGCCCGGGGGAGGCTCCTGGTATCGGGGAAGCTGCCGGTGCGCGGGGAAGCAAGCTCCTTGGCGGCGGAGCGGGGCTAGGCGAGCGGGGGCACAGCCGGGGCGAGCGGGCACCGGAGCGGCGGAGGCAGAGCGTGGGACCCGCTCCCACGCGCTGCGCTCCAGCGGGGGCAGCGGGGTGCGGACCCCTCTCCCCTGCGCTCCCGGGGCTCTCCCTGTGCTCCCTCCCCGTCGCCGGCAGCCCTTTCCCGTGCGTCGGGGCGGCGAGGGGCGGCCCAGCATCCCCGGGAACCCACTCGAGTTTGTGCCCACCCCCCAGCAAATCCCCCCTGGTTGTGGCTCTCGACTTCTGCCCGACGGGAAAACTCGTTGTCATTCCCGCATCCCTCCTCCTCGCCCGCCAACCCGCCGGCTCGGCATCCCGCTCCAGCTGCACCGTGGATTTAGAGATGGAGCCGCGTTTGGTGGCGAGGAGGACCTGACCTACTCGGGAGAGTTTGCGGAAGGAATCCCAGGGCTGGTTTGGGAAGTTTCAGCTTCGGCAGCGTTGTTCTGTGTTTACATGCGAGGACACGGGTCCGTGGTGGGGACACAAACAGTGTCCTCGCGTGTGCCGGGGATGGTTTTTTGAGTGTGGATTTGGGAAAGAAGGCTGGCTCGGGAGCCTCCAGCACTGCCGTTGATCACCTCCCCACTCTTGCTTTCCCTCTGGAGTCACGTTAAGCTGGGCAGCCCGCTCCAGGAGCCTGGCTTTGCCAAGGGAATTCTGCCGGCGTAGTGATGGAGTGAGGCTGGCCCCACGCTCCTCCGTGGCTCCTCCGTGACGCTGATCCGGAGCACAACCAGTTCTCCCCGTCATTCCCCCGCCGCTGGATGGTGCCTTGGATACTGCAGAGCCTTTCTCTAGTTAAACACACCTTTTCTTGGAATTCTTTTTTTCCCTCTATTAGCCAAGAAAAACTTTGCAACTTTCCTTCGCTGTCGGAGAGGAGCCGCTGCCGCTGCTGGGTTTCATTTTGTTTTTTTAATTCGAGGTCACGTGCGCGTTGACAGTGCCTTTGAATCCAAGCGATGGTCTCGTCTCCAGCTTAGGAAGAGCTTTTGAGCTCTTCCCTCTGTTGTTTTCTCTCTGTTCAGGAACAAAGAGATTTTTCTGCCTTTAATTAAAAGGAATATTAAATCCCTGCTCCTTTGTTGAGCGACTTGAAGACACTCTGCAAACATCCGTCTGCTTGGCACCGCGGCGGGGTGAGCTCTGCTATGGTACAGGGCATGGAGATACGGGGGAACCATCCTGAAATCCCACAGCAAGCACAGAGCAGCAGCCAGGGAGGATGCTGACAGCCACGGTCCTCGGGTGAGGAGCCCCATGGGTCCAAGCTGCCACCTGGGGTGGGCTCTTGGATCCTCAGAGGTGTGTGAGGCAGGTCCCTGCATGGAGTGTCTCCACACAGGGAGAAATTCCACTGTTGGGGAGGCAAGTGGAGGTGAATTTGGCTGTGCCAAGGGAGTCTTCCCTGCTGGCTGCTTCCCGTGCCGGCAGGTAAGCTTTTACCCAGGGACAGCCAGACGTTGGATGTGTTTTGTTTGAAAAATGTGAGTGCAGATGTTGGCTTGTGGAGAGGAAAAGCCAGGATGCAGGGGGGGAGAGGCTGTTCTCCTGTGGTGTTGGGTGCTGGCACGGGGTGGGTGCCTGGTTCAGGCAGCATTGAGGCCTTGCGTGGGTGGAGAATTTGCCTCTTACATTGGGAACTTCCAGGGTGCAGGATAGAAAAATATTCCTGTGCACAGTGTGCTGGGGAGGGCTCCAGCCAGGTCCCACAGGGAGGATTTGTGGCTGGAAGGTCTCTGCTGGCATCCCCCACATCCCTTCCTGGCTTTCTGCTCCTGAGCCATGGATGTTTGCAAGCGTGGAAAACCCCAGGCAGGATCCAGGCAGTGTGGCTGTGCTGTGTCTGTCTTTGCCGTGGAAATGGGGTCTCGGCTCTGATTGCCGCCGGCAGCCAGCTTAAATCCCTGGAGCAGTCTGGAGGCTGTTCGGCTCTGCCCCAGCTCTGTGATGTTCCCTGCCCTACAGCCACATGGGGAAGGGGTCTGGGGTGTTGTCGGACCCCTGGGGAGGAGAGGGGGGTCCCTTAAGCGTGGTCAGTTGATTGCCAGTGAGTCAGCCAGGGAGTGCAGAGCTGCCAGGGAATGCTGGCACAAGGGCAGGAGCTGGGTCTCTCCTAGAGGAACACACCAGCCCCCACCACCATCACTGATGCTACTTCTGCCCCCAGCCATACCAGCACAGTCTCAGTGAGCACAAGGTTTGGGGCAGATCAGGGCCTGATGCTGCGAACGGGGCTGTCCAGGTGCTGGGGGGGACGAGGGACATCCCACAGGTTAAGCTGGGTTTAATTACTGCTGCTCGGGTCAGTGGGATGCAGTTGGATGCTGCAGGTGGGATGCTGGATGCTGTGCTTTCCAAGCTGGAACTCACCTGGGAGATGGGTTTAGCTGCCCAGCTGAATGGGGACAAGGGGGGGTGTCCTCAAGCTGGGACAAATTTTTGCCAGCCAGAGGCAAGAACAGGCTGGTGGCGTAGAGGACACCCCTGTGCCTGGCACCACTGCCCTTAGTGCCATTGACCAGTTTGAGGTTATTTTTAGATTTCCTGAAGCTGTTTTCTGCCAACTCTCCCAGTGTGCTCAGGTTCCCCAGGGGGAACCCCACCTTGACAAGCCCACAGCTTTCCTTCGGAAGATGCTGACCAATGTTTCCAGAAAACATCCAAGGGATTTCCTGTTTATTTTGCAAAATTCTTATTAATATTTTTTCCTGTGTTGTTTGATTCAATCTCACATGGGCGAAATTGCCTTGAAATGGAGCCTGTGCTTCAAAAATAGACAAAGAGTCGGTGAGGCAGCAGCCTGGAGGCTGTGGGAGTGCATGGCTGGATCCGGCACCCCCTAGGAGCTGGTACCATCCTGGCGCCTGCGGGGCCGGATCCGGTGCAGGGTCCCTGGGGAGCCGGCAGTGCCTCGGCGTTCCCACGCTGCAGGGACCGTGCAGGGAGCTCCCTGCCAGCGAGGGTGTGTGGAGGGGAATGTTTCCCTTCTCCAGCCACTCTCTGCCTCCAGGATGCCCTGAGTCCCCTCCACGTGCCACTTGTCCCTGCTCCAGCCACCAAGGCCACCTTTGGGCATGAGCATCTCTGTGCACATGGCTGCAAAAATCCCAGATTGGGGCATTTTAGCCAAAACCTCTCCCTATCTTCAAAGAGCACCCGGTGCTGCAATGGGGGCACTGGGCTGGTTTTGGGGTGCCCCTTTGGTAGCATGTCGGTGGATGGGGGGATGGTGCAGTTGAGGTGTTTTGCAGCCCAGATGTTGGTGTTTCCTGGGTGGGGGCAGCTCCAGTGGGGTCAGTTCCAACCCTGTGCCACCCACATGTCTCCAGGTGTGCTGGGCTGGCCACAGCACTCTGTTTACTCCTGGTGCTTGTGTTTAGCCAGTATATTTAATTTCCAGGAGTGTAAGGCAGCTGGGCAGCAGGAGGGTTTGTGTGTGCTCACTTCCCTGTGCCACCCTGGGAGCTGCTGAGGGGTGAATCCAACAGTGGCACTGGGCACAACACTGCAGCAGAGTTTGTAGCAGATGTTATGCCCTGGCTGGGTGTAGTTGGCTCTCCTGCTGCTCCTCCAGCACCAGTAGGTCAGGGGCACCTTCCCTCCTGACCCTGTGCGTGTGGGGACCCCTCTTGCCATCCCGTCTCCACGCCAGCAGCCACGTCGCCGCCAGCCGCTGTTGACTCACAGGCTCCGCTGTCGAGTCCCAGGGCTGAGCCCGAGATGCTTTTCCAGGCAAGGCTGAAATGCACAAAATGTTCGACTTGTAAAATATGTAGCGTGAGAAAATAGCCTTTTCTGCTCTCCTCCTCCTGCCGCCGCTCCCCTGCCCCATCTGCTCGCTTGGAAGGCTTCCCGCAGCTGGGGGGGGCTGGCAGCACATGGGGTCCCTCGGCATGGATGGCATCCACCCCCCGCTGCCGTGCCCGCGCAGAGGGGTCACCCCTTGGTACCAGTAGGGCTCCCGGGGGCAGCACGGGCGCCTCAGGGATGCACTTGATCCATGAGGATGTTGCCCACATGAAGCCCTCTCCGTCTGTCCGCCCTCCCCCTGTGCTCCAGCATCCCAAAGTTTCTCTCCCGTGAGACGCGTTTTGGGGCTAGCACGGGGAATGCCAGCCGGGCTGTGTGCACCCCGGCACAGGGGATGATGACGCAGATGGCATTGGCGCATCCTACGGGGACTGGGGTTTCCAAACCTCTCAAGAGGGTCCTGGGAAATCCCCCTGCAAGGTGCCCCAGCAGCACCGGGAGGGAGCTGCCGTGCCAGAGCTGGCCATGAGCCACAGTTTTCACCAGCCACCTTAATCCATCATTATCTGGGCACATTTCGGATCCTTGCCAAGAGCAAGGTGGGAAGGGGGGGTGTAAGCATGCTTTCCCTATTCCCCTGCCATCCTTTTTGCTGCCTGTGTGTAATTAACAGAGTAATTAAAAACAGGATGAGTTAATTGGTATTCATTTATGTGGCAGATGTTTTTAATTGAGATACGAAACAATTTACCTGTTTACATAAACAATAGCAAATGAAGGCTTGTAAAACAGAGAGGGCACTTTTTTTTTTTGGCTTTTTTGTTGTTGTTTTGAGGAAAATCAAACCTATCCCATCCTCCCCCCACACCCCCGGCCACACCAGCTCAGGGAGAGCAGGAGCTGCTGGCACTGCCTTAGTGGCACTGAGCCAGCTGGTTTGGGTCCATGGGTGGCTGGTTTTGGCTTGAGAAACAGGATTTTGGGGCTTGAAGTATGGAGAGCCTGGCTGTGGGTGCTGATGTCCCATGTGGAGCTGTCACTACCACACTGCAGGAGGTGGAAGGAGAGAGGGATCGTGGTCCCTGTTGGGAGTTGATGTCCTGGAGCCAGGGGAGAGTGTTGCCCATGGTGCCTCCCCCCAGCGGCGCTGACACTCCTGGGATGCAGGTGCAGGCAGTGTGGCCGGGGGCTGCTCAGAGAGCAAAGCAAATTGCGGTGTGTCCGGGCATGGGGAAACCTACTTTACCCCAGAATTGGGTGGGTGGGAAGTGTCCCAGTGGGCCAGTGGCATGGGACATGTCCCAGGATGCCTGTGGGAAAGGTGAGGATGACCTGCTGGGGCTCTCCAGGACTGGTTGAATCTGGGTTCACTTACAAGTGCAACAGAGAGTTTAATTAATTGGATTTACTTTTAAAGTCAGTTTTATTTGTGCTGGTGAGTGCTGGGGTGTGGATCACTCCCTGCTAGCCCTCTCTAAAATGAGTATATGTGACACTGTGGTGATGGGTTGGCAGCAACCCTATAGCATCATCACAGGATCATGGAATAGTTTGGGTTGGAAAGGACCTTAAGCTCATCTTGTTCCACTCCCTGCCATGGGCAGGGACACCTTCCACTAGACCAGGCTGCTCCAAGCCCCATCCAGCATGGCCTTAGACACTTTCAGTGATGGGACAGCCACAACTTTTCTGGGCAACCTGTGCCAGGGCCTCCCCATCCTCACAGGGAACAATTTCTTCCCAATATCCAAACCCACCCTCTGTCAGCATCCCCCAGCCACTCCCCTTCTCTTTCCCCCTCCACATGCAACTGGGGATAAGCCACCTCCAAGGTGGCTGCTGTCACCTGCCCCCATCATCACCACGGCCCCAGGGAGGGGATCAGGAGGGAGATGAGGATGCCGTGAGCTCCCACCAGCTCTGCCGGGCTGGTGCACATGGCCAGCGCTGCTGCCTGGCCGCCGGCACTACTCGCTTCCTAACCTGCTCCAGCTGGGACAGCTCGGTCCCTGCAGTCTTACTGGGGAGTTGTTCTTGGCCCTGGTGGCTGCAGCAGCTGAGAAGCAGGAATGCTTCCCTGCCTTTGTTTCAGAGGCAGCCTGGTTTGAGGAGATGTCGCCTCCAGCATCTGGATTTCATTTGTGGCCATTTGGAGAGCATGAAGGATGGTGGGCGCTGAATTCCCTTTAACCCCTTCCTTGCCCAGGCAGCTTTGCCTGGTCCAGGAGGGCTACAGGGAGCCAGAGATTTCCAGTGGCCACATCCAAGGCAGTTCCCTGCCTGCTCCATCCCCAGGGAGTGGAGAGGATAGCAGACAGCCTGAGTGCTCCGCAGTCATTGGGCTCACCCTTGGCTGGCACATCCCATGTGCTGCCTGGGAAGGGCAGAACTCGGGACTGGGACACTGCCTGTGGTGGGATGGGCTCCCTGGGGCTGTGGGAAACAGCAGATGCCAAGCTGGGATGGCTGCCAGTCCCATCCCTCAGGCACTGCTCCTGTCCCTCAGGCTCCAGCCTGCAGGATGCCATGCATTGTGCCCTCTGGAATGCTTGGCTGCATGTTGGTGCCCACTGGCTGTGTGACAGTGTCACCCTGGCAGGGGCCTTGCCCGGGTCAGTGCCAGGGGTTACACCCTGCAGTGGGACAAATGGGGGGCTCGGGGTCACCAGGAGTGTGTGGGGATCCAGCATCCACTGGCCCTGGGAGGCAGGGTGGGAACACTCGCTCCCGCCAGCCGAGGAGAAAATACTAATCCTTTTATTTTTATATTATTACTTATTCATCTGGGCTGCACAGACCTAATGGAAACCAGATGGAGGAAAACAGACACGGCCCCGAGCGGCTGGGACAAATTACCCCAAAGAGAGAAAAAAATAGAGGGGAAAAAAACTCCAGTGGAGTTTGAGTTGTACTGGGGAATCGCTGTTTGGAGGAAATTATGGGAAACTGTATTTTGCCCCCCAAAACTTCCTTTGCCCCCATGGAGCTCATCCCATCCTGCAAAGGACCTGGGTTGGTGGTACAGCTGTGGTTGGGTCCTGTGGGCATCTCAGGCTCTTTGTCCCATTGGATTTGAGACCATTCCTGTGCCTGCACAGCCGTGTTTGGGTTGCAGACCTCTTGGGGAAAATTTATAACTCAGAGAAAAAAAGGAAAACACAAGAAAAAACAGAACCAGACCTCGTTTCCCCAAGTGCTTGCTGAGCTTCATGGAAACTTTCCTCCTGATGGGAAGCTGTGGAAAAGCTGTGTTGGTGCCAGAATGAGTATATCCATGTTTTGCCCTCGGTGTGGCCATGTGTATGGAGTCAGGGCAGTGAGGGGGATGAGGGTCAGGGTGGGGATGCAGGTAAGGATGGGGTTGCAGGCAGGGACTGTGCTGGGAATGTGACAGGAACAGGGACGCAGACAGAGATGCAGGCAAGGATTGTGCGGGATCAAGGTGCTGCAGCTATGCAGATGCAGGCACCTAGTCAGGGTCACACTCTGTGCCCTGAGTGTGCCCACAACTCAACCTCTGCCGTCGGGGCTGGATCCTGCTCTGCTGAGCTCAGCAAGAGCCTGGAAGGCTGGAGAAGTGGCAATGCCCAGAGATAGGCATTGCCACGGAAAGGAAAACAAAAGGTGTTTTTCAAAACAAACCATTTATTCTGACAGGCTGTGTAAAGAAACTGACATTTTAAGGGAGGGATGTTGCATGGTCTTAGGGTTTCTCCTTTGGATAGAGAGGGAGAAGGGAGTGAGGAACAGGAAACTGGGGCACACGTGTCCAGGTTTTGCAGGATTAAGGTGTGCCATGGAGAGGGAGGGATATCCATGGTGCTGGAACCATCCAGAAGGAGGCTATTGGTGCATGATGGTAACCATGAGAGATTTTGGCTCTTACCACCACCTATCCCATCTCCTGGTCCTCCACACGGCGCCGGCTGCGGCACAACCCTGATAGCATCTTGCTTGGGATGAGGCCCTGGTTTTATTTAGCCCGGACAATGTGCTCTTGCCGGGTTCAATTAATCTCCCCACAGTTGCCGTGGATTAAGGATGCATATTAGATTAGTGTTTATCAGCCGTGCCGGGGCGCAGCGGGGACCCCGCGGCCGGGTGGCTGTGGCTGTGGCAGCCGCTTCCATCTTTGGCTGGAGCCGCCGGCGGCTCGGGCACAGTGACAGATCACCGCAGCTGCCAGCACTTGTGGCCACCCGTCACTGCCTGGCGTGGCAGCCACGGGGCCGAAACCTTGCACCGGGGCCACGCCAGCCAGAGGGGACGGTGCTGGCACGATTCCCCAGGGGATGCCGCTGCTGGGTGTTACTTGGGGTCGGACACTCGGCGAGGTGGGAGGGAGGCAGCGATGCCGGGGATAGCCCCGTGGGGTGATGGCGGGGAGCCCTGCCCTCCCTAGATTGTGGGATCTGGTGCCTCACAGGGCCCCTCAGGGCTGTGGGAGGACAGTCACTAGCGGGTCGATGTCATGATGTGTGGGTCGTGCCATTGCTGCTGCCAGTGAACACAGGTCACAATGATCCCAGGATCCCTGACTGGGATTGAGGCAGCCAGGAGTTAGCGGGCAGCTGGAAATTCCTGAAATATGGGCAGGAGGGTGCTGTGATGTGGCAGTGATGGCTTTGCAGGGACACACTCAGGCTGTGCCTTGTGCTTGGGGCAGAGCTGGTGCCCTGACCTGTCCCCACCACCCTGCATCCCTGCACAGGGCACTGTCCCCACCACTGTGCACATGACAGGAGGTCCATCACCATCCCCACCATGCTGCTGGCACACAGAACACCAGGCACTGTCCTTGTTGCCTGAGCTGTGCCATCCTACGCCGGGAGTGAACGTGCCAAGGCCAGCCCAAAGTCCCTGAGTGTCCCCTCTGCCCCTGTTCGCAGGGAATCCCAGCACACACTGCTCACCACCCATGCCCTCTCCCCGCAGATAACGAGGAGACGCGGCCGCCACCATGCCTGACTCGCCGGCCGATGTGAAGACGCAGTCCAGGTCCACGCCACCCGCCATGCCCCCGCCGCCGCCCGCCGTCACCCAGGGAGCCACGCGCCACCCCTCCTTCACACCAAACACCAGTGAGTATGGGCTGGGGACGGGGTGCCAGGCTGGGAGGCTGCCCAGCCCCCCTCACCTCCGCATCACACGCTGCAACCGGGACCAGCAGTGTCCCCAGAGCCCAGCACGGTGCTGGCCATGATGTGGGGTGGCATCACCTGTTCTCATGCTGGAGAAGGTCCTTGGGCTGCACCCCTCAAGCCATGGCTCATGCATGTGCCTGTGGGGAATATCACAGCACTGCCCATGGCCAGCAGTGTCCTGAGAGGTGTTTGGGGACAGGGATATCCTGGTCTCCTGCTATGCAGTAATCAAATCCTGGCACAGAGCAGCTCATGGCTGGAGGATGCTGTGGGTTGGGGGAGTCCCTGCGGATCGGAGTTGTCCCCATTTTGGGTTCCAGGCATGTGGGGAGCCACCTGCCCATCTGTGTGTGGTACCCAGCAGTGGTAGGGTGGTGTCATGGCCAGCCATGGTGACAGGGACTTCCTCGCCCTGCCCAGGCTATGGCATGGTGGCATTTAGGGACTCCAGGTCGGAGTCTCAGTCTCTGTATTTGAACTGGGGGAGCCCCAACGCGATGGCTGCACGAATGGTACATGGGGTCATTGCACACCCTCAGGGATTGGTCCCTGTGCTGGTGTCACCATCCTGGAACATGGATGGACAATGGACATGCCAGGCAGGATCCAGACAGGCAGGGGACAAGGCTGGACCCCTTGGCAGGAGTGGCAGTGGCCATCATCAGTGGCTGCTCCAGCTCCATCAAGATGTATCCTGGGTACACGCGTGTTGTGAGGGTTTTGCTCGTAGCTGTTTCTTGCTTGGAAAGACCGAAGTGGGGAAGAAAATACACTAAAATAACCCCTGATATGCAGCCCCCTGACACTTGCTGCCCCCCACCTGTGCTCCGGGACAGACTCTAGAAATCAGCTTGTGCTTGGCTGCGCTTGGAAGGGTTTTGGTTTTCAATCCCGGTCCTGTGGCAGATGTAGCAGCCCAGGTCTTATTGGGTCCGGTACATGGGGCCAGGGGTGCAGGCAAGTCTCTCCATCAGGGATTGGCCCAGAGCAGGATTCAGGACACAGGATCAGGGGTGCAGGCAGCCTCTCTACCACAGCTTGGCAGGGAGCACTACAGCATTTCAGTTGTTCTTGGTTTCAGGGACCTCATTTGGTCCACAGAATGGGGGGACTGTGTCAGGCAGCTGAGCATCCATCCTGTGAACCCTCCCTGTGGCTGCAGTAGCATGCAGGGACCTGGGTCTATTGCAGATTCAGGTGGCTTTGTGCAGGGCACATGTGCCCACACCGTGCCCACTGTGAGGAGCATTTCATGCAAGGACCACCCAGCCGAGAGCTGCTCCCTCTGCTCTCTCATCATAGCGTGTTTTATTTTGCTTGCAGATCGAGACGCTGGCCCTCCGACGTTTCTGCCTCGCGGCCGTTTTCATGGTTGCTTGAAATGGTCGATGGTCTGTCTTTGTAAGTAAAATGAAACACCCGCTCTCATGAGAGACCCGAGCGCAGCCACAGCCTGCCCCGGACAGCACAGAGTCCCTTGGGGGGCACGGGGCTTGGACAGGGGGTGCTCCCCATCGCCAGCCCCTCGCCCTGCCCCAGCGGGTCACGGGGATGGGAACCCCAACCCCATCCCGGCCCAGGGACATGTGTGGTGTCCAACTTAGTAACGCACCTGTCGCGGGAATAAAAGCAGTTGTGGCCACCGGGTTATTTTCGGCACCTCTTTAGCGGGCGGCGGGCGCTGCCTGGCCGGAGAGCGAGCGGGAGCCCCCCAGAGCAGGCAGGGCTGGTGGCAGCACAGCACCCCAAGGTTAGTGCCATCCCAGGTGCCCGGAGTGCGCGGGGAGAGGCGCGTGCATGCCGGGAGCCGCGGGGCAACGCGCTCGGGAGAAGGGGTGACATGTTGTCACCCACACTGGCTGTGGAAAGGTCCCTGTGTTCGTGGGGGGATGGTGCAGGAGACAGGGGTCTGTCATGCTGCAGGTTGGCACCTCAAGATGTCCCCCCTGGGTCGCCTGAAATGGGATGTTCCAGGCAGCTCCCATTCTTTCTACCTGGGCAGCAGGGACAGAGGTGCCAGCGTGCTGCAAGCCAGGCTGGTCTCTGTGGGAAATAGGTCATTGATTCTCTCTGGGAGTGCTGTGCAGCTCCCAGAGGGACAGGATGGAGCCCCTTCTCTTGGCTGCCTTGACCACCGAGAAGCTGGATCAGTCTATCACCATGTGGGGATGCACTTCATTGCCTTTTTCCCTCCCTTTCTCCTTCCCTCCTTCCCTCTCTCCACCCCCACAGCACTGGGGACCAGTCCAGGATGTGGCCCCAGGGATGCAGCAGCATTCCGAAGCCTTCCAGGGGATGCCAACCCAGTATTACCCAGCAGGATTCTCTGGGCGTCCCATCCCAGCCTTGTTTCCACAGTGCCAGGGCACAACTACCCGCTCTGACCTCCCATTCCCTTTCTCCTCAGTGATGAACGGGAGCAGCCACTCACCGACTGCCATCAATGGGGCCCCGTCCACCCCCAACGGGTTCAGCAACGGTCCAGCCACCTCCTCCAGCGCCTCCCTCTCCACCCACCAGCTCCCGCCGGCCTGCGGTGCCCGGCAGCTCTCCAAGCTCAAGCGCTTCCTCACCACACTCCAGCAGTTTGGGAATGACATCTCCCCTGAGATCGGGGAGCGGGTGCGCACCCTCGTCCTAGGGCTCGTGGTATGTCCGCCGGGTCAGCCTTGGGGTCCCCCATCATCCAGGGATCCTGTGTTTTCCTTTTGGGATGTAGATGTTGCTAAAAGGGAAAGAGGGGCGTGGAGTGACCTAAATCCTTGAAAAATGGGGGTTGTTTTCCTGGCATCTCCTGAGATTGGTGCAGCACGGTGCAGGGTTGGGTCCTGGCTGCTGGCATTGCCAGCAAAGCCTTCAGTATGGTTTTCCCTTGAGAGTGGATTTTCCATGAGCGTGGCAGAGGAGCAGGAATGGGGGAGAAACAGCCAAGCATCCCTCAGGGGTGCAGGGCAGGCAGGGGGCTATGCCAGGGATGCTGAGCCCAGGCTGTCCCCACAGAACTCCACCCTCACCATCGAGGAGTTTCATGCCAAGCTCCAAGAGGCCACCAACTTCCCGCTGCGACCCTTTGTCATCCCCTTCCTCAAGGTGAGTTGTCCAGCCTGGGCATGGCGAGATTCATGGCAGCATTCCATTACAGGGCATTTCGGGATGGCTTCGAGGTCAGGGCAGGCAGCTGCCTATGGGGCTGCCTGTGTCCCCCCAGGCACACAAGTCTCCCCAGACATGTGGAGTCACATGGGGCTGGGGCTGGTTGCAATAAACCAGGGGTCAGCCCAGCTAGTTGCCATTTGAAATTCATTAAAAATACTCTTTTTTTTAATTTGCCTTTTAATTTCGTGCTGATTCTACACTGTCACCATGCTCCAGGGGGGTTCACCGAGCACTGGCACGCCTGGCACCACCAGCACTGCAGGCAGATGTTCAAGCTCGGCATCACCTGTCCCTCATTAGCAAAGGAATAACTAAAAAGTGCAAAAGCAGCCCCTTTTCCACCTCTGCATCCCAGCCCCCCTGGAGCAGAGGTCCGTGCTCACCACAGGAATCTGCCGCAGAGCTGCCGGAGTGGTTTGCTCCAGGCTGAGCCGGGGGGACAGCGGAGCTCTCTCTCCCTCCTGCCCAGTTTGCAGGGGTTTTGGGATCCGCGGGAGCAAGGAATGTTGCACCCCCAGGTCCCAGTGGGCACTGGTGGCCCTGTGGCTCCGGGCGGTCTGGGAGCCATCCCACTGTCCCGCTGCCAAGAACGCGGCAGCCATGCCGGCCGCCCTGGCACCCCGCTCCCAGCTGTTCCCACCACCCGTTCCAGATGTTTCTCATTATCCTAACTGCAACCAGCCGGGCTCGGCGTGCTTCCCAGACTTGCTGTTTTTGTGGGATTGCTCCCTCCCGGCCGGGAAAGGGAAGGGGAGGGAGGGTCCAGCCCTGCTCACTGCAGTGTGCATCTCCGGCTCGAGCGCTAACGTGTCCCACAGATGGGATTTGGCTGTGGATCAGCTGCCTAAGGAGAAATCCAGGGCTGGCAGCCAGAGCACCAGGCAAAAGGGGTCTCTGCTGCTTAGTTCCTGCTGCTCCATGTGATCCTGGGGCTGCAGTGCTGGGGGGAACACAGTGGGTGGGTGGGACGGGAGTTCACAGCTGATCCTCACACCCCGTGGGTGCCAGATGGGCTGGGGCTCCTGAAGTGCAGCCCCCAGGGTTACAGTTGCAGGGACAGGGTGGCTGAGGTGGCCGAGGGAATGATGCTCTGCAGCCCCTGCCAGGATGCAAGGAGGGCTCTGTCAAAGCTGTGCCCATGCCAGCACATGACCAAACACTGTGGGGTGCTACACATGTGTCCCCTAAAAGCCCATATGATCCCTGGGCATCCCAAGGCTGTCGTCTGGGGATGGTGAGCAGGACCCCAAAGGCAAGGTAGCTGCCTGCCCCACATCCCCTGCCCATGGCAGGCTGGGGGCACAGCTGAGCTGCACCAGGGGGGGCTTCGGGTCCGTGGACTGGACTGTCACCCCCCTCACAGGCCAACCTGCCGCTGCTGCAGCGGGAGCTGCTGCACTGTGCCCGCATGGCCAAGCAGACCCCGGCCCAGTACCTGGCCCAGCATGAGCAGCTGCTGCTGGACGCCAACGCCTCCTCTCCCATCGACTCCTCCGAGCTGCTCCTGGAGGTGGGCGAGAGCGGCAAGAGGAGGACGCCAGACAGGTGCAGACCGGGGGCATCGTGGGGGATTGTTCAGGGTCACATCCCTGAAAAAGGGAGGTTGATCCCTCTGGTAGTGGGCACCGGATGGGAACCAACTTCCTCTCCTCTGCCCAGGACCAAAGAGAACGGTTTGGACCGAGACCCCCTGCACCCTGAGCACCTCAGCAAGCGGCCGTGCACCATGAGCCCGGCGCAGCGCTACAGCCCCAGCAACGGGCTGAGCCACCCCCCAAACGGGCTGGGGCACCCCCCTGCTGGCCCTCCCCTGCCCCAGCACTACCGCTTGGAGGACATGGCTATGGCACACCACTACCGCGACGCCTACCGGCACCCTGACCCCCGGGAGCTCCGTGAGCGCCAGCGGCCCACCGGTGAGCTGGGGCATCCCCCCGTACACTGAGGGGTGAACAGGGGGCTGGGACTCCCCTGAGGCACGCAAGTGCTACCAGGGGCTGATTCCCACCCCGCTCTTGCCTTGCAGCCATGCACGGGACGCGGCAGGAGGAGGTAATCGACCACCGGCTCACTGACCGGGAGTGGGCAGAGGAGTGGAAACACCTCAACAACGTACGTAGTACCCCCTTGCCCCATCCCCTGTGCGTACACGCCTCCATTTTGCCCTCCATCCTCACTGTGTCCCCCTGAGGGCTTTTCTCCTGAGCATCCTCTGCTCCCTGGTGCTGGCACAGCCTGGCATAGCCCAAAACTCCCCACCTCGCACCAAGCACTGCAGCCCCCCAGCTGCTTGCAGCAGTCCCCCCTGCCACCAACCCTGATATTGCCCCCCCACAGCTGCTGAACTGCATCATGGACATGGTGGAGAAGACGCGGCGGTCACTGACGGTGCTGCGGCGGTGCCAGGAGGCCGATCGTGAGGAGCTCAACCACTGGATCCGGCGCTACAGCGACGCTGAGGACATGAAGAAAGGCAGCCCCCCCTCTGCACGCCCCCACAACAGCTCCTCCACCCCCGAGGCACCCCAGTTAGGTATTGACCCCTGGTGCCACGGGCCCCATGCCATTCTCCTGGGGGTCCAGCGCTGCCGGCGGGTGGGTTGCAAGAGGACAGCATCTCCTAATGGCATCCCCTGTCCCCTTTGCAGACGCTCACCGGGAATTCACACCACGGCCCCTCTCCGGGTACATGCCAGAGGAGATCTGGAGGAAGGCTGGTGAGTGTGGGGTGGGCACCAGCACCCATCAGTGTGCTGAGCTGGCAGGGTCTCTGCCCTGGTTCCCCACATTGGGGTGGCTGCCGGACTGGGGAATTTGGGATGAGTTTGTGGGGAGGGGGGATGCAGCTGCAGAGGGGGACGCGCGGAGCTGGGGCACCGGCACACTCCAGCCACGCTCGGCTGGTGCCTTCCAGAAGAAGCTGTGAATGAGGTGAAGCGCCAGGCCATGTCCGAGCTGCAGAAGGCCGTGTCGGATGCCGAGCGCAAAGCCCACGAGCTGATCACGACAGAGCGGGCCAAGATGGAGCGCGCCCTGGCCGAGGCCAAGCGCCAGGCGTCCGAGGATGCCCTGACGGTCATCAACCAGCAGGAGGACTCGAGCGAGGTAGGGCACTGGGGGCACAGGGGATGGGTTGGTGGTAGCGCAGGTGGGTGACCTACCTACTCCTCTTGCAATTGAGTTTGCAGCATCTGTGTGTGAGCGTGGGAATGGGGGGCTGCAGCAACACCGCAGGATGGGGAGGAGAGGGAAGTTCTTGCACCAAGATGGGGATAGGGCGTGTGGTCTGTGATGGGGTGCATGGTCCTGGATGGAGGTGCATGGTCCTGGATGGAGGTGCATGGTCCTGGATGGGGATGCACAGCCTAGGGATGGGGATGTACAGTCCAGTATGGGGGAACCTGGTTCACGATAGGGTAGCACAGTCTGGGACGGGGGTGCATGGTCCAGGATGATGTGCATGGTCTGGGATGTAGATGCACAGTCTGGAATGGAGGTGCATGGTCTGGAATGGGAATGCATGATCCAGAATGATGTGCATGGTCTGGGATATTGTGCATGGTCCAGGACGGGGAAGTATGGTTCAAGATGCGGGGACCTGGTCCAGGGTATGGGAGCACAGTCCAGAATTTGCCTGGCTTGGTAGGGGGATACACAGTCTGGGATGGATGCGCACAGTTTGGAATGATGTGCATAGTCTGTGGTGGGAATGCACAGTACAGGATGATGTACATGGTCCAGGATGGGGGTGCACAGTCTGGGATGGAGGTGCCTGGTCTGGTATGGGAATGTACAGTCAAGGATGGAATGCATAGTCTGGGATGATGGAGTGCCTGGTCCACACAGTCTGTCATGGGGGTGCAGGATCCAGAGCTGAGGTTTGGTTTCCCCCTTCCTGCAGAGCTGCTGGAACTGCGGGCGCAAGGCGAGTGAGACCTGCAGCGGCTGCAACACGGCCCGGTACTGCGGCTCCTTCTGCCAGCACAAGGATTGGGAGAAGCACCACCACGTCTGTGGGCAGACTCTGCAGGGGCTGCCGGGCCCCACCACCCCCTCTGCGGGCGTGGGGCTGCCCCCCGGGCCAGGCCAGTCCGACGGGGTGCCCACCATGGCCAGCAGCCCCAGCGAGGCAGGGTCGGTGGCTGCTTCCCGCGCCGGCACTCCGGCCACCCCGGCCCCGCTGGACAGCGCGTCCCGCTGAGCCCCCCGGACTGCCCCGCTCCCGCTGCTCTGCAAGAGCCACGGACTGCACTCAGTGCGATTTCCTCAGCTACCTGACTCGTGTGACCTCCGAAACGACCTCTCTAGCTCTCACAAATAATCCTCACGGATCCTCAAACTGGGCTTTAAGTGGAGTTAAGGCAAATACCGGTCTCTGTTCTCTCTTCAGTCTTTGTTTCGGCTTTTTTTGGTTGGTTTTCTCTTGGTTGGGGGATTGTGGTTTGGGATTTTAGGGGTTTTTTTGGTTTTTTTTTTTTTCCTTTTTTGCTTTCTGGATGAGGGATTTGGCTCCAGACTCACCGCGCAGTGGCTGGGAGAGACAAGCCCGCTCACATCCCGCATCAGCAGTGCCAAGCAGCTCGCTTGGAGGAGGAAAGAACCTTCCTTTCTTCGTCTCTCTTCCTTTTTTTTTTCTTTTTACCTTTTTTTTTTGTAAAAAAAAATAAAGAAAATAAAAAAGAAAACGTCAAACTCTTTGGCTTTAAGTAAGAAATTGTAAAAAAGGAAAAAAAAAGAAAAAAAAAAAAAGGAAAATCCAAAAACCAGACGACGCGTGACGGACGCTCACCTGTAACTACCTTGCTAGCTAGCCAAGAACAGACCAGACTCACCTCTGCTCCAAAGGAAATCCAAAACCAAGGAAGATCCAAACGTCTCTCCACTGCCAAAGTTCGTTTCATTCTGTTGTCGTTTCCTTCCCCTCCCCGCAAGGATGGATGGACTCGCCCCCGGGGGCTTTAAAGAGTTTCTATTAAAATAAAGCAAAAAAAAAAAAAAAAAAGGTGTTTTTTAAATAAAACCCCAGCCCTCGAGGTGTGGGAGGGGGACATGGGGCTGAGAACCGCCCGGGTGGGCACAGCCGGAGCCGGCACGTCTCTACCTCTGCCCGCCGCTGCCCTGGAAAAGGAGAATAAAAAATGAGAATAATTAAAGAAAAGAGAATAATAAAAAAAAAAAAAAAAAAGAATTAAAAAGAGATTAAAAGACAGATTTTGTTTTTCTCCCTCCCCGAAGCTGTCGGGGGCCGCCCACAGCTGGACCCCCATCCCTTTGCTGCCGGGCTGCTCCCACACCCCACGTTGGATTTGTTTCACAAGGATTTTTAAGAGGAAAAGGAAAAGGAAAAAAGGAAAAGGCAAAGGAACACTGCCTCCTTCCTGGCCGAGGAGGCAGCCAAGACAATATCGATTATTTTGGGATTCTTGCCTCGCTGGAGCAGCGCAGAGGACAGGAGTGCAATATGGAAAGTCCGGCGGCTCCAAGCGGAGGCAGCGGTGCTGTGCGCTAATGTGAATGTAAATAGTGTTTTGCAGAGGTCCAAAAAATGAATAATAATGATGATAGTGATAATAATAAGAGACTTTTGCCAAATAAAGGATGAGGAGAAGGTGAGGGGGCTGTGGCACTGTCCGGAGCGAGCCGGAGGCCTGAAATCAAGAGGAGCTGTAGTTTTTCCGCATTTGCAAAACCCATCCTATGTGTTTTCTGTAGGGGAGGAAGAGGAGGGAAGGGCTGGGGCTGGGTTAGTTGTGTTGCCAGTCACCCTGGGCTGGGCCAGGCCACTGCAGAGCTTGGTGCATGGGACACCCCAAGGTGATGTCACTGGCCCCGTGCCACCAGCCTCGTGCCACCAGCACCGAGACCTCCTGGGGGTTTCTCTGCGCCCCAAGACCTTGGTGCATCCCCTGGGAGGGTTCTGTGCGCTCCAAGAACTTGGTGTGTCACCTTGAATGTGTGCACCTCAAGGCATCTGTGCACCTCAAGGTCTTGGTGCATCCCCCTGGGAGGGTTCTATGCACCCCAAGATCTTAGTGCATCTCCCCAAAGGGCTTCTATGTGCCCCAGGGTCTCACTGTATCCCCCAGGGGATTTCTGTGCACCCCAAGACCTTGGTGCATCCCCCTAGTAGGGTTTTGTGAACCCCAAGGTCTTGGTGCATCCCCCCAGGGAGATTCTCTGCACACCGGGACCTTGGTGCATCTCCCTAAGGGTTCTGTGCACCCCAAGGTCTTGGCACGCCCCCCTGGGGAGGCTTCTGTGCACCCTGAGACCTTGGTGCACCCCCTGGGTGGCTTCTGTGCACCCCAACACTGGGAGCTTTGCCAGTTGCCCCTCCAGTGACCACTTTATTTATGATGTGACATATGTAATATTGTCTATTTTTCTTACGTTTCCTGAGAAGAGGTAATATATAAGAGTATTGCAGATGCCCCTGCTCACCTGGGTATCCGTCCCATCCCATCCCTGCCCTCTTCCCCGCGTGTCTCCGCCGGGGCTCTGCCTCTCTACCTCCACCTCGCTGGGAAACCGCGGGTGAGAGCACTTCCACAGGGACTGCTCTCATTTCCACTCCCTGCTGTTTTGCTCTTTTTTCAATTATTATGATTTTTTTCTTTTTCTTTTTATTTTTTTTAATAAGAATAAAACTACCCTACAGAACCTTGCATTGAAACCAAAAGCTGAGGGAGGGCGGGAGGGGATGGCGGCGACGGGCGGCGCGGCGTCAGCAGGCGTCCAAACCAGAACGACAGCTTTAAATGTGATATTTCCCAAAAAATTTCGTCCTCCTGTGGGAGGATGATGTGGCCACGGGGCCAGGGCAATGCTGTGGTGGTGCTGGTCAGGGCAATGGGTGCTTCCCTGGGGTTTTACTCCAAACTGGTGTTGTAGGGGTGTGCAGGGGCCCAAGGGATGTGTGCCACATGCTATGCCCCAGCCGTGTCCTTTGGTGGCTTTGTGGCATCTGGGAGGTGGCAGGTAGATAAGCAGGGTGGGCTGGCACAGCCTGGCTAGGGCAAGGACACCCTGGTGGTTGTGGGGCAGTGTGGGGACACGAGGTGCCACAGTGGCTGGGCCAGACCAGGTCCCCATGGCTGCCCACAGCTCTGGGGTTTCCTGCCCCCATCCCGGCTGGTGTGGGGACATGGGGACAGCATGTCCCAGGTCCGTGTCCCCACGGGAGGCAGAGCCCGGGTCACTGGGTGCTGGCCATAGCACCAAGCTGGATGAGGTGGCAGGAGAGATGTGGCTCTCTGGTGCCAAGCGTGGCACTGGGGTCCCATCTCCAGCCCCTTCCTCACATTCCCAACTCGAAATTCCAGCTGAAACCAAAGTGCCACATCCCAGCAAGGCTGGACATCCCAGAGTGGGGGTCCCACACCTGGGCTTTGCTCCATCCCTGTCAGAGCCCTTCAAACCCTCACCCAAACATCTCCTCCTCCTCCTCCTCCTCTGGGGGCTGCTGTAATCCCCTCCTTTTTCTTTGGGGTACCCCTCTGGATCCCGGTGGGTTTGATATCAGGGACAAGATGCCACCGTGTTCCCAGGCCCTAGGTACAGTGATGAGGTGTCTCCACTGCTGTGGCAGCCCCGGGGGCTCCTCTGATGCCACCAAAAGCCACAGCCCTCGGAGGGAGCTGTGGTGCCCGTGTCCCCCCTCCCTCCCGGCTGTGGGCAGCACCCATTCCCTGGTCCCGTGCGGGGCTGAGCCCTGCCCGTGTTACCCAGCCAGCCCTGGGGACGGGGGCACTGGGGCACAGGAGTCCCTGGAGGGCTGGAAACCAGAGCCAGGCGTGGGCTTTGGGGGCCAGCCCTGAGAGATGACGTGGTAGGACTTTCCTTCGGCATGCTGTCCCTCCCCTTGCTGTTCCCTGCTTTCTCTAAGTGTACTGTATGTTTGACCTGTGAAAGATGTAAACTTTATGATTCAGGTTATGTCTGTTCTTAACTCTGTATCTGTGTAATAAAGACAATTTAATATCTACCGGAGGCTCCATAGCCTGGGCTTGTGCTGGGTGCCTTCCCCTCCTGCTCCTGGCAATGCCCTGCACCTGGTGTCCTCAACCCAGGGTTGGGGGGTTCCTTACAGCCCCAGGGTCGGACACGGCAAAGGAGGGGTGTCCATGGCAGGGGGACTCAGGTGTGTCCCTAGGGAACCCAAAGGGATGTGTCCCCCCTTGGGGTGCCTCGCTGCTCCCCCTGTGCTGGGACCTGGCTGCAGTCTCTAGCACCACCAGCGGGGTCGGTGGACTGGGAGGGTCGGGGACGATTCCCCAACCCCGGAGGGGCCATGCCTCCAGCTGCCAACGTGTGCCATCCCCAGGCGGAGGCCGCTGCCGCCCCCAGGTCTCGAACCCGCAGGCCCTGTCCCGGCGGGGCGGGGCCACCTCCCACGCGCTGCCGGCACGGGGCGGGGCCTGGCGCGCGCCGCGCTCTGATTGGCCGCTGATGTGTGAAAGTGGCGCGCCGGTGCCGGAGCCGCTCGTGGTGGAGGGAGATCCGCACGTGGGCGCAGCTTCCGCCGGCTCCGCGCAGCATGTTCGGCCGTCGGGCCAGGTGAGGCCGGGGAGGGCTCCGGGGCGGGCACAGCTCGGGGACAGCTACTGAGGCTCTCTCGGGATGGGGCAGGGTCGGCTTCGTGTGCACAGGTGGGAGAGCATTGTCCCTCTGTGAGCTCCTCGGGGGGTAGGAGGGTGCAGGTCTGCCTTTGCTGGAGGAGACAGAGCTCCCTACTGCTCCCTCCGTGCAGCCTGAGAGTTCTGCTGGTGGCCATGTCCTGCCTTCTCTTTCCCTTCCCTGCTAGCTGGCTGGGGACTGTGCACCTGGGGTTTTGTCACTTGAAGGAAGGTGCTTCCAGTTCCCTTCTGTAGCCCTCCTGAGCTGGGAGGTGACTCAGTATGAACTGAAGACCTCTTGGTTGCCCTCACTGCTGCAGTTTTGCGGTCTTGCTGCACGGCAAACAAGCTGCATTAATGTCACCTGTTCATCCTTCTGCTGGGAACACCCTTAGAGCCTTTGCTTGGCTGAGGTTTTGCTTTAGCTTCCATGCTAAATGGCTTTTTGTTTGTTAAGTGCCTTTTTGCCCCTTGTCCTGCCCAGTCCTTTCTTCCTGGACACTTCAGACATCTGGTGGCAACACTCACTGTCCCTGGAAGCAGAGGAGGTGTCCTGGGACGTGACAGAGATGGCAGCTTTGTGTAAGGCAGCAGATGACGACTCAGACCTGAGCCACCTGGAGGGGAACAGCAAGGAGGAGTTGGCTGTGCAGGACCCGGTGAGTGCCTGCCTGGTCAGGGAACCAGTTTTCCTTGGTGCTGGAAGGAAGTAGAAAACTTTTTACACCTGGGGTGTCCCTGCTTTGTGTGCTGCTCATGCCAGTCTTGGTTTGGGATTCAGGAGCTGGAGGCCATCAAAGCCAAACTGCAGGAGATTGAGAAGGAGGACGAGAAGCTGAAGGAGTTGCAGCTGGAAGCTCAGAGTCACCTGTTTATGAGCTCAGAGGCAGGTATGGGCTGTCCCTGGGTGCTGCTGTCCCCCCAGGGACACCTCTGGGGTGCAGGAGCCAGAGCACATGGCTTTGCCTCTCTGGGCACCTGGGACTGAGGGTGAGGGGGATCCAGGCATGGCATGGTGCTAATGCAGGTTATATCAGCTCTTATCTCCTACCTATGTGGGCCAAGATGCAATAAATTAATTTAATTACATTTGATTCAGGTAAGTAATTGAGTTTAGCACCAACAGCCCCAGTAGAGGAGTCACTGAAGAGAAAAGGGGCAAGGGCATGGAGGAGGAGGCAACAGTGTGGGGATTTGGGTACACCTGGATGCGACCAGGGATCTGAGGAGCTTTGGAGTGTGGCAGCTCGGTGGTGGCCATGCTGGGGGCAGACCTGGACAAACAGACAGAATCCCTCTGCCACGTGACTCCTGCCACTCTATCCATGACAAAGCATCCCTCCTTTCCACAGGTCTCTTCCCAAAGACAGCCAAGGAGAAGGTGGAGGCTGACCAGCGATCCATCTACGTGGGCAATGTAAGTGGGAGCCCTGGAGCAGAGCACTTCCCACTGCCGCGTGTCCCAGATCCCTGAGTGAATGCTCTAGCCCTCCACCAAAGGCTGGGTTGTCCCATCCCAAATGTTCCTTCTCTGCCCAGCCCAGACTGGAAATGTGGCTCAGCCTCTGCCTGTGATTCTCATCCACTTGCAGATCCTCTGTTGCAAGTGTCAGCTCCCCAAAATACTCCTCTGGAGGCTGAGGGTTGTGTGGTATTTCTTGCTCCCTCAAAACGGGGCTGGGCTCTCTTGGATTTGTGTTTCCAGGCTGGAGCACTCACTGGGAGGGTCTCCTGACCCTCAGGAAATGCTGGAGCTGTGGTGGTGAGGTGTGAGTGGAGCCAGCTGGGCCTTTTGCCTCACGTGATGGGCTGTGAATCTGAGACCCATGAGCTGGGGGGCCTGGACTGTTGTTGCAGGTGGATTACGGGGGCACGGCGGAGGAGCTGGAATCTCACTTCAACAGCTGTGGGCAGATCAACCGGGTCACGATCCTCTGTGACAAGTTCTCAGGGCACCCCAAAGGGTCAGTGCTGTGTGCAGGGGTTGGGGGTCTCCAGGGTGTCCCTGGGGCTCTGCTCACCCCGTCCCCTCACAGGTACGCCTACATCGAGTTCGAGGAGAAGAGCTCTGTGAAGGCTGCGGTGGAGCTGGACGAGAGCGTCTTCAGGGGACGAGTCATTAAGGTAAGAGCTGGGTGAGGCCCCAGGGGCTGTGCCCACCCTCCCCTCCCAGCCCCAGGTGTGTTGGGCTGTGCCAAATCCCAGCTCTGACAGCCCCTCCCTCCTTCCAGGTGCTTCCCAAGAGGACCAACATGCCTGGCATCAGCACCACCGACCGTGGGGGCTACCGGGGCCACTGCCGAGCTCGGTGGGGAGGCTACTATGGAGGGCAGCACCCCAGGGTGCGAGGGAGGACGTACAGGTGAGTGGCTGAGCAGGGGGATTCCTTATGTATGGAGCAGACTGTGCTTGGGATGGGGTTACCCCTTGCTCTGGCCATGCTCAGTGTCCTGGCTTTGCACCTCCCACCGTGGCATGGATGGGGAGAATGGAGAAAGGCTCTGGAAGGAAGAAACACTTGGAAAAACCTACTGCTGCCCCTCTGTCCCTGGAGGGATTTGGGGGATGATGGGTGTGCATTGCAGTCCCAGTCTTGACCAGTCCCAGAGCTGTGCCTGCCTTGGGGCTCCCCTGGTTTTGGGGGTGTGGTATGGGGTAGCTGGTGCAGAAGGGTGAATCCCAGCCTTTGGAGGGGTGAGGGAACAGGTGCCCTGTGCTTTAGGATGTTGTTTTTGTTCCTGTTTAGGGGTCGGGCAAGGCTGCTGCCTTGGTATTTTCCGTACTAGAAAGGACTGGACTGCCCTGGTGATGCCAATGGAACTGAAACAAGATGGGATTGGGAGAGATTTAAAAATATGCCTACCCAAGCCAAAAACCAGATTAATTTAAAAAACGCCATCTGCCTGGCTGTGAGGATTTACTGGTGAGCCCTGTGCCAGGCTGTGGGAGGGAAGATGGAATCTGCTCCCTCCTGCCAGAATCCCAGGAGGGGCTCGTCTCACCTCAGCTCAGGGGACTGTGTTTGCATCGAGAACAGGCTCATTCCAGAGAATGCTGTCCTGGGAAGGGAAGAGCTCTCCCAGACCATCAAGTCTCCTTCTCATCCCATGGAAAAGGGCTGTCCAGGTGATCTCCACCCCACTGCTCAGCCAAGCTCCCTCAGCTCTGCCAGCCCTTCTTACAGCAGCTGAGTGCTGCCTTCTCTTCTCCTAAGAAGATCCTAAAGACCTTTCCAAAGACCATTTTCTTCTCCAAATTAATGTCTTGGTTTGCAGCTCTAGCTCTGACTGCTGGGGAGCTTTTCCTTCAGCCCTGTGGTTTCCTGGTTTTGCTCTTGGAACTTGATGTGGTTTGGGTCTGGTTTTTTGCTTGCTGCCTTTGTACATCTAGGGCAGAGAAAAAAAATCCCTTGCTAATTCTCTGGAAGCCTCTGTGTCTCTGATAGTTAAACAAGACCTGGGTGTCACAAAACCCTTCCCCCTTTTTATTTTGGAAGTCAGCAACCCCCTCTTCCCTCCCTCCTGCTTTTATTCCAAATCTACAAAGGAACTGCCAACTTCTCATTTGACTTTATTTCCAGCAATAGCAGCATCACAAAATCACCTCTGTTGTTTCAAATTTGGTCTGATTTTCCTCTTTATTCCCACCATCATTCCTGCTCTGGATTTGCATTGAGGATGGTGTGAGCCCAGCTGAGCTGGAGGATTGGGATCAAAGTGCACCACAGGGGGGACCAGGGAACAAGGTTCTGGCTCTTCCCCTTCCTGCTGATTTTGTGTTTGAGTTCTGAAACCACTTGTTTTTAAAGGGAAAACTTTGTGTTACAAGAGGCAGGGCTGGGAACACCAGCAGACAGTATTCCTGGAGGAAGTTCTGCATGGAAATGGGTTTTATTATATAATTCTCCCACTAATCTTTTGGGATCCTTGGTTAGGATTCCTCTAACCCAGATGCAACAGATGCAACCGACTCCTAAAGCAGCTTTTCACAGCTCAGGGGGCATTGCCAGGCTAAAAATCCCACTGATTTTTTTTTTTCCCTTTAAGATCTCTAGGTTGTTTTTTTTTTTTTTTTTAAAGCTTAACTCTTCATGTTGTGTTGATTTTGTGCTCAGTGCTGCAGAGACTGACCTTAATTTGAGCTACCCTTAGGCTTAGACTATAAACCAGCTTTTTCTAGTGCTTCTGTTTGGGAGGTTTGTAAATTTTTGAGACTTATTTTTTAATAAAAAAACTACTTTGGGGTGTTGGGACTGTGGAAGAGAAAATGCAGAGCTGCTGTCTCTGAGTGAAAACAGTAAAGATTTTTAGATTAAAATATTTTGGGATAGCAGTGCACAGCTGTGCCCTGTGGAGGTAGTGGGAGAAGCTTGAATCTCCCCTGATTTGCCAGATTATTGTTGATTAAATGTACTTAAGTTCTGTTTGAGAAAGTATTGTAACTGTCACTTGTTTTCAAAATAAATTATCCTGCTGTGTGAACTTCATGTGCAGTTCTGGCTTTCTCCAGGCTCCCTGGATCCTCTGGAGCTGTGTGGCTCTATTTTTTTTAGCTGATTTATGTATTTTTAACTGATGAGGTGCTTGAAGCACAGGCTCCTGCCTGTGGGGCATGAAAGACTTGGAGTAGAAGTGTGTGAGAAGCACTGAGTAGCTGCTCAGTGCCTACTCCTGCTTGTATCACCTTGTAGTGGTGGAAGAACTTGGGATGCTTTTCCAGTCCAATTTGTGTTTTATTCTATATAAATACCTGCTATTGACTGGGGAGTCTTTAATTGGAGCAGCAGAGAGCTGCAGGGGAGGAGATGCTAGTAGAGATTAGTTTGGGATGAGCCATGCAGTTGTGCAATCCTGATGGCTTAATTCCTTGGGTGGATTTATTCCAGCTGTACCTGTGCTGGGAATCACTGTGGAGTGTGCCTGGGCTGTCTGGATGAGGTGCAAGGTGAAAACAGCAAAAAGTGAGTTACCCAAAAACCATCCTGGGAAGGGAAAATCCCAGAATTATTTGGGTTGGAAGGGACCTTTGAGCTCATCTTGTGCAGCCTGGTCTAGTGGAAGGTGTCTCTGCCCATGGCAGGGGTGTGGGATGAGATAAGCTTTAAGGTCCTTTCCCACCCAAACAATTCCATAATTCTGTGAACAGTGAATTCCCTGCTATACTCAGGTTTGCTTGAGTACAAATCCATGCAAACTTTGCAGGCGTCAAGTTTATTTTACAGATTAAAATATTACACAGACTGAAGACAATATATACATCACTGCTCCTGTACAGGGGGGATGCTCCCAACAGTGGGATGGAAAGGGTTCAGCATACCTGCATCATCATGGAGTTCACCATATTATCAAAAGCCCTGGAGAAGGAAATAAACACAGATTATTAAAGGGAGCAGCTAGTTCTGCACAGCAGAGCTTTTGTAACACCACGGTGTCTCTGCCTGGCTTTCCCTAAGCTGCACACATGGTCTGTTGAGTAATTAATGACTTCTAGTTAAGCTGAGGTAAGGACAGGTCTTATCCTGGCTGCAGACCTGCCTGTGCTAAGTGTAAAAGTGGTTCTTGTCTAGGCCATAGAAACTCCCAATTCATTAAAATTCCTTGTGAAATTACAATGAGAAATGGGAAGTTCTGGCCCTCCTCACACATGAGGAATTATATGTCCTAAATGCCTGTCCTACCAAGGGATAAACCTTGGACAAGTGCAGTTGTTTACTCTTTAACCTGCTCTACTTATCTGTATTTTAATACTCAGAACCATTAAAAGACCTCTAAGATCATTGAATCTAACCATTATTTACCTATATTTTCATATTTATCTCTGAAACAGGCAAATGTTTCTCCCGAAAAAATACATTTTCTTGACTTAATGTTTTTAACACCAGTTCTGAGGTGGGAGTGAGAGTTCAATATAATTTTTTTTGAGATTTTAAGTTTTCTATGAGGCAGAAATGGCCCAAAACCAACATAGCTATTCTTATTTAGGCACTTAGAGCAAACACACCCGAACTGGTCCACCACAGGGTTGGTCGTGTTAAATCATACGTACCCTGAAAGTTCCAGAAAGGTGACAAAGACATAGGGATCAGTGTGGAAAACCCACTCACCTGGAATGGATCCGGTCCCCAGGGTTATAGAAAGGGTTACACATGATGTCTGTGTATGAATTATGCAGCTTCCGGAACATCTGAAAAGTGATTGCAAGTGAATTAATTTCTTGGCTTCTCAGCACTGCATGGGTGAGTGGCAGGAGCACAGGCAGTGAGGTGGCTCTGGGTTGCTGCACTTACACTGCGGATCTCGTTGTCTCGAAGGGCCGTGTTGGAGGAATCCACCACCATGACAAACTTCACCTTGGAGTTTGTCACATAGCCATACCTGTGCAGGTGTTAAGGACTGTGCTGCTGGCACACCAGGGCCTGGCAAAATCACCAAAACCAGGCTGGAATGCACTTGGAGAGAGGAAATGTGAGGAGACTTCCTCCTGAGGGGCAGCACCAATCTCTGCTCTGGTGACCAGTGACAGGACCCAAGGGAACAGCTGGAGCTGTGCCACGGGGGTTTAGGTTGGATATCAGGAAAAGGTTCTTCCCCCAGAGGGTAATTGGGCACTGACCAGGCTCCCCAGGGCAGGGGTCACAGCCCCAAGGCTGGCAGAGCTCAAGTAGTTGGACAATGCTCTCAGGGACCGGGTGAGATTGTTGGAGTGTCCTGTGCAGGGCCAGGGGTTGGACTTTGATGGGTCTCTTTCAACTCAGGATATTCCATGATTCTATGAAGTTCTGCCTGTAGGACTTGTTTGGGAGACCATAGAGACCTGAAGCTCTAACATCAGCCAGTGGGACCGACCTGAGACACTCAGAAGAAACACCCAGTTTATTAAAACCTAGGAGCAACCTGGTCTAGTGGAAGATGTCCCTGCCCATGCAGAGGATAGAACTGGATGGGTTTTAAGGTCCTTTCCAACCCAAACCATTCCATGATTCTATGACCCACAGGGCTGTTGGGAGTCACTCATCCAGCAAGAGCAGGAGAAAGCAGCTCTGTGTTCATTGAATTAAACACACCGTGGCCTGGCAAAAGGCAGGAGAAAGATACACTTTGTAGTCTTCAGTGGGGTAGAGGAGCCCCAGGTAGAGCTCCCTCTGGTCCACAAGGGCTTTGCCCATGGCTGAGATCTTCTCATCCACGACATCAAGGGATGTGTGCACAGTGTAGTGGAACTTCAGCTCGTTCTCCGTAGGGACACTCCGGATGTACAGGGGGTAGTTCTGAGGGGGAGAACAAATCACACTGACCAAGACTTGCCACTCTATCAGTGATGGTGCCCTGACAGTGCTTCACCCAAAGAGCTGCTGCTCTCAGGAGCTATTTAACCATTTTATGTTCACAGCCCCCTTCACACTTTCCAGACCCTCGGTACAGAGCTGTCCCTGTGGGAGGAGAATCATTTGCACAGGCACTGCACAAGGCTCAGGCCTCTCTGCTCCTGTCTCCTTATCCCAGTGGAGCCTGCGCCCAGCTCTTCCTTTGGAAAACTCCTCCCCTCTCCTGGCGGCAGCAGGTCAGCAGGACACCGTAGGGCACCTCTGCACTGCTCCTGCTCTGATTCCAGCCCATCTCAACCCTCAGTGTCTGCTCCACTCCCCCTGTATCTGTGCTGCTCCCCTCATTCCTGCTCACATCCCACAGCCTGAGCCCCTGCCCAGTTCTCCTCTCCTCGACCCCACAACCTCACTGGCCCCACAGCCCCGGTTCTGTTCCCCTCACTCCTGTTCAGTGACCAAAACCTGGGACTCAGCCCCTTTCCCCTCCTCAGGTCCCATGACCCCACCTGGCCCCACAGCTCAACCTGGACCCACTCTGGCCCTATAACCCCCCCGATCCCCTGACCCCCTCAGGCCCCAAAACTAGAGCCCCAGCCCTTCTCCCCTCACCCTTCCCAGACCCCACAGCTCCACCTGACCCCCCTTTTCCCCTCAGCCCCACAGCTTAAGCCCTGGCCCCTCTTCCCTCCTCAGGCCCTATGACACGACCCCACCTGACCCCACTGACCCACTCAGGACCCCAGAGCTCCACCTGGCCCTACTCGGACCCCACACCTTGAGCCTCAGACCTTAATCCTTGATCAGGCCCCATGACCCCACCTGGATGCACTCTGGCCCTACAACCCCCGCGGGCCCTCCTGTCCCCCTCAGGCCCCAAATCCGGAGGCCCAGCCCCTCTTCCTTCCTCCGACCCCATGACTCCACCTGATCCCCCTTTCCCCCTCATGCTCCACGCCCTGAGGCCCAGCCCCTCACCCCTCCTCGAACCCCACCTGATCTCGCTGCCCCCCTCAGACTCCACTACCCGAGCCCCAGGCCCCACAGCTGCCGGTGACTCCCTGTTCCCCTCAGACTCAACATCCCTCTCCCCGCCCTTGATCAGGGCCCATGACTCCACCTGGCCCCGCTGTCCCCCTCCCGCGCCCCGGCCCGTTCCCCCCGCACCTCCTTGGCGATCACGGCGATACAAACCGCCATGTTGCGCCGCCTCTCCCGCCGATCACGTGGCTCGCCGGGCGCGCGCGGGGGGCGCGGTCACGTGTCCCGCCGCGGGTCACGTGGTGCGCGGGGGCCCGTTGCCATGGCGAGCGCGGCGCTGCGGCCGCTGTGCCTGTGCTGGGCCCTGGGACCCGCCGCCGCCGCCCCAAACATCCTCCTGCTCCTCATGGACGACGTGAGCAGGGGCACGGGGGGGCCGTGTCACCGCGAGGGAGGGACCCCGCGGGGCTGCGACACGCAGGGACGGGGAGGGGGGGGATGAGGGTGCAGGGAGGGGGTGGTGAGGGGTCTGGAGCATCTCCCTGGTGAAGAGAGACCCCGCGGGAGCTGGGCCTGGGTAGTCTAGAGAAAGGAAAACTTAGGGAGGGGATCTCATCTCTCCGTACAGATATCTCCATGGGGTGTCAGGATGGTCCCGGACTCTGTTCAGTCTCAGACTGTCCTGTCAACGACAGGACGAGGAGCAATGGCCGTAAATTAAAATACAAGAAGTTCCACCTCAAAATGAGGAAGAACTTCTTTACGTTGAGGGTGGCAGAGCACTGGAACAGCTGCCCAGGGAGAACCTGGAGTCTCCTTCTCTGGAGACATCCCAAACCCACCTGGACATGTTTCTGTGTCACCTGCTCCAGGTGACCCTGCCTTGGGCTGGATGATCTCCAGAGGTGCCTTCCAACCATTCTGTGATTCTGTGATTCTGTGATGCTGGTCACTGTGAGGGGGTTGGTGGCCATGGGAGAGCTGAGTGCTTGTCCCCAGAGGTGGTTTCTGGGAAGGGCTCAATGTGGGACCCAAGGGAACGTCTGGAGCTGTGTCAGGGGAAGGTTAGGTTGGATATCAGGAAAAGGTTCTTCCCTCAGAGGGTGGTCAGGCACTGAAGAGGCTCCCCAGGGCAGTGGTCATGGCCCCAAGGCTGCCAGAGCTCAAGGAGTATTTGGACAATGCTCTCAGGGACAGGGTGGTTTGCTGGGGTGTCCTGTGCAGGTCCAGTGTTGGATTTTGATGATCCCTGCGGGTCCTTTCCAACTCAGGATATTCTGAGGGAAATTGGGCCCTCAGCTCCATAGAGTGCTTGTTGTGGGGGACAGGCTGGGGAGCTTGTGGTAAGGTGGGGGCTCTTCATAGAATCATGGAATGGTTTTGGTTGGAAGGGACCTTCAGGACCATCTTGTTGCAACCCCCTGCCTTGGGCAGGAACACCTTCCTCTAGACGTGGTTGCTCCAAGCCCCATCCAGCCTGGCCTTGGATACTTCCAGGGCTGGGACAGCCACAGCTTGTTTTTTCAGACTTGTGTTTTCAGAGTGTGTCTTGAGCATTTCTTTGCTTTCTGTGCTCACTAGAGCTCTGTCTCACTGACTCTCACGGAGCAGAGCTCTCCCTGATGTGCACAGTCCCGCTTAGTCACAGTTTCCAGGCCTACACATCATCCTTTCCAGGTGTTGGTCTCCCTGTGCCCCATCTGTGCTGTATTCCAGCCGTGGGACAGCTCAGGAGTGGGGCCTGTGCTGTGATTCATGGTCAGAGCTCCCTAGCACATGGTTCAGGCACAGTCTGTGTGATATCTAGGAAAGTTTGAGTAAAGTAAGCTGGAATATTTGAGTAAGTTTGGCTCTGAAAGTCAGCGTGGTCTGGTCTGTCTTGAGTCTTTCCCAGATTTTGTGTAAAAAGTGATGCAGAAACGAAAGGAAGGCCCAGACTCAGCATATTCCTGTCCTCTCCTTCACTGCCCCAGGTGACCTCTCCTTATTCCTTGTGTGTGGATGTCCTGAAAACAAACAAGATTTCTCTGAGCTATTAAGTCAAACCTTTTGGAATTTGAAATTAAGAAATACCTTATCTAAAAATCTAATCATCTTGTCTGTTCTTCCTTTCATAATGTTTGAGCAATTCACAGTCCTTGGGAAAGGATTCAACAGTAAATATTGCAAAATAGGTGTCTTGGTGATTTTTAAACCTAGATAGACTCATCCTGAAGTTAAAGCTTGGCTTTGTAGCCTACACAAGGAATTGTGGCAATTGTGGTGGATGGAGTTGTAGTAGCAGCAAATAAGGTGCATCTACAAGTATGGACAAAGAAACTCCAACACATTTCAGGAAAAATTTTAAAAACTCACACTTGCCTCCTGAAAAACTAAACAAGAAGAGGAGTAATTACACTAATTTTTGCTCTCTGAACTGGGTGGGAAAAAGAGTGCAATAAATCATTAAAGAGCAAAATTAATCACAGATTTGTTTCCAGCTGAAAGTGTTTTTGCTTTTGCCTCCTTGGCCATATGGATAAGGAAATATATCCATTTCCAAGGCGTTCAGGTCACTGCTATCTTCCTGGTTTGCTTCTCTCCTAATATTTTCATGTCATCTTCCAGATGATGATTTCCTAAAGATCTCCATACATCCTGCCCTCTGTGTCTGTTGCTCACCTGAGGCACGCCTGAGCTAAAGGAATCTGTTGCCTTTTTAGAGCAAAATATAATCGCTGGCACTTGTGGTGCCTAATGGCTCATTAAGTTGTTCCCTTCAAGAACCTTCTGCCTGTATTTGTGTTTTTCCCAGTAATGGATTTCAGCACAGAATACAGACACCGTGATGGGAATTTTATGGTTCTCCTGGCGCGTGACCCCTCGGAATTAGGAGGAGGAACAGGGTGAAACCACAGATAAGCAGAGGGACATGTGATGCCTCTGGCAGGTTTCTCTCTTGCTTTAAAACAAACACTTCCTTGTTTTTGCTGCAGTGCTGCTTTTGAGTTTAGACCTTTTCCTTGTGCTTCTAGTTCCTTATATACAGAGGGATAATCCAGAGGCTGAAATGGAATCTTGGGTCCAGCACAAAGCAGCAACTGAAGGGTCGGTTGCGGCAGTTGTACAACACCAAGTATATCATGTGTAACTTCCTCTGTCTCCCTGCTCTGTGTGTGCTTCAGGCCTTTGAGTAACAGTGAAGGCAATGGGGATCTTACAAGTGGTTTAGTACCTGTTAGTAAGTCATTTAATCTCATGTGTGCCTCAGTTTCCCACCCACCAGGGAAAAGTGCAAGAGTTCCCTGTTTCACAGGGTTGGGAAAGATCCTTTCTATCATATTTGGAAAGCACTGAGTAGGAAGATGAACACTGTAAAAATTTATAAATTAAGGGATATGTTATGTGGGCTCAGAAACATTGTGGTTGTGGCAAAGGACTTTAACATCTTTTGGTGTGCTCTTTTTACAGATGGGTTGGGGGGATTTAGGGGCTTTTGGAGAGCCTTCTAAGGAAACTCCTAACCTGGACCAGATGGCTGCAGAAGGGATGCTGTTCCTGGATTTTTATACTGCCAACCCCCTGTGCTCTCCCTGTAAGTAAACTGGAGTTTTAAACCACGTAAGCACAAGAAACATCTTATTTTGGGAAGTTTGGGGTGTTCGCCAGGCTCTGACATGAACTCACAACCAAACCCTCAGGCCAGAGTTTGGATTTGCTGCTTTGATCTTGCCTTTTGCTCCCTTTTTATTTATGTTTTGATTGGAAAACCTACAGTCTTTAGTTCATGCAAAGCACTGGTGCAATGATCACATCAGCCCAGTTAAAGAATTTTTAAACTGTTACAGTTCAATATTCCCAGTAATTGCATTTTTTTAATCTTTCTTGTTTTGGGATAAACAAAACAGAATCTAAACTGTTGCTGAACATATTTTGTCTGATTCTGTTGGCTATGGTGCAGAAAGGCAGCAGGTTGTGTCCCGTTTTTGACCCTGGTGGCTTGGAGATTCTTGAGACAGGGACAAGAGATAAAAGAAACGTTTGGGTCTGGGAGACACAGATATTTTTATCCTTATTCTTTTTTTCTGTGAGGTGGTTTCTTTTTTTCCTTTCTTTCCCTCAAACCTGATTAGCTGCCAATAACTGAAACAAAAATGAGGACCAGGGGCTTTTTATTTGGGCTTTCATTTAGGATATCACTTGGCAGTGTGTTGATGACATCCCTGCTCAGAAAAGGCATTTAAAATATGCTGAAATCCTGCTAAGTCCAATGGTGGGACTGAATAGGCTTAAGTTAAACATCTGTTTAAATGTTCCCTGCAGTCAGGACTTGATTTTACTGTCAAAGCTGGACAGCTTTTTATATTTCATGATTTTTGTTCAGTCAAGCTTGAAAACTTAGCCTTGAGCATCTAATAAGTTTGTGCTATGATTTCTTCTTAAATACATTATATATATATATACATGACTGAGATGTAAGTGTTGCTACATTGACTATTCAAAATAATGACTCTTCAGCAGTGGATAATTTAATAAAGAGGCCAAATTTCACTCAGATTTGTCCTGGAATAACTCAAATGGTGTGTCAGAACCTGGTTCACTGGAGAGGGGAGTTGCTGCCAGTTCTGATACGAGTGATTCAGTGCTGACTGTGGAAAGAGGACACTGACAAACTTCTGTCAGTGTTCTGGCCTCAGTCTTCATACAAAAATGTTAATATTAGGCAAAGAATGCATGTAAATGAATGTTTTTGTTATTTGCAGCAAGGGCAGCGCTGCTGACGGGCCGACTCCCAGTCAGGAATGGCTTTTACACCACCAATGCACATGCCAGGAATGGTAGGAGCTTCATCCCTGATTCCCCTCCCTCTCCTGATTTCCCTCTGTGCCTTGGAGGAAGTTTAGCTTTGAACAAAGGCTTGGCTCGGGGATCTTCCCCTATGGATCCTCCAGAGTGGCACGGAAAGATTACCCTGTTAACTGCTGGTAATAAGCGTGAAATTTATTGCTTCCTCCTCATCAAGCAGAAAAACCTCCTCGAATTAAGAGGCATAAACAAGGCTGGTTGATCCATTTGCTACTGCTGGCTGAGAAACGTTTCCTCCAGGCAGTGGAATTGGGGTCTGGTGAAGGAAAAGTCACATGGGGTGTGTGTTGACACCCAGAGGAAAGAACAGGCTCCTCACAGTTTTATTCAGCAGCCAGTTTTCTAACCATTTTGAACCTTTTCTGTTTCTTAGTTTCTGATTTTTTCATCATTTTGAACCGTTTCTAACCTTGGCAGTTCTATAGGGCTCATGCCTGTGGTGATTCCAGGGAAGATCCCTGGGTTGATTTTTTGGTCCCAGTGTGACAAATGCCACGTGCTGGGACACGTGTGGGCCAGAATCAGCAGCCAAGGACTGATTCCTACCAAACACCAAGTCACACCCGAGATTCACAAAGACCAGAGAACTGTGGGCTCAGAGAGACTTATTTCTTTCAGTTCTTGTATTATGAGCAAATGTATTGGTTATTTGATTTAGGAAAAGAATGCCTTCATTGTAGAAAATATAAAGCAAATTTACAATATAAATACAACACCTAAAGCACCTGATTTTTTATGATTCTCCCTTTCAAGGCTCTCACCTTTATGGTAGCTCCCTTTATTATTTGCTCTGATGCACAAATGGGTAGAGATGTCCCTTTGATCTCTCTGGATCAATTTGGGTTTTTTTGAGGACTTCCAAGGAGTGACATTGCTGGGACTCTAAATTAATTCCTATTTCTGACCCAATAACACTGCTATTAATGTTAAGTACCATTTACTGTTTGCTCTAATATTTTTAAGAGTCAGAAAACTGTTTTTTATTTGTTTTCCACAGCATACACACCACAGGATATAGTAGGAGGAATCCAAGATTCTGAATTACTGCTTCCAGAGCTCCTGAAGAAAGCTGGGTACATCAATAAGATCATTGGCAAATGGTAAATGTATTTGAAGAGCTCTTGCTTTGAGATTTCAGTTTGTGTGTGTTGGGGAGAAACAGCAGAAAAAACGGAATTACAGAAAAAAAAACCCTGTTTTGAAGTTTAAATGTCCAACTTTGGAATCTGTGGTGGATCTTCCCCCCTGCTGGGATCAATTTCTGAGTTGAGTGTTGCCATTACATCTTCATATGAAGAGTTGAAGGGGTTTTTATGTGTATATATATATTTATAAACTCTTTAACTGTACTTTCATCCATGTCTCACGCCACTTAATTTAATCAAAAGCCACCAAGATTTTATTTGGAATTTGCTCGAGCACCCACATGCTTTTTTTCCTTGACTCTTGCTATATTTTTGTGAATAAACTGAATTCTGATGGAATGTAATGGGATACAATTTATTTAACAGTTTCATTAACAAGTTAGGAAAGAGTGAGTCTGAATTGTGGTCGGATTCACCTGCTGGAATTGGGAAGAAAGCAAACCACCCTAAGACAGTGAATTATTTATCACCACAAATCCAAGCAGGAGAGTGGCCATGAAGAATCGGCTCAGTGGGCTGGATGCAATAAGATGCAGTTCAGTGCTAATAAATGTAAATTCATACACCCAGGGAAAAGGAATAAACAAGGCAAATACAGATTGGTTCCAGTTATTTGGGAAAAGGCAAATCTGGGAGGACCTGCAGCTGTTAGCACGGATATGACTAAGTGGGAATGTGCAGTGCACTATTGTGCATCCAAAAAATGTTGTCCTGGACAGGACTGGGCTTGATGCTGAACAACAACAGGCTCTGGCATTTGTGCACATCTCCTGCTCCCTAGAAAGGTGTAAAGACATGCAATGAACAGTAGTTAAATTGGAGTCTCATCCTGGTCACACAGAGAATTTTAAGGCTTGTAAAGATTTTTAAGTTTTCCAGCAGGAGATTTTTATACTGTTTCATCATCCCTTCTAAAAACTTTTCAGAGTGTCCTATAATTAAACTAAGTTCCATGGTTTAATTATAAGTTTTCAAGTCAAATATTTTCCATGACCATTTCAGAATTTGTTGTGTTTCATTAAATCTGTTTCTGTTTTTTGTGTTGTGAAAGGGAGAGAATAATCTGCATCACAGTCATTCTTTAATATCTCTAAGTTCTCTTAGGACTTTCTTAGAATAAGATGTTTTTTCATCTCACCTGTTGTAGAAACAACCAGGAATAGCTTTGTATTCTCATGTCTATAAATGAGGAAAGGATGGAATCCTGCAGATTGGACTTGCAGTGACAGTTACATCAGCAAGCCATGATCAGAGTTGGAACGATGGTTATTTCCTATTATAACTTAGTTTGGAATAGCCCACAGTAACTCCGTGGATTGTTTTACTTCAGGGAGTGCATTTTATGCCCTTTATGTTTAGAAGGTGCAGAGGGTTTTGGCACAAAGTGGACAGGATGCAGATGTAGGATTCTGAGTGGAAGCTGGAATGATTAAATAAGCATTAAGATGCAAAGATTCCCTTTAGTGGCAGAGAGGGTAGGCATTCTATGTCTTCAAGATGGCATGAATGAAGGAAATGTAGAATTTTCAGTACAAAAATTGGAGATTAGAGAGGAACTTCATCTCAAAGTTAAGGATGGAGAATTTTCAAGCTGCACAGTAGAGAGGAACTGTCATAAGGAGTAGCTAAATGTGTTTTATGTCCACATGTGCACATAAAAAAACTCATTTCATTTACATTCAGGTCTCTTTGTACCATTTTGGCAGCATGAATACTCCATAAAGGGCATGCAGATAAAATGGTGCATTTCATGAGCTTTACCTTTTGTTTTTACAGCTCAGGAGTATAAAAATGACTTGTCATAGATCAGAATCCTTGAGTAAAACATTATGTGCATCTCTGCAGTGGTTTTGGGCAGTGTAGTCCCTCAGTGCTGATCATCAGACAGCATGAGAGAAGACACCAATGGAAGGAAATAAAGAGAAACAAAGATTGGACAGTAGGTAAAATGGAATATATGTAAGCATTGGGGTGAGTCCACGTGGATGTGCTTTCAACAAGTGTGAGACAGATTAAGACACTGCTCTGGAGTCATTTATTTGATTGAAATGCTTTAAGTTCTTTCTTCTTAAAGATTGTTTCCTTGCATGCCATTCTGATGAGATTATTACTTGCTTCTTTGCAGCAGAATTTTAACTCGTTTGTTGCTTTTGTTTCCAGGCACTTGGGGCACCGGCCTCAGTTCCACCCCTTGAAACACGGGTTTGACGAATGGTTTGGTTCCCCAAACTGCCATTTTGGACCTTATGATAACAGAGAGCTCCCCAACATCCCTGTGTATAGAGACTGGGAAATGATTGGCAGGTAATTCAGCTCCTTGCCTGAAGATGTTATTTTCTGGGCTCTCCCTGAGGCCAGGTTGGATGGGGCTTGGAGCAACCTGATCTAGTGGAAGGTGACCCTGCCCATGACAGGAGTTCGGAAATGGATGGGCTTTAAGGTTCCTTCCAACCCAAACCATTCTTTGATTCCATGGTTCTATGACTGATAAAGCTCTGAGTACCAAGGTGCATGTGGACCATGTAGGGATGTGGCTGCTCCTGAGTGCTGCCCTCCCAGAGCTGTTTGCTCATCCCCTTGCACCCTAAAAGCTTCCTGTGATGATTTCATTCCACTGCTCTTGGAAGCTGGTTCCATTCTGTACTGAAAGACCTCTTTGTTCCTTCTTTTCCTGTTTGGAATAACATTTTACCTGTTTGCATAACACCATTCCATGTTCCAAGTCTGCAGTCTGTACCCTTCTTGTCCATTTGTTTTTGACCCTGGTATCGTCTTATTTCTCTGCTGTTATTCTCCTGGATTTCTCTGTCTCACTGGAAGTTGTTGTGTACTTCTCACAATTCTACTCACATTTCAAACAGCTCTCTATGATGGAGCACGAGATCTTTAACCATATTGCCCCTGTTCCAACAGCTTAACAGTAAAAGGCCAGTCCCTCAGGTTTGTCCAAAAACTTGAAGTCATCATTAATTTGGTTCGAGCTGTCACAGTCTGGTTCAGTGTCACTGCTTTCTCCCATAAGAAAAGTTATGGTGACATATTTTTAATATCTGAAGTGAGTTTGCTGTATAGCAGCTGTGACTTATTTGTCACCTACTTACAAAGCAAATAAAGGGAAAAAAATCCTTTTTATGTTGTATATTCCTTAGGATTGATTTTTTTTGTCTCTCTGATTCATTTTATCTTAAGATACTACGACGATTTCAAAATTGATCTGAAGACGGGTGAAGCCAACTTGACTCAGCTCTACCTGCAGGTACTATTTTAATCCTGGTTTCTAAGCCACGGTGACTTTATGCTTCTTTTTTCAGAGAGATTTAGATTGTAGAGGATAAATTCATTTTTTCTGTTGTTTACAGGAAGCTCTCGATTTTATTAGCAAGCAGCAGGCCAGCCAGCAGCCTTTCTTTTTATACTGGGCAATTGATGCTACCCACGCTCCTGTTTATGCCTCCAAACAGTTCCTGGGCACCAGTCAGAGAGGACTGTAAGTCCTGCTTTTGTGGATGTTAGTTTTATTGGTTTTTTTTAATTAATACTTCATGCCACAGAAACAGAAAACCTAAGCAGTGTTTGTTAGGTCCAAGTGTAAAGCTCATTTCTCAAAAGTGTAGTGTGTGTGTGCTGAAATGCATTATTTAGTAGCACTTTGCTTGGATTGTTCTTTAATAATTTTTGCATTAATCTGAAATTAAGATCATGTGACCAAAACGGGGGAGAGGGGGGAGTTTAAGCTCCTTTGCCAGTTGTGTGAGGAATGAAATGCTGTATGTGACACAGATGATTTTTAGAAGGCTGTTGTATGATTAGTGCCTGTTTTAAAAGCCCATAAATCAGACCAGCAAGTAGAAAAATCCAATTTAGAGGAGGCAAAAAGCTCTGTGGACACTGTGAACTTTGAGCACTGAGAGTTTCAAACCAAGAGGCAATACTCTGTTGTTATCTTCCAGTTTATGGCAAAGTAGGTTTGCCTATATTTATAAATTTTGTAGCTAAATTTATACCAGTTGCTGGTCTCTGTCCACGAGTGGCTCACACATGAACAAATTCTGACTCTTAATACCCCAGAGAGGTTGTTCTCTGCAGGTAAAAGGCAAGGTTTGCAGTGACAGCTTAAAACTTACACTTCTCTGATGTGCAAGAGAAGGATTTCTGCAGCACAGGTATAAGTTAAGTCCACTAAATGCATTTTTTGCTGCTTTTAATGTTTTGCATGCCCTTTTGGCTCAGGTATGGGGATGCTGTGAGAGAAATTGATGATAGCATTGGAAAAATCCTGAGACACCTCCAGCAGCTGGGGATCAGTGAGAACACCTTCGTGTTTTTCACCTCGGATAACGGGGCCGCTCTCATTTCAGCTCCCAAACAAGGTGAGTCTGAGGTGAACAAACCTGGGCTGGAGTTGAGAAATCAATTAAATCTTCATGCCTGAGGGGGAAAAACACCTGTACGTGGGGTTCTCCTTTATGCAGTTGGGAGAAGCCTCAGAATTCAGAGTATTTATGCTTAGAATAACTTGTGTTCATTACTTCTGCTCATTGTTGGAGGGGATATCCCTGTTTAAATGGACTTTCCCCAACCCTGATGTTGCCATTACCTGTGTGTGTTTCCACTCAGGGAGTGACTATTTTGTAATTTAGCACCAGGCCCACTGACTTAGCAGGGTGTTAACTCCTGCTCTGCCAAATGCATATTTGAGCTTTCTGAGTAATTACAGAGAGTTCAAGAGTCCCTCATTCTTTACCTCTCATGAAAAATATTAAGAAGAAAAACTATTTTTGGTACTTCACAAGTTTTTCTTTTGTTTAAGTGGTTGTTTCTCTGAAACAGATCATTGCAAATTGATTTTCTAACCCACTCTCTCCTATTTGGAGGCAGGATGTCTTGTGGTTGTTGGACCACATAGCAGAGAGTATCCTGAATTCTGATTTCAGCTCAACCACTGTGTTTGACTTTGGGTGACCTGGAATCAGTGCTGAAACCTCCCTGTTTGTTCCTTGGCAAGTTGAGCTCCAAGGTTGGGTTAAAACCCCAGATATTCCTGAAAAGCCCTTGTCATCACTAAGAGTGAACATCCAGGGAATTCAGGATTATTTTTCTCACTCTTGTACCTTCATCTAATATTGCTCTGATATTTTAAAATTTAAAATCATTATGAAAAAATACCATTTCTGCCTGAAAGTGGTAGATCTCCTTTAGTTACAGACAGCAGTTAACACCCTTAAAGGAAAGGAAAACCAGCAAGTTATTTCCTGTTTGTTTGGGGTTTGGTTTTTTAGTTTGGTTTTTGATAGCAAGGTGTGTTTAACTGTCACTTTCTCCCTGTGCTGAAAAGAGACTCCTAAAATTTCATCACAAATGGATATTGAAAAAAACCCCAAACGACTAAAAACCAAGAAAATAATAACAAAAAACCAACTCTGGACATGTTATTTGAAGAAGCATTCATGCAGAAATGAAAATTCATTTAAACCCAGCCTAGCTGAGTGTCCCATTTGGAATACTGGTATTCTGTGGGGGTTATGGCTTCTTTTCTCTGTCTAGGAGGAAGCAATGGGCCTTTTCTGTGTGGCAAACAAACCACCTTTGAGGGTGGCATGAGAGAGCCGGCAATTGCTTGGTGGCCTGGCCATATCCCTGCAGGAGGGGTGAGTATCTGCTTTGAACGGTTCTCAGCAGCCTTAGGTGGACTTCCTGAGTTCAGTGGGCTTTGCTTCATACTTTTAACATGCCCAATGTGTCAGTCCGGGTGTTTATGTAAATAAGGAGTTGATGCTGCCCCAGAAAACGGTGCCGTTTTTGTTATTAGCGCAAATTTGCATCTCAGTGTCTGTGATCAACACCCAACCAGGGTCTGGGCTTGTTTTCCTGCTCTGTTTAAACCCTTTACTCTTTCAGACCACAGTATTTTTCATGTGTTTGAACAAATTGGAGTATAAAGACACATTGCTAATGTGTGTCCCATTCCAGAGCAGGAGTGCGTTACTCACATTCTCCATGCCCTGAGGTACCAATGATTTGACCCTCACAGCTCTCACTTTGGTGTTTAATAAAAGTTCCATTCAGGGAGGTTTAGCCACCAGATTATTGCACTTCCCTGCCTGTACACAAATGCAGATATGATCACTTCAAAACAACCCTCCAGTGGCACTGCCAGCCCCTCTTGTCCCAGCTCTCATTATAGAGGGATGCAATCAATCCTGCTGCAGGCCGGGTTCACAGCAATAACACAGCTCCCTCCCCTTTGTGAGCATCTCTCATCCCTGAAGAAAGTGATACTTCATTAACTGGCCACCGTGCTTAAGCCTGCAAACTATTCATAAATAAAACATTTTTCTAAGTTGCATTCCATTTGGGGGGGTTTAATTGAGTCAGGATAATGATAATTTATTGTTTACATTTAAGAGGGACCAACAGGCAGCTCAGATCTGCAGCTGAGGCAGGGGTATAGTTTGGTTTCATCATTTGCAAAGAGTTCACCAAACCTACTAAGGATGGTTTATTATTTTTCTAATTTGAAATGAAAACAGTCTTTTTGTTTAAATTTAAACATTTCCATAACGCCTTTGCAAGCCAAGTACAACAGCCCTGGGCTAGCAAAGGAGAACATGAAACTGCAGCTGACTGTTTGGTTTTCTGGGTCCAAACTAAATAATGTGCTAAAAGTAAACATGCATTATAAATGGGGACAAGAAAATACCCACATTTAAAAATTCTTTCCATTGTAGTAACTCTGAGGATAATTAAGAACAGGAGTAGAGAGATCCTTATGCCTGCTTCTTTTCTGCCTGGGCCTGGCTGGGACCCCTCTCACAGGTAGTTTTTGGCATGTGGCACAGGGGGGAAGCTCCAAATGTTCTTAGTGGCCTGGGGTGATGCATGGCTTCTTGCCTGAGGCCATGCTGGGAGCTGCTGCTTGAATTCCTGGGAGTGGAACTCCTGCATTGCTGGGCAGAGTTGAGGTGTTTGCAGGGTGGGCTAAGAGAGTGATCTGGAGAGTGTACCTGGAGCTCACTGTGGCAGGGATGCACCCCAAATCCCTCCTCCACCATGCTGACATCACCTTTAAGCATATGCTTAGCTTTAAATCCTTATTATCCCAGTCTCCAGTTCAGGATGCTTCCTGCCAGGTGTGTGCATGGGCTCCCAGGTGTCCTCTTGGACTCTGTGTCCTTGCAAAGCCAGTTCTGATCTCTGGCCCTGTCCCCGGGGACAGAGTTAAACCCTGTGTGATGCTACTGCTCAGTAAATATGTGATAGATACTTATGTGTGTTTTCTGCTTGTGTTCTTGCCATCGAGGCTCCAGCCTGGTCCCCTCAGCAGCACTGACCAAAGGTGAGAGGTTTGGCTTTGCTTGTGTATGATACAGCTCACAATGGCACTCACTGCTCCACAAGTACCTCTCTCACTCACAAAGTGAAGAGACACGTTTGGTAGTACATTTTTGGCTTCTTTCCCGTGTCCTGCAAAATCTGTAGCTTCAACATCCTCTTGACTGTGAGTTTTAACTCCTCAGCCTAAGACCTGTGCACCCCAAGTAGTGGTAAAATGTGGTAAAACTCGTTCCAAGTCTCTTACTGCTCTTTCTTTTCCAAAGAGTTGAAGGAAACAAAGGCTAGAGAGACATGAACTTCAGCACAAAGCTGGATCTACTCCTCCTTCCTGCATTGGGTTTGCTCCCTGTACAGTGGTTGTTCCTTTCCAGCCCTGGACCTTTTGAGGAGCAGGAAGAGGGCTAAGAGTCATTTCAATAGGAACAACTAGAGCCAGAAGAGGAGGGCTTATGTCTCTGGCCAGTGAAATCCAGTTGCTGGGTGGAAGGCTCGTTCCACTGATGGGAAGGTTCTGGGAAGACCTCATTGTGGCCTTCCACTGCCTTAAGGGGGCTTATATAAGGGAGGGAGTGGGACTTTTTATGTGGTTGGATGGGATATTGGTAAGAAATTCTTCCCTGTGAGGGTGGTGAAGCCCTGACACAGGTTGGCCAGAGAAGCTGTGGCTGCCCCATCCCTGGAAGTGTCTGAGGCCAGGTTGGACGGGGCTTGGAGCAACCTGGGATAGTGGAAGGTGTCCCTGCCCATGGCAGGGGGTGGAGCGAGATGGGCTTTGAGGTCTCTTCCAACCCAAACCATTCCATGATTTTATCTGGCAGTTTATTAATAATCTTATTGGGTTTGTTTTTATTAAAGAGTGCATGTGGGTGCTTAAATAAAGGAGCACCTTTTGATTTAAACAAAAGAAGTGAAGTGACAGGACTGTGAGCACCTGACAGGATATGGATAGAGGTTGGGATAATTGGTGCAGTTGGCTAATTTGCAGGTTTTTGGAGGAGGAAGATGCCTCGGGAATGCATGTTGCTCTTGGCATCAACATTCAGTGAATTCTGGTCCCCCATCAGGAATATTTATTCACACACAAACAGCCTTTCTGCAGTTTCCTCCTTGGCTACGTTTTCCAGGTGAATTCACAACAAATCAGCATTTCAACATTCCCCATACCACATCTGCCTTCTGGAAGGATCCAGCTGGAAAAAAAAAAATCATATTCTGTTGGTATTTGAATCCTCCTCCTCTCTCCCCTCGCCCTCCTCCCCTTCCTCTCTCGTGCCTGCTTCCTGAAGGAGAAAAGAACATATCAACCCAAAGACAGCATTGCAACCTTTTCTTCCCTATCTCCCATGGGGCGCAAATTGAAATTGAATTAGACAGGGATATCAGGTCTGCTCGCTGTGATAACTGTAAAAGGATTTTATTTAAAAACACCCTGACATTTGTTCACCCAGTTTCAAATATTTAGCTTTCCTCCTTTCCATTCCTGGCGGGGGCGACTTTATTAATTGTCGCCTTTGATTCAGAGTTAAAGCTTGAAAGCTCTGATAACAGCACTGGGGACTATTTCTTCCAGCAACGTGGCCCACAGCAAAAGGATTTCATTTTCTTAAAGACGTTATGTGTATACTGAGAGTTTATTAAAAAGAAGGGAGGGAAAGAGGGGGGAAAAAAAATCCGTTTTTACATCCGTAATACCAGCTGTTCCTCACTGATACGAGCAATATCTGATCTCCTTCATTTTTATATATTATTTATTTTCTCTGGGCTGTTGCCCTCTCTGGATTTTTCTTTTTCTTTTCTTTTAAATAAATAAATAAATAAATAAATAAATGGGAAAGGCAGCTAGAATGAAAGAGCACTGTTGACAGGAGAAAAATGGGGTTTTTTATTTTTTTTCTCTGAAAATACTTCAAAGTTTTATATAAATATTAACCTTTTTTTTTTTTTTCTTTTCCCTTCTTCAATGTGGTGCTGCAGAGCACAGATAAATCCAAGTGGCTGTGGCATGGGCATTTAATTTCCTTAAGAAGTTTTTTCTGCTTCACGGAAAAAATGTTGTCTGAGACCAGAAATGTAATTGGATGATTAAAGAGAGTCATCTACATCTGGTGCTGGTTAATAAGGGCCAGGACAAGGAGACCATGGTGGCCCCACAGGATTGTCCCCACGCGCTGTATAAATTAGGGGATATTAGAGGCACGAGCCTCAGGTCAGCGATTGCCTCTTATCAAAAGATTGAGGCGAGAGAACGGGGCCATAACAAGGAAGGGGACTTTTGGATTTGATTTATGAATTGTGAGAGGTCTAATTACAAAAAGGCTCAGACTCCTGACGTGGCACTTGGGAGGGAGCATGCGGGGGCCAGATCTGCTCTTCAGTAGAGCCTGAGCTCTGCGAATGGTGGTGTGCTGGTCCTGCCACTCTCCCATGGCACTCCTGGTGGGAATTAGCCAGTGGATGAGCCTACGAGGGATTGAACACCCTCTACTGAGATGCTGAGAGCTTGTAATCCCTTGACTTCAGCATTCCCAGCACCCCAGGGGGATGACCATCTCTGTGAGAAGTTGGGCTGTTCAGCCTTGGGAAGAGACTGAGAAGGGACCTCATCCATGTCCGTCAGTGTCTGCAGGGAGGGGTCACAGGATGGACCAGGTCCTGCTCCAGGGTGCCCAGCAATGGAACAAGAGGCAACGGGCACAAACTGATACCAGGACGTTCCACCTGATTATGAGGAAGAACTTCCTTCCTCTTCAGGAACAGATTGCCCAGAGAGGATGTGGAGTCTCCTTCAGGAGATATTCCAGAACCATCTGGACACAATCCTGTGCCATGTGCTCTGGGTTGACCCTGCTGGAGCAGGGAGGTTGGACCAGATGACCCACTGTGATCCTTTCTAGTGTCTCCCCTTCTGGGATCCTGTGGCTGAGCTGATGGTTTGGATTTTGGGTTTGGTACATTGTTTTTTAATGTCAGTCATTCTGAGTTTACCAGAGACTGTGCCAGGGGACAGTCCATGGAGCACAGAACACTGTCCCAGCTCATCCTGTGGGTGACAGGGTTACCCCATGAAGAACTTGATTCTCTTTCCTTCTCCACAGTTGAAGATCCCCAGCAGAGAAGGAACTTCATGTATACACCTGCCTTTTGTGAGGGATTTATGGGCTTACAGAATCATAGACTGGAACCATCAACAGTTTGGGTTGGAAAGGACCTTAAAGCTCATCCAGTTCCACCCCCTGCAATGAGCAGGGACACCTTCCACTAGACCAGGTTGCTCCAAGCCCCATCCAGCCTGAAGTGGAACACTTCCAGGGATGGGGACTCCACCACTTCCCTTTTATTTGTCGTTTCCTACAAGGATAGGCTGAGCATGACCTTTTCCAGGCTGCTCCAGCAGCGTACAGGAATAAATCCTGAACTCAAATGCCCAAGACCTGTTGATCTTGGTCATCTGATCCAACTGCTTTCCCCAGCAAGGATTTCCATGACCAGGCTTCCTCCTGTGCTTCGAGCTTTGCACTTTGTTTCCTCTCAAGGAATTGTGGCAGAGTCTCACATGCAGCTTTAATATGAGGTGTTCCTGCCAACACCTTTTGATGAATGAAAGCCATTAAAAATTGAAATTACTGTAATCAAGTAATGTGATATTGTAATGTTAAACTTGTAATTAGGCCCCTGCACGTTGCTTTCTGCAGTTCCTTTTTTTAAACTTCTTAATTCTTCCTTTGTGTTCAGTTTTCAGCCCAGTCTCTTAATACAGTGTTTAGTCCCACAAAAAATAGCATTTTTCCTTTATTTTTTTTTCCTCTGGAGCCAGTATCTCACAAACACTCATTTATCATGTTATCATTTGTTGTATTTAAATAATTAGTGTCAGCTAACAGGCTGTTTGTGAGTAGAAGGATTCAGATAGTCCCAACATTGTACTGTTGGGATTGGACTTGGATTTCAGTCAGAAAGTGCTGCTGTCCTTACAGATGTGGGCTCGTACCTGATGGTTTCGTGTTTTCCAACAAGTGATAGAGCTGAAAATGCTCTTTTCATGTCACATCTTGTGCGGGTGCATCCTGGTGCTTTTGATTTGAATGTATCTGCTTTAATTTAGTGTGTCACTGACTAATTAAATATCCTCCAACTGATCCTCCAAGCAGGGTGGGAGCAAAGATTCGGAAAGAATCAGTCAGAACAGACTTTTAGGGTTTTAAAATATAAATAATTAAGAGCAGAGAGATAAGTATGGCTTCCAAGTAAGGAAAAAGGAAAAAAAAAAAAGACAAGAAAAAAAAGAAAAGCAGCTTAAACATCTCCATTGGAGCCAAACCCAGATGTTTTTCTCCCTTATTAAAATATGGACTAAAAATACCACAACTTTACAGTTCTTGAATTGTTGGAAATGGTTTGCAGATGAAGTCATCAGGCTCTTTTTGTTATTATCCATCTATCCCTGTGCTTTCTGGGAACTCTCTCAGGGTATTCTGGACTTCAGAGATGACCTGGAGAAGGGAACAAATCAAGGGCTATTTTTTTTTCTTGGTGTAAGTGCTGATTTTTCAATCCACAAATGAGTTGGAATTTGCTAAATTAAGTTGAACTCTGCAACAACACGCTCCTGTAAAAGTGAGAAGAAAGAGAGGGAAATGGAAAAAAATGAATCAAAATGCAAATTCTCCCTGGAAGTGGAGAAATAGGGATCATGTCCTTTCCTTTATATTTTAAGAGGAGCTTTGCTGGTGATGGCAGCACTGTAAAGGGAGAGATTTTCAGGAAGCATTGGTGGGAACCTGTTTCCTTATGGATTTTTATGAAGGGCTCTTTGCAAATGTGTTTCTGTTGATTTATTTTTCCAGGTCAGCCATCAACTGGGCAATGTGATGGATCTGTTCACCACCAGCCTCTCCCTGGCGGGTCTCCAGCCTCCCAGTGACAGACAGATTGATGGCATCGACCTTTTACCTGTCATGTTACAGGGCAAACTAATTGACAGGTTAGTCCTGAGCCCAGAGCTCCCTGCCTTGCATCCCAGCTGAAGGGATGCCAAATTGGAGGTTATTTTTTAAAACAAGCTCACAGATATCTTTTATAAACTGAATTGATGCATATTTGCCCCCCTCAGTGAGGTGGGGCAGCACCAGAGCTTCACACTGTGCTAATTCTCTGCCGAGGTGGGATTTCCTGACGTGTGGCATGTTGCCATACAGTGGAGTCTGGGGACAGATGAAAATGTCACAGGGTTAGCAGGGATCCTTGGAACAACATATGGCAGGAGGGGAGATAAAAGCCTGAGAACTGTAGCCTGGGTAGGGGAGAATACATTATTTATTACTCGAAAAGCATCCCAGAGTGTGCTGGGTCCTTGTAGCCCCTGCTTGGGAGAGGTGGAGGTAAAGGCTGTGCTGCTGTGGGTGAGCTTCCAAGGTCCTGCTTCTGTGGATGCTTCTGAAGGGATAGATTTGGGTTAAAGACCTGGAATGTTTATGGTGCTGTCAGCTGTTGGGTACAGGCACTGAGGTCTGGCAGCAAATATTCCTGCAACAAATGTTTTATTGGAAGTGTCAGAGGGCAAAAGAGGTCTTGTAGTTGTGATTTTGGTGAGGAATTTGGCAACCTGGGAAATCTGAATGCAAACATACACTTTATGAGATAATAAGGAAACATATGCATGGAAGACATCTTTGGGCTCTTTTCCTTGTTGGATTTGAGCCTCTGTGCTTTCTGTGCCTGTTAACAAGGGACATGCCTGCAGTGTTACTCAAGAGCTGCCATGAGCCTTGCAGGTTCCTCCTTGTCCCATCTTCTGGAAGTTTGTAAAACTTCCTTGTTTTTTTAAAGGGGAATTTCATTTCAGTCACCAACCCCTTGGTGCTCTTTGTGTTACAAATACACTCAGAGCACATCACGGGTTTTTTTTCTTTTTTTTTTTTTCTTTCCCCCTAGACCTGACCAAGTCACAGTTTCCACAGCCCCCAAAAACTTTCCAGGAGATGCAGTTGTTGTGTTCTTTCAAGCTTAAAAAGGAAAAAATGAACGGGGAAAAAAAAAGAAATCATTAATAGCAGACCATTGAGTACAAGCTGGAATCCTCTTTCAAAAAGGAAAAAGTATTTTTTAAAAAAGAAAAAGCCTAAATGCTTCAGTCAAAGGGGCACATAATAACTGGCCAAATAGTGAGAGTTTATGGCAAAGAAAAAAAGAGACTGGAGTACTCTGTGTCATTTTTTGGTGGTGGTGGCATGTTAGTGGCACTGGTTTAGATCAGGTGCTGCATTTGGCAGGTCTCTCCCTGCCTTTATTTCACCTTTCAGGTACTTGTTAAGAATCAGGAATGGACTCTGCTGGCAGGACCTTTCCCTTCTTCCTGGTGACAGAGTTGTTTCCCCTTTGTTCCTGGTGACAGAGTTGCTTTCCCTTTGTTCCTGGTGACAAAGGCTCATTGTTTGTGCAAAAACCCACAGTGAGGCTGTGATTTTAAAATAAAAGATCTAAGGCCACCCCTATAATTCAGACACAGATATTTAAATTTTACTTTGCATTTAGGGACAGTTTTTTCAAGGTGGCATCACCAGAGTAAGTAGTTTTTGCTGAGTGGTATCTCAGAAGGAAAGAAAAGATGTTTGTACACCCTGACAGTGACAAACAGCTTTACCATCATGCCCAAAACAACTGGAGGGAAGAGCTGCCCAAATCTGATGTCCTTGTATGATGAGCTGCACCAACAAATCAACCCTCTCTCCTGCACATAGTCCATTTCAGTAAAATTCTGTGCTGTTTCCTCAAAAAAACCCAATTGTGTGTTGTTGGGGAAACCAAGAGGAACGTTTTTGGGATGCTCAGAGAAGTGCACAGGTGCACTGAATGAGATGCATTTCCCAGATGTATTTTTAATTAGTGAAACCTCTGGGAAAAAAATGCAGTTTTAGCAGTATGTTTACATGCTGCAAAGTGAGGTTTGGGGGGGAAAAAAATGGATAGGAGTTAAAAATACAGCGTGCCTGGCCGCCAGGTTTTTCCATATGGAGTTTTTCTGAGATGTCATCCAGAACACATCAGCATCTGGTGTCCTCCCGGCCACCCTGCCTGGGTGACACTGACAGCTTGATGGCATAGCTGTGGAGTTCACTTGGTGCTGCTGGGAAGAGGAGACCGAGCATCCCAGAGCCTTTGAATCCCAGTTTCTCCCTCACACACACAGCACTTGTGAGTCATTTGATGTTTAAACCGACACGCTCTATAGGAAATACCAGGGGCTGATAGTTCAAGGATTAACAATCACTGGCAGCCAAGCTGGATAATGTTTCATTCTTGCACTGTGTGAGCTCTCAACTTGATGAACACTTTAAGAAATGTTAATTGAAAACCTTGCAGAGGAGACTATTAGGAGGCAGCCTGTTCCTGCCTGATATCCACGTCGGAAGTCAGACTCCATTAAGGTATTTGTCTCCCTTATCGGCCCAGTGTGGTGGTGTTTCTCATGCAGCTCTGCTCTCTTTCCCAGGCCCATATTCTATTATCGTGGCAACGAGATGATGGCAGTGAGAGTTGGGCTTTACAAAGCTCACTACTGGACCTGGAGCAACTCCTGGGAGGAGTATGGCAAGGTAACAGCACATGGACCTGCTCCCAGGTGTCACTGGTGCTCCTGGGGGCAAACAACTCTTTAAACAGTTTTAAATTGGGGATATCACCAGTTCATTTTCTTAAGGGCTATCAGATGCACTGTGGAGGTTTAAATTGGATATTAGGAATTATTTCTTCCTTAAAGGGTTGTCCAGCTCTGGCACAGGGAGTCCCCATCCCTGGAGGGATTTAAAAGCCATGTGGATGTGGCACATGGGGACATGTTTAGTGGTGGCCTTGGCAGTGCTGAGGAATGGTTGGACTTGATGATCTTAAAGGGCTTTTCCTAAATAATTCTGTGATCCTATGAAAATCTAAGGAGACAGGTGTCACACACCCCTCTCCTGAAGTCAGGGACAAGGAGAGGAAAATGGGCAAATTCCCAGTTGTTCTGAAGATGCTCCCTTTAACGCTCACTTAATCCCCCTTAATATTAAACTTCTTTCCCTGCTGAATTCTGAGCTTTCAGGTATCCCTTTGCAGTTGGACTTGCTGATCCCTCTGCATCCCTTCAACTCGGGATATTCTGTGATTCTGTGAAAGTCTGGAGGCCGATGCCACATGGATCACATGTCTTGCAGTTCCTAGGACAAAACACCTGGTGCCTTGAACTATTTAAATGGAACAGGGATGGGTTTTCTGGGTTTGTGATGTTTTTTCCTTGAAAGGTGAAAGGAAAGCTGTAGGAAAGGCACAGTAGAAAGAGCAGTAAATTCCATGTGTTTCATCTACTATCAGCATTTTTGCAAGCCCCCATCACACAGTGCTTTACATTTTGTTAATTTTACTTATTTCCTGGCTGATCTCCTCACAATTAGATGTTAAGCACTATTATTTCTCTTTCTTTTTGTATCTTTCTTGCCTCAGACTTGGGTACTAAACTCTGGGGCATTTTCTAAGTGGCAGGTTCACACGTGTGCCTTGCTGATTATACTTTTAGACATGAACTCAGTGCATTAGGACACAGCTCTCAGCAAAATCCTGACAGCAGACTGGGACTGGGGAGGGATTGTTTGCATGATTTATTTTTTTATGCCTCTTTTTTTGAACTTATGGTAGGTCCTCAAGGCATCACAGGTGCAGAACTAAGTGCTGATGACATTTGTGGATATAAAAGTGCACGGATTCTTTTGCTGGGATGTCCTGGGGGTAGAGTGAAACGTCAGCTCCAAGGGAGTCATTTACATTCAGGGTTGTAAATATGTGTGTTTGTCTTCCTGAAGGCTGTAATGCTCTAGGAGTCAAAGTTTGTTTTACAGGGAGTAAGGAGGAAAGGAAAGTTGGCTCTAGAAATGTATTTTATGCTCTGTCTCAATGCTAATTCCACACAGATAAAATGAGATAATTTATTTGTCTAGTATGTGAGTAAAACCCATATATCTCACATGGAGGATTTTCCCTGTGTGGGAGACACTGGGAGCTTGTATATCCATGTGTTTGGGTGTAGGGATGGGCTCATGCTTTTCCCATGTGCATGGAAAATTCCCACATGAATTATTGCTCTCCATGGTGATAAAAGCACATACCCACACTTACGTACACAGTTGGGGAATAAATAAACCCCTACATTGATCTCAACTTATTTCTGAATGTCTGTGTGGAGCAGTGATAATGGGGACTGGTTCCTCCTTCCAGAGGCTTTCCCATTGTGAGCAATGGCAGTCATGCAATTAAGGAATATTTATTTCCTTCCAAGTCTTTGTTTAACTACTGTCTGATAAAAGTCAGCAATTATCCCCTACATCAGAGAGACCATTACAAATTCACTCTCTTTCCTGCAGCTTGGATCACATGTGCTGGATGTGGGGAAAATTGGAGCACATTAGTGGCCAGACCAGCCATTAACAACATGCAGAGGAAGCTCAGGCTGAAATTTGTTCCAATTCTCCTCATGTCCTCGAGCCATTAATTACAAGCCTTGCAAGTTTAAAAATAGAAATAAATCAGAATGCAGACCAGTTCTGAGCCTTCTTGGAGGAGTTTCTAAGCTCACCTTGTGATACAGTTGCCTCTTTCAGTGACTTCCCAGCTGTGTTAATACTGGACTCCAGAATCAAAAAAGCCAGTTTGTTTGCTAATTTAATTTGAAAAACATATTTAAATCCATGCACATCTGTGGCATTTGGAATTCTGACTATTTGATAAGTTTGATTTGCCATCTCAGCAGAACTTCAGCTAATGAGGCCTTGTTAATTGTATGATCTTTAGAGGCCCTTCCTCATTGTGAATCCAATGTGATGCTGTATTAAACTTCCAGATATGAAACTCTCTGTGTCTGAAGGTCCACACTCAGACCTGGAGTATTTGGTTGGCATGTCATCCGTTGGAAAGAGTTGGCCAGATGTAGCAGAACAGCTGCCTGCACATTTTTAAGAGGTTTGTTTTGTGGGTAGTTGAATATCTCATTATTTGGACAGATACAAGACCCAGTTTAGTGAAGCCTCTTTTCACTTTCAGAATCCCCTTGGTAATTGACAGTGTGGGAAATCATCAATACAGAAAACTTGCCCTAGTTTTAATACCCACTTGGTGCATTTTTGTTTGAATTTCAGATGAGATTATACCATTAAAGCAGCTAACCCCACATTTTCATGTTGATACTGGAAAATGGGAAACTGGTGCCTGTCCTGGGTCTGTCTAAGATGACTAGAATGAACAAGGAAGGATGTGGCCAACTTTGGCCCCTCACCTGGAAAGCTGGGTTTGAATGGGGAGTAAGTTAGTTCAGCAATAAAGAATGTACACACAAATAAAAATGCACCAGGGAGACACAGCTTGCAGAAAGCAAAGCCTAGGAAAGCAGAACAGGGATCTGAAGGCTTCTCTCCATATGGCAGTTGGAATATTTACCCTGGAAACATCCCATGCAAGCAGTACACAGGTTTATAGTCATCCCAAAGTCCCCTGACAGTAACATGCCCTTACTGGTCTGCATCCTCTGCCTTATGGCCTGGGATTAGAACTTGTCATCTGACACAGAGATGAATTGTGCTCTTCTGTTCTTCCCGTTTTTTGCTTGTTTATTTTTTAACCCCCAAGCAATTTCTTTTTCTAGTCTGACTCCTGTCATAAAGTCTTGTAGTCTCTCTCAGTGCTGGAGGATACCTTGATGCTCTTTTCTGCTGGATTAACTGGATTTTTTGATTCTTGAAGGGATGGTCTCTTGAAAGCATAAAGGGAAGGCTCACTCAGCAGAAGCAAGTGGGAATAAGCACTTCATGGGACATTTTCCCTGTGGATTGCACAGGATGCTTATTTAGAGCTGTTTACCTGGCTTCCATCTGTATAGGTGCTCATGTTTACATAATTTGACATCTCTGACATTCAAGAGGTGATAAATGGGACAGAGAGAGATGAAAGGAAACCTGACTTGAAAAATGTGTTTGTATTTTTAAATAGTTTGGTAGAGGGAGAGAGATCTCCCTCCTGCACAGGGCTGAGTCCCTGTTGCTCTGACTGATGGGTATAAAGCTTTTCCATTTTTGTCCACCTTTCTTACAGCAAAAATCAGCAGTGATAAAAATAGCAGAAGGGAGAACTAAGGATAAACCTGGAGAGGTCCCTCGCATAGTGTAACACACAGGACTTTTACTGGAAATCACCTGTAAAATGCTGTTCTTGTTTGGAAGTAGGGGTCTGAAAGGGGCAAAACTGGATATTCTCTATAGATTTAACCGAGTAGGTAGCAAGTCCTCAGGAATCTACTAATTTCATGCTGTGTGGGGGAGGCAGGAATTGGAGCTGCAAGAGAGAGGAAATTTCCTTTTCTCTGCCTGCCACCAAGAGTATCCAGCACAGAACAGTCCTTGTGCCCTCCAAGAGCACTGATGCAAGAAGGGGAAAAATAATTAAGAAAAGCATGTGGAAAAGGCCCTTTGGTTGTTGGAGAGTGGCTGATAACATCAACCTTTCTGCTGTCAGCTTGTTAGGAGTGTTCACTGAGTTTCCAGAGCGCTGCTGTGACTTTAAAGGATGGCTGTAGGCGTCTGCCAGCAGCTCCTATTGTTTTAATGCAAAATGCCAAAGGGGTTATTCCAGTCAGGCTGTCTGATTGCCCTTCTCCTCCACGTGAAGGGATCGATAAAGCCTTTTCTGCACAGGGGATGTGAAGTCAAGTAGAACCTCACAAATAATGACATTTCATTGTGGTCCTCTGAGCATATGAACCAGCCATCGATCGGGAGGCTTGTGAGCTGCCCATCTTCGGGGGCTGCCCATCTTCTGGGGGCTCTTCCAGCCACTTAACACATTAGAGGCAATTCTTGGTCCACAGTGTTGAAGCTTGGCAGTCACACTTTGAGATGTCTGCTCATCCTGAGCTCCACTTTAGGAGGATTTCGCTGGGAATCACCCAGGAAGGGAGAGCACCATTTACAGGTGCTGTGGCAAACAGCAAGAAACAACATTCCCAGCTTTCATTAACAGCTGTGCTTTTCTCCTTCCAATATTAACACGGTTTTGCTGCTCTGGGTTTTTTGTGGTGGAAGGAGGAGACATGAGCAGGAGACAGATCCCAGATTTGTGCGGCACTATCCAAATCCGCGGCCGCCTGTCAAGTCGGAGCGATCTGGGCTGGAGCCAGGGTGAGGAATTGCCAGAGGGCTCACGTTAACACAAGTGGTGATTCCATCTCTTGGCCCAGAGCCCAAACTGGCAACCGGCTGTGTTTGTCTCATGTCTATATTGACACAGCATCTGTGGTCCATTTGCTCTGGAAATTAGAGCATAAGCTGTGCAGCCAAGGGCTGCAGTGTCTTAGGAACAGGGAAACAATCCAGGTTACTTGATTGCTGGGAAGGACAGGAAGATGGGCTCTCTGGGAGGTTCATGTGATGGACAGGGAATGTTATGTTTTAATAATAATAATAAATAATAATAATAATAATAATAATAATAATAATAATAACTGTTGGAATTTCTCCTACGACAAACAGTTTTACACAGTGGTGCAAAATGCTGTGTTAGAGCTAGTACAGAGCTGAGCTGTGTCTGGTGCCATTTGATGCTCTTTTATGGGCTCCCTTAGAAAGCAGGAAATGTTCTAGACAGGGTCTTCTGGTTTGGCTTTCATGCTTTTGTGATGGAGGAGAAAAGCTCCAAGAGCTTACCTAAACACAGGCAGTGATCTTTCCACTGTGTTTGGTCAGCATTACCTGTGGACATGGAAATTACAGAATCACTGAGGTTGGAAAAGCCCTCCCAGACCATCAAGTCCAACCTGTGACTGATGCCCATCTTGTCACCCAGACCAGAGCACTGAGTGCCACGTCCAGTTGTTCCTTGGACACCTCCAGGGATGGAGACTCCATTTATTACCTTGGATAGTGAGCAGGAAAAATATTAGGAATGTGCTTTAAGTGGCTCTTGATCCCTGCATATTGTTATTAACAGTCTGACAATAAATAGCTTTAAGGGAATGACAGGGGATGAAGGGGTGACAGATCTGGGTTGTGTTATCCTGATGGATAGGACAGGCTTAGGCACCTCTCGGCTCTTCTCTGACATGACATAGCTCCAGACATCACCAAACCTTCCAAGCAACCAGAAGCGTGGTCCAGGTGCTCCAGAATGTGGTTTGTCTTGCCCTTAAATAGTTCTCAAGTCTCAAGCAGATTTAATTTAGACTGGTTTGCCCCAGGAAAGCAAAGCAATCCAGACTTGGGGATCCCAGGGTTTTTAAGATGGTATAGGATTTCTTTCCATCCTGAGAATTGAAAATGCTTTGACTGACAAACAGAACGAGATAAAGGTGTGAAAGATAAGTTAAATATTCTTTTCTAGCAAAGGAACAGAGGACTGGGCTCCTGGCTGTATCTGTAGTGTGTTAGTTACTCTGATACAGGACAGTGCCTTGATCAGGGGTTTGAGGGTGTATTTTTATACATTTAATGTATAATATATATTTAATAAAATATAATATATAAAAAAATAATATATTTATATAATATTTTTGCTCATCTGTTGAGGAACAGGTAGAAAATCTTTGAAGCACTCTCTGCAAGTTGAATATTGGCTGTCACACGGTACATAAAAATAATAATAGTCCATTTTATTTGCAGAGATAAAGTTGAAATGCCTTAGAAATTTATAGGGTGGTTTCAGCCAATGTCATAAAATGGTAGTTTTATTTATTGGAGTTTTATTTATTTATTTATTTTGATTTTCCGCAATAGGCTGCTTTTGAAGAGGGCGTCGAGTGCTTAAATTAGAAGGACAGACAGCTTTTGGCTGGTGCCGTCAGGCAAATTGTACTTTCTTTCCTGGGAATCTCTGGGACTGTAGCCTGGGCTGTGTTCTGGAGTCCAGGCTACAAAGAATTTATAGGAAACAAAAGCTAAAATGTAAACAGAGCAATGTCTAAACAAATACCCAAGAGACTAAAATCTTCTTTCAAACCGAAGCGTTTGCAGCCGAGGAGCATTGTACCAATTAGCAGGCTCTTAATTAAATTGCTTGTTTGATTTGCATCCAAATTATAATTTGGATGTTACAGAGGCTTTGATACCTTTTTATTAACTGGTCCTTTTGTGGAAAAAAACCCACAAAAATCTATTTTCCCTGTGTGTTCCAGAGGCCTGTGGCGTCACAGGGTGGAAAGGTCAATCAGTTTTGTATCTATTTAAAGTCCATTATTGGTAGGGCCACTCCAACCTATCAAGCAACTCCCTTATTTTTCCAGTCAGTGATTCAGGAATCTATAGCTCTGTGCAGATAAATGGGATTTCATGGGCTTCTAAACTTCTTGCTTTATTGAAAAGCAGAATATTAACTGCTCCACTGACCAGCTGTCCATTAAAAACATGGGATATTTTTAGAAAATTGTTTGCCAATCAAATCCTACCAACATCTGTAGAGAGCCTTTTCAGTTTGTTTTATAAGCAAATGCTACAGCTGCTTTCCCACTTCCATTGAAAGATTCCCATTTACCTTCTCTCCATGTCTCTGTCCATGTCTCGGGGCATTTTGGGGGATTGTAAGGAACGCAGCGTGGGAGCTGGAATTGTAAAGCCCAGCTTTAACAAGTCCATTTGGGGCCAGTCCTTGCTGGGCTGGAGGGGCCCTGCTTTATTGGCTGCTCAGGGAAATTAGTGCTTTTGCATTTTTGGCTATTCCCAGGGTTTAAATGGGTTCTGGAGGCTGCAGGGCAAGGATTAGGGAGCTCACAACTGGCTAATAACAGGCTGGGCTTGGGGAGCAGAAGCCTAGCAAGGCTGGAAGGGCAGATGGAGGGAGCTGGAAACTGTCCCTCAGTGCTCAGTGAGCACTTAACCCCTTACTGCTCCCAGTTGCTTTCCCAGGGCAATCCCCAGGCCTCTCAGGGTGACTCGGTGTTCCTCCTGGGATTTTGTTTTTGATCAGAACTGCAAAGTGATCCAATCCTCTCTCTATTTCGAAGCCACAGGAACCAAAGAGAGAGGATACTTTCCATGTGCAGAATTTTTATGATTAAATGGTTCCTCCTCTTTATCTTTTGTTTTACCATTTCATTTCAATGAATATTTTACGGGGATTGTATTTTTATAAGACAAGAATGTACGAGGTGCTTCAGCTTTTATGTCAGTGCAACTCCACTTTGTCACCTTATTTTACCCCACCAGCTCAGAATCTGTTTTGCAGACTGAAGTGGACTCTTGGGTGTTTGTAGGTATTTTGGAACAAGGTGCTGGCGAAAGTGTTGTCACTGGAATCGATTTTGTTCCCTCTCCTGTGTCACCCTTGATGACCTCTCTGCCTTTTCCTGCAGGGCACTGATTTCTGTCCTGGGCAGAGTGTCTCTGGAGTGACAACACATACACAGGAGGAACACACTTACCTGCCACTGCTGTTCCACCTGGGAAGGGACCCTGGGGAGAAGTTCCCATTAAGGTGAGCAAGTTAATGAGCTTGTGAAAACCCAGCACTGTCAGTGTATAAAATTCATTTGCTTTGGTAGCTGGTTCTTGAAATGTGCTTAAAAAATGTCCCAGAAATCCATTCTTGGAAATAATGGTATTCCTGCACACTTTTTCTCAGGAAAAAGGAACAAACCTTAGTTTTCAGGTGGTCAGGTTAGATGGGTGTGCATGTGGACTTGTCATTCCGGTTGTTCTTGTTCCATGTCCTACAGCCCCTCAGGGAGGAGGAAAACACACATTTTTGGACAGGACAGGACTGATGCAGCACAGCTGTGGAATAAAACAGAGGTGCTGCTGAGTGTGGGCCTTGGAGCTGTGATTCTCTGTGTATTTTGGGACTAGGGAAGAAACAACCAGGAGTCTGTGGGACTGGAATCTCTGGAAGGCAGCTGTGGTAACCTTCCAATCTCCCAGCCCAGTTAAAGGAGCTTCTCCAGAGGTTGTTTAACAGGAGGACTTTCTGCCCAATCCTGTTCCATCCGTGGGCTCTCCTGGCTGTCTGAATCCATTTTCCTCTAAGCCTCCTATTGTAATATTTATCTCCAGCACACACCATGCCCTGAGAGATTTCTGGAAGGATTTATGGAGTCCTCAGCCAGCACAGCCCACAAAGAAATCTGCCACCTCCAAAAAGGCTCCCAAGGTGTTCCCACCTCCCTCCTTCTGAGTTTTACCCTGCGGCAAAACCAGCTGCAAACGGGGACACCCAACCTCATCCCTCACCAGTGGCACTGACTGGGAGAGTGTGGGAATAGATAAAGAGAAAACTGGTGCTGCTGTGACTGCCTGCCCAGAAATGGGCTTGTGCAGCAGCTTGGACAGAGGGAGATGTTTTCTGAGCTGACAGGGCTGCAATTACTCAACTGTTTTAAATAATTGAGTGGACACGCTCGCTCCGTTCGTTTCAAAGGATCTGAGCCTGTGCTGGCCACTAAGTGTTTTCACCAGAGAGAGAAGGGGGGGGAATGTTTCCACTTTACTCTCACTTAACAGAGCACTTTAGAGTTGCATCAGGCAGTGGATAAAGCTCTTTGGGAGCCCAACATTAGCTCTGCTTTCCACTGCATTCCAGCACTAATGAATAAAGCAAATCTGCAGCTCCTGAGTTGTAAATACAGCTCAGTGAAAGGACACTGGGTTGGGATTCCAGATGAGACCATGGCCTGGGCAGTTTGACAACTATTTTATTTCACATGGGCCTGGAGTGACAGGACAAGGGGGAATGATTCCCACTGCCAGAGGGCAGGGTTAGATGGGCTACTGGGAGGAAATTCTTCCTGTGAGGGTGTCGATGCCCTGGCGGGGGTTGCCCAGAGAAGCTGCGACTGCCCCATCCCTGGAATTGTCCAAGGCCAGGTTGGATGGGCTTGGAGCAACCTGGTCTAATGGAAGGTGTCCCTGCCCTTGGCAGGGGGTGGGACTGGATGGGCTTTGAGGTCCTTTCCAACCTGAACCATTCCATGATTCTGTGATTTTATATTAGGAAGATGAGTGGATAAAAATGACCTCTTTTTCCAAAAATCAAATAAGTGGGTAGTACTATCTGAACTGTACTTTGCCTACTGTGTTTGTCACCTGTGTCACCTGCTCCAGGTGACCCTTGCCTGCACAGGGGGGGTTGGACTGGGTGACCTCCAGAGGTCCCTTCCGACCCTAAATATTCTGTGATTCTGTGATACTGTTTGTGTTTATCTCTGGATTTGAGGCAGAGGAGCTCTTCCCTAAGAGGTGTTGGCAGCACACCTGCTTCCCTGTTCTTTAGCTGTTCCTTCCCACCCCCATGGATTGAGCACTGAAATAAATCCCAGTGTTACATCTGCAATCACTTCTCATACGGTTCCATTGATTTTTTTGGACATTCACAAGCTGTTGTTTGATTGAATTTTATGGCAAGATTATGACACGATTATGGAAAGCTGTGCTGATGTTTATTATGCAGACCCTAATAGAAAATCTCTTTTTAGCAAATGACTCTTCCTTTCTCCAGCACATTCTGCCGCTATTGTCTCCTCTCTGGTCACAATGGAAAACTCATGGGAAGTGGGTCTCCTATATCGAATGTGGTAATTAAATTACCCTCATTTGTGGAGCTGTTACTGGTGTGTATTTTTATTTAGCTTAATTATCCCCCTTGGCAGACAGCCTGGTGGGAGTCCCAACACTAATGTTTCTCCAAAGGGAATCCAGCATCCTCTTCCAAGCCTGCATCTGCCTGTCCCTACATGCTGGCTGTGTTCTCTCTGCCTGCTTTTTCTCACTTTTAATTTCATTTATTCCTTATTTTAGTGCAGCCTTTTCTTTTCCCTGAAATGATTTTAATAATCTGTCATATCTCTTGATTTGCATTAATTTGGAGTGTAAAACAACCAGTAAGAGCTGTCATTGCTGCTCAGGAAGGCCTGGCATCACATGCTTCTCCAGAGAGATTTGCTGCTTATGTATTTGGGCTCATTCTGGGATCCCAGGGGATCTCAGAGCCAGGGAATCCTAGAAATCAGCCAGCTCACTCAACTGCAGCAACATGCTTGACTTGCAGGTGTTCAGGGAACTCATCTGAAATGTCTCTGGGTTATCACACTGCACATGCAGGACACTAAGAGAGAATTCTTCAAGGCTACAATTTCATAGGTTCAGAGAATATTTAAGGTTGGAAAGACCCTTAGGATCATCAAGTCCAACCATTAAGTCAGCACTGCCAAGCCCACCACTACTTTGGGTCATCTCACGACATGGGCATTGGAAAAAGATGGTGCCTTCCCACCCAAACCTTTTCATGATTCTGTATTAGGAAGATGAGTGGATAGAAATAACCTCTTGTTCCCCAAATCAAACAAAGCTTTTCAGTCTTTGTTAAATGGCTGCTGAAGGATCCCTGAAAATGCAAATCCTTCAAGATCTGGGGCAGCACATAAAGTGTTTGGTTCCCTGGGTTTCTTGGTGAAGCAGGACAAGTCCTTCCTCTTCCTGATGTGGTTCACTGGATTTCCTGGAGCCTACCTGCAAACAATATCAGCAAAAGCCTGTCTCCCACAGGAACACTTTTCATGCAGTGGAAAAACTGGTCAGGCAATTATAGGCAGGTCCTGTTAGTGTGGTGAGTACACGTCTGGCAGTGCTGAGCCATCTGGCACTCTGCACTTGTGTTCCCTTCATGTGAGGCTGTGCCTGCACCCCTGCCCTTATCTGCTCTAGGAACAGATCTTCCCAACAGGGCTGTGACTGTTTCTTCCTGCTGTTTTCCCTCTGGATTTGGCTGGAGTCTCTTCTGCACCCCATCTTCTGCCAATGGACACAGTTGTGTTTGCTCCTTTGGCTTGAAATATCACAGAATCATGGAATGGTTTGGGTTGGAAGGGACCTTAGTGCTCATCCAGTTCCACCTCTTGCCATTGGCAGAGGTTCAGGCTCCAAGCCTTGAACACTTCCAGGGATGGGGCAGCCACAGCTACTCTGGGCAACCTGTGCCGAGGCCTCCCCACCCTTACAGGGAAGAATTCCTTCCCAATATCCCATGTATCCCTGCCCTCTGGCAGTGGGAAGCCATTCCCCCTTGTCCAAAGTCCTTCAGCTCTCTTGGAGTCCCTTTAGGCACTGGAAGGTCTTTCCAGAGCCTTCTTTTCTCTTCAGATATTTATTGATGCTTCCCAATCTGGACTGGAGCGATTCTAGCAATCCAACAGCCTCCCAGCCTTTGGATTTTGATAGGTGGGATTCACTGCCAAATTCATGTTATGAGTCCTCACACTGCCTGAACTTGCCTGGCTGATGGCACAGTGACGTCCCTACATCAGGAGACTGGATGGAACAAGATCCCTGGGCTGTGGGTGACCTTCAGGACTGACATGCTCAGGGTTACCATCAGATACATTCACTCCCAAGCTCTTGTCTCTCTGCTGGGAAAAGGACTCTCTGAGAAGCAGCACTGAGGAGTCCTGGCATTGACAGAACTTGGACAAGCCGAACATTTCCATGGCTGCAGGATGAGGTGGGACATGAACACGCCTGCAGGGAGCAGTGAGGCAAAACTGGCACCTGGAGAGGTGCTTGTAATAAGAAATCTGCAATGCCAGGATAAATTTGGGCAATATATTTCAAAGAAGGGAGGTTGCTGCTAAATAATCTTTCTTTTGGTTGCCAAAAATGTGGTAATGTGACTGCACTTGTGTAAGAGTTACCTCGTTATCAGCTCCTTGGTGGTGAGAAGTGAACGGTTTGTGTCTTTTTGTTGTCTGAGAGATTGCCTAGATCAGAAAATACCTCTTTTTTAATAGCTCTCAACTTCAAAATAGAACTAAGGTTGTGTGTTAGGGAGCACAGAAAGCAGAAGCATTTCCTCAGGTCTAAGCAGGGTTTTGTTTCCTCCCTGGATGCAATAACCAGGGTTTTTGCTCCATAACAAAACACTCAAACTGCTCGTGTTACCAAATTTATCCAAATGCAGAACTAAAAGATCTGATAGGTCTTTTTCTTGACCACATTCTGTTATCTTTGGGGTATTGTGTGTCTGCTAAGTCCCACAGAGGGAACTTATTTCTCCAGTGTGACAAATTCAGTAAAATTATCTGTTGGTAACATCTTCACAACCACTTGTCAGTTTTATTATCCGAGTCAGATTATTGTTTATACACAACTTTACTAAAATACTTTATTACCAGGCAAGAAGAACACAAATAATAATATGTATATATATATATATATTTATATATAAAGCAAAGCTGGCACAACTAAAAATACACTCAACAAAATACCTAATCCAGCCTCAAGTAGAAAAAGTGTTTTAACTCCAAAACTGCAAAAGGAATTTACAACAGAAATCTCTCAAGTTCTGTCGGTTTGAGCCAGAGGTGCAAAGCCTCAATAACAAGTAAGGACAGAGTAAGTGCAGCCTGCTCACACCTTGTTGTTACTCCAGGTTTATAGCAACTTCTGCTCTGAGCGATTGAGTTTTACTGAATTATGAACATCAAAATTCCTGTGTTTTACTTTGGGCAATGGATTTTACTATTATGGAAGAAAATGGAAGTGATAAGGCTTGGTTGATGAACATAATGATTTTAGAACACATTAATTAAGAAGAGAGCTCACAAGTGCCTATTTCGAGCAGATGGAAAATTCAGGAAATCATCAGAGAGGTAATTGCAGTGGTTATGGAGCCAGAAAAAAAGGGAAGGAGCTCCTGAAGGGAAGCTAAAGGGGAAAGGATCTGAGAGAAAAGTTGCCAGTCTTGCCTTACAGCTCAGGGCAGAAACCTGGCTGTGGGGAAGAGAGAGAAGGTGCAAAACAAGGAAAAAATGTGAATAACAAAGAGCCAGGATGGTGCCCAGGGGAGATGCTGCCTCCTCAGCATGGAAAAGAGGGAAATGGTACCAGCTGCATTGCAGGGGTGGATTAGCAGCTGCCACAGGAGAGGTGGCATTGAGAAACACTAAAAGTGTGGAAATCATGGATAAAGAGCCTCAGAGATGGCAATAAAAACATGGAGCATCAACCTCGCAGGGGCTGGATGCAGGAAGGTTGGGAGAAGCAGGTAAGCCAGGTGGGACAGCGGTACAGAGCCAGGGAAAAGGGTGAAGGAAAATAGACCTGTGGAAGAGAATCACTGGGGGGATTCTGGAAGCTGGGGAGTTAAAATTTCCATGAAAATAAGTGAGCAAGTAGAGGATCAGCACCATCACATCTCTTTGCTGCAGGGAAGGTGAGGGTCTGTCACAGGTTGGACTTGATGATCTTGGAAGTCTTTTCCAACCTTAATGATTCTATGATTCCAAGTATTCCTGTGACTAAATGTGCATATGCCCCTCCGGGAATGCATCTGGGACCCAAAATGCTGCTGGACCAGGGGTGAATTGGGGAACCTTTCAATCTTCTCTTCAATTCTTTGTTTGTTTTCCTTGGCCCTTTGAGTCTCTCCAGTAATTCCAGCAGCAGAGCCCCAAACCAGTCTCTGCCTCATCCACTGTGCATTCTTTAAATTGCAAATAAACTTGATAATAGAAGAGAGGAACCGAGGAAGACTGAATAATAAGACAAGATCAAGACTTGAATACCATGGTGCTGCAAAGCCTCAAAGCACTGATAACAGATAAAATCAAATTATCATAATCTGGGGGTATTTCACAATTAAAAATAATGGTTTTAATTAAAATAATTCCAAGGGAGAAGGAAGTAAAGTATCATTAGAAACATTTTATGCTCTTCTCATAACTTCATATAAATCCAACAGCTACTGTTCATTGAATCATGGAACTATAGAATGGTTTGGATTGGAAGGGACCTTAAAGCTCATCTCACTCTACCCACTGCCATAGACAGGGACACCTTCCACTAGACCAGGTTGTTCCAAGTCCCATCCAACCTGGCCTAGAACCCAGTGTCAAATTTCTGTGAATCCCATTTATATAATTATGGGAATATATATAACATATAATTCCCATTTTCTTACATTCCTCTCAGTAACAACATGGTCCTGTCACTCCCAGGATAGACATACTGCACTGTGGCCATATATAAATCATCAGGATGAGGCATAAAACATCTTTAAAACCTGCTGGAAATGCTGGTGGACTTGTTTGGGTGCTGATCTATCTGAGGGTGTATTTAATGATGGCAGAGAATCTCCTCTCCTTGCCCTGGGATGCCATCCGACCCGAAAGCGAGAGACCACGGACAGCAAGATTAAACCAGAGTTTAACACCAAAAGAGAAAAACCCTTCTCCTTCCAAACCTGGCTGTGTGTGGAGGGCACGGTGGGGTTAACAGCAGAGCAGGTTCCACTGGAGCTGTTGGGGCGGGAGGATGGGAACAGATTGCCTAGGCACAATTACAGTAAATGAAGGAAGCACAGCCCACACCTGTGCCTGGGACCCTGCGCTCCAATCCAGCCCTGATTGCATCTCCAGGGACTTCCCGGAGGTAAAGTGTCAATTAGTGTAATGACCCTGGACTTTGTCCACTCTGTTCCCTCCTTCTGAGCGTGGAATAATTTCATGGACGCTGGGGGATCTCTTTTAGCAAACTCCTCACAACACCACCTGCTCACCCTCTCATTCTTCCAGTGCTATTCCCAGCTCTCCTTCCACAGGATTGTTGGACTGGAATACAAAATGCAGCACGCCCTGGAGGCACTGAGGTCTGGATCTTCACAGACAATGATGCCCAAACACCTATATAGATAATATTATCTTTTCTTTGGAACGGGAATGTAACAAACCCTGCCTTGCAGCTCAGTCCTGCATATGAATTCAAGAAAGGATGGGACTCCAGGTAGGAGAGGTTCCCAGCTCCCTTAACAACTCAGACTGATTACCATGAGGTAATTATCCCCATTTTACATGCAAATTCTAGGCACTCTTGCAGATTTTGTCTCAAAATGCACTTGCTTAGGGCTGGAGGCAGTTTTAACCCCTGTGCAGTCAGCAAATACTTCACAAATCTGTGGATATGGGATCTTGGGGCACACTCTGGAGCTAAACAGAAATGTCTGAGAAAAAATCAGAGCTTATCAGAGCCAGGAATAGGGATCTCCATGGGGCCAAGGCAGGAAAACCAACCCCCATGGAATGAGGATCTCCATAGAGGCAAGAAAAGAAAACCAACCCCCATGGAATGGGGATCCCCATGGGATCAGGACAGAAAAACCAACACCCACGGTACAGCATCTCAGTGGATGACTCCAGCTTCAGGTGAAGTCCTGGTGCCATCCTGCAGGCATTGCACTCCCCAGCCTCACAGGGAGACTTCACAGACCTCTGAAAAAGGAAGACAATCCATGTGTTCATCGAGGCACCTGAAGATGATCCATGATGATGTCCCAGTGTTGACTGACTCAGGATCGTTGCTGTTGTGTGGCACTACAAGGAAGACACCTGCAATCAGATCTGGTTTAAACTGGTGTCAACAGGTTGAACCATCTTAAGAGCACATTAAGGCCTACTGAGGTTTATAGGCTGGGGTATGACTTGGAGCATAATTTATCCATGTTTTTTAGCTTGAGGCAGCTTTGTCCTCATGTGAGAACTGTGGGTCCTTTATAGGGGCCGAGGCGTTTCCCTCATGCTTTGGGGATTCATTCAGCCTGTGCTAAACTGAAATAATCTAAAAGCGTGGAAGCTACAGGGGAGAACAGTTCAAAACACTAGGAGCTGAGGTTAGGCCAAGATTTCCTGTCACTGCTGAGCCAGCTGGAAAAAAGAGTGTCCTGAACATGGGAATTAAAGCAAGAAGGTGAGGTTGAGAGAGATGATTCTGCCCCTCTGCTCCACTCTGTTGAGACCTCACCTGGAATGTTCTGGGATCCCCAGCACAGGAAGGACATGGATCTGTTGAAGCAAGTCCAAAGGAGGCCACCAAGATGTTCCAAGGGCTGGAGCTCCTCTGCTGTGAGAGGCTGAGAACTAAGGATGTTTAGCCTGGAGAAGAGAAGGCTCTGGGAAAACCTTAGAGCCCCTTCCAGTGCATAAAGGTGCTCCAAGAGAGCTGGAGAGGGACTTTGGAAAAGGATCTGGAGTGACAGGACAAGGGGAAATGGCTTCCTGCTGCCAGAGGGCAGGGAAAGATGGGATATTGGAAGGAATTCTTGGCTGTGAGAGTGGTGAGGCCCTGGCACAGGATGCCTAAAGATGCTGTGGCTGCCTCATCCCTGGAAGTGTCCACAGTCAGGTTAGACGGGACTTTGAGCAACCTGAGATAGTGGAAGGTGTCCCTTCCTATGGCGGGGGGTGGAACTGGGTGAGCTTTAAGGAATCTTTCAACCCAAACCATTCTGGGATTCTGTGATTTAAATGACTCAAGCTGACATTATTATTCTGTGGCATTCCCGTGTCTGAGGTTGCAGATGAGCATCAATGCTGTGGATAAATATAGGAGTTAAAGATTATAGCAAAAAAGACTTTTTTCATTGCAATAAGACTGGCATATTTGGAGCAAAAAGCAGCAGTCGTGACAACACATTGTTTCTCTTTCCTCCAGAGCACAGCTGTGTTTTCCACTGCTCTGTCCACATTATGGCTAATTTGGAATCCTTCATCTGAAAAGCCATTTCTATGGATGAAATTGAGCACTTCAATATTTGCAAAGATGCTGTGGAGCTTAATTAGTTACCAGCAATATTTTATCTTATGGGTCCACTTTGAAAAGAAAATCTTAAATGCTGGAGAGATGACACAAGGATGTGACAGAAATAAACACAAGTTACAGGAGCAGCAGGAGGAGGCATTAAAGGATTCGCTATCTAGAGTATCAAAGTCTAACGATTAAAATATGTACTAATTCATATTAATCCTTAATATGAGCATCTTTATTAAGTGGGATTATCTCAGGTTTGGAAGAGCTTTCAAGTCCTGGTGCTATAGGTGTTTTAGAATCCTAAAACACTGAAACACACGTGTCTCCTAAACTGATTCCAGCTCCAATTCCATCACTGGCATGTGTAGGCTGTACAATATTTCTGGATCCCTGATTGCATCCCATTTCCAGCTCAGATGCCATGTGTGTCCCTGGAACTCGCCTGTTTTTACACACCCTCCCCTGAGTGTTTGTCTCCAGCCTTCCCTCTCCATGTGCAGGCTCTCCTGTCCTCTGTGTGTCAACCCAGCTTAGCTGTAAACCCTCTCTGCCTCCTCTAAAATTGTGCTTTGATTTTTTTTTTTTTTTGCTGCTGGGCTGGAAATCCTGCACATTTGGAATTCAACCAGAAGGCTTCCAGATAAAATCACACCAGGCTGAAAGGCCACTGTACCTTCAGGATGCAATGCTGGGATTGCTGCTCTGAGTGTCCTCGTCAGGGTGTGAGTCAGAGATGGGCTTTGGCAGCTCCCCAACTTCTTTGGAGCAGTGCGGGAGTAACCTGGGAGAGCTTATGTGGGATGCATGGGGAGAAGAGCAAGGAAATTCAATTTATAAGAGCATGTAGTGACAGGACAAGGGGGAATGACTTTACACTGACAGAGGGGAAATTTAAGTTGGGTATACAGAAGAAACTCCTTCCTGTGAGGGTGGTGAGGCCCTGGCACAGGTTGCCCAGAGAAGCTGTGGCTGCCCATCCCTGGAAGTGTTCAAGGCCAGGTTGGACGGGGCTTGGAGCAACCTGGTGTAGTGGAAGGTGTCCCTGCCCATGGCAGGAGGTGGAATGAGATGAGCTTTGAGGTCCCTTCCAACCCAAGCCATTCCATGATTCCATGATCCTGTAAAATTCGAGAGCTTCTCAAGGATATTCTGAATTTCCCTGTGGTCCGTCAGCTCAGCAATCTCTCTACCAGCTGGGTGTGAGAGCCACACTTTGCTCAAGCTTTTCATTTCGCATTCTCTTCCTTTTCATTTCCCATTCCCTTCCGGTTCTCTATCAGCAGAGCTCAGGCCCATCCCCACAATCAGCCTCTCTCTGGATGGCTGCCGAGCTGGGATATTTATAGGGTTTACTGGAAACTGTTGGCACATTGCTGGGCTTCGAAATGTGATTGTTTTGCAAAGAAGGAAATTAGCTGGAGTGTGGGGCTGCTGGCCAGCTTGGACTGCGAGCAGAGGGAGCCCGAGGTCAGGTCATTGTTTCTTTTATCTTCAGAAGCAATTTGCCGCTCTCTGTGTTTTTTTAAGTGACTCTTAATGTGATGGACAAAGTGAGATCACTGAGTAGGAATCCTCCATTTTAGAAATACTTGAGGTATTAGTGAAGTACACCCTGAACCACTTAAACAAGTACCTACTAGAGTAGTCGGGTGGATAAGAATCTGGTAATTTATAACCGTGTTTGAGGAGTGACAGATGGGTCCCAGCTTGGAATAATAAAGCTGTAATGGAAGAATGTAGATGGGGCAGAACCTCGGGATGTTGTGAAATGGAGGAGATATTCTTGTCTTGGACAAGTCCCTTCTATTCTTCTTCTCCATCTTCCTGTTCGTGTAATTTTAGTTCATTTCTTTGGTGATTGTGGAGTTTAACAGGCTGAGGGTTGTGTTTAAAACCCTTGGCTTGAGAACACTCTTGTAAAACAAAATATTGACATTCCCTTGGTTTCCCTACAATAAACATCTCCAAGTGAGGCAGGTGTTGCAGGAAAGCACTTAGAAGAGTGGGGGTTGAATGCTGGAGAGCAGGTTGACCTCAAGTGTGACATGCTGGAAGGGTTACCTCTGCAAACTTCTGTCCAACCTGTCTGGCCACATGTTAGTCCTGTGTCTGGGAGGTCTCCCTTGGTAATCATTTAAGGGACAGCTGGAGGACAACCCCAGAAATGCCTTTCTTTGTACCTGCCACCTTTGCACTCCCCTCAGGACTCAACATGTGCTCACAGCATTCTGAGGAGAATTCTGAGGAGGAAACATTTGGGGCCACTGGGACCAGCGGATTTGAAAACAGATGATCTGCCAGGAGCCAGGTGCTTTTCTGGGGAGGACCAGCACACCTGCCATCCGTGTGGCCCTAAGCAGAGCACCTGGACTCTGCCAGCTCAGGTGTTTCACTCCCCTGCAGACCTATGGGCAGTCGACACTATGTTTACATATCCTTCTCCCTGGTGATGGCCCAGGAAGTCTTCTGGCCCAGCTTGGTGATGTGGACACTGAAATGATGCCCCACCAATAAGATCTGTATTTTTTCCTGTTCCAGTTTTGCCAGTGAGGAATATCAGCGTGCCATGGAGCGGATAACTGGGATTGTCCAGCAGCACAAAGACACGCTGATGCCTGGGGAGCCACAGCTGAATGTGTGTGACAAGGCCATTATGGTGAGTGCTTAAAGCAGAAACACAGTGGGGAATCCTTAGCTTGAAATATGTATTGTAAAGCCTTCATGAAGTGTCACCTAATTCTGGGAAGGGATGGAGAAGGGATGCTCACTCACCTGTTTGTGGCTTCCTTCCTTAGAGACAGGGCAGGATCCACAACTGTAGATCCTTCTTCTCCTTCCTAATCGCCTCCTACTAATCTTAAAAGTCATGGAATCATCGAAGCATGGAGTGGTTTGGGTTGGAAAAAACCTTAAAGCTCATCTTGTTCCACCCACCTTCCTTCCATGGGCAGAGACACCTTCCACTAGACCAGGTGACTCCAACCTCGCCTTGGACACTTCCAGGGATGGGGCAGCCACAGCTTCTCTGGGCAACATGTGCCAGGGCCTCACCACCCTCACACAGAATAATTTCATCCCAATATGCCATCTAACCCTGTCCTCTTTGTTTTGAGTCCTCTGTGTCTGAGTGGTGGCACTGGGACAGTGCTTCTCTTTCAGTGATGTATCTTTGATCTTGTTCAGTCTCCTCCAGTTCCACCCATGCCTGAATTTTCCAAGATCTTTCTGGCTTGCGACATGACAAAATGTTTTCAATTCTCTTTTCTGTTTCAAGTCTCATGTTGAAAAGTTACAGTTTGGCTTTCCTGTCAAACACAACTTGGTTTGTTGAGAACCTGGGAAAGCAACTGGATAGTGTGGGGGAGGTAAAGTTGTCAGATGATGAGAGGCTGTGTAGTCTGAGGGAATGTGTCTGTGGGCTGACACAAAATAGTAACAGCAACATCTTTCTGATGCTGAAATAATCTTCTGAAACAGTCAGAACCTGCTGCTTTGGGTCTGTCACCAGGAAAGAACAAAAGGTGGATTTGTGTCCCCTCAGTAACAAGGAAAAGATCTTTCTTAGCCTTGTCCCATCTTTTTATTTTTGGCTGTTAAATAGGAAAAAGATTTGAAGGCCCATTGTTTCTGTGCTGTTTTCTTTTCTTATTCAACTTTTCCCTTAATAAACACTGTTCTGTGCTCCCCTGGGACCTTTTGGATTCAGGAACTGTCCACAGAGCCTGGCAAAGGCATTTCTTCTGTGCTGCCTCCAAAACTGGTTCACAAATTTTAGGCCATCTGAGGCAGAAAGTGGGCTGGGGAGGATCCCAATTCCAGGAGAAACATTCAAATGCCAACAGGAAGCATTATGAGTTTTGTAATCTATGTACACTCCTTACAGACTGATTGCATGGTCACTAAACCAAAATATCAGGCACCAAATTGTTGCCTTTTGAGACCAGAAATTAAGAAAACCAAATCTTTTTGGAGTGGTTGGTAGACTGAGCCTGATATCTGTCTTTGGGGTATACTGGGAGATAAATATTGTTGACTAATACAATCTAATTTACTGTCTCCTAAATCTTGTCACCTATTTATTGGATGTGGGTGTTTAATATCCTTTCTGGGACAGAGGAGAATTGTCTTTACTTACACATAAGCAAAGTGTGTGGAAGTGTTCAAGGAAGTGTTCAAGACCATGGAGTGACAGGACAAGGAGGAATGGCTTCCCACTGCCTTCCCTGTGAGGGTGGGGAGGCCCTGGCACAGGTTGCCCAGAGAAACTGTGGCTGCCCCATCCCTGGAATTGTTCAAGGCCAGGTTGGACGGGGCTTGGAGCAACCTGGGATAGTGGAAGGTGTCTCTGCCCATGGCAGGGGCTGGAACGAGATGAGCTTTAAGGTCCCTTCCAACTCAAACTATTCCATGATTCCGTGGCAGCAGAGGCATCATTTTGGAGCTCCTGCAGTCGTGGGATTGATGGATGCACAGCAGCACCAGCCCTCCGGAGCTGGGAGGTCTTTGCTGGCCCATCTGTGGTGTGTCCCACCAGCAGTGTCCACGAAGCTCCCACAGAGCCAGCTCTGCTGTTTTTTCATCCTGTGGAAGTGCAGGAAAAGCTGTTCCATGCAGTGGAGCCATGCTGGCCTGACTTGCAGCACGGGTGGTGTCCCCAGGGCTCCCAGCACAGCTCCAGGAAAGCCTTGGACTGTGAGACTGAAACACACACCACTTATTTTTTGATATTTTTCAAAAGAACAAACATTTCATTTGTTCTTTTGGCTCTCAGTTCCTTCTGCAGAGTGGCCTAAAATTTCCAGCCGTGGTTGTGCATTTTAAAATGGAGAAACAGATTTAGGAACCAGCATTAATTGTTCTTAAAGCCTCTGGAGCCCTTGGTGCGGAGATGCCTCCACCAGAGTTCCCTCTGTGTCTGCTCCTCTGCAGGGATAGCTGGTGTCTCACTGCCATCTGTTGTTAGTTCCATGGAATAAAATCATGCTCCAGCATTTTTTTTCTGGGGTTAAGCTTTTCGTTTCCTCTGTAGGAATTTACATCCAAGAAAACGTAAATATTTGAAGGATAAAAATAAACAAAATGAAAGGCAATAGGTCAGAGCTGAACTGGCCTTTGATATGTACAGACCTGAGAGAGGGAGGAACAGGGAATGAACACAAAAGATTTCTGAAGGCAGAATGGGAATTACAACCTGCCGTTCACATGACCACGATGCCAAATTTTAAATGGCAAAATGCCAATTAAATAAAAAAAATTCATTTTTCCAAATTCTTTCCTTTGTTGATCCCTTAGGAAGCTGAGGTTTGCAGTGGGTCTCCTTGCTGGTGTCCTTTCTCTGTTGTGCACAGGCAGGTAGTTCAAGAAACATGGAAACAAGGGAGACAAATAGTTTTGTGTGGAAGAGGTGTCCCAGGAATGCCTTCTGCTCCATCTGCTCATGGATTCATCCATCAAAATGCTCATTAAAATACCAACATTCTTATCTCTCTCACACCCTTGGCCTTCTGCTGCTTTTTGCTTCCTCAACAAAGTGCCTGGATATCACAGTGCTAAGAATGGGAACTCTTCTGGACCCCAGGAAAATTGGGAATGTCACCAAAACCTCGTGGTCTGGTTGCTCTGTGCTGCTACAAGAGAGAGAGAAGGGTCACAGAGTCCCAGCAAACTGGTCTGGGAGAGACCAGGAAAGATGCCAGAAGAGGGAATCATGTGCTGCAGAAGGATTTGTAGCCTTTCCTAAAGCTTTTATTTGACTAATGTTTGGAATGGGGAAGTTTATGAGCCCAGAGGCATCGGCTGCAAGAGGAGTTTCATTTTTCAAGCAGGACATAAAAGTGTCTTTGTGAGGATCAAAAAGGGCTGGTTGGGGTTAGAGCTTAGGAGACACTTGATGTGAATCATCTTTCTGTCTATTTTTGTTTGTCTTTAACAGAATTGGTCCCCTCCAGGCTGTGAGAAGCTTGGGAAGTGCCTGAAAGCGCCTGAGTCTGACCCTAAGAAATGCTCTTGGCCTCACTGATCTCTGCATCCCTCCAGAGCTGCACAGAGAGCCCAGAGCAGCTGGACATCCAGCGTGTCTGCTCATGTTGGCACTCCTGTTTACACAGGAAGGGTGTGATGTGTGTGTGAAATCATCACTTGTTCTTCCAAAAGGGCCAGTGTTTATATTCCTCATGCTCAGGGTTTAGCCTCCACTCCTCTCTTCTTCTGGTTGTTTCCCTAAATGGTAACCTCAGCAGTCTGTTTCAGCTGTAAAAGCTCTCTGGACAATGACAACTCTTCCATCACCTCCAAAATGCCATGGATTCCCCTTCCTCCTTCCACCCTTGGATTCCCCTTGCTCCTTCCACCCAACCTGCTCTCCCAAATCTTTGCTCACTGGGATGCCCCAACAGCAGCCATAGGGATGGAGCAGGAAACTCAGAGCTGCCAGAAAGCCCTGCCCAAAGTGCCCGTGTTTTGTGTGCCTGTAACTTGTTGTTTTAACATTTGATTTCCATTGTGAACTCTGGATATCAACTTGTTTTTCCTTTCTTCTCAAATTTGGGAGTTCTGGGTGCAGCTGCTGGGAGCAAACAAGGGCTCCCTCCTGTTCCCAGCTAAGGGGTTGGATTTGGGGAGAATGCCCTGACTTTCTTGCATCTGTAGCTGCAAACATTCCCTAGGTTATGGTACAAGGAAATTTGAGGATAGTGTTCAGGTAAGTATTGGATTAGGGTTACAGCAGCATTCCAGTGCCTAAAGGGACTCCAAAAGAGGACTTTGGACAAGGGATGGAGTGACAGGCCAAGAGGGGAAATGGCTTCCCACTGCCAGAGGGCAGGGTTAGATAAGATATTGGGAAGAAAATCTTCCCCTTGAGGGTGGTGAGGCCCTGGCACAGGTTTCCCAGAGAACCAGTGGCTGCCCCATCCCTGGAATTGTCCAAGGCCAGGTTGGATGGGGCTTGGAGCAACCTGGTCTAGTGGAAGGTGTGCCTGCCCATGGCAGAGGGTGAGACTGGATTATCTTTAAGGTCCCTTCCAACCCAAACCATTCCATGATTCTATTGTCTGATTGTTGGTATGCAGGACATTCATGGGGAACTGGGGGTCGGGTGATCATTTCAGGGGTTTTCTTAATTTCCAGAAATCCATGTCTAAATCTGATTTAAGTCATGTTTCTCATCTCATGATCCAGGCCCAGCCAAGTGCAGGCTCAGAAATACCCATTTACATCAGATGTTAACTCTTGACCCTGTTTCCAATGCACGCTCTCCGAGGAATCCTCCTTGTGCAAACTTTCCACAGCCTGGGTGTAGCTCTTCTTTAAACAGAGTTCCTGGTGAGCGCGGGGCCTTCACATGATTCTGTGGTGCAGATTCCTCTTCTGCCTTGGAGCCTCTTCCACACCCTTCCCTGTTGCTAATAAACGTGTCTTGAGTAAAACCAAGTTACTCTGGGGCTTCAGGGCAGTAGCTAGAAGGAACCGTGAGCATGTTTGGGTTCAGATTGAAGGAGGGGAAATTTAGGTCAGATATTAGGAAGAAATCCTTCTTTGTGAGGGTTGGGAGGCCCTGGCACAGGTTGCCCAGAGAAGCTGTGGCTGCTCCATCCCTGAAAGTGTCCAAAGCAAGGTTGGACAGGGCTTGGAGGAACCTGGTCTAATGGAACGTGTCCCTGCCCATGGCATGGGGTGCCATGGGATGAGCCCTAAAGTCCCTTCCCACACAAACCATTCTGAAATTATATGTTTGCACCACCAGCAGCTCCACTTGACACCTCCAATGTTTCCCACAGTACACATGCCCTCTCTGTGTGATGATGTGCTGCCTTGGGAAAAAAATCCAGGTGCTCTGTCCGTGGAAACAGCTCGACTTCCTTCCCAGGCAAAGCTGGGACTGCTTGAGAGCACTGCCTGTGCCAACTGCTGTGCTGCCTGCTCCGGGCTTTCAGCTGCCTGTTCTTACCCTCCCTGTAATCCAAACGCTCCCATTCTCTCCGTTCCCATGGTTTATGCTACCTGTAATCCCCTCCACAGTAATTCCTAGTGTACATCTCCTGAAGCTGGATAATCCTAAGAGATCGGCATAAGAACAGCACTTGAGTCAGCTCTTACTGTTCCACCTCTCAGAAATCCCAGCATTTCTTTCACCAGCGGTCTGTGGATCCCTGTGCATCTGCAAGTGGCATTTGTTTATAGTCCACATTTCTTAGCTGATTTATGATGTTCCTAATTGTCCTTCATGTATATCATGGCATTTCCAGCTCATCCATAACATTCCTCCTTGTTTTGACATAGCCTGGATAACTCAAGGCTTGGGAGATTCTGACCAGCCAGTTCCTCAGTGGCACAAGGAGAGAGACTGGGAGGACATGTGGGTCTGTCAGCACAGGACACCAGATAAAACCAGTAACTCCCGTTTGCTGGGTCTGTCCACCTCTGCTTTAGTGCTTCCTTGAGTGTCCAGAGATGGGAATGGAGCTGGGGAAGGGGCTGGAGCACCAGGAGCGGCTGAGGGAGCTGTGGGGGCTCAGTGTGGAGAAAGGGCTCAGGGGGGACCTTCTCGCTTTTTCCAACTCCCTGACAGGAGGGTGGAGGGGGGGGTCAGGCTCTGCTCCCACGGATGTCAGGGAACAAGGGACAGGATGAGAGGAAATGGCCTTAAGCTGTGTCAGGGGAGGTTCAGGTTGGATAGTAAGGAAATTTTTTTGTGGAAAGGCTCAGAAAGCCTTGGAAGGGGCTGCCCAGGGGGGTGGTGGAGTCACCATCCCTCGTGTTCAAAAAACATGTGGATGTGGCACTTGAGGACATGGTGATGGTGTTGGGCTGATGATTGGAACTGATGATCTTAAAGATCTTTTCCAACCTTAACAATGCTGCGATTCCACGATTCAATCACCCAGAATTCTCAGAGCCCTGCAGTTCACTATAAAGATCCCACCAGAGGAGGGAGTCCATCACTGCAACTCTCTGGAAATCCTCATCAGCCCTCAAATAGTTGTGAAGTAGCAACACTTCGTGGGGTTTTGTGCTGCTTATGAAGAGTTCACATCATGGGATCAGAGCTGAGCACTTGCCTGGACATGTTCCTCAGTCCTTAGCACTTGAGAACACACACTGTGAGTGTTCTGGGTGCCTGCTGCCCCTGTCCCCTCCCTGCTGCTTCCTCCTTTTCTCTCTCACAGCTCTCAGTTCTGAAGGTGCTGCTTTTCCCCTGGAACTTGCTTGGACAAGCCACCCTGCTCTAAGCAGCCACAGTGTTTATCCTCTCCCCCAGCACTCGAAGTCCTCATTCCTCACTGAAACAATCTCTCAGGACCCAGATACAGGAGGAAAACTTTGCACTAGAAAGCAAGTAAGTGAATTCACTTAGTGTGTGTTTATAGTAAATGGACACAAACCAGATAATAAATAATCAAAGCTTAATATGACAAAGCTTCTGCTTTAAATTTAAATAAGAATAGTAGTGTTACAGCTGTTTATCAGGAAGAATTTTAAATCAATTCCTCTCCCAAAGATGTACAGATTTAAAAGTTGTGAGATGAAGAACTAATGAAGGAAAATAATTTATCAGAAATGCATTCTATGATTTCACCTGCAAACCAGGGAAATAACACTTTGCTGGGGGAGAGTCTCACAGATCACGGGACTGACTTGGGTTAAAAATAACTTGGTTTGTTTTCCCAGTATTATTTTTACCTTGGATCAATTTCCCAGCCCACAGAGCTGCCCAGGAGCAGTTCAGGGGCTGGAGGGGGACCAGGACCGGGGATGAGGATGATGCCTGCAGCCTCCAAAATGCACCTTGGAGCAGGAAGTGGCCACATCTGCCCTTAATAATGATCCTGAGCCTCTGGTCTGAAGCTGCCCTGTTTGGGAACTGCCCATACTGGGCCAGCAGTGGGTCTGGTGGGGTTCACAGCCCACTCAGGGACCTGCAGCAGCCAAACTGGTCTGTTGGTGGCTTCTTTGCTCAAGCTACAAGACATAAATGCTAAAGGAATGATGATGTTTAATGCTGTGATGTTCCTTTCTTTATATTTATTATGCTAAATGCTAAAAGCTGAATATCTACTTGGGCTAAGAGTCCAAGGAATTTCTTTCTTGCCTTTAATTTCCAATTAGCTGAGCCTCTCGAGCCTCCCCGCTCTGCCCCTGAGGCTGTGTTATCATCCGACCCTCTGTGCGGAGAAGCTTCCGAAATGGATGGAACTAATAATCGTGGAAAAACTCCGGCTGCATTTACAGCCTCTGCCTGCAAAAGTGGAGCCTTGATTTCAAAGCCTGCGGCGACAAATGGATTATTTCGGTGGCAAATTAGTCTCTGGGGACCGACAATTTGGGGAGCTGAGCGCTGGAACTGGAAAGCAGCAGATCAATTCTGAACACTTGGAGCCAAGGTTAATACCCTGCGAACTATTGAGTGCAGCAATGAAGGATAACGTGTCAAATGGGAAGCTTGGGAATATGGAATTAAAGGGAAAATGGGGAAGGTTGGAACAAGGAGAGCGAGCGAGACCCACAGATTTGTTAATAAAACCTGGGGACTGAGTTTTTGGGTGAGCGCTGAGGATGACAGTGGGATTTGAATAAAAGAACTAGAACTAACATCTCTGGGAAGGAGGGTTTTGGACTTGGGACAGTAATGGAAGCTGGCAGTTCTCATACCTGCCACACTGAGCCTTTCCTGAACATCATGGGCAGCTCCCAAAAATTCCTGATTTCACATGAAGAGGATGAGACGAGGATCTCCTGAAGGTTGGAGACCACTCTTCCCACTTTTATTTGAAATAACCACATGAAATCATTCCAGCAGCTGGACAAAGACCTTTGGAAGGTGAGAATTAAATGGAGTTTGGGGGGGAGGCAAGTTTGGGGGTGCTGAGAGGTGGGTTTTGTCTGCAGAGTTTCCAGCAGCCTCCTGAGCACAGCCAGATGAGAAATCCCTCCCCAGGGATCCTGCTCTTGTCCTCAGCACTGGGAAACTTTACAAAAGAAACACACTTTTACTGTCTTAAGAGCTACTTTGCTTGTCCAGCTTCCAAATAACTGTTTTGCAGTTAAAATGGCTTGTTTTCCATCTCTCTTTACAGTTATAATACTTGGAAATGGACTTTTCCTTTTGTTTTCTGATAGTATTGGATGGTTTTGTATGTTATCAGAGGGCAACACTCTGGTGCCTCTTGAATTAAACTGTCAGATTTTAAGAACAGTTGTAAGGGAAGGACTGAAATCCCATTTTAGGTTCTTTTTTCCTATGGAAAATGGCTATTTTAAAAACCCAGACTCCATTTGCCTGTTTTCTATATATCCCCTTCCACCGTTCAAAGTTTTGTTGTTGCTCAAAGTGTAGTTGTGATTATATAAATCCCAAATAAAGGTGGATCAGTAGCCAAAAGCTTGTGGTCTTTTAGGAGGGAGGAAAAACTCTGCCTTCCAGCTTCTGGAGAGAGGCAATCTGGCAGCATTCTGAGCCTTTGTCCCTCTTGGAGTCACTTGACACCCTTCTGGGTGATAGGAGCTTGGTAGCACAATTCCCATCTGAAAGGGAGAGCAGATAAAAGCCGGCAGCAAGGAATGTGTGCCAAATCCATTAGTTCTGGAGCAGACACAAAATCCAGGCTGGCCAGAGGAGGGAGAGGAGTTTTGTGCCTTCTCCAAGGGCCTGATGCAGTGGGCAGGAGGTGCTGGCTTGGACTCTGTGGGAGGCAGAGCTGGATCGACACTTTCCCCTCTTTTAGGGGGCACAAAACCAGCTCCAATGCTTCTATCCCAGTTGCAGGGATCTGGCTGGGGAGCTGCATTCTTCTGCTGTTGAAATAAGATATTTCAAATTTGTGTGTGTGTGTTGTTTTTTTTTTAATGGGTTTAAAGTGCATTTCCTCAGCTGAAACTGGAGCGAAACATTCCAGCAGATTTGCAAGGAAATTTCAGTTCTTGTTTCCCCTGGTGGAAGGGGTATGTTGAAATTTGGGGCATTTTGTTCCACTTCACACTGAAGCTTTAAAATCCTGAACAGAAACTTCCAGACTCAGCACAGCTCTTCTAATTGCCTGGTTAAGCAGATTAGAGCTAGTTCCCAAGCTTTTATATTCCCAGTTTCTGTGTTCCCTGGCTAATAACATCTCTCCTATCAGGATCTCAAAACACTTTTAATTGTGCCTCTGTGTCCAAAAAATTGGCAAAACCAGCTACAGTATCCTGGGGGGGAGGTCCAGATCCCAGGTGGTGGTTCCTCTGCCAGGCACAGATCAGCCCTGGATCTCTTGAGCCACAGCCGGATGTCGAGAGTCATCTCCAGAGTGATATTCCAGAGCCCTTTGACATCACATTTGGAAAGGGGTCCTAGGAAAGTTATTTTTTCAGATGGAAATTGCAGTAGGAGTCAGCACTGTTGTTTGAAAGGTTGGACAATTACAGGGAAAACTGATTTTCTTGTGATGTTACAATCTGTGCTGGTAGGCGCAGGTCATATCCTTTGGAGTGGAGGGTAAATGAGGAGAAATTCTGACAGAGATTTCAGGAATGTTGTTTTTTAAACATGTGGCATGATTTCTGGCAGCTGAACCACTGGAAGTCTGACTTGGTATAACTTTTATGCCCTTCCTGGCAGAACTGATGGTGACAGAGAGAGGAGAGATCCTCCAGCTGTGGGATGTGAAGGGAGCAGTGGGAGCACTCAGCAGCTCGTCCTGGTGGAAGCTGCTGTTTTCCCAGGGATTGGTTGGGATGAGGGGCCTGGGAACCTCACTCAGCCTCAAGGAAAATGTAGTGGAGTCTCCTGCTGGTAATGGGGATCCAAACAAGACAGGGGTGACATAGACCCCACGTTACGCTCCTCCATTAGTAAGGGGAGAAGCGGGGCTGCCTGGCAGGACGCAAAAGAGCCCTTTTCCCAGGAAATAAGCTCCTGCTTATTTCTGCAAGTAGGCAGATAAATTCCATCATCACTTCCATCTGCCAGGAAGAAGAGGAGGTGCTGGAATAGCTCGTTGTCCTGTGTTGCAGTTGGTAAGATCACAAGAGAAACCCATCCAGCTTATCCCAGGGAGTGAGGGTGTTGCAGAGCCCCTGTTCCATTGGAAAGCTTCGTGCTTCCTCCGTGTTTGCTTCACTGGAACAGCTGCCTGAGAGGATTTTTCTGGTGCCAAAGAGATAATCTGAGTTCAGGGAAAATCTTAGTCTGTGAGGGAATGGTTGTGAAGGGAGCACGAACTGTCTCTGGCAGCAGAGAACTTAACAGGAGTTGGGATTGTTCATTCTGGGGAAGAGAAGGCTCAAGGAAAACTTAGAGCCCCTTCCAGTGCCTAAAGGGGCTTCAAGAGAGTTGGAAAGAGACTTGGGACAAGGGCCTGGAGTGACAAAACAAAGGGGAATGACTTCCCACTGCCAGAGGGCAGGGTTAGATGGGATATTAGGAAGGTGTGTACTCCATGTGAGGGTGGTGAGGCCCTGGCACAGGTTCCCTAAAGAAATTGTGGCTGCCCCATCTCTGAAAGTGTTCAAGGCCAGGTTGGACAGGGCTTGGAGCAACCTGCTCTACTGGAAGGCATCCCTGCCCATGGCACAGGGTGTCTGGGGAGTGTGAGGTGAAGGTTTCCCCATCACAGCTTTCAGCAGCAAACCCTGAGCTTGGCCAGGGGTGTTGCAGGCTCAAACTGCTTCTGCTTTCTGCAGTGAACTGTGCCCAGATGGATTTGGACCAGATCCAAGGCTTATTTGCTAATGTAAGAGGAGATCTATCCTCATTCAGTGGATTTTGCATGCCCAAACAACAGCCACCATCGGGAGATGGGAGATCTCCCTGACCTGCCCCAGGAGTCAGTGACATCAGGAGCTGTTGCTCCAGGACCCAGGGCTGTGTTATCACCCCTGTGGGTGTCATCCCAACCAACGGTTTTAACAAACACAGAATACGATTCCAAGAGGTCACATGAGGTGAGAGCGACAGAAAAGCAGCAAATAGTGAAGTCCTGTGGAGCTTGCTGTCGCTGCAAGGCGGGGCAGGGGAAGGGGGGCTGGAAGTGTAGCCCCTGGGCATGGGGCTCCTTTCCAAAGCGCACTAGGGACAAGGCAGGGTCCCAGGGCTCTGTGTCCTGGGGAAATACTGCTCCACACCATGCAGGTACCTGAGCACTCTTCAGAGGGAGACTGGGGCTCCATGACCAAAAGTGACAGTTTTGTGTACCTGTACTCAGGCTGCTAGAGCTCCACGCACTGGGGGGTCAGGGCTCCATGCTCTGGGGTACCAGACCTCCATGTACTGGGGCAGCCGATGCTCGATATGCTCCAGGGTACCAGAGTTTTTTGTGCACTGGGGAATCGGGGCTCCATAGCCCAGAGTCCCAGAGCTCAATGCACCAGGGGGTTGGGGCTCCGTACCCCAGGCTGCCGGAGCTCCATGCACTGAGGGGACTGATGCTCCATGCCCCAGTGCACTGGAGCTCCACGAACCGGGGAGCTGATGCTCCATGGCCCCGGGGTACCGGAGCTCCACGAACCGGGGAGCTGATGCTCCGTGCCCCGGGGTACCGGAGCTCCACGCACCCATGGGGCTGATGCTCCGTGCCCCGGGGTACCGGCTTTCCCCGCCCCGGGCTGCCCGTGCCGCGCGCTCCCGGTGCCGAGCCCGTCCCGCCGCTCGGCGGGGCCGCCCCCGCCGCCTCTGCCCCGCCCGGCCGCGCCGGGGCCGCGGCGGCTGCGCACGGCGGGGCCGCCATGAGCGACGAGCGGCTGCGGCGGGTCCGCGACCGCGTCCGGTCCTTCCCGGACTTCCCCGTGCCCGGCGTGCTGTTCCGGTGCGGCGGGATGGGATGGGGATGGAGATGGAACTGGGGATGGGAATGGGGCCAGACCAGGGATGGGACCAGGGATGGGGGTGGAGACGGGGAGTGGGATGGGGATGGGACTGGGGAATGGGATCGGGATGGGAATGGGACCAGACTGGGACCGGGATCAGAACCAGGGCCGGGGATGGGGCCGGAACCAAAACTGGGGCCGAGCCCGGGGATGGGACCAGGGCCGGAGATGGGAATAGGATTGGGACTGGGGATGGAGCCAGGACCTGGAAAGGAACAAGGACAGGGCATGGGAATGGGACCGGGGATGGAGCCGGGCCGGGGACGGAGCTGGGCCGGGGACGCGCTGCTGGCTCCTTTCCCCAGTGCCCATCCCTGCAGCTGGCAGTACCGGGACCCTTCCCTGCGCTCCGGAGCTCAGTGGAGCCTGAACAGCCCCCGGAGGTCACTCACTGCCTGCCCTCCTTCATTGCAGCGATATCAGCCCCTTGCTGAAGGATCCTGTGGCATTCAGGACTTTGATTGATCTTCTGGAGGATCATGTGAGGGCATCATTCCCCAAAATTGACTTCATTGTGGGTAAGTGTTGGTTAAACATGCCTGAGGCCAGGGCAGAGCAGCATGTCCCAGGTGGGAAGCATGGGGTGACCCATCTGGAATTCTGTGGCCCCCGGACATGAGAATCACCTGAACATTGGCCTCTGTCATGTGGTAACACCAGGACAGGTTATACCCTTAACCTCATCCTGTAATTTCCTGAAATACTGGTTTGGATGTTGAAGGTGCCATCTGATGATACTTCAGTGCCAGTTTCATAGTTCGTTGCTTCCATTGTTAAAAAAGAGGGAATACAGGAAGCCTGCCACGCCTAGTCCCTGTTCCAGGCAGACCCTGTTCCAGCTTGTTTTCCTTCTCAGAAGGCTTTTCAGGCCAACACAAACAGCCTTTGTGGCAATGATAAGACCTTGCACCACACCTGGGAAAGTGCTGAGGAAGGCAGAGCTTGGGCGATAGCCCAAGGGTCAGAGAGCACAGACCAGACCTGGGCCAGGTGTCTTGTGATAAGTGAAGTCTGTGCCCAGAGGTGCAAAGTCTCTGATTGTATGGCCAAACTGATACTGAGGCTCTGCTGAGCTTATCTCTAAGGAAAAGAGCCAGAAGGGAGGGAAATGTGTTGATGGGGCTCCCTGTGGAGCCCTGGAGTCCCTCAGAAGCACATCTGGGCAAGCACAGGAGTGTGGTGTGTTTTCAACCCTCAGAAGGGACTGTAAGAGCAAATTGCTTCTAGAAACCCCCTTGAATGGGAGGATAAAATGAAGGTATGCAAAGACCCTCCCCCAGTCAAATGGCTCCAATCTGAGCAATGGGACAAGAGGAAGCAGCTTCAAGGGAGGTTTAGGCTGGATATCAGGGAAAATTTCTTCACTGAAAGGGTGGTCAGGTATTGGAATGGGCTGCCCAGGGCAGCTGTGGAGTCACCATGCCTGGAAGTGTTCAAGAAACATGTGGATGTGGCACCTGGGGACATGGTTAGTGGTGGCCTTGGCCAGGCTGGCGGAACGATTGAATCTGATGGTCTTAGAGGCCTTTTCCAACCCAAACAATTCCATGATTCCTGTGCTCTGCTCCCCCCAGGCCTGGATTCCCGTGGATTCCTCATTGGGCCCCCTCTGGCCCAGAGGCTGGGGATTGGCTTTGTGCCCATACGGAAAAAGGGGAAACTTCCCGGTCCCACCGAGTCTGTGTCCTATGCCCTGGAATATGGCAAGGTAACACCCGGGAAGGGCAGGGCAGTCTGGGGCAGGGTTGGGGGTGTCAGCGAGGGGATGGGTGATAAAACCAGCGGGGTGGACCCAAACTGAGTTTCTGATGCCATGGACAGTCTGCCCAACCTTCAGGAATGGCTCTGAGCTGCTCCGTCCCTGAGCCACAGACACATGGTTCCTGCCAGCGAGTGGTTTTTGATGCTGTGCTATGATTTTTTTGGGGGGTTGGTGCTAAGACTTGATGCTAAATCGCTTTCTTTGGCTTGAATTCAGGGGCATGACCACGGAGAGTGTTTCCCACTCTGCCAGTAAGTGCTCTAAGTCAGTGCCTTCCCGCATGGCTTCCCGAGTCCTGCTCCATAACCCCGTGGCTACTCCGCATTCAGAGCTGAGCTTTGAGCCTAATAATGTGCAGCCGCCACTAGTAACTAACGGCAGCAGAACCCCCAAAGCCAGGCCTTACCATGGGGACCGTTTGGGCCAACCCCTGCCTGGGACAAGCTCAGCTGACACAGGACGTGCCGGTGCCGCTTTGGATCTGGCTTAGGCAGAGCTCTCCAGTGCATTACAGGAGATTTTCCTCACTGGAGAACTGCTCTGGGATAAAATTCCACAATAACTCACATGATGAATGTTCAGGATCTTGACGTGCCAGAGGGTTGGCCCAGCAATCCCCTCCCTGCTCTGTGTTTCCATGGCGCTCCCCTGTAGCTGGAATATGAGTTCTTTGGGATTTTTGGTGCTGCGTGTTTAGGTTGATCCTGCTGAGGACTTGTCTCTGTTCTACCATGTGTGGAACCAGCAACTGATGAAGAGCTTCTCTCTAAGGCCAGACTGAAATGAAGCTGCTCTTTCCACCCTGCAGGCCGAACTGGAAATCCAGACTGATGCCGTTGAACCGGGACAGAAAGTGGTTATAGTGGATGATTTGCTGGCGACTGGAGGTGAGAGAAGCTCGTGTGACCCATGTGCCCATGTGTGTTCATAGAATCATGGAAGGGGTTGGGTTGGAAGAGAGCTTAAAGCTCATCTCATTCCACCCCCTGCCAGGGACAGGGACACCTTCCACTAGACCAGGTTGCTCCAACCTGGCCTTGAAAACTTCCAGGGGCATCCACAACCTCTCTGGGCAACCTGTTGGCAGCAGCAGGAGTGGCCATGGGGTTAGAAGCTGCTCCTGGAGTGAGTATGTTTCTCTCCCCCTCCACAGGTACCATGTGTGCAGCCTGTGAGCTGCTGAAGAGGCTGAAGGCTGAAATCCTGGAGTGCCTGGTGGTCATAGAGTTAAAACCCCTGAAAGGGTTGGAGAAGCTCAGTTCCATCCCTTTCTACTCACTGCTGCAGTATGACTGAGGAGGAGCAGGGAGGAGGGAACACTGGGAACAAATTTGGGGCTTTATCCAGTAATTCTGAGTCACAGGGGGGTGGGCAGGGGGGAAACACACATTTTGATCACAACCAGATGCTATTCAGTCCTAAATCCTATTTCTTTTCCAAGCAGTGTGTTGAGTGTAATGAGCCCTTTTGGAGTTCCTTTTGGGAAGAAGGAACAGCCTGATTGATTGGGAGGGGATGGAGACCAAGATGCAGCTTTTTAGGAGAGCAAAGTGACAATGCTATTGTAGAGCAGGAGAGCTCTGGCAGGGCACCAGCATTCACTGGTTGAGCTGTGCCTGTCAGCCTCCAAGGAACCTGCTAAAAATTTGCCAAAGGAACACAGGAGACGGGCAAAAAATGGTTATTTCTCTCAGGGATAAATCCTGGGGGATGGTCTGGTTGCTCTGTGCTGTTGTTCACACCAGAAGTTGTGCTTGTCAAGGGGAACTAAGTGCCTGCTGTGTCCTTAAATCAGGATGTTGCTGGTGTAGATGAGCTCAGTCACCGTTTTCCTTCCCTGGAGACCACAGGCAGCTCTTGTTGAGCACAAATTCCCAATTTTCTGCACCATACCCGACTCCCTGTGTTAATTTCCCTCTGCTGTGGTGTCTTGGGGCATCAGGATGTTGAAAGGCTAATGCCGGTTCAGAACCTGCTCTTGGTAGTAGTTTGGTGTCAGATAAGGCCACAGCAAAGGTGTTCAGTGGTCTCAGGTGTGCGATGGATGATGGGGTTTGGAGATGCTTCCTCCAGCACAGTTCAGTGTGGTCACAGCTAAAACTTGTTGTGCCAAAACTTCCACATGCCTGAAAACATCAGGGACTGTCTCTGTCCCAGCAGGGACTGGACTCACGGGTAAAATAAACATTGATTTATTTTTATGTTTTCTAAACTGTCTCAGAGCTGTTCTTGCAGTAGCTGAAGCCGTTAATGACCCTTGTGAGCATCTTCCTCCAAACCCAGGTGGTCAGTTCAGCAAGGCTGTGGTGTGAGCTCCCAACGCTTGGAAGGAGTTTTTTTCCAAGGAGTTCAGGTACCTTTTCTCTAGACCTTGCACAACCTCTGGCTGGAGGGAGGCAGACCAAGCCCCCCCAGCTCAGCTCCCCTTTTTCCATCCAGTGCATGGGGCCACCTCACACCCAGCCCTTAACACTTGTAAGGACTATTCCAGCTATTTTTATCCCCATTTCCTGAAAAGCCACTTCAGTGCTGCTCAGTTTACGCTGAGAACCACCATTCCCTTGGGATCAACCTATCCCAGGGCACTTCTTTCACAGCCAGCCCTTGTGGGGAGCCAAGGGAGGCAGCACCTCACATACTTGGCACAAGGAGAGGGTCCATGCTGCGGGGGAGAGAAGGGAAAAGTCAGTTCCACCCCAGAGAGCCATGGAAAGCAGCTGCGTGCCGGGGAAGCAGCGTCAGCCCTGCCAGTGCCAGCGCTGGCTGCGCACGGGGCCAGGAGGTGACATCAGGGAACGTGGGGACAGTGCCTTTGGGTTGCCAGCAGCCCCTGATGTCATTTGCTTGGAGAGACAAGGCTGTGCAGGGGTGGCTTCCAGGTGGGAGAAGAGGAGCAGAACGGGAGCTTGCTCCGAGCTCTCCTGGGGTGCACAGGTGGCTGCCAGGCTGTTGAATCCAGCTCTACAATCCAGCTCCTGGAATCCAGCTCCTCTACAATCCAGCTCCTGGAATCCAGCTCCTCTACAATCCAGCTCCTGGAATCCAGCTCCTCTACAATCCAGCTCCTGGAATCCAGCTCCTCTCCAGTCCAGCTCCTGGAATCCAGCTTCTTTCCACCACGGTGAGGTCCTTGAGCAATGGCTGGTAGCCCAGCCTACCGCAAAGGCCCCCAGCTTCACACCCAAGAGACCCCCAACCTTGCACCCCAGCCCTGTGTATCTCTCCAGTTCCTGGGCTGGGTTTAAACCCTCCTCCTCCCTGGAAACTGGGCAACCTCCTGCCAGCAGTGCCTGCCAACTGGGCTGCACACAGCAAGCAGGGGCCTGGAGGAAGACAAAGAGGAGGAAGGTCTGCCTGCTCCCTTGGGAAGAAGTGCTGTAGGATCTCTGATGCTGCCTGACTTCAATCTGGCACTTAAGGTGGGAAATCTGGCCAGGACCAGCATAGGGTGAAGGGATGAAGGAGAGTCACCTTTCTCTGCAAGTCCTCGATGGCTCCTGCTCCAACCAGCCCAGTTTGGCTCAGGAAGCAGTGTGAGGTGTGTCTGACGTGGCACTGGGCAGCTCCCACCTCCTCCCCTGCACCCACACTGCCCTGACCCGGGCACTGCGCCAGCCCAGCACCTCTGAGCAATTCTCACCCTCTCTGTCCCTCTTCTCAAGCCACTTCAGCCGAGTGGCCTGGTCTTTCCTCTGGGAAAAAGCCCCCCCCTGCACACCCCAGCCCTGCCTGCTCCCATCCCTGCAGGAGCTGCTCCCCCGTCCCCATTTACAAAAGCTGCTTTCAGCTCCCTGCAAACCCACGCTCACTTTTTCCAGTAAGTCTTTCTCCAGGAGCTGGATGAGGACCCAGCCCTTCCCGGTGCCAATTGCCATGGAGAACCACGAGACAGGCAGCTCACGGAGGAAGAGTGCTGGGTTAACACAAGTCAGCTATATTTAAAACATTTAATACAAATATGTTTTGACAAGTCCTGTAGTTGTTTCCAGTGACGGCTGGAAGATGCGTTTTCCCTCCCTTAAAAACAGAACAAGGCCCAAAGCTCCAAGACCGTCGATTTGTGACTTTCTCTCTCACTCCTTCCTGCCTGTCACCCTCTCACCTCACCCTGCCCTGTCCTACCTTCACCCCACCAGGACCCAGTTCATGGAAGAGACCTCAAAAATTAGATCTTCAGGAGAAACATCCTGCATTAAAACTTCAGTAGAACACAGGAAAGCCAAGAAGAGGTTCCTCAGCTCATTTTCGTCGCTTGCATTGTCACCCCAGGATGTAGGATTGCTTGAGGATTAGGGGAGCTACAGCCCTCATGGGTCCCACCCCAGGATCCCTTAAATAAAAAAATTAAGGCATTTTGCCCTTCCTCAGACAGCCCTGAGGATAAGCCTCCCATCAGCCCACACCAGAACTCAGAGTGCAGTTGGGATTTGCTACATTTAGAGGAGATTGCACAGGGCAAACCTCGATCCCTAGGGGGCTCAGAGGGCTTCCGCCTCCTTCGCCGCCTTGGTGAGCCTCTCAGTGATGAGGCCAAGGTCCTTCTCTTTGTCCAGCTTGATGTAGGTGTCTGTCCTGATGGCGTGGATGCCCACCCAGTCAGGCAGGAGCTCCGCGAAGAGCCGCAGGTGCTTCTCCATCTCAGCTGCGAACAAGGAACAGGGCGTCAGAACTTGCCTCCCCAGCCCCTTCCCCCTGCAGAGACACCCCCCCGAATTCCTACCAGGTGCCATCAGCTCGTCGTAGCTGTCGCCCAGGCGGGTACAAACCACCTCCATGGGCAGCGCCTGCTTCTTCTCTGCCACAAAGACGCTGCGCAGGACTCGGGCCATGGCCGGCAGCCGGCCCAGCATGGCCACGCGCTCCTCCTGCTGTGTGTCCCGCGTCATCAGCGCCTGCAGCTTCCGCGCCTCCTTTGCCCGGATCTGGGGAGCAGAGGAGATGGGGTGAGGCCCAGGCAGCACCTCCAGCACCCACCTTTCATCCAGGACAGAATTACTCACCCTGTCGAGCAGCGCCTGGGACACCCCTTTGAGAGCGCTGGCGGTGCTGGCAGGGGACGGTGCTTTGGAAAGCACCGGTTCCCCCGCACCGGCTTCGGCTGTTCTTAAGGCCAGGTTGGCAAGAGCTTTTTCCATCTGCTCATGTGGAAGAAGGAGGAGGAGTTGGATTACAGCTCAGGCTGGAGGAAGGAAAAGTTTCCCCTCTGCTGCCCCTGCCGTCACCCTTCAGCCCAGCGATCCCAACCCAGCGCTCCCAGCTCATCCCTGTCTGCACAGAGGAGTTTGAGGGGCTTCATAGAATCATGGAATGGTTTGGAAGAGACCTTAAAGCCCATCTTGTTCTACCCCCTGCTATGGGTAGGGACACCTTCCACATCCCCGGTTGCTCCAAGCTCCATCCCACCTGGCCTTGGACATTTCCAGGGATGGGGCAGCCACAGCTTCTCTGGGCAGCCCGTGCCAGGGCCTCCCCACCCTCCTAGGGAAGAATTTTTTCCCAATATTCCATCTAACCCTGTCCTCTGGCAGTGGAGAGCCATTCCCCCTAGTCCTGGCACTCCAGGCCTTGTCCAAAGTCCCTCTCCAGCTCCCCTGCAATCCCTTTAGGCACTTGAAGGGGCTCTAAGGTCTCCCCAGAGCCTCCTCTTCCTCAGGCTGAACACCCCCAGCTCTCCCAGCCTGTTTCCAGAGCAGAGGAGCTCTAGCCCTTGGATCATCTCTCCCAGGATCGACACCAGTCCTGCACCACAATCTGCAGCACCACCAGCCAGGTTTGTGTCCCACCTGCCTCCAGTCCTGTGGCTCTGGAACAATCCCTCCCAACCCCTGTCCGGTCACATCTTCTCAGAGAGATGGCACAGACAGAGCCAGACCCCAGCCCTGACTCACCTTGGGGCTCAGCATCCCCCGAGCTGTGTTCAGCACCTCCTGGGCTGTGCTCAGCCTGTCCTCCTGTGGTGGCTGTGGCAGCTCCACAGGGCTGATGTCCGGCACCTCATCCACATTGAAGCGGGGATGCCAGCGGGTCAGCTTGTCCTCTGGCACCTCCAGGGGAGGGCTGAGAGCAGCCAGGAATGCCTGGAGAGGAGCAAGAGCTGTGTCGTGGCACCAGGTATGGAGGAGTTGGCTGTTGCCCTGCACTCCCAGCATGGCTTGGCAACACATGGAGGGAACTCAGAGCCCACCCACACCTGCTGCCAAGAACATCCCATGGGAACCAGCCACGTCCTTCAGCCTGTCCTTTAGTTGTCCTAGATAGTGACAACCCCAGGGCCCCAAAGCAGGGGGTGCCAGGTGCCCCTCACCTTGTGGTGCTGCTTGACGATGTTCACCAGGTTCTGACGGAATTCCTTCCTGCGCTCCAACAACCGCGATGCCGACAGGTGAGGGCGACCATCCACCTTCTCCTCTGCAAGGAGGAACATGAGCATCACCCACAGCACCTCCCCAAACCTTGGGAGCCTCGGGAAGGATGGGATCAGACTCCCACCATGGGGCTGAGTCACTGCCACAATCACTGCCCTGCATCTTCCCTCTTGTTGCAAAAGCGTTTCCCATTTTCAACAAGCTCAGGCCTGCAGATGATTATTTAATGGACCAAGCAGAGCATCCCTATGGATTCAGAGATCTTAGCTGGGACTGAGCACACTCCAGCTCTTGGACACCCCAAAACCATATGTACCTTCTCCCACCACTGGCTCCAGCGTGAGCTGGTACTCTGACTTCTTCCTGCCATCACCAAACGTGGGGATGTTCTTCTCCTGGCGCAGCCGGTACGAGGTGGGATACACAGCCTTGATCTGCCCCACGTGACGCTCCTCAAACTGCCTGCAACAGCACCCCGAGAGGTTGGGGACCCCAACAGTCATCGGCCCCAACAGCTTCAGCTGGGACCCCAAAAGGGGCTGCTGGGACCCCAAAAGAGGCTGCCCAGCGCTGCCAACTTACCTGCGCATCATGTCCTGCACCCCCTGCTTGACCTTGGCGAAGGTGATGGTCTCGGCGCGGTTGAAGAGCATCCCGGCGATGGTGTCCAAGCTGCGGAACATCTCTGCCAGCACCTTGAACTTGTAGGGCAGCGTGAGCCCTGGGGGCAGGTCCTGAGCAAGGGTGTGGAACCGCTGGTATGCTGGGGGCTTCTCTCTGAAGAAAGAAAGAAGGTTCTAGATAGACACTGGCCAGGACAGGGGTCCTGCTGCTGACTCCGGATAGTGGGACCCACCTCCCATTCCCATTCCAAAACCCTTCCCTCAGCAACCTGTGCCAGCATCAGGGTCACATCACCTGGAAACAGTGACATCCCAATGCTCAGGGTAGCTTGGGCCACGCTCAGAATCCCCACACCCCCTCATGGGGTGGGAAGACACCCACAGAACCACTGTGGGGCTGTGGCAACTGCTGGGACACCTTGATTTTCCCTCAAAATCACTCCCTGGCTGCTCCTCACCCAGCCTCTGCCGCAGGAGCTGCTGCTCCAGTGTCCCTGGATGGCCGTGCTCCCGATGTGGCTTCACTTTCCGCTTTCCTCTGCCGGATCCGCAGCTCCAGCTGCCGCACTCGCTCCAGGTGGCCCCGCAGGTCTGTGCTGGTCCCACTGGGCACAGATGGCAGCTGGGCCAGCTCCTTCATCCTCTGCAGGCGGCCCCGCAGCTCGGCCACGTCCTCCTGGGTAGGGAGGGGACACGGGGTCACAGCAGGTCACAGCACCAAATCCACCCCCAACGGGAGCAAAGAGCCGGGATCACCCCGTACCCGCTGCAGGCGCCGGGCTGTCCCCGGGGGGGCTGTGCCAGGCTGTGTCCCTGTGTCCTGCTGTGAGCTGGGGGTGGTCGGGAGGGGCACTGCCAGGTCCTGCGAGGAGGGTGTCAGGGGTTGAGCAGTAGCCAGCAGAGAGAGGTTGGTGGCCTGCAAGAGACAGAGGAGAGTTAGAGGCTGCCCGGGGAAACCACCCATCCGGACCCCTTCCCCGGTGCCCCCCAAAAGTCCTGCACGGGGGGGGTAGCCATAGGGGTTTCTGCACTAGGGACAGGGGCAAGTCGGGGGGAAAGGGTCTGCATCAAGAGAAGGGGGACAAGTTTTGGGAGTGCTGCACTTGGTACAGGGGGTAAGACAGGATAAGGGGGGAGTCTCCATCAGGAGAATGGGGGGCAAACTCTGAGGGTCCTGCACGAGGGGCAGGGGGCAAGCCTGGGGTTGGGGACAGGGAGAGATCTGCACCAAGGGGCAGCAGGTTTGGGGGTCCTGCACTAGGAAAAGGGGTCAAACACTTGATGGGGCCTGTTGATTTACAGTTCCTCACCCACCCACTCCCCTCCTCCCCTTATCCTCTCCCATTTCCATTTTATAGCCGCGTCCCGAAGGAAGCGGCCATCGCCGATCCCCCCATCTCCCTACCGCGTCCGGAGACCCCGGTTCCGCATCCCGAGGTGGCTCCAGCCTCTTCCGCGCCGACTTCCCGCTCGGTTCCCCGAACCTGGCTCCGACTGGCGACTCCGCTTCCATGTCCCGGCGGCTCCTCTTCCTGCCCGCCAGCCCCCGCACGGCCGGGGAGTCCCCGCGGGCCGGAGTGCGCGGTGACCGGAGCAGCGGCGGCGAGCGGGCACTGAGCCCCGCCGGGGCACCACCATCCTCCTCCTCCCGGGGCACCGAAGCACCGGCGAGGGCGGCCTTGAGCCGGCGGACGCCGCCGCGCTTGGCCGGGACTCCGGTGGCCGCTTTTGTCTGGCCGAAAAAGTTGGTGATGCGGAGCTGGGCCATGGCGGCGCCCCCGGTGCCGGGTCCCGGTGCCGATCCCGGTGCCAGGTCCCGGGGCCGGTCCCGGGGACACGCGGGTTCGGTCCCGCGCGCGGTTCTCGTTTGGCGGGAGCCCGCGCGCCGAAGCCCCGCCCACCGGGGCGGCCGGTGGCGGTCACGTGGGACGGAATTGGCGCCACTGGGCTCTTAAAGGCGCCGCGTCTCCCGGAGCGCGGCCGCACGTGGGGCCCGAGCGGCCTGCGCGGCTGCGAGGGCGACCGGGACAGCTCCGGGGGAGCGGGGTCCGACATTCCCGGTGCCGCAGCGCCCGAGTCAGGAGCTGGCTAATGTACCAAGGGCAGAGATGGAGATTGTCCACTCCCACTGGTGCGGGGGACTGCAAGCTGAGGGGACCCTCAGCAGGGGGAGAGTGGGGTAAAAGCAGAGCAAAAGCAGGGAAATAACATCTGGAATGTTGGTCACTCCAAATCTGCTTTCCTCGATGTGCATGGGGCCAAGCCTTGCCTGGCTTCTGTTACGAACTCCATGGTGGCATGAGGTCCCTCTAGGGACCAGCCATGGGAATGAGGGGCTCTGGAGGCACCCGCAGCATCCCCCTACCATCATCCCCGTCCCCACGCTGTGGCTGTGTGCTGTTGGCAGTACCCAGGAGTGGGAGCAGGCTCTGGCCCATCACCCGCTGCCTGCCTGGGCACTCAGGCTGTGCCCGCAGCACATTACGGAACCGCAGTGTCTCCAGCATCTCCCTTAAAACCTGAGCAAGGCCGGATTTGGCTGAGCGAGGCAGGGCTCTGGGGTGCCATTCCCAGTGCCCATTTACTTCCAGAACCTCCATTCCCAGCCTGGCTGTGGGTGCTCAGGGTTGGGTTGGGAGCTGGATTGGCATGCACCACCCTTTCCTGGATCTGTTCCGGGTGGGGGGATGCACTGGAGGGTTGCAGTGGTAATTCCCATATCCAGGTCTCACGGACATGGTGAACTTCACGTCTTGGCAATGACAAGTGTTTAATTAACACAACTGGATCCCTCCAGGTCCCAGAAATGAGGATGGATGCTCAGGGTAGATTGGACAGCCACAGCCCACCCCAGCTCCCACGAGAGGCTGTGCCTGCCAACCCCATGGACACATGCAGTTGGGGACCCTCAGCCCCATCCTGCCCATGTTTTAGGGGGTTATGGCATGGGCAGAGGTGTCCAGATGGCTGGGGCTTGGGCACATCTGGGTGGGGGGAAGAGCCCCTGGAATTCTGGAAGAAACTCAGGGATGAGTGTGGGGACCAGGCCAGCAGTGTGCCAGCTGGATGCCAGTTTATTAACTGTGTAGGGAAAACAAGCCCGGGGAAGCCAAGGAATGTGGAGAATTTCACGGGTTGATGGTTCCTGTTAGGGGCTGGTGGTTACCAGCAATGCCAGGTGCTGCCTATGTCGCTGGCCATGCTGTCCATGCCACCAGCTGTGCCCAGTGCCCCACTGGAACTCAGCTCTAGATGCAGAGGTGAGCACAGCTCCCAGCTCCTGAGGTATGTGACCCCAACTCCCCTCACCTGGGCTCCCAACTTTATGGGTGTGTGGGGCTGTTTCTGGGTCCCCAGGGTGTGCAGAGGGCACCCAGCTCCGGGGACATGGGACTGTGCATCCAGCTCCAGGGGTATAGGATCATGCCCCCAGGTCCAGGGATATAGGATCATTCACCCAGTTCCAGGGACACAGCACCCAGCTCCAGGGGTGCACCTCAGCTCCTGGGGGAGCACTCGGGAGCTCCTCACTCCCGTACAGCAGCTCTCAGCCCTGGAGCACCCAGAACAAAAATTCGGCAAAAATTAGCTCCGGCTTCTTCTTCTTCTTCTTCTTTTTCTTTTTTTTTTTTTTTTTTCTCTCGTCTTTACAAAATAAACAGGAAACACATCAGTGTTTTTTTTTTTTTAATTTTTTTAGCTTGATATTTTTCCCCAGGACCCGGGAGGCAGCGGGGCCGGTGCTGAGCGCGGCCCACTCGTGTCAGCAGTGACGGGCGCGGTGCCGGCGGGAGGCGCTGGGGCCGCGCCGGCCCCGCGGGGGGGGCGGGCGGTGCCGCTTTATAAAGCGGCGGGCGCGGGGCGGGGGCAGCGCCTCGGAGCGCCGCGGGACCGGGCAGCGGCACCGGGCAGCGGGGCCTGCCCAGCCCCGGCGGGGCGGAACGGCTCGGAGCGGCTCGGGCCGGTCCCCCGCCGCCGCCGCCGGACGGGATGCAGCTGCGGGTGTTTTTAGCGGGGCTCTACTGGCTGGTGCTGCCGCTCTCCCTGCTCGCCGGTGAGTGTGGGGCGCGGGGGGCCCCCCCCAAACGTGGAGCGGGTGGCGGGAGGATGCCCCCCAGGCGTGGAGCGGCTGGGTCGCCCCGCAAGTGGAGCGGGTGGTGAGAAGATCCCGCGGTGTGAACCGGGCGGGACCCCCCGCGCGTGACGCGGGAGTCTCTCCCACGCGTGAACCACGTGGCGAGGGGATCCCCCAACGCGTGAACCGGGTGGCGAGGGGATCCCTCCAGTGCGAGAACGTGGCGGGTCCTTCCGCGCGTGGAGCGGGTGGCGCGGGGGTCCCCCCACGCGTGAGCCCGCGGCTGTACCGGCTGCTGCGGCCGCTCGCTGGTGACTGCGGGGTGCAGGAGTCCCCCCCACGCGAGGGCTGAGGGGCGCGGGAAGTTCCCCCCCATGCGTGAACCGAGAGGTGCGGGGGCCCCCCCGCGCGTGGAGCTGGCGGCGGGGGAAGTTCCCCCCGCGCATGAACTGAGGGGCGACTGGATTCCTCCGTCCATGAAGCCCCGGGGGGTGGGGAGAAGCCTACCCGGGAGGAGCCGCCGGTGACTCCGGGGGGTCGGTGGACGGACGGGGTGGTGGTGCTGTGCCCCCACGGGGCGATCACCCTGTGTCCCCCCCCTCGCATGACCGAGACGACTCGCGGGTAACGCTGAGACTTTCCCTGGGCTAGTGGGGAGGAGAGGTGCGTGTGTGTCGTGTGTGTCCCCCCCCGGCCCCGTCACTGGGCACCGGCTGGGGGCGAAGTGACCCAGTTTGAGCGCTGCCGTCTCACCCCACTCGATCTGCTGTTGGTGCAAGGTGGGGGTGAGGAGGGTGCTGAGGGCCTAGGGTGGGCGATGCCGAGGGGCAGCTGGCACCCTCCGTGCCCGGGTACATCCTGGGGAGCAAGGTGCCCACTCCAGCCCCCGCTGGTCCCCAAGCTGCCACCGGCCCCTTCCAGGCACGGCTGGCTTTTGATGGCAGATGTGCCACCCACCGAGGCAACCGGCTGGCCACCGGCCTGGAAAATCCCCGTGTCCCGGGACGCGCAGGACAAGAATCGGCTCTTTGAACCCCCGCTGCTCCGGAGCCACTTCGGGGACTCTCCGTTTGCGTAGACGCAAAGGAAAAACCTCTCTATAAACAGGATTGTTCAACGGGCTCCTTGTGCCGGGCATAGGCTAAGTCGGGCTGCCGCCAACACCAGGATCACACGACCTACACCGGGGGTCTGAACCCTGGGAAGTCCTGGCATGGCTTTTGGGGTAGCCTTAGTATATGACTCTTGGGGTAGTGTCACCCAGAGAGAGGGATGTGCCCACAACCGAGCAACCCTGTTCTTGGCTGTGTTTTGGGCAGCAGGGCTGGGTTTTAGGGTGCCAGCTGTGCCGGTGGCACGGGGCAAAGCCTCGCTGGCAGAGGAAGTCAGTGACTCTTGAAAAAGCTGCTTTTTCTTTGGTTTGCTGGGGCAGTGACTCAGAGCATCGCGCAGGATGTGAGGAGGTTAATTATAACCCAGCCCACAAACAGGGTTGGGAAGAAGGGGCTGTGCTCCCTGGACAGGGGGTGCAACAGCTGGGCCGGGGCGCAGGAGCTGCCGGGTGCATCCCATGGGTGCCCAGGGTGACACGTGGCCTCCGGGCACAGCCTCTCATGGGGCCCTCATTTCCCAATAATGCTGATTTGGCCCCAGATCGTGCCAGACTTGCTTGCCTCTTCACCCCACTCCAGCACAGGACATGCTGGGGACAGCCTGTCTCCCACAACTGGGGATATTGGTGGTCTTGATGTCTCCCTGGTGAGCTTGTAGGTGGCTTGTTTAAATTTGGGGCCTCACTTGGGCGGGGGCTCCCTTCTGCTCCAGCCGCTTGGGAAAATGGGGTGACTCAGCAGGGTCTGGGGGCTCTCGCACCTGCACCCGTGGGAATCTGAGGCACGGGGTGGGGGGGGGGGATGTGGCTTGTCCCGCTGCACCTGGGTGGGAGCAAGAGCCCTGGAGCAGGACCCGCCTGCAGCCCTTCCTTCCCTGGCAATTAGGCTCTTCCCAAACGTCCGGAGGATGTTTGTTTGCGGCTCCCAGCCAGCTCGGGGCAATTGGAGAGGCAGGAGTTGAGCCCCACGGAGTGGCCTGGGGTGGCCATGGCAGTCCCCCCACTTCCCACAGCTGGCACAGGCACAGACCCCTATGGTGGGGGTCCCAGCCACGGCAGGGGCTGTATCCCTGCCTTGGCTCCATCCTGCCTAGTGGGATTCTGGGGTGTTCGGAGCCATTGGGGGGGGGGCACAGCCCACAGGTGGGGGGACCAGGCACCCCTAGGCTGGGTGACAGTCCTGACCATGCTGATCTGTGGTTCAGTGGTGCTTGGGCAGAAGCAATGGGTGAGGGTGGACCCCCCTTCCTGCGGCTGCAGTGCCCCCTGAACTGGGGGTCCCGATGTGAGGACACAGCCCCACCCTTGCCCAGCCAGGATGCTGGGGGGGTCCCTGGGGGTCCTGGATGCTGCAGGGTCCGGTGCCCAGCCGGGTGCCAGTGGGTGTGTGGGCTGCAGGCAGCTGCCTCCTGCGGTCAGGTGCTTTTTATAAAACGAAGGGAAATAAAATAGAGGAGGGAAAAAAAACTCTGTAAAAAAAAAAAGCAAAGCCACCACTGTCTCCAAGAGCAATAACTGCTGCTTCCTCCCCGGGTGGAGGGGGATGGGATAGAGGCACAGGGCCAGCTCCTGCCTGCCCAGGGTGCCCATCTCCCCGTGACTGAGCCCCCCACAGTCCCACTGAGGTGGCTGACACCGTGGGGGGCTCCCCAGGGGTGCAGAGGCCCCCCCTGGGTGAGGAGAGCAGGGTTTGGACACTGCTTGGCACTGCCATATGGCAGACACCTTCATGCCCCTGTGGGGAGTATTATGGGGCATCTGGGAATGTCCTTGTGTGATGGGAATGTGGGTCCTGATATGTGCCTGGGTGTCCCAGTGCTGAACCCATGGCTCTGGGGGTCCCAAGGGCTGCAACCATGGCATGGGGGAGTGTCCCCTAGCACTGGGATGGCACCTGTCACCCAAGCCACTACATTCCCTGTCCCATAGCACGAGCTCCTGGCTGGTGCTGGGATTCCCAGGCTGGCAGCTGTGGTACCCACTGGCACCCAGCCCGGAGCCTGGGGCATCTCCTGCGGCATCCCTGGGGAGCAGGGCTGGGAGCTGGTGGGATTGGGATTAACTTTCCACAAAAACAGGATACGGCGGGTGAACCGGTGGGGCTGTTCCCTCTTCCCGGAAGGAGAAGACAGAGTTGGGGCTGGGAATATACTGGTGGCTGGCTCTGCCAGCCCAGGAGCTCGCTGCTTTGGGACTGATGGGATTTTGGGATGGGGAAAGGCTCAGTGGCTGGGATTCATCACCCTGCCTCTGGTTTGCAGCCAGCGGGTGGGTGAAGTGTGTGGGGTCCTTGGTGCAAAGTGACACTCCGGAGACCCTGTCAGGCTCCCTGGGCACCCCAGTTGGGGCAGGTTAACTGGGAGGCAGCTTGGCAGAGCTGCTCGGCTCTGGCAGCTGGTAACGGACTCATGTCAATGAGCAGGGCAGGGAATTAAAGAGCTCTTCTAATTAATCGCAAGTGGCAGCAGGTCCCCACAGAGCAGCGGCTGCGCCAGTGCACACCGGTGATGGTGAAAGGCTGTGTGTGGGGCTCTGCCAGCACTGGGGTGGGTCTGGGGAGCCCCCTTCCCCATCCACTCTAGAATGGATCGATCCTGGAAGCTGGGTGGGTGCAGGATGGCACCTGGTTTGCAGGGAAGGGGCTACATCAAACCCCAATCCTCTGGCACAGCTGCCCTTCCCAGTGCGATGGGAAAGACTGGCACCGATTCTTCCTGGCTGCCCCCATCTTGTTGATGGATCCCTGGGGTTCCCAATGACCCCCTTCCCCTCCCAGAGGGAAATTAAAGGCTGGCAGGGATGAGCCCTGGCACATCTCAGCCAGCTCCCCGGCTCTGTGATTGATCCTCCTCCCAGCTCATTTATATCATTAATATTTGATGTGCTGCCAGCGCTGCTGGTGAACTCCATGGGAGCTGATCTGGATGCTCCTGGGGTCACGAGGGGGAATTTGGGGCACCAATCCAGGATAACTGGTTTGGGATATAAGGCATATTCTCGATGCAGGCCCCAGTGAGACCCCGAGGTGTTGTGGGTTAGGGTGCTGCTTGCACAGGGAGGGGAATGGTGGGTGCCACGGCACTGCACCCACCCACCCAGCACTCCTCGTGGGGACGGTGGGTGCAGGAGGGCAGGTTTGTTCTCCCCACCACACTCTCCCCACATGCCAAACTGGTTTTTCTCCCCGTGCCGGCACTTTCCCACTGTCAGCACTGCGGGGAACCGGTTCCCTCTGACTGCAGGACAGAGCACCCACGCACCGCTGGCACGGCACGCCCCGGTGCAGCTCTGAGAGTGCCAAGCTAGGCACCGTGGGTGCTCCCAAACCAGGCTGTGCCATGCTGGCACAGTAACCACCTGTTTTCCCCTCTCTTTTTCATTCTTGATCCCTAGTTGAAGCTGGCCACCCTGCCAGGAGCTGTCGTGGCGATGCCTTGAGCTGGGGTGGAGGGTGAACTGCTCGTGGGTGCTGGTGGCACCAAAAAAGTGGGTCAGCATATGTGTGCTCCCCTGGTGCTCAGCAATGCCTGTGGATCTCCCCACGGAGCCCACAATCCCTGTTCTCTGTGGGACCCCCAGCAATGCCAGCAGGGCTCTGTGGTGCCCTCTGTGCTGCCAGCACCCGTGATGTGTCCATGGCTGGGCTGGGGGCTCACGGTGGGGCTGGTTCACCCAAAAGGTGGACACTAGGGTGGGTGGGTGCTGGGATGGGGGCACCAGTGGCCAAGCGGGGCCTGACTGGCTCCCACGGAAGCTGGAGCAGCGTCTCGCCCCCGTGCCGGGAAGGCTCCTCTCGGCCCCGTTGGCGCGGGAAGGGGAATATTTGCTCCATGAGATCATGGTGTGCCGAAACACAGCCAGCAACCCTCAGCAGCCTGCAGGAGGTGACGCGTCCTGGGGTCACCGTGGGGAGGTGGCTGGTGGGTGATGGTCGTGGTGCCCCCCCACCCTGGGCTTCCTGTGTCCCCCAACCCTGCTCGTGGTCTGGCTGCACCTCCTGGCACTGGGGACAGATGGAGACCCCATTGCAGGAACAGGGACCAGTTTTAGCCCCACTAGGTGCTGCGTGGGACGTGCCCTGGTGCATTCCTGGGTGCTCCCTCCCACTGCCCCTGCACCCTCTGAGGATGCCCTGGGGTGCTGGGCAGCTCACAGGGGGCTGCACCGTGTTCCCCCCAGTGGTGCTGTTCCCCACCTCAGGATGTGTTGTCCCACTGAAACCTCGTAAACACAGGAAGGGCCGTGCCGGGCTGTGGCGCTGAGCACGTCCCTGGCGCCCAGCCGGCCTCCCCTCGCCCCTCCAGCCTCACAGACCAGGGACTGTCCTCTGGGCCCTCCCCAAGTGAGGTGCCAAGGGGAGCAGGTCCTTGCCCTGGCTGCTCAGAGTCGGTCCCCAGCACTAGTTCCCTGTGACTGTCCCCTCCCTGGGCTGTTTCAGAGGGATTTCCCTACCCAGAGTGGGGTTCATCTGCTGCTGGGTGGGAGCGCAGGGTTGTGTCCCTGTGGTTTGCGGGACAGGGGATGGAGGGATGCCCTGGGACTGCCTGGAGCAGGGGCACAGTGACATAGCTCAGCCCCCCCATGACTCTCCCCCTCTCCAGCCAGGCACTCATTTGGTGGGTGCCCATCACCGTGGCCTTGTGCTTGCCCTGTGGATGCTCCCAGCTCATGCTGGTGCATGTGCTGGTGTCTGTCACTGTTCATACAGTGACAGGAACGCTCTGTCCCAGCCGGGGTGGCAGCTGCCCCACCATGTCCCCTCTGTGCTATCCCTGTCCCCATCCCTGTTCCTGTCACGGGCGGCAGCTCTGCAGGGCGCTGGCTCGACCCAGCTCCTCCGACGGTTTCATTCCTCCAAACAAGCTGTAATTTAGGTCTAAAAATAAGTGAGGGGGAAGGTGCCGAGCTGGTGGCACACCCAGAGTGGGGCTGGGTGCAGGTGAAGGGCTGTGTCAGCCCTGGGGGATGGTCATGGGTGTGGGTCCCAGCCTGGCTGCAGGGGTCCCTTTAAAGTGTGGTTTTGTGGGAATGATGTGGAAACGCAGCAGGTTTTGGTCATGGATTTAGTCCCCACGTATTTGGGACTTTTGGTGTCCCCCCTCTCTGTGGCTACCCATGTGGGTCACCGGGAGTGACCCAGCCTGTGTCCCTCTTTTCCCATCAGCATCCCTGGGGGGAACTTGACCCCCTGTCCTACCTGGAATTACCCCAGAATCACCTACTATTTTGGGCTGACTCTCTTTTGGGGATCCCCAGGGCAGGGGGGTGCAGCAGGGGGGTGCAGCAGGGAACCCTCCCCACATTGCATCCCTATCCCTAACCCTATCCCTCTGCCCCCAGCCTGCATTTTCCGCTTCAATGTCTTCTCCCTGGTGTACCTGCTCTTTCTGCTGATCCTACCCTGGTTCTCAGGACCCAAACGGGGCTCTGCCACAGGTAAGTGGCTCATCATGGGGTGCAAGGAGTGAGCAGGATGGGGTGGGCAGCAGGGGGCCTGTCAGCCCCCCTCCAGCGGGCACCTGCCCTCCTGCCCTGTGGTTTCTCTGCATGGAGCCTCACTCCGTTAATTATAACCCAGTGTGGCTATTAATAGCCCTCCTGAAATGGCCAGTTTGGAGCCTTATTAACCTAAAAACCTCAGGGCTGGGCAGTGCCTGCCAGGTGGGCACACCATGAGCAGCCCCTCTGCCCGGGGGATGTGTGACGGTGGGTGCAGGTGGGCACTGGGTGCCCGTATCCCCACCGTGCCAGGCTCTAACACCTGCCCCCAGCGCCTGGCACGGCCACAGCTAAAAGCTTTGCCCTCTGAATATTTCATGGGCTCGCACGGCCCTGGATCCCGGTGCTGCCGAAAGCCTTCGCCTGGATTTACAGGAAAAAACAGGCGGGAGGGAAAGCTGTTGGCCCGGGGCCGCCCCCGGCCGGCTCACAGCTGTAGTGGGCTCACTGCCTGCCCACGGTCAGGAAAATGGGCACGTGGCCCAGGGAGCCGGGTGGGATGGGGGCATGACTGCAGCTGGTGGAAGGTCTGACAGGACTCAGTGTGGGGGACCCTCTGGAGCCCCCTAATAGGACCTTCCACCAGGAAAGGGGATGCTGACTGCATCTGAATATGGTCCCTGTACAGCGGGGCCAGGGAAGTGCCCGGTGCCAGCTGGGTGCTGCAGGGACAGGGGAGGGAGGGTGGCCCTGGGCTTTGGCTCCCTGCACCACCCCGTGCCTCAGTTTCCCCAGTAATGCTCTCAGGGTGCTCTTGGGCTGTGTTGGGTGCATGGTGAGGTGGTCAAAGCCCTGGTGGGACCCTGTCCCTGGGGCAGACCCCTGGCATCTCTGGGCACAGTGCACTCTTACCAGCTCTTCCCGAGGGTGCTGGGTCTCCACTGGGGATACTGGTGTCCCCGGGGCTGCCTCAGGCCATGTGTGACAGGTTGCCCATGTCTTGCAGGTCATGCTGGATGCATCCTCAAATGTCTGCTGGCAACCAGCAGCCTCTTCATCCTTGCCCACTTGGTTTTCCAGATAGGCCTGTACACAATTCCTGCTTGGAATTGGCTGCGGGAGCCCAACTGTGAGTACGGGGATGCCTGTGCCCACCCTCAGCCACCCATACCTCTGCTCCCCGTGGTGCTCTGGGGCCAAACCCTCGAGCTGGTGACATGTGGGACCCCATCCTGCTGGGTGCTCAGGGGCTGATGAGACTCTGCAGGGTCCCATACATGTGCCCAGCTCTGGGCACATCCTGTGCCATTCCAAGGGGCCTGCTGAGTGCCCACTGCACTGGGCACAGACCCTGACCTGCACCCCCATGGATGTGAGGTGTTCTCCCCATGGGGTGGGTGCTCTGGGTGGGCTTGGAGCCTGCCCACGCAGGGTCTCAGTGCCCCTCCCTTCTTCCCTGCAGGCAGCTCCTGGGAGGTCCTTTTTGAGCACATTGGGGTTACAAGGTAAGGGTACCCCGGTGGTGGGCACCTGAGGGTTGGCAATGGTGGGGGTGCCACCTCTGAGCCCTCCCCTGCTCCACTCTCCCCCCCCAGGCTGTATTCGAGCGACATTCCCAACGTGGTGCGTCTTGTGGCACCTGATGTTGGCATCCTGCTGATCTCAGTCATCTCCTTGTGCCTGTGCCGCCTCATGCCCAAGACCTACCCTGCCTCCTACAGCCAGAGACCGGAGTTCCTGGGCTTCCCTGAGCTGGTGAGAGTCAACCCCGGTGCCACTGGGACATCCCAATGGCTCCCACCAGCCTCCCCATGGCTGATCCCTGGTCCCTGTCTCCTCCCTGGGGCACAGCAGCTGGTCCCTGACTCTTCCCCTGGGCACAGCCTGGGACACGGGGGCTTGGCATGGGGGCATCCCTGGTGGCTGGAGACCCAGTTTGGGGCAGGTTTGGCCACGGTGAAGGCTCAGCCATCATGGCACCTTGTATGGGCTGGGATGACTCAGCTGTGGAGGAGTGCCCGTGTTTGCTCCGGTGTTGCCGTAGGGATTGCACCAAACAGCTGTGACTGTGGGATGGGCAGTTATGGGGTGCTGGCACCCAGCTTGAGCTCGCTAGTGCAGGGCTGGGTGCTGTGCTGTGCCAGCCCTGCCTGGCAATGCCAGCAGGTCACAGGGATGCTGTGCTCATGGCACCCAGGCGCTCAAGGTCACACAGATGGACACAACCCCAATGCCCCCCCCTCAGCGCAGTGAACACCTTTGGGTGCTCTGCCCCATTTTGGGGTGCTCTTGCTGCTCCAGGCTATGGTGCCTGGCTCTGGCCGTGCAAGCTGTAACTGGAGCATGGATGCCTTTGCTGTGAGGCTCTGGCCAGCACGGGAGGCAGGCTGGAAAAAAGCTCAGTGCTGGGAACCTGGGTCCCAGTGCCAAGAAAAACAGCCGCCCTTTGGAGGCGCTTTCCAGGCGGCTGATGAGATAAACACGGCCAGGTGCTGGGCACTGTGCCTGCCCTCCCGGCCACCCCTCCCCTGCCTTCCCTCTAGTGGGGAAACTGAGGAACATCCTAGGATCAGGTCCTGGAGCTCACACCACCCTTGCCTTGCAGAGGGAAGTGAATGCGAGTCGGCACAGATGCGCGGCTCACGCAGCCCGGCCGCTGGGCAAACGGCTGTTGCGTAAGGCTCACTGGCTGCTCTGGGAGGCCGGGAAGGTACTGGCCAACCTGCTGCTGGCCTTGGCAGGTGGGTGCAGGATGGGGGGGGGCACGTGGTGAGGTGGGGGTCCTCCATGGATGTGCTGCTGGGGGGGATATGCAGTCCAAGGGGGGGATGTGTGTGCAAGGGGGAGAAGATGCTCTGTCCAGAGGGGAGAGCTTGGTCCAGGGGAGGGATACTTGGTCCGAAGTGGGGACACTCAATGCAAGAGGGTTGTGATACTCGGTCTTAGGGGGAGGGATGCTTGGTCCATGGGGGAAGGATATTCAGTCCAAGGGGGAAAGCTCGGTCCATGGACAGAGGGATGCTTGCTCTGAGGGAGAGATACGTGGTCCAAGGAGGGAGGATGCACAGTCCAAGTGGGAAAGATTTACAATCCAAGAGGGAAAGCTCAGTCCAGGAGGGAGGAGATGCTTGGTCCAGGGTGAGTGGATGCTTGATCCAAGGTGGGAGGATGCTTGGTCCAAGGGGAGATGCTCAGCCCAGTGGGATGCTGCTTGGTCCAGGGGGATGCTGGGCTGTGCACTGACTGCCCATGGGGCACTGCTCCCCAGGGATCACCCTGCCCTCCGCCTCCTCCAGCATCTACTACCTGTTCTTCTTGGGGCTATGCCTGTGGTGGGCCTGTCACCTCCCCACCAGCCGCCAGGCCTTCAACATCCTCTACGTCCTTGTCGGGGTCTACAGCTCCAGCCACCTCCTCTGCCTCTATGTCTACCAGACACCCTTTGTCCAGAGCATCTTCCCGCCTTCCACCATCTGGGCGCGGTGAGTCCATGGGGAGGGAACTGTGCCATGAGTCCCTGTGCCACCCTGGTTGAGCCATGTGCTATGCCAGTGCCGAGACAGGACCCTGGCTCATGGTGGGGGGTAAGGCCGCCTTCTCTGTCCCCACAGACTGTTTGGCTTCAAGGACATCATCCTTTACCACAACTGCTCCCAGACCAACACCCTGGAGCTCAACACCAGCCACCCCTGGCCTGTCTACGCCAACCCCGGCATCCTGCTCCTGCTCTGCTACGCTGCGGCCACCGTGGTGAAGCTGCGCCGGCGGTACTCCTCGGTGAGCTGGACCCCGTACCCGTGATGCTGATAATGCCCAGCATGTCCTGCTGTGACTGCCCCAGCCCTGACACTGGAGGGGAGTTGGGGGGCAGTGGGGTGCCTGCATGTGGGGTGCCTTGGCAGGGGGATGGCAATGGGGTGCCCTGAGCTGGCACCTACTCCTTGCAGAGAGCCATGTCGTTGCCAGAGCTGCCAGCCAGGGTGCAGATGGAGCTGGGGAACTGGCCCAGGGACACTGGCAGCATGGCTGAGGACACTGACAGCGTGGCTGAGGACACTGGTGGCATTGCTGAGCTCACTGGTGGCACGGCTGAGGACACGGGTGGTGTTGCTGGGGACACCAGCGGCATGGCTGAGGTCACCGAGGTGGGTCTGGGGGGCTGTACCCCTCCAGCAATGCCCAAGCTGGCAGGGACTGGGTGTGTGGTGCTCTGGAGGTGCCAGGGTGGGCTCTGAGCTCTCTCTGCCCCCCAGCCCATGTTGCCCTCCGGCTCTGAGGGGCCGAACGTTGACACTGAGAACTGCACAGTCCACGTCATGAACTCCCAACAATGTAAGCCTGACCCCACAACCTCCCCCTCCCCAGACCCTGCTTGCAGCCAGGGGTCCTTCACGGTCCCTTTCCCCATGCCAGGCACGAAGCGTACAGTGGAGTGGCTGCCCCTGCGCATCCTGACCTTTTTCATCATGAGACAGAGCTACATCTGTGCCCTCATCTCCATGCTGGTAACGGACTGGGAGGGGATACGGACATGGGGAGGGGACATGGACATGGAAGGCACCTCCTGGGCTGAGCCTGCATCCTTCCTGCCCGCAGGTGTGGAGCATCACCTACCACAGCTGGCTGACCTTTGTGCTGCTGCTGTGGTCGTGCCTCATCTGGACAGTGCGGGACCGCCGGAACTTTGCCATGCTCTGCTCGCCCTTCATTCTCCTCTATGGCATTGCTCTGTGCAGCCTGAACTACGTGTGGTCCATGGACCTGGTCCATGAGCTGCCCACCTATGCTGGCTTCATGAGTCTTCATCAGCTGGGGCTGATGCACCACAGACATCCCTTCTTTGTCCTGGGGGCTAAGGTAAGCACGGTGCTGTCCCCAGTCCCTGTCCCTGCCAGTGCCCAGCTGTCACTGCTCACCGCCTGTCCCCACAGCTCCTGCTCATCCTCCCCTTCTGGCCACTGCTGCGGCAGTTCATTGAGGAGAAGGTGCTAAAGAGGCCCTTGACCACCAAGGTCCCGAAGATGTCCCTCTCAGAGTCAGGTGAGGCCTCCTGGTGTCACCCCACGGAGGGCCGCCATGCCAGGCTGGGCAGCCACAGGTGTGGGGGGGACACAGGTGCCCCCCGCCCGGCTCCTGCAGCCCCCTCCGTGTCCTGCAGAAGTCAACCATGCACGGAACATGCTGCAGACGCTGGGGTCTGTGCTGCTGAATTTCTTTGCCAAGTTCTGGATCTGTGTCTGTGGCGGCATGTTCATCGTAGTGAGCTTCATCGGCCGCCTTGTCGTCTACAAGATTGTCTACATGCTCCTCTTCCTCCTCTGCCTCATCCTCTTCCAGGTAGGGGGACTGGGGACCCCTGGGGGCCCATGGCCAGCCCCAGGGTGGCCCCACTGATGTCCCTGTCCCTGCAGGTGTACTACAGCCTGTGGCGCAAGGTGCTGAAGGGCTTCTGGTGGCTGGTGGTGGCGTACACCATGCTGGTGCTCATCGCCAGCTACACCTATCAGTTTGAGGACTTCCCCATGTACTGGAGGAACCTGACAGGCCTCACTGATAACCAGTGAGTGTCCCTGACCACCGTGGGATCCCTGCTGGCACCAGCCCTGTGGTGGCACCAGGGCATGGCTAAGGGATGGGTTGCACATGGGGAAACTGAGGCATGGAGCAGGCTGAGGTTGAACCCTGACACTGGGGGCTTGATGCCTGTGCAGGGTGGGATGGATGAAGCCCCGTGTTGACCCTCCCTTCCTCATCCAGGCTGAAGGACATGGGCTTGGAGCAGTTCAGTGTCTCCGAGCTCTTCTACAACATCCTCATCCTGGGCTTCTTCCTCCTGGCCTGCATCCTCCAGCTCCATTACTTCCACGGGCCCTTCATGTACATCACCGACCTGCAGCATGCTCACAAGCCCAGTGTGTCAATCTTCTCCATCCCTGGGTAGGACCCTCTGCTGGGTGACACCCCTGCACCCCAAGCCCTCTGTCTCTGCTCTGAGCCCTCCTTCCTGCAGGCTGACGAAGGCACGGGCTGCGGCTGATTCCGAGGGTGCCAGGACCAGCATCTCCAGGGAGTCACTGGGTACAGGGCAGGGGTGGGGGACAGGGTGGGAAGGGGTGTTCTCCAAGACAGGAAGAAGCTGGGAGGGTAGGGAGATGGATTTAGGATGACATCCAAGTGTGGGAGTGTACAGAGATGGATTGAGGAATCCTCCAAGCCAGGAACAGGCTTGCAGGGTATGGGGACAGATTGGGGTGTCTTCTGAGACAGGAAGAGGCTAGGAGGAATGTGAGAATGGATTGGAGCATCCTCCAAGTCAGGAAGAAGCTAGGAGTGTATGGGGATGGACTGGGATCTCCTTCAAGTCTGGGAGGGTATGAGGATGGACTGGGATGTCCTCTGAGCTAGGAAGGGGCTGGGAGGGTATGGAGGTGTCCTGCAAACCAGGATGGGGCAGGAGGGAAGCACGGATAGGTTGGGGCATCCTCCAAGCCAGAAAGGAGCTGGGAGGGTATGGGGATGGATTAGGGTGATCTGCAAGCCAGGATGGGACTTGGGGGGTGCAGGGATTTATGGGGGTCTCCTCCAAGTCTGGAAGGATACAGGGATGTCCTCTGAGCCAGGAACTGGCTGGAGGATGCAGCATTGGAGTGTGTTCCAAGTATGGGAGATTGTGGGAATGGATTGGGATGTTCTGCCAGCGAGGAAGGATAGAGGGATGGGTTGGGGTGTCCTCTGGGCTTGAGTGGCTGTGGGGGTGTCCACGAGGGTTCGTGTCCCCACAGCAACCAACAAATGGAAGCTGGTTCTGGAGCGCCTGGCCGTGCTGGGCCAGACCTTCTCAAACATGCTGACTCGCGTGGAGGTCTTTGTGAGGCGTCTGCTGGAGCTGCACATCCTCAAGCTGGTGGCTCTTTACACCGTCTGGGTGGCCCTGGAGGAGGTACCACTCAAGGTGCTGGGCTGGGGGGCTCGGCCTGGCACCCCAGGGTGCTGACATGGCCACTGCCCCAGGTCTCGGTGATGAACTTCCTGCTGGTGCTGCTGTGGACCCTCGCCATGCCCTACTGCCGCTTCCGCCGCATGGCCTCGTGCCTCTCCACCGTCTGGACCTGCGTCATCATCGTCTGCAAGATGCTCTACCAGCTTGAGATCGTTGAGCCCCGCGAGTACTTCAGCAACTGCACTCAGGTGCCCCGGGTGCTGGTTCTTGGGGTGCTTGTGGCAGCCCAAGGAGGTTTCCTTGCTGGAGGTGGGGTCTGATACCCGGGGTGCTCCCATTTGCAGCCCCTGCTCAATGCCACCAACCTGAGTCGGGAGGAGATGAGCAACTCCACACTGTACCGGGGCCCCGTGGATCCTGCCAACTGGTTTGGTGTCCGGAAGGGGTTCCCCCACCTCGGATATGTCAAGGTAGGCACGAGGACATTGTGGGGACTGCCTGGGGGGGGATGCCTGGTGTGATGCCATGGTCTTGAGCATCCCTTCCGTGGGGACCACCTGGGGGGATTCTTGGTGGCACACTGTGGCCCTGAGCATTCCCTCTGGGAGGACCACCTAAGGGGATGACTGCCTTTATGTCACAGTCCCAAACATCCCCTTTTAGGAGGACCGGCTGGGGGGGGGATGCCTGGTGTCACGCCATGGTCCTGAACATTCCCTCTTCCCCCAGAACCACCTCCAGGTGCTGCTGCTGCTGGTGTTCGAGGCAGTGGTGTACCGGCGCCAGCAGTACCACCGTGTGCAGCACCATGAGACGATTCCCATCACTGAGACCATCTTCCCGGAGCCAAAAGAGAACAAGGACAAGGACACGAACACGGGCAGGGACACGGACACAGGCGGGGACACAGATAGGGACACGGACATGGGCAGGGACATGGACAGGGACACTGACATGGGCAGGGACACGAACATGGGCAGGGACATGGACAGGGACATGGACAGGGACACAGACAGGGACACAGACAGGGACACGGGCAGGGACACGGACAGGGAGAAGGATACAGGCAGGAACACCAACACGGACAAGAAATTAGACCGCGACCGGAACCTCGTCTCATGTGCCAAATACTTAGTCAACTACTTCTACTACAAGTTTGGCTTGGAGGTGGGAGCAGGGCACTGTGGGGGGGTCCCACTGCTCACTGCACCCCGGTGCTGAACCTCTGCACCCCCTTACCCCCCAGATCTGCTTCCTGATGATGGTGACCGTAATTGGGCAGCGGATGAACTTCCTGGTGATCCTGCACGGCTGTTGGCTTGTGGTCATGATGACACTGCGGCGCCGGGCGGCCATCGCCCGCCTCTGGCCCAAGTACTGCCTCTTCCTCGTCATCTTCTTCCTCTACCAGTACCTGCTGTGCGTGGGCATGCCACCCGCCCTCTGCAGGGGTAAGGGGCACAGGGGGCCTTTCTGGGGCTCAGGGAGGTGTGGTCCATGTGTGGGGAGCCTGTGAAGGGGTTGGAGGAGGTGGCTGGCATGGGTGTTCCTGCTGCCCCTCAGACTATCCATGGCGATGGAATGTCCCCATGAACTCGGCGCTCATCAAGTGGCTCTACCTGCCTGACTTCGTCATGCCCCCCAAAGCCACCAATCTCATCAGTGAGTATCCCCCCAGCCTTTGGGAATCCTCTGCGTGTGGATTGCCCTGTCGCCCTACTCCAGTCCTGGCAGCCCCCTGCCTGCAGGGTGCCCTGTCCCCCTACACCAACCATTGGCACCCCAGTGCCCCTGGAGCACCCCCAGCCACTATAGGGGTCCCATCCTGCTTCCAGGAGGTGGAAGAACAGGCAGTAAGGGTGTGAGGACCTTGAAGAGTCTGCCCCCCTTGGAGGTGGGGCTTAAACAGTACCCACCCCCATTTGGGAGGAGCTATGGGAGATGGGAGATCTATGGGAGCTATGGGAGATCCGTGTCCCTTTTGGGGAGGAGTGTGTTGGAGCCACACGCTCTTTTGGAGAGAAGGAGGGGCCTGGAGAGCTCCACACCCCTATGTGAGGAGTTGGATTCAAGCCACACCTCAGAGGGGGCAGAACCTGGGGAAAACCACACCGGCATGGGGAAGACAATGAACCCCAAGTCCTGGGGAGGAGTGGCCTGGGGTGCCCCATTCCTTGAGGAGGAGCTTGGTGGGTGCCAGCATTCTGGGGAGCCCCCCAGCCTGAGCCGTGTGCCCACAGACGACTTCTTGCTGCTGCTGTGCGCGGCGCAGCAGTGGCGCGTGTTCGAGGCCGAGCGCTCTAAGGCTTGGCAGGAGGCAGCAGGCGACAACGAGGAGCGGTTTGACCACGAGAAGGACCCCTACAACCCCCAGGAGAACTTTCTCCTCTGCCGGTGGGTGCCTGCGGCACAGCACCCCAACCCGGGGTGGCAACCCTCGTGGGCTGGGAATGAGAACCCACCCTGGGATGGGACCCCTTGGGGTATAGATAGGATAGGACCTCCCCTGGGATGGGACCTTTTGGGGTATGGACACAATGGGACCCTTCCGGGATGGGATGCTCCCCTGGGATGAGACCCTTTGGGGTATGGACAGAATGAGGCTGCCACCAGGATGGGACCTCCACCCTGAAATGGGGCTCCTTAGGGTATGGATAGGATGGATGGGACCGTCAGGCAGTAGGAGCTGCTGGGCTGGGATCTCCTAGGATGAGACTGGGACCCCCTTGGGGCAGGGAAGCCCTTGCCCCAGTGCTGGGACACGACCACCCCATGGCTGAAGCATGGAGGGGACAGAGCCCGTGCTCTGAGTGCCCCATCCCGCAGGTGCTACCTGGACATGGTGAAGGTGGTGATCTTTCGCCATCTCTTCTGGTTCGTGCTGGTGGTGATCTTCATCACCGGGTCCAACCGCATCAGCCTCTTTGGCCTCGGCTACCTGCTGGCCTGCTTCTACCTCCTCCTCTTTGGCACGGCCATGCTGTGCAAGCCGACCCGACCCCGCCTGGTGGTCTGGGACTGCCTCATCCTCTACAACATCACAGTCATCATCTCCAAAAACATGCTGTCGGTGAGTCGTTGTCTCTGCTGTGGGCTCCTTGGAGTCACCTGGGGTGTCCCCTGGGGAGGGGACAGGTGGTGACAAACCCCACGTGGGCCCTCTCTCCCTGCAGCTCCTCTCCTGCGTCTTTGTGCATCAGATGCAGAACAACTTCTGCTGGGTGATCCAGCTCTTCAGCCTCGTCTGCACCGTCACGGGCTACTATGACCGTGAGCTGCTGGTCTGGGGGGGTCTAGTGGCCTTGGGGGTGTGGGTTTGGGCTGCTGCCTGACCTGCCTGCACCTCTACCTGTCAGCCAAGGAGATGGGCAAGGACCTTGACTGCTCACTGCCCGTGGAGGAGGCAGGAATCATCTTGGATAGCATCTGCTTCTTCTTCCTACTGGTCCAGCGGCGTATTTTCCTCAGCAGCTACTACGTGCACATCCTGTGGGACCTCAGGGCCTCTACCCTGCAGCCTTCCAGGTGGTGCTGGGGTCCTGGAGGGTCCCTGTAGGTGCCAAAGTACCCCTCTGACCCTCCCACCGTCCCTGTCCCCACAGAGGTGTTGTGCTGTTCCAGGCCAGCATCGCAAAGAACCTGCACGCCCACCGAAGAGCCGAGAGGAAGTCGCTGGCCCAGCTGAAGCGGCAGTGAGTGGCTTTTGAGGGGCACTGGGACCCCCTTCCCTGCAGCCACCAATGCTTTGGGGCACCTCTGTGTATGTGGGGGTGCCTCTGGGGGGAGTTTGGACAGCAGGCTCCACAGCATCCTCTGCCTCCAGGATGGAGCGGATCCGAGCCAAGCAGGACAAGTACCGGCAGGAGCAGCTGTCCCGTAGCATCACTGAGGAACAGGATGAGGCTGGGACAGGTGAGAGCCAGGGGGTCCCTCCTGTGTCCCCAACCCCTCTCTGGGCACACAGGGGGACTGTGACCCATCGCTGACACCCATCCTGGTGGAGCCTCATGGAGCATTGTGGTGACCCTCTCCCTGTCCCTCGGCTTCCCCCCCCACACCTGGGGTGGGTGCATCGAGCGTGGCCGTTCTCAGCCCTCCATCTGCCATCCCACAGCGCCCCGTGCCCCGGCGGACCCATTCTGGCAGAGGGAGCGGTGGTGGCGGCCAGGGTTAGACCACGCCGGAGGTACTGCCCTGGCACGGGGCCATAACGGGGCCATAACCTCGGTGAGGTCCCCCTGCCGGGACCACTAACACCCGTGGGGAGCGGTGGTGGCAGTGCTTTGGGCAAGGTGACACCCTGCATGTCCCCTGTCCCCGTGTGTGTACCCCTAACCACAACTCCTCTGCTCCCCATTACTAACAGGGTGTTGGACTGGGGGTGCCAGGCTGGGTTTGGAGTCACCTCCAAATGCTGGTGACGGAGGGGTCCCGCCTTGGGGATGTGGCAGTTGAGTTGGTTATATCCCCACTTGGGGTCCCCCCCAGGGGTGTCCTCAGCTCAGTGCTGGGCAGGGAGCCCTGCGACATGGCCACAGGGCCAGCCTGGGTGTGACACCCCTGCCATAGCATGGCCACGCCGTGACACCCCATGCAACCCCGGCAGTGCTGCATTCTGGGGAATACTACCTCTTTGAGTCGGACAGCGAGGAGGAGGAGGAGGAGGTGCCAGAGGAGTTGCAGTCGGGGAGGCAGGGCCCCTTCCAGGTGGGCAAGGCTGGGGGGCTGTGGTGGGGTTGGGGATGCTGGCCATGCCCACGGGGTGCTGATGGCCCCTGTCCCCCCTCCAGCTCATCCACCAGGCCATGACAACCAACACCAAGACAGTGCTCCGGCAGCAGGAACGGCGAGAGCAACCCCGTGCTGAGAGTGCTGCAGGTGGGTCTGACACCCCAAAAGAGGGCTGGAGGGGCCAGAGCCCTGCCTGGTGCCCGCTGTTTGTCCTGGCAGTGGGGCTCCCAGTGTGTGTGTGGACTCTCTGATGGCTACCATGGGGTTGAGCACAAGCTGTGCAGTTTCTTTGGTGCCCACACTGTTTTTTGAGGTGGATGTAGGGGAACAAGAGGTGGGATGATGAATGGGAGAGGCCCAAAAATTATGTCTATCTTCTGTTAAGTCACTGCTACCCCTTCCCTGGGGGTCTGACCCTTGCAGGAGACCGTGGAAGGAGAGAGGCAGAGTTGGAAGCTGAAGAGCCTGAGCATGAGGAGGAAGTGACTGTGACAGGTTCTGGTCTGTCTGCAGGTGGGCAGCAGGACTGCAGAGCAGGGGCATGCTGGGTGGTCTGAGTGGACACCAAGTGATGCTCCACCCCTCTTTTTGCCCTGGCAGAGCAGAGCAATGTGTTGCATCGGGCACTGAACATGCTGCGGTTCCTGTGGCTGCTGTGCCAGGCCGTGGTGGACGGGCTGACGCAGTGGATGGAGGACTGCACCCGGGAATACCTGGACATGTTCAATATCCTATATGTGGAGAGATATAGGATTGCTGTGCGGCTGGCCTCTGTGAGCACAGGGGGGACACCAGGGCACGGGGCGGGGAGGTGGCAGCCTTGCGGTGGCACTAACCCCCTGCCCACTGCAGGGACAGAAGATGAACGAGGAGATCCTGGATGAAATGTACATGGAGCAGCCACTGGAGCAGATGCCAGAGCAGACGCCGGAGCAGCCGCCAGAGCAGCCGCCTGAGGGGCCCCCAGAGGGGCCCCCAGAGGAGCTGAGCCCACACAGGTCTTTGACTACAGACTCCCAAAACGGCGCTGCTGCCAGGCAGGCGCAGAGAGACTCCCCAAGGGAGCAGTTGGCAGTGCCGCAGACAGTGGGGCTCGCACCCCCTGAGGGCAGCCAGGAGCAGGTGATGTCTGAGGGGTCCCAAGAGGATGTGGCTGGGTCTCGGCAGCGCCTGTCCGTGCTCCTGAACCGCAGGAGGACGGCCGGTGAGCTCCTCCTGATCAGGTACAGGGGATGTGGGGACAGTGGGGACAGTGGGGACGGGGCTGGCGGGCGGCAGGGATGGCTCAGCCTGTTTGCTGCACCCTGCAGGAAGCCAATCACTCCACCATTGAAGGAGGCAGAGCTTTTCTATCAGTCCCACAACCGGTTCCTGAAGCTGCTCCTGGCTGGGTACCACTGTGTGACCGCCCACTCTGAGCTGGTCTGCTACTTCATCATCATCCTCAACAACATAGTGTCCGCCTCCATCATCTCCCTCTTTCTGCCCATCCTCATCTTCCTCTGGGCCATGCTCTCCATCCCCCGGCCCACCAAGCGCTTCTGGATGACTGCCATCATCTTCACTGAGGTGGGCAGGGGGTGACCGGTGAGGGGATGGTGCCACCCGGCCCCCCACTGCCACCCACTGACCCCAGCATCCCCATAGGTGATGCTGCTGGTGAAATACCTCTTCCAGTTCGGGTTCTTCCCCTGGAACAGCTACACCATACTGCTGCGCAATGAGGGCAAGCCCTTCTTCCCACCACGCATCCTGGGCTTGGAGAAGAGCACCCGCTACCTCAAGTATGACCTCTTCCAGCTCCTGGCCCTCTTTTTCCATCGCTCCCTGCTGCAGGTGAGCTCTGAGGCATGGGCAACGTGCGGGTGGGCGTTTTGTGGGAGCTGGAGGTGGTCCTGGGAGCTCTGAAGAGAATCAGTGGGTGCTTGGTGTCTCTGTTGTGGTTTCCCACCATTGCTTTTTGGGAATTGATGCTGTGGGTGGGGGATGAGGTGCGTGGGGCTGGGGGACATCAGGACCCCCATCCCCCTGACCATGTCCTTCCACAGGGCTATGGGTTGTGGGACTATGATGAGGACTCCTTATCCAAGATGAAGATGGAGGCGAAGTGGGCAGAGGAAGAGGAGAAGTGGGAGGAAGCAGCGCCCCCATCGCTGATGGTGTCTGAGGAAGGGATGGAGGCTTCAGAAGAGCCAGGAGCACCAGACTCAAACATGAGATCGGAGTCGGAGGGTGATGCCATGGAGCAGGAAGAGGGGAGTGAGGCCATGGAGCTCCGCTGCAGGAAGAAGACGGCTCAGGGGAGGAATACACCAGAGAGAGGGAGCACCAGTTCCCTGCTCTCACAAGGGTGGCAAGGCTGGCACCGCCACAGTAGGGCCCTGCTGGACCCTAACTGTTCTGTGTGCTTAGCCTCACTTCCAGGGGTTGGGGAGAAGACGGGAGAGGCAGAAGAGAGCCATGCTCAGAGGAAGCTGAACGCATTTGGATTGTGGATCAAGTGCTTCTTCCTCACCACGTGAGTGCCAGTGGCACTGGTTAGGGTGGGGGATGTGGGGTGCAGCCCCTGTCAACCATTCCCTGTGTCCCCTGTCCCCTGCAGAGCGCAGAGCATGTACCAGCCGGTGCGCAAATTCTTCAAGGACATTCTGCACACCGAGAACCGCGCGGCCACCGATGTCTACGCCTTCATGTTCCTGGTCGATGTGGTCGACTTCATCATCATCGTCTTTGGCTTCTGGGCCTTCGGGGTGAGCAAGGGGTCCCGCAGGGCACTGACCGGCAAGCCCCCACTGCAGGGTGAGGCCTGACCATATGCTGACCTCTCCTGATCTCAGAAACACACGGCGGCCACCGACATCACCTCCTCGCTGTCAGAAAACCAAGTGCCACAGGCTTTCCTGGTCATGCTGCTCTTCCAGTTCACCACCATGATCATCGACCGCGCGCTCTACCTCCGCAAAACTGTGCTGGGCAAGCTCATATTCCAGGTCGTCCTGGTCTTTGGCATCCACGTCTGGATGTTCTTTATTGTGCCAGCGGTCACTGAAAGGTACTGAGAATCCCCTAAGGATGCCCTGCCATGGCACAGTGTAGTCCTTGGGTGGCACCTTTGTGTCCCCGAGCCCACACGGTGGCCCAGGCTGGCTGGACAGGTGGCTGAGGGGTGACATGTCCCTCCTGCAGGTTGTTCAACCTCAACATGGTGGCCCAGCTATGGTACTTCGTGAAGTGCATCTACTTTGCGCTGTCAGCCTACCAGATCCGCTGCGGTTACCCCACCCGCATCCTGGGCAACTTCCTTACCAAGAAATACAACTACCTCAACCTCTTCCTCTTCCAGGGGTACGGCACAGGGCTGCGTGGACCTCCAGGCACCCCAAGGGTGCCATACCACCTCCCCTCCCTGTGTCCCCCCCAGATTTCGCCTCGTGCCCTTCCTGGTGGAGCTGCGCGCTGTGATGGACTGGGTCTGGACGGACACCACGCTGTCTCTCTCCAACTGGATGTGTGTGGAGGACATCTATGCCAACATCTTCATCATCAAGTGCAGCCGTGAGACTGAGAAGGTACAGTCCCCCCTATGCCAGGAAGGGCCCCCCACTAAGCCTCTTGTTCTTTGGGGTCCCCCTGCACCTTCTCAACACTGTGTGCTGTCTCCTGCCCATCCCAGAAATACCCCCAGCCCAAGGGGCAGAAGAAGAAGAAGGTTGTGAAGTATGGCATGGGGGGCCTCATCATCCTCTTCCTCGTGTGCATCATCTGGTTCCCCCTGCTCTTCATGTCGCTGGTGCGCTCCGTGGTGGGCATTGTCAACCACCCCATTGACGTCACTGTCACCCTCCAGCTGGGGGGGTATGAGGTGAGGATACGTAGGGGGTGTGCTGGGGGTCCCCTGATGAGACACTGGGGTCCCCTGCCCTGCTCATGGCCCCCTGTCCCCCCTAGCCACTGTTCACCATGAGCGCCCAGCAGCAATCCATTAAGCCCTTCACCCCCGATGACTACGAAGACCTCACCCGGCATTTCGACCATGACCCGGTAAATCCTCCCCCCATCCCAAAACCTGCCTGGGGGGCTGGCAGATGCCATGGTGGGGCTGAGCTGTGTCCCCCCCACGGCAGGTGGCTATGCAGTTCATCACCCTCTACGGCTACGAGGACATCGTGACCGTCCACATCGAGGGCAGCTCGGGCTCACTCTGGAGCGTCAGCCCCCCCAGCCGCGAGCAGATGCGGCAGGAGCTGCTGAATAGCTCCTCCGACATCACCGTCCGCTTCTCCTGGTCCTTCCAGAGGTACTGCTGGCACGGCAAGGGGGGGTCCAGCCCTGCCTGCATCCCCCCTACACACGCTCAGTCTCTACTGTCCACAGGGATCTGGGCAAGGGGGGCACGGTGGAGACCGCCTTTGACAAGCACAGCACCGACCTGGTGCCCGGTGCACCCGAGCGCCTGCAGCTGGCCCAGCTGCTGGAGGGCACCCGGGATGCCCCCGTGTGAGTGTCCCCTGAGGAGGGGGGGAACCAGACCCCCATGCTTGGCAGGATGGTGTAACCCCCCTCCTCACCCCACTTTCTTGCAGCGAAGTGGCCAACCTATTCCCCAAATACGTCCGGGCGCCCAACGATGTTGACGCCGAACCTGTCGAGCAGCTCCTGCCAGGTAGGTCCCACCATGACCCCCCAAAAGAATCAGCACTGGGGCATACCAGCTGCTGTACAGTGCCCTGATGGTGCCATCCCCTTGAAGACAGGGAGGACATGAATCCCAGTGTGCCCTCGCCCTAAAAAAATTCATCATTGGGTGCCCACCAGCAGTTGTGCTCTGCCCTGATAGTGCCACTCCCTGCAGACAGGGAGGGCATGGGTCCCACCAAGTCCCTCCACTGAAAAAATCATCACTGGGTGCCCACTAGTGGCCATGCTGTGCCCTGATGGTGCCAACTGCCCTGCAGATGGGGAGGACATGAGTCCCACTATTTCCCCCTCCCAATAAAAGTCAGCACTGGGGACACACCAGCAGCTGTGCTGGTCGCTGATGGTGCCACCTCCTTGAAGATGGGGAGGACATGAGTCCCACCATGTCCTCCCCCAAAAACTCATCCTTGAGAGCACAGCAGCCAGGCTGTGCCCTGATGGTGTCACCCCCCCAGATGGCCACGACAGCTACCTGGATGTGGAGGTGCAGCTGAAACGGGAGCGCAGGGGCCGAGGGAGCGACAACTTTGTGGAGTGGTGGGTGCTGCGGCTAAAAGACGCCCCCCCCGAGGATGGCAACATCCTGCCCATGATCATCTTCAACGACAAAGTCAGCCCCCCGAGCCTGGGCTTCCTGGCTGGCTATGGGTACGTGAAGGGGGCAGAGGGTGTTGGGGGGCTCCAACCACCGGGTGGGGTGTGAAGGGAAGGGATGGTGGGATTCAGGGATACAGGATGTGTGTCCCCCTTGCAGGGTCATGGGGCTGTACGTGTCCATCGTGCTGGTGATCGGGAAGTTCGTGCGGGGGTTCTTCAGTGAGATCTCTCACTCCATCATGTTCGAGGAGCTGCCGTGTGTGGATCGGATCCTGAAGCTGTGCCAGGATATTTTCCTGGTGCGGGAGACGGGCGAGCTGGAGCTGGAGGAAGAGCTCTACGCCAAGCTCATCTTCCTCTACCGCTCGCCTGAGACCATGATCAAGTGGACACGGGAGAAGTAATAAGGGGAAGGGGCTCCAGCCCTCCCCCTCACAGGGGCATCACCGCCAATGCCTTAACCAGCCCCTCCAAAGCTGGGGCCACATCCTGCCCCAGGAGGCGGTGGGATGTGGGGTTCTGGCCGCTCGCTTTGAGGGAGGATGTTTTTCTGGATGTTTTTCTTACGTTGTTTTGAAGCTGTTCCACCTGCACAGACCACGTTGTGCCTTCCCAGGGAGGGGGATAGCAGGTGGTCCCCCCACCCCCTGGGTGCCCCTGGCTGCCAGGTGGGGATGGGGAAGTCAGGAGCCAGCCTGTACCCTCTCCCTTGTTGTCCCCAACCCTGTTCCAGAACCAGGTTGAACTCAAAAGCAATAGCCCCCCCATCTCCAGGATGGGGGTCCTGAGTTATGGCCCCTCCAGCTGGGGGGAGGGGTTCTGGCAACCCCAGTTGGACTTTAGACACTTGTTGACTTCGAGTTTGTTTTTGTTTTTTATTAATTCAAATGGTTTATTTATATAGATATTGAATAAAACAAACTTGAGGCCTCCCTGGCTGACAGGTAGCTGGGGCAGGGAGGGTGGGGGGACCAGGGACATGCTACCCTGGGGTTACCAGCACTCCTGGCCCCCAGTAAATGGGGGGGTGGGGGCTCTCCCTGCCCTTGGCTGGAGCAGAAATGGGTGCCAGGGGTCCCCACCAAGCTCTGGCACCTGCCCCAGAGGTGCCACTGAGGGACGGGAGTCTGTGTCCCCCACTGTTCCCAACCCCTTCAGCTCTTGCTGCGCTCCTGGTTCTCCTGTGTCTGCTGCTCCATCTCTGCACTGCAAGGGATGGACACACTGGATGGATGGACATGGCATTGGGGGCTGAGCTAGTGGGGAGGGGACTCCCACCCCCCTTACCTGTGGATCCTGCGCTGGGCCTCAGCACGCATGTACGGTGGCAGTGTGGTGAGGGGGCCCTGCAAGAGACGAGTGGTGAGGCTGGAGATCCCCATCCCCATGGAGAACCACCCCACTGCACCTCAAAAGCCTCACCAGCTCCTTGAAGGTGAGGCGGCAACTGTAGCACAGTAGTGGAATATAGGCAGCTTTGCTCTCAGCCCTGTGGGAACAGCGACAAGGACAGGGACACTCATTGGTGCCACTGGGGTGGCCTCGGAGGGGGTATGGAATGCTGGAATCCCCCCTGCCCACATGCTCACCTCTGCTGGCAGCACCCATTCCCCACTGGCTCCAGCTCCTCCCAGATCAGTGTGGGCTCCAGGGCCAACTCCTCCTCTGCAAGAGCCAGAGGGCAGGGGGGCAATTGTGGGGTGCACAGCTGCTCCCCAAATCCTCTGAGCCCCCCATGCCCAACCCACTCACCTCCCTCAATGTCCAGGCCACAGAGGCAGAGGAGGCAGCGCTGGGACTCGCTGCTGGCCTTGGCTGGGTCTGGGCTCAGCTTCTCCCCTGTCCTGCAGCCAACACAGGGTGAGTGCACCCCAATCCCCCACTCACTCCCCCCACCCCACTGTACCTCCACATGGAGGTCCCTGTACCGGTAAACAGTGCTGATGGTGGAGGGGAAATCCTCCTGCAGCCCCAGGAGGAAGCGCTCGATCAGGTGGTGGATGCTGGGCTTCTCCCGGCGCTGTGGGGGCAAGTGGAGAGGGTAGGGGCAAGACTGGGAGGTTTGTCCCCACCATGGAGACACAGCTTGGGATCCCCAACACGGGCCACCCCTACCTTGGTGAAGAGGGGTGGCACAATGACGGTGGGGATGTTGAAGAAGTGGTTGTAGAAGGCGATCTCCTTGGCCGTGTAGTCCCGCATGGGCCGCACCACCATCACATCGCCGTGACGCTTGTCCGTGAAGCCCTGTGGGTGTGTGGCTGCCAGGGGACTGTGCCACCACCAAGCCTTGGATACCCTCCATGGAATCATGTCACCCCTCGGGTGCAGGTGACTGTCCCCAGCTCACCGTGTCGACGGCAAGGAAGGCACCACGGCCCAGCGACAGGTTGGTGAGGAGCTTGATGGCCACGCGGGTGCAGGTCTCGCCCGTCATCACCTTGGAGTAGCCCCTGCTCCGGGCCATCTGCAGGATGAGGTGGGTCCTGGGGATGAGGTGACACCGGTTCAGAGCCGCCATGCCACGCTGGTGCTGGAGCCGGGCAGGATCAGCCCCTCACCGCAGCATCTGCAGCAGCTCCTCCCGTGCTGTTGCTGTCTCCACGGCCTCGAAGATCCGAAGCAGCTCCTGGGTTTGGGCAGTGTCAGGTAGGCGGGGAGTGTATGGGGGTCCCACTGGCATGTCCTGGGTGCTATGGCCAGGCAGAGAGGTGGCACTGTCCCCCTCCCCCTCCTGTCGCTTCTGCTGGATAAAGCTGTCCACAGCCTCCTTGTAGGAGGGGCCAGATGGGCCGGACTTGCTGGACTGCTCTGGCCCCGGCTGTAAGATGGATGGGGGCAGCTCCAGTGCCTGTGGGGCAGAAATAGATACAGGGGGAAGTTGGGGTGTCCAGCTGTGTCCCCTCACCTCAGCGCCTGTCCCCATGTCACCTCAATACCTCCTCCAGGTGGATCACGTGGTAGGGGAAGCCAGTGGCCCGCAGAAGGGTCTCCATGTGGGCCAGGGTCTGCTCCCGCTGCTCTGGGCTCTGCCTGCGCACAGCTCCCTCTGGAAGGCAGGTGGGCAGTGCCAGGGCCACTGTCACGGTGAGGAGGGGGCACCCACCACACCCATGGGGCCAGGAGGACAACCCAGGGTGCCACAGCCTTGCTGGGCTGGGTGGCAGCACCCTGGGTCTGGCATGGTGCAGTGGGATCCTATGCTGGGAGCAGGTAGTGGAGCAGGGAGGGGGGAGTGGGGCTGGGAATGGGGCAGGGAGCAGGCACTGGGGCTGGGAGCAGGCAGTGGGGCCAGAAATAGGGTAAGGAGCAGGCAGTGAGGCAGGGAACAGACACAGGGGAAGGGAAGGGGAAGCAGAGCTGAGAGCAGGTAGCAGGACAGGGAATGGGCAGTTGGACACTGAGCATGCAGCAGGGCCAGGAATGGGCTGGGAACAGGTCTGGGAATGGGCAGTTGGACACGGAGCAGGTAGTAGGGCTCATCCTTACCCTCAACGTAGACAAGGCCGGGGATGAAGCGGAGCCTCTTGGCCGCCTCCCGGCTGAGCCCCTGTCAGAGGCACAGGGTGAGCAGGGTGGGTGAGCTTGGCCCCCCCCACCGACCCCTCCCGAGCCCCCCTCTCACCTCCTGCACCTGTCGGACCATGGCACTGGAGGCTGAGCCCCCCGACAGCGCCAGCAGCACCTGCGAGAACAGCAAGGACAGTCACCGGCCCTGGTGCCACCACTGGGTCCCCCCTCTGCATTCCCCCACCCCTGGTACCTTCTCTCCCGGGAAGATGACGCGGTTCTTGCCCAGCATTGCACGGAATTTGTGCACGAAGTACTCACGGAAGCAGCCGCTGTGGGAACCCCTGAGTTTGTTCCACTGCCCCCAGGCCCCATGTCCCTGAGCCCCAACGTCCTCAAGTCCCCCACTCCCAGCCTTTTTCCTGAGACCAATGTCTCAGAGATCCCATGTCCACAAGTCCCAACATCCCAGACACCAAATGTCCCTGAGACTTGATGCCTCAGAGACCCCATGTCCCCAAGCCCCCACTTCCCTGAGACCCAATGTCCCAGAAACAAAGGTCCATGAGACACAACGTCTCCAGGCTCCCATGTTCCCAAGACCCAATGTCTCCAATTTCCCACATCCTCAAGACTCAATGTCCCCAAGGCTTAATGTCCCCAAACCCCAAAGTCCCCAAGCCCTGATGTCCCAATATCCCCAAGTCCCGGTGTCCCCAAGCCCAAACATCCCGAACACCCAATACCCCCCAGCCTGATGTCCCCCATCCCACTGTCCCCGTCCGATCCCTCACCGGCAGAAGGGGTCCCCGACGCGGATGATGAGGGCGGCCGTGCCCTGCCCGCACTTCATGCAGGTTCGGGGGTGGCTGTGGGGACACGACCAGTCACCGGGGACATCGGGACTCGACCCCCCCCGGGGGCGGTACCGAGCGGGGGGGCGGCGGTCCCAGTCCCAGGGCAGCACGAGGGGCTACCGGGCATTACCGGGGGGTACCAGGGGAGCACCAGGGGGTACAGGGGCAGCACCGGGGGGGAGGGGGCAGCACCAGAGGCAGCTCCAGAGGGTACCAGAGAGATATCGGGAACACATCCGGGAGAAGAACGGAGCGGTACCGGGGGGTACTGGGGGAGCACAGGGGATATACCGGAGGCAGCACGGCGGGGATGTCTGGGGGATACCGGGAGGTTACCGGGGGTTCATCCTGGTCCCGAGCGGGCTCCCACCTGTCTCTCGGTGCGCGGCGGCGCCGCGGCGGCTCCGCGTCCGCCCCGCAGCCGCCACCGTCACCCGACACGTCGCACATGGAGGTGCCGCTCGGCCCCGGTCAGTCCCGGTGGGTCGCGGTGTGTCCCGGTGGATCCTGCTCAGTCTCAGTGTGTCCCGGTGTGTCCCAGTGGATCTTGCTCAGTCCCGGTGGGGCCCGCTCGGCTCCTCTCGGCCCCGCCGTGTCCCGGTGTGTCCCGCCGTGTCCCCGAGCGCTCCGGTCGCGCGGCGCTGACGCGGCGGTGCCGCCCCGTGACGCCGCGCCCGCCCCGCCGCCGGCGCCGCCATGTTCCGGAGCCTGCTGGTGGCGGCGGCGCAGCGGCCGCAGGGCCCGGCCGGGCCCCCCCGCGCCGCCCCCGGGTCCGGGGCCGCGGCCGAGGCGCTGGAGGCGCAGTTCAGCTGCCCCATCTGCCTCGAGGTGTTCCACCGCGCCGTCGGCATCGCGGGCTGCGGGCACACGTGAGACGGGGCCCGGGCGGGGGCGGTGGGGACCCCCGGGATGACCTGGCGACGGGCGCGGTGCGGTCACTGGGCGATGTCCTGGCGCTGGAATCCCTTGGGGCTCATTGCCGAGTGACCTTGGCCGGCGACGAGACCCCCATCCCACCCCCAGTCGAGTACCGGGACCCTCACCCCACTCCCAGTCAAATACCGGGACCCCCCAACCCACACCGGGTCCCCCATCCCACACCGGGATGGTTCAGTACGGGGCAGCCCGATACTGATATATCATCCCAGCCCCAGTCAAATATCCCACACTGGCTCCCCCATTCCCACCTCTGGGATGGTTCTGTACCAGGACCCCCATTCCCAGCCCTCCTGTCCTGGTACCGAGACCCCCATCCCACCCCCTGTCAGGTACCAGGACCCCTATTCCCACTGCTCCTATCCTGATACCGGGACCCTCATCCCAGTCCTCCATCCCACACGGGGGCCCTCATCTCACCCCTCCCATCCCAGGATCCTCATCTCACCCCCCTAAGTCTGTTTCTGGGACCCCCATCCCACCCCCAAATTCAGCATCATCCCATCCCACCCCAGGTCAGATAATGGGACCCCCATTCCTACCCATCTCATCCTGGTACCGAGACCACTGCCTCTCCCATGCAGCACCGGGATCTCCATCTCATCCCTCTCATCTCTGGACCCCCATCCCATCCCTCCTATCTTGGTACTGGGACCCCTATCCCTCCCCTAGATACGGTACTGGGACCCCCATCTCTCCCCCCTTGTCCTCATCCTTGATCCTTCCCTCTTCGGGGATGGGGTGCTGCACTGTCCCCCTCAGTGTTCCCCAACCTGGATCTGATGTGGGTGTCCCACTGACCACCCAGAGCTCCCTCTGCTCCCAGACCTGGCTCCCACCCCAGGACCTCTCAAACTCTTGTCTCTTTGTCCCCCCAGCATTTCAGGAACACCTTCATCCAGTTTTCCATCTGATTTTGAGGACACCCCCAGTGGGCCTGTGGCTTTGCGTGGAGCTCCAGCGCTGCCTCGCTTGTCCCCCTCTAGCTTGTTTGAGGCTGGGGATGATTCCAGATCCCCTCCATGATCCCCCTTGCTCATTCCTACTCCCTTTGCAGTGGCAGAGGGTTTGAGGTGTTTCATTCTCTGTTCCTGATGACAAGAGCTGGGTAGGAAGGGACATGAATGCTGGGATAATTGGATTTTGAGGACAGAGCTGCTTTGCCTTGTGCCTGGAGGTGCTTTCCTGCACCTCCTCCCCACCTGGATTCCTCAGCCACACTCCTGGGGATATAAGGACCTTGGAAGGAAGTGATCCGGGCTCTAATGTGCTCACTCCATCCCTGCCTGACCTGGATACTCAGCACCATTTTTGTTTGGCTCCTTTCAAATCCAGTCTCAGAGCAGCGGAATCATCTGTACGTGCAGGGAGCATCTTGGGGGCCTCCTCTCACCCTCTCCCAACCTCCCAGTTCTCCCAGTTGGGCTACTGATCCCTGGGTTTTGGGGTGCTCTGAGTCCCTGGGAATGGGTATGCCCCGATGGGATCCTGCTTTTCTTCCCGGGGTGCTCAGTCCCGCTCTGTGCTCCCAGGTTTTGTGGGGAATGCCTGCAGCCCTGCCTGCAGGTGCCATCCCCGCTGTGCCCACTCTGCCGCGTGCCCTTTGATCCCAAAAAGGTGGAGAAGGCTTCCAGCGTGGAGAAGCAGCTCTCATCCTACAAGGCTCCCTGCAGAGGCTGCAGCAAGAAGGTAAAGCTGCCAGTCCCCATCCCTATCCCAATCCCACAGCCACGGTGCCAGAGAAGGGGAGTTACTGGCTGTCCCTGGTTTGCTTCCCCAAATAAGGGTGGGATGTGGATCTGCAGGAGGACAGGAAGCTCTATAGAGGGATTGGGACTAGCTGAATCCATGGGCTGAGGCCAGTGGAGTGAGAGTCAACAAGGCCAAGTATTGGGTCCTACCCTTGGGTCACAACAACCCTATGGAACACTCCGGGCTGGGGGAAGAGTGGCTGGAAAGCTGGAAAAGGACCTGTGGGTGCTGGTGACAGCAGCTGAACATGAGCCCAGGTGTTCTCAGGTGGGCAAGAGGCCAATGGCACCTGGATTGTACTGGCCACAGTGTGGGCACAGGACCAGGGTAGTGACTGTCCCCCTGTGCTGGGCACTGGTGAGGCCACATCTGGAATTTTGGGGTCTCATTTGGCCCCCTCCAGTACAGACACTGATAGGCATGTCCAGAGAAGGGAATGGAGCTGGGGAAGGGGCTGGAGCAGCAGGAGCAGCCGAGGGAGCTGGGGGGGCTCAGCCTGGAGAAAAGGAGGCTCAGGGGGGACCTTCTCACTCTCTCCAACTCCCTGACAGGAGAATGGAACCAGGGGGGTCAGGCTCTGCTCCCAGGGAACAAGGGATAGGGCAAGGGGAAATGGCCTCAAGCTGTAGCAGGGGAGGTTCAGGTTGAACATCAGGAATAGTTTCTTCATGGAAAGGATGGTCAGGCCTTGGAAGGGGCTGCCCAGGGCAGTGATGGAGTCCCCATCCCTCGAGGTGTTCAAGCACTGACTGGATGTGGCACTCAGTGCTCTGGGCTGAGTGACAAGGTGGGAGAATAGGTCACAGATTGGACTCAATGACCTTGGAGGTCTTTTCCAACCAAAATGATCCCATGATTCTGTGTCCCCTGTGTCACAGCTGCTGCCCTGAGCCGAGCTGAAGGAGCTCCCTGCCAGCTGCCTCTGTCAGAGGTTGCAGCTCTTATGGGACAGTGGGACCTTCAAAAGCAGGTGGAGGTTTTCCTGCAACATGGAAACCCTTAACTTTGGGAATCTTGTCACCCCTGACTGCAGCCCAGGAGCAATCCAACATGGTGTCAGTGCACTTTCAGGATTTCTCCCATCAGCAGTTCCTGCTTTTTGAAGGAAAATGGAGTTGGTGCAGCCTGGGTGGCTTGTGGGGAACCTCTGGGGATCCCTGCAGGGACAGTGCATCCCCAAATCTCCGTCCTGCGAGGAGGGATGGGTGGGTGCAGCATTTCCAGTGCTGTGGGTCATCCTGCACAGACCAGTGGTCACTCAGACCTGGGCTCCAGGTCCAGCTCCAGTGCTGGCTCCTGGAAGGTGTTCCCGCAGCCCAGAAATGTTTCTTGTCCTCCTTCTCCAGGTGACCCTGGCCAAAATGCGCTCTCACGTCTCATCCTGTGCCAAGGTGCAGGAGCAGATGGCCAACTGCCCCAAGTTTGTTCCAGTTGTCCCCACATCCCAGCCTATTCCCAGGTATTCCTGCGCCTTGGGTAGGGAAGCATGTCCCTCCTTGCATGCCCCAAAATCCAAGCATGTGTTTCACCTTTCCCTGTCTAATGACAGGGAGGAATATCAGCACTTTTCCTTCCTGGCACCCATGGCCCTTGTACTGCTCCGTGTTTTGGAGTGTGAATTGGGATGAAGGACCGAGGGGGTGGGAAGGGGTTGGGCTGGTTTCTGCTCTCACAAAACCGAGCTGGGTTAGTTTGGAAGGAGTCAACCCAGCCCCTTCCCTGGGGATCTGAGCTTTTCCTCACTCTCCTTAGCAACATTCCCAACCGCTCAACGTTTGTGTGTCCGTACTGCGGGGCCCGGAACTTGGACCAGCAGGAGCTGGTGAAGCACTGCATGGAAAACCACAGAAATGACCCCAACAAAGTGGTGAGTGATGCTGGGGCACTGGGATGGGCTGGGATGTGCAGGAAAACTCTTGGGAATCCAAATACACTGCCCCAGGCCACCGGCATGGATGTGTGTGAGGTACAACTGTGTTTCCAGCTGGTTTAATTTGTTTAAATCCCTTTGGGAGGTGGAGACCTGTCTCTGATTTGTTAGAGACTCCCTGTTTAGCACTTTCTCTGCCCATTCTCTGTCAGAAAGGGGGGATCACCACTCAACCTCTCAGGGGGGTCAAGGCAGAAGGATCCATGTCCAGGTGTCACTGTTCCCGTGTCCCTGTCCCTGCAGGTGTGCCCAGTGTGCTCAGCCATGCCCTGGGGAGATCCCAGCTACAAGAGTGCCAATTTCCTCCAGCACCTCCTCCACAGGCACAAATTCTCCTACGACACCTTCGTGGTGAGTCAAAAAAAAGGGGGACCCCCCTCCCTGTGTCCTGTGCCAGAGGGTGAAACCAGCCCTTCCCTTCCCATGCTGGTATCAGCCCATCCCATTGGGAAGGGGACAGATCCTCCCTTGGGCTCCACAGGAGGCACGTGGCACACGTGTTCCCCACTCATGAGACCCCCACCCTGGGGGTGCTGAGCTGGTTGTCCCCACAAAAGGAGGAGAGGGAAATGCTCCTACTCTCCGCAAAGATCGTTCCATTAAACTTTTCCCCTGAGGAATTTTAACACAAAAAGCCTTTTCTTTGAGGTTTCAGGAGCAGGGGGAGGGAAACAGCCCAGCCTTGGGGTTTGGGGGGTGTGGCTGCTCCATATGGGGGGGTCTGTGACCCCTCCTGTGTGGGATTGAGGGTGTGATGGCTCAGCCTTGGCTGCAGTGACCCAGGAGAGGCTTTGTTCCCATCCTGCTTTTATTGGATAGATGTCAGGGAAAAGAACCTCCGAATATTTACAAAGGAATATCCTGGTTTCAGAAGCGATTGGTGTGTTGGATAAACCAGACCTGGAGCGCTGAAAAAACCTGTGGCCTTGCTAGAAAGCTTCACCCTTTGGCCTCAGCTTGTGTGGGCATGTTCCATCCTTGCTGCCAGGTGTAGGATTGCAGGCAGGAGAGGGATGTGGGCACAAAGCACACACCAAAGAGCACGGGTTTCATTCCCAGGATCTTTGTGCCAGAGGAACGGAGGCTCGCAGCCTCCATGGCACGACCAGGAGTGGGCAGGGCTCCATGGAGACAGTGTGCCCTAGCTGTGCCAGCTCTCCTGAGCATCCTTGTTTTATTTTTAGGATTACAACATTGATGAGGAGGCAGCGTTGCAGGCAGCCCTGGCTCTGTCCCTCTCTGAGAACTGAGGGGAATCCCCCTTCCCGCCCCGGCTCCTTTTGCACACTCAGCCTTCTGGGAGACATGGATCCCATGGGCATCCCCGGAGCCCCACTGCTGCCTCTCTTCCCTCTGCTCTGGGGGCAAATCCCACCTTGTTTCAGAAGGTGGAGTCTCCTCATTGTTGTGGTGATGAAGCAGAGACATCTGAAGAGAGGAGCCGGCACCGGAGGGCTGGGATCAATCCTGGTTTAGGCATTTCATATCCGTACTCGGAGCACATCCCTGTGTCCAATCTATTTATTATTAGATGCTTTTTGGCACACTTGTCCTTGCTCTTTCTTGCAATCAAATAGGTACCTAAAACTGATATATTTGATGCAAAACACCCTGATTTGGGACTGGTATCATCCACATCCTTTTAAAAAGGAGGAAAACAGCACGGTGCATCTTTTTGTAAACTCTCCAAGGATTTTTCTAGAGATGTCGGGCTGTCCTCACCCCCGTGCTGGAGGCAGGAGCTGCTTCCTTCACCTGAATCCTGGGATGAGACTTGCCTTCACATTCCCCATGAGGACAGCGGGTTTGGAGAAGCCCTCGGGGATGGCATCCAGGGAAACTCCCTCCTCATTTTATACCGGATCTTGGGATATTAAATCCTCGCGTTTTTCTACACGAACCGGCGTGAAGCCTTTTCCACATTTTCTAGAGTGGGATCAGAAGCTGTTCCTCTTCACACTGCAATATCTGTCACCCAGGACAAGAGTATTTTTATGGAACATTATTAAGAAAGTTTATTTTTAAACAGGAAAAAACCCAAACAAATGAACATGTGGATTTGGAATGGGGCGGGAGGCAGGAGCTACATCCCGGGGCGGCGGGTTGGACTCTCTGGGGTGGTGGGAAGTGCACGGGGGTCCTTTGTGGGTCTTCCTGGGCCATTCCTGAGTCATTCTGGGCCATTCCTGGGTCTTTCTACGCTGTTCCCAGGTCTTTCTGGACCGTTCCCTTCCCTACTCAGAACTCCTCTACCTGTGAGGGAGCAGGTGGGATCCTTGTGCCACACTGGCAAGGAGCAGCTGGATTGTGTCCAGATGATGGATGTGCATGGGATGTCTGTCCATGCAGGATCCCAGCTGGAACACTGAGCTGCTTATCCCCAGAGAAATAGGGGATTGCATCTCCCTTTCCCAGTCTTTCCCTGGGAAGAGGGCACTGTTCATCCGAGATGCTATGTAGCATCCTGGTGACCCTCGATCCCCTTCCTCTCTGCCCTCTCTGGAGTTGGCTCTGGAGGGCTAGGAGAGGATGGGAGGGAGATGGCACCGGTGATGGGATGAGCTCAAGGTCCCAGTGATGGAGCTGAGGGAGGGGTGATGCCCAAGATCCCCTGTGCTGCCTTCCAGCAGGATTTGCAGGGAAAAGGGGTAGGAGAGGACCCCTCTGCATCTCCCTGCTTGGAGAACTCCCAAGGCTTATTCAAGACCTGGCTTCAGCTCTGCTCTAGCAATACCTGCTTGTTTTTTATTTTGATTTTAATAGTACTGGATGTTTTTGGCATCTGCAGCCCCAGGAGGAAGGTGCAGACACCCTCCACTCCCCTTGCAGGGCATGGAAAGGGCTGGAGCTGCCCAGCTCTGCTCCCTGGAGCCAGGCCAGCAAGGAGGAATAGGATCTTCTCTTACCTGACCAGCATTGCTGGCACCTGCCCAGCTTGGAGGATGTTCCTGGTGGGATGGAGAGCATTGGCATCTTCCCAAAGGGACTCGGGAGGGTTTACCTGTCCTGTTCTGAGCTGGGACTCTCTGTTCCTGGAGCAGCCTCCATCCGAGCTCCTTGCTTTTGGGACAGCACTGTTAACCTCAGTCTCTTTCCTTCCTTCCTTTTTTCCCTACTCTTTTTGCCCCACAGAGCAGGGGCAGCAACAGCTGCTTTTGTAAAGCACTTTAAGGCCCCGGGTGTGAGGGGTCAGATCTGGCCGTGCAGGTCTGTGCCAGGGATCCCTCTGTGCCAGGGATCCTGCTGTGCCAGGGATCCCACCGTGCCCATCAGTGTGTCACCCACCACTTTTTTGCATAATTAGAACTTTTAATGAGCCGTCCTGTTTTTGGAAAAAAATTAACTCGATGACGTATTTGTAGCAAACCATTTTTCTCAATAAAGGCAGTTTCATCCATGGGTGGCCTCCCCATGTGGGCTCTTTTGAGGGGGTCCCCAAAATCTCTGCTGTGGAGAGGGGATGGGGGTGATGCTGCTCCCTTCTATTCCCCTGGGTGTTTATTTAGGGTGGGTGGGATCTGTGCCCCCCTTCCCTGCTGGCAGTGACCCCGTTGGAGCCCCAGTGTCACTCCTGTGTCCCCCCGTGTGCCCCCCAGCACCGCCGGACACCTGGAGTTTTGGGGTGTTTTCTGATGGGAGTGAGCGACCAGATGATAAAAGTACCCCTGTGGGGACACAGGCAGCAGGGCCCGGTTGGGGGTGCCCAGTGGGCCACCTGGGGCCTGGGGGTGGCTCCTAGTCCCTGTTGTACTGGGAGCACTGGGTGGGGGGCTCTGGGAGTGCTGGAGACTCTGGGGCTACTGGGATCACTGCAGGAGGACTGGGAGCACTGAAGGGATGCTGGGAGCACTGGAGGGGCACTGGGATGCTGCTGTACTGGGCATACTGGGAGCGCTGGAATCACTGGGATCCTGGTGGCCCTGAAGGCTCTGGGAGCACTAGGAGAGTGCTGGGGATATTTGGAGCACTGGGGTGTGGAGGTTACAGGGGGGTTGGGAGCACTGGAGATCCTGGGAGCGCTGGAGGTGTACTGGGGATACTGGGGCACTGCTGGAGTCACTGGGTGAACTGGTGCCTTGGGGAAGCTGGGGGTACCGAGGGCACGGGGAGCACTGGGGTAACATTGGAGCACTGGGGTGCTGGAGGCAGAGCGGTCTGGGGAGCACTGGGAAGGATACTAGGAGCAGTACTGGGAACACTGGGAGCGATACTGGGAGCAGTACTGGGAACACTGGGAACACCACTGGGAGCACTGGCACCCCCTGCGCACGCGCAGCCCCTTCCCGACTCGAATATGGCGCCCCCGCACGCCCATCCCAGCGCCCCTGGGGGGCGGGGCCGCGCCGTGGTCTGATCGCTGCCATTGGGCACCGCGTGCCGGGCCCTTCCGTGCTGACCAATGGCGAGGCGAGAGCCCGCCACAGGTGACGGTGATGTGCGTGGCGTGGGGGCGGGGCCTGAGGCCGGCGGCGGTGCCGGGAGCGATGGCGGCGGAGCGGGCGCTCGCCATGGCCACCTGCACGGCCCCCGTGAACATCGCCGTCATCAAGTACTGTGAGTGCGGGGCTGCTCGAGGACGGGACACCCGGGTGGGGACGGGCCGGGCTCGGGGACGGGTTTGGCACCTGCATGGGGGGGGTACGCGGGGCACAGTTACCGTGACGGACCGCGCAGTGCTATGTCCACCTGTGCCATGCCTTGCTGTGCTATGCCATGCCGTGCTGTGTCCGTGCTTTCCATGCCGTGCCATCCCTAGCTGTGCCGTGCCATGCCAAGTGGTGCTATGCCATATCATGCCATTCCAAGCCGTGCCATGCCTTGCTCTCTTACAGGGGGCAAGCGGGACACCGACCTCATCCTGCCCATCAACTCCTCCCTGAGTGTGACGCTGCACCAGGACCAGGTAAATCTGGCTCAGGCTCGGGCTCAGGATCAGCCTCTCCTGCCGCCCCCAGCCCGTGCCAGGCCGTGGTGAGCCCCCCGCCCTGTGTCCCCACAGCTCAAGACCACGACCACGGCCGCTGCCAGCCGGGACTTCACGGAGGACCGGCTGTGGCTCAACGGGGCAGAGGTGGATGTGGGACACCCGCGGGTCCAGGCCTGTCTGCGCGAGGGTGAGTGATCCCCTCATTACCCTGGAGTGGGGGGGTCCCTGATCCCTACCCCCCTCACTGCCTCTGTCCCCACAGTGCGACGCCTGGCCCGGAAGCGCCGGGGGGGCTCCGAGGACACGGCCACGCTCGGCCTCCTCTCCTACAAGGTCCATGTCGCCTCCGAGAACAACTTCCCCACGGCCGCCGGGCTGGCCTCGTCTGCGGCCGGCTACGCCTGCCTGGGTGGGTGTGGGACAGGGCACGGGGGTGTCAGGAGTGTCCCCTCTGATCCTATCACCTCGTGCAGTACCAGGAAGGGATGGCAGAGGTGTTTCCCCCTCTGACCTGTGCCCTGCCCGTGGCTGTACGGGATGGAGGGCACCAGGAGCGGGTGGCACGGGTGACAGGGGTGTCCCCCCCTCTGACTGTCCCCCTCCAGTGTTGACTGTATGACGTGGAAAGCACTTGGAGGGGGTGACACCCCCCCCAACTCTGACCTGTCCCCTTCTGCAGCTGTGTGATGTGGAGGGCACCAAGAGGGAGTGACACTCTGTCACCCCCTATTCTGACCTGTCCCCTGCTTGTGACTGTATGGCATGGAGATCACTGGGTGGGGGTGACAGGGGTGTCCCCTCTGACTATCCCCCGCAGTATCAGCTCTGACCTGGCTGTATGATGTGGAGGGGCACTGGTAGGAGGGACAGGGGTGACAGGGGTGTCCCCTCTGCCTGTCCCCGCAGTGTCACCCCTGGCCTGGCTCTGTGGGGTGGAGGGCACTGGTAGGAGGGACAGGGGTGACAGGGGTGTCCCCTCTGCCTGTCCCCGCAGTGTCAGCCCTGGCCCGGCTCTATGGCGTGGAGGATGAGCTGTCGGAGGTGGCCCGGCGGGGCTCGGGCAGCGCCTGCCGCAGCATGTGGGGGGGCTTCGTGCAGTGGCAGCGGGGGGAGCGGCCTGATGGCACCGACAGCCTGGCCCACCAAGTGGCCCCCGAGACGCACTGGCCGGAGCTCAGGGTCCTCATCCTGGTGGTGAGCAATGGGAAGGGGTATGGCTGTACCCACCACCCCCCAGCTGAGTGGGGTTTGGGAGACCCCAATGCAGGTGGGTGCAGACCCCTGGGATGAGGGGAGGTCACATCCCACCATCTGTGCCCCCCACCAGGTCAGCGGGAAGAAGAAGCCAGTGGCCAGCACGGCAGGGATGCAGACCAGTGTGGAGACCAGTCCCTTGCTGAAGGTATGAGGGAACGGGCCTCATCCTGCTTGGGCAGGGCCGGGGTCCCCTTTCCCTTGGAATGGGGCTGGAGGGCATGGAGTGACACCCAAAGTGTTGCAGTGCTGTGGGTGTCACCAAATAGGGGTAACTGTGACCCACCTGCTGCAGGTGTCACCAAATTGGGGTGACCACAACCCACCTGTCTCAGGTATCACTGAATTGGGGTGATGGTGACTTCCCTGCCATGAGAGCCACCAAATTGGGGTGACCACGACCCATGTGCCACAGGTGTCACCAAATTAGGGTGACCACAACTAACCTGTTGTGGGTGTCACTGAATGGGGTGGCCGCAACCCACCTGCCACTGGTTTCACTGAATTGGGGTGGCCATGACCCACCTGCCATGGTTGTCACCAAGTTGGGGTGACTGTCCCATGTGCCACGGCAGCACCGGGCAGAGGTGGTGGTCCCGGAACGCCTGGCCCAGATGATACGGCACATCCGGGAGCGGGACTTCGAGGGCTTTGGCCAGCTGACCATGCAGGATAGCAACCAGTTCCACGCCACCTGCCTGGACACCTTCCCGCCCATCTTCTACCTCAATGACCTCTCGCGCCACATCATCGCGCTGGCACATCGCTACAACGCCCACCACGGGCACACCAAGGTACTGTCCAGGGCTCTGCGAGTGCCGTGGCACTGTGGGCCCTCCCCAGGCCCCCATGACCCCCCCAATCCCACCACAGGTTGCCTACACCTTTGACGCCGGCCCCAACGCCGTGATCTTCATGCTGGCTGACACCGTGGATGAGTTCGTGGAGGTGGTGAGGCGCAGCTTCCCTCCTGCCACCAACGGGGACCAGTAAGGCAACCTTGTTCTCTTACTGGAGGGTGGGATGACAGGGGGCTGCAGGGACAGGGACTGAGCCCTTGCTGTGCCACAGGTTTGTGCAGGGGCTGCCCGTGGGCTCGGCTGCGCTGCCGCAGGAACTGATGGCCGCCGTGGTCACCGAACCAGTGCCAGGGGCTGTCCAGTACATCCTGCACACCAAGGTGAGGGGCTGGGGGAGCGTGGAGCCTCTGGTGAGGCTCTGACTCCATCTCTGGCCCCAAGGGGGGTAGTGGGACCCCATCCCTACAAGGCTGTGTGGACTTCATTCCTGTCCCCAGAGGTGCACAGGACCCTATCCCCATCCACCCCCATTCCTAGGGGTGTGTGGGACCCCATCACTGTCCCGAGTCCCAGAGGGGTGTGCAGGGCACCATCTCCATCCCTAGGGGGGTATGTGGGACCCCATCCTTGTCCCCAGGGGTGCACAGGACCCTAAACCCACCCCACACGCCATCCCCAAGGCTGCGTGTCCACAGGGGTGCACAGGATCCCATCCCTGTCCCATTCCCAGGTAGGCGTGCAGGACCCCATCCCTAGACATATTCCCACTGGCACAACCCATGGGCCTTTTGGGGTCTGTGGGGCCCAGAGCTGTTCCCCAGCCTTGAGCCAGGGGACAGCCCAGCAGGGCTCCTAGGTGTCCCTAACCCTTGTCCTGCCCCACAGCCTGGCCCTGGTCCCCAGCTCGTGGATGATCCCAGCCAGCACCTCCTGGGAGCAGATGGGCTGCCCCGGCGCCACGCCTGAGCCCTGGTGACACCCCCAGGAACAGCCCTGGGACAGACAGGACATGCCAGGAAGGCTCTGCCAGTGCCACCCAGGAGGCTCAGGACTCTGAGCCAGGCCTGCTGTGCCCAGCTCTGGGGCAGGATGCGACCCAGGGCTGGTTTTTACTCTTTTGTAAGGAAATACAGGGTTCCTGGCTGTCATTTTGGGGTGTCGGGCTCTGTGTGTCGTGCTGGAGGGGACAGCGCCAGCCAAAATGGGAGGCAGGAGTGGGGATAGTTCCTCCTAATGGCTGTGCCTGGGGCTGATTCTGTCCCCCTGCAGAGCCCCATTTCGCCACATGAGCCCTGTCCCCACCATGCCCATTGCGGGGCTGCTCCTATCCCATATACCCCCCAGCTGTCCCTGCTGGGACTGATCCTGTCCCCCCTCATGGCCCCTGTCCCCTGCTCATCCCCTGTCCCTGCTGGGACTGATCCTGTCCCCCTGCACAGCCCCTGTCATCCTACATGGTCCCTGTCCCTTGCACGTCCCCTGTCCCCTCCCTGTGCCTTGCAGGACTGATCCTGTCATTGATCCCTCAGATGTCCCTTGTGGGGGCAGGCAGCTCCTGGCCCCTGTCCCCCTAGTTGTTTCTGTTGGCGCTGATCCTGTCCCCCCACATAGCCCCTGTCCCTTGCAGGACTGATCCTGTCCCACATCTCTCAGGTGTCCCTGCTGGGGCTAATCCTGTTCCCCCCATGTTCCTTGTGGGGCTGATCCTATCCTGGACCAGACAGATCCTGACCCCCCACACCATCCTCATCACCCACCACGTCCCCTGTCCCCCTGGGGTCGGTGCCGTGTCCCCTCGGGGGGCTGCGGGGGGTCCCCGGGGGGCGTGGCCAGTGTGGAAAGGGGCGTGGCCGATGCCAGAGGGGCGTGGTCGGTATTTGGTTACATTGTATCCGCCTTCCGGGTCGGGACCAGCCGAGCCGAGCTTAACCCGGGCCGAGCTTAACCCGGGCCGAGCCTAACGGGCCGGGACCAGCCGAACCCCAGCGGGCCGAGCCGAACAGGGCCAGGAGCAGCCAAACTCGCTCGGGCCGAGCCGAACGGAGCCGGGAATAGCCAAATCGGCTCGGGCCGAGCCGATCCCCTCCGGGCCATGGGGCAGATCGAGTGGGCCATGTGGGCGAACGAGCAGGCACTCGCCGCCGGGCTCAGTGAGTTGCGCGGTGCCGAGAGGGGCCGGGAGTGCCGGGGCCGGCCGGGGGATGGGGACCCGGGAGCTGGAGGGAGTGAGACCCGGCGGGCTTGGAGTGCTGAGCCCCGGGGCTACTGAGCCCCGAGGCGCCCCCAGACACGGCCTCGAGGGATGGGAGGGTCCCGGTCCCGCCGACCAAGCGTTGGGGGCTGCCGGGGGGTGCAGGCGGGAGGCGCCGGAACGGCCGGGAAGTCCCGTCGCAGCGGGGGATGCGCAGGGCTGAAAACTCCGCTTCCTCCTTTTCTCTTCCTCCTCTGCCCTCTCTCGCTCCTCTCCTCCTCCGCTCTCCTCTCTTCCGCCGGCCACGGGGCCAAAAACCTCCCCGCAAAGTCCCCAAAGCCTGGAGCTCCCCAGTTGCCTGAATCCGGTGGGTCTCGCACACAACATCTACCTGGCACCCCACTTGTCAAAGCCCCCTGGGGCCATGGAGACGCCCATTTCCCTTCCCTCAATCCAAGGAATCCTACATGTCAGGTCCTCAGGGATCCCCTTGTCCCAGGCTTGGGGTATTTTATGTTGGGCATTTGTATCCTGACTTTGGGGGTCTGTATCCTGGGTTTGAGTGTTTGTATCCCAGGCTGGGGGTCTGTATCCTGGGTTTGAGTTTGTATCCCGGGCTGGGGGGTTGTATCCCGGGCTAGGGGTCCGTATCCTGCCCTGGGGGTCGTGTCATGGGCCGGACCCCTCCATCCCGCACTGTCTCCTCAGTCCTGGTGACGGGCGGGATCGTGGCCGTGGCGGGGCAGTTCAAGGGCTGGTACTTCGCTGCGTACTCCATGTATCCTTCCCGAGAGCATTCTCGGGGCTGGGCGGCAGGAAAACCCTGTCCTGATGGGGGTGGGAAGCACAAACGGGGGGAATCACATCCTCCTCCTCCCCACTCTGGTCCCAGATCGTACTTTTCCTGCCCCAAACAGCCCCTTCTTGGGGTGAGGGTTGTGCCTTGGGACTATTCCCACTGCGATCCCCCCTTTCCTTGACCCCCTGGCAGCGCGGCAGGCGTCCTGGTCTGCCTGCTCGAGTATCCCAGGAGCAAGAGGAAAAAGGGCTCCACCATGGAGAGGTGGTAAGTGGTGGGTCCCCCTCCCTCACCCCTGGGTTTGGGGTTCTGGTACCCCCCAAACAAAGGGATGTGGCACCGAGGGTGGGAGTGGTGGGGTGGGAGCAGAGCTGGATCCCACGGGGGGGTTCCTTGGGGTGTTCCATGCAGGACAGCATGGAAATGGGGGTCACTGGGTGGGGAAACCCCCTCTGACCCCCCAGTGTTGCTCTGCAGTGGCCAGAAGTACATGACAGCTGTGGTGAAGCTGTTTGGGCCCCTGACCAGGAATTACTACATCCGAGCCATCCTTCACGCTGCGTAAGTGGGACACGGGCTCGGGGATGGGGTCCAGCCCCCCCGACACCTCCCTGAACCCTGAATCTCTCCTCCAGCCTGGCTGTCCCCGCCGGTTTCCTCCTCTCCACCATCCTGGGCACCGTCTGCCTGGGCATTGCCAGTGGCATCTACCTGCTGGTGAGTGCAGGGAGGGTTTGGGGGAGTCTTTTGGGGGGACTGGGAGGAGGACGAGACCCCCCCCTGACACCCCCATGGCTTCGCAGGCCGCGGTGCGTGGGGAGGAGTGGAGACCCATCGAGCAGAAGCCCCGGGAGCGGCCACAAATGGGGGGCACCTTCAAGCAGCCCCCCAGCAACCCCCCGCCCCGGCCCCCCGCCGATGCCCGCAAGAAGCAGCCGGCAGAGGTGGGGGGGCAGGTGAACCCCATCCCTGTGGAGGCTGAGTAACGGGGCAGTAACCTACCTGCCCTGCTCTGCTGCTCCTGCTTCCCAGCTGCTCCCCAGATTCACTGTGGGAAACGGGGGCCCAGCTCCAGGAGATCCCCAAGGCCCTGGCACTGCTCAGCTTATCCCCAGCTCCTGGCAATGCTCAGATCCCTGAGGATCATCAGTTCCCCCTGGGCTCCCTAGCTCTCCAAAGCATTCCCAAATCCCCAGGGGTGCTTAGTTCCCTGTGGGGACTCCAGCCCTCAGGGGCTCCCCAGCTTCTGGAGATCCCCAAATTCCTGGGGATGCTCAGCTTCCTGTGGGCTCTGCAACCCCTAATCCCTGAGGATCCCCAAAGCCCTGGACATGCCCAGCTCCCTGAGAGTGTCCCAGCTCTCCAAGCAACTCCCAGTTCCCGGGGGGATCCCCAAATCCCTGTGGAACACCAGCTCTCAGGGACCCCGAGCCCCAAGGGAGGTCAGGCAGCTCTGCTCTCATCACCAGCTCTCCCTGTTTTTTGTCACTTCCGCAGTTGCTGTTGCAATAAAAAGTGGGAAAGGCACTGGCTGCCCCTGCTTCCCACTCCGGGGAGGAGCCTCCTGCTCCCAGGGAGAGTCTCCTGATCTGGGGAGGCTGGGGCTGGACTGGGGGGATGTTTTGAGGCCAAACGGTGTGATTATGGGCAAACCCAGGGTGGGCGTGCACAGAGTGTGGCCATTGGAGGGTCCCCTCCCAAAATCCTTAAGGACCCAACAGTGGGGTGAAACTGGAGGAGCCCTGCGCTAGAGCTGCACAGAGTGTCCCAGAGGAGCCCCCAAAACCTGGGATGACGTCCCAGCAGGGAATGTGGGGTCATTTCCCTTCCCCAGTTCCACTTGTGGGTGCTGGAAGATGCCTGGGTGTGATGTGGGTGCCAAACCTTGACTCTGTTGGGCATCAGCAGCTGCTCCAGACCCCCTCCCCACACAAACAATTTTTTGGGGGGGCACAGCCACCCCAGAGCTCGCCCAGGTGCTGGCAGGACAGGTGGGGTGACCCTGGCAGGTGGCACCAGGCCCATGGGACAGGGAAGGTGTGGGTGTTGGGGTGCTGGGGGTGGGCGGCACCCCCGTGCTCTGCTACCCATTCCATCAACCTCCCAGTTCACCCAGCCCTGCTGCACTGGGTGCACTGGTGCTTTGCCCACCACGCTGGGGCTAAGGGATGTCCCACAACCTTACCTTGCCTTATGGGACACCCATGGATGTGCCCCCACTTCCCAACATTTCATTGCCCTGACTGGGAACAGATCAAGGACCGTTTTGGGGAAGGTCAGCTTTTATTTGCAGCATTAAATAGCACATAGAGAGGAGACAATAAATAGCTTTTAGGGGTAATAAATAACCAGCGAGTGCCCAGGCAGCACTCGCAGGGTCCGGCCAGGGGGTCTCGAGCACTGTGGGGCGATGCTGGACCCGGAGTCACAGCTGCAGCCAGGGGAGTCAGCAATAAATACGGGGTAAAAAAAGCCCCCTGGCTGCAAGGCTTATAAATAACTCATAAATAATGCGGTGAGGGGCTGGGAGGATGCCCTGGCTGTGGGTGGGTGCTCTAAAACAAGCACGGGTGAGGGGGATGCGGTGACACGGTCACACTACGGGGGCTCCACGGGAGCAGGGGAGGGTCAGCGCCTGGTGCGGGGCAGGACGCAGGTGCAGCCCACGGGCACCTTGATATAATCCACCTCGAAGGTGACGAGGCCCAGCCCGGTGGGGTGTGGGCAGGGCTTGCGCCGCAGCACCATCATGGTCTGGTGGATGGTCACTGAGTTGAGCGACGTCGTCTCCCGGCCGGTCTTGACATCCACGCAGCCGCTGCACAGGCACTCGGCGAAGGCCAACTTGCGCGGGTACCGGTTCTCGTCCTCGTCGATGCTGCGGGGACACGCTCGGTGAGACCCTTCCCTGTGCCCCCTGGGTCACCCCGGCTGGGATCAGCCAACCGGGGTGCACCGGGAAGGGCGGACATGGGGGTTGGGGTCCCGGTGGGGTGTCGCGCACTCACCGGTAGCGCCACGGGGAGATGGAGCGCTCGTTGGGTTCGCTGCGGAGGCTGGCACGGGTCTGCAGCGCGGGGCAGCCGTGCGGGCGGTGCCGCCGGTGCCGCCGGTGCCTGGTGCTCTCCAGCTGCTCCAGCTGTGGCACCAGCTGCACGGGCACGTAGTGGTCCCAGCGCAGCCTGCGCCCCAGGAGCTGTGCCGGGGCCTCGTCCTCCAGCTCGGCACCGCTGTAGCACAGCACGGGGTGGGAGTGCGGGGGACCCCCAGGGCGCCGCAGCCCCCGGCACAGCACCAGCACGCCCAGCAGTGCCAGGGCACCCAGCCAGCCCTGCGGGAGACAGCAGGTCAGGGGACACAGCAATAACCCCACACACACCCCCAGAGGGCTCAGGGGTGAGCTGGCATCACCCCCAGACATGGAGGGGTTCGGTACACAGAGCTCCAGCACAGCCTCCCCAAAATGTGAGCCTGCACCCACATGTGCACCAGCACCCAGAGCATGAACACATGTGTGTGTGTATCTATATATATCTGTATTTCTGTATATCTGTATTTCTGTATATCTGTATATCTATCTCTATTTATCTATCTCTATATTTCAATATCTGTATCTATCTATATATTTCTATATCTACATATCTGTGTAGCTATGTCTGTCTCTATATATCCCCACCCCTAAAAAAATAGCGCACATATGTGATACATGTATACACACAATATCAATACCTCCCCCCCATACATACACAGTGGCTACCTGTACATATATAGACACACAGGGAATATTTGTATAAAAATATATATATATATATATGTACACAAAGAGGGCTAGAACAGATGTATACACCCCTACACCCCTAAAACAGTGGCATATGTGTGTGCAAGACAGATGTACACACACACACACAAAATCAACATATATCCACAACTATACATATACAGCAACTACCTATATATATATACATATATACATCTATATACACACAGAATCAGAATATACACACACACACACATACACAGAGGGCCAGCACTCACCTATACATACCTCCAACCCTAAAGCTGTAGCACATCTGTGATACAGGTATGTACACACACACACATGTACCCTGAGCTATAAATACACAACAACCACCTGTATATATACACACACAGAGAACACTCGTGGGTATATATATGTACACACACATATATATACGTACATATACACATATACATATGTACACACACATATACATACATATACACATATATGTATATGTATACATACATACACACACATGTATATATATATATATATATGTACACTCACAGAGCCAGCACACACATATGGCACACCCCAACCCTTACAGGAGTAACATGTATGCAAACATGCATGTGCACCCAAACATGTTTACAGCTAATCACATGCAGAAACTACCTGCACATACACACACACACATGCACCTATAGACATCTGTATACAGGCACAGACACAGATAGAAAGTACCTCTGTGTGTGCATGCACACCTGAAATAATAAATAAACAATAAATACAACTTAAATATAAATAAATAATATAAAATACATATTAAATAATAAAATTATACACAATAAAAATAATATAACTTCTATTGTTATATTAAAGTATTATTAAATAAAATTATAAAATATAAACGATACATTAAAAACTTGTGATAATAAATAAAATTATGTGTGTATTGATAGTGTGTACACACACACACACACAGAGTATTAGCACAGGCACAGATGTGTGCACGTGTGAAGACACCAGCACGTGTGTAACACACACATTATTGCCAGTACGTGTGCACACATACATAGGTACAAGCACATATGTATATGTATAAAAATATGTATGTATATATGTATATACATGTATATATGCACATCTACATGCCCACTACCCTGCTGTGCACAGACACAGACACATGCACACACACAGATGGACAGACACCTGTGCACACACAGAGTAGACCCGTGTATGTGCACACACACAGATACATGTACATGCACACACACACATATGTACACACACGTATGGACACAGAGAGACATGTATGTACACACACACACACACAAACACAGCGGTATCAGCCCCGGTGCATCTCCACACCCACGCAGAGCTGACAGCACATATCCATACATGCATATGGCCAGGTGTGCCAGCACACGTACACACACACACACACACACACATATCCAAACTGCCCTCCGTGGGCACATGGACACACACACACACCCCTCCCCAGCAGCCACAAACACAGGTGTGCACATAATTCTGGGCAGCCCTTGGAGCACTATATTCCCCCACATAGCATACACATATATACATACAAACACATAAAACATACGTGTATGCATATAAACACACATAAATACATATGTCCAAGTACAAACCCAGCAGCAGTCACCTGTCCACATGCACACGCATGTTATTGGCACATGTGTATCTACACACACCAGCCTTCATATTCCCACACTTCCAGCTTGGGAATCCTTATGCACACACACACACACACACACAAACACACCAGTGTACAGGTGTGTATGCACACACAGAGCCCTGCACAACATGTAACACACACACACACACGTATGTGCCCACACACTCCCAGCAGCCCCATGCTCACACCTCCCAGCCCCCCCAAACCCCACGTTACCATCAGCCAGGTGTCGAGGGAACACGCCAAAATTTGGGGGGGAGCGAACACGCCAAAATTAGGGGGCAACACGCCAGAATTCTGGGGGTATCCCTTGGGAAGTGCTGCCCCAGGGATGAGGCGGCCGAGTGGCAGCGCTGCCGCTGCCGCCGCCTTTTTATAGGGCTCGGCAGGTGATGTGCACACACCTGGAAACTCCAGCTCCAGGTTCCTTCCTCCTCCCCGCGGGCCGGTGCACTTCCTTCTCTACTCCACGTGTGCCAGCCTGGAACACAGCCTGACACCTCCAGGATTTCAGAAGGGAGGATGGGGAAGGGTGTCCAGAGGCTTGGCTGCCCCGATGACACGGTGATGGGCATCCCCCAGGCCATGCCCTTGCATCACCCAAGCAGTGATATCACCGGGGCTGCTGGAGCAGAAATCCCAAGTTGGGCAACCCTGGAAAGGGCTGAAGGGCAGCGATTACCCCCTGCTCTTTGCTCCAGGATGTCCCAGTGGCCTCTAACAGCACCAGTGGGATACTGGTTTCATGGTGTAAAGAGCAGGGCTGGAGGATGGGAAATTCCAGAGCACTGGGAAGTCAGGGACCCCAAATATTGTTCCTTAAATCAGAGGGATTTATCAGAGGGACCTTCAGATGATCCCATCCGTGGCACTGCCTGCAGAGACTCCCACTTACCACCACCAGTGGGATACTGGTTTCATACTGGGTGCAAGAAGCAGGGCTGGAGGATGGAAAATTCCAGGGGATTAGGAGTTCAGGAACCCTAAACATCACCCCTAAATGAGGGAGGTTTATCAGAGGCACCCCCAGATGATGTCCCCTCACTAACATGTAATACCAGTGTGATACTGCTTTCATACCAGGAGCCAGAAGCAGGGCTGGAGCCTGGGACAGGGACCCTAGAGATTGTTCCCTAATTGAAGGGGGTTTATATGGGACACCCCCAGGTGATATCAGACATTGGGTCCCCCACTAACACCAGCAGTGGATACTGGTTTCATACTGGGTGCACGGAGCAGGGCTGGAGGGGAAAGGGACCCCAAACACTGGGGGTTCAGGGACCCCAAACATCAACCTCTAAATAAGGGGGGTTTGTCAGAGGGACCCCCAGATGATGACCCCCACTACCACTAGGATACTGGTTTTACACTGGGAGCAAGGAGCAAGATTGAAGGTAGTGAAATTCCAGGGGACTGGGGGTTCAGGGACCCTAAACATCACTCCTAAACGAAGCAGTTTTATAAGAGGCACCCCCCAGACAATGCCAGCCAGGGCACGAGCTGCAGAGCCCCCCACTAACACACCACTGGGATATTGGTTTCATACTGGCTGCTCCCTCAGGAGACAGGGTAGCTCTTCCAGCTCCACGGAGCAGCAGAGTTGGAAAAATAAACTACAAGTCCCCTCAAACTGAGGGGTACAGACTCCCAAGGCAGGGGAGAGGGTGGAGATGGGATGCAGAGAAGAGCAGGAAAAGGAAAAACTGGTTATCAAAATACTTTATTTCAGGGAGATCCCTCAAAAAAAAAAAAAAAAAAAAAAAAAAAAAAAAAAAAAAGGAGAAAAAAATCAAAGGAAGAAGGACCCTCCTGTTAGACAGACATGCCCACAACACCTGCAGGGCTCCTGGGAAATCAACTGAACCAATCCGCTGCTCCAAAGAAAGGACAGGTCATTCCCGAGGGGATTGAGGCAAGAATATATATATATTTGTTCCTGGGGGAGGAGGGGGTGTTGCCAGCAGTTCACAGCAGTTTTCGGCTCTCTCGGCACACAGGAACTAGAACTGCATTGCTGAAGACACTCAACACACAGCAGGGCTAACTAGGAGAATACAACTCGAGGCTAGCAAAGAGGGGAGGGGAGAGAGAAGTGGGAGCATCCCACGGGGCTGGAGTCCTCTGTGCAGAATTTACACGGCTCCGGAGCCACTGGCACTCATGGAGCCGGAGCGAGTCGTCGCGGGAGTCTCGGCTGACAGAACTTCCTTAATTTTTTTGTTTTGTGTGGGTTTTTTAAAAAGAATCGCAGCCAAAATGAAGACAGAACTGCAAAATCCCAAAGTGGCCACTTTTTCCACTATTTATAAAAACATCAACAGTCACTACAGGGCATGGCCCACTATACTTTTCCCGGGATTTTGGCCCGCTTGCGAGCGATGGCGTCTTCCACCGCCTTGAGCTGCTTCAGGAGCTCCTCCCGCCGTGACAGGGTGCTGGACTTGCCCCCCTTGACGGCTGCAGGACCCGGGTCGGATGCCTTGCCTGGGACACTTGTGACTTTGCTGGAGCTCTTGGACTGAGGGGAGAGCTGGCGTTTCCTGGGAGAGAGAGAAAGGAGAGGTAGGTGAGAGGCACTGGAAAAACCTCAAAGACATCTGCCCTGGTGGGATCATTAAGGATGGAAAAGACATCATCAAGTCCAAGTTTCAACTGGATCCCACCATGCCCACTAAACCATATGGAATCATGGAATGGCTTGGGTGGGAAGGGATCTAAAATTTCATCCAGTCCCACCCCCTGCCATGGGTAAGGACACCTTCCACTAGCCCAGGTTCCTCCAAGCCCTGTCCAACTTGGCCTCGGACACTTCCAGGGATGGGGCAGTTCCAGCTTCTCTGGGCAACCTATGCCAGGGCCTCCCCACCCTCACAGGGAAGAGTTTCTCCCTAATTTCTGATCTAAACTAATCTATCAGGAAGTGTCACACCTAACACATCACTCCAAGAGCTGGTGGGAGAAAACGAGAGGCCTTGGGTTAAAAACTAGCTGAAATAGTAAAAAAATCAGCTGTTCCAGGGAGATTCCCAGAATAAACTCGGCACCATGGGCTGTGCTATCTCTTGGGTGCAGTGAGCAGCTCAAGGGAGTGGCAGAGAGACAAAGAGGGGTGAGCAGCCCTGGAGCAGCCCCACAATCCCAAATCCTGACAGCCCCTTCCCTGTGATGCCAGTGGGCCTTGTGGTGCCCTGGAGAAACCAAGTATGTCTGTAACCCCCTCCTATCCCCCAGATTGGCATAGGGCACATCAAACCCACCATGTGCCACTGCCAACTCAGAGAGCAGCAGGATTAGAGGGTCAGGAATCATTGATGTGATACCAGCGCTGGGCTGGAATGGTTGAGGTTCCCGTCACTGCTGGAAAACAGGACCTGAGGGCCTGAGGCAGGACAGGGCTGTGGCAGCAGGGTGAGGTTTTGGTTTGGAAAGACTCTGAGACATGGAAATTGAGGCTCGTTCGTGGCCCAAGATGGGAGAAGGGAAGGGAAGGGATGGCACAAGTGCGGCCAGCCAAGGAACACTGGGATGCGTTTGCTTCCAGAGATCCTTGGAGAGATGACACTGGAGAAATGCAAAGCAGCATTGTCTGGTTACAGGCCTGAGAGAGCCCCAGGTGTACCACAGGTGCTCCACAACCTTCAGCCCCTGAAGCCACGTGTCCAGTCCTGCAATGGGATACACCCAGTACAGCAGTGGGCTCAGGCTTCCAGGACTTTGGACGTGAGCTGGTCACCTGTCACCTCAGGGGACGGCAAAGCACAAAGCCAGGGCTGTCAGGGGACACGTTTTAATGTGCCACAGTAGCAAGGTGAGCCAGGCTGGGAAAAATGGGAATCAGGCACTGGAGCCAGGTGCCAGAAGGAGCTGGGCAGCAGCGGGTGAAGGGGTTGTACTCTCTTGCTCATTAACACTGTGCTAAACGAGGCACTGACGGGGTTCACACCTGACCCACTTGGCTCCTCTTGCTGGGACTGACCTCAAGAAAACCCCTGGGCTCCGGCTCATCTCCAAGCTGGAATGGCTCAGCTTTGCACGGAGCCTTGAGCACCTCTGGCACCTGCCCAGGGAGCTCCGCGTCCTTCTTCCTGCTGTGCTCCATGGCAACTGGGAACTGCAGTCCTAGAGCCTTGGAGCTGCCCTGGGAAAGTGTGAGCCCAGCCTGGCCCACAGGGAGCCCAGAGAACAAGCAGCACTCACCTGTCTGCCTGTGCAGGGGAAGGTTTTGGGTTCTGGCCCCTCTGTCGCTCCTGTTTGGGGGATGAGAGTCTCCCAGTCGCCTTCCTGTCGCGAGAGCCTGTTGGGAGAGGAAAAGAAAGAGGAAGATATTCCTGCTTGTCACCAAGGCACAGTTCACTTCTCTACCTGCTGAATCCTCCAGCAGTGTATCAGTGCTCTCTTGAAACCAGATCATGCCAAAAAAAGGCCCAGTCCAGCAGCAGCCAGGAAAAGAACCTCCTGCAGTATTCCCCCCACTACAGGGGGAGCAGAGAAACCAGTGAGGGCTGTGCCCCACCGTCCCCTGTACACATCATCAGCTGTAGGGAGGGCACTGGCCTCTCCTCATCCTCCAGCTGCTGGAATAAGGCATTTTTTGCTTGCAAACCTGTTGGCTCTGCACTGGCAAGGTCACAGGGTGTACTGGCTCAAAGAGTGACAGGTGAGGGCAGTTCTGCTGCTTTTGGAGCCAACAGGACCATCCTTCAGGCAACATCACCCCCGTGTTTGTTCACAGGTTGAGCTGCGATGCCCTGCCTGGAACTGTCATGGGGGCTCAGGGATGAGGGGAAGCTCACTGGGGTCCTGGAAGGGTGCTCAGTCCCTCCTGGCAGCAGCACCTCTGTGTGCCAGGGCATCCCTCTGCTCCTGAGGATGGACACTGTGACAGGTCAGGCTCTGGACACCACAGATCCAGGTGAGACAGACTCAGGGTACCACCATTGACCAGTCGGGTGCTGGAACACTGAGGGGTTCAGTCCCAAGTCAGCCAAGGATACCTTTGCCACTGGGATTTGAGGCTTCAGGGCTTGGACTCCCATCACTGAAAGTGTTCCAGGCCAGGGTGGACGGGGCTCAGAGCAACTTGGTCTAGTGGAAGGTGTCCCTGCCCATGGAGGGGGGGTGGAATGAGATAAGCTTTAAGGTCTCTTCCAACCCTAACCATTCCATGATTCTGTGATTTGCTACAGCTTAAAAATTGCTTTATAAGACCAAGACATGAAATAGTACAGAATTACATCTATGTTTATATCTGTAAAATATGCTGGGTTGGCCCATTCACTCGTCTGCAACTCAGCAGCCTGTGAACTAGATCCCAGTGAACTTCAACCTCACCCAGTCCCGTCCATGCTGCCTCTGCAGGAGTTGAATGCAACCAGGTTATTAGCACACAAATTCTTGCTGGCTGGGACCCAGAGTCAACAAGATCCACCTACAGCTGAGCCACCAGGGAAAACAACATCACGTGGCAGTGCTGGCTCCGACGTCACAACCAGCCACCTCTGGCTGCCAACTCCCCCCACCCCCTGTGCTTTCTGGCAGCGACAGCACAGGCTGGAATGTGGCATTGAGTTCCCTCTCTTTGGATCACCAGCTCGGTTTTCCAAGGTGTTACAGCCTCTGGTGAGGACTCAAGGCCTGGGAGAACACTTGGAAAGCCCGAGTCTTTCTAAACATCCAGGGCAGAGTGGATTGTGTCACACACAAGTGGGGAAATCATCTAATTTCACAGGATGGGTGATGCAGGCAGTTATTGCATCCATCCATTCTGGGGCCTTGGCAGCCCGCACTCCCTTTCTAAGCACCGCCACAAGCCTGTCTGTCAGGGTAAGATTCACTGGGATGCACTGGAATCCAAGGTAGAAAAAACTCCAGGATGCAGTAAAGGAAACTCCTATGACTTAGAATCATGGAATGGTTAAGGCTGGAAAAGACCTTTAAGATCATCAACCCAGCACCACCATGTCCACCACTAACCATGTCCTCAGGTGCCACATCCACACGGTTTTTGAAAACTTTTCCAGGGATGGGGCCTCCACCACAAAATGTTCCCTAGTACCCAATCTAAACCTCTCCTGACTTTGACAACCACATCCAAGGACACCAGCAGCGAGCAGGAGGCTGTGGAGGGATGGATATGGAGGTGAGTGCTCTGTGTCTTTAAAGCAAGGGGGTTATTTTTTTGGAAAGGACTTACATGGACACAATGGAGCCACAACGGGCACAATGTGCCCAATGGACAGTGTGGTAAGGCCAGGTTTGGTCTGACCTCACCCACGCCAGGGCCCCCCTCTGCCGTGTTTTTGCAGCAGGATGGACAATACAGCCCCAGTACCTGGTGGCAATCACACACTCTGAAGTTTTGGAAGGACACATGACTGTAATTAATCTTTCTGGTTATTGGATTCTTGGAGCAGAGGCTTTCATGGGACATTTGTCACCCAAGCACTGCCTGGAGCAGGAACCGGGAGCAGGAACCCAGACAAGCCAGGAGCCCAGGGATGGCTGATGTCTCACCTCTGTCAGGGGACAGGTTGGCCCGTTTGGCTGGAGGGGAGGTTGGCCTGTCCTTGTCTGCTGGCTCGTATCTCTTCCTACTTCCTTTGTCAGCTGCCTGAAATGGAATTAGAACAGACAACGGAGCTGAGCAGCCACTTCCCTCCAAGGAACCATCATCTCTCTGCGTTGGTACCTGGCTCGTGCAACCACCTCTCCCATTAAACTCTTTCCACACACCAGTCCCAACCTCCCCTGGATCGTGTCATTCCCAACCACCAGAAGGCAACGGCAACATCCTCTTGCACTGGGGGTTAACACTGCGCTATTTTCAGAATAGAAACAGGAAAACAGCAGCTTTTTGGGATGTTTTTTTTTTCCAGCAGCACCAAGGATAGCAGATGTTAAGGAGGCATGTGGAGCCCTGCCTTTTCCAGGCTCTGAGGGTGCTGGCAGTCATGTGTCACTGCACACTCCTCCCTACAGAGCAGCTTCCTGGCCATGATAAAGCCGCCTCACGTCAGAGCACAGGGAAGTAGAAAAATCTGCAGCCTCAGACTGTGCTGGGGAATTTGGGCTGTCAGAGCAAAATATTAACGCTTCAAAAACAGGAACCTGCCCACGTGAGCGGGGCCAACACCCTGCCCCGGCACAAAACCCCACGAGGCCAAACTCTCCCACATGATGTGGATTGCGATCACTGCTGGAGGCTCCCAACTGGGGCAGCGGGATCAGTGGGAAAGGGGGAAGAGCCAAGTGGGCACACTTTTACCTCCTGACTCGAGTGAATGACTCGTCAGCAGCTCGCTCCAGTGGGAGGAGAGCGTGCTCGGAAGCGTGCCGGGAGTATGCTCCCAGTGGGAAAGGCCCCGGTACATGTGGGACTCTGGCTGCAGCCTTCGAGCAAGCGGGAAGAGCCCTTGAAGCTGCAGCAGGAATGTGCCCCAGGGAAGCCGCCAACACAGTCGCAAACTGAAGCCACCACAGGGTGTGTTGCTGCCAGACTGGTTCTGTCTGCCGCCCTCCAATCCAGCTCCAGATCTTCCTGGCTGAGCTCATCCTGCCAGCATGGAGCCTGGAGCTCCCCTTCCACCCGTATCCATCCCACCCATTGCTGGGATCCCTGTGAGGAGGGAATCTCAGACATCCACCCCCCTCACCTTGTTCAGGAGAGTCAGTTTGATCTCCTTGTGCCCACTGAAGCCGCCCTGCTGCGACTGGGGGGCCGAGGGCTGCTGGCTCTGGAGCAGCTGCTGGGATTTGCTGCCCTGGGTGGGCTTGGCTGATTTCAGGAGCTGAGCAGGCACATCCCGTTTCCGCTTCTCCTCTTTAGCACTGTCTTCTTTTTTTGACTTTCCTGTTGAAACCAGAGAGCAGATGTGGTGACTTAGGACTGAATCCTTTGGAGGGCAGGGCAAGAGGACGCTGCTCCAGGGACTGGAAAAGCCCACATCAGTTTACACAGCACGTGGCCCCAGGGTCAAAGGATTCAGGAAACCAGAATTTCCAAAGAGAGGAATATAAAACACAAAGAACAAAAGGCTTTTGCCGCCAACTCTGCTACGGTCTAAAAACAACAAAGAAAGAGTAACATGATACTGGAGTTGTCCGGATTTTCATCACCTTCCAAGGGTGAAAGAGAATAAGAGAGGAAGAACTCTCAGGGAGGTAAAGGCATGAGACAGCCACAGGCACAGGGATGGAAGGATGTGAATATAAATTTGCTCCATGGCCTCACCCTGCCCAGGTAACACCTCTGGGCTCCCCTGGTCTGTGCTCAACGATTTTCCTGGAGCCCACAGTATTCCCAAGTAAGTTATATAGGATCATTGCTCTTCCCTTCTTTTCCCAGGACTCCATAGAGGAAAAAGCACTAAAGCAGGTACCTCTACCTTTCTTCTGCTGGGCTGGGGTGGGGGAGCGGGAGCTGGCTGAGGACACGGGGCTGGCCAGGTCCGCGTACATGTCCTCGGAGTCGGCGCTGCGCACGGAGCTGCTGCTGGACGAGGCACTGGACACTGAGGAGACGCTGCTCACGCTCAGGGACCTGCAAAGAAACAACAGCTCAAGAAAGCAACAACAATCAGGCAGTGGTGAGACCTTTTTCCATTCCCCTGGCTGGATGTCAGGAAGCTCAAAGGCAGGCAACGACCAGGAACAAAGGCCGTGTGTCCTGGGGTGCCGACGATATGAAAATTCCCAAACACGTAAGATGTACACCTAGAAAGTAATTAAGGCAACATGTAAACAGGTCACTGTTTGCCCAGAAAAACAAGGAGTGAAAGCAGGGTGTGCTGTCACAGGTCAGTGTTATGGCTCAGGGCAAGGGTTCCCTGGCAGGGTTTCTGGTGTTGGCAAACATTTACTGTCACGACAGGTAATGACAGGGAGGATAACTCCAAGATGGTCATCTCCTAATAGTGTCTATCCCTGGAAGTGTTCAAGGCCAGGATGGACAGGGTTGGAGCAACCTGATCTAGTGCAAGGGGGGGTTGGACTAGATGAGCTTTGAGGTCCCTTCCACCCCTAACCATTCCAGACATACGTTAACTCCATGAATATTCAGGCAGCCTCTCCAGCCTGTTCCACAGGCCTCACCAACCTGCCCTGCCAGCAAGATCCAGGCTCCCTGGCTGGAGGCTGGATTGGGATAACTGAACAGGCTGTGGTAGCTTTAGCACAGACCAACCCTGCTACAAACTGCAGAGTCTGTACCTGCTGGCATCATAGAATCATAGAATATTCTGAGTGGGAAGGGACCCACACGGATCATCAAGTCCAACTCCCATCCCTGCACAGGACACTCCAACAATCCCACTGTCCCAGAGTGTTGTCCAAATGCTGCCTGAGTTCTGGCAGCCTTGGGGCTGTGACCACTGCCCTGGGGAGCCTGTTCAGTGCCCAACCACCCTCTGGGGGAAGAACCTAAACATGATGGAGCTGAGCTCTGAGAGGTCACATGGATTGTTGCAACGGTGACAGGATGAGCCAGAAACTCTTGTCCAGGCTACAGGATGTCACAGCAAAGCTGGTTTGGGCACACACCGTATTTCCTCCGTTTTCCCCTTCCCCACACCCCTGGAGGAGCAGCACCCACAGCCCCAGAGCCACACAAGCAACTCCTGTGTTCATTTTTCCCACCCGTGCCCAGCTCTCTGAAGCTCTTGCATCACCCCTGAGCTGATGAATGTGACAAGCATGTGGTAAACAAGTTTGGATTTCTGTAAAATAACGCGGATGTTGAAGCTTGGAGTTCCACAGAGTTCAGGGATGTGAATTAGAGCTGCTCAGAGCCAAATCCTGCCTAATCCACTAGTTTTGCACTACAGGTCTACCCTTAAATCTGTGTCCCAGGGAAGTGCTCTGCCTGTGAGTTTTCAAGGACTCTTGTGTGTGAACAGATGCAAAAGCCTGAATGAATGACTCGAAAGAGGTTTATTTTATGACTCTTTGCTGGAGGGAGTTTGGTGTCTACACATCCCACAGACTAACAGCCTTAGAACTGTTCACTTGGGGCTAAACACAAAGGGAACTGGCTGTGCAACTTTACCAGCAAAAGAAAAATATCATTAGCTGGGCCTTTCAGGGATTTTCTGACCTACCTCTTCTGACAGGTCAAGCATCTTCCCTAAGGACATGCAAGAACCAGAGGTAGGAGAGCTTTGGGAGAGGAAAGCTCTGTAGCCTGAACTGTTCACTTGTAAAGCAATTAGGATGTGGTTATAAGATCTTTTGGAAGCAATTTAGGCTAAATGGGCAGTTGGGCACATGTGACAAGCTAATTTCCATGAATAAACCACAAGGAAAATATCATAGAATCATGGAATGGTTTGGGTTAGAAGGGACCTGAATGATCACCTAGTTCCATCTCCCTGCCACGGGCAGGGACACCTTCCACTAGACCAGGTTGCTCCAAGCCCCGTCCAGGGCCTCCCCACCCTCACAAGCAAGGATTCCTTTCCAATATCCCATCTAAACCTCCTCTCCTTCAGCTTAAGGCTATTCCCCTTCATCCTATCACTCCATGCCCTTGTGAAAAGTCCCTCTCCAACACTGTACTCTGTCACAATTCAGTACTTGGGATCTGTAACACAAAACCAACTTTATCCCACCTCCCAGTCACCTGTAGCCTCTGCTACTGGAAGCTATAGAGAGTTTTTGCTGCAAAAAACCACAACAGTTAGGAACAGTCACAGTCTCTCCTACTTAACAGTAATGAAGGGTTGCAGATACCTGGATTTCCTGGACCCAGATGGGGAGTGGGAGACTGAGGCAGAGGATGATCTGGAATGAGATCTGGAGAGAGACCGAGACAAGGACCTGGATCGGGAGCTGGAGCCGCTGTAGCTGCTGGCACTGCCACTGATGCTGCCACTGATGGTCCTCCTGCAAGACAGCAAGTGACACCATCACACAATAGTAACTGTAAGGAAAAGGAGAGAGAGAGGGGGGAAAAACCCATGAGAAACAAGTGATGCACAACAGAGTTGCTCACAACCCTCTGATCAATGCCCTCAGCAGTGATTGGCCTCTTCCCGCCACCTCCCACAGTTTATACACTGGGAATGATGTTCTGTGGTGTGGAATATCCCCATGGCCAGTTTGGGTCAGCTGTCCTGGCCGTGCTCCCTCCCTCCTGAACATGGGAAACTCAGAAGTCCTTGACTTAGGGTGAGCTACTGAGCAACAACCAAAACATCCACGTTATCAACATTATTCTCACCCTAAATCCAAAACACACCAGACACTAAAAAGAAAATTCGCTCTATCCCAGGACAGCTTCCTACAAACTAGAATTGCTAACTGTGTAATGCAGTGGGATATCTCGTATTTCAGGCTGTACAAATAACCCTACACATTTTTGGGACTAGAATATCAGTCCTACAATAAATAGAGTTGTTCTGTCATTTGGAGAGTGTAGGACAGTGGGTATAAGCATGAAAAAAACCACCTTGAAAATCCAAGATTGGAATAAAGGGAAGGTGGCTAAAAACATCTGAGATGAATATTAATCATTAACTAAAGAAAGAGAAACAGAAACTAGAACTGATACAGAGTTTCTAGAGAAAAGAAATCGTCATCATCAGTTTTCATCAATGGAGACAGAACTGCACAGCCCAGGCACTCAGCTTCTGGGAAGAAGGAGGAGATCCAATGCCATGGAAAATTAAGAACCGACTTGGGATGCTTCTGAAAACCTGAGTGGAAAACAGACTTAGACCCATCTTCAAAAATCTCCCATGATCCAAGAAAACCATACATGCCTTACTGCAGGCATGAAACATTCCCAGGCTCCTTGTGCACTCATAAAACAGATATTTCTAGGAAATACATTTCTTACACACCAAATTGCTGCTTCCACAGACCAGACACAGAGGTACCACACTGCTATTTCACTTGGAATATTGGAGTCACATAAGATGAAGGCAGGAAGGGAAAGCAGGGCAGGGAGCCAGCAAGATGTGTACTAGGACAGTGAAGGCAGTGGAGTTTTCCCTCCTCTGCTCCTGGGGAACTGCTCCTGCTGGATGCTCCGCTCCTGCTGGATGCTCCCAGGACCACACAGAAATACTCCCTGCACATATTTAGAATAAAGAGGGTCCAAACCCAACACAAAGCTCGACCCTCCATCCCATCAGATCTGTCTCTGACCAAATATACCTTTTTCCTCGCTGTACCACCTCCACAACCAGCAGCTCTCAAAACTGCCTTTTTTCCCCCCACTCCAAGCCCTGTTTTTGACACAATTCATTTTTCCACCTACTTCATCCCCCTTGCCTTCAGAGGCAGGAGCCACTTGCTGTGACAAACATTCACCCCACCCCCCACTCCTTCCCTCTCTTCCCATTCCCTCCCTGCCCCAGGAAATGGATTTATCCTTTAACATCGAAGAGCCCTGGTGGTACTCTGGAGAAGAACCCTGGATTTGCTGTATCTTCCAGGAGATCAAGGCTCACTCCACCCCCAGCAATCTTACCTCCTGGGTGGAGTCCGTGTCTGACGTTCCTTCCTTCTCGCCTCCCGATTATCCCCTGGCTTGGCTGGCTCTGGAGCAGCTGTTGTAATTTTAGTGAGTGGCTGAGGGACTGGAAGGGCAGTGAGTTTCTTCACAGATTTGTCACTGTAAAAATGACAATTTTCACGTGTGTGATTAAAGTCAGTAGGTACAAACCATATTCTCACAAGCAATGAGATGTGCTCAGGTTTGTTGTTGATCAACGTTATATTGACTATGGAATCATGGAATGGTTTGTGTGGGAATGGACCCTAAAATTCATCTCATTCCACCCCTTGCCATGGGCAGGGACAAATTCTACTAGACCAGGTTGCTCCAAGCCAAATCCAACCTGGCTTAGATGTAATTCCTGCAGCTACAGACAGCTGGTTATTTCACTAAAACACAAACAACACAGATTTCCCTGAAGACTTGTTTCCCATATTCAATTCACCTTTTCAGAGTCAAATTACTACAAAACAGGCAATTTGGGAGATATTTGACTTGTAAATTAACTCCTGAAGTAGACTGTGTGAATCACTGTTTCTTATCCTACTGATTCCATGCATTTTTATCCCAAACACATACACCTACTTAAAATCTGCCAGTCAGGCTTAAGAATGAAACACACACAGTTAATGAAAAAATGCTCTTTTTCACTCCATCACACAGATCAGGAGGATGCACAAGAGCCTGTGTGTGCAAATATCCCTTGGATCCACCCCTTGGGTTGTGTTTCCCCGTGGAAAACTGGATGGGAATAACACTGCACTATTTAGCACCCACTATGTGAGATGGGAATCACTGTGGCTCTTCAGTGTTGCTCAGTTCAGGGTTCAGAGCACTCCAACCTCTGCTCTGACAGCTGGATACTGCTCAACATATGATCATGGAATGGTATGGGTTGGAAGAGACCATAATGCCCATCCAGTTCCATCTCCCTGCCAGGAGCAGGGACACCTTCCTGCTCCAAGTCCTGTCCAACCTGACCTCGAACACTTCCAGGGATGGGGCAGCCACAGCTTCTCTGGGCAACCTGTGCCAGGGCCTCCCCACCCTCACAGGGAAGAATTCCTTCCCAATATCCAATCTAACCCTGCCTCTGACAGTGGGAAGCCATTTCCCCATGTCCTGTCACTCCAGGCCCTTGTCCAAAGTCCTTCTCCAGCTCCCTTTAGGCACTGGTACATCCCAGCACTGATTAATCAGGGAGGTGGTTGTCTGCACAAACACACTGTTAATTCCTCCTCTTGTGCTCAATATCTGCATTTATCCCCTGCAGAACACAGGATTAAGCACAAGCCATGTTATCTAGTGTAAATAATCCTTGTCCTAGTGCTGTGGTGTTACCAAACCAGCACTGCAGGAGCACTGGGAGGGTGCAAAGACATCGCTGCAGGTGCTGAACGAGGCCTCTGAGGGCTGAGCCCTGAGTGGAGAAGAAAAAAAACCCCAAACCCCCAGGTTAATAAGGTACGAAAAGTGTGGCAAGGGGGACTGTCCCATATTCTGGAGAATTTAGGGGGATTCCCATGGTGTCACTTATTTGCAGGTCACCTTAAAAGAGGTGACATCACTACGGTGTTGTGTCACCCTCCAACATATCTGTAATTTACTATTGTAGAGTTTGTGAAATAGCAATTTCAGGAATTTAAAAGAGCAGGAGCACTGTCATAATGTGCCAAAAACACCTTCATAGTCCTGTTTTCATTTGTATTCCAGTGTTAAAAGCTGATGAAGCTGAACCATTTCTTTATTCTAAGGCTGTGAATTAACCAAAGCCACAGTAATAAATTAAACTCTCATAGAGCTGCTGTGTAAATATATCTGCACACACAGTTTAAGCAGTAAATCAGGCATATGTTTAAACACTCATATATACATGTAATACTTAAGGATACTTGAGCAGTTTAACTTGTATTTAGTAAGTTAAAGTGCCATTATTTAATTAAATATGCCAAGCTAAACATTCTTCTATGCAGGTTCTATTTTGCATCTTTCATTTCTTCCTTCAGCTGCCAACCAGGTTGTAGAATCCCAGGATAGTCTGGGTTGGAAAAGACCTGAAAGATCATCCAGTTCCACCCCCTGCCATGGGCAGGGACACCTTCCACTATCCCAGGTTGCTCCAAGCCCTGTCCAACCTGGCCTTGGACACTTCCAGGGATGGGGCAGCCACAGCTTCTCTGGCAACCTGTGCCAGGCCTCCCCACCCTCACAGGGAAGAATTTCTTCCCAGTATCCCTCCTCACTCTGCCCTCCTTCAGCCTAAGGCCACTGAAGGTCAGAAGGGTCTGACCGGGGGATTAGGCTCCTGTTGGACTCTGCACTGGGGTATCCAGAGGGAGATGAAGCCTTACCCTTTCCCAGGAGGTGGCAATAACTCCCCTTTAGCCTTCGCCAGTGGCTTGTGTGGAGATGGTGTTGGAGAAGGAGAGGGAGAAGATGAGAAGGACCGTGATCTAGGAGGGAAAAGACATCACTCAGCTCAGTCTCTGGGATTGCAAGAGGTTTTACTGGCTTTCAGTGCATTTTGACACCACTCCTTCCTTGCCAGGAAGTCCTGAGCTTAAACTTGTTTTATATTTGGACTCTTCAACAAAACTTAACTTGTGTCATCAAACAGTGGTAAAAGAAGAAAACAAAAGGAAAAAATAGGGTCAGCTGGAAGAGAGGCACTGCAGGTATTCCACACCAACACCTGAGGCTGTTTCCATACTCTCTGGATTCTCTCCTTAGGGAGAATGTCTATGGGAAAATAAGTACAATTTTGACTTGCAAGTTCAGCACGAATTGCCTCAACCTGCTTTATGCCCTGTAATTCCTAGTGCAGTTTATCCTTTAAACAGCAGCAAACCCCTAAAAACCTTGGGAGAAAGACACAAAAAATACACCTAAATCTAATATTTAACACAAGGTGAAAAATGTGGTGCATCTCAAAGGCAACAAATCAAAGGGCAGGAGCTGTTTCCTAAGCCCAGGACTGACCTGAGCTGAGCCACTGGCAGGACACAACATGTGCTCAGGTGATTCATCCCACTGCCAAGACTGGAAGTCCCTCTGTTGCATCCCAGTACCTCAGAAAGCTGGACATCTGGATGACAGGCCTTCTGGGGAACAGTTAGGGACCAGGGTGTTCCTCACTCTCCTACGTTCAGGGAGAGGTCCAAGTGGGTCACCTACACCTGGCACTGTCCTGCAAGGAGCAGAGCCCAGAATGGGGTGGATGGGGGAAGGTCAGACTGCTCTCCAGGTGAGATTAGCTTCTACCTGAGCCTTTCCTAGGAGAAACCAGGTCTCCTGTGATCCACTCTGTGTGATTTGAGCCCTTGAAGAGGTGCCTATCCAGGGAGCCAGTTCTTCTACTATGTATATTCCAGACTTGGGAAACTGTCTGCAGGGGCAAGGAAGTTGCAGAGGAATAAACATCCCTCTGTTTGTTTAATCAGCCTGGGACACTGAATTGCTGCTTTGAAGTGTCAGGACTATCACAAGACACAACTGCTTTAATAAAGAAATGTGATTTGCCTCTTGAAATATAAATTCCAGTGCCATAGAAAAGAGATGCTGGTGAACTTCTTCCAATCATAAAATGCAAATGATGGGAATGTTAATTTACCAGAGGCATGGGAAAGGGCCCAGCCACAACAGCACCATGCTCATGGGTGGGAGGACTGAGGAGAGGAGGGGGTGGCTGATGGATCTCCCTCATTCAACATCCACACTGGCAGCCTCCCTCACTCAGGGAAGTGGTTTGAATGGATTATTTCAAGAGCTCGTTATTTGCTTTTAAGTAGCAGCAAAAAGGAGTGGTTAGAAAACCACTTTTCCATTGGTTCCAAATCCCAGGAGCCATTACCTGGACCTGCTGCCTGAGAAAGAGCTGTGCCTCGAGGAGCGACTGGAGTAAGAGCTGTAGGAAGATGATCTGGAGCGAGATCGTGAGGAGCCTGAACCAGAATAGGTGGATGAACGAGAAGAGGACCTGAAACAAAAACATTTTAAATTTATAACCTCTTAAAAAGTCCTTTGAGACCTGAGTCTCCAAGTATGTTCTTTCCAAGTTCTGCTCCAAAAACTGTCTTCTCCTCCTGTCAAGACTGCAGCCTATCCTCAGCTCCCTCTTTTCATTAAGGGAGGATCCTCTTATTCCAACCCTCTTTGCACCCTTAAATAAGCCTTCCCTCCTTTAGTTATTGATTTTCCATCCTTTCTGGGAACTGCTTCCACACATTTTTATGCCTTCTCACCAGACAATCCCCTGACAGGTCAGGGAAAACAGAAAAGCCTCAGGTGCAGTGATCCCAGCAAGAAAATCTGCTTCAGGAGGGCTTTGGCTTTTAGATCCCTATCTCCAATTCAGTATGTTCCTCATTCCTCTGGGATACTTCTCCCCCTTTTTTCAAGAGCTTCAAGTTCAAGCACTCAAAGAAAACAGATCCAGCTTCTGCCTCGAGGCTCCCAGATTCAGGGAGTTTCTTTCTGAAAGCTGTTTTTTGTCTTGCTTTACACCTGTTGGTTTCCAAGCCCCACTCCAGCCTCTAAGGCTCTGTCAAACCTCCACAGCCCAAATTTTTCCCAGTAGCATCAACACGCTCTTACTGGAGTGGGCTCACCTCATCTCTCCATCTCTCCTGGAGTGACCAAGCTCCAATTTTTACAGCTTCCAGCTGTTTGTGCTCCTATTAAGGTCAGTTTTCATCTAGATCAGTTACTAGATGCAAGGGCAGTAACATCCACACTGCATCCAGGTCTAATGGATCTGAAAAATGGCTTTTCCGAGGACTTGCTTCTTCCTTATCTTTAACAGGTCACAGTACAGCTTCCACGGTTTTCCCTGCCCCTTTTGGATTTCATGTCACTACCTGTCCATAGGTGTTACTGAACAGCAGGTCTTGAACTGCTTTTCCAAACATAAAATTGTGGAATGGGTTGATTTGGAAGGGACCTTAAGGATACATCCAGTTCTACTCCCTGCCATGGGTAGGGACACCTTCCACTAGACCAGGTTGCTCCAAGCCCCATCCAACCTGGACTTGAACACTTCCAAGGATGGGGAATCCACGACCTCTCTGGGCAACCTGTTCCAAACATCTCAACACCTTCCCTGGTCCTGAGTCGGCCACATCCAACTCCTGGACTCGCTAATGGATGTGCCAGGCTCTCCACCCTCCCTCACCTGGAGGAGCCAGAGGCAGAAGCTGAGGAAGCAGAGGTTTTCCGGCGCCTCCGAGCACGGCTGGGGGACACGGACACGCCGAGTTTCTTTTTGGGGGACTTGGATCGGCGCCAGGGATCCTTCCACTCGTCCGCCCGCTTCGACTGGGCCGTGCCGAGCGCGGCCGACTCCTTGTCCTTCTTTGGTGGCTCAGGCTGACGGCTGGAAAACAAAGAGGAGTCAAGTAGCTGGGATTCTGAGGGAGGTTTATAAGGTTTATAAAGGAAGATACACAAAGATCCAGGAAAAGATATCAGAAATATAAATATATTGTAATAAGACATATAAATAGATACACAGGGCCATGAAAATACCCTAGAAATTCACCTCTCATAGTAGTACCAGTTTAACCTCCATTGCAGAATGTCCAGCATCACTTTCGGGTGATAAAGTGTTAGAACAACTCTCAATTTGTAAATCAGTATCTGCAAATCTACAATTTTATGAACTTCTTTGTCACACTGACCAAATAGTGACCTCCCAGTTGATTTCAGGTTCAGCTTTTGACCTCGAAGGAATGGACACAAGCAAGAAGGAAGGGAATGGGAAACCTGGTTCTTCCTGAACATGTAGAGATGGAGCAGCCCAATCCTGGCAGGCAGCCCCCAGTGCGATGGAGAGAAGAGTCACTCTTCTGAGATTCAGCCTGAATTATTCTACAATTCCCTTATCAGGACATCTTGTGGGGCTGTGTCACAGGCCAAGGCACAGTGACCTCTTCTCACCCTTCTGAAGGGAATGGTTCCTCCCTCACCTGAGCATAAAGCAGCTCATGGCTGATTTATCACTGGATTATTCTCCAGGTGCTTATAAACACCACCAAACATGTTGTTGATAACCATGAGGATGTGACCGGTCAGGCCAGACACCCTCCATCTTCTCCCTTTCCTTTTAAGGGTTCTACTCCCATTTCTCCTTTTTTGGTTCTCCAGTTTTCCCTTCTCCCCTCCAATTCTCTGAAAATAATCCAGGGCCAACGTTTCAGGACCTGCACCAGACACTTCCTTAAGTTCTCCAGGATGAGTTTCTTCAGGCCAAGACTTTATTACCTTTCTTATCTCTGGGTGATTTAACTTGGAATTTTTCCTTGCCCTCCGTAACCTGCACCCAACTCCTCAATCACCTGCTTCTGACCTTCTCCCTTGGGTTTTAGGCAAAGTTTGTGCTGGAATAAAGCTTTATGAAGTGTGTTGCACTCACCAAATTACCAGGACAGTGATGTGTTTGTTCCTTTTCTCCAAATAATTAACTGTGAGAATTTGGGGGAGGAAAGGCCCCTTCCATGGCTGGCTTCAGCCAGTACCACCCCATTAGTCACACGACTGAAGTAACCACTCCCCACCCAACTTCCTCTACCTTTTGAGATAAAAAAGCCTCCTCCGAGTTTTCTAATAATTCCAGGGACTCTGCTTCTTGCCTCAACACTTCAACAGACAACAGGATAATTAAAGCTCTTCGTTAGCAGCCTGTTCAGCTCTTTGAAGGCTTCACTAGTCACCAAGGAGCCTCATCCCCTCCTTGCTGGCAGTGTTACCTCCTCCTGACTCCAGAACTTGGATATGCTGACCTAAAAATCCAGCATCCGACTCTTTCCTTATCTTTGCTGATATAAAGGCAATTTTACTCTTTGTCCCATATCTACCTCAGTATATTCAGAATTTTACATGAGGAGAAACTCTTCTTTCACCTTCACCTCTTCCCACAAATCTCATTCCAGCTTCAAAAGAGGACAATTACGTCTAACACGCAGAACTGCCTGGTCAGGGAGTCCCAGGCAGGGCTATGGCTCAGCATTATTCATTCCATCCTCACCCTTTCCAACACTGCTTCAACACACACTATTTAACTCAGTACATGATATTTGCAGTGGGATGGTCAAGTTTCCCACGTTACAGCCACAACTCCATGAGTATTTAATCATGGAGGAAGACCACAACCCTGAATATGAGGTTGAGACACACTGGATGTATTGCTTCTCCCTAATAACACTAAACAGTCATAGCTGGGGCCAAGGTCTCCTTCCAGCACTTGTTTACAAACTTCCAGTTTACAAACTCATTTTGAAGCCATTTTGACCTCTGGAATATCCTAGAATCAACCAAGTGCAGAGAAGGAAGAAAAAGAAGGTTGGGAACAGCCTGCATACCTTGGATCAAGCAGCAGGATAAACAGCAAGGAAAGGAGGAGGAGAAAACCATGTGAGAATGTCATGGATAATAATATCCTGATCCAATGTCCCTTCCTGAGGGATCGCTGCCTGCAGCTTTGGGAGGTGCAGAAGGGATTTTCTGCTGGTACAGGAGGGCAGAGAGGCATCATCCATCTAAAGACCTGGGTAAAACCTGTGGAGAAGCTTTTCCTGCAGTGTCCAGGCTTGTGAAAGCCAACAACTGTGCCAGGGGAGGGTTAGGTTGGATATCAGGGAAAGGTTCTTCCCCCAGAAGGTGGTCAGGCACTGAACAGGATCCCCAGGGCAGCAGTCATGGCTGACAGAGCTCAAGGAACATTTGGACAACACTCTCAGGGACATGGTGTGATTTTGGAGTGTCCTGTGCAGGGCCAGTATTTGGATTTGATGATCCTTGTGGGTCCCTTCCCACTCAGGGTATTCCATGATTCTATGAACTAATGAACAACCTTGTCCCTCTCAGGCTCAACTCCCTCCTGCAACAATTTTCAGAAAGAAAAACCTCCTACAGAATTTATTATCCTCCTAAAAACCAACTCATATTCACATCCAACAGCCCATCCAGGGAGCTGGAGCTCAGCTCCAACTCCACGTGGGAACAACTTAGGCTGAACTCCTCAGCTTGGAGCAACAATGACTCTGAAAGCAAATCTCATTACCTGCACCTATTACTTGGTTTGATGCAATGCTCTCTGGATGAAGTCACTTTCTGGAGGAAAGGTTTTTTTCCCTGGGAAAACCACAACAGAAAGCCTCATTTTGGGATATGCTTGGCTTTTTCACTCAGTACTAAATACACTACAGACAAGGAAGATGATGCTTGTGCCAGGACATTTTCAAAGCCTTTCCTCACGAGCTGCCTGCGTTCCCAACATGTGGCATCACCAAATAAACTCCTTCAACCTAAAATGAGGGACTGGGAGCTAATGCTGCTCGGCTCCACTTCCCTAGTGGAATTCTGGAGTCAGAGCTGAAAGTGAGCTGGAGCCACTGCCAAGAGGAACATCCCAATATAGCCTGCAGTTCCACTGAAGACACTGCTGGAAGATGACAAGGGGGAGGTTTTCTTCTCACTTTCACTCTCGCAACCAGGTAGTTTTTCCTTCCTGCCTTGTGATGGATCTGGTGCTTGTTGGAGTTCCCAACTCCTTAATTCAATAAATTAAAAAATAAGAATGTTTTACTGCTGGGTCAGTGAGTCCAACCAGCAGGGTCTGACTAGCTGCAGGAGCTGAATCATGAAGAAGAGGAGGGAAGGAGGGAAGAATCCTGGCTGTGTCCCAGCTCACCATGAGGTGAGCCATGGGATCACCTCATGAGTTCATCCTCATCCTCAGCAGTTTCCCAGGCTGCAGGCAAACCTCACACAGGAGGTTTCAGCATGGAGAGGGGGGTTGGCAAAAAAATCCACATGTTAATCCCAAACTCCTTTTTACCAAATTGCAATTTTTAGGAAACATTTCCAGTACTTCAGAATTAACTCCTTAATTAGGCTGGTTTTGGCTGGGGGGTTAAACCACAACGTAAGTCTATGCCACAAGGTTTAAAAAAAGTAAATTAGAGGGAATAACAGACAAGACAGACTGACCAAAAGCACCTTCATTTCCTCCCAGAGCCCCAAGGATCACTCAGGCACCAGCAAGGGCTGCAGAGCTTCGTTACTTCCGAAGCTCATTTTTCCCTTAAAATAACTAAAAGCTTTATTTTCCAGATCGAGCACATTGATGCCTCTTTGGTTGGAATTTAATGACAGCAATCAAGAGGAGAAGTGAAGCTGAACATGGCTTTGGCAAGGAGAGGAGGAACAGAGACAGCTCCAGCTGGCAGCACGGTGTAGGTCATCCAGCTCCCGACCGCACGCGCTCCGGCTCCCAAAGAAACCCAGCTCCCAAATAAACCCTGAACTCAACAAGGATTGGAGGGGGTAAAGCAGACCTGCACAGCCTTTGCTGCTCTTCTCATGTATTATACAAATGCTGTCAAAGCATTTCTAATCTTAGAGGGGAAAACAAGCTTCCTGGGGAAAGTGCTTCTGTCCTTCCTTCCCCCTCCTGTGGGACGCAGCTCCCACAGGGAATGCAAACCTTATCACCCACGGCCAGTGGTGACGTCAGCCTGGCTCCAGGGCTGCTCTTCTGGCCACATTTTACAGCCCAGTTTGCTCCAAGAGGAAAGTCCAGCCATGACTTAAAAGCCTTTGAGTTTCTCGCAGGAAAGCTGGGATTGCGTCAGCACTGAGTTTTCCTTCAGTGGCAGTGGAATTTTCCAAAGGAAGTGGACTCGAGGAATGACTGGAGCCATGTGCCAAGGCAGTTGTGAAGAGACCTGTAATTGCTGCAAACCAAATTCCAGCAGAATGCAAGCAAAGGGGAATTTTTCCTGTCTTGGCAAAAAGGAGAAGGACAACAGCTCCCAAAATCCACCTCCGTGTGTCTACAAACACTGGACCTTGGAGCTGGTCCTTGTTGATCTTGGTGAAATATTAGCAAAGAATAAGATTTTCTCAAGCTGTTTCCATCTGAAGCTGAGTTATCAGTTGCTCAAAAAAAAAAGAAAAAAAAAAAAGGAAGAATTTCTTCAAAGCCCGATGGGGAGAGGCTTGGAAATTAAAGAGTGGAGATACCATCTGAACCTCCAGGATGAAATCATCACAGCAAGGAGATAAACCTATCAGAGATGTGATCTACCCTAAGGGCTGAGCATTTGATGCCTCAAGAGCCTTCTCTAAATGAGAGAGGCAGAGATCCTGTCCAGAGATCCTGCCCCAGACTTTGCCATGTTTTAATAAAAATCCAGTGTGGGAGATCTCCCAGGAACTCCAGCTCTGAAATGCCAAAGAAAAACACATTCCTTGAGATCCACATCTGAGTCACTCGATGCCCTTCATCTCGATTTACTGTTACGAAATCCTTTGTCTTTTCCTGTGGGAGCAGAAGCAGCACCTCAAGAGTCACAAGGACTAACAGAAACTCCAGTCTGCAAGATGTTTTGTGGAGAACTTGGAAAAGTTTGGTTTGGTTCATGGAGAGATTATATTATCATAGAATCATGGCATGGTTTGGGTTGGAAGAGACCTAGAAGATCATCCAGTTCCAATTCCATCCCCTGCCATGGGCAGGGACACCTTCCCCCAGACCAAGTGACTCCAAGCCCTGTCCAACCTGACCTTGGACACTTCCAGGGATGGGGCAGCCACTGTTTCTCTGGACAACCTGTGCCAGGGCCTCACCCCCTTCACAGGGAAGAATTCCTTCCCAATATCCCATCTAACTCTGCCACTCTGGCAGTGTGAAGCCATTCCCCCTTGTCCTGTCCCTCCAGGCCCTTGTCCAAAGTCCCCCTCCAGCTCTCTTGGAGCCTCTTTAGGCACTGGAAGAGGTTCTAAGGTCTCCCTGGAGCTTTCTCTTCCCCAGGCTGAACACTCCCAGCTCTCCCAGCCTGTTTCCAGAGCAGAGCTGTTCTTATCATTAACTTCCCAAAAGAACTGGGAGCAGAAATGAAAGCAAAGCCGTCTAACCAGGTTCCATTGCTCCAGCTGGAAGCTGCACCAGAAAAAACAGGGATGTAAACAAGTTATTATCATGTTTATCACAGCAGGCCACTGGACTGTGAGCCTGAAGAACCTCAGAGCGGCACAGGGCATGTTCTGTCCGTGGGGAGAAGGGAAATCTTCCTCTGGGCAATGCTGTGTGGAACACCTGGAATGTGCAGGAGTAGAGGTGCAGCTCCAGCTGGAGCAGATAAACCTTATTTCAGCCTGGGAACCCCAAGAGCCCAAGGCCATTTGCTTCCCTTAAGTCACTGCACTCCAAGAAGTCACCCAGAGAAGATGCAGAGCCTCCTCATGGAGGCTGATTTTCCCTTCTTCATGACTTCTCATGGATATGAGACTAAATCAGAGCATTCCAGGGGCTTAGCAATGCCCAACTCAAACCCAGGAAGAGCACACATTTGTTCCTGCAGAACAAATGGGAACTGTCCTACCTGCTCTTCCTCCTGTGGCAGGACAAACAAGGAAGAACTAAGGATTTCTTTTAAGAAAAGCCAACATTCCCTCAGGGAAAACTAAGAGAAACCAAAATCCACCATCCTCCCACACCATCTTTAGGTAGTGGGATGAGGTGCCACTATTAAACCCACCAAAACAACCAAGCTGTATTTGAGACAAAGATGCTTTCACACAGAGCCTCTAAGTCAAAAAAATAGGGAACAGATCCAGCTCGCTGCAGGGAAAGACAACCAAAAGCTGTGGGAAAAGACGACGACCCAGGAACACTCAGAATTAGAGATTCTTCAAAAAAAATGAGTTCAGTTGGTTTGTGATCCACACACACACAGCCATGAATCACTCCATTTGCATTCCCTTCTTTTTGCCACTCCTTTATCTAATCAACCTCATTCCAACACTTTCTGGTTTGCAAGCCCTGGATAACCTCCACTCATTGATTTCAGACTCTGGGTTATCCTGCTCATTAATGTGCTCAGCCCAAAGATTAACAAAGTCAACTTGAACCAGCTTGGAAAAACAACACAAGGGTGAGCGTGGCCACAGGATCACGTACCCTTTCATCCTGGGATCTGCAGCACCTCACAATCCAGGTGACACCTCAACAGAAGCTGGGAAGAAACGCTCCTTGCTGGAAGAGTTTTTCAAGGATTTATGATTTGCCCTTTCTGACTTTGCTTTCAGTTTTCTGTGTTCCCATTCGCAGGGGTTATTTTTATTTTTAGTGGCTGCCTAAGTGCTCTCCATTAACAGGATTTTAGGAACTTCCTTCCCCAAAAGTGTTGTGTGTGCGATAATCAGAGGATAGGTCGTTGGGACACTGCTCCTTCTGGCAGCTTCAGAGCTGCTGTCATCTCCTCAGAACACCTCTGAGGACAACAGCCTCCTCCCCCTCCTCATCCTACCTGGCACTGGTGTTCCATGGAATTTGGGGTCCATATCCATATTCAGTCATGGGCCTTGACCAAATTTGGAGAATCACAGAATCACTGAGGTTGGAAAAGACCTCCCAGACCACTGAGTCCCACCTGCGACCGATTCCCACCTTGTCACCCAGCCCAGAGCACTGAGTGCCATGGCCAGTCGTTCCTTGGTGACAACTGCCCTGGAGACCTTGTCCAGTGCCCGACCACTCTCTAGGGGAAGAACCTTTTCCTAATATCCACCTTAAACCTGCCCTGACACAGCTCCAGCCGTTCCCTCGGGTCCTGTCACTGGTCACAGGAGAGGAGAGCTCAGTATCTGCCCCTTGGGAATGAACTCCTCAATGTCCCTCAGTGCTTTGGGAATACAACCACCAACAGGTCCCACAACACTGTTGCTTCATGTGCTCCTGGAACAACCAGATTCACTTGGATGCCAGTGGGACAAAGGCCTATGGCAACAACAGAAGGATTAAAATGAATTATTTCGCTGTGTAGAGCCTTTGCTCCCAGCAAAGGGTCAGAACATCTTGCACCGCTCTAAGTTTCTTCAGAGAACATATTTCATTTTTTATCCATGAAATGCTTTGCTCAACATGGAACTCCACTGGCAACAGAGAGAGGGAAAGAAGGAATTTTGCACTCAGCAAAAATCAGGTCCAGCCTGAGGCATTAGAACTCGTTCTGGAGATGGGGAGCAGGAGGACAGACAGCCAAGTTATCCCTCTAATTGATCATAAAGTGTCCTGGCTTGTTTAAGTGTTTGATGCCTGAGGAGAGAGGAGGAGGAACAGTTTTACTGGCATAGCAACCTCAGACTATAAGCTTCTTGAAGTGCTCATCTTGGGGAAAAAAATAACCAATCCAAAAGCATAAAGCAGAAAATGCACATTCACAGAATCATGGAATGGTTTGGCTTGGAAAGGACCTTAAAGCTCATCTTGTTCCACCCCCTGCCATGGGCAGGGACACCTTCCACTACACCAGGTTGCTCCAAGCCCCATCCAACCTGGCCTTGGACACTTCCAGGGATGGGGCAGCCACAGCTTCTCTGGGCAACCTGTGCCAGGGCCTCCCCACCCTCACAGGAAGAATTCCTTCCTAATATCCAATCTAAACCTACTCTCTTCTAGTTTGAAGTCATTCCCCCTTATCCTGTCACTCCATGCTCCTCCTGCAGAAAGTCCCTCTCTGTCTTTCTTGTGAGCTCCCTTCCAGTACTGGAAGGTAATTTTTGCAATTCTTTCCAAAAAGGCCAATCCACATGTGACAATCCCACTGGAGCCTCTTCTCAAAGGTTCAAGAAGCAACTCTTGTCCCCGAGTCCACCAGTCCATCTTTGTTAAATTCTGACCCTCCTCATCCCCAGCAATGCCAGGAAATCCTCTGGCTTCTCCATGTTATCAGCCTTAGACTCTGCTGTTGTTTAGAGATAGATAAAACCTTCCTGCTTTCAATGAATGGAAAGGGAATTTGTTTCCATGTTCCTGGCTATTTGCTGTTTGAGTTTTCTCTCACCCCTTCCATTCTGTAGGTCATGGTTTGTTCCTTCCTCCAGCCTCTACCCCAGGGAGCTCCTACCCTAACAGACCAACCGGCATCTACCCGTAATTACTGACATCCTCAGCTCTGCCTTTGGCAAAGCTCCTTGCTGGTTACACAACCTCTGTGGAGGAGTTTTTCAACCTCTTTGGACTAGTTTTCCAACCTCTGTGGAGCAGTTTTCCAGCCTCCCAGCTCATTAATGAGTGCGGAGCAGGGCTGCGTGGGCTCTTGAAGTGGCAGGAATGTTAACGGGCAGCTGCAGCCTGAGCCACCTCTGTGACGCCTGGAAAGGCTGGACTTGCCAAAAGCTGGGATCCAGCAATTAGGGAAAGCCCAGAGACTATAAATAGCCCCAGAGGTGAGTACTATGGCACCACTGTGCATCCTGCTTCCCAGGAAGCACAGAGCAATCACAGGCGTTTCACACGTTAAACAAACTTGGGAGCTGTTTAATCCCAAACCTGCCCCTCCGGAGAAAGGCATGGAGGGATCTGGAGAAAAGGTGAGATGGCTTGAACCACTGCACTGCCATGAGGAAGTTGGGAGCCTGTCAAAAAAGCTTACGTGGGACACAGTGGCACAGCCCAGAGCCAGGTCACACCACGAGCTTGATGGAGGTTCCTGGAGAAATATAAGTGCTGGGGGAGGGATGTGTTTTACCCCAAGGGAGAAGGTGGAATTATGCTTTCACTTTGTTCAAAAGCTTTTCCTAAACTTGTGTAGATTTCTCCACAGACATCCACACACCCGCAGTGCTGGAGGAAGTGGTCACGTTGACATGGTTGTCAACCACGAGAACTGAAGTCCCATCAAAGGGGGTGGAATGAGATGGGCTTTAAGGTTCTTTCCAACCCAAACCAGTCTGGGATTCCATGATTCTAGGATTAAGAGAACTTGGACAGCTGCCTTCATTAACACAGGGGTTTTGGGGTTAGTTGGTAAGTACTCCCATTAATTCCACTCTCCCCTGAGAGGAGACACTGTGTGTAGGTGCTGACCAAAGATTTTTGGGGAGATTTTAAAGCTTTCTGCTCAGAACTAACTCCTCATTCGACCCAAACATTCCAAGAGCTTCTTTTCACCAGCCCTGCACAAATGAAGTCAGGAAAAAGCTCTGCTTGCTGTCTCTCTGCCCGGCCCTACAGTCACCAGTGCCTGTGTTACAGGGCAAGGCTGAGGCACTTCCAGCAGTAGATTCCCTATGATCTGCTTCTGGAAAGAACAGAATCATGGAATGGTTTGGGTTGGAAGAGATGTTAAAGATTATCTCGCTCCAACCCCCTGCTATGGGCAGGGACACCTTCCACTATCCCAGGTTGCTTCAAGCCCCGTCCAACCTGGCCTGGGACACTTCCAGGGATGGGGTAGCTACAGCTTCTCTGGGCAACCTGTGCCAGGGCCTCACCACCCTCCCACAGAACCATTTCTTTCCAATATCCCATCTAACCCTGCATTCCTTCTTCCTGTCACTCCACGCCCTTTGAAAAATCCCTCTCCTAAGCAGACTTAAAGCAAAAAAAAAAAAGGAAAGAGGCGTACCAAAGACTATTTTTAAATTACCAAGACTCATTTAAGGAGCCTGTTTTGGAGAGCCAAGAGGCATCTACAGCTCCCTTGTGTCACAGAGGGAAACAGGGGACCTGTATCCCCAAAACACATCATGAACACTGTAAATTCCATCTCTGGGCTCACACAGATGGTTTCATGGAGTGAGATGGATCCAATGTTGGTGAGCACAGCCAGTGCTCCTACCCAGCATCTCTTGGGTAGTAGCACTAAGAGCCCAAGCTCTCCCACACAAAGCCCTGCCCTGTGACTCCATGAGTGCCAAGGGAAAGAGCAACTGGCAGGCTCAGCCTTGGGCGCAGCGATCCCGGTCATGGTCACGGTGACTGTTCGTGACTCATACCTTGAGCTGCCAACCAGCTGATGTCACTTTCATTGACATCATCTCCATCACATGGCTCTGGACAGCAAGATCTGCCCCATCACCACCCCAAGGAGAGCACAATCCAACAGTCAATGTGGTAATTAAGGTGCACAAATCGTGGTTGTAAGTGAAGATTGTAATTAAACGTAGCATGTAATTAAATGGATTCCTATAACTGCTCTGGCACTGCTACTGCACCAAAGATACCTTCAAACTGTTCTGGAACTGTAACTTCCTCTTGGAAATGAGAGTCAGGGTTAAAAATCAGCTTTCCTTCTAGTGATGCAAATAAAACTTCCAGGTCAGATTTTCAAGACTAAATTGTGAAACCACACAATCCCATGTGGCACCTCATTCCTGGCGTTCTTAGCCTTGCTCTTCATTAGAACAAACTCTTCCTCATGCTCATCATGTTTCACACCTTCCTCCAGTGCAGAGAAACAACACAGACATCAGCCAGAAGGACAAGCTCCAATATGTCTTGGGAAACAGCTTCCCTGCACCCCTTTTGCTCCAACATTTGTGTGTCCACATGTTCCTCGACATGCTGTTGGAAGACTCCACCTGCCAGTCTTCCCAAGAAACTGCTGACCAGTTTTCCTGCAGGTCATAGAATCATGGAATGGTTTGGGTTGGGGAGGACCTTGAAGATCATCCCATGCCATGGGCAGAGACACCTTCCACTAGACCAGGCTCCGAGTGCTGTTCAAAATGTCCCTGAGCAAGAAATTTGACACTTTTCCATGATTCTGAACTAAAAGACATGAAATTAGAACGTCCCACCAGACAGGTTCCACATTCAGCTGGGATAGCTATACAGTGCTTCACAAATAAATACTCCATATACACAAGTACTTAGACAATTGCCAGAGAAAGAAAATAGGAATCACGTTCCTGGACTTTCAGTCTATCTGGTTCCATTTTCTCTTTCACACAGGACAGAAACAGGACTTCCAGAATAAATGGGCAGTCAGAGATAATAAACCCGACTCCACACTGCGATTCCACTGAGCACAGACTCATTTTGAGGCACACAGTCCCTTCACCTTTTCTTTTTGGAGTTGCACTTAATAAATCTCCAGACACTTTTGCTACCCATAGACTCCCAGCCCAGCCCTGGTTCTTGTCACAAACATTTGTCAAGGACTCAAAGGGAGTCACCACAATCTGCAGGAATCCCTCAGCCTCCCAAAACCTTCTCCAGCCTCCCAAAACCTCTTCCAGGCTCAAGAGAAGAGGGATGAGCCGACCATCTCCATACCCACATTCCAGTGGACAGACACCCTCCTCTCAGAGTCTTGTTATGCGCACTCAGCTCTCACTGATGTTTTAGCTCCACTTAGTGGCCACAAGGTTCAAGTAACTACTTTACTCAGGAGTTTCAAACAAGGATCTTCACTGGTATCAGCTCCAACATCACCTCAAACTCCAAATCCCAATCCCAGCAGACACTTACCTTGGTAGCAGCGGGGACCGGGGCTTTGGTTTGTCCTTGTCCTTGTCCCGCTCCCGGTCCCTGTCCCGGTCTCGGTCTCTGTCCCGGTCCCTGTGCTGTCTGTCCTTCTCATCCCTCTTCACTCGCTCTCTCTCCCGTTCCCACTCTTCTTTCCGCCGCTGCCGCTCCTTGTCGCGCTCCCGCTCCCGTTCCCGCTCTCGTTCCCGCTGGCGCCGCTCCCGTTCCCGCTCTCGCTCCCTCTCCCGCTCCCTTTCCCGTTGTCTGTTCTCTCTTTCCCTTTCCCGTTCTCGCTCTCTTTCCTTTAAAGAAACAAGAGAGAAATCATCATGATGCTGTGGAAACATCTCCCAACAAAGCAGGCAGTAAATCTGGACTGCAAGGAACTACATCCACCCTCCCATGTCAGAGTAAAAGACTGGGATGAATAATCTGGAGATCAATAATCTGGATACAAAGAACCTGGAGATCAATAATCTGGAGCTTGCTGAGCAGGCAGAACCTGGACATAAACATAACACCACATCATATCCATCACAGTTGGCATTTTCAAAGGCAACGGTCAAATTAATTTGGTTTATTAAGCTTATTAAATAAAGGTATTGATCTTTACAAGTCTTTTATTGCTAATCATTTTTATAACAAGCTAATTAACTTTACAAACGAGCACTACGAAAATAATTGGTGGTGCATCATGTGTGACCACAGTGAGAATCAGCCCCTGTTTCTGCAAAAGAACAAGGTTTTATTGCAAAAGGAAAATCAGTTTTTAAATGATTTGATGAAAACCACTGACAAATTACCCACTGGGCAGGACTGATTATTTTGGCCCCTACTCTAGAGGCACAAAGTCTGCATGAGGGCAAAACAAAGAGGACAGAAAGGGGTTCAAGAGTCTTGTTTTCATTGAGTTCTACTCCTGGTGGAACACCAACCAACAGCACCTGGAATTTTAGCACCTGGTTGGTGCTTCGTTGACTCAATCCCCAACATGCAGCTCCACCAGCAGTGAACAGTCATGCCAGGGCCTCCGTGGGTACACAGAGCACACCTGCCCAAATCTTATCCTTTCCATCATTCCCAAGAATTAACAAGCAAACTGTTCCTCAGCCAGGTTATTTCCTGGAAACTCCCTCCCTCTCGAAAATGTCCAAGAATGGCTGCAAGCACTGACAACTGCCTGGTGCACTGAAGGGCAGCCAGTGTGCATGAGGAAGAACCACCTTCTCATCTCAGACATGGAATTGCTAAGGTTGTAAAAGACCTTTAAGATCATCAAGTCCAACCATCAATCCAGCACCAGCACCATCGTCACCACTAACCATGGCCCCAAGTGCCACATCCACACGGCTTCTGAACACTTCCAGGGATGGGGACACCACCAGCGCCCTGGGCAGTCTGTGCCAGGGCTGGACAACCTTTTCCATGAAAAAAATTTTCCCTGTTATCCAATCTAACCCTCCACTGATGCAACCTGAGGCCATTTCCTCTCATCCTGTCCCTTGTTCCCTGGTAGCAAAGCCCGACGCCCACCTGGCTCCACCCTCCTGTCAGAGAGCGAGAAGGTCCCCCCGGAGCCTCCTCTTCTCCGGGCTGAGCCCCCCCAGCTTCTCCTGGTGCTCCAGACCCCTCCCCAGCTCTGCTGCCCTTCATTGAGCTTCAGCCTCTCAATGTTTGTCTTGTCCTGAGGGGCCAAAACTGATCCCAGAATTCCAGGTGTGGCCTCACCAGTGCCCAGCACAGAGGGACAATCACCGCCCTGGTCCTGTAGCCACACTGGCTGGTACAGCCCAGATGCCATTAGCCTTCTGGGTCACCTGGGCTCATGTTTAGCTGCTGTCAACCAGCACCTCCAGGTCCTTTTCCACCAGGTAACTTTCCAGCCACTCATTCCCAAGCCTGGAGCTTTGTTTTTGCCTTCATGATGCTGGAACAGAACATCCTCCCATCCCTTCCCTTACAGTGTGCTCTGTGCTGTAATTAAGTCAAGATTTAACTACTTGCAAGATTAAGCATCCTGAAAAGTCCTGTTTCAAGCACTGCACTGGAAACATGACAAGGAGCAGAAGAACCTGGAAGAGAGTTGGAAGGAAAAGCGTGGGAAGGGGAGTTACCTTACTTACTCGGTAGTTACGGTATGGATCTGGGTCTGTGTACTGAACCCTGAAATTCTCATACTGCCCACCACGCCAGAACCGTTCTATTTCATAGTCATAATAGGGATCTGAATAGGGATCAAGCCTACAATGAAAAACAGGGAATGTTAGAGAGGGAAATGTCACCTTGTCACCATAAACACTACGAATTCTAGGTCAGGTCTTAGTCACTGTGACAAGAAAAAACACGTTCAACGGAGCACAACCATACAGAGGTTTATTTTCTACACATCCCAACCAGACAGTCTTTTTTAAGTGAAGCTTATCAGAGAAAAGCACAAACCTTTCTTGATAAACACCAAAAAAAGAACCAAATTCAGCCTTCAAATCAATGTGGGAAAAACACAGAAACTGCTTTTTATAGCCACTTCCAATGTCTGCAAAGGGAACAGGACGTGTTTTGCCTCATTGATTGAGAGCTGGGTTTTCTGTCCATGCACCTACAGCTAATCCCAAGCACCCTCAGGAGCAGAAGGTATGATCTCCTAATTCCCTGCCACCGGGGTGATGGGTGTATCCCAGTGCCACCAGTACAGGACATGAGCTGTGCTGAGCCTTCCACCAGGAGAAGTGGAGTTTCAGGGCAGGGCAGCAACACTGTCCCTACATCTGGAATTACTCCATGGAATGAAGGCAACCACTTCTCCAGCAGGAATCAGGTGCTGGCCCTCCAGCAAACCAGTGGATGGTGAGCATGTGGCACACGCTGCTCAACCGTCAAATTTATAACTTTCATGGAGGAAAAGGATTTAAAACCCACCCTCCTTAAATCTGTTTCCTCCAGTTGATTTTTACTAACATTATTTGATGTTTTTAATTCCCAAACTCAACAACATCCAACCACCTGGAGTGTAAATATCACTAAAGATGGGCAAGTGGGTACAGGGAACAAGAAACTTCCAGGGCCACAGAGGAGTTAGTGGCAGAGCTAAGACTATAAAGCAAGTGCTCCCAAATTCCAGATTATCCATAACAAGACTGATTTATAAGTCAAAGGAAAAAAAGGCTCTTTTTTGCATTTTAAAATGTGCCAAATAACCTAAACCAGGCTAAGATGTAAGTGCTGCCCTGTGAGTCAAGAGGTACCGGTAATTTCTTTCAGTGCTTTAAAGTGGTTTAAAATTTTTGACTGAAGCAAAAAGCCAAGGGAAAGACAACCAGAGAATCTTGACTATGGATGCTTAACTCAGCAACAGACTCCTGATGCCAACCAGAAAATGGTCTGGGTTCAGTGACATCAGGTGTTCAAAGAGATACAAAAAATCTCAAGCCACGTCAAGAAGGAAACCCTACTTTTTAACACGGCCTCAAGCCCAAATTTCCCCTCCTATAATATTTGTGGAGTTTATTAATTTAAAAAGGATCACTGCTGTGTGTTTAGGTAATTCAATGCTTAAATCCTTTGAAAATAATTGGTATCACCCCAAAAATAATCCAATCCATCCATTCAGTCAACAACCTGCCCAGCACAGCTGGGACAGAGTTCTGTGGCCTCGGAAGTTTTAACAAGTGCAATGGAAAAAGGAAAAGGAATTTTTTCTTACAGTTGCAACAGTACTGGAATCAGAGACCTGCTTACCCATAGTTAATGTTTTCTTTGATGTCCACCTCCCTATAGTTATTCAAAAAAGAAAAAGGGATTCATGAACTATTTAGACAACTCCATATGTCACAAGACATTCCTGAAAGCATTTATCCATATCCCAGCTGAGTATTTCTCCACATCCCAGCTGCACCTCCAGTGCTTAGTTTGCTGCAAGATGTCAAACTGTGCAATAAATTGTGTGTCTGAGAAAAATCACAATTTTCTAGAGTTTGCAGCAGCAGCAGCTTCATAACTTTTGCCTTTACACACAATGAAGGTATTTTGATGCCACAGTCTGCTTATACATCCTTGAATTTTCACGAATTCCAGTTGTTTGATGACTTATGTTTAACACTGGCTACATGCAATGTATTTTTTTTTTACTATACGAAACCCAGTCCTGTGCTTAAAACAACAATTCCTACATCAGTGAGGCCCAGATGCTGATGGTGGTTTCCACAGACAGTCATAAAAATAAAGATGATTTATGAACAACCCCCAGAGCACTGGGGATAAACCCCAGGTGCCACTCAAAGCCTTCTCAGAGGAGCAGAAAACCAAGAGCTATTTCAACCCAGGAAAATACTAATTTTTAAAATTATTTTGTTTCAGGCTGTAGAACTGAGGTTTTTCTTTAAATCAGGGAAAGGAATTCCACTCTACAGCAAATCAAAGAATATGGAACGAAACCTACTCCTTACTCCTTTCCAGAGTTTTATTGCAATTCTTTCACACTAAAATAGAACTAAGCCTTGCAAGCACTCTGTGAGTGGAAATATTTCCATTATCTGTCCATGTAGGAAGAACAGAGGATGCATGAGCAAGGAAAGACAGATTCAACTGCATTCCTGCAGAATACAAGCCTCTCTCTCAAAAATTCTCTTCCCATTCCTTTTCTTGGCTTAAGAACTACCAAGCAAGTTTCCCAGAACTGAGTCTCCAACATTTTAAGTTTTACCTCTTTAAAAAACCCATCAGACCAGTTGCTGCACCAGTGGCCTTCAGAGAAACCCCCAGCTGGATCCAACCACTGCTTGCAGCCCTTGGACACTGAACACGCTCCAACTTTGCAGCCTCAGTTTTAATATCTTAAAATTCTCATGGTTGGGACAAGAGAAAAATGAGGAAAATCAGCCAGAAGAATGCACTGGTGTGAGGTAGGCAGAGCACAACTGGACAGTGTCCATGAGGAAGCAGAATGCCAAGAGACTGAAGGCAGGAAGGTTTAAAGACCACTGGGGAGGGAAGGTGGGGTTGAACTGGAGCGAGCGGAGGCAGCTCACGTTTTTAACCTCTGTCCATCCTGCTTTATGGAAGCTACTCCCAGTTTTTGAGGTCAGCATTCCTCCAACTTGGAGGAACACGTTAACCAAACACTGCCTTACTCCACTGCATTTCCCACCCATCTATTCCATGAAGCAAACCCAAGACTGAGCCTTACGCGGGATCTCGGACGTCTCTGGTGATGCGATAATTCCAGTCGCGGAAAAACTCGTTTTCCTTGTCAAACTCCCGCTCGTCTTCTCCAATAGTCACAGTGAATCTCTTCTCCTCAAAGTCAGGCTCCTGTTCCTTTCTCATAGTTGCTTTTTTTAATACCTGTCATAACATAAAAACAGTGTAAAGAGAGAATCGCAACATTAAAAATCCTTCACCTTCCCTTCAACTAAAGCACCTTCTTCTCCCTAAGCCTCAGAAAGTGCAGGACACTGGACTTTTCTTGATGTAGAAAGTGTAATTCACTATTCCATCAGCTCAGAACAGCAGGAAATAGAAGTTTCACCCCTGCTGAGCCCATTTCTGCAGTGATCAGACACACAGAGAAACAGATACACAAGTGAGGGAAACTGAATAAGCTTAAAGCTTTACTTTGTCAAGGGCTTGACTTCAAGGCCACAAATTCCCTATATTCTTTAAATACAAAAAACCCCAAACCTGGATATTGGTTCCTCCTGGCTGTCTAACAAGTATGATATACAACAAAACATAATTAAGAGATTAAAAGGCAAAAGGAGAAAGGAGAAGTGAAAGAGGAAGACACTCATCCTCCAAAAAGAACTCTTCCAGCACCATGTTCCCAAACAGGCCAGTGGATTTTGGAGACAGTCAGCAGCTCCCTGAGGAAAACATTTACCTCTTTAGCGTGCCGGAGTCCTCTCTCCCAGGCACTTTCTGTTGGAGGGTCTGGAGGAGGTGGAGGTAAGATTTCATCAACCACTGGCCCTCCCTGTCAGAAAAGTGAGGAGAGGAAGGACACAGAACTTGAGTTAGTTTTAAGTAGCAAACTTAAGCTTTGTAAAGTTACCTCAGAGTATCTCTAGATACTCCAGAGATTCCTCAGCAGGACATAGCTGGGAAACACATGGAAAATTATTCCTCTCTATAAGCAACTCCAAGACCACCTTTTAAAGATCACATATCCAATTATGGATTGAATTTTGCTTAAGTATTAGCTCAAAAAAAATCTTCACTTCTCTTAGAGTAAGAGAAAAGTCACAGAATCATGGAATGGTTTGGGTTGGAAGGAACCTTAAAGTTCATCTTGTTCTACCCCTCACCATGGAAGAGACACCTTCTACTAGATTGGGTTGCTCCAAGCCCCGTCCAACCCAGCCTTGAACAGCTCCAGGGATGGGGCAGGTGGTACAGAAGCCATAAATCCATTAAAAGAAGTCCATACCCAAGGGTTGGCTGGCATCAGAGGGTGAGGGCCGATGGGAGGGGCTCCGTTGGGGGAGAAGGGCTCAGGCTTGGAGATCAAGGAGTAGTTTCCTTTGTCATTCACCCCGGGGTGAATAAAGCGACAGTTCATGCCCCAGGTACAGTGACCTGTGGGAACACAATGCTGTTAGATCCCTGTTTTCTGTCAGCCAGTATCTGTTCAGCCCCACAGCCATTAAAAAACCCACCAACCATTTAAAATCCATCAAGGAACAGTGTTGTTTGAGAGATCTGACTTTTCTTCTCTCCAACTTTGTCAAGATTTACCTGTTTTCACACACGTGGAAAAACACTCATCACCCCCCACCTTTCCCAGAGAGGACAAATAAATCCAGACACAGATGGATGAATGTACAAGAGCCTTATTATGGTGGGGAGAAGGGAGGGATGGATGGACATACAACATTAATTAAATGCAGAAATGAGCTTATGAGCTCCTCGAGTCTTGTTAACGGCAAACACTTCCAATTAGGAGCTTTACCTGATACAGAAAACCCTAGGGCAAAGAAAGCACCAGAGTCCATCCCAAATAAACAGCTCTCTGGAGAGGCAGGCAGTAGAATCATGGAATGATTTGGGTTGGAAGGGATCTTAAAGGGATATCATTCCCACCCCCTGCCATGGGCAGGGACACCTCCCACAAGCCCTGTCCAACCTGGCCTGGGACACTTCAGGGATGGGGCAGCCACAGCTTCTCTGGGCAACCTGTGCCAGGGCCTCACCACCCTCACAGGGAAGAATTCCTTCCCAGTATCCCACTGCCCTCTGGCAGTGCCTGAGACTGAAGTGTAGGGGCTGAGATACTTTACCTGCCACGGGGCTCTGCCACCTATGTCAAGGTGGCAACGCATAAAGCTCTGCAAGCTACTCAGGCCATAGCCACAGCACAGACAAAATTCCCAATGCCTTCCCATCCCCACGTGAGCAGCACCTGCCCTTCCAGTGACAGCCTTGCCTTCAGGGGTGAGCAGGAGCAACATTCCCTGACCCAATGCCAAATCAAAGCACAACAACTGGGGCAGATCCTGCAGCCTGAACTTTGACCCTGGCAAATATTCCAGGCTCCATGAGGTGTGTGTCACGTTAAAGCATCATGAACAAACAGCTCTCCCTGCCCAGGAACTTCCCAGTTCCACCAGCAACACCAACACGCCTGTGTCTCGGCACAGGCACCACTTTTGCCACCGGAGGACATCCAGGAAGCCAGTGTGGGATATCTGATGGCCACGGCTCTGGAAACCCCCACATTGCACAGGCCACTGACGCAAGGAACGGAGACTCCACCCGGGGCTCCACCCTTCTTTTCATTTCAGATTTTCATGAATTGTCTCAAGGGAGATTGTAAATAAAAGCAAATAGATGAGCAAACACTGAGATAATGTGAAGGAAGTGAGAGGTATAATCAGTTTAAATAAGAAAAGTTTTATAAAACCTCATGTCTATACTAAAAAAAAGGCAGGATAGTCTAAGACAGCTGCCACACAGTTGCACAAACTTTAGGGAATGTCCTGTTAAGAGAAATTACAAAAAAATAGGATCATGTAATGGTTTGGTTTGGAAAGACCTTAAAGCCCACCTCGTTCCTTCCCCCTACCATGGGCAGGGACACCTTCCACTAGACGAGGATGCTCCAAGCCCCGTCCAATCTGGCCTTGGGCACTTCCAGGGATGGGGCAGCCACCACCTTTGTTCTATTCCAAAAACACCAGCAAGTTTTCCTTTATTTGCTTCTTCCAGGCTCACCACACTCCGTGCAAAGCCCTTTTTGCATAGTGGTGGCTCTATGTAAATTCAGCACTGGCCACCAAGGAACAGGAAGGTGACACTGAGGACGCCTGGGGCAGAATTTATCACAGCTTAACTGGTGAACAAACCCCAAACAAGACAAATTCCAGCCCCTTTGGTTCTCTCCCACCACCAGTGTCATTACCTTTCATGAAAAACCGGCAGGTGGGACGTGGCCTCACTTTTCTGTCATTGGGGTCTTTAACTTCTCCTTCCTCCAAGTCATCGTCCTGGAACAGACAGACAAGCTGACATTTCACGTGGTGCATTTTCTGCAGCGACTTGACATTTCACAATATGGTCAAATATCAGTCACTGAAAACACACCCTGGAGCAAAGATACAAGAGAAAAACAATACAAAGTTACAACAAATCCCCGGAAGCACCTTCAGGACCTGATGCTAAAACAGGGAAATGCAATACTTTTGGTGTTTTAAAGGTAACACCAGAGAATCGCAGGATTATCCAGGCTGGAAAAGATCTGCAGGATCATCGAGTCCAACCTGTGACTGACTCCCACCTTGTCACCCAGCCCAGAGCACTGAGTGCCACGTCCAGGCCTTCCTTGGACACTTCCAGGGATGGGGACTTCACCACCTCCCTGGGCAGCCCCTACCAATGCCTGACCACCCCTTCCATGAAGAAATTCTTCCTCATGTCCAACCTGAACCTCCCCTGGCACAGCTTGAGGCTATTTCCCCTTGTCTTGTCACTGGCTGTCTGGAGCAGAGGCCTTCAGGCCTCCTGAGGCTGCACCACAGATCAAGATTTTAAGCTGCATCATTTTATCTGATATATTAAAGGCTCAAAAACACATGTGGATCAAGATCTTCCACCTCAACTGGCCAGGCCTTGCTGGGTGCTTTGAGCTGACAGCAAATCCACCGCAGTTAGAGGCAGTTTCCTACTTTTTTGGGTGAAATAAGCTAAATTTTGTCACCTTTCCTTCCCAGAATCCTTCAGAGCCTTTAAACTGAAGTGTCCCCACTCAGCACACCTGCCATCCCTGTTTAGCTCACACCAGTTCCTTCTGGTCATTGATTTTAAGTACAGAGAAGTATTCCTTCATTTAGGCAGTAACTCAGTTCAGACATCCATCTATACCCCAAATTCTGAAGGATAACTGTTGTTACAATAAATTAATTATAAAATTAAGATGCTTCCCCATAACACTGAGTGACAATCCCAGAATCATGGAATGGTTTGAGATGAAGGGAACTTAAAGCTCATCCCATTCCACCCCTTGCCATGGGCAGGCACACCTTTCACTATCCCAGGTTGCTCCAAGCCCATTCAACCTGGCCTGGGACACTTCAGGGATGGGGCAGCCACAGCTTCTCTGGGCAACCTGTGCCAGGGCCTCACCACCCTCACAGGGAAGGATTCCTTCCTAAAATCTAATATAAATCTCTCTTCTTTCAGTTAAAGCCATTCCCTCTTGTTCTATCACTCCATACCCTTGTTCAAAGTCCCTCTCCAGTGTCAATTTTGCACAAAAGCCTTTCAGGATAAGTCACACATATTTTTCCAGTCCTCTCCAGCACATACTTGACACCTTCCCTTCCACTCCTCAGCTCCACACAGGAGTTGTGAACCAGCTCAAACAAAACTCTGCGTCATCCCCAGGCACAGCAGCCCCAGGAAGAAATTCTGGGAGCTGGAGGTTGCTCCAAGATTAAGAACCGCAGGGAATGAGTGTGAAATAACAAAACACCTCTAGAAGTTACTGGAACTTTAAAGCACCAGCCTTTGCCTTTGTTCTCCAAGGAAAAAAACAACCTTTCCCGGTTTTATTAGGTTGCACCTGGAAAGCCAAAAGGAGTTGGTGATGCAGAAGGCAAAGGTATAAATGACCAGAGAGCTGCCAGAAATTATCAGGAAAGGAAATCACGTTTTTAGGATAAAAGACACCCAGATCTTCCCTCCCACTGCTTCCATTTCTCTGTTTCCAGCACTTGAAACACATCTGGAGAGGGAGAATCTGGACAGGCCTTGCCTGTGCCTGGCAATCCCAGCGACAGCAGTTTTCTGTGTGGAAGAGATGAGGAAAATTCCCTACTTTGATAAATTTAGCAGCTGGAAAGGAGGAAAAACCCATCACCTGGCTGTAGATAAACGAAGGATCGACAGAGAGGCGGGTTAACAGCTTCTCCTGCTGCATTCCTGAGGGCCAAACAGGGAGAGCTCTCCTGAACAGCAATGGATTTAAAAGCCCACACTTATATTCCAATTAAAATTTGCATTAATATTCCCCTCCCTCCACACCAGGAGTCTGAAAGCAGAATAAAATGCAGAGATCCCCAAAGCTGGGCATGGCATTCAGTGATCCATGAATGGAATAACCAGCTCCACTCTGCTGCTTTCAAAAGAACTGTGTGAAGTCTTGAACAAAAGGGGAAGTATTTATTTCTGTGAGGTCTCCTTGGAATCAGGCAGCTGGGAATGCTGTTATGAGTTAATGTATGAAAACCAGGGTACAGATTCATCTTGTGCTTTGTAAGGACGGCGCTCCCAGGAATGCCCTGGACTCTAAAGGACAGCATTCATATTTTAATCAAGGAGCAACCACGGACTCAGGACTCCAGAAATTTTTTTTTTTACCCCACAACGCACCGAAATTCCTTCTAACTCAATCAGAAACACAAAAAAACCTCTGGAAAGCACATGTTTAACAAAATCGCCTGCCAGAATGGGCACAATGAACGAAAATTCCAATATTTTTTAAAGCAACTAAACTTGTCAAAGCACCATTAAGAGTAAAAAACACCCCAAATATGATTCTTCAATAAAGAGGGAGAAGGGTCTCTCCAGTGAGGCTCCATGAGCTTCCCAAGCATGTGGCCAGGTCGGATGTACAGGAATAGGGTCTGAAGGACACACCATCTACTCTCTTCAGTTGAGAAGCCCCACCAGTGACCCCACCTAACTCCAGTGCTTTCCTGCCTGTATCCAGGATATTCCCACAATTTAGTCCAGCTGTGCAGGTCCAATTTTGGAATGGAGAGCCAGCCAGGTGCTCTGGACCAGCAACTTCCTTTTGCACTCCCACTATTCAGACTGAATTTCAGACCAGGAGCCCACAGGAGGGTTTTTACTGCTGGAATCACTTTGTGCTGTTTTCATCTGCCTGTAAGAGGGAAATTGGTATTAAGCTGCATTAAACAACTGCTGCACTGCAGTTTCCCACCTGAAGACAAACATGGATAAAGATGGTATTTTCCCTAATTTCCACAGCAATTAAACCCCATTTTTGATTTTTTTGAATAGCTGTATTTGTTCAGGGCTGTGAAACAGGACTGCACATTCCTGAACACATTCCTGAACCATGTGTTAGGTGTTTTCCAGAAAACCCAGCACCTTCTATTCCTCTTCCACACATCCAGATGCTGCTAGATCCCAACAAACAGCTCAGGCTCAGGGGTCTCCAACACACACCTGAAGATCTGAGCACCACAGCTACTCCACAGCATCAAATCTAAACTGATGAGGCAGCTCATGGACACCTAATCCCTGGCTCAGGGAGTTGCTGGCAGCATCATTCCCAAGTCCTCTGGGAGCTGAGGTGGAACAGTTTCTTAAAGCACTGGAGCCCTTTCATATCCAAAGGTAACAAAGCTCTTTTGGGATGTCTATGACAATAATTGGCACAAAGCTTTGGGACAGCACACGGACCAGGGCTCGGTCCACGGAGTGGTCTTACCTCCAGGGAAAAGGGTGTTCCTGGCACACCTGGGACACAGCTAACATGGATATTCCTGTCACAGGAGGAAGGAACTGCAATCTGGGAGCCACATAGCTCTGGAACACGAGCACAGGTCTCTCCCTGCAGGACTCTGCCCACTTCCTACTTACATCAATTTCTCCATCATCAATTTCTCCATCATCTTCTTCTTTTTTCTTCTCCTTGAGGGAATCCTGACCATCCTTTTCATCATCACTTTTGCCACTGGATTTTTTCTCATCTTCAGCTGCATCATCTCCTTTCTCCTCTTCCTCATCATCCTCCCCAGCAGCTTTCTCCCCATCCTCCTCCGCAGCAGTGGCAGTGGGTTCCTCGGGCACTTCCTCATCATAGTCCAGCTCATGCTCGTCCAGCTCCCGGGTGACCGAGGACGCTTCATCTCCAAGGTCATTTGTCCTGTCTTCCTCCTCTCCTTTCCGGGGCCGGGGGCTCTTCGGCTCCACACTCTGTTCGTTGGTGTCGGACTCCTGAGACTTGGCCTCGCTCAACCGATCCTCCTCATCCGAATGGTTCTCCTCCTCCCTGCGGCTCAGTCCCCTGCCTGGATCCTCCTCCTCGCCCAGGACACTGCCTTGTCCCCCCTCTCCATCGAGTTCCCGGTCTGAGCCACTCTCCTTTAGGACTTCCTCATCGGAAAGCTGCTGGTCCTCTTCCTCAGGAGAGCAGGGGTTTCGCTCAGGGCTGCCGGAAACGTCCATCAGTACCCGAAGGTCTGCAGGGGGAGAAAACAACTCTGGTTATGGGGAAAGACTGGGAAATCAAGGAAGGCTCACCTTGAAGGACTTGTACTCCTGTGTTTTACCTCCTAAAGAAGGAAAAGGTTGTTTGAATTCCTGAAAAGCCAGGCTGGATGGGGCCCTAGCACAGGTTGCCCAGAGAAGCTGTGGCTGTCCCATCCCTAGAAGAATTCCAGGCCAGGTTGGATGGGTTTGGAGTAACCTGGGATAGTGGAAGGTGTCCTTGCCCACGGCAGGGGGTGGAAACAGATAAGCTTTAAGGTCCCTTTCGTTCTGTGATTCCATGAATTTATGAACATGGTTTCTCATAGCATCTTCATGAAGGAAACACAGTTTAAATTGCACAAAGAACTGAATCCAGTACTATCCCAGTGTGGACTGTGCTACCCTTCACATACAACCATGGAGCTTGGGGTTGGGATTTCACAGAATGGGACTGGAAGGGACCTTTAAGCTCATCTGGTTCCACCCCTTGCCATGGGCAGGGACATCTTCCACTAGACCAGTATCTAACTATGCTCTACTCAAGCCCTCGAAGCTGCACAGATATCAATCAACTGATAAACACAGGGATGATCTCCATATCAACAAGGCCCACAGAAGCAGAAAAGTCTCATTTTGAGCTTCCTACTGGCTCCTCTTGTTTCTCTGCAAACCTGAAATTGGTTCTTGCTCACAAGTTTTGACTTCCTGACAAATTCAAAGCCAAATTAAAGGCATCAGTTCCCTCCTGGTGCCAGAGGCTCGAGCAGTTCAACAGGACGTATTTGAAGCAAATTATACCCTTAGTGAGCACACAAAGCTTGATGTCGAGTTCATAAATCCTCAGACAAATTGTTATTGGCTTCCAGAGCGAGTTTAGAGCAGAGATTTTAATTGCCCAAGTGCCTGAGAAGTTACTTTGTGTGAACATGAAGGTCAGCCCAGAGAGGCCACCAGAAATATCAAAGCTGTCAGGGGCACATGGAATCAGGAAATTTGTTCTCTGATTTCTTGCAAATAAGCAGCACCAAAACAAAAAAGCATTTAAGTGAAGCAAATGCCTTTTTGTGTTTGACATCAAGACCTTCAGAGGGATAGGGGGAAACAAATATGTTCTGCTCACTAGGTCAAGGATGAGGATAAAATATTCACCTCCACAGCAGTCATTAAAGCTCTTATAAAAACCCAGAGCATCCATCAGTTGCAATAATTTCCTATTAATTTCCATCAGCAGAAATGATAAGAAACACAATAAATGATGGCCTAAGAGAAAAGGTTTCACAAAATCCAGGCAGTGGGGTTTTTTGAGTTGTACTTCCCTGGATTCACAGCAAGTTTCCATTTGACAACAGGATTTACAACCTCCCTGGTGCCTCTCTCTGCATTTAAATTTCCTCCATCACCTCTTATTCCAAATTATTTTAGGGAGAGCTCAGCCAGTCTCCAGAGGTTGTTGCTCCAAGTAGCAGGAAAAGATTCTCTAAAACCAACGAGCCAAATTCTGGCTTCAATCTGTACCTGCCCCAAAGCAAAGCCAAGATTTTTAAAGGTAAAATCAGCAGCAGGAAAAAAAGTGGGAGGTGGGAATTCAAAGGAAAACTGCCTGACTAGTGATGGAACGGGACAGCAAGTTTAATTCCAGTTTTAAGCGCATGTCCCAAGTGCTGCCTCAGAATAATCTGCAAATCACATCTTATTGCAAATCTTTGAAGTCCTGAAAGGTTTTTTTTGAGGAGTTTTTTTAATCTGCAGATCACAATTTACTCCAAATCTCTGTAACCCTGGAAAGTTTTTCTGAGGTGGTTTTTCAATCTGCAAGTCAAAATTTATCTCAAATTTCTGAAATCATGAAAGGTTTTTCTGAGGTGTTTTTTTAATCTGGAAATCAAAATTTATCTCAAATCTCTGGAATCCCGAACCGTTGTTTTTGAGTTTTTCTGGGGGGAAATTGTTTGGGTTTTTTGTTCCTTTGTGACTCCCTTATTGCTTTCTGCTTCTCCTTTAGTTACACATAAAGACAAATATCACAAAACCCCACGAAAAATGACTACGTGGAAGTATTTTAAATCAAGCAACACTGACTTAAGTGGCAGAGCAGAAACTCCCAGACTTCACCCCTCATCATAAACTTGGATTTTCTTGTGCCTTAAAACCAAACCAGTTTCTTCCTGTCTTCAAAACCAGTTATAAAAGCAAAAAATTAACTTCTAACCTACAGATAAGATCATCTGACTTGTAGCTTAGGCAAGAACCAGGGATTTAATACTACTTCCCAAGAGCAGCCTTTTATCTTTTAAAATCTTTAAAATTCAGGCAAAGCTGCCTCTGGTTCCAGCTGCACAACCCTTTCTGGTACAAAACTGGCTTCATTTGCTCAAAGTGTTTCAAGTATTCCTTTCCTGCATGTTTGAAGCTGCCTGGATCAGCACAGGGCACTGGGAATTTCATCCAGGCTCACAAAACCCTCATATTTCCAGGTTTTGGAGCACATGCAAAATAAGGTGCATTTTCAGCCCAAAAAGCGTCTTTTCCTGTCTCTGGAATCACTTGTACAAGGCTCAGTGAGCTGAAAGCCTCTTCAAAGCAGGTCACACATTCTCAGGGAAGAAACTGAGGATTTGGCAGCTAAAATTCCCCACCATCCTCCCTGGTGGGAGCCAGATGGCACTTGCTGTTCCCACAGGTAGAGTAAGACTGTCCCTCCAGCTGTTCCCTCTGGATTCTTGTGCCCCCAGTCAGTCTCTGTGTCCCTGCCAGCGCTGGGTTCCAAAATATAAAGTGGAGAAATCCCCTAAACAAGAGACCTGGGGCTTCATCCTCTTGTTTTTGAGTCAGGAAAGAGAAGCTTTTAATTACACAACTAAAGAGACAGAGTTGAAGTTCCAGAGTCTGAGCTCTGGAATATTTCAAATTAGGGAATGAAGTATTAATTGCTCCTTAATTAATCAGTGTTTCATGGCTTGCACAAGGTGGAACAGAGATGCTCCTTCTACTGCCCATCCTCACCTGCAAGGACCCAGATGTACCATGGAAATGTCCGATCTCTTCTCACTAAAGTCTCACAGTTTTACTGGAAATATTTAAAACTACAGATTTAAATTCATCTACTTCAGTTCCTTCATAACACTTTTTTTTCCAAAGTTTAATGATATCCAAGATTTTTTAAGTTAAAGCACAGCACTGAGTTTAAGAAGCCTTTGACATGGCTCTAAAGGTAGTGAGAGAAAAGCCCTTTGCCACTTAAGTTGCTTTTTAAAACTCCACTTCAATATTGAAAGTTAATCCCAGGATACATTTTAAATAACATTCTTAACCTTTCACTTCTGTCAGTTGATTTGTCCAAGGCCAAAAGCAGGGGAGTCAGAGCTAGAATTCTGAGCAACTCTTTTTGCAAGATCAGGCCCAACTCCTTCACTCCTGTCAATTAAACAGCTCCAAAAGGTGCAAAATTAAAAGGAAGAAATTCCAACGGGTTTTGGACCTGTACTTTGGACACTAAGGCACTGCAGGTTTGGAATGGATGATCCTGGGGGTCTTTTCCTTCTGGATTTGTGGCTCTCAAGGCTGCCTGGTGCTGGCAGGAGGCTCAAATCTTGCTCCTTATTGCTCTGTGCTGTTCTGGTTTCAGTTAAATCTCATTAAAAGTTTGAGCAGCTTCTCCAATTAAGCCAAATTTAAGCTTTTTGTACTAACTGACCTGCTGCTGCAGGTGCTAAACTGGGAGCAGGTGAACTGGAACCAGTATGGTAGGGATGGTAGCACCTAAAGGATAAAGCTGTGAGTTGTGAGGGATTTGGAACAGTCACCAAGGAAAAAATACTCCTGGTAAGCATTATTTCCATTCATTAAATTCCTCCCTCCATGGCTGAGCCTTTATATAGTGAATAAAAAGCTTTTCCCATAATTTTTTACCCAATACACCTTGGATATAATACAGGAACTGATGGTTCCAACAGCTCTGGTGGAGCAGGAAGGCACCGAGTACCTATAAAAACATGGAGCTTGACAGAGCCACCAGTTGCAGCCTTAATTCCTGCAAATTTTCAGGAATATGGCAAGAACCAAGTGCATTCCCAACTTCTGTCTCTTCCAGCAGTGGCCTCACAGCCCTGGGGGGGGGTCACAGGATGGATGGAAAGGAAAGAAGTGAGGAAGCTCTTTGCTTCAGGCTGAAATCTTTGGGATAAAAGGATAAAACCACCTTCCTAACAGTGAAATAGTTGATGCAAAATGGAAATGTTCCTGTCAATCAGATCCATGGAATCCAGAGGTTAAAGCAGAGCAGAATTTCTGGAGCAGGGTCTAAGTCCAGCTGGGAACAACGAGGGAGGTGAGGAGAGTGAATGGGAATGTGCTGACAGGACAGGCGAGGAAAGAAAGGCAGTACAAAAGATTTAGGGAAAAAAGACCTGGGAAAACTGAGGCGAAGCAGAAACGAAGGGCAGGAACCACCACGGGGAAAAATATGGAAGAGCAGTGACAACAGGAGGAGAAGGGAATGAAGTGCCTCAGGATCCAGGAACAGAGCAACATGAAACACTTCCCTAGAACAAGAGCAAAGCCAGTCCTGCCTTGATGGAAACTTGGGTCTTTAACAGGGTTAATTAACCAAAACACGCATTTCTCTGCTATCCTGAGGGAGCTCCAACTTAGAGGATGCACAGGAAACTCAGCAGCTACCAGGGAAGTTTTTAATGCAGAAAACTGAGCTGCCTTTTAGTATTAACTTCAGAGAACTGTTGGTGGGAGCTGAGTTTTACAGAAGAGCTGGAGAGCTCCAGTGTGGAATGTTACCTGTGGCTTTGTGTCAGGCAAACTCGGAAACACGAAGGGAAAAGCAGCTGGAGTTTGTTTTCACAGCGTAACTGATTTTCCTATTGCTCCTTCCTGCATCAAATGCTTATTTTGAGTTATCAGTGCCTCAGGGAAAGAGAAAGCCAGCATGGTTATACCTGTGTCCTGCAGGATTTGGGGATAATCCCACCGAAAAGGCTAACTGTACTCAGACACAGGATCAGCAGTTTGGCCAAGAGTTGTCCAGGTTAGACTGGGACCCTTTTCCTGAGTGCAGGCAAACCTTTGGAAGGCCAGGGGAAAGAATTCCCACCTTGGAGGTGCTGCTCTTGCTACAACTCTGGGAAGAGACAACGCACCTCAGAACTGACCCCATGGGTGATGGAGCCCCAAAATAACTTTAGAACTGACCCCATGGGTGATGGACCCCCAAAATAACCTCAGGACTGACCCCTCAGGTGAGGGACCCCCAAACCCACCTCAGAACAGACCCCAACCCCCCAAACCCATCTCAGAACTGCTCCTCACTTGCAGCTGGTGCTGTTGTGGGTTCCCCACTTTGTCTCCCCAACCCAGCCCCCCCTCACCTCACAGGGTCTCCTGCCAGGCCGGGGGTCCTTCTACTGTGCCCCCCAGGCCGGGGCTGCTGGAGCTTTCCCTGTTCCCACCTGCCTGGGGAGATAGAACAGTCAGAGCCATCTGGACCCTTGGGGTCTGACCCCCCACCAGGAGTCACCCACCCCCCTCCCCAGGCCCCCCCGGGGCTCTGCCACAACACCCATCCTAAACCACGGCTCCCCTCAAAGCGGGGGGCGCCCCTTCCCATTCACCATCCCAAAGGAACGAGAGGGATCCACTGGTCACCCCTCCCCCCTAAATTCCCTCCGGACTCCCCCCGCCCCTCCCAGACCCCCTTTCTCCAGGGGCGCCCCCCTACCCCGGTCCCCTTCCGTGGCGGCCCCCTCTCACCCCTCCGCCCCGCCGGGGCCGCCCCCGCCCCGCGCCCCCCCCGCGGTGTCCAGGCCCGCCCCCCCGTAACCGGCGCTAGGCCGCGGCGGCGCGGGCGAGGTCTCACCGGCGGGCGGGGTCCGGGGGGTCCGTGTGCGGAGCGGGGCCTGGCGGGGGCGGCGCGGGGGCGACGGGGCCGGCGGGGCACGGGGGGCGGCGCGGGGCGGGCGGCGGAGCGGCCTCTACTCGCGGCGGCGCAGGGCGGCCATGGCGTGACGTCATCCGTGCGCGACGGGCCCGGCGCCGGTTGGGGGGGGAAGGCGGGAGGGGAAGGGGGGCAGGCGCGCGCGCGCGACTTTAGGGGGGCCGCGCCTTAAAGGGGCCGCGCCCGGCAAGGTCGGGGGCGGACGCAGGGGGCGCGCACGGACGTGCGGGGGCGCGCACGCGGGCTCTCGGAGGGGCAGAGATGTGCGTAAGCGCGCGCAGGGAGCGAGGGGCAGAGGCGGCTATTCAGGTGCTCGCGAGCGCGCACACGTGCTCAGAGGAGGGATGCACACATGTGGCTGTACAGGCGTGCAGGCATGCGCGCACACGCACACACGTGCACACACGTGTGCGCGGACGTTCGTGGGTGCACACATGCACTTGGAGGGGCGTAGATGGTTATGGGTGCACACACGGGGTGTGCGTGGGTGCGCACTCGTGCACGCGGGGAGGGGGCACACGCGTGTGCACGGGCGTGCAGGAGGTGCACATACATGTGCACAGCTGTGCATGGGCACACAAGCACGCGGAGGGACAGAAAGGTGCCTGGGTGCCCAGACGTGCACACACGTACATGTACAGATGTACATGGGTGCAAACACGCATGTTCACATAGGGAGAGAGGCACACGCGTGTGCACAGACGTGTGTGGGTGCACGTCCACGTGCAGGCGTGTGTGTGCAAACGTTCATGGGCACACACGTGTGCACATGGAGGGGCAGAGAGTTTCATGGGTGCACGCACACGTGCACACAGGGGGGGCACACGCGGCTGTATGGATGTTCGTGGGTGCACGCACCCCCACATCTGTGCACACACCCCTGCACATCTGGAGGGGATGCACATGGGTAGAACACGGGTGTACCTGGGGACAGGCATGTGCAGGGACATGTATGAACATGGATGCACACGCACTGTGCCCACGTGAACGTGTGTACTGGGAGGGAGCTCACTGGGGACACCGGGAGGGGCTCGGTGGGGGCCCTGGGAGGAGGCTCACAGGGGCACCAGTTCAGATTCCTCCTCACCGCCCACCACCCCAGCAGTGACACATTGGCCCCTGAGGGCGCCCAGAGGGGATTGGCTGAGGCAGGAGGGGAGTGGCCGGGTGGGAGGAGTGTCTGTGACAGGTATATAAGGTGAGGTGGCAGGGATGGGGGTGGTCCGGGAAGAGAGGTGTTGGTGTGTGCTGCAGGTGAGGGATGGGGATGGGGATGGGGATGGGGATGGGGATGGGGATGGGGATGGGGATGGGGATGGGGATGGGGATGGGGATGGGGATGGGGATGGGGATGGGGATGGGGATGGGGATGGGGATGGGGATGGGGATGGGGATGGGGATGGGGATGGGGATGGGGATGGGGATGGACGGGGACAATCCAGGTCCATTGGATCTCCTTATGAGGGCCCTGGCTGGAGCCCCCCAGCAGGCTCCTGGCTGGATACATCTCTCGATCCGCAGGGTTGGGAGTGCTCCCAGGGGTGTCTCTGACTCCCAATGCCCTGGCTGTCCCTGCTGAAGACCCTGGGGTGTAAACACATACCAGTGCTGGTGTCTCACCTTTGCTCCAGTGCTGACTCAGGGCCCCATGTGTCCCTTTGCGCAACAGCTGTGCTGGCAGGGGACTCTGGCCGGGCGGGCACCGCCGGCCAAAGGGCAGGAACAGCCCCTGTAAAGGCAGCGGGACCAGAGCTAAGCACAGGAAGTGCCGCTAGGAAGCTCTTCTGGAGCAGAGAGGAGTGAGAGGTGTTGGTGGGAAGAGGTCTCCTGGAGTGGACAGGACCACCCTTGCCCAGGGCTGAATTCTTCCTCCCCACAGGCTGCTCCGTGCTCCTGGCAAAGATGGATTATGCCAAATCCCTGAGCCAGCGCCTGGCTGCCCCCGTCTCCAGGTAAGTGCTATGGAGCCACTGTTCCCAGGACTGGGGACACTGGAGCCCTCCCTGCTTTGGCACCCCTTTACTCCCCAAGTGATGTACTGCTCCCCACTGAGTCCTGGGGTGCCAGGAGACAGTGGTGGGACTCAGGACACCCCAATCCCTGTATCCCTCCCCAGATGTGTCTCAGCAAGTGCCTCCATGACCCAGCAGCTCCTGGCAAGCCCAGCCCCACGGCCCCGGCCTTTCCGTGTGTGCAACTGGGACCGGAGCCTGCGCAAAGGTATCATGGCCCCGAGCCTTGCTGAGCTGGTCAAGCAGGTGAGCTGGGGGTCTGTCTGTCCAGGGTCTGTCTGTCCCAGGTGGGAGGTGGGCTGGCTGCCCCTAGCCCTGCTCACTCCCAGGCCCCCTGCAGGCTCAGAGTGCCCTGGCCATGCCGGGTCCCATCTCGCTGGTGCTGGATGAGGATGGAACTGTGGTGGAGACTGAGTCGTTCTTCCGGACGCTGGAGGAGGGCACGGTGCTGATGGCCCTGAGCAAGGGGCAGAGCTGGGATGCCCCCAAGGTGAGTGGACCTGGGAGGGAGAGCAGGAGGCTAGTTTGTTTGCTGGGATCAGGTGGGATGCTGGGTGAGGTGGGACTGGCAGGGTGGGGTGCCACTGGGTGTGACCTGCTCTCCCCAGACTCCTGGCCCCCAGCTGAGTCTGTCTATTCCATGCTGTAATTGGTGGGGAGATGGGACTGGGAGGGTGGTGTAACACTGGGTGACCATGGCCCTGATCTCCCCAGACTCCTGGCTACCAGCTGGGCCTGTCTCGCAAGCCCCCTCGGAAGATCGATGTTGCCTGTGTCACCTTTGACTTGTACAAGACCCACCCGAGGGACCCAGGCTGCCTCAACGTCAAAGCCACCCTCTATGGCACCTACAGCGTGTCCTACGACCTGCAGTGCTACGGTGCCCGGCGCCTCATGAAGTGAGTGCTGTGGGGCTGGGATGGCTCTGGGAGTGGGGACACTGCCCACCCTGCTCCGTGGAATGCCAGGAGGGACGCTCACCCCCTTTCTCCCTGCCCAGGGAAGCTCTGCGCTGGACACTGTTCACCATGCAGGCCACGGGCCATGCCCTGCTTGGCACCTCCTGCTACATGCAGCAGCTCCTGGATGCCACCGAGGAGCAGAAGGAAGAGGAGAATAGCCTGGCACTGCCCAACCTCCTGCCCCGCAGCCTCCCAGCCCTGCCCTCCAGCCTCTCAGCCCTGCCCCGCAGGAAGATGCTGCAGTGAGGGCTGGGTGTCCTGTCCCCCATCCTCTGTACCCCCCAGTCGTTGGGGATCCCACACCCTGCTAGGTCAATGCCTGAGGCGGTGCCCACCACAATGTCTCCTTGCATTCTGCTGACTGAGCGGGACCAGATCTGCTCTGGAATAGCTGCTGCTCTGTAAATATATTTATTTAAATAAAGTTTTCCTGAATTCAGCTGCATCTTGTGTCATCTTTGCGGGAGGGGGGGGATACACAAGACACTCAGCCCCTTGCACTACTTGGCACTCAGGGGTGCTGCTGTAAGAGCATGTGAGGAGGGGAACTGTTGCAAGCACTTCCCAAGGGAGCTGCTGTCTTTGCCCTTCTCCCTGGCACCCAGAGACTGGCTCCCACCTCCTGGCACAGAGCCGAGACCCCTCTAGCATTGCAGACAACCACGAGAAGGGGATGGGGCAAACCCCAAACCCACTGGCCTGTGGCAGCTGGCACCAAGCCTGTTCTTGCTCCATTTGAAGGGATGAAAGGTGTCCCTGTTCCTTCAAGCTGTCCAGGATTGGCACAGAGGGACACTGCCCCTGTCCTGGAGGGGGTGTTCCAGTCTCTTGGGTCCTCAGCCCCCTTGGCAGCCCTGTGCAGGGAAAGCTGCTGTAACCCACCAGCTTTGCACAACCCCAGGCACTGGTGCTGCCCTGGCCACGTCCATGGGGATCACAACCGCCCAGCAGCTCCAGGGATACCAACTGGGAAACAAACAGAGCTGGGGGCACTGGGTTCCATCGACCTGGCTCTTGGGGATTGTCCCTGAGAGGGGATAGGGAGCCCAGAGAGGTCCCTAAAGCACAATCCCTGCCAGACAGGGCAGGATGAGGGTGAACAACCCACTGCCTGCCTGTGCTTACTGGGAGCTGTGGGGAAGTGAGAAGCCGTGCTCTGGGGGTCCTTAGGGACATTGTGCCCCCTGACACACTGCAGGGAACTCATGACCTGGGCCACACTCACCTGGGCATCCACCGCAGGGGTCTGGAGCTCTACTGCAGGAACTGCTGGTGTGGGAGGAGACCTGAGCCCCACCTGTGGCTGTGGGAGCTTAATTAGCCTGATAATTAATGAGCCATCAGCCTGCAGCCAGCACCAGCTGCACCTAGTCTGGGGGTGGCTGCATTGCCCCACGGCATAGATGTGTGACCCCCCTGGGGTGATGTAGGTGCCACCAAGGGGTGCCAAGGACAGTGTGGGGACATCATGCCCTGCCCTGCTATTGCCACTGTCCCCATTCCCTGTCCCCACAGGGTGACAGTGGCCACGCCAGCCCCCACAGTGTCCCCCACCCTCACACAAGTGTTTATTAGACATATTTATTTCTGTACACACTTATACACACGGTTCCCAGGGCAGCTCCATCCTCACCCCCAGTGCTGTCTCTGTGCAGGGTCCGCTCTGCAGTGGGGGCATCTCCATGTTTTCCAGGGTCTGGACATGCCATACCCCCCATCTCAACCCTGTAGTGTCTACCTGGGGGCAAAGCCTCCCCACAGCCCCCAGGGCAAGGCTGTGCACTTTCCCCCTGCCTCAGTCTCGGGGCAGAGGTGGGGGCTGACCCCCCTCAGCACCACGCTCCCCACCACAGGGTCCTCAGACCCCTCAGCCGGGGTGAAGTTTGGGGCTCCAGATGCTGAAGCTGCCCCAGAAGAGCCTCCTGGGGGTCCTCTCTCCGCCATCAACCCCTGCAAGGGAGGCACCGGTCCCCTGTCCCCCAGCCCCTGCAGCCCCCCGAGCAATGGTGGGGGGCATGGGGGGGGTTACTTGACGTGCTCGGCTGCGTGGGAGGAGCAGTAATATTTCTTGTGTGCGATGAAGGTGGAGAGGCTGCTGAACTTGATGTTGCAGAGGCGACAGTACCTGTGGTTGCCGTTGGGCACAGGGCCAGGCACAGCCTTGGCCGGGGGGGTCTGCACCCCCCTGTCCGTGTAGGCGGGGGGCGTGGGGGGCTTGCGGGCAGCTTCCCGCAGTGCCTCGGGGGCTCCGGGCGAGGGGGGGGGCCGGGGGGACACAGGGGGCCGAGGGCTGCCACCGCCATCCTGGCCCTCCTTGGCACTGCAGCTGTCCCGGCGGAGGCGGGGGGCAGGCGGGCGAGGGGGGGACGTCGTGGGCAGAGGGGGTTCTGGTGTCCTGCTGGCACCAGGGGCCAGGGCGTCGGGGACCCCCTGCCCGGCCAACGCCGGCTTGGCCACGAAGAGCCCGTGGGCGTTACGGAAGTGCTCAAGGAGGTCGCCCTTGATGGCCCCGTTGAGGGGACAGTAGGGACAGGCAGCAAGAGGTCCCTTCGCCCCCGGGGGTGGCAGGGGACTCTTGGGGTGACGCTGCAGTGAGTCCACCCCGGCATAGGGGATGCTGGGGCTGCCCGTCGGGGCTGCCCTCACCTGCACACCTTCAGGGTCCCCCTCATTGGGGATGCCGGGGCTGTGCCGCCCCTTGAGTGGGGCGGGCATGGCCCCCTTCATCTTCTGGAGGTGCTCGAGGGTGCGAGGCTGCAGCGGGGTGGCCGGGCACTGGTACTTCTTGTGTACCAGATAGGTGTTGAGGCTGTTGAAGCTGATGCGGCACGCAGTGCACTCGTGGTAGTCAGCCAAGGGCAGCAGCGGTGCCGAAGCCGGTGCCGGTTCACTCTGCCACCGTGGCTTCTTGCTCAGGTCAATGGGACCCTCGGCATCGGGGCTGGCGTGAGGCGAGGGAGCAGCACCGGCTGGGTCGGGGGCCGGCGGTGGGTCGGGGGCCGGTGGGGGCTCGGCAGGTCGGTGAGCGGCCCCGTGGATCTCGTAGAGCTTGCGGCGCTTGCGGGTGCGCAGGGGCTGCGGCAGGAAGGGCACTTTGGGGGCGGCGGGGCGGCGCAGGGGGGGGTCATGGCGGGAGGCACAGTAGAAGCGCTTGTGCACCACATAGGTCTCGTGGCGGCTGAAGCGGATGTTACAGGCCTCACACAACGTCTTGCTGGGGTCTTCGTCCCCCTCGTCCCCCGCCGAGCTGCCGGGGCTCTGGCTGTCCTCGCTGCATCGCCCAGATCCCCCCTCTGCCTCGGGGGACCCTGCTTTGCCACTCCCCTCTTCTGCCTTCACCTCTGGCACAGTGGTCAGTGGTGTGGCATCGCGGCCGGTGTCCCCATCCCCTGCTGGTGTCCCCTGCCCGTTGCCCACCGGAGGGGACAGCAGTGTCCCCGGGGCAGGAGGACCCTTGGGTGCCCCAGGGGGTGCTTTGAGCTTGCGTGTCCCGGGGGGGCTGTCCTCGGCCAGGTGCCGGCTGGAGCAGTATAGGCGCTTGTGCACGTAGTAGTTGTTGATGTTGTTGAAAGTGATCTCGCACTCAAAGCAAGTGGCACCCTTGGGCACCGGCGTGCCTGTGTAGATGGTGGGTGGCACCGTGCCCCCGTGGCCCTGCTTCAGCCGGTTGTGCACCAGCTCTGACATCTTCGCCAGGATTTCCGATGCCTGCGGCACCACTGCGGCTTCGTGGCCGAACACGTACTGGGGGAGGAAGACGGTGCCGCCGGCTGTGCCTGTCCCTGGCTCACTGGGCACTGGGCTGGAGCCCGGCGTGGGGCTGGTGAGCTCTGACTTGACCTTGCCCGAGGGCAGGCTGCGGGGGGACGAGGTCCGGGAGCCCGCGTCGGGGCTGCCGGCCCCCTCCCCGCTTTTCAGTGCCTCCACCTCGCTCACTGGGCTGCTGGCAGGCTCCTCCTTGATGCGGATAGTCTCGCTGGAGGTGGAGGAGGAGGAAGAGGAGGATGATGCTGATGAAGGCCCTTCCCCATTCTGTGGCTGGGCTGGTGGTGAGAGCTTGCCAGCCCTGGCATCAGGGGGCGAGGAAGGTGGTGCTGGGGGCAGTGTGGCGTCAGGGCCAGGTGGGGGGCCGGGTGGGGGGCCAGGCAGCACCATGTGCTGGGGCAGCGCCGGCAGCCCCTCGGGCAGGAACGCTGGCAGGCTGCACTTCCGCAGGGACGCGTTGTTCGGCTGGCTCAGCCCTGCCAGGGGACAGAGGCACCAGTGTCACTGACATCCCAGCACAGGGATGCTGCCCTGACCTCTGTTACCCATACCCCTGGCACAGGGATGCTGCTCCATCCCCTATTACTGACACCCCCTGCACAGAGATGCTGCTCCGTCCCTGATTCCCAGCACCCTGGCATAGGGATCCTGCCCCATTTCCCATTCCCAATATTTCTCACGCAGAGACGCTGCTCCTTTCCCAACATCCCAGCATAGGGATGCTGCCCTGCCCCTATTACCAACACCCCTAGTACAGGGATGCTCACCCTGTTCCCCATTCCCAACACAGGGACACTGCCCCATTCCCACCTCCCTCTCTGCCATCAGAGCCTGTTGGGTACAAGGCCTCAGTGCCAATGCCATCCCAAGTGCCCTGTGGCCGCAGCCCCAGCACTCACCAGGAGCGACGGGTTTGGCAGCAGGAAGGGCTGATCCAGGGGAGAACACCTCGCCCTTGGAGCCCGGCTGGCAGATCATGTGGTTGGTGACCAGGTGGCTGTACAGGATGTCCCTCGTGGTGGAGATGAAGCCGCAGCTGTGGCAAACACCTGTTGGGAACACGGCATGGGCTGAGCGGGTACCTGGCAGGGCAGGAAGAGCCAGTACCCATCCCCAGGCTGTGCCAGAAGGGACAGGGGTCTTCCCATGGGAACACTCACCATTCAGGGTGTCCGTGTGCACCTTCAGGTGCCGCTCACAGTTGGCTTTGGTAGTGAAGGCGGACAGGCAGATCAGGCAGACGAATGGTCGCTCTCCTGCGGGACACACGAACGCTCAGGAAGGGCGATGGGGACCACAGGGACACCCCACAGGGCCAAATCCCTCCATCTTTACAGGGCTGAGATGGTGGAAGACGTAAAAGTGAGCTGCCCCAAACCAGTGACCCAAATGGGGAGAACCTCATCAAACTGGTCACCGTGCTGCCGCCCCACAGCCTCCCTGCCCCTCCACCCAGACGAGAGGTGCTGTGCCGTGCCATGCCATGCCATACCGCTGTGGCTCCGCATGTGGATCTCCAGGGAACTGGCACTGGGGCAGCTCTTCTTGCACTGGGGGAAGGGGCAGACACGCTCATTGGGATACGTCTCCTTGGGCTTCTCATCCATGGCTGGTGAGCCAGCGCTGGCGCTCTGTCGGCTGGCACAGTAGTACATCAGGTGGGCTTGGAGGTTGCGCTCGCTCCGGTACCAGATCCCGCAGTCCTTGCACGGGAACACGTCCTCTGCAAAAGGGAAGGGACAAGGGACATGCATCACTTGTATTATGGGTTTGGGAGCCCTGGCAGGGCCATGTCCCTTCCACATGTCCCCAAGACTCACTGTTGACCACGGCAGTGGCCAGGATGGCGGCCATGCCGGCCTGCTGTGGCAGCAGCTGGATGTCCGAGTGCAGCGCCGCCGGATACGGGGATTCGCTGGGCTCCGCCTTCACCCCGTGGTTGGGGACAGCCGGTGGCTCTGCCACCACGAAGGCGCTCACACGCTCGTTCTCCCGCAGCGCACGTGTGGTCCGGCACCACAGAGCTTCATCTGGAATGGGGGGACAGCGGTCAGCGTGGATCCCTGGACCCCGTCCTGCTGCCCGCATGGCTCTGGGACACCCTGTCCCCTCTGTCCCGCCCTGTCCCCGCTGTCCCGGCAGTGCCCGGTGTTTCCTCCCAGCCACGGCCTGGAGATGGCAGTGTCTGTCCGTGTCTGAGCCCTGCACGGCCGTGCCTGTCCCGAGCCGCAGCTCTGGCTTCTGCCAATCCCTGCACATATCCATGTGCCCATTCCCGTGCCAATCCCTGAGTTCACCCTTACACCCATACCTGTGCCCATCTTTACAACCATCTCTGCACTCATCCCTGTGCCAATCCTTGTGCCCATCCTGTGTCCAGCCTTACATCCATCCTTGCACCCACTCCTATGTCTATCCCTGTTTCTATCCCTGTGCCCATCCCTGCGTCCATCCTTATACTCATCCTTGTACCCACCCCTATGTCTCTCCCTGTTTCCATCCCTGTGCCCATCCCTGCATCCATCCTTACACCATTCTTGCACTCATCCCTATATCCATCCCTTAGTCTACCCTTACACCCATGCCTGTGCTATCCTTGTACCCATCTTTATACCCATCCTTACACCTGTGCCATCCCTGCACCCATCCCTGCTGAGACTCTCCCCAGCCCTCTTGGCATCAGACAGCCAGAGAGGCTGGGACAGGGACAAGCCCGGGGACAAGCCCAGGGACAACCAGCAGGAGGACACGGAGAGCAGACACTGGGACTGGGGGCATGGATGGGGACACTTTCCCTCTGAACCCCCACAGACAGTGGTACTGACCCTTCCTGTAGATGACGGCGTTGGCATCGGGCTCTCCGGGCACGAGGGGCAGGCGGGACAGCCAGCAGCTCTCGTCCCCCAGCACAAGCGTCACGGGTGGGCTCTGCCAGGGCAGGGACAGGGGGTCAGCACCGCTCCTCACAACATGACAGGGTCACAGTGAGGGGCTGCCAGGGGGGTCACAGCGCTCCCTGAAACGGGCCAGGGTCACGGTGAGGGGGTGCCAGGCTGGGGTCAGGGGGAGGCGCTGACGGGGCTGGTCACAGCACTCCCCAAAACAGGCCGAGGTCACGCTGAGGGGCTGCCAGGGGTGGCCACAGCACTCCCTGCTCAGTCCCTGCCCAGCTCTGCCTCCCTGCATTCTAATGAATATTAATGAGCATAAGGGGGGGGAAATTAATCTCTCTGATCCTCCGATGGCTGCTGCAGTAACGATATGAAATCTAATTATCCATCCCAATATTTCCAACCCCTCCAACTCAGCCTGACAGTGGCAGCCGGTTGGGGCCTTATCACTGCCAGGAGCCGAGTGCCAGCAGTGTGATAAACCCCCTCAACACACGTGTGAGGCGCTTGCACATGTGTGTGAGGCGCTTGCACATGCATGTGCATGGCCCACAGTGCTGGGAGGAACCCACCTGGCCCATGGGGGCTGGAGACATTGGGATGGGCACATGGGACACAGGGATGGGTGCTGTGGGCTGAGCACCCTTGGGGACCGTAGTGGAGGAGGGAGGGGATGGTCCCTTTGGAGTTTTGCTCTGTGCATGGGGGAAGCTGTGGGTATCCCCTGATGGAGGGAGGTCCATGCAGTGCCCAGGAGTCCTGCAGCACCCCGAGGTGCTCCCAGCACCCCAAGGGAGCTCTCAGCACCCCAAAGTGCTCCCAGCACCCCAGGGTGCCCACCCCAGCTCCCCTCAGCGGCCCCAGCCCCTGCGTCAAGCCTTTCCTTGTTCTCCCTGGAACAAAGAGGTCGGTGTCTCCGCTCCACACCGGCTGATAACCATCAGAAACCCTATCTGCTCCGCATCCGCCGGGATGGCGCATGGGCACGGCCCTGTGCCCTCACTGCACCCCGGGCTGGGTGGCTGGGGGGGACATGGGGCAGGGATGGAGTTGGGGGACAGCCCCGGGGGGGCTCCACAATTCCTTGGCACCCCCAGGCTGGCTCTCAGTGGGTTTCCACGCCCTCCTGAGCACTGATGTTTTGGGGGACCCCTGTGGGACCAGCTGGCGGCAGGCAGGGATCTTCCTCCTCCTCCTCTTCCTCCTTCTCCTTTTCCTCCATTAGCAAAGCCATAGGCACACACGATGCCACAGATGCATTAAAGCGATCCAGTGTTCCCAGCTCCCACTAAAAGCCCAGGGTGGGATAATCTCCCACACGGAGATGAGGAGCAGAGCCGGGCAGGATTTGGGGGGGACCCCCTGCACGCCCACCCCGCCGCCAGCAACAAAGACGAAGGGACCTGAGGGCGACAGCCCGTATCAGGGATGGGGCTGCGATTCCTTCCTCCCTTCCCTGAGCAGAGATAGGGAGGGAGGCGAGTGGCAGAGGAGAGCAGGGCTGGGAATCATCAGCCGGGCTCGATAAGGGAGCTGCTGAAATGGGAGCAAAAATATTTAGACAATAAATGAAGTATCAGAAAAAAGCCGCGCATATCTTTGAGAAATCAATCATCCTGTACCGGGTGTCTGGACACACGGCGCCAACCGGGAGATAGGGAGCCAAACTGGGCAGATAAGGGTTAATCAAGGATTTAATTCAGCAAAGATAAACGGGCCTGAGCTAAAAAAAAAGAAAAGGAAAAGAAAAGAAGAGCGAGGGAGAGAGGAGGAGGAGGAGGAAGAGGTGGGGATGGAGCCAGGCCTCGAGGATCCTGGGCTCGAGTTGCCTGTGTGTGGCTCGGGGGGGACGTGGAGGGAAGGCTGTGGCCGGGATATGAGGATCCAGAGCCTGAAACACACCCATGTGCACATTCACAGACACCCCCCCCCTCCTCTGCTGCTCACCCCAGTGATGACACCAACAGCCACTAACAGCCACCAGCCCCTTGGTGCCTGCCACCTTGGTGGCCCCTTTCCTGCCCCTTCACCACTGCTGCTGGTGCTTTCCAGGCACAATCAGAGTCCCCACGGAGCAAATTTGGGTGGGAAATACAGATCCCATGACTATCCACAAATAATCAAACAACCTGTAGCTATGTAGAGGGGACAGCCAGCACCCTGACCTGCTGCCCATGGGAACACTCTCACCTCAGTGTATGGGAGGGAAACCTCCTGGGCACCCAAACCAGGAGATTCTCAGGGAGGAGCCCGGGTAGGGAAAATCCATCCCAAATGGACTGCTATTCCCAAACAATTTGTTTGTTTGGGACTTCCCCTGCCACCATCCCCATGGGGGTGGCTTCTTACCGTGTCCCCATGCCCTGGTGATGCCGGCTCGCTGTGGATGCTGCCCTGGAAGGGTCCCCAGGAGAAGCCTTCGGGAAGACTCCTGCAGGTTCGGACTCGTCTCTCCCCATCCTGCACCTCCAGATCCAGCTCATCTGCAGGGAAACAGGCACAGCATCAGCATGACACCCCCCAAAACTCTCCAACCTGCAGCACCCCCAGATCCCCGGGGAGGAGGGCATCCAGTTGGGGCCAAGAGCTGCTGGTGGGTGTCCCAGAGCTGCGTGTCTGTGGTGGGTGGTGGGACCCATCCGCTTGCCGGGGGGTCCCGGCACGGCACGGGGGGTCCGGGCAGGGCCGGCGGTGGAGCGGAAGGAGCATTTCCCATCCCCGCACCCAAAGTCGCAGCAGCTTCAGGGCTTAATGGCTTTGATTATCTGATAAGCCTCTGGTTTAATGGGTTAGATAACATGTTAATATGCTATGAAGGCTGTTCTAAAATGTTTTAACTGTGCCTTTGTCTTTGGGAGCGCAGATAAGATGGCAGGTAACCAATATCCAGATGGATGAGCGCTGGCTGCCCCTCGCTGCGTCTGCTGTGCCCCAAAAACAAGCTGCTGCCTGAGGACAGCGCGACAAACCCAACCCAGGGCACCCATCTGTGGCTGGGAATGCTTCTACCACCCCAGGAAAGCAGTGGAGTCCCCCCATTGCCACACCAGGACAAAGAGCCCCCCTAAAGCCCCAGGGGCACCGAGGTGGAGGCAGCCTGTGCCCGAGTCCCATGGGTGGGGAGGAGGCTGCTCTTTCTGAAGGCAAAATTGCTTTCAGAGCCGAGAGCACAGGGAGGATAAAGCGATCCCATGGCTGCGGAGATTGAAATCTGATGTGTTTATTAGCAGGGCTGACATCTGGATCCTCCCGGTGCTGGGGTGAGGTGAGGTGAGTGACTGGAAGTGCTGGGTGGTGATACCTGTGATCACCCAGCTCCCATTGTAACCCCTGGGTCCCCTCCATACACCCAACTGGGTCACTGGGGACACAGCTCCGAGTGCATCCCAGGGGAGCAGCCAGTGCCTGTTGGCAAAACCCATTGCCCCCCAGGAGGTCTGTGAAGGTGTTGAAGGTCCCCCAGGGGTTTGGGGTCACCAGGCTGGTCCCTGTGCTTGGCATGTGCACCCTCCACCTCTGTGCTGCAGCCTCCAGCACGCGCTGGTGAAGGGAGGGATGGGCTCTGCCATGGCCCCTCTGCCCTGCTGGGGCATTCCCAATGCCTGTCTTCCCATTCCCACAGTCCTCAATCTGGGAGCCCTCAGAGCTGGCCTGGAGCCAGAAAAGCTCCAGAAGCCACCCTGGTTGTGGGGATCTCAGCTCTTCTAGTTGGGATTTCATCCCTGCAAAATAGTTTCGAGAGTGAGCATGGCACTGGTTCTGCCTGCCCTGCATTCCCAGCATCCTCCCACCCTGCACCGCTGGCATCCCCCTGGCCCAAATTCCCAGCATCCTCCCACTCTGTATCCCCAGCATCCCCCCTCCCCATTCTCCCATCAGCTCCATCTCAGGATAGGGAGGAGGGATGAGGCCTTTGAGGAGCTGATGGGATTTATTCCCTGGCACAAACCGACCCTGAGGAAGGGCAGCAGCAGCCCCTCATCCGGCTGATCATCCCCACAAAGGATCTGGGGTTAGGCAGGGAGCAGTGACCATCACAGTGTCCTCAGGGCTGAGCAGGGCAGTCAGACCGTCATGTGGTGCATGTTGCTCCACATTTCCACTGCTCTCCCATCTGACTCCTGATGTGCTGGTGTTGGACTCACTCCAGCCTCAGCATCCCCATGCTTCCCATCCTCCTCCCTCATCCCAGCTCTGAGGAGGTGACAGCAAAGGCCCAAGCCCCCAGGAGAGCCCCAAGAGTGGTGGCTCCCCCCTGGCTTTGTCACCCCGAGTATCCCGGCTGCTTTTGGGGAACGGAGCCCAACCGCCATCTCCCCCTGTCCGTGCCCCCCCTTTTTGCCCCCCCTTCCCCCCGTCTCACTGGTAATCAGCGGCGTTTGGGTCAGGAGACCATGTCTCCGAGATAAGAGCATTCGCCTGACACTTCCCATGTCAGAGCACTTCATCTTCTGTGTATCAATCCCCAGCAGAGAAAACACGCAGGCGCTGATAAAGAGAAAACCGTTCCAGACAGGGGGACAAAAATAGTGCTGCCAGAGCCAGCCCCGCTCCCACCAGCACCCCACGGCCACAACACTGGCCAGTGCCTCGAGCCACCCAAAAATGGGGTGCTGGAACCCCAGCCAGTGCCTCAATCCACCCAAAAATGGGGTGGTGGAACCCCAGCCAGCGATGCTGAACCCAGCCAGTGGTGCTCAGGGGTTCTTCATTCAGGTGGGTGTCCCTGTGCCCAACCACAGCCCCTGTGGTACCTGATGCACCCAGGAGGCAGCTGCTGCCCCTTCTCAGGGTCTGTTTGTGCCAGGGAATAAATCCCATCCGCTCCTCAAATGCCTCATCCTTCCTCCTCCTCCTTATCCCGAGGTGGAGCTGATGGGGGCATGGGTAAGGGGACACTGGGAACGCAGGGTGGGAGGATACTGGGAATGTGGGGCAGGGGGCATGCCAGGGATGCAGGGCAGGCAGAGCCAGTGCCATACTCACACTCACATTGACACAGCACCAAAAAAGAGGAGGGAAAAGGTGATTTTTCAAACTAAGCACACAGCATTGTTGTGTGAGAACAGGGAAAATGATGCTGAGAGGGACTGGGAGGCCTGGATATACTGTGTGTCCACACTGTCCACACTTGGGACAAGGCCCAAAGCCAGTGGGCTGTGTCCTCACATGGGAACCACCAGGCAGCAGGAAGCAATCCCACCCTTCTGCTCCCTGGATTCAGCCACATCCCCCTACCTGCATGCTGGGAGGTTAAGAAGAGCCAGTGCCAGCCTGGGGGGTTGTCCTGGAGAGTATGGGAGCAAAGTCCATGGGCTCCAGCTCTCTGTGGGATCCCCCAGCACGTGAACACCCCCCAGGTATCTCACCTGGCTGTCGGTCCCAGGCAGGCGGTGCCCGGTTATCACTGGAGGAGGGTTTATCTCCCAGATCATTAACCAAATTGGGCAGGGACCTGCCTGTTTGCTTTAGGCTGAAAAGAAAAGCAGCAGGAAGGAAAGAAGGAAGGAAGGAAGGGGGGAAAAGCCCCCGGTGAGCCAGGTGCACCTGCCTGGTGTGACACAGACCCCGGTGCTCCAATTGCTGCCTAAACACTGGGTGCGGGGCTGCTCCCTGCCCCTGGGGCTGCCTGGCTGTGCCTCAGCTTATCTCCCCATCAGAGATTCCAAAGGAATAGGCTGAGCTTGGCCAGGGAGCAAAGATTAATCCTGTCATCACACCACGGCCATGCACCTGCGATCAATGGCTGAGCATGGCTGGCACTCACGTCCCTGTGGATCTTGAGGATTCTGGGTGGGCACATGGGAGGAAGGAAGCTGTGAGGCATCACCCTGACATAGGGTGTGATGGAGATGAATGGCAAGAGCCCCTAAGCAAGGTGACCCACAGCTTTCCTATGGCCAGGGAAATAAATTGCAGTCCCGGGAGCAGCACAGAGCCAGGCCAGCTCCTGCAGCCACCCACGTTTGCTCCTGGATGCTCTGGAGATGCAGCCACATCCAAGCACCCAGATTTACTTTCCTTGCAGGAGCAAGGCCTAGACAAACCCACTCATGCCATGCCATGCCATCCCAATCAGTTCCTGCATCCTTTGTCCCAGCTGCATCCACGTGATTTGAATCACATCTGAACAAACTGCTCTGCCCCTCATTGGAATCTGGACTCGGAGGTCCCCGCAAGTGTTTGCAGCTGCCTGGATACTATCAGGATAAATACTGCTATGGGGGCGTCACGGGATCACATCCCAGTATCAGCCATGTTGCTCTGATTAAATACAGTGCCTGGTGCCAGCCCTGGGGGACCATGCGCTGGGAATGGTCCCCACACGAGCCCTGGTGATGGAGAGACTGGGAAAATGAGGACAGACTGGTGGTGTCTGCTCTCATCCCAGCACAGGATGTCCCATGGCATGGGAACACCCAGGGAGGAGGGAAGATGGAAGGGAGAATTGGGAAGGATGGATGAATGGATGGACCTCTCAGCCCGCGCCCTGCCAAGAGACAGAGCAGTTTGTCTGGATATGATTCAAGTCCTATGGATGCAGTTGGGGCAAAGGGATGTGGGAGCAGCTTGGGTTGGGATGGGAGGGGACAGGATGGGATGGGACGAGTAGGTTTGTGTGGGCCCCTTCTGCGCTTCCTTCCTGCTCACTCCCCCAAGGAAAGCAAAAGTAGGTGCATGGATGTGGCTGCATCTCTGGAGCATCCAGGAGCAAATGCAGGCGGCTGCAGGAGCTGGCCTGGCTCTGTGCTGCTCCTGGCAGTGGGATGGATCCATCCATCCATGGGTACCCAACCTCCCAGGGCTCTCCCGCTCTAGTCCAGGGAAAGTCAAGCCAGAGAAGCCCCAGTTCCCCCTGGCAGCCCTGGCCCGTCCCCGCCGCGTGCCCCAGCTGCTGTTTTTAGAAGCGGCGAGTGCGCGGCGGAAGGAATAAATCCTGACAACTCAACTAGTGAAATGATGTGATGGCACCGCTCCGATAAGATGGAGGGAGCCGATTGGGAAGAGTCTTAAGCTGTGAACACGCAGCATCTCCACTCTTCACCTCCGCTCACAAAGGGAAATCTCTCCAAAGGGGCTAAGGAGATTATCCCGGCTTTGCCATCCTGGGTGCTCGAGTAATCAGGGCAGCCTTGGGGACGACAAAGGAGTGAGGAGGGTTTAAATCGAGCCTTGCTGGGCTGTGCCTGCTTGGGCTTAGCCTGGGCTTGCTCTGGCCGAGCTGCCATGGACAGGAGAAGGGATAACTGTGGGAGAGCTGGGCTCTGTCCCTCAATTTGGGAGGCAGGGGACACCCCACTGCCCCAGTGGGGCGGGAGCCGAGGGGGGATTTCTGCCTTTATCACTCCTGCCCATCGCTTGCAATGTATTGATTTTTTTTTTGCCCGAGTACAAAAGCGACTCGTTATCGGGCTGAACCCTGCCCCCGGATAATGGAGGAGCCGTGACCTACCCCGGCATGGAGCGGGCACCTCCTGGCACCTGGAGGGGCTGCCGAGGGGGCAGGGGCACCCAGGAGGTGCTGCACTCCAAAAGGGCCTGGCACCCACTCGCCACCTGTGGGGCACAGCTGGCAGGCGCTGGCAGTGGGGCAGGCACTGGCTGTGCCACGTGTTGCCCAGGATTGCCCTTCCCTCGTGTCCCACATATCCCGGGCTGCCCTGCCCCAGCAGGATGCGGCCTGATAAGCCTCCCTGGGACGTTTGTGTTTGGGGTGTTGCTGTGCCTTGTTGGGACGGAGCTCTAAGGGTGTCCCTGTCTCCAGAGGGTCCCCATCCCAAGAGGTCCTTGTCCCCAGGGAGTCCCCATCCCAAAGTGGCCCCCCTCCCCAGGAGTTCTCATGACAAGGAGGTCCCCATCCCAGGAAACAAAAGGGACCTGTGCCTGCAGGTTCCTATAAACACTGGGAATAAGATTAGAAAAAGCTCAGGGAAGATGAGAGGGAGGGAGGGAAACTTCCTGGCTTCTCTCCTGATGGTCACCTGGTGGTGTGACCCCTGTGCCAGGGCCCATCTGTCCCTGCTCTGTACCCACTCCTAGACCACATCCCAAGGGGTCTCAAACTGCCAGGTTCTGCCACCCCAAGGTGCTCCCTGTCCCCCCAGGGGTCCTCATCACAAGGGAGTCCCCATCCCAGGAAATAGATGGGACTCATGCCCACAGGGCGGGGGACAGAAATAAACAATGGGAAAAAACACCAGAAAGCATTCAGAACAGATGGGAAGGTGGAAAACTTCCTGGTTTCCCTGGGGCTGCCAGGGTGGCAGGATCCCTGTGCCAGGGACCCACTGTCCCTGCTCTGTCCTGGGACCACCCAGCCCTGCCCAGGCTGGTGCCAGGCAGCGGGTCGGGTTGGCACGGGGGGGGCAGGAAGCCAAGAGAGGGAGGAAGGGGAGTGAAGGGGCCCCTGGAGCCGATGCAGAGGGTTGATATCCCCTCCGGAAAAGGGGAGGAGACCACGGGGGGGGTCACTGTCACAGCCCCAAGTGCCTGTGGGGGCAAGGGAGGACCTCCAGGGGTACCCAGATAGAGGAGGGGGGCCCAAGCCCCAAAACCCACCAGACTTCAGATCCACCCAGGGCAGAGCAGCAAGGCAGTGAGTGACTGACAGCTGTCAATCACCACAAGTCTGGCAGCATCTCCCTCAGGGCTCTCACCACAAGAGTGCAAGATACTTTTCTCCTTCCCAAGGGAAAATGCAAAGGAGGATGGGGACAGAGAGGGGGACACTGCCTGTACCTCTCAACAGCCTCTGGCACTGCCTGGCACAGGGATGTCCCTGTCGGGCTCTGGGAAAGGCTGGTCTGGATTTCTCCAACACTGTCAGTGTCCCCAAAACAGCCTGAGTATCCCCCACACTACCAGTATTCCCAAAACAGACTGAGCATCCCTCCACCCCAGCAGTGTCCCCAAACTAGTCTGATCATCCTTCCACTGCGCAATGTCCCCAGGCCAGTCCGAGCCTCCCTGCACCCCATCAGTGTCCTCAAACTGTCCCCTCCACCCTACAACAACCCCAGACCCTGCGAGGGCAGGGACTTGTGGAAACAGACCCCAGCAGGGACAGGTCCCCTTTCATGTCCCAAATCCAGGACAGGTGCCACCACCACTGCTGGGATCATTCCCATCCTGATGCCAAACATCCCTCTGCCTTTGGCACATGCCTTTGCTGGACACAAGCCAGGCAGGGGGGGATTTCAGGGTCCTGGGGACCCCTTGATTTTGGAGGGTTGGGGGGCTAATTCCCTGAATCCCAACTTCCCCCCATCCCCCAGCAATCTACCACAAACACAACTATCTGCTGCTCAGCTCCCAGCGATAAAACGGAATAGCTGGAATAATTTTTCCCACCCACACATACCAGGGTGGAGGGGAAGGGGGAGTGATGGGGCAGATGTGGCGGGGGCCGTGTCCCCCGCCCGGACGAGCTGTCCCCCCTCATTGTGCCCTGCTCACCCCGATAATAAACCTTGAGGTTTCCAGACAAACTCTGGGCAGCCGGAGATTATTGAAGCAGGAGACGTGGCGCAGATAAACACAACTGAAGGGGACAGGGAGGAGAAGGGAAGGGGGAGGTGGGGGGAAAGGGGTAAAAAAAGGAGTCTGGAGTTTTAATTAGATGCACCAAAAAAACTAGGAGTTGGTCTGTGTCCTCCCGATACCCCATACAGAGGGTGGGGGGTGAGGAGAGGTGCCTCTGCTGGGCACTGTAATTAACCCAGAGCCATCATTACTGCTCAGAGTAAATATCAATATTAAATTAATATTTAATAATTATTAATTAATTATTAAATAAAGCCCAAACAGGTAAGACAGCAGCATAGGCTGGGGTTCAGCAAGGTGGAGCCCAAACAGTGAAGTCGATGTAGGGAAGGGGGTGAGGAATCCCCTGGGAAGGTGGTGGGACACAGCCAGAGGGTATAATGCAAAAGCCCCATCTCCTCCATCCCATCCCTATCAGAGGCCCATGGTGTTCCCACAGGGACAAAAGCAAAAAGTTTCATCCCACCTGGTAGAAAGGCAAGAGCCATCCAGAGTTCCCAGGGGGTGCAGCCTCCCAGCAGCTCCCAGTGGGGATTCTCCAGTGGCTTGTAATGTGGTTGAGCAGCCTGTCCCTCATGGAGGCTCTGCTCTGCTCCATTCCTGCCCCAACTTCATGTGAAATTTGTTGGAGCTTTTCATCTTATCTCCCTGGGAAAACAGGCTGGAATTGGTGAGGTTGGCTGGGTAGGGATGGGACAGCCCCGGGATGGGAGTCAGAGCCTGTGGGTGCTCCTGCTACCGGCCCTGCTCCAGAACAAACAGAAAAGAGCGGGAAAGATGGAAACCTGAGGCATGGCTGGCAGGGCTGTGGGGAATGGTTTGGGGGAATGTGGGATGGTGTGGGGGAATTTGGGGAGGAGGGACATCCTGTCTCCAGTCCCACTAGAGGACAGAATGAGCACAAAGGATGTCCATGCTCCATCCTGGGATCCTGTTGGGAAGCAGAACTGAGTCAGGGTGTCCCAGCACCCTGGATGAAGCGGTGGCACATCTGTAAAGGCTCCCAAGTTGAGGACTGGAGCCTCCAGCTCCTGGGAATTTGCCTATCGGTCAGGCGAGCTGCAGCCCCCTCCAGGGAACAAGGTCATTTCAAAGATAAACCAAACCCCTCCTTCTCACTCCTGGCATGTGGGGCCAAGGAGCCCCGTGGTGAGTTCCTGGAATGCCACATCCCCTCCAGCACAGTGGAAAGCACTTTGGGAGACCCAGACCACCAAACCACAGCAGGGGTGACCCAGGGACCCCCCAAAAATCACCAGGGAAAGGCAGGAGGGTGAACAAAGGAAGCCCTGGCCCCCACCCTGCACGTTGCATCTTCGCAGCTGCCATTGCTGACACACGGCGGATCTTGCCAGATAAAAAAGAAAATTCAGGCTGCTCCGAGTTTCCCTTTTCGCCAGCTCCATCCCTGATAAGTGCAGAGCCTGCAGAGCTCCTGATAGACGGGCTATCGCGGCGGTTGGTGCGAAAGGAACACCCTATCGCTGCGGCATCGCCGGACCGCCATCAACTCCCCGCCACACCGAAATTAATACCACTCCAATTACCAGAATAGAGATGGGCTGGGAGAGGGTGATAATAAAATCTCTTTTACATAAAGAATGCAAATAACCCACTCGGTGAGGGGAGGGGGGAAGGGAGGCACCAGGGCCCACAGCCGAGGCGTTGTGGTTCCTTTTGGGAGCCTGTAGCTGGTGGTGCTATTGGGATGAGGGGCTGCGTGGTTTGGTGATCCCCCTGGGAATGGGGGCACCCATGGGGTTGGTGTCACAGCCCCCTCCCTCCCTGCACCGGGATACCAGGAGCACGGCGGTGCCGAGGGCAAAGGGCTGGGGAGCAGATAAGGAGGAGCCGGGGGTGGCCTCGCAGCTCCTTCCTGCCCGGCACGCAGGAAGGGCCAGGATATCAGCGGGGCCGGCGAGAGCTTCCCCTCGGATGGGGCGGGAAGGGGGAGCAGGGCCAGGGCTCCATGCTGGGCCGTGGGGATTTCGGCAGCTGCCGGAGCATGTGTGCTGGCAGCTGGCACTTCCCAGGGCTCCTCCATCACCCAGCCCACACCGGAGGCTGTTTGCCCTGGGGACACACTGAGACCTTCCCGTGGCATCCGTCACCGCAGGGCAATCACTGCCCTGTATCGGGGTTGCCCCTTCCCAACACACTGCTCCAAAACTACAACTACAGGCATCGCCCGGCCGGGAGCTGCCCAAGGAGGAGCAGGGTGTGGGCAGCACCAACAGGGCCCAAAATCTGGGACATCCACCCTTGGGGGTTTCAAGGTCCCCAGTTCCATCCCCATCCACCCGCTGGGAGCTATTCCCAATGGACAGGTACCCACAACCCCAGTCAAAGAGCAATGGCCATAAACTAAACCACAGGAAGTTCCATCTCAAAACGAGGAAGAACTTTCCATGGAGCGTGGCAGAGTGCTGGAACAGCTGCCCAAGGGAGGGGGCAGAATCTCCCTCTCTGGAGACATTCCAAACCCACTTGGACGTGTTCCTGTGTCACCTGCTCCAGGTGACCCTGCCTTGGACAGGATGATCTCCAGAGGTCCCTTCCAACCCCAAATACTCAGTGATTCTGCGAATCTGAGCGGCAGAGCCCCATAACCCTGTGGGTTTGGAGATAGGGGGTGATAGGGCACGGGGTACCCACAGGGCACGCCGGGCCTTGCCGGGCTGCCCCAGTGCCAGCGGCCCCGGCACGGAGATGCTGGCAGGGAGATAGAGGCTGAATTTGCTCCTTGGGGTTTTGATAATCATCACGAAACCACGCGAGCATCGCTCTTGTGGTTGCCAGGAGGCTTGCAGAGTGCCCTGGTGTGACGCAGGATGGGTCCAAGCCCTCCCTGTGCCAGCGAATGTGACGCCAGATTGGGGGATGGCATCCCTGCTGCTCCCAGTTTGGGTTTTAATGTCCCAGCAGCACCTTGGGGACATGAGGGACAACAACCACCTCCTGCACCTCCTCTCCAGCAGAAGTGCTGCTGTTTGCAGCCTGCCCAGCTCCCAGTGCTCCCAGTCCTCCTCATACTGGTGTTTGCAAGAGGCAAATGCTTGGGAGCTGCTCCAGCCCACAATCCAGTCAGGATACTGGGACAGAGTGGGATGACTGGCCGCACACCAGGGACTCACCTGGCCCATTCCACGTGTCCAGCTCCTGTGGGTTTTCTCCAGGATCTAGCTTTTCCGGCTCCTTTGGACTCTCTGGAGTGTCTCTAGACTCTGCAGCAGGAGGGGAAAGGCAGGAGGTCACAAGCAGGGAATTTCAGAGGCAGTATCCCAGGGGAGATTGGGACCATCAGACCAGTGACACCCCAGGACTGGGATCAGCACAGGGAAGGGGTTCACCCAGTGTCCACACCCTCACCTCCCCTGGGGATGACCCAGTCAAGTCCACCCTCACATCCACCCCAAGGATTTACCAACCCACCTCCCAAAAACCTGCCACCTCCCTCTCATCCTGCTGCGGTCCCACGTCACCCGGCTCAGCCCCGCTCCCATCACGGCTCTATTTGTGGCGTATTCATAGCAACTTGATAACAATTATTTTCTCCATTAACTGCTGCTGGAGATGGGCTGATAAAGCCAATCTGCATATGACAGTGTGGAAGATTAGTGCCCAAAGTACATGTTTGCCTTGGCGTCCCGGGCGGATAACCAGCACGGAGCCCAATCGATCGGCGCCACCGCGAACGCCCAGGGGTGACGTCACCAGCATTGGAGATTATTAATACAGGTGATAAGCGGAATGATTAACATCAAATAAATCAATCACCGGGTATAAAAGTCCTATTATTTTTGGCTATAAATCAAAGTGCCTGGCATATCGATTTTTATCCATCGCGCTGAAAGCTTTAGTGGCCGTTATTGCTGCTCGGCATTATCTCTGCTATCACCTCTTTATCGAGGCAGGCCAGTGCCAGGTGCAGCTCCGCGCCCCAGCTCCCGGCTCCGAGCCCCCAGCCCGGCTCCCCCATCAGATAAGAGCCGCTTGCTTCCTCTGCTGCTGAGCAAAGTTTGCCAGGAGACCTCCCTACTCCAGATATCGGGGTCCCTTCCCTGCTCCAGTGATCAGGGTCTCCTCCCTGTCCAGCTATCAGGCTCCCTTCCCTGCCTTAGCTATCAGTATCCCTTCCCTGCCCTAGGTATTGGGGTCCCTTCCCTGCCCTGAATATTAGGGTCTCTCCTTGCCCCAATTATCAGGGGTCACTTCCTGCCTCAAATATCGGGGTCCCTCTCTGTCCCACTTATTGGGGTCCCTTCCCCACCCTAAATATCGGGGTCCCTCCCTGTCCTAGCCCCCGGGGTCCCTTCCCTGCCCTGGCCCGCCCCCGCCTCAGCTACCAGGTCCCATCCCTGCCTCAAATACCGGGGTTCCTCTGTGTCCTGGCTACTGGGGTCCTTCCCTGCCGCAGCTATTGGGATCCCTTCCCTGCCTCAAATATCGGGGTCCTTCCCTGCCCCAATAGCAGGGTGCTGGTGTGGCTCCCTGGTGCATCGTGGCTTGGCTCCCTTGGTTTTGGGGGACACCACCAGCTGAAGGCAGCGGGGGTTTTTCAGGAGCCGCGGCTGTGCCGAGGCCCAGTGGCTCCATGAGCCGGCGCAGCCTTGCCCTGGCGCGGTTATCTCAAAGGGCACTGCAAACATTAACTGATTGGGATTTGCCCCCACCTCCACAGGAAGGAACTTAAAGGATATCTGGGGACTGTTTCAGCCCGGCCCTGAATCGCAGCCACCTTTGGGGTGCGGCACAGCTCAGCTCAGCTCGGCGGCAGCTTGGCGGCAGCGTGGGCAGGAAGGCAGGAGCCATGGCCCCGTGCCCCCAGCCCATCTGTGTCACTGACAGTGCCTTTGGGGTCTGTGCTGCTCCCAGTGGGTCCTAAGGGTGCCCAGAATGTCAGAGCACCCCAAGGACACGGGGGGGGGTCCTCACTAAATCACCAGCCTCACAGGGTGGGTGGCTACTTCGTTAGTTAATTCCCACCCTGCCCACCAGCAGAGATGGTGCCCAGGCCACTAGCATGCCCAGCAGGTTGCTCTGGTGGCAGAGCCTGTCCCCATGGTGTGGGGACACCATGAGGAGTCCCCTCACTCACCTTCACTGCTGGGGGGGCTGGAGGAGTCGTGCTCGGCAGAGCCCTCGTGGTCCGAGGTGGCCCCGTCCCTCTCTGATGGGCTCTTCTCCCCCACTGGGCCGTCCTCGCCTTCCTCCATCGCTGCCAGGGAACCTGTCAGGGCACAGAGAGGGTGGTTGGGGGGAGAACCACAGGGAAAAGACTCCCAGTTGGGAAATTAGGATGCCAGTGCCTTGGGGGCCAGCAGGAGATGCCCTGCAGCTCTGCAAATCATGAGAAGCGAAGGCAAGGGAAACCCTCTGCCTGGCCATCCCTGAGGTCCTTGGGGTCCCTCGTTGATTTGCAGAGGTGGCCACTCTTCTGCTCCAGGTGTATCCTGAGGGATGTCTGGTCCCACCCAGACACCATGGGAAATCAGCCCCACACCCACCTGGGAAAAGAGTGGCGTTCCCTCGTACTACAGGCACACAGATGTGGTATCACTCACGCTCCCACCCAAAACCCCACCGTCACCTGCCCCAGAAAGGGATCCCAGAAACAGTCCCCAACACCCCTTGTCCAGTGACACAAGGGGGATGATGCTGCAGGGACACAGAGGGTACAGACAAGATGCAAAGGGGGTGCATGCAGGGGACACCCCACCAGCCCTGCCATCCCTCTCAGCCGTTTCCACGGCAACGCAGCATCCCCAGCCAAGAAAGGCCAGACCAGCAGCACACATGGCTCGTGCCACGCGACGCCGCAGTGCCGGGGGCTGCCCGGTGCCCTATCCGGCACTGCCGGCACCGGGATCGGCACAGGGACACCCCGTCTGCAGACCTCAGCTGCTCTCCGTGACTCCAGGCATGTATATTTACAGCAGGAGAACAAAGAGCCCATAATCTATACAAAGCAGACAACAATGAGCGTGAATAAAGAGGCTGCCGGAGAAGGGAAGGCAATTTATTCTAATTCTGCTAATTTCAGTTCCAGCACAATTAAAAAGGCTCTGATAATATTCAGAAACAATCGCCAGCTAACAAATCGTTTCTCTCGCTGTAAATGAAACATTGTTAGGCTAATTTCTTCTTTCACGCCTTCACGGCTCTTGGGCTTCTGATAAAGTTAACCCGACGCTCGCCTGTGCCGCGGCTTGGCACCTCCAGCCTGGCCAGGGAGGGATGGATGGGGCTGGAGAGGGATGTATGGGGCTGGGAAGGGAGGGCTGGGGCCGGGATGGTGTGTGGTACCCACCCAAGGGTGCCCAAACCAGCCACATCCTGCCCTGAAACAACGAGGCCCAACCAGGAAGAGGATGGGGATGAGTTTGGGTGCTGTGGTATCGCCAACTGCCTACAGGGATGGTGGGCAGCCAACATCCTGGCACTGTGTCACTATATGGGTCCCTGGATGCCTCCCTGGATGACCCACACCCCACTCTGAAACACTGAACCCCAACCTGCAGGAGATGGGGATGCTCCAAATAAGTCCAGCTGGAGTTTGGGTACCGTGGCATCCCCCAGTGCCTACAGGGATGATGGCCAGCCAACATCATCCCAGCACCATGTCACTGCGTTCCTGGATGCATCCTGGGATGACCCACATCCCACCCTGAAACATTGATCTCCAACCTGAAGGGAGATGGGAATGGGTCTGGGTACCAATCACCAACTGCCTACAGGGATGCTGGGTGGACAGCAGAATCCCAGCACTACATCACCACAGTCCCTGGATGCATCCTGGAATGACCCACATCCCACCTCGAAACACCCATCCTAAACCAGGAGGAGATGGGGATGATCCATATAAATCCAACTGTGTAAAACCTGGAGTTTGGGTACTGTGGCATCACCAAGTGCCTACAGAAGTGATGGACAGGCAAAAAATCCCAGCATCATGGCACTGTGGTCCCTGGACACATCCCACATCCCACCCCAAAAGGTCCATCCCCAAACAGGAGGGAGATGGGGATGCTCCACATAAAAACAACTGGAGTTAGGACACTGTGGTGTCACCCAGTGCCTACAGGGATGACGGGTAGCCAACAGCATCCTGGAATCATGTCACCAGGTCCCTGGATGCATCCTGCATCCCATCTCAAAACACTGACCCTCAAACAGGAGAGAGTTGGGGATGCTCCACAGAAATCCAACAGAGGTTTGAATACCATAGTGTCACCCGGTGACTACAGGGATGATGTATCCCACATCCCAGCACCCCGTTACTGTGGTCCCTGCATGTATTACACATTCCACCCTGAAACACCAATTCCCAACCAGGAGGGAGCTGGGGATGCTCCACATAAATCCAACCGTGTAAAACCTGAGCTTTGGGCACTGTGGTGTCACCCAGTGCCTACAGGGATGATGGGCAGCCAACAGCATCCCAGCACCATGTCACCGTGGTCCCTGGATGCATCCCAGCACTCAGCCTGTCCCACTGCACATCCCACTCCCAGCACACCCATCCAATCTCCCCAGGGATACATCTCCGGCGCTCTGGGCCGCGCGGGTTAAACGAACTACTGGATGACTCAAAAAAAAAGGAGGAAAAAAGGCAAAAAAAAAAAGGCAAGTGAGGGAGAGGGAGCGCGGAGTAGGGAGCAGAGCGTCACTTCTCCGGGATTGCTGGAAGCCCTGCACAGTTATCACCACACACAGCCTCCCTCGGCTTGCCTGATCTGTCTATTCTTCATTAAGCAAATACGCTGAAATGGAAATGAAAACATAATAGCTATTTGATTTTCGGTGAGATATTTTGCATATTGGTTCAGTGCTGATAGTGGAATTTCATCAACTCCCTTTTTTCATGCTTTAAAACTGAATTACTGAGGCTGGTTTTACAGAGAGGGGAAGAGCCAAAAAACGCTCCCTTCCAAGATACTCTGCTTCAACGATTAACTCTTCTCCCTCCCTCCTTCTCCTGCCTTTTTTTATTGATAACAAGGAAGGATTTCTCTTTTTTTCTTCTTTTTTTTCCTCAAAAAAAAAAAATAAATTGCAGCGACTAAAAACCTGCAGGAAGCCGAGGCAATGTGCCCATGTCACCAAGGCTGGGGATGAGGGTCCGCATTCCCAGGGAAACCCATCGTTATCCAGGTAATGATTTGATCATTTCACTCCAATTAAGGTTCTCCCAGCATAGGAACAATAAAGCTTTTCTTGATTCCTTGTGTTTAGCTGGTAAATTAAATAAAAGGAAAAATAATATAGGGAATCAAGAAGGAGGGGGGACTTTTCCAGGCTGCCAAGAGTGAGACCCTGGGTGCTCCAAGAGCCGGCACGCAGACAAGAGCAAAGTGATAAGAGGCCTTGATAACAGATAGAAAATAGCAACAGCCACAGACTTTCCCACCGGCTCTGGAGCAGGGAGAGAGAGGAGGAGGAGGAGGAGAAGGAGGAGGAGGAGGAGGAGAAGGAGGAGGAGGAGGAGAAGGAGGAGGAGGAGGAGGAGGAGGAAGAGTTCCCATGGTGGGAAGCAGGTCCTGGATCAAGAACACATGCAGGCTGAGGACAAACCTACCTTTGCTGTCACTCCCATCCAACTTCCAATTTTTACTTTTAAATACATACTTAAATAAAAATTTTCATCCAACTTATCCCAATTCCCATCCCTGGAAGTGTTCAAGCCCAGGCTGGACAGGGTTTAGAGCAACCTAGTGGAAGGTGTCCCTGCCTGTGGTAGGGGGGTGGAATAAGATAAGCTTTAAGGTCCTTCCAACCCAAACAATTCCATGATTCTCTTTTTTAAACATAAAAAGTCCCCCAAGTCCCCCTTGGGCAGAGGGTGAGTCCAAGGAACGCTCCAGGAGTCAGGGAGTGAGGACAGAGCCTGGAGCTGGGCAGCCTCACATCCCAAAACTCCTCTCAGGCACCTCAAAGCTCAGTCTTAGCTCTGGAGTGTCACCCCTCAGCACTGGGGGGACCCAGGGGATGTACCCAGCTGTGCCAGGGGATCCTGGGGGATGTCCCCAGCTCCACTAGAAAGGCAGAAGGATGAAGGATCCCTTATTCATCCTTCCAGCTCCTCATCCCTGTGCTGGCACTGAATCCCTCTTTCAATTATAAAACCACAATAATAATAATAGTAATAATAATAACAATAACAAAAACCAACCCAAAAGCATGTGGGTGAGGCTCCAAACCAGATTCTGGGGTGCACAAGGCATCACCATGATGCTCATCCATCACCTCATGATGGAAATGTGGGAATTCCACTCAGGCATCGCTTCCTTGCTTCCCCTAAATCACTGTATTTTCCCCCAAATTTTGTAGCCAAGAGAAAGGGCTGCAGGAACAGGCACAGGGCTAGTGTTCCTCAGGGAAAGACTCTCTTGGAGACAAGTCACAGCCACTCCCGATCCTTGCAAAACCCTCTCTGGTGATTTGGTGGGATCTGGCACAGTCAGGGGATTCCCCAGGGTCTCGGAGCAAGATTGTGCCGTGTCTGCCCGGAGCGAGCAACACCCAGGGAACAACCCGGGCTGCAAATCCAAACCCTCCAGTATCTGATGGGACACCAGCCCGCCTCTTCTCACCCAATTTTTCCCTGGTATGTACTAATGTTTGCTTTACCAACGACCTCGGCTGCTCCCTAGCCTGTTCCCTGGGGATTGGGAATGCCAAGCGAGGGCAAAGGAGGTTTTGGTGGCCAGGCAATGCCACTGGTCCTCAAAGGTCACGTTATCCAACAGGTTATTTTTCACACCCCCTGGGCGATGCTGTTGGGACCCAGCATTAAATTCTAATAGTCTCCAAAACAAGGGTCCGTTTTGGAGGAAAATCGACTTTTCTGAGCACAAATCAACCTTCTCCACTATCAGCCCAACTGCAGCATCCTAGGGCCGGGCTCTCCCCATGGATATCGGCACATGAAATATCAGCCCCGTGCATGGAGCCGATAGCAGTTGGGGCCGGCCCCAGTGGTCTTTATCTCTAATTTGGGGCCCTTCTCCATCACCCCCAGATAAAACTCACCCTGACCCTTCCCGTGGTGCCCTGTGGTAAAAGGGCAAGGAGAAAAAAAATACGGCTGGGGAGTTGGAAGGTGGAGTGGGGGATTTACAATGTGTTTATTGTAACTTATTATTAAATTAGTCCTGGTTTATCCAGGAGGGGAGTGGAGGTGGTGGGAGATGCTGTGATTGCTGATGGGAGCTATTCATAATAACTTACAAGCTAAATTTATAAAATTATTAAATTTATAAAGTATTTAAACCTAGTTTAACCAGGAGGGGGATAAAGGGTAGTGTCGGAATGGAGGTGGTGGTGGGGTATTTATAATTATTTGTTATTAAATTTATAAAGTATTTAGGCCTAATTTATCCAGGAAGGGAATGAAGGATAGTGGGGGAATGGAGGTGGTGGGTGATGCTGTAACTGTTGGTGGGAGGATGCTCCAATTGTTCATGAGGTGTATTTATAATAATTAGTATTATTAAAATTATAATGCATATAGACCTAATTTATCCAGGAGGGGAATAGGGGATAGTGGGGGAATAAAGGATAGTGAGGGAACAAAGGTGGTGGGCGATGCTCCAATTGCTCATGGGGTGCCATTTATAATAATTATTAAATTTTTAATATATTTAGGCCTAATTTATCCAGGAGGGGAATAAAGGGAGAATGGAGGAAGTGGGAATGCTGTGATTTCTCATGGTGGAGTGGGATACTGCAGTTACTGCTGGGGAGTTGCTCCTGTCAATGCCCCACAGTACCCCAACCACCACAACCTGCTTTACGGAACTGGATGAGCTTTAAGTTCCCTTCCAACCCAAACCATTCCATGATTCCACCCCCACCCCACTGATACAAACCATCCCACGGACCCACCCTGGGCACAGCCCCCCGGACATCCCTTGGCGCTCCCAGGGAAGCCCCCCAGGGAAGAGCAGAGCCAGGGAGAGGCCGAGCCTGAGAAAAAGCAGCGCTGCTGATATGGGAGAGATTGGTTTCAGCCGGAGCTGCTCCCCCTGCCAAGTCCATCTCGGATCTGCGCCGGGTGCAGTTACTTAACATTCATCACGGCCTGAACTCTGTAACTTTATCAGCAGGCGAGCGCGGCGCCATCGCGGGCCCAGCCATCCCCAGCCATCCCCGGCGCGGCGATCGCCCGATAAACCGCTGATAGATTACGGGAGATTGGCTCACTCCAGGGGCCGCGATTCCCAGTGCTAACGGAGAGTGAGCTGGATCAACCCCCAGCCAAGGGGGGGGCACGCGGGACACGGGGAGAGATGAGGAAGACAATCCAGGGACAATGACAATGGAGTGACTTTACATTTCAGATGGGGTCGATAACGCGCTGATAGATTTTAAGAGAGGAGAGAGTCTAATAGAGCCGTCCCCGGCCACGGCGCATCAGATGGATGGGAGCAGACTGCTCCGGGAGAAGGGATGTGAGGCTGAATGCGGCCCTGCCTTCCCAACTGGCAGGGAGATGGAGCGAGGAGAGGGTGGTCAGAGCACAGGAAGGAAACTGAGGTAGCTGGTGGGGCCCAGCAGAGAGGTACTGTCCCTTACTGGGGGGTGTCCTCTGCCCCAATGCCAATCCAAGAGTAGTTTGATATTTTTAACCCCATGGCAATCAAGGTTGGATTTGGGCAGTTAGGAAGCTGGATAACCCAATAATATGGAATGAAACTCCATCCATGAATATCAGGCTCCAAACATGCACGAGAGCGGGACAGATGTGCAATGCTTATCTCCACCACTTCTCCTGCACCAGGTGCCATCACTGCTCCTGGCCGAAGGGCATTTTTCTGGCTGAAACCCCCTCAATTCTGGCACTTTTTCCCCACCTGGAATAAAGATATTCCAGTCAGGAATGGCTGGGGTGGGGGATGCTCACCCAGCCCCATGGAGCCCATCACTACCAGGCAACAGTGAGGACAGAGGTCAAGCTCCTTGCTAATCTAGCAACAAATTACCCCAGAGATGCTGCACCAGAGCCATCCCCCTTCCCGTGGGAAGCAGCTCCAGGTCCTGCCGGGTCCATCCCACTGCCAAAAGCTGCTGGGAAGGGAACAGGGATGGTTTCCAACCTCCACCCGAGACTTTCAGCCCATGACAGCCCCAGGCGAGGACAAGGCCGGAGGGATAGGACAAGGGGATGATGGTGGACACGACCCAGAAGGCCACCAGACCCATCAGCAAAGATGCCCTGGCTGGGGTGTCCCTGCTGCTCCCAGTCCCACAGGGTACCCAGTGCCAGCTCCCAGTGCCATCCTGGATCACTTTGGAGTGACCAGTCAATGTTGCAGCAGCGAGCAGAAGCTGAGGGGTTCAAACCAGCACGAACCCCTCCATCGCCTTCACCCAGCACCCCAATCCCCCTCTTCCTCCAACTCCAAGCCCCTCACACTGGCTCAGTGGACGCCGAGTTTGCCTCTGTGCAAACGTGTCTGCGCTGCCTCTTTCTTTTTTTTTTTTTTTCTAATTTTTTTTTCCTGTTCTTGGCATTTTGGTGGAGCGAGATAAGAGTAAAAAACAACAGAGCTGCTCGGAGAGTGAAAAAGGGAGATAGATAACGCAGATACCGACTCCTACACAAAACAGTCCTGGCTTTATCTCTGCTTTTTATCACAGTTCCCCTAAAAAAAAATAAAGAGAGCAGCCCAACTGGAATGGGGCAGCACATTAAAAAATGAACTTTATACTGTTTGCTCTTTAGTTTTATATTTAGATGAAACAAACTTAGATTCCGTGGTCGATACCTTTTCCAGCACAAGGAACCAACAGGTCCTGAAGGCCCATTTGCTCCAGTGGGGATGACTGAGGAAAGTCAAGGATAGTATTTAAGACTGGATGGGGCAGTGGGATGAGGCTGTTCCCAAAGTATCCAGGGACTGGGCAGCATCCTACTGGACTGAGCAGCATCTCACTGGACTGGGCAGCAACATGCTGGACTGGGCAGCATCCTGCAGCAGAACCAGTGAGGCTCAGGCTGGAGATGGGTATAGAAAAGCAGATGCTTCCCAAGCATCCCTGGGTCGTGCCAGCTGGCTGCCAATCCCTGGAGAGAGCTGGAGCCCACCTGAGATGCCACAGCCAGCACCAGGATCCTGGCCACGTTCCAGTGGCATTGCTACAGCTGGCAAAGCCAAACATCCCCCTGATGTAAGCAGGTTCCTGGCATCCAGGAAAGGCATCTCCATCCCAGCACAGGGACGTGACTGCACGTGCAATAAACCCCATCCATGTGGCTCCCAAAAATTCTTTGCCGATCGTGACCCTCCCGTCCCTGAGGGCACCGCGCAGGGCTCTGCCCTCCCGCTGCCAACCTGGGCACAGGCTGTGAAGGGCATTTTGGAGCAGAAAACCCACAACTCACAGGGCACGGCCAGAAAGAGGGAAGGAAGCAAAAAAAAAAAAAAAAAATCATAAAAATGGACTGGAGGTTTTTCCCTCCCCTCGCACTCCCTTCCCTACCTTCTTTTTGAAAAACATAATTTATCTGTGTATTATCAAGAAATCCAGACACTTTAATCAGTGAGCTATGAAGTCAGTATTTCCATTCTTATCTAGCGGAGGAGTGGAAATGGAGAGCAGATAGGCAGCTCCGAGCCCGTCCGTGGTGGGGAATGTTAATGGGAGGAGCGGCGGAGCCATTGGCTACCGAGCTGCCGCTATCGCTGCCATTATCGGGGCCTTATCGAGGCAACCATCGCAGCGCAGTAATGGGGCCAGTTCAACTTTCCGCATTATCATAGGAGCTGGGAGTAGCATGAGAGGCCTCGGCTGGGAGACGGAGAAGGGAGTGAGCGGCCAAACTTCCTGGCGGAGCAGGGAAGGGAGAGAAAAGCAGCTCTTCTTCCCCGAGCTGGTGATGTGCAGGGTGATGCTCCCCCAGCACGGGCGCCCTGCGCATCCCGGGTGCTGAGCGTGAGGCACATCCCCAAAGTCCTGTGTGTCCCGGGTACTGTTTGAGACGAGCATTCCCAAAACCCCGGGTATCAACCCTGAGACACACACTCAAAGCACTGTGCACCCCGGGTACTGTCCTGGAAGAAGATTCCCAAAACCCTGAGTACTGACTCCAAGGTGCATTCCCAAAGCTACAGGCACTGACCCTACCAAGCATTCCCAAAACCCTGGGTACTGACCCCGAGGTACATCCCCAAAGCCCTGTGCACCCTGAGTACTGTCTCAGAAAAGTATTCCCAAAATCCTGGGTACCGACCCCAAGGCACATTCCCAAAGCCCTGTGCATCCCAGGTACTGTCCTGGAAGAGCATTCCAAAACCCTGGGTATCAGCCCTAAGGCACATTCCCAAAGCCCTGGGCACTGACTCTAAGAAGTACCCCCAAAACCCCAGGCACCAACCTCATAAAGCGTCCCCAAACCCCCAGCTACTGATCCCAAGGCGCATTCCCAAAGCTACAGGCACTGACCCCATTGAGCATCCCCACAGTTCTGGACACTGACTCCAAAACACATCTACAAAGCCCTTGGCACTGACCCTGCTGAGCATCTCCGAAGCCTCAGGCATGGTCTTAAGCTGCATCCCTAAAATCCTGGGCACTGACTTCAAAGCTCATCCATGAAGTCCCAGGTACTGACTGCCAAGCATCCCCAAAGTCCAGGATGCCAAACACCCCTAAAGTCCTGGACTTCAAGGTGCACCTCCAAATCCTGGGGCACCGACCCCAAGGCATATCCCTAAAGCCAGGGGCACTGACCCCATCAAACATCCCCAAACCCTGGACACTGATGGCCTCAAAACACTCCCAAAACCCCAGACATCAATCCTAAATATCTCCAAAGCTCCATGCAATGACCTCATTGAACATCCCTCAAATCCCAGGCACTGACCCTGCCAAGCATCCCCAAATCCCTGGGCACCAAACCCGAGGCACATTCCTAAAGTCTTGGGCACCAACCCCATTAAACAGCCCCAAAACCCCAGGCACCAATCCCAAACATCCCCAAAACTCCAGGCACTGACCTTATCAAACATTCCCCAAACCGCAGGCACTCTCCCCAAGACACATCCCCAAAGCTCCAGACACCGACCCAGTCAAGCACCTCTAAATCCCCCAGCCACGACCCAGCAAAGCATTCCCAAAACACCAGGACACTGACCCCACTGAGTATCCCCAAAACCCGGGCATTGACTCCGAGGCGCATCCCCAAATCCCGGGGCCACGACCCCCGGCTCACCAAGGACGAGTGAAAACAATGCATCTATATTTCATCAGATGAACAAATTAGAGGAGCACATTTCCTCCACACGCTATCAAATGGGAGATGTCAAGAAAATATGTTGATGTGAGAAAGAGGAGATAAAGAATTATTTTGGAGGAAAAAAGCCGTGGAAGGTTCTTATCTGGAGTGACTCATAGGCACACACTCCTTAACCCCACTGCAGCCCAAGGTCAGCAGTTACATTCCTTTCGGCATTTCATCCCTTCCAAAAAAACATGTTGCTGCAGGAACAATGTGGAGCCTTTGCCGGGCAGCCATCGGAAGAGGGAACTGTATTACCCCCGAAACACTTGAACTTTCCTGATAAAATAAGCAGCGGGACAGTGGCCTGGCCAAGCTGGAGCGTCCAAATCCCTGAGTCAGGCAGCAAAAACAGTCATGGGACGTGGCGCAGAAAAAAAGAAAAGAGATATCGGTCTCCTGCTCCCATTCCTGCTCTTTTCCAAGGTGGGGGAGCTGATTTCTTCTCCCCACAGGAAGAAAAATCCATATGCCTTCGGCATGGAGCAGAGTTGGAGGGCGATGCAGGGCTGGCAGGGAGGTGTTTTACACTTTTTCTTCCTAAAAGTAGAATTCCTAAAAGCCTCATGTTTCTCACTCCTGCCATCTCCCCGGGTGCTCTGTCGGGGCCGCTCACATCCCTCTCTCCGGGCAGCCTCGGATCTCAGCCTCAGCTGTGCCTCCATGGAAAGTCTGGGCTGGTTTTCCCTCCACAGCAATGCCCCATCCAGTGTTTTCCAAGGCAGATCATGTTTTTTTTTGCAGTAGGACAGAGCACACAGGGAAAACATCCTCTTCCTTTGCCCAGAACGGGTGTGTTTGAGCCCAGATCCACCAACACCATGCGGGGCCCAGTGGCTCCATCCCCAGCCCTGCTGCTCCCGGTTTGGGCAGCATTGTCCCTTCCTTTCCCAGAGATGTGGGTGTCCCCGACCCTGTGGCTGGCACAGGCCTGGGAATGTTGCTCAGCACAGGGATGCTCGAGTGGTGGACACAGTGACGCTGCTGCCACGTTGTTTTTGAGATGCTGCCATGGCTGGGTGGTTCTGTTGGGTCCCCAGGGGAGCACAGGGCTGCCCCTCTCCAGGAACCTCGGATCACCTGCGCCGTGGCACCTTCTCCTTGCGCAATCTGCTGCAACACCCGTGGGGAAAGGATTGCTTTCTTCCCAAGCCCTGATTGCCGAGCTGGCCGGCTCACAACTTGGCCAAAGGGGAAGCTGCAGCCTGCTAGGTGGCCTCGTGATTCACGGTGGAAAATAAAACCTTGCCCAACCATGCAACCTTGGATCCAGAGGTGTAAATCCCGGCTGGAGGTGGCTTCCTTGCTCTGGCATGGGATGCTGGGGATGGTCCCCCGTCGTGGCTCCGTGCCTGCTTGGCGTGCCCGGGGAGGGGGCAGCGTGGGGGTGTCCCCTGAGGGTTCAGGAGGCAGAAAAGCAGCAGCAGACACAAACCAACCCAACCCCGGCGCCCACGGGCCCTGGAAGCAGTTGCCTGGCAGAGCCTCCGGAGCCTCCCTCGCCGGCGCGGTTCCAGCGCTGCCTTCCCGCCCTGCGGCCGCCGGCAGGGACGTGTGCCGGGGCTCTCGGCAGAACAGGTTCTGCTGTGCTCAGGGGTGCCCCACACTTGGCCATGGCCAGCCTGGCTCCAGCACTCACCCTCTGAGCATCCTACACTCATCCTCCCTGCCCGAGGAGACAGGGATGGCCGGGAAGAGCCATGCTGGGGATACACCCCGAGCACTGTCCCAAAATGGGTTTGCAGGGTGCCCTGGCAACAAGGGAAGTGCCCAAATGGGACAACGCTGATGTGTCCTGTGGCTGGTGGCACTGGCCACAAGTGGGATATTCATTATCTGTGGTAAATGGATTTCCTGCTCCAGAGAGAGGCTGAGGTGAGCTGTCCCCTTGTCCACCAGCTGCCAAGCACGGTGCTAGTCCATCTCCTGAAAGTGGAGCCTGTAGGGATGCTCACACCTGGACCACTGGCTGTGGAAGAGGAGGGAAACTTCTTCCAGCATCACCCGTGGCTGGTTCAGACCCTCCACTGAACAGGAATGTGGCTTATCCGTCATGGTGCACATCCCAAGAGGCTGGTGACAGCCGGGATGGGCAGAACCACTGTGGGGGCAGACGTGCCACAGGGCTTTGCCACCTGCACCCCTGCCAGCTCTGAGGAGCCATCACTCCAGGATGCCACCGAGTCAGGGCTGGCAAATGCCTTGGGGTGTTTGCACAAGAGGGGAGGGGTTGGCAGGCTGGCAGCGCCCGTGGGTGTAGCAGACATGTGGGACATGGGGATGCCACTCTCGGGATGCCGAGTGTGGGGCATGAGGGGGCTGCAATGGTGAGGAAGCCCCCGGGAGGTGCAGAAAATACCGGTTTTGGGAGCAGAGCTGGGAGGCCCTGGCGGCACCCAGCTCATCCCTGGGTGCTCCCTGGGGAGCAGGAAGCAAACCCTCCCCACCCTGGGGAAATACACCTCCCCAGACACCCCACTGCCCACCCCAGCCTGGGGCACCCCTTCCCTGGAGGCGTGGATGGGGAAACTGAGGCACAGAGAGGGAGGTGATGGAAAAGTGCAGCAGCAGCAGAGTGATGTGGGTTAAAAAAAAGCAAACAGAGGTGGTTCATCACCTGAAAGGGAAGAAGCGACTCAGGTAGGGAAGGTAGAGGGAGAGGAGCGGGCAGGAGGCGTGCTGGGAGCATCCCATGCCACTGGCTCACCACACCGCTGCTAAAAATAGACCTTGGTTTGGCCACTGTCATCTTTACAAGAAATGCAGTTTTCCAAGCTCCCGGGAAGGATGGCTCCCACGCTCTGGCTGGCACCACGACCCCCTGCCTGGCACCATGACCCCCTGCCTGGCATCACCGCTGAGCCCACGCGGGACCGGGGAGCAGTTGAGCATGCAAGAGGAAAGGAAAAAAATAAAACCACTCAACCCAACACAAGAGACGGCGGGTTTAACAGCGCAGATCACACTCATTATCTAACACCATCTAATAGCAATTAAAGAAAATCCACATGCAAAAATATGCCGGTGTTTTCACCTCTCCCCCCCACCCTCCCCCAGCCCGTGCATTCAGCGGAGCAGAATGGGAGATAACCATCAAAAAAAAGTCAAAGCTCTCATCTGCAACATCTGCAGCCGATAACAGGCGCTGAGGAGAGCTCAGCTTCTCAACCCAGCTTGTTTCACAGAGCACATGGAGGGGGGGGAACCCACCCCATCACCTTGAGAAATAAAAACACACATGCAGCTGCCCCCACCAGATAATTAAAGTGCCTGCGTTAATCACATTTGCAATGGAACAAATTGTTGGAGCCCTTTTGCCCCTCTTTGCTGTGTTTGTTGTTGTAGCAAATCCTGCTCCGGTCTGGTGGGGAAAGATAAGTGGTCCTTATCACCCCTGGCAATCTCTATCAGGATGGAGATCGGGGCTTGGTGCTTATCAGGAACTCAGATCTACTGTAGCTGAGCACAGAATAAAAAGGGAAAAGGAAAGAAAAACACACAAAAAACCCCCCCAAACCCACAAACAGGCCCCTGCAACTACGACAAAACATTCGCTTCCAGCTCGCTTAAGAAGAAAAAAAATCATAAAAAAATATACGTATTCAAAAAGAACAAGAGAGGGAGAGGCACATCAGCACGATGAGATCAATCTCCTGCTTATCAGGTTCCCCCATCGCAGGACCCGGCGCTGCGAGAGCACCGGCAGCTGCCAGAGCCTCGCTCATCAGCTGGGCGCCCGCGCTCCCATGTTTGAAGTTAATAAATATAACAGGCTATCTGGGTTGGAGATCAGCTCCTGCTCCCTATCAGCCCCTCACATCTATCTACCAGCAGAACAAAAGACAGAAAAAAAAAAAAGAGAGAGAAAAGAAATAAACCACCCCATAAAGGAGCAGCAGCAGCTGCAGGGAGGTTGGTGGTACAGCCAGGGATGGAGTGGGGGGAGGAAAAAACTGTCCTCTGCAGGCAGGAACCCCCAAAAATTAAAGAAAGAGATGCTCTGGGTGTTTCCTGTGCTATCAAAAGCCACCATCGAGATGAAATCGGCTTTCAAAGGCTCCCCACCGCGTGCCACCGTTGCTGCTGGGGAGGGTCAGAGGGTCCAGCACCCCCAGCCCCTCCATTCCCGTGTGGCTCCAGCCCGGAAAGCCAAGAAGAAGACGAAGGTTAAAGCAGCTGGTTAAATATAGTCCGGTGTCTGATCTTTGTCTTATCTCTGCTGGCAATCGCCCGCTCTCCCGGCGATCTCCCCGCCAGCCTATCTGAGCCTCGCATCGCGCTTCAAAAAAAAAGCTGCAAAACCCAAACCCCACAAGAGAAGACGAAGCCAGAGCGAGAACATCGCGTCACCCAGGAAAATAAAATCAGCAGATACCAATCTGGAGGAGGTTTTTAATGCTCCAGCCGAGATGATAAGGAGGATAGACTTTGTGGAAACAGGTCCGGTCTGTACATGAGAGGAGTCTGGTTACCGGAGCCCTGATTCATGCATACCTTCCCTCGTGGAGCGTCGGAGCAGCGGCAAGGAGCTCTCGCCGCGCTCGCCGCCTCTAATGACTGTTTTCATGTTGACACATACAGGAAAGGTTCCAAGCTTTCAGCTTTTAATCAGTTTTGGCCATCGCCGGCGGCCTGAGATCAGCCTCCCACTTTATCATTTCTTCACATCTCTGCAGAAAAGCAGCAGAGGAAAGAGATACGAGGAGCCGCCGCCGCCGCCCGGCCGAGCTGCCACGGCCTCATCCTGCCCCAGTTTCCCCCACCAAAATCCGTGCTGAGGGGCGCTGGGATCAGGCATCCCGCCATCGGCGCGTCCCCCACTGATACCGGTGTTATTTCGGCAGCTGCGACGCTCCCGCTCGCTCCAGTCTTAACGCTCCCGGTTTAACGAGCTGGAGTTACCCAGGGAGGGATCGCCGGGCTCTTTGCCGAAATAAAACCACGGAAGTTGGGTAAAGCTAAAGGAGAAAACTATCCCCCCCCCCCAAAAAAAAAAAAACAACAAACCAAAACAAAACCAAAATGAGAGAGGCAGCTGGGACTATTTTTAACTCTACCCGGGTAAAAGTCTAGCTGAGCGTTATCACCAGAGCAATCACCCCAGGCAGGGAAACAGGTAGGTGCAACTCAGCCTTGCAATTATTTCAGGAGAAAGATAAAGGTAGATTATCACATGGTGGCCAGCCTTCCCTATCCTCCCATCTCCCTCTCTTATCTCCAGCTTCCATCGACTCGAGGGGGGAAAAAAACACACACACACACACACACACACTGGAGAGGAAGGAGAACAGCCAAGCTGAGCCCGGCACCGAAAAACTTCCAGCACTTCGCAGGATTTCTCAGCCCTGATAATACATCCACGCTGGAGCAAAATAAGATCCCGGGCGATCGGTTGGAATGGGGGAGGGGGGGAGCGCGACCCTCTGGAATGGTGTATGGGCTGGGGGAGACAGGGATGTGGCCAAAGTCCCGTGGGACCACACGGCGGTTCCTCATGGCCACGTCCCACCTGGGCTGGGGCGCCAAGCGGGACTCGGGGGGGCCAGCAGGCAGAGTCGGGAACAGTGCGGCCAGCAGGGACAGTGGCACCATGGGGACGATGGCACGGCGGGTCCAGCAGCACCCCGGCCAATGGGGCTCCCCATGCGGGAAGGGGTGCCCCTGGTAGGGTCAGGGTGCTGTACCCGAGGTGAGGAGCCCCTGGCACGGCTGGGGTGCCCCAGGGTAGATGGGGAGCCCCGGGGGGGTGTTGGAGACCCCTGCCAGGGTGAGTGTCCCGTAGCCGAGGTGAGGAGCCCTTAGCAGAGCTGGGGAACCCCTGGGGAGAATGGGGAGCCGCGGGGGGGGTTGGGGAGTCCTAGAAGGGGGATTTTGGGGAGCCCCCCGGCCCCGGCTGCAGGCGCTGGATATGAGGCAGGCGGGGGAGATAAGATCACAATTTCAGGCCGTCCCGACAGAGCGATGTTATCAGGACGGGACTTGCAGAACGGAATATTTTAAAGCCTTATCAGGGCCCCCATCGGGAGCCGGTACCGGAGCCACCGCGCTGGTGGGGGGGAGGCGGCGCGGGGTGTGTGTGGGGGAGGCGGCGGGGACCGAGACCAAAGCGATCGAGCGGCCGGGAACGGGAACGGGCCCCCACCGCGGCTGTCCCGAGTGGGTACCGAGGGCGTACCGGGGGGATGCCGATGGGGCACCGAGGGGGCGCGGGGACACCGGGTGGTTGGGCAGCGGGAGTGCTGCCGCCAAAGACTGGTGCTAAAAAATAAGAGAGGGGGAGGTGTGGGCAGCACAGCACGGGGGGTACCGGTACCGCAGGGACTCACGTTTGATCTGCCGGGGGTTGCTCTGTTTCCTCCTGGACATCGCTCGGCGGGGGGCGAGCCCGGCGCCCCGGCTGGCGGCTGGGCGGGCGGCAGGTGGGTGGCGGCGGGCGGGCCCCCGGCTGCTCGCATGCCCGCCCGCCCGCCCGCGGGGCCGGGCCGGGGCCGGGGCCGGGCCGGGGCCGGGCCGTGCTCGGCGGAGCGGAGCCGCCGCCGCCGCCGCCGCGGGATTTTCTCAATGGGCGCCGCGAAGGATCAAACCCGCGGAACGTTCCAGGGGGGCGGGGCCCGGCCCCCCGCGCGGCCGCCCATAGGCCACCGCCCCCCGCAGGCCACGCCCCCCACATGACGCAGAAGGGCGGGACCGGAGGGCTGAGTGGTGGGCGTGGCTATTGGCACAGGGGGCGTGGCTATTAGCACGGGGGGCGTGGCGTCCCCAGGGGCCCGATCCTCACGGGCGGGTCACTCCTGGCGTCCCTAAAGCCTCCCGCGTGTCCTAAGCCCCGCTTTGGAGTGTCCACACCCCCCTGTGAAGCCACACCCTTCTGCTTTAGGGCTCTTGCCCCTCCCCTTTCTGTTCTACATCCCCCTCCTTGACGTCCCCAGCCCTTTCTGTGCATTCCCAGCCCTAATTTGGGGTCTCCGTGCCCTCCACATGAGGCCTCACCGGCCTGTTTTGGGGCTCTGGCCCCTCCCCTTTGGGTTTTACATACCCTTCCTTGGGGTCCCCAGCTCCCCCTCTGGGATCCTCTGCCCTCCTCTGGGTTCCCCAATACTCCTTTGAGGTCTCCAACCCACTCTTTTGAGGCTCTAGACTGCCCTTGGTGTCTCCAAGCCTCTCCTTTCAGATCTTCAGCCCTCCTTTGGGGTCCTCTACCCACTTCTTTGAGACTCCAGACCCCCCTTTGGAGTCCCTAAGCCCCTCTTTTGGGATTCTCAACTCCACCTGTTGGGTCCCCAACCCATTCCTTTGAGACTTCAGTCCCTTCTTGGAGTCCTCACCCCCTCTTTAGGGTTCCTAAGCCCTTCCTTTTAGACCCTAACCCCTCCTTTGGTGTCCCCAAATCCCCCTTTGGGGTCCCAATCACCCTTTGCACCCTTTTGCCCCTCTGGAAGCTCCTAAACTCTCTCAGGGCCACCAATCCCCTTTTCTGGAACCTCAGTTCCCTGCATGGGGGTCCCAACTCACTCTTTGAGGATCCTCAAAGCCTCCTTTGGGGTCTTTGTATGGGATTCCCAGGGCCTCTCTTTGGAATCCCAACCCCTTATAATCCCTCTCATTTCTAGATGAGTGGCCCAAAAACTCCTACTTGTGACTTCACTGTGACCTTGTCTTGGGGTGGGGGAACACCCCAGGACACACTGGGGATGGTGGGTGCTGGGATCCCCCTGGGCATCATCCCAGCCATGTGGGCCATGAGGATAAAGCAATTTTGGGCTCAATGTGGGCTAAACAGGAGCTGGTTATATTTTGGATCTATGATGAGGATATTTTCTTGTGAAAAACAACCATATCTGCCAAACCCAGCCCTTGTCTGCGGCCAATTTTGGCTCGGGGGGGGGTGTGGGTGAGTGTAGTGTTTCCAGTGGTGAAGGCTGGTGGTCCCCAATTAATCCTGTAATTTTTGGATCAATGGAGGCAGAAGGGGCTGGTGGACTGTGGGGACAACGGCACAGCTTGGTTGTATCCCTTCTCCATCTCTCCCTGGACATGGGATGTGCTTTTCTTTTCTCTTTTCTTTTTCTTTTTTTGAAGGGTTTTTAATTAACTTCCTGTTTCAATGGTGGGATAATGAGTTTTAAGCAGCACATGATTCCAGTAAAGAGGTCAAACCGGCAATGGGGATGTCAAAAGAAATTAAGTTAGGAATTAAGAAGAGATCCAGGGGAGAAAAAAAAGCCCAGTGAGGGAGGGAGATGCTGCCGAGGACAAGGCTCTGCTCCCCCCGCTTTGGCTGACCACCCCCCAAAACGATCCTGACGGCGCCTTTCACCTCGTTTGGCCTCGAATCGCCGCCTTCCTGGAGACCATCACACCCCCAGGCAGGCAGCTCTGCTTCCAGAGCCTTTCCTTTCCCGCCACGGATTTGCCAGGTCCGGCCCGAGTGGGCTCTGCTTTGCATCAGCTGTGATGGGTCTGATTCCTGCAGGGGCTGGAGACGGGGGGCCAAATTCTGCTCCGATGCTCTTGGGGGTCTCCAAGCTCAGCCCAGTGCGGCTGTGGGTGTTTTGGGGCTGTGGGCACTGCAGATCCACCCGGTTCCTCCGGCACATCCATGGCACCGCTCCTGTGGTATTTACCTGCCATGTTTGCTTATGCCAAGATAATTAGACAACCATTTAATTAAACACAACATCGTTAATTGCATGGATTTGAGGGGCTGGGGGTGAGTGAACACCAATAAGGCGCCCGAATTTCCGCTCCCCGGGAGGGAGCAGGGGGATGGTGGCAATTCCTGGCTCTTTGTGCTGGGAGAAACAGTGGCAGCATCCCTTGAGAAAATGAGGGGACACTGTCACTCCCATGGGGGGGCTGCATCCCATCCTAAAATGATGACCAAAAAGCTTTGATGGAGCCAGTGGGTGCTGGAAACAGGGGTACGTCCCTTCCCTGGGGAGGAGAGCTCAGCTCCAGGGAGGAAACAGGTTGCAGTCCTTCCCCTGGAACATTCCTTGCCAGTGTCCTTTTAATTAGCTTTTTGGCACCATCCCAAAGCCTCTTAGATCCCCCCCCAGGCCTGAGAATTTGCAGTTACATCAACCAACCTCCAAGGGCCGGATCCCCATTGTGGCGATATCCCTGAATCCCACATCCCCCTGCCCCATCACCTGGGGGGACCCATGGGTGCTCCTGCAGGGGGACAAGCGTCCTGGTGCCGGTGACAGTGGCATGGCTGGGTGTCTCCCTGCTCCCTTCCCGATCCCGTTGTGTTTGCAGAGAGATTGTTATAGGGGAACCGAATAAATAGCGTGTTTTCCCGAGGAGTGAATTACACGCCTGCAGAGCAGAGATAATGTGGGAGCAGCCGTTTCCCCCATTGTGAGCGAGGTGACATCTTTTTATGGAGCTGTGTACATTTGTATTAGTGCCAATTAATCTGGGCTGATATTATTAGAGACGCGGGGAGAGGAGGTGGCGGCACAGGAATGTAAATGGGAAGAGCCAAGGCGCTGCCTCAGCCGTATTTCAGGGGTGAGGGGTGGGTGGCAGTGATGTTGGGAGCTGTGCTGAACACCCTGAGGGGTCTGGGTGTCCCAGTTGTTGGCACTGCCCACTGGCACAGCTCTGCCTGGGCACAGAAACAGCTTTTCTCAGGTCAAAATGTCCTATTTTATGTTTTTTTGTCCCAAAAGAGAGGGCTGGCACCACAGTGCCCCACCTGTGGAAGGGCCCTGCCACCTGCTGGCAGGAGAACCTGGCCCTGGGTGCCACTTGTCACCTGCCTGAGGCTCAGACCCAGGCAGTTGCCAACAGCTCGGGGTCCTCTGTGGCCTAGGCATGGCTTGGGCATGGCTTGGACATGGACATGACATGGCTTGCACATGGCATGGGCACGGCTTGGACATGGCTTGAGCAAAGCCTCAGCATGGCTCAGGCATGTCCCTCCATGACTTGGGCATGGCTTGGGCATGGCTTTGGCACTCCTTGGCACTCCTTGGGCGTGTCCCGTCACTGCTTGGGCACGGCTTGGGCATGCCCTGTGCAAAGATGCTGGTGCAGAGTTCAGGGCTCCTGGGAGCTGGGGTGGCAGTGTGGAGGGTTTTGGGGTTAAAACAAATCAGAATCATGGAATTGATTAGGTTGGAAAAGTCCATTAAGATCATCGAGTCAACCATTAGCAGCACTGCCAAGGCCACCACTACACCATGCACCCCAGTGCCACATCTGCGTGGCTTTTAAATCCTTCCGGGGATGGTGACTCCTGTGCCAGGGCTGGACAACTCTTTCCACGAAGAAATTTTCCCTAATAACCAGCCTAAACCTCCCCTGGCACAAACAATGGTGGATGCCACTGAAACCAGGTGGGAATGTGCGGATGAGCAGCCCCCACCCCCAAATTCAAAGCTGGAATGTGTCAGTGCTTATTTCCCCTTCCCTCTTACTGACCTCCTGCTTTAGGGACAGTACTCTAACTCCAAAAGGAGCGATCCCCCCACCCCTGGGGATTGGGCAGTGAAACTGGGCTTCAGGATGGCATCCCTATAGGGGGTGCATCACTGCTGTGCTCCTATTCCCACTCTTCACAGACCCCAGGGCTCTGGGTTTTCCTGCCTGAAGGCAATTCAGGGATTCAGGACCCCCTGGGTGAGTGTGGACCCATCACACATGTATGACCAGAGGGAGGTGGGAGCTGGGGTTTAAATTCCTGCTGTGAAGGAACGGCCAGATTTGACTCAAAAGCCAGAAAAAAAATTCTAAGTCTTCAGCCCCTGCTTGCAGTGTGACAACCATGGTGGATCCCGTTATCCTCCAGGCTTTATGGAGAGGCTTAAAGCACCTCTGGCTCAGAAACTTGGATGTGGGGCTGAGAAGAAAGGCTGGCTGGATTTGGGGGGGCTTGAAGAGCAAACAGCTTGAGGAAAATCTAGCGTGGTGGCAAGAAGCCAAAAAATCCCTCTGTAAAATTCCAGGCACTGTCTGTATGACCCACCCTGTAACCCCTCTGGGGCTGTCTGTGGAGTCATCCTCATCCATGAGGGTCTGGATTTGGGCTGAGGATGGTGCACCCCAGTGGGGTGCAGGGCTGGGATTCCCGGGTGTGCTGGGTCCCATGGGTGCCCCCCTGTGCCGCTGGCACCCGCTGAGCAGGGAGTTAATCTGCAGCCAGGAGAAGCTGCCTGGCTTTGCATCCTCGCTGGAATTACGTTGACAGGGGCCTGCAATCTTCCAAGTGACAAGCGCTGCCGGATAATGCAGAACTCAGCAAACCTGGGGGCTTTAGGGAGCTGAGAGGAGCTGATGGACTGGGGGGTCGCCTGCTCAGCGGGAGGGGGATGTGGGTGAGAGCAGAGGGAGATGATCGGGAAAGAAAAAACTACTCACATTTAGGGGGGAAAGGGATTAATTAAATATTTCATCCCCCGGAGCCGCGGGGACGATCCAAGCATCTCCCTGGGCAGTGGCATTCTGGAGGGAGTGGCACACAGGGCAAGCCTCACTCGTGTCCTAGGCTTCAGTAAGGTGGGTGCTGCTTTGGGATGATATCCCTGCATCCATCCCAAGGCCCTGAGGAAATGTTCCATCCCTGCAGCAATCCCATGGCTCCTAGGGGATTCATTTCCAGGTGGCCAGGTGATGAATCTGGAGGTGTGGGAGAGCTGTGGTAACAACCAGGCATGAAATACTCCTCCTCCATCCTGTAGGTTTGCTGCCCTGGTGAAATATTGTAGAGGGAAAACATAAAAGTCCCATTCCCAGCTCCATAATATTTCCTGCCAAAACAAAGTAAAATGTGCTGCCTTAAATTTTCCGCAAAATTCTTTTGAGGTTATTTTTTTCCCTAAATTAAGCCATACTAATTATTTTCAGCCACTTTATCTCCACTCTGCAACACACCAGGAGGGTGCAGGCGGCAAGCATTTTAAGCCTCCATAAACAAAAGAGTAGTTTGGAAAATAATTCTATCAATTAATCAAATTAATCCTGCAGTTTTAGTTACAAGCCCCGAGTGGCGAAGATCCCAGCCGGCGGTTCCGAGCTATCTCTCATTGACAGCGTCTCAATGTTGTGATTGCAACAGTAATTAAAGAACATAATACACCCGGCTTTGTGTCAGCTCCTACCCCCAGACCTCGGCACTGCGCCGGCAGAGGTCAGCTTGAGGACAAAGTGGGGATGAACAAACTGGGCAGTCACCATCACCATCATTACCAACACCATCACCAGCACTGTTACCATCACCATCATCACCATCACCACCACCATCACCATTATCACGATCATCAACACCATCACCATCATCACCACCACTGTCAGCATCATCACCATCATCAACACCATCACCAACATCATCATCACCAACACTGTCACTATCATCACATCACCATCACAAATGGGTGATGATCAAACTCAGTCATCACCATCCCATCACCATCACCATCACCATCACCATCACCATCACCATCACCATCACCATTATCACCACCACAAATTGGGGATGAGCAAACTGGGTTGTCATTATCACCATCATCACCATCACAAACATCACCACCATCACCACCACAAATTGGTGATGACCAAACTGGGCTGTTACCATCACATCACCAGCACCGTCACCATCACTAACACCAGAACCATCATCATCATCACCATCAATATCACCAACGCCATCACCATCACAAATGGGCGATGACCAAACTGTGCCATCACCATCACCAGTTGGTGATGACCAAACTGGACCATCACCATCGCCTTGGGCCTTCCCCCCCCCAGACAAGACACTCATATCATGAGCAGGACTTGGGCAAGGTGTGGTGTGAAGAGGAGCATCTTCACCATAGAGAAGCTCCACTGCTTTGCAACAAATTCAGAAGTGATGGCAGTGGCAACAACATCCTCCCCAGCCACTTTACAGAGGATACTTTCCAGGGAGGAACATCCACCAAACATCACACAGACAGGGAATTTCTGTGAAAATATTGGAATATATTTGAAAAGATTAATCAGGTATGACTTTACAGTACCACCCCATATTTTCATCTCATACTTTATTTTAACAATATTAAAGAGGCACTTTAAAAGCACACAGACAACATCATAAAACAGGGTTTCCTGCTCTTTCTCTGCTTCTCTGGACAAAATATCAAAATAAAAACTTTTGACAGAACACATTGCACCCAAGGTAAATTACCTACAATAGTTTTTTATACAATACAAAGAATTGTAAAGATACATATTAACAGAATAAAGCCTCTTTTTTTTTCCTTTTAAATCTAAAACAAAACAAAAAAATCATTGCAGGACAGACGCAAAGTACTCTGACTGTTCATATCACATCAGTGCATTACTTCACCTCCTTGACTTGGGTGTATTTCAATAATATCTTTCCATGTCCTCGTTTGCACCTGAGATTTCTTTCCAGATTCAAAAGTTCGGTTGTAGAACGTGCTCATTTAGCGTAACGGAACCATTTCAACACTATGGAGTACCAGCATACAGGGATTCTTTTTTTCTCTAATATTTTTGCCTAAAGTAGAATTTTTGGTTCCCTAAAGCTGATTTTCTTCCCCTAAGTTGGATTTTTTTTCCCCTAAAGTTGAATTTCTTTTCCCTAAATTGATTTTTTTCCCCCTAAACTGAATTTTTTTTTTCCCTCTAGGTGGAATTTTTTTTTTAAAAAGTCTCTTTTCCTGCTTCGTTTTTTTGACAGGTAACGGCTATTTCCTAAAGTTTCCCTTTTATTTTTCAATCAAGGAAGTCTGTATTCACATTACAAATGAAGAATAGCACCAGTAACTGCATAGTAAAAGCGGATACCTATAGAGCCACTAACTCAATACAGTAAGATACTTTAGAAGTGATACCGTTGAGGGCACTCGGACAGTACCGGTTTGGTGCGGTAAATTGGCACAGTTTTCTCGTTGCACAAAAAACCCCCCACAAACAAAAAGAAAACACAAACACACACAAACCCCCCCCCCCCCCCCCAAACCCCTAAAAAATCAGAGTTTGTCACAAGTGTCAAGGTGCAGTTTGCTCATGGTGACGGTTCTTCTCCGGTCACATCGTCTACAGTGGTCAAAGAGTGGCAGCATCCTCTGAAAGGCTCTGACAGCCCCGGAGCCCCAGAGCTGGTTCGTTATTCTCTTGACGATGTAGAAACAAAATCCTTAGGGATGGCTGTCAAAATATAGGACACTTGGTTCTTAATTTAATTTTTTAATTGTATCATCTCTTAGGCCAGCTCCCAATTAAATGAATTGTACGGGATTATTTGTGCAAAATCTTCAAAAAAAAAATATAAAATTTGCTTTCTACAGTGTACTGCACCTTCTGAATAAGACGTCTACGGAATGAAGTTCATCTCTTCAAGTACTTTGTACAAAGATAACACAGACATAGACTCAAAAGGGTCTGAGATTTGCAAGTATCCTTATAACCTCAGCACTTCTGCAATAAAGCAATTGCTCTCGACGATTCAGTCTGCCCAAAGCGATTACAATTTCAGTTCATGAAAATCATCAGCAACATCAAAGTTCTAGCATTTGCATGATAAATCAGGTGAATTAAAGTAGATTAGTAGACACAAAGCAAACTATTTCACAGAGGCTGCAGTGCAAGTTCATTTAAGCTAGACAGAGAAATCATGCTACACAAACGAATTTAATGCTTTGATAATTTTTCCCTTGCAAACCCCATGAAAGCAGCTGAGGATCACCATAAGTCACTTCCATAAATTATTCTGAAGTATCTCTTCTTAAAGGAATTTTGAAGCTAGTTAATTTTTGCCCAAAGAGTTGGCTGAGCAGGTTGTTCTGGGACTCGGCGGTGCGGTAGCTGGCGGCACCGGCCGGCTTGGCCCCGCGGGCAGCGCGCGGGCTGTGCAAGGTGCCGCGTGGGGACGGCGTCGGCCCCTTGGCCAACACTTGGTGGAGGCTCTTGCCCAGAATGGCCTTCCTGCGTTTCACGTCCCCGTTGGCGTGACGGAGCTCCCCTTTCTTCTGGTTGTAAGTGTCCAGGACCATCTTCTTCAGCTGGGGGCCCGTTTTGGGTTTGGATACCAGTTTGTTGCAGTGCGTCTCCCTCCTCCCCGGGGAGAGGGTGGAGGCCTCAGCGTTGCTCCAGCTGGCGCGTTTGAGCTCGACGGTGCTCTCGCTCCTCACCGGGCACGGTGTCCGGGCTTTTTTCTTCTTCCCATCTCCCTCCATGTTCTCCCGGGAGCCAGAGCTGCTCCGGTGGCTCAAGGATTTGTGTTCTTTCCTCCTCTTGGGGTGAAGCTTGCCAGTGGCTTTGTTTGGCTCCACATGGCTGTGCTTTGTGGCGTTGTTGGCCATTTCACCTCTGGGCTGATGGCTGGTGGATTTGCCTGGGTTACCACCTTGGTCTTTGGCGTTAGTGATACCATCCTTAGCCTCAGGCATGGATTTATCCCTTCCGGAGATGGGTTGTTGACCCTCCTCGGTGCTGCCGTTGGGGCTGCCCACACCCAGAGCAGCCTCATTGCCAGGCTGGCTACCTGTGGTCTTCTTTGGTGGGGTTGAATCTTTGGTGGACCTGTTGAGTGTGGGTGATGCTGACTTGTCCTTCAGGGGCAGGGGGTGGTGGGCAGCTTCTGGAGACATGGCCTCAGATGCACCTTCCCAAGCAGAGACATCGCTGGAACTGAGGTTGCTCCATCTGAGGGTCTCCTTGGCTGTTGGAGACTCTGCCTGAGGGGAAGGAAGCTCTGGGACCTTCTTGGAGAGCTGGAGAAATGGGATCTCATCCATGGCATTGATGCCTGTACTGGGATTTTCCACGACATACGCTCTATATTCATCTTTGTTGCCTGTTCTTTTATGTGCATCAGCGCAGCCACGTTTCTCAGTCAGGTGTGGAGGAGAGAGTTTTTGGTCTGTGGTCTGGTTACAAGCCAGCCCAGCAAGGTCCATGGTAAACTCGGGTGAGTCCAAGAAAGGAAGTGGTTTCCCATCAAATGCTCCTTTCTCCAACTCCTCGATAGCCAGGCCAGCAATGTGGCTGAGCTCTGGGCTGCCTGCGGCAGCTTGAGGCAGAGATGGGGAGAGGCAGGGGGGTGGTGGTAGGGTGTCAAATGGGGACTTCTCCATCTCTGCCAGGAGGTCGGAGAAGTCACCCACCAAGTCTTCTGTTTTCACGGAGGTTTGGGGTGCTCCTGGATCACCAGGTGCTGTTGGGAAGGAGTCAGTGGGATTCTGCAGACTGGGGCTTGCAGCTTCTACCAGCTGAAGGTCACTCGTGTGGTGCAGGTGGACCGGTGACCTGCATGGGAGTGAGCTGCTGTGGTGAGTAACCTTCCTCTTCTTGCTTGGAGGCATGGCCTCCTGGAGACATCCGTCCTCTTTCTCCTTCTCCCTGCCCTCCCTGGAGGCAGTGCCAGGCCTCATGACCCCTCTGAACTTGAAAGTCTTGTTGCTTCCTGCCAGGTGCTTCTCCATGTGCCGGTCGTACTGCTCCTTCTTGGAGAAGGTGTAGTTGCACATGCTGCAGATGAAGGACTTCTTGATAACGTGCATGACATCGGCACAGAGCTCACAGGTGTACAGGGTGGTGTGCTTGATCTCCTGTTCCTCCACTACACCATGCTCCTGGCTCAGGTGGTTTCGGAGCTCTTTGGTTTCCTGGTAGAACATGGGACACCTGTGGCACAAGTAAATCTTCTGCAAACTGTGCACAACCAAGTGCCGCTGGAGCTTGAAGGGCTTGGGAAACTGTTTGCCACAGTGATGGCAGTCCCTGGAAGGATCTTTGCAGTCTGGGTGCATGGGGACAGACTTTGGAGTGCCTTCGCTTTTTGCCATGTGCTCTGGAGAGGGGCTGGCAGATGCTTTAGAGGAGCTGGGAGCAGGTGGCTTCACCTTGACGTTGCTTTCCAAGGGGTCTTTCATCGCCTTGGCCTCCTGCTCGAGAGGCAGCTCCTTGGGGCTCTTGCTCTCTCTGGTGACCACGTGCCTGCTGCCGGGGTCGGCGTGCCGGGAGGACCTGTTGGGCTTCCGATACATGATGGTGTTGAGGAAGTGGGTGACGGCAGCATTGTCCTCACCAAAGCAGGCTGGCAGGCCCATCACTGACTTCTGCGCCTGCCCCTTGCGGGCAAACTGGGTGGCGTGTTCCCGGAGATGCTCGTTGTACATCCAGACATCGGAGATCTCCTTCAGGCACATCCCGCACGCCCACAGCCCAGCTTTGTTCTTGGCATGCTTCTCCTTCAGGTGGTCCCTCAGCTGCTCCCGGGAGCTGAATTTGCGCTGGACACACATGTAGCAGGTAGGTGGAGGGGAAGGGTTGTGGGAGAGCTTGTGGAAGTCCAGCTCCCCTAATGTCAGGAACCACTGGAAGCAGACTTTGCATTTGTACTGCTTGTCTTTGGTCTTGATGGTTATCTCACCGCGGTTTTTCCCCAATTTCCCATCTTCCAGCTTGCTCCTGTGCTTGCCTGACTTTGGCTTCAAACTCACAGTGCTGTCCTCCCCATGGCCAGGAAGATTTTCACAAGGGCCAAAGAAGCACATGTCTCTCATTTTGAGCTTGGCATTCAGCATCTCGATGTCGATGGTATGAAATTCAGGAGAGTCCGAATCCTCGTTATCCTTACCATCATAGGGCTCCTCTGCCAGGTCGGGGGGCTCGGAGCTCGCTTCTCTGAGCGAGTGCTCATCCTCAAGGTCCATCAGAGGCTCAAACATGTCCTCAGCAGAGAGACTTTCTCCCTCCTTCTCCAGACTCCCCCAGATGTTCAAGCTGGGGACATTGTCCACTTGGCTGTTTTGGCACAAGAAGGTGAGCATGTTGTCTTCTAAGTCAATGTCCTCCTTCCCTTGGTCATTCACCTCATGGTCCAACCTCAGCTCAATGCTTTTAGATCCGTTTGGAGCAGCATCTCCACTCTTTGCCTTGCTGCCATGACACATGTTTAGCATTAAGGCGTCGTCAACAGAGATGGTCTCGTATTCACAAGGGGACTCCCTGGTGACACAGAAAGAGCTGGTTTCGCTGAGGTCAGAAGCCAACTGGATGGTGAAGAGGTTGATGGCACCCGTTGCCTGAAGGTTGACTTCAGTGACGGGCTTGGGTTTCTTGTTACGCTTCCCATACACCCGCGTGCACTTCCTCCGGACAAACTGGTCATCCCGGGGGAACAACTGGGAGAATGTGGAGTCATCGTCGAAAAAGCTCTGGAGGTCTGAGGTGGCCACGCTCTCCATGCAGTGCTCTCTGCCTGGGGGCACCTCTGCCTTCGCCCATCGCTTTGGCTCTGCAGGAGGAGGGCTGGTCTGCAGAGTGCCTTGTCTGGGAACCTTTTGGGTCATTCCCAAATCATGTGTGTCCAGTGGCAGAGCCCCTTCAGCAGGAGCTGTGGGACCCTGTGGGGCACCACTCCAGTTCCCAGTGTCACTGCCTGCTGCAGGGCTGTGTCCTGTCCCAGCATGCATCTCCTCTGCCTCATCAGCACCACGATGCTGCTCTTTGCTTACTTTGCCCAACCCCTTTGTCACTTGCTTCACAAACCCACTAACCCAGTTTTTGCAAGTCTGTGTATCTTCCACTCCATTTGGATCTTCCACCTCCCCAGAGTAGGTGACTGTGTCCATTGCTGACTCCTTGCTGACCATCTCCTTTGAAGACACCACCCTGTTGCCCAGGTCTTCTGCAAGCTGGGCCTCACAAGGGGACTGTTTGGCTTTTTGGGAGTGCTGGGTCCCGTTCTGCTCCTCTGTGGAGATGCAACCACCTGGCTCATGCAAGCCCTCCCTGATCCTGGGCAGACTGCAGCTGGCAGGGGAAGGACCTATGCTCTTCTCCAGCTCACAAGGATCATTGGGTTCATTTCTGCTGGGAAACATCTTTGTTTTCCTTCGTCTCACTTTCCTGTTCAGCTGCTTCTCAGAACTGCCATTCTCCTCTTCAGGATCTTTGCTTTGGCTCCTTCTGCCCTTTTCTTCCTTCCTGACTTGCCATCCTGAGTCCAGCTTCCCAGATACCACCTCTCCCAATCCCCTCACCTCAGAGTGCAGTCCCTTTGCCTTCATTTCCCTCTGCAGAACATGTGTGCAGTGCAGTTCCTGGGACATCTCAAGGGAGATCACATTGAGGTCACTGAGCACTCTGCTGACCACCTCTTGCATCTGTGTGCTGGGCTCTTTCTCCAGGTCTGGCAGTATCTTCTTGGGGACGTGTTCAACACTGGTTGTTGGCACCTGTGAGCTGCAGGTTTTACCTTTGACCGAAGACTTCACACTCCTTCTGGGTACCTTTTGGGCTGCTTTCAATATCTCGTCTGCAGGAATTGAAGGGGACCTGGGAGTCTTGCTGGGCTGTGGCACACCCCCATTCTTCACCTGGTGTTTGACAGCTTTGTGTCTGGTCAGGCCAGGCTTAGACCGGAAAGTGGCTGAACAAAGGTCACAGGTCACTGGGAGCCCACTTGGCTTTTTTCCTTTGTGAAGTTCGTTTTTTAAAGGGTTTGGAGTACTGTTGGGTGTGTTGTTCTCTCCTTGGTCCACACTGTTTAACACACAACACCCATCTTCTCCAGCCCCATGCCTATTGGATTTCTCCCCTTTTAAACTCTTTCCTTCACTCCCTGTGGTTTTGGAAACACCAAGTCTCACTTCTGCTGCCTCTGAAAACTCATGGCCATTTAATTCAGCAGGACCAAGATCTTCAACCCTTGTGAAACTTCTGCTGACAGCAACTGTCACTTCCTGAACAGCAAAACCATTGGACAAAGTCTCTTGTTCGCTTTGATGCTTATTTCCCTCATCGGAGCAGCTTTCAAGCTTATTCTCTTGATTCAGGTTGACCTCTCTTTCTCTGATGGGCAGAAGATCTGCTGGGGGCTGGGTTGAGTGATCTTGGGTTTCTGAAGGAGTGGACTTAATGACCATGTCTGTGATGGTGCATGGTTGGTTTTCTTTAAAATTTGACAACACAGTACTGGCATTTTCAGGTACCTCTTTCCCAACATCCTTTTGGTTGAAAGGTGGCGAACAGGGAAGAGAACAGTCCCTTCCATGAGGTTCCTGGTGAGCATCCATCTCCAAGGCAGAGCCCATCAGGCCATCACCATGCATTAGAGCGCAGGGTCTCACCACCCCTTCTCTTTCGGGTGGTCCATAGTTACCCAAAACACCATCAGGGAGGTGACGGTGATGTTCCTCATCTGCTTCCATCGGCACAGCCCCGCAGTGATGCAGCAAGGGAGGAAAGGTGGCTGGCCTTTTCCATGTCCCTTGCTCTACTGGACTCATAGTGTGGGGATGGATGTGATGGCTGTTGGCCTCAGGGGGACACCTCTTCATGACTAATGAACTTGATGCATTGTATTTCTTCTCATCTGAGAGTCGAGTGACGAAGCTGGGGACCTCTCCTCCCTCGACCCCACTGCTTTCCAAGCATTTGGGGTCAGAAAATTGGGTTGGCAAGAGCAGGCTGGTTGGAGATTCACCTGTGTGATAACAGCCATTGAGGGATGACTTGCCATCCCCTTCTCTGGGAGCCTTTGCATTCACTGTCCCAACTTTCGTCTCGGTCACCACATGGTGATTCTGGTGGAGATCCTCCTCGGAGGGAGCAGGGGTGCTGATGGAACTCATGGGAGCACTGTACAGGTGCTGTGGCCCCTTCCCCACCTGATTCCTTTCCAGCCTCTCTCCCACTGCGCTACCCAGTGTTTCTTCCTTGAGCGAACTATGGCTAAAATGGGATTGCTCATATTTCGTAAATGCCAAGGTCGTGTTGTTTTTATCTTCCTCCTGCTCTTCCATGAGCTGATCAGCTTTCCTTCCTTGCCCTGGCAGTGGGGTCACCGCCGTGTTTTTGAGTGGCGAGAGGTCATTATGCTCTTGGGAAACACCATCTGCAGGGATATTAATGTCACTCGGCTCCGCGGGTTCATTTGCTAAGTGCTGCAGCTCCGTTACATCATTTTGCAGCTCCGGCTTCGCAGATGTGGATTGTTTTGCATGGAAAGAGCCCACTGCACCCAATGACTCCAGCTGCTCACAACCACTGGAGAAAAGCACAGCCTCTGCCCCTGGGGCAGCAATATTTTCTGTGTTGCTTCCCATGGGGATTACCCCCTCCCCATGGGCAGGGCAGTATGTCCGATTTTCCCCTTCCAAGGCATCACTGCTCTCCTCCTTCTGGTCTGGCTGGATGCAGGCAGTGGCAGAGGGGTGGTTGGGAGCCAGCAGCATGGGGAAGCATGGCATCAGCAACTCCTCTTCATTGTTCTTCACCGTTCGGGCAACAAAGAGCTGGAGCTGCTGCAGAGGGTTGGCAGATGTATCCTGAGATGCCAACATCTCCCGGGAGTCATGGTCGCTTTCCTTGGGCAGACTCAGCATATCAAACAGCAGCACTTTTGGCTTGCTGGCTTTGTCATTGAGTCCAGGGGTTGGACTCTTCCTCTCCTCTGTTTCCTCCACCAACACAGACCCACTACCACCCTCTTTGAAGTCCACGGTACTTTGCACCATTTTGGGTGACTCAGTGGGGCTTAAGGCTCTTTCTTCTGTATCTGGGACCTCTTTGATGTGAGGTGAAAAGGCGAGATCCAAGGCTGGGGTGGGACCCTGATGGAAGCCAAATTCAGGTTTACGGTTTGGAAGATGGGCATCAAACTTCTCCAGCTCTGCAGCACCAGTGTCTGCTTTCCCTGGCACAGGTAAGCTCTCAGCACTGCGCTGGCATGGCAGGGATGGCACAGGATCTTTGGCTGCTTCTGCTGCCTCCACCGTCTTTGGGAACATGGAGTCAGTGACAATAGGAGAGCTTTTTGTCACAGGGTCTGAGTAGACAGGAACCTCTGTGTGGTCTGTTGTGCTTGAGCCTCGTAGACTTTCGGAAGATGACCCATTTTCCAGCTTTCCGGGATCTCTTTCCTCAGCAGATGCAGTTCCCTGGAGCTGCTCACTGCTGTCTTTGGAGCAGAAATGGTTTGTGGTGAGTGGGGCTGGAACACACATCTCGGCCTCCAGCGAGCCCAGCTCCACTGGGCAGGGCCAGGGCTCCCTGGGTCTCTCATAGTCCTCATGGGCAGTTGTGACGCCCAGCTTCTCACCTCCCAGCCTCTCCCCAGCACAGAGGCTTGATCTGCTCAGATCATCTGCCAAAAACAGTCCTTTCTCCTGGGCTGCCTCTTGCTCACCCGGCAGTGGTGGGAACCTCTCAGCTTCCTGTCCTTGCAGATGCTGCTCAGGTTTCTGGAGGCTGATGGATGCCTCGTTACCCAACTTGCTGGTTTGCAGTTGGCTTTCCAGCTCTGTGACTAATCGCTTGATCTCCAGCTCATCATCTGATATGTTGCTTATAAAAGTCACGTTATAATCCATTATCCTGTCCGGCAGTGGCAGGGAGAGCTGGCTGGTGGGGACAGGTCCTTCCTCGGGGAATTTCTTGGCTAGTGGCTTCTCCACTGAGAGGTTGTGGAACTGAGTCATGTCCTCTGGCAACATTGGAGCCACTTCCTCCATCAGGGACCAGTCTTTCTCTGGCATGAAGGGTGGATATGGTTGCTCAAAGGGCAGTGGCTTGCGGGGGGGATTCCCGGGAGAGATGAATGTTGTCACATATCCATCCTTGCTGGCAGAAACACTCTCGTATAGCGGCGGGTCGAACTCAGTGACAGGAAGCTCTCCAAATATTGAAGAGGAATCAAAGCTGAGAGGGGAGGACACCTTGCCCTGTGGAATTTCTGTGGCATAAGGGGAGATAGTGGAGTGCTTCTGCTCGAAGGAGCCAGTGTTGATGTCATCCTGGCACAAGTACATGTCGTCCATGTGTGAGGAGCCCAAGGTTGGGGGCTTTGGGAAGAGGCTGTCATTGTAGTGACCAGGAAGGCCTTTTGGATCAAAAAATGCATTGTCACTGCTGCTGTATGGATCAGGCGCCTTGGCACTGAGCATCATTCCCACTGCATCCCCCCCATATGTGGGGGCCGGAGGGGGATAGTCCTTCTGACTGTCACAGAGCCCATGTCCCTTCAAGTGCTTGATTCCCGCTTCTGAGCAGGTGGCACTCACATGGCCAGGACTTGCTTCATTGCTGCTGTGGGATGGAGCAGTCATCTCTTCTGGGTGGTACTTCAGCCCTTCACTCGTGAAAGGGGTGAACGGATGCCTCTGGTTGACCATGGTCAGACTGGGTGAGTTCTGAGCCTCCAGGGTGGGTTCTTCTGCCTCGCCTGTGAGCTTTGCTGCTCCTTTGGGCTCTTCCTTACAGGAGATCCCAATGGGGCTCTTGCCTGAGGTGGCCATGATGGGCAGCTGCCTTTCCTGAGGCTGTGAAAATGGCTCCACCTTTGCACAGTCCGTCACAGCAACATCTGGTTCAGGACTCAGATGTGTCCTGGAGCCTGCCAGCAAAGGTTTGGCTGTGCCAAACTGCCTGCTCCACCTGGAAATGTCCTCTTTGCTCTTCTGGCTCACCTTTGGGTTCCTGTCCTTGGGAAGGCTGAGTGGAGTCCCTGGCACACATGCTGGGCTGCCTGAGCGCCTCCTCCTCTGGGTGCCACCCTTCTCACTGGTCCCTTCAGCACGGGGTGGGCTGGTGCCCATCTCTCTGGGCTCACCACCACTGTGGTTGCTGCCGGTAGATGACTGGCTGCTCCGTCTTCGGATTCGGGCAGCACAATCCTCTTTCTCAGCATCCTCCTGTCTTTGAACCCCCCCATCCCCCTGTGCTTCTCTTTTCTGACTGCCCCTTTTCTGGCTGTAGTTCCAGGCTGGGTCTTTCTCTTTGATTCTCTCACTTCTCCCCAGGCGTTTCTTGCTCAAGCTGTATTTGCTCCTCCTGATGAATCTTGTGCCACGCTTCCTCCTCCCCCGGGGCTTGCTGGACTCTGTTCCATCCTCATCCGAGTCGGACACGTAGTCATACTCCTGCAACCTGCCCTCCTTGGTGGCTGGCATTGGCCCCTCAGTGGCCTGAGGGAACTGGACCTGCTTGCTGCTCTTCACCTGCAGTTTGTGGAGCTTATTCTTCTGCTGCACGATCTTGTGAATGAGCTCCTTGCTCCATGTCCCACTTCGGGGCTTCCGCTTCTTCATGTCCTTCATGGAGAACCGTGGCTTGGAGCTCTTGGTGGCAATGACCGGCCCCACTTCGCTTTTTGCTGGAGGCTCCTGGCTGAGTTTCCTGGGATGTTTTTGGCTGGAGGTGGACTTGGAGGAGGTGGTGGCTGGTGGGATGCTGTTCTTCCTGTCTGCCCGCAGCCTTGCTGTCCTCTCCACTCCTTCTGCCCCAGGATCCGGCTCCTGGGCTGCCAACCTCCGTGCCGCCCTCCCCTTGTGAAGGTGCTGCTTTCCTGCCCCTCTCTTCCCCTGCTCCCCAGCTGGGCGTCCATCTTCATAAGAATAGCCAGCCTTGGGCTGTCCCGCTGCCTTCTCCTCTGCTGCCTGCTTTGATTTGCTCTCTGAGGCCAGGGCTTCCTTCGCTTTGTGGGACATCCCACTGCTGGTTGCCTTCACGCCCGTCAGCTCCTCGTCAGCAAACACATCTATGAAGCTGCTGTCGATCTCTGGGTTATCTGACTGGTACCCCAGGCCGTTGAGGGCTTCAGTGATCAGGCTGTCCAGCTTGGCGTCGTCAATGTCCAGGTCAGAGGCAGTGAGGGGCAGAGAGGTGGCAGTGAGGCCGTTGAAGAGGCTGCCCTTCAGAGCATCCTCCTTGCCCTCACTTTTGCCTTCCCCGTCCAGCAAGAAGTCATCGCTCTTGTTTAATGTCAACAAATGCACCTGCGGGTCTGGAGAGAGCCCCAGGCTGGGGGGCTTGGGAGGCTCTTGGGGAAGTGCTTTCCGCCCCTCGGCTGCCCGGGGAGCATCCTTGCCCTCTCCCTGGGGGGTGGGATGGGAGGCGCAGAACTGGCGGTGCTGCAGGAAGGATGAGAGGTTGCTGTAGTTCTGGTCACACTGTTTGCAGGTCAGGAGCACGTCCAGCTGGTCCAGGCTGGCACTGCTGAGTGAACTGGCCAGCAAGTGATGGGAGGAGTACGGTGGTGGAGGCTGCTCCCCATCCAGTCCATCCGAGCATCCTTTGGCCACCTCCACGCCGGGTTTGTGGAATGGGCTTGCCGGGGTGCATTTCAGGAGGTTGTCATCTTTCAGGGCATCAGGAGGGAAGTGGAAGGACTTGATGGAGTCTGAGGGGGGGTAATGAAGTGAGTTGGGGCTCAGGACATCAGAGGGGTGGAAGGTTTTGTTGGAGTCCTTGGGGTGGCAGGGGTGCTGGAAGAAGGACGAGGGCGTCAGCGCTCCAGACATCTGGCTGTCTTCGAAGGCAGGGTTGAGTGGGCTGCTGGACATGGGGGAGAGCGATGAGCAGGTGCTGCCACAGGTGGGGTTGGGGACAGGGGACGGCAGTGGGGACTCGCAAGGGGAGGCAGCCACCAAGGCTGATGGCAGCAGGACCAGTGCTGAGCCCGACGAGCTTCTTGAGGGAGGAGGAGGACCTGCTTGACCCATGCTGTAGAAAATGGCTTTGTTTCTTGAGTCGCAGACAGGAGACCCCGGGTCCTTCCCACTCTCAAAAGAGAAAGTGCCCGTCACACTGGGGTCTACCCTCTGGACCCCGAGGCTCTCTCCTGATAAGAGCTTTTTGCCATGATACCCTGGAGAGTTACTTATGGGGGGCCCTTTCTGGGCTTTCCCACTCCCCTGCCATTCTGATGTGCCCAGGGGAAAGTGGAGCTTCTGGTTGGTGATCTGCCTCGACAGCTCCAGCCTGTTTGCACCGGGCATTGCAGAAGGGAGGTGTATTTGCTGCCAAGGCATCCTGGCATTTTTCTGCCTGTGCTGCCTCTGCTCGGGGCCAGACTGGCACTCGAATGAGAACTGGCTTCCAACAGGGTTTGAATAAGGTGCTGAATTCTGGTCCATGGGAGAAAACGCCTTAGTGGCACCTTCCCAAGCTTGCACAAGTCTGGGGTGGGTGGGTGCCGTAGTGGGAATGCTTGTCTCGAAAGGCACGGATCCTGCGCTGGTGCTGCCCACGGGGGAACTGCAATAGGCTTTGCTCTGAAAGTGCACTTGGGACAGAGAGTTTGGTGGCATGTTCCTTCTCAGAGGGCTGCTCTGGACCAGCAGCCGTGGGCCGGGGACACTGTCCTTGGCTGAGGCTTGCCTCTTACCGACTGGCTTTGGCATACTAGGCGAGTGTAAACTAGACGGAAAAACAGCTTGGTTTTCTTGGAAAGTGCTTGGGTTTTGGTCGATAGCACCAGATGACGAGAGAGCACCATTGGGGTCGGCGGGATGCTCGCTCCTGCCTTTGCAGCAGGGCAGCGGGCTGTGGTGCGGGGCCGGCGGTGGCGGCGGGTGCAGGAACGGCGACGGCGGCGCTGGGACGGGCAGGTACAGCCTCCCTTCAGGGGACACGCTTTCGTAGGAGCCACTGCTCAGTGTCTCCTCTTGCCACTCTCTGGAGGAGGAGTGGAAGGTGAAGGCACCGTGTGCCAGCTGGCTGCTGGTGAGCCCCACGTCCAGGTACTCCTGGCTCCCTGCATCGCCGTGGTACGGCTCCTTCCTCGAGTCTTGCAGCAGCTGGAAGGGGTACTGGCATGGCAAAGCCCCCAGACTGTGGACACTGGCTTTCCCACCCTCAGAAAAAGAGCTGGGCTTCTGCACCGTGATCCCGTAGCTAGCACCGGCAAAGCTCTTCTCTGGGGAAGGCCAGGACTTGGTCCTGTTTGCCTGAAACTCTAAGTAATGTAGCTGCCCATGGGTGCTGGGGCTCTTGAGGGGGATGCCGGCAGTGGGGGGCTGCCCTTTGGGGCCTAGGAGGGGGCCGGGCTGTGAGGTATAGTTGGCGGAGGTACGGCTGGCAGCGGCATCGGGGAAGCAGCGGCCAAAGCTGAGCTCTTCTTGCCGGAGCTCGGCCTCGCGCTGGGGAATGCTGGGCACATGGAAGCGGTAGCTGCCGGCCACGGGGAGAGTCACCTCCGGCTCCTTTTGGGGGGTCACCTTCTGCTGGGGGTATGCGATGCCGATGGTGGGGTTCGGCCGGGTGCCGGTGATGCTGAGCCGGTAGAGCTGGTGGTGGCCCCGCTCGCCCTTCCCCGAGCGCCGGCTGCGCTCACGGGCTCGGCCCTTCCCCAGTGGGGACTGGGGGCTGCCCTTGACCTCCCCCCAAGTGCTGTCATTGCCAAATTTGGGTTTGCACTGGAGGGATTTGAAGTCGATCTTCCCTGCTTGCTGGGGCCGGATCACGGCTTCCCGCTGGCTGTGGGGCTCCTTGTCCTTGGGGCCGAGGAAGGGGGACGTGCCCTCCCCGCCGAGCACCCTCCCATCCTTCTCCCCACAGCCTTCAAAGCCAAAGTCCTTGTCGGGGTCTTTGGGGGCAGCCTCAGTATCGCTGATGGTGTAAACATGCTGGGTCTCTCCAGTCATGATACCAAGGAGGGGGACAGCCTAGAAAGCCCTGTTGTCCTGTCCTGTGGCAAGCTGTTGTCCCTCTGTCATGGGCATGGTCCTCCACCAAGGGGCACCGGGGCGGTGAGAGGGGCAGCAGCTCCCCAGGGCCAGGGTGGTGGGGGGTCCCGAGCACTGGTGGGGCTCTGCTGCATCATTTCAGACCTGGAGAGGAGAGAAGAGAGGAGTGATGTCAGTCAGGAGGGGACCAGTGGAAGGACAGGAGAGATTTTAGTCACTTTTCTTGGCACTGTAGTGGGAAAGTGGATAGAGGAAGGGGCAGCACAATCCCCCCCCAACAGCTCCAGGGCAAAGCCCTCCAGCTTTGGGCTCTTCAAAGGATGCTTTGAGCAGTTCACCTCTGGCAAAAGCTGCTGAGGAAGCACTTTTTTCCTCCGGGGAAAGCTATTTCTGGGTTACTTCTTAGCAACATAAGCAGAAAAAGATGACAGAAGAGCTCCACCTACGGATTAGTGGGAAGGGCTGTCGGGATGGGCTGGGAGAGGCATCTGGGAAGGGCTCTGTCTCCATGTCCCCGTGTGCCCGTGTCCCTGTGTCCTCATGTTCCCATGTCCCCATGTCACCGTGGCTGGAGGGATGATGAGAGGAAAGGCTTTTGCTCCACCACTTTCCCCACCTGGTGCATCTCTTTGCTGCCCCTCCACCAAACCATCGTTTTGAAATTCCTGGTCTTTGAAATTCCTGCTGCCTCTGCCTTAACTTTACCACCCCCTACAAATTGCCCTGGAAATTTTAAACACTATTAAGGAGGCAAAAGCATAAAAGCTGAGTCCCAAATTTACCAGCTGATTTTACAACCCCAGACCTCAAGGCGTTAGACACAAAGCACAAGTCAAGCTCAGCCTTTTAAAAGGCACCACTAGAATTTTATATTAAAAAGGTTATATTAAAAAGAAGGGTAAAGCCCTGTTTCAAAAGACTTTTTTTAAAAAGTCTGTTGGAAACAGTGAGGGTTTATTTCTCCTCTCTCACTAGAAATCCTTCTTTACTGTCTGTCTCAGTGGGTCAAGGCACGATACTGCTGGGAGGGGGTGAGGACCAGGAAATTCATTTTATTAATCTCCTCCTGGGTACAATTCTCACCTCTCCCAGCCCTACTTGGTCCACCCATCCTGGCCATCCTGCCCAGCAGTGACCTAAGCAGAGGAGAATTTCTGCAGGAAAAGAAGAGCATCCTGCATCAACCCAGGGTCTCCACAGCGTGCTTGGCTTGTCTCTCCATTCCCACCTGATGCTCTGCTGTGAGCAGTCAGGATGAGCACCCAGCACCCCACAATGCTGCATTAGTAACAATATTTAGTACATACAGAGGTGGCAAAATTGTGGCTGCAGTCCCAGCACTCCTTCAAGGATGCTGTGAGACCTTGCCGGGAGGAGACAGCAACGCTCCCGGGGGTCTCCTCTCTCATTCCAATAACCAGGCTTGAATTCCTCCCCAATTTCACACCCTGCTAAGTGAAATGGATCCGGGGCTGATAGGGCCGGCTCCTATCGTGCCGGCTCCCCGGCCAAAGCTCACACGCGGCCCTTTGGCACGCAATGGCTCTGCTTGCAAAACAATGCCCCACTTATGCCGCGCCAGCCACAACTCTAAAGCCTGTTTGCTGCTGTTTAAATTTGCAAAGGCTCCTTGCCAAGATAAAATACCCAAGGCCAGTGCTTGCTACATTATCACAGTCAGGCTTTTCAGCCACATAAAGGAGCCTTTTTTTGGTTTTCAGTTGTGTTTTTTTTTTTTGGAGGAAAGGCTCGTTGGTGTGGCAGTAAAGCTGCAGGATTTGCATGGCAAGGGCTGGAGGGGCTGGAGCTGAGTGCCAGGAGACATAAACTTCCTGCTCCTGCACTGGCTGAGTCATGGAGATGGGGACAGCAGAGCTGGTGGCATGCAGGACTGCCCTACTGATGCAAAGGGTCCATGTCCTGGTGGTGGTGGCAAGAAATGGGCACGAAATTACCCCATGCAAATCACACATGGCACATAGATATAAGGGCAAGGTGTAAAGTTGGGATTTGTTCCTCAAAACCCTGATGTCAAAAATCTCATGCCAGGGTTTGAGGGTCCCCCACTCCTGCATGGTGGGTCCCTCCTGCTGGCTGTGGCCGTGGGGCATCACTCTGAGGTGGCACAGCAGCCCTGGGAGCAGCATGGCACAGAAATCCAGGGCCTCTTGGTGCGGCTCCGATGGGGCCTTCGATAAGGAGGGCTGGGTGTGTTGATTTAAAGTGATATTCCCCAGGCAGCTCCTGCATCCACCACCCGAGGGTTTATGAATCCAGCCCAAGCACAGTTCACCCGTTGTGGGATGGGAAACCCAGAAAAAAATGAAAATGGGGACTATTTCATCGATTTTTTTTTTACAGGCCTCAGTCAGCTCCCAGGACCAGGCTCCTCTCTGGATTACCACTGGTGTCACTTCTTGGATTTTTACATTTCAGCTCCTGGAAGAGGAGCTGGAAAGGGATGGAATGGGGGCAAAGCAAGTTTTGCTTTTAAAAACACATGTGATATTTATTGACAGGCTGCCTGCCCACAGGGAGAGCAATCTCCACCTGCATTTGTGTGCCCTGCCGGGGGCTCAGCCCTTTCACCTGTCCTTGGAGCATCCTCCCACACCAGGGCTGACATGGGGCCACCTCCAGCCTCCTGCAGCCTTTCTGTGGCTCAGGAACATGGGTACAAGCTGAGCAGTGATGGCAGGAGCCTGGCTGGCACTGCAGAGCCCTGCCTGCTGTTCCATGGGGCAGGTCCCATCCTGCCAGGAGCCCCAGCATGCCAGACAGGTTGTGATTCACCGCCTCGGCTCCCTGGCACCCGGAGCCAAGCGGCTCCGCTCCTCACTCCTCCAGAGCTGGTTGTGCCCAAGGGGCAGAGCTGAGGGTCCTCTGGGGCTGCCCGTGCTCCTTGAGCACATTAGAGCTTCCCATTTCCTTGGCACTTATTCCTGCAGACACAAATCCTGGGAGGCCACATCACTGCCATAGATAGAAACTCCTTCCCATAAGAGCTGTGAATCCCACCAGCAGCTCATCTGGGACACCATATGGGGACCACACTATGAAGACGGGACCACCAGGTCCCCACAGGTGAGGCAGAAGCAGGGGAAGCATCTCCCCAGGGTGAACCTGGGGAAAACAGGCAAAATGTTTCGCTCTGGCAAAAACATTGGCAAGGGAAAAAAATGGTTGTGAGAACAGGAAAAGCCAAACATGAAACAAGGAAACCCCACCAGCTGCTGAAGCAAAGGAGCGGCAGGTCCAGCCCCTGCCCTGGCAGAAGGAATAACTCCTTCCCATGGCAGGAAGAGGGGGGATGGCCTCGCTGGGGGACTCGGAGAGCCGGGTTCAGCGCTGGGCTCGGCCTCTCCCCTGCCTGACCTTGAGAAGTCGGTTACTCGTGGTGACTCAGCCTCCATCTGTAAATCAGCCGATAACGCTCCCCTCGACTATCGCTCCCTGTATCAGCTGCCCAGATTAGCCAGGCAGGGACTGTTCCTGCCTGTGCCCTGGACAGTGCCCAGTCCAGCCCTGATGGGGCTGGGAGATGTGCAGGGATGGGGGTGAGGGACTCCGGTTGGGTTTTGGCGTGGAGGAGCTCCCAGGCTGCTCCTGCAAGGTGAATAAACTATCCAGGATGGTTCTCTCTGTGACAGGACCCAAGGGTGGAGCTGTGTCAGGGGAAGTTTAGGCTGGACATTAGGAAAAGGTTCCTGGTCACCACTGGAACAGGCTCCCCAGAGTCATGGCCCCAAGGCTGCCAGAGCTCAAAGTGTGTTTGGACAATGCTCTCAGGGACAGGGTGGGATTGTTGGGGTGTCCAGTGCAAGGCCAGCAGTTGGACTGATGATCCCTGAGGGTCCCTTCCAACTCAGGATATTCTGTGATTCTATGGGGTTGCTGCTCTCCAGGTGGGTATCGCAGTCAGCAGCACTGCAGTTCAGCTCAGAGATCAGGGAGAGGCGTGGGAGTGGGTGGCTGGAAAAAAAATCAAGATGCCAACTGGGTGGCATCACCCAGGCAAATTACCTTCACTGCTGCTGGTGTGGGGGAGATGGGTGGGAGCAGCATTCCACTCCCTAAAGGAGCTCCAGGAGAGCTGGAAAGGGACTTTGGACAAGGGCCTGGAGTGACAGGACAAGAGGGAATGGCTTCCCAGTGCCAGAGGGCAGGCTCCAGGCTGGAGGTGACTGGGATGGGGGAGAGAAGGAGACATGGAATACAGCCCAGCCCCATCTGAAGGTCATCCCAATCCCATGTTGGCATGAAAAACAATAGATGGATCAGGGTGACCTGGGAAAGAAAATCCTGTAATTCCTTGCTGGGTAGTTGCAGAGCTGGGTGGCAGTACAGACACTTGCTCTGGTCCCACCCCCATCCAACAGCATCCAAGTGTTTTCCAAAGGAAATAAGATGGCTGGTGATAGGAGTAGAGAGGCTGTCCCAAGGGTTAGCTCAGCTTCTCACCCATTAAGGAGCAGGAAAGGCAGCTGGGATGTGCCAAGCAGGACCAGGAGCTGCCAGGTTGCAGCCACCCCAGGGAAATCTGGGTTGGATGCACACATCCTTGACTGGGCAGCGATGGCAGAGTCAGGACCTGCATCCTCCTGTTCCTGGAGCTGCTGCCAAGTCAGGGAGAGCTCCCAACCTCCACCCACATAAGGGGCTGACTGATTCTGGTGTGTTTTGGCACTGGGGAGCAAAGCCCTTCAAAGCATCCCTAAAAATCCAGAGGCATCGGACATCTGAGACCTCCTGAGCCCGAGACTGCAGCAGGAATAATCTCCCCAAGGAATCAGCAGAGGGGCTGGGGCTGACAGCACCATCTTTGTAGGGCTGTAATAAAGAATGACTTATTTTTGACATTTATTTAAGAAATATTAATCTTTCATTTTCCTTCTAAATGCTCCTGTTTGCTAAGGAACTATCTGTTACCTAAGTGGTCCGATAAATCTTCTAAGGTAAAATTACATGTTAGATGCTGCCAGAAGGGTACATTTAAGAATACTTCCTAAATTATCAACTGCATTAATCTTAATTACTTGGGTAAAAGTAGAGTCTGGCATTAGGGTGAACTAAATTGAACGGGTGTTTGTTTGTCTTTATCACATCACATATTTGAGATCATTTAACAGAAAGCAGATAAAAGGCATGTGGGGCAGTGAGGGGCAGAGCTGCTGCCTGATGGAAATGATGGCTCTGGATGACAAAGAGCAGGTGGGAGGGAACCCCTGGGGTGCCCAAGATGGCAGGATCTGTCTGGGGCAGGTGGTACCAGAGCAAAGCAGTACAAGAAAAATATCAAAAAAATCAAAATTAACTCCTTAGACAGCATTTTGAGGGATGAAAGAGGTTTTACAGAGCATGGAGTGACAGGACAAGGGAGAATGGCTTTAAACTGACAGAGAGTAGGTTTAGATTGGATATTATGGAGAAATTTTTCCCTATGAGGGTGTTGAGGCCCTGGCACAGGTTGTCCAGAGAAGCTGTGGCTGCCCCATCCCTGGAAGTGCCCAAGGCCAGGTCAGACAGCGCTTACAGCAACCTGGGATAGTGGAAGGTGTCCCTGCCCATGGCACGGGGAAGAACAAGACAAACTTTAAGGCCCTTTCCAACCCAAACTATTCTGGGATTCTATGTGGGGGTCCCACATAGAAGCTTTGAGCTTTGGGCTTTCACTGCCTCCACAGGAGGGTGACTCTGAACATGCTTTGGGTTTTTGTCCCCAGAAAGGGACTTTTAACTCCTGCCTCAAGGATTGAAATCCTATCACCATGGATCAATCTGACCCAGCTCAGCTTTGGCTGGAGTTGGGAACTGGTCCTTCTCAAAACCTTTTAAGCTTTCTGCCTCTTGCTGCTGCACTGCTACAGGGTCAGAAAAGCAGGCAGGGAGATCCCTGAGCATCCCTTCAGCTAGGAGCATCCCTGGAGCCTGTCTGGGATGAGGAAGAGAGTGTCTGGCTCCCAAAAATAGCATCCAAGCCCGTGCTGTCAGCTGGCCCGTACCTTGGCACTCTCCGCCGCTCAGCTACTGCCGGGACTCACTTTCACCTCCCATAAAATATGAATTTCTTGGCTGCAAAGGAAAGAGAAAAATATGTCAGGAATCTGTGCTTGGCTTGGTTGCAGCACTGCAGTGTGTGGAGAGCGTCAGGAGCCAAAAGGAGGGGTTTGCACCCCAAAATGCCCCATCAGGGCCACCCCAGCTGGGTCCCTGTGGGTGGGTGGCTTTGACTGTGTGCTGTGGGAGTAAGGAAACTGGATGGAGATGGGGTTCTATCTCCCTCTTTTCTGCATCCCAGCTCCATCCCTGCATCCTGGACACCACCTCCCTCCACTGGAGTCCTGCAGACCAGACACTTCATTGTAATCATGGTCAGAATATGGCCCTAAAAGGCAGCAAATGGTGGAGGAGGAGGAAGAGGAGGAAGGGGGGACTGAGGACAGCCAAAGCCCTGGGCACGCTCAGGGCATGGGGCAGCTGCCAACCTGCTGCCACCAGGCCTGACCCTGCACTCCTCACCATGCCATTCCCAAGCTTCCATGCCCCTCAGATGGGAATTTATTCCCATGTTTGGATAAAGATGAGGATTCTAAAGGATTGCTGTTACCTCCCTACCAGACCCAGGCCCAGCCTGGTGTTCACTCATGTTCATTGCTCCTGAAGAGAACATGGATCATATCCAGACACATCAAACCCTCTTCTGACATTAACTCATTTCCTGGTGAAATAAAGAGAAAAGAGGGATGAGGGATCTGGTTCCTGTCTGGACATGATGCAGCAGAGGGAGCATCACATCCAGAGAGAAGTGATACCCACCTCCCCTGCCAGCCCCGGTCCCTGCTTGTTCCTGAAGCTGGGACAGGGACAAGGGACTGTGGCTGCTCAGGACCAGAGGCTGGAGCACCCCTTGGACAGAAACCACAGTGGGAAGGAGCTGAGTCTTGGTGCTGAGAGCTTGAAAAGGACCTTGGAAGAGGGGCTGTGAAATATTGTGGGGATGCACATACACAGGGACACATGGACATGGTCCTGGATGTCCTGGTCTGGCTGTGTTGGGGCAGAGAGGCTGCTCCACCACCACTGGTTCTGGTGTGTTTTGGCACTGGGGAGCAAAGCCCTTCAAAGCATCCCTAAAAATCCAGAGGCATCGGACATCTGAGACCTCCTGAGCCCGAGACTGCGGCAGGAATAATCTCCCCAAGGGATCAGCAGAGGGGATGGGGCTGACAGCACCATCTTTGTAGAGCTGTGACAAAGAATGACTTATTTTGACATTTATTTAAGAAATATTAATCTTTCATTTTCCTTCTAAATTTTTGTTATAGGTTTGAAAAGAGCTGTTGTAATTTTTTCCCAATATCAATTACTGGACAGTGTGCACCTACAATGAAAGGCTCCCCCCCCTTTTCCCCTCTCCCCATCCAGTTTTTCTGGGGTGGGGGGAGGTGGGAAAGGGGAATGAGCGGAGTTGGGCAAAGAGTGGCAGAGGAACGGGGGAGGCTTCTCTATAAAACCAGCCAGTGCCACGTTTCAGCCCGCTTTTTTGTCTGTAGGACTTGCTGTCCACCGACTGACAGAGTGACAGCCACCCTCGGTTTTGGCAGACAACCTCTTTTCCCTGAGGAGTTTTTTTTCCCTCCCTTCCTGGCACTGTGGAAGAAGGACTGGGACAGCCCCCGACCCTGTTGGAGGGAAGTATTCTGCCTGGGGCCGAGGGACTGCATTATCAGAGCATCTTGATGAGGTTCAACAAGGCCAAGTGCTGAGTCCTACACTTTGGCCACAAAAAGCACTAGAGGCTGGGCACAGAGTGGCTGGAGAGCAGCCAGGCAGGAAGGGACCTGGGACTTTGGATTGACAGGAAGCTGAACATGAGCCAGAGTGTGCCCAGATGGTCAATAGGGCCAATGGATCCTGGCCTGCATCAGGAACAGTGTGGCCAGCAGGTCCAGGGAAGTGATTCTTCCCCTGTACTCAGTGCTGGTGAGGCCACCCCTGGAGTGCTGTGTCCAGTTCTGGGCCCCTCAGTTCAGCAAGGATATTGAGGGGCTGGAGCAGGTCCAGAGAAGAGCAACGAGGCTGGGGAAGGGACTCGAGCACAAGCCCTATGAGGGAGCTGGGGCTGTTCAGCCTGGAGAAGAGGGGGCTCAGGGGAGACCTTCTCACTCTCTACAACTCCTTGACAGGAGGTTGTAGCCAGGTGGGGCTTGGTCTCTTCTCCCAGGCAGCTATCAGCAAGACAAGAGGGCATGGTCTTAAGCTCTGCCAGAGGAGGTTTAGGTTGGATATTAGGAAGAAATTCTTTACAGAGAGGGTAATCAGGCATTGGAATGGGTTGCCCAGGAAAGTGGTGGATTCTCCATCCCTGGAGGTTTTTAAGATGAGACTGGATATGGCATCAGTGCCATGGTCTGGTAACCACGGTGGTAGTGGATCTAGGGTTGGACTTGATGATCTCAGAGGTCCTTTCCAACCTGGCTGATTCTATGATTCCCACAGCAGCTGCCTGGCCTGAGGACTGCACCATAGCCCTGGGACTGGCAGGGACAAAAAACCCTTTCATTGTTGGCCGTGGAGCCCCCATCACTCACGGGGCTGTGAGCACTTGTTGAGGTGCCGGGGACAGCCCGCCCTCAGCCCCCCTGATTTGCCACCTGAGGAATTAGGACTTTGTTTTTTGAAAGTTTTGGTTGCACCGTTGTTGTTTATTCAGGTTTGTCAGTAAAGAGCTGTTATTTTCCTTTTCCATGCCTTTCACCTGAAGCCTTTTAATTTCAAAGTTGTAATAACATAGAGGGAGGAGGTTGGCTCTTCTTTTCTGGCCCAACCTCCTTAACGGACCTTTGTGTCTTGCTAAACTAAGACAATGCTCCTGTTTGCTAAGGAACTATCTGTTACCTAAGTGGTCCGATAAATCTTCTAAGGTAAAATTACGTGTTAGATGCTGCCAGAAGGGTACATTTAAGAATACTTCCTAAATTATCAACTGCATTAATCTTAATTACTTGGGTAAAAGTAAAGTCTGGCATTAGGGTGAACTAAATTGAACAGGTGTTTGTTTGTCTTTATCATATCATATATCTGAGATCATTTAACAGAAAGCAGATAAAAGGCATGTGGGGCAGTGAGGGGCAGAGCTGCTGCCTGATGGAAATGATGGCTCTGGATGACAAAGAGCAGGTGGGAGGGAACCCCTGGGGTGCCCAAGATGGCAGGACCTGCCTGGGGCAGAGCAAAGCAGTACAAGAAAAATATCAAAAAAATCAAAATTAACTCCTTAGACAGCATTTTGAGGGATGAAAGAGGTTTTACAGAGCATGGAGTGACAGGACAAGGGAGAATGGCTTTAAACTGACAGAGAGTAGGTTTAGATTGGATATCATTGAGAAATTCTTCCCTATGAGGGTGGTGAGGCCCTGGCACAGGTTGTCCAGAGAAGCTGTGGCTGCCCCATCCCTGGAAGTGCTCAAGGCCAGGTCAGACAGCAACCTGGGATAGTGGAAGGTGTCCCTGCCCATGGCAGGGGGAGGAACAAGATGAGCTTTAAGGTCCCTTCCAACTCAAATCATTCCATGATTCTGTGATAAGACTGGAAGGGTGGGTGTCCCACAGGGTGCTGGAGAAGGAAAAGGGCTCTGGACACCAGCACATCCCATATCACCCTGTGTGTGACCAGCCCAGATTCCACGGTACACAGACAGAGCAGGATGCACCACATCCTCTGCTCAAGTTTTTTCCCAAAATTTGGCTGCTGTCCTGCTTGTTTGGAGAAGGGCATCGTGCCTGAGTGTGCCCGGGCCCTCTCTCTGAGATGAGCACATTGTGTGGTATTTTAAGGCACAGAACTGAAATGAAGTGGGGGATTAAGTGCTCCCTTTCACTGGGCCTTGGAGAGGGATCAAATACTGCTGCGGTGAAATCTCCCTGTCACCCAGGTCTGTGTGACCTGGGCACACTTGTTATCACAGAGGGAATTTGCATAAGCCAAAAGGAAGGATTTTTCTCACTCTTCCTTGCTTTTGTTTTAAATTTAAGGAAAATTTGTCCACTGACATCCCTGTGCATGGAAAGCTGAAGGGGAACTGGTGGATAAAGGGGAGAAATTATTCTGTGCTGCTGGAGATGTGGATAAAGGATAGATTTCGAGGAAGGGGAGCTCAGAGGCAACACCATAACCATCCACATCCCTGGCTGAACCCCCAGGCATCACCAGGGCACGGCACACCGGTGTCCTGTGACACCATATCCCTCTTACCCCACTCTCCCGGGACAGGGCCCCGCTCCGCATTTCCCTCCTGGCCTTCCGTGACCCCCCAAAAAAGGAAGAAAAAAGCAAAACAGCCAAGGCAATGACACCATTCCCAGGCCAATATCACATTTCCTTCCTCCCGGCAGAGCCTGGGTTTGCTCCAAGCTGCCTTCCCCCCACTCCTGCTCCCAGCCCTGGTCAAACAGGGACAGGAAACCCAAGAGCAATGAGCACATCGAGCACATCTCCAGCACCTTCACCCGAGCCTTATTCAGCTCCTTGTCCTTTTGGCATCTTCCTCCTCTCCCTTTGGAGTGGCTGCTCAGGAATGGGGGGCAGTTCTGCCTTGGGGTGCACGCACACACACACCACTGAGTGAATTAATTGGTTTGAAGCAATTAAACAGTCACAGACTTCAACTGGGGGCAAACCCAGCCCTCATCCCTCGGGTAGCTGGGAGCCCCTGGCCTAGGAGAGGGACCAAGGAAGGTCACTTCCCTGGGGTCTCATCCTGCTGATGACTGATCTCTGGGGATACTGGTCTTGCTGAGCCCCAGCAGACAGACAGACAGACAGACAGATCTCCAGCTCCCTGATGGAGGCTGATCTCTGCAAGAGCAGTGAAATCCTGGTATTCCTTCACAAACTGCTCCAGCTGAAAGGAGGCACTAGCCCAGAGACCCTCACACAGCCAGGATTTGACGGATGGAGAGAGGAGCATCTCACCTGGGGCTCAGATGGACCACATGTGGCACAAGGACCATGGAAAGGACAAGGACCATGGGCGGCACCAGGAGCACGGGAAGCAAAAGGACCACAGGTGGCACAAGGATCAGAGGAAGCACAAGGACCACAGGTGGCACCGACCAGCAGCCCCAGCACTGCTGCTCTGAGCACACCCACCAACCTGGTTCAGATGATTGTGTCGCCCCAAAATCTCGGGATGACTCACATCCAGAGTCCATTCCTGCTGACCCAGATCCCTCTCCCACTATAACCCACCCATCCCTGGTGGTACCCGATGCTGCACCAGCTGCCTCAGCCCAGAAAGCAGGGATGCTCCTGTCCAGCCTGAACTAGTTCTCACAGGATCTGATAGGAGGAGACTGCTGCTAGATTTGGGGGCTTTTAAGCTGTCAACTTTCCTATAATTATTAGCAATGTTTTAAATCAGTTCTCTTCTGAAATTTGCTTCTGAAAGACAAGATTAATGAGCATTTCCTTTGGGGATTTATTGCACTGTTAATTATTCTCTTCCAGAAATTTGGTTCAGAATATTATCAGCTTTTTTTTTCAATTAAAAGTGATTATAATTTGCTCTATATAAAAGAAAAGTGGATTTAAAATAAAAATATAATATCCCCCTTTCCTGATTAACTATAATAGTCAAGTGATGGAGATAAAAGTAGCCGGTGGCTCTGGCAGACCACGTTGTGCAGACACGAACTTGGTGCCCCCCCCGGCAGCAGTTCCAGCCCTGATGGGGTCCAGTTTTTGGGATAACGGGATTCATAGAGGCCAACTTGTAATTTATGGAGATTTCCTGCAGAGGGAAGCAAAGGTGTCTGCAAGGAGCCACCCGACGCGGTGCCAGCTTTGGACAAGGGGTTCAGGGAGGAGGAGGAGGATGGGGATGGGGAGAACCCGGGGATGCTGCTCCCAAATAATATTTGGATGCAATTTCAGAGGTTAGGAGATGTTCAGTGAGATTCCAATCCCTATGGGAAGGGGCTGGAAGAAGCAGTGGTTGCTCTTTTAACCAGAAATGCCTTTTGCACCAGGTTTGACGCAGGGACAGCCCTGGAGAAGGGGCTCCGGTGCCCTTTCTGGTTCCCAGGCTTTTTGCCCTCCCCAGCAGACATTCCTCGTGTGCCTCCCAAATACAAAACATTCTGAAAATGCTCTGAGTAAAAATGTTCACTTGGTGGGGGACAGATCCGATTACACCCCGAGCACAGTGGGGAGCAGCCCCACGCAGGGCTTTGCTGGAAAACCCCACAGACTGCACAGCACCCAGCCCACATCCCCTGCCAGGCTGGATTTAACCCAGACTGCCCCTAGAAAGCCCCACTGCTCCCCTTGGCTCGTGGGAAGCAAAGGAAACGTTGAGAAAAATGCAAATTTCGGCTGGGAGATGCCCTGTTCTGGCACTGGGGACAGGCAGGTTTGGGGGGTCCCTGTGGGGGTCATGGCTGAGGTGACCCAGGGGTGCAGTCTGTGTCCCTCTGTAAGCGATGGGATGCTCCTGCTCCAGGTGCCATCTGCCCTGAGGAGCCAAGGCACTTCTGTAGATGCCTTAGGGTGCTTCTCGTAGCAAGTTGGACCCACGCTCAGATGCCTGAGTGGAGGGCACATCACAGGTTAAGTGGGATCAGAGGGCTGTGCAGTTCAGATGTGAGCACGGTGTGCACTGTCCTTCTCCCTGACCTTCCCAACATGCCAGACCTCCAACTGCAATGCTGTGGGTATCCCCTCTCATCCAGCTCCGCCATGAACTGACAATATCCCTGCTAAATCCCTGTTAGTTTCTGGAGTGATGCCAGAGCCATCCTTGGCTGCATGTGACCTGCAGCTACGGCGCAGACACTGCTGCAAAATCCCAACAGCCACATCCCATTGCTGCCAGAGAGCAGGGATCCCACCACCCCCCAACAAGAGAGGATTTTAATACCATTCCCTTAATTACTCCTTTCCACAAGTGATATCCTCTGGCCAAAGAAAATCCAATGGGAGCAGATCCCTGCTTATTTCTACTCCTGAGCATTTCCCCGTTGCTTGGCCTGTGCTGTTCCCACTCCAAAGGGGATGCATGTGGCTCATTCATGGAGCCCCTGCAAGGAGAGAATCACACTCCAGAGAGCAGGAAAGACAGCCTGGGAATTTTGGGTTTCCCCTCCTTTAGGCTCCCTCTCCCACCCATGGAGCTAGGATGCACCCATGGGTACCACATCACCATGGGGAGCTGCACCCATGGGAGACAGGGGTGGGGCTGTTGTGATTTTGATGGTGAACCACCCAGTTTGGCTTCCTCCAGCTGGAGCTGCTGCCTGAAGCCAAGCTTGCCATCACCTCCAACACCTTGCAGAGTGTTCCCCCAGAATTCCTGGCTCTTGGAAGGCAGAAGGGATGTGCCACACAGGAAAACACAGCATAGGATGAGGGGATCAGGAAAGGGATGGACGCTCAGGGTCAGCAACACCAGGACAGTTCATGAGCTCTGTCATGTCTGGGCTACAAAACCCACCAGCTGCCCCAGTGCCAGAGCACAGGCACAGGGGGGAACACTGAGTTTTGGGAAGCAGGATTCTGAAAAGTGAGCTGTCCTGGTGCAGCCCCCTCCGGCCCTGCTGGCTGCAGACGCTGGCGCTGAGAGATGCTCTCTGTTCTCAACGGGAGCAGAAACGCTCGGGGCCAAGAAAAACGCATGGAGCTATAAAAAGTCCAGGGAACAGAGAGACATTCATGGACAACTTCAATCAGCCGCTGCCTGAAGATGCTGGTCACAGCCAGGCGGGATTCATGGATCAGCCCCAGCCAGGAGCAGTGGGGTGGCTGCCAGCCCCGGGCAGTGCCAGGGCGGTGACCAGCCTGGCTCCCTCTGCCTGCCAACGTCATCTGGATGGGCCAAAGCATCAGTCATATAAAAACAGGGTGGATTTGCACACCCTGCTGGTGCATCCCTGGTTTGTGGAGTGAGGAGGAGCTCCACTAAAATCCATCCGTGTTTTCCATCGTCTCTCCCGTGTGCCTGTTTCCCTCCAGCTGTCCTCCACCATCAAAGCTGGGCAGTGCCGGGTCAGGTTTGTTTGCAGGTGCCAAACACGAGTCCGGCACATGCCTGAAACTTCAAAGGGCCAGTAATGAAAAGCATTTTGCCAGTGGATTTCCAGCCCTTCCCGCCGGTCCAGCTGCTGGGTGGCAGATGTGGGGACATGGACACATCCCTGTGCCTCAGCCACAGCAGGAGAGGGCACGAGCCAGGCCATACTAAGCTGGAGAAAACGCTCTGTGCTATTTCTTCTACTTTTTTCCCTTCTTTGCTGTTTCCCCAGGCACCATCCGTGCACGAGCAAGGCCGAATAATGCCAATATTCATTGCCCAGACAAGTGCAGGCTCTGTTTGCTCCGAGGAATGTTTTCTCCAGAGACACTCCAAGCGACAAAATCCCCTTCCTCAGCTGGTGTATTTTTCTTTCATCAGGCAAAAGAAATCAGCAGAGGGCTGAAGAATGGCATCCTGTAAATATTTTCCTTTTGCTGATGCTGAATGAGGTGGAAAAGCATTCGGGGTCCAAGCCCATCCCTGCCGTGCTGGTCCAGGTACTGCTCCAGGACAACATCTCTCTTTAGGGTGTGCTTGAAGGATGCAAAGCAAAGATTGGGGACTTCCCTTCTCCTTCAGGATATGGTTTTCAGGCAGACCAGAGAGATTTTTAGATGTTGTCTCAGAGACACCAGGTGTGAGGAAACAAGGCAGCTGCTCTTCCCAGGGCTGAATCCCAGAAGTCAGGGATGCTGCAAGGGAAAAGGGGCTGGAAAGCATGGAAATGGGGGGATCTGACCACTTCCCCCAGCCTGGGGCAGGCAGTATCACCAGGGAGTGGGACCCAGGCTTCCCTGTATGCCTCATCCCTTTCCTCATCTTCAGCCACTGAAGGAGAAATGAAAAAGAACAACCTTCTGGGAGTCTGGAAAAAATGGGTATTTTTATGTCCTGGCTGGAAAAGTGAATTCTTCCAAATGGTGATAATTTAAAAAAAAAAAAAAGAAAAAAAAAGGGTGAAACCAACTTGTTAATGATTTCTCTCCAGACTCCAGTGCAGGTAGCAGAGGGAAGGATGTTGGGACATCCCTCCCTCTCCGACAGGCCACACTCATCCTGGGATTATTTTTCCTGCCCGCAGAAGGCAACCCAGACAATACCTAATCCCATGGACACCGGAAACGATTTATTTCCCTCAGCTATTTAGCAATGACCAGTGCTAATGCAACACTGCTAAACCCCACATACTTTCACAGTGAATTCACAGACCAAAAGGCCTTTTTTTCCTTCACCTGGAGATTTAAAGCTCTGGGAGCCGGCAGGAGATATTTGTAGGGAAAGCCATGTGGGATATTCATGCCGGCGCTGGGATAAGGCTGTGGAGTGAATAACTTTGTGCATCTCTCATCTGCCCTTCTCCTTTTCCTTGGTTTTCCAGCAAAATGTTGCAACTAATAATTTTCACACATGGCGCAAGAGCTGCCGTAAAGTGGCTGCTTATTCCATTAAAGCTGTCGGTTGCTATCGGGTTTAGGGAAAGGGGGTGTTGGAGAACCCCGTGGGGTATCGCTTTACCCCATCACTTCCTGCCCAGGTGATCCCACACAAACTCGTCTGTGATGAAAAACATTCAGGACCTGAGACACATTTCCAACCGAAAACACAGGCTGCGATTCAGCTTCTCCCCTGCCTTCCAACACATCCTCCTTTTACCACAGAAAGTGGCATTTATCTCGGGATTCCTCAAAGCCGCGGTGTAAAAAAATAGGGAAGACATTAAATATAGGTCTGGGTGGCTGCCTGCCATGGCTGTGCCCACGCTACCCATCTTCTCTGGGCACACACTTGCCCCCCGGAGTGGCTGGAGCCCCTCCTCTGTGTTGGGATGCTGGAGGATGATCCCAAATAAACTACCCTGTGCAAGCAACCCTACAAAAACAAGCTGGGATCTGCCAGAGGGAAATGGATTTGTCATACTAGGTTGTCCCAAAAAAGAGCTGAGCCAAGGACATGGAGACACAGCAAGAGGACAACTCCCTCATGCCTGTGTCTGGTCCCAGCACATCCCAGCATTCTGACACCCAGCCTGCCTTCCCTAAGCCACCCTTTAATCTTCCTGTTTCTAAACTGAGAGTTGTGATGACTGACCAGAGCAAGACCTCGCTGTTTGTTTTTTTTTTAAAGGTGCTTTGCAAAAACACATGATAAAGAGGAACAAACGCTGCCCCGGGCCCAGGTCAGCGAACACGGCGGGGGTTGCAGGGGCTGTGAGGGCTCTGCCCATCGTGCCTCTGCTGGGGCCGAGCCCAGGCAGAGCTTGGGGGTTGCTTTTCCCTTTCATCCCATGCCAGGTTTCAGCCCAGGATTTATACGGTCAAATCCAAAAATCCCTGGAAGGCAGGGCTTGGCACGGCGGGAACGCAGATGCTGCCTTTGCCCTGCTGCTGTAATTATGCCCCCAAACTTAGAAAGCAGCGGAAGAGCAGCGTGTAGCGCTGCAATTAGGAGGCTGTTTAATTGCAGGGCAACTGTGTATTGTTTTCCTCTCCCTGCCTCCAACTGCCAACAACCAGCTGAGCATCAGGAGCCACATTGCAAACCCAGGAATTACAGCTCCATGGCACTCTCCGTTCCTGCATCCTTGGAGCATCACCACATGTGCCTGGAGGGCTCTGAGCACAACAGGATTGTCACCACAAAGGTGACTCATCACACCTTTGGGTCAAGAGCAGTGGGAAGAGCATCCAGAGCATCCAGTTGGGGAAGGAGCCACCAAAATACAGAACCACAGAATATCCTGAGTTGGGAGGGACCCACAAGGATAATTGAGTCCAACTCCTGGCCCTGCCAGGACACCCCAGCAATTCTGCCCTGTGCCTGAGGGTGTTGTCCAAATTCTCCTTGAGCTCTGGTGTCATGACCACTGCCCTGGGGAGCCTGTTCCAACACCTGACCACCTTCTGGGAAAAGAACCTTTTCCTAAAAATATTCCTGGAATATCAGGATGTTCTTTTCAATACTATCTATTAGTTGCAATGTAGAAACCAAATTTAAATACACGCAAGAAATTTATCTGCCACTTGGTCTGAAATCTCACATAAAGGAAAAATTTCCCCTAAATTTACAGGGAAATTTGAATCAAGACCAAATTTTGCCCTTTGACACCTCCCTGCACCAGTAACTGTTTTAGGCTTTTGAACAAGTGAGAGAAATTGAATTGTAGAACCATAGAATAGAATCATAGAATAGTTTGGGTTGGAAGAGACTTTTAAAGGTCATCTAGTCCAATCCCTGCAAAGAGCAGGGACATTTTCAACTAGATCAGGTTGCCCAGAGCCCTGTCCAACCTGACCTTGAATGCTTCCAGGAATGGGGCATCCACACCCTCTACATGACTGCTCAGTGCAAGACACTTTCTCCAAGCAACAGAAATTGTTCCTCTCTCTCTGGGACTCCCCTTCTCCCGCCAAAGGGCCTCCCAAGCAACCAGGAATGATTCCCCCTGTCAGCCTGGAGATTAAAATGGATATATGCGTGGGAAACAGCAGCAGCAACAGGAGAGCCACTGATTTCCATTGTGTTGCCCCCGTGAACGCTGCACATAAATCTGCTGCTTCCCAAGGCGAGGCGTGAATCAGAACAGTTTTATCTCCTCACTTTCTGACTCATCCTCAGAGTGTTGGACATCCCATGGAAAAGTGACGGATGTACATGGCCAGTGAACTGGCGTTGCATCAGGGATTTCACAGCACCAGCAGGAACGGTGCCACCACCTAACTCATTGCTGTCTATGAAGAAAATGAGGGTCCAAGAGGGAAAATCCCAGTTGTTCCCAGTCGAACACAGGCAGGTGCACACTGGTGTGGGCAGAGCCAACTTGACTCCCCTTCTCTTGCCCACAGATGTTGCCACATCCCCGGGTTTAAGCTGAAGCAAAGTCCTCCTCGAGATACTCACCAGCCCCTGAGGCTGCAAGAACCTTCCATGGATTTATCCAGCCATGGCACCAGGAGAAGGAACGTGTGGGGACACCTGGAGCACATCCCCAGTGTTGTCTGTCTGACTGGTGGAAATCACAAACAGGGTCTGGGATCACCTGCAGGATGGCTCCAGGATTGCAGCAGTACCAAAAGGAGGGATGAAAATACTCAGATTTGGGGTTTTTTCTGAAAATGGGAGCAGATTTGGGGAAAAAGATGGGAGAAGCTTTGTGTTCCCACCAGGACTAGGGTGTCCTTCAAGCCTCTCCTTTAAAATGAACAGACACAGGGATTTAACTCTCACATTTCATCACCTCAATCCCAGAAGCCAATATGATATTTAGCAGTTGGCAAGCAGGGCTGGGCATCCTCCTGTGGCCAAGGCTGAGCCTCCCAGTGCTCCCAGTGCCGGGACTCCTCTACTCCCTGTGCTGTGCCGGTGGCAGGAGCTTCACCGGAGGAGCCGGACACATCCCTGCATCACGTGGGAAGTAGCTCCTCTTGTTTTCACAGCTGACATCAGGTCTGGAGAGGCTTCCACGGAGCTCCGGCGCGGAGGAAGCGCGGCTGAGGGGCGGCTGCAGCTGTGGCCAATATTCTTGCACCCGGGATTGGCTCGGAGGCTCCTGGGTCTGCAGCATGGGGAGGGCAGAGGAGGCTTTCCAGGGATGAGCTGCTGCTCCGAAGCCTTGTTGGGCTCTGCTCGGGAGGAACAGCAGCATCGCTGGGTGATGCTCTAGCAAGGAGCATTTCTCTTCATGGACAGCTGCTAATGTCTTGTGAAGTTCTTCAGAAGCTTCCTGCAGGATCCCTGGCTGGAAGAGGACCAGCAAGAGCCTTGTCTTGTCCCCATGGTGTCCTCCATCCGCCTGCCCTGGGCTGTGTCACAGAGTCTGCAGGGAAGGCTGTTTAGAGGTGGGGATGGAGAGGACACGGTGGGGAGCGGGGATGCAGCCAGGAACATGGACACAGTGAGAGCTGTGTGGACAGGCATGGAGGGAGAGATGTCCCAGCAGATGTGCAACCACCCCAGGCCCTGGTGACAGCAAGGATGCTGCTTGGGAAAAATTCCTGGCTCCAGAGACAGGCCAGAGATCACCTTCCCTTCCTTTCTTCCTGCAATGATCTGCTCTCAAAACCACATGAAAAAGGAAATATATATGTATTTCATAGAATCATGGAATGGTTTGCATTGGAAGGGACCTTAAAGCTTATCTCATTCCATGGGCAGGGACACCTTCCACTAGACCAGGTTGTTCCAAGCCCTATTCAACTTGGCCTTGAACACTTGCAGGGATGCGGTAACTTAATTCTCATACACATATAAATAAAAATTACATATAAAACTCACATATATATGTATTGTAAACAGACCCTCTGGATCCCTTCCCTGCACCCCACTGTTGCATCTTTCCCAGAAGGCTGTGGAGAGCTCAGCTGAGCCCCACACACGCTTGTCCCCAGCAGTGTCACAGTGCGACTGCCATCGGCTTGTCCCCCTCTGCAAAAACAACAGGCGAAGAAAGAGCACTTTTGTTTCTTCCTCCTCTATTGACACAGCTGGGAGGGCTGGAGCCGGGGGAGGTTCCTCCTCCGGAGGGCCAAGAGCCTCCACACACTCACTTTGTAGCTCAGGCGGCGCTGGACTAGGCAAAGCTCCTTTACCCACCTCAACGGGCACAGCCACAGCATCCCTTCGTCCATCCCGGGCCCTGGGTGAGGTGTCAATAGGGAAAGATGTCACCCAGCTGCTCCTGCTGGGCCCCCTCTGAGCTGGCAGCCCTGGGAAGGATCGTTCTGGGGATGAGGGTGATGTGCAACCCCAAAGCTGGGGCTGCTGGTGCAAACCGAGTCCAGCTGAGCCTTTAACAGCTCCTCCTGCATCCATCCACATCCATCCACATCCAACCAGGGATGCGTCTATAATCCTGGAGGATTTTTGCACCAGTAGTCATGCTGTGCTGAGCTCCCCACTGGCTGTCACCTTCCCCTGTCCCACAGCTTTTTCCTGGCTCAGTTGGACACGGTACAGATGGATCCAGTGGCTGAGCTGGCGCATGTCCACAAGCAAACCTGGCTCCTCCTTACTTCAAACATGAAGGCACCAATCCCTCCTCCCCGCCCCAATCCTATCCGCTTCCACAGATATCCAGCGACACTATTTTATTGCCATTTATTCTAAGCTCCCCAGTCAGTGCCATGGGGAAAAGATTAATTAATAAATCCAAGAGAGGGGCTATATTTCCCCATAAATAAACCCTCAGGTGTTGCTGTGTCTGTGTTCCCAGCCAACATTTAAGAGCAGGAAGCATCCTGAGAATCACCTCCAAGTATCCCTTCCCAGAATTTTGCCACTGACTTGCACAGGGGCCGAATCCATCTGCCTGGCTATTCTGTGATCCATGGGTTTGCTCCTCTTTGCCTCCAGCCTCCGAGGCAAGAGACAAATGCAAAGCATTCCTTTATCTCCCTGTCTCTACTGAGGGACAGGCAAAGCAATAAAATGCATTTTTTTATAGAGCTGTAAATTTAATTTCCTTTTAAACCATTTGCTTCCACTTAGAACTCAATGGAAATGCTGCACTGCTGGCAAAGCTGCAGTGTCCTGGTCCTGCCTCAATGTATAGAAGCATGGGGCTGGAGTTTTTGGATGAGTTTAAAAGTTGATGGAAGGGAAGATGGGGGAAGAGAAGAAAATTCTTAGGGCATTAAGGGCCTATTTCCCATCTTCCTTGTGAACTTTCCTCGAGGGAAGAGCTTTGCTTCTTTATGGGGCACAATTAAAGTCGTCTCTGTCTGCAGGACAAAAGTTCAGCCTCAGAAATTGCTGCAAAGCTGAGGATGCTGGTGGTGAGAGGAAAAATAACGATTTCTGGCCTGAAAAACCACCTGGAGCTTTAGATTTGGGATTAAGAAGCAAGAAGAAGCACTGTGAGTACATGTTCAGCATCCGTATACCATTAGGAAACCAAGAGGGAATTTTCCTAGCGAGTGAGGCAGCGGTGCCAGGATCACCCACCCTTGGCACAGGAGATCAACCTCAGCAGGTGTTTGGGGTGATCCTCCAGAGTGGACCCTTCCTTCTACAGGACATCAATCCCACTGCTTGGCCATCCCTCCTGGAAGCTGCTCATTACAATGTCCTTTGATAGAGCTGGTGGGAAGCAAATGAGGAGCTGCTTGTGGTGTGACAGCCCATGGCAAGGGATGCACTGGAAGTCTGGGGCACCCATCACTCACTCAGCTGTGGGTCTACCATGCTAGAGACTGGATCCAGACCATTTATCTCCTCCAAACCTCTTCCAGCTTAAAGTGTTGCATGAATCAACCTTGATTTATCTTCATGTCTGGAGAGGTGACTGTGTGACCCACGGCTCATGGGTGCTACTAATTGATGATGTGGGACTTGTTTGTAAACCAAACTTATTCACATCCCACTTAATACAGTACAGGATCCCAGCACTGCCTGCTTGGGGCTGGTCCCATCACAGAGTCATTTGCTGCTGCTGCTACTTCCAGCTGGATCCACAGCTCCAAAAGAAGAGGGTGCCTTTTTGAGGTGAAATTCAGGACAAGCAGCCACAGAACCAAAGCAGAAAGGAGTTTTACAATGACCCAGACAGACACAATCCTGCAAACATCATCCCAATGTCAGGCAGCTCCTCTGGAATCAGGACATGACCCGTTTCCACTGCCCCAGGTCACAGCAGCAAGGCCAGATGTTCCAAACAGCAGCAGGACACCCAAATCTTACTCAGGCCACAGTCTGGGTTCCTTGAGGCATTAAATCTCCCTGAGAAGGCTCTGAACTGTCATCTTGTGTCTTCTGCTCCCAACTCAGGGTGTGAGGGATCCTTGGACATCCCTTGGTGGCCACAATCCTTGGATATGGAGTCGGGGTGATCCATCCCCGGTGCCAAAGGTTTAAAACCCCCCCAAGGTTTTAAGCACGACATGAAGCCCACTTCAAAGAGCTGCAGTTTCCTACTTGATAACATCAGGAGTCTGGATCAAAGGCTGCATCCTAGGAAATCCAGCAAGGGAAGGGAAAATAAAATCGCTTCCTCTAGAGCATTCCTTGCTGCTGAAAATCAGCTGCTGGTTTGGGAAAATTAGACCATTGTGTTAAAATTATAGATGATGCTCAAGTGTCCTTCTCTGGTGGTTTTTATAGGATTTGGAAGTGTTTCTTAGCAGGGGGAAGGGGTGGAAACAGGTTCCTGGTGCTGTTTGGACCCTGTTTGGTACATCCAGCCTTGCCCTATACAAAGCTTTCCAGGCTTTTCTGAAAAAAGGGACAGGAGTGAAGGGGAAGCAGGGGATGGAGCAGGGGACAGAGGGACACTGAGCCACCCACAGGGACCTGACTTCACATGGGATGTCCCTGGCAGGTCCCAGGGTTGGAAGCATCCCTTGAACCCAGTGCCCTTTGGCAGCTGGAGGTAGATATTCCTCTTTTTAAGGCTGCTTCCCAGCTTCTGTGCCAGCTACAACCCTCCTGCTCTTAAGTGTTCCCAGTAGGCCAGTCCATGCTGGGTTTGATAGCAGTGCTCTGGTATGCTGGTGTTGGGATCTGGATTTTGCTAGAAGCCACCCTGGAGAACAACCTCCTCTCATCCTCCAGCTCTGATAATAAGGTGACAGTGAGCAAACCTCATCTGGATTTCCCAGGGAGTTCCTCATCTGGGACACCTCTCAAGGCTGGAATCTCTGGGCTGGGGGATTCCCCAAAACCACTGCCATGTGAAGATAGAGAACAAACTGACACCCTGGGACATTCTTGCCCCTGCTTGCCCAGCACTAGCCCATGGCTCATGCAAGGGCAGGGGACATGGTGCTCCCTCCTCTGAGGCTCTTGCATGTCCAGATTGGCATTACCTGATTCATTTTTATAGAATCCCAGAATGGTTTGGGTTGGAAGGGACCTTAAAGCTCATATTGTTCCAAAACCTCTGCCATGGGCAGGGACACCTTCCACTATCCCAGGTTGCTCCAAGCCCCATCCAACCTGGCCTTGGACACTTCCAGGGATGGGGTAGCCACAGTTTCTCTGGGCAACCTGTGCCAGGGCCTCACCACCCTCAGAGGGAAGAATTTCTTCCCAATATCCCACCTAACTCTGCCTTCAGTCAGTTGGAAGCCATTCCCCCTTGTCCTGTCACTCCATGTCCTCCAAGTCCCTCTCCAGCTCTCTCAGATCCCCTTTAGGCACTGGAAGGCCACATTCTGTGTTGCATTTTCCAGATCCTTCTCCCATGCACAGGCAGGGGCTGCAGTAGAACCCAGACTCAGGTGGGTTCCAGCCCCTCCTCACCCTCCTGCCCCTCAGTTCGCATCCCACCCTGCGGGGACAGCGGATCCTTTCCCTCCCTCCACCCCCGCAGTGATTAGTGCCTTTCAGGAACGGTTTTTTCAGCGAGCCGGCCCAGCTGAATAGCTCTGGGCAGCAGGACCAGACAGATCCCTGTATTCCACCCCTCATATGAAAACCAGATGCCACGAGTCCCGTTACAAATCACAGCTGACAGGGGGATGAGAGTTTTACTTGGGAGCTCAGAGAGGGCACAAAACCTTTCCAAGGAGGCTACTGTGCAGCCCCCCAAATTGTGCCCCACATCCCTTTCCACATTATTCATGCTTTCCATTGGTTTTCTATAAATGATAACAGGATTATGGAATCCCAGAATGGTTTGGCATGGAAGGGACCTTAAAGCTCATCCAGTTCCACCCCCTGCCATGGGCAGGGAAACCTTCCACTATCCCAGGCTGCTCCAAGCCCTGTCCAACCTGGTCTTGAACACTTCCAGGGGTGGGGTAGCCACAGCTTCTCTGAGCTACCTGTGCCAGGGCCTCCCCACCCCCACAGGGAAGAATGTCTTCCCAGCATCCCATCTAACCCTGCCCTCTGGCAGTGGGAAGCCATTCCCTCTTTTCCTATCACTTCATGCCCTTGGAAAAGGAGGGTGGAGGGGGTGGTGGCAGCATCCTGACGGGGTTCTGTGCTCTAATGAACTGTCAGTTGTGGAGGGAGAGCTGATGGAACAGCCCAGCTAATGTTCAGTGACAGCTACGATTTACTAATCCATCCGAGAAATAAATAGGAGCCGTGGGGAATAAAAGCAGAGTTCAAGGCCGGCCCTTGCCGGGGCACTCGCAGTGAAACAAAACGTCAGGTTTTATAAATGACCTTTTCATGTAATTCCCTGGTGAGGCCCAGGAGGAAACGGGGGGCGGCTGCCAGGGAAGTGCTGTGAAAGCTGCAAAGTCAGGAGGCTGGTGCTGGCTGTGGAGGGGTGGGATCCAGGCTGGGAGGAGCGGCAGGGAGATGAGCTATGGACATTGGCATAACATTGGGTTGTGCATCCCCCACATCCAGCTCCCACTGGGGTGTGCAGCTCCCATTTAACCCCAGAGCTGCAGACTGCAAGTCTCAGCTTAAAACCTTGATTTCAAACTCTGAGTAACACTCAGTCATTCCTCCCTCAAGGGTTTATCCAGCCCTACCTGAAAGCCAACCCACCAGGATGCAGGGCTGCATGAAGACATTCTCCACAAGCCAAGGCATTGGCATTGCTGGTGTCCCCATCTCGGGGTTTCTCATGCTCAAGGAAGATCGTGGTGGCTTTTGATGCTGCAAAATTTCCTGGATTGCTCCAGGGCTGCCAGTGGTGACACCCTGACAGCCAGGGGAGGGATGTTATACTGAAAAAGCCATCGGGATACAGACCAGATCCACACTGTGAGAGCCCTGTAACCATCCCAAGAACCTCAGTGTGAACTCAGAGTTGTGAAACTTTCCCTGGCCAACATTCCCATCCGGGGAGCTCTGTCTGCCCAGCTTGTGCATCTCCCAGCAAGGATTTCTCTCTGCTGGAAAAGGAGATTTTCCAGAGTAACCTGCCTCTGCCTCCCGCCAGCCCTTGCTGCCGTCACAGCCCAGGAATCATTTCAGCCCGGGTAGGGAAAGGATTGCTGCAACCAGCTGGCAGCAGGGATCACTCGGACTGGGGAAGTGCTTTGGGATGAAAAGTATGTGATAAATTAAGATTACTACTCTTCCCTCCGATCAGCCAGTCACTGGTTTCCAGCGCGGCGCTGGCCAGAACAGCCTCACCGAGGGATTCTGGCCTCATCCCGGGAACCTGCGGTTGAATGAAAGCAGAGATTTTACACCAGCGTCCAGAGGCTGCTCTGGGCTCTCAAAGTGACAGGGATTTCACCACAGCTTTCGTAATCTCTTCCAAAATTAATTATCCCTGCTTCTCAAAGCCTCCCCGCCTGCTCAGCCGGCAGCTCTGGCAGCAGAGCCGGCAATGCTGCAGCAGGAGCGATGGGAGAGACTCTGTCTCCAGGAAGCTTCCCTCCAGGCAGAGACGTTGAACTGGAGTCTCCGAGGTTTTGCACTATAACTAAGTTTAAAGCTCTAGCCAGGATCATACCCCACTCCCCTTGGAGCACTGGGACAAGCTCTGGGCTCACTGCTCTGGTTCCGGAGCCACCCGGGTGCTTTGCCCTTGGGGATTTGCCATGGGATACTGCTGGGATGCAGAGCACCTGCAGGGATCCCAAGCACTGCCTTGTGTTGCTTCCAAATCACAAAAAGCAAGGAGTTGAAGGAATGGATCCCTCCAAGATTCTCTGGGAAAAACCCACCTTGCTCACAATTCCTTGCTTGCAACTCCTTACTCAAAATCCCTTGCTCACAACTACTTGCTTGCAACTCCATACTCATAATTCCTTTCTCACAGTTGCCTTGCTCGCAATTCCTTGCTTGTAATTCCTTGCTTACAATTCCTTCCTTACAATTCCCTTCCACTGTGGCACAATAAATGGCCATGAAATGTTTCTCCATCCTGAAGGGAGAAGAAACCACTGACACTTGTTCAGAATGACTTTATATGTAATAAACCACTGGTGTTACTAGGAATACTTTTGGGAAGCACACCACTTGCTGCCCTGCTACAGTTGGGGGGAGAATATTATGGAAAAAGGGCTTATTACCCCCAAATGCTGGAGCTACTCAGTGATTAGTGCCAGAGCAGAAGATGAATTAAAAAGCCCATATTTTCCACTTCAGGAGCAATGTTCCACCACTAAATTCAGGGTTTTTTGTAATTCCCAAGAGGATGCCAACAGGATGGATGAAGCAGAAACTTGTCATATACACAGACCTCACTTCCCATTTTGCCCCTTCTGATGAGGACCAGCACCAAATTACAGCACCAAGGAAGGGCTCAGCAGCACAGCCACGGAGTTGGGCACTTTCACCAGGAAGACGTGGGAATCCTCCCTGTCACCATCTCCCTCCCGCGCCTCTGAACAGCAGCCAAGGAAAACACCATTGTGTCGGGAGCAGACGAGGAGCCGGTGCCAGCGGGGTCGGAACAGCCGGCTCATTGTGTCCCTCCGGCTGCCGGCTCAGCGTCAGGGTAGCCCAAGAGCGCTCCGAGCCTTCCTCGGGATACAGAGGAAATGAGAAACATTACACGGCAGGGCCGGGCTGCGTGGAAGGGAAATGTGGAGAAGGAAAATAATCCTCCTTCCCAACCGCTCTAGCAGTGAACGGTGGCCCAAAACGGGAGCAGGGCTGCTGTGAGGGGGGGGATCAGCGGGATGGGAGCAATGCCATGGGTGCCGGACTCACCTGCAGCCCATCCGGCCCATCCCCTTCATCCAGCATGCCATCCCGCAGGTCACTAGGATGCATAGGCAGGTTTAGGGATGCTCCCACATCTGAAACCACTCCAGCTCCTTCCAGCCCACCCCTTCCATCGAGTATCCCATCCTCATGGTTGTTGGGATGCACAGGAAGGGTTTAGGGAAGCTCCCCCACCTGCAGTCATTCCAGCTGCTTCCAGCCCATCCCCTCCATCCAGCATCTCATCCCTCAGGTCACTAGAATGTTCAGGCAGGTTTAGGGATGCTCCCATGCCTGCAGCCAGTCCAGCTCCTTCCAACCCATCCCCTTCATCCAGCATCCAATCCCCTGGGTCGTTGGGATACATAGGCAGGGTTTGAGGGTGCTCCCACCCCAGTGTGCTCCTTCCCTTCTCCTTCATTAATCATTTTGCTGAAGGACAGTCATGCCACAGCGAGCAACTAACCCAGCCCAAGTTAGTCCAGGGAATCTCCTGCAGGTTTTAAAAGCTCTTCTAGAGACTTGATTATCCTTGTGGGTCCCTTCCAACTCAGGGTATCCTATGATTCTGCATGACTGTATCCTTGGCATCCTCACGTCTCTCTCCTGTCAGGTTAGCCAGCAGATTTTAGTGAAACCCTAGAAGTTTGAAGCATCCACCTCTCCCTGCTTCCACTCTTGGAGCAGTGTGGACTCTCTGCCTGAATTCCTACTCGGGTGGGAGCAGCTTGTCGTTGCACCCATTCAGCCTCATCGAGGCAAACACCTTCCAGCTCTGCTCCCTCCAGCATCCTTTCCCCGTGTTTCCCAGTGGCAGCCCCAGCTTCTCCACTTGGTGCTTGGTTCTCCCATTCCCCCCATTCCCATTCCCCTGGCAGGGTTAGGTGTGGACGCCGGGATCCCGGTGTTCTCACACCACCGGCAGGCTGTCAACACACAGCGTTGCTCTCTCCATCCCAGAACTTCCCAGATCCCCGTTTTGGTTTCAGTAGAGATAAAATGTCAACATTTTGAGGCACGGAGGGACGGCCGAATAGCCTGACCTGTCAACATCCAGAATGGAAAACACGCTCGTCAAGTGCTTGGGATGAGGTTCTAATTACTCCCCACATACCAGCCGGCATAAATACATGGAGTGATCCAAGAAAAGCACAATTCCGAGCCGAGAAGCTTTTGCTGGAGTTACACGCCGTCTCCTTTGCCCTGGGAGCCGGGTTTCACCTCCAGTACGCAGCAATTTGCTTCTGCTGGGTTTGTAGGGATCTATGGATAAGCCCCAGCTCAGGAGGCATTTCTCCAGGCAGGAAAAGAGAAGCACCTCTGTGGTGACAGGAATGGTGGTGCTGTGGGATACAACCCAGAGTGGAAGCAGAGGTGTGATCCTACGGATCCTATGGACCTCGGGGACATTCCAAAGCACCGGAGGATGCTGACACCTCATCCTTCCTGCCTTTGCTTCTGGGAGAGCTGAATGGGGAAGAGCTCTGCTACCTTGTTTCATAGAATCATGGAATCACTGAGGTTGGAAAAGCTCTTCAGGATCATCTAGTCCAACCTGTGACTGACCCCCAGCCCAGAGCACCAAGTGCCATGTCCCATCCTTTCTTGGACACCTCCAGGGATGGGGACTCTACCACCTCCCTGGGCAGCCCCTTCCAATGTCTGACCACCCTTTCCATGAAGAAATTCCTCCTGATGTCCAACCTGAACCTCCCCTGGCACAGCTGGAGGCCATTTCCTCTTGTCCTGTCACTTGTTCCCTGGGAGCAGAGCCTGACCCCCACCTGGCTCCCCCCTCCTGTCAGGGAGTTGCAGAGAGCGAGAAGGTCCCCCCTGAGCCTCCTTTTCTCCAGGCTGAGCCCCCCCAGCTCCCTCAGCCGCTCCTCGTGCTTCAGACCCTTCCCCAGCTCCATTCCTTTCCTGGGACACACTCCAGCCCCTCCAATGTCTCTCTTGGAGAGGCTCAGAACTGGACACAGCACTTGAGGGGCCTCAGCAGTGCCCAGCGCAGAGGGACAATCAATTCCCTAATTCATGGCACAGAACAAATGTCCTCATCTTAATCAACAGCTTCCAGGCTCCCCCACACCCATCAGGCATCACAGGTGGAGAGATGCTACCCCAAAAATATCAGAGAACTTTGCTTGAAGGAAATCCTCACCTCCCAGCCCCAGGTCCCAGCTCCTCAGAGATGTGGGGCTTCCTCACAATAAGAACCCTCACCTCTATAAAATCCCTGCCTGACTTTGGACAACCTGCCCTCTCTGGCCTGGCTCCAGGCTCCAGAGAGGGAGACTCTGCCTAAATCCCTGGTCCTTGGGGAGTGCTGAGCATGCTCCGAGCCAGGGCACGTCAGTGCTGCTGGGTGGGTTTGTGTTTATCTCCGTTAATCACTGTGAGAACTGGGCTCTCCCTGCCTCTTTCCCGCTCTGTGTATTATCATTTGATGCATCACTAATGGGTGAGGGAGGAAATAAACTAAGTCAAAGCCTAAAAAAACATTCAGGGAAGCAAAACTCCTCATTTTAGAGTAACAAACACCCTTAAGCACAGCTGGCCCAGCCATCAGCTCTGAGGACACTTGACCATGAGCAAGACCAAGGTTGGACTGAAGGATCAGGAAGCCAAAAGAGTCCCAGCAGAGACTGAAATGGAAAGGGAAGACACCTGGATCTGAATCAGCGCTGCCTCAGTTTCCTCTCCAGCCTTTTCCCTGCTGTGGATATTCCCATTATAACTTCCCAGCTGATAAACTGCTGCCTCACGAGTGGCACTTCGGGCTCAGGTCGGCACTTCCACACCATTCCCAAACACACTCCAAGGGCTTTGCTTGGTAGGTTCAATCTTGCTGTCTCCCACTTTGCCACATCCATGAAGAAAAGGCCAAGAGAAGGAAAACAGCTTCATGCAACACATGGATCCTCTTCAGGAGAGTCTTGGGGAGCAGCAGCAGCAGCTGCCGGCAGTGCTGGGCAGGCAGAGGCTCTGGAAGCCCACGTGGGGGGACCTGCCCTCTGCAATCCATTTAGCACTTGGCACAGCTCTGAGGGCTATTTTTAAAAGGTATGCAACTGTCCCAGAAACCCAACTTTGAAGTGTGGTTCAAGGCTTTGTTGTTGTGCAGAGAAAGGGCTTTTTTAAAAAAGTTTTGTAATTAAATGCAAACACAAGTGGGTTGTTGGCCCGGGGCCAGGTGAGGCAGGTCAGCTCCGCTCTATCCACCAGGGCTGGATCTGTCCCTCTCCGCTTTCAACCTGAGACACCATGGGCCTCCTCCCTGCTCTCCAAAACGTTGTGGTTTGCTGGCGATTAGAAAAATTTGTTTTGTGGCCACTGATAAGTGCAGGGAGAGCAGAGGGTTCCTGTCCCTGCTCTGCAGCCCGGCACTGGCATGTAGAGATCAGTGCTCTGGGTAGGTGGGAAGAGGACTCGGTGAGAGGTGCCAGTGGGATCCCTCTGGGCGACCACAGGTGGGAGGAGAGGTTGGTCTGAACACCCCCTGCATCCTCTTCATGTGCATCCCTGCTCCCAGCCTGCATCCTCCTCTTCCTCTGAGGAACCCAGACTTTTCAGTGCCATGTTCTCAGCCACATTTCTGCATCTGCTGGGGGTAGGTGGTGCCCCATCCAGGCTGATCCTAGAACTTCCAGGAGAAGCAATGCCAGCCAGTAGTGCCAAATGAATCCATCAGGATTGCCCAAACCCCTCCAGGCTGGCAGGAGACGCCTGTAGAAGCAGTTTGCATCTCCTGGCTGTGTGGTTTTGGATGTGACAGAGCCACAAACTGCTTTAATTTATCATCTCCCATGTCCATCCAGGCTTGGGAAAAGCCTTCATCCTTCCAGGGCTCCTGAGTGTCTCCAAGTCTGAGCCTGTGGTGAATCCTTCATCCAGGGAATCCTGATTGCAACAATCCAGCTAAGAAATGACATTCAGGCTGGACATATCTTGGGGCAACCTGGTCTGGTGGACAGTGTCCCTGCCCATGGCAGGAGGTGCAATGAGATGAGCTTTAAGGTCCCTTCCCACCATCCTTTGATTCCGTGATTCTATGAAACGCCAGGAGGAAGGTGGGATCCCCTTAAGGTCCTTCCCAGGGAGGTATTTTGGAGGTGTTGCTGAGTGGGAAGCCTCGGGCAGCACCGGGTGTTGCTGCAGCCTGGTTTTAACCTGGGCTGGGGTGGGAAGGTGCTAATTAAACATGACAGCTTGTCAGGAAGGGGTGTTAAATCATTCCTGCCACCCCATTTTTCTGGGCAGCTCCGGGCAGCCATGGGGAAGAGGGGGGGACAGGCTTAATTAAAAAGTAGCAGATTCATCCCAAAAATAGATCAGGCTTTTTTTTGAAGGGGACACTGGTGGTCACTGGCAGCTGCATTTTTCACATGCCTCTGGAGGAGATCTCTATCCACGAGCTGGTCTGGATCCTGCTGTTGGCTGGGGACACATTCATGCCCAGCTCCTTCCCATGGGGCCACACCTTGGGCACCAGGACAGTCACACAGGGATGGAGAAGATCATGAGAAGGGAAGGAATCGGTGCCAGCCTGGAAGACAGGTGGGCAGGCAGCAAGGGTTGGCACAACACTGAGCTTGTGAGGAGGCCAAAACACAGAGCAAATACCTGCTTGTCGCTGTGCCAGCACCAGCAGTCGTGTGCCGCGTTCCCAGTCCCTGCCAGGTCAGCAACAGGTGACCATGAAACATGTTTCAAACCAAATATAAGAAAACAGACTAAAACCCAAAAGAAAACACAGGCGACAGCGCCAGTGCTGGTCTGTCCCTGCTGGGTTTCGTTTCTACAGAGCAGGACCCTGCAGGAAGGGGGATGTGTGTCCTTGCAGAGCAAAATTCATCCTGCATCCCACTGTGTGGGGGATAGGGATGGTGCCAGTGATCCTAGGAATGGTGGGAAAGAGTCAGACCTCAGGCTGGTTTGCCTGTCATGTCTCTGAGAACATCCCATAGGGAAGGACATGGGGACAGCCCCCCAGGCAGAACCCTACCCACGGGAATGTCACTAACTGCATCCTAAAGCTCCAGGTTGACTATTCCCTTCAGAACTGGAATTGTGGTAAATCTGGATGTATTTCTTAGATAAAAGTGACCTGTCCTTTTCTGAGATACTTCAAGCTTTGGGTTTCATCCTCTTCCACCAGTGACTTCATCCACAGACTCTTTGCTCCAAAGTCTATGGGACACTGGATCCCATAGACTTTGCTCCAAAGGGAGCTCCATGGCCTGATGATGCTATCCTGGAAAATTCATGCTGGCAGTCCACACAGGACCCAAACCTTCCCTCCCAACCATCCCACCATCCCACACAGCACAGTTTTCCCTGAGTTCTGCCTCTGGTTCACCAAACCTGAGGCCGGACATTGCTTCTTCCAGCTGTTATAGGATGGGGGGAGGGTGACACGTGGATTCCTGGCATCACGGGGGATGCTGCTAAATCCCTTGGCCAGGGACTCTGGCCAGCCAGCAGCTGGGATTTGTAGGGAACCAGGCAAACCCCAAACAACCCCGGGGTGTCTCCCATGATTGGGATGTGGTTTCCTCTGCACAGCACATCCATCCTCGCTGTGCTTGTGATAACAGACAGCCCAGGGCCGGCTCAGACTTCCCAGGAAGCCACATCCACACGAGTAGGTGTTAAGTGACAAGGAGCACCATTGGCCATCCCCTCCATGAGTCATCCAGCTTCCATTTCCCGGTCATCTGCCCTTCATCAGGAGGGAGAGGAGAGGCCCTTCCAATGCCCAAGAGGGAATTTAAACTGGGAAATCCTTTCGCTTGACCCCAAGTGGACAACAGAGAAATTGAGGCTGATTCAAATATGTTGGCAAGGCAAGACCACGCTACCTGCAAGTTATTCCTTGGAAGTGCAACTCTGGTATCACTGAGGTGTGTGTAAATGAGAGCAAACCCCATCAGAGCCGATGCTGTTGCTCCCTGTACATTCCCATATCTGGACTGAGGAATTAAAAGCTGCATTGCAGCCTGAGGTGAGCTGCAAAATGAATGTCCAGAGTCAGGCACAGATACCTTCAGGGGTCGATTCCCAGCTACATTAGGGCCCCTTTGTGCTCCTCTAGCCATGTAAAGAGGTCTCTAAGTGAGTGCAAATTAAATTTAAGTTACTTTTGCTTCCTTTTTAAGGCCCCTTTATACTTCCAAGGAGGGGTAACGGAGCCTCAGAGTGACTGGGAGGCGGGAAGGTTTCCCTGCCAGGCACAGGCAGGTGAGAGCCCCTCCTGTGCTCCCATAAAGCGGCTTTACGGGGTGCTGGCTCCAGCCATGCCGGCGCGGTGCCACCGTCCCGGGGACAGCAGGTCAGCAGGAACCACATCAAGACATCCCACATCCATGCACGGCCAAGGCCTCTCTTCCAAGAACAGAACAGACTGCGTTGTGAATATTAAACTCCCAGACTTTTCCCTCATACAGGTGAAGGTATTTCCCTGTATACCCTGGAGTCTCCACACAGTTAACTGGTCTGCTGGGGAGCATTTCTCCTGTACCATCCCAGTTAAGGATGTCTCTCTCTGAAGCTGTTGGCTGGTGCGCAGCCAGTTTTTGCATTTATCCCCAAATCTGACTGTATGCCCAAAGCAATTCCTGCCATGACTGCTCATACAATGTTTGCCGATGGCAGAAGTGGGTGGTGGGGTTGGGATGTGATGTGTGTGACGGCGCAAGCAAAACACATCCTCAGCTTCTCCTCCCAGGCACAAGGACCATGGATACACCCTGACCTTCTGCACAATCCCCAAAATCCCTCTTTGATCACAGTCCCACATGCCACTCATTTATGAATATGACAAACAAGCTCAACCCATCCCAAGGTCCGTCTGCCCGCACGGCATCTCTCCATTAGTGCACCTTGCACAGGTGAACACCCAGCCTGTCAACATCCTAGCTGGAGGAATTGCCTCTCCCAAGAGCTCAGGTGCCAAAAACCTCCCTTCCTTATGGAGCCACTGATCGGTTTTGCTCTGCCAGCCCTGGGTTCCCAAAGCCACTCAGCTCTGAAGGAGTTAACGGAGCCGAGTGACTCGGATTCCTCCACCTAACCCTCCAAAGTCCCGCAGAACCAGACTTGGCACTTTGAGAAAGCTCCACAAATCCAGAGGCTAAAACACACTGCTGCCTTCCGTTCGTCAGGAGAAGGCAAGTCCCAGCTAATTGAGGAACCAGAGCCTTCCCCAACCCCTTCCAGGCAGCTTATTTATTTAGGGGCTTTTTTTTCCCCCCGTCTTCTTTATCCTCTATTATTTTTTTTTTTTTTTACTCTTCCCAGGGCAAACATTAGGAAAGGAAAGCGCAAATTAATTTGGTGAGGAACGGCTGCAATTTATGATGCTCCCCAGCTGGTGAGGGCTGTTAACCCCATCTGTACCTCGAGTGCTGCATCCTCCTGCCCCCCCCCGAGTCCCCCACGATCCCATTTCTCTGCTCCCCATGCAGGGATTTGGGAACAGCATAAGGAAGGCAAAGGGAAATGGTAGCAGACGCCTTTTTAATTTCCTAAATCTTTTTCTTCCCCCAAAAAATCTCTTCCTCCCCCTGCCAAATGTCAGTTTTACCCTAAACCTCATTTTCCTCCCTAAATCTCATTTGCCCCCATTTTTTCCCTGCCTTGCTGTTGCTGAAGGTTCCTCGAGCGTACGGTAGATTATTTTCTATTTTTCATTTTTTTTTTAACTCCCTCTGACTCCTGCACACAATTCAAAGGAAATCTGGGAAACCAAATTCTCAGCTCTCCAAAGCAGCAAATGGAAAGTCACTTAAAGGGACAGTTCTGCCTTAAAGCGGCAGTAGCGCTTTTCTCCAGCGGTAGGAAAAAAGGGGTTAAAATCCCCCTACCCACCCCCTAAGGAGAAAACCCTCCCCAACAACAAGCAACACGACCAGGCTCAGCCCTTTGAGGCCACCCCATGTGACACCCCGCTCGCGACCCCCCTCCGCTGTCCCCGTCCCACCCCAGCCCTGGAGCGTTCCCGGCGGGATGCACATCCCGGGAGTGGGGTGGTGGTGGGGAGCAAATAGGGGGGGAAATTCCAGCACCTCCCATGTCCCCGCATGTCCCTCCGCGAACCCTGCCGCACACACGATATTCCCGGGGCGGGGGGGTGTCCGTAATTTCAGCCAGACACCGGCAGAAGGGTTAAGGGGGGGGAAGGAGGAAAGGAAGGACCGACATCAGGACCGACATCAAAGGCAACTTCTCTGCTCAGCAGATGAGCAGATCCATCCTCACTTCATATTTTTTGCAGCTGAAGTCGGGGGGGGGGGGGGGGGAGAAGGGGGGCTGCATTAACTCCTTCTCTCCCGGGGGGTGGCTCCGCCGGGGCAGAGGTGACACTTTCCCGGGAGAGGTGGGACCATCGCAGCCGGTGACAGGAGCGAAGAGGAGCTCGGGACGCCGAGGGGTTACAGGGAGCAGCCCCTGGCCCGGAGGGGGGGTCCCGGGGACAGCTTTAGCCTTGGGAAGGAGGAAAGGGAATGGCAGTGATTTTTCTTTTAAAGTTCTGGGATGACACAAATATCCCAAATAGTTTAAGCAAAGCAGCATCATTTTTTAACTCTGACAAACCTCGTTGAGTCATTGAATGAGAGAGAGGGGGGAAAAGGGGGGAGAAAAGTTGTGTTTGCAGAGCAAAAAGGCAGGAGCCTCCAGAGAGGGGAACAAACCCAGGGAAAGCACTGGAGTGAACCCCTAGCACTGACATGGGGCAAACAGCACATTCTCCTTCCCCCCAAGAAAAAAAAGATTTATGTGACACCAGGCAGCAAAGCCGCGATGCAAAAAGATGTTTACTCACCTCATCATAAGCCAGCCGCAGGGGAAGGCTGCATTCTCCTGGAAAAGGGCTGAAAAATGAAAAAGTTGGGAATTAGGAGCTGCCGTCTGGCCCTGTGCAGTTGCTCCGTACTGTGGGTATAAAAAGAGAAGAAAGTCTTCATCACTGACCACAGGCACGGAGCTGCTCACGCCCCTCGCGCCGCACCAGCCAGTAGCGCACAGAAGTTGGGTTACGGGAGAAGGAGAGGAGCTGAGAGCAGGATATCGGGATTTATCTGCTCCTCTGGCACGGGAGAGGGGGGGAAAACGGGACAGGAGTGGGGAGGGAAGGGGAGAAAAAAAGGGACATAAAGGGGAAAAGGAAAAAGAGGGGTGGAAAGGGGAAAAATGTGATAGAAAGGGAAAAAAGGATAGAAAGGAAGAAAAGGATAGAGAAAAAGGGATAGAGAGGGGAAAGGAAAAGAAAGAAGGGGGAAAGGGATAGAAATGGGGGAAAGGGGATAGAAAGGGAAAAAAGGGAAAGGAGAAGAGGGAACAGAAGGGAAATGGAAAAAAGGGGATAGAAAGGGGGGAAAGGGATAGAGAGGGGAAAGAATGGAAAGGGAAATAAAGGTGATAGAAGGGGTGGAAGGAGCATACAAAGGGGGGGAGGGAAATGAAAGAAAAAGGACAGAAAAGGAGGAAAAAAAGGGATAGAAAGGGGGGAAAATGGTATAGAAAGATGGGAAAAAAAGAGGAGGATAAAAAGGGGGGAAAGAAGTGGATAAAAAGGGGGAAAAAAGGCTTCATTCCGAATATGCCACAGGAGGAAAAGTGAGTCTTGTAGTTCAGCAGGGTGACAGACGCTGGGATGTGCCAAGTCCCTACGGACAAAAACCCCACACACCTCTTTAATCAGCCCTTTGGCCAAAGCCTTAATTAAAAAAGCTGCTACAAAATATCAGATAATGGATTGCATTTTCAGGCCTCTCTGGAAAAGCAGCTCATATGGCAATGTTTCTAAACTGCTGCCAGAGCAGGGAAAGCTGCCAGTTTTAGGTTACAATATCAAAGGCACACATCCTGCACACCAGCAACCCGCTCCCAGTTCCACCGGAGTCAATCCAGAGCCACCTCACGGCTCTGGAAGCAGCTGGGGCTGATTTGGAGCGGGGCAGGATCAGCCCCTGCCCTGCCAAAGTGCTGGGCAGGAGGATTTGGCCTGGTTTTCCGTCCAGCTCTGCTCAGGTCATGTCTCATGGTAAAAATTAAATAATTATAAATTAATGTAATATTTGACTCTGAGGTCAAAGAGACTTCCCCCAGCATGAGACCGACTGACAACTTCCACATCACGACAATGATTCCTGGAGCTCCCTGAGCATGGAGAGTGAGTTGTCATCTAATCTCAGCAATCAAGTGGAATTGCAATAAAACCCCTGGACTGGATGCCATCCAAGTGGCTCCAAACAGAGCAGCCCCTGGAAAAGCAGATGCTTATTTACAGCAACGGCTGCAAAAATCCTTGGAAAAGGGAATTTTGGACCGCAATAACAGATGCACCAATTTTTGACATTGTTTGGTCTAGAATTGCTCGTGTTTAACAATTTGGAATTGCTCAGATTTAATTATTTGGAGTTACTCGCATTTAACAACTTTTTCTTTGTCTTTTTTTTTGTGGTTATTTTCAGCCCCAGAAGGAAGCAAAGATTTCTTGGCATCACTGGGACATGGACAACCTCCCATCCATGGTTTTGCTCTCACGACATCCAATATCCCACAGAAATATGGGGTGTATATAGATAGATATATTAAAAATATGATATATATAATATATGATGTGTTTAAATATATATATTAAAATACGGTATATATAATATATGATGTGTGTGTATATATTAAAATATGGTATACATATTAAAATATGGAATATATAATATATGGTGTATATATGTGTGTATGTATGTGGTATATATAAAACATGATGTGTGTATCTATATCTCTATTTATATTTATATAAAATAAGACCCACTATTGGGATCAAAAGCTCTCCAAAGGCCTGTGCAATTTCAGCAAAGGCCTATTTTGATCAAAACCAGAACTAAGGGGCTGGAAAGGCTGGGTTTTTGCCCAACTGTCCTCCAGTTTATCCCAGCAACCCTGAGTCTAGCTCTCCATGGGGCATCCGCTCCAGGATGATGCTGGTTCTATCCCCCATCACCCTCCCAGTGCTGCCAAGGCTTTGGCACTGGTTTAGCTTTTGCTTTTCCAAGGTGTGGCTCTTTGCCTTATTTTTTCCCTGAGGAAAACACCCCAAAGCACTGAACAGCCATCCATCATCCCTTCCATGCATCCATCACATTCCAGGGAGAAGGGTACCAGTGCGCCAGCCTTTAGCATCCATTGGAAAAATATCCCTGGAATAGAACATGGACATCCAGAAGGAGGGATGAAAGAGGGAAAAAAGCTCATTTTAGCTAACGAGGTAAGTCCAGAGGAACTTTGAGATGCCAGGGGAGCTGCCCCAGGCTGAGCTGGGTCTAACAGTGACTTGGCTCCCAGGCAGGGCCGTTTTTAGAAGCCTCATTCCGAGGGCAAAACAATGAAATTTAAAATACACGCTGTATTCATGGATTTGTTTTGATCCCACTAACATGAAACCACTTATATAATTGTCACAGAGCAAACATCTCATTATGCACAAGAAAAGCAACCCTTCGCTTCAGTCCCCCCTCCCCAGTTCTGTTCCTTTTGCCTCGGCCAAGACGTTTCCCGTGTAACATAAATCAAAGCCAGGTGCATCTTTCTGCAAGAATCACCTCACTAACAAACATTGCTTAAAATACTGCATTAAAAAAACACCCCAGACCATCATTCTGAGGCCTCAGAATTCCCTTTTTACCAAGGAATAGTGATTTTTTTCCCCCAAGTGGTGACGACCCCATCAGCTTTTCATGCATTAAACATCAGAATCCAAGTGCCCTGTTCTTCTTCACACTGAATTTCTTCCATGATAATCTAATCCACATGCAAATTTGCTAGAAATCAGGTGGGCTCAGAACCATTTTCATCTTATACATTAAAAAGACGTTTCCCAAGTACAGCTGATGAATTATTTTTAATGGGACCAGATTATAAATACATATTATTTTACATTATTAATACACTGTAGTGCTGGTTCATATAGAAGATTTCCCCCCTGATTTGATCCCTTTTAACCAAAGGCTTTCAGCATCTTGCTGTGGCAGGACAGGGAATTTGGAGGACCGTGAATTTGGAATTTGCAGCCATGACCTGCTGCAATGAGCCAGATCATGATTTGGCTTTGTAGCTCCTCTTCTCCATCAGGGCATTCCCTACCACTTGTGTGAGATGGTTCCAAGGAAGGTGTTGAGGATCCAGTCTCAGAGACAAGCCGGGAGCTGATTTATAGAATCCCAGAATGATTTGGGTTGGAAGAGACCTTAAAACCTCTCTTGTTCCAACTCCCTGCCATGTGCAAGGACACCTTCCAGTGGACCAGGTTGCTCCAAGCCCCATCCATTCATGGCCAGGAATTTTGCAGGCAGCACCACTCATCTTTCCTATTTTCTTTTTCTTTCTTTCAGGCTCCTCAAAACCACAGTCCAAGTGACCACAGGCTGGAAATCAGAGACCAAGGCATGGGAGATTGTCCCTATGCCAGGAACATCGGGAGTGGCAGCACAAAACCCCCTGCAGACCTGGCTGAGGGGAACGGTGGCTCCAGGCTGGGCATTCCAGCCAGGTGAAAGCAAAGTTCAGGATCTGCTCAAAGTCCAAGGGAGGTTGAGTAGCCAGGGATGGTTTTGATTTCAAGTCCCACGGGGTCTGCAAGGCAGATTTCAAACCCACAGAAGTTGTTAAAAGCGTATTTGTGGGGACAAAACAACTATGGGACAGACGGAGCCAACACCATTGCCACCACGTCTGGGTTTGCAGGGATAAGCCAAGCCAAGTGGAACATCCACAGGGTCCTGGATAGCAGAAGGGGTCACCACCACAAGCAAAGGGGTGGCACGCCCCCAATCTCCTTTCCTACCTGGGTGCTCATCACCTGGAGTCCCCACCCAAGCCCCCAGTGTGTCCCATTCCATGGGGAGAGAACAACCACGGGATCAGAGGGAGGGAAAGAGTCACAGCGCTGTGAGACACAGGGATGATACACCCAAAGAGCCTGGCTGATCTCAAAGGGCTTCCATCAAACACCATGGATCACCCAGGACACTGAGCTACTTGTGACCCCTCCAAGAATGGCAACTAAATCAGGGAAACTTAAAGTCACCACTCCCAGAATGATTGCAAAGGGCCAAAACCCAAACAGGTCCAACATGGCTGTGGGCAACGAGCGGTCACAAAGCAAACCCTTTGCTAAAAATTTGTGTTAAAAATCCCATCCCTTTCCCACTGAAAAATTCACGGAAAGTTAATTTGCTTCACCAGCTCATACACAAAAGCAGCAGATGGTGAGAGAGCTGGGGTAGAGCTGGAGGCTGATCTCATCTGCAGGGTGGCAGAGAGGGCAGCAAAAGCCACGGTTGCTCTGTGGTGCCTTGTTCTTCCTTCCCAAAGCAAATTCCCTCCTCATAACCCATCTGTGACCCTCTGCATCCCAGTACAGATTTCCTAGAAATTAATTTTCTGGCTCTCCTCTAATCTTGCTCTGGTCTAGGCTGGCTGAACAGCAAAAGAAAAGCTGACACCAACAAAACCACTTTCTACCTCAGACCTGCTCCCACCTTTTCCACTTCTCCAATAGGGTTTTCCTCTGCATCTCCCTTTTATCCTGGAATCACAGTTTGGATTGGAAGGGAACCCACTCATTCCACCCCCTGCCATTGGCAGGGACACTTTCCACTACACCAAGTTGCTCCAAGTCCCATCAAACTTGGCCTTCAACCAGCTGCTATAACATTCCTGCTCATCCCATGCTCCCATGGGCACAGAGGAGAGACAATCAACCCCACATGGTGTTGTCTGTGGTACTTAGGACACATGCACACCATGCTGCAGTCACCACCCTCAGAGCCCTGCCATGGCTTGGACACAGCCAAACAAGCCCCAGAAGATCCCAAAGCATCTTCCAAAAGTTCCCAGGTTGGGCAGAGCCTTCCCTGCCAGCATTGCAGATTCATGGCTGTGGTGGGTGGGAAGGGGATCTGCTCAGGGAAACTGAGGCACGAGGGGTTGGGGCAGCACTTTGAGATGCTTTTCTAGCAGCACTTTGGAAAACAACCCCAAAATTCCAAAGACTTTGGCCTTCTGGCTGTGCAGGGGTAGGTATTTGCACAACCCTTATGCCAATAGAGCTGGAGCATCCCTTCCCAGCCCTTCCCAGCCTTCAATCTGGGAATCCTGCTAATGAAAGGAAAACAGAGGAGCTGCGGAGCAGAGGCCCAGGGTGTGGTAACTCTAGAAGGCAGCAGAGGAGGGATGAATGAAACCTTTCACTGTGGTCCAGAGGAGCCCATGGCACAGAGGCTTGAGGAATTCACGAGCTCTGCACACCAGAGTGAGCAGGGAACACGTTCCGTGGGACGTGGAGACACGACTTGCCTTTAATGAGTGGGAATGGAGGATGATGGAAGAGCTGCCAGAGGGGGGGGACACCCCACGGAGGGAAAATAATCCCTGCATCAGCAGTTGGGGGCCGAGTTCCCAACACTGAAAGCTGTCCTTATTTTTTCCTGTAATTCTGTCTCCAAGGGATCACTAACATTTACATTTTTCTCCAGGCTGTAGAGTTTATTCACAGCCCTGCTCAGCAAAAGGCTGTGCTAATAAATAGAAGTATTGATGCTCACACTTCTATACATTATGCTACATCCACACTCAGACAACCAGCCTATTTTGCCCTGCTCTATATTGTGAAGGAATTATTCTCCTCTCCCACCCAGCCACGCGCCCCACACACCCCCAGCCAAGCCATGAATGGCCACAGTGTCCTCAGCCTGCTCCCAAAAATGCCATTTCCCCACTCGCAGAGGTGAAAAAAAACAGCCAAAAAAGAAAAAGGACAGGGTATAATGATTCCTTCACACTCTCTACCTGGGATTATTTCACCTCCCTACCCTCCTCCAGCTCCTTTTCTCACTTGAAAAATAAATATATAAGGGAAAAAAGCAGAGGAAATGATTCCTTGCTGCTGCTGCACAAAAATCCCGTGGCCTTGCTCCCTGTTGTCTTCCTCCTGCAGCCAGAACAAACTCTTTTCTCCTGCCCCTCATCGGGGGAGATTACTACAGGGAAATGCTTTCCCTCCCACACTCTCAGATGGTTTGGAATTATTTATATGAGACTTATCTGGAAGCTTCTCCCCATTCCCAGAAGTGCTGGGTACCTACAGGCCATGGGCAGAGCCTGGATGAGGCTGGAAAGAGCCAAAACCTGCTCTCATGCATGAAACGAGTTGGGCAGGTCTCAGTTTTCTCCTCTGTGACCTGTGTCCATGTGATGGACGTGTGGTGGATTTGAGGAGCAGGGCCATCCCTTGGCTTGTCCCCACGCCGCACCCAGTCCACCAGCTGGGAATGCAGGACTTATCCCAGTCCACTCAATCAACATCTTTTCCTGACCATTTTTCCCTCCTGCCCTGCACATCCCTGCCCGGGCACAGGGAATCACACCACACTGCAACAAAGCAACAAAGAGCCTTCCTTGCCCCAAACCCCTCTTCAAGGGGGAGAAAAGCATTCCTGGCAGACATCAGTGTCAGGATCACTCCCAGCATCCCAAGGTTGCTCCGGAGGCAAATAGTACCTGCTCTGTGCCTCCGGAACGCCGCGCCACGGACACATAGGTGGCATTATATTTAGCTGGCCCCAAATCTTGGGCATAATATTTTTTTTAGCACTGGACTAAATATTTTTAACATATGCAAACATGCATGACTGAGGCAGCTACAGAGCCGGGATGTTGGGATGCTGACGGCCTTCCAGGATGGAACAATGTCACCTTTCTACTCCCCGGCGCTGCCTGTCCCCGAGATGATGACGGTGCAGCTCGAGAGGGATGGGGAGAAGGGGGCAAAGCAAAACGTGGCAGCTTTTCAGGGGGAATTTTGCAGGGAAAAGGGGTCTGGGTTCCTCCAGGGATGCACAGAGCAGCAGGCTGTCTCTCGAGCAAACATACCTGAGCGTGTGCCCGGCTTCCCGAGAGGAAACGCTCCCGGCTCTGAGCAAACAGAAAGGTGCCGGGTCAAATAAGTGGAGCAGAAAGTTCTGCTGTGGGTAAGTAGGTCACTGTCAGCCCTGGATGGAGCAGCAGGGCCAGGGATGTGCCAGCCAGGCTAGGAGTGTACCCAGAATACCTGCTTTGTGGATGAGGAAACTGAGGCACGAGTATCCCAGGAGGCTGCAGGAGGGAGCAGGGATGCAGTGCTGGGACCCAAGCCAGTACTTATGCCCTGGATTCATGGGTCAGTTCTGGATAAATGGATTTAGGTGAATGGCCTGTGGTTGTGCTGCAGCTTTGTGGCATCTGTGGCCATCCAGGCAGGTTCCCTCACTGGCATGGCTTTGGGAGGCTCTGTGGAAGTCCATCCTTGAGCTTCAGTAGCTTTTGAATAGCAAAAGAAGATTATGAAGAACATGAGAGGGTTGGTTAAGGGGGAAGAGGGGCTCTGGGATGGAGTTTTGCCCCATGGAAGCTCCCCTGCCCTGCTGGGCACCTCCCATTCCATGAATTTCTGGCTCCTTCTCTCAAAGCATCTCAGACATTTCTCCCTGTTAAACATCTGCAGTTCCCATGTACAAGGTGCTTCCAGGGGGCCAGACGTGGGCTCCTCCTTTTGCCCTGCAAACATTCGCATGGAAAAAAGTGCTAGATTGTTGAAAGATGGATCCATAACACCTCTGTGGACCAACAGCAGCCACCAAACCTCCCCCTGAACCTGGATGGGGCTGGTGTCACCCTGCCTGGGCACAGGGTTGGGGTACCAGATTAAACAGGAGCATATTCCTGCTGCTCCTTCCAAGTCATTGGATATTTGGAGCAGCTGACACTAACCCAGGATAGTCCCAGGACCAGATGGATGATGTCCCCCCAAGAGCAAAGGGGGAACCCTAAGGTCAGATCTACCTTGGTGCCTTCAGCTGGACTGGAGAGGCAGGTCCGGTGCTCCCAAATCCCCACCGGCTTCAGCACGGGCCTGGGATCTGCTTGCTGGATGACATGGGCTCTCCACAGCTGGAGCTGCTCCACTGACGTGAAGATTTTGCTGCTTGGCTGTGCCGGCCCGGCGGGGATGTGGGGACTGGGCTCGGAGTGTGGAGCAACGTCTGCTTTAAAGCTTCCCTTTAACTCTAATAAAAACAACCAAAGCTCGCCTTGCTCTGCTCCTGCTGAGCCAAAACACTCCAATCTTGTGCCCGGGGGCGAGAAACAGAGCGAAACCTGGCACTGGACAGCAGTGAAATGTTGCTCTGAAGAATTGGTGGCTCTGGTTGAACTGGAGGGGACCACTGAGGGGTGGCATCAGGCTGGTGGGGGTCCCACAGCTCTGCACTACATTCCCCCAAGGCCAAGCCATGGACCAGCTGCTGTTTGGTTTGGAAAAATGTGAGATGCCTGCTGGAAACATGCTGTTCCAATGCAATCCAGGAAGCAAGTGCCAGCACGGTGCCAGGGGAGTGAGTGAGGTGGCTGCTCTGTTCCCCATTCTCAGCTCCCAGGCTGCCATTCCCTCCATAAACCCACCACTTATCCAGGGCTCCAGCACTGATTTGACCTTGCACATGTGAAACTCCATGGCTCCATTTTCTGGCTATTTAGACGCAGAAAGATTGGGATTATGCCAAAATAGGCATCATCAAGGTGGCTGCACGTTGCTAAGCCCTTTCCTGTGCTTTCTGGGTTGAACAGATGCTGTGGAGCATCCAGCTGGGATGGAGCTCAGCCAGACCCAGGCTCCACACTCCTGTCCCCATGTCATCAGCATCACCCTCGTGCACATCACGAGCGGCTGTTGGGATGCAGGATCCTGTGCCGGAGGTGGCTGCTGGCACTGGCAGGAGAAGGATCCATGTATCCCATGGGTTTAATGGCAGAGCTGTTGCTGCTGTAGAATTGCCATCTGTGCACTGGGACTACTGAGGGGGGGGGGGTGTCTCTGTTTCAGAGTGTCCTTGGAAAAGAAGAGCTGGGAACAGCCCAGGAGTGAGGCAGCACCTTCCACAGGGCACAGCTGCAGGTAGTCCCGGAGCCTGGCACCCAGCTTTGGCCACCACGGTGGGTCACCTGCCTGCAGGTGCCACCACTTCTTCTCCCAGTTCTTCTTGCTTTCATGGACTGTGCAATCACTCAGTCTGCAACACGACTGAGTGATTATCCTTTTCCATTTGCAATTGACCAAATTATTCTTGGATTTTTTCCAGCTTCATCATTTCAAAATTAAACTCCTGTCACCTGCAGGGGCAGGAGAAGCCCTGAGCACATTCCTGCCTCCGCTGGCTGGAGTTTAATCCTTTTTCTTTTCTTTTCTGCATTTTGAATTGAACAGGAACAACAAAGGAGGGAATACCACTTTCCTCTTCCACCTATCCTTGACCCAGACATCTCCCAGTGCTGCAGGGATCATCCCAGAGCTACTGTGGATGATGGACATGTGCCTGCTTGAGCCTGGCATGGTTGGTCCAGCACTGGAGCAACGATACTCTGGGGACCTGAGGCACTGCATCCAGTCCTGCTGCACCCTCCAATGCCACCGCAACCACAAGCTTTCCCAAATTTCTCTTAATGCCCCTGCTACCCTTTCCATCCCGGCTCCTTCACACCAAGAAGTCCAGACACTCTTTAAAGTCTTATTGTAGATGCAGTGGCTCAGCCTGAATTTTGCTCGAGTGCATGAATAAAAAGAAGCTTTTCAGAGAATTTCAGGCTGCAGGAGTGTTAAAAAAATAAGAAGAGGAGGAGGAGATTGCTGCCCTGGTCTGCAGCCACTGCTCCCAGTGCTGGATCCTCTGCTCCACACAGAGGCTGCAGCCTCACCCCGAGGTGCTCCAGCAGCTCCCCTGTGTGTTGGATTGAAAGGACACCTCATAATTGCTGCTGAACTCTGGATAAGTGTTTTTCCTCCAAATTATGGCAGAGGAAATTCAATATTTTGTTAGGACTTGGCTTTGCATAATAACAACCGGCGTGGGGAGAACAATTCACTATTCAGGCTCAACACAAACAGACACCTTCCAATAACCTCACACCTCCAGCTCCAGCCCAGCCACGGTTCAGGCACCAGTCTGTCCCCAGTTGTCACCTGCAGTGCCAGCACACAGTTCCAAGGCCACCTGTCTTCTGTGGGAGGCAGAAAGGTGACAAGGTTTTGACAGGACAAGAGAAAACAGGCCTCAAGACACACCAGGGGAGGTTCAGGTTGGAAATCAGGAGGAATTTCTTCATGGAAAGAGTGGTCAGGCTTTGGAAGGGGCTGCCCAGGGAGGTGGTGGAGTCCCCATCCCTGGAGGTGTTCAAGGAACAACAGGACGTGGCACTCAGTGCTCTGGGCTGGGTGACAAGGTGGGGATCGGTCACAGGTTAGACTTGATGTTCTGGGGGGCCTTTTCTGACCAAAATGATCCTGTGATTCTGTGATAAGGTTGTGCTGTGTCCACCTACAGCCGCAGAAGCACCCCGAGATGCTTCAAAAGGCCGGAAGATGTCAGGGGGAATGGCTTCCAACTGCCAGAGGGCAGGGTTAGATGGGATATTGGGAAGAAATTCTTCCCTGTCAGGGTGGTGAGGTCCTGGTATGGGCTGGCCAGAGAAGCTGTGGCTGCCCCGTCCCTGGAGTGTCCAAGGCCAAGTTGGACGGGACTTGGAGCAACCTGGGATAGTGGAAGGTGTCTCTGCCTGTGGCAGGGGATGGGATGAAATGAGCTTTAAGGTCCCTTCCTACGCAAACCATTCCATGACTCCATGATTTTAATGCAGCATGGGGCTTGGGGAAAGAAAGAAGATATCCCGAGGGATGAGAAGAAAGGTCTCTCACCCGGGTGGTGGGAAGAGGAAGGGATATGACGGGAGTGCAGCTGCTTTGCCCAGAAATGCTGGGTTTCTGCCCAAACCTGAGACCCTTTTAACACATTTCTGAAGAGAGCAGAACAATCCAACATATTCCCTCCTCTCAGAGGACAGAGACTTCCATCCCTCCACAGCTGGACCCACAGCAATGTCAGAGCTGAGGGCAGCCAAGGCACGGGGTGTTATTTACGTTTTGATAAACACCAACACATCTTTTGGAGCAGAAAACAGCAATGGGGAAAAGGAGCAGCAAGTTCACCAACCAAAACTTACAGGGAGAAAACCCACTCAGCAGCTCAGGTGAGGCACTGGAGTCCATGTCCCCAGTCTCATTTCTTCTTCCTTCCCCAAATCCTAGTTCTTCTTGTCTCCATCCTTTGCCATTTATTCCCTTTTTGAGCATCTGTCCTTTGCTGGTGAGCAGCCCAGAGCCCCAGGGTCAGTTTTCCAGCACTAAAAGCCCACTTACTGCTGTTTGTCCTGACAAAACAGTAGCAGATTTGTCCTATAAATCCCAATTAATGGAACAATCTCAGTTGGCTCATTCCCATTAGCACTGTGTGTGCGTGCACATGAGTGTGAGGGGGGCACACATCTCCCTCCTGAGGCAGCAGCCAGGCCTTTCCATTCAAGGGCTGCCCATTAAATGTCCAGATTCATAAGCAGAATGTAAATATTTCAAATCCCGACAAATTTAAACACACAAATGTCTCCTCAAGTAATTTCCTTGAAGGCTTCTTTCAAACAAAAGCCTGACACTTAATCCATGTGCACACTGTCCGTGGAAAGGGGGAGGAGTGCAGGGCATTTATCCCAAATATATGAATATCCTGCATGTGTTGTGTAGGCACGAAACAGCTTTTAGCATTGAGGGAAAGGAGGATTCATCCTGATTTGGGGCTGCCCCATGGGGTGCATCCTGGTGGGCTGTATCCTAATGGGTGCAGTCTGATGGAGGGCTGCCCGACGGGATATATCCTGATGGAGTTGCATCCTGATGGGATATATCCCAACGGAGTTGCATCTTGATGGGATCCATTCTGCTGGGGTGCATCCTGGTGGGATTTATCCCGCTGTATGTTCGCATGTGGCAAACAGGTGGCGATGTTGTACTCCAGGACCTCAGCTTCCAGCCCCAAAAAGCCAGCTGCTGTCCGAAATCCTCTCTGGAGCCTCCGTGGAATCTCCCTGGCCCATGTGCCCCACAGGAATCCTTTGAGAACCAAGGAGAGTAGTGCCACGGTGATCCCAAGTTTTCTCCTTCACTCTAATTAAGATAAACACAAGCCAAAGCCCCTCTTTCCACTCCCTTTTAATCAAGACAAGGGATAAAAACTCCAGTCTTTGCAAGTGCATTTTTCCCTTGGGAGAAGAGGAAAGCCAGGATGCTTTAGGGAAGGTGCATCAGCCCATGGATTCAGACACAGGAGGAGCAGCGAAGATTCAAAGACGTGGGACATCACAAGAGTCTCAAGCAGAGGGAAAATAATGTTATCCACAACAGGTACCTGCCCTTCCCAGGCTGGAGTTCTGTGGGCACTGAGGCTCTGGAGCAGCAGGGAATAGAACCAGGCTGGGGGTCTCTCCCTTGTCCCTGTATCATCAGAGAAATTCCTTGTCTCAGAGGGAACCAAGTGCCTGTGCTGTGCTGGATGCTCTGCTCACAGGGATTGTCCCTGTGTGTCCCCAGGGGGTGCAGCACAGGAACCAGGGCCATGGGAGTGGAGGTAACAGCACTGGGGCAGATGCCTGTGGCCACCTCTGCCCCCACGTGCCCTCCAGAGCACCCAGAGCGATGCCACCCAACCCCTCCACGAAAGCAGAAGCTGACAAGGGCTTTGCATGGCCACATCCTGATTTTCCAGAGAAGCAAATCTGAAGTCACTGGAGTCACTCTCTGCACCAAAGTTCCTGTGATGGAGACTGTTTCATACTTCAAAGGGAAAGGTGAAGGCTCCAGGAGAAGCTCCTCCAAGCCTTGCCCTCCCTGTGCCACCAGGCAGGAGATGCCCATGCTCCAGGATGAGTTGAGCAGGGCCACATCCCTGCAGAGTGATGCCATTCCTTAGGAAAGTCCTTGTGATTCCAGTCACCGCAGCCGGGATCGGCTCGTGGGTTACCAGTGATGCCAGAGGATGGTGGGCAAGGGGACAAGGGCTTCAGGACAGCACCAGGATGAAGGTCTCCATCCTCTTAACAAGTGTCCCCTGTCTAGATAAAGGTGAGTGTGCTCTGGAGGTGGCAGACACAAATTCAAGGGGATCCTCAGCAGATCTTGGGATGACAGAGGCTGGAAAGGTGACAGAGCATCCACAGGCACAGCAAAGAGTGGCAGGATGAAAAATTCTGGTAATTCCCAGGTGATGAAACCAATTCCTACAGCGAGATGAGCTGGGCTCTGTGCTGTAGGATATATTTAAAAGCAGGTTGGGAAAAGCAGTTGCATTTCTCTTCTTAGAGGGATTTCCTGACTTTTTGCCTGTTTTCCATGGCTCTCTTGCAAGGGTCTGTTTTGCTGGCTAAGCCACACTGCACAGCCCAAAAGATCCATCTTGGGGAGGGTATAGGAGTCAAGTAAGGTCAAAACCATTCACTGCAGAGCTCAGGAGACAGGTCCCCTCCTCCAACTCCAAATCCCATTCTCCCCTTTCCACAGCCACCAGCACCACTGGAAGGTCAGAGCCTGTAACACAGCCCTGAGACAGCACACCAGCCCTGGCACACACACTTTTTTCCTTGCAGCATGTCCCCGGATCCTGATAGATTATGGGAGCACAACATGCCAGGAGAGCCTGGAAACACCTCTGCAGATGAGCTTGGACAGACGGATGTCTGCCCGTGGATAGGCTGCCTGTACAGTTATTTATACAGTGCCAGGGAATGACAGGTCAGAGCAGAAACAAATCTACCTACAGTTAAATGCCTTTGCTCAACCAGTTGCTTTCAGCCCTTCCAGCAACAGCGTGGCCATCCTGGGAAAGCTGCCGTGGAAACAGGACATTGGATAAAACTACTTATTTTTTCAGAGGTTTGCAGAGTAACTGTTAGTTTTGTGCTTGCTTGATATTCCCTTGAACATCAGCAACAGGATGGGCACCTCTGAAAGTGATTCCTAGTTTTGGTTGGAGCCCAGGCATCTCCCTGGGACCACTGAGCCACTCCCTGCAGGGTGAAATCTGTGCAATAGAATAGTGGAATGGTTTGAGTTGGAAGGGACCTTAAAGCTCATCTCGTTTCACCCCCTGCCATGGGCAGGGACACCTTCCACTACCCCAGGTTGCTCCAAACCCCATCCAACCTGGCCTGGAGCACTTCCAGGGATGGGGCAGCCACAGCTTCTCTGGACAGCCTGTGCCAGGGCCTCACCAAAATAATCCCTGAGCAACCCATATCTTGAGGATCTGCATAAAAAAACCAGCATCAAACAGCATTGGGATAACACCCTTCCTTTCAACACCAGGATTTCCCTCTCTCTTAGTTCATATGGGATCAAGGTTTGATAGCCTACAATGGGGCGAAAGCTGCAGCCCAAAATTCCCAGAAAAAGAGCACACGGCGTCGGAAATGTCCCGTAACTGAGCACTAAAACCCAGCCTTAAGGACAGGAACGTGTAAATCCCAGCTTGTCACTCCTGCTATCCAGCAGCCAGGGAAAGGCACGTTACGAGAAAGTATCATAAATATTGTGGGATCTGTAATCTCCAAGGGCAGATCTGACGGGTGCAACTCTGTCATCTAGGAAGGAGCAGGAGCAGCAGCCACACACGCCTGACTCACCCGCCGGAGATGCTGGGAATCAGCTGCAGTTCCCCTGTTTTCATAATCTCCTATATTTTATTTGCTTAAGGTTGTTGGTAACTGTTGCTTAGTAGTGGGCCATGGGCCCTTTAACACCTTTCTGCTCCAAGCACACCAGCCAAAGTGGATGCTGGAGGATCCAAGAGGGTTTAAAGCCCATGGGAGACACAGGAAGCTCCTGTTGGCTGATTTTTGGGTCTCCGAGTGCTACAACCCCCCCAAAAAACCTGCAGCAAAAATTAGAATAGCACAACCAGTGACTGGTACATTTGCATGGGATGCACAACCAGCCGGTTATGGTGCAATCTGAGATGGAACAGGGCTTGGGAGACTGACAAAATCCATGGTCTCGGTGGGATGAGGCGCATTCCAGGTTCAGGAACATGCTCCCATCTCCCTCTGAAGGCAGCCAGAGCTGATCCAACAGCCAGGCTTTGCCACCCACAGCTGGCCATATCTGAACCTGTTGGTTCATGGAGCATGGAGATCAAACCCTACCCACACAAAAAAAGAGGAATTGGGAATTTTAGGTTATTTCCTGGGCAGCTCAGTACAGCCACAAGCCTGGTTGCTAGCAGGGCATACCAGGTGAATTCCCATCTCATAATTTTAAAAGATTTGGGGAGTCTCAGGGTCACCCTGAGAGCTGGGAGCAGGAATTTGAGCTGGGAATGCTGCACAAAGGCAGGTTGCAGAGCCCAGACCTCACCAAGGTTCAGAGAATCCCAGAATCTTAGAACGGTTTGAGTTGGAAGGGACCTTAAAACTCATCTCGTTCCACCCCCTGCCATGAGCAGGGACACCTTCAACTAGCCCAGGTTGCTCCCAGCTCTGCCCAGCCTGGCCTGGAACACTTCCAGGGATGGGGCAGCCACAGCTTCTCTGGGCAACCTGTGCCAGGGCCTCACCACCCTCACGGGGAATAATTTCTTCCCAATATCTGACCCACCTCTGCCTGCACCCAAGGTTGCCAAGATGCCACCCCAATGTGCAATGCACATAGACTAAGGTGCATTTCCCAGGAGCACAGAGCTTCTGAAAAGGGACAAACCTCTCAGGAAGGTGGTCCCTTGGGCATGGCAGGGGGACACCAACCTGTACCCCAGGGATGGGGTATGCAGGGCTCTGCTTTGGGACAGAGATGTTGTTTTTAGAGTAACTCTCATTTTTTAGATACGCTAAACAAGATGCTTCTGATGTAGGATTAAAGAGATAATGGTGTTGCCAATCCTGCTGGGAGTCCTAGGCCCAAAAATTCAGTTAATGTTGATATCACATTAACCCCCATATGGATAAAATCAAGGGATTTTGCTTTTTAAGGACGCGTATTTGCAATGAGGAGCGTGGTATTCCAGGAGATCACATAAACCAGGAGCTGGGTGTCTGCCTGCCTTGAAATACACTCTGAGTGCCACAAGCTTGGATACTTCTGCAAAAGGAAAATTAAAATACCATGAGGAAAACTGCAAAATTTGGGACCAGACCTGCAGCCAGGCTGAGGATCTGCCCAGCGCCGAGCTCAAGGCAGGGCTTGAGTCACCAGCTCATTTCTAACCGCTGGAAAGTGATATGTGCTCATCTTAGCCCAGCAATAATCCCAGAACTCATCATCTTGAATGGGTTAACCTCATCTGTTTAGGAGCAAAACCTCTACTGCATATTTTTCTTCCATTTCTGATAAACAAAAATGCATGTTTTCATGGTGGGACTTCTTATAAATTAAACAGCACTGGCGAGTCATCAGCTCCAGAGTGGATTTATCCGTGCAAGAGTTATCGGGTTTAGCCTTAAGGCAAAGGCTTAACTAAAACTTCACTCTGTCCTAAGTTTCTAAATTATTCCAAGAAAGTCATTTTTTACACAAAAGGTAGGACCTGTGAGGCGCCGATGCACAGGCTCCAAGGGAAAGGATGACAAAACCTTCACACAGTTTCTTTGCAAAATCCCAGAAGAGTGAACAGTGTTTTTTAGTGCTACTAAAACTGCCCACATATTTCTCAAAGGGAGTCTAAGAGGTAGCTGGTCCTGCCGTGCTCGCTCCGAGCAGCTCCATACCTGGACCCTGCAGGACTCACTGCGGCATCACCGTCCCCGGACCCCGCTCCCAAACTTTCCAGCTGCAGAGTCAGCAGGGAACACCGCTGTGCTTCCAGAAACACCCCCCTTTCCCCACCCCCAGCATTGCCACGATCCAACCGCAGGCGATACAGAAAAACCCAAGGGATTTTCCAAGAGAATAAGGGATTTTCCAAGAGAATGCCCTCACCTTTCCCACGGAGCCAGGAGCTGCCCTTTGCTGTCTTTCTAGCCTCTCACCGCACTATCTCCAGTCTTCCCGCAGCTCCCGCCGAGCTGGAAATATCATTAGGCTCCAGTGAAGCACAAAAAAAATCCCAGGGAAAGCGTTGCAATATCCAAAGGGAGGGGAGCGAAGGCGTCGGGACGGCCGAGCCCCGGGTCCCGGCGAGCCCCGCTCCACCTGCACGCGCCTCGCCGGGGTCCGGCGCTGGTCCGGCGTGGAGCAGGCATGGATACTCCTCTGGTGTGTGCTGATGACTTCACTTCATTAGCATGCTTCTGATAGTTCTCTCTCACTGTCTTTTTTACTGACTTTAAGGCTCTGCTAATCAAAATACTGTAGTGTTTAACTATTTCCTGACTCCGGGGTTTTGGAAGATGAAAATCTGTGGAACAGTGAAACCCAAGCTGGAGCCACCGGGTCAGCCTCTGTCCCACAGCAATTCCTGCTGTCAGGATTTGCAGGTCATGACTCCGAGCACGTTCCAGTTTTATCTACTTAATGAGGGTGAAATGCTCTGAGCTGTGCCGGACCTTTCCGTGCCGACGGAGGCAAAGGGAAAGCAGGGATGAGATTCCTCCCCCTCCATAATTGTTACATTTAAAGACAGCTTGGGCAAAGGGTGAAGCTGTTCATGCACTTATTAACCTGTGACACGGCATCCCTTCCAGATGGGTGGTGTGATTCCAGGTTGGATGGGGCTTGGAGCAACCTGGTCCAGTGGGAGGTGTCCCTCCCCATGGCAGGGAGTGGAATGAGATGACCTTTAAGGTCCCTTACAACTCAAACCAATCTATGATTCTATGACTCAGCTGGGTCCCAGGTGATGCCACTTCCAGAAGTGCCACTGCTGCCTTCACCCTCTTCCTCATCTGCTTAGGGAGCAGACCTGCCTTTAAGAGGGGAACCCATCTCTGGGCGGAAAGGGGAAAGCAAAACATGGAAAAATAAAGCAATTCCTCTGTGAGCACACCCAGAGTATGTGGCAGGGACGGGGACACTGCCCAGGGATCCCAGGTGCCAGCCTCCTGCCTTTTCCTTGGGGATTCTGGCTGCTTCCAAGTCCATGTCAGGTTTTACTTTAACAAAGAAAAACAGGAGTGGATTTTGCAACAGTGGGATAGGAAAAAAAAAATTAAAAAGAGGGGCTGCATTAATGTACGTGCAGTTTTCCCTGGAGGTGTGTGTGTGGGTGCCTGGTTGGCACCCACAGGTGGGCACCCATGAATTGCCTCTCATGATGACGGGTAACGGCACTTCGGGACACACGTGTGTGCACACACACGTGCCCCTGGTCACCCCAGCACACGTAGATGTCACATCAAGGACACGTGTGTGCACATCCACGGGGTGGAAATGCCGGGTTTAACCATTTGGGTCCCAGCCCCGAGCACCAGTCCCATCCCCTTGGAACAGCCATGCCGGCTCTTATCCAATTAACACTGCTGGGAAACTGGCCCCAAAAAGCCATTAATCACGGGCTGCAGTGGGGTCTGGGAGCCGAGTCCGAGGCCGCCGGAGCAGGAGCAGCTGTGGGGTCTGTCGGGCTGCAGGCCTGATTCATCCCCAGCAAAATGAGGTCAGGAGCAGATGAGTCTCCGAACATTCATTTCTTCGCACAGGAGGTGACCCACATTTTTTACTCCTGATTCACAGCTCAGCTGCAGACATGTCTATCTTTAGCCCCAGAGAGAGACGCACAGAGGCCGAGGGCCCCTCTGCAAGAGCAGTGAGGTCCAGGCTTCAGAGGGCTGGGATTTTTATGGTTATATATTTATACACCTTCCCTGCTTCCTACAGTGTCTCTTGGAGGAGAGCGGGACAAGCTCCCAGAGCAGGTTTGATGCACAAACCAGGAGAATCACAGAATCATTAAGGTTGGAAAAGACCTCTAAGATCATCGAGTCCAACCATTAACACAGCACAAAGTCCCACACAGGCTTCAGGATGCACCCACTGGGTGCCCGCCCAGCCAGAGCTGATTGCAACCCATGTTGGGACCCACTGGAAATGGCACCAGTTGGAGAGGGGGTAGGAGATTGGGAGAGGGGATTTCCAAAACTATTTTGCTGAATGGGTTGATGGGATCAAGGAGCCACCAGCACCCACCCCGCAGTGAACCATGAGATGGGGGCCTGTCTTTGCCCGGTCACCATGTTCTCCCTGAGAAGATGGGTGTCTGTTTATGCTGACAAGGGCAGAAGATGCTAAACAAATCTGTTCCCTGCTCCAGCTGCTCCCAGTGAAACTCCTAGGCACTTTCTCGTGCTGTGGAAGAAACTCTTGCGGTTGTGGCCATGTCCAGCACCCCGAGCACGGTTGCAAAAATGATAACATTTTAGCAATGTTTATCCTTCCCCTTCAGGGCGGGTTTTTTTGGTTTTAATCTGTTTTCAGAGCTCTAAAGCACATGTTTACTTTTGTGATGAGTAAAGGCTACAGTGCTGGTGCGGGGGAGCCTTCAGTGCTGGTGTGAGCTTTAAGGGGCTTGGACTAAAAACAGATTTTCTTTCCTTTTTCTATTTTAGTTTTTTTTCAAGCAAGGCCACAACGCAAAAAAACCCCATCCCTGGGATGGTTTTACATGTTAGATGAGGGCAATACAAGTAAACAAGAGGATTGCTTCCTGCAACCACCACCACGCTCCTTGGGCAGAGCCTTGGAGAGAGAAATGGAATTTATAGTTGGTCCTCAACGGTCCAAATTCAGATCTGCAACCTGTCACCTGAAGATGTTACTTGGTATCCAGAGTCAGCACCCAATTTTGTGCCTTTTAGGCCAGACACTGGCACAAATCTGTCACCAACCTCCTTAAAGACCAAGTGGTCTCCAGGAGAATTGAGTCAGGTTCCTCATCAGGAACACAAACAGGGTTTTCTGGACCCTCAAAATCATGTCAAGTCACACTTAGAAGAGATTAGGACAGATCTCCCAGCATCCTGAGATCTCTTCCACTGCCAAGCACCACCCACAGGTGACACCTTAGTTCATCCTACTGGGAGGGATGAAGGGGGTTTGTCCACTGGATTTGCTGCAGGTGGGAACATCCCATTGGGGACCACACTGGCACTCTCCGTTACATCCTACAAACCCATAAACATCCCCCTTTCACAGCAGCAAGGGCTCTGCTGAGATCACTACATCAGATATATCATCACCACAACATTAATTCCTCTCATAGGTTTGGGTGGCCTCCCTTTGGAATCACATAGTTCCCAACAATTCCTTTTCCTAAAGTCAAGAAACAGCGATTTAAATGCCATAAACCCCAAGAAATTATGCTTAAACCAGGGGTGTCAGATCAAAAAGGTGTCTTCCAACCCAAACTGTTCTCAGATTCCATATAATCAAGGGGAGAAAGTCCATACACCAATGACACCAAGCTAACACACCACCAATTCCCAGATCAGGCAGGTTGGGTGCTCTCCATCCATCCCTCCCTTCCCCTCCCAGCTATACCATGGAATGTGGCTCAACCATTTCATAACAAACATAAGTTGGGTAAAACCGAGGGAATGAAAAAAAAAAAGGGCAGCAGCAGCAGCACATGCTTTCTTAAATAATAAACATATAAAATTGTTAATTAAATCATGCTTTTTGACAGAAAACGATGGGAAAATACTTTCACACAATGCTCAAATCAACACAGTTTGCTTTTTTTATACGTCTCCTTGCAGCCAAAGGGATGCAAAGACCAGGAGGGATGTGGGGTGTGAGCGCTGTGGATCCAAGGGAGCCACTTTCTGCCGCAGGGAAGCATCTTCAGAGGATGCCAAATGACTTAACGTGCCATGAATGTTGCTCTAAATGAGTCTGTGGTAAACAGAGATATGAGACCCAGATGTTTGATACTGGCCTCTAATTTTGTGTGGCCACAGCCTCCCAGTTGCACTTGAAAACCGCAGTGGGGAAGTGAGAAGTTTGGGGGCATCTCACCTGGAAGCTTCATCCCTTCAAAGAGGGCCCGAGTGAAACCCCAACCTTGAAATTTGGGGTAAATAACCCCACAAACAGGCAAGAAGACACCTGGGAGGTGGTCAAGGGTTTCTGCAGTGTCTGGTTGTTCCCTCTGCATGAGTTTGAACCCTTTGGGGCTGAAATCCTTTCCAGGGTCTTGGTGCACATCCATCCCTTTCCCTAACAAACCTCAGTTGTCCTTCTCCAAGGATGTTTTAAGGAAAACTGTCTCTCAATAAGGTGAGCCCATCTTGCAGAGGGGTCTTGGTTTCATTGCTGCTTCTATATCCCACCATCTCCCCCGGAGCTCTGCAATGGTGCCAGTGCCAGGAATTAAAAGAAGGGCTCATGCCACCTAAAAATTTATGGAATAAATCCTGACTGGCTGCAGGAGACACCACACAGCTGGTTTTCCTTATGTCTCCTTTCAATCCTGGAGACCACAGTTGGCTGCAGGGGAGCTATAAGCCCAGGCTCTGTTCATTCCTAAAGCTGGGAAATGAAGGATGCTGGGTCCCTCCTGGACACAACATCTGTCCCAGCAACACCAATGTCCTATCTCAGAGGGAGAAGGGCAGGCACGGGAGGACAGAAGCAAATTCCTTTGCAGCCACTCACCATGTGTAATGACTTTATGGTCTAGTCATTCCTGCAGAAATCCTTTCTGTGGCATTACTCAGCTGCTGGGGAAGCTTTTGGTGTCAGGCTTCCCTCCTTCCCTTGTTTAATGTCCATGACCAAAATATCCCATCTCCTCCTCTAGAGGAACCCACTAATAGTTGATGTGCTTCTTTCCTCGTGGAAAAGGTGGTCAGGCACTGGAAGGGGCTGCCCAGGGGCGTGGTGGAGTCTCCATCCCTGGAGGTGTTCAAGGAACAACTGGATGTGGCACTCAGTGCTCTGGGCTGGGTGACAAGGTGGGGATTGGTCACAGGTTTGACTCGATGGTCTGGGAGGGCTTTTCCAACCTCAATGATTCTGGGATTCTTCATCTGCAAAGGTCACACATGGATGTTTGGTGGCCATCAACCCTCCCACCCCACCCCAAGCCCACCTTCCTGTTTTATAGCTGGGAAACACTCGGTGGGGTGGGGAAGGCTTGGTTGGCTTTGTGTGACTCCTTGTTGGCTCTTCAGCAGCTCTGCCCTTCCTAAAGTGCTTCTGGTGGCAAAGCACCAGGGACACCCACAGAGTGTGGCCAGGCCGGGCTATGGGTGGTAAGCTCAGCTCCAGCTGCTGGCTGGCACTGCTTCCATCCCATTGCTATTTAAAGCCTTGAGAATTCATGGAAAAAAACAACCCAGGGATGTACACAACAGCAGGAGCAGAAAGGGCACGTCTGGCACCGTTAATGGGCTCTGACGCTTCCAGCAGTCACGTTGTGCTGATTTCCTGGGATTCTCTGAGGGCCTCCTTGTGCTCTCTGAGAGAACAGCCCTCACTGAACCGCCCCAAAAAGAGACTTCTTTTAAACCTGGTAATGAATTAGCTGAACAATAGGCTAACAAGATCCTATGGATGGGCTCCAAAGTCCCAGGGATGGGCTCCAGCCTGCACCAAAAGCAGAACGGTGATGAAAAGCCAAAGGAAAAAGGACATGGAAGGAACAGGCTGCCACAGACTGCCACCAGCCACTGTGCACAGGCTTCTGCAGAGAGGAGGAGGCACTTCGTGGCCTCTGTGTTGTGGGGACATGCTTTGGGATGGTATTGAAGTGGCCTGGGTCAGACAAAAGTATTTTGACAATAATGCTCCGAGGCCAGGAATTAAATTTGAACCAAGGGCTGGAACTGGCCCAGCAGGATAATGTGACGTGTGAGAGCTCGCGGGCTCCCAGCTACTTGGAGAAAGCCATCTGTGCCACCATCCCCAGAGCTTTCCCTCCACCCTTTTGGAGAAAATTCATCCCAGTTCTCATCCTCTGAAGTCCACCAACTGATGCTGTCATTCTGGAGCAGAGAGAGCCTGGCTCTGCTGCCTCTACCCTTTGTCTGTTCTCCCAGTGCTTGGAGTGATGGCAAGATCCTCCTACACGATGCCATGGTGAGCTCGGTCAACATGGAGCTGCCTTCCAGAGCATGGAAGGGATTTGTGCCATGGAGCCAGAGCCTTGAAAGTGGACAGGGAGTCCATCACCGAGAGGCTGAGCTTTGCTTCTCCAAGAAAACCCTTGTGCAAACACACGAAGAGTTCCAACACTCACCCGAGCAGAGATTTGCTCCTACAGCAACGCAGAGAAGAGTGGCTTGGAGCATCTCACCATGCATTCCCACGTACCCCAGGACCCTCATCCCAAAGCCAGGAGCTCCAGAGGCCAGATCTGACCTCAATGCACAGTCTTCTCATCCAGCCTCCTCCTCCTCCCTGTCTCAGAGAGACTTTCTTGAGGAACATTTCTGGCAGCAACTCCCTTCTCACCATATGTGACAGAGCCCTGATAAGGGGTTGCAGCCCCAGTTGCTGACCCCAATTTCACCAGAGGATCTCCCAGGCAGCCCCACTGCGCTTCCAAAACAAGCCTCCCTGTGAAAAGCTCCACAGCCAGCATGTGTCTCCAGTTCTAACGCAGCCACGAGCCAGGAAAACCGTCAACATCAAAGACAAGATCCATACATCCAGTAACTCGGGACAGCAGGGAGGAGGAACAGCCCCCAAAATTGGGTAGAGAAGCATCAAGCTGCATTTGTAGGAGCGGAGTTTTGTTGACACCATTTCTGCCAAGGGGAGAGGGCTGAGGGAACGAGCAGAGGCCCCTGAGACAGTACAGAGGGTCACCAGGAAAAATGCAGCTGCCGTGAACAGCTGAGCGAGCAAAGGACACGATGGGAAATGCTCCCAAACGGCTTCAGAAGCAAAGAGACAGTGCTTCACCCCAGACAAAAGTAAACTAGCTCCATGAAGGACAGATCCAGCCCCTTCCCAGGATGCTGCCATTGGCCAAGCATCTCCAAACCCTTCACTGGGGGCTGAGAAAGGACAGGATTAACCAAGACCCAGTCAGGTCAAGTCAATTTTCCCAGACCCCACATGTTTTCAGCAGCCACAGACCAATTTTCTTTAGATATCCATCACCCTCTGGAAGATGGAAAGCCCTTTCCCTCCCCACTTTTCCATGCCAGGGTTTCCTGTCTCCCATCACCTAAGACAGCAGCTTGTTGCTGTAGGGATGCTGTTGAAGGTTGGCTGGAAGTTCTCCAGTCTGGGACGGGGGAAAGCTCAGAAAAATTTTATGTTTTGTTTTGCACAATATAGTTCTATATTTGCTTCAGTTATTTTATTTTATTTTATTTTACTCTATTTTATTTTTTTTTAGTTATCGTTTTGCTGGAGGGATATTCTTGATGATTTTCAGAAGGGGAGCGGGGAGCAATTTTTTTTCACAGTCTCAGAGAAGAGTGAAGAGAATTTGCAAACACCTGCAGCCAAATTATCTCTTTCCCAGTAAAATGGACAAAATCTCCTCCCCCATCATATTTACCCAAACTCCCATCATGCTTATAAATGTCTTTATCATTAAAATATCATGTCTAAGGGGTGACACAGGAGCAGCTCTGGGATCCAGCATAACCCCTGGGAGATGCCAATCCCTGGCCAAACCCAGCACAGCCCAATAAACCATCAGAGATTTGCTGTTCCTAACAAGTCCTCCTTTATAAAGTCCTATTCCCACGGAGAAAGGTGACTTTTCCAGCACAAGAACCACATTCGGCACTTCACCAACCCCAACACCCAGTAAATCATCCCAGTCTCAGGTGGGGGGCTGGAAAAACAACTGATTTCTTTGGTTCACTGCAAATTCCAGTGAAGCTGGAGGGGCGAAGCACTTCGAGGTCAGCTCAGAGCAAAAACTGGAGGCTGGATGAGTTGAACAGCCGTGGGAAAAACCTGTTTTGGGGGAGAGCGGTACCTCCTCCAGGCCAAATCCACCTCATTGTGGCATTTTGAACTTTGCAAAGGAAACCAAGAGTGTTCCCATTCCCAAATGGGAGTTTGAAATGTGTTGTGATATTCCAGGTATTTTGGGATGTTTTTCCCTTCAGTGTCTGATGTAAGTGGTGCAGGATCTGTGCCGTGTCCTTCCTTTTCCCTTCTAGAAAAACTGTTCTGACCAAAATTTCCCTTCCATTTACACTGTTAAGGGACAGGCTGGATTTCTCAGGACTCTCATCTTTCCCTTTGTTTTGTTTCCCAGGGATTTCTCCATCCTCTGTCTTAGCTCCTGGCGTTGGGGCACAATAATATCCTCCCGGCAGCCGGAGAGACGTGATCTTAAAACAACAACACAGGGAGTACCTCGATTTCCATCTCTGCGCTCTGAGATCCATTTTGTTCAAAGGAAAAGAGGCCCTGATGCCACCCAGCCCCAGCTTTGCAAGGCCATAGCACTAAATGGGTGCAAAATTCCTCCTGGAGTCCCCAGAGCCAGCGACGGGATCAGAGCACCGTGGGTGCCAGAGCAACACTCCAGCATCAATACTTTGGGAAAAGCCAACTTTTGTGGTTTCTGCATTCGAGCAAAGACCTGCACAGCATTAACAACTCTTTATAACCATGATGTGCTGGGAAATTATGTCCTCTCGGGGTGGAAAATGCCACTGTGCAGGCAGAGAGCATTCAAGGCATCATTCCTGCATCCTGGCACATCCCATCGCTGTTTGATAGAGCCCAGATGGGCTCAGACCTTGAAGAAAAGTCACCTCTGTGCACTTTCAAAACCCAAGGGCTGCGTTTTCCCTCCCCTTCCTCATTTTCTGGCAGCTTTAACATCTACTCCTGTTAAAAACAAAGGAAATAACATTAAAAAGGAGCGTGTTAAAAGAGCTCGAAGGGCCTGACTTGAGCTGACACCTACGGCTACAACACGTTTTGCCAGAGTGTGAATCATGCACACGTTATCAGCCAACATGGGAGATTTCCATGATCCAGCCTGGAGTAGTTCAGGGCTGCTGGGCTGTTTGGAGAGAGCTTGGCATGATCCTCTTGGCTCCTCTCCCACCGGTGGTATCATTTCATTTAAAAGCCTTCGACTATTGTCGGAGCAAGAGAAATCAAGGGAAGGGAAAAAGGAAGGAAAAAAGGCATTTTTTCTAGCTGGCCTGAGCTGTAAAGTAAAAATCTTTCAGCACAAAGTGGAGAAAACACGTTTTTTGAAGATATTTGTCTTCGTTCACCAACCGTAGAGAGAGAGAGGCGTTTATTTATGGGCTTATTAACCAGTAAGGAAGGAGGAATTTGATGATTCCTCAAGTGGCATCTTGGCCCATTGATTTCAGGAGCCTTCACATTCACTGGGACCCATGGAGAAGTTTCTTTCTTCTTCATACAAGATCCCCAAAAGCTGCTCTCCTCTAAGTACACCCAAACTTTCCAGGTCTTCTCCTCGCTCACCCACATCCACACTGCTCAAGCAGATCTTCCCCATTTTCCTGCCAGCTTGGATCGAGCTTGCAGGAGAAATCCAGCCAAAAAAAGCCATTTCTGGGATATTTTTTAAAGGTTTGGTTTGGAATTTTTGCTCCTTTCTGACAGATGAAATAGGAACACTGCTGAGGGAAAACTTGCTGTTCTGAGCTGGGTCAGAACAGTTGATTTCTAATAAAAACTTAGCTATTTTCCAATTTTACAAAGGAAATGAAAATGTGAAGTTTGGTCAGATGAGGCATTTCCACTTACAAATCCCACCTAACCTGGCCTCATGCGAAAGCCCTGGTGGGTTTGTGGGGTGGGAGGTGGGGGTCTCTTCCCTCCCATGAGAAGAGGACTCCCTTTAAAAAATGCCAGGTATAGATGGACTCTGAGTCCTCTTGGAAGCTGAGGCCAATTTTGCATCCTCTGCTACCTGGTTATTTCATTCCTAATAAATATTCCCTCCTCCCAAGCCCTCTTCCCCTACAAGAGGCCACATGCCATAAAGACTGTGCTGGACAGGGGGGATCTAAAGCAACTCCTCAGTTTACAAGGCAGCAGTCAAAGCCCAGGGCACTACTCTAATTTCCTTTTTTTTTTTTTTTTTTCAGAGATAAAGAATATTTGAACCATACAAGGATGAGATGCTCATCCCACCCAAGCATCGGGATGTCACCTCATTTGGGGCACTGCTGCCATTGGCCACATCTCTGCACAGGCATCAACTGCAGGCAGCTGGAAAATCCTACATTCCCCTTCCCTGGGGGCAAATCAGTCCCAGTCACCACCAGATATACCACCTGGGAAATATTTGGAATAAATATTTGTCTGCTAGGACACAGGGATATAGTCTTTCCTGTGAGAGTGGTGAGGCCCTGGCACAGGTTGCTCAGAGAAGCCGTGGCTGCCACATCCCTGGAAATGTCCAAGGCCAGGTAGGACAGAGTTTAGAGCAACCTGGTCTAGTGGAATGTGGAACAAGATGTGCTTTAAGGTCCTTTCCGAGCCAAACCATTCCATGATCCTATGATTCTATGGCTCCCCCATCTGTGGACCAGGCAAAGGTTTCACACTTTCTTGGGAGAAGCAGAGAGGAAGAGCGTTGGCTCTTCATCGACACACAGGTGAAGAATTCCAAAGGCTGAGCCAAAAGGACAGGTACATCCTCAGAGCTCTGGAGTGTCTGTCGGGATGGCTGCTTGCCAAACCCCTCCTTTCCACAGTCTGCTCCCACTGATTTTTCCAACAGCCCGCGGCTCTGTGTGCTCATGCGAACACCTTCTGCTTCCACCATTGTTTCCAGTCCCACCTGCTCCAGTTCTCCCCCTGCCCCCAAGGCTTCACCAACGAGTCACAGCATGTGGGATGTTTTTTTAGCAGCCTGACACATGCCAAACCTGAGCATGGAGCTTGATAAACCCAAGGTCAGGAAGGAATTTTAACTCGACTTAATTGCTAGGAGGCAACTCGGATCCGTAACACACCCAGACAGGGAATAGAAAGAAGTGAGACAGATCATGAGGGAGCAGATCAGTAAAAGCTACAGGGAATATAAAGGGATTAGCTTGATTTCTTGTTTGGGTTTTCTTTTTGGAAATCCCACTTTCTGCCAAGCTTTCTTGGAGGCAAACATTTTTGTCCCGCAGCCAGCCTTGCCAGCCTCAAGTATGCGAAAGTCCTGAGTCAGATTTCGCAAGGCAAAGCGATACTGGCTTCAAAATAATTAGCTTGGAAAAAAAAGAAGTTGATTTTCTGTTCTAACCTCTATCCCTGCTCTTACAAGATTTTTTTTTGGGCTTCCAATTACATCATTTTTAGTCTAAATGAACCCGTGAATCTCCATGAATCCCTTGCCTCTGGCAGCTGGTATTTTGAGGGACCCAGTGAGGATTTGGGGTGCCACTGCCACAGCTGGGGAGCTGAATTCCTGCTGTGGGGGTTCTTTCTGTGCTCATTCCTCTGCTCCATCCCTCTCCCCATCCCGGGTCTGGATCCAACTGCTGGCACTGCTGCTTCAGTGCTGTACCTGCTGCTGGAGGGGAATCCTCCTGGTGTAGCCCAGCCAGCACCTATCACAACTGTGGCCTCCAAGCCAAAGCCTACAATCAGGAATAAATCCCCTTCCCTGCTTTCAGCTGCTGAATCCAGAAATCTGGCCGGCGGGTCTGAGCCCGTTGTGCCTCGGCCGCCGCCTCTTGCACTGCCCTCCCTTCCAAGAAAAATGGAAACAGGAGACAAAGGAACTTTCCTACGCTGCATCCAGCTTTGCCCGCTGCCAGATTATCATCATGATATTATATTAACGTGCAAATCAGGATTGCTCACAAGAACAACCATAAAAAGAACAGAGCGGGTGCCAGCGAAGGCGGAGCAGAGAGCGCGTGAGCTCCAGCTCAGCCTTTGGCAGGATCCGCTGCCACAGCAAAGTGCAGAGGTGGGACTGTGGCACCTACAGACTCTGATGCAGGATTTTCCCCCAGAAAACATTTTTAGCAGCCAAGAACCCCCTGTCCTGCATTGCCTTGGGCCATGTTTTGCCCAAAGGGGATTCCCAAGCTCTGTATGGGATGCACCGTGCTGGGTGTAATGTGGCTCATTTAGGGTTTTGTGGGCCAGAAGGGAGATGAGCCCTGCACTGGAACGGGTTTCCCAGAGAAGCTGTGGCTGCCTCATCCCTGGAAATGTTCAAGGCCAGGTTGGATGAGGCTTGGAGCAACCTGGTCTAGTGGAAGGTGTCCCTGCCCACGGCAGGGGGATTGGATTGAGTTCAGCTTTAAGGTCCCTTCCAACCCAAACCATTCCATGATTCCATGTGAGACGGGTTTATTTGATTTGATTTGGAGGGATCAGGAACAAGCTGCATTGGATTTAATTTTTTTTTCTCCTGAAGACATGATAATCTCCAAACTGAGCCCCTTTATAAAGCAGCAGCAGCCTCAGGAGACAGGATTTCCACCCATAAACTCTTCATTTAAAGTGCACAGAAGTTCAATCCTCAGACTAGTGGGTTTTTGCGTGGAAAAATCAGAAAGTGGCAAACTCTACATCACTACTGGTGTTTATCCAAGGCCTCCTTCCCTCCAACAGCCCCATTGCTCCAGAGATTCATGCTGCTTCACAAACCACCACGGACCAGTGAACACACCACTGATAATATTAAAGGAACACTGAAGTTGCAAAAGCAAAGTTAGGGAATTCCAGGTTTGCCATTTCCTGGGCAACTTTAAAAGCCTCATTGTGTGTGCACACTTCCATACCTGGTCTTTCTGCTGGCCCCCAAGTCCTTCCACAGCAAGTCCATGCCCATCCCAGACATGGGCTCCCTCCAGTCTCCCCTGTTCAGTGCTCCTGGGTTGCTTTGGGGGGCAGGTGGACGGGTTACTTGGGCTAGGGAGCACTGGGAATGCCAGAGCCCCAGGTGAGAGGATGATGGAGGTCATGGGAGCTGATAACCAGGGAGGAGCAGAGCCAGGCAGGCTCTGCAGCAGCGGAGTCCCTGCTCAAACAAAGCTGCCGTGTGGATTTCAGTGGTTTGGAGGAACAGTGGAACTGAAATCAGGTCCCAAACTGAGACTGCAGCTGTTTTCCAGAGTTATTTTCAAGCAGTATCAGTTCCACCCTGAAAGGCGAAGGCTTTCCACAAATACCTCCAGCCACAACTTGCCCAAAATGCCAGTGCACCTCCCCAAAGCATCTGCATGTCAGTGTGTGGGGACACACATGGTCTGGGCGAGAGACAGAAAGGATGAGACTGACTGAGGATTCAGATAAAAGTAGAAAAAAACCCCCTCAGACTCTTTGGGGCAAAAAGTGTTGCAGATCCTGCCCCTAAACTGGTATTTCTGTTTTTCCATCCATCACATCACCAGTGAACCTGAGCAGCTGGCACTGGAAAAGACTTGGGAAATTGAAAAGCAATTTCTGCACTGGCACAGGTTGCCCAGAGAAGCTGTGGCTGTCCCATCCCTGGAAGTGTCCAAGGCCAGGTTGGATGGGGCTTGAAGCAACGTGGTCAAGTGGAAGGTGTCCCTGCCCATGGCAGGGGGTGGAACAGGATGGGCTTTAAGATCCCTTCCAACCCAAACCATTCCATGATTCAAACAAAGCGTGGTGTGGGCACACCATGACATGGCCTGGACTTACCAGCCTGGAGTCCCACATCCCCAGGAAGGCTGTGTGGATTTGTGTCCATGTCCAAACATCCCTTGGATATGTGCAATCCACAGAGTGCCAGCTTCCTTCCGCTCCATGATCCCAGCCTAAGCCAGCTCCAGGAAAATCCAAACAAGGTAATTAAGAGCAGATTTGGCCCTTAGCACTTTCTGTATACAAAGAGTTCTGGAAACTAATTAAACCACCATCCAAGACCGTGTCCTTGCACATCCAGAATGCCACGAATGTGCTGGCAAGTGGCTCTGCCTGAGGATGGAAAACCATCACCAACCCCAGACTGGGCATGATGGAGCTGCCACATCTGACATCCCAACATCTCCCAACCAGGAGCTGGATTTACGAGGTGTTGGAGAGAGGGTTGAACTTTGCCTGGCCTTGTATTTTATTGCTAATTCAAATTATTTATTTATGTCTTGAGATGGTCTCAATTATGGTGTAAAGAGACTCAGTCATAGCCCCATCCCAACATCCCCACCGTGTATTTGAGCAAAATGTTATCTCCAGCCAATAACAGATAAATATAATAAATTCAAGGAAATTAAAAATCATAGTATTTGTCAGCACTTCTGCACCACAACTTTCCCCTTTTGCTCAGCAAAACCAGGCAGAAACCGGTTTCTCAGCTTATTCTTGGTCAACCCTTTTAAATTCAGACCTTCTTGGGAGAAAACTCAGTAAAGCCTGACCTTTCTTCAGTTTTTTCCTTTTGCTTTAATATTCTATGTTTTTATTGGGACCCAAATGCAGAGTTATTTTGCCTTTTTATTTTCCTCCCCTTTTCTTGCCACTGAACCCGACAGCGAACATCCTGGAGGAGGGAGAGTTTTCCACCATTTCTGGTAGCAAATTCTTTATATTTCATTTTAGCCTTTTGTGGCTTCAAAGAAACAGCTTGAACTCCAGAAAGGCTCCAGATTGGCTAAGGAAATATGAAACATCGTAATATTTCTAAGGGTAGAAGAATTTTTAAAAGGTTACATAGTGGAAAAAGAAAATATAAAAACCTTGTGGCAGCAAGGAGGTTCCTCGAATGCTCCTGCCAGCCCTCCTGCTACTGCAAAAAAGGGCAAAAGAGGGGGAGGAAATGTCAAAATTCCCCCTTGAAAGCAGATTTCACCAAACAGAAGGAAAAGCATTTTACGTTCTGCAAGGCAGAAAATGCTCCAAAATGGTAAAAAGCTTTTCTGCCCCTTTTCCCCGGTGTTGAGCGATCCTAATCATCATTTTCACTCTATTTGCTGGCACAGCAGCCCAGAGCCCCTGTGTGCTGCCCCTGAAGCTGCCTGTGGACTTTCAAACCCTATTTTAATGGAAATGAAGCAGTAATGGAAACATTTCCATTTCCCATTAGTTTTCTTAAAGCCCTTTTATTAAAAAAACTCTGAACTTTCGGCTTAAGCCTGGGGACAGATGAATCCTGAACTCCCTTTGCTGGTGGTTTGCAGCTTTCAGCTGAGTCCTGAGTGTGATGCTTTGGGCTGGAAAACAACTCCAGCCACACCCACGTGTAGCAGGTGTTCACTCTAGGGCCAACAACATTTCAGGGAATGTTTCATTTATGCAGAATAAAATAATGCCACAGGATGGTGAAGTAGCAACCCTGCTCATCATGAGGAGCTTGAATCACCAAGCAATCTGCACCAGTGTTTTTGGGCACATCAGAAGCTGAAGGAGGGTAGATTTAGATGGGATATTGGGAAGAAACTCTTCCCTGTGAGGCTGGTGAGGCCCTGGCACAGGTTGTCCAGAGAAGCTGTGGCTGCCCCATCTCTGGAAGTGTCCAAGGCCAGGTTGGATGGGGCTTGGAGCAACCTGGGATAGTGGAAGGTGTCCTGGATGGAACAAGATGATCTTTAAGGCCCCTTCCAACCCAAATCATTCCATGATTCTGTGATTCTATCGCTCCTTAACAGCTCTAATGGAAACCAGGCTCTGGTTTATTCACTTTCCCTCTGGTTTATCAAATGAGGTGGAAGCTGCCACCGCGTTCCCCAGCCAAGAAAAGCTCCCTTCCTTTCTCCTTTTGTTTTCGGCTGCTCTTTCACTTGAAGAATGAGGTGGTTTATGAAGATTTTCTTCACAGGGGAAAAAAAAACCAGCTCCAAACTATCAGCCCGTGCAGGCAGAGAAAAAGCTGATTTTTCAACACTTCAAAATTATGTCATAAAGGCCCAGAAAGAGGTTTTGGCGAGTGTATAAACACAGAATCCAATACAAGTCACAGGGTGATTAACTAAAACCAATGTTTCCAGAGAAATAATATCTACACAAACAGCCACATGCTTTGTTTAGCTAAATGAGTAACAGCACTTTGGCCAGTGCCAAGTGTCTTATTTAAGTAAAAAAAAAACAAAACAAAACAGAGATTTGAGAAAGATTGGATGCAGATTTGGAAGCAAAAATTGTACCTGATGGGCTTGACCTTGAGAAGTTTTGCTTTTATAAAAAATCAGAGAATTGTTAAGGTTGGAAAAGCCCTCTGAGATCATCAAGTTCAACTGCCCCCCAGCACTGCCAATGCCACCACTGACCCATGTCCCCAGGTGCCACATTCACCTGGCTTTTAAATCCCTGCAGTGATGGGGACTCCCCCACTGCCCTTTCCACTAAGAATTTTCCCCTAATATCCAATCTGAGATATATTATTGCCACCTGTTTGGGGGGCTGTGTCTATGAGCGTGGAGTGTTTGGACAACGCTCTCAGGGACAGGGAGTATTGTTGGGGTATCCTGTGCAGGGCCAGGAGTTGGACTTGATGATCCTTGTGGGTCCCTCCCAGCTCAGGATATTCCATCATTCTAGGATGGGATTCTCAGAGCCATGATCTGAAGCTCCCTTCTGGAATGGTGTGGAGAGGGAAGAGCAGATATTTGCTCCCAAATTCTCCAGTGCTGGAACATCAGCACCTTGTGCATTCCATGTGTCTCCCACACCAATGGAAGGAAGAGGAAGGTGCAAAAATGGTTACTTTTTACAGCTCAGCATGTGCCCAAACCAGACTTTAGGCAACAAAATAGAGCAATACTATTCCCTTTTCTCCCAGGGCAAGATGAACCATTTGCAAACATTGTTCTGATAAATTATAAAATAATAAAACATATCATAAAATAAAATTAAAATAAAAATATAAAATAAAATGAAATGAAATAAAATAAAAAAGTAAAATAAAAAAGAAAAAAATTAGTAAAATAAAAAAGACAAAAGTGCAAATAAAAGAAAAAATATAAAAATAAAATAAACAAAAACAAAATGAAAAATAAAATGAAAAAATTAAATTAGATTTAAAAAAACATAAAAAAATTTAAATTACAATAAAATGAAATGAAGTAAAATAAAATCGCCCCCCCCTCTTAGAACTGCAGGAGCAGCCCCTGAACTGCAAGCACATAAAACTCAGAGTGAACACTGGGCTCTGGAGCAAAGTTTCCTATGGAAAACCATAGAGCTCGGAGCAGCTGGAAGCGAAGCTCGGGAATGGCTTTACCAGGGCACTTCCCTCTTCCAGAGTTGCCATGGCAAAGGGGGATCCGAAATAAATAGTCTGTGTGGTGCTGTCCTGGGGCAGGCTCGGCCCTGCATCATCTCATTTGCATGTTATTCCCATTTCCCTCCCTCCCACTGCTCCTAAGGAGGGACAAGCCCAGGAATCCTCACGATGAGGAGCCTGCGATGCTGCGCAGCTCCAGCTGCAGCTCCAGCTCCAGTTTGCTTTCCTACAAAAACCACCCAGGAACGGGAAAGAAAAGCAGGGAAGGTTGGAAAATAGGTTTTAGGATGCACAGCCTCAGCCCTTGCCTGGGAGAATCCTGGAATTTAAACATCTGCTTAACTCAGTACTTAAGTTCACTCCTATGCTTAAAAATGTAAACCCATCCCATGAATCATGGCACTGATTCCATGGATGTGAGGAGTTGAGGGGGCTCCTGGTTGAGGAAGATGCAGGGACAGAAGTTTCCCTGGTCAGGAGCAGGTTTTGGGAATGGCACACAGGTCCTTGAATCCCTACCCGTTGACAGCCAGCAAATTTCACCAAACAGATGGAAAAACATTTTACATCCCTATAAATGTAAGGCTCCAAAATGGCAAAAGCTTTTCCCATCTCTTTTGCCTCACTGACCAATTCTAATCATCATTTTCACTATTTTCTGGCACAGCAGCCCAAAGTCACTGCGTGCTGCTCCTAAAGCTGCCTGAGGACTTCCAAATCCCTTTTTAAGGCTCAATAATGGTAAAAAAACCTTAAATCCATAATCTACCCTTTGGCAGCAGCCAAAAACCAACTCTAAGTGATAAGCCAAAGGGTTAAGCCAAAAAGCAGCCAAAACCCAACCATAAATGATACTCAAACCAAATTTGTCCAAAAATAAATGCTCTTATTACTTAATCACAAGTAGAGGTGTGTCCTACTTCCCTGCTCCTCCCTGGAATGGAGGATGGAAAAGTAGGATAGGAACAGGTGTTTGTGCATGAGGTAGAGGATCCACAGGCTTGGAGCCACCCCCATGACATTGAGCACAGAGACAGCGTGGGAGGAAAGGCAGAAACTTCCCTCAAAAGATGCTGAGAGGCAGGAACGCTCCGGGGGGAATGCCCCGGTTGCCAGGAATGCCGAGGTGTGGAAATCCGCCGCGATTAAGACAAATGGCAACTGTGAAACAAGATGTTTCTGGACAACATTGCCTACAACAAATAAATAAACCCGGAGCCTGATTGCAAAGACAGATATTCCCGGTAGCAGCTCCTGCTCTGAGATGCAGAGCCTTGCCGTAGCCAGGGATGCTCCATGAGCCCCCAGCCCTTTGCCAAGGCTGCGGTACCCCATCCTTTAATTAAAGATTGTCATCAGATAGACAGCAAATAAATGAAACCACAACAACGCTGGAAGCAAATAACAGGATGGTGTGGAAGGAGGGAAGAACCATGAGCAGCACAGGCTGTGATGTGTAGGGATAGCTGCAATTAGCAGCTGCAATTAGCAGCTGCTCTGGGTTAATTGTACAACACCCTTAATCGCAGGACAGCAGGGAATCCCTACACTTTCCCTTCTGGCACACACACTTATTCCTTAAATTACCTGTGTGGAAACAGCTCATTAACGCACACATAAGCAAAGTTTGCTTAGGCCAGAACCAATCAGGTGTTACCTGTTTTCCTTACATTGTTCTGGCTTTGGAAATCTCAAAGCCTGAGCTCCAGATCTCCTGGGACTGTGGAACACCTCTGCATGGAGGAACCCTTTGAATGCGCTCAGGAATTGAAGTTTGCTGGAGAAAAGTAGGAGAAAAGTCTCTATTTTAACAGAGTAGGAGGCGCCGGTGTGACCGAAAGGTGAGATGCTTCTGAGAGCTCCCCTTGTGTGCTGGGCACCGAAAACTCAGTGAAATCCTTGTCTGAGTTAAAGCTCCTGATGAGAAGTGGCATCAAAGACTGATTAAGCAGAAAGGAGGAAGAGGTTTAAACTAAGAAGAATTATTTAGATTAGAGCAAGTCCTATAGCTGGATTAGGCTCGAGCTGAACAAACCTATTCAAGCAGCAAAATCCTTAAAGGAAAGATCTGCATAGGATAATCGAGTGTAAAAACCCAACACGCGCAGGCAAATTCCTAATAACTTCCCAGATTCAGTCAAGGGAATATTGGGATTACTTTAGTGTGTTGGCAGGAAAATAATCCCCAGGAGAATGGCAGAAAGGCTTTGAAGGTATCAGCCAAGCCTGGCTGAAGCCAGGCACTGGATCCATGTGCAGATAGATGGGGTAGATTTTATCTTTTCAGCACCAGCTTTGAGCAATGTCTGTCTGGGCTCTTCACTTTCTAACAGCCTTAATCGCTTCATGATGAACCGATGGCATTTCCACTTCCATATGCTTTTGATATTCCTTAATAAACTTAATTAGAAAGCAGCCATCCTACTGGAAAAATAACATTTCAGAGGGTTCCCCCTCCCTGGGTAGGAACAGGCCACGTTACATAACTGGATTTCTTTGCTGCTCCATATTATCGCAATTGGGTTAAATTCCACTATTCATTTTTACAATACATGGTAACACTAATAACTATAATCATTTTGGTAATAAAATACCTGTCTGCCTGAGCTTGCAGGTAATGCCTTGAAGGATAGTGGGTATTATTAAAAAAAGATGTTCTGAGTTTGTGCCTCTTCCCACCCAACTGACAAATTAAAGCCACGAGAATCCCGGTTGCAGGAGGAAAAGTATGGAAAAGGGAAGGGGTGAGATAAAACCTGCTTGGATAAACTCTTCCAGGGAGGAGCTGGCAGCTGGAGAACCTTCCCTGAGGTCACTCCAAACTGAAGGGACAAATTGCTGGGGTGCACTTGTCTTTCCACTGGCCCTGTGTCCCCCTGTTCCCAGCTGCCCGGCACACACCCTTTCCAGACGGTTGGAGCAGGAAACAAAACCAGCTGTATTGGTTTGGGGGAGGATGAAAACAACTAATACACATTTCATCCTAATGTGAGGCACATTGCTGGTGTTAGGGGAGGACTTGCCTGCAGATAAATCTTGTCATCCAGCCGCAACGAGCCTGTGCCACGTGATGCATGGAAGCAGCATGGCTCACTCCTTTGGCATCCATGGGACATGGTACAAGGCTGGAGCAACAACTGGAGCAATGGGATTTCTCCAGGCAAAGCCCAGGGCTTGCTGCTTCAACTGCTGAGGTATCCAGTTCCTTGGAATGGGCTCCCCAGGGAAATGGTGGAGTCACCATTCCTGGAAGTGGTCAAAAAATGAGTAGATGTGGCATTTGGTGACATGGTTTAATGGGCATGGTGGTATTTGGTTGAAAGTTGGACTTGATGATCTTGAATATCTTTTCCAGCCTTAATGATTCTGTGATTCCTGTGAGCTGCATTCCCACAGGGATCCACTTGTATGCCATACCAGTATCCTTCACACTGTCATGTTCTGGTCCTTCTTCTTCTTCCCCACAATGGACTCAGAGGTTTCAATTTTTTGAACTTACAGGACATTATCCAATGGACTTTATTTATTTAGTCTCAACCAACCTCCTTATGGTTTGCAAATTACACTCAATGTGAAAGAATCTGTTCAATCAGCCATTAGGGGTTTGTCCTCTTGCAAATATTTGCTTCAACAGACAGAAAAACAAACCAGCTTTAGCAGCTCCCCCCTGGTTTGGAGGTATCTTGGAGCCAATGTAATTTTTAAGGCTCTTCTGCAACATGTGAGGAGAGCACACAAGTCTATGAGATTTGAAATGAGTCTCCCACCTCAGCCAGGATCTTTCCACCTGCAGTGGGAAGGGATTAGAAGGAAAAGTTTTTGGGCTACAAATGGATGACAATTGCAAGCAGAGCAGAGATTGGTTTTCAACCCTCAACTAAAGATTTTCTTCTGCCTTTGCTTTCGTATAACCAATCCCCAACCTTATCACAATCTGCCACGAAAAACAGGATTATCTCACAAGAAACACGATGACCTTGTGATGGTTTTGGGAGCCTACGCACTGCCTGTGAACTCTGGTCACTGAGGACATTTCATGCCTATGTTTTATGACTCAAAACTTCTAGAATGCAGAGCTTATCTGTTTTTCCCATTGCTGTTTTCCACTGATGAGCCCCGGGAAGCTCAGCAGCCAGAAACATACAGACCGTTTAGGCAAACCGTTTTTTAAGTCTGGATTCCAGCACTGAAATAACGGAGCAACAGAGCTGGTGAGATGCCTGGATTGCATGCTGGGGCTGAGCAAGAAGCATCTGGAAAAGGATGGGAAGATTATGAAAGAGAAGAGCTCTCAGTGGTTGTTTTTGGAAACCAGCTGCCAAAGCAAGGGCGGCTCTTGGAGGAGAGCTCAGGTGCATCAGAGTAGGAAGAGGGGAGATATGGGATTATTTAAAGGGCTTGGACTTGTGTTCAAAGACCTTTCAAGATGCATTAAAGTAAAAGAAGCAGGAAAATACACTTGGACATTTATTATTTTGTCTAAATCTCTGTGGTTCTTGGGTTAGCTCGAATAAAATCCCGGGGTTTCTTTGAAATTGCTGGTCTCCTCCAAGGCAAAGCTGGCACTGGGACAATCCATGCACTGCACATCCTGGACAGACTCTGTGCTCACTGCAGAGCACCTGAGTGACCTCGTGTGAATCTTTTAATCCATTTCCACGCAGGGATGGGATGTTCATAACAAAGTTCGGTTCAACTTGGGCAACTCTTGGTCCAACTACAGCACTGCAACACCCAGCAGAGCTGAGAGGAGGAAGCGGGGGGGTTCAGGGGAAATGACTTTACACAGAATTTAGGGGTCATCATCATACCTGGTTGCAACATAAGCAAAGGAAACCTTTAACTCTGATTTTTTTGACAGTTGAGTAATAACTACAATATTGTTTTAATGCAACATGGAGTCTTTAACTGGAGATCGTTGGCATGTTCCCACAAGGATATGACTGGGAGACAGGATGCACAATATTTGCCAGTAAGACAGAACAGAAGACAAGAGATAAAGAACAGGATTACGCACAGCACTCTACATACTCACACAATAAAGAGCATTATTTCATTGCTCCTGGGACCGTCGTGCAAACTAATTAAAATGGTATTTCAGCATATTGAATTAATGACTCCACTGAGGGCAAGAAAGATCTTATCAACAGGAGGTTTGAAACCTCATTTGCTTTAAAAAATGTACCAGATTGGTAAGAATCTGGAGAGGGAAGTGGCAGAGTCAAGTAGAAGCACTATTTTTGTCGAGGTTTGTGTGGGGATGAAGGATGATGCTTCCTAGTCCCTCAGATGCCATCGGGTGGGATTGAGGCACAGCAGGATCAGCACAGAGCATCACTCTGTGCACGGATATGGCCCTCTTTGTGGGAACTCTTACCTTCTCCTCAGTTTAAGGAAAGGATTTCCAGCTGGAGAGAAAGGCTCTGAGGTGCAGGGTGTTTTGCCCAATTCACCTCTCCTGAAGGAGATGCCATGTTGCCTCCTTGCAGCCGCAAGAAGTCACCCAACAATTCCTGGCTCCCATCTGGGGCCCTGCTTTGGGACCTTTTTGACCCACTGCAGTTCTCAGTCTGGAGATGCTTCGTGTATGATTGACATCCCTGGAAACATTCTAAGTCGGACTGGACAGGGCTCTGAGCAACCTGATCCTAGTTAAGATATCTCTGCTCATGGCAGGGGGTTTGGAATAGATGAGCTTTTAAGGTCCCTTCAAACCCAAGCTGTTCTATGATTCCATGACAGGGGATTCACACGCGATCTGATAATGCCAAAAACTCTGTTAGATAATCCTCTGTTAGATAATCCTCTTCACAGACACAACCAGTGCCCAGCCCAGAACCAGACAGTTTTGCTCCCACGAGAAGAACACAAGTGACTGTTGGCTGTGTACTATGCCAAAGGAGGCATTTGGCTGTCTGAAGAATAAAAAGAGAAATTAAATGCCTTTTGCTTCCCTCCACTCCTGTCAGACTCTTGAGTGGTGCAGCCCACCACAGACAACATGGGCTGCACCTCCTATGTGGTCCTCACACAACCCGGGGTCTGCAGGGTGAGGAGTCTCTACTCAGACATATTCCTGCCCCATCACAGCCACAAAGCCTTTCCCATGGTCCTGGAGTCAAGTCTCAGGGTGAAAATCAGTGCAAAACCAACAAAGTCTTGGAGAGCATGGAAAGATGCCAAAAAGATAGATGGGAAAAACTCACACTTCCAAGTGCCAGAGAAGACAATGAGACATAACAAAGCTCTTTGTTTGGGAGAGGGTTTTCTTTAGGGAAGAAGGGAGAAGGCTGGAGAGGGAGTGGGGGGAATAATAATCCATCCCACATCCAATCCAGCACTCATATAATTCTATAGAAGCCAATTTTTTTTCACATCCAACCATCACAATTTGGTGCAGAAAACGGTCTGTCTAGATAAAATCCTTGAGAAAGGACATGTCCCGGGTTGGTCTTGTCAGTTTTCCAAAATAAAACAAATATAACACCCCCCCCCTTTGGATCAGCAGACCCAGAGCACAGCTGACAGCAGGGAGGGGCTGGGCTCATTTTATGCACACACAACCACCCAATGGGGCCTGGGATGGGTGCAGAGGATCAGGAATGTGGGATGAGATGCCATCTCATGTAACATCTGAGAAATGAGCTGAGCCATGGAGCTGCTGCACACAGATGTTGCTGTGGGATGTCAGTGCAGTCAGTGCTGCCCAGGTACTTGTGGATCCCGTCCATCAGCATTTCAGCAGCTGATTCGGAGAGACTGGAGCTTAACTGGGAGCCTGATGGTGTTGCAGCAGGGCTTCCATAGACCAGTGCAGGCATCTGGCTGTTTTAAAGCAGCTGTTGCACATCAAAAACACCTGTTACCACTTAGAACCATTCGGGTTATGCAAAGGTCTCTTTTTAAAAGGTTTTGGAGTGTATTCAAACCTTTGGCCTCCGCTTCGAAAGGAGGTGAGACACCTTTAAAGGCAAACAAGTGAAAACTAGAGCCCACAGTACTCCAGTGAGGATCTTTCCAATCATAGAATCATAGACTGCTTTGGATTGGAAGGGACCTTAAAGCTCAACTCGTTCCACCCCCTGCCATGGGCAGGGACACCTTCCACTATGCCAGGTTGCTCCAAGCCCTGTCCAACCTGGCCTGGAGCACTTCCAGGGATGGGGCAGCCACAGCTTCTCTGGGCAACCTGTGCCAGGGCCTCCCCATCCTCACAGGGAAGGATTTGTAGTGGCTTTTTCCTCAGAGACATCAGTGGTAGATTAGAAAAGGGAGCCCAAATCATCACCTACAGTATCTAAAGTCCACAAAATATTCTGAGACAGGGAAGCTCAGGGGCTGAGGGGGCTGGACCTTCCTGCCTCATATAGAGGGATCTTCCTTAAGAATTTTAACTGAAGTGTCAGAGAAATGCTGCATATCTGCATAAGCACCTACACTGAGCCCTCCCTGTCACACCCTGAGTGACCCAGAGGCTGCTTTGACACAGCCAGGAGAGTGTGAATTTTTCATCCTCTCATGCTCTATACCCTGGGTAGACCTGATGCTCATGCAGTTCTCTGTACAGAGCTGTGGATCCTATAGACACCTGTTTTAGGGCATTCCAGATGCCTTTCCATGGCTATTACAGGGTGATTAGCACAGGCTTAGGCATCTGCTTTAGATGCCTAAGGTGAGGCAGGTGAATCCATCTGCCAAGCAGTTTCCACTGGGGAGCAAAGACCAGCTGAGCCATAGAACTCTCCACCATGACAGCAAAAAACAAAAAAGCCCCTGAGTGCATTGACCTTGCAGTGAACTGCACAGGGAGGAAAAACAACCCCTCAGCTGGGAGTAGCTGCTCCCTCAGCTGTCATCGGTGGAGCTGACAGGTCTCACCTGACAGCAGGTACGGAGGACCAAAGCACTCCCCTCTCCCCAGCCAGGCTGGGTTTGAAGGGAGCAGCTCCCAGCATCAACACTGGCTGTCACCAGGTCTGGGATGGGAGGATGGGAGCTCCCAGGTAAATGAGAGTTAGGCCAGGGACCCCAGAAGGCAGCAGGGATTCTGCAAAGAACAGCCACAAATGGGATTTGAAGTGACTATAACAGCAGCTCATGAGCACCACTTTATCCAGCCAGCATGTGCCAACAGCCAAAACAGTCTCCAACACAATGCTGCTGTCACTGTGCTGACTCTCAGAATTCATGGATAAGGCCATAGGCAGGGATATCTTTCACTAGACCAGGTTGCTCCAACCCACATCCAACCTGGCCTTGAACACTTCCAAGGATGGGGCAGCCACAGCTTCTCTGGGCAACCTGTGCCAGGCCTCACCACCCTCAAAAGGGAGAATTTCTTCCCAATATCCAATCATCGGTGTGAAGCCATTCCCCCTTGTCCTGTCACTCCAGGCCCTTAAGTGAAAAGTTTAAAACAAATTACCTCAGCACCAAAAGGTTTCCTTTCCCCAGAGCAAGATTTGAGCTGCTGGAACAGCTGGGCACGGGCAAGGCAGTTCCAAACAACCCAGTCACCCCAATCTGGTAATGCCACATCCACCCACCCTCTCTGCATCCCCCCACTGCTATTCCAGGGCTGGTCTCCATCTGCCAAGGTTGCTACGAGAACAGGGATCTGTTTTCCACATGTCCCTGCTCGCACCTGATGCTGGAGGAGTTTGACCTTTCCTTCCCTCCCCTCTGACAGCTCATTCCAGCCGGCAGGAGATGGCAGGGGAATAAGGCAGCACGCGCACTCCAGCAGAAGGAACTGGAGCCCAGCTTGAAAACACAGCTAATAAACTCAGAAGTCAGAGCCTATCTGGAGCCAGTTCCTTGATTATCACGATAACCCAAAGTGTTGTTTGGGAAAAGCACAGCCAGAACCGGGGCTTGGACACAGGGATCTTACTCTGACAGCAGAAGTGCCATTGGCACCTCCAAACCCACCAGCTGGACCAGTTTGCCTCGAGCCATCAGATCTCTCTGCTCCATAACCATGCCCTTGTGATGATAAATAATCATCCAGAGGCTGCTGAATCCCATCAGGATCAAGTGCACTTTCCAAACATCTTTTATCCTCCCTGTTTGTCCCGTTGAACTTTGTGCTTCCCCCATAGCGGCAGGAATTTCCTGCTTCCTGAGGCAGCAGTAAATACTTAAATATCCTAAATGAGATGCTGTGAATTTACTTGTATTTTGGAGGATGTGTCCCTGGTTTCTCCAAGAGCTGCCCCTGCTGCCCTCCCTCCATCCTCTTTTTTAATTCAAGTCTTGGCAACAGGTTCCCAGCATTTTTCTGGTACCAGCAAATATCACAGTGTTGGAGAGAATTCCCAATTCAGCAGGATTTTGTGGAGCTCGAGAAAAAATTCACCTTTCTTTCTTTTTTTTTTTTTTTATAAATAGAAATCTTTCTCCCTGTTGCTGCTCTACTTCTAATTCTTAATTGGACGAGGCAGGTTCTTTCCTATTTCCAATAGGGCTGTGCAAAATTATGAGATCCATTAGCTTTGCAAAGAAAAAAAAAGCCTTAAAGCTTCTCAAACAATTCTCAAACTCTTCCTTGGAACACATGTGCTCTGTGCAGAGTAATTTTGTTTAGGGTAATTCACTTGTGCTAATTTCCTGTAAGCCTTGAAAGATACATGACTCTATTTTTTGGTTATTTTCCACATATATTCAGCACTAATTTCCCTTGGAGCAATATTTATGTGCAAAATATCTCCAGAGACAGTGGAGGGCTTTTTTGACTGTAGCAACAACATGGTCTAGTGGAAGGTGGCCCTGCCCATGGCAGGGAGTTGGAAATAGATAATTTTTAAGGCCCCTTCCAACTCAAACCATTCCATGATTCTTTGAATAGTGGAGTTTTCTAGTGGATCTGATCAATGCAGCATTTTGGAGCAAGCAAGGAGCTGTTTTTCCAAAATACACAGATATTGCCTCAACCAACACCCCCAACCTCCCCCAAGGTCCTGAGCTCTTGGAATTGTAGTTCCAGATAATCTGGGTGACTTCATTTCAGTAAATTGCTCATAACTGAAAAATGCTGGTTCCATAAACCACAAGCAGGTTGAATGGTGAACATCAGGAATTTGGTGGGATATTTAAGATAGATGCTCAAAGTGAATCAAATTTGATGAGGAAGATCTGCAGTGGCCAGGAAAGAAGCAGCTTGCCCAGAGATACAGAGCGGGAGCACAAAAACTTCACACACCAAATTCAAACGATATGTGCCTGGGGAGGAGAGATTCCTTAAATCAAATCCTCTGTACTGGCCCCAAAAAAAGCTCAGCAGTCTCCCCATGATAGAAACAGCAGGGATTGAGACGGATCATGAAGCAATGCAGTCTGGAGTAGGAGCATCCTCTCCCAGCAGGGCTAAAATACACTCTGGGTTTTTCTGGATCAGCTGCTGATGTACAGATCCCAGCTGGCCACATTATAATTGTCTTTCACCTCAAGGTGGAGTGTTTCAGTTGCTGTTGCAGGGCTGAATCTCCCTCCCCGTGGCCTCAACTGGACACCACGCCAGAAAAAAACACCCACAGATCCCAGATGTCACCACACACTTGGAGCCATTGTTTGCTAGGACAGATGGATGGAGGCCAAGAGGACCTTTGCATCCCTGTGTTGGTGCAACGAGACCCACCACCCCTTGATGGTGGCAGCAAGGGTGTTCTGTAAAGGACTGGATTTTGGGGATGTCCCAAGCAAGTGATGAAGGATGTGGCTCTGCAGCATCTTTCCCACAGCAGAAGAAAGTTTTTTGCCTTTACTGGAGAAAGTGTCTTGTTCCAGGGTGGATTTTCATGCTCTGAGAGGCAGAACTAGAAAGCCAGGAAGGAAAAATTGCAAAACAGGAGCAGGGGGGAGGGGAGACCTGGATCAAAACCCACCCTCCTCCTCACTTACAGGAAGGCAACTGCGAAAAGTCATGGTGTGGAAATGAACTTCCCAAAATAAAGGGAACTTAATGCTAAGCAAAACACCCAGACGCAGACGAGCTTAATCACACTGAAGTGAGGGAAGGTCATTAAATAAACAGCACCAGCCAAAGTGCTGAGATTGGGGATATATTTAGCTATCAGCTCTTAGGGAGGGAAAATAAACACAGCAAAAAGTTATCTGAAGCACTGGGACAAAGAGAAAAACCAAATCCGAGCCTTTGCTGACACATAATGGCTCTTTCAGAAGGACGTAGGGGCCGGTTGGGAAGGGAATGTCCAACGGCCGGGGATTTCCAAGGTACTTTATGCATCTGCCTTCTCTGATTTCTCATTCCTCTGCACCGTAGTCCCAACACCACGATAAAAACATTGCTGTTGGTATCACCATCACTGCTGGCTGACCCTCCCCCTTCACCTCCCACTACTGCAATTAGCTCCCCTAATTGCCACTCCCGGCGGCTCCGGCGCGCGCGTCCTTGGTAACCCTTTGCAACTCCGCAGTGTAAAATGGGATATAAATTTTTATCCTACTCCTCCAGTTTTCCTTCCTATCAGTCTTGGCAAGAGCCCGCATTTCTGAAACAGATGATCCAGGGTTCAGTTCTCACTAATGAATTTCACGTTCGTTCTGCAGTTGCAAGAAAATCTGTGCAAAGATTACACACAACCGTTCAGCTTTTGCATAAATCCCGTGTTCTGGAAGCCTCCAATTTGCATGGAAGGATCCTCATGCTGGGCCTAGTGGGAGTTCTCTGCATGCAAAGGTGTCCCTGAAACCTGTGGGACTCATATTTACCAGTGAGTCATCTGGTGCTGTTGACCTTGAATCCCTCTTCAGTCCCCTGGATGGGGAGTTTCACTGGCTTTAATAGGAATAAAGGTGGATAAAGTGCTTGAGCTGATCTTTTCTGTCACACCCAAATTTTCCAAAGTGAGTAAAAGCAGGAGAGTAATTTTCCTGACTTTTACACATCCAAACAGGACATTTAGGAGAGGGGTGGATGCAGAATTACTGTGGAGCCTCTGTAAAGAGGACTTTCATGGAGCAATCACTTGGAAATGCAATTAAATTAGCCTCCTGGAATCACACATCTATCTATACCAAAGAGATACCTGGACTGGCAACACACACCCTCAACAGAAGTAAATAAACAAAAATCAGAGCTAAAAATCACAGGTGAAATCACCCTAAGAGTAAACAGGGATGTGCTTCTGCCTCCTGTAGCTGCTTTTAGAAGGATTAACCGGAGCTCTCAATGCCAGCAAAAGCTCTGCTGGGCCCTCTCGATTTTCCTGAGTCATCAGACGGTCAAGAAAACAGCGGGATGGCAGGAAACACTGGATGTCTGTCAAACTCCAGAGAGGAACCCGATAAAGCCATTTATTCTATACAGGAATCAAAACCAGTGCATACAAATTTCCGCTCCCAAAAACATTTCGATGATTAGCTTTGATTAATGGTGCTGCCAGAGGATCATTCATCACTATTAACTAACAACATCTTTTTCCACAGTATTTTCAACTCCCGAGAAGCTGGAAAATGAAATATTTCTTTTTTATGGCTTTTTTTCCTGTTCCCATACTCATACTGGTTTGGAGTTTTTTTAGGGTTGCCCACAAGACCTGTTTAGATCCGAGAGGGTTGGTGAAAACCTCTGTACAGCTCAGGCGGGTCCTGTTAACAGGCATCTCTTTCCATTTGTTATTAGAATCACGGAATTGTTTAAATTGGAAAAGTCCTTTAAGCTCATCAAGTCCAACCATCCCCCAGCACTGCCAAGGCCACCACTAAACCATGTCCCCCAGCACCACATCCATATGGCTTTTAAATCCCTCCAGAGATGGGGACTCCACCACTGCCCTGGGCAGCTGTGCCAGGGCTGGACAACCCTTTCCACAAAGGAATTTTCCCTAATATCCAACTGAAACCTCTCCTGGTGCAACTTGAGGCCATTGGAGGGCTGCTGAGGAGCACCCTCTACTAAAAGGCTGCTCAGTGTAGTTGAGCTTCTAGAATGACTTTCCCTCTCCAGTATTTTTCTGCTGTAGGAGAGAACTGCCATAAAATCTTGAATTTGGAAGCCAGGCTATGGGAGCATGAGATGCTGGATTAGCAAAGATACAGCATAAATAAAAATTAGGTTGGATTTTGGGCTGCAGCAGCATCCTACCAACTACCAAAGACACAGGGGACATTGAGCTTTCCTGGAGCATCCAGGAAAACATGGAAACACAATGCCACACATCCAGCCTCAATGGCCAAGACCTCCATTCTGCCCGAGTTATTCCCTGCTTCCCAAATGTGAGATTCGAGTGTTGGCTTTCACAGGCTGAACACTTGGGTTCCTACAGAGGAATTATTTCAGAAGGCATGGTATCATTTGGGCTCACCCTGTAAGTAGCATCATGTCATAAGAACACACAACCCAACAATAAATTGGGAAAGGATGGCTCAGCCTTTCCGGATGCAGGCCAGAAGTGTCCAGAGTGGCTGACAGCAAACAGAACCTCATAAAACTCCACATACATGAGCACAACATGTAAAATGTTCTCTACTGTGTTATCTGATTTACCAATTCAGGAGAAATTAGGAGGCTGTTTCCTTACCTTGGCCAGGTCCACGTTCTAGCAGTGCTGTCTAGGATGGCCTTGGGGTTAAGCTGTGCTCCCACTCCAGTCCCAGCCCCTCATCTAGTGCTGGACACCTTTGGAATGAAGAACAAAAACCCATTAAGACATTTTGGGAGCAAACAGAAAAGTTTGTGTTACTGCTCCTCCGTTTTCTCATCCAGGGATATTAGCAATGAAAACAGCAACCAGGGAAAGCACCTAAGAAATTTTAGGAGAAAAAGCTGCAAGGCAGAGAAAGAATCACTTGTGACAGTGGTGTTAACACCTGCCCTTCAGGCAGGAGGCTGGGAAGGGTTTTCCACCAAGTTACACATCTTCCTCCAGCTGGGGTGATGCTGTAGGTGCAGTTAGGGCCCCTCATAGCCCCACAGGCTTCAGGTCTTTCCCCAAACACCTTCCAGTCTTTCTAGTTATCAGCCAGGCCCTTGGGAGAAGCGGTTCCTCCAGACTTGTGGAGACTAAGTGGTGGAGACCCAAAATGCTCCTCTTTAATGCCATCTCCCAGTGCCAAATTGGGGCATTTCCAGGAGATCAGAGGAGGCAACACTAAACCTCAGGGAAAGGCAGGGCTCTTCCCTGCTTACTCCTCTTCCTCTGTTCCTCTCCAAACCCAAGTGGTGGAGCAACCAGAGGACAGTTTGATGCACCTTCCAGGTGTTCCCTGTTTCCAACCTCCCCATGGCAGATCTGCCCATGAACAGGAGCAGAAGGGCTGAGCTGCCCTGGCTCCCAGTGCAGCCGGACATGGGTCAGCTTTCCATGAGCCATACAGAGCAACCATCATTCTTCTGACAGCTCAGGAGGCATTTCCAGACCCCTGGACTCACATTCTGTCACTGCAGATCGGAAAAAATCTCCAGTCATCCAAAAATGGATTCCAGCACGCCCTCCAGGTAATTCTTAAACCTTGAAACAGGCCTGGAGAGCGATCATTCCCTTCTTAATCCCCTAAAAACACCCATGGGAATGGCAAATTGGCTTCCCCCACGTCTGCCCCTTGCCCTGGAGCCTCATTGCTCCCTGTTCAGAGTTGGACAGATAAAAGCTGTCTGGAATCTCAGCTTTCCCAAGAGTTTAGTTTCAGGTCAATGAGCCTATGAAGAATAATTGCACCAAGGGAATGGCACATGCCATCACCATGATGTGATGTGGCTAGAAGGGCTTTCCCCAGCTGATGCTGCCTCCTGGGCCACATAATTCCTAAAAACACCTGGCTGCTGCCCCATCCTGGAGATGCAGAATCTCATCCCAGCACTGGAAGGTCACAGAGATGTGCCCAACTAGTGACCTTTCACTCCTTTTCCCACCAACACACATTTATGTGTTAATAGCAATAACTGTGCAACCTGGGCTAGTGGAAGGTGTCCCTTCCCATGGCAGGGGGGTGGGATGAGGTGAGCTTTAAGGTCCCTCCCAGCCCAAACTGTTCCGTGATTGTGTGATAATATATTGATAATGTTTATAAACACACTCTATGGGTTTATATTTATGCTTTGTATTAACCCAGTGTTAATGCAGGTGTCTCAAGTATGGAACAGTAAACAGAGACTGCAATGACAAGAAAAATAAAGCTAATTAACACACATCCCTGCTCCAGGCTCATTTAAGCTTCAGGAGGAATTTTCAGCAAACATTCACCAGCCCTTCCCAAAAATAAGCCGCTGGACAAAATCATCTCCTGCTTTCCTTTTGGTCCCTGAGCGCTATTCCACAAACACATATCCCCTCCATCCCTTCCTGGCAAAAACAAGCCAAAAACCAACCAAAAAGAAGGCAGCACACATGAACCAGAGGCCTGTGACAGCTGGGAAAAACAAGAAACAACTCTTTACAAATGTGCTTTTTTTTTTTTTTTTTGGCTATGAAACACTAGAAAATGAGGCCTTTTGTATCCAAACAGCTTCAAGTGCTTCTAAGGCCTGTCCACAGTTGTGTTTATGGTGGTCTATAAATATTCCATTGAGCCTTTTCCTTCCAGTTCATCCTTCATCGCTCCCTTTTTGCTCTTCAGCAATGCTCAAGTAGGAGCTGCCCAGGGCTGACCCTACACTCTCAGATCCCTGTGTGGCATCAACCAGGGAAGTAGAAGTGATGAAACCACCTTACAGGATCACCTACTTATAATTCCTAGAGTTGGGATCATCACAGTGGAGATTTTTTTGCACAGAGAGGCTGGAAACCAAACTTTTTTTCTTCTTTTCTAATAATCAGTTCACTTAAACGATGGAAAGAGAGCATGATGTCCTGCCACCTCCTACCAAAAATAGATACAGCAGTGGTTTTAGGGATTACTGTGTTGAAAACAAGGATCACAGGATACAAGGAAAGAGAAACTGTGATCACTCCTCCTCAGAAAACTCCTTAACTCTGCAGATGACTCATTGGAACAAGTGCCATTGGAAACATCTCTTTTCCCAGTGCATCCACTGATGTTCTCAGAGGAGGAGCAAAGGTTAAAGGATTAAGGTTTCTCCTCCCAAAGCCTCTTTGGTGACCACCACCCACTGGCACTGCTGGGGGTCCCCAACTTTGACCTGAGGGTTTCTGTGCAGGATATTTCTCCCCCTTTTCCTCCATCCCTTGAGGATTTTGCTCTTCATTCTCATTGATATCACAAGTGCTGCTTCCAGGACTGGATCCTCTAGGACTGGATCAGTCCTTTGGTAGGTCTAAGGCAGTGCAAAGGATCCTACCCAGTTTGTTTGCACCCAATCTCAAGGAAAAAAAGTAGGTCCAACATGAACGAAGGAAAGGAGGAAAGCATGACTCCAGCAGTTTTCATGGAATTTTGCCAGGTTGGAAACACTGATGGCAATAATTGCCCATAGCCTCCCAAAAACTGCTTGTCACAGATTTTCCAACTGCTGAAAAATACAGAAATACATATATTTGTAAGTAACCACCAGACTCCATCAGCTCCTCTTGACCAAATCCTCCACAATGACATTATTCCATAATGGCATAATCCTTAGAGAAAAACCACAGCATTCTTGGACCCCCAACAGAAACTCGACACACGTAATACCTAATACTAGAGTGTACTTTAGACCCTGGTTTCCTATGAGTCATTTTCCATCCCACTGTCTGCAGAAAAATGCTCTTTTTTTTGTTTATTTATTAAAGATTCTCTCAATGGGTTTACTGATGACGGAATAAGGGAGAGAACCAGGCAGAGATTCGGCATCCCAGGGACCTGCCACCGAATCTGGCCTAACTAAACCCATCTGCTTGGGACAGGACCTGCTGCCAAAATCTGATTTTAAAGGGGCAGTTTTAGAGAGGGCAGGATCCAGACCAGGCTTTGTGTTCTAAAACAAAGTTGTGTTACAAATAATAATAAAAAAAGAGATGTTCTTTAATTTATTAGGAGTGACACGGGATGGAAGGACGAAGTTGTTTTGTTGTGTTCCACTGTTAAAACTCAGTTTTCTTGGCACAAATGGAGATGCCCCCAGGCCTGTCTGGAAGAGCCCGCGCTGGGCAGCTTTTCAGCCGGCGCAGGAAAACAGGCAAATGAAACCATGTACCAACCCCAAAAAGTGAAACTGCCTGGTCTAGATCCATGACCCAAAGAGAAGACTGGATCCAGGCCTTGCCTGTGCTAGAGTCTGTGCAGAGGGACTATTTAAAGCCAGCAAGAGGCAGCTCAGCATCAGCCCCGTGGGTGCAAAGCAAAATAATTAAATAATAAATACATTTAATTGTGCTATTCGATCAATCTTCATCATCTCAACAACTCAAGCCTGAGCTGTAGGAGTTTATTTTCCAATTTAATCTTGGAAAGATCCATTTAAACACTCTAAAGTGAGTAGCAGGATCTTGTGGGGATGTTGTTGAGCTGAAGGCACTGGGTGAGTTGGGGCTGCCAGGAGCTCATCAAAACTGGGTGGGTACCCCAGCCCTGACAGCAACATCTCCCATCTTCAGTAGAGGTTTAACCAATTAAACCTCTTCATTTTGAGTTAGGACACTCAGCTCTGCTGCACCACCCTGTTTTGGTGGCAAGCTCCCAGGTCACCTGATAAATAGAAGCTAATCTTTCCTTCCTCATCAAAAAACAGCTACAGATCTCTGTTTACAGGTTATGCTGGGTTTGTGCTCCATGTCAGAGGTTTCTAAATGGAAAAAAGAAAGGCCTGCAGGCAGGAGGCTGAGCTATGCTCCAGTTTGCCAAATCCAGTGGCTATAGAGAGGGACTCATCCAAGCTTGCTCTGTCACGCTTGAGCTACACAAGACTGAGAGTCACCAGCTGAACAGCCAAAATATCCCCAGACAACACACCCTGCCTGTACTAATGACTGATGAAATGAGAAACAACGTGTTCATGGTCCACAGGAGCTCAGATTAACTGATGGTCGTGATCCATGCAATGGGTGCCATGAACCAAAGGACCCGCAGTAGGTCCCGATGATGACGGTGCCACCGCCATGAAGGAGCGCATTGTCTTGGCCTGTGGTGGGACTCGCTGTTCACATCAACACCAGCAACCACAGATCTAAAGTGATAACATGGGGAACACCCCTGTTTCAAAGAGAGGCTCTGTCTTCCCGCGCTTCAGCCAAATGCAAAGAATAAACTCAAATAGATGCATTTATATCCATGTGTCATAAATCCACGACACGAGCACGACAGCCAAGGCAGCTCCTTGACCTCTCTGCGGCGCTGACAGAAGGTCCCTGGTGCAAATCTCACACGTTTGTCTTAGATTTGTTCTTAAACTAAACGAGCAAAGGTCAAAACTGAGTTCCCATAGGAGGGCACATTTGCTGTCCAGATGGCAAAAAACATGAAGGCCTTTTCTGTGAGCAGAATGGACAAACAGATGCTTTGCAGCCCTAACGTCATTCTGACCTTCCCACTGTCGGGAATATGCCTTTTCCCTTGGGCTTATGCATTGGAGATGGAATTTGGACTAGGAAAGCAGAGTGCAGGGAGCTACCTTATTCATATGGCACCTGGTCTGTATGTAATCATAGAATCATAGACTGGTTTGGGTTGAAAGGGACCTTCAAGATCATCCTGTGCCACCCCCTGCCATGGGCAGGGACACCTTCCACTATCCCAGGTTGCTCCAAGCCCCATCCAACCTGGCCTTAGACACTTCCAGGGATGGGACAGCCACAGCTTCTCTGGGCAACCTGTGCCAGAGCCTCATCACCCTCACGGGGAATAATTTCTTCTGTACAGCTAATCTAGACCTACTTTCTTTCAGTTTTCAAGCCCAAGGAAGCTCAGTGTAGAGCTTGAGAACCTCCATAAATCCTGGTGCAAAGTTCAACCTTGGGATGAAGTCCCTGAATGCAGCACATGGGGTTTCATTTCCAATCTTTGGCACAACCCTGAAGTGACTCAAGAGTAGTCTCCAAAATCAGGAGGTCTGCTGGGGAAAGAAGAGAAGACAGCCCCAAGGCTTGGAAAAGCCCTCCAAGACCATCAAGTCCAACCTGTGATCGAACCCCACCTTGTCACCCAGCCCAGAGCACTGAGTGCCACGTCCAGTTTTGCCTTGGACACCTCCAGGGATGGGGATTCCATCACCTCCCTGGACAGCCCCTTCCAATGCCTGACCACCCTTTCCATGAAGAAATTCCTTCTGATTTCCAACCTGAACCTCCCCTGGCACAACTTGAAGCTGTTTCCTCTCATACTCTCACTTGTTCCCTGGGAAAAGCAGCTGAACCTCACGTCCTGTGAAGACAAGGAGAGGCAGAATTCTTTGAGCCTCCACCCTGCCCTCAGCCAGTAGTTTGGTGACTGTTCTCCAGGTCCCACGATGGGGAAGACGCCCATGGAGCTCCATCCAGACCGCAGAGCAGAACTCCCCCACGCACAGCACTGTGCGAAATCTCACAGAGGGAGAAAAAAATCCAACAGGGCCATGGCCTGGAGTCAAAGAGTGTCCTGATCCGACAGTCCTGGAAGCAGCACTGCAGACTGAAAGCTGCAACGATTCCCAGTTGTTTCTGGTTTGTTTTCTTGGGCTAATTGCTTTCAGGCTGTCAATAGCTGCATGTCCTCCACAGAGCCAAACATAAATCTGCTCGAATCTGACTTATCCCAGAGCAAAGAAATGTCCTGATTGTTATTCTAGCCAGGAATGAACACGTTTTTATTGGCCTGAGAAGTGCAATCAAGCCCCTCAGAGCAAAAGTACTGCCCACCTGCCCACCTCCTGTTTCTGTATCCCACAAAGAGATAAAGTTTCTTAAACCTGGTTTTTCTGAGGTTGAACTACCAGGTAAGAACAAAGGCCTCTGATGGCAGAAGAATCATTGCTCTTCAGCTGGAGCTTTTGTATCTCCCCCCAGTGCTGAAACTAATGCGATGTGAAAACTATTTCCCAACGCAGAGGAAAACTAATTCTCCAGGACTAGTCTGAAACATGCAAATATAACCATGATCTTTGCCATTTGCAACACAATGGAAAATTGCTAATAAAAGTTCCTATTGTGTCGGGGCTGTAATACCAACCCCATGGCATTTCTCTCTTTCCCTCCCTCCCATTTGCAGCCAGGCAGCTAAAAATGGCTTCAGACTTCTCCGCCCAAATGCTCCAGGTCAAACAGTGATGCTGAAGCACCATGATGAAAAGTCTGAAGGCTTAGACTGCACAGCCCATTGGTCCCTCCCAGGCTCAGGGGATGAAGTGCTCCCAGTCCATGCTGGAAGACAGATGGATGCTCCAAGCATCCAGAGATAATGCTCCAAGCCTGACTGACTCGAGGGTGGACCTCCCCAAAGTGCAGAAGGCTGTAGGACTCCCCTCTAGACCCCAGTTAATTCCACCCTAAGTTATGGGATAGGGGACACGAAGTCCAACTGGCCTCTCTCATCCCTGACATCTCCAATCCAATGCCACTGCTCACGTTGCCTCTGTCTCATGAAATGTGGTAAAAGACCTTTCCCCATCCTCATGGCTATGATGCACCTTCATTTGGACACAGTTCCCCCTCCCCCTCCCTCTAAAAGGGAGATGTAACACGCACATGTACAGCATTGATGTCTGCTGGTCCCAGCCCTGGGAAAGGGAGCCCAGACCCAAGAATTAAAAACTGGGCCAGTATTTCCAAGGCTCGATGCCCACAGTGGGACTCCTTGCTCCATCCTATGGTATGGAGACATATGACCCGATTGCTTTACAACCTACCCAAGCTCCCAACAGCCTCCTCCTTAAACAGGATCACACTTACAGGGATGCCAAGGGAGGGATTGCAAACCCAGCTCAGACCTCCCTGCTTTGAGGGCTGTGAGTTTTCCAGAGCATCTTTCCAACTCAATTCCATCTTCCCAAGGCTTTTGGGCTCAAGCAATGAAGTGGCAGCAGCAGGACAGGGGTCAAGCAGGTGAGAAGAGGCAAGTGCAGCTCATGCCTCTGCTCAGCCTCCTTGGATGGGCGCTTGCATCTCCCACCTTGTGTTTTCCCTTTCCTCCTGCCAACCCCTTGTGCCCCAGAGGATCAACATCCCTGTTTTACCCCAGCCTCTCCTCAGGAAGAAAGTGTAGGATTAAACTGTGACACACATGAGATGCAAACCCCAACACAGAACCTCAGAGCTTGACAGGCTGCAGGAAAAACACCCATTATGGGGCAAATGGGGGCAATTAAGAGTTTTCATCTGACACCAGTGGCTTCAGTGTTTCACTGAGGCAGCCAAGTGGCTTTATTTCTGTCTATTTGTTAATAATCTCATTATTTACAGGACACATGTGCTCTCTATTACCTTTCATATTCCAATATTGACGGGACATCTGAGGCTGGTTAGTCTGTTTGTAACGGGTCCATCTTCAGCTTTTTGGTATTTCCTGGTTGGCACTTGACCAAATCAACACACTCCTCTTTCCACTTAAAAAGAAAAAAAGAGTCCCTGCAAGGAGCTGCACAAAGCAATTACCTCACTGAGCAATTCCTAATGCACCAGCTTTAGGGAATTTATAGGTTTTAGGAAAAAAAATCAACCCAAAACTGAAAAACAACAGCAAAATGTAAACCCTCTTTGATTCCTGCAGTTGTCAGCTGATGAGCGCAGGCAAGAAAAATAGTTTGGAAATTGGGAACATTTCCAGTGAGGAGGTATTTTGGGGTTTTATTTAGGGGTAATGGTGATTTTTAGGAGGATGGAGGAGTTAGCTGTGGAAGTCAGCTGCACATCTGCAAGCCGAGGACACGCTGCCAGCACCTGAACCTCTTCCACTCGTATTTCCTCTTCCAATTGCAGCTGACAGAAGCCATGGAAGAAGCCACATGAGGCAGCAGCATCTTCCTAGATGCTGAAGACATCTGCTCCAGCTGATTTAAGAAGCAGCAGCCTGAAAACCTCTTATCACATTTGGAGTAGAAGGAATTGTAGGGACAATTCCCAGGCAGCTGTAATGGGCATCTGCAGAGATGCCAAGACAGATCATACCCTCACTCTGCCTCACCATGGCCTCCTCAAAGCAGCCAAAAGCCGTGAAAAAACAATCCCTGAAAAATCTGCCTCCACCCTTCCCAGAAAACACCTTCAACACCATGACCTTACACACCACAGAAGTTCTGACTGCCAGCAAGGATCCCACAGAATGGGTCAGGCTGGAAGGGACCACAGTGGGTCATCTGGTCCCACCTCTCTGCTCTAGTAGGGTCATCCTAGAGCACATCCAGGCAGTTCTGGGATATCTCCAGTGAGGGAGACTCCACAACATGCCCAACAGTTGGGAGTGGTGGGGATGGGGACCATCACAAGCTGCAGCTCCTGACTACCTGAGTTGCTGCCAGATCCCCCCCGGCACAGAGAGGCAGCTTTCCTGGCATTTCCAGCTTCTCCGAGGTTCAGGAATGGCCCAGAACATGACAAAACACGGAGTTGTTAGCAAAGCAGAGAGATTTGGGCTGGAGTTCCCGGGTAAAACTGCCAGATGTGTCACTTCTACTCAGAGCTGAACTGGCAGATCGGGACCGCTGGGGAAAAAGCTGGAGGGGAAGGAAAGGAAATCAAACCATGTCCCAGGTCACCTGTTTGCTTTGTGCCAGCGCTGCCACCTTCCTCCGGCAAAACACAGCCTGAAGATCGATGAACAGGATTCCTCCTCCACTCCTCCATTCATTCCCCCACTCCCTCTGCATCCCTTGACCCATTCCTAGGCATTTCACACCTAATTATTTACTATCCCTAATGGATGCTCATCATGCATCCACTCCTGGTTTTAATCAGAAGCGTTGTGCAATCTCTGGGACACATCAGCCACCAGCCCCGCTCCACCTCTGTTTATTTAATCCCAAACAATGAGTCTTAAGGACTTTCTCTGGTCTTGCTATACAGGCAGAAGTGTCAGTGCAGAGAGAGAGAGGGACCTCTCTGAGATAATGTTCCAGGCTGAGGTTTCATCAACGTGATGGCCTCGTTAACAGCATGTCCCAGATAACAATCCTCCAGCACTGGCATTCCTGAGGGCTGAGCAGGCACTTTAATCAAGGAAGGATTTGGTGGGAAATAAAAGCCCAGCTCTGTTCCCATGTGCTCTGGTGGTACAGCTTTCCATGCCAAAAGTTCTGCTGGGATGGAGTAACCAAAGATAATCAATACTTCCTGCAAACACCCCCTTGATTCCCAAGGTCCCTCTTGGGACCCATTGGTGGAGACAGCTGGAAATCTGTGGGAGCCACCTGCAGAGATGCTACAATCTGTTCACCCCAAGTAAAATCAGCACCTGAAATCCCCCCAAAATCTGTTGGGTGCTATGGAAAGCTGTGCTGTGCTCTCCCTGTTCACTGCTTGGAGTTTCAAACCTGATATGGGGAACAAGGGAGATTATGGCTCTTTTTTTTTTCCTTGTAACCCTTTTTGCCTGGCTGTGATCTTAATCTGAGCTCCTGCCTAGCAAGAGGCAGACAAATAAACAGGGTTGCACCACTCCCAACCCAGCCTGGAATCACAGCATCCTCGTCCCAGAGAATTGCTCCTTGTGGAGCCGCTCCTGGGAGTGAATCCATTCACTTAAATCCTAAATGAAAAGAAACCCTTTGAAAACTGTGGCAACAAAAAGGGCATAGAGCAGTCCTTGGTCCTGCAGAGTGGTGCTGTGCCTGGCAGCCACCCATCCCACAGGGAAAAAACGTATTCCACAATGTTTATTTTCCATTCCTCCCTTCTAGGCAGCCTGTGCTGTGTGCTTGCCTTGTGGAGGAGCAAGAGGATGAATTCAGGCCCATTATGGACAATTTTCCTCATCCCACAAATGCTCCCAACCTCCTGCTGCTGTTGGCATCCTCCAAGGGCTTAGAGATGAAGAACTGACCCACAGCAGGGAACTGTCTTCTCCTCACAGCCCAGATCTCCTGGAAATATCCCAGGGAAGATTAGACCTTGTGAGCATCCCAGCAGAGCTTGCTGGAGAAGTTCAAGGGAGAGGGACAGAGGGAAAGATCAAGGGGAAATCCATCAGCACAGGAAGTTTTCATTAAGCCTGACTTCAGATTTGGCTTTCCTGCTCTTCCCAGAGCTAGGCTTACTCAAAAGATAGGACAGTTTTTACCCCAGTGAACATCATGGGTTAGATGTACAGCAAGACTTTTGCTTTGAGTCTTTTTTGCCTGCTGTGGGCACTGACAGGGAACTCATTTTTCCTGGGGAGCTCTGGAATCGATAGAGCCCTTTTCCAAAAAAGCCTGACACCTACTTGCTGGGATCTCACCTTGCTCTTGGCAGCTGGAGGAATTTCAATGCATCTACCTTACAACAGGAAAAAATCCATGTGGTTTGGCCTCAGAGGAACAGCCAAGAATTTGGAAAGAGGAGGACACAAAGAGTCCCACAGACAAAAACCACTGACATCCAAACCACCTCGTGCCGGAGCCTCGGTGCCGCTCTCATGTTCCTCAGCACAAGGCTCTGTTGAGTCTCTTGATCCACTTATGGATTCTTGAGGTGTTTGAAATCTGTCCCAAATGCACTTCAGGGCTTGGACCCATATCTCAGTTCATTTTTCAGCTCCTTTTTTACTCGAGCAGCAGTTGTCTCCTTCTCAGCTTCAGTGTACTTACTTTTCCCTCTATCCCAGAATCACAGAATTCCTTCTCCAAGGGTTACCCTGCAGGGTGGAGAATATTTTGCAAATTGAAATGAAAATCTTCACGGCAGCTCCATTCCAAATGCTACTTGTGGTTTGCAGCTCTGCCTGAAACAGGCACACAATGACTTAGGCAGATCTTCTGCAAAACCAGGCCCTGACTCTCCGTGAGCTTCACCTCCATTTCCTCTGGGACTCCGGGACCTCTGTCATTCCAAAGCCCTTTTAAAATGTCATCACTTCAGGAGAAGCAAGTCGGTGCTTGAGCCAGGCCTGGCCTGCTGGGTGATGAGACTAAAGCTTTGAACTTTGAGCAGTCTGGAGAGCTGAGAGGAGCCAGAGCAGGAGCTGACATCACCCCAGCTCCCAGGCAAGCAGGCACGGATTCCCCCCGAGCCTGAGCCGTAGCCACTGTGGGATGGTGACGGGAAGCCGGGATGCTGCAGGGATGAGTCACTGGCTGGAGACTCTCCTGGGAGGAAGGAGCAAGAGTTCCTTTGCAAGAAGTAGCTTTTTTCCACTGTAAATCTTCTAAGAACAGTGATGAGTCTGAAAGGTCACTGGGGCTTGGCACTGGTTTGGCAACTGGGAGCCAAATGGCTTTGATGGGAAAGAGGAGAACACTGAGAGCCTCTCTGCTAACAGGCTTCACCTACAACGTGTCTGGTTCACTATGGACCAACTTTCCTCATCCCCTGGCTGCTCCAAGGTGGGCAGAGGTCAAACACAGGCTTTTGCAGGGCTGGGAATTCTGGTCCTACCTCAGGGAAGGGGAGTTTCGTCTTTCTTTGACTTCAACAAGGGAAGGATTTTCAATGAAGGTCCCAGTTTCTATTTTGAGAGGGGATGTCTAGGGAATAATGATCTAAAACTGCAGGTATTCTCAGGGTTCTAAGCGGACCCAGAGCTTTTAAATTTGCAGGAAAGGCCTCGAACCTAAATATCATCAGCACTTTGCCCCCATTCAGATCAATGACATCCCCGATAGGAGTCACTTCCTTCCACACATATTATTCACTGAAGTCCCTTTTCCTGGATTTTGGAGAGGAGCATCAACATTAAAGGGCACATAGATAGAAAACCCTTCATCCAGAAATGTGGAAAAGATGATTTTCAGTGCTCCATGATGGAGCTGACACTGCTCTGGCAGCACCAGAAGTACCCAAAACGAAAGAAATCAATCCCACACTGGAGGTCTGAGCATCCTCAGGAATGGAAGGTGGGAGATCAAACCCCACAAAAGCAGCCATGCAAAGCTTTAGCCCATCCAAGACTGACCTCTTCAGAATGTCTGGTGGTACCACAGTCCGAGGGAAAGCCAGTGAACAGAGAGGTTGTCAGAGGAAAGGTGAGAGGAAAAACATGGTGATGATGACAAAAAAAGCCTCTGTGCAACTGTCCCTCAGCACTTCCATAACACTAATTAAAGACAGAGGAACAACCTGATGACGCCAAGCATGATAATGACTTTCCAAGGTCCATCTCGCTCAGTGTTTTGTCACTGGAAGTGGCCAAAAGCAGATGGATAGGGAAGGGTTTAAGAATACAATAAACATGCTGTGATTTTTTCCCCCAAATATTCCCCCAGCCTAAAAAAATAAGCAGCTCAGGGATTTCCTGAGCTGAAGGAGGTGTTATCTTTGCATTAAACAGGGCTTGGGAGATTTGCCTTCTACAAACCCCTCCATTGTCCCTCAGTTAATAATGAAAGAAGAGAAAGAAACACTGCAACCTATATTGATGATTAGGTGTCAGCCTAAAAGGCAGGGAAAGAAATTAAATTTATTCACCTGCCCCTAAAAGTCAGGTCAGAGAAAGCCCCAATTCTTCTTTTGACAACAAAGTCTTGGTTCATTAACAAAAGTTTTGCTGTAAAGTCTTTCCTCTGACTTAATGGGACGGCTCTAGAGTCCTTGGAAGGATTATTTCAACACTACAGGCTGAATCAGTTGGTTCATTAAGCAGCAAACGTTGAGAAAATCCACCAGGGATTCCTTCATTCAACATTGTTATTGCTTCTATTAAATGTCTCCCTTGATTTTTCAAGCAGCTGCGAGTGAGTTGTTGCTTTTAAAGCAAATGAATTGGGGACCCATCAGCACCCAAACACATCTGGGTGGAAGTGTTAAGGGGCCTTTTGGGCTGGAAAAAGGCATTTAAAGGCATTCACCGCAGAGGGACATCACGGGAGATACATCCCTCCTCATCACACATCTGGAAGGGGCTCCAGCTGCACCTTTTGCCCTGCCACAAACCCACTTTTCTAAGGAATTTTGCTCTGCATTGTTCCCTGGACAAACACAGAGTAAAGGCCCTTCTGCACATCCCTCCCTGGATGGCATCCAAGGAATGCTGCTGAAGCTTTCTGCTCCGCTGGAGAAATGAGTGTATTCAGCAGGACAAGTCTGGGCAGAAGGCTTGGTCTAGAGGACCTGCCTCAGCCTAATTTCAGAATCAGGAATTTCTGCCTGGCTTGAGTAAAGTTAATTTTCTTTGCCATTCTTGGGATTCGTTATAGAAAATTCATCACTCTGAGATTCTTTTCCTTACTATGTCTCCTTTCCTTGTCTTAACACAGCAGGTGTCCCTGCCCCATGGCAGAGGGTGGAACAGGACGGGCTTTAAAGTCCCTTCCGACCCAAATCATTGCAGGATTCTAATATGGAAAAGGGTAATTTGTCTGGGAGCTGTTTCCCAGTTTACTACTATGCAGATCCTCACTCATGAGTGACCTCCAGATACCACCATGACACCACCAAAAAACCTATTTTGCTGAAAACCAGCCAAGTGACTGGAGGAGGGTCTGACCTGAGGGTGGTTTCCACCCAGATCCTTTAAAACCCAAGGCTGCAGCACCCAGGCCTTTGAGGACAACAGGGTGTATGTGGAAGGGAATGTATCTAAAGGGAGTGATGGGAAGAGCATTTTGGAAAAAGGAGAAGAGCAGCACTGAGTCAACACAGTGACAGGGCAGATAAAGAAGCGGGAAAACAGCTTTTCATCACACAAAACTGCCAAATTCCTCACTTTCATGGCAAACACAAACACATCCCACTATCTCCACGCCTTGGCTCTGTGATCCACAAAGCCAGGCCTTGGACATAGCACTGGAGCAGCTAATTGCCATTTAAATCATTAGCAGGGCACCAAATTAGTGTCAGGGCTTCCTGCACCCTTGGGCTGCTGCCTTGTTTCTGCAGCACAATCCCAGAGAGGAAGCCCTGCTCTTTGTTAATGAGGCATTTCAGCACCTCCTCAGGATCCTTATTGGTCTCTAATGAGGGTGAGGGTGTTTGTGGTATTTGACCACTTGCCTAATTAGTTTACAGCACAAGTGCTCCCTGCTGAGCTGGAGGTTTATGAGCTGGAGCTTGTCCTGGACCGCAGTGCTAGGAAGGGAGCTGGTGGCTCCAAATCTGGTTTCTCCAAGCTCAGCTCCCACCTACCTCCTTATCCCACCAAAAACCAACCAGGGAGCACTCGGGGAGCAGCACCATCCCACAGGCCATAGTTCCTGCCCCCATAATTCATGCACATGGGTCTTGCTCCCCCCATAGATCCCTAGGACCAACTGTAGGGATGAAGGTTTGCTTTGCAGGTTCCAGAGTTCAGCCATCTCAAAGTGTATTTTCCATAGAGTCACAGACTGGTTTGGGTTGGAAGAGACCTTAAAGCTCATCACATTCCACCCCCTACCATGGGCAGGGACACCTTTCACTATCCCAGATTGCTCCAAGCCCTGTCCAACCTGGCCTTGGACACTTCCAGGGATGGGGCAGCCACAGCTCCTCTGGGCAACCTGTGCCAGGGCCTCACTACCGTCACATTTTTCCCCGAAGCAGCAAAACAGGGTCAACTGCTAAAGCTCTTCTGCCCCAGTCCATGGCTTGCAGATCCCTCAGTGGCTGCAGACCACCCTTCCAAGTGGCTACTCTGTGGGCAGGAATATCTGTCTATGACTGAGTACTCCTTAGGTTGGATATCAGGAAAAGGTTCTTCCCCCAGAGGGTGGTGGGGCACTGAACAGACTCCCCAAGGCAGTGGTCACAGCCCCAAGGCTGACAGAGCTCAGCAAGCACTTGGATGATGCTCTCAGGCACATGGTGTGCCTCATGACTCCCTATGTCCCTGGCAATGCCAGGGGGTGTCACTTGAGATGGGAACCAACTCAATTTGACCTGGGCTTGCACCCCTCCTCAACTGGCACCAGCCAACATCCACCCCAGTTCCACAGCCCCAGTTTGGGTTGTTTCAGAGAAGGCATTGGGTTTCACTGCTAATGGGAGAACAATTGTGGTGGAACTTCAGAAATGTCTCATATTAACCAGAAAAAGCATTGGAGATTTTAGAGCTTTGACCGAATTGCGTCTCAAACCTTTGGGACTGGAAATCCCCAATGCGACAGCAGAACCAAGAGAAGAGCTACTATTTGTTGACAACCTCTTGAAATCATACTCTCAAAAATGTCCAGTGACTGGAAATCATTTCCCTCAAAATTTTCAGCTCGTTAAAAAATGTTATAAATGCATCTCGAATTCCTAAAAATGGCTTGCTTTGCTTTCCACCCTGAGATTCTTTCATATATATTTTTGAGTCTGATTTAGGAGGATTTCCAAGGAAGAAGCAGCTCCAACCACTGTAATAATTCCTCCCTTCCAAACCCCAAAAACCTTAACATCGAAAAAATGTGATATAAATGAAAAAAAAAGAAACAAACCCAGCATGTACACGCAACCAACTGCATATAGATCCGTGTCCTCTGCATGGGATGAAAAGAACATCTAATGCAAACCATGTTGCAGCAGCTCAGCTTTGCCATGGTGACCCCAGGATGGACCCCATGAGCTGCTCCTGTGCCCAAAATTCCCCGAAATGTTGGGCTCCCTGAGGGCTCCGAGACACAAACCCCCTTCCAACGACCTCTTTTCTGTTCCCCTCAGCAGGGAGAGTTGTTTGTTTGGTTTTATAAGTCGCAGCAAATGGTTTAATGCAAAGCAGGAGCAAAGAAACAGCGGGGCTTGCCAAATGCAGAGCATCCTTCCTGCCCTTTGCCTGTGGCTGAACTGCTTCCCTTTGGATTTTTTGTTCCTGTGAGTGTTTGGGTTGAGTTTTAAATCATCCCTGACAGGCCCAGTTGGTGACTGTGACACCAGCCCATGAAGGGAACTGCAGAAACTGGTATCAGGCTCAGGCTTAGCTTGACTGGGACAGCAGTTCCCCCCACCAAATATCCTGGTACCTCCTTCTCCCTGGATTTTTCCTCCTCTGTCCCCAAAGGACAGACACTTGGAATTACAGGGGTACACGGTGTCGGCAACCTCCCAATTCTCTTCCTGGTACAGAAATAATCATTACTAATCCTCCAGCCTCACTTTCCTGTTTTTCACAATTTCTCCTCTTTTCCCCCCATTTCCCCTGTTTTCCCCCCATTTCTCCTGCATTTCCCTGTTCCCTAGTCCTCGGGAGGCACCATGTGGGCTGTCCAAAGGCTGTCCAGGGCAGGAGTTCCCAGCACATCCCTCATTCCTGCCCCAGCACTGAGGCTCTGCCAGCCCTGGCTCAGGGGGGTTGTGCAACAGCTCAAGGACAACAAGTGGAAAAATCACACTTCCAAGTGGGAGGTAACAAGATGCAATTCTGTCTATGCAGGACAATAAATCACCTCTAAAGACTTTTCTAGCCTTGAAATATGTGGAGCAGAGGGCAAGGATGTGGCCAAGGAAGGAAGGACTGTGGTTGCTTTTGCCAGAAGGGAAAGATGAAAGCTGAAGAAATGCAACAGCAAGTTTTAGAGCAAAGGAATAAAATATGTTCCCCATCCCTGTGCATAAGACAAGACATGCTTGGAGATGTTCAGCACCGCAGCCTAAACAATGAATTAGGCTCTGCAGGCAACGCCATGTTCCTGAAAAGTCTCAGTAAATGCATGTTTGGGACAACAACAAAGTGAACTCAAGCAAAATGTGCTTGTTTCATCATCACCCAGGTCCAGCACAGCTCCCCAAAGCTCCTCAGTGCCCTCAGGGGCTTTTCAGTTATAACTGTGTTCAGAGAATCCCAGAATAGTTTGAGTTGGGAGGGACCATAAAGCTCATCCAGTTCCACCCCCTGCCATGGGCAGGGACACCTTCCATTAGACCAGGTTGCTCTAAGCCCTGTCCAACCTGGCCTTGGACACTTCCAGGGATGGGGCAGCCACAGCTTCCCTGGGCAACCTGTGCCAGAGCCTCACCCCCCTCACAGGTAAGGATTTCTTCCTTTTTATCCATTAGCTGGAGGTCACTTGGTGTTTGTTATTAGCCCAAGCAAGACAATCCAACAGCGCAGTAAAAGACAAAAAAGCAAAATATCATATTTGTCTGAAAATTTTGGGGGGTTGGCAAGGAGGGAGAACTGAGAGTCCAGTGCTGGTGACAGCAAGCTGCCACTTGACAGGGACTTTCAGCCATTGCCTCCACTGATGACCTGATGGGTGATGATCTTGGTCAAGCTTGTTCACCTCTCTCGGTGTTCACCGCTCACCTGTGCAGTGTCCAGGGCTGTGGGTGTTATTCACAGAGAAATATGGCATAAACCCCACCTGGTGTGACTGTTTTCAGTTTAATCCCCAGGGGGGACATTCCCTTCCTTCCCATTCCCGATATATCACAGCCCAGGAGGAAGCTGAGTGCAGTCACTCACTGATGAGCTCAGCATCTCTCTCCTCCCAGGCTTTCAATTTAAAAAGCATTACAGGGATGTAATTGGATTCAATTGCTACTGCACATGGCATCATATTCCATATCACCAAGATTGTGTTTGGCACAGCCCCTAATGAGGGCAGCTGCAGCCCAGCCCAGCCAAGAACCTGTCAGAAAATGACAATCCAAAATAATTCTGTAAAAAAAGAGAAAGTGTAATTGCCACAAAACCAAACGGGTGCTGCATTTACCTCCCCTGCCCACAGAGGACGAGCTGGACTGTGAATCTGGTCTGCTTTAAATCAGGAAGGCAGTAAGTGTTGGTGGGGGGAGCAGCTGCTGACAGAGAGCCCCAAAGGTGCAAATTGGACACACGCTTTGTTTCCAGCACTGAACAGACACCAGCCACCACCTCAGCCTCACCAACAGCCCCTGCACTTACAAAGGGGCATTTCTGCAGTGCTGTCACCCACCCTGAGGTGGGATTTCAGCAGCTTCCACTGCGGCTCCAGGAAATCTCAAAATGAGACCTGCCCCCTGTTTAACCACCACGGGGAAGCACCTCAAACAGGCAACTGCAGCACTTGCTAAAGAGGAGGACTTTCCTCCCCAGAAAGGAGCACTTTCCCCAAAGGAGAACCATAGAACCACAGGATCATTTAGGTTGGAAAAGACTGCCAAGATCATCGAGTCCAACCATCCCCCCAGCACTGCCTGAACACATTTGGCAGTGCCCTGGACCAATCACCATGGGGTATCTCAGCACTGCCAAGGCCACCACTAACCCATGTCCCCAAGTGCCACATCCACGTGGCTTTTAAATCCCTCCAGGGATAGAGGCTCCACCCCTGCCCTGGGCAGCTGTGCCAGGGTTGGACAACCCTTTCCATGAAGAAATTTTCCCTAATATTCAACTTAAACCCCCCATGGAACAACTTGAGGCCATTTCCTCATGTCCTATTGCTTGTTACTTGAGAGAAGAGACTGACCCCCAGCTTGCTACCAGAGCAACTTCCCCAGAAAACCCTGGAGTTGTCTGCACAAAACACCTGCTATTGGCTCCTCTCCATTTCCAGCTGCTAAATAATTGCTCACATTTCTGCTGTGTTTACATCACACATTCTCCACATTTTTTCTGGCCAGGTAAGACCTTGCTGCAGCTTCCCAAGGAAAATTGTCCAGGCCAACACATCCAGGAATGCCAGCCATGACCTCTCATTGGAGCACATGTGTCTGGGGGAAGGTTGGGTGCAGATGACAGCTCTCTTTTTAAAGTTTCAAAACACATCAAAAATTCAGCAGTGAAGTCATTTAACAACTGGGGCAAATCTGAGCTCAGCTCCAGATTCACACTGACCATTCCATCCTTCCCCTCCAATCCTTTTTGTTGGAGAAGCCCCTCCACAAACACGGGTTGGGTTTGAGCCTTTCTGTTGAGGTTACTGGTTACCTCACTCATGACAGCAGGTTCTGCAGTGTGGGCATCTTTTCCACCATGACATCACTACCCCACTTTTCCATAAGTTCCCAAACCCTCATCAGCCATCAGGGCAGGTTGGCCATGCAAGACTCCACATAGCCCATTGCCAACCTCCTGAGCTCCTCCATTCTCCCTCAAACTGGGTATTAACTTCTCTATATCATTCTGTGGTTTGTGGTGCTCTTGGAGGAGCCCAGTTGAGCTGTAACAGCCCCATGAGTAACCAAACAAGGGAGGGTGGATAAAGCTGTGACTTCTTGGAGGCAGATGGACAGATGGAACCAGGAGACAGCATCTCCCTCCAAGCCCTGCCAGTGTTGCCTCTTCATCACTGCACAGTCACTTCATGTTGGAGGACATTTCCATTGCACACTTTTGTACTTGTGCTCAGATAAATCACACACTGATTTTAATGCTCATAAATAAAAATGCAGAACAGACACAATCCACGTGTGTGTTCAGCCACGAGGACCTTCATTAAAGCCCTCCCTGGTGCTCTACAGCAGGAGCAAAATGTACTCAGGGTAAGTTATGCGCCTCTTTGGACCAAAACCTTGGCTGTGTGTCCTCGTTATCAATTCAAAATGTGCAATCAAAGCATCCTGACATCCTGCTGGAGATGAATAATTTAGAGACAGGAGTCTCTGCTCTCATTGCCACAGACATAACTTGCACTGACCACAAGCAAAGCAGGAAAGAACAGAACTAGAAAATTAATTCGAGTTCTCCACTGCTTTGAAAGTCAAATGCTGGTTTTGTTTTCAGGGGCTCAGATGGTAAATATTCGAGATGAGCCCAAACCACAACATTCAGCTCCAAATCTGAATTTTCCCAGCATTCGGGGTACAAAGATTAAAGGGAGTGAAGTCTGGCCTTCAATTTTTTCTCACGTTCAGGGATTTCTGGATCAAAGTACAGGTTTTGGTCCATCTCTGGGCCACAATCAGTATCATACCTGCCTGGATCAAGCAGGGAACCTTGACCTTAATGAGAACCATACCAAAATCTTCATGGAAGAAAGAGCCATGAGACACATGGTGGGATCCCACAGCCAGGGGGAACCCCACGAGAAGTTCACCAAGGGCTGGAGAGGTCCAGACAGGTAAGAAGTGGGATTTGGAATCCCACCTCCCTTATCAACTTGCTAAGCAACAGATTATTTTTTTCTTGCTTTGGCACATCTCCACTCCTTTTCCTTTAAGTGGCAGCACCTCCCAGCTCCAGGAATGCATCATGAAGGTAACAAATAAGTAAATAAGCAAGAGACTGAAGTGCCTGGACACTTGTGTGCTGCAGCAGCCACAGCTCATCACATGAAGGGTTGAAGGGTTTAGAACAAGTAGCACTCGGCAGACTTGATCTTTTTATCCCCCCTCATTTCCATTCCCTTATAATGGCTCTAAAGCAACTGGCCCATGATATTTCCCATACTTTGTCTAAACTCAGAGAGGAAAAAGCATAAACATTCCAGCAACAGCCACTGAGACATTTTCCTAATTGACAAATGAGGCAAAACCTTCTTCCCCACACTTTCCCCATATGTTCATGAGTACATTCAGTGTTTATGGTACCAACCACAACCCTGCATTAACTGTGCTCCTCATAACACAACCCTGTCCTTAGACAAAACAATAGCAATTTAAATAATAAAGAATTAATAACAATGTCTAGCACTAATGAGCCCTTCCATAACATCTCCCAAGTTTTATGCAAATTATTGATTCCCATAAGCAACACAAATGTCAGATGGTGCACAGCTCCAAAAGGATCAGCATAAGGAATAAGTTTGCAAAGCATTTGTCAGTCCAGTGTGTCCCCTTACCCTGGAGAATGTGGCAGCTCATCAGGGAGGAGGCTCCAAGCTCTGCATGTTCATGTACATCAAAGCAGGCAGGAGCAACACGAGAAAATTATCTATGGAGACAGACCAGTGCCAACCCTTCATGACAAAAGGGAGCTCTAATAACATCCAAAATAGGGGTTTTAGCAACTAAAGCTGGATCCATAAATAATCCAAGATGAGGGTGATGGTCCCCATCACAGTGTGGATACAGGTGGTGCCTAAAACCAGCCCTAAACCAGCCAAAGGGGTAGCAAGGAACAGGAAAAGCACCTTGAACCACCTTTATGTGACCTCAGAGGTTGTAAAATAACAATTTGGAAAGGTTTCCAAGGAAAAACACCTCCGCCAGTGTTTACAGGGAGATGGACATGCTGCTGGATCCAGTGGAAGGTGTCCCTGCTCATTCCATTGGGGTTGGACTAGATGGCCTTTGAAGGTCTCTTCCAACCCAAACCATTCAGTGGTTCCTGTCTGCTCAGAGGACTCTGGCTCATGCCAGGAGCACCTGTGCAAAGGGTTTGTCCAATGCAAGGGTCTCTGTTATCTTCTCTACAACAGTTTTTACAAGTAGTTCAGTCCACCTGGATCTTCTCACGTTTCCTGCTCTTCTTTATTTTCAGAGCTGCTGAACGGCCAAAATCTTTAGTAAAGTCATTGCAGGTACTCACCACTTCCAAAAACCCCTTTCCCATCCAGAAGCCCAGTTCGGCAAACCCATGACAAGCACTAAAGCCCTTGAGCAGATCTACTGAGGTGGCTCAGATTTGTACACTGTACTTCAAATCAGCCACTTGCAGGTAGCCCAGAGAAAACCCTTTTCTTCCCAGACTCCCTCCACCAAGTCAGGCCTACAGGGTCCAAAACACACTGTGAGCTGCTCTTTGCTTCACTGAAACCTCATCCAAGAGGTTTGGCAAAAGCCAGGTCGATCCCTGCCTGTCTGTCTCCAAGCCAACGATCACAAGGCTGATTATTTAATATTTATAGTATGTTGGTACCCAGAAGCTCCAGCATGGAGCAGAATTCCATCCCACTACACCCTGTGCAAACAAACCACTTGGAAGGCAGCAACTGCTCTGAGATGCCACAGGAGCTGCATCAGAGCCTTCCCAGCTCTGTAAACCCAGGCAGCAGCTATAAAACCCCTGCTGCGGGGAAGAACTGGGACATGGAGAATGGGATAGAAGGAATTTCTCCATCTATAACCATCACAGCTCCATAGAGTTGTTTAAAATAGGGAATTGAGACTGTATTCTTTGTGGAAATCCTATGTTTATTATTAGTTATGCTTCTAAGCATAAATAAATATGTAATGGATTGTATGTTGGTTAATTCCCTTCATTGTGCACTTAATTGCTTCCTTGTTTGCATTCTACTTTCCACTCTGCTATATCCTCATATTTCAGCATAAGCTCATCCCTTCCAAGCTTGTTTATTGTATTTACATTTCCAGAAACTGAAAGGTCAAGAGAAAATATGATTTTTTTATGGAACTTCCTAATATCAACAGGGCTTTAATATACAGCACAGCTCCCCACCCACCCCTGGCACACAGAGCCTGGCTTTGCTGCTAAGCCCAGACTCCACCAGGCAAGTTCCAGCTTCTCTGAAACATCCTCCCATGTTTTCTTTCCCAGACAGGAGGCTTGTGTTGGAGCCCTCACTTCACATCCCTCAGGAGAACATTCTCCTCACCCACAGGAGAGATGTTCCTTGGGCAGGGATGCTGCCAAAGCAGCCAGAGCTCTGCCAGCACCTCCTCACCCTGGTTTGTGGGGCCACCCTTGGCTGAAAAATGAACTGTCAGCTCTTCTGCCACCATGTGAGGATGCTTTCCAGCAGGACTGGTGGATTTGGCTACGTGGATGTTCCCATGAGTGAGTGGGAGCAGAGGTTGCCGTGTGCTCGGGAGCACAGCGAGAACCCCTGGGAGACCCTCAGGGCAGGAGTGCTGGGTCAGGGATCTGGAGAAGGGATATGTCCATGGGGTTTTGAATGGCAGAGGTGTCACAAAGTACTGACAGGCACTAAATCTGCTCCCCAACCTGCAGCAGGGCATAACCCACACCCTGGCATGACCTGCATCCCAGCTCCATCTCATCCCAGCATCCTCTGCATCCCTCCCTTGAACACACCATGACCTTTGCTCCCAAAATGAGTGAGATGAAGCTGAAATCCTTACTGCACCCCACATATATTTCAATGCTGGAGCCTCCACAGGCAGCTCTGGACAGATGGGAAGGGTTTCCATGTGCATTTGTTCCGTGGGCAAAACGTTGGGATTGCTCTGCACAGGGACATGGGTGGGAAATGTGTGCTGGGATGAGCATATTTCGAAGGTGAGTACATGAGGGAAGGAGCTCTGAGTTCATTATTGGAAGTGCAGAGAAACATATTTTTTCCAAACAAATATTAGATCAAGATGACGTTTGTGCACAGAGGATGAACCAGTTCTTCAGCCTGGGGAAGAGAAGGCTCTGGGGAGACCTTAGAGACCCTTCCTGTGCCTAAAGGAGCTCCAAGAGAGCTGGAGAGGGACTGTGGACAAGGGATGGAGTGACAGGAAAAGGGGGAATGGTTTTAAGTTAAAAGAAGAGAAATTTGGGTTAGAAATTAGGAAGAAATTCTTCCCTCTGAGGGTGGGGAGGCCCTGGCACAGGTTGCCCAGAGAAGCTGTGGCTGCCCCATTCCTGGAAGTGTCCAAGGCCAGGTTGGATGGGGCTTGGAGCAACGTGGGATAGTGGAAGGTGTCCCTGCCCATGGCAGGGGGTGGGACAAGATGAGCTTTAAGGTCCCTTCCAAGCCAAACCATCCCATGTCTGGGTCTCAAGACCAGCAGTCAGTCCTGTTGCAGAGGTGAATCAGGCCATGTGTGATGTTTTCCAGCCCTGCCACCACTGCCAGCCCCCAACCAGCACCGGGTTTTATTTATTTTATTTTTGAAGCCTCTCCTCAGACTACAAATTCGCCCAGAGTTTCCAATAAGCATCTGCCCGTTGGGACTCCCACCCTCAGTCTGGTTCCTCCTTGTGCTTTTCAAAAAAAGGGCTGATTTTTGGTAGGCAACCAGAGGCTTAAAATTCCTAACGCAACCTTAAGAGAGGTAAGGAGAAAAATATGCAGAGACGTGAAGCAAATTCCTGTCTAATTCCTCGGGAGACCCAATCAATGGAAGACTTCTCCTCTCTGTTTATTTTCTTCCCAGCAGAAATCCCAGTCTGTCCTCTTCCTCTTCCAAAAATCCAACAGTGCTCCACACCCAGGAGCTGTGACATCAGAGGATATTTTAGGAAGGCAAATTTGTCCCCAGCCCAGGTCTGGTCTCGTTCCCTTTCCCTCACACAACCCCAGCCCAACCCCAGAGCTCACTGCAGAGGAAAGTCAAAGCTGGCTACTGGATGCCAAACCTGGAGGTAAAATGGGAATTTAAAAAAGAAGGAATTGTCTTTTCCAGTAATTTCCCTCCGAAGAAATAATATGCTTGGCTTGTCTTTGTGTTGATACAAGGGTGACTCATTAAGCCAACAATGCGAGACTGTTTTAAGGTTAATGGCAGGCATCTAGAACTGGCACTGTGTCAGTTGGCAGCTCCTGAGCTCAGCTCAAAAATGCACTTTTATCGCTGTAATGTATCCGGAATGCAGCCATACCTAAGGAGTTCATTCTCAGACTCAGTTTAAAGGCTATTTCAGAGTTCATTTGCTCCTGGCTCCAAGCTTTGCTGGAAAACTACCCTTGCAAATCCCACTTGTGCCCACCCTTCGTGTCTCTGTGGTGTGTAGAACCCAGTTGTGTCTCTGCATATTCTCATTTAACCCAGGTCTGGTCTAACCCAAAATTCTGTGGATGACTATGGACTCAGTCTCCTCACTGCAAGAGCTTTATAACCCTCTCAACATGCCTTTGACACCATCCTTTAAAACATATCTGGGACCCCACTCCAAAATAATTTCTGACCTCCACCTGAGAGCTGAAAAAAGCTGCTCTCCCTACATTTTCCAAGGAGACCTCCAACCAAACCAACCACCAATAGTGGTATTCCTGCTATGAAAAAAGGGAGAAAAAAAGAGCTAAAATAGCTACTTCCACCCTTCCTACATCATAAAATGAAGAGGCGGAAAAAAAAGGCGAAAAAAGAATATTCTCCACTTGCACGTCACCTCTGAATTTTCCTTTAACTTTTAAAAGATGTTTGGTTGGTTGGTTACAGCCATCCTGTGGACAAATGCCTACATCCTTACTCACAAACTGCTCAGGCAGAATTCCCAGGGAAAACAGTGGGCCAAGTCTTCAACTGCTTCATCCCAATCCTACCAAAGCAGGGCTCTATTAGCCAGGGACATGCAGAGAGCTGGAAACTCGGCCCGCTCAGAGCTGCCTTAAACAGGAGAGGAGAATGGGAAAAATCTCTTTCTCAGCATCAAAAGCCTCTCCTCCCTCCTGAGAGGGACACAGGGGACCCTGAAACGCTCTCCCACATCAAGAAGGGTGATGCAAGGCCGATGGACCGAGCACCAGAGTGGCCATACCAGGACCCAAGGCCCATCCAAGGCAAGATTTGTTCCAGCAGTGGCTCAGAGCCATGGGAAGAGTATAAAAACCAGAAGCATCAAGTGTTACTCCCCCATAATCCTCTGTGAGCCTCCAGCTTTTTTGCATCACCAGGATGCACCGTGCCAGGTGCTTTGTCTTTGTAGCTATTAGTCCTTGGCTGCTGCTCCTGCCAAGGTCCCCATGGGGCAAGTTCTCTGCTGGGCTTCCAAAATCCTGTAACCATGCAGAGCTTCGAGGCACAGCACAACCCCTCTTGCAAAAGTGGCCTGATGAGTTGAGTATTAGTCAGGTTAGGCCTCATTAAACATCTGCTCAGCGTTTGTAGGACCATGCCTTAATGCTTAGGGTTGTTTTTTTCCAGAGATAATGATCCTTTTTCTGTCAGATTCCCAGTGACAGAGCAATACATCATTCTAACCATGGGCAAAGCTCTCAAAATGCAAACCTGCTGCTACAGCTCCCTCAGAAATGGGAATAATCAGCCCTAGAATCCCAAATTTACACACCTATAAGCAGAACAGACACATTCCAGAGATCCAGGACTAGGAAACACACCTGCTGTCAGGCTTTGGAAAAACTGGCCCACATTTATTCAGGATGGGGATGTTACAAATGTAAATAACTCCAATAAGTTATCTCTGTTTTCCGTCTTACAAGATCTTCCCGCTTTGTTTGTCTTGAGGAGCCCATCATATTCCTACACTTATCCCCCTGAGACATTGGCTCACGTGCCATAAACCTTTATCTTCTTTTCCTGCACTGGCAAAGGTTTCCCAGGGAAGCTGTGGCTGCCCCATCCCTGGAAGTGTCCAAGGCCAGCTTAGATGGGGCTTGGAGCAACCTGGGATAGTGGAAGGTGTCCCTGCCCATGGCAGAGGGTGGAACTGGATGAACCACCTCTCTCTGCCATCATTTTGCTGCATCCAAAGGCACTTCAGATTTGTTGTATCCTGAAATTAGGAAGCAATCCTGTTCTGCTCCAGAGGCCCTTCCAGGCTGCCTCTGGAGCAGGGGAGCAGAGCTGGCTGACGGCAGCAGAGGGCAGTGGTTGATTCCCACTGGCCAATTTGTCACACTGTCACAATGGAAACAAGAGACACGTGTTCCTAATAATTCTCCCCATAAACTACACACACAGACAAGTCTGAGCTGAAAGGTTAAGTCTGGGAAATCAAAGACAGCAGGTGAAACTAAAGGAGAGCACAGACACCCACCTCGATTCAGTGCCCACCATGGTGATGATGCAAAAGCAAGTGAGCAGCAGCGATTACCCACTGCTCCTGCAGAGACAGAGGTGGGTTTTTTTTCTCTTTTTCTTAAGATTTTTCCCTTTTTCTTAAGCTACCTACACAGAGGACAGTGCCTCAGTTTAGGCAAACCCCAGAATTTTCAAAAAGCCCCTCCCCAGCTCCAGTAACAGGAATTTTGTCCATGCTCCAAAAGTTGTTTTTTAAAACCAGAAACAATTCTCAAGTAAAACAACCATTTTCTGTTTTATTCAAACACCCTGCCAGTGCCAGCCCTAATCTCCTTCGCAATTGCTCTTAATTAAGGCAGGAGATCCAGAAGCTTCAAACCCAGCTGAGCATCCCTCATTCTAAGGGAGGGAATCCAAAAAGCCTCCCTAGCATTCATTATGCTCCTCCTAAGCACCCCCACATGTCCCCCAGTCATCTTCCTCCTCCTGCACATCCAAGGCTGAGATTGTCCAGCCACTTTCCTCTCATTTTATGAATCACTTTTATTTTTTTAATGCAATTTCTCCCCAGGCCAGAGAGTCCTGAGAGGAACAGAAGTAGAAAAGGGACAATTAAAAGCTTTTTAAAGAGGCTGCTGACCATGCTAATGGTGAACAGCCTTACTTCACTGCACGTGAAGATGGTGTTCCCAAAGCCAAGGGGAGAGGGAGGATGAGGAGGAGCAGCTGCTCTGCTGGGTGTCCCAACGTGCTCCAGGCCCCTCATCCTCCTGCCCCTCCAGCCCAGCCTCACATCCACGCTGCCCAACTCTTGGCAAAGCCCAGACCTCCCACATCCAGCCCCATGTGGCTCCCTCCAGCCCTCCTGGTCCTGGCCCAGCTCCATGTGTCCCATCCCAGCTGTCCTCCAGCCTGAGCTGTGCTCTCTGTGTGTCACCCTGACATTGGAAGCCTCAGCTCCTAAATGGAGATCTCTTGGCTCATGGCACCCCACGGACAGGGAACAGCTGGGAAATGCTTCAGCCCAGACAAGGAGCCTTTTTCTAGCATTTAAAAGGTCAGGAACCAAATCCATCTTGTTGCACAGCGCGTGGAATTTCAGCGGGCTGCAAGGCCAGGCCTTCCCAGCGCTGGCGTTACGGGAATGTTTCGGAGCAGGACGCCACTCCTGAAGGATGCTCCAGACCTTTTGGAGGGTGTTAACCCAAGGATCACCCCCCCACACACTCTCCCAGCTCAGTTCAGAAGGCTTTCCCTTTCACAATTTGGCCCCTTTCCCTGCTGGCTCTGTGCCTGTAGCTGGCAGTTCAAGCATCCCAGCAGATCCATAAATAATTCAACAGCTTGCTAAAAAAAGGGATCAATCATGTTTATGGTTCGGAAACATGCACAAAACTGAGGCAGAGACCCCAAGTACCAGGAATAAGTCAGGAGAAGTCAGGGAGGACATTGCAAGGGAAAGCACTGGAGAAGGCAGCTCCAACAGGACTGAAGGAGGGGGGAAAACCCTCTGACTTTTAATTAAACTTTAACAAAAGAAAAAACCACAACTTTTCCACTTCCAGACAAGGATATTTCAGGGCCCTAAGCAGCCATGTGAGAAGTTCCAGCTAGAGTAAAAGTCTTTTTACACATCTTCCAGTAGCATATGCTTTAAAAATCACACGAGAGAGGAGCACGCACTTCCTTGGCTTTCCGTGCCTATTTATTTCCCAGCTCCAGGAGCAAAGTATGCCACAGAGACAGATTTCATTCCTCCTTACAGCTACTGCTGCTCTGCTGATATGCAAATACCAGCACTCACTCAGGCTCTTTGGGAAGTTTATTAGCCCTCTTTCCACATTGCTGTTATTTTAGTAACACCATCCGAGGCAGAAATGGCAATTCCATGTCCTGTGCTCTGCAGATATTGATGTAAAATTAAAAGACTATTTTCTTGTACAGAGATCTCCAAATGTTTCTGGCAGGGGGAATGTCTGACAACTGACTGGGCTCCAGCCCGCGCTGATGAGTGCTGTTTTCTCTGCAGTTTTCTTTTTTTTGGCTGTTGGGCTAAATGGAGTGAAAAGAGACCTTTTTTTTTATGTACTATCACAGAAATGTATCTAAAATCAGGGTCTTACTTCAGCAGGAGGAACCTGCCAGCATTTCAGATGCCCTGGTCATGCAGGCTGGAAAGGTCCTCCCTGAGCATCGATAGTAGAAGGACACACTGCCCATATTTTCTGTTAGAGGACCCCACCAAAATCTTGGGGTAGAGTCAAATCCTCATTTTCCTCCTTATTCAGCAAGAAACACGGGATGTAGAGATGAACTTGGAGCTGGATCAGGCTGAACTCAGCTGCCCATCCACCTACAGCTGGGTGGATTCAGCTGCACATCCATCTTCCAGCTGGGTTTGGACCAGGATCATGGGGTCAGGTTTAGGTACCACATCTACCTACTTCCAGCTTTCTGCAGTCTCCCATCACTGGATGAAATTACATTAAAGAAGAGGATAAAGGCAACAAAGGGCTTTAGGATAAAAACTGCTGCCTTGTTTTTAATTATAAGTGCATTTAATTGATGTAAGTGTTCACAGGGAGGGATCAAACAGTTTTCAACGGTTGGAACAGGAGAATTCCTGCTGCTTTGCTGGGCAGGTGATGTTAGAACTTAATAAAATCTCCTCATAGTAAAATGTGGTCCCAAACCTACCAGAAGAGCTTTGGAATGCTGAAATACCTAATACAACCCCACTGCTCCCCTACACAACTCAGACTTGGTCCTCAGTCCTTTCCTGTTCTGTCCTGAAGGTCCTGCTCTCCTCTTATTCCACAGCCACAAGAAGAGCTCTAAAGCAAAAGGACTGGGAACATCCCAAGTTTCTTATGCAAAACCTCTTCCCTCTGAAGTAAACAACCCTAATCCAAAGTAAAAATAGCACACAGAGTAAAAACTGCTCCCAAACGCCAGGACTTCTTTCTTTTCCTGGAAGCAGGCAGAGAGCCGAGAGGAGCAGGACCAGCGCTGTGGACAACTTAGATTACTGGCCCAAGGAGAGAGATCCTGGATTTCCTAAACATTGCAAAACACTGATTTGCCCTGTTGACACCACATGTCGTTTGTCTCTCAGTGCTGCACTCAAATCCAGCTTTTTCCAAAGGCACGTATGTGTGTCCAAAAGCTTTGCAAACACAGGGACACTTCCAGCAGAGCAGCTGGAGGGAGGGGACACCCTTCCCATCCTCTGCCCTGGTGTGCTCCCCACGGAACAGGATGGTGCCTTTGCAGGCCCAGCACTGCCCCTAGGACCTGCTCCTGCCTTTCCTTCCTTCTCCATCCTTCCCACAGAGATATGTCTTGAGAGGAGCCTTTCAAAGCATAAATTCTTTTAGCCTGGCTGAACACCAGCAGAAATGATCCCTTAAAAACTTTCCTATTTTTTTCCACTCCTTGTTTCACCTTTGTCACTTGATGCCAGGAACAAGCCACTGATTCAACCCCACCGTGCCCCACTCGCAAGGGGTATAATAAAGAAATAATAGAGACATATCCTGGTTTAGTCACAGATTTGATAAACGGCACAGCAGGACTCCACATAGAGCCATCACCTGCCCAAAATTCATGGCTTTAACAAGGACCTGGAGTCACAGGATGAGAGGGAATGGCTTCAAGATGACAGAGGGCAGGGTTAGATGGGATATTGGGAAGAAATTCTTGGCTGTGAGAGTGGTGAGGCCCTGGCACAGCTCAAGAGAAGAGAGAAGAGAAGAGAGGAGAGAAGAGAGGAGAGAAGGGAGGGGGGAGAGGTGAGAGGGGAGGGTGAGGAGGGAAGGAGAAAAAGAGATAAAAGTAGAAAAGTATCCAGGTAACTGTTCCTTTGTGAACAGACTCCTCCAAAATGTAGGTGGTAGGACAAATCTGTTTCTGGAGAAGCTATATGGAGAACTTGGCCATGGTGAGCTTCCATCCAAAACATGCCTTATTGCTGTTGGGCTGGGAGGCTGATTGCAAGTCCAAAGAAAAGAAAAGAAATAATAATAATAATAAAAAAATCAATGGAACTGAGCTTTAAAGCCAGCAACTTCCAAATGCTGTTTGGACACTGGCAAGCACATGCTCCATTTCAAACTCAGGAGAAGGGAAAACAAACATGCCACTACTGGGAACACACTGGAGGTCTTTAGCTGGGGATGTGGAGAGGAAGCTCCCTCGCCAGCCCACACAAACACTCACAGCTCAGGCTCTTGGATCCCTCGCTCAGAACAGAAGGAAATGTGAGGCATTTTTGGAGATGGACATTCAGCTTGTTCTGCAGTAACCTGCCCTGGCACAGACCCCACAGATATTCCAGGACACAGGAATTGCCAGGGAGGAGCTGCAGCAGCTCTGTGAGCTGATCATTATCATCACCATCATCATCACAGGATAAGGCATTTGCATCGTGCTTTGTGAATCTGCTCCGAGGTGGTGGCGAGCATCCAAGGAACATCACATTCCAGGTGCTGCTGAGGAAGCTGCACTTCACCTTCCCACAACACAAACAAGGATTAGGGATATTTAATATGTTTTACAAACCCACAAAGTGCTCAGCAAACCCCTCCACAACCCGAGATCAGCAGAGTGATCAGTGCTTTCTTGTAGCTTGGTCTGGGAAAACCAAAAGGCAGGAGAACTGACAGCAAGCCTGGAATTCTGTGAGGATGTAAGTGACCAGAATTGCCACTCATTCCACCTCAAGCAACATCCAATATGTCTCCTGCTCTGTCCTAACCATCAGCCAGAGGCTGAGCTTCACAAAAAACCTCTTCCATCCTCCCTACCCCCCACTCTGTCCCTCCCTGCACAGGAAGCCCCTGAGAGCAGCACTCTTTTGAGTGGGTCTCTCTTGAGGGTGGGTTTGGGTGAAGAACGGTGGGTTAATGGGGGAACAGCTCCCCCAGAGGGTTTGCACACCCTGAGCAGGATTTTGGGGGCTGACAGCCCGCATGTGATCAGAGCTGAGTGCACCCCTGGCAGGTCATCCCACTTCCCTCCTCCTCATCATCTGGTTTTTATAGCCCCCCTGGCAGAACATTTGACAGCTTCACAACCTTGAGTGCACTCAGCTGTGGGAGGGAGGGCAGAGCTGGCGGCTCCGTCCCACACTCAGGGCAGGAAAAGGAGGAAAGTTGCTGAGGAAGCACGGGCCAAAACACCAAATGGACTTGGATCCTCATAAATCTAAAAAGCCACTTTGCTAAAACAAGGGATAATCTCCCTTCTCAAGTCCAGCTACCATGACCAGCAATTAAACATCTCCAGTTTGCTGTTTGCAAGGCTCTGGCACAGAGGAAGCCATGGAAAATCCCTGTAGCCCATGGAATGTGAGCTGGGATGTGGCTCTCAACACACACACACCAGTGTCACCAGTGCTGGACCCTGCTGGCTCTTGTTCCTCCCAAGCCCCATCTTCTCTGTGGCTCTTCTCAGGAGGGTTGGGTTTCTTTTCCACAACCATTCCAACACAACTTATGGCATGTTTGCAGGGCACCCAATGTGGTAAATTGGCCCCCATGAACACACACAGGGATACCCCAGGATAGCAACAGAGAAAAGGGAGAAATACAATTTATGGGGCTTTACTCCTACAGATGACCAGTAGCCCATAAGAAAGATGGAGAGAATCTATTTACAAGAGCATGGAGTGACAGGGAAAGCATGGAATGGCTTCAAACTGGAAGAGAGTAGGTTTAGACGGGATATTAAAAAAAAATTCTTCCATGGGAGGGTGGGGAGGCCCTGGCACAGGTTCCCGGAGAAGCTGGAAGCGTTCAAGGCCAGGTTGGATGGGGCTTGGAGCAACCTGGTCTAGTGGAAGGTGTCCCTGCCCATGGCAGGGGGTGGGACTGGACATGATGAGCAATTGGTGTTTGGTCAAATTTGGTCACCTGGAGGTGACACTGAAAGGTGATATTCCAAATAAAACCTCAGAGCACTTCCAAGGCCCTGCCATGCTTACAGGGAGATGGAAAGGCAGGGTTTACAGGTTGGGAGGGCAGGATAAATTAAGAAAGAGTAATTAAGTGTCGACACACAACACATGCATAACTTGAGACATGAGGGAGAGCAGCAATTTCCTGCTTGCCCACCACATCTCAGCATCCAGGTCCAGATCCCGTGTCAGGACACTCTTCCCACTCTCCTGCCAAGCAGAACACAGATCTGAGGCTGCTCTACTAAACCAAAATAAAACGGGAGATGACTGACTGATCCTGCCTATAATACAAATGACTTGCTAGAGACCAGTAAGAGATTTTTATTTCCTAAAAACATTCACAGCCATCCCAGGAAGGGTAATTCCCATTTGTCAACTTGAGTTTTTCCTGGCAATACCTTCTAATCTCTTGGCACTGCTTTGCAAGTTAAAGCAAACAGATGCGTTTGCAGCTCTGCCTCCTGCACGCACGTCAGGTGTGAGAGCTGATCAAAAGCCCCTCAACAAATGTCAGAGCTGCATTTTGATGACAAATCAGGATTTGATTAATTCTTTTAAAGTGATCCCTTTCCCCAGAAGATATCAACTATTCATCAGAAATTTGGGAACAAATTTCTCTAGGCTTTGCTCTGCCGTATTTTGTTCTCTCTCCTGAAGAAGAGCCAAGTTTTCCCTTGGGGAAAACCCTTTTTTCTTTTAGCTCCAGCCATCTCCATATGCCATCACCAAACTGTGCCTGATGAAGTTACAGGGATCAGAACAAATCTAACAGAAGCAGCAGCATAGAGCTGAATTTTTTTAAAAATGCTCTCTTTTCCCTGAGCACTCTCTCAAATGTTTCCTATTAACCTCATGACAACTTATTACCTCAAGAGCAAAGCTTGTGTGCAGTAATGGGTTGTCTCAGCCACTGCCAGGTTCCCTGGGAGAAATTCCCACCTCCTCTTGTGGCAACCACCCCACTAAACCCACCCAGAGCTTGATGATGGGGTGAGGAGGACAGGTCTGGATCGGCCATCCAGGTGTTTGTCCAGCCATGGCAGAGCCCAGCACCAGCTGATTGGACCCATGGGAATGTCCTAAAGTTGTGTCAGGGGAGGTTTAGGTTGGATATCAGGAAAAGGTTCTTCCCTCAGGGAGTGGTTGGGCACTGAACAGGCTCCCCAGGGCAGTGGTCACGGCACCAAGGCTGACAGAGCTCAAGGATCTGAACAACACTCTCAGGGACAGGGTGTGACTCTTGGGGATGGTCCTGTGCAGGGTTAAGAGTTGGACTCGATGATCCCTGGTGGGTCCCTTCCAGCTCAGACATATTCTGAGATTCTGTGATTTACAGGAACAGTGACCTGGACCTCCCTGTGATGCTCCACTTCCTCCACTCTGCACTGGTGTGCTCCTGCATACATGAGGATTCCAAGCTCTGAGTTTCCCTTCCAGTAGCACCTCAGGTACAAGCAACAGGATCCGTATCAAGTGTGGATCATAAATAATTTGGGTTGGAAGAGACTTCTGAAGGCCACCTAATCCAATCCCCTGCTATAAGCAGGGACATCTTCAACTAAATCAGCCTGCTCAGAGCCTCATCCAACCTGGCCTAGAGTGTTTCCAGGGATGAGGCATTCCAGGGATGTTTGGAGGTGCTACGTGTCCTGGATGGGATGCAGTGCTCCGTTACATCCTGCCCCCCAACACCATCCAGGATTAGGGACACGCCACAGGGTGTGCACAAAACCCTCCTCCCTCCAGCCCAGCCAAGCTCAGCTCCCCCGCTGGGGGAGGAGGGGGCTGTGTAAATCCCGTGGCCCCAGGGAAGCCTTTGAATTCCCTCCCAGCAGCCAAGTCCTCTGGACGAGCTTCTCCGCACGCAAAGCTGCTGGGACAGCGAGGGCGTCTGTCAGCAGGATCTCCCTCCTCATAATTTAAGTGCACAGAGAGGCTGCATCCCATTCCTACGGCACAAATCCCGGCAGAACTCGGACAGCTGGCCAACTTAACACCCAGGTACTGAGGGGCTCTGCAAGCACTCACAGACTCAGGGATTAAAAACCAGTTGTTGAATCATGGAGAAAAAACCCCAGAAGAGACAACCAGGGAGTTCGGGACAGCAGGGAATGTGTCTGTGCTTTCCCATCTCCTGGGTCACTCCTCCCAAGGAGCAAGGATGGGAGCCAGATTCCATGTCTGAAAGGAGGATCCTCTCATCCTCCTGCTCCAAGGAGTAAGTGGTGCTTGGAGTAAGAGCCAAGGAGCCCTTGGGCAGAGCTGTCACCACCAGCTCTGGTCCCGCAGCAGTGACACAGTCCCAGGTTGGTGTCACAGACTCATCTGTTCAGTGGCAATTCTGGCAGGAGGTGCCTTGAATTGCCCACAGGTTTTTTTTTACATGGATCTGTGCTATGAAAATGTTGTCCTATTGTAAAAACAAGCTCAAAAATGTAACCCTGCAGCCAGGGCTGGGGTCCTCAGCACAAGAAAGGCATGGCCCTGTTGGAGCAGGTCCAGAGGAGATCACAAAGATGCTCAGCCTGGAGAAGAGAAGGCTCCAAGAAGACCTTAGAACCCCTTCCAGTGCCTAAAAGGGACTTATAAAATATAGAGAGAGCAACTTTATACACAGGCAGGACAAGTGGGAATGGCTTCAGACTGACAAAGAGCAGGATCAGATTGGATATTAGGATACTTATAACCATGTAATCACACAGACCTTCAATGAAGGCAGGGCAGGGCAGAGGGCCACAAGGCATTTTTCCAAGTGGTTATGCTGTTGGGATGGGAAGCAATCAGAAATCCCCTCAAGATCTGCAAGAATGCTCATAGTGCTCCTAAGATTTATCTCACACACGCAACGCAACTGAGATGCTTCAAAGGAAACATTTGCTGTGGGATTGCCCCAAGAAGGTAGGAGGGAGAATATTAATTACAGGGAGAGGTTTTTATTCCGGTAAAAGTGAAATCTAGGCAATTGATTTACTTTGTTTTTCCTTTATTCTTTGGAGGCACAAATAACACACTTTGGGAAGTGCAAGTCCTGGTGTTCCCACTTTGATGAGAGCCAGAAGCACCTAAGTTTTGGGATCTGCTGAGGTGATCTGCACATGGGTTCCTAGTGCAGTCTGGCATATCTGCACTCCCCATGGTCCTCCAGCACATCCTTGCTGCTGCTGACTGTGGCTATACAGCCAGCACCTGCCTCTCCCAGACCTTATTGCCTCATCCCACGTATCACAAATTCCTTTAAAAGTCTTTACTACTGAGCCAGTTTTCCAAGATGCTGGGAATCTCCATCACCACCAAGTCAGAAAGAACCACAAACACATCAGGCCTTAGGAACACAAACAAGACTCACTCCCAAAGCATTCCTGCAGCATGAGCATGGATTTTGCTCAGACAGAATCAACGGGACACAGAGGTGGAGAGAAACGCAGGGCACAGGAAACAAGGAATAGGACTTGTAGTGATCAGGGTCACACCACAGAGTCAGGAGCAGACTCAGGAATTACATTCCTGCATCCCTTTGCCACGTGACTCCTTGTGCTCTTCCCCAGTGAACACGATGTGCTGCTAAGGAAGGAGATCTGAAGCTGCAGCAATGGGTTGTGTTCCTGTTCAGCTGCAGCTGGATGTTGCTCTGAGGCACAGCTGATGGGACTTGATTTATTTATTGGATGATGGACATGATTCAAAAACACTGCACTGAACCCCCAGCTCTGCAGGGTCTGTTTAAAATCAAAAGCCTCAAGATGTTCTTTCTGTTCCTGCACGTCACCTCCACCTGTCACCTCTTCCTTTGTCCCGAACACAACAAGAGCTGTAGTTGTCCCAGTCTGTAACCTGCTCCTGCCTGGAGCTGCTGCTGGGGCTCATGGACGTGGAAATGTCTATTCCCATGTGCTGGTGGACTCCATGTCCTGCAACACTGGGACAACCCCACGTTTGCACAACATTATGTAGGAAATTCAGTCTGACTCACCCCCGAAAACAACCACAAACATCAAGGAAAAGAGTCACTGATACACTTGGTCATTATTTTTTTCCCTAAGGATGAAGGTGGTGAGGCCCTGGCACAGGTTGCCCAGAGAAGCTGTGGTTGCCCCATCCCTGGAAGTGTCCAAGGCCGGGTTGGATGGGGCTTGGAGCAACCTGGGCTAGTGGAAGGTGCCTTAGACCAGGGGAAGGAAAAGCCTTCAGAGGCTTTACTGCTGATGCCTGTTTATACTTTACATAAACAAATGTCTTAATTTTTAATAACATTGTCATCTCACCTATGTAAAATATGTATTAAAATTAAACCCCATAAAGTTTGGCTCCGGTGCTGTAGGTTAAACAAACATCCCTTCAATTTGCCAGGAGTCCTATAGCAAATGCTCAAATTGTTCACATTATTCAGCCAACCCATTTTTTATTAAAAAAAGAGTGAACCTACAGAATACTCCAGTTCATGCTCAGAATCTGCAACTATGCCATGAGCTTTCCTCACTCCCAAGGGATGACATAGAAAATTCCATGCCTCTCCCAACAAATCCATGCTGCAGAATTGGAAGCAACTTGAACACAGGATCTAAGGTGCTGCTGCAGGTTTTTCACCTGGAGAGGGGTGTCACAATTCTGGATATCTGTTGGTTTGTTCCCAAGAAATATAAGAAACCCAGAGCCCCAGAATAAGCATTCCAAAGATACAGTCCTACAAAACAATCACAGAACTGGACTGGGAGCTGAAGCAGGTAAATGTTTGTTACAACAAAGGTGGTAAAACACTGGCATAGGTTGCCCAGAGAAGCTGTGGCTGCCCCATCCCTGGAAGTGTCCAGGGCTAGGCTGGACAGGGCTTGGAGCAACCTGAGATAATGGAAGGTGTCCCTGCTCATGGCAGGGGGGAAAGCAAGATGAGCTTTGAGGTTCCTTTCCAAGACAAATCATTCCAGGATTCCATGATTCTAAGGATGTGCTTGAAGATCCAGCTCACCCCGCCCCCTCAGCTGTGCAATCCGATCATCCCTGATGTTTTTCTTGGCTGCACAAGGTTATTAAGAAGAACAGGCACCTGAGAGCACCTCATCACACCCCACAGGCACTCACCTGTATGATTAAGGCTCAGCTGCCTCTCCATTCCAAAACAACCATCACAACACTGATGAAGATCCAGGGGCAGAATTGTGGCAGCATTACATAAGAGCAGTAGGACGTTTATAAGATTAAAGACCTTTTAAGTGCAACACTCAGAAGAGCCTTTCCAAGGGAAAGCACATCCTCCAACTCCCTACCTACAACAGAAGGGAGAGCCCCTCTCCTCCCACTAAGGCTGAAATTTAAGACTAATCATGGATTAAGATATAGAAGGAAATTCTTTATCCCTGCAGCATTTAAATCTGTGTGAACCTATGGTGGTTCCACGACAGCATAAAAACAAGCCCTGTCCATCATTTTCTTCCAGAGACAGCCCAAAGCAGCAAGTCAAGTCTTGCTTCCCATAAACACGCTGGAAGCACAATAAATATTATTGAATTCCATTAAACACTACAAACTTTCAAGCCTTGTCTGGGGGAGGGGGGAGTTTCTGACAAACGGATGATTTATTTCCAGGACAGTTAGGAATGTGATGTTCACTAAATAGAAATAAAATACGTATATTTTAGTCCTCCTACTCACCAGGAAATCAAAGTGCACGTGGTTCTGTCTCAGTGCAATAATGATGGTGACAATGAGTTACTGAAGGGCTACTCAGTGGCAAGGTAACAGTAAGTTCTGACCTGCACTGCTCCCAGCTAAATGCACATCACCCAATGGGACAGATGAGCTGTGACAATTGTACCTCTCCAAAAAGTGGAGGGGGTGAAAAAACCCACAAAAATACCCCCCATCCAAGGACAATGTTCCACAGGACCTCACTCTGTGTTTGTGCTGAAAACCAGCTGTGTGTGAATGCACAGAGCCAGGCTTTAATACCTGCTTGGATATCCTTCAGTGCTTTCACACGATTATCTGGATCCTTGGGCAGAGATCACTGGAAAAGCTCCATGGACAGCAGAGATAGCATCAGGAGGGGGGTGCCAAGCCATGCCCAAGATGTGGAGGTTGGGGGTTGACCCTGGTGTTGCCTGTGCCACGACACAGCTCACTCTGCATTCTTGGCTGTGTATTGTTCTTATCTCACTCCTTCTTGGCCAGTTCTCCACGACAGCATTGCTGAAAGCACGAATCCCTCCCCGAGGATGGAGCTGGTGAGGTTCCATAACTGAACATGACACCAGGACTCCCACGCGCTCCCCGAGGGCCGGTCCAGCCCGGCCCTTCCAGCCCCACCACTTCCATGTGCCGCTTCCACGAGTCTAAGGTTTCTAAGAACTGGTCCCAGATGCTTGGAAGCTCAGGATGCAGCTAAAACAGCTCGTGTGGCCTTTAGCCTGGAAGGGCTGAGGAGGACAGGAGAAACCAAGCTGGGGTCATTTAATAGTAAGCCCACAAACTTCCCACTTTAGCCGAGCTTAGGGAATGCAGCTGTGGGGAAGGAACACTGGGGTTAACGCCCCTTCCCTGCTCTGCACTGAAGCAGAGGGGTGTCATGGATCTGAATAGTGGCCAGTGTATTCTCAAGAAATATGAGGAATCCAGAGTCTGAAAATAAGTTTGGCCCAGCTGGTCTGAAGATACAGTCCTACAAAAATAACCACACGACTGGACTGGGGGCTGAAGCAGGTAAAGGTTTGTTACAACAAGAGTGGTAAAACACTGGCACAGGTTGCCCAGAGAAGCTGTGGCTGCCCCATCCCTGGAAGTGTTCAAGGCCAGGTTGGACAGGGCTTGGAGCAACCTGAGATAGTGGAAGGTGTCCCTGCCCATGGCAGGGGCGGAACGAGATGAGCTTTAAGGTCCTTTCCAAGACAAACCATTCCAGGATTCTGTGATTCTTCTGGGAACAAGACTAGATACACACATAGACTTTTTTTTCCCCAAATTAATATATCTAGATTTACTTAAACTAATCCCAGAGAATCATAGCATTTCAGCAGCCATCTCTCTCAGAAAGGACAGCAACCTTCTGAGCTTTCTCCACTGGCCCAGCAGCAGGTTGTTGTTAACTTGTCCTGGGCTACATCAGCAGGGACTAAAAATAGTTATCCTTAAAGGAAATCCAAACACTACAATCTCCTCTTTCACTCACTACCTAATTAATCGTTTCCAGGTCACCCCGGCGTTCTGAGAACATCTGTTCGTTTTCACTGTGCTCAGGGGAAGTCAAAGCTGGCCTGAAAGGGGAATATGAAAGAGGGTTTAATGTCTGCAGAGTCTCCCTGCCACAGACAGATCCGGATGTTGGGGCCTTGGAGTGAAAAAAAAGTGCATTCACAAAGGCAGATTCATGACTGTGAGTCTGCAGCGCGTGCGTCTGGAATTCCGAGATGGCTCTGGACCTCCTGAGGAACAGGGAGATCACCCACAGGTGCTTTTAGGAGTATTTTTGCAAAATATAGAAATAAATGCAATAATGTCAAAAGACACCCAGGTTCACAGAATTATAGACTATCTGGAGTTGGATCCACACAGATATTCAGTCCAAATCCTGGCCCTGCACAGGACACCCCAACACTCTCACCCTGTCCCTCAGAGTGTTGTCCAAACACTCCTTAAGCTCTGTCAGTCTTGGGACCATGACCACTGCCCTGGGGAGCCTGTTTGGTGCCCAACCACCCTCTGGGAGAAGAACCTTTTGCTGATATCCAACCTAAACCTCCCCTGACTCAGCTTCATGTCATTAAAGTTACCTAAAAAGCTTTAGTGGTGTCGTCATATGAGGAAGTTGCAACTCGGGAATAATTTTAGCATTTGATTGCTACACGTGGGTAAGATTTGAGCCAACACATAAGCACACAGGAATGGTCTCGTCTTTTTGTTAAAGTGAGGTTTGCATGTTACCAGTCCTCCCATTTATGGCAGGACAGGGCACATGGATTTGACAAGAGGCAGGATACCAAGTGGCTCCAAGTTTGCCACATGGTCCCATGGTATCACTCCTATCCAGAAACAGCACTGTGACACAGCCCCCCAGCTTCTCTCTGCTCCCCAGCTGCATAAGACAACAGGCAAAGTTGGGAGATGCAACTACAGCAAGAGTTTTAGAGATACACAGCAAGAAACCGCCACCAGAACAATGGATGTATCATTAATAAAGATAGAAAATCATGCTGCTCCAGACAGCAAAGGCTGGAGAAGCAAGGAGGAGTCAACAGCATGAGGATGAGCAGAAGAAAGCACAGGGAGATAAATCCTCCCAAACAGAGTTTCTAAATGAAGAGCAATAGGTAATAAAATGAAAAATGGCAGGGGAAGAACTGGAAGATGGAGGAGATACGAGTGTTCTGGTTTCCCAAACATCCAGGGACAGAACCTGGCACCAGGAGCTCCCCCAGAATCTGTCAGCACCTTCAACCCAGTCATCACTTTGCAGCACAGCCCTGATACAACTCCCAGGCGGTAACAGAACCGACACGGCTCCGCGGCTCCGATTTCAGCTCATCCTGTAGCCAAGGATGCGCATTCCAAGAGGCAGCACAGGAGGTGCTGACAGAAATTAAGCAATCATTCATTACTCTTCCTTGTCAGAGCACTGATCCACCCAGGAACACCAAGTCCTGGGGTGACAGGCACTGGAGGGACCTTTGGGAGCTTCTCAAATGACATCAGCCATGTGATTGCTCCCAGACACACAGCAGTGACAGAGCTTTGTGTGTTCCACCATGTCCACACAATCCAGGGACAGGTTTGTCCTGTTCCCTCTGTGTTGAGGTAAAGCCAGCTGTATTCCAATCCATTACATCCATAAAGCACTGTATTCCAATCCATTACAGACCAAATCCCTCTGTTGTTTGTTATCTTGGAACAACCTGGTCTAGTGGAAGGTGTCCTTGCCCACGGCAGGGGGGTGGAACAAGATGAGCTTTGAGGTCACTTCCAACCCAAACCATCCTGTGATTGTGTTCCATAACTCTTATGTTTTCCATTCCAGACCAGCACACACAGTTAGGATCAGTGTCATGGAGTAAGAACATCCCAACCCCACTGCCTAAACCACAGCAGGGATCCTCTTCAACCAGAAGAAACATTATGTTGGAAAATGAATAGATCTTGTGGACCCATTCAGACAGCTCAAACTGCTCCTGAAGTGCAATGAGTTGGATGTTCACAAATCACATCCTGCCCATAACACACTCATTACTAATTTAGTGAGTGTGTTGAGTTAATTATACAGTTAATTGAGATCTGAATCTGCCCTTCTTGCACTTCATGAGCATCTAACCTGTGTGCATTCAAGCCAAGAACAAAGTGACCATGGACCAAGGATGAGGACTTATCTGGAGGCAACTGCTCCTGAGAGGGAATGAGCATGCAGGAAACTCCACTTCCCATGATCAAAGCCCTAATTAAATACTAATTCATCTTCATGATGAGAAACTATGGCTGAGAAAGCAGCTGGGATGTGGGATTGGCTCTGCAGCTCAGTCAGGCAAATCGGACAATGAGATTCCCTGGATCATTCTAGGGGTGAAAGAAGGTTATATTTTCACTAGAAGTGAAAAGCTTTTGATTTATTTTCCCCCTCAGAAAAAAAACCAAACAAAAATAATCCTTTAAGTTCAGGTCAACCAAAATGCATGACCAATCCCTTCGTTTTGGTTTGATAGTCCAGATAATTTTTCCCTTTTGCAAAAACGGTTTGCAAGCTATGAAACAAAACATTACTCCAAAATGGAAGAACAGGAATATTTAGCTCTGAAAACATTGAAAGAAAACAAGTTGCCCTTTACAGAAAGATTAGCTACTGGTGCCAATTCAGTAAATAGTTTCAGTCAACCCCAAAATTGCATTTCTTGGCAAATAAACTACTTATCCCGAAAAAGGTTGCCCAGATCTTTGCAGAATCCAAAAACAAAGTGCTTCACTATTTGAGCTCAGATCAAATGTCCATCACCACAACCAGGGTAATGACTTGGATCCTCTCCAAACGTTCCCAGGCCATTACATGGGAACGTTTTAAGATGAACTTGTATCAAAGTGATTTAATGGTGTTTAGCTTTGTTCTTGAGAGGAAAATAAGAGAAATGGTGGTATATTTCTCCTTTATTCAGGAAAAAAAAAAAAAAAGGTGTGCACATGGGAATTTTATCAGGCACTTAAACTGGATAAATGATCCACAGAAGCAGAGATAGTGGTTCTGAAAACATGACCCCATTACCTGGTTGTTAATGTTTCTGTATTGTCCTCAATTTGCCCGTTTTGTGGTCTTTTTTAGTGGAAAGAATTGAGGGATTTTTATAGAAGTGGCTTCACGGGAAAAGAAGCCCCAGTAGATGCCAATGGCAGAACCGTGGTCCCACTTGGGTTTGGTTTGTTATGGGTTTTTTAACAGTGCTGACAGCAAAATCCTTTCATCTTCTGGGAAAACAGCAAATGGTCTCTACTAAAAGAACAAACCCATGACCCTGGAAATTAAAGTCCTCCAAACCAGGCATCTCTGCTCTGACACTTCCTCGGTTCCCAGCACTGCTTCTGCTCTGGCAGATTTCAAGGAGAGAGGAACCAGCCCCCAAAATTCACTCACTAAACAGCAAAATCACACAGCCATACCTAGCAAAGACCTGCTTCTATGGGAAGGCAGATCTCAAGAGATGGCACGTTTGACATCAGCAGTAACAAGAGCTTGCCTTAGCCCTTCAGGAGGAATAACAACCCAAAATCAAAGCCAGCAGAAGCACAACTCTAAGTTTGTGTCACTCAAAAATGGACTTGACCTGCACAGTCAACTGCAGCAAGGGGTTTTTTTAATGAAAATATTGCCCAGAAGAAACACAACAAACAAAATACCCCCAAACACTAAGGTTTAAAAAACTAATGATTAAACAGGAGCTGAAAAAGTTTATGCCTGAGTCTTAGATCTGCTGTCTGTCAAGGAAATTAAATATTGCTGTTCCAAGTGGGAAAATCTGCAGAGGGGAACTTAAACTACATACAAAACCAGCAAGAACCACTCTCGATTTGAGCCACCAGAAAAATATTCTATTTAACCTGGTCCAGTCACCTGAGCTCAATCACTTTGCACATCTCTGTAACCAGAGGACTGAGAGATGGCAGAAGACACAATTTCCACTTCACCAATGCCCAAACCCTCCAGGAAAAAGTTTTCTCAGGAGTTTTATGCTGTTTGCTTTACAAAATACACCTTGTCCCTAACTTATCCCCCCCACGCTGCCCAAGCTGTTCGGACCTTTCTATCTTTCTTCTCCCTCTTCATCCTTAGCATCAGCTTTCCCAACAAAGAGGGATGAGGTTGGAACAAAAACAGCCATCCTTTGACATCACATTCCCCACCAATGTGCTTTGGTAAGCAGGACTAATCCAGTCTCAGCTCCTGGCAAAGCTCCGCCTGGAAGAACGATGACCTCTCGAACCCATGAAATGGGAGTTCACTTGCTCCTCAAAACAGAAATGTAAAAAAAACCCAAAACAAACTATGTAAGAGTTTTTTATCCTGTTCACACTTACAACTGACTCCAGGCTGGGGAAATCCAGCTGATATCTTTGGAGCTGCTGTTTCCATCCCTGTGAGCAGGGCAGAGCCGGGCCGGTTGCTGTGCGTGTTCCACAGCACTGGCCCCAGGCCACAGTGATCTGATCTCAATCTACATTTTCATGAAGCTTGTGGGTGGTTCAGAGAGAGGGTTTTATTGGGCTCAGGGACAATAGGGTGCAGCTGGGAATTTTGCATCCGGATCTGAACTTGCAAAGAGTTCAAATCCAGGGGTTTGGGCCAGATCCATCTTGAGCATTAGTTTTCTAGATATCAAAATATCACCCTTGGGACCTGCAAAAGCAAGGCCAGCTCTGGCGTGCAGAGGTGTAACAGCATTGCCCTACATGGAGTCTGTCCTGATTTACACTAGAGAGAGATCAAAATTCCTGCCAGGGCAGCAGGAAAGTTGTGCTTTATGTTCATTGCCACGATTCCAGTGGACACAATAACAGCTGCTTGCTCCAAAGCAGGCAGATATCCTAATGTGCTTCCCATCCATGGATTAGTGGTGCCAGAACTCCTCTAAGTGCATTTTGAGCTACTATTTTTGTTTTGGGGAAGATATGCACAACTCCTCTGCTTTCACATCCAAATGGTCTTTTTCATCCTCCTCCTCCCCTCCTCCCTGGCAGCTGCTCCTGCTGCATCTGTGCCGGAGTGTTTTCAGAGCTGGGAACTGGCAGTCAGTGTCCTGGTACCTGCTGAGCTCTGGCTGCTGCTCCAGCCAGGTTTAACCAAAGCGTCTCAGGACTTGCAGCATTTCACACTCCACAGAGGTTTGTGCTTTTGGGAGGGTGTTACAAAAGCTTCAGAGTCAGGGATTGAAAGTAAGGAAGCAAATGCAACCTCAGGCTTACACAGAAATTAGTCTGGCCCAAACTAAAGGGTAGATGAGCTGGGGGCAGTTTACCAGAAGACCACAGTGGTAATCAAAGCCGAGGAAAGGGCTTTGTAAGGGGCACAGGAGCTTTGACCCAACTCCTAAAGTGATCAAGATTCACTGTGTAATCAGGAGAAGAAGATACTGCGACAACCACCTGTGCTCATACAAAAGGGAGGTAAATGGAATGAGCATCATGAAGATGCTCCAAGGGCTGGAGCTGAAGACAGGTTGGGAGAGGGACTTTGAAAGAGAATGGAGTGACAGAACGAGGGGGAATGGTTTTAAACTAACAGAGGGTAGATTTAGATGGGATATTGGGAAGGAATTCTTCCCTGTGAGGGTGGGGAGGCCCTGGCACAGATTGCCCAGAGAAGCTGTGGCTGCCCCATCCCTGGAAGTGTCCAAGGCCAGGTTGGACAGGGCTTTGAGTGTCAGCTCTCCCTGCATACCAGCAGTGCTCTCTGGCTCAGTGACACCCTCAGGTGCTGGCAGGGAGCTCCAGCACATGTCTGAGAGGAGGATTTGGTCCAGTCTGTGTGAGCACATTCAGCTGAAAAGGTCAGGTTGGGAGCTGCTCACATGCTCTTTACGCCTGGCAAGGGGAGGTAAGTGCAGCCTTTAGCAGGGCTAAAACTCAGCTTAGTAAGAGATTCCTGGAAAGTTTCACTGCCTCAAGGGTCTTCACCTCTGGCCAAGAGCAAAGGAAGATTTGCTCCCACTTAGTCCATCTCCATCATAAACAGGGGGCCTTCTACAGCTGCGTGGAACTGATGCTGGTGGGAATTCACGCACACACAAATTCCTATGGAAAGCCAGTCCATCCCTTCTTTACTGGTGGGAAAACAGTGATTTTTTTATTAATTATTTAAAACTTTTTTTAACTGCCAGATACAGGTTCAGGAGCTGGGGAAGCAGCAGCATGGCTGCCCCCTCCAGCAGGTGACCAGAGAAAAATCCCTGAGGAACGTCAGCTATTGGAACTGGCTCTTCCTCCCTGGGCACGATGCCAAGGACAGGGGCACACCATTTTTTCTCCTGCCCAATTCCCACTGCTTAATGAGGTATCAGAAAAACATGAGAATATCCCAGATGAGGTTGTGCACCTTGTCCATGCCACAAAAGACCCCTGTGATTTCTAATCAAATTACTTGGGTATAACAGACAGTGATATACAGAAAATTTCTGTTAATCCATTATCCTGACAATTTAAAGACAGAAAAATGTACATTCACCAAATAGATTCCACTTGGTATGACATTTCTATTAAAGTCAGATTTGTTTTAGATGACATTGATAGCAAAGATAGCAAGGGGACACTTAATCATAGAATGGTTGGGTTGGAAGAGACCTTAAAGCTCTTGTTCCAGCTCCCTGTCATGGGCAGGGACACCTTCCACTAGACCAGGTTGCTCCAAGCCCCTTCCAACCTGGCCTTGGACACTTCTAGGGATAAAGAAACCTCCATGGATCCCAGGAATAGGAGAATTCAAAGTGGTTTTCCTCTCATCCAAACAAAACCCAAGCAAACCACAATCTACAAACCTCGCTGCCACAGGATCTCAGAGGTCAATCTCAGTGGGATTCTAAAGGATTGCATATAAATATATAAAGCACAAATACTGGGGGTTCTTACATGAAATATTGAGGAAAAATCCTGGAGTTTGGAAGAGCTGTACAGCCCCTCTTATTCCAGAGCTTTTGGTAAAATTAAAGCACCACGAGCCAAGCCCAAATCCCTCCCTCAGCAGATGACCCCCCTCTCCCCACCTTTGGGAGCAGGGGTCCCAGACACAGCCCTGATCAGGTGGGCTGATGGCCAACAGCAGGATCAGGGCTCTGAAAGTGCCAGGTCCTTACAGCCCACTGGTCATGGAGGAGAAATGAATGACAAAAACAAAGAGAAAAGTGCTGCCCAGGTGGGAAGAGCAGAACCAAACTGGGCAGGAATTCCTTTCTCTCATTCCTCTTTAAGAAATGAATGAGCCTGGTTGCCCACTTGGACCCTGATCATCCTGCAAATCTCCCTCTCTTGCCACAACCTTCACATCCCGTGACCGTGATGTCCCCCTCCAGCTCTAACCCAGCAGCTGCCCCAGCACAGCCCAGGTAGGCAGAGCTGAGAACACACATCTGGAGCTGAGCCAGCCCAGCCCACATCTGGCTTTACTTTATCCTTTCTATTAAAGCACGAGGCTACAGAGCACCCACATCTCCCCCTGCAATTATCTCCTCTCAGAATCCTCAGTGCAGCCCCCTGGTTTGAGCTGCTGTGTTTTATTTGGGTTGCACTAAAGTGTTCTTTAATTAAACAGACAGTTTTCTGGGTATGTCTCTGATTGTATCACGTTTAAACCAGACCCCTGAGTCCAGATCTACATTTCTGACACAAACCAGAGAGCCCTCCAGAGAACAGCTCCCCAAACCTTCATTACTTTTATGTTATTGCTTTTCTGCTTTAGAGGCCAATACAGGGGCCTGGGGCAGAGAGATGAAAGTTTTGAAATTGTCCACAAAGTGAAGACAACAGTTCCTGCCCCGGGAAGGTTTGGGCAGATGCTTTAAGAAACCATTGGTATCTCATACCGACCTCACCCCTGACTCCTGAGCAAGGTCAATGAACGGGGCTGCTCAAATCCTTTCACAATCTAAAGAAACACTCAGATACCAGGCAATAACTGCACACAAACCCTTTGTCCTTTCTCCCACCACTTGTGTTTTTGCTGCTCGGTTACCACCTCCCCTTGAATAGTCCAGCTGATCCAGAACTTTTCCAGAATGGACAGCAGGTGCAGAGTTATGGGATTTCGCAGTCTGGGGCTTTGGAAATCTTGGCTGTAAAATACATCGGGCTGGAGCGTGGCCTCAAGGTGTTTCCAGGAGGAACAGCCAAGGAAAACGTGAGGAGGCAGCACAGCTCCTTAGGGCAGCCGAGCAGCGGAAGCCGCCCTGTGCTGCAATTAAACACACGGCCTTCCAAAGGCTCCTTAATTGTCTGCAGGCAAAGGGAAGAGAAGGAAGTTGGAAGGCTCGGGAAAAGCTCGGCGAGTTCAGCAGGCTGCCGATGAGAGGATTATGTTACTGTTAGTGCTTAGACTTCCTTCCACAGGGACACTTACACATATTGGAGCCTGCACGGAGGAGCCACGCGCTCCTCGGGCTGGCCAGCACTGAAACCACGGATCTGAAGCTGCGGATAACGCACAGAAAGGCAGATGCAACGTCCCATTCAGCATCACTGAACAAATGAAACCTAATAAATCCTCCTCAGAGTTTCCAGGAACCAGCACATCTCCCTTTATACTGGGGTTTTTCTTTCCAATACATATTGTCAACACAATGACATCAGCAAGCGGGTCCGTCCCAATACGTGCACCTCTTGTCCAGCTTGTCCTTTCACTTGACTCACCATAAACACACAACTCCCACTCCTTTTGACTTCCACTGTCATTAATCTTTCTCCCAGGGACAGTTTCAGCCATCAGTTAGTCTAAACCTACAGCGATGAAGTCATGCTCGCAGGGAACTGACTCAGAGGGGCAGTGACTCACCCGCCCGACACAAGCTTGAGGAGCTCCATACGCTCGTTCCTGGATTGACCAGAGGGTTGTTTTAAGACATTGGCCACTGAAATGGTTCAGAGTTTAGCACAGATGGATTGGGAATGCTTGAAAATCAAGCGGTGTTGTTAGACCATGAACGTGGTGCATGTCAAGCTGAGTGAACACATTGGTGACCCCACTCCCACAACTCTGCCAACCTTCCTTGAGATGAGAGGTGAAGATGGGTTGTCTCTGCAGCAATCTGGGAAGACTTAGCCTTTGCTCCTATTCCCATTCTTCTGTCACAGACTGAGCCTAAAGTTAGAGAAAACCTAGACCGGAGAGGAACTTCCAGAACCCCTCCTTGGCAGAGCCACCTGGGAGCAGACACACAGTAAGGACAGTTTGGTTTGGCAACTTACTTGTAGGAATATATATATAAATACATACATTTTAATACCTTTGACAAATAAAGGATCATAAAAAGAAAAGTTGGTTGGCCTTCCTGGTTGGGCAAAGAATGTACTTTAGGTGAAAAAACAGACTCTGAAAAGGATGAAGCAAGGAAAAAAAAAATTAAAACAAACATTTTATCTGCCTCTGATCCTTCCTTTTGCCACAGATGTGTCCAGTGTCAGGGTGAGAGCACTTTACTCACGGTTCATCAGCAGAACAGTTGTGCCACACCTTTAGGGAGACACATTAGGGACAAATCTCTTTTCAGTCAAGTCCAGAAAACTGTATTTATTAATCTGCTCATGCTCTGGAATGAATTTCCCCCCGTGTAAATCACTGGGCTGACAATGCAAAACAAGGCCAAAGAGCAACCACATGTTTCACTGTGGAGTCGTTCTCTTTCCCCCTCTCCTCTTCCCCTTTAATTGCCTGATGCTAATCCTAAAACCTGCAGACTTTCTCTTGCCCCCCAGCTCCTCACTAACCTCAGGATCATATCAGCGCCTCGACAATTAATGTGAATGTCTTTCAGATGGAGAAGGAAACTGCTCAATGTGGGTCATCTCTGAAGCGTGGAGACAATCCTTAAATGTTGCCATAAAATGTACATATTTTATGTGAATGCCTAAAAAGCCTGTTCAGTATGAAAGATGCATAAAATAAGTTACAGACTGTTAAAATGGTGTCACTCCTGTGTAAAATGTCCATAAAGGTAATTGGCCTGTCCCTCACATCACGTAAATTGCTCTGAGAGTGCTCCAGGAGGCCAATTCTTGGCCAACACAAAGCAGGCCAAGAAGGAAAAGCATCTTTCATGTGTAAAGGACGTTTATGGACCAGATCCTAGTGGAAAAAAAAGTCTCCAAGCACGTGGCTGTCCAGGGGAACTTGGTTAAGGTGGGTTCCACACCAAGCCAACCTGCACACTGGGGATGTGACACTTGGACATGAGACTGCAAGTGGTGAAAGCCCATTAAATTTCTGTGAGGATGGGGCTGGTCCAAAGCCCGCTGAGTTACTGGGAATGTATCCACTGATGACACTGGGCTTTGCACCAGACACCCTGTAGGATCTGGAAAGATACTCAGGAAATCCATGAGTACTGGTTGGGAGAGCTGAGGGTGTTCAGCCTGGAGAAGAGAAGGCTCCAGGGAGAGAGTCCCTTCCAGTGCCTAAAGGGGCTCCAAGAGAGCAGGAGGACTTGACAAGGGCACAGAGTGGACATTGGTATCTCAGAGGGCACAGGACCTCTGCCAGTCACCCAGCTGAGTCTTATTTATTTGCAAGTTATCAAATCCATGCAGTCAGAAAATAACGGTGGTTTGGCATTTTGAGCTACATTTGTCATGAAATCCCAGAAGAAGATTAAGTTACGTTATCAGAAGTTCATCACCTTTTTAAAAAATTCCTCAAATAGAAGCCATATTAAAATTATAAATATACAGAGCATTTCAGAGTTTTCTCATCCTAACTACCAACAACACCATCAAAAAATAATAGTAATAAAAAAAACCCAACAAAACAACAGAACTGTTTCCAGTGAAATATAAATAATTTACCAATTACTTCCCTAATCTTTTTCCTAAGTCTGGGAACCTATTCAGTGAAAGGCCTGGCCTTCCTCAGCTGTGGTGAAGTACCTACAAACCTTTATAAACCTGACCTTCAGGTCATAGGTGGGAGAGCTCTGCATGGGCTCCACTCAGCCTTTCCCTGCTCCATCATCCATCTTTCCCAGACATTGCCAAGAAAAGATCCAAGATGCTTCCAGTCCACAAGGAAATGTCGAATGCTCACAGCACCATCCCTGGAGTCTCAAATATCTTGGCGTGGGGGGTCCAGCATGTGCTAAAAAGACTTCTCAAGCCACTTGCAGTGCTTTCATGCTTTAATGAAAAGCCTCAAAACCACTACAAAAATGAGAAACAATGTCAAAATCAGGAGAAATAAGGCAGGAATGGCAGCTGACATCCCTTCCTGGTGGCTCACCCATCTGGGCACACACACAAATGGTCAATGTGGAGAACAACGTTTGCTCTCCATAACTGACCCAGGAGCTGGAAATCAAGATGACACAAGAGCCTGGGTGTGTTTGTTGAGCTGAGGGACAGAGTGTTACAATTTGAGAAACTCGTGGAGCTTCTGAAGTTTGCTTGAAAACAAATGTTTTCTGCCTGGGTGGGAAAGAAGTGCCTGGTCTTCCTTCCTTAGGGAACAGCCCTGCCACGCTCCCAAGCTCTCCAGGTCTGCTGGTGACTCTTGCTTTCAGCACATTGCAAAGACAGGTAGGGAATGTTCATGCTCTGGTGGGAAGAGAGAGATGATCTACCTCTGAACCAGGCTTTTAACACCCAGCCCAGCATCTCTGTGTATTGCAAAACATCCATGATGCCACAAAATCCTGCTCCAAGTGCCTCAGGAAGCTCAGCTTGATGCCCAAGCGAGGCAGGTGTTCCCCATGATCCCTTCCAGCTACATCCCTTAACCCTATAGACAATTTTTGGTGTTAAATAACATGGTACAAAACCCAGGTGAAAAGTTAAAGACAGAAGAAAATCCACTATCCAAATAGGTGCATCGGGCCAAAGGAACCTGAGGAGAGGAAACTCAAACAGTATCGTGGGTGAATGGCATCTCCAGTGAGCCTGGAGGTGCAGAAAGGGTCAGAGACCACATGGAAACTCAGGGGGGGCCATGAGGGGCAAACAAAGCATTTCCAGTGAAATGGAATAACGTGTCTTCTGGGGAGAGAGCCGGGCAGAGCCAGGACACGATAGGAACAGGGAAGAAAGAGGTTGTGTTTTATGAGTTTTCCCTTGGAAAAAGCTTGTGCAGAAAGGGCTGGAGAGGGGGAGAGAGGGGAGCCAAAGCAGCTCATCTGAGCAGGGGGTCAGACCCCTGCCAGCAGCAGCACAGGGGCCACACTCAAAGGCCCCCACAATGTGTGAAACACCCCAAGGTCACCTTTTCTGGGAGGGAAACCAAGACCCTTCACGTTCCAGCCCCGAAACATTGAGGTGGATGTTAAACAATAGATTTTCCTTCCTGCCATGTGGAGCCAATATGGAAAGGCAGGTGGAAAGTGGTTTATGATTGCAAGGCAGGAGGCTTCTCCTCATGCCAGCTCTACAAATGACATCATTCCACAGCAAATTGGCTGGAATTTAGCACAGAAATGCCCCGTTCAGTCATCAGAATGTTTTGGAGCATGTTCTCATCTCATTTAGATGGATGTGATGCCTCCAGAAGCAGACACCACCCCACCTCCACAAGTCACAGCAGGATCCCTTCGTAAAATAAATTCTATTAATGCAACAAATCTATGGTTTGGGAGGGAACTCCACAAAGTTCAAAAGTACAGCTTCAGAGAGAACTGACACGCAATCCCCTCTTCAACATTAAATTTTTCCTATAAATCTGCAAGAATCACATTCACAATTCCAGTGTTCCTGTTCTCCCTTCCTGCTGAGATGGTTGACTCCCCCTAAGGGATGAACATCTTGAACAGGACAACAACTTCCTAAAGGTCCCTGAAAGTGAGTCACAAAGCTCCCCCTAATTTAATAAACACTTCCAGGGACGGTGACTCCATCTCCCTGTAATTCCCCAAAACCCACAAATTTCTCACCAATGTCCAGTGGTTTTCCTTCTTTTCCCTCCCCGGAGAAGCCCACCAAGAAGAGCTGGTTCATTCTGGGCTTTCTGCTCCAGATTCAGCCCATATCGAAGTGTTATCCACCCAAAATCGCCCCCCATTCCCACATTTCTCACTGTTCTTCTCCTTTCCTAGAGAACAAATCCATGTCCCACCAGGAAAGCTGTGAGCAGCCCCGGCTGGTGTCATGCTGGCACGTAATAAACACCCCCTGCTCCAGGGTATTTATAAATAAAAAATAAAATGAAATAAAAACCAACTCCCCCCCGCTTTCAAGTCCAAGAAACTCCAATAACTGCTGATAAATAATCCTGTTTTTATTACAAAGAAAAACATTTTTAAACTTAGAGAGCCCTTCATTTATGTCTGTACAGCAGAGATCAAATTTATGTTCCTCTTGCAACTATTAATACAAAGCATTAAACCAAGAGAGGCATTCAGGATCCTCAGAGCACTTTAGAAACCCAGAAATATTTATGATCAGGCGTTGGGCCTCCTTATATCTGAAAGGGGTGTTGGAGGGAATGACTGGAGAAGGCACTTGAAGAGATTTACTTCCCTCCCACTGGGAATTCAGTGTCTGAACCAGAAACAAATTCTGCCATGACATAATATTCCATAAAAGAAAAATATGGCCCAAGTATTTTATTTGTACATAAAAATCATCGTTTTAATTAAAAGGAAAAACATATAGAGGGGCTTATCAGGGTTTTTGGCAAGAAATAAGTGATGCGTTCAGTGTTATACAACCAAAAACTACTGGATTTTTATTTTTACACTTCATTTTTATCTACCCTGTGACACATTTCACAAGCAGAGTTATTGGAAGGGTTTTATTCTGGTCTTGCTCAAAAGAATAAAGGGGATAATTGTATTTGCTAAGTACATTTTAATTGTGTCACCCCAGATCAGGCCCCTCAAGGGCACTGTCCCGAGTCCCTTTGGGAGAGGAGTTACCTCACAAAAGAAATCCAGCCCAACCCCTCCATAGCTTGGCTCCTTCTCCCATTTTTGGCGCCTGTCCCTTCATCCAATTTTGGTTTGCATCGATTGTGATTCCAACTAATTTCTCTTGGAACCAAACTCAATGACTCAAACCTGACATGGTCCAAGAGATCAATTTCTGCCTGGGTTTTGGTGGAAATCACCTGACATTTTCCCTTCCCAGGCCTCTGGCACAGTTCTCACCCACAAGTGTGAAATGACCTGAGCCCTTCAAAGCACCAGCTCAGGGTGGGTCACGCTCCATTTAGTGCCAGATTTGCTCTGTTTGGGTGAAATCCTTCCTCAAGTTAAAAGCAGGACACGGTCTGGGCACCTCTGAAACATGAGCAAAGGTCCTGGAGTTGCCTCTGTGTCTCACATCACACACGTGCTTCCCATCACTTAACATTCCCATTATTGCTTGGAATTCAAGCCTCACTGGCCAACTGCACAATTCCCTGCAAACCCATTCCACCTCTGTCGTCCCAGTTCACTTTAGCTATTCCAGTGGCCACCATAGAATGGTTTGGGTTGGAAGGGACCTTGAAGCTCATCTCCTGGCACAGGTAGACACACTTTTCAGTAGATCAGGTTGCTCTGAGCACCCCCCCACCAACATCTCCTGAAAAGATGGGAGGCCACACGTGTTGCCTCTGGCTGTGCAGGGCAGCAACCCCAGTGCAAACCCCAACCCCTGGAATCACAAAGGGGCTGACCAGCCCTCTGCACTCCGTGCCAAGATCTTGATAACACCCCTCAATACTCCAACCACTGAGTCCAAGCAGATCCCAGCACAGCTGAGTCACCTCAGAGCTATTTTGCAGCAGGACTTTCCAGGCCCTTCCGTGCCCCTCGCAGCAGAGCTCAGCAGGATCTGTTGTCTGATCCCACAGAGTGGGACACGGAGCTTCAGAAGCCTGAGGATGACTCATGTCACACACACCAGTCTGGGCTTCTGGGTTTTATTTTTACTTCAGCAAAATATTCAGCTTGCCCTGGAGCAAACTTATTAGTCACGCTCGCTTCTGGGAACGGTCAGAGCCCAAAAGGGATCAAGAGTTATATGTGGTTTCCTTCTTTTTGATTTGATTATTATTCATCAGGAGCGAAATTCCTTCCTTGGTACAAGCTCTATCTATCATGCATCCCTCAGATGGAATATGGGTCACCTAATTTCACCCCTGGAGAAACAAATATTTCCTGAGAAAAATCCCTTTCAGATTTCCTGAGAAACTTTTCCGAACACTTTCTCCTCAGTCTCAAAGCCCAACTCTGCCTCATTTTAAATCAGAAATTCTTGAGTTAAAGCACAAGGTCTCCATCCTTTCAGAGGAGATGTATCCAGGGAAAACAGAAACCATCCAAACCAGCAAGTTGTATTAGAACAGAGGTAGAGTAAGACCCAGACAATGATTAAGGGCTTTAGTAAGACTCTTAGGACTTTCCACATGCAGGAATTATTTGTTGTGTTTATTGCAATAGTGCTCTGTGATTCAACCAAGATGAAACCATCTGCTGTAATTTAGGGCTATAACTTAGAGCTATAACTCAGATATAAGATGAATTTCCAAGCAAACACATGCAGTCCTTGGGATGCTCCATGGTATGAGGTGACTCAGTGCTCCAGGAGAGGACAGTGCAGCCCAGTACCTCCCCAGGCAAAGGGTCTCCAAATTCCTTTCCAAACACAGAAAAAACCTGCCCCTCCACACACAGAACAGGCATTTAAGCACCAAATGCAGCATAATGCAGATGCTTTTCTCATCCTTTCAGAGAACAGCATGTCCTAGGGGACAGGGGTGGGGTGTTCTGATTAATAAGAGAAGTTAAAAGATAAATTCAACTCCAACCCACTTCCAGCCATGGGTGCTTGGAGGGATCCTCCCTCAAAACTGCTCATCCCACACACTGATAATTTCTAAAGCCCCTTCCATTTCCTCTCCATCCAGGAGGGCAATAAATCACTGGTCATCAGAAGGTCACCAGCTCTACTTCACCCTTTCCCAGCAGTCTGGAACTACAAGCAGGACAGGCCACTTTGTGCCAACACCAAGAGCTTTTTGTGGTATTTTATGGTGGAAGAATTGCCCTTTAAGAAAAACACCATTAAAAGCAGCATTTTGTACAAATTACTTTCACTGGGATGTAAAGAATGTGAGAAGTTTTCACAGTTTTAGTTGGACCGCAAGTACCTTTGCATTAGAAATATAAATAGCAGCTTAATCTGAGCCAGACCTTTTCTCAAAGAGAGCGAATCCCTCAGACTTATTCCAGCCCATCCAGATTTTATCTGACTTGCTGTTAATCCAGCAAACAACTTCTGAGCTACCAGCAACAGCGAAACTAAAATAAAAATCATCGTGGGAAAACAACAACTTGTTTTCAAACCTCTTTGCTCAGAGTCACTGTGTTCAGACACAACATCCCTTCACAAGATTTATGGATTTTATCACTTCCAGTGGCCCTTCTTGCCAGGGCAGGAGGAAAATGGGGCTTGTGGAATGGGGAAAATGGGAATGTGTCTCTAACGGACTGAGAAGAGTCACATCTTTGCTGCATCTGCTCCTTCGCATCCCACAGTCCTGCTCAGAGCAGGACACACTGAGCTTTCCATCATTCCCACCACATGAGTCCATTCCCTACCAGTTTGCTTTGGTTTTTAATCCTGAAACTCCCCATTTCCAGCTCCAACCAGTACTGCTAAGTACAAACCACAGTTGTCTCCAGTTCAGAGGCTGTGTTAGAGCATGAGGAGGCCAAGTGACACACACAGGGGAATGCGACCATGGGATGGTTTGGGTTGGAAGGGACCTTAAAGCTCATCTTGTCCCACTTCCGCTATCCCAGGTTGCTCCAAGCCCTGTCCAACCTGGCCTTGGACACTTCCAGGGATGGGGCAGCCACAGCTTCTCTGGGCAACCTGTGCCAGGGTCTCACCAACCTCACAGGGAAGAATCTTGGAAGCTCCTCACTTGAATTACAGTTCTTGCCCTGCCTTACAATCACTCTGGGCTGAAATCACTTGGGCTAAACAATACACTAGACTAAAATATTTCACCAGATTTACAGGTTTTATTAAGTTTTCCCTACTAATATGTTTTACAGCCAAGATAGGCACAATAATGTATCCAAGGACAAATTCCAGCTCCTTTTCCCTAAGCCATAATGAACCTTAAAGCTCACTTCAGCAATACTGATTTGCAAGTGAGTTTACCTTGATGGACACCTTTGAAGGATGTAAAACCAGACAACATAATGGATTAGTAAAACTAGTAAAAATTAGTAAAAAGAGAAAGAAACCCCCAAACAATTAAGGGGTTTGAGTAGATTCATTTAGTGCAGAAAACCTTATGAACAAAGCAAACACTCTAGAATGAAACACATGCAGAATCCCATGGATTTCGCCTCCAAAGACTCAAAGATCCAACCCAGGGCAGGATCCTTTGGTTACAGTGTGGGACACAGGAAGAAACTAAGAAAGAAGATGTTGTAATGAATTCTGAGAGGAAAAGACTCACGTAATTCACCATCTTGATGTGTTTTAAAGCACTTCCAGAAGTCTGCCCTTTTTTCATATTGCATAATAACTGTATATCTAATCAGAGCATACTTTGTTAGAGCAGCAGAGATACATATTTCTGAAGAAATAAAGGGGCTCTTATATATATAAATATATATATATAAAGGATTCAGCCTGCCTTGCAAAGCACACACACATTTGCATTTCACAGCAAGGGCCAGGAGCATAAAGGTCCTTTGATTCCCCAACTCCCCCAAGACACAAACACCCCCCTGGCCCTATGGGCAAAGCTCCAGCTGGACACAGAGGAAAACCATTAAGACCAAACAAACAAACAAAACCCCAAAATGAAAAAATAAAAAAACCCACACAACGAACCAACCAACCAAGTCAGAAAACTGCCAAAACCATCTCTACTCCCCCTCACTGCTGTTCCCTTCAGGAACGGGCTCAGAGATCCTGCCAGCTGATAGGAGGATAGTCAAGCCCTGTGAGCAATCCCTCTCCTCCATTTGGGAGGAATAGGTGGGATGAGGGGAGCACAGGACACGGCCCAGGTCACGCCAGGGTGAGCCATCCCCAAAGCCCAGGGTTCACTCTGACCTTCCTCCTCGGGGTTCCAGCTGCCACAGGGGTGGACAGGCTTGGTGTTCTGCAGCAAAGAGGGGGAAGACCCTCACCTTGAAGGTCAGTGCCTCCATGTTCCCTTGCATTTACCTCAGGGTGTTGGGATCCCACGGGATTCTCCTGGTTTTCTTTCCTAGATTCCTCTCCAGGAGCACGGAGAGTTCCTGGAGAAAAGGTCCACAGAAAGCTTTGCTCTCAGCTGGAGATCCCACGGCAGTGTCTGGGCTACACTCACTCTTTATTCCAGCATCCCTGCTCCTGGTTCCCACTTACCCACCAAACAGCAGCTACGCAGCCGCTGACGCAAGCAGTGGGTGATCCGGAATCCAGCTCCGGCCCCTGGGATCACTCCCTCCTGCCCACTCATCCTCGCTGCAGAGCAGTGGCCGTGGCCACTGGCAGGAGCAGGAGCTCCAGCAGATGGATCATCCCTGGGTGGTCCTGCTGACAACATCTCCACTCCCCCACTTCCCACCCCGGCCAATGAACAGCAGGGACCATCCTGAACTTCAGCATCTATAAAATTTGTAGGATGGTCATTAACTGTGTCATCCTACAAACACTCTCTGGTAAGAGCTTCTCTGTTAATGACATTCCCAAAGTCCCCAAGGGAAGACAGCAGCATGGAGAGATGAGTCCATGTCCCCTTCCACTGCTGGACAGTGGTGCTGGGGGACACAAGGAGTAGGAAAGACAAGGCCGATACAGTTTGCTGCTCCCCCTTCCCATATTTTCTAGCACTGGATGCTCAATGCTGTTCATACAGCAATATCAAGTGCTACAATCCCTTAATTCCAAATTAAAACATGGATCAAACCAATAATGAGCTTTGATGCTTTAAACCCCTCATTTGTCATGAAACAGATACTCTAGTCATAGTTTGGAAGCCCACACATGACAAACCTCATTATCCTGCCCTTTCCCAACCTAAAAATCCTCATCAAATCCATTATCCTTGAAGGCAGCAGGCACGGGGCCACCAGGAAAAGAAGGGATATTGCCAGCCCTGTGGAGCTGCACAGGGAGGGTCATGGAGAGCAATTCCTCCCTGCTGAGGAAGATGAGGAGGTGAGACTCAGTCTCCCTTTGGGATCAGCCACAACCTAATATCCACAACTTGGCATTATATCCAAATCCCTCTCTGCATACCCAGATTCCTTCCCCACTTCTGGATGCCCAGAAGTGTGAATCCCTGGAATTGTTCAAGGGACTTGGAGCAACCTGGTCAAGTGTAAAGTGTCCCTGTCCATGACAGGGGGTTGGATTTGGGAGAGCTTTAAGGTCCTTCCCAACCCAAACCAGGCTGTGATTCCATGATGGGAGCTCACATCCCATCCCAGCCCTGCCCAGGCTGTGACACCTTTGGTGAACACCCAAGATGAACAGACACAGTGATTACACCCACTACACCTAAAAAAGGAAAGGTTGGTCATCTTTTTCCCCTCCCTTTCTAAATTGCTTCACAGATCAGTAACCACAAAGCAAACAATTGCCATCTGCAAAGCCAGTGTTCTCCTTGCAGGAAGGAGAGGGGGTGTGGGAGAGCTCTCAGGAGAGGGCTCAGCTGCTAAGCAGGATGTTCTGATGAAAGACAATTAAATCAGGGCTGCCTAAAAGAAGACAGGTGGGTTTTTTCTCTCTCTTTTCCTATTTTTTTTCTTGCACACACCAGTATTTATTACAGGGGACAGTCCCTGCTTGCCTGCACATCCTGCCAGCAGAACCCCCCCTTGGACTCTCCATCTCCTCTGGGTATTTTTGGGGCTGCACCCTGCACCCAAAACAAGAGTTATCACTTCATTTTAGAGAAAGCAGCACAGGAATTGTGAACAACATGCTCAGGACTGAAAAGAGAGTTTGTAGGTCCAGATTCCACCTTCTGGCTGCAATCAGAAGAGGATTGCTTTTTTTCCTCCTGATGCAATTTCCCCTTCCGCTCCTCCCTGCGTGAAGGTGAGGAGAGCCCATAGAGCAAAAAAGGAGGGATCCCAAGATTTATACCGACTCATCCCTGTGTTGCTCAGCTGTTCAAGCCTGATGACAGCCCAGGAGATAACAGGAAATGCCTCATTTCCACAAGTGTGCAGAAAACTTACAGAGAAGCTGCAATCTCAGCTCCATCATCATCATCTTAACTCTCCCTTTCCCCCTACCAATCCAAACCAGGCTTAATGTTCCCCGAGCAATAAAGAGCAGGAAATTGGAAGTTTTGGTAGGATTTTCAGACTCACCGAATCCCCAGGTCAAAAACTTACTTGTCCCTTGTGCGAGTTAAAGTTTGAGAGTTAGACTGAAGGGATTTTTCCTTTTCCCCTTTAACAGAGCGAGCTGAAATCCTGCAGAAATTTCATTTCATTTAATGTGCCTCCACCACGGCACAAATGCATTAATGACATTCACATTACAATGAGTTGCATCCAAATCTATACTCTAAGAGGCCCAGATGTTTGCCTGGACAATGAGCTCAGAGGAACTTATACGTTCATTTGCACCAGCTGGAAATTTGGCAGAACACGGGGGGAACATCTGAGTTTGCAGAGCCCCGTAAGGACGTGCTGAAGTTGTGCAGTAGGTGTTAGAGGAGGGCTCTGCTTCAGACATCACCTCAAATCCACACTGAGGGAATAATTTACACAAGCACTGTTGTCACACAGTGATGGTGATCAAAAGATCCTTTGCCACAATATTTAAGGAGGGAGTGAGAGCCCAGTCCTGGCAGGTTCATCTCCTTATTCTCTCCCAACAGCTGAAGATTACTATGGAAAAGTTTAACCTACACATTATTTTGAGTTTCAAGCAAAGACAAATATAAAGAGATGAAAGTCTAGGCACTTTTTATTACCTCACCTACACAGAATCATGGAATGGTTTGGGTTGGAAAGGACCTTAAAGCTCATCTCGTTCCAGCCTCCTGCCATGGGCAGGGACACCTTCCACTAGACACTATTAAATTCTTCACTCAAAGTACTACAACGTATATTAAAAATATGGAATTATCCTCAACAAAGACACTTGTGCACAAAGGAGATGTCTGGCACCTGTGAAAATGTATTTTCCAGCTAATTCCAGTGTAAAACCCTAATTCAAAGCCAATCTGAAAGTATCCCTAGAAGTGACACATGATCTATGATACACATTGATTTGTTACACAGTGATTGATAACAGCACCTCCTATTATTTGGTACCCAGAGTATTCTCATTATCCAGGATTTCTAATAACCCTTACACTGCTGAGTCCAGAAATCGTATTTTGCTGCAAAGGTTCACTGCAGATATAAAAAGATACATTTTTTGGAGCAGGCTTCATTTAAAGGATGATTAAACCAAACCTGAGTACAAAGCACACGTGAATTTTTCTCCCTAATCCTTCCTGTTCCACGCTGAACAACCTCCCCTAAAAATGCACGTGCAGGGAGTCTGTCTGTAACAGGAGGAAGCAGAAATTTTGACCTATATTTAGGCAGAGTTTTGGTCTTTTGGGGACACTTTGGGTATCACCAACATGAGGGCAACAAGGCCAGCACAGATTTCAAAATTGGGCTTGCACACCGTGAAACTGCCCTGCCAACACATCTGCCCAGACGTGCTTCCTCTCTGCTTCATCTCAGGCACAGATACAAGTTTGCATCGGATTCAGATTGACATTGTGGCAAAAAGCGCTAAAAACTCAGCATGACCAACTGGTGCCAATCCCACCACGCCCAGTCCTGCAGCCACAGCTTTTCTCCACGTTATTTCTGTCTGGGATTTTGGATGACTTGGAAAATCACATTTCTGTGCCCAGGAATGATTTTATCAAAAATACATAGATCAAAGATTCCTTTGTTGACATGTCGAGCTCTTCCCATCCTCTGCTGGGTTGTTATCCTTTAGAAATACTTGGGAACTCGGCATAAACTTCTGGAAGAAGAGAGTAGCAACTCATCTCCCTGCTTGGTTCTTTGCAAAATACTTTTGTTTCATGCTCAAAGCTACACATTTTTATTTGGACTCAGCTTGTTGGGATGAGCAGAGAGTTCAGTAAAAGACCCACGCCCTGAAAAATCTTTAATCGCCAGCATTTCAACTCCAGGCATTTTTTTGAGGTTAGGAAACCCATTTTAACTTTGGAGCTTGTCAACTTCTCCCCCTCTCTAGGAATCCAGAAAATGAGAAAATACTCTGAGAGAGAGGTTTCCTGGGGAGCATTATCCAGGCTGGAAATACAGAGGCTCCCAGGACTGCACAGGTTTGGGATGGGGGAATTCCCTGGGCTCAGGGCTTTCAGAACGTGGACAATGATCCAGCCTATGTCATCCCTGGGCTGGTGGGAGCAAAGCCAAGGCCTGAGGGTCTGCACTGAGATCTGATGGGTATCCAAGAGCTTTGTGTTTCCTGGAGGGCTGGTCCAGCTCCCTTTGAATCCTTAGTTCTCACACACATGGTCACAACCACAGAAGGTTGAGCAGCACAAAGCTTTACAAGAAGCCTTGAGAAAAGACAGAGCTCTGTCTGTGCAAAGGATTTAGCAAAAGCAGAGCAAAGCACAGCACAAGTTACCAGTCCCCCTTCAAATAACACTTCATGTGTCCTATGGGCAAAAACCACCGTGACCACAAGCCGTCTAAATTTGAGTTATTGTATGAAAAGGTCCTGTTACAAGCCATGGAGGTCTGTCAGGGGGTTATAGCAGCAGACATTTTATAGCTTTCCTGTTGGTCAGGCTGCAGAGCAGAAAGAGATCTCAGGAAAGTCTGCAAGACAAAGATATCCTGCTGTAGCCCATAAATACCCCTGACCCAAACTGAGGTGCTTTCGCTGGCACAGGCTCAGGACACTCAGGAAAGAAACCAGATCCCTCCATCCAGGATCCAATCCCCTTCTGGTGCAGAACTCGCTCCATAAGACAAAACATGAGCTTGCTTCCAAATTCAGGCAGGTCAGCTGAAAACTGGGATTATTAATTTGTTGGAGGTGGGAAGAAAAAGTATTAAAAGAACCCAAAACCCAACAGTTTGCAGGTCACAGACCAGGGGAAGGGAAGACTGAAAACTGAAGGATCAGTAACAGGAAGAAGTCTTCCTAAATCATGTATCAAACTTGATAATATTTTCATAGAAAGGTTTATGGACACCCTTAGTAGAAGCAAAACAGAGTTTTTAAACAAAGAATGTTTCCATTGAAAAACAGGTTTGTTGTGAAAACACATCAATATTAATTAAAAGTTCATGGGAGAAATTTCACAGCACCTTTTCTTTGCATAATTATTCATCATTTATAGAGTCAAAACGTAATAATTTATATTTCTGATTTAAACATTTAAAATAGCCCTTTTTCCAGTAATATTTTTGATAGAAACCACATCCATCTGCTCAAGCAGAATGTTATTGCCCCAAGATAGAATCATGGAATGGTTTGAGTTGGAAGGGATCTTCAAGACTGTCCAGTTCCACCCCCTGCCATGGGCAGGGACACCTCCCACTATCCCAGGTGGCTCCAAACCCCATCCAACCTGGCCTTGAACACTTCCAGGGATGGGGCAGCCACAGCTTCTCTGGGCAACCTGTGCCAGGGCCTCACCACCCTCACAGGGAACATTTATTTTTTCTAACATCTAATCTAACCCTGCCCCTCTGTCAGTTTGAAGCCATTCCACCTTTTTCATAAGATACAGAAACTTTCAAAGGAGAATTTTATTTTTCATCTATTTACACCCATCATCTAATTACCAGCCAACATCTCAGAATATCTGGCTCCCAAGAGCCAAGGATTCACCTGGGATCTTCTTGACAAGGATTTTTTTTTATGCTCAGAGGATGCATTCAGAGTTATTAAAAACACTAAATATGATTTGGAAAAGGTCCTGTTTCTAATCAAAGATAAAGAGTGGAGAGGATGCAGCTGAACCCAGAGAAAAAGAAAAGCTGAAGAAGTGACAGTGAGCTTCTTTTATGACTTTCCAATCTGTTTTTATACTTTGCTCATTCTGAAAAATGACAAGGATTCTGTATGAATAGAAAGAGAATAAAAAAAAAAGAAGGGAAAGGTTTCCTTCTGTCAAGTGGGATTAAATTTCTGCAGGGTGGGATGATGTCATTCCACCTCCTGCTTTCCATCAGTTGGACACACTGAGTGTGTATCACTAATTACAGGGGAAAACCCAGAGCAGCCACGTACCAAAGATGGGTTAAAGAACAGAAATCAGCCAATTTCCTGTTCCAACCCAAAGCTTCCCTGTGATCTGTACTCACAGGGTGGGGAGGCCCTGGCACAGGTTGCTCAGAGAAGCTGTGGCTGCCCCATCCCTGGAAGTGTCCAAGGCCAGATTGGATGGGGCTTGGAGCAACCTGGTCTAGTGGAAGGTGTCCCTGCCCCTGGCAGGGGGTGGAATGAGATGAGCTTTGAGGTTTCTTCCAATCCAAACCATTCCATGACCTTTGTGCTTTCAGGTACCATTTTGCTCATCCTCCCAACCCTTGTGAAGTGTGATGAATCATCAGATCAACATTGCATTGCTTAAACAAAGCCAAAAAGAGCTCTATTCCAAAGCCAAAATCTAAACTAAGCCTCAAGGCTTCCCAATGGCTCCTCCTACAGAATTAATTCCTCTAGAGTTGGATCCATGCTCCAATATCCCCTGGATATGACAGTTCACTTCCTTAAGGAAACCCATTTCTTCCTCCCCTCCCTGATTACAGCTGATCTGGATGGTTTGTGAGGCTGCTTTGAGGTGCTGAATCTTTGAAGAAATCCACCACGTGGCATTTGTTGGGACTGTTAAATTCCTTGAAGCCTGTGCTGTGCCTGCATCAGGAGCATCCTCCAATTAATTTGAGGAAACAAGGACTGGAATAATAAAATTATCTGTCCTAAGGCACAAATCAATGTAGGGCAAGCCCTGGGTTTGAGGTAGGACCCCTGTGCAAGGTGACTCACCAGAGAAGGAATCTGGTGTTTTTCCAGGCTCTGGGAGCTGGGAATGGCATATGGAGCTAATGGGCTGTTCAACCCCAACCCACATCAATACAGCCCAGAGAGGTTACGGGAAATGAGCTGAAGGGCCTCCAGGCTGGAAGTTTGGCAGGTCCCCATCCCAGGGAAGGGCCACCAACACTGGCATCCCTGAACAACCATTTCTGGCTGCCATGATGAGGGATCTCAGTATCCAAGACCACCCGAGAGAATGGGAGGTGTTTCAGCAACCGGAGTCATTTTTGGGGACACCTGCACTGCAAAAACTCGAGCATTTGCCATCACCTCTCCCTACCATGCTCCAAACAAGCACCATGGAACCACAAGAGTGGTTCTGGACCCAGCTGCTCCCACATCTGGGAGCCCAACCACCAGGAAAACAACTGAAATCAGCTGGATCAGGGAATTAGGGAGAAGGTGAGGATAAAAATGCCACACCGGAGCGCTCCAGGGGTTCGCAGAATGCAAAAAAAAAAAAAAAACCAACCAAAACCACCCTGAAATCCTTTTGTTTACTGCCATTCAGAGGCAAAACACAGGTAACCTGATCCCAAAGGATCGTGACAAATCCAAAGCAGAGGCTGTTCCTTCCCAAGCAAACATGAAGGAGACCAAGAAAACAGAACCAGAGACAGTTCATCCCCATGTGAGCTCTTCCCAATTAAATCCTCGTGTGTGTTTGCACACAGGAGCTCACTGAAATTCAAGCAAATAGCAGCAAACCTCAAAGAACAGGAGAAATATCACTGCATCCCCAAAATATGCAGCAGTGGAGATGTTGCAAAGATGCCAACTGGCAGAAAATGAGGAGGGAACACAGTACTCCTTAGAAAACTCCTCATTTTCCCCATTGATGAACCAAGCCAACCCAAAGGAGTGAGGAGAAGGAGGGGGGAGCTCAAACCTTTCCCCTAAATCAGGAGAAGAGGGAAAGAAAACACTGTAATTTCAGAACGAGTCGACCACACAGGAAAAGAAAAATAAAAATAGTAACAGAGAAAGCAAACTTATTTTCCCTTATTAACTCTTTGTTCAGGACTAACCAGACAAGATGTACCAAATCTGAAGCTCAATTCTCTGCCCACGGCCCATCCCTGAAGGCTGTGGTCCTCAGTGTATGCTTCCCATGGGAAGCCTTCAGGGGCAGTTTGGGGACCTCACAGCTGCCAATGCCAAAAACAAGGAAGAGAAAGAGAGGGTGAAATGTGTAGGAATAGCAGGAACAGCCAATGAAACCTCACCTTTCAAGAAAACCCTTGAGGAGAAAATCAAAATTCCACTAGGGCTGTCTGCTGCTCATCACACAAAGGAGAGTCACCACTAAGGTGTAGCAGAAGTCCATAAAACTTCAAGAAAACAAAATACTTTGTCTTCCACAGAAAGAAAAAGCTGTCCTGAGCCCCATAGTGCTTTAAGGTAAGTCATGGTCCTGCAGGGACAGAGTCCAGGTTGTCCTCAACTCTTCTGCCCTTTCAGGACTGAGTGGAAAACTCATTTATCTAAGCCATTGTTTGCATGGCTGAGGAGGAATTAGCTAGAGTTGCAGCTCCAGGGAGAAGAATGGAACTCCCAGTAGAGATCAGAATCTCCCAGAAGATCCTAGAGAAGGGAACAAGGAAGAAGCACCACATCTCCAGCTGAAATCTTTGAGAGGACTCACCTGAAGGACAGACCCCCAGAGTGGGGGGTCACCAGAGAGAAGGGACAGGCAGATTTCTTCCCAACCCACCAAAAATCAGCCACCCAAGCAAACCAGCAGCTCTTCAGGACAGGCTCCCTGGGCACAGTAGGTGGAGACAGCTAAAGCCAAAAACCAGGGCTGTCCCTCAGCAGCCCAAGGGCTGGTTTGGATCACAAACAGCCACGAGGTTTGGTGCTTTTGTCAGCATTCCCCAGCACCCTCTGGAGGGGCCCCACGCCTTTGGTGACATCTGACACTGGAGAAGACCATCACTCCAGCACAGCAGCACTGGTGGAGGTCAGAGATGCACTGGAAAGCATCATCCTTCCCCCAGGGCATTATGGAGAGTTGAATGCAAGGAATGACTCCTACAAAACCCATTTCACAAATGGATGTTGCTCAAAACCCACAGCACAGCCAAGCAGCTCCAAACAGCTCATGCTGGGGCAGCAGCTGCTCCGTGCCTCCTGCTCTGGGAATTAGCTGGAAAATAGCCTCAGGTCCAGGGAAAATAGCTTCACTAAAGCAAGAGAGCTCCAATAGCCTTCCCAGGGGAGCCTGGTCCTCACCTCCACGTTCAGCCTTGCACGCCAGGTCAGTTTAGCTCAGGAAGCTGCCCTGGAAGGTGGTGGTTTCAAGTCCAGCTGTTCCCTGAGTGCCCTCAGCAGCCCCACAAACACGGCTCCCCAGGGGCAGTGCTGATTCAGCACAGTGGCTGCATCCTCAGCAGAGGTGCTCAGAACCAATCTGCACCCCCAGCTCAGCTCAGGGAACAGGAACCTGCCCCCATCCAGCTGGGAACATTGGGATGCCAAATGCCCACCGTTCCTGCAGCAAACACCCCTCTGTGCCCTGGGGTAGCCAAACAGATTTTCGTGGATAGATTCCCCTTTGCTTCTTAGCCACGATAACACTTCCCCCTGATCTGAACATTCCCCCACATCATTTATTTACACCTGTAAACCACTGCTTCCCATATCACTCCAAACACCAGAGCATTGCCAGCAACGTTTCATTTTGATATTCCCCAAGACTGAAACATTTGTTGGGGTCAGAAATAACTGAGATTGGAATCTACAGACACCACACAGGACTAAGTCGAGCCTCACCATACAGATATGTCCTTCCTGCAGTTGTGGGATATCATAACTGTAAGAAAAGTCTTGGAAAAACGTGGTGTTGGATGCCCTGAGCCATGTAGTGCTTTTTCCTGGGATTTTACCTCTCCTCCTCCTCACACCTTGGCTCTCCTTCACCTCATTTGCACTTTGCTTTCCCTCTGGTTCTTGTTCTGCCTGGGCACCACACTCGGGATGACAGATCCCAGCCATGGCCTCCAGGCACTTCCTGATAGCAATAAATAACCCTCTTAATAACACAGGGATTATCCAAAGAGAAGGATGATCACAGGAAGCTTTAGCCCTCCATCATCTCCCACGTACAGCACTGGAGTTCCCTGAAAGCATCCCACCAAGATTCAAAGAAAAAGATGAAAGACAGTTCCTTCTTAAGCTTCTAATGTTCACACAAGAAAACCTTTTTGGTTAAAAAACCTTTGAGCTTATTCTTAGCTCATAAGGGATTCAGATATGTGGAAAGTCTGGAGAAAGTTGGACCAGGCTGCACCAGCAGCAGATGAAAACCAGAATCAGCTCCCCAGACCCCCTGCCCAGCCCCACTCCCAAAACCTCAGGAAATTAAATGGACTTTCTAATCCCCCCTGCATGACACATTTGCATCTTGTTTTGTTCCTCTCTATAATTTCATGGGCTCCGTTTGGCTGTGGTTTAACTCCTTTCGGACAAAATGAGGTACAACATAAGTTCTATTCTCAGTTTTTTTTAAGTTTTTCCTGCCAGATTCAGACAGTTCTTGTGGTAGTTCTGACCATGGCTGTATTCTGACTTCTGCACCCACCTGCAGAGATCAGTGTGGGCAAACACACCAGGATTAAACCACCCTGTGACCGTGGTCCTCCCCTCCATCCTGCACCTGCCACAGCCCTGGGCCACCAGTCCATAGATTATCCAAGGAGCTCAATTCCTTGGTGTTACAGCAGGCACACCCATGTTTACATCCACACACGTGTTCTGCACTGCACAGATCTAATAAGTGTCACCCCCAGAGCTGTCACACAGGGCACATGCACAGCCCTGGTGTCATTGAATAACCACGTGGATTTCATGGGGAAAAATTAGCCCTTGGGAATTCCTCCCTGCAGGAAATTCAGCTGGACACACAGATTCTACTCTGACACAGAATCCCAGAATATTCTGAGTTGGAAGGGACCCAAGCATCTTCAAGTCCAGCTTTTCAGTGAACAGTTGATCCAGGGGTTGAACCCACAATCTTGGCATTATCAGCACTGGGCTCTCCCAATGCTTGGTGCTCCCATGGAGAGGACACAGTAAGTCCCTCTTCCCTCTCTCCTCCTCCTCTGAGTTTCTGGCTGCCTGTTCTGGCTCTCACTGCACCACCTTTACTACCCCAAGTTCCTTCCCAGCCAGCAGCTCTTCCTCATGCCGTGGCTCCCACCACAGGACACCGACAGCATGGAACAGCTTGCAAAGGTCAACGTGATAGTTTGATGTTCTCCAAACGGCTGGATTCCTTCAGGATTTCCCTGGAATGAAGGAAGGGGGCAGGCAGCCACAACTCCAGGTGCAACCCACCCCAAACTCTTCCCAGCCAGCTGAGCTCCCCTATGGGCATCTGCTAAAACCCCCAATATGCACAGGAGCTATCAGGTGGTCATGAGACATGGAGCTGCTGTCAGGAAATTTCTCCACCGTGGTTTGAGGTTGTGTCTTTCAGTATTATTTCCCTCAATCTCCCTTTTCTTTTCTTGAAAATAATCAGCTCGCTCAGATTCTTGTGGTGAAAAGCTTCCAGTAAGTTCCAGCCTGGAATCCAGGCAGAGCAACAGATTATCTGCTTGCAGTAGGACACCTCACTTAGAGCAGCCTAATAACATAAAAATGATATATTTTAAGTCCTGCTCCCTCAATAATACCTTTTAACGTACTCAACTTATTTGAACATTATAAATAAAAGTGCTGGCACACACTGAGGTTTCTTTTGGAAGGGGGAGCCATGAGCTCTCCAGCTCCTTCGCCTCGCCGAGCTCCAGTTGCCAACCTCAGGGCTGGAACTCCAAGTTACTCTAATAAGCAAAATATTCCATTTTCCATGTATTGTTGCTCTTCAGAATGGATCCAGTTCTTGGAGTGACAATGAAAAGCTGCAGATTTCTGCAGAGCAAAAGGCAAAACTCATCAAAACCACATTAGAGCCCACTATGATGGACGGCTGCTACCGTCACCTTGACACTTGGCTTCATCCTCCTCCAGGAGAAGAGGACCAGCTCCAGCTTGCCATGCTCATCTCCATCAGCTTCCAGGTCCCTCCTGCTGCTGGAGGTTTGGTCACTCTTACCATGTTACACTGTGCAATGGAAGCCAAAAGATTCTTTCAAGCTCCAAGTCCCCAAAGTGTGGAAAACTGCAAACCCAGCCCTAAAACTTGGTACTTTGAGCTCATCTTTTCATGTGGGAGGTTGGAAATAGCCCTGAAAAGATATCATCAGTGGCCTTTTCCATAGTTCCACGAACAAAACTTTCTCTGCCTTTTGTTTTCAATAACTCCAGTGTAAATTGGAAGCTCTGGGGGATTTTTCCACATGTATTAACACATTGCCTCCATCCCCTTGGATTCGGGTCTGTTGCTGCAGGGATGGCTCATGTGTTGCTGACAGTTCTAAGCACCTCATTCTCCAGGAAAGAAGAGCTAAAAGCCTTTTCCTGGAAAAAAAAGAAAGGAAACTCGACAAGTTTGAGCTGATTGGAGTGGGGATGAGGCACTACTACCAGCATCCATGTTCACAGATGGCTGAGAACACAAATACCTGCTCATAACACAGCCCAGAAACTCTTCAGGAGTTCTGGAGGCAGGTTGGCTCCCCAGATAAATGGTTTTGCTGCTTCCAATGACTTCATGCCGAAGAAGGGTGGCCACTGGGCTTGGGGGGATTGCTGGCAGCAACACAGAGATGCTCTCCAATATTCCCTGGCTCAATCCCCTCCCTGAGCACCATTATCTCCAGTCGCACACGGAGCTCATCCCGCCGCTCCAGAGATTCCCCAGGCACCGCCTTCCATCCGATGGGCTTTTCCTTTGCCAGAAAAACACTGAACAACATTGACCTCCACGTTCTGGCATCGCCGCTTCCCATGGAACGCGCGGCTGCTTTCACATCCAACTGGGATAACTGAGGTTGTTTGTGTTGTAACCCCGATCCAGCTGCATGACTGAGGAGTCAGGGATGGAGCATTATGGACATAATTGACCTGCTCCGCTGCTCCTGGGCCGAGGATCGAGGCAGAGCAGCTGAAGGGTGGGTGTGGAACTGGCGCAGCTCAACCCAGGGGTCCCCACCCCATCAACTGCTCCTTCCCCCGAGGGTCTCAGTTATTAACAAAGGGTGTGTCGACATTACGGAACCAGAGCGGGATTTCAGCTGCATAAAGCGGGAGAGCCGCGCTCCAGGCTGATCCCAGTGAGGAGATGCCCTGGGATGGAGCTCTTCCAACATCTGCCCAGCAACATCATTTCAAACACACCTATACTCACACCAAACCTTGCAATGCTCGTGCCTTTGCTTTCTCCAACCAGGCTGGGCACCCAAAGGGTCCTACAGCAGCTGGACCCCAAGGCCCTGGATGGTGGGACATACAGCTGAAGGAATCATGGAATGGTTTGGGTTGGAAGAGACCTTAAAGCTCATTTCATCCATCCCCCTGCCATGGGCAGGGACACCTTCCACTAGGATCAGGTTGCTCCAACATGGCCTGGAACACTTTCAGGGATGGGGCAGCCACAGCTTCTCTGGGCAACCTGTGCCAGGGCCTCACCACCCTCACAGGAAGAATTGCTTCCCATTATCCCATCCAACACTGAGAATCTGGAGCTTTCTACAAAGAAGTCTAGAGGGGAAGGACAAATTTAAGTAAATAAATCTTCATTTCAGGTCAACTGAAATGTTCCATTTCACTTTATACCCCAAGTATGTGCTTGGACACAGTAAGAGTTGGGTACATTCTTTTAATTAAGACTGAACTCAACACAGCACAGCAGTAGAACATCCCAAATCCCTTCCGTGACACGTAACACTTTATCCTGAAAATACATCTCAACCCTCTCCTCGGTTTTAGGCCCTCCTTCCCTCAGAGCACACGGAAAACAGCCGATTCCACTTCACACTGAGGGCGAGTTACAACTGCTCTATCTCAGCCAGCCCTCCCTGCTAACAAATACATCCTGATCCTATCAATCCTTGCAAAACTTCTGGAATGCCTTTGTTTAGAAAGGCGAGACCTACAGCAGGACACTCAAAATATTTCATTTTATGCTACACTACAGTGCCTTCCTGAGTGGCATGTTCAAAAAACACTTGGAATAGATGAGCGGGATCAGAGCTTCCAAGCTGTTGATGGGAATTCACAAGTAAAGCCAGTAGTGATAAGAAAAGGAAGCCAGGATGGTGAAAAGATGATATTCACATGAAAGCTGTTGGCATTGTCCAGATACAAGAAAATCTCCCTGTGGGAATCATGTCGTGTTTCATATACAGCTGGATTTAACACTTCCCCGAAATCTCCCTGCAGAAGCTCTGAGCTCTCCAGCAGAATAACCATTAACATCAAAGATTAACCCCAAGTGGCCTGAAAAAAAACCCAAACATCACCAAATTCTGCTCTTCATTATCCCTTGAGGGGAAAAACTGGATATATTTTAATTGAACAAGTGTCTTCCTGGACAAAAATGTGAGGAGAATGCATTTCATCAACAGTAGTTTTATAATTGGTTTTGCAATATTTCCTGCTCTAGGTCCTCTCTTATGTTTCTGCTTCTCTTATCAGCCAAGAATGTCCTACATCAACTCACCAGCAAGAAATTGTGTGTTTTCTCCCTCAGCCCAAGAAATTATTGTCCTGTGAAAGCTGTTCACAGTACTTAGAGCATCTCCATGTCTCAAAAATAAAGACAATAGTGCCCGAAATCACTGAGCAGATACGGCAGGGGACTGGCTGATACCTTGGAGTTACCCATCCCACAGGCACATTGCACTGCACATGCTAAGAAATGACTCTGTGATTCCCCTTCATGTCACCACAAGCTCCTCGTCTCAACAGGAATTCGGAGTAATTTTAAGAGTCAAAGTTATGTCACACCATTGAAAAGAAAATGCCAAAGTCACAGAGCAAAACTCAGATACAGGTTCAATTCCGAGTTTTGCAGCAGATTTTCCTGCTGTTCAAGTTTCCCACCTGATGAGAAGAAATGAAAAACATCTCCTTCCCTGAGTATGTAGGAACAGAGCCCTTGCCTTAGCCCACTGCTGCTCCTGTAGTTCAGTTACTAAAGTCTTCCCACCAACAACCTTCCTTGTAGGGCTCTTCCAACTCAGAATATTCAGTGACTGAAAACATTTTGTGATTGAACTTCCCTAAGAATTTCAACTCTAGATCAGGCCCAGAGCAAAAACCTTGCTCAACTTCATAAAGCACAACTTAAATCCTGACTCAGATACTGAGTCTTAGTGTAACTCAGCTTTGCATAAAACAAAACTTCAGAGGAAAAATCCTCAAATATTAAATTAACAGAGGTATGGGACAAACTTCCATATATTCAAATGTTTTTTTACTGTGAATCTTGGGCGCTGTGAAAGGCTCAAAGTTGCAGGTGAGACACAAACTAGAGGGAGCAATGTACATTCATTCAGCAAATCCCCTTTGAAATGGGACCAGTGAATGTCAGTAACTGGCCATAGCAGTGAGCAAAAAGGTTTGCAGGAGATTTCTCCCTTCCTCTTTAGGGCAGGAAAGTGCCCAAGATCAGGGTTGGATGATTCCTGGTGGTGGCCCTGGCTCTGGTTTGAATCAAGGAACTTCCAGGCTGACAGGAAGAGGACATGAACAAACTGGGCTAAACCTGATAACAAAAGTGAGGAAAAAAAGTATATAAACAACTGAAGAACCATAATTTCACAGTGATGTTACAAGGCAAACAAAAAAATCATCACAGTAGTGATCTCTGAGCCCCAAATTCGATGAATTTACAGACCATCAGCAGCACAGCAGGTTGGAAGCCCTAACTCCACAAAAGACCAGCACCAGACTTTCAGGGGAGATTAAACCCTGGCTTGAAGCTCAGCATCACCAGGGACCTCGGCCTTGGCTCGGCACAACAGGACGATAAGGAAAGATTTGCTCACGTGCAGATTTTTGAGCGATCTCAGCGCGCTCGAACTTGGCTAAACCTCGGCACTTAAACACACTCCAGACCTGGATGGCTCAAAGGGACACAGCGTTGTTTGAAAGCTCCAGACCTCCAGGAAATCCATGGAACATTTTATAGCTCGCATGCAAGCGGGGTCAGGGGCTGAGCGTGTGCACAGTGCGTGAGTGTCGAGATGTACATTCAGGAGAACAAATGTGTGCATTAAGTTGGAAGGGTCACGGCCTGGTTAATCACTGGGGGATCATCTCCATCTCCTCCACCCCCAGCCCACAGCAGGGAGGGAAATGGGGAGACTGTTATCGGCCACGTGTGGGCCAGGAAAACCCAAGTCATACATTTGCCCTTTCCAATACCTTTCCATCCCAAGATCTTGGATGCGAAGTGATGCGTGAAGCCAGCCCAGGATCCTTCCCTCCTCGCAGGGAAGGGGGAAGGGAGAAGTTGACTGAGTCAGAAATGTGCAGCCTGCCCTGCCATCTGCTCCTGGAACAGCACCACTGTATCCTGGCCATCACACAGTCTGTGGAAAAGTCACAATCTGGTGCCAATCCTCACTGGTTGGAGTTTCTCAGACTATATTTAGTATTTTTGGGAAGGAAAGGGGTGTTATTGGTTGTTATTAGGACAAAAACATGTGATTCAATCGGCAACAGCTTGATTCCACCGGACCACAGGATCATGTGAGTCCCAGTAACAGCCCTGGTTTCTAACAACCATTTTGGAGCATTGTTTTTATTTATCGTGCACTACACATCACGTTGAGCGAAGAGAGATTCACTGCACACTGAAATTTGGACCCACTGTGTCCCATCCATATCAGAGCAAAACAGTTTGGGATTGGGAAATCCAATCTGCTCCACAACGTGATTTAACCCATAAATCTATGATTTCATTGGCACAGCTGCTCTTTTGTAACATCAGACTAGACATCAATAAGGAACGAGTTTGCTGGCGCTGCGAAAGCCCATCATGTGGCTCAGCTAATTAAAAACTGACCTCGTCCATGATCATTAAATGTTGTAATCACATGCCTGCAAGTGATTAGAAGGAAAAACAGACACCCCCCTCCTCGTTCCCATAGATCAGCAGCTGAGTAAGCCCAATGCAAGGCCCTTATGCTCAATCCTTTTTATAAACAGCAGAGCTCAGCTTTTAGAGATGAGGATCCAGGAATTTTGACCATTCAATGTTTCCTCTTGCTCCACAACCATATTTTTGCCAGACGTGGAGTCAGCATCAACTCCAGCCCCTCTGCTTCCCTGTTCCACCAGAAGCTTTGTGCTTGAACTGGATTTCAGCCATGGTGCTCAGGCTGATCTATCTCAAGCATTGTTAGAAGGGTGATTTAGGTGGAGATGATACCATCAGCCATCGGAGGACAAATTCCGGCCCCGGCACTCAATCCTTGACAGGCACGTGAAGACAGAGAAATTGATTTTCAATTCTCTTTGAAACTTTGCCCTCCCTCATAGGTTCATCTCAGGAGTAGGTACACTCAGCATAGGGGAAGTTAATTAAGGGCAGATGAAAGCTGATGGAAGTAGAGGAATGGATAAGAGGAGACAGATAAGAGGCAGCACGTTACTTGGAGGATAGAGGGAGGAGGTTGCATGGAGAGCCCACAGCATACGGGATTCTTCACCCTCAAGTTTGCCCTGTGCTCAAACCCCTGGTTCACAGAAGAAATTACAAAGATAATGATGTATTTTCCTGAAACTGGATGTACTTGAGAGTTACCATTCTTGTACTGGCTTCACCTCTGCACCACAAGCACCTCTGTCACCAAGAGGGGAGGAAGAAACTCCTCCAAATTATGACAGTAAACAAAAAACCCAAACTATGTCTGCTCCATTATAAATCCCTTTGTTCATCTTGATTCATTAGAATCAGAATCACTAAGGCTGGAAAAGACCTGTAAGAACATAAAGCCCAACCCTTAACCCAGCAACACTACTAACACATATTCCCATTCCAATTACCGTGGTATTTCTACTCCAGCGTATTTTGGTATTTGTTCAGTTGGGATTTTTTTTTTCTTTTGGCAGGGGTGGTTGTTTGGAGTTTGATTTTTTGAGGTTTTTTTGAGTATCGGGTTTTTTCAGTGGAAACCTGTGGAGCTCACGATCCCAGCCTAAATCCATGACGGACACAACATCTGACAATCCAGGTTCATGATTTTCTGGTTTAACTGAGCACCTCTTTTTTTTTGTTGTGTATTCTCAGAAAGATCATTCAAGTCAAGGCATTTCCTTACTTTATACTCCTTCCAATCACTTTTAAAATTCACTATGTGGTAAACACCTCCGAAATACTAAAACTCTCACCCTTCTCATTCCTCCTGCCTCTGAATTCCTTATTTTGCCGCCTCCTTTGTGAGATGAATTTACTAGAATGAGACACAACATTTCAGGCACAGGCACTCAGCCCATTTATATAATGGCAAGATATTTTCCATGTGTTTTGTAGGCCTCTTAACACTTCTGTTTGCTTTTTTTTGACCACTGTTGTGTGTGGTGCCAAAGGCTACATTGAGCAACCACTGAGAAGTTTAAGTACTTCTTCTCCATTAATATATTAAACTTAGACCAGAAAAACTGGAGAAGCAGCTCCAATTATTTTTTCTACTGTGGATTACTTGGCATTTATCAACAAAGAATTCAGTTCTCATTAACTTCTTTCAGCTCCTCCCAAGCAGTACTCACTGCCAGTGCCACAAAGTTGACAATAAGCCAACAGCAAAACCAGGTGGCCAAAGGGCATCTTTCAGCCCTGCTGTTCCATGGATGGAGGCAGGACCAAAAGGAAATGAATGGCCCAGTAAGAAGCATCATAAAATAGCACACAGTGCATTTATCCAGGATTTTTCTGGTTGTAGGAAGGGATTAACCACCATGGGAAGGGGACTGTGCATGCACTGAGGACTCTTCCATTTGACGATGGAAAAGTCTTCAAGAAGTGAAGTCCCACTTCATTGCACAGGTCAGTGCCCCACAGACTGAGCATTAATAGAGACCCAAGTAGCGTCACATGCAACACTGAAAATGTTGCATTAAATGAGATTCAGCCCATCAAAAGAGATTCAAAGTCAAGAAGGAAGATTTACTCATCCTTTTCATACTCACTCAGCCTCCAACACCAGCAAATATGCCGAGTCAACAACATTTCATAAGGCTTTTCACTCCAAAGCCAGACTTATCACATATCCCAGTGTCATAACCTAATCCATGCTCTCAGATGCAGAAGATCATGGAATGGTTTAGGCTGGAAGGGATCTTAAAGCTCATCACATTCCAACCTCTGCTGTAGGCAGGGACACCTTTCACTAAATATCATTCGGAGCTGCTGAGCTACTAAATAATTACACATTTTGAGAAAAACCACCAAACAAATGTCCAGCCTTTCAGTACCCCCAATAACCAGATTGTGAATAGGGTTTTCTAAGTTAGAGTTTGTACAAATTTGGGCCCTGGGGGCTCCTCCTAATCAGCATTAGAACCTCTCTCTTGTGAAGGGGAAAATCCCCTGTTCCAGGCTCCTTCCATTGGTTCCTGGCACAACACTTCTTATTTTTAAGAACCCAACCCTTGTTTGTGATGTTTGTCTGAATGAATTACATACCTACAAGAGGCTGATGGAAACACACTCAGAATCCAAACGGCTTCTGGGACCAAAAGGCAGAGAAGAGGCATCCAGTGATCCTGGCATTTTCCCTGCCTAAGTTGTTCTAATGTTCTTCTGACTCTGCAAATAGCAATGCTGCTGCACAATACACAAAATAAGTGCGAGGAGAGGCTTTTATCTGGGAAAAAAAATAAGTGCTTTGCTTTCTGATAACATCAAAAAGCCCTACAGAATAGGAAAACTCTAGGAAAAAAACTAAATACTATAAAATTCTGGAAAATAATTAATAGATTTTTCTGTGCTTTCATAACATTCACTCGGGTAACCATAAAAAGCGATTATTATGGTAATAAAAAGGATGAATAATTTATTATGAATCCCAGACAAACTGTTCCCTTCCAGAATTCTAAGATGACTCCATGCATATGAAAATCAGCCCTTAAATGTCTGTGCTTGTTGTAGCTACAGGGTCAGAAAGGTCTTCCATTGTTTTATAGTTTTATTGGATTGATTTTCTTTTCCCAAGTTAAAATGGATCATAAACCTGATCATATTGTACCTCACTGTATCTGCAGGGTTGTAACCTATATATTCCCATTTATTTAGCACAGGGATCAGTTTTATTGTCTGCTGCATCTCAGAAAAATTTGGGGAGGGTGTCCTTGTGCAATTCCCTCAAACTGGAATCTTCTCAACAGAAAAAGTGATATCTGGAATACACTTGCTTATAAATTTTATCTGCAGCAGAATTTCCAACTTCTTTTTGTTGTATGGACTGACCATGTCAGTGCCTGTAAACTGTTGGAATCAGGGACTAAATCCAAAGAAGTCCAAATAATAAATCTGAAATCCAAGAGGGGAACTTTTCATCACGGAGAGATGAACATGCCATTAAAAAGCTTTTACAAACCTCAGTGTTATGAAAAAGAAAAACAAAAACCAAACAAAACACAATAACACAAAGTCCTGTGGCTGCTTCACATGAAGGGGCTGCTCTGGGCCAGTTCTCAGCTCTGCCATGGCCTGCATTGATCCTCCTGGATCAGTAGCAAGTCAAGATCCAACTGTGGCCAACTCCAGTCCCAATGTCACCAACACATCAGTATTTACTCCAAATGGGTTTGCTAAACAGAGACCCTGAAATTTTCAGGAGTTTTCTACTAATTCAGGTACTACAGGGTCATACTCAGCACATTTATTTATTAAAAAAATAATACTAAGTTCCCTAAGTCTACTCAAATACTTTTGATATATTTGTTTATGCAAATACAACCTCTGAGCATCTCCTTAAACCCATGTCCCAAACTTGGTTCTGTCCCCCTTTTCTTCAAGAGTTGTTCTTCTAAGACATGCGGTTTTTAGACCATGCCAAGGTCCCATGAGAGGTCTATGGAAGAATTTGTCATCTCAGGTTGTCTCCAGAGCAGGTGAGTCCTCTCTAACTTCTCAGCTACACAACAGTGCCACAGCTCAGCCCATTCACCCCAGTGCAAGGTGTCTTTCATGTTGGGAAAGAGAGACCTTAGAAGTTCCTCAGAGGCTTCTACATAAAAAATATTAGAAGGGGGGAAAATTATGAACTTGAAAGTAGGCTTTTCACAGGTCACTCAGTGGCCCCATGGTCTCCATGGCAAACGATAAAGTCGAAGAGAGAAAGGGGAAGAGAACAGAGTTGTTGCTCATGAGGAGAATGTGAAAGGAGCAGCAAAAAGTCAAACCCTAAATGGGAATGGCTTCCCACTGCCAGAGGGCAGGGTTAGATGGGATATTGGGAAGAAATCATTCCCTGTGAGGGTGGGGAGGCCCTGGCACAGGTTGCCCAGAGAAGCTGTGGCTGCCCCATCCCTGGAAGTGTCCAAGGCCAGGCTGGACAGGGCTTGGAGCAACCTGGGATAGTGAAAGGTGTCCCTGCCCATGGCAGGGGGTGGAACTGGATAGGCTTTAAAGTCCCTCCCAACCCAACCCAGTCTGGGATTCTATGAATAATCCAGTTCAGGGTGTGTGCTCCTCATTTCCAAATCCATCCTTTCTCCACACCTGCAGGGCAGGAGGCTCCACAGAAGCCCTGAGTTATCATAAGACCAGGATTACCAGTGAGTACAGACCAGAGAAGAATCACTGAAGCACCTTCCAAAACAAACAGCCATAATTCAGTATTTGAGATACTTTACAAATTACCTATTGAAAATAGGAGAAGCTAATTCTTAATAAAGCATAACTGCCTGGCTTGGATTTCACAGATGTTTGAAGTGTTCACAATCTGGAATTAAACCAGGCTAATCTAAACCATAAATAGGAACCATCATTTGGATTATATCTGCAACCCTCTGGTTCAATTCACAGCTCATTATTCCGGAGTTCAACAAGCGACAAATAAACCTTAGAGAAAGCAAAAGAATTTTGTTATAGTCTCGTGTAATCTACTATTAAATAAGTCCTCACACAAACCATAATAAAATTCAATTTATTGTACTTTGTAAAATGTGATTCCCCACCTTGATAATTAAAAAGATATTGTAATAAAAGTCTTTAGTCCTCATGTGCTCACATTTGTTACAATCTGATTTTTATCCGAGCAGGAGGATTATAAGAACATGGAATTGCTGTTATAGCCTCTGTGTGCAAACACAATGTTAGGGGAGATAATTCTTGTGTTACATCCATAATGGGCAAGAAATTTAGAGCTCTGAGCCCTCAGCAGCTGCTGGGCCAGTCCAACCCACCATGGACCACCTTGGACAGTCCTGCACCCACTGGCACGAGCTTGGCTTCCCAGAAAGGAAGATCCTGAGATCTTGGCACCAATTAACACAATGGACTGGCCAGTGGGATTAGTGCTGCCTTTCCACTTTGGATTTAAAGCCAAGCTCAGGGGAAAGACTCTGGTAGTCAACTAACAGGCAGAAGAACCAGAGGTGCAGTATCAGCCCTTGCAACCTGTGTTTTCAGCCAGTGCCCAGGATCTTCCTGCCTGGCTTCCAAGAGAAAGAGTCAAGTAGCTTCCCATTTAACTGAAAAATGTGCACACAAAGCCATTTTTGCCTAAGTAGAACAGAAGAAAAACTCCCTCACAGACATTTCCAAGTCTCAATTCAGAGCCAACACTCTGCCTGAGAAACCTCTGGTTCTCCTGGAATCATCCTGGGGCACAGCACCGTCCCTCCTGGGGCTTCTCCTGGCCTGTTTGCTACCCCTGACACAGATTCACACCCCCCACGAGTCAGTTGGGGTTCCAGCCCTGCACTCACAGCCACGCCCTGGGAAAAACCTTCAGACAGCTCTGAGCTAGTTCAGCTTCAGCTCTTCTGCAAGGCTGGTGCTTTCACAGGAGGGGTTGGGTTGGAAGGGACCCAAACCTTTGAGTGGTGATTTCTATTGTTCCAGTTATCTTGGCCAAAAAAATAAGGTTTAATTGTTTCTCTCACCAAGCTGGTGCTGTGAGCAAAGCAGAGGAGTCTCCAACCACTGAACATGAGACCCATTCTGGAGTCTCCACACTAATAAGCAGTGACTGATGCTGGAAGCAAAAATGGGACCAAGTGTGGGGAAATGCCATCAATTGCAACTCAAATCTCATGGAAACACAGAATACTTTGGGTTGGAAGGGACCTTGAAAGGTCATCTAGTCCAACCCTCGACAGTGAGATCCTAAAGAGCAGATGCTGCACCTCACACAGCCCTGTTGAACAGGACCCAGGCTCTCCCACATGGACAATGTCTCTGGCTTATGCAATTCCACAGCCCTCATGCCTCCCCTTGGCTGATGCAGCCTCCTGGATCTGAATATCAAATCCCAGCCATTGGAGCGAGTGCAAAGGGAACCCGACAGCAAAATAGAAATCTTTCATCCAAACACATCACCCTTCCTAAAAATCAGGCAAATACACCCAGTTCCAGCAAGAGCCCAAACTTGATGTTTATTTAACAAGAATTCCTCCACTTCATGAGAGATTAAATCCATCAATCTGGACAAACACTTCCATAACACAGGAAGAAGAGACAGACTCTACTCTCCCACAGCAACAGTTTGGAGCACCAGCAAAACAGGGTTATAAACCTCATAAAAGGTTTAATTCTTACAAGATAAATTATTTTTAAATATGTTCACAGAACAAGCACTCCCCCCAGCCAAGTTGATTCCCAGCACAGGTTCTCCTAGAGTAACCAAAGAGTAACCAAAGTACCTGTCACACTTTGTCATCACCAATTCATGGTGTCCAAATGGGGTTCATTTGTAGGTGCCTGTGTTATTGGCCTGGTCTAAAAGCATCACAGCATTTCTAATTCACATATTGGCCTGGAATTGAGTTGATTTGTTCACATCTAACCATATATAAAATAACATCTGCCTATAAAGCAGGTGAGGGCTTTAGGCTGGGTCACTTCACTCAGGTAAGTCCCTGTACAAAGAGAACCAAACTTAGATAATTGAAAGAATAGCCAAGAGCAAAACATGGTAATAGATGGAGAGAGAATAACACAAGGACCATCCCTGCCACAGGCTGGACTTGATGATCTTGGAGTCATTTCCAGCCTTAATGATCCTAAGATATGAAGAATGCAATTCATTATACCTCACCAGTAAAATGATCATGGTTTCGCATTCATTTTCATATTTTGAAAGCAGCACAGAAAAGCCTCTCCAGCCATCACACCACAGACAACACCAGGAGGAAAAAACAAACCTGACAGGTCAGTCTTAATTTTGTCCTGACACTCCAAAAACCGGGTCTAGTCTGGGAAAGGCTTTCTCCTCCCAGCTCCCTGTCAGCACACGAGAGGGCACTGTTCTGTAGGCTCAGGGGAGAGAGAGCAGCACAAATCCATCATGTGCTGCACATGCAAATCCTTGTGCTCACGCCAAGCAATTAGAGCTCCTCTGGAGAATTCAGTGCGTAGCAAGAACCAAACCTGCCAGTTAACTCAGCATCCTCGACACCTCAGGTGATCCTTCATTGCAGTATCCTTTTTTTTTTTTTTTCAGAAATGCAGATAATCAAGCTATTTATGTTCCCCCAATTATCAGTGTTGTAATTCATTAGCACTACGAGACTGGAGCTGACTCTACACGGGACAGTTTCTTGCTGTATTGCATAAACCAGGTGTGATGGAGACAACACATAGCTCAAAGACCTTCAGAAGGCTCCCAGGTCCAGCCCAGGTGGGATAACCACTCAAATGTAATATTTCAGGTTTAAACAAATGGATCTAAGAACTCTGATTAAATCCAATGGTGAAATAACTGTTTAGAAATTGAAGTGACACTGAAGTGCCTCCAACTTGTGATTCCAATAGGTGCCAACCCTTCAGGTGTCTTGTCCTACTACAAAGTGTTTCATAAGAAGCAGAAGGGACAGGAGCAGGGTTTTAGCCAAAAAAGTAAAACAGCCAGCAGGTGTAAGAGCTTACAAGGCACTCAGAGCTGCATTTGTTCCAGACTAAACACTGCTGCAGTTTTCCCATTTTATCAAAATCATTCCAGCTTCACCTTGCCATGAACCACATGGGTTGTGGTTTGTTTTCATCCCCAAACACTCTTGTTACCTGCATTTCTAACACAATCTCTGCCCTCTGAGCAGAGATAAAAACAGTGTTCATTACAGCCTCCCTCTCCTCCTCCTGCAACTAAATTAATAGGAAAGGGTATTTTAATATTTAAAACCCAGTCAGCCACCTACTGTCAAGTCCTGGTTTTAGGCTTCTGTGTTTCTCCTGCAGCAGGTGCTGACAGATGCCACATTCTGGGGGAAACATACAGGCCTTGAAACATAAGCAAGGCAGGAAATTGCTATCTGTGGGTATCAACAACAACAAAAAAACCATCTATGCATGGCTCCTCCAAGGACAACAATGTTCCCACTGAGGAACTGGGACCAGCACCTCCAGATCAGATTACCTGCATCCCAGAGCAGTTGATTTCCCTCCTGTTCACATTACAGCTCTCAAATCTTCGAGCTAAGTGGCCAAAAAATATATCAGTCTAGTCATCATGTCTGCTTTTTGTGTGCTTTTCCTGTGCTGGATGAAGGAGCACCACATCACACCAACAGCACCTGGGAATCCCAAAACCGCACATTGTGGCGGGGTACAGCCTGCCACTGCCACCCTGGTGGCCACTGCTCTGCAATCTCAGTGGCCACCACTCCCTGCCATCCCTGTGGCCACAGCCAGTTTGGAATATGCCCAGGAACCACTTGGCACCAAAGGGGTTTTGCAGCAGAATAAATGTTGTGTAAAACCTCTGGATTAAAGCCATCCTGCAAGTGCCAAGTTGATTGTCAAGTGGAGGCTTCTCTTAACTTAAATAACCTGGAGATGTTGTCAGCCCAGCAGGGCTGTGTTACCAAGGACAGAGCGCGCTCCTGGAACACAAATCTCTTGTCCTTAGGTAGCCTGTGAACTTCCTGAACTCATCCTGTGAATCAGGAGTTCATCTCCACATGCCACACTGAGGGATATTCATGTCTCCCCTGCCAATGTATTACTATGGAGTCATTATATCATCATCTGCACTTCACAGAGATGTTTCAAACATCTGGTTGGCTTTAAATGCTCAAAACCACATGCACCGCTCGCTCTTCACGGTGAGCTGCTCCTCCCGTGGCTACGAGAGGCCAGAGCATGTGAACCTGAATGACTCCTGATCCATGATGGACATTCCGTTTACATTTCAGTTGACAACACCAAGGGGTTTCCTTTCCAGCTGCAAACAACAACAAAAGAGGAGAGGGAACACCAGCAAAACCCTCATCACGAGTCAGGGACTCAGCGCCCGCTGTCTCGGGGCCACATGAGCTCCAGAGGTAACAACATCACAGCATCCTTCAGTCAGATGCCAAAGGGATGCAGATGGACAACATTATTTTACCTATTGCTTAGGGGCACTTAACCTCCAATCTGGAAACTATTTAACACAATAGAGATCATTAAATTTGCTCACTCCGTTTTATGGTGATAGAAGCAAAATGGAATTGGACTAAAAGGCAAGATGGGCATGTTACAGCCTGCAGGAAAAAATGGGACTCCAGGGAGCAGGGAATCACTGGGATCAACCCCCCAGTGTCATCACAATATAGCAGAGCACTGGATTAGAACAGGAAATCATCACAAGTCACATATCTGACCTGAAAACAGTTTTCTCCTGGTTTTGCTATGCAAGTCTGGAATACTTGCTTTCCCAAAAATTTTGATAAGTGAATAAATGGGTTTGGTAGGTGGGGGATTTATCACTACCCCCTGCTTCAGAAATGTCTCTTCTGATGGAGCACTCAAACCATGACAAACAGAATGGTACCTACAGACATGTCTTAAGATAAATCAGACAGACAGGAATGGAAGGAAAGACAAACACTGGGTTTCCTTTGCCTTAACAAAACCAGTTTGCCCAGTTCAGAGCTTCTGGAGCAGGGCACCAAACTGCCCTCAACTTCCAAAATCCAATCTGTAAAGACACCTAGAGACAATTCAATAACAAACTGTTTCCCTTGCCCATTCTTTCATCTAAACATTATTTTATGTGATGTCTAATGAGAGAAAACTCATTAGAGTAATGAGAGAAAACTTATTAGGGTAATGAGCAGCAGCTGCAAGTGCTTCAGCTCCCTTGATGAACATACCAGGGAGAGAGAGGGGCCAGGGTGGGCTGAGCCAGCACTGCCTGTTGGGGCACTCCATCCAACAAGGACATTACTGTGGCTGCAAGTCTCAATCTCTCCTTTAAATCTCCAGGAACAACAGTCCTTTCCACTAGAATAGAAGAGGATTTTCAACTGCATTTATTCAGAAAGCTGTGAGTCCTGAAGGGACCATGATTTCATCTGTTCTGACCTCCTGCATCACCCCAAGCACTACATCTCACCCACTCACCTGGCTCCACAAAGCCCAAGAACTACATAAAGCCCTAAAATTAAAGCTCCACTGGGGTCCTGGCTAAGCCCCCTCCCGTGCAGGCTGGCCTGGTTTGCTGAGCACCAGGAGACAGTGAATTCTCTGTGGCATTCCCACCTGGAAACAGGTGGTCTGTGTCTAAGTTAGAATGTGTTAGGGTTTAGCTTCCAGCCTGGATTCCATCTTTTCCTTTGCTTCCAAAGTTTCCTCTCACAAAACTATCCCAGTGCACAAATATCAAGTCACTTCATTTATTATTTTTTTCAGAAATGCAGTAGATTAAGGAGTTTTTCAGTATTGTTCTTCCCCCAGCTCTCAAATAAGTTATTTTAGCCCTTTTCCACACTGCATTCTATTTTGTGATATCTTTTTGAAAAGAAATAAAAGGACCAAACCCACAGGGGTTGGTTGGGGAGCATAAAGCTCCCCTACACACCTATCCCAGCATCACAGTGACCTTCCTGTGCCAGCCTGGATCATTGGGAATGGCAGGATGAGCTCCCAAAGGCATTTATTTAATTTATGTCTGTGGCAGTGCCATCAGAACCTCTTGCCTGCCTTGTTCCCAGATGGAGAGCTCCATCTGCATCAAAGCCTTTTTGATTTGCATGGGTTGAGCTTCCCAAGCCTTCCAGACCACACGGCTTCTTGACTCACCACTGCACTCCCCAGCCAAGGTGTGAGCTGGACAAAAGCTTCACCAGCAGGAATGTTATCAGGACTTTAGGTCGCTGACGAGAGGATGGAACAAGAGCAGGCCAAGATCCAAGGAGCCCAACAACCAGCCTCTGATTTCACGAGGGCTCCCCAGTGATGACTCTTTCTTTTTTTAGATGTATAAGCCAATTTTTAATCCCTTTGCTGTGTGTTTTAGCCCATGAAACACTAACTGCTTTCCTCAGATACACATCCAGCACTTCAGAAAGACATCCAACTTTATTTCAGCTACCTTTGTCAACAGAATCCTTAAAGAATGAGGCAACTTTTGTTTGACAGTTGACCTCCAGTTCAAAGTGTCCACCAAAAAAACACATTTGCCTACAGAACTGCAACAGTTTATTAGTGCTTTTTCCTGCACTTCAGGAAAATGGAGCAATCAAGTGAAAGTTTACTCAGTTGGGAAGCTCAATCTGACCATTGAAGGCAACAGCTGCTTTTCCCAGTACTTTGCAAGGAGAGAAGCAGAAAACCAGATAAAAGTATCCATCAGTGCAGGGCACTTGGGAGTCCCAAATTTCTGCTCCATCTTTCAGTAACAGCTCTCCAGGAGCACAGGCATTAACGGGTAATTACTTCAAGAACCCTCCAAACTGAAAGGTAAACAGAGTCCTCACATTTCCCTAACACTGCTCAAATAATGCTCCGCTCATTTATCCAGCAAATCCAGCTCTTAGGATAAGTCATAACAATCCATAAACTCACTCTGAGCCTTCCAACTACTCCTCCAGCTCTGATGAACAGCCTGAACAGACAAACCCGAGTCACCACAGACAGGAATGAGTTGCTCCGAGTCAGGGCTACCAGTGCCACCCCATTAGTCAACCCAGGCCCGATGATTTCATCCCTATCCCAGCCTCAACCATCAAAGGCTTAGACAAATTACGAGTCTTCCCAACTTTCTAGCCAGTTGCCCACCAAACAGCTATAAACACGCAGCAAGTCTCTTTGGTGAGTAATGGGAACAGAATTTGCTCGGCGGCCGTGCTCCGCTCCCGGCGCGGATCCTCTGGTGGATATTTATCCGCACAAATATGCAACGTGGTGCTGCTTTCCCACAAATGTTCCTGCCAGCGCGAGTTCTTTGCTCATCCAAAGTGGTTGGGGAATAAACAGCAAAGCAGATCAGCAAATTCAAGATGGAAAAATATCCATCTTGGGAGGATCATCCCGACCACGTGAGGAGGAGCGGCTCGGTGCCGATGCGCTGGATCAGTTACCCGTGTTGGGCAAGAGAGTGAGTTGGACTCACCCCCTTCTCCTCCCCTCTGTACTTTTGCAGCCTCATTTATAAGCGGAGATAGAGGTAACAAAGTAGTAAATACCAAAAAAACCCATCTGAAAACGATCACATAAATTGGTCAAGCCATTCCCAGTCAGATCACGGAGCCAGAGCTCGGCGTTGCCTCGGGCTCTGCGGTCGTTGGCTCATGCCATAACTCCAACATGATGAAAAGGGACGGGGGATCATCTTGACAAAAGTATTAAAGTATTTCAGACACTTTAGACATGCAGGATGTCTCAGGTCACACATGGGGATTTTCCTCCTGACATGTTACATCTGGGATAAGAAACAGCTGGGAAGGCGATTGTGTTACACGTGCACAGTGCTCGCCATTGTGAGCTCAACCAGAGACACCCAGGCCCTCCTTCCAGCCCTCAGCACGTGCTCCCAGAGCAACTGGAAATACAGATCCTGGGTGTTGCAAGGCCTCCAAGCACCACTTGATTCACTCTAAACGACAACATCCAGTCCTTGTTGCCAAGGCCCCCATCACCCTCCGGTCTCAATCCTCTTGCAGTTAAAATTTGCCCCCCTCCCTGCTGGCATCCCAAAATATGGAGCCCAGACCTCTGAAAGTCAAACTAAAATCCAACCACAGTAATTATTGCAGCATTAAAACCCCCGTGAAATGGCATTAAATGGGAAGATAACACAAACATGCAATGAAAAAAATGAAGTACCTGGTGCAGGTGTTCGGGAGATGAATTCACACAGGACAGAGTCAGTGTGTTCAATCAGTAATCCTGCCTGGAAAAAGAGAAGAAAAATTAAGATTTTTTTCAGAATTTAAAGATCTTCTATAATTGAACAAAATTAAGATAGTTAAGTCATTAAAACTGTCAACACTTAAGCACACTTAGTAATCAAGAAAGACTTTGTGTTTTTTTCTTTACACCGTGAACTTCTTTCTGCCCAATAAAAGAACAGTTACTAAGGTTTATAAGAATAATTATTCTGTCTTCTTTCCTCCAAAACTATGTTGTTCTAACAAACAAAAGGCCTGGAAGAAAAATATGAAATACTCTTTAAAAAACCCTATAGTGTGAAAGTTTCATGAACAGGCTTCTTCAGCAGCTTGGTCTTTCAGACACTGAACTCTATCAGGGAATTTCTTGTAGTACAAACATTAGCAATGGCCACATATCCCATTTATTCCACAGAACACTGCAAAAACCTTAATGAAAGACCATTTCTTATTATTTTAATCAACATTTTAAAAAAATTAAACAAAACATTTAAACACTTAAAATTTCAGAACATAGTTGGCCTCAATGATCTTAAAGTTCTTTTCCAACCTAAATGATTCTGTGATCCTTTGATTGCTATTTCCAGCATTACCCATAACCATTAATTGGCTTAATAACCAAATATTTTCATTATAGCATCAAGAACAAGGTCCAAAATCCAAAAGCCAACTAAGGTCCTTATCCATTTGAGCCAACAATGTCTTTTCTTGCCTCTAAAGTGAGGGGACAAAAGAGAGTCTTCCCTGGGGAGCCTCCAGGACCCAGGGAAGAGTTAAGTCACCACCAGGACAAGGCCTGCTGACCCCACCCTTCTCCCTGAACTCCCTGGGCCACTTTGTGTTGTTTTATCTAGAAAAGTCTCCAAACATTTGATGCATCTTTTAGAAGTCTCAACACCCAAAGGCTCCTGTGTCAGTGACTATTTCAGTTATTGCATTACAATTAAAGATCAAATCCCAAATCGCTGGAGTTGCAGAGAAATTAGGAACCCAAGTACTGATTTCAGCCTGGAAAAGGCTCCAGAGAGACCTTAGAGACCCTTCCAGTGCCTAAAGGGGCTCCAGGAGAGCTGGAAAGGGACTTTGGACAAGGGCCTGGAGGGACAGGAAAGGGGGGAATGGCTTCCCAGTGCCAGAGGGTAGGGTTAGGTGGGATATTGGGAAGGAATCCTTCCCTGTGAGGGTGGTGAGGCCCTGGCACAGGTTGCCCAAAGAAGCTGTGGCTGCCCCATCCCTGGAAGTGTCCAAGGCCAGGTCAGATGGGGCTTGGAGCAGCCTGGGATAGTGGAAGGTGTCCCTGTCCACATGGAATGAGATGAGCTTTAAAGTCCTTTCCAATGATTCAATGATTTTACCCAGAACTATGACTATTAGGAAGGAAGCCAAAATCCCCCTACGTTTATTAATTTATTATAAATTCATGATTTTTAGCAACCAACTCACGATTTCTAAGTGTGCAGGGCTGGCAGAGCTGCAAATCCTTTTGACTCATAACATTCATGGGGGAAACCCCAACTGGCCTTCACTCCCCACCCACTCTCAGTGCTGATGCAAAGGCAGCTCCTACCAGGTCCATAAATATGACTGGAAGACAAGATTCCCCCCCCATTCCTGATGGCCACCAGAGAGTTCTGTGTCAGAGTATCTATGGCAAAGCTATTGCACAATGAACAACATAAAGTATCCCATTAAATTACAGCCAGCGTTTTGAAATCAAAGAATGCTCCAGATATAAATATTTATGGGGGTTGATGAACCACTAATGAAATCAAGACTCAAATGTGCTTGGACTGTCCTTCTCCCAAAATGAGTAAGACTTGAGTGTAAATATTGCTGTTCAATGATACAGTTTGTGCACTGGCTCCATGGCAGGGAGAGCACACATGGGAGATCAAAGGCACAGAGTGGAATCTTGATTGAGCTGCAGCAGAATACTCAACCAACCGTGCCAACCACATCCTCCTGAACAGCCCTTGGCCAGCAGGGACCGGGTGTGCTGATGTCACTGGCACAGGTGAACACCTGAACTGATGCTAATCCAAGTAAGTGTAGCATTGGTTTTGGTTCCATTTCCCTTGGTTTGGATGCTGGCCAAGATGCAGATATGGAGAAGAGCCCTTCTGGGGAGATGACAATCACAGGGATTACAGGAGTCAAGCAAAGGGAATCCTCCTGCATTGTGGTCAAAGGCTGAAGGTGGTGATTCGTCCCCCCTGTTCTGATGAGATTCCACTAGGACACTGCATCCAGCAATGGGTCCTCAACATAAGGATGTGGAGCTGCTGGAGAAAGTCCAGAGGAGGCCACAGAGATGCTCTGAGGGCTGGAGCCCCTCTGCTCTGGAGCCAGGCTGGGAGAGCTGGAGGTGTTCACCTGGAGAAGAGAAGGCTCCAGGGAGACCCGAGAGCCTCTTCCAGTGCCTAAAGGGGCTCCAAGAGAGCTGGAGAGGGACTTTAGACAAGGGGGAATGGCTTCCCACTGCCAGAGGGCAGGGTTAGATGGGATACTGGGAAGAATTTCTTCCCTGTGAGGGTGGTGAGGCCCTGGCACAGGTTGCCCAGAGAAGCTGGGGCTGCCCCATCCCTGGAAGTGTCCAAGGCCAGGTTGGACGGGGCTTGGAGCAACCTGGGATAGTGGAAGGTGTCCCTGCCTGTGGCAGGGGGGTGGACTAGATGACCTTCAAAGGTCCCTTCCGACCAAACCATTCCAGGATTCAGCAGTCAGGGATCCCCCTGTTCAAATCCACAAGATCTCAATAATTCCCATGCCTGATTTTCCATCTCAGTTGCAGGTCAGGGAGACCAGGAGCAGCAGGAAGCCAAATCCTCCGATGCTCTGAAAGCTCTTTGAGACTCTGCAGCTCAAGAGTTACAACTGTGGAGCAGCACCAAGACTGAGCTCCTTCCCAGAAAGCCCTCACTGCAAACTCCCAGGGCAGACTCTTTTGCAGACGTCCTGCTTTTCCCACCCTGTAAAATGTTATTCCAGAAATTCCATATAAACGCCTTTCACATCACATTACATTCCCCCAGCAGAAATAAGCCAGATAAGGAATGTCTGCCCATGAGTGTTGTGATCAGGCTTTCAACACATCTGAACTTCAAAGGGGCCAAAGAAGAAAATCTGCTCATCCCAGCAAATATTTGCTACAGCTCCCACTTCCAGTGTCTTTCAGGTGTCTGATCATCAAAGGAATGGATTCCCCCAACCCTTCTTAGGTGGCTGAGGAGCTTCTCCCAAATTCCTCCGAAATGATCAGTGAGGGAAATTAGGAAAAAAACCCAAGCATATTGTTTGAACACAATGGTTTTCAAAGGAAATAACAGCTCTCTGTAGACTCCACATCCTCTAAATCCACAGTGAGAACAGATAAAAGCCACACTGTAGTCGAGTCTCCACCTAAACAACTCAAGCAGAATCTAGGTCAGTGTTCCCTCCTGGGAAATGACGGATTAATCAGTGGTGCTTCCGAAGGGATTTTTGACTAATGCAGTGTTTTTATATAGGAACTGGCAGCCACCACCTCCTGCAACTCAATATTCTCTCAAAGCCTCCAAGAGCCAAAAGTTACACTTGAAAAGTGCTTTTAAGCCTGCTGGAAAAAACTGTGCCCTTATTCCAAGCAGAAACAGAAAGAGGAGATTCTTGGTAACAGCACTTCCAACACCAGAGGTGTCTTCTCCTCCCAGGTGGTGACAGTCCATCCACTCAGGGTTCCAGAGCTGCAGATCCAGGAGCCACCAGCCACAGCTCCTGAGGGTCCATCTCCACCTTCAGATCCTGTTTGCACCACCACTGTTCCAAATGGGAACCAGCCACAGGAAGTTTTCTGTGGCACTGGATTTAAGCAGGACCATCTTTGTTGGCTGGAAGAGAAGTTTCTCATCCCAGTTTTTTGGGATATGGTTCCTCTTGGCTGCACTGAAGGAACTTGATGTTTTCTGCCCAACCAGTCCACAGGGATATGTATTAAATCTGACAATATCTGGTGGAAAAGAATTCGAGGTCCAGCGTGAACCTTTTGCTGCCTCCAGAGAGATGAAGGGAGGCAAAGTGGTGGGAGGGGGAGCTTTTCCTATCCAAAAACTAATGTTTTGACTCCATTCCATTCAGAAGAGGGAAAAAAAAAAAAACAACAGCAAAGAACAAACCCTCCTACTAAAAAGTCTTGTTTTCATTCCTTTGTGGAAATCAACCACAGTTTAAACTTCTATTTTTGTACAAAGCAGATTTTTGTTTCCTGGTCATTTATAACTTGCCCTCCACAATCATCTCCCACTCCCAAAGTGCAGGTGACACCAAGGGGAGTCTCCAGCACAAGGGATTCCAGAGCCAGGAAGGGTTTTATTTTCCACCTATCCCTCCAGCCCAAGGGATGAGTTATTTCCATAAGGACATGAGAAGCTCTGACTACAAAGACAACTCAAATATTTTTAGCCTCTATAAAGACACAAAAAAATGAAGGATAACCTATCCTCTCTCCCTGCAGCTTCACCTTACAAAACTGGGATCCAGCTCCATTCCATCTGAGCTTCCCACCCTCCTCCATCTCCCAGAGCCGCAAGTTTTTGGAGCTCGATTTGGGGAAGATGCAGGTTTTGACCCTGAGGAGCTCCTGCATGAGCCACAGCACAGCAGCTGCAAGACCTGGGTCAAAGAAAGGCAAGAAAATGGGCACGAGGGCAGAAGAAATGACATTATTCCTCAATTTTAGCAATTTTACAGCAGCTGGGTGTGCACATCTGGGGGTCAATTCTGCCACAGCCACATGGCTTTTAAATCCCTCTAGGGATGGAGGATCCACCACTGCCCTGGGCAGCCTGTGCCAGGGCTGGATAACCCTTCTAGGAAACAATTTATCCCAACATCCAACCTAAACCTCCCCGGCACAGCTTGAGGCCGTTCCCTCTTGTCCTATCTCTTTTATTTGGGAGAAGACACCAATTTATGATCTACATTTTAAATGAACAAGAACACAAGCCCTGAAGGGGTAACACACCCCTCCAGCCGCTCTCTGCCCCCCAAAAGCAATGAAGAAGTGGTCACACCCACACTCCCATCCTGTGCTTAGCAAATTTTTCCCATTTGCATCAATTTTATATCCATTTTGCTGGTTTTATTACCCATATCTCTGACCCATTATCTTCTCCAGAGCCTGCAGTCTCTCCTTGGATGAGCCATTTATCTCCAAACCCAAATAAAGAACATTTTTAGGCTGTGCCATTGCATGGGAAAGATGCACTTTAAGTTAACAGTTTGAATTAACAAGGCAGTAAAACTTAAAATGACCTTCTTTGTAGTTCTTGGCATGAGAGGAAGCATCAAGTCCTCCTTTTTTTTGTTAGAATGGCAGAAGATGGTGAATAGAGCACTGCTTATGGTATCAAGTGATCCATTTCAGTTTTACTCTTTAACAAATAGAAGACAAACCCCCTCCTTTTCTTTCCTAAAAGGGCTCCTCTCAGATAGGCTTTTACTGACTGATAAACAGGGTAATTATATTTTAACCAGGCTGCCCACAAAGAATCAGTATTCAAACCACCCCCTGTATCCTTCTCAGCTCAAAAGGCTTTGCAGGGACAATCAGGGAAAATGGAGAAACTATTAAAATCACATTTCAACAGGATCATAGTGTTTCTCAGGGCAGGTCCATTAAAGAGATGGACTGATACCTCCATGTCCTGTCAGGATTGGGTTCCTCTGCTTAGAGGAAATGGCATGTTCATTTTCCAGGACTGTGCTGCAACCTAATTCTGAATAAACTTCATATTTCCTCCACCTGGGAGCTCAAACCAGATCCCCACCTGAGCCAGCAGATGTGCCCCCACATCCCTGTGGAGCAAAGCCTGGCAGTGCCCACTCACCCACTACCCCAGAGCATCACTCTGGGCCTTGTGATCACTGCTCCTACACATCCCAAGGGCAGTTTGAGCTCAGCATGGGGAAATGGAGCTCAGCATCCCTCTGGAGGGGCTACCAGGACTTTGCACCACACAGGAGCAGCCCCTGCTCCAGCCTGGTCCTCTGATCCAGCCCATCTTTCCAGCTGTTGATGCTGCCCTTTATTTATCACCCAGTGATCTCTCCAAGCACTTCAAGTATCAATACATTCAGTTTTCAGGTCCCAGTGCAGGACATATCCCCCATCACACCCATCTCACAGACAAGGAGAACGTTAAATCCTGGGCTACAGCCACATTTCACTCCATAACACAAGTGAGGACATCAGCCCCAGCAACATCACTGAGTCCAGCCACCCCCTCAGAGACAGGATTGGCACCAGGACATTTCTGCCTCCAGCCAAGCCCATGCACTCTCCAATACCAGCATGTCCTCGATCAAAGACAGGATTTGGATTTTTCCCCCTAAGGATTGTTTTACTTCCAGTTGTGAAGGAAACACATGCCCTGGAGACAGAGCAGCACAGGCTCAGCACACTTTCCCAGTTAAAAAACCAAACCAATCATTCTCATCTTCAAAAAGCACTTTCAGGTGACAACCACAGCACAGAGTTTGATGCACCCCTGGGCTGCAGAGTTCCTGCTTCCCCTTTCCATGGTTCCCACAAAACCAGCACCTCCCCATTCCAGTGCTGTCCCACTGCTTCCCTCCTCCTCTCAGCAGCAGCCCCTGAAGAAACAGGAAACTTCTACAGGAGCTTAATGGACAGTAGCTCCTGAGAAAACAGCTTTTTTCCTAGGAAAACATATCCAAGCACAGATATAAGCACTTGCTGCAGAGGTTCAAGAGTGCAGCCAAAAATGCCAGGAACCCTAAATCATGCTTTTAAAACTCTTTAAATACCTGACAGGTGAAGGCAAGTCTAAACTGAATCAACACAGAGGCTCTCAAAAAATAAAATAAAATAATTAAAGAAATCAGTAAATCACAGCTCAGCTGTTGTTTAATCCTACAAACATTTAGGCCCTCCGGACACTTGAAGCAACTCTAAAGATCTCCAGGTACACAATATTCCACTTCCAGGCAGGTAGGATGAATTTTATTTAGGAGAATTCTGCAACTCAACTCCTATTTCCAGACTTAATCAAGTCATAATGCTGGAGGAGACACGCAGGGAATAAGGATTTCCCACATCCCTGTGCCCTCCTGCCAAGGATAAAATACAGACACGCACAAACTGAGAGACAAGCATGGATTCAGTATTTCACACCCTCCTTCCCTCCTTTTTCTCTTCTATTTATGAAAATTCCCTTTGAAACAGGAAGTCAAGATTCAGGACATCCTGAGAAGGACCCCAAAAAGGCATGTGGCAGTTTTTTCTTTAATTAGACCCAAAAGTGAAGGCACCTGTTTAGCCCAAGGGGCTTCATTACTTAATTGTCTGGGAGGAGTTGGGTGGTGATGCTCCCAAGTGATTCCAGCTGTGAGGAGAAGACTCTCAGCTGGGTAGGGAAGGCAAAAGAAACTTTTAAACAAAAGCGAGGAAAACATCACAGCTTCTACTCCAAAGCCCATTAAATCCACGAGAATCTTTCAGGCAGCTTCCAAAGATTTTGGATCAGCCCCAGAAGCTGCTTCTCATCCACAATTCACAATGACTTTACTGGAGAGGGAACAAAAAGCCTTTTTGTTCACATTTTCCAGATGTGGCAACTGAGGAACATGGAAAGCTGGTGCAGAGCAGGTCAGGGTGGCAGAGCCTGAGACAGGATCACTCCTGCTCCCCACAAAACACAAGAGTGGAGGGGAGACATCCAACCAAACCCATCCCTGTCCCAGAGAGCAGGAAGGGTTTGAACTTGTTTTCTCATTGCAGCACAAAAAAGACAATTTTTAGTGGCAGAAAGTTGTCTCTCTCCAAGGGAGAGCAGAGAAGCAGAGGGTGATGTGGTAGACATCAGAGACATCACAGAATTAAGATTCCAGGGGGCACTGCCCTCAGCCAAGTTTATGGATCATGAGGAAAACAGCAACATCCACAATAAAAGCAAAACATTTGATACATCCACCTGGCAGCACTTAAAAATGACAAAAAGGGGGTTATAAGAAATAACAGACATACCTTTTGCTGACACTGAAGAGCACAGGACCAAGAGGGAAGAGGTTTGGGCAGAAATGGAAAGGAAAAGCAAGAGCTGTTTTGCTCCAAGGTAATACACCTCTGAACCAGGGATGGTTTCTACAGTCTGAGGCTTCACAGCCTCAGGGCTGAGACACTGGCACCAAACACTGCTCAGAACAAGAGGGGGAAGGAGCAGGACGAGCTTTGCATCCGAGACAGCTCTAATCTCCCCTAACTCAGAGCAGCAGCACAGTAGCACAGCTGAACCAAGAGGGAGTGAAACCAAACCACAGCTCAGCCTCCCACCCACACACACACACCAGGAAATCACAACCCATTAGACTCAAATCAAGGCAATTTGGGGACACAGAGGAGAGAAACACCTCACTAACCTGCTCAGGAAAGAAAGGATGACACTGGAAGATGCCCAGAGCTCCAGCCAGGTCCCAGGAGAGGTGACAAAATTTCAAAACATAGAACCTTGAAGCCCAAAATCCAGGGGTTCAGGAAGACCTGTGCAGACTCCCAGGAAGCAGAGAACTATCCTCCAACTCCCTTGCTGCCCTTAGCAAGTTATTAAATTAAAAATAAACCCTTAGCTCCAGGCAGCACCTCCACCAGAAATCCACCCCAGGGAGGGGAACCAGCACTTATGGGTAATTTTAAACCCGCTGCCAGGTGGGGAAAATGGGCTGGGCTGGGCTCTCTCATTCCATTAATCTCCTCCACCTGCCCACAGATGCTGATGGTCCCACCTGGGCAGCTCTGAGCTCTCAGAGGGGAGTCAGGCAAGGGCAGCACCCAGGAAAGGGCTGGTGCCTCCTGCATTGCTCATCCCTATGGACTCCTCTCCTGGGAATCATTTCAGGACTTGTCCTTCAGTGCTCCCTGGTTGTTCTTCACATGGATGATTCCCTCCCTCATCATTCCCCTGGGAGCCCTGAGCACATCAGAGCAGCTCCCACAGCCCCTCGCCCACCAGGCAAACCAGGAGTGAGGGGCTTGACAAACAGTTCTGGTTCAGAGGGGTAAAAGGTCCATCTGTCCTTCCAGAGTGACCCTGAACAACAGTCCAGGATGCAAGAGGGACTGAGCTACACTTGGCTTTTCAGTCATGGACCAAAGGAAAGGGAGACAAGTCAAAGGCAGGTTGGACAGGGCTTGGAGCAACCTGGGATAGTGGAAGATGTGCCTGCCCATGGCAGGGGGTGGGACTGTGTGGGCTTTAAGGTCCCTTCTAACCACAACCATTCCGTGATTCCATGATCTCTGACTCCAGATACAGTTACAACAGGTATCAGTGCCTTGGGACTGATAGGAATTCCCAAAATCCAGCCCTACCCCCACCTTCCCCCTGAGTTACACTGCCATCACTCCTGATTTGGGGATGGAGGGGGGAAGTTGAGCACAGACTTGTGAATGTGGCAGTGTTTCAACAACACAAAAGCTGCAGAGTTGAGAAACTGAGGGTTAATTTTCCACTGGAAAAGGGAGAGGAGAGCTCAGTCATGGGAATGTACAGAAAGGCAGCCCTGGCAGCTCTGGCTGTGTTGTTCCCCATCCCAAGCTTCTCTCCAAATCCAAGTGCTTTGAAGCACAGGAATACACACTTATTAACTTGTAGTAATTACTGCTTAAACTCCAGGACTCAATGTATAGGGTTGCAGAGAGAACTTCAAAATGACAGCAAAGTGCTGCTTAAACTAAAACCCAAAACAAACCAGGGGGAGGGAGAGTGAAAAAAGGGAAAGAACCCCACATTTATTAGACATATGAGCCCTCATAATTCTGAACCAGCCTTGGGAGGTTGGAAGCCTGGTCCCAATTTATTAAAAGCAAGGGCCAGCAGTGCTGAGAGTGAGCTAAAAACATGCAGAACAGAAGATGAAACATACTGAGCTACTGGATATGGTAGTAAATCCTTCACTTTGTTAATTAATTAGTTTTCATGCTAAAGGTGAGGTCAGATGTACACAGAGCCCATGGAGTGAGTCTAAATGATTTCTGTGATCAAAAGCTCCATCTTTTAGGCTTGCAGCCTAAATAAGCCAATTTTTCTCTTTTTTTAACCAACCAATGGTCTGGTTAAAGCTTTGCTCAAGGGACACACTGGTCCTGCCTTGTACTAAGCCCAGCCTGTGCAGGTCAGCTTTGCAAACAGCATCTCCCACAGAGCCAGGCTGCACTCAGAAATTATCCTGTTTTCTGGGGGGGTTCTGTTTGGTTTTTTTCTCAAAAAGAAGGAAAAATGGAGACTGATGAATATGGTTGTGTCTCAAGCATTTCCTACCAGCACTGGGTTGGTGCTGGAGGAGCTCTGCCACCACTTCTCCCCCATGCAAGGTCAAAAACCATTCCCCACCTCCCAGACTGGTGGCATTGCTTGGATTCACCCTGCTGATGGAGCACAGCCCCACCTTATAAAGCCCCTTCTCTGCAGGGCCCTGTCTTTGCCACAAATCCTGTCCTTTCCTGCCAAACCCATGCACAGGGAACAGGAATGTTCCTCCTTTATCTTCTTCCACCTGCACTTCATCTTCTCCTGTGATAAGTGGGAAAGCAGCAGCCTGTGTTCTGTGAGAGGTGAGAATGGTGTGGGTTGGGAGGGACCTTAAAGTTCATCCAGTTCCACCCCCTGCCATGGGCAGGGACACCTTCCACTAGCCCAGGTTGCTCCAAGCCCCATCCAACCTGGCCTTGGACACTTCCAGGGATGAGGCAGCCACAGCTTCTCCAGGAATTCCATTCCAGCCCCTCACCACCCTCACAGAGAGGAATTTCTTCCCAATATTCCACCCAAATCTCCCCATTTCCAGTGGGAAACCATTCCCTGTGTCCTGTTGCTCCAGGACAACAGCTTTTCTTCAGCCTTGCCTTTGCAGACCAACAGCAGAGCTCCTCTGGAGAAACCTCCCACCACCCAGCAACGGTGTTGGCTCTGCTTTTGGAAGAGTAATGAAACTCAGAATTGCCAAGATTCCAAGTTTTCCAGCAAAATATGGCCAAGACAAAGCCAGCTATGACACCCCTAAAATATGCTGTCTATGGATGCTGGAGGGCTCCATGGAAACTGCAGAACACACCTCTGGTATGTGCAGTCTGTGCATTTTTTTCCAAGATCGGAGCCCATTTTCATGGAATTATAAATCAGCTCGAATAAACTTAATTCTCAGCACAAAAAACTCCCTAATAATAAATTTTAAAACATATTTTAAAAAATATATATATTCTTGGGGTCATATTTCCACAGGTTCTGCTCGTGAAATGTTGTCCCACAGTTCTCTGGCCAGGCAGGGCAGGACAATACTGGGAATTCCAAATGAAATCTTGCAGAAAATGGGCTCAGATTCAATAGTCTGGACTCAACCTATAGGAAAATAGGAAAGGGAATGACTGCCCTTGGCAGGTCAGCTTTGATCCTGTGCTGAACCCTGCAGTGTTCACACACCACTGAGATGGGTGTGCTGAGTAAACACTGAGGAGCAAATCTGTGCAAGGATTAATGGAATTTCCCAACATTTTCAGGCTCAGGCACTGGATTTTCAACCCCCCTCAGGAAGTCTGGGAGCACAAATTCCTGCAGGGTGGTAGAATCCACGTACCTCACCCTTTAGACACTTTAAATAACAGTTTGGGAATCAGCATGGAATTTTGTCTTTTTTTTTTTTTTTTTTTTTTCCCACTCAGAAAACGAGGTCTCCAGAATTTTTACTTGTGAAAAGATTATGGTTTTGCATTATCACAGAATCCTGGAATGGTTTGGGTTGGAAGGGACCTTAAAGCTCATCCAGTTCTACCCCCTGCCATGGGCAGGGACACCTTCCAGTAGACCAGGTTGGTCCAAGCCCTGTCCAACCTGACCTTGAACACTTCCAGGGATGGGCAACTTTCAGCCAGAGACCCTGGGAATCTGCAAAATTACCTACTCCAAATGTGGGCAACTGCAAATTCCCGCTTCCAGCTGTCAACTCCCCCTTTTTTTCACACCCCAGACCTGCAAAGCACCTTGCTTTGCTTTGCTGGCAGACAACGACTTCGTCCCTGGCTTTGTTGTGTCCTTCCCAACTCTCCAAAAATAGTCTTATTTTTTCCATTTGGAATTTATTTTTAGCCACTACATTCCTTTCATCAAAGCAGGCAGCAAACATATGTAAAGATATTTATCTTCCTTTAGTGGCCTGACTCTGACCTTACACAGAATCACAGAATCCCAGATTGGTTTGGGTTGGAAGGGACCTTAAAGCTCATCTTGTTCCACCTCCTGCCATGGGCAGGGACACCTTCCACTAGACCAGGTTGCTCAGAGCTTCATCCAACATGGCCTTGAAATAAATTGGGAATAAACTCCCTGAAATCCAAGTATTGAGTGGAAGTAAAAGTAGCACCATCCTCTCCAGCAGGAAATACTGCCACAAATTGTCCCAGTTTAACCTCATAGAGAAGAACTTAACTCATCCTTTCTGTGCTTGGAGGCTGATTTGACTTTGTAAAACCTGCCAAAACTGGGGGAAATGGCATTTTCGGTCATGCACAGGTCTGATTTTCTGTTGGGAATGTTGGTGGCCACAGTTAAAAAGTACAACTTGCTCTACACCAGTAAGTTTGGAGAAAATGCTTCAAACACAGGAAACACAACATTTTTGTCTGAATGATGAACAGGTTCATCTAAGAGGGAGAGTGCCATAGTTTGTGCTGATTGCATGACAAGAATTCCATGTGAATTCCATGTAAAAAGGCAAATATCAGGGAGGTTTTCAGCATCCAAACCTCATCCAAAATCCTCTGCAACACTCTCAGGAACAGATGTGAACCAAAGGCAGCAGCACCTGAGCTGGGTGGGTTTCCATATGCAGCAAATATCAGAGTTTGCAGAGAAAAAAGCCAAGAAACAGCAGGGAAAGGTTGAAATTCAAATAAAACTCAATACCCAGAAGGTGGGGAAGATCAAACAGTGCCACTGCAGCACCATATTTTCTTTCCTTTTGGACACAGTGTGAGCCAGACTTCATAGGAGGAACAGAACTCTGGTGTCATCAGAGTTTTCTGACACCACAGCTCAGGAAATCAGGTCAGTCCAAGCCTCTGCACAGTCAGGCTTCCCAGGTAGGACCAGCACAACCCAAATTCCTAAATAAACACAACCCTCTGTGCATTAAAAAATGGGAAAGTGTCTCCCAGAAAGCTTCACCTGCCACGCGGCCACTGGAGGTGGGAATGCTGTTGGAATCCCAGGAGATGCTGCTGCCCACCCACCATCCCACACCTCTGTCCTGCCTGTCCTCATCACCAGGTGCCCTCGGGGACCCCCAGCAAAGCCCAAGCAGTTCTCAGCTCCCACTCTGGGGCTCTCCTAACTCTTAAGCCATTCCTTCAGCCTCACAGCCCGGTACCTGTTGCTCCCTGGGGATTTTTCGACTCAGAGGGAGCAATCCCAGGTTGGCCTGATGTTCCTGCATACTCACAAGGGTTTCACTTGGATGAGCTGGTAAAATTGAAAGGAAAGAACAAGAAGAGAAAGTTGAGTTGGAGGAGGAGGAGGAGAAAAGCCTTTTTCTGTCACCAGCCCATGGGGGGTTCCCGAGGTCCCCTCTGTGCTGGCACCAAAGCCCTGCCCAGCTACAACCCCACATCTCCTCCCAGTCCATCCCAGTTTAAACACCCTGGGAAGTGCCCTGAGTGCTCTGCCTCATTCCCGCTCTCTTCCCAGCTGGAATTCCCTTTGTGGCATTACAAAGCTCTGGCACAGGTCCCCCTCTCCCTCCCAGTCACCCAATAGAGCCTCGGGAATAGTCCCTGGATCCCTCAGTGGCAGCCAGGAGATAAGATGCATTCCTAGAGTTTAGGGACTTGGAAAAGGGGGAGGTCAGCAATTGATGTGGATTTCTTCCAACTCTGGAATCTTGCAAAGGTGAGAAAACAGAACAAACAGAAGAGAAAGGATCTGTGTGATCTGAGAACAAAATAAAGCTGGGGATGATTTCAAATTTCAGTGTTTGCATCATCCCTTTCTCATCTGCCCTTGAGCAAAGACAGATAGTGAAATACCTCTGAAATAAGAAAAAATATTTAAAATTTCAAATGCTAGGCAGTAGCACCAGGTATTTTATCTCAGCAGGACAAAAGGTCCATTAATCATGTGGCACTATTTTATGCACCATCTCTTATCTCCCCATTGCTCCCTGTGCTCCCTTTTACAGGACATCTGTGACAGCAGTAAAATATTGATTCATATTATTATATACCAATGGTCTTCACTGAAATTGCTGTATTATTTAGGAAAATTGGAACACAGACATGAGTTTGCCCCAGAATGCAGCCAATTCCAGGGTGGGATCTGCCCAGCAGCAGAGCATTTAGGATAAGAAATGGAAAATCCTCTAACAATGAGGAAAACTCACAGAATCACAGAATGGTTTGGGTGGGAAAGACCTTAAAACTCATCTCCTTCCACTGGACCAGGTTGCTCCAAGCCCCATCCAACCTTGGACACTTCCAGGGATGGGGAATCCACAGCTCCTCTGGGCATTCTCTTAAAATATAAGGCCTGAAGGAAGGTGGGATTTAAGGACACAAGTAGGAGTTAAGACAGAACTACCCAAAATCCCTTCTTGCTTCGGAAAGTGCTGCCAGACCTTTGGAGAACACAACTGAGCAAGACCCTGATTCCTCATTAGCTACAGGAAAAGGTGAATGTTCATTTGCATATTTTAGAGCTCAGCAGACAAGATCCCCCAATCATCAGTTTTTCAGTGCTTTTATTATAGTTGTTACTGAATATCTTGGCAAGAAAGTCCATTCTCTGACATGTTAAATAGGGGGTGTGGTTATGCCTGGATTGGGAACAAGCAGATAAAGCTGATTTTTAGGAATCTCAGCATGGGAAACCCCAAATTCCTACTTCACACCAAACAACCACCAGCAGGGCTCGATCCAGCTGCAGAATCCTGGTTCACACCACAAAGGAGACGCTGAGCTCTGGACTCAGCTTAACTTCTGTAACACCACCCCACTAAAAATGCTTCAAACAGCTTCCCACTGGAAAGGTGATCTTACAACATGTGGGAATTGGTGCTTATGGAGGGGCTTAACTGTATCCTCCAGCTAAGAGCAGCATCCTTGTGGAAGCAGCTCCCAGGCTGTGGGGTCACCTCATGGTAAAGCCACATGGAGGATCGCATCCCACCAGGACCCCACCCAGGGGATGGGGATCGAGGGTTGGGATGGGCAACTGCTGCAAGGAAACACTGGAAAACAGCTTCAGGGTTATTAATAATGAATAAATAATAAATAATAATGAATCCAGTTAATTAAATAAAACTTAAATTAGTTATCCATTTTAATAATAATAATGAAATTAATTAATTAAAATTACACAATGATAAATTAATAATAATTAACCAGCCTTTGCAGTTCTGAGGCTGCAGCCTCCTGAATTATTCCAGGTGCTCACATGTGGACACAGCAAAGGGGTGTTGGAACGAACATGGCCATGGCAGCAGGGCTGGGAGGTGCCACCAGACCCTCTGAGTGTCCACATATGATCTCAGGAAGTTTGAAGCTATTTTTTGGAGCACTGGGGAGATCCAGGAGGGATCCAGGGCACCGCTCCCATGAGAGGGCACTGGTTCCACACACCCCCTCTGCTGGGAACACACAGAGCTGTCCATGGATAACATGGACCATTTGAATAATGCAAAGTAGGGGCTTGCTGAAAAGAGAAATAGAGTGTTCATGAAGTAATGACCTTCCAAGAGATGGAGACTGATGAGTTCTGGATCCATGGCTGTGCCCCCCCCCACACGCCTCCTGCTTGTGTCTAAACTTATGCAATGATTTATTTGCGTCCTGCACGAAAACAAATGGATGTTTTACATATTTATATCATAAGATAAAGTGATATTTAAGCCCATCAAAGCGGCGGCAGATCTGGAGGCGATTACAGCAAGTGTTTGCTTAGCTGAGGTCACAGCGCACTCGGTGCGGGTGAGGCTCCGGGTCTGCTCCGCACATGGGAGTGTGTGAGGAAGGTCAGCACAGGCAGGCACAGGCTCCAAGTCCTGGCTTTCCAAAGCGTGGACAGTTCAACCAAAACTGAACCTGGCTCCTTGCATCGGGCCTTGGGACAAAATGTTGGTCAAGGGGATAAATGTTGTGCCGTTTGCAGAATCAGAAGTTGAGTTTGTGGAGTCTAAAGCTTTTTGTCTCTGATGGAAAGGCTTTTTGTGTCTGATCTGTAAGTCCTGAGAGGAGCAGCTGGGGGAGCTGGGGGGAGTCAGCCTGGAGAAAAGGAGACTCAGGGGGGACCTTCTCACTCTCTCCAACTCCCTGAGAGGAGGGGGGAGCCAGGTGGGGGATCTGGCTCTGCTCCCAGGGAACAAGGAACAGGGCAAAGGGAAACGGCCTCAAGCTGTGCCAGGCGAGGTTCAGGCTGGACATCAGGAGGAATTTCTTCATGGAAAGGGTGGTCAGGCATTGGAAGGGGCTGCCCAGGGAGGTGGTGGAGTCCCCATCCCTGAGGGCCATGGCACTCAGTGCTCTGGGCTGGGTGACAAGGTGGGGGTTGGTCACAGGTTGAACTCAATAATCCTGGAGGGCTTTCCCAACCACAGTGATTCTGTGATTCCATGAAACAGGGGGCAATTCTGTCCAGCAGTTTCTGAAATCTGCCTCAGGACCTGCACAGATCCCATTGTCCTGGGACCGTGATTCCTCAGTTCTCATCCCTCAGCTGAGCTCTGGTGACAGGCTGGACAACTCCCCCTGAGCCACTGGAAGTGGAAAGAAGCCCATTTCAGAGCACCCAAGTGATCCATACTCCAATGGACAGGCAGGCATTCGTATGGATCACCTGGACTGCTCACAGTCACATCAGAGATTGGAAGGGTGGAAAAAGTAACTGCCAGATTCAGAGAGACACAACGACTTCTGGTTTGGGATAATGCTCCTGCAGTTTTTCCAGGTGCAGGTTCGGAGTCCTGGAAGCCAGGGCTCTGATTTAAGAAGCTGAGAGCTGTCTGCAGCACAGGACACAGATCCTTCACTCTGCAGACCTGGCATGCCCAGGGCTGGCCTTAGAGAGATTTTCCTCTTTGGCACCTGAGGTTACACACTAAACCACATGGTTGGTCAGGTGCCCCTGTGGAAATGGGCACAGGATAAAGGGGATGTAACACTTCCCTTTGGAAAGCATTGCAGTGCTGGTGGCTGGGCAGAGGCTACAAAAGCCAGGCATGACCAGGGATGATCCAGCCCAACAGCGTACTGGGACAGACTGGAAATACTGATCCCCTGCCCCCCCGGTTGTGTCAAGGAGACTTTCCCAACATCCACCTCCATGGGAAACCCAGAGCAATGCTGATGCAGAGGGATGTCCCTGGTGCACTCCTTGCCACTTAACTAAATGTCATCCCAATTTTATTTCTGTGTGTTCCCATTGAAACAGCAAATTCCTGCTCTCTTATACCAGAGCCCAGCAAAGCCCAACACTGAAAAAGCCAAACTCTCCCTTAAACAGAGTCAGGGACTTGCCTGATTTTCCAGCCTTGCAAAGCCATGTCGTGAGCTGCCACCCTTTCCACTCAGCATAACTGACTGTGCAAAGCCAGCTGGGATTTGCAATCCCTGAGGGAGGCAGAGCTGCTCGGGGATCTCATTCCCAGACACATGTGGGGCCCTGACAGCACCGGCACGACGCAGAACTGCAAACAAGCTGCCAGGCCAGGAACATTCATCCTTCTGTTTAATGGGATGTTGAAATGAAAACCATATCCTTATCTTCCACCTCTCCTGTCATCCCACCTCCCTGCAACTCATTCCCTTTGCCCAAGCTCCTTCTGGCACCCGGGGGGTGCAGGAAGGGCAGCGCTTGTGGTTTGTCTGCACGGGGCACGTCACGTTCTCCAGCTGCAGCAGCCCAGCAAGCACGTCCCTAATGAATCCCGTGTGTGCCATGGAAAAGACAAGAGGCTCCCTCTCCCTCAGCAGCCCGAGCCTTCATCACCATGGCTCCAATGTCAGCACGATGAAAACACCCTCACCGAGCTCGTTATCAGCCTGTCTGGGGTGGGATCGGAGCAGCCGCAGCTGCTGCTCCAAAGAGGGGATTAACCACTGCTGATAGGAGGTCTTTCATACAGACTCACTGCAGGTGGAAAACCTCCTGACAGCCCAAGAGTTCACAAACCACAGGAATTTTTGGCAAGTCTTTTCCTTAAGTGCCAGCCAAGGTGACTACAGGGCCACTGGCTCAACACTCCGAACACCTCGGTGATGCTCTGGGATGGACAAGGCCAGGGCACAAAAGCTCTGCTCAGAGCTGCCTCTTCTCCTCTCCTCTGAAAAATGTCCTTGAAAACAGGAAAAGCCTGAACATTTAACAGAAAAGCTGCAGACTTGTCTTTTTGGTCTGTCTCAGCAGCACGAACAGGTTGGAGCAATCTGTCTGGGTCACAGTCTCTCTACCACGGAAAAGTCATTATTTGGTCTATAAAGGGATTTTGATACCAAATACGTGAAAGCACTAAGACTTCCTGTAGCCAAATTCCTGCATAAAACAGAAAAAAGGCAGGGACTTCAAACAGCATCTTTTAAAAACTTTCCAGCAGATAAATTAAGAGCTGTGTTTTTAAAGAAGCCAAGGGAACTGGGGCTGCCCCACAGTGTTTTGCTGATTTTATTTGAGAAATGTCATGTTTAACACCACCTACACTCACTAAGAAGGGCTCACCAAGAGCTTTAAGCAAATTTATTTGCTTAAATGACAAAAAGGGTGAATCCAGGCTGGATGCAGCCAGGATTGGGGTGCAGACTCTCCACCCCACTTGACACTGAGCCCTGTTGTCCTACATCCCAACAGCTCAGGGGACCAAAGATCCATGTCTTCGGATAAGACACAGCACTGGTGAAAGCAAGACATGTTTCCCCACTCACAGCAAAACCCCAGTGCTGACTCTGCAAATGTCCCTCTGTCCATCTCTACCCTAAACCCTGTTTTGGGGGAAAACCCTTCTCCTGGCAGGTGAAGGGACATACCTTGGCCTCTCTGCGAGGCTTTGGGCAAGGCTGTGTGTTGGCACTGAGGGTTTGATGGGGTTTCCTGAGGTGGACACAAGCTGTGTGGGAACAGGATGGAGAGTAGCACACTTGGCTTCCCAATATCCAGGGAAAAGAAAGACCTTTCAGGATCTGCCCTTGTGTTTCCAAGACTTGTTTCACCAGACTGTACCAGCACAGCGTGTGTTTAACTGATCACACAGAAACACCTCTCAACCACAATCCATTTGGGACATAAATGGGCAAATGACCTCAAATAAAGGCTTCACAGTCATTTCCCCCAACCAGTCCAACCCCTTTAACATGTTCTTGCTCAGCCTCTGTGTTCTTGGCAAGTCTAGTCCCGACTTTCCAACTGCATCCCCCAAACCCTCTGCACAGCCCTCGGAAAAGGACAGATTTCATCATTCTTATCTGAGCTCTGTAGACAACATTTATCTTCCCTGACAGAAATCAGCTTGATTTCCGAACAAGAAGACAAATTAAAAGGCCACGAGGCCCAGGAGGGCCTGGACTGTTTGAGCTGGCGCAGTCAGGGGTGAAGTCCTGGAGCCCAGCATTTGTTTCCAGTTTGTCCCTTTGCACGTGGTGCACTGGGATTGTTCCAACACGTCGGTGCTGGCGGGAGACGGAGCAGATCCAAGCCCTGCACATGGAGCACAGACCTGGGGGGCTGCAAATGGGGTCTGGGAGATGGGAGCTCCAAGCCCACCCCATCCCAGCTCCCCCCACCCTCCTCACACCGCTGTGGCCATCCTGGAGCCACGTTTCTGTTGGCTCCTGTGCCGGCTGGGATGCAGGACAGGGATGAAATAATCTTTGGACATGCTGGACGTGGACAGCAGGAGTTTGCTTGCGGTAGTGCTGCACCAGCAGGTCCCACAGGGCCTTAGGGAAGAGAAGAAAGTCTATTTGCTCCCTTTCACAGGTGGAGAAATGGCTCACAGTCTATTCTGACCTGGTAAACCCCGCTCTGGATTGCTTCCTCTGCCGTACCATCCTAAATGGTTTGAGTTGGAAGGGACTTTAAAGAACAACTTGTTCCACCCCCTGCCATGGGCAGGGACACCTTCCACTAGATCAGGTTGCTTCAAGCCCGTCCAACCTGGCCTTGGACACTTCCAGGGATGGGGCTGGTGCCCTGCTCAACATGGGAATGATGGAGCATGTTCCTAAAGCCAGCACTGAAAGGGAAGAGGGGTTTGGGAAATAGTCTTGTTTCCCGCAGGTTTCTGGCTCCCAGAACCAGTTCCAAGCTGGTTTGCAGGGAGCAAAGAAATCCCACGCTGGGCACCATATGGTCCAGATACATCTATCAGCTGGGACAATGCAACACAAGTCAGGATTCAGACAGAGCTGGAATCTCCCCATTTGTGGGATAAGTGTGGCAGGGACAGCAAGAGAAACAAAGCAAATTCCCTGCCTGAGCTGGAGATCGTGGCTTTTCAGCCTAGATTCATACTTTTTAGGGAACCATCTGGCCCTGCACAGCCAGAGTCTGAGCAGGAGGATAAGAGGTACCTGATGCACTCTCTGAGCACTGTGTCTTAGTTAACACCCCTTTTTGCATCAAATCCCTCTTGTTTGACCCAGTCTGAGCTGCTCCCTGCAGCATGAACAGCCTCAACACCCAGCTCAACATGAGTCCATCACACGCTCCGTGCCGTGCCAGAGATCTGCAGCCAGGCAGAGCAGCCCAAAAAACACAGTGTCCTGCCATGGAGAGGGTGTCTCCTCTGACCTTACTCTATCAAAGCTTCCAGGTTTTGTTTGCTTGAACTCTCAATTCCTTCTTTATGGCTCCCTGGAGGTGACACACTCAGCACACACTCTGCTCCCATTGCTCTGAGATCAAACAGCCAGACAGGCTCTGCAGGGGCCAAGAGAGCCCTGCCAGCGCCGTGCAAAACAGGTCCTGGTGAAAGCAATTCCCAAGGAAACAGCCCAGAAGGCTGCCCTGCTTTTAAGAAGCCCCTCAGGAGAAGTTTCCAAGCACATTAGTTCCCACTGAGCGGAGCAGCCTGGGCTGGGTTTATCCCAACGGCAGGTGCAGCACACGGATCACACCCCCCCAGACAGATCCAGAGCCTGGAGAAGCACCTGGAGGTTTGGCACATGGATCCCCAGCACCACTGAAGTGTTTCTGCCTTTGGCTGAGCTCAGACTCCAAATCCAGTCATCCATGGTGCCTTTCAGCCAGAGAGCTGCTCCCCTGCCTAACAGAGACCTTTTATTTCACTCTGCAATTAAATGAACATGTGCAGGACTGATCCAAGAGATCAGTTCACTCCAGGGGGGTTTTCTTTCCTTCAGGGTACACTGCCTGGTTTTTGGTTGGCACACACATTTTGCTCACACAACATTTGGCTGGTGGGTTTTGGCAGCAGTTTCCCAAAGATCTGGGAAGGAGCAGGCACCAAATGCTCATAAACTGTGCATGAACAACTCAAGCTCCATGGAAAATCCCAGCTGCTACTCCTCCCTGTTGTATCATGTGCCCTGAGCTGAAGTCAAGTTACAGCCCAAAGAGCCCAACCTTTGTAGACAACTTCCAACAATGGGTTCCTTCTCCACCATCCTTTGAAAACAACCATCACCAATCTTGAAGCCAAGATACTTAAATTATTCATGAGTATCTTCTAGTGTAGGGGCAGCTGAAGTCCCAGGCTGAGGGACTGCCCTTGGAAACATTTCCAAATAGACCACTCCAAGCAGTGGGAGTTCACCACACTGGCAGAGCCTGACTTAACTCCCCAAATTAGAAGCTGATTTTTTTTTTTTTTTAAGGAGGTGACCTTAAATGACACGCTCAGTGCAACACATTAAATCCATCACAGTGCCAAGACTTGACTTCAGCTCTCCTGGTTTCTGTTCCCTGATCCCACAGGCTTTTCCTCATGTTTGGTCCCTTACACACCAACAAGCCCAACTCACTTGTGTTCAGTGCATTCCCATTCCCAGTGCCTGCTCAGGAATCTCAACTTTCCCAGCAATGGGTCACATTCCAGCCCCCAACTCCATGAAAATTCCCTCAAGCCAGCCCAAGGTTTGGCTTCTGTAGAGGTTTCCATGGGCAGATGTGCAGAGGGGGAAGAAATGAGCTGCTGCCCTGACAGAAAAGCTGAACAAGGCAAGACAACCCTGTGCAGAGGTGGCAGTGCCATTCACTGCTGCAGAAGCCAAACTAAAAGGAGGAGCTGCCTCAGGCAGGAAATGATTGATGGACTCAGCTACTCAGAGGATGGAGCTTGTGCCTTTGGGGACCCCCTGAAGGACAACTTGTCCCCTCTCCTGATCTTGATGAAAAAATTCCATGGGCACGCATCAATATTTCCCATCAGAGAGAAAATGGAGGGATATTGGAGGTAATCCCTGATGCTAACCCCATCCCTGGCAGGATTTTGCCCAGAGTTAGGGGGAAAAGCCAAGGGAGGTCTGTCAGGACCCTCAGTGGCTCCCAGCAAGGAGCTGTGATCCTCACTGGCTGGCCCAGCAGGATGCAGGCCATGGATTTCTGGAATGCTCCTGGGAAGAGCAGCCCTGCTGTGCTTCATGTGGAGCTGCCATCAATTTTAATGCTATTTTGCAGAAATTCCCACTGCTGATGGGAACAAAAGCCACATCCTGCCATGGCTCCATTGCAGCAGCAGGAAGTGATGATGGACGTTCCGAAGGCACAGAGGCCCTTTACAGAAAGGGCCAGGGAAGAACAGGGAGAATAATCATCCCAGAAGGATGTGGGTCAGGAATATGACATTGCTAAGGAATGGCACAGACAAGAGGGATGCAGCTTCTCTGCAGGTTGGGAACACACAGCACTTCCCACTCACTATTCTCCAGTATTTTTTCAGGTGTTAAGGTAAAAAAGCCACACTTTAGACCTTTCTCTATTTCTTACAAAGATTCCTGCAAATTAATGATGGTCAAAAGAACCACAGTCCCAAGTCTGCCCTACCCAACTGAACCAAAGATCACTTGGCATAAAAATGACCCAAAAATCTGTATCTTAAAAAAATTAACCCTTATTTAAAGTCCAATCACAACCCCCAACAGCATCATCAACAACTTCAGTCCATTTCCAGGACACTCCTCATGTCTCCCCATTTCACTGGGACTTCCAGAGTTACCTCCACCCTGCCCAGTGCTCAGGGTTCACCAGGCCGTGGCAGCTCCAGTGTTGCTGGAGTGTCCAAATTTATGGAATACACATTTCCCCCTCCCTGCCCCAAGAACTTAATGCCTGGAGTAAAAGCAAAACTTCCTGACAGGAGGTTGTAGTGAGATTGGGGTTGGTCTCTTCTCCCAGGGTACAAGTGACAGGACAAGAGGAAATGGCCTCAAGTTGCTACAGGGGAGGTTTAGGTTGGATACTGGGAAAATTTCTTCATGAAAAGGGCTGTCCATTCCTGGCACAGCTGCCCAGGGCAGTGGTGGAGTGCCCATCCCCAGAGGGATTTAAAAGCCATGTGGATGTGGCACCTGGGGACAGGGGTTAGTGGTGGCCTTGGCAGTGTTGGGGGACGGTTGGACTTGGTCTTAGAGCCTTTTCCAACCCAAATGACTCTGTGGTTCTACAGCAAAAGAATAAACCACGTCTTTGGGTCAGTGTGGTCAGCAACACTCCACTGCACTTGAAGTACCAGCTCAGCCCAAGCCTGATCCTGCAACAAACCATTCCCAGCCTCTTGGAAGGGTAGTCAGCCCTTCCCCAAAATTGACTGAGGTGTATCCACAAAACATTCCATCAACTGAGCTCTAACCAAGGAATGCCAAGGCCAAGGAGCAGGGACTGCCTCGTTTTTGCTTTTTAAGGGCTTTTCTCCTGTTGTTGGACATGTTGCTTTGTTTATCCATCTGTTTGCAATTCTGCTGAGGTTTGGGAGTTTTATAGTTAATGAGGAATTGCTTGAAGCACCCCAAGCTATTATGAGTGGGAGAAGGGGTGGGGGCTCTTGGAAGCTGTTGCTGTGGAGAGCTGAGCACAGCATATTTCCTACAAGGCCCTTTAGGTTTGAGTCACAGCACTGGGGTCCTCCAGGGGATCTCACAGAAGTCTCTGCTCAGCACAGATGTCCCCATTTCCCTGCTTCTTTACTCAAAAGGCCTTCCAGCTGGATCCATCCCTCCTGGCCCAACTCATCCCAGTGCCACCTGGACGGGGATGGTTTCCCATCCTGCATCACCAGCCCCTCAAATGCCTTGGGTTTGTTATACACCCTGAAACCAGCTCACCACTAGTCCTGTGCTACTGTGAAAGGGAAGGATTCATTGAGTTTATTACAATATAAAAACTAGAACTGTGATTCAAGATGAGGAATGGAAAGATCCTCAGCAACCCACGCACTAGTTTGGCTCCCATTGACTTCTCCATCTGGATCCCACCCAGCTGAAAAGCTGTCTGGTAGCTCCCAGAGCTCCCCAGGGAGGACTGATCCTACTCAAGTCCTTATCCTGGGTGTAGGATCAGCACAGCCTGTCCTTTTCCAACCATTCTCTCCCTGTGGATCAGCTCTTGATCCAAATCTCACTGGCCTGTGGTTTCCTCTGCTTCATGAGCTTGATACTGAACCAAAATATGTTGGTTCTATTTGTTGAAGGATTAATCCTCTCCCTGCCTGGCTCTGGGAACGCTCGTGCCCCTCGGTCATGGTTACACTGAGTCACTTCTTGGCCAGACACAAGCAAAACTCTGCTGAATGGACCAGCAAAGCCAAAGGCCCAGCTTGGGCCTTAATTTGATGACAAACAAATCATTCATCTGCTGTGACTGAAGTGTTCGCAACAGAGGGAGAAGAAAAGGTCCAGGCTCTGTGCACAGCCTCTTCCCTTTGGAAACTGTCCTTCCCACCACAGAGAGCACTTGTGACTGTCACCTCTGTGCTTTGCACAGCTGTGTAGGACAGCAATGACCTTGAGATGATTCATATGGCAGCAATATGGGAACTTGGGGGTGAATAACCTCAGATTTGGGGGCTCTGAGATTGAGCAACTCTGGGATGTTTTACTGTTTTAAAACTCGGGCAAAATGCTGCAATATCATCCACAGGGAGCAAATCCCTGGGAGGTATTCACTGCTGAAAAGGGATGGGAAGGATGCTGGTGGGTCTGAAACTCTCCTTTAGCATTTCCACAAGGGCAGGGGGGATGGAGGAGGTCACAGCTCTTAGTGCACAACCAATGAACCACCTGCACAACTCACTTCAACACATCCATGGCTTCTGGGCAATGTGGGTGAAAGCACTACAGCTCAAAATAACACACTAAAAATGCTAAAAGCACAGAAATGCCCCATCACGGAGTTGGAGGGATTCCATGAGGGAATATTAACCTGGCTTCATTTTAGCCACCAGAAACTGGGCATCTGGGTACACCAGAGCTGCTACAGGAACAGAGGTAAGTCATAAAAAACAGGGCAGAAAGAAACAAGAGGGGCAAAGAACAGACACACTTTTGGCTGAGACCTGGAAGGAGGTGAAGGCAGGTGCTGCTCCAGATGGCAGGAGCAGAAAAGAACAAACACTGGCAGAGCCAGGAGTTGGACTCGATGATCCTGACAGATCCCTCCCAACTCAGCATGCTCCATGATTCTGTGACATACTGTCACCTGCTCTCTGGTTCTGCCTGGAGTTGGTTGGGCTTTATTTTGCCAGGAATTAACAGGACAAAAGAAAAACTCACAGCAATACAGCAGCAAAGTGGAGCTTTCCCCATCAGTGGGAAGGAGACAAAGCCCCTCCCTGGAGCTCAAAGCTGAAGGGCAGCCTGAGCCCCCTCTTGTTCCAGCCCCCTGTACTCAACACCACTGTCACAACACAGCCCATCTACCCCAGAGCAATTCCTGCTGGATGCTCTGTGTGGAGTGTTGAGGAATACCCAGGAGAGCAGGATATGGACAGGTTTGGTGTGACTGGCAGCTGTCAGGGCTGCAGCCACACTCACCTCTGACCAAGCAGCCCCTGAAGGATCCAATGGGATCAACAATCCATCCATCCCAAGCTCCTGCAAAGCCTCCTCAGCAGCCCTGGGCTTTCTCTTCCAGGAGGTTCCGGCAGCCTGTTGCAAACACGTCGAGGCAGCACCAGTGGGTAGGAGCCAGGGTGGGCTCTACATGTTTTGAAGACTGTTTTTCATGGTTTTTCTAGGGTGTTGAAAGAAATCCTTTCTTTCTCCTGCCTCTGGGAGCTCGTGGAGTACAACGGGGTGCTGCTGGAGCTCTGGAGCTGATTAAATCCAAGCTCAGCAGTTGGAGAAGGCTCGCTGAGCTTTATTGGTGATGTCAGCAGCACAGAGGTGTCGGCTCAGCAGCTTTCCCTGGCTCTCCACGGGCTGCAGAATTCCCAGAGGGTCCCTCTCTCTGGATATCTAGATGGTTTTTCCCAACCACCAACCCCTCAGTGTTGTGCCCAGGCTCCCTATGCTGAACCTGTAATGATGGGGTGGCACCAGGGCAACAGAGGCAGCACATCCCAGGAATGACCCTGCACTCGCAGCAGGAGCGGAACAGTTGCTGGGAGAGGTCAGCGTGGGGGACTTGTAAAAAACTGGCCTCCGTGACTCACCAAAACAAGGGTTACATCAGAGCCTGGATCCAACCCCTTGTCCCAAATCCCAGGCCTTTCCCAGGCAAGGTTCTGCCTGACACAGAGCAGGAGCATGTGGGAAACACAAGGCCGTTTCGCAAACTGGATCCATCTGTCGGGTGTCCCAGTACACCCCAGTTTATCAAATAAATCCTCCCCACATTTCCCACTCCCACTGAGCAAGTGGTTTTCCAGATGGCACCAAAAAGAGAGAAGCAGACACCAGCTGGATGCAGTGATGGAGCTGCCCCTTCCCTTGCCTTGCTCGTGTCACCTCCTGGCCAGGCCTTTCCTACATGAACAGGGGCAACTTCAGAGAGACCTCCAAGCTGTGCAACCAACTGAAACAGGGAAAACCAAACTTAAGAACTCTTTTTTTTCCTGCTTGGATCCAGTAGAGGGAGGCTGATGTAAAAAGCACCAAGAACTCAAACAGAGGGAGAAGGTTCATTCCCTGCCAGTTGTGTTGTTCAAATCCAGCTCATCCTCGGTAAGAAAACAACACCCAAAGCCAAGACCATCCCCACATACACACATCCCTATTTGCATTTTTCCAGGAGATCCCAAACTGTGCCCACACCCACCCATGGGAGTTACCCTCACTGCCCCAACCATTGGGGACACCTCGTGCCCACCCTGTGCTGTCACCACCAGGCAGGAGCTCATCAGAGGCCTCTGTGGCTCCTCCCTGGTCGTGATTAATGTCATTAGAATCGTTATTAATGATTTTTAACCCGCTGCTGAGGAGGTGAGGCCAGCAGGGCTGTGGGGAACAGCTGTCTCCCATTAAATCCCCATCGTGGAATCGTTTTCCTCTGGAAGGCCACAGCCAACTCTGAACTCCGTCTGGAAGGCCGCGGTGCCATTGTGTGAAAGGAAAGGAAAGGGGGAGAAAACAAAAGGAATAAAGAGTTCAAAATCTCCAGAGGTGATTAATTTATCATCTGCTTCTTGCTAACGTGTGTCCATGGGATGAACCCGTCACAAGACAGGGGAAGAACCAGCCTTTGGAAAGCCAAGCTGGAGATCTCCCCAAATCCCTGAGGAAAACAACTATCTGCTAATCTCAGTCTCCAGGCCAGCGCTGAATATCCATTAGACTGGGGCAAAGCCAAACTCCAGCTCTAGGCCTCTGCTCTTCCTTTTTGGGATGGTTCCGTGCTGGTTTTTAGTGACTCTGCAGCACCAAACGTGTGTCTCACCCGCTCACACACATCCAAAGCCCGGGGCCACCATGACCTCAGAGGCACAGCCCAGATTTTCAAGGTCTCCAGAGGACAGAAGCTGATTAACCCCTCCAACACATCTTCCTCAGCCCTCTAAGAGCTGTGGAGATCTTCCAAAGCAGGAATTCCCTAGTTGAACAGACCACACAGATGTAACCAGCTGGAAAAAAGGGCTTGAATTTTTTATATATATTTTTTTATGGTGTTGTTTTAACCTGCAGACAGTAATTCGAGGAGGTGCTGCTCATCTCCTTACGTTTCCTTCTGCCCAATCTCAAGTGACATACAGAAAACCCTCCCTGCTCCCTCTTGCCACCGACACAAACCACAAAATCCAAGGTGTGAAGCCCACAAAGGTACCAGCTCCAGCATCCCCCACAGCACGAGACCAGCCTCATCTCACCCACAGACTACAAGTATCCCAAAGCTCTCCTTTCTGCATGGAATTTTAGCTCATTTTTAAGACAGCAGTTGCATAAGCACTTTTGCATGTGGTTACTTGTAAAACTTGGCCCAAGGTTTCTCTCAACATGGCTCAAGTGTTATTTTAGGGGGGGAGGGAGGTTGTAGACACTGAAAAACCAGACCTATATAAGCTTCAAATAAGTCTTTTTTTGTCCTGCAGACTAAAATTACTGGAGTTTCAATCACTGCTATTTTATGGAATAGCACCTGGGAGAAGGTTTAACCCTCTGAACAAGCAATACCTTAAAAAAAAAAGGAAGTTTATTAGTTCTATTCTTTAGAGGAATATAACTGGATTATTAACAGCATTGGGGATTATTAAAAACTGCTGAAAACAAATTAAAAACTAATTCTGTTCTCACCATTTCCTGACTTCTTGTGCTTTTCCCAACCTGGAGTGTGAGGTGCTGCAGAAGAGTGGATGAGGCATATTATGGAAAGGTGTTTCAAGTGTCTTCCCTGCCACTGACAACTCAAATTTTCCATTTCTGCTTAATTCCTTTTCTTGTCCACAAATTTTGGAGAGGGAAACAGCGGAAACTCCCAGAGCCACAGGAAAAGGGGTTAGATTTCCCCCTCTCACCTCCTAATTTGCATGAAATACCCCTTTTTATGTATAAAATAGTTTTTATAAAATAGAAAAGATGAGAAATCCAAGCTCTTGTGAGCAAGGAAAAGTGATCAGTAGGAAGAGACTCAGCAAATTAACTCCTTCTTGTTAGAGCAGAAACTTGTCATTAAACCTGGGATTAAACAACATTAAGTACAAGAAGCCCAATATCAAACTTGAGCAAAAAAAAGGAGAAAAATTAACACCCAGCCCTGGTGTTGCTCCTTCCCACCCTGTCCTTTATGGTGTTGTCAACTTACACAAATGACATCATTAGTAAAGCACTAATTACTTCTCTTGCAAGATGCAAACAAACCCAGGCTCCTCTTCCATCCAGGATGGTAGAGAGAGAGTACACAATGGAGAAAAGATTCCTCTGCTCACCCTGCCTTTATGAAATCCCTCTGCACATCCCTGGGAACTCCCTTGCAGGAGATATTCATTCTCCAAAGGTAATTTCACATTCTGTGGCAGTTCCAAAGTTTTTCTAAAAGATGTGACATAAAATCAACTAACCTTGAACCCCTGTGGGCTGAGAGCTCAGGTCACTCCACAGATCTCTCCCTCCTGAAGGAGTTTCCTGCAGGAAATCTTTTTTTCCCAGCCGAAGAACCAAACTGCCTGAGAAGGACCAGAATGGGTTTGGGTGTTAACATGGCTTTGCTGGGACAAAGCTCCACCTCAGACATTAAAATAAAGAAAGAGGGGTTTAGAAACAATTAGAATCAGGTGATTTCTATTAAATTCTACAGGATTTTCCTGGCTGTTGTTTTCAAGATGTGCAGGATCTCCCGAGCCTGGACACGCAGGTGCCCAGAGTTTGGTGAGCACAGAAACCTCCTTAACAACCCACAGGTGCAAACACTCTGCCATCTCTACATGATTGCTTTTCACCTCTTTGCATTCACCAAAACAAGGTTTTGCAGCAAAGATGCCATTCCTTGTGAAATGTCCCATCTGTGGGATCTGGAGAGCAGGAGATGTCGCTTTTCCCCCGTGGCTTTCACAGCCCCTGTGACGGTAACACAAAAAGACACCACAGTCTGTGCTGGCAGGTGGATCTGCAGCTCCATATGGAAAACTATGGGAGCATCAGGTGTTCCCAGGATATAGAATGTGAGAGGATGGAAAATTCACACTCTCCAATTATTTTCTTTATAAAATCCAAGTCACCTAGAGTTGAGTGAAAATGATCCCAGGCCCTTTGCTGCTGTCTGGAAGAGGATGCTGTGTGGTTTTCCTCTTCTTCTGTAGAGAATAAAGGGAAGGATTGGCTTTGCCTCCAGTCAAGTGTAAAGTCCCTGTGATGTCTGGAAATAAGGATTAACAGAATTCCTTAGGGAGGAAAAGATGAATTCCCCAAGCTCACCACTCCACTCTCCTCCTCCCTTGTGCTTTTCTCACTCACAAACCTTTCCAGGCAGGAGCTTGAGGGAGCAAATTTAGGGAGTCCTGAGCCAGACCCCAGTGACAGCATAAAATGCTACACCAAAGTGACTCTCCCAGCCTTGTTTTCTGGCCTGAGGCCACTGAAGCAGCTGGAAGATGTTTATTTACCAGGATAATTATGAATTTAGTAAGGTAAAAGAGATGGCAAAGGCAGGAAGCCCCAGGCCAGCTTGGGGAGGGGGAGATGGGTCTTGGGGGGGACCCCCAGCAGGGGCAAAGCACTGAGAGCTTGGGCTCTCCCCTGGCATGGGGGATGATCTGCTGCCAAACTGCCTTCACAACATAAGCCCTACAAACCAAAATATACAGTGCAATTAAGGTGCACTTTGGGAAAACAAAGCTCTGCTTGGGGGGCACTGGAAGATCAGCCAGGAAAAGCCACGTTTGGAGCTGCAGGAGGCTGCCAGGACAAAACCGAGCATTATTTAGTAGCCAAAGAAGTCTTTTCCTTTCTTTTCTGTGCTTATAAAGATTACAAAGCTCAGTCTGCAGAATGCTGGGAGGATCAGAGAGTTAACCCAGGTCACTTCTTGGACTTTGTTAATGGTCTTGCAAATGTTAACTATTGGACTTGATGATCTTAGAGGTCTTTTCCACCCTAAATAACTCCATATTAACACACACACTATTTTTTGTATGAGGTATGTCCTGGTGAAAGCCCCTCCCATGACTCTGGGGGCAGATGAGCAGCAGTGTCACCACATCCAGGCCTGGAGGGAACAGCAAGGACGAGAACTGCCACTTCCAGAATCCCTTTAGTTCTAGAAATCAAGAGATGCAAGGCTCAGTCTAAAGTGCACCAGTGCCAGCTAATAAAGAACTGGTTTCCATCTTTCCAAGGGTCCCAAAAAGCTGGAGAACTGGATAAAAGCCAGGAATGACTCCTCCATCCTGGAGTTACTTATTATAACCTCTGCTGAAAGAAGTGTAATGTAGCCACTCATGTGGCTCCATCCAGGGACAAAGTGGGGGATAATCCAGCAGAACTGGGGTGGAGCCTTCATCTCCCTGCTCTCCCATCCATTTTCCTGTTCTTTCAGCACCCACATCCCTGTGTGGGATCTGCTTTGATCATTTAGTTTTTTACTGTGTAATCACCAATAATAATTTCTCCCCACGAGGACTATCAGGAATGTTTGCAAAGTGATTTCCCACCCCTGGGAGACCCTGCAACTGGATACCTCGTGTGCTAACCCCCGGATTTTCTCCACTCCAGTATATCCAGGGGCCCGAGGCCTCAAGGAAATTAACAATCCAAACAAATTCTGCTGGGGTTTAAAAGATGAATTCTTTTAATAACACTGCACTTAGGTTGGATTCTGGGCTGGAGACAGCTCTCTGCAAAATCAGGCAAAACAGCCCAAAGAAAGAGGGGTTTGACCAAACCTCAGCTCAACTTTCACGTAGTTTTCTGCCCTCCTTCCCTTGCAGTGCTGATTAACCAGATTATTTATGTCCAAGCACGAGTTCAGTCACTTTTCCTTCTCCAGAAGCTTGTTCTTTCCACGAGTTCCAGAGAAAAATGAAAGTGACGATTAAAAATAGAAGAAAAAAAACAAATAAATTTGCTATCTCCAATGGCTTTTGCTTCTGGCACTTCCAGAGCTGTTCCTTGTTTTGTTTGCTTGATTTCTTGCCTTTCTGTCTCCCTCTTCTCAAGAATGAACTGCAAAGGTCAGACACTACCACGCTCTGAGTGTCTCCTGCAGCAAGAGCTGCTCTCAGATCTTGGCAGACACAGACACCAGACAGTTCCTTGAGCGAGGTCACAGTCCAGGCTCGGGAAGATCCTCCCAGAGCAGCACGGCGGGAGCAGGACATGGGAGCCCTGAGTCACAGGCTGGGAGCTGCTCTGGCCCAGCTGGGTGTGAGATGCTCAGTTCCCAGGGAAGGGGCACATCCAGGGGAAAATAAATTTGCAAAGTGTCCGTGGTGGGAGAGGAAAGGAGCTCAGCTGCTCCACAGAGAGAGGGAACCACATAAAACAGTTCATGGGCGAGGAAGAAGTTTCTGAACTGAGAATCCCAGAAGCAGAAAAACACAGAGTCACAGAATTCTTTAGGTAGGAAAAGCCCTCCCAGATCATCGAGCCCAACCTGTGCCTGATCCCCACCCTGTCACCCAGCCCAGAGCACTGAGTGCCACATCCAGTCCTTCTTTGGACACCTTTCAGGGATGAGGACTCCACCACCTCCCTGGGCAGCCCCTTCCAGTGCCTGACCACTGTTTCCATGAAGAAATTCTTCCTGCCCTGGGTCTTGCTGGGGAAGGGGAGGTTCAGCCATCATTGCTGGAGTCCTTTAGAGCATCCAGTGTGTTTTATCTCCAGATGGATCCCAACCATAGAATCATGGAATGGTTTGGGTTGGAAGGACCTTAAAGATCATCTCATTCCATGCTCTGCCATGAGAACCTTCTACCACAGAATCACAGAATATCCTGAGTTGTAAGGGATCCATCAGGATCATCCAGTCCAACTCCTGGCCCTGCACAGGACACCCAACAATCCCACCCTGTCCCTGAGAGTGTTGTCCAAACGCTCCTTGACCTCAGTCACTGAACAGTTAAATTAAAACTTGTGTCACAGGCCATGGTTCCACAGTGTCACATCCCCCTTTCCCAGCTGTGGAGGGTGAGAACTTGCAGGAGCAGCACAGGTTTGTCTCCAGTCAGCTAGAAGTGAAGCACAGCTCCAACCTGGTCCCAAAGTGGAAGCAGATGGTTGCTCAGGGCTGCCAGCCCACCCTGCTTCTCTGCTGAAGGTCACTCCTACCCCAAAGCACTTCTCCCCTCTCCAGGGCTCCCAAAGTTCCAAAAGCTAAAAGAAACCAGCTACCCCTGCCCCGGGCTCTCTGCTTTGGTCTCAGCCTGGCACAGATCCTGGAGCAGCAGTTTGGGATCTTCTAGGAAAGGAAAAAGCTGTTGCTGTCAGATCCAGCTCCTTCCCAGCTCTCCACGATGAAGTGACAGCTGCTTACACAGCCCAGGTTCTCATTGCTGTGGTTTATCCCCAAATTCCCACACTGGTCCTTCAAGGTCTGTGAAGGAGAAAACCTTGGCACTGTCTCTGCTGGCTTTTCTGAATTTCAGTTTTTCTAGGTGAAAAAATATTTTAAAAACTCGTTTCAAAACCCCTGCACTGCAAAGTGCTGCTGTGAGGGACCAGTGTGACTCTGGGCTGCACAGGCCAGCAAAGGGGTTGGCTCCAAAGTTCAGGATCTGCTCAGCAGCTTGAGATCAGCCAAGGTAAGAGTTGTCCCAGTGGCAGTAAAGAGCCCCCCAGTTTGGTTCCTCCATCACTGTCTATATCACAGCCAAGCCCCAAATGGAACTGGTGGCAGAAGACTTACACCTGAAGATGCCAACATTTTGTATTAGGAGGCTGAGGGGACCTTCTCACTCTCTACAACTCCCTGACAGGAGGGGAGAGCCAGGTGGGGGCTGGGTTCTGCTCCCACGGAACAAGGGACAGGACAAGAAGAAATGCCTCAAGCTGTGCCAGGGGAGATTCAGGTGGAGTATAAGGGAAAATTTCTTCATAGAAAGGGCGTAAAGCATTGGAACAGGCTGCCCAGGGCAGTGGTGGAGTCCCCATCCCTGGAGGTGTTCCAAAAACATGTGGATGTGGCACTTGAGGATGTGGTTAGTGGTGACCATGGTGGTGGTGGATTGATGGTTGGACTTGATCTTAAAGTTCTTTTCCAACCTTAATGACTCTTAAATTGTCTCTGTGTCACATCTTCCCATGGCCAAATGCCTCACTGGGAAGGAGGAAGATGGGAGTTCTGGGAACCATGTGCAGTGTGGAAGGGACTGGTTTTGGTGGCCCTTGCAGGGCCACAGAGAGGGGGGAATTCCATGCTCTGGGAAGGTGATGACCACAGATGTCAATGCTGGGAGCCCTGGGAAGGACGTGTCTCCATAGGACAGAACAGCTCTGTGTGTCCCATGTCCTGCCATGGCCCTTCCCATGGAAAAGGATCCTCAGCAGGAGCTGAAATCCAAACTGGTGTTGAGGAATTACAAAACGTAGGGAAACACTTCCCATTTTGTTAACGAGTAAAACAGGACCATGGAATGAAGATAAGGGGGAATTCAGCTGAATTCATTAGACTGTTAATTGAGTGGAAGCTTTCGCAGCTTGAAGTGAAAAACTGTTCTGGGAACACATGAAATCAAACCAAACCAAACCAAACTGGAAGTAGATTGCAGGAACCAGCTTTATCTTAATAAGTGAATGGACTAGACCAGACCTAGAAGGGCTTAGACGATCTGATAATGATGAGAAGAGACACGAAAATCGTGGAAACAGTGAATTTTGAGGCCTGTACTTCATCCTTTGCCCTGTTAAAGAGTGCACATGGTGAGCTACTGCTGCAAGTAGCTAAAACTAAGCTTAAAACACTGGGAGGAGTTGACTGAGTGTAGTTGGTCTTGGCTTCACTTCCCTGCCATAAAAACAAGTGAATTTAAAACACAGGATGAAAAGAGGGAGCAACAAGTGCAAAAGAAATAGCGATTTCTGTGCATTTGCTGTTTATAGCAGGGAATGAGTCAGTCTGTCCCAGCAGCTTCCAGGAGGACCCTGCTCAGGCCTCCAGCAAATCCCCACCTGGAAACTGGAAAAAGCCTCTGTACATTGGATATAAATAGACATTTTCCAGACATATGAGGACAAGAGCTCAGACTTGCTGGACAGACATCGCCCCACACTGTACAACTGCCACCAGGTTTTATTATCATTACTTAAAATCTGACCTTATTTATGGCAAATGTGAAGAACTCAAATCACGGAAGAAAGGGAAGAGGTTGGAATGTTTATATACTACAGGGTTCTTTATTCCATGCATTTCCCTGGGTTGGTTACTTCAGTTGGTTACTGAAGGTTTCCCTGTTCCCCCTCCCAGAAATCACGGAGCTGGATAAAAGGATAATGTTCATCTGTCCCAGAGATAGACTCTGCCTGATGTGGAGCCCATCAGAATTAACATCCCAGGAAGGCTGAAGGCCAGGACAGGCTGACTTGGTGCCCAGTGATGATGATGATCACTCCAGTTGGAGTCTTGTTTCTCCCATGGGAGTTTTCCCGGGCACTGCCATCTATTGTGACCTTTTATCCCAACATTTGTGCCTTCCACAATCAATACAAGGACAGTGCTACTTCCAGGTTTCTCTAGTCCATGCGGGACCATGGCTGAGGAGGACTACTTCTTCCCTGGATCGAAGAAAACATGGCTGATGGAATGAAAAGCCAGCTGCTATTGCACACCAAGAGTGAGCCAAGCATGGAGATCCTTGCTGAGCTCCCACGGAAACCCCTCAGCTGCAGCCTCCTCACAAAGGGACTCGTTATCCATAAAACTGAGCTTCCAAAAACAGCTACAGGAGTTCTGGGCTTTCCCTAAAAAATACAAGGGATTCCTGGGGTGTCAGTGATCCTGCAGGGCCTGCAGCTGCTCCCTGGATAAGCCATGAGCTGGGAAGGTCACACATGGAATATTTGGAACAAGGTGCCGTGCTGGAGGGAGGCCATGTGATGAACAATTCCAAAGGGTTGGGAGCACATTTGCAGGAGCACTGACTGTGACTGCTGCACATGCAAGATGGTGTCTCATGGCCTTGGTAGCTTTGATCCATCTTTGGTTCTGGGATTATTTATTTGGCTCTGTGAAACTACTTTACCAAAAGGTAATCCTGAGGGGATTACATTTTCCTGTGGGAAAAGCCTTGGCAGAGCTGGAATCCACTAGAAGTGAATCAAATAGAAAGAGTCAGTCATCTGAGGAGCAGCTGAGGGAGCTGGGGGGGCTCAGCCTGGAGAACAGCAGGCTCAAGGGGGACCTTCTCGCTCTCTGCAACTCCCTGACAGGAGGTTGAAGCCATATAACAAGGGACAGGACAAGAGGAAAGGGCGTCAAGCTGTGCCAGGGGAGGTTCAGGTCAAAAATCAGGAAGAATTTCTTCATGGAAAGGGTTGTCAAGCACTGAACAATTTTTTAAAGCATTATGGAGCCAGCAAGAGGAGCACAAAGCATAAAGAAATGAGGTAAAACTCAGGGTTTGGTGCAGAAAGCTCAGCTTGGCTGCTGGCACCAAGAGAGGCCATTTGTGAACCACAGAGCAAGCAAAAAGTCAACAGATCTGTTGTACTCACAGCTTACTACAAGAAAAAATTCAGTGTAGGCAAAAATTGCAAGAATATGTTCAAAAGAAACATTTTCCATTACCTACAGAGAAAGACATTTTTGGAGAGATGTCTCAGGCCAAATGTATTTCTGTGCTTGAGGCATCAGCTGCTCTGGCAGGTGCCCTGAGAAAACAAAGTGCTCTTGTGGGCATCCAACGCTGAGAGACACTCTTCTCTGCCTGGCACTTGGGCTGAGTTCAGCCCCAGAGGTGTCTGACAGGAAAATACAACTCTTTTGGGTTGGGGTAGCCAGGAGGGTTCCAAAGTCTACAGAGCTGGTGCTTCCAACTGGGCAAAATCTGCAGGAAAGCCATGACAGAGAGCTCCAAGTCCTTGGAAAGAGCTGGAGCTGCTCAGCTAAAGCTGAATTCCACAGAGTGGAAATAAAGGAAAGATATGAGGCAGAGAAAAGTTTGGCAAGTGTCCCCCGCTGCCAGGAAAGAGGAGGAAATTCAAGGATTTCCTGGAATGATGATGTGCAAGCAAAGCTGCCCAACTTCAGCTGCTCAAAGCAGCAACCTGAGGGTGCTACTGACCCAGGGAAAAAGGAGGACCCATCCCTGGAAGGGTTCAAGGCCAGGCTGGACAGGGCTTGGAGCAAACTGGTCTGGTGGAAGGTGTCCCTGGATGGGGTTGAAGGAGATGAGCTTTAAGGTCCCTTACAACACAAACCAGTCCCTCCTTGAGGAAAAGAGGGGTTATCTGTGACAATCCCACACCGTGAACACGATATGGATCCATAAACATGATGTGGATCCTTGAACATGACCAGGGTCAGTGAACACAACCATTGCTGCTGCCAAAAAGGTCCAACAAGGCCTTGTTGGGTCCTGCCCTTGGGTCACAACAACCCCCTGCAGTGCTCCAGGCTGGGGGAAGAGTGGCTGGAAAGCTGGAAAAGGCCCTGAGGGTGCTGGTGACAGTGGAGGGACATGAGCCCAGGTGAGCCCACGTGGCTGATTTTTGCTCAGAATGGCACCTGAAAGAGTCCTTGCTGAAGGGCTCAGTCACCTGCAGCAAAACCAGGGTCTGGAGTTTCCTTTCTGACTTGCTCCTCTTTCACCACAGCAGTGGGCTGGTATAAAATGCCAAAACAGAGAAGGACCTACTGAAAAACAGCCCCAGAGCCAGAACCTCCTTTAGATGTTTTTATTTTGTTACTACTGTTGTCGTGTTGGGCAAGTGAAGGGGACTGGGAGCAGGGACACCTTTGAGAGGCACCTTCCAGAAGCAGTTGGACATGGCTGTGGTGCTGCCCACATGCTCACATGTTCCTCAACCAGCATGAAGCCCTGAAAACAACAGGGCTCTGCTAAAATCTGCTCCAAGTCCTCACTGACCAGCTCAGCTCCCGATTCTGCTGGTGCTTCTTAAAGCCAGAGACTAGAAAACATCATCCCTGGGAACGACATGGTAGGAAGAGAAATTTTAGAGGGCCTGTGTGGCCTCCAAGTATTTTGTTGATAAGGACTTGGCAGGTTGAAGTTGTAAGAAAGGTTTTATTTCAACAGATTAGTTGGTTTGATGTGCTCTGCAGGGCCCAGGAAAATTTTTAAAGCAGAGTAAAAACCAGAACAAGGTTTCTGATCTGTAACCTTGAGTCTTGGTTTTATTCATGTGGTAACTCCAAGCTAATTATGCTTAATCTTAGCCTAATTATAATGAAAATACAAACAACACTGTTTATGCATTAATGATCAAAGGCTCTGACCTGGGGACAAGTGAAACTCATGGATGAATTACTATCTGTATCCTACAGATAGTGGTAGGTGCTGAACAAGGAAGAAAGGATGGTCCAAGGCTCCAACAGACAAAAGGACCATGAACACATAAGGGCTGGAAGGGACTAAAGGGCAAGAAGTTTGCAGAGAAATTTTGTTCCTGCCAAGTGCAAGAAGGGGGAAGGAAAAGATCTTAAATGAGCAGCAGGATCTGGGATGAGGAAAGGCCAAGAAGGACAGTGAAAGTCCAGAAAAGTTTTTGATATGCTGGAGAAGCAAAAGCCAGAGGAGAGGAAGTTTGTGAATGGATCTGATTTGGGCAAGAGGTAGCATTAACCAAGGCCAAGAGCAAAGGATGTTGTGTTAATGGGGCTGTGGTGAGATAACAACTTGGCCAAGAGCTGGGAGGAAGAAAAGGTTGGATCCTTATGGCTGCAAACACTCGGGGCAGGAACAGGAAAACAGGAAGATGTTCATTGGCCAGAAAGAGAAGGAAAATCTCTCCCCACCACCTGAACTGTATCAGCTGAGACAAGTCCCCTCAGGAGACTTGCCTTCCCCTCCCACATTGTGCAGCTTCCTCCTTTAACTCTGCTCCCTCCCCAGCTCTCTATTATCATTTGGATTCTGTCTGTCCTTCTGCACAGGACCTGACCCAGGCAAACAGGGCTTGTCAACCCGCCCGCCTCCACGGGGCTTTTGATGTCTGGAGCACAGACAGGCTGCTGAAATTTATGGTTTCCAAGGAAGACTGAGAGAGGGAGAAATTTATGTTAGGAAAATGTGACTGTCATCTTCGTTTATCTCCCGGGTTTGTAATGGAAAACAGGCATTTTACAAACACATCCACACAAAGCCCAGCGTGAGACGGTCTCTGAACTCCAACTTAACCAAGAACCAGCCCAGAAAGCCTGGCAATAATAATGGTAATAATGCAATAAATCACACCCCAGCTGCAACATCACATCCCCATCACCTGGCTAGGGAGAAAGCCCCCTGTAGAGAAGCAAGGCAGTAGCATTTCTTTCCTCTCCCATCCTTCATTCTGGATCAATCAGGAAGACTTTGGATCCTTCAGACTGACCACAAACACTCCCCAGTCTTTATATATCACACAGGCAGCAAATAAAGTGTAGAGCTACTAAGATTTCCTAAAGATCCTTCAAAGTTCAAGAAAGCCCATCCTCAACACGTGGGTTACCTGGAAACCTTCAGCTGCAGGAGGAGAGCAGCTCAAGCTGGAAGCAGTTAAGCCATTCAAAGAGAAATGCTCAAATTTGTATATTAAATACAGACAAATCTGCACTCCCGCTAAATGTTTGTTTGCAGTCCTTGGCAACTCCTTTGGACTTTTGAATTTACAGCAGGAAACAACAGAGATTCTGCTTCAAACATCCCCATTCCTGGGGGCTGTTTCCAAGGGAACCTGCGACTTGCATTTAGGTAAAAGAGCATCTATTTGATCTGGCACCAAATAATCCCAATTCACCTCAATTTCTGCAGTTCACACCCAACCATTTCAAAGTATTTAAACCATTTGCAAGCATTTAGCCAGGAAGTTTTTCCATACTCACCCTGGAGGAAGTGGTGGCACTACTGATCTATGTCCTGCCCTACATTAACTGTGGCTGTGGAGTTATTTATGTGCTTTTCCTGACTTCCTCTGCCACAGGAGTTGGTTGCAGAGCTGCAGGATTACGTCTGCATCTCTGAATCCTCCTTTCTCAGCTGGAAAGTCTCAAGTTCCAAGCTGGGATTCCCTCTCCACCCCCTTCTCATGGACTTAACCCTCCTTCTGCTGGAAGTGTCTCGTCAACACCACCAAAACCTTGGGTACAAAAGGAAGTGGGAAGGCAGCAGTTTATGAGGAAACCCCCATATTTTCTTAGATGCTCCCTGCTTATTAACTCTGTGCTGTAAAACAGCTCTTATTAATTATGATATTTTTAATTATAGACCCTCAAAAAACAGTCCCAAGGGATTAGGAATTTCAAAGCTTTTTAAATTGTTTTTGCCTTGAATTCTTTTTCTTAGCATTTTGATCAGCCCACTCCTCCTGCCTCGGTTCCCAGGTCACCCAGACATTTGCTGTCATCCACAAACAAGGTCTGTGCACAAGAACCCACCACTTCTCTGTTTCACTGGTCCCAAAAAAAGCACTTTTAGTCCAATTTAACACTCACACATTGAGAACTTCAGACAAGAACATCTGAGCAAGTGACAGACAACCCCTGACACCCTTCCTGATGCACTTGGTACCTCCATATGGGCATCTGTTTTCAGCTCAACACCACGGAGCAGCCTTCTAGGAGAGGGTATTCCCAACATTTCCCTAATTTAGGAACAATTTCTTCACCAAAAGGGTTGTTCAGCCCTGGCACAGCTGCCCAGGGCAGTGGTGGAGTGCCCATCCCTGAGGGGTTTAAAAGCCATGCTGATGTGGCCCTTGGGGACATGGGTTAGTGGTGGCCTTGGCAGTGCTGGGGGAATGGTTGGTCTCCATGGTCTTAGAGGGCTTTTCCAACCTACATGATTCTATGAATTTAGGGTATTTCATATATTATTGGGTTGTGCTTTCTGGCACAGGAACAGAACAGAGGGAATATTCCCTGATAAATGGATCCAGTGACTGTGGCCTGTGTGGATCCATCTCTGGGAACCTGGTGAAGCTGCAGACTGTGGGAACCAGGGGCATCCCCTGGGATAACCCCTGCACTCCTATCACAGTGTGCCAGGCTGCCACAGATCCCAGCACATTCCCATTCCTGTCCCAAGGCACGTGGGGCTGCATTTGGGGCCAGTCAGGAGCAGAAGGTACCTAAAGGTGAAGAATCCACCACTCAACACTTGGCTTGGTCATCAATCCTCCTCCACACACCGTCAAACCCTCTGCCTCATTTTCCCACCTGGATTTACTGGCTTAACATTCCTGCAATTCCCCCCTTGCCCAAACTGAAGCTCTTTCCCAGCCAGTGTTTTCTCCCCAAGAGTCCAATCCAGGGCTTTTAAACCTTACCCTCGACTTACCCAAACCTGCACATTGATCAGAGATTTAGAGCCAAGAGCCTGAGGCAGCTCAAATCCAAGGACACACTTCTTCCAGGCTCCTTTCTGTGTAGCACAGAGCTGGGATTCCCAGCTCCACACTGGGAATAACACAGGGAAAATCCAAAATAAAAGCAAAACCACACACAGAAAACCTGCCTCAAAATGTTCAGCCACTCAGTATCCATGAGGTTTTATCAGTGCCAAGTCAGCTGCATTTGCTCAAAGATTCAGCAGGAAAACTGTCACTCCATGCAAAGACATTCCAAGTTTTCTAAGGGAATATTCCTACAAAGTTGATTTTCTGGCAGAAAAATGAATGCCTTCCACTTTTTACAAAAAGGAAAACAATTCTTTTCACTCATACCAAGGTGCACTCAGCCCTTTGCCACACAAGAAAATTCCCATGACAACGTAGGAAAATGTCAGAGGGGGAAAGTGTGGAGATGGACTATTTATTTTTCTAAAATTACTATTTATTTTTCTAAAATTCTGAGACAGAACCTGCCAGAGAAGCTCCTGCTTTCATTCTAATGGTCAATTTAACGAAACTCAGAGGAATTTCAGGCACAACCCAAACCAGATGTAAATCCCCCCAGATGTTTACAAACTATTTAAAAACACAGTAAGGGATAAACAAAATTTAAACTAAAAAAAGATGAAAATAACCCCAAATCTCCCCCTTGCCCCTGCCTACCTCCAGAGCTGCTGTTCCTGGGATAAACTGGGATATTTTTGGCACTATTGTGTGAACTTCTCCCTGGGAACCACCACGTTTCACTGCAGAGAGGAGGGAAAGGCAACCTGAGCATGTGGAAAAGGAGGAATCAGAGCAAAGCACCAAAATGCTCCTCTTTTTTTCCTTGGATTCCTCACTCCTCTTTTAGGAACATTTGGGGTTTTTTAAATTTCTTTTGCTGAGGAGGCAGGAGCCCATTAGAGCAGGGGGATTAAGAGAGTTGAAGGAGGATTGAGTAATAAAATTGCTGTTAAATAACAGGAATTATGCAAGGCACATGCATCCAAGGAGAGCACGGCATTCCGGGATGGGACACGGAGCTGAGCCTCACAAATCCCACCAGTGGGGCTGATTAAAGCATTCCCAGTTGGGATGAGCGGAGAAGGGCCAGCCCAAGAGGTCTGTGACAGGAATTTTAGGGAGAAAGGGCATCAAATAATGAGTTTAGCCATGGTCAACCTAAACTGGGAGTCAGCAGAATTCCCAGGAGCAGCTGCTGGGATTCACCTGGCACTGGCAAAAAGAGGTTTCATTTTGCTGCCACGAGGGAACAGCAGGGAAAAATCTGGTTATTCAGTGAAAATGTTATTAATTAACAGCAAACACTGACTTTCCAACTGGGGCATTTTTGGTAACTAAGCCCAGTAAAAGAGCATCTTCCTGTGCACAAAGTTAAGGTCTAAAATGGCTTGATTTTTCCTGTTAAGTGCAATTTAGAATCCAGCAGACCAAGGGTTTAAAAAAAAATAAATAAATAAATATAATACTTGCATTGTATACATTATGCATATATTAATAGATAATATTTATTGTATAAAAATATGTGATATATTTATTTTATATATTATATAACTATATATTTGTATTGATGTAATATACGCTATAAATACTAAATGTAGTATTTATAACATAGTATTTATAATGTATAATATATAATACCCATAGTATATATAAAATATATGAGATATATAGGATATATATAAATATGTATATAAACAATATAGTATATATAAATTATATGTGTATATATCATATATAAAATATATTATATGATTAAGTATATAATTTTATATAATATATATAAAAAATAACTAACTAACTAACTAACTAAATATATCAAGCAAGCTGAAATGCACCTTTCAGCTACTCAAATGGTGCTGGGCAGCTCCCAATTTTTTTCCTGCTTTTCCCAGAAAGCCAGTGGTAAATTGAACATATAGTTCCTCATTCAAAATCTGAATTATTTGCAATATAAGTCCAGGAGATCTGTTTTCCCTGTGGGAATAATAAAAGAGTAAAGTCCCTTTGATTTCAGTGTATTTGTTTCAGTACTCAGATCCTGCTTGGCAAACAAAGCCCAGGGCATCTGGAAAATAGAAATCCCAAAGATTCCTTCAGAAAAGCAGAGAATCAGTGTGGAATACGGGGATGTTTATATTTTTCATTAATTTTTGAATACCATAAATACCCAGATCATGGAGCAGTGAGGGACAAAGAAAACCATGTCTGACTAAACTCAGTTTTCCATCCAGGTTTTTGTTGTTCTGTTTTATAGGAAAAACCTGGAATAAACTATTTAGTAAAATATTAAATAACATATAATCTCATAACCCAACATGATGGACAGAGATGAAACTGGACCGTTCAATTAAACATTCAAACGCACAGATTATTAACCTGAGGGACCAGAAGAAATATAGAACTTTTCCCAGCCTCCTGGTTAATTAAAAAATCCATACTGATGAATTAAACCCCTTTAAAAGAGATATAAGATATATTTTCTGCCCAAAATATAAAATTTTATAAAATATCATGAAAAGGCTTTTTTTCCTTTGTGAAAAGGAAATTTAGAAAAATTGAAGGGGAAGAAAAGAGGAGAAAACTTTGAATTCACTCAAGTTTAAAAACAGGCAAAACAGTCGAACAGAGAGATTTGAATTAAAATTTGTATGAGAGGCTGTAAATGGGGAAAAATAGGTTTTCATCCAGTTCCATCCAATTTAGCATGAGAAAGAAGAAGATTTGATTAAAAATCACCTTTAGAACGAGAAGTGTTGACCCTCTGCCTTGGCCAAAGTGCTTGTGGGCTCTGCACGGCTCCTCCTGCCTCCACTTGCTGCTGATATTCCTATTTTGGGGGTATAAAACACCCTTTAAATGAGTCAAACCTTGTTCAGCAGCAACCCCAGGTCTGTGTGTTTGGAGCAGAACATTAAACAGCCACCTCAGTTTACCCAGATATGATTCCAGCTGAATGACTTCCTTATTCCCAGCTCCATCCAAGGAAATGAGCTTTGACTGCTGAGGGCTCATCTAAACCAGCAGAGCTTCCAGAAGTGCTTTGGGATCGCCGGGAATGAAAGGAACATTCTTACTCCTGATAATGGGAAACAGTTCTGGTTGAATTCTAGTCAGAATTCGCAGTGCCTGGATAATTAGGAATTCAGAAGGAATACTGATTGCTAACAGAAGTTTGTGTAGAGGGACATTATGGAGTGATTTGGGGGTGGGTTTTTTTAGGTATTGGTTTTCTCGCTGTATTTTCTAACATGCAACTCTACATCCATAGAAGTGGATAATAAAATCCAGGGCCACCAGAGAATATCCACACACCAGGACCTCCACGAGGGAGACAAGCATCAGAGCAACATTTTGGCCACGATTCCTTCCTTTACAGGCACACTGTCAATACTGAAATGCCTAAAAATGCAGCTAATGAAGACATTCCAGTTTATTTGGGTCACAGGAGGGTGATGGTTTTTATAGATTTGTTTTGCAAGACAAAATGCATAAAACTAACAAGGAATGAAAGCAAGAGAAAACCAGGAAAGAAATAACCCACTCCCTCACTTTTTTTAGACCAATTTCTGGCTGTACAATCCAACAAAATGTAATATTTTGATTCGTTTTAAATCAGGACTGTGGAATCCCTCAAGAATTCACCTTTTCAGGTGGAATCCAAGGACCAAGTAAGGCAACCAGAGGCTCTTCTCCCCCTAAGCCTGGACACAGAAATATTCTTGCACTCAACCAAATCAACCCCATGAAAACAGGACTCTGCAGGTCACAAGATGAATTAATATCAATTAAAAATAAAACACGCAGCCGATCCAAGTCTAACCTTACAAGAAATGTCTCCCTGAAGACTCCTGGTCATATGTTCTCAACCTCTCTTGGACAAAAGCAGCTTGAGGAGGAAAAGAACAGTTAAAAATGAGGATTTTGAAAGGTTTGCTGAGGGGAAAAGAACCTTATTAGTGACAAAGCAGAGGCTCTGAGTAACAGAAGACATAATGGGAGTGTAATTGTAGTTGACCCACTGAAAGTTGTCTTCAAGGACAGAACCACATCTGTGGTCAAACAACACCAATCCGCCAGAACTCAGAGCCAGGCAAACCCTCAGACCCCTGGGAGATGCTGATTACTTGGTACCTTACAATATTTTTAGGATTTCTTAGTGTTCTGTGGAAATGTTTGTGTTATAAACTCTGTGTGGACATAACTTCACCCTGCACAGAACCTCCCAGACCATTCACAACTATTTCCCAAAAAGGAATTCACTCCTGAATTACTCTTTTTGGGAATGACTTATTTGTAGGTGACACACCCTGTGACACCCAGGAAACACATCAAACATTCTTGGAGACATTTCCTCCCCGGACAAGGACATAGAACCTACAGAAAGGGAAGAGGGACAGGGATTACCTGGAGTTGGAATACCTGGCTCAGTGCTGAAGACTCTTTTCTTTGAAGTACAAACACAGCTCAGACTCCTGTAAACATGGGCATAACATGGAGGAACATTCACATTTTGAGGACCTCAAAGTCTGGATGCAGTGGAGGATCTTACTAAGCTGCTCTCCTTACCTATTCCAATTGATTTGACACCCTCCATTCCACACTGGAGCAGATTTCCTTCTGCTGGGATCTACATCAGCTACTTCACCACTTCATACACCTTTAGAGTCAGTTTTAGAAGAAAGTCGAGCCTGCAGCAGGTCTGGTGGCTAAAGGGAACCTCTCCTGAACTCAATCTCATGTCCTGAACTCAATCTGATCTCGTACCTGAGCTGAAAAATGCAAAGAGAACAGAATTCTTAGGGGGAGCAGAGGGGGAGAATTCTCCTCCTCGACTTGACAGGACAAGGGGAATGGATTGAAAAGAAAATACGGATTTGAAAGAAAACAGGTTTAGACTGAATATTGGGAAGGAATTCTTCCCCTGTGAGGGTGGTGAGGCCCTGGCACAGGTTGCCCAGAGAAGCTGTGGCTGCCCCATCTCTGGAAGTGTCCAAGGCCAGGTTGGATGGGGCTTGGAGCAACCTGGGCTAGTGGAAGGTGTCCCTGCCCATGGCAGGGGGTGGAATGGGATGGTCCCTCCCAACCCAAACCATTCCAGGATTCTGTGTTTAACCAGACACAGCAAAATGTACAGGCCTTGCATATTTTTAGGCCTCTATTTGGATGCCAAGCTCGTCAAAGATCCCCCAGACTGAGAAACACTTTTATAAAAAGAAACTGAAGAGTAGCCAAATTCTTGGCCTGGTGCAAACCCTGTGTTCCATAAGCTGTGGTTCAGTTTGCATTGTGCTCCTGAGTCAAGAGACATCCTAAAGAGAGGGAGGAATTTATATAAAGTGTAACATTTCCCAGGGACAACATTCCCAAAAACTGGCTGTGCTTAACCCTTCCTTTCATAAGAAAAAAATAAAAATTCAAGTTATCCTGAATTCAACAACATGGAATTTGTGGCTAATTTGTGGCTCTGCCTCATTCATTAATACATTAAATGCATTATGAGCAATATATTGGCAATAAGCATATAGAAATCAGCTGAAAATCAAATACGAAGAAAACTTCCCGAGTAAACTCTGTATTTTTTAAAAAGATCATTAAATAATAATCAGGTTATAGGCAACAGGTTTCCTTCCTACTCAAGCTTAGTAAATAGGAAAATGGTGCTTTGTTGAAATCAATATCAAATTTCCCAGAGGTTTCAGAGGAGAGAGGGTTTCACCTTGCTCTGGATGGTGAACAACAAGATGGATTTCAGACTTTTGGATGGATGAATCCCAGACTGAGGCACTGCTGGACAAAGGAGGCAGAGGAACTAAAAGGGAGAGAGCTCAGAATTGTTCACATTTACCATAAATTTCATAAATTCATTGTATAAAATACGATTTGCAGACTTCAAAGCTTAACTATCCCATTTTTCTTGCACTGAAAATTTAGATAATAAAACAATCTAAGATTGATACCTTCCTTAGAGACTTAAAGTGACTTCCAGCAGAGCTTGCAAGTGGCATCAACTTCTCCAGAACTCCACTCCTGCAGCCACCAAACCATCCTCATCCCAAGGTAGAGCAACTTAGAGCTGCACTATTCATAAATACACATTTATTTTCCATTAGAAATGCATAATTACAGCATTTAAAAGCCTTTTCCCCTAGAAAAGTAGTTAAGCAACAGTACAAACAAAATTGTTAGTCTTCTGCAAGTACAGTTTTCATTACACTGAACAGAAAACACCAGCAAAAGGCCAATACTTGCTGTCATGGGATTTTCCTCTTTTTAAATATTTTCCATTTTTTGTTATAAACACCATAGCAAATAAAAAAAAAGCTGTTTAAACAGTGAAAAATAGCTGAGCTCTGGAACTTTTCTATGTGGTAAAGCAAGTATTGCAAAGCAGCAATACACCTCCTAAAGTATCTGCAGACATTCAAAGGGCCTTTTTCACAGAAGAAATGGGTGAGCAGGAATTGAGTCTCACAGTTTGGATGCATTAAATCTCCTTCTGTCTTTCTGCAAGGGTTGCTTTTTTTTCCTCTTGATTTTTTTCCTGAAGGTCAGATCTTCACTGCTGTTGTGGTGCAGCTCCAGCTGAAGTAAAAGGGTGTGAATTATTCCAGGTGAGGACAACCAGGCCATGGCTGGAGATGTCTGAGGTGTGACCATTGGTTTAAGAGGTATTTTTGTCCTCTTGCACTTCATTTCTGCCTGTAGTTCACCAACAGCTCCCAATGTTCCTCAGTTCCCTCACTGAATTTGGATTGCTCCGTGTTCTATCTGCATTTCTGGCTGGATTGCTGATTGAAGGCTGTCAGTGCCCTGCAGAGGGAAACAGGACAGCAAGAGAAATCAATCTAAAAGTGCTTTTCACTGGTGTAACCAAGGGAATGTGAACTTGTTGTACTAATAGAAAGTTCTTGTATGTACCAGTGGAAAAATCCCAGTGCAAAATCCACATGGATATCGGCTCTGTGATGGAGTGGGAATGGGAACACACTTACAAAGGCACCAAAAATAACATCAAGAGTCCTTCTGAAGACTAAATAGACCTGCAGGCTCTAAGGAGAAGGCTGAAATAATGCAATTATGATAAAGATTTACACAATCAGGAGTGGCACACAGGAAACAGTTATTCCCCCTCTCTTCCCGAAAAGAACCAGATCTAAATAAAGAAAATAAACCCTTTGTCTGGCACAACATGAAGCTGTGGAAGGGCTGGTCCCAGCTCAAGGTATGGAGAGACATTGGGAATATGAAGCTGGGCAGAACTGTGGATAAAAAGGCCACCAAGGGGATCACGGAAGAGCCAGGAGGGATTCCTGGAATGACAGAGCTGCTGAAGGTAAGGAGAGTAAAATTCCCTGTTGGCCTCGTGCTTGGAATTTCTCAGTTGCTGCAGGATATGGTCTAAAAATGCTGATTTTACCCACTGCAGTCTGTGTTTATTTTGTGTAAAATGAGAATAAAGCTACAACAGTCAACTTTTCCTCCAATAAAATCCTTCCTGCAGGCCTGATTTTCCTCACTTTCCAAGGAAGAACAGCCCTCATGACAGAATTGAGAGTAAAGACAATTGATTTCAGCTTTCAAGGGAAGTCTCCTTAAAAATTAAATTCCTCCCAGTGGGCTGACAATGCTGGGGGGGAAGGATAATCCCACTGCAAAATCCCTTTTAGCCAAGTTACTTGGAGTAAGGAAAAGGAGCTGCTGACACAAACTCTATCCTTGGAGCTGAAAGATAAACTTAAGAACAGCTGGACTGGCTTGGAGAAAGCCCCTCACACCCAGGAAACCTTCCCCTGACAGAGCCAGGATCACAAGCACTGATAAAACTCCAAGCAAAGGGCAAGGATTTAATGATATTTCTCTGGATTTTCCTGTCCCACATTCCAGAGATCTGCTCTTGATGGATTTTTCCCCCATAAACACATCTAATATTTGCTTTATGTAACACCCTGGATACAGAATTACATCTCTGACAGTATTTCTGTTGTAAAACAGTCTGATTGGAAGTCCTGCTTTTTGCCCTCAGCCTTGGATCTGCAGGATGATCCACATGGGTGGAAACTCCTGATTTCCCATCCTTCAGATTTTACTACACAGTCACAACTTATTTATTCAAATAAAAATACCAGAGGCTCGAAATCATGAAGTGTTTCTCCTAAATTAAGAAATTTTTTTTCAAATTCTTTCTCCCCATCTCTGCCTTCTTGTCAGTTATTGCACATGGCTACAAGACTTTTATCCCGTTCAACTTGAAAGGTAATTTGGTGTTTGCTTAAACTTAAATTTTTCAATAAATTCGTGCCAAAGTGGTGAATAAATCTATCAAATTGCTAAATTTGAGAGGACAAGCACGAGGAACACACCCAGGAAAGCTCCATGGGAGGTAAATTTAAGTATTTTCCAAGTCTAGAGTGAGAGCAGCAGCAGGAGAAACACCTCTCACTACCTGCTGCCTGTGTACTTCACTTATTTGGCTTCATGATCCTTGTGAGTCCTGATATTCCATGACTCCATGATTTATTAATTGCACAGGACCAGCAGTGATGGAGGATTCATAAAAAATAAGGCACAATCCCTGTAGCAACACTCTCAGCGTCCAGAGCAGTCTTACAAGTGACTAAGAATAAAATCTTCAGAAGGCAAAAAAATTCCACAAGCACTTGGCATCCTCCAGAACAGAAGCCCAGGAAGAGGGATTTGCAAAACAACCCGTGACCATCTTCAGAAAAACTTCTTACAACTGTTCTAAGTCAATTTTCTTGCGTTGTCACCAAAGCTTCAAGTTGATGACAAGCTTTTTCTAGACTCAGCCACACAACTGTTCAAACTGATTTAAAAAGACAAAAATACCCGGTAATTCCTCCACCATAACTGAGGGGATCAAGTGTTCACTCACAGATGCTGTGGGAAATCCAGGCTGTTGATCAAAACAACTGGAAAACTGCTGTCAGGAAGGGTATAACATTTTTAACTGAAACCTCAGTCTAAAATATCCTTTTTGGCTGCATTCAGGCACGTTTCTTGCCCTGTCCTTTGCAATGGCTTTTAGCCTTCAAGGGCACAGGAAAACAATGATGACCGAAATAACTGTTCTCTAGAGGCACTGAGAAGGAACACAGAAGAGGGAGCAGGAAAAGACCATTTATATCTTTAAAAAAATTATGTAAATGATATTTTTTTATGGCTTGGAGAAAGGATCATGAAGTCCTTGTTTGTGGGTAGATATACAGGACGTGTGATGGATATTTCACTCGAGTTAAGCACATTCAGATGGTGAAAATAGAGACCTGGACATACCTGGTTGGTGGCAGAGTGGTCTGTCACCGGTGTGAGCTGCACATACTGGACCTGGATGTCACTTCCCTGGAGTGGGGATCCATCCACCCCCCCGGGCGCGGGCTCGGCCGACGCCACGGCGATGAGCTGAGCACCCTGCAGCACCTGTGGAGACAGCAGGGAGTCACAACTCGGAATTCCAGGGTGGGGCAGGCTGGAAGGGACCTCAGTGGGGCATCTCCTCAGATTAGGTCATCCCAGAGCCCCTGTGAGAGGCTGGGATGTTCCTGGTGAATGGCTCCAACAAGGAGCCATTTGCAAGAGCAGCAGGTCCAGACTCTTCCACCAGAGGACTGTGAATGACCCACATGTTCCATCAGTGTAAAACCTCCTTCCTGGACCTGAGCACATATCAACCCACTGGACTTCGTGTTTTGGGGTCTTCCCCCACCCCAAGTGATCAAGACTTTGACCAACAGACACCAATATTGCAATGATCAGGTCTCGTAGCTGGACCCCCCGGTGGTGACATCTTTCTACTCTTATCCTTCCTTTCTCTTCCTTTCTTTTCCTTATACATTTCCCTAAGTGTTATTTTTATGCCTATATTTCTACAGATAATAACCAAAACAGTTACTTTTATATTGTTTTATTGCTATAGATAATAACAACAACCAAAATGGCTCCACATATCTTTTCCAGTGCAACCAAATTGTTCTAAAATACACCCTATATATATAGATAGATATATAGATATATAGATATATAGATATATAGATATATAGATATATAGATATATATATAAACCCCAGTCATTCAGTGTCTGTAACCTCCTGAACCAAACCAGATCCAGCACCAAAGACTGTTAAAAAAACCCCAAAAACACTTGACTATCAGTACCAGTTTCTTTCAGCCACGTGGACATGGAACACAGGAATTCTCACACAAGGTGCTCAATCCACTTGGCCTTCTGGGATTCATAATTATGTTAATGATTATGACAAAGACTAATTGGGACAGACTGACAGGTCACATGAGAGTGACACTATCAGTAGTGCACAGGGATGTCACTGAGTAACATTTTACTGCTGCATAAACAGGCCCAAATCCAAGATACTCCTTCTCACAGCCAAAGGCATCCCAGTGTTGACCATTTATTAGAACAATGTTTATATTTGTGTCATATATGAAGGTGTAGATTTAAGAATTACTAATTAATTCTAAGTTCCTACAGTTCCTAAGTTCCCAAAGGCTTCAAAACCAAAGAACAGTGGATCCGTCTCAAAGTGCTTCTTAAAAACATGTTTCTCTTTAGATTAATTTTAATTTACTTCTTGACACACAGGTCAGAATAAAATACATGTATGTAAATAATGACAAGTCCTCGCTGCCATTTTTGACACTCAGCTAGAATAGGCACATTAATTAATATTAATTTAATTTCTTTGTACCATGAGGGATGTATTTTTAAACTACAACATTTGACCCGCAGCGAACAAAAGGAACCTTTCAAAGGAAGGCAGGAGAACAAAGAGCAAAAATAACATTCCTAACAAAGGTTTTGCTTCCCAAAGTCTGATTTCTCAGCTGATCTGAGGGTGGGTGGCCATGGAGGAGGGGGTGGACCACAATTTCTCTGGGGAGCGGGGGAGGCAAGAAGAGGTGACCCAAATAAATGACCTCAGGGGTGTGCTCAGGATTTTATGAGATCTTGGGTGTTCTGGGATACAGTTGGCATCAAACTGCAAAGGATGCTACACTTTGTTTTTACAGGAGTGAGCAAAATTCTCCCACCCTACGGTGTTAGTGTTGGAACTGAATGATCCAGGCTGTTGGGATCACATCACATCTCTATTCATTACCTGTAGGTCTTCAACGGGGTTTTTTCTCATTTATTTCTGAACTATAAAGTTCACAATGACTGTGAGTGACCGAACAACCCCCTTATCGTGGAATCATGGAATGGTTTGGGTTGGAAGGGACCCTAAAGCTCATCTCATTCCACCCTCTGCCATGGGCAGGGACGCCTTCCACTAAACCAGGTTGTTTTAAGCTCCATCCCCCCGTTCTTGTCACACAGAAACTGTTTTACAACAAAGAAGCCGAAAATTTCCAACAGAACCAAACATTTCCAACAGCTTCCCTGTTTTCTTGCATGTTCTCACCTGCCAGTGACCTTCCAGAGCACTTGGAAAAAAAAACTCCCTTTCACAGCAGATTCAGGGGGAAAGGCTTCAAATAGAAACAGAGGAGGTTTAGGTGGAATATTGGGAGGGAATTCCTCCCTGTGAGGCTGGTGAGGCCCTGGCACAGGTTGCCCAGAGAAGCTGTGGCTGCCCCATCCCTGGAAGTGTCCAAGGCCAGGTTGGACAGGGCTTGGAGTAACTTGGGATAGTGGAAGGTGTCCCTGCCCATGGGGCTGGAACTAAATGATCTTTGAAGTCCCTTCCAACCCAAACGATTCTGGAATTCTATGACAGTACCAACTGTGTCATCCCACTGACCTGAATCTCTGCCTTTCTCTTTGGGTTTTTTACCTCCTCTCTCCCCCTTTTTTTTCTCTTTATTACTCAAACTCTTGATGGTTTGGGACATGCAAATTATTGATCTCCCAAACTTCTGTTTTTCATCCCTTCTTCAGTGAGATGTTTGCCATACAAAACTTAATGAAATTAGTCTTAATAATGAAAACCAGCCACCTTCTCTGCCTCCTTTCTTTCCATGTCAAGCTCATTTTATCCCATAACAAATTGTTCCCATTCAACATTCAACTGCCAGGGCAGGAAATAGAATTTTCTTCAAAAGATTAAAATTTAATGCTTTCTTTCAGTTTCTTCCAAAATTATTCAAACATTTTCCAAGCATGGTTCAACACATATCACACCCTCTGCCGATTTTACTTAGCACTGACAATTATTCTTTTGGAAGTTCATAACTTAAGCCTTTAAATTCCAAAACCAGATGAATATTTCGGAATAGCTGGAAATTCTTTACCGAAACCAGGCCTATTCCTCAGGCTGGTCTTTGCCAGATTGAACATTCTAAAAGACACTTTTGAACCTTTTAAAACACCTTCTTGCTACTGTTGTGAGCCCTTTTATCGATCTAGGCAAGCACAAATGTTTGCCTACCCATAAAAGGCTCAAAACCAAGACACTCTGAGAATTTGGTGTCTTTTTTCCCATTTCTACTGCAGGAATGCAAAAAAATATGATTTTTTTTTAAAATAAAGAGAGGTTTTGAATTGCTGAGTGGTTGTTTATAGAAGGTTCACTAAAAATCCTGTGGCACTGATGGCAAAACACATTCAAACAGCAAACACAGCTCCTTGAAAAGATAAGCAGTTCTGCTGATAAACACCTTCCCTTCAAAAAGATAAGTCCCTCTACCTGATTCTTTCCAGTCTTAAAGTTTTCTTCACAAAGCCTTAAGACTAAAACCATCTTATTGCCAACAAAACATTTATTTAATGGATTTACAGGCTCATGGATGAGTTTATCTGGGGCAATTAGACTCTGTCTTTAGGTCCAGAACTCAAAAACTGTTTAGTCAAAAATTAATAAGTTCTTTGAAAACATCAGAGGTTTAGATTAATCCAGGTCTCCAACATCTTGGTATTCCCTAAGGAAGCTGGAGCAGGCAGTGCAGAGCCAAAAGAACGGAGTCGTATGAAAAAAAATCCAAGACTCAAGTCCAAAAGTTTAATTTTGTAGTTCTTAATTTCCCTTGAGGAAGCAGAGCAAGACCCAACACAAAGAAACAAGTCCAGTGTGGAGGACACTTGCTTCACCCATTCATCCTCAAATATTACAACATCATCCTGTAAATTCAATATATAGTGTTGTGGTGTAAGGGTTTGACAGAAGCTTTGGTAACGTGAAGGTACTTTATTTAATTAATGTCCTAATTAATTTCTCTTAAAATAAAAGTGTGTTGAATTAAGGTAACTGAAAACAAAATAAAAATTACTGACTGCTCTCAAAGCTGATATCACTGGGAATTTACTGATCTACGTCCTAAAGGTTTACTTGGGGACCTTCCCTTATCCAACAAAAACTTGTACCTAAATTTGCAATTTATTCCTTACATGAAATGTGCCAATACCAAAATAAACTCAGCATAAATAAAAGCCCAACTCAGAGCAGTTCAGAGCGAGGGGAACTGTCCCTGCTGTGCAGTTCGGAGCTGAACCGTGCAAAAAGTGTCCTTAAATCTGTCAAAACCTCATCAGGGAACCCCCTGCAGAGCCATAGAACTGGGAGCACCTCCTTGACATTCCCTAAATAACAGGCAGGAAAAGTGAAATGGATTTCAGCTCTGCAGAGGGGGGAAAAACGAAATGGATCATTCCAGAGAGTGTTTTTATCAGGGGCAATATTTCCTTGTATAACAAGGAATAAACATCTCAGCTGCTTTGCTGTGGCCACAGCTCTGCTCAGCCCTGTCAGCTCCCAGATTCCCTTAATGTGCCTGGAGAAACACATGGACACAACCGCAGCTACTGGGGTTGGAACTTTGAAACTGCAACTGCACCAAAATGTCCCTTTTTCTGCCTGCTGAGGTGGGGTGGAGAGAGATCAGTGATGGCAAAGTATGTCTTGGTGGATGTAAACCTTCTGCATCTTCATGGAATCATGGAATTATGGAATGGGGTGGGTTGGAAGGGACATCAAAGCTCAGAAAGTTCCACCCCCCGACACCTTCCACCAGACCAGGTTTTTTCAAGTCAGGTCCAACCTGGCCTTGATGTCCTTTCACAACACCCATTTCCTTCCCAAGAAGTCCCTTTTGGTGATCCCAAAGGAAAACATGGCTGGGAGCACCAGGAATGAGCCTCTGCCTCTGGAGGGTGACTCTGGTCAGCAAAGCTCCGATACTTCCCAGCACTGGGGTTTTATGGATTTGTAGCCATCAGGGAAATGGTGTAATAGACCCTGAGCAAAGAAAAATGAGGTGCTGAGTGAAGAACTGAGGGGAGATTTGAAAGGGAAAGTGTGGCAGAGGTTCCTGATCTTTAGGAACATTCCCTGCACAAGGTTTTTTTTAAAAAAGAAAAAAAAAAAAACAGAGAAAAACTCCAAAGAAACCAATCAGCAAAAAAAAAAAAAAAAAAAAAAGAATCAAACCAAAACAAAGAAAGAAAAACACAAATAAAATATTCTGTGGTCTTGGAAAACTGTTCACATCTAATTTGGGAAATAAACTGCAAAACATAAGGTGCAGAAAAAGATCAAATTAATATATATTATCTTGTATTAAAAAGCACCTGCTCTCACCATCACTGTCCCCCTGAGCTTTTCCTAAGCACAGCTCAGCTTTAGCTTTAGCCATTTTTTTGCATGTACAGTATTTAAAAACACAGAATATTTTTATATTCATTATTTCTGTCCAGGTTAAATACAACCTGTTAAAATTAAGTGAACACCAACAGACAAAAGTGAAGTTATTAAAGGTGTCTCAGACTTTCACTGGGTCTACAACTCTTCCAGGGCAAGGTGAGGGTCCCTCAAGAGCCCACCAGCTCCTTGAGAAGTGGTTGTTGTTCAACATCATCAGGGTAATTTAAACTTTATCTGGGAATTTTTACAGGCTGAAAGGGATGCCAAGTTAATTAGTGAGAAATAAAAGTCTAAATCAAGCTTTGGATCGTGTGATCTGAATACAAGGAGATACAGGAAATCCTGGGTGTAGGAAGCTCACATGGTCATCAGCAGCGTTTGATTTTAACTCAATATCCCAGATGGACAGACAGGGATGTAAAGAAAAGTCATGGAAGGAAGAGGGATTGTCTCAAGATGCTTTGGGGTCACATCCCAAGGAAGCCAAGCAGGGCCCTTCCTTTGACTTCTAGTAGGGATGAGCTCAGGCCTTGAAAAAAGGATGTAAAATACACCAAAACCAAACCCAGAGTTTCACTGAAAATCCACTTTAAACCAGCACATGTGCAAGACTTAATTATACTTAATTGGCAGTTTGAGAGTAGATGTAATTTCAGTAAAAGTGACTTGGTTATGTAAAGAGGAGTTACCTCATCTAAACTCACTGTATCAAATCCTGGAGGATGTTTGGAAGGAAGGAAATTTGTATCATCTGACTCAGCTTTTGTACCGAGATCCTCTCAGTGAAATGGAAACTTCTCAAACAGCTTTGGGGTTCACTGGCAGCTCTTCTCAGATGCTGAACTTCCCAAAAACAATGCCCAGTTTGATGCCAGTTGTTCCACAAAAGGTGCTCTGATGTCCCTGCACCTGCCAGAGCTCCCTGAATTAGGAATTTGGGTATTTCCTGCCCACCTTCCCTGGTTAATCAATCTCTTCTCTGGTGAACCCACGGATTATATCACATGAACTCCACACACATATGGGAATGGGACTGCCAGGTAGTCAATCCACCCAAAATTCTTCCATATATCCCCATAATCTTTTGGCAAGAAAGGAAAAAAGAGTCAGAAACACATAACTAAACATTTCTGCTCAGCCTTCTCTGTTCTGTTACAGCTTGTAAAAACTCTGGAGTTAATTCAATCTGAGAACAGTAAATATTATTCAAATCTCATGGAATCGTGGAATCCCAGAGTGGTTTGGGTTGGAAGGGACCTTATAAACCACCCCCTGCCATGGGCAGGGACACCTTCCCCTAGACCAGGTCGCTCCAAGCCCATCCAACCTGGCCTTGGACACTTCCAGGGATGGGGCAGCCACAAATCTACATAATTCCAACATTTTGTGAAGAAACAGCTCAGTGTCAGCAGCAAGTAGGGTAAAATCATGGAGCTACTTCCAACAGGAAGATTTTTCGGAGTGGGCAGTTCCATCTCCCCATGATAATCCACTCTTTGGAGTAGTACTAAAGAAGCTTTGGCTTCCATGGTTTTTTTCCAGCAGAATGTAATTTTTGGGTTTTATTCAATGTACAACTGAGTGCTGTTAAGAAATGGCTGGATAGTTCAGAGTAAAATACTCCAGTGTCAAAGAAATCTTCCTGAAGTGGAGCTGCCGAGTGCAAAAGCTGAAGGAAGGAGTGAAAGCCGAGTGACACAGACTCCTCCAAGTGACCAGCACGGCCAGAGGTCACCCCAGTGGATAAGGAACGTGACTCACACAGCATCTGGCTGTGGGAAATTTGCTGTTGTGACATAACCCAGCCAAGAGGGAGAGGATCTTTCCCTTCTGAAGGACTGTCTCCCTTTACATTTTGCTGTGGCAAATCCCTGCTACTCCAATAAATGTAAACACGGCTTTAAATGTCACCCTGCTGGGCCCATCCTCCAGGCTCCAATTCCTGGTGGGATTAGTTATGCTCAAAACAAAAGGTCAGGAGAAATGCTGAAGGACTTTGAGCATTTACTATGAAATTCTGCTCAAGTCTTGAGGCAATTTCAGCAGAAGGAGCGTCCAACCCTTTCATAAAAAACTTAAAGGAGGATTTGGACTCTTAGTGCTGATGAGAAGGTCCTTCCCTTCCATTGAGGCTGGTAGTAAATATGCCACTTAAAAATAGGAAGAGCAGATCACTGAGGATCTCCCAGAATCACACACAGCTGTTATTTTGCTTTCAAATGTCCAAACCAATTCCTCACTTTGCCCTCGGAACGGTGATTTCACTTTGATTCCAGAAAGAAAAGGCATTTAGGGGGAACTGCAAATGTTTACATCATAACTGGCAGGGATATTTTTTTTTTAAGTTCTAGCAAAATAACATCTGAAAGTTTGAGTCTTGTAGCCAGGGTAACAAAACACTGCTCCTACTGTACACGGCAGGATCCCATTAACTTGGAGAAATATGGATGGGGAAAAAAAAGCACGAGCGACAACAGCTCGTCCACAGAGGGACAGAGGAGTTCTAGGATTGCAATGCTCAGGAAAAGTCCTAAGGAAAAGCAAATTAATATTCTCCCTCCTCCACTTTAATTGTGGAATGATGTAACCAGCTCAAGTTCTATCCATCAGGATCAGAAGGACGTGATGGATTCAAAGGAAAAGCAGGAGGAGGATGGCAGGAACAACCCCAGCGAGGAGCCTGGACTATAAATCAGCAGCTGGAGAAAGTTCTAAGCCAGAACTTGTCAATTAAAGAGCACTTAAATGAGAAAACAGTGCTCTGGAGAATTACCTGAATTACATTAATAAGTTGCTTAGAGAAACTTGCACCAAAAAAACCCACTGTGGATGTAATTCCTGAAAAAAACATCCCAGGGACAAGAAAACATGGCAACTTGAACAAGTTAAAGAGCACATTTGAACCCTCGGGGGTTTTTCCCCCACCTAAGGGAAGACAGACCCAGATTTCACAGGGAGAGAAGGCATCCAGAGCTTGGAACTGTCTGTTGTCTTTAGTTTCCCTTTTCCCCCCCACTCCCACGGCAGGAACGACAGAGCTGGGAGACACCAGGACACGAGGAGTTCTCTTCATGTTCTAGTGGGTATGTCCTTGTGTAAGGGGAACATGAATTCCAGAATTTTGGCTAAAAATAAACATGAAATGGCTGGTTTTTAGAATGGAAAACATATGACAGAACACCTGGACTTCTCCAAATACTCCTACAAAAGGTTACAGGATATCGGTAGGAAAGGAATTAAAATACTCAACTATAGCTCTAATCTTGGCTTTTATCTCCTAGGAAAGTTCACATAAAAAGAATCCAAAATAATAGAAGCTTTATCCACTTTATTTCAATTATTGGCACTGAAAAGGCAAGTGTTGCTGTGAACTGCTCCGTGGGCTCCAGTGAGGACCAAACCAAGAGCAGATGGGATGGATATTAAATGTTATAGATCATGTTCCACCTCAGCAAATCTTATGTTTGATGTCATTCTTTTTTCAGAAAAGAGTTCCCAAAGAAAAGCAATTAGGAAAGATGATGGATTTCCTCCATGGAGGTGGATGTCCTTACACATATGGACTGTCATTTTTAAAACTATCATCTTTTTGACAGATTTAATAACCTCAGACCACCACAAATCACCACCCCCTGACTTCCACCAAGGTTCACAGATAAGACATGAATTATATATATATTTTCTCCACCTAAAGCCACATCATTCCAGGCACCAGAAGCTGCTCAGCACTGGAGCTCCACATGTGCTTCCCTTTAACCCAGGCACTAAGTGGCCAAATGTTTCCAATCCCCTGGAGACAGGCTTGGGAATTGGTGCCTCTTTCACAGCAGCCTTTGGGATGATGCAAACAGCCTTTCTCTAATTTCAAGTCATAAAATGAAAATGAATCCTACCAGAGTGTCACTTGGTTTGCCTAAGTTGTGTAGTTATGGAGCTGCACATGATACTTTCCCAATTTTCCAAATGAATTCCTGGTTACTGGATTAATTTCCTCCTTTATTTACTTTTCTCAAGTAGCTCGACATGTAAGAATTACACAAACCCTTAAAAAATGTGGGTTGCCAGCTACATTCCACGTTGAGAACACAAATAAAATGATTTTTAAATAATGTTAAAATGATGGTGGCGATTTTTAAATAATTTTAAAGTGGTGATTTTTAAAATCCTTTTTTATTTTCTTTTTTTTTGCTTCCACATACCAGCTCTGCATGGGAAAGCATTCCCAGAGAAACTACTATTTTAGCAGATAACCAAAACTCTGCTGCTGGAAATGGGAACAAAGAGGAACAAGACGGGATTTGTTTATCCCCTTCACTTCCTGCACTGCTTAGAAAACTGCATCGAGTCATTCTAACCCCATTAGGTAACACATCCACCCTGTTCTGCCATAAATCATTAAAATCTCTTTGCTTTGGGGATGGAAAACAATTGGCACAGTAGTTGAGTGCCTGTTCTCCCCTGGGGATTGAACTCCAACCATATGTGTGTTGTCAGGGCAGTTTTACCCTTCCAGAGCATCTCTCCAAGGTTCTGTGCCGTCGCTTCTTTTCCCCATTCGTGTCCGGGGAAATCCATGGCTGTGGGATGGAATGAGAGGAACCAGCCCAGCAGTTCCAGCCCTAAATCCCAACTTTGCTGTAGAGCTCAAAGTTTCACCTATGTGGAGCTCCCAGACACCAACAGCCTGTGCTTGATCCTCCCTCTGACTCTCCCTAAATATATATTTTGCTACCAGCTGAGCCTCCGGGGCAGCCAAAGGTCTCTAACATCGATGCAAATGCAATCTGCAGAGGGAAATTAAGCTTTCCCATCAGCATTAGCATTTTTTAAGTTGCATTTTTGAACCCCTCTCAATTTTTTTCCCTGGAATATGGAGTGTGAATTCGAAGCAGACATCAAGGAGAGCTCAGGACCCAGAAGGATTGTTTTCTTACAGTCCACATCTGCTTTTCCCCAACATGCTGCCAGTTCTGGAACTCCCTTTAATACCCAGCTGGGATAATGTAAAACTAGTCTATAACCTGAAATAAATGCTAGAAGCACATATTTGTGTTCAGCAATACTTGTACGAATTAAGGTCAACTTGACTGATGTTCTACCCACTGAAAAGTTTCTATCAATGAAGAGGAGGAGGGGGAAAATCCCACCCAAACCAGGCCCTGTGTGTGTGTGTGTGGCCACAGATTGGAAACCAGAACTAAAGCTCAGCAGAGCAGCAGAAAATCCTGCTTTTAGAAGGTTAAAATGATTTCTTTTTGCAATCAAACCCTGAGTTCTTCAAGCAAAGCCATTTAAAATGTGGTTTTCTCACAACGTCAGGAAGGAATTATCAGGTGGAAATCTTCTCCCTGACCAACTCCCAACTCTCCTCTTTCTAATCCATGGGAAGTACAAATGTCTGGTAAGAAAACTGTGAATTAGGAAACTCCTCTGGAGTGTGCAGAGGAAAATTGCTGAACAAAGAAAGAACAATCGTGTATAAAAGATGTATAATTGTACAGAAAACCATCATCTTTTGGCAGCTTTGATGAGCAAAACATAAATCAGAAGTGGGGCAGCAATAAAAGTGAGAACCTGATAATGTTATCCCAGAGGGAAGGAGCACAGGGAGGGTCCTTGACAGGGATTTCTGAGATGTTTAAAGAGTGGCAGTAAAAGTTATTCCTCCCCCAGCCCATTAAGGAATGAATTATTCTGCCTCAGATTCCCAGATTTTTATTCACACAATAATTCCACACCCTCAGCCTGAGCCTGACTCTCTGTCTGGCTGCTCAGAGAGAGGAATAAAGGCTTCAAATGGGTTCAGCATTTTAGGAAATAAAAAACTCCACATTTGGAGTTGATCAGCTCTGGTCCTGACACAAATTATGGCACTTCCAGCTCTCACATGGTTTCAGACACTGCCTTGGGAGTGTAAAATGCCAAGACACAATTAATGTAAAGATTTCTTAGAGTATGTGCTCATAAAAAGCATTTTTTTCATGTCTAACACAGAACATGCTATTTTTTCCTCTTAGAAATTCAATTTATTAGACTCCAGAAAAAAACAGATTAATAAGACACACACCTGGATTGACCCTGAATCCCCAGACAATAAGGATATTCTGGAAATACTTATAATATTTAAAATATGTAAAATAGTATTTCTGGAAATATTTATAATTTCTGAACACCCCCGATGTTCTTTGAAGCCTGTTCCTATCCTGGTTCTGACACTGTCCTCTGGAACAATTTAGAGGAAAATCCAAGTTATTTCACAACCCCCATTAAATCCAAATTTCACACTTTTTGATGCTTTCTAGGAGAGAAAGGGAAAATGGAATTTAAGAAGGAGGTAATAAGTGGTATTTAAGCATTTGTAACATCAAGAAGATAAAAGCACGGTGAAGAAAGAGGTAAAAGCCTCCCCAAGGAGATTTACACCTTTATACAAAGGATTCCCTCTGATATTTTTATTTACCTACATATTGTTTTTTCCTGTGTATTTCAGGACATAATTCCTTTCATATTTTCACTTAGAAATCAGATCACACAAAGCACTGTACAGTAAATAAACTGACAAAATTAGGAATGAAACAGCACTGGAAAAGATCCATTTAATTTTTTTCCCCCTTTTAACTGTAGTCAGATTAAAAAATCTTTGGAGTTAAATAATAAACCACTGCACATCCCAGAGAACGGTTGGTCAGTGTTATAAAAAGAGCAATAATAGTTACTAATTTGAGTTTGAGGTTTAAATGATGGTAAACAGAACGGAGCAGGCAAACAGGGAGCAGGAAAACTTTTTTAAAAGGCTTGGGAGTCTCTGACTGTGAACAATTTAACTAAAATTTAATTCAAAATGTAATTAAAAATTCAATTGGGAAAAATTTAAGATTTCATGTAAAGGAAAATTTCTGTCCATTTTTATACAGTAACATCCTGGATGTGACTGATTGGGGGTTAATTTAATTGAATACTCTCTGAGTGTCCCGAGAGATGGGAATGGGAGCTGAGGAAGAACATGGAATTCTGTCCCATCCTGTCCCACAGCTGGATGGGCAGGTCACCCCTGAGTCCATCTCCCCACTCATTTTAGAGGAGCAAAGCTCCCATTTTTATTTTCAGGGCTCAACAATCCCACATTTTCTTCCTCTGCACTGGTGGGAGCCGACCTGAACTCCCGGGAATTCAGCTGGGCTGTGTCACTTCTGAACAACCACACTCCCAACTTCCCCCTTCAAGTTGGATCTGATTTGTGGGGTTTCCCCCTGTTTCTCCCTTCAGGAATCCCTGACTCTCCCAAGCAGCAGCAAAGCCCAGCATTGTCCTGGCTCCTGACCTGCTGGATCGAGGGGTTCACCCTGGGTTTGTCGGGAGTGTTGGATTAACACCCCCCCAAAATGTCAAGAGGCAGTTCAAGGGGAAAAAATCGACTTTTTTGGGTGAGCTCAGCACTGCTGCCAATGGAAACCCCACAGTGTGAACCCCTGGCAACCTTTGGTATTTCTGCCCTCGGTACAAAACCTCACAGGGTTCATTCCTGCCCCCGGGAAAATGTGCTGCCATTTGGGCCCCACGTTGTGGTGACATTTCCAGAGTCCCCCCCGGCCATTCCCAGCCCCGGGACAGCTCCATGGACAAAGAGCCCCTGTGAGAGCACAAAGCAGCTCCTACAGATCCATCAGGGCTTGAACCATTCCAGATCTCAGTCCCTAAAACAGCTGCTGCCATTCCTGAAGGGATTTCTAATGCCTTAGGGCACAGGGAAATGGTTACATTATATATATATGTCATTTTATTATTATTTTTATTATTATTATTATTATTATTATATTGTTATATATTAGTATATTTAGCATTATTATTTTTTGTTCTTATTTTCTATCTAGTTCTTATTTTCTATCTAGTCCTAATTATATATCTAGTTATTTTATATATATCATTATATATCTTCCATTTATTATTATTATCTAGTTATTGTTTTCTATCTAGTTATTAGTATATATTATTGTTATTACATTATTGTTGTTGTATAAAATATAAATAAAATAACAAAAACATACATGTAAATTTTAAAATAAAAATAAAATTAAAAATCAAATATATAGGGCACAGGGGATAGGATTTATATCCAGTGGATGGGATTTATATCTTGATAAACAGCTGAGAAATGCAGACATTATGCTGCTGAAATATTAGTTTAGGACAATTCTGCAACATAGAACTAGAATTAGTTTTTGGTGTAAAAAAAGAGAGGAAAAAATCTGTATTGAGAAACAATTTGAAATAGTTAAAAATGCAAGAAATTTGCTTTAATTCTAAATGGAAGTTCCAAAGCACATCACGATAAACACCAAATTTCTATTCCTGCAGCTCAAACCCCTTGAGCAGCAGCCAGTTGTGCACTGAAAACAATGTTATCCTTCAAAAGCTTCCAATGGAATACTTTAGATATGCAGATAAAATTCAAAATACACCAAATTTATCACGGAGGGGGAAAAGAAAAGGGGGGGAAAAGCAAACATGAGTTTTATTGTTTTTACTGCGGCTGTAAATTCGATTTCAGATTGAAAGGGAAGGACAAACAAAGTGGGTTTTATGTCTAAATACAGTTTTGATCCAAGGAAAATAAAGTCATAGACCCGACCTAAAAAAGGGTGAGGGAGATTTCAGCCTATGTGATATTAAGGAGACAAATCATGGTAAATTATGTGGGAATAAAGAGCCTTTTCGGAGCGTTCAGTCCCAAGATTTCTCACACTTGTCCCATATTCCGAATATTTCTGGCCTCAGTCCTTCTCTGTGCAGATCCTGGACCCCCAGGAGAACCAGGCTGAGCAATGCCAGGCACCAGCTAAGCCGGGTTTAAAATTATGATTTAGGATGTTTAGAAAGGGAGGGTAATTTTGCTTTGAAATTTCATGAGATAAAATCCATTGTAGACGTCAAAGGCAGAAACAAAAATGAATGATAAGCTGCTAATTTCCTGCAGATTTCCAAGTTCTTCCTCACTCAAAAGTTAAATTTCTTTACTAATTTATCATGTGTGCTGGTCATTAAGGACTAACAGTGCTAAAAGTCAGATGAACGATTTTGGGGGGGGATTTTTCCTGACTTTGAAATTCTGTTTTCAAATCCTTTGACAGCATTATTGTCTATTTTCATAAAAAGCCAAGAATTTTAAAGAGAGAATATTTACGGGGGTTATTTCACATTTATATTGTTGTTTTTTGACTCACGGGGCGGCACAAGGACCAAAGATTTCGCTGAAAAAGGATTTTGAAATCTCTGCCTAATGAGTGACTAATTGTGGACTAACTCCATGACTTCAGTCCCAGGAATTCCAGGTAAATAAGAACTGCCCAGATACAGAATGTTCCCAGCAAAGTGGCCAAGACCGGACACTTTTCCAGTGGAAACTGGCTCGGGATGAGCCGCGTGTTTTCGGAAACACGAGGCAGAGGAAGGACTTGGAGAAGGATTCCTATGGGACAGGCTGAGCTAAGGAACGTTCAAAGGTTAAGGAAGATTGATTTTATAATGAAACCACCTGCATTTTGTAATGTAAATTACATTGTAATTTAAAGAGATGCCTAAATGGGGGGGTTGCTTTTCTTCTCCAGAGTGGTCCCGTGGAATAAAGAATTTTGGGGGAAGCTGGGAAAGCAGCACAGTCAGAATGACAAATGCAAAGCAAATAAAAGAAGAGCTGAGGGGAAAAGCCTTGAGCAGAGACTCCTAAGGACAGACACTGAACCCCATTCCCAGAATTGTTTAAAGGTAAAAATGAAGAAAAAATAAGTCACTTTTAAAGGGAAAATCTTTAAAATTAAAATCATGTGCTAAACAATTGTTTTACACGACACCAGCAGTGACAGAAACAGGTTTTGCCACTATTTATCTTTACAATTGAAGTAAAATAATTCTTATTTCTTGCACTTCACTGTTAAGAAAAAACTGGCTCCGTTTCACCCAGACCCAGCAACCTGAGTTTGCTTAAACCAGGCACTCAAAAACCAGCTTAACACTGACTTTGGGGACCTGAAGCTTAAATTCCAGGTGGGTCCCCTGTCCTTACCCCTTTTTTTGGTTGTATCTCACTAAATATTGCCAAGTGTTTTTATAGACTTCCGAATTTACTGCTCCGCATTGGTTTATTGTGGTTGTAACCTTTTCATTTGCTTGTAAATCACTGATGTGAAGGCGAATAAAAAACAAAGATGAAGATAAACCAAAGCTGTTGTGGATTTTTTTTTAATAAAACCATTTTGAAGTATTTATTTTAGCTGAAAACAAATGCCTCTGAGCTCCTTTCTTTCTCTGACTCGCAGCTGTCGGCAAGTGCTCCGTGAACGGAATATTCTGCTTTCTAACAAGAAACAAATCTTTCTAGTTCAGATTATTTAGATTAAAACCAAAACTCATTAAAAGACACCAATAGGTGACCCTGGGTTGTTCCTGCAAACATTTGGTTGACACTTCAGAAGGGTTGCCAAGAATTCACAAAATATTTCTAAAATCTTGGGACTTCGCTTGAGCGCGAACAAGTTTTTCTCAGGGAGGCTCGAATTTGCTGCAGAGGTTTTAAGGAGTATCATCAAAAGTCCATCAAAAACCAATACTGAAACCCCATAAATTAAAAGAGTAAAACAGCATAAAAAGCAGATTATTTTGATGGGAAATCAAACACAAAAGTTGTAAAACGCCAAATTTTCCATCACAATAAATAAGTCACTTCGTTTTGTTAATGAAAGTTTTCCTGAAATGATTCCATTTGCAGCATAACAAAGGAAAATTATGTGAAATATAACATGGAAATCAAATCAATCCCAAAGATTTTGGGGAAAAACTGTCACAAATACGTCAAGGTCTGCTAAGAATCCCAAAGCATTTGGACAACTTGGAAAAAAACTGCCCTGGAACCTGGACCATGGGGCAAAGAGCTCCAAAAACACAAGGGAATGCAAAAATCCAAAGGTTTTTACACAACTGCCAGGTCAGGGCACTATGAACTTTCTATAATTTTCCTATCTTTTTTTTTCACTTTTTTTCCCCAAAATCTCTCTGAGAACAAACACAGGAAGGTTTATAAAGCATTTATTCCATGTGTTCTGCAGGATTATGCATAAAACCCTCTGTAAGAATAAAAGGGTTTTATCTTCTGCTTGATTTTTCTTGGGGATATTTTTCTTTTTTTAGAGGTAACTTGCAAGAATAGTAAATAAAAAGGCAAAAATCCAGAGAGAGATGATGCTTTCGTGACAATAAATTCCCTCCTCTCCCCTTCCTGTGATTCTTCCAGCCTTGGGAGCACTGTTTAGATAGGAAAAATTAGGAACAAATGGTTCCATTTGTCACAGAATGAAAATATTTCCAATATTCAGATTTTTCTATGGATAATGTGTCCATACATATTTCACTGGCTCGGACAATTAGGGCAAGTGATTCAAGATGCTCCCAATTTCTCTTTTTAAAACAATAATAATAAATTTTTAAGTCCTGCTGTTGTCAGACTTTCACATTTTGCCAATTTGAACCATTTTCTCCCTCCTCCCAAAACCCAGAGGGAAATGCACACGTATTTCATTCCTGGGCTCTGACTCCTGAGTCCGAGGGACTGCGAAAGGAGTCAGGGAATATTTGGGAATGCTTGAAGTTTGGGCTGATAAGGCAGTGAGCACACAGCCAGGAGCTGGATGCAGGATTCTGTCAGCTCCAGAGAGAAAGAAAGGATGGTAACAGGTTTTAAAGCCCGCAGGAATAGGATTTGTGTTGCTCCAAGAATGAAACACAACATAGGAATATGTTATAAACACATCCCTGAGCTCACATGGGATCACACTGAGGTTGGAAAAGCCTCCAAGACCATCGAGTCCAACCATCCCCCAGCACTGCCAAGGCCACTAACCCATGTCCCCAAGTGCCCAAGTGTTAAATCCCTCCAGGGAGGGGGACTCCACCCCTGCCAGGGCTGGATGACCCTTTCAGTGAAGGAATATTCCCAATACCCAACCTAAACCTCCCCTGGCACAACTTGAGGCCGTTTCCCCTTGTTCTGTCGCTTCTGCTTTGGGAAAAGAGCCTGACCCCCACCTGGCTCCACCCTCCTGTCAGGGACTTGTTCAGGTCCCCCCTGAGCCTCCTTTTGTCCAGGATCAGCCCCCCCAGCTCCCTCAGCAGCTCCTGGTTCTCCAGCCCCTTCCCAGCCCCGTTGCTCTTTGGATCACACAACAACCAACAACCAAACGTTGGATTCAATAACGACTCCTGATTCTACAAAGTAGAAAACACCACAAAACTAAAACAATCCCAGAATCATAAGATGGTTTAGGTTGGAAAAGTCCCCCAAGACCATCAGTCCAACCATTCCCAGCACTGCCAAGCTCCCCATGGAACTGTGTCCCAGAGTGACGTGCCCACACAGCTCTGAAATACCTCCAATAATCAGAGTTCTGTAGCTGGAGCTGAAAACTTCAAGGTCCAATCCAGGTCCTGTCAAATCTATGGCAAAATTCCTGAGAGCTTGAAAGGGAACAGCACGAAACAAAAGCAGGGAGAGCACGAAGAACCGAGGGTCGCTCCGAAAAAACAACTCGGCTGAGAATATGAGTAACAGGCACATGAGATAAGCCAGGGAAACCCAAGATGCCCTTCCCAAAAGCTGGGGGAGCATGAGGGAACCTCTGGAATTAAGGTAAACACAGAAAGTTGTCTCCTGTCCAAGCCCTGAGCAGCTTTTTCTGCAAGTGTGTAACTATAGATTCTGGAATTCCTCGGCTCTGCCTCCCGATTCCCTGACTTCAAATAACATTATTAGGAAAGTACAGCCACAGAGGAGTTAAGATAAAATATATATACAAACACACACCACACAAAATCCTGGCTATTTCCTCTTTCAACTGCTGTGTGACACATTCTGAAAACAGTGAGTATATATTGAATATTTGGTTGATTCTATATTGACTAAGCAAAGAAAAAATCCTGTGGTGCTTCTGATCAGCTGGAATTATCCAGCTCCAAAAAGCTTCTTCTTACCACACAGATTGTCCTGTCACATGGAAAAGTAAATATTTATAGCAGGACATAGGGAAAAAATATAACGGATATGCTAAAGTCCACTAAATCCCTCAGACTCTCATTTATAATTCAAGTGACTTTCATTAAATTCAATCTAATTAGACTGGAAAGTGAATTAAGATACACGGATTAAATCTGCTCCAATTCTGTAAAATAGTGTCCACACAGGGGTTTATTATGGTTTAAAATAATCCACTGGATGTCAATCTTTGTTAATTAGGTAAGCTTTTGGGAATATTCTTGTACAGAGCAGACCAAAAGAACACAGGTTCTCTGGGAAGGGTAAGTTTAGGAGAATTATCAAAGGTATTTTTGCACAGAAATCTACAATTTTTGGATGATGGTTTTAAAACATAATAGAAAAATTCACCTCTCCACAATTTTAATGCAGGTTGGTCCCACAACCATCACCTGCTTGAGTTTGGGACTCCCGGCAACATTTAATAAACACCCACCCAAGTGCTCTTCACCCAATCTCACACGTGCCCCATTATTGTTCACTCTTCCATGTCACCAAAGTCCCCAAATTCACAAAATCATACAGGAAAAGCCCTTTTTTTGGATAATAAATCTGCCCTTCTAGAACATCATCTTAAAGGTTATTATAACCAATGTCCACCAGGAACATTTTTCTCTATAATTCAATTATATTCCCTTTTCTATTAGGAGCTTTATTTACTGCACACAGCAGTGCCATGTCTGTTGGCTCCAATTCTCCACTTTGGCTCTGTCACTCTCTTAGATTTTTATGGAAAAGGACTCCCATCCCACCACCACCCTTTTGGAACCACATCATATGGGCTATTTTGGAGCCCAGCCAGTCCCAGCTCTAACTTTGTTAGTGCTGCATGTTCCCTCCATCCAAACAAATCTCTCTGGGTACTCCCCTCAAAATGGTCCTGGAATGTGGGAACTGAGGCCAAAGACAAGTCCAGATCTGGAGTGGGAACCAGCACCTTGTGCTTTATGAGGAATAGATTAAAAATGCCCCTGAGATCCCCAGGGACATCTTGATTTCCTCCTTCATCTCTCACACCTCCAACACGAGGTTCAATAAAGGAGAAGGGGATGTCCCAAGGCATTCTGGAAAGATTAATATTCAAATGATAACTTCAAGTCTTGATGTTACCCTTTAATAACCACAGAGTTTGGCCATGTTAGAAACCACAAATATAGAGCCCAGTGCTCTATAAATCAGCAGCAGCAGGAGAGTAAAATATACAGCAAGAAAATATTACTATAGATCACAGATCTACTATTTATTTACTCCCATCTAAAGCAAAATACAGCTTTCCAGGTGTTAAAAGCAGAGACAGCCAAGAGCACTTTACACCTCTGTGAGTGGAACCCATACACGTATTTTCAGTCGTATTTTCCACTTATCTCCTTTAAATCCCTTTTGAAAAGCAGCCAAAGCAAAATCTAAACCACCCCGAGAAGCCTCCTGGAGTGAGTTTCCATCACACACATCTCCACACTTTCAACAGCCTGAGAAATTACTGAAAATTTAATTAATAAAGGCATGAAATGTTTCAGGTTTCCTTTTCTCTGAGGACGCTGATGCCTGTCCCCGATGGAGAATTATTTTCAAGGAGACTCTCGAGCTCTGCTTTTGGTTTCAAACACTTGTAGCCAATGGCAGGAAGAAATAAGTCAGGGGAAAGTATCTTCTCAAGAGAAACTTCACTGAAATACTGGGTTTATGGTTTCAGAATGAAACGTTCTGGTTTTTTATTTCAATGCACTCTGACACAGAAACTGGAATAAAACCTGCTGTGACTTTAATTCATTAATCTATACAAATAAACACCACTTAAAGTCACACGAGTAAAAAAACAGGAGCAAGTTATATATTGCTCATGGCTGTCTTGCAGATTTTCCTTGAATTTATGGAGAGATATGAACATAACTTTAAATTCTGCAGGATGATTTATTAACGAGAAAAGTTCCCTATCCAGAGCTCATAAAAAGGCAGGACAGACCAAGCCCAAAGCTCTCTGAGGGGGGATTTCTGTCCTGTTCTCGCTGTCTGGGGCCTCTTTGGGCCCCAGTTCACCTTTGCCAGACTCTCCATTGATGTAAAGTTGTTTTTTGAGACTTTTTTAGGGTGTTTCTTGTGTCTAATAATCACCAAACCTGTTTTCTTGACTCATTAGGGCTTGAATTTTATTTTTCACTAATTGTGGGAGGGATAAGTTTCCATAAGGGATCAATTCCCTGTGCTACCTTGGCCCTCTGAGATTCCTGATTCTCTTTTAATATGCAAGAACAGAACATTTCTGCCTGGAAGAAACTGTCAATACTAAAGAAATCACAAATTATCCTCTGGATCAGGTTTTTATTATTCTGTTTCTATGCAAACTATTCCTGGATAGTCAAATATTCTCTAAGTTGTTACCCAAAATGCTTTTCCTATGGGATTTTTCCTTTTTTTTTTCCAATTTCATGTTTTTCAAAATTAAAAAATTTGTGTGTTATTTCAAAATAAAAAGTCAAACATTCCCATTTCTCCTCCTCTTTATTATCTGTGTTTTCCAAAGAATTACTTCATGGAAAAGATGAAAGTTCTTCCAATTTTTTTTTTTTTTTGTTAAACAAATTTTAAAGAACACAAGGTTAAAGTTGAAAGATGCCCCTGCTATTGTTGGCTGAGTGTTTGTGAGTTGTCTGAAAAAATATATATGGAGAAGTTTCACTGTAAAAATGACCTTTCCTTTGGATAACTTCAATAAGGATTTGCTTGGCAAGTGTTTTCAGAGGAAAAAAGCTTTACATATGTGATTTTTTTTCCATAAAAAGACACAAATGAAAAGAGAGAGAGCAATATACAAGGAAAAAATACTCGATTTTGCGAGCAGAAAATTTAAGAAATTTAAGAGAAATTTAAGTCCCTTTTTAGCAAGGACCTTCTTCAAAGTCTGCATCCAAGGACTTTAGTGACACTGGAGAAAATCCAAAGCTCATCTTTTCATTTCATGCCAAGTTTTGAACTGTCAGTTCAGTACAACAGGCACACAAAGCCAAAAAAAATCAATCTTTAGCACCCAGCTACTGTTATTTTGCCCTTCGAAATCCAGCTGCAACCAAAGGATCTCAACCCCCCTCAGCCATTAGTTAATTAGGCCTTAAAATCTGGCCATGAACCCACGGCATGTTTAGACCAGTCAGGATTGTGTTTCTGCAATGATGGTCCAGGCAAACAGGGATTTAATTGGGAACTGCATCTGAGTTGGAAATGTGGGATTTTAAAGGGGGAGAGTCACGGGATGGGGCTTCAGGCAAAGGGAATTGATTCCCCAAAGCCTTCCCTCCTGTCAGAGCTCAAGCACAGCTCGAGGGGTTCAGCAAGCAGAGAAAAAGTGAAAATAGACCTGAAAGGATGGTTGGGGCAAAGGCTGCACTTACACACACACACACACACACACACATATATATATATATATATATATATAAATATGTATGGGTTTTAGCAGATTCATTATTTTGAACTAACAATGTAAGGTCTTTTGAAGGGTTTCAGCCCTAATTCTGTATCTGCAAACCCTCCGGGTTCAGCCGTGGCTCCAGAAATTGAATTTTGCTTCAATTCTATGTTTCATATGAACTGGATTAGGCAAATATCTATTTTTTTAACTCCTGCTTTAGTAAGTGTACAGGAATAATTACAGACACAAGCAGGACTTGGGTTTCCTTATGTTGAACTCTGTGTCACTTTAGTTGGAATTCTGAGTCCGCAGCTCTGATCCTGCACATCATCTGCCTGTAATTCCACACATAACTTCACACACAGAATTAAAAATGTGTTGAGAACTTGTTTCTATCTGCAGGGAGATAAAAGACACTTAGAAAAACAATCCTCTGCCTCCAAAACCTCGTAGCCAGTGCTACAAAAACCCAGCCCAGCCTAGAGTACGAGCATCCCCTGCATTAAAACAATGACTCCTTTGGCTTTTCTTGTGTGTATGAACTTAGGGACTGAACTATTTAAGCAGATGGACCTAATTCCCCACAAGTGATTTAAGAAAATTAATTTCTATGGGGGGTTTGGAATGATTCCCCACCACCACCAAAAACAAGAGAAATGCCAGAAATGAACAACTTACACACAACTTATCAGGCTCAGACTGGATCTGTTTAACAACTTAAAGGGGGAAAACAGTCCTTTTTTCAGCTGTGTTGTATTTACTGGTGAAAAATAGAACATGGCAAAGTAGTTCACAATATTTTTACTCAAAATACACTGTCTACAGAATATTTTTCTTCTCAAATATATCTTAATAAGTACAAGTTGTGATGAGAATGTGAAAGACGTGAGAAAGGTCAAATCTTTAGTCAAAAACTCTGTATTAATTTCTGAATAGTAGGAGAAACACTTTGAGGTTTTGAAATTGTCAGGAATATTTTTAGCCTTAACCTTCAGAAAGGTGGGTGACAGTGCACTGAGAGGTACTGAACCATTCTGATAAAGCAGAGCAGAAACTCCTGCATGAACCCAAACCAACACAGCAACCCTTAAAAGCATCCCAGAAAATGCAGGTGAAATTCATCCCCAAGTTAATGCCACATGGATTTCTAAATTAACTCTGTAAAATAATGACAAAGAAACCAAGCAGAGGTTTGAATGCCAAGCTAAACCGCTGCGAAAGGCACGGCAAAGAGGGAAATGCCATTTCGTACAATCGAATTTCGTGCTGTGCCTGTAAATATGTGTCCAATTTTAGCTTCTCAATGTGAGACACCAACCCAAAGAACAGAAGAAAGTAGTAAAATATATGGGAGATCTAAAAGCTTTTTAGGAGGCTGGGGAGTTTAAAGATTCCCAAGACAAACAGGCGCGATGGGGCTGATTTGCCGCGCCGTGGTACTGAATGAAAACATCACATACTTCGCTTGGTTCAGCATCAGGAGAAGCTTTTCAGCTTTGCTTTTTGTGCAGCATTTTAAGTCTTTCCCAAATGCAAATGGACATTTACTGCAGCCCAGATGGTTTCTGTATCCCCAAAGAGCAATTCCAGATATCAAATATTAAGTTCCACGGTGCGATACGGACCCGACCACGGCTCCGGAGCTCTTCAGTGTCCCACTACACTGACATGTTGGTAAAGTCCCCTGGCTACAAAAATCACCTCCAAAACCACCTGAGCCACGTGGGCTGAGCTGAGGGAACAGAGGACAAGAGGGGCAAAAAGTTGTTGGGAGAAAAAGCAGAATATTCTTTAAATGAGGCCATATTTGAAAGGACTGGAAAAGGCTTCGACTGTTCAGCGTTGCTGGTGCAAATTAAGGCAAATTCCAAGTGGAATTGGAGCAGCAGGAAGATTGTTTTTTAAGGGAAAGATTTCAGCGTGGCTTTGAAAGCCACATCTAAGCTCTGTATAAATAAATATGAAGTTATATTTGTATGTGACAAAACTCCTCCTGCTGACACAGCGGAGCCGCCTGTAACTACAGGGAGAGATGGCTGGGGACAGCTGAAGGGATTAATAACAATATTAGCTGTTCATTAATTAAAAAGCAAATTAATAAACAAAAAGAACCCCCCAATCATTCATTTTGGTCAATGCTGAGACTATTGAAAACTGTTTTTCACAGCCTGACAGATGAATTTACTGCGCCCGCAACAACAAACAGTTGGGAAAACTGAGATTAAAACACAATTATCAGATATTAGAAAACAAGCTCTTACCACTTTCATGCTCTTCACTATCACAGGGTGGGATGCAGAAGCTAAACTAAGTGTAGGAAGAATTCCTCACTCTCAAATGGCTCATCCTTAACATTCCTCCTGAAATGTGAGCACCCTCAGCCCGGTACTTCACTATCTGCTGCTAAAATTTTTAGGATGTTCCTTCCAAATCCATATTTCTTCCTGCACTGTTGAGCAGAGTTAAACATTGTCAACTGAAACAAAACAGACCCAGCTGGAAATGCAGCTCCCAGAGAACTAAAGGCATTATAGACTCAAGTTTTTAGTGTGCAAAGTTCTTATTTATTGCATTAATAACTCTCCTTGCAAGGCAGGTAGAGGAGAAAATGTTATTTTCTAATCACTCTGTATCACAGAAAAATGTCATCATTAAGTTTAATAAAAATATCTCATTCCTCCTTCATATTATGAATTTTTACCCACATAACACTTTTTCAAAACCCCTTAACCCACATGTTCTACAAGTATCAACAGCAGATAAAATCACAAAGTTCAATCCATGAAAAAAATATTTGCCTCTATCAGGAAAATCCACAGAAAATAATAAAAACCAACTTATTTTTAACACATCTGTTTGACATCAAGAAAAGAAAATTTCTATTTTCAAATTCTTCAGCCTAGAGATACCAGTAAAACCAGTGGTAGTAAATTAGAGAGGATTTTTATGCAAGTCCATGGATTTTATCAATACAGCAAAATCCCACCTCCACCCACATGAGGTTTCAACATTTTTATACAGGATATTAATAAATAAGAAAACGCTAACAGAAAGCATGTACTCAGTAGGGTATTTTTGCAATGTTTCTTTTCATCCATTAACTCCTGGCTCGGTTTTGGGATCATTCTTCAAAATAAAAAATGGAGTTATCAAAAATGAATGTTGTCCAGGGAATAAATTACTTAAGAGATCAGAAAAACATTTGTTATTCTACCATTTCTTAACAACAAAAGAACATCCAACCTGCTCTCTGCTTTGGCAGGAATGTGTTAAAGCTTTGCAAAAATCAGCTTTAATAAAGGGATTGCCAAGTGTCCCTTTTCCCACTTAGGCTGTGGGATATTCTTTTCCCAAAATAATGGTTAGTTAACATGAATTGTTAGATTTTGGATTTAATTACGTACTAAATGCCAGTGGTGTCTTTTTCTGGGATAATTCTGGAACACAAGAGTCTTCCCTTTATTCCACTAAGGCTGCAAGATCTTCTCTGCCCAACACGATGGAAAGGCTGAGAGCTCTGGTGGGCATCTCATCATCCCTCAAATCTCATGGGATCATGGAATGGTTTAGCTTGGAAGGGACTTTAAAGCCCATGTTGTTCCATCCAGGACACCTCCCACTAGACGGGGTTGCTTCAAGCCCCTTCCAACCTGGCCTTGAACACTTCTAGGGACGGGGAATCCACAACTTCTCCGGGCAACCTGTGCCAGGGCCACCCCAGGCTCAGACTGTGCTCTCCCCAGGGCACAGACTCTGGAATATGTAACCAGAACTTATCCCCAGTTAGCCTAATTATTGCCAGGTCAGTTTTTTCTCTGCAGTGCTGCCAACATTAGTGACAACTGGGCTTCAATTATTACAGCTCAGAATAATAACAAATTCTAGCTCTAATCACTGCAAACAGCCTGACGTGTGGAGCTGGGTGAGCTCCTCAGCTGAGCAGATGCTTTGAGCCGACAGAAAAGCTCATGATTAAGAGATGACTTTCTGCAGTCACTACCCAACTTCACCAGCCCATAACCAGCCTCCCCAGGTCACCCAAAGGTCTTCAAGGTTGTGACCCCCCACAGGGCAGGTCCAGGGCTGGACACCTCAGCCAGGAGGTTCTCAGGGCTTATTTTTGGCTGGAAAAGCCGCCGGAGCATCCGTGATGTGAGACCAGAGAACACACAGAGCCCAACGTGCCAACTGACCCCACAGCAGCAGCCAAGCAGCTCCTCCCCACCCCCAGGGAACCGTTTGTGTAAAGAACACGAGCTTTCATGTCTTCACAAAGGGCCTGGCCACCACAAAATCATCTGCTGATTACCCAATTAATGCAATCAACTTGTCCAAGAGAAGAGCTGCAAGGACTGAGTCCTTCAATTAAAGTCAAGAGGACAAATGAAGAGTGTGCTTATCGCTTTTCCAGCACCAACAACCCCATTCTTTCCGTAAATTATTGGCAAAAAAATCCATAAATTATTCAATATATTAAGTCCAAATTTAAAAGGAAAACACTGAGAAGACACTTGTTGAAGCAAATTCTGTAGAATTATTTGTGCTACAAATTTAAGCACAGAAAGCCTTTTATAAAAAAACAACTTTCTCAACCCCTTAAAAATATTTTTTCCTTTATGTTTTTTTTCCCCTGATCTTTTTCAGAAAATCTGGTGTACCTGGTATGCAACCAAAAGTGACTAATTGAGAGACAAGGGTAGGAGGATGAAGCTGGAATGTGTTTGGGTCACATGAACTCCTAACCCTGGGCTGGATGTCAGGTTTGCAGCCTTTGTTTGGTCTGTCTCACCGGATGCTTTCCTTGGCATCAGGACAGGTGAGGGTTTTTTAGTCTCTGCAAAACCCTGAGCAGGCAGTTTGATGTTAAAGAGAAGAGCCCTGACTGAAGCTTTGGCTGGGATATTAAATTCTAAATCCTAAGAACCTCATAAAAGACAAAAATAGTCTTATAAATATTTATAATTTATTCTTATTACATTTTATTTGTTACTGAAGTCTGAACCATGGAAAATTACACCGAAGCCATCGAGCTTAGCAGGGATGTGAAAGGCCATTTTTAACAGATAAACAGAAAGGCTTCTAAATAAATCCTGTAAAGCTCCTAATCCAAGACAAACATGATGATTAGGATTGGAGGATGCTCCTGCAGAGCATTGTTGGGTACTTTAATTGTTTCATGGGGTAGAAATAAACCCCTCCTGACAGGACAGAGACCGCAGTTAAAAGCTGGAGAACATCTGGGGATTTTATACACCCTTAAAATGGCTTCTTGTGCAATGGTCACTAAAAAAAGATTGGGAAACCAACTAATTTTCCTGTGAAAATAATTTGGGTATATTCCTGCTGGAACTCCTGAACTGTGCCATTGGTTTTCCCAGTGGCAGGAACAGGTTTTACAGGCCCAAGCTGAGACTACACCCTGGAGAAGGATGGGCTTTGCTGGGTCCCTGCTCTGCTGGCAGCTCTAGTGAGAATTGGATGTTCATGGAATCATGGAATATCCTGAGCTGGAATGGATCATTGAGTCCAACTACAGGACACCCCAAAATCCCACCCTGCGCCTGAGAGCATTGTCCAAACATTCCCTGAGCTCTGGTGCCGTGACCACTGCCCCGGGGAGCCTGTTCAGTGCCCAACCACCCTCTGGGGGAAGGACCTTTCCCTGATATCCAACCTAAACCTTCTCTGAAACAGGTTAAAACTGACAATCAAGAGGTCAGAACTGGAATTTTAGGATGTTCCTTTCCAATACTATCTATCAATTCCAATTAAACTAAATTTAAATACATGTCAAAAATTTATCTGCCACTTGGTCTTAAGTCTCACATGACAAATAAACATCCCTTACATTTACAGTGAAATTTGAATCATGGTCAAATTTCGCCCTCTGACAGCTCCTTGCACCAGTAACAGTTTCAGGCTCTTCTTTTTGAACAAGTGACAGAAACTGGGATCATGATGCCGTGCACTGGAACACCCTTTGGATTTCCTGTGAGGGTGGTGAGGCCCTGGCACAGGTTGCCCAGAGAAGCTGTGGCTGCCCCATCCCTGAAGTGTCCAAGGCCAGGTTGGACGGGGCTTGGAGCAACCTGGGATAGTGGAAGGTGTCTCTGTCCCTGGCAGGAGATGGGCTTTAAGGTCTCTTCATCCCAAACCATTCCATGACGCCATGATTTTAGTTAAAACAAGACTTCTGTTTGTTTATTCTCCTACCTGGAGTTCTTTGCCCATAGGGGCAACATTATCATCCAAAAAAGAAGTTGCACTTGAAGCTGTTGCAATGAAACATAACTGGTCACCAAATGAAACAAAATGCATAAATAGGAAGGGAGAAAACAGCAAGCTCAGACTTAGCTTTATCCTCCTTCTGTGTATTTAACCTACATTCTTCAGGCAGGAAGAGGCCGGATAACAAACTGATTGTCTTTTTGTGTGAATCACCTCCATTCTGGACTTTTTTTCTCTTAGCCTTCTCATAACCTTGCAATCCAATAATGATAAAATTCCAGAGATGTTACAGAGATGAGCAGAGTATTTAATTGAAGTGTAGTGCTACAGATATGACATTTCGAATCAGGCCTGGACTTGGCTGGACAGATTCTCTAATACAATAAAAATAGCCTTTTCTTTCCCACATTTTACTATCTGTCTTTGTTTATTCAACCATTCAGCAAACCCAGCTGGATCACAGGCATTGTCATCAAAGAAACATTCTAGGTCAGCCAGAAGTGGATGCCAATTGTCTAAAAATAAATAGAGGCTTTGTCACTGGAGTATAATTTTAAGGCCCCTGTAATGAATAATGGAATTGAAAATCTTTCCAAACAAGTGGGATACACTGATTTCAAGCAGAAAGATTTCACAGTTGTTGTAAGCTCCAGATAACCTAATTTTTAGTTGATTTCAATAAAAATGATATACAGAGAAGCTTGTTAAAAGGTTTGGTGTTGTTTTAAATACTTAAAGAGCTGCAGAATACCCTGGAAGATGAGCCCAGCATTTACCTGTCACACAGACATGGAACTGAAATGCTGTGGGGAACCAATTTCCTACAGGTCACCAAGTGGCAGAACTGGGATCAGATTTCACACTTCCCAGCTCTTATCCCCGATATAATGCACAAATTATTTCCTCTAAGCTAAAAGAAGAGACAAGATAAGCCCACATGGCTTTATCAGCTCAGCCTAATTGCTAAAGATCTTAAAGGAGCTGAACAAGGAGCAGAGCACCTCCAGAAGTCCAAGATGTTGTAACAACCACAGCGTGGCCCTGGAAATATATTGATTTAAAGAAAACACTTAGCTAAATTCCTTCCCAAAAGTTTTTAAAAGCTACTTCCTCAATGGATAAATAGCAAGGTTTTCCAGCTGACATTAAGCCAAGGCTCATCAGCAAAGCCGGGATTTTGTCTCGAGTGCCTGAGGAGTAAAAGATCATGTGGAAAGATCATTGTAAACCTGGAAATCAAAGGGAGTTTTGTTCCATTTTCTTTGGTCTTTGCTAAATACTATGTGGAATATTTTCCAATTTTTTCGACCCAGCTCGAGGTGCCCTAAAAACAGGGTGGTGAAGGGAAGATTGACACCCAAAAAGAAGTGGCATTGATATGAACAATCTCCTGAATATTTACTGTCAGTGTGTCGAAGCACCAAAGTTTGAAGCAGAATCACAGAATCCTTAAGGTTGGAAAGCACTTCCAAGATCGAGTCCAACCATCCCCAGCACTGCCACTGACCCCTGTCCCCAGGTGCCACATCCACAAGGCTTTTAAATCCCTCCAGGGACAGGGACTCCACCACTGCCCTGGGCAGTTGTGCCAGTGCTTTACAACCCTTTCCACGAGGAAATTTTCCTTGGTATTTAATCTAAACCTCTCTTCCTCCTCTCGTCCTGTCCAAAAGAACCAGTCCTGTCCAAGTGCCAGGGAAGGCCAAAGATCGGGGTCACTTCCAGTGAGTTAGAAATGTTATCATTTCAATTTTTTTAGAAAATACTGGGTTTGCCCCCAATTCCATCAACTTGCTGGAATGAATCCCACCTGGCAAAATGAATTCAAGAATGAAGAACACCACAAACATTTTTAAGATAAGAATTTCAGAATCCTTAAGCTACACTCAAGGTACTTCTTTGTTTTCTCCTGTCCCTTCACAAGGGAGGAGGAAGAGGAGGGGAACCTTCCACCTCCAGCTATGCCAGGAGGGCAGGACAATGCAGGACAGGCTGCACATTGTAAGGGCTCATGTTTTGTACATAAACTTTTGGAGCAACTCAGTTTTTACAACAATAAAATACTATGTATTAAGGAGCTTCCCAATGCAGGAACAGCCTCAGATTTTTTGTGAACACTTTTAGTTGCTCTACTCCCTCATACCATTAGTGAGGGGACTTTTCATACAGTTCCACTTCACACTGGCAACAAAGGAGCTGAAAAGTAGCAATTTTGGTTTCCTGTCCAACACTCAATGGATTATATGGCATTAAGGAATGGCCTCCATCCCCAAGAACCATAAATTCAAGTCCTAAACCAACAAAGTCTGTCAATATTTCTTTTACAAATCAGTCACTGCATTGATCTTCACTGAACTCGTCGTGTTTTTCGCTTGTTCAGTATTTTGAAATCAGGATAAAAGGTCCAAAGAATGACACAGTAACTGAGTGAGATTCAAGGGAATATAATCCACTGCTTTATGTAAAACCAGGGAATTACTGAACTCACTGCTGGCCTTCTGGCATTGCCTCTGTGACACATAAACCCCCTTATGCTTTTAACTTCTGATGTTGCTGTAAAATATTTTAGAAATTATCTTATATCTCTTCAGAAGGAAATCCAACCCTCCATAAGCTGCAGAAATTGTTTGAAATCTAAAGTAAACCATCCCAGACACAATAATTTTCTTTTCTAATTGGCTGGAACTTCGCTGCTCCTTAAAACAACCCCTCCAGTGCTCTAATTCCACAAGTGTTACAACTCAAAAGTTTCTAATGTTTCTCAAAGTGCTCATGATAAAAATAGTCTGGAAAAAAAAAAACCTTTCAACGAGCTAAAAAAAAAGGAAGAAAAGGTTTAGCACGTTTTTCTCATCAGGTTGGACTGGAGTTTTCTATTAAAGTTATTCCAAGAGAGAAATGATTCACACTCCCCAAGCTGAAATGCTGAGAAATCTGTGGTATCTTCCATCCTCACCCTGCCCACTCCGATGAGCCTGGAGCAATGGGAATTGGAAGCCACAGGATTGACAGGAACGTGGAGCCAATGCTTCCCAGCCTCCCTGGGAGAACATGTCGGATCCTTGTGACCACAAACTCGCCTTTGTTTACTCTGTTGTGAAATACTTCATATTCTGATCAGTGCTGGGGCTGAAAGAGGCCTAATGAATAAAATGTGCTCCAGAGATAATCCACAGGCTGTCGTGAAGGCAATTCCCTGTAAATATTGATACACAAACCCTGCCCTGAAGATCCAGGAGATAAAGGCTGGCCCAAGTTCCTCGGAGAACAACCTCACAGTGTTAATTGACACAAAACAAGGGAAAACATTTATCAACACCTTTATCTCTTCTGAAGGAAGAAATGAAAGCACAAGGACTCAATAAACATCATTTTCTCCTCCTGAGGAGACACAGGCAGGCAGCACTCAAAAAGCTGACAGGAGAACACAGGTTGTTCTGCACAGCTGGAAGACTTTACTCCTCCTAAATTAATGGACAATCTGGCCCCGTGTGGTGGTTTTGTGCTCCCCCAGTGCTGACACACTTGCTGGAGCAAAGCTTTGCTGGGCTTTTCTTCCCCACTGGCTCCATGCAGGCACAAAGACTTTCACACCACCTTGCCCAGGCTCCAGCTGCTCCAAGGCCTTGACATCACATCCCCCTTCCAAGTGAGAACTTAGAAACACATGAAATTAAAAAGATTTCAAGCCCAACATTAACATCACATGAAATATTTCCAGTCAAATCTGTGCTTGTTGTTATTTATTTCCCAGTCAAGAGAACACTCAGTGCCACTGCTGGAACCTGCTGGGCTCCCTGGTGCTGCTGAGCTACTGGGGGTTCTCACTGCCTTGGAATTCATCACCTCATCCTACACCCCAGCCTGTTTGAAATGATTTCTGGCAAAATCACCTTCTTTCCTCCTGGAATTCATGCTTTAATCTCCCACTACTGTATATTGTGCCTTGCTGGGCTGCCTCTCACACACAATCACAGGACAAGTCCATGAGACATCCCTGCTCCTTGTAATCCTTTCCTATTGCAGCCCCACATGGTGCCTTTTCCATAAGATAAAACCAGAACCACCATCAGTATGTTGGCCTCCTCAGATCTTTGAGTCCATGCCTGTCAGACACCACTTCCTATGCCACGGAGACATCCTTGTTTTCACTCTTCCCTTGGACAAAATTGCTATTCTGCAATTTAACAGTACCCAGGACAAGGGCTTGCAAGGGTTTGCATGGGTCTGAGGCTACTGGAAAATTCTGGATTACAAAAGATTTAACAATCTCAGTGTGTCTTTTCAAACACTTGTTCTAAACAATACACCTAAAATTTCTGACACGGGCATGGAGTGATAGAACAAGGGGGAATGGCTTCAAACTGCCAGAGGGCAGTTAGGTGGGATATTGGGAAGGAGTTTTTCCCTGTGAGGGTGGTGAGGCCCTGGCACAGGTTGCCCAGAGAAGCTGTGGTTGCCCCATCCCTGGAAGCGTTCCAGGCCACGCTGGACGGGGCTTGGAGCAACCTGGTCTAGTGGAAGGTGTCCCTGCCCATGGCAGGGGGTGGACAAGATGATCTTTAAATTCCCTTCCAACCCCAACTGTTCCATGAAAACCCTAGTTTTCTACCTCAGATAAAATCTCCTCGAGCCATTACCAGGCCTACTGAACTCACTGGAGATCAGCTGCCTCCTGCTGTAATAGTTTGGAGTATTTTCTGCACAATGCCAAGCTCTGTGGTAGCCCTGGCAGCTCCAGCCACGCTGGGTCTGGATCTGGCCAGGTTTTGCTTGTGTGTAGTTGGTTTTGATCAGGTTGACATGTACTAAATTTAACTCTGGTCTTTGTTCCACTGTGCTTTTGGCAAAAACTCGAGAAACAACGTCTGCAAACACAAAATGTCTCACAGTTGTGAGTTCCACTGGCTGATCATATATCTGCAGTCAAAACACAACCGTTCTCCTCTGGTGGGACATCACCCATTTGCTCTATTTGGCAATACCAGCATGGTCAAGGCTCAGCTGGACTCTCCCAAGGGATCATGGAAACCTTTCTCACAGCTGCATCAGAGCCAAACCTCCTCCTCCTTTTCACTGGACTGGTGCATAATTATTTTATAACAATCTCACATCCCAGTCCCTGAGCTCTGGCTCCTGATTACACACAGGGAAAACGTAAAAAGTCAGGAAGTTGAAGCCACTCTTGTCCTGTCACAGTCCTTGGGACTCCTGTGTTTGGTTCTTTGGGGTTTGGGGGGTGCAGGGTACAGAATTTTGGATTTATAATTATTCCACAAGTTATCTTTATCCATCAGCATTCTTTGGTTGCTGATTCAGACAGTTCCTCACTTAGGAATCTCTTCTGCATCTCTCCCTAATGTGTCTAGGACAGCACAGGAGTCGTAGCTACACCTTCAGTATAACCTTTTTGCACACTCCATGTTGAGCTTCTCCACATGGGTTACAAACCCATTGCATGAATTTGATGCTCTACATGGAGATTTCTTTCTTGTCTCTTTTTTTAAACTTTAAACTCAGCCCCAAGACCTCTTTGGAAAGACATGGAAGAGCAGTGCTCTCCTTCCTCGCTCTTCCCTCTGCCCCAGGCTCACCCACCTCCAGGTATCACCTTTCCTTCTGCTTCCAGATCTCCCCAGTGCACAAACTGACCCACAGCCTTGGCTTTAAACCCCACACCAGCTCCTCCCTTCTCCATGGGGCCCTTCCCAGTGCACCACAACTCCAGAATGTTATTTCTTGCCGTTCCTCCCAGCTGAGAACACATCCAAATATAGTGACAGAGCTGCTGAGGCTCAAAAGAAATTTTTCTAGCACAGAATACAGACAACAAACATGCATCCAGTCAATAAATCCTTTTGGCAGGGAAAACTGTCCCCCTGGGCTGTCCCTTGGCCATCACTGCTTTGTGTGAGCAAAACCAGGCTGTAACATTCAACAGAGCGTCTCTGGGGTTCAACTGAACTCAAACGATAATCTGAAAAAACTGTCTCTTTTAAAGAGATTAAAACACAAATGAAAATATAATTATGCTTTTTAGGGGCTATTGTTGTGACCCTCCTGTCCTGGGGAGGAGGCAGAGCTGCTGGATTCACCAAAACGAAATATTTAACAAATGGGTTTCTGCTCCACTCCAGCTCTCTGAGCCACATGGTTTGTGGCTCCAGGTCTCTTCTCCTGTGGTATATTTTCCCTTATGCCCAGCAGCCTTCCAGTGCCTAAAAGGGTTCTAAGAGAGTTGGAAAGGGGCTTTGGATAAGGGCCTGGAGAGACAGGAAAAGGGGGAATGGCTTCCCACTGCCAGGGGGCAGGGTTAGATGGGATATTGGGAAGGAATTCTTCCCTGTGAGGGTGGGGAGGCCCTGGCACAGGTTGCCCAGAGAAGCTGTGGCTGCCCCAGCCCTGGAATTGTCCAAGGTCAAGTTGGACAGGGTTTCGAGCAACCTGGTCTAGAGGAAGATGTTGGGGTTGGAATTGTATGAGTTTTAAGGTCCATCCCAACCCAAACCATTCCACGGTTCCATGATTTCGTGCCCACAGCAGCAGAGCTGCAGCTGCAGCTTTTACCCCGAACCAAGAGCCTTGTTTTGCTGGACAAATTGCTCCTGCTTTGAACAACACTTTGCTTCTGAGGCTCTTCCATCTGATTGTTATCAAGTTTGATCTCTTATCATAGAGACAATAAAAAATCCTTTATAATGGAAAAAAAGTGGTTCTTGAAGCTTTGATCAGTCACCAGGTTTTCTATTTCACCCACTTTTAGCGCCTTTTGTCTTAAAAGCTAAAACTGCATCTTTTCCCTGTATTTCAAATCCAACTGGAATGCAGCTCTGCTCCCATTCCTTTGATCCAATTTCCCACTTACCTTTGTCTTTCAGAGTTAAAAGAAAATGAAGTGTCTCAAATGTGTCCAAAGCAGCTATTCCTGCCCAGTCCTATTCCTTTGTGTTGGGCTCAGTCCATTTTTGTTTAAACTTCCCTGTCCACCTCAGAGATTACATCCAATGCATGTTTTACATCCTCTGCTCTCCCACTGAGGATATTTTCTGTTTTCCTTTCATGCCTTGTACCATATGGAATTCAGCCATCACAGCAGAGTCTTGAAAAATCCCATGTGCACATTTGTGCTGCTTCTTTTAAAAATTCTGTTTCCTGCTCCAAGTTGGCTTTACAAAAAACCAACATAACCTTCGCTACATGTATTTTGTCTCAAAAATCCAGCTTTTAAGCTGAATTATTGCACCTTGCTGGTGAGGGCCACAATTCAGATTTTTCCTGAAATAAGGTTTTGGGAGCTCTCATGTTGCTACCAAGTGAAGCTGTGGAGGATGGATTGATTATATAACAGGACAGGATTGATTTATAATAAAAAATATGATATTGAAGTGGTCTCAAACAGCTCAGTTGAAACACCACTAACATGAGAATATCAAACCACCACGAGGAAAATGAGAAGGAAAAATCCCAGTGGTACCTTTGTAGTTTCTAATCTTGATTACCACTCACTCCAACACTGATTTCTACATGAAGTCATAACTTGAGATCACATTTATGGTGTTGTGCCAGACCCTTTGTGCTTCAGCTGCTCTGGGATAAAAGGTTTTACCTGGAATCCCCACAGGACCGAGTTGCCCAAATCCCTCTGAATTTGAGAAAGGCTTTGAGGTCTTTGAAAACCATTCCCCAAAAGTGGCACCAGCATATTCCAGAGGCATTAACACAGTTTATCCATGAAGTCTGAGCTAAAAGCACGATCCAGGGGAAATGTGAGGCCAGGCAGGAGCCTTTGATGGGGTATGAGAACACAGACCAGGGAAACCAAAGCACAGCCAAAATATAAAGATTTTTAAGGAGTCAAACTTTTCCTGGAGCAACCCAAGAAAAAAGATGCCAAAGACTCTCCTGAGGGAAGAACAAGTCCCTGATTAAATGTATGGATGACTACTGTAAATAAAATGTAGGAGAGAAAGTCTAGTTTTTGACCTAAAAAGAGCAGCTCAGAAATGCATCAAAGGACAAAACCCCAAGTTTTATTTAAGCTAAATCTCCAGACAGTTCTATATATTCCTGAGAACAGAAGGTTCATTTTTGACCTGGTTTTCCACAGGTAAAACAACCCCAGCATGAAAATAATTCTACAACAACTTTAATGTTTCCAGGTCACACTGAAAAAAATATTGGAGTCTCAGAAAGTCTGTGCAAACCTGAGCCTGGGTTCTGTCAAGCCCAAAAAACTCTGTGAACTCTCCAAAACAAAGGCTCCTGCTACCTGTCAGCACTGACCCCAAAGCACAGAAACAAGGCCTGGGCTTCTTGTGATCCAACCTCCTCTAAAAGAGGTATCTGGGGCCTCCATTTCAGTGAGTTCCCTCTTCAACTCTTATATAATTCTTGAGGCATCAGACCTTAACAGACATGTTATAACTCTTCCATGATTTAAAACAGAGATTTGAAGTGAAATGTTGCCTTGTGTCCGTCAATTTATAGGAGGGGGAAGGAAATAATTAACACTGAAAAGTCTCAGCAAGGAAGAGAAGGGCAAACAACAGGAACAAACCCATCTGTGCTGCAAACTTCTACATGAGGACAAATTTCTTTTGGGGATTCAGATACCAAAATTCTGTTCTATCCACATATATATATACAAAAAAAAATGAAATATAATATAAATATATATATATATAATATATATTTATATTATATAAATATATATTATATATATGTATTTAAGTGTTACATATTTCCTCTGTATTTTCTAATGGAGGAAGCCCAATTTTCTTTGAGAGCTGGTTTGAACCATGATGCAGGTGAAGATTTAACTGCTTAGGAAGCACAGTCCATGTGTTTCCAAAATATCCCAGCCAGGATCATCTCCCTTGCCTTGGGATGCTCTAGAATCCCACCCTGTGTTAACCTCCAGCCCTTCTTTTATGAGTGAATTGTAAAACTTTGCTCACTGAAACAAAATACTTCCTTCACAATCTTTCTGAGAAAACCCAGAGCTCCCAAATATTCCTTGGAATTGTTCTTTTCATTCCTTGCAATACTGATTGGAAAAAATAATGGGAAGTGTTCCTTCCAATTTTTCCCTTCTTGTCTTATCTATGGACTGACATCTTTGCACTGTCCAGAACTGCAGAGTTGAAGGAAAAAGTTGAATTTTAAAGCAATTTTCTCTCAGAATAGATCTAAAAATGCCACATGTGAGCCCACCTGCACTCCACCTACTCTTAATTCCATGGGAATAAGGAGCACGTATGTCAGGAAAATTGAACATAGATAACTTTTTGCCTGTCCTGGATCATTCCTTCCAGTGGGATGTTCTGGACAGATAATGTCAGATCCACCATAAAAATTAATGGACCATAAAACCAAACACATCAGTCTCCCAGGCAGCTGCTCCCTCAGTATGTGCAAGTTTATTCTCTTTTAAAAGAGAATAAGGCAGATTGGATTTAATTTTAAATTATTTTTTAACACTGAAAATAATAGTTTCTTAATAATAATTTCTAAATTTTATTTAATTACTTAATTAAAACTTGATTTAAATGTAAATAAATTTAATTTTTAAGAAATAATTTTTAATTCTGTGTTGAATGCTGTAAAATGAAGTATTTTGTAAATGCTTGGTTTTGCTCCCATATTTCCCTCCTTTTACTGCTTAAGAGGAGTAAAATGCCCAGAAAAGCAGTGGATGCCCCATTCCTGGAATTGTTCAACCCAAACCATTCCATGATAGTGCAGTTTTTTATTGCAAGAACTTCTCAAATAAGGGAAAAAAGGAAGTCTGGGAATTTTTTTTATCTTTTGATTTTTGCACTTGGTCGGGTTGAAAGCAACTCAAGGGGTTTATTTCATTCACTTTGCACCAATTTTTGCTTTAATAATAATAATTACAGGCCAAAGGCAAACAGATGGCAAAGCAAGTTATCATTTTAATAGAATGTTTTACTTGAAATGGAAAACAATTCTCAACAAATTCAACATTTGGAATTAATCTGAGATCTGTAGAAATTCAGAAAAAATCCAAAAGAAATGTCAGTTCTTGTACTGACATCAAGGTCTGGCTTAATAAACCTCAACCCAATTAAGTGCAATGGCTCAGGAATGTGACTTTTAAGTCCTTTTGCTTGATCATTAATGTTTGGAAATGCTTGGAATAAGGGCTGCTGGATGCCCCTGTGCCAGAGCAGGATGGGAGCTGGGAAAAACCAACTTGTCATTTGTGTTTTCCCAGTCTAAGCAAAACAGATTTAAAGAAATACTATTCATTTCTAGGGAATAATTTAAATTTCTTTATGAATTATAGCTCCCTTTCTTACAATTATGCACAATCCACATCTTAAAGGATTTGAGTTTTTCCTTACAGGGAATTCTGAAGAGAAAAAAAATACATATTTTTCTGGAAATGTCAATTATTTAAGGAACAAAACAATTAGGAAGGTCAAAATGTCCCTCGGTCCATGTTGCCAAAGTCTGGGAACCTGGATTCCACTGTTATAATTTTACAATTTATATTGATTTTAGACATGAGGCTGAAAGGAAAAACTTTTCTACTTGATATTTCAGGCAGGGAAAAGATAAATTAAAAATAAATACTTACGAAACAATCTGGCTTAGTCTGATGTAACAGAACAGGAAAAAAGATTAAAACTCTGTTAAAAACAGGGAATGTTGGTGCTTCACTGTGGAAAACTCTGGCTTTGTAAGGATGTCATTCCTTATTCAACAACCAAGTCAGTGTTGGTTAACTGTCACCAGTGAGAAAAATTTCGGCTCTTTTAAAGATTAGGGACAGATTTTTGAAGAAATCAAGTTTGACACAATCTCCAAATCTATTCCAGTGTCTTCCCATAACAATGACCAAGACATTACTCAATGCATGGAAAACTGAAGCACCTGTGGATCTTCAACAAAATAATCCAGGAAGGCCCAGATATTGCTAAACCAAGACTTGAACTTCAAAGCAAGACATCTAAATTCAAGTTTCCCAAAGGAAATGTCTAATGAAGACATTTGCAACTGATTTACCTAGAAAATATTCTTGTATAGTGATATTTTCCAAAAGAACATAAGAAAGTGACTCCTGGACAGTTTTAGCCACCCATTTGTAGGTCAATCATCCAGAGTCCTGGATTTCCAGCATTCAGAATCCTGGATTTCCTCAGCTGCTACTTTTCTACTCCAGATAAAGTACATGGAGCCAAATGAAAATGATTTTAATTTGGAAAATCTCCACAGAAGATGAAAAGTCCCCACGTTTGGGGCTTTTCTAAAGTGACAGAAATGGTCCTGCAATACAATCATGGAGCTCCTGAGTGATTTTTGGTCCTTCTTAAAGTCCAGTGTTGGACTAAATGGCCTCCCAATTCTGACAAATCTCTTCACATCACTTGGAAAAGAATGTGGCCAATGACAAATGTTTCTGACAGCTCCATTCCCATTACACAAGTCCAAGTCATATTTGGTTTAATTCAGAACAGATGATCCACTGATCGCTCCTTTCTTCAGCTTTCAGACAGTGCCTCTGACACATCACCACCGACCAGGAAAACACACACCAGAGTCCAACCATGTGGTGTTTGCCCACGTGGCTCTGGAGATCACGTCCTGTTCTCTGGGAGAGCACACACAGGCAGAACTGTCCTTCCTTTGGGTGACTTCACACCGAAGGGACCCCCTCAGACACCCACAGAATGAGTATCACAGCAAAAATTTATCCTCACTGTTGACTTCTGGCACAGCTCTGGTGTAACATCCAGACTTGTTCTCCTCTCTCGACCCTTACAACCCATTTCTGCTGTCTGACACCCTTTTTATGGATTGACCTACTATGAACAAACCTCGCAGGAAAACATGATCCCATCGGAGTTACCCCCAACAGTCCCTGTGCCATTGTTGAAACACTGTCATTCACTTGACTTTCTCCTCTCTACCCAGACAACTCCTTTGTTCACACTTCCCAGATGTTCTGGCCTTGAGCTGAACTCTGTTGAAGAAAATCTCAAAGATCAAAAATCTCCCAGCACAGTTCCAGAATTGAGAAGTCCTGAGCAGTGTTTTTTCTTTGTTTGCTGTTCCATCTCCTGGCACCAGCAAAATCGGCCTCCAACTGAATTCCATCCATCACAAACCACACACAAACTGAATGCAAGATGGGCTGGATTTGAGTCAGAGAATCATGGAATGGTTTGAGTTGGAAGGGACCTTCAAGATCATCTGGTCCCACCTCCTGCCATGGGCAGGGACACCTTCCACTAGACCAGGTTGCTCCAAGCCCCGTCCAGACTGGTTTTGGACACTTCCAGGGATGGGGCAGCCACAGCTTCTCTGGGCAACCTGTGCCAGGGCCTCCCCACCCTCACAGGGAAGGATTCCTTCCCAATATCCCATCTAATCTTGCCTTCTGGCAGTGGGAATCATTCCCCCTTGTCCTGTCAGTCTAGGCCCTTGTCCAAAGTCCCTCTCCAGCCTTTTTGAGGATGGTACCTCTCCTGTGTGATTCCTGTGGGATGAGATCCCTCGTGGCCAGTGTCACCCCAACCCATAACAAACAGTTAACTGGAAACCCCACTAACGTGATAAGTAACACCATTCCAACACTTCCTCCTGGTGAACTCCGTGACACTTCTGCTGTTCAACACAAATATTTAGCAACATTCCAGCAGAATGGAATGACATATTTTAGGAGTAAAAATAGTTGTAAAAAAAAAAAAAAAAAAAAAAAGAAGCAATTTATAAACCAGATTCATTCATAATCAACCCCGGTTGGAGCCCAGAGTTTGTATCAAAGGAAAAGACTATCTCTGTGTGAAGGAGTTTTGCTTCCAGCCCAGGCAGAAACTGATAGATCCAACCGGATAATTGATGGAGTCAGGATACAACAACTAATCCCAGCAGACCAGATCAAATCAAGTGAAGCAAGTTTATCATTTCAAATACTTGCTCCACAAAGAATTATGTTGTTCACAGAGCACTAAAGAAACGGCCACGGCCGATGGTTTTCCGAACAGACTTTCCAAGTGTTCCTCGGAGTAATACACTGATGTGCTCTGAATAAAGGAAATCTACCTCAGCTAATTAAAATAGAGCAGAAATTAAAACTGTGCTGTTGATGTGGAATTTTTATGTCTAAATTAAGCAACAAGGTGGTCATCTTGTAGTGTTGTTTTTTTTTTAATATGGTGTGTTCCAACCAGCACAGGAATCTCAAATTTAGGATCTCTGATCATTCTTATTCAATTTATTAGAATTTATTAGATGAAATTTTTTTATTCCCTCAGCTAGTTTGAAATATTTTAAGGATTCTGGAAAATTGGCCTGAAAATAAAGTTGAACTACGGAAAGGATTAAATATATGAACAACAGACAAAAGTCAACCAATTGGTCAAATCACACTTTGTTTAACTTTAACTTGTTAAAACCCTGAAAACTCTCTGTAAAGCACACAGGTTTTCTTCTACAAAGATAAACTTATTCTTAAGCTGAGCCACTGTGGTTGAAATTTTAAAAGGAGTGGGTTTGGTGCCTCAAACTTGGTCAAAAGCAACTGTTTTAACAGAGGGAAGACAAAAGAGAGGAGCCATTTCCCAATTTCATATACTTCAGTTGGTCTCAAAAGGTTTCCAAAAGCCTTGACCACCATTTGGGAACTTCTCCAAAATTCCATTTATCATTTAACCCAGAGAAGCAATCTGGAAACAGGTTTAAGTCATCAAGATTTACTGTCCAGTTTAACATAGAGGGAAGATTAATTAAATTAATGGCCTGAATTATGCACCTGCCATTAAGTGACCTGATCTCACCTACACGTGATTTGGGTTTTCCTGGGGATGAAGGGAGATCTCTCCACGTTGAACAGCTCAGGCTCTGCCAGGAACAAGTGGTTGGTCCCAGCCATGGATTTCAGGATTTCAGTGAACCCAGTGTCAACCCATCCTGGGCACTGACAGCCCAACTGTACCAACCACTGAGGTTGGAAAAGATCTCCAGGATCATCGAGTCCAACCTGTGACCAATCCCCACCTTGTCATCCAGCCCAGAGCACTGAGTGCCACAGCCAGGTGTTCCATGGATGGATCCCCTCCAGGGATGAGGACTCCATCACCTCCTTGGGCAGCCCCTTCGAGGGCCTGACAGCCCTTTCCAGGAAGAAATTCCTCCTCATATCCAACCTGAACCTCCCCTGGCACAGCTGGAGGCCGTTTCCTCTGGTCCTGTCCCTTGTCCCCCGGGAGCAGAGCCCGACCTCCCCCGGCTCCATCCTCCTGTCAGGGAGTTGCAGAGAGCGAGAAGGTCCCCCCTGAGCCTCCTTTTCTCCAGGTTAAACATTCCCCAGATCCTTCCTGGGCTGGAATTTGTAACATGGAGCAGTGATTTCTGAGCACATGATGAAACCTCCCTAATATCTGAAATAACTGAGGTGGCACTGCTGGAGCCCAGGCAGAGAACAGGGATGGGCTGAGGGCAAACCTGCAGCACAAACAGGGCTCACATCACATGATGAGAAAAATCATAAATGAAGAGCACTAAAAAGAATAAACAAAACAAAAAAGAAATGATTTCTCTAGATTAGCCCAGCAAGATAGCTTTGTGATCACTGTTATTCTACAAGCTGAGATTTTATTACCAAAATCTCTAATAAGAGGCAGCTTAGACCTCTGCCTTCTATCAAGGTGGAGAAAATTATTTTTCCTTATATTTAAAAGATTATCATTTCGTATCTCATCTCTTCTTATTAAGTTTACAGCAATATTAAAACAAGATTTGGGTGAATAAAGAACATAATATACTCCAAAATAGAGCACATATTCTTTGGAGCATTATAAATGCTCCTGTCTGCTTGAATGGAATTTTAATGGAACAACCCACCTTCTTAGGAGAAAAATAAAAAAAAAAAAAAAGATGACAGAAAATATTATCCTTTTCCAAAACCTTAATTAAACAATCTTGCTTTACAACTACCACAGATCACTCGAAGAACTGAGGGACTGTATCAAAGAAATACCTGTAAGAGATTAACAAATCACCTCTATTAATTCTTTCCACCAGTCAGAAGGTTTTTACAAATGGAAAAAAGTAATTTAAGAGGTGGAAAAATAATCCTAATTCATATCAGTATTAAAATAAAGGCTGATTTTACTGTCTCTCTGGACATTTTGCTACTTTTGATCAGCAAGGCAAAGAAAAACAAGTTTGTGGTGTGAGAAAGGTATCGGTGAAAGGTTCCATCATCCAGAGACACATTGAACTGGGAATGGGGAATTCTGAGCAGGAGACAGAAATAGTTGCCTGACATAATGTCTAAATCTCGAGGAGCACTAGGAAAAAGCCTCTGCTGCAAACACAGCCATATATTCTGTGCTCACAGCCAAGGAGCTGCTGGAATTCACTGTTTGCTCCCAAAGCAAATCTTCACCCGCGTCACTGCAGGGCTGAAAGGGGCACATTTGATCCTGTTATTATTGGGAAGCTGTTCCTTTATTGTCACACTTTGCCAAAAGCAGAAGTGACAAAAAAATACCATAAATATGAGATTTTGCTGCTGGAGACTTTGCTTACCTTTGCCTTCAGCAGAGATTGCTTTTTTCAGCATATAAAGACAAAAAAACCCCAAACCACTGTGTTGATGGATGGGAGTTAATAATAATTAGTAGATAAGGAAAAACTTCTTAAACAAGTTGAACTGAAAGGCACCTGCAAACTTTCTCATGTCACCTCTTAGATGCTACACTGAGATCTTGGATGGGACAAAGCATTATCACAGTAAAATTGAAGGCATCAAAATTACAGCTGCTCTAAGGACTTCACATAAAAACAGAGCAAATTCCAGCAAATAACAATCACATCGTGACTGATGGGGAATTCAATATAAAACTGAGCATTTTCCAAGGAGATCTTTGTTCTTTTACTGAACAGTAAAGCAAAAATGGCTTTATAAACCTCAGAGCCGAAAAGCCTCAGTGAACTTTAGTGGACACAGAACAAAGGGCAGCCTTGCCCATAATTTCCTATATTCACATTTTAAACTGCAGATTAACAACAATTAATGACCTTTGATGACTAAAACATATAAATATCTCCACAGCAAACCCTAAATACACTAAACCAACTTCATATCTGCTTTATCACCAGAGTAGCAACTCCTTTCTTCCGCTCCTGATAATCCTGTTCCCTTCTCTGCTTCCTTCCTTTCCCACAAACCCATTTAAATTCTGCCCTTAATCTACATATCAAACACACATATGTGTGTTATATACACGTTTATATAAATATAAACTAAATATTTTATTACACTTTTTTAGTTAGCAAAAATTAACACAAATTTCCCTTATAATATTAATATTAATTTTTCCAGAGATATTTTCTATTTTACTGATCCCCGAACAGCAGGTTTTTCCCCTAAGCTTTTTTTAACCCATACATATCTGTAAGTTTTAGGGCATTTCACTGCTTTAAAATGAAATTTCTCCATTTTCTTTTGCTAAAATACCACCTTCTTTAGCAAACTAAGTTTTCAGACTAAGAGTGTTGTGGTTTTGACGAACTACTTTGAGGAACGAAGCGGAGACACCTCTTGTATGAGACACCAAATTAAAGAGGATGTGCACAAAAATCTTCAAACAAAACCAAAAAATCTTGTCATTAAAATGCTCCTACTCAAATATTTAACCACTCTTACTTTATCATAAATAGTGTTGCCATAAAAACTCTGTGTTTCCACAAAGACACTGTGATTTTACCTAAAATTTACACAAAACAAATGTTGTTTCCAAACAATTCTTTTAATTTTTGCTCCTAAAAACAGGCTCAGACCTGCGAGACTTCAGTAGAATTTAGTACAATTATTGAGGAAGTCTCAGTCAGAAATAATAATTTATTTTTTTCCAAATCCAATCAAGGAGTTTTCAGGTTCCAGCTGAATGATATTGCAGTTTTAATTTGATTATTGTTCTTCTGACAGCCATTTTTCTGTTTGTGTTATTCCAATAATAAAAAAAAAATTGGAATTAATAGAACTCAAACCCTTTCCAATCCTTCCTCTCTCTCCCAACCCCACAAGCACAAAGAATTTCACTCAGACCATCCCTGTCCCTGCAAAAAATACTTTCCAGGGGTGACTTCGGAGCAGTTCATTTCTCCCACTTCAATTTCCTCCTCATTCCTTCCAGCTTCAGCAAATAGCTCAGAATCATCTTAATTCTACTGCCCTCTACTGCTGATAAACCAGGGATAGGGAAAAAACTTCCTACATTGTGTTAATTATTGCCTGAGCAACTTGAATAAAGAATTTTAGCATATTTAAATCTAGAACTTTTTAATTAAATGCATTATATGAAAATTAAAAATTGCAGAAGATTATTCTTTTCTCTGTCTTGGATAATATATTATAATTGAAGTGGTTAATATTGATAGAAACTACAAGATCTATTCCAAAGGCAATTAAAAAGCATATTCAGAAAATATATGTTTCTTTCCCAAAAAAATGACATCTGGAAAATGCACAAACAAAACAGAGCAGCAGCCAAGTTATTATGGAAATGTCAACAACATTTTTGTTTGTATAAGTGAAAATTATAACTGAGTTATGGATTCAATTTGACCTTAAAAAACGTGGTGCCCTCACCACAAAATTGTGAATGTCTCAATAATAATCAGGGATGTAAACAGAGAGACAAAACCCAGATGTCAGTGTTGGTTTTGACTGTCCCACAGGTTTGTGGAGAATTTGGAAGGGGCTGCCAAGGCAGGTTTGGAGTCCCCATCCCTAGAGGTGTCCAAGGAAGGCCTGGACGTGGCACTCAGTGCTCTGGGCTGGGTGACAAGGCGGGGATCGGGCACAGGTTGGACTTGATGGTCTTGGAGCTCTTTTCCACCCTCAGTGATTCCGGGATCTGTGATTTCCTCGACAAGCCAACCTATTTTCATTTCAATTTGATCCAGTCACAAATAAGATTCACTGGATTTTACGTGGGATTACCAGGATTGGGGGTTTTTCCCTCTGAACATTTGGAACCATTTCTTCCCCTTCTCCAGTCCTGCCAGATTTCTTGCCCTTCCCAAGACTCCAGCAGAGCCCAGGCCCAGGACAGATGTTTCAGACAGAGGTGATGAGGTTGTTTCTCCTCCTGAGCTCCAGCACAGGCTCTGTGGGGGTTAACCCAGACCTGCCCCAGACCCAGCTCCAACCCCTCCCAGGGCAGCACAGACAAACCCTGGCTGATCCATCCATCTCTCTATCCCAGCCTTCCAGGCCCAACCTCCCACCCTCAACTCTGCTCTATTTTCTCCATCACAAGCAGCTTTCCAAGGATATCTTTCACAGTCATGGATCTGCTCTCCTACAATCATTCCACACATGAGGATGCTTCCCCTTCACAGTCTGAACCCTCCCAGCCCTTGGAGCTGCTGTAAAGCTCAGAGCATCAAGCTCAGAGGAGAAGGTCAGGAGAAGATAAAACAATCCCTGCTCCATTCAAATTCCTCAGAAAACAGCAGGAAAACCCGTAGGAACCAGATCCCCTCCCTCTCTCTGTACCTGTAACTCAGCAGTTACTCAGGGGTCTCACTGCACCTCTTTGATCACAAACTTCCCTGGGACAGACTTTTGTCCACGATTATATAAAATGCCAATTCTGCCCATTTATTTCCTATACAGACAGATCCCACAAAAGCAGTTTACACAGACTGGTTTTTTCCCACATGCTCCTTTGTCCTGAGTTCTCCTGCTTTTTCTACCTCACCTACAGATCCTGTTCCAAGTAAACTAAATGCTGCAATTCCTGTTCATTTTTCAGTCACTCAGCAGGACAAACTGTCAGCTCTCCGGAAAATGAACAATCCTATTTGAGATTTTAAAGTACATTAACTTTTCAATTTAAGAACTAAGGCTATTAGTTGAAGACCATTTGCCTGGTGTCATTTTAATTAATGCCTAAATTGGAGAAACACTGGTCGGGAGGATGAACAAAATGTCTGAAATGCAGGAGCAAGGAATGGCCTTGGAATTGTCCTGTTCTACCTCTTTATATCCCTATCTTTGAACACTGTGGCAACACCTCACCTTGTGCAGGACACACACGAACATCTCCTGGGATGTTCCAAGGAAGAAAAGGATGGAGTTAGGGAGAAAGGAAGGCAGGTAATCAGAGCAGACAAATTAGAAAACTTCTGGTAATTCATAAGGATCAAATGCAAAGTCCAAAAAATTCCCACTACTCCGAGGTTTCGAGTGTTCGTTAATATAAAGTCTAATTATTTTTGCAGTTTGGTATTTTTATTAAACGTGCACTGAAATATGAAACTCCCAGCTAATAGAACACATGTGGAGGTAGACAGAGCTCTTTTTGGAATGATTTCATTATTCCATGGACAGTGATGCCAGAAAAATAAAATCTAAGTTCACTGCAACTACCAGGACAGACAAAGGGGGGGGGAAGTTAAAATCAAAGGGCAGAATTGTGCAGAGAAGCCAGGATTTAGTACCTGAACATCTGTGTCACCTTGGGGATTTTCCTGATAAAATTTCATGGTACATTTATGCCATTTTATGCCTTAGTTCACATGGAGTTTATAAATCTATGCTTTGCAGCCCCAGCTTCTTGTAAATCTTTCACTTGTGGTTGAGAGTGAAAAGCTCCATCAGCAGCAGGACCAAACCTCACCTGGGCAGAGGGAACACTTAGACCTGCTCAGTGCACAGAATACATGGAAAACAGCAGCCTGAGATGAATTTTCAAGGGGAATATTTAGTATCCAAGCTAAGATTTAGTGCCACTGATAAGTATATATTAATCAGCTTAAAACACTCAGTAAGTGCCAGGATATTCCTTGTTATCAATATCCCCCAGAGTCCCTTGGTGGTGCATTAGAGTTCAAAACATGCAAGGATAAGCCAATTTCCTGAAAAATAATGGACAGGTTGGAAAACTACAGGAGTTTTTCTTTGATCCCAGGTCCTGAACAGCTACTGGACTGTCCTGACTCAAGTTACCCTGCCCCAGATCCCTGACAGGTTTTTGTGCTCTTATCCTGCTCCCAGTGCCAAGGAAAATGGCTTCCTTTCAACTCCCCTTCTTCAACCACAAGCAGAGTTTAGTTTAACTCCTTATCCTTTGCAGTTTTAGGAGCTCAGATAAACAAAGATCAGCTGATGAGCAGAAGCCACAGAGCTCGTGTAGCACAGGGATCATGTGAGTGCTGCTCACCCACTTCAGGGCCCAAACTGCTGATGAAGCTTTCAATAATTAATGCAGGAGGGAGCTAAAAATCCCCTAAATATTTGCTTGCTCCTATTTTATGGTCCACTGAAAAATAACCATTTTCCAGCAAATCCTTTTGGAGGAGTTTGAGGATTCCTGGGAATTTGCAGAGCCACGAGTGTGACAATACCTGGCTGGTGACGCTCAAAACACAAAACGCAGCTGAGTTCAGGAAATAAAAACAAAAAACCAGCACTTCACTATTTGTTTCTTCAAGGAAAGTTTAAAAGCAGAGCTCAGAGCACAGTTAGTTAAAAAAAACACAAAAATTGGATGTTAAAGTGATTTTCTACATACACATGCACAGCCAACAACCACTTAGGCAGAACCAAGATTATCCCAAATATATATACTGTGTGATAGTGCAGATATAGATAACATGATGTTGATTTAAACAAAAAAAGGGCAATTAATCATGGTTTTCTTTCCTATCTGGTGTGCTCTCACATATTCTAACAATACACATATATCCATATATATGCACAGGCACACAAATTTACACATGAATAGATATTTCAAAGAGAAAAATAAAGATATTAGGTTTTAATTAAAAGTAAATTCAACTTAATCTACATGCCTCACTCAGAGAGACATAAAACCACCCAATATTTGTCTTGTAAGAAGGTGCAATTTGGGCAGCAATATTTCACCAAAAAAGAAAAAAGAACAATAAGCACTAAACCAAAAGTTCTGACACACAGGAAAAATCACCTTCCCCAGTCCCACTTCTGCAGAAGTACTGCTGATAAAAACCTCAGTAAAGAAGGCTTAAAAGTGGTTAATTTTGCTGTTTTTAAACCCACACACAAATCCTGTATGTGGTCAAAAGTTCAGAGTGTTGGGAGCTTCCCTGAGTTCCAAACCTTCCTGATGTCAGACTGTTCAATGCAGGGCAGGACTCGAGTTCTCCCCAGATGTCTCACAACTTATTCATATTCACCAGGACCAAAAAAACCCATAGCAAGTGGCCTGGCTTGAAAGTTTCTCACAGGAAGGTTTTTATGCTGTGGGTATTTTAAGAGAGCTCAACGTTCAGGAAAGTGTGTCTGAGATCAAATGGGAGCAATTGTGCTGTCACCTGACATGGAAATTCTGCTAATTTAGCCCTTCAGTGACTCAGCACTCCAAGTAAAAGCTGCTTTTTCTTCTCTCATGTGTGCATAAGCACCTAATAAAGCCATTTTATCAGCAAGAACAAAAGCAGATGGGAAAGATCTGTTTCTCCCAAGCCTCTCCATGTAATGAAAAAAAGAACTGCTTAAAAATCAGCAATAAATGTGGGGTTCTGAGTCCACATCTGGCCATGGGGACAGTGGAGAACAGAGACAAGAACACACTGTACACACCAAAATCAATCCAGTTCCTAAATGCAGGGGGGGAGAGGCCAAAGACAAGGAGGGATAAAACAGAGGGATGAAATATGTTGCAGGAATGATGAAATAATACAAAGACTTTTTGTATTTAAAATATTTCATGTGCATGTCATCATTTTGCGAGTTGTTTATTTCAACAGATTTTCCTCCTTAAAACAGCCACTTACAATCTGGGATAATTCCAACAGCAACATTAAAGACCAAAGGAAATGCTGCTTAAACTCAGTTCTGTTCCTACCTGTCCATCCTGACCCACGTGAACTTGGTGTATCTGCAGGTTTCCCTGGAAAAAAAGAGCATTGACAATAAATAAAAATTGGGAATTTAAAAAGAGTTGCTTTATGCTGAAAAAAGTCTGTTTCTCATCTTATTATTAAACAGCTTCAATATTAAGCAAACCTATTAATTTAGGAAGTCCTGAGGGTTGTTTTGGCAATCCAGCTCCAATCCCATAGTCAGCTCTGCATCCACAGGGGATAAACAGATCAAAAGCAGGGAAGTGTCTCAGCACCAGCATATTTTACTTTTTGGAAGCTACTACATAATGCATTTTTATGTTAAGTTTCTCAGTATTGTTTCTGAGGTAAAATTTTTGGGTTTCCTTATTTATATAAAACTGCAAATTTAAGTCAACCCCTTACTAAACTAGAATTAGAATTTAACACTTTTATATGTGTGGGGTGTTATTTACTAATTGTTTTTTGTTTTATCAAAATTCACTACCGAAGACTAACAATTCTATTACAGGAATTACATCTATCACAAAAAAATTCTCAATAATGGGAAGGATTTTAAAGGAAACTGTAGCTCCAAAGTCTAATAAGGAAATCTTTACAAAATGAAGTTTTTATTCGTATGCTCAGAGATGCCTTTCCAAAAGCACAATTGGATTAAGGAAAACCAGCTTCCCAAACAGTGAAATACCAGATTTCTTGGAGAAAAAAAAAAACATCCCAATTCTTTGATTTGCATGTTTTGGGCAGTGTCTCTTCCTGGCAGCTCCTGCTCTCATTTGAAGCTGTACATTGGAATAAATTAAAGCCCAGATGTTTTCAAATGCAGCCCTTGAAAGTCTTAGAGACACAAACAGCCAATGGACACAGGGGGTGCCTGAACCTCAGGATCAATCACAACAGGATCTGCTGAATCAGAATTTTTTTAGTGGTTTTTTTATCCAAAACTCCTTCAGTTTTATTGTAGCACACTTTGCATTCCTTCAGACCCAGAGTATTTTAATCCCTTTTTATTTCTCTCAAGACAAGCTCTTCAAAGGAGAAGCCTTTAACTCTAATATTTATAGAATATTTATGATAATATTTATTCTTCAAGAGCTGCCTGTGTTAACAATATTCCTTCACAAAGTGGTTTTATGAGATGTGATTTGGGTACTTTGGAAGTGGATTAAAATAACCCACATTCAGATATTCTTAACAGTGAGGAAAAACCTCTACAGGGAAATGGTACAGATTAAAACTGTTGTTTAACCTTATTTTTCTATTCCTTCTTTATTCAAACAAAGAACACAGAAATCTAACAGCAGTTTTAGCAATTAGGAGTATCTATACATTCTCAAATAACCAACAATTGCAGTCCCACACAGGTAAATCCACCTGGCTTTGAGAGCTGGTTTGCCTGAGTCAAAATTGGGGGGTTCAGGACTGAATTTATCCATTTCCATTCTACTGAACTATTTTTATGGAAAAAATTAAAGAGTGCAAACAGTGTAGTGCTAAATTAGTTAATCAGTAATGAAGGTAAGTTGGTTCTGCAAAATCTCTTTACTAGATGTTGGCTGGAATTTTCTCCAACTCCTGTTCAACAGTTCCCACATGCAAAGGCACTGAGTATTCTGGACACATTTAGTTCATAAACCTAAACAAAATAATTTCATTTTAACGGCAGTGCAAGCAGCTAAACTGATTTCCTCTAGTATTCTGTATTAAATTTCCAAAGACCATCAGCTTTATAGAGCAATCATTAGTGTAACACACACAGAGTTGGTCAAGGAGGATAAAAACCCCCAAATCCCAAAACGAACACCCCCCCCCCAAAAAAAAAAACCAACCAAACAAACAGAGAGAAATAGCAGATTGCATTTAACACCCTAAAGCACATTTCATTCTGGTTCCACCACATCCTCTCACTTTACTCAGATTTCAGAGGTGCAGTTTTGGAATCAGGGCCCCAAATGTGCTGCAGGACACCCAAACTTTTGCTCACCTCACTGTCCTGTGTGATCTGGACCTGCTCCCCCTGGGGCACTTGGGCTATGTGGAGATGGCCCTGTGGGATCCACAACAAAAGAAAACACCAAGGAGCATCAGAGGAAAATCAGGACTAGAGGAAGCAGCTACTACCTTGCATCAGCACAGTTCAAGGTATAGAAGCAAAGTGTTTATTCAGTGAAAACCATTAAAAATAGCTGTAAAAAATAAAGTGCAACTGTATTTTCCCCTCTTTTTATGTCAAACAAGCAGAGTGACTTTGAGCAAAGAATGGTTCATTTTCACTGAAGGGGGAAGAAAACAGGCATAATAATAAATAACATTTATGCAGTGAATTTCTCTATGGCAAAGGATCTGTGCTTTTGACTGACACACAAAGCTTGGGGCTGACTTGGTGACTGAAACATTAATCCAGTTTAAAGACCTTGCAAACTCAGTTCTTTAAACAGATACAGCAAGACTAAATATCCCTAAGAGTGGGGTATTCAAAGGCATCTAATTATCCATGGATTTGTGTACAGTCACACAGTTCTGCTGGATCCCAGACCATGCCAAGGACTCTCAAACTGCTGGGATTTTGGAAGAATTCATTAATTTGAACACAGTTACTGCCCTAATAGTGTTAACCATGTTAATACTTTACATTGCTGACCATAGTCCCCACTCCAGACTGGTACCAAGCCTGTCCTCTGATCCAAACAGGGATAGGAGTGGATGGAATTCCTCGTGCATCCTGACTAGCCCAGCCAAGTCTTTGCTCCTGTGATTTACCTGAGATTGGATTCTAAATAACCTCCTTGAGGGTTTCTAAGGCTTTGTGTTCATTTTAATATGCCTGCATGAGATTAAAGATAATCATTTGGAATTCTGTCAAAGGCTCTTCTGATTTTATAACACAAGAACAATTGCATGTGATTTTCAAAGACACACAGATCCCTCTATTTCAAACAGTTTCATTTCCTTTGGAAGGAAACCATCTATTTATAGGGAGAAAAAACACTCTGAAAGTCTCACTCTGACAATAGGGGCTGTATATAAAATTAGAGCACTGCCCAGTTTGTGTGCAGATTAAAATCACTTTCCCCTCCTTAACATGGAGCTCTCAGGGCTCCCAGGAAAAAGCCTGGAGCATTTGGGAGATCCATTTGGAGTGGGTTTAAGTATAAGGAATCCTTTCTGGTTGGAGGCACGGGGAGAAGGAGATTTTATTCACCTTTTTATGACCAAAAAAACCCTGCTCACTCATCTTTTGCAGACACAGAATCGGCCCTCAAGGACAGTCCTTCTCTAATACTGATTTTTTAATATATATTATAAATAACTACTACATTGCTAATGACTCTTAGCCTGATCTATATGTGTTATTCCACAGAACTGAAAAAACAATGCCATTTTCTCCTGTTTCAACCTCTATATGTCTAAATTATGACATTGAAAATGGTTGTGGGTCACAGAGGATTTTTCCTGGATTCTACAAGCAATTTAAAGGATCATTAACGAGTCTGGAGTTTTTAATGAGGCAAATTTGCATCACTTACACCTATAAATGTAACCACTTTGTCTATTATATTCATGTATTTCATATAATTTTCCCTTCTACCTTGTCTTTCAAGACTTGAAAAATGGTTTACAGTCATCAATTATATCTCATAGAAAGATCCATCGAGGAGTCAAGAAGATTTAAAATCCATAGGGAAACCAAGAGACAAGGAAATTCCCATGGTAATACTGGAAAGTATGGCAAAAGTGAAGTGGAAGTGGAACTTTTGCACCCAGTTCCTACAGAAAGAGCATTATTTCACTGAGGACACTTTTTAAAAATAATTTTAAATGAATTTTAATTGAGGTTTGAATTTCAAACAATCCTTGTATCAAACCATGGGACAGAGGGACTAAAGTGAAGGTGGGTTTTTTCAGAGGACACTGAAACCACGTACAGAAATAATCACAGCCTGAAATGTGTCTCAGGCTTAAAAAATGTCAATATTTATAACTTTTACTTATATACATGTAGCTGAACGAATACACATGTAAAGGTTCAGCCAACAGATGTTCAAAACCAGCTGAGACTGCAGTTTTAAAGAAAAATAAATAAATAAATGCATTTCTGTTGAGTAATTCACAGCTAAAACCAACTCTGGTGTGTAAACTCGACACTTTGTAGGGCTGCTGGTGTCATGGCAAGTGCAGGAAAACAGGTAAATTCTATAAAATAATGAAGGAGCATTTCTTTGCAATAACTGTGTGAGCAAATCCTGCAGGAAGAGTTTTGTCAAATAATTCTTTTTCCCCCATAAGCCTCCAATGTTTATTTACTGAAAATCCTAAGTGAGGACAAGTTACTATTTAAAAATAAAACACTAAATTGCAACTGAAGTAAAGTTTGCAAGAAATTAGAGGGTTTAAATGGAAGGATTTAGAAAAAGCTGAGGACATACTACTTGGACTTGTCCATCCTCTCCTATCTGGTGGATCTGGACCTGCTGGGCGTTGGCCAGGGCGTAGTGAAGGGCCTGGGGCTGGTTCTGCTGGATCTCATTGGAAGTTGACACTGAACTCTGGGATCCCTCTAGAAAAAAGAGACAAAAATTCACCTTTATTACACGTGTACATCCCATCCCAGTGGCCACACAACTATCCACAACTAAAACCCATGGAAAACAAATTTAACCGTCATTTATATTCATATTCTTCTGCATGTTCACTGCATAATGTGCATGTGCTACAAATTCCACGGGAATTCCAAAGGCTGGTTTGTCTCTGTGAAAGCTCTAATTGTGTTAATGATGTGAAATACAGAATTCCAACCACAGCACTTCTGCAGGAACTGAGGAAAACACAAAAATCCATGTTTTTGCTGCCTGTTGGACACACACCTTTAATACCTCACGTTTGATGAGCAGGTAACTACAGAATGTTTAGAATTCCTTAAATATGGTCTTGTTCTTACTGTGCAATTCCAGTATTTCCTGCACTGCTGTATAATGGAAGTTTGCTGAACAGAATTCTGGATGGGATTAACAAATTCCAGTTGGCCAAAAAGTCCTGGACTGAGTATAAAACCTGTCCCATCAACCAAATAAAAATGGGATCTGTTCCCATTCAGATGCTCCATTGCCAGTGTCATGGGCACTGAAAGGAACAGATATTCATGAAATCCCAGAATGGTTTGGGTTGGAAGGGACCTTAAGGCTCATCTCATTCCATGGACAGGGACACCTTCCACTAGACCAGGTTGCTCCACGCCCCCTCCAACCTGGCCTTGGACACTTCCAGGGATGGGACAGCCACAGCTTCTCTGGGCAACCTGTGCCAGGGCCTCCCCACCCTCACAGGGAAGAATTCCTTCCCAATATCCCATTTAATCCTGCTCTCCAGCAGTGGGAAGCCACTCCTGCCCCTCCAGGCCCTTGTCCAAAGCCCCTCTCCAGCTCTTTTGGAGCCCCTTTAGGCACTGGAAGGGGCTCTAAGATCTCCCTGGATCCTCCTCTCCTCCAGGTTGGACAAAGATCTTTACTAAGCCTCCGTCTTTCCCCTTTTCTCCCATTTTCATTACTTCTCATTTTCCGTATTTTTTATTTTACAAAGGGCTAAGAAAGGCCACTGTGATTCAGCTGCTTCTCCAGGGCTCCCAAGAATCCATTCCCTCCTGATTTTGTCTTTCCATTGTGCTTCCCAGTCTCTCACTGTGTAATTGAATTGAATTGAACTCGACTTCTACCAAACCACAGTGTCCAAACACCTAATCCTTCATTTATAATGAGCATTTATTTTCTGATTAGGAAAGTTATGCAGTCAAAGAGTATCAAAGAAAAATGAGCTGCAGCAGATAAATATATACATTATACGCACCTACTGAAATACATTTTTAACTGTAAATCCAAAAGTCCTTATTTGTAAGTCATTTTTTGCTTCATAAACCAGAAATTATGGTGTTTTTCAGAGGTGGGAAGAGGAGCCACAGCCTGAATAGAATCCCACTGTACATCTCACGTGGTCACCTATAAATAGATTCTACTTTGGCTTCACTGCAACAACCTCAGTTGGGTTTTTTCTTTATTTTGTTGGATTTTTTGGTGTTTTTTAGTTCTTAGGAAGAAAGAAGAGAGAGGACTCACCAGTGTCTAAAAACAAAACATCCTTTCTGAGTATTGTTTTTCCCCTCTACATCTCTGAGCAGACAAAAGGAATATTTATCCCTTTTTAAACATTCCCCATTAAAAACAAACACAAACATGAGGAGCACACACAGCTTGAAGAGAGGATGTGTCAGCACTCACGGATCACAGTCCTGTAAAGCATCGAGCCTCACATCTACAGTTTTGATCTCTTAGAGCATCCCTGGCACAGAGAAGCCACAGTTGAGCTCCTGCTCTGAAATCTTCCATTCATTCCAAAGGGGTAAGTTCAACATGAACCAAACGGCTTTTGTAGTGCTACCTTATCCATGGCATTCCCAAAAACCCCTCTGCTAGATGGAATAGCTTTGGAGACACCCACAGGATGGAAGATGCTGCACTGACCACTCCAATACAGAGAAAAAAACAACTGCAGAATATTCCTTTCTCTCAAGTTGAAATTGGACCCCAGTCTGGTGGAAGGTGTCCCTGCCCATGGCAGGAGGGGGAATGAGATGAGATTTAAGGACTCTTCCAACCCAAACCACTCTGGCATTCCATGATTCTTTCATGTTTTCCATTTCTTTGCTGCTTGTGCTTATGAGTCAAAGAAAATTGAGGCTGAGTGTGCTGAGTGTGTCTTCTCAACCCAATGGTCAAGAATTGGCCAAATGATCCCACTGAAGTGGTTTCTTCTGTCACATTCTCAGTGCCAACCCTCCTCAGACACTGCTGAGCAAGGCTGGATTTCCCAAAGGTAATTTTTAACTATTTCAAGGATACGTGTTTAATTCTCAGCTAAAATCAGTTTTAAGACAAAGGCAAAACTTTTGGCCTTTTTAATTCATTCCTATTCTACTTCATATTTATCAGTTGAGCATCTGGGTTTTCATTTTCACAGAATCACAGGTTGGAAAAGACCTTTAAGATCACCAAGTCCCACCATCAGCACCATGTTCACCACCATCTATGTCCCCAGGTGCCACATCCACATGTTTTTTGAACAATTCCAAAGATGGGGACTCCACCACTGCCCTGGGCAGACTATTCCAATGCTGGACAAACCTCTCCTTTCCATGAAGAAATTTTTCCTGATATCCAACCTAAACCTTCCTTGAAGCAACTTGAGGCTGTTTCCTGTCGTCCTGTCACTTGTTCCCTGGGAGAAGGGACTGGCACCATTTTGGAAGTGGGGGGGACAGATTCTATGGCAGAGGGAATTCCTGCTCAGTGTCCTCATGGTTTGTACCTATAAAGTATTTTCCTAGTGCAGAGGCCTCCCAGCCTCACACTTCAAACCAGGATTTCTCTCCTTGCTTTCTGGTTGTGCAGTCCCAGCAAGGAAAGGTTAATGGATAAATCAGAAATCCTCAAACCCAAAAAGCAGGACAAACCCCATCCTAGAACAATGGAAATAAACCTGTGCACTATAAACCATTATCTCCCTCTGATTCAGCCAGGGCTAAAACCTCCAATATTGTAAAAAACCTTTGAAGATTTGGCTGCACATCCATTTTGCTGTGTGACACCTCAGCACAGGCTGAGCACTTCAGCCTAAATCTCCATATAAATCCCAAAGTCAGAGAACTAATTAAAAATTCCAACATGGAAAACTGTGATAACAGCTTGAACAATCTTAAGAGAAATTAAAAGAAAGGAAGAAGGCACTTTTCAATTAATCCTCCTCCCAAACCCCTCGTTTCCTGCGGCCCTCCCTCCACACACTGCCGAGGTCTTAAAAGGAAGATCCAGTTAAATTCTCGAGGCAGCCACTCTGGTTGGAGAAAACACGAGGAAAACATCCATTAGGTACTGAAATGTTGGCTCCAAGAGCAGAGCAACCATTGCAATCAACACCTCAATTCCAACCAAAGGCAATAGCAGAACCAGCTAAAATAAGGAAAACCAAGTTCTCCATAAATATAAGTCTGCTTGATGCAACACATAAATCCTGTGGCTACTGTGACAATTAAATGTGAACAACCTCAATCAATATCTTTGGGGGTGAAGGATAAAGAAGGAATATCCATTTGTATTTTCCTTCCTCAGACACGCTCGTTTGCAAATCTGTTTCTCTTGAACACAGTCGTTGGATTTCAACACCAAACCCTCCTAAGGCTCCATAAGGACTCTGGGCTCAGCCTCCTGCTTTTCTGTGTCATTTGTACAGTTAATTTTTCCATATGATACCAGAGCAGAGAGGAAATCTGTTGCCATTTTGACCATGACTCAAATCAAAGCCACGTGCTGCTCCAATTGTTAATCACAACAAGCAGAAAAAGCCTCAAAGTTTTGACACTGCCAATGAGTACATGAGAGTGAAGCTGAAGAACAATCCTCTTCTGATGTAACAATTCAGAATTATTTATTATGTGTGCAATAATTCATTTTAAAAAATCAAAAAAAAATCACAAAATAGACGAGGCTGAAGTGACCTCTGCAGATCCTCTAAACCAATGTCCTTCCTCAAACCATGGGCAGTCAAAACCAGTTTCTTTGGGCTGAATCCAGGTGGATTTTGACTGTCTCAAAGAGGTGGTGGCAATCAAAATTCCTCAGAGCCAGAGAAAACAAAGTCAGGTCAGAGGTAGATGAGCTTCAGGTTGCTCTATTCATATATTTTTTTTTAAATAAGGCAAATTAATTGCTGCTAAAAACCAGCTCTGAAAATCCAAGTCTCCCAATTCCTAGGGGAGGATGTCCAGCACAGCAGTGACCACGTGGATTTGAGAGTATTTCAGAAGTGTCCAAGGCCAGGTTGGACAGGGATTGGAGCCACCTGGGCCAGTGGAAAGTGACCCTGCCTATGGCAGGGGGTTGGAATGGGAAGTGCTTTAAGGTCCCTTCCAAACCAAACCATTCTGGGATTCTTTGAATAGAATATGCAAAAAAACTACAATTCTATATCCCCACATCCTTCCCAGTGAAACTTGACACAGGTTTTCTTCTGCAACAACCACAGCAGGGTGGAGACCTGCCCAGGAGCACCTGGAAGCTGGACTTTAAAGCTGTACCAGTGGAAAAGGCAGTTTCTCAAGTAGCTGAATTCCAGAGTGTTCAAGACTCACCTTAAATTGCCCCCTGAAACAAATGCTCCCATAAAAACTGTCTGGGTTCATATAGAACACTTTCCAAAGCCATATTTGACAGCTCTGTTGTCATAACTGTGAAATACAGACCTCCTTTACTTCAGAGCTGTGAAATATTACTGCGAGCTGGCAGCAGGAATTCTGCTCCCTCCACTGTACAGGGGGGATAATCAGGAACAGATGCCTGGGAATTCTGAGGCTGTAATTCCATTGAGGGGTTTCAGGGATGTCAAACCACAGTTCCTGAGCAGTTCCTGGAGTTACCTGAACACATAGGTGGAATTACAGCCCTGTCATGCCACCTTTCAAAACATGTGTGAATCTACATTGTCTCTTCCTTTTCTTTTCCCAATATCCTCACTGAGCCTCTCAACCTGCTCTCCTGTTCCTCCTCTTTCTCCAGGTGAAACACCACTCCTGCTTGGGTTGGGGTTGCAAATTCACTTTTCAAAGGACCATTTGATTTTGCAAAGTGCTCTGTTTTTATAAAGTGGGTCTGTTTTTTCCACAGTGGGTGAATTCACCTCCCACCTTTCCAGCTTCCCAGAAAATGATGCCAAAGACGTTCTGAGGGAGAGTAATATTTTCAAGAAAATTATCAAAAGCCTCTGACTCCATGGGAACATTTTCATACACTGTTACCAAAGGCAGCTGTTCCTGTTATTGCCTGGACTCTGTTTTTGGCTGCACATCTGGACAGCCCTGCCAAGGACATGCCAAGATGCCTCAGCTGACCTTCAGCATCATCAGGCCCAAAGACATCCCTACAAGGACATGCAGCCACCTCTTTGCTCTTTAGGGGACTTGGGAGATGAGATCCCTGCACAGGGAGAGATGCAGGTGCCATAAAAACAATCCTGGGGATTGCTGGACCACAGGCACACCACCAAAAATGCCAAGGAGGCTCTTGCAGAACCACCTCATCTCCCACCTTCTCAGACAGCACATGCTGAAATCCCACAATCCTGGAATGGTTTGTGTTGGAAAGGACCTTGAAGCTCATCCTGTTCCAACCCTCTGCCATGGGCAGGGACACCTTCCACTAGACCAGGTTGTTCAGGAGTTAATTCAGGTGGTCTTGTACCCATGGAACATCTTACTCACAAATTAATTTAGTGAAATTAAGGGGGAAAATGAGTTTTCAGCTTAACCACAATAAAAGAACCCACCAAAATTTATCTTATGGTCTTCTGAAGGCAGGAACTCTCTGAGCCTAGCCTGTGTTTTCCATCTCTACACTGGTGTCTCCAAATCTCCAAAGCAGGAGATTAAATAATAGTTTTTAATAATAAATCTCAACACCACTCAAAGGGTGCAGTCTAATGAGCACAGGTCCCTAATATCCACTTATTCTAAAATACTGATTGCTAAGAGACTGAAAATAAAGATCCCATCAACATATAAGGCTTATGGTTATCATTAGGTTGATTAGTTGTTTTAATTTGAGGATTTTGGATGTGATTCTCTGTTCCAGCACATAAAATTTTCCATTGAAAGCAGATTTTGGCTTTCTTTGCATGAGATACAGTGGTTAGTGTTAACATGCAACCAAAAATTTTATGCAGGCAAATAAACTTCCTTCCTTTTCCTTGGGCTCCCTTCCAAACCCCTGGTTTTAATATCTAATGTACAAATGTCCCATAACACTGCTTTATATTAAAAGCAGGAGCCAGAAACGTCCTCTGAGAACACTTCTTGGGTCAGGGTTTTTCAGTTGTTATTATTATTCCTGCCTCCATACCTACATGGAAATATAGAATCACCTACAACATATTTAATTCCTTCAGAGGAAAATCCTTCAAGAACAACCCTTAGCACGTCCCACTGACTGGTGTGAAAGATCCAGTCACTGACTCCTCTGAGGAACAACAATTGCAGCAACATCTTCATTTTCTACTCAAAGAACTGAGCGTGGTGAAAATAAAACATATGAGAGCACAAAGCTGCATGAGCTGAAATTTTTAGTTAACACATGTGCAGGAACTGAAAGAGAGTAGGGTTAGATGAGTTATTAGGAAAAAAACTGTTTATTGTGAGGGTGGTGAGGCCCTGGCACAGGTTGCCCAGATCAGTTGTGGCCACCCCATCCCTGGAAGTGTCCAAGGTCAGGTTGGATGGGGCTTGGAGCAACCAGTAGAAAGTGTCCCTGCCCATGGCAAGATGATCTTTAAGGTCCTTCCAACCCAAAGCATTCCATGATTTTTTGACTGTATGTTCTCAGCATCTCAGTGAGGCTAAACACTTGCATTAACACTGAGGTATAATGAAAAACAAATGGAATTTATTATCACTGCAAGTTTTCCTTTCAGTTGGGGTTTGATTGGCTTTGGGGGGAGTGTTGGTTTGTTACCTGAACCACTGTAAGAGGATGATGAAGGTGTTCTTCTGGAAAAGCTTTTCACAGCCAGGCTCTGCCCCCTCTGCTTCCTCCTCCACGCTGTCCTGCACTTGGAGTCGATGCTCTGTTTGATGCGGTACCAGTCGGACTCTGTGATGCCAAACTTGTAAAACAGGTGGCCTGGAATTACAAAGAAAAGAGTCAAAAGTCAGCATAAACCTGTATCTCCAGAGAATTCCAAGATGACACACCCAGTCCCACACACAAGGTGAACGAAGGATCATTTCAGAACTGCCCACATTGCCTAAAGGAATACAGTGACCTCAGCAAAGACCCCTAAAACTGTGCAGTGGTGTGATTCCAACAAACTTTATTCCCAAAGTTCAGTAATCATACATGCACAGTTCTGTCTGTCCATTGAATTTTATAATCTGCCCTTCCATCCACGGGAGCTGCACTGTTACGTCCACACTGTGCAACACTGACAGAGGATCCAGTACTCTGAAGCCAAAACTGGATACAGCTTTATTTCTCACTGATAGTGCCCCACAATAAGCCTGATAAGCAGGAGACCATATAAAACTCCTATTAAACCAAACAAAAATAATAAAATCTTTTAAAGCTCAGCTCAAAATTGATCAGACTCCAATAAAAACAACACAAAATGAGACCTTTCTGCAAACGTTACTCCTGGAATTAAGTCATTTCAAGAGCCACATGATGCACTTTGTAGCCTTTGGTGTTAAGTTGCCAAAGTGTTCCATAAACACAGCGCTGACTCAGGAGCTGAGCTGAGTGTTGGGAAGCAAAGCTCACCCAGACTGAGCCCTGCTGCCAACTCAAACCAGCTTTATCACCACGTGCAGCCCCTGAACCCAAAGGGAAAGCCCAGATACACCAGGAACAGAGAGGGTAAAATGATTACAAAAAGGACTTGATTCAACATCTGCACAAATGGCTTTAAAAGTGGGAAAGAAACATGTTGAGCAGTGTCAGCTGCTTCGAGGTCCTCCTGTATTACCACAGACTGTGACCATTTCTGTGTGAGCTTCAGAGGGGTATTTTCTTAAAAGCATCAATACTACAACAAATTCATAATGCTCATGGCTGCAGAAAAAAAAAAAAAAAAACAAAACAATTGAAAAATCCAGTCACTGTCTGCCCATATAAGAAGGAAGGAGAGAATGGGGGGGATTTTTTGCACGGGCAGATAGTGCCAGGACAAGGGACAATGGTTTTAAACTGCCTGAGGGCAGGGTTAGATGGGATATAGGGAACAAATTCCTTACTCAGAGGGTGGGGAGGCCCTGGTACAGGTTGCCCAGAGAAGCTGTGGCTGCCCCATCCCTGGAAGTGTCCAAGGCCAGGCTGGACAGGGTTTGGAGTAACCTGAGATAGTGGCAGGTGTCCCTGCCCATAGAATGAGATGAGCTTTAAGGTCCCTTCCAACTCAAACCATTTTAGGTTTCTATAATTCTATGAGGTTCAAAACTCCTGAATTCAAGCAGATCTATTTTTAACAGTCTCTAAAACTGTGCTTCTAAACTTCTCAGATTCAGATGTGCAATCCCACAGTTAAACAAGCCAAAGCTGTAACAGGAGCTTTTGCTCAACATAACAATGCTTGAAGTGTCTCTAAAATTCTTATTTTCTTTTTGGTATCAGTTCCTTTCATACCTTGCACAGTAAAATAATCTTTTCCACTTACTGAGCTTTCAATCTTCCTCTCAAATGGGATCCTAATCCTGTGAAGTACTTGCTTAAGCTGTTGTATATAGAATATATAGAACAGGACATGCTCTGTGACTGCAAGACAAATGATTTGAAGCCTGGAGCCACAAAATTCCAGGTTTGCACAAGCTAAAAGCTTCATAGTTTCCTCTGTATTACAAATGAAACCAGAGTCCTCAGAATGTGAAAGCTGCAGTTACTGAGCTTAACACAGCCAAGTGGAGAACTGTACCTATTATGGCATCATTTCTGAAATATGTTGAATTTTTGATGCTCTGAGGTTTTTTTGTAGATCTGTTTAAGAAGCCATTTGAATAAAGGAGAGAATATACAGGGGGGAAAAGACTGGTCCCAAAAGTGCCTCAAAGACCCCATGGTTTCTCATTTTGAAGTGACAGCAAGAACTTTACAACTCTTGTTGTGTCTCCAAAAAGGGGGTGGGAGTAGGAAAGGAGGAAAATGGGCTGAAATTACCATCTGCTGCTGTGCAACAGTTCCCTTTCCATAGGTGTCAGCAAAAGGAAAGCACATTCCATATTGTAAATCCTGAGCCCACGTTTCTCAGCCTGATCTATTACTAATGTGCATTACACAGAGAAATGGGCTCAGAAATGTTTGCAGGGATGTCCAATAAAAATAGTTGTGCTTTAACTCTTCACCCACCCTCAGCTGTCAGGATGTACAAAAGCACTTGTGAGTCCCACATAAAACACGATCATGTGCTCTGTGGTTAGTTTGGGGAAAAAAAAGTCCATATTTCATCCATAAGTACATTTTAATGACTTTCACGTTGTGCTGTCCTGGTTAGAGAAGTGACTGATCAAGTGTAGTCAGAGGAAACTCTCAGGGAAAAGCTGTCTAGTTTGGAATTTTAACTACTACAGTGTAATCCCTGGGATATTCCAGGATGTCACTTAATTCAAGGAGAAATCAAAAGCAATATCAATTATTTGGGACAAGAGATCATCAGGTGCAGTGAGATGTTCATACTCAGGTCTCCCAGCATGAGGAAGATGATGAGCCAGAGCTGTGACATAAAACATCCCAGAAATTGCTGCCAGGGAAGGCAGGAAAAGACCTCCTTCACATGGAAAGGATAGATATTAGGAAGAAATCCTTTCCTGGGAGAGTGGGGAGGCCCTGGCACAGGTTGCCCAGAGAAGCTGTGGCTGCCCCATCCCTGGAAGTGCCCAAGGCCAGGCTGGACGGGGCTTGGAGCAACCTGGTCTAGTGAAAGGTGTCCCTGCCCAAGGCAGGGGGTGGAATGAGATGAGCTTTAAGGTTCCTTCCCACCCAAACCATTCCATGATTCTACTCACTGATCGCAAACACTATAATTTAATCAATGTGATAAGGAATGGCCATAAAGGGTTTACCATTCCCTTCATGGAAAGAACATGGCTCCAGAGAAAAGCCCAGAAAACAGGTAACAAGCTAAACAGGGCAGATTCAGAGAAGATTTTAGACTACAGAGATCTAAACCATCAGGCAGATTTTCCAAGCCAGGCATCCCTATTTCTTTCCCTTAATTCCTCAAATTCCCACTTGCTGTTACAGCAATCAAAGGTGTAAAACTGGTCCAGACAACCAGTGTTGTTTGCACTGATTTTTACCCCAATTGCAGACTCAGCCACAGCACGTGCACATACAAATTAGGCATGAAAAATCAGCCCTTAAGTCCAAAGATAGTTGATAAAAAGGTTCAATAGATTTCAGCAGTAAAATCTGTGAAGTTGGGATCACAATCTAAAATGTTATTCAGGTCTTGAGCAACCACACTTCCTCACAGTCCTCCGGTGACTGAAGGAAAATATAATGTTAATGACAGTGGAGTAGTTTTGAAGCAGATAAAAAGTTCACCATGACATTAGAAATGTGATTTACCTGCAGTGGAGAAGGACATCCTGAAAACATGTGCAAACAATCCCGGAAAAGCAAAGCGTGCTGCCTCTGCTCCCTATCCATAAACGATCCCAGGCCGGGGAGCTTTCAGCTGCCTCATTCCCTGCATGTCAAACACCCAAACACTAAAGCAGGATATTGGAAATGAGATGTTTAACTTAGGGAAGCCCGGAGCAGAAAAGGCAGGAATACCTAAGTGGGAAGGGATTTGACTTTTTCGGACCATTTCCTACCCAAAAGCAGCACAAAAGCTGGGATTTTAAACAGCAAAGTGTCTCTGAGCCACAAAACACACATAAAAAATACATTCAGCAACATAATTCAGCACTTTGACAAAGAGATGCCCATTAAAGAAGGGGGAAGTGCAGGATTTAGGTGATTTAAGGCTGGCTGACTGTGTTTTTAGGGATCTTTTCATGCAGGGCAATGGATCGTTGCTGGTAACACTCAAAACAAAGGATGTCCTTGTTTTTAAACAATAAAAGGGCCAAAGTTCGCTTTTTTTGGGAATCTCACTTCCTAAACAAAGCTTTCTATGAAAACACACCAGAGACTTTCAAATAGTTCAGTTATTTAAAAAATTCCAAGAGTCTGAGAGATTTCCATAAACCAGGCTGATCCTGGGAGTTTGGGAGACTAAAAGGTCTGCACAGGGAATTCATGGAGACACGAAAAAGGAGAAATCAGAAACCAACATTCCAATCTCATCCAGCAAAAGCTCAGGAAGAAGACAAACATGCATCAGGAAAATTTAAAAAGTCAGCTTTAAAAACCAGCAGGTGCATCAGGCTGAGCTTTTCCTTCCACATCCCGGATTAGAAACACAGGGAGAGCTTTGGGGAAGCTCCTATAAAATTAAAAATACTGACAATATTTAAAATAAATCTTTCTCTGGTTCCAAAGAAAAAAAACAGCTTGGAAATTCAAAGGAAAAAAAGCTTGGAAATGCAAAGGAAAAAAGCTTGGAAATGCAAAGGAAAAACCTTGTGAATGCAAAGGAAAAAAAGCTTGGAAATGCAAAGGAAAAATCTAGGAAATGCAAAGGCAAAGGAGCCTGGAAATGCAGTGAAGATGATCTGGTACAAACACAGGGATCGTCAGCACCGATGTCGGACACGATGACACATTCCCAAACTTTTGGGGCATCTAATGTACAAAATAAGGAGAGAAAGGCTTGGGTTTTTCTAAAAACCAGGACTAATTCTAAAATAAGAAAATCCCAGGAAAACAATGTTCCTGAAAAAGTAATCCTCTCCTTCTTAAAGGTCAGGAGTCAGGCAGCAGACGAAACAACGCACAGAAAACATGAAACTGTAAAGAAATCTAATTAAGAACAAACTGAGGAGGAAGAAAAGACATTTGTAAGATCAAAACCAGACATGAAATATTCCATCCTGATACTGCATTCAAAATCAGCTCCTAAAAAACAAACTCCGTGTCAGGAGTTTGCATTTGGATATTGGATATTGTTCTCCACGATCTCCACATTTCCTTAGAAAATTAAAAGCTAAATCATTATTTTCATGAACCTGGCAGAGTTCCCTTTATGCTGAGATGGCCCAGAATTTCCTACTGGTTTTGCTACATTTGGAAAGATTAGGGAAAGTGTTACCACCAGAGAATCCAACAGCCACACGAATAAAATAAATACATATTTACATCATAAATACATAATCCAAACAGATTTGCTTCACTGCTCCTCCATTTTCAAATTTAACCTAATTTTTAAAGCTTAGAGAAAAAACAACAGGTTGTCATATTCATCACTCAAATCTTGAAGTGACGAAGAGAATCTTTTTTAAACTGACAGGAACATGATGGATAATCCGAAAAACAAGGGCTTCAGATCTGCCTGCTCCGAGTCGTGGAGAGGGGCGATTCTTCGGGGCCTTGGCTCACAAAATGCATTTTTCCTCAGCAGGGTCATACATTTGGAGGCCTTTTTATTAAACCAATAGCACATGACAACAGAATCTGCTGCACTAAACACTGGAACGGCCGAGGGAAAAATGAAGCACCTCCGAAGTTCCTTCTTGCGCCTTCAGGCTCCGACTTCTCCAACGGAATCAAGGGCTTGCACTGCCCATCTTGAAATCATTTTAAATGTAGTAATTGTTTACTCCTCCGACAGGATCTCCACAGCTGGAAGTTCTTCCCCCTCTCCAAAAATCGGCATGTTTAGGTTTGGGCAAAGGGATGCAGCGTCGCCCTCCTCCAAGGAAGAGTCGCCCGTTCCAGAGGGATGGCAGAGCCCTGGAGGCTCCTCCAAGTCACATCCATCATGTCACCGAATAATCACTTTCCATCCCATTGTTCTCATCCACAGTGGCCAAAAAGAGAGCTGTTAGAAACTTGCAGAGAGGCAGGAGGGGAGGAAAATTCAGCTACCAAGTAATTAGTCTGGTTTGCATCTTATTTCTTCCTATTTCTTTTTATTTCTTAAACAGTTCTTTTGTTTCATTGTTACATTTATCCCTTTCAAATTATCCCTTTCAAATTATCCCTTTCAAATCAACCCTTTCAAATTAACCCTTTCAAATCATCCCTTTCAGCCATAAATCCATAACCACCACGTGTTGAGGTACAAACTGTTCAGGGGGTACTTCCAAACAGCCCCAAATACAACTGAGATCCTCCTATTTTACTACACACACATAAAGAAGGATTTACTAACCTGTGTCAGCAACCAGAATATTTTAAACAGTGAAATATATACTTATGAAATGTTTACAAAAATCTGAACTTTCCAATTGTCAGCTTTTAAAGAAAAGAAATGCTCTCTCATTGTTAAAGGAATGAGATTCTCTGTTTTCCTACTTATGGACAATATGATTAAGAGGATTTCTGCAAATAAATTTCCATAGAAAATTGATTATTTTATTATACTCTTGAAGTAAATTATAAAAATAAATAAACCTCAAAATTCCACACTATTCCCTTTCTGCTTGGACAACAGGAACTCAACTCCAGACTAGAGATCACTCCAAACCTTGGGTAACTTTGTGACAAAGCAAGTAATTGCTTATTTTACAGTTGTTTTACAACAAATATCTAGAAACTCTTTATCTCCAGTAAGAAAACAGCATGGTTTTAGCTATATTTCAAGCAAACCAACAATTTAAAACAATGTTTTCTCATCCCAACTCCTAAACCAAATTCTAATTAATTACCTGTCTGGTAGGAATATCTTCTGGGATCAAAGAAATGCAGAAAAGTTCAACTACAATCAGCAACTACTTCTGAAATGCCAATGACAGTGTTCAGACAAACTGCTGTTTTACAATTCCACGCCCAGAGAACACTAAAACACTTGGAAGAACAGGCAAGAAAGTTTTCCTCAATATAATGTTATATATTATTACATGATGAATAATAATAAATTACTGTATCATGCTGAGGAAACAATTCTGAAATTAACTTCTTTTAAACTGCCACGAAACAGCAACCGAAGTGTTTGCACGGCCAGGCTGGGTCTGAGGGACAGGTTAAAGTGAAAGTGAAGAGATGAGAAAACAGTTCTCAGCCCAAAGGCAGGAGGTCTCTGTTTCTCCATAAAACACAGACAGAAGGGTTTGGATTTTCAAAGATTTTGAAATCAAACATTCCATGAGCAAAGGAAAGTCCTTCTCGATGGGTCTCTGGCTCAGGAGTCGCTCTGGCCATGCAAGAAATAACAACCAGCTGCCAATTACCAGAATATCGAACAGCTAATTTAATTGTCTTGGAATGCTTTGGGTTGGAAGGGATCTCAAAGCCCATCCAGTCCCACCCCTGCCATGGGCAGGGACACCTTCCACTAGCCCAAGTTGCTCCAAGCCCTGTCCAACCTGGCCTTGGACACTTCCAGGGATGGGGCAGCCACAGCTTCCCTGTGCCCTGTGCCAGGTCTCACCATCCTGACAGGGAAGAGTTCCTTCCCAATATCCCATCTAAACCTCCTCTCCTTCAGCTAAAAGCCAATTTTACTAAAAGTTACTTTGTCTGATTATTTAATTAATATTTATTAATATTTATTTATCATATTTGTCTGAATATTTAATTTTTAACAAATCACAGAACCGGAGGAAACGCGAAAATTAAAATTATTTTAAATGCCCTTCTTCTTCACATTAAAAGAACCCTACCAGAGGTTTCAAAAATAAAAGCTTAAAATTAATTAGGATCTAGAATCTCCAAATTCCACCGAGGAATCCTGTTCCAAAGCAGAAAAGCTCCTACACTCAGACACACTTCACACTTCTCTGAAAAAGCAGTCAGGTTGTTTTTACCTGTTTTACAACGAGCAGAACCTGCTCTGTTCTGCCTTATGGAGAGAGCCATAAGCATTCAAATATTGCCATCTAGTGGGGTGTCAAATTCCCACTCTGGCAAGAAGGGACGGATTTTTATCCATTCCCATGTTTGCTCATTCCCAAGTCCCTCCCGGCTCCTGCCAAGTGCTACGAAAGGTCAGGGAGCTGCAGGACCAGAGAAGGGCTGTGAAATGGGACTGAGTGAATTAATTAATCACTGCAGAAATAATTAATCACTGCAGGAATGGAATATTTGTGATGCTCCTGGTGCACCCTTGGGTGGAAGCTCCACAGATCTCTGATGCTGACAGACTATCAACAGTTGCATAAATGTAACTATTATCAGAAATCAATCAACCAACCCCACAAGGAAATAATTCTGAAATCAAAGGGTTTATAATCTGAAAAGAGAAAAGTCTTCCTGTCATCTCCTATAGCCTTGCTACAGGTCACAAGTTTCATGAGAGCTCCTCCACTACGCTGACACTGGACAAAGGACATTTGCTTATAGCTTTTTCCCCCATTTTTAAAAAATGTCCCACATTGGCTTCTATTTTTTCTCCCATCTTTAAAAAATGTCCAACATTTCTTTCTATTTTTCTGCCCCATTTTTAAAAAAGACGTTACTTGCCCTAAAAATCATCTTACAAAAATCCAAACATCCAGCAAATAAAAGGAGATACCTTGGAAAGAGAAGATCTGTGTTTCATTTCCTCCCCAAATACTCATGGAACATTCGGGTCCCAGGATGAAAGCAGAGCTCTGCACTCCCTACAGCTGGAGCTGGACAGCTGGAAATGGCAGGGGCACAATTCCATATGGGCTGCACAGGCATTTTCATCCCAAATGGTTTTTCCTGAAAATCAGGACCTAACGACTCTGACACTTGTTTAACTTATTCAGCCACTAATGATCTCCTTCCAGATAAAACACCTAATGAGCTCGTGACAACCATTAGTTTCCTTCTGCATTTTTAAAATGCCCTCACAGGATATCAAACTTGGAGCCTTCAGTTAAATTTACCTCTTAGTTTTGCACATTTAAAATGTCAGAACAGTCATTTGCGATCACAGTCAGCTTTTCCTTGCTACTCCTTGCTATAGCCTTGATATTTCTTTTCTTCTCTGGGAGAAATCCCACAAGGTTGTCTCCGTGCTTTGCAATGGGACAAAGCTCAGTGTATGATGTGATCATTGCCAAAGGATCAACTGCCTGCTTGGAATCAGAGCCTGTTGCTCCAAACAAATGGAATCACCTCAATCGAGGCAATAAATAAACGCTTCTGATTTTAGGGAGCTGCTGCCAATAACCACATATAACAAATAAGCACATATAACAATAACCACACGTAACATGGGGGTTGACAGGCACAGTTTTACAGAGAAGTTGATTAAACAGCTGTTTGTGTTCCGTGGAGCAGCACAGTGTGCTGTGAGAGGAGCAGAGCCCATGGAAAAGGGGGGTGTTGTTCCCAGCACCCCTTCCTGAGCCGGCCCGTTACACAAGCGCTGCCTCGGGAGCCCATCTGGATGGCAAAGGGGCTGCCAAGAAAAACTCCCTGGTGGATCAACAATGCCCATCTCCCCCCTTCCCAAGGAGCTCGTGGCTTTGGGAAGGACCGGCCGGGCAGAAACCCCAACGAGGCACCTCCTCCATCGGCTTTTTAACCCTTGGGAGATGGAGAAAGGAAAGTTCAAAGTCAGGAAAGTCTGTGACTCTCTGGAATTCAGTTCAGGAGGCTCTGTGAGCTCCCCGCTCTCCCTGCAGGCAGCAATGCCTTTTCCAGATGAATATACAGAAGTTTTGTGTGGATCAATCCGTGGTTGGTGGTTGAGCTGCTTTTCCTCTCCAAATATCAGGGATCAAACACTTTCTTAGACTCTTCGTGTCTTCTAAAACCACACCGTAAAAGCTCAATTTGGTCGTTTATAGGCTTTCAATAGTAAATAATTCTTGTTTGGAGCCTGTTGAAGTTCAGTAGGAGATTTTATTTATGCCAGGACTGAGCCTGAGTGACACTGAGTAACCAGCAGCCTCCTCTCCACGTGGTGACAGTAAAGCACACCCTGCATCCATCTGAATTAGGCCCTAAAGGGACACCACCAGTGCACACTGGAGTAACTACTCTGCAGACAGTCATAACACTGGAGCAGTTCCATATGAGGAGGAATGAGCCCAAAGAAAACAGTGATTAATACAAGGGTGATACAAAGAGTTCTCTGTTCCACTTGTAACTTCAGAGCTCCGATGGATCTGCAGTGCTGATAAAGATGATCCTTGGACATCACACTCAATACATTGATCATAAACAGTCCAATGCTTCTCACAGGCTTTGGGTTCTCACACCAGGATTGTTAATATGTGAATATCTAATGATGTCTGAAATCCACACAAGACTCCCTTGATTGTCCTTAGGAAAAAACCAGCTTTTGTTCAACTGAGTTACAACAGTTGTAGCAATAACTTTCCCAATGAGCACATCTTCCAGTTGCCCAACTTGCTGGTTTTTTCCTCACTCCTGAAGCAGCATTTAAAGTCACTCAGAAAGCTGCTTTCATGCTTCCAGACTGTTTTTAGCTGCCTCTGCAGGAGTGAAGACCTGCACACTTCAGCACGTACTTGAACTAAGTCTGGCCAAAGCGGGAAAGTATCAAAGAATGGAACAACTGTGGCAAGAGGTGGTCCAAGTGACCTCATGCACTCATTTTCTATTTTCTGCAGAGTCTGCAAACTCAGCAGTGCCTGACAGCACATCACACACCATCAAGTCACACACATCACAGCTGGGACTGACAGCAGCTGCTACATCCAAGAGTGGAAAATGTAATTCCTTGCTTGTATAACACAAGAACAACAAGAGAAGTGGGAGAAGGAGAGAGAAACCACACAATTGATTTTATTTCCCAAAAATCCCTGCCTTTATTTCAGTTTATAAACAGTAACTGGCCAGGAAAGTAATTGAAATAAACAGAAGTGCCCAGGAAAGAAGGAAACACGAGGCAGCACTAAATTCCAGCTTGTAGGAAGTGCCAGCAGTGATGCCATTTCTGAGAACTGTGGTGCTGAGATAAACTCAATGGGTTCTCCCATTATCTTCCTGCCCAACCTCAAAAGAGGTTATCACTGCCCTCCATGTGGCAGCATTTAATTGATTCACAAAGCAGCAGCTATTTGGAACTGAAGCCAGACTTTTGCAGCTCTGAGAAGACAACATGTGTGAAAGGAGCAGCTCTGCTGCAGCACACAGCCCTTCCCCAGGGTGCTGGACCAACAGGAGTTAAGGATTTTCAGAGAGGAGAAAATGCTTTCTGTCACTTCTTTCTTTCTGAAGATGGGCTGAACTCCCTGACTTTGCTTCTCACTCTCCTGAGTATGAGACAGTCAAACTCTCCCTCCTCTCTCCCCAAATTCTGTCCTTAAGAACAGACACCACTTATGGACTTCACAAGGAACCAAACACAGCTTTTTGGACATTGCCAGCAGGAGGAGGCCCTCTTGGTGAGACTCAGAGCAGAGGTTTTGACCAGCAGACGGCTCAGGAGGACCTTCTTGCCCTCCCCATCTGGCACAGGCACAATGCTGCAGAACTGGGCACGTTCTTCTCTGCTGGTGCTCAACCCTCCCCACTGAAGTGACATCTGTGCCCCCCTCAGCCGTGACCTGGCAGCTGAGGAGGAACCTGCTACAGCACCTGAGCTGAGCACCTGGGCCAGTGCAAGTGTCCCTGCCCATGGCAGGGCATCCAACCAGATGAACTTTAAGGTCCCTTCCAACATAACCATTCCAGGACTCCGTGATAACACCACAGGAACAGGCTGAAGTAAATAATTACTTCCCAAGAACGACAGTCCGTGGGATTTATCACTAGGAGAAGAAATGTTGGCAAAAAGGATTTCCAGGGACCACAAGATGAGCTCATCCACCAGATAGAAACCACATAACTCCTGTTCAGGCTACTACAGCTTGGAAGGTTAACTAATATCCTATAGAATGAAGAAAGAGATCAGAGATCCTCAGCAAATCATTAGTTTGAGCACTGCCACTATCCCACAGCCCATTCTCTTCCCCCCAGACCTCCAGATTATCCAGAGGTATGACTGATTCCCAAGTTAGCTGTCATCCCCCATCAAGGGGATGGACTGAAATGACAATTAACAATGTAATTCCAACAATCTAAATTAGAGAAATCCATCAATTTCTAGTGCTGATGAAAGATTAAATTAGATATAGGATAAAATGCCAATTTGGATAATTTTCCTGGAGCTCTCCAACAGTCTCCTGATGGAATTCAGGGTTTGGATGCACAACTACAACTGCTGATATTCCAGAATTGTAGCATCTTGGTGTAATACTGGTAACCTACTGTATGCTGCTATGTATCTAAAAGTCAGTGACTAGAATGATATTCAGAAATGAGACACAAAGAGCCCAAAATTATAAACAGGAAATGAAAGGAAGACAGAGAAAATGCAAAAAAAGTGTACAAAGGTTAGGAAGGAAATAAGGATATAAAAGCAAAAATGGGTATAGTTAATAAAAATACAGTAATAAAAAGGGGTTTTTAATTATAAAGCTAAAAAAAATAAAAATACCAAATATATTTTGTATTTATAGGGCATATCTTCAGTAACTGAAATGTTTGTTTATAGTACTTGAGGGAGACTACAAGAAAGATGGAGAGAGACTATTTACAAGGGCCTGGAGTGACAGGACAAGTTGGGAATGGCTTCAAACTGCCAGAGGGCAGAGTTAGATGGGATATTGGGAAGAAACTCTTCCCTGTGAGGGTGGGGAGGCCCTGGCACAGGTTGCCCAGAGAAGCTGTGGCTGCCCCATCCCTGGAAGTGTCCAAGGCCAGGCTGGACAGGGCTTGGAGTAACCTGGGCTAGTGGAAGGTGTCCCTGCCCATGGTAGGGAGTGGAAGGACATGAGCTTTAAGGTCCCCTCCAACCCAATTCCATGATTCCACGATAACAATTCTATAAAATAAGAACAGCCTGGAGGATCTCATAAAACAAACCCACTGGTGAGAAACACCAGAGCCAACAGCTCCTCTGTGAGAACTCACTGCCCTTCCTCCAATATTTAAGTAATAATACTTAGGACAGACAGAAATGGGGTATATTTGTTGTTTATCCTGCATTGCTATTAAAGATCAACATCATTCCAAAGAAGAAGCTGGAGCAGCAGTGACTGACCACACATTTTACAGGACACCAGTGACCAGCTGCTTAAACTGGTCCAACCTGCCTTATGTTTGGGGATGTGTGCAATAACATATATATAAATATCTCATCTAAGTGACATAAATTACCCAGTCAAATATGTTTCCTATTAAGCAAATGTGTGTGGGCTGCTGTTGTGTCAGTTTGTGTGGAGCAGCACCAGTGTTTAATTCCATTTGGCCTCTGTTGAGGACACAACTTCTCTCACAGTGGATTAACATCTCTTACAACTAATCCACTAGGAAAGTGGTCCCATCCTGACTGGAAAAAATATTACACAGAACAGAAACACTGAGCTTTGATCACCAATTTCTTTCTATCCTATATTTTTAAAATTATGTCTTAAAAAGTGAAAACGTGCCATTTCAAGCAGAATATACATCATTTACAGTTAAAAATCAGACTTTATCATTAGGTATTCTCAGATAACACTTTATTCCTATGGCACTTAGATGACAGGGATGGATTCTGGATGAGATAAATACTAACTCAAGAAGGAAAATGGGGAAAATTCACTCTACACAGTAATTTTGGAAGCAAATGGGAAAATTCAACACAACAGGACAACTTTCAGCACAGTTTCCTGCTCTCTACAGCACTGGGGGTTTGGGTGGGGTACTTACAGTTTTGAGTTGGTTTTTCTCAGCAACAATCATGTCCCTGCCATGAGAGTTATTTCAATATAAATAGTTCCCTAACCAAGAGATGCTTTATGGAGCCAGAGGATTTCTGGGGTCCCAAAACACAACTGAACTCAGGGCACAGTCTCCCCTTAATGCAATTAGTGATCAATTAACCAAAACTGACAAATGAGGGAAAAAATGATTGGTGAGAGTCTGCAAAAACCCATGTGCAGAGCAAGAGGACTGCACAGAAATGACATATTAACAACGTTATACACACTAATATATATATATAAACATATACATTACACATATAAAATATATGTGTATATATAATATGCACACGTAAAATATGTAAATATAAAAATAAACATTATATATATAACTAATGTTATTTTGTTTTCATTTAATTAGATTATCGGGAAGAAGAAGAACCACTGATAGATTTTCTTTTCTGAACTTCAGAAATCCCCTCTCAATTTTTTCCAATGACATGTAAAATCATTCTTTGTATTATCAAATGTCTTATAAATTTCTGAATTTGGAATCTATTTTTTCCAACTCACTCGTGGAAATCACTGCAAAATCTCCAAAGAACTAAACCTGTATTTTCTGTTGTGCAAAGAAAATTACAACTGAGGATGTTCTTGTATCAGATTTCACCAGAAAATGTCTCCATTTTTAGTAGGGTTGAAGTAATGAGCTATTTAATGACATATATTGTGTTTAAGTCATTTTGGTTTCGTGCCCAAAAACTCTCTCCTCTACCGCAGCCACCCCACAGGCAAATTCATCCCACAAGTGAAAATTTATCCTTCCAAAGATAAACTTTCCTCTCTTGTGGTGAACCTTGTGCAGTGGATCAAGAATTTTTAATAAACACACATCTCTTCATTTTCTATACTTTTTGCACATTATACAAAATATCTGCTCTATTAAACACAGATTTGCTTGGTGTTTTTCTTATAGAAAAAAAGGATGGAATATCTTTCCACTGACAAACTGCAAGAAAAATAAAATCCTTTCTATTGGCCTGAGCTCCTCCAGCTGTGACTGGCAAGGGTGAGGCTGATGACATTGGATTTTTCATTTATGTTTAAATTAATGCATCGAAGTCTCACCAGAGCAGAATCAAACCACATTGCTGGGACAACCTGAGGCAGAGCTGCACTCAGATTTTAGTCAGTTTTATGGAACAACAGTTCCCTGACAAAAAGCAGCTGGTGTGTGGAGAGGTGAGGGGGATGTGGGACAGCAGGGCTCTTCCCAGTAACCCTCTGGCAAAGAAGAGGGATGAAATCATGGCACAGATGAACTCACCAGGAGTTCTGCAACTGAACTGAGCACGGGCACAACCTCCCCTGGAAAGCTGGGACTCATCCACAGCCATGAACAGGCCACTGAAATCCAATCTCACTTCCACTTAATTACTCCCAGTGATGACAAATTAAGTTATTATGTGCAATCATCATTTCTGGACCACTGTTGCTACTGTTAAATTTGCTGCTTCATCAAGTTAACATGAGTTTTCTTCATTTGCTGCCACAGGATTCTTTGTCATGGTTGTAGCAAATCTCAAGAACCATTAATATTTTGGTACCCAAACCAGTAAACTCTGGTCAGACCCACACAGGAGGGATTTTTTGCACAGGATATCCACAGTCCCTTGTTTTTTATGGAGTGGTTCCCAAAATAAAGCAACACACTGATCAACGTGAAGAAGAAATAAGGGTGTTTTTCAGACACCTGGATCTCAAACCCTCCAAACTGTGCTCATGACATCAAAGACAGTCATTCAGTGCTCATGATGCACTGCTCCTACATCTGTACCATTCCAGACCTTTTCCAGCTGCAGGAACCACTTCCATAATCCAGTTTCTTCATGGTCAGAATGCCTCACAGAAATGACATAATTCCCAGCTGGAGCACTTGGTCACATGGGCACATTCCTTCCCCTTGCTCACATCTTCAAAAATCTGATTTTCCTACACAACCAATTCCAAACTGACTCGTGTGATTTGTGCTCAAGGATTAAAGTGATGGGAAAAGGGCTGCCTGGGACTTGCTTTAGCACTGGAGAAAGATCCATTTCTTCATGTCTCCAAAAACTACTGTCAACAAAAATCCAAGTTTTAAAAACACACTGGAAAAGCATCATTTACTTTGATGAGATCAATAGACAAAAAGGGTTTGGAGATCAGAACTAAATTATTATATCTCTTAAAAATATGTATTTAACATATCTGCAGAAGAAGCCTGAAGTCTTCTTCAGGTAAGTAATGAGACAAAACTTGGCCTAACACAGCCAACTGAGGGGGTTAGTTCTGGGAATCAGTTTGCCCAAAATAGCCAGAAAACCCACTAGAAACAACAGCAGGTCAACAGGACTGTATTTCCTCAGCTCAGTGTAAGCAAAGCACAGCAGTGGCATCATCAAACTCTCCACATTTCCTTCCCTGTAACTATTCCACACATTGTCCCAAGAGAAGCATAAAAATATCCAATTCTTCAAGCACCACTCCAAACAGGCTCTCTCTGGCCATGTTTTTAAGCCTTCACTGGAATTTTAAACTAGCAATTCCATACAAAGCTCTCTGGTATAACAGTGACCAGCTGTTATTCCCACTTCAGGTGACCAACATAAAATGTGACTACAAAGAATCTTTTAACTACAAGATCTATTGGTTTATCAGAATCCAGTTCAAGGATCATCCAGTCCAACTCCTGGCCCTGCACAGGACAGTCCAAAATCCCACCATGTGCTGAGAGTGTTGTCCAAATGCTCCTTGAGCTCTGGCAGCCTTGGGGCCGTGACCACTGCCCTGGGGAGCCTGGTCAGTGCCCCACTACCCTCTGGGGGAAGAACCTTTTCCCAATATCCTGGATATTCTAATTTCCTGGAACTAAACTGCAGAGAACAGACTTGGCTGACCTCAGTGTATTCACCAAGTCATCCTCTGCTATAAGTCACGCACATCCAGACCCTTCTTCACTTATACAGCCAGTGGCTGTGCCTACCACATTCTATATAAAACCACGTTTGATTCCTTTTAAATTAACAAAAACTGTGCCTTCAATATAAGTAATAGCTGTTCATTATCCATAATATTTAAAATAATCAAAAGACTCATGCACACTGGAACAGAAACAAGCCCATCAGCATCGTGTGAGTCCCTGCTATGAATCCACGGATTTTATGATACTGAGATTGCAAATTTCTTCCATCACAATCACAGTAAATATTTGGAAATAACACACAGCAATGGGAAGTAAAAAACTAAGATTCAAGACCATCCTGCTTTGAGCACTTGAAATTTGCATCATTTGCTTTATTTTTTGTCCCATTATCTGAAAAGGGAATGTTTCTCCCATATTTGCTGTGCTCACAGATGGCAGTTCTGAAAAAATCCCAATTCAGAATTCAACACCGAGGAATCTGCGGCGAACACGCACAACAAACTGAATGAAACCAGCCCACTGGGATTCCTTCACAAGCAAAACCCACCAAAAGCTGCAACACCGACCCAGGCCCCGCTCTCACAAAACCCAATTTGCGTTTCGGAATTCCCGGCGCGACACTCACAGCGAATCCCGTAGATCATGAGCGGGTCCAGCTGCTTCTTGCCGTGCTTGCCCTGGCCCGAGAGGTTGGAGATGGCCTGGATCTCGCGGTGGAATAGGTAGTCCAGCAGGGTCAGGGCCATCTTCTCGGCCGTGCGGCAGTTGGTGCTGATGTGCAGCATGTCCGCGGGCGTGATGGGGCAGCGCACCCGCATCTCGGGGTTGTTCTCGTCCCCCAGCCACGTCCCGTTGGGATAATCCTCTGCAAACACACATCAGACACGCTCTGGTTGTGCCACCAGTCAGGTTCAACTTACAGCCAACGTTTCTTATCGTGACCTCTCCAAGTTTTCCTCCCAGTCTCCATAACCTTTCGAATTTAAGCATGAAAAGAGGCTCATGGGATCTGCTACTGATAAAGATTACTCTCAAATTCAGACCAAATTATTGCCATTCACATTCTGGCCTTGCCAGGATCTGGTGCAGTTAGTCCAGATGTCCAACTCACTCTCAGATGCCTTTTAAAGTGTCTCACACCAGAGAAAACACTCCAGTCACAGTGTTCTCAGGCAGCCTTAGTCATCCCCTAAAAATGAAGATTACTGCAATGCCATATTATTCTGAAAGCACAGCTAATTTCAAGCAGTCAACAGCTTTGAACCACATTTTCCCCCCCAAAAAATATCAGATAAAAAGGAGTCTAAGCAGGATAATAAATTTAAGAAATTACAATCAAAAGTGAATTTGTTTAATCACTTAAAAGGAGTATCTCAAGCAATGACAATCATTTAGAATGTAGCCAGAGATTCCCCAAAAAATTTCAGTCTTTCTTCAAATTTACTGGCTACATTATTTTCTAAACAACCAGTTGACCAAGGAAAAGGCCCAGCATAAAGATAATTAATCAATCACTAATCATCTGCCAAGTGACTCTTCCTTTCTATTCAAAGTGTAAGCTTATTAGGAGCAGAGCTATACCCACCAACACATACATTCTATATATTAAGAAGCTTTTTTATTTCTGTTCCTGCTTGTCAGTTTGGTAGAAAAAAAAAGGAACACTAGGAATTAAATTGATTAAATAAAATTAATTAAATTCAAAGGAATACTATGCTCTCACTTAAAATTAATCTGTGCAGACAATGCCAAAAGTTAGTGCATTCAAGACTAACCAGAAACTAGAACAGAGCCCAGGACCAATTCCTGCTCAAGTGGAGGATGGAACACAGGACTGAGGATGAGACTCATTCCAGACAAAACCAAAAATTCCAGTAGAATTCTTGACAGTGATAATAGAAATGGACAGAAAAACATCCCAGTAGTATTTCAGTGTTCACTGACAGGGACCATTTGGATTTGATTTCGATGTTTACTCAACTCTGTGCAGTAAAACAAGGCTTCCTGGCTCAGGGGTCACTCAGCCCTTCCATACCAGAGGGTTACAGTAATTTATTGTGAATAAGCCATTCAGTTACATGACTGATCTTGGATTAAGTGACTTTAAAGGAGAGTTTGGTGGGATGTACACTCACAAATTCCTGGGACCCACAACCCCTTGTCACTAAACAGGGTGACATAGCTCACAGCGACCAGCGCCTCCTTTTTACACTGAGCAGGACCCTGAGCAGCATCTGTATTTCCAAATCCTGGCCTGGGCTAAGCAGCCTGAGCTTTATCAGACTACAAGCCAAAAGCAGTAAATAAAATATAACATAAAAGCAACTCAAACACTAAAAGCTGCTTTTCCAACGTGACCTCTGGGTTGAGTCACAGCACATGTCAGGGGCAGGTTTATTGTGATGAAAAACGACAGGATGGAGCAAACATTGGATTGTGCAACACAGAGATATCACTGGGACAGCAGATTATCAGGGAATCCTAAAATGGTTTGGGTTGGAAGGGACATTAAAGACTATCCTGCCATGGGCAGGGACACCTTCCACTAGCCCAGGTTGCTCCAAGCCTCGTCCAACCTGACCTTGGACACTTCCAGGGATGGGGCAGCCACAGCTTCTCTGGGCAACCTGTGCCAGGGCCTCACCACCCTCACAGGGAAGAGTTTCTTCCCCAGTATCTAATAATTGGTAAGGAAAAATATTTTTTACAATCCCTCAAACAAGCAACTCATCCCTCAAACTTTTGTCTGCTGAAATTGGAACTTATATATATATATATACATATATATATTTCATTTCCACCTTCCTTTTTACCCTGAGCATGTAACAGGGCACACTGGCTGATTTCTGCTCCCAGAACCAGGTGCCATCCAAAAAAATAAGGTGGTTGGGATGAATTCCAGCTTGTTTTGAATGCCACTCTGTCTGGGCTCACCACAAGTCTGGTTAACATTATCAGGGAAAACAACAGGCTATTCCTGAAGATAAATTGCCTGGTTTCTAAAAATTTGGGCACAGCTGGCAAAGCAAAACCATCTCCAGATAAATGTGTATGTTTTTCAAAGACATTCTAGGAAGCCTGAATAAATTATTCTCATCCTATCACAAACTTATTTCCTTACCAGTTGACAGGATTGCTATGGGATATAGGAGCTATTCCTCCTTATGGAACACCTTTTGCCTGCAGACTTGCTTAACAAACCCTGTTAACCTACGTGAACCAAAGATTTTTTTCAATTTGCAAAATAATCTCTTTTTTCTACTGGCACTGAGTCCAGAACATACTGTTTTTACCACATGCAACTGTTCTTTTATTGCTCACAGGCTGGAAAAAAAGACACTATCTTGTTATTCTGACCTATGACCACAATCCCCCCATTAAATTATCTCTTGTATTTTCCTCCTGCTTGAAAAGTTTCGACAGAAAGGGAATTTATTTTACAATCATCTTGCATTAAGCAGGACTTGCATGACTGGAGTTAACCATGAATCTACTGTCTCACTGCAGGGCACAAAAGCTGAATTATTCTTTATTATATATAAAAATCATGCCTACCAGGCTGCCAACACATCTGGCACTTTGCAGGGAGCAAACACAGGATTGGCACATAAAATCTGGTGAAAAGAGAAAATGCAGTGCCACTTCTGAGCGAGGCAGAAACACTCTGAGCCCTGGTGTGTGTGGGGGAGATGGAATGAATAAGGGAAAAGAAAAGAGACTGGGAGTTGGATGTAAATTCCCTCTGAACAATTAAGTACATGAACACATTAATAACTCTGCATTATTTGAAGTTCCTACACTCAAACATCCTTTAATGCTTTTGGAATGGTTCTTTATTTGTATTATCAGGTTTGTGTGTGATATCTAGAGAGAATCTGGATGAGTTGAATTATTTAGTACATCCACTGAAATATCCACACACTTACTGAGCTCTGCACAACCACACTCAGTTGCTTCTACTCCTTAAAGACTTCAAAAAATTCAATAACTGGGAGCTGGGAGGAAAAGCACATTCAAAGAACACACTTTTCTTAAAATTTACACACTCACCTGGAACTCAGTTAATCACCTTTCTTATTTTGCCCTAAAGTATTTTTCTTTCCCTAATTAATTAAGAACTTCTTTCCATGAGAGTGGCAGAGCACTGAACAGCTGCTCGGGGAGGGCGTGGAGTCTCCCTCTCTAGAGACATTCCAAATCCATCTGGATGTGTTCCTTTCTCACCTGCTCCAGGTGACCCTGCCTTGGCAGGGGTTGGACCGGACGATCTCCAGAGGTCCCTTCCAACCCCAACTATTGTGGGATTCAGTGAATTTTCCTAATGACCTCCCTGCATTTTGAGTGCTACATGGAAAGCTACTTCCTTGCCTTTTTTCACACCAAATATTGTATCATCACAGAAGTGGCTCCTGATCATTTTTACTTCCAGTGCAAAGCTCTGTCAGTTCAAGCTGGTTCCCTCTCTGCACTCAGAACCTCATTGCCAGGACACACTAATTTCTAGTTTCTCCTCAATGGTTTTTTTTAAGATCAGGAAATTTCCCTTTATCTCCATTCTACTGAAGCCAGAACTAATTCACTTTTCAAGGCTATTTTTTAATCTTTTTTCCTGTACTAAGTCCATTCTTTTCTCTCCCAACACCGCTGACCATCCCGGTGCTTGGGCAGGGGCGTGCCGAGGCTGCCACGCAAACAAGGATTTCTGTGGGAATAGGAGGAGCCCTTTTGAGGTTTGCAGCAAGAAAACCCCTGTCAAGAGAACACAAACCAGACAGGAGTTGCTGAGGCTTTCAGGCTCCCTCTGGACATGTTCTCCCACCCAGGGAGATGAGAGACATCGAGCTGTTCCTCACGTTTTTCCATCGGAATACACTCCCCTGCTTTGACATGTGAGCCTGGAAGCAAAGCCAGGCTCTGCTCTCTCTCTGGGAGCTGTCAGTCACTCCTTTAAAACAAGGGAAAACAAAAGAAGACACCTGCCCACACAAGCACTTGAATTAACATGTTCCACTACTCCAGTATTGTGTTTATTTTACTATCCAGGCTGGGTGCAGAGCTGGCAGTGGCAGCAAACCACTGGTAGGTACAGAAAGGCAGAAAGATGAATTAATCTTTGAAAAATTTTTTTAAAATCTCAGATCCTACCCTACAAAAATAAACTTCCATTTCTAGAGAAATTAAATAGCATTTTGGTTGATGTATAGAAGATTCAACATCATCATGTGGGGGGGTTGAAACGAGATGAACTTCAAGGTCCCTTCCAACCCAAACCATTCCATGATTCTGTGATCTTTTTAAATAAGCTTCTGTCAATTAGCCCCTGCAAGAGTTCACAGGGGCAGTGATTAATTGCCAGAGACTATAGAGCACTGACTTTATTAATTAGCAATCATTAAATCTATGAAAGGGAGCAACAGTTGGGCTGGAGATTAACTTACAAATCCAGCAATGGGGTTTAAAGCTGTGCTAAAAGAAAGGTTAAAGAGCTCATTTGGATTTTGCCCACTTTTTCTTGTTTCTTGCCTCTTCATTACATTTAACTTTACACACTGGCCCATGTTAATGCCAAACATAACCGTGACAGGCACCTGGAAGAAACCATCGTTCATTTGTTGGCTCCCAATAATTGAAAAAACATCAGAGCAATTCAGGTTCTATCATTTTCTTTGGCTTTAACAAGACACTGCAGCTCCTGAAGTCCCATCAGTGCCTTCACCCCAGCTCTAAAATATTGGTTTAGGATACAAATGGTTCCCTTTTGCTCTGATATGGTTCATTCTTCCTGTATCTGGTCATGAGGGGGTTGGCAGGAAAGGGCTGCAAATGCTCATCCAACATGTGAGATCTGATCTTGCCATGAACTGGAAAATCCTGTGGATAAATAAGTCTGGGCCACATACAAAGAGCTGCTTGGATTCACATTTGGAAAGCAAATCCCAAGCACTGTTTAATGCTACTATTGTAAAATGACTCAGATGCCAAGTTGAAGAGACAATATGTGACCAAAGAATTTTCTTTGCAAAAAATATTATTCATCCTTTAGTTACCACACAATGCAGAGCAGTTTGCCTTCTCAAAAAATACAGATTTACATTTCTAATTTGATATTCTCTTCATCAGGAGCTGGAGTGACAGGACAAGGGGGAATGGCTTCCCACTGCCTAAGGGCAAGGTTAGATGGGATAACGGGGACAAATTCTTCCTTGGAAGGGTGGTGAGGCAGTGGAACAGGTTACCCAGAGAAGCTGTTTAGATAAATATATTTGAGACCGTCAGAATGTTTTCTAACAGCTTTGTGGTGGTGCCTGGTTTAATCAACTGAACACCAGCCCTTGGCAGGATTATGGACACATTCCAGCACAGGAGAGCTCACTGCAGTCAGGAAACAACACAGGTACTGAACAGAATGGGTTTAAAACTCCTCTAATTTAAAGCTAGTGTGGATCTAATGTTCTTCCCAGTGTTATTTTTTCCCAATGGAAGGCAAAATCCAAAAGAACACAATGTTAGGATGACAACTGTTGTGAAAAGAGACTGTTCATGAGACCTTACTTAAATTAGTGCTAAGACCAGGTTGGATGGGGCTGGTTGGACCTGGTCTAGTGGAAGGTGTCCCTGCCCATGGCAGGGGCTGGAATGAGATGAGCTTTAAGGTCCCTTCCAACCCAAACCATTCTTTGATTCAATATCTCCAGAGATAAGAAAGTCTAAAGAATTGATTCACAAAATTCTGTCATAGTCTGAAAGCTGATGATTTTTTGCCTTTTGCTGTGACTTTTGCCTTTTACTGCTGAAAAAAACAAGTCTGCACAGCAGCCCTACCATTCTTCATCCCTTGCTTTATTAATAATTTCATTTGTGACACCCTGCAGGAGAGGTCACTCAGCAGCCCTCCTGTGCAAGGGCAAGGAGAGGGAGGTGGGGATCACTGATCTGATTCTCAGAGCATTCATCCATCTCAGGGAGATTTTTAATGGATGAGTGTTCTAAAGGTCTGAAGAAAATCAGATCTGAAGACATTAATGGATTAGGTGTTCCTTCAAAATTTACATGTACAACAATGGCATAAAGAGCCAGTGTCACGTTTGTGTGTGCAAATCTGTGCCAAAGCAAGTCAAAAAGGGAATTAGACAATTAATAGCCTCCTGATGTTGGCAATTTTGCTCCTGGCATGCCTGTCTTGCAGTGATGGGCCCAGAACTGGACACAGAACTCAAGGTGTGACCTCACCAGTGCCCAGCACAGACGGACAATCACTTCCCTAGTCCTGCTGGCCACACTAAACTATTAACAGACTCCACAAAAAGAACATTTTATATTTATTTTCACATTGAAATATCAGCACTATCTGCAATCTGAACATTTTTTTGAGAGGAACTTCTCAGTCTCAATCTGCTTTTGATTCCCCGTTGACCTAAAAAGAAATACCCCATCCCTGGAAGCGTTAAAAGCCAGGTTGGATGGGGCTTGGAGCAACCTGGGATAGTGTAAGATGTCCCTGCCCACTTAAGGGGTTAGAACAAGAGGATCTTTAAGGTCCCTTTCAACTCAAACAATTCCATGATTCTATAAAACACCTTTGAAGCAACTCTATTTCACAACATACAAACAGAACCTGGAAGCTCTTTACAACACACGTGTGTTGTATGAATACCTATAAAAGTTGAAGCATCCTGAGCTCAGGTGCCTTAGAACACATTTTCAGCAAGCAAATGATTCAAATACATCCACCCTTATCTGATCTCACTGCGCTTCCTAAAAATTCCAAGGAAGACCCCCGATATGATCTTGGAAGTTGCCAGTTGATTGTCAGTTCATTGCACCACCCCATTTCCTTTGCTCAGCGGCCTCACAGCCAAGGTACCTTCGGAGTTGAGCGTGATGAGGGTGACGTTGTTCCCGATGCTCTGGCTCCCCATCTGGCCGCTGTTGGACACGGAGTCGCTGGCCTCGGAGCCGCTCTCGCCGTCCTCGTTGTGGCTGTCGTCGTGCCCCGGCACCTTCACCACGATGGTGTTCTGCCGACGGCCCGGCACGGCACTGTGGGAAAGGAAGGGATGGGACTTTGGGAAAACATGACCTTCACTGGGAATAGCATAGAATCACAGGGCATCCCGAGTTGGAAAGGACACAACTTGTTCAAGGAATGACTGGGCACTGGAGGATCATTGAGGCCAACTTATGGCCCTGTACATCATTACAAGGGAATTAAAAACCCTAACTGACAAAATTAAATGTATTATTAAATAAATTATTAAATAATTTATTAAACGAACTCCTTTAAACTCCTTAATCCTGTTTATAACCCAGAGCTATCCAGCAAAATAAAAATGGAAGGAAAACAGCAGAAGAAATCAAAAAGTCTTAGATACACTGTCTAAATTTGCAGTAATGGAAAAGCCTCAGCCCAGTGTGCAAAACAAATAAAATATTTAAATTATTTATGAAAATATATTATTGAAGACCATTTTCTACGCAGAATCCCCAGTTTTACTTATTGAAAATTTGCTTAAGATAGTACAAACCCTCCTGGGCCGCTGCTCATTCCTCCTTCAGCTGGTTAAATACAGGATTTTGGCATGTTCTCAAGTGATCGTGCAAAAATATGTGGCTGTGGGCACTCTGTCTTTAACTGTCAGCTGTCAAATAACATGGGACCAACCCCAGATCCTCCAGGACGGTCTTTCCCATCAAAAGTGAAGCATTGCTTTCCCTTTACTGTCAGCTTGAGAAAATATCCAAGTCTAGGTTCAATGTTTCCATCATTTCCATCACTATCACCTCGAGTATTCCTCATTTTGCACTTCTAATTGAACTTCAAACTTTAAACTGATACTGCTCTGTCAAAGCAGGGAATGAAGGGGAGGATTCCTGGGCATGCTACTAACTTGCTAAGGATGTTTTCCAGGGAATCTGCTGCTCTGCTCAACGGCTCTTCCTGCCCAACCATCTTGGCTACGATGGAATTCTGCCGGTCATTGTTGAGGATCACTGTGGTCTGAGGGACAACACTGCAAGACAGAGATCAGAGAGGAAATGAGAATGGAAAGGAGCAAACCTGATACATAAAACACTGACACAGCTTTGTGGTTTAAACAGTCCTGACATGGCCTCCAGGCCCGGCTCCTTCTCCAGCATCGTGGCCACAGATCAGACGCTAAAGCTGCTCATCCATCGAGCCTGACACCTGCACCATTCCAAGCACTCCCATCTTCACAGGGGATGGAGGGAGGGATGGATAGCTTCAATGGAATTATAGAAAAGTCCATTACCCCTGGCAAAGCAATAAAGAATTCATCAATTCGAGACAGGCAGGGGGAGGTCTGTAAATCACAGCTCTGAAGAGCCACCAAATTCTTCTTTGGAGAGTCTGAGTGAGCGTTTTCAGAGGTACCACAGCCAATTTACATGGGAATGCACCAGTTTTAGTAGGATAATTCTCAGGAAAAAGATTTGAAAGGATTTATTGCAAAACTGGATGATGAGTTCGATTAAAGACCGTGTGTTTTCTTCCAGGGCAGGGAGACGAGAGTGACACGAGGGGCATCAGGGCAAACAAGGCCAGGTTGGAGCTTTAAATAACAACAGGACTAAACTGTTTCTTGTGTGCATTTCACACATATAAACAAAAAAATCTTAAACAACAGAAAAGCATTTAGTGTGTGAGAAACCAGAAAACCTCTATCACTCCTGATGACAACGTAGAAGGAAACAACTAAAGAAATGTTGTCTACATTGTACTGCAAAAGGAAATATGAAGTAAACAATTGTCTCCACATGCAGACCAGCATCTAATCTGTTTTCAGAGATTATGGACATTATTCCCACACCATTACTCAATATTCTGAGGGTTTGATAGCTAAGACTGTTTCTGCTCATGGTGAACTTAAGGAAAGGACTTGGAAGAAAACTTGTGTTTCAGTGACAGGGGAGGTTTTCCTCTCTCCCTCTGCTTCCTTCAGTAAACAGTCCACTCTTGTTTTTACTGGTCCAGCATCTCAAACATGACTGACGGTCATTTATTTTCCTTTGGCAAACAGCTGAAACACAAATTAAACAAATCTGATGACAGAACTGTTTACTTCAGCTGTAACAGAGCACACCCTCACTTGAACATTCATGTGTCTACACAAGACCTGAAGCACTACATTATCCATCATCAAGATCTAAAGCAAAGATAAGAACCTGTCACAGGAGCAAACAATGAATGCAGCCCAACTTTGGCACAGGTAAGAGGGCTGACCACAGGTTTTCTGGCTCCAAAAAGCCCCGGGTTCTAATGCCCTGCCTCCCCCTTACAGTAACTGCATCTGTTCCTAACAACATATGGGATTCCTCATGGACTGCCAATGAGCTGCTGGATTGAAACCTGCAGAAGCTCTGGAAGATGTTTGGCTGATCACAGACAAGTACAGACTGTACTAGAGCTCTTCATGTGCACGTGAAGCTCAAATTTTAGCAAGCAATAAATGGGGTGTTCTGTTGGTTTCCTTTCGTTGCCATCTAAAATATCGTCTAAAATGACTTTCGTAGTCACCTGTGTAGAATTTTCTCCATTATCAAGGGGAAAAACACTTATATATTTTGTAATTTTTTTAAAAAAAAGGAAACTTGTTTCCATTTTCTCAATGCCAGCACTGAACATTTGAATGAAAAACCCCATCAAACACTTGGCAGCACAGCGATACGTGGCAATGCTGTCCAGCAGCAATGTGTGCTCCCATTACATTTCCCAAATTGCCCAAACAGCTCCACTGGAAGTTTTTACAGGCCAGTTTAAAATGTTCAAGTATTTTACACTTCCTTTTAGACACTGTTCTTTATCACCATCTTCCCTGCAATCACTTCTGGCTGCCTGTTTAAAATGTCACTTACCAAAGCTTATTTTTAATGAAGACTCTGAATAATTAATTTCAACTGTAGAGATAAATGCAATAAAAATTACATTTAGAAAGTCCTTAGCATTTTGCTCTTATTAAGTTTATATTGAAAAAAAAGCCTTAGCACTAAAAACTGGCATAAAAAAAGGAAGAAGTTGCGGGGGTGGTGCCTTTTTTTAGGAATGTTCATTTTTATGAAGTCGCTCAATTCTTTCTCAGTCTTAAAGGAGAAGGAATTTCTTGTGTTTAACTCAAAGAATGATGCTGTCAAAAGTCTGCATGAGGAGGAGAAGGAGGAGGAGGGAACATTTCCATTGAAAACATCCTAAATGTTAATCAAGAAACTACGATTCCGGTCTGTGTTCTGCGTGGAACAAAAACAGCCCCGGAATTCGCTGACAAATTGTGACAACGAGGCACCATCGAGGCAGAAATTTGTCACAGCTCATGCTGTGAAACCTGAGCTGGGAGAAAAGGAAATCCTTGGGACCAGCACATAAAGGCCCCACTAAATTTGAAAAGGAGGGTTCCATGGGGTTCTCCTGGACTCCAATTTGTACATGTGAGAAATGGAGATCCACAACATTCCCTGCAGATCACAGATTCATGGAATCACTGAGGTTGGAAAAGGGCTCCCACATCATCGAGTCCAACCTGTGAATGACCCCCACCTTGTCCCCCAGCCCTGAACACTGAGTGCCACATCCAGGCCTTCCTTGGACACCCCAGGGATGGGGACTCCAAACCTCCCTGGGCAGCCCCTTCCAATGCCTGACAGCCCTTTCCAGGAAGAAATTCCTCCTGAGATGTCCAAGCTGAACCTCCCCTGGCATGGCTTGAGGCCATTTCCTCTTGTCCTGTCCCTTGATCCCTGGGAGCAGAGCCCGACCCCCACCTGGTTCCCCCCTCCTGTCAGGGAGTTGCAGAGAGGGATACGGGAATTTGCTTCCCATTGACTTCCCTGTGAGATGTTCCAATCTCTGTTTTCAGATCTATTTAGAAATATACCAAATATACACAAAATAAACACAGAATTCTACATAAAATCAAAATATCAGGCCAAGCTGACAAAAATCCATCAGAGGAATTCATTAAAACTCATTACAGACAAGTGCATCCTCACTTATTATTCCAACTTCTTTTTTCACTCTATCCATCTCTGAAGATGAAACAACTTTAAATCACTCCTTATGTACTGAAATACAGAAAACACCAAGGAGGAGGAGGAGGAAAGCTTTTGATATTCACTGAGATCCCAAGTGAAGCAATTCTTTCTCTGAGTGCTGCCAGGACTACTGGAGAAGATGGAAAGAAAACATTCAGGGGGTCAGGGGGAGTGTTTCCCAAGCCCAGCGTGTCTGCACAGGCTGCACAACTTTCCACTTGTGCTCACATATTCCTTTCCCCATAAGCATTAGGACTTGGAGAGACTGGCTCTGCAATTTGCCTGTTCTTGGACCCAACTTAGTAAAAAGTTATAAATGCATGAAATGTACAGATATAATATTTGGGGATTTTTTACTGATTACTGAATAATCTGCAAAATTACAGGTGAAAATATTTCTAAAAAAATAAACATACCAACTAATGATTTTCAAGTGTAGTTTTCAATTTAGCCTCTGATAATTTTTTTTTAAAAGGCCATTCTATATTTTGTATAAGAAAATTGCTGCCAAAGGTCATTTTGAGTATGGAAAACGTGTGAGTCAGAAATGCTCATTAATCTTCATGGCTGGGTTTGCATTGCCAATAACCTGCCAATCACACAGAGTGCAGCCAGTGACAGAAAAGAACTTTTGGCAGTACCAGGCCCATCATCTCCTCCTCTTCCCAGCTGAGGTTTTCATTTGGAGAGAGGGAAAAATCTTCCACAAGGTGCAAGATCAAAAGTGTTTCTCCAAATGGATGAAAATTACTTGGAAAAACTTGGATTGAACTTTTCAGACAAGTTGTTCTCCTCATTCTCCGAGACACAGCACAAGGAGCAGTTAATGGAGGAGCAGAGGAGCTCGGGATGCAGGACTTGGAGTTCCTGCTGGCAGAGCCTCCAGCCAAACACAGCCTTAAGGAAAGCAAGTCTGGGAATGAGACCTTGAACTTTGGTATTTTCCAGATGAACATGAAGACTTAAATGTATGGTTCATGCATGTGTCGGAGCTCTGGAGGAATATTACAGTTATTATATTAAATCTAAATATTTTTCAAATTATATAGACAAATATCTTTTTTAAAAGTGTGGTGTTTTCCTCCTTTTTTTTTTCTGATTTATCTTTCACTAACACTTGTGTTCATCTGGAAGAACGGCCACTCTTTGCATCTTTTCATCTCTATTTAGGAAGATAAAGTTAAAATGCTCCTTCCTCCCGATGGCCACCTGCTTCCTTTGCCTTCTGCACACACAGTTAAGGATCCCTATCCAAAGAGGAATGAGAAAACCCACTTATGAACTTGCACTACACGAACAAAACCACAAACTGGCAAAGAATACATGAAATTATACTGGATTTATGCCCTAAAAATTAATGCAGCTCCTCAAGAGAGCAAACTTGTCAACAATCAAACTGTTCCCCAAGCAGGTGGGAAACCAAGAGCAGTTAAAATTTTAAAGTCCCAGCCCATCCATTTGCCTTGTTAGAGCCAACTGCCAAAAAAGCAGCAGCGTTATCCATCATTGTCAGGGAGAGTTCAGTCATCAAGAATTATCTTTGGATTCCCTGCATGTGGAACATCAGCCCAGAGCAGACATTGCAAAGCCAGTCCCAAGGATGAGGTGAAAAGACAAGCCGAAGTACAGCCATGGCTGGAGAGATTCATGGATCTGAGACCTGGGAGAGCTGCAATCAATTAATAATAATGATAAAGCAAATGAGGATTTATTAAAACATACTGTTAGCAATTTAAGAACAGTCAACATCAAATTTTGAACTCAACTAAGTACAAGCCAGACGTTTTCCACGTTACAGATACATGTCTGTAGTTCATTGCACTCAGCCTTACCTACAGAGGAGCCTCTGAGTTGGCTCAGTTAGAAAAACATCAATTACCAGCTTTAAGATCAACTTTATTCACCAATTTTAAAAATTGCTAAAAATCTGTTGTGGATTATTCTGCCCTGAGAAAAGCTAAACCCACTTGGACAACCAAGTGGGATCAGTCATAAATGACAACACCCAACGAACTCAACAACTCCCCAACAACCAGGTAACACCTCAAGTGACCCAAAACTCCCCAAAAACGACCTCTTACAAAGCCAGGCTCATTTCTTCAGGCATTTTCCACCACCTCTATGGGTACACAAGTAAATTTATACCTCGTTTTTCAAAAAATACAACTAAATTTAAAAATCTCTTCTTTTGAACACAACTGAAACTCTGCAAAAACTTAATGTGGTGACACATTAATGAACCTCTTGCCTTAAACAAATACACAAAACCAGCAAAAATAGAACATCCAGGCCATATGTGACATAACCAGGATTGAAAAATACTATACTAGAAATTACATTAATTATTAGTCTTCTGCTTTTACTTATGGACAAGAAAAGGCCAGGTCATGAAAAAACTCACAGGTTAATAGCAGCCTTTTTGAAGATAAACTCATAAAAATACAACAGCAAAGAGATCTTGTTTGCAGACAGTATGGAAAGAAATTTGCAGTTATTACCCTTCTTTGAGGCTTAACTTCCTGAGCCAGATAAGTAGGAGCAGTGCAGCAACTGGAGATTGAATTGAGTATAAAATGAGAGAGGCTGGACTGATCCTGAGCACTATGAATGGAATTATTTACTAAAATACAAATTGCTTCATGTTTAGAAAAGTCTGTGTGAAACAAAAGACTTGGAATACTTTATTATACAATTAACTACTTCTACATTATTTTTATAATTTTCTTACAAATTCTAAGATCAGCATAAGTCTGATTTAGGTACTAAAAGCTCAGGGGAAAAGAGGCAGTGTTATAAACTGGCTTTCAAGACACTAATTATAATAAGTGAAGCCCTGACGATCATCAGATAAACTGCCAATAAATCCAACAGCAGGTTTCTGCAAACAGAGTGGTTTGTAAATAATTTCCATTAGGTACCTCTGGTTTTCCTGCTTTTCCTCATTCCCCAGCCAGTTCTGTCCACTTGCCACCACACACACATTTTTCTAGGAAGGCCAAGGATGCTGCTCTGAGAGCTGGGACGGAATCTGGAATTTCCAGATGCCCTGAAGGCATTTAAAGAAATGCCACTCTTCACTTTGTCTGAAGAATCCAATTTAAAAGGTTATTAGGAGCAGATTTCCTGCCTCAGACTCCACCCTGTGCTATGAAACAAAGAGATTGAGCTAAAGATATGCAAAAATGTACAGTTCCCCAAAAAGGAAAAAATCCTGTTTGGAAAGACACTCGGACTCCAACCAGTGAGTTTTTTAGTTTGGAAATGTATCAGTTAAATGGCACCTGCTGCCAAAGAAAGCAGATGGAACTCTGGCTCCTTGCCACATTACCAACCTTGAGAGATGTTACAGAACCAAAAAAGGTTGGAAAAGACCTTTAAGATCATCAAGTCCAGCTGCTGAGGTCATTCCACGCCTGGGAAGCTCTGCATCCCTCTACTGCTCTTTTCCCTCTTGCTTAAAGTAAAACTGGGACTCTCCAAAAACACTGGAGATTATTTCTTTTTAAACTATACTACTGTGGATTATTTTCCAAGAGAAAAGCAGTTGGGTTTGCAATTTTTAAAAACAGAATTACCGGTACTTCAATCTGCTATAAACTGGTATGCAAATTAGTTCAAAAGACAACCTGCATTTCTAAATTTTCATAATCTAATTTCTAAATGTTCCATTTCCAAAGGCAGAGGAAACCTTGCCCTTTAATCACTATTTGATTATCTGCTTTCCTCTTCACTCCTTTCATTTGTTGCACTTGCAGAATTAAATACCCAATTCACAGGAAAAGTTTCTTACCGTTGGATTTTCAAACTCCCAGAGACTGGAACAGCCAAAATATTTAAGTTCTCAAGACTGGAACCTGAAAGAATATATAGGACTTTTCTGCCCTCTTCTGTTTGTTATATGCTTAATAAATTACTTCTTAAAATATACAGTATGTAACACGTACTTTCACGTATATATTAAGATTTTCACTAAATTATAATCCCATTTTACAATATTCAAGAGGTAAAAACTCTCCAATTTCATTAAATACAAGAATTTTTTAATTGTTTATTTAGGCAGAAGGAAAAGCACGAGCCATATGAACCAAATTCCAAGTCATGCACCTTTATATTTATTCCTGGAAAGCAAGAGCTGCCTGTGCTCATGGAGCCATGGAATTCAATGTTCTGCTTTCCCTGGAATTCAGCTAATATAATCCTATGGGATTTGGCAAGGGGTCAGGTTAACCCACATTTTAATACTGTAATTGGGTTTAAATGTTCTTAGACACTAATTAGACCAGTAAATGTCCCCCTAATCTGTGTATAAACTCAAATCCTGTTTGATTCCCAGCTATTCCTCTTCTTCCCTTCCCAGAAACCCTCACAATTAAAGGATATTGGTTCTAAAATGAAACTAAAAGGACTCACAGAGGTCTCAGACCCAAAGTTCCTGGATTTCAGCTGAGTGGGAATAAATAAACTGTTTTTCCACATGTGGTTCAGAGTGATCATGGATTATTTCTGATCCTTCAAACCTCCCAAATTAAAGGATTTCACATTGATCATGGGCTAAGAGTAACAACCAGGAAAACTTGCTGTAGGATTACCTGGCAAAGAGCAAAATACCAAACCATGCAATACATCTGACACCTTTGTCTAAAACCTGAAGGAACTTTATTACCTAAAACTTGATTTTCAGTGTATATTCTATTTAAGAATTCAAAATTATATCTTTCTAAAAGCTCATTTCTAGCATTTTAAGCCTCACAAGCCCATTTTAAACAGCACCATCACAACTGAAAACACTCAAGCCACACATTTTGCATCCATTTCTCAGACTCTGCTCAGCTCTCACTTGAGTCACTGGATTATTATAAATGATATTTCTTGAGAAACCATTCACTTCAGAAAAATTGGACTTGGGAGAATGAGCCCACAGTTCAAATCTTGGTCAGTTTGCAAAGTTTTATACATTGAGTTCCACCCCATCCACGCAGGAATTATTGAACTCTCCAAGACACAGATGAACTGCTGGTATTAAATTGTTATTTTAATTCCATGCCTGACCTTGCACTCTCCCCCTAATGCTGTCTGGAAGTCAGACATTGCTTCTCAATTTATCAAATCCCAACACCAAATTACTAAACACTTGGCTCCCCAATATCTTAGTGCAACAAAAATGGAATGTGAAATTCCAATGCAAACACTGCTGGACACAAACAAGATGCCACTTCTTAGTCCTGTGGGAATTTTAAATATAGAAAAATCACAGCCACTATTTTCAATATAAGGTTGTATTGACCATAAATATAACAGATCACAGAAGTTCATTTAACTCCCAGCAGGGAGTTAAATCCATGTTCTTCTGTGGGTAAAATAAAAATCTGTAAACGTCCAGAGATTAAGGTTGACAAGTTCTGTGACAAATTAGGAGACTTTGGAAAGCATTGTCATGGTTTTCAGGGAATTAAGTATGTCAAATTTGGATTTGGGTTTTTTTCATACCAAAGCCAAAGAAACTAAAATAAGCAGGATAAGAGGGGCTGACAGACAATCAAATAATTCCTTTATTTCATCAGTTCTGTTTCAGAAATTGAATTTTTGAATGCAAGTCAGCACTGTAGTTTTCAGATAAACGTGTCTTCTGTACCTCAGGAAGAAATTTGGGGGTTTCATCCATCCACTTACATATTTCAAGCCCCAACAATTCCTCCAGGATGAAATGCTGCTCATTGCTGGCATTAAGGTGATGGTCACCGACTTCCTTTAGGGAAGAAAACCATTCAAAACATGTTTCATACATTCAGCTTGAAAACAGAGTGGGTGTGTTCATACATTAATGCAAGTGTAAGAAACCCCTTTATTTCTTTATCAGTAGAAGTGAAAACAGAGGCCCCAAAGGGCCTGGAAAGTAACACCTTTGCGGCCCAAAAAATGCAATTATCACTTCGAGTTCTGACTCCCTCACTCAAAATTCCACTTTGCCAAAATTTATCAAAAATATCAAAATTTGGCTTCTATTTCTGTGCTCTTTAAAAACCTTGGGATTTAAACAGAATTTTTAAATACATAAAAAGGGGTAAAATCCTCCAAAGTCATGAAGTTTCAGTGATGATCTTACATCGTGTAAATATTGACTCTGTTCCCCAGTTGTGAGTGTAACCAAAGAGAATGTTGTGAAAACAGAGCCCAGACAATTGTGCCATTTTCCTTCAGCCCCTTCCTCCTGAATCCTTGAGGAAAAACCCCGTTACACAGGACTCTCACTGTGGGAAGCTCCAGACAGGACACCTGAACTTGGAATTTAAATAAATGTTTGCTCCCAGTTGAGTGATGACAGAAAGGAAAAGGTTGAGAATTTATTGATCCCAAAGGATCCATCCAAAGCAATGACAAAAGTCTATTTGTGGTTTTGTTTCAAACTTCAATTTTTACACTAAAAACACTGCTGGATGAGGCCCCAGGAAAGGCTCTGACCTAAGACAGGATAAATAAACCTGGATTGCTTAGAGAGTGGCAGGAACTTCTGAAAACCTGATGAACTCCAAAGCTTCTCCAAATAAAACCTTTATAATACCTTCTGATTAACACCCCAAATCGCTGACTCAATTATCTGGAGCACTCCACTCTCTCTCACCCCCAAAATACGTCCATGAGTTGTCTCCAGGGCTGAATCTGCTTCCAGGGAAATATTTTTTCAGGCACTGAGTTGAGTGTATGAGCTCAGGCTCACAGCAGGCTGAGTAATGTACCTGCAACTTGAAAATAAACCTTACATCTTGCAGGATACTCTGCTCCTCAAGCCATGCTTTGTTTCAAACTGGCTACTTCAAATAAATAAAGTAAAATATTCCTGAAAATTTAGGGTCCTCGGGTATTTCCAGGAAGGGACAATTAGCTCTTAACTTCGTTTAAAGGCAGTAAGAATCCTCAAGGTTTACAATGTTAATTTATTCATCACTGAATGAAATAAAAGGAAAGAAAAATTAGCCATAAATTAAACTTGGAAAGTGGTTTAAATCACCTAATGAGTTATAGTATCAACTGCAGTGAACACAGGAAAGAGGTGAACAATATCCACCAGAGACTGAACTACTCCGTGATAAGGGCTGAGGAATTACTATTCTTTCTAAAAGTCTGGATTAGCAGAGGAGGATAGTTTACTATAATCTATAAAAATGCTTCTGATAAAAATGCAATTAGGTTGGTAAAGGATTTTGTAACTCACAGAAAAAAGAAATACATAAAAAAATTTAAAAATAGAATTCTGGGTATTTTAGGTTTTATACCAATACCTTTATAACATTTCTTTAGGTTTGTTTGTTTTCCTAAAGGTTTTATGCAGGAAAAGAGAATCTGTGGCTGCCACACCCCTGGAAGTGTCCAAGGCCAGGCTGGACAGGGCTTGGAGCAACCTGGGCTAGTGGAAGGTGTCCCTGCCCATGGCAGGGGATTAGAACTCAGTGATCTTTAAGGTCCCTTCCAACCCAAACCATTCCATGATTCTATGACCACACTGACTCTCAGTGGAAGCTCTGCCTTCTGTGCTGGAAGGGGAAGAGGGAAGGATACAGAGAGTCGACAAACCAGACCAGGCTTTAATTGGCAATAATCAACAAGTGATAAAGGTTTTTATGAATGAGACACAGGGAATTCAGGGAAACATTCTGTCCCTGTGAAACTGGAGTGTCATCAATGCCAAGTTAAACACATCCAGCCCTATTTTCTTTTGAGTCACAGAGGCCACAGCCTGCTCAGGAACAAAAAGCCCTCAGTGCTTTACTGGCACCACAGGTTTGATAATGTGCAACTTCAGACCAACACCAACAAATATTTGGGGCAGAGAATCTCAGAGTCTTCAAGAATTCTATCTAAATTTACTTTCAGACTGTCTGAGAAGCTGTCAGCAAAAATTTGTACACTCAAAGCAAAAGATTAAATGCCAAGTTCCCTGTTACACAGGATAGCTTTCTGATGGTTACAGAGATTTAAAAAAAACAAACCAAACCAAAACAGCTCAGGTCTGACAAATCCCTTAAGAAACTCAAAATAGTACAATTTACAGAGGAAAGCATTCACTGAACAAGAATTAATAGAGTCCCAAAGGGGTCATTTCTAAAAAGGCTTCTCAAGTCTTTTGTGCACAAACAGTAAGTTCAGCTAATGCACAAGAACTTGAAGATCTCCAAAATAACGACAAAAAACCCACCCCAGGTTTAGAGAAGGTTCTTTAAGAAATACTGATAAAAGAGTATTTAGCAAAAACACTGGTGTGATACTCCAGTTACTTGCTGTATGATCCAAGTAGTTATTCCATGTACTTTATTTCTTTTCTTATAGAACTTGGCCATGATTGACCTTTTCAATGTATGACTGTGAAGCTTTCAAGAGCAGAGGAAAAGGTAGACACACAGTACCTATTTTAAAGAAAAATTAAATGCCTAAACGCTTTTGTAATGGAGAAAAAAAAGTAGGTATTTAGAGAAGCATTAAGTATTTTCTATCTATAAAAATATGAAAGAGGAGGAAAAAATTATTAGAGAAAAGAGTATTTTCATAAGCAGCTTCCTGTGTCTGGATTCATCTCCACAGTAAAATGACAGGAACATCAAGATTCAGATATTTAAAACCATATTAGGCAGCTCATACACCAAGGAACTGCAGGTCAAGCCTGCTCTTTCATCAAAGTGCATTAGATTATTCACTAGATTTTCCATCTCCAAATTCTAACTCCAAAATAAGCACAGATATTTTTCTAGCAGGAGCCTTTAGAAAACAAGTCCATAAAACAAACTCCATTGTACTTCTGGTGAATAGAAGTAAAATGAGAAGCAATTAGAATGATGATGAACTCATTAAGTCAAAACAGCTACATAAATAAAAGCAAAGAGAGCCTAAAAAACCTGTCTGAGGCTTTTCCAGAGGATGGATGAATGAGCCTGGTTTAAGTCAAAATGAAATGTGAGAGTTGCAAAGTGTCCATGGACTCGTTCTGAGTAACATCATGAAACTGGTACAGAAATTACCTCCAAGATAAATTAATTTTACCTCCACGAACAGCCTCTTGACAGCTCTGCAGACAGAAGGAAAGGCCCAAAGAGTGGATTGCTGTTATTTTAAGAGCTCGGTGGTGAGTGACGTGTCCTTACCATCGCACTTTGTTGCAGGTCTGGGTGGCGCCGAGCGGGGACCCGGCCACCATGGGCACCTGGATGGGGCTGTGCTGCTTGTTCATGACCAGGTCCAGCTTCTCCTCCAGGGATTTACAGGTGGCCTCCAGTGCCAGCAGCTTGGCCTCAATGCTGTCCAGCCTCAGGCATATTGTCTGATTGATGGAATACAGGAATGACTGCAGAGGGGAGGAGGCAGAAGAAGCTCATTTGAAACACGGATTTATCTCCGGCGACACACGCGGGAGGAAGCTTCGGATAAACGTGACTGGGAAACAATTCTAAAGGAATTAGCAGTGACAAAACTCAGACCTGTTCAAACCTGATGACATTCAGGAGCATTTTTGCATTCTCAGATTCATCCAGATTTTTATTCAGAAGCCAAAAGCACACGAGCCAAAAGCATTTTCACCTAAGCACTTTGTAGGGATGATTTCATACACCACAAAAATCATTTCCAGTCATGTGCCAAAGCCTTCCATTCCACATGTTAAAACAGAAGGATTATAAATCTATGAATGCATCCTCCTGGATGAAGTTAACTAAGTGTTTTTCCTGTCCAAACAGATAAATTCAGATGATCGCAGTGGAAATTGTATCAACACAAATAACCTTCGAGACAATTAATGCTGCTCACTTCAGTTTTCTCCTCAACAGCAAATCAAGGAAAGCAAATAAATAAAATCTGTTTTCCTATGCAATCTTTTGCAAAAGAAAACATATTCTACTCGGGTTCTCTTGGGAAAGCAGGCCCTTAAAGGGAAAAGTCACACACACTGTGCTTTGCAAACAGCAGTTGTGCCATCTTGTGGCCCTGCACTCACTGAACACCCCAAACCACGCTGGCTCATGGAGCTGCTGCTCTTTCAACAGAGCTTCAGATTCCATGAACATTCCAAAAATACAGAATTACCCACTATTTAATGTGTGTGGCATAAAATATTAGTCATAAACTTATGCTCCAAGACAAAAAACAACGTTAAAGCAAACCAGTGAGAACAGCGGGGGAAGTTCTGAGCTACTGAGCCTGAACCAAATATGAATTATCTGTTAGGAGAACATTGGTGGCTTCAAATAATAATTTAAAACACACTGAAATTATCTACAAATTGTACTATAAATACATGCTCGAGTTTATCTTTTCAGTCAACTTCACTGGCTTCATGACAAAATGCACCAAAAGTGATGTTTGAGTCACTGGAATTATTCAGATATTTTATATTATATATAAAATTCTTTAGACAGTCATCCAGATTTTAAAATTCATGCATAAAAACGAACAAGCACTTACAAGAAGGCCATGAATAATTCCAGCATTCTGTATAAACAATTTATTTTACATTCTTTTAGCATATTTTCCTAAGAAAGTGAACTTAATTGGTATTAGCAATGACACCAAAGGCACTGTCACCTTAATGGAGGGGTCCTGGCAGTTGATTTCGATGCGCTGACGTTTCAGAGCAGGTTCCACGTCATCATCTGCCACCTCATGGTTCTCCAACACAACTGCAAAGAAAAAAGAGCATTGCCAGAGTTCACAACACAAGAGGACAAGGCTGAAATCAAAAATACATTAAAAGAAGAAAGAAAAAAGAACGTAGAATGTATCTAATTAACATATTGCAGGGATTCTCTTACATTTACTTGGCTTTTCTCTTAAATGTCTGACAATGGGGATCTGACCAGGTTTGTTCCTGTACCAACTGAGCAAAGACTTGTTGAAGGTTGTCCACGCCCCACCAGACAATCCTGAGCCCCAAGTCATCAGCAAGGCAGGGACAGGTTTCTCCTCCAAATATTTGGGAATATTTCTGAAGGAACTTTTTAATTTTGTATCAGAAAAGCAGGTTTTGGTCTGTGTTTCTGTTTTCCATAACTGCAGTTACTGTTCTTTCACTTACTTCAAAGGCCACGTTGATCATTCATCACAAAGGATCAAGATCTAGAGCTGATCTCAATATATTTTTGCTTAGTAGGTCAAGCTCTAAGTAAGGGATATCATAATATTTGCTTTCAGAAGTGTGTTTCAATTTTACTGTACAAAGAATTTTAATAACGTAGGAGAGAAACTATTTTACAAGTAAAACAACAATCCCTAATAGATGGGTGACAGCTCCCATTTGAGGGAAAGGAAAAAAACCAAAAGACTGCAGGAGGTCATATTTCATTCAGTTTTTGGGACTAATCTATCCCTACACAAAAAGAAGCCTTAAAGGCAATAAAGCCTTTAAAAGGAAAGCAAAATAAATCAAATAATCTCATCTAAAGGGTTTGAACATACACAGGTGAAGCTACTGAAAATGTGGGATGTGGTCTTTAGAAGCACCTTTTGGGAAAAAACTCTGCAGCCTGGTTTGTATTTCTAAGTAAAGCCCAGCAGTGATTTCCACCTCGTTGAGGGCAGAGCTGTAAGTGGTACCTGGGTCATCTGGAGTCAGGTCCTCAACTGCAATTTGAACAACATCTGACAAATCCTGCTCTGACATCATTCAGAACCAGCAGCAAATCCCTCACACACCACTGCAGGTCCCCAAGGCAGGAATTGGACACGTCATGCAATCCTGGAAAACAGCAGCAGGGAGAATGTTAACAGAGATACACGTCATGCAACAACACTGCCTTTATTTTCCATTCTTCTGCTATTAAAGGAGATTCCCAAAGAAATGACCAACCTACAAAGTGATTATCCAGTGGTATCCATGGATATTTTACCCAGTCACCTCAAAGAGCAAAGCACTGCAAGACCTGCAGCACCTCCAGGACTGAGCTCAAGCTTTCCTTGCTGATCCACCTTTCTGCACTTTCCCAACGGATTAAGAGAACATTCAGGTTCACAGACCTGGCAGCTCATTAGTACAATATCCAAAATGAAATGTTTTCTTTTAAATTGATTTTTTTTTTTTTTAGAAGGTCTAAGAACGTACAAGACCATTCCTGGACTGCAAAGTTTTAACTTATGAATTATTACTTAGTTCTCAGAAGTGATCAGACTTTAGTCTTATTTCACAAAAGCACATGAAGCTCCCAAGCCCCTTAGGATTTGCAATTACTGCACATTCACATATGAATCTTTACAGGTCTCTAAAATCTTCCCAAATTCAGTAAGAACAAGGAGTTCCTCACAGCAAATTAAACTAGACTTGAAGCAAAACTTGACCTTTTTTCTTTAGTATGAAGTTGCCTGGTTTTTCTGCAGCTCAACTCTGATTAATTCATTTTCAGAATATGGTCCTGCTTTTAAAGCCAAAATATTTCTCAGCCCTGCTCCCTTGGAATTCTCTGTCAAGGTTATTTATGAGTGTTTTAAGAGAAACCTTCAGCCTGTAAAATTGAATTTAAATCACTAGAATCACTCATATCTGTGCCTTCCCACAGTTTATGAAGGGATGGACAAGGAATACCAAGGGATCAGTGGATTTTTTCCCTTTTTAACCTTAAGTAAAAAACACTGGATATAATTTGAGGTTTACCAATGGAAATGATAATTCATCCCTTAACACTGACACAGATTTTCCTCTTCCCTTCTTCCACTTGAGCACAAGAAATCCATTAAGCCAGACAGGTGGAGGATAAATTTTTAGGAGAAGAATCTTGAGCAAGCCCATCTCAGAGGACTCCAAAGTGTTCGCTCAAGACACCAGCACTGCCAATACTGAGTCATTTGAAATTCTGCTCATGGTGAAAACTCTTGGGCCAGCACAGACTGTGGCAGGACTCCCAAAAATCCCTGGCAATCCAGTTGTGCACATGGATGCCATTTTGGCAAATTCCATTTGCCATCTCTGAGAAATCCTGGTGCCCAGCCAGGCTGGACAGAACAAAGCAGCTGGCTCCTCATGTCACACAGTGCCTGGAATAGTGAGAACACCTCAACCTGAGGGAAGACATTCACTAAAAAAGGACAAACTAGAACAAAACCCAACTGTTAAACACTTTGTTATTTACAGGATTCAAGATTTCACTGATGTGCTGCATTTAAATCAGTCAGAGCTACAAATATACCACTATTTTTTAAAGCATTCTGAAGGTGTTGCAATGGTTTTAATATTTCATGTGTTGCACATATTTATCATGGAATATTCTGAGTTTGAAGGGACCCAGAAGGATTAAAGCTCAACTCCTGGCCCTGCACAAGATACCCCAAGAATCAGACCACGTGCCTTCAAAATTAATTATAAAATATCACTGAATTAAACCTTTTTTCAACACAAACATAAAATAATTTCACACTTCCAACACCTGTTCTCCCCCTCTCACGGGTCACAGTCTGAAAGTGTTCAACCTCACACCAGAAATACCGAAATATTCTGGCCCAGAGCCCTGAAACAAGGGCACAACCACCAACTACAACTGGAACAGCTACAACACAGCAATGAGTCTCCATAACATCAAAATTTACTGCCATTTAAACAAATTTAGTACAATTTCATTAAATCAGAGACATCTCGTAGCCATCAGCCACCTCCTGAGGGACACAATCCTGCCTTCTCGACAGGCAGAACAAAATTCCCCTGTGCTGTCACAGTGAGCTCCTGGATCAAAACATAAGGGAAAAACAAATAAATTTGGTATCAACACTGGATGTGTGGATTAGAAAAGCAGTGTCCAAGGAAACTGCAACCACAGCAGTTATCACACTGTGAATAAAATGCCCCTCTTCCAAATTCACAATTTGAATATATAGTAGTAAATTTTAGCAGTGGGCTGACCTTGCTTTCAGAACCAAGGGTAAAAGCCAGATAAAATTTAACAGGATGAGAGTTAGATCAGTTTATCAGCTGCAAAAAGCTTCAGTTAACAAATTCAGAATAACTTTCCCAATATAGTTTCCATATATTTAGTCAGTGAAGTATTTACCAGCATTGCTCCATGTAAAACACCTCTCTTCTTGAAATTTGCTCTATATTCTCCTTTTTTGTTTCCCCTATTTTTTTTTCTTCTGGCTGAAGCTCTAGTGCCTATTAATTCTAAATTAAGTATATGTACATTGGCACTGAGCTGCCAGTGCTGAACTATTACCTGGAACAAACATTAAGTTATAAAACAGAAATATTAGCAGAAAGCCGGGAAGCTGAGGATAAACTACACCAGGGACATGGAACGTGCCCACTCTTCCTCCCACAGCCAGCATGTGGAAGTTGGATCAACAGAGAGCTATTTTGCAGTCAATTATCTTATCTGGGGGAGGGTGTGAGAGGCAGGTTCTCCCAGGCAATAGAAAATATCCCATTAATTCACTGGCTCTGGAGGCCTTGGCCAGCCAAGCTCACACTGACCCAGCCGAGCACTCCGGGTGGATCTCCACTGAACTCAGCGCTTCTCCCGGGGGTTCTGGGGTTGGAAAAGGCTCCTTCGACTCTCACTCAGTGAAAACACCAAAACCAGGTTATGGTGTGTACTGGAGGGATCTCCTTCCACCTCCATTCCCACTCCAGCCATGGGTGCCTTCCAATTGGACAGGCTGGATCCACGGGCTGAGGCCAACGGCAGGAGGTCAGCAAGGGGATATGCTGGTCCTGTCCTTGGGTCACAACAAGGGAACGCTCCCGGCTTGGGGCAGAGCGGCTGGAACGCTGGGAAAGGCCCTGGGGGTGCTGGTGACAGAGTGAGCATGAGCCCAGGTGGTCTAGAAGGCCAATGGCACCCGGATTGTACCAGCCATGGTGTGGCCACAGGAGCAGGGCAGTGACTGTCCCTCTGTGCTGGGCACTGCTGAGGCACCTCAAGTGCTGTGTCCAGTTCTGGGCCCCTTCAAGAGAGACACTGAGGGGCTGGAGCATGTCCAGGGAAGGGAACGGAGCTGGGGAAGGGGCTGGAGCACCAGGAGAAGCTGAGGGAGCTGGGGGGGCTCAGCCTGGAGAAAAGGAGGCTCAGGGGGGACCTTCTCACTCTCTGCAACTCCCTGACAGGAGGGGGGAGCCAGGTGGGGGTCGGGCTCTGCTCCCGGGGAACAAGGGACAGGACAAGAGGAAACGGCCTCAAGCTGTGCCAGGGGAGGTTCAGGTTGGACAAAAGGAGGAATTTCTTCATGGAAAGGGTGGTCAGACACTGGAAGGGGCTGCCCAGGGAGGTGGTGGAGTCCCCATCCCTGGAGGTGTCCAAGAAACCACTGGACATGGCACTCAGTGCTCTGGGCTGGGGGACAAGGGGGGCGATCGGTCACAGGTTGGACTCGATGATCCTGGAGCCCTTTTCCACCCTCAGTGATTCTGGGATTCTGTGAAATCTCAGCAACCCCTCAGACCTCTGGCATCACTCAGCCCATTCCCAGAGCAGCTCTTTCACTGTCCCCCTTTCTCCACTCCAGATCCTACTTTGATCCCCTCCCCTAACAAACCCACCAGATCCCTGTTCCTGTGGGATAAATAAGCACAAAGTTAAAATTATCTCATGTTGCCTCAAAAAGCAGAGCAAAAAGCTTAAATCCCTCCCTACAATCACTTGCTTGGAGGTGGCTCCAGTACTGGAACACTCAGAAGAACTCATCACAGACAGCTAAAGGTACAAATCTAAAGCAGATTAGACAAATTGCACTAAATATCTGCCAATACTCTTACTCAGAATTGATACACTTAACACAGAATTAAATCAGCCTTTGTTTAATTAAGCAAATTAATACTAGTAAGCAACTAAATTAAATTCACCTGAATTCCAGATTAGCTTTTCCACACACAAGTTTAATTTAATTTAATTAATCTATTTTAAAACAGTAATTCAGAATAATTCTTCTGAGCAGTGCCTTGTAAACAAACTTATTTACTGCAATATCTGATGGCTTTACAAAGTCCTGGGGCAGCACTCCAAAGTGGATAATCAAAATCATCCAATGCCTTGTTAACACAGAAAAACATGCACAAAACACAAATCTTGTCTCTCATACTAATTAGGGAGGGTAAATATTATCTTTAAAAAAAAATACATTTTTTCCAAAGCTTTGGTCTACTTGGAGTGTTTATTGGACTTCTCTTATGGAGCAGCTGATCATTTTCCTGGATAACATTTCTCAGTGCTATTGATAAATAAACAAACTTCTGTCATACTCCAACAATGCCAATATCTAGTGCTGATTGTGTGAGAAAAGGGGAAGGATGTCATTTGCCTTTGCCCAACCCCACAGCCCCAAATATTTTTCCCTTTCTTCACTTTACACTCTTCCTTTAAATCAGTTAAAGTCAACTTTCAAACATGTCATTTTTTTCTCAAATATATTCCTCATTATACCAACACATTTGGAATCTGGAATGGTTTGGGTTGGAAGGGACCTTAAAGATTACTGAGTTCTAATCCCCTGCCATGGGCAGGGACACCTTCCACTAGCCCAGGTTGCTCCAAGCCCCATCCAACCTGGCCTTGGACACTTCCAGGGATGGGGCAGCCACAGCTTCTCTGTGCCAGGGCCTCCCCACCCTCACAGGGAAGCATTTCTTCCCAATATTCCTCCCAACCCTGCCCTCAGGCAGTGGAAAACTATTCCCCTTGAATGAATTCACCCAATGAATTTAGCCCAGCAGCCCATTTTTCTGAGCCCAATATATACCGTGGATGGGACAAAGTTCCTCATCCTCCAAGAACTCTGATCTCCTGGCACTTACAAAAGTTTTCCAAAGCAGGTGACTGGGAAGCCAAGCTCAGTGATGGGAATATATTCAACACATGGCAGTGGATTAGTGCTCTGTGAGAAGTGAGGAAGTAAAATGACCTTATGCCATAAAGGGATTCCAGTGGAAAGATCATCCACCCCCTGACAGGGCAGATCCAGAGGACAAAACACTCATTAACTTTATTTAAGTCAGCCCAGCTTCCCTGAGGTCTCATCCCTGCAGGGAACCAGCCCAAGGGGCCTCTGAGCTTTAAGTCTCTGTGCAAGGAACAATCCCCAGCTCAGTTAAATCCACTCGGGAAGCAAACTATGGAATCCCAGCAAAAAGCACCCCAAGGACAGGACAAAATTGTTCAGGTGAAGGTCTTCCTGAAGAATAACCCCCTAACCTGGACATGGGTCTGCTCTGACCACCCTGTGGTGTCTTCAGAGGAACCACCTCCATGAGCAGCCCCAGGGACAGAACTGGGATAATCTGAAGTCATTCCTGGGTGTTACACGGCTCAGAACCCAACAAGGCTCTGTTACTCTTGCTCTCTGACTCACAACAATTAAATAACCCAAAGCCTGGCTTTTCCCCCAGGATAAAGTCACTTGGGTTGGCAGCTGGAAGGGAGCCTCACCAGTGCAAATGTTACTGTAACAAAGGAGGAATAACAGGATAAAAAGCAACAATTCAAGAGTATACAGGGTTCAGTGCACTGTAAATACAAGAGCTGCCAGCCTCCCTTGTGCCCCAGCTCTCTGAAGAGAAGCTCCTTTTTCTGGGAGGTTGAAAATCAGTTTTTAGGGGATAAGAGATCAGATTTACACTTCTTTATTACTACCAAAAACTACAAAGGAGAATTATCTTCCTTAGCATCTGTTTAGCTTTCATCCTTATGCTCAACCCACCTTAAGGGGCAAGTAAAAACAGTGTTTCAAATTTCATAGTAAAACTGCACAAGCATTTCAGTTTAACAGTTTAAAAACGAGTGCAACAATATAAAGGCAGCTTTGGTTCAGCCAAAGATCAGAAAAAAATATCTGTTGTCCCCAAAAATGACAGAAACATTCCTTATCTGGGAAAGCCCAGACAACAGCCACAACATCCTGGAGATGGATATATAAAATAAATCTCACTCCCAGGGATACTGTGCTCATGGACTCCACTGCAAGTCCTTAAATTCAGAGAGCAACCCAAAAAATGTAATGGCTGCTCCAGGAACAAAGGAGCTGAAAACTTTTAGTGTACAAAATCTCAGAGGGAGGTAGAAATTCTCAAGTATTACCAGGACAGCTCACATCATTAGTATTGTTTTATTGGCTTGCTCTTAGAAATATTCAGCTTTTTAGGGTGGTGGTTTTTTCATTCCACCTGGTACAAGCTGCTGTTTTGCTTGGATGCCTTTTCCCAACTCTTCTACCACACTGTCATTGGCCACAATCCCAACACAACATACAACAAGCACTCCAGGAATACACTTCCCTGCTTCCCAGTGTCCTCCCAGGTGCTGGACATGCTCTGGAACAAGGAATGTCAGTGGGTGGTCACACACCAGCAATTCCAGCCCGAATTCCCTGTGGATCTTGCACAAACAGCCCTGCTGATGTCACGTGCCAACACCTGCACTGCCACAGCTTGGATGGAATTATTCCCAAGGGAGCTGGGAAGGATTTGTTCACACCTGTTGCAGCAGCACTTTCAGGTGCCTGGACACACAGAAAGGGCTGAATTTAATTTTACAGCCATTTAACCCCGTTGAACTCCATGAGTCGAGCCCAGGGACTGGATCTAAGTGTTTCCAGACTGGGGGCCTTAAGGCAGAGCTCAGCTCTCACCATCCTGCTGGAATTATTCCAGACACAGGTCGTTCACTGTGGGTACAGTTTGTACAGTTTGCTGAAAACCAGCAAATAGGAGACAAGACCTGCCCAGACAGCAAAGTCTGTCCTGTTGTTTTCTTGGTTTCATCCACTAGATGGAGAATTATATTGATAACAGCTCCAAAAAACCTGCAACTGCTTAAAGGGAGGGCGAGGGTGGATAACAGGGAAAGGTTCTTCCCCCAGAGGCTGGTTGGGCACTGAACAGCTCCCCAGGGCAGTGGGCACAGCACCAAGGCTGCCAGAGCTCAAGGAGCGTTTGGACAGTGCTCTCAGGACAGGGGGGGATTGTTAGGGCGTTCTGGGCAGGGCCAGGAGTTGGACTGATGATCCATCCCTGTGGGTCCCTTCCAACTCAGGGTATTCCATGATTCCATGAAATTCAAAGAACAAACTTCCAGAATTAGTTTCATGTTGTTTATATAAAAGTATTTTTCTTTTCCACCTCAATAAACTCCAAACCACCCCAGAGCTGTTGGGGAAAGACCTATTTTCGGGAAGATGATCAGCATGACAGCAATGTTGACAGAGTGTATCCCAATAGTGAAGGTAGGTCCACAACGTCAGACTCAAAGCATCCCTTAAAATCATGGAATTGGATGGAAGGGCCTTAAAATTCATCTCACTCCATGAGCAGAGACACTTTCCACTATCCCAGGTTGCTCCAAGCCCTGTCCAATCTGGCCTTGGACACTTCCAGGGATGGGGCAGCCACAGCTTCTCTGGGCAACCTGTGCCAGGGCCTCACCACCCTCACAGAGAAGGATTTCTTCCCAGTATTCCATCTAACCCTGCAATTCCCTCTGTCAGCTTACTTAAAACAGAAACTTTAGTAAAAAAAGGGAATAATTTAATTTTTTATCATTTTATATCTTTCCTGATAAATGCACTGCTCATCTTCTATACACTGGGAAAACTTCCTGATCCAGCAATTCCAGGGGTGTCAAGGACAGACCCCAGCATTGGCACAGGCTGCTACTACAAAAAGCAGGATGGCCAATATCAAACACACAAGTAACCTGCTTACTCCAGTCTTCTAACAGATTTTTGTCCTGCAGCCACCTAGAAAAAGAAGCCTTTCCAGCCGCCCAAACAGACCTGAGCACCGCTTTAAAACAGGGATACCAGGATTTTAACATTCTTCCAAAAATACTTATAAACTGGAGATCACTTCAATAGGAGAACATAAAATGAATTCTTCATGTTCTGAAATAGTTTCATAATCACTGAGGTTGGAAAAGCCCTCCCAGCCCATCGAGTCCAACCTGTGCCCAATTCCCACCTTGTCCCCCAGCCCAGAGCACTGAGTGCCACATCCAGGCCTTCCTTGGACACCTCCAGGGATGGGGACTCCAAACCTCCCTGGGCAGCCCCTTCCAATGCCTGACAGCCCTTTCCAGGAAGAAATTCCTCCTTTTGTCCAATGTGGACCTCCCCTGGCAGAGCTGGAGGCCATTTCCTCTTGGCCTGACCCCCACCTTGCCTCACAATTTTTCATTTTTTTGATCCCAGTTTGTCATTCCCCCTCCCTCTAGTTAAAAAAAAAAAAAACAAACTAAACTCAGCTTTAAACTTACAACATTATAAATTCCCAGGATATGGGAGGTAGGTTGGCACATGTAACACATTTGTGCCTGAGAAGCAGGGACATAAAGGGTGAGTAACTTCCCAGTTGCCAGGAATTCCCTCCATTCCTTTCCACCACAACACAGGCTCCGATTTTCAGAGGAGAACTTGAACTTCACGTATTTTTTCCCTTAAGTGCTCTAAAGTCAGGAGTTACAAACAGGAAACAAGATAAAATGATTTTGTTCAACAGACAACATTACAAATTATTTTATTCAAGTCCTAAAGGCAAAGGATGTGACGAAGTTAAACCTTCTGTGTATTTTGCAGTCCAACAACTGGTAGGGAAAACTCAGCACTGAACAGCAGCTTTAAAAACCTAAAACTGCAAGGAAACAAGTGTTTGATGTGACTTTGAAGACAGTTGATTCTTTTTATTTTTACTTGGGGGAAAAAAAAGATTAGTCTTTAAATGAATACGAAAAAAAAAAACAACAGAAAATAAAGTTACTTCAATTACTCTTAATAACTAAGTATCAAGTTCCAAACTAAAGGAAATAAGTCTATGACCAAAATTTTATTGGCAAAGTTTCATCTACAAAGACCTTTTGTGATTCTAATTCTAATCTTCTCTCAATCCCAGCAACTCCAATTCAAGGATTTCTCCAATGAAATAAGAGGAAAACCTTCAAGTTCTGACAAAATAAAACCATGTGTCGTTCCTGCACAAATGGTGTTCTACCAATTTAGGGAAAAGCTCAAGAAAGAGACACCTCAAGTCCTTGCAAATGGGAGTCTCTTCCCAGAATTCCCGTGGATGTGAATCCCAGGGACAGCCCAACTCCTTGCAAAGTCAAAGCAAATCTGTAATTAGAGTTTCTGGTGACAGGAGCTGGGAGTAAAAGCTCATCTTTCCTCTCCTCATCACCCCAAAACTGCAGAGCAAGGATGCTGTCCCTGTTACAACCAGCACAGGCAGGAAATGAGCCTTTTCCAAACACATTTAGTGGAACAAGTGCTGGTGGAGCCCCTGCAGCTGTGGACATTGAGAATTAGTACCCCTCTCAATGGTACTACTCAATTATTCTGGGTGTTATTAATCAATTAGCCCTTTAAAAAAAAACATAATTAACACCTGTCCTGTAACCACAAAACTTACACATGGTTGGGTAATGAAAATGATAAGGCCACAGTTACTGTAAAACAGACAAAAAAATCAAAAAACAACAACAACAACAAAAAAAAAACTTACAAAGTGTTTTCATCCTCTGAAGGAGACAAAATGTTTCCAAATCCAACCTCAATCATTTTATTCTCTCAATAAATATATAATCTTTCTTCCTAACAGCTGGTAGTGAAAACTGAACTACTGCCAAGGTGCTCACAGTAATCAAATCCCTCATATTCTGGTCCATTTCTAAGAACATCTGTTTTATATAAATATATTTATACACATATAAATACTTTCTAACAGAGAAAATCCCACAGTTTCAAGAATCACTTCAAATTCAGTGACTACACTACGAAATTCAGACAAAGGCACTTTTTCGCTTGATATTTTAAATTCTTAATTTAAACATTCAAAATTTCTGCTTCTTGAAATCCTGCCATGGACAGGGCACTAGACCTCATAGAGAAGGCAAAAAAATAGCAAAAAAACCACTCCCAATTTAATTTAATAATGATTTAAAGCCACTTCCACTGTAGCAATTGCTCAGTTGCTAATAACACTTGTTTACTTCAAAAAATCTTCCCTGGAGAGCTCCAAAAATAAACTGATCCATAAACTATCCGTGCCATAGCAGGATAAAATGACTATATTTGGTGAAGTACACAGCTTCCCACTGTGCAAGGATTTAAAAATAAAACAAAAAACAAAAAAGGCAACACTTGAATTGCAAATAAGGGCAAAGGGAAGACTGAGTATGTTCAGAGAATGCTGGAATGGTTTGGGTTGGAAGGCACCTGGAAGACCATCCAGGTCCATCCCCTGTACATTCCACTATCCCAGGTTGCTCCAAGCCCCATCCAGCCCGGCCTTGGACACTGCCAGGCATGGGGCAGCCACAGCTTCTCTGGGTAACCCATGCCAGGGCCTCACCCTCCTCACAGGGAAGGATTTCTTCCCAATATCCGATCTAATCCTACTCTCTTTAGTCGAACAGCTCACTGGTATGAAGAGGGTAGAAGACACCAACCCCGATATGGATGCAAAAAACCCCCTCTCGCACTCCATGACCACACACTAAAGCACGGCAGGACGCGGTTTTCCTCCCGCTGAGGGATGTGAGGGATCCCAGGGATATTCCCTGTCCGTGACCACTCCGGAGCAGCGGCAGCACCGAGCGCGTCCTGCCCCAGGAGAAGGGATGGAGGGAGCGCTCCCATCCCATCCCATCCCGTCCATCCCAACCCGAACCTGCAGCGCCGGCTCCGACCTGCCCGTGCCCCAAACACCCCTGGGGGAACACCGACCCCAGCACTGACCCTGCAGGGGGTGACCTCCAGCCCCGGGGAAGGAACCTTAAAGACCATTTAATTCTAATCCCCTGCCACAGGCAGGGACACCTTCCACTAGACCAGGCTGCTCCAATCCCGGTCTCCAACCTGGCCTTGGACACTTCCAGGCATGGGACAGCCACAGCTCCTCTGGGCAACCTGTGCCAGGGCCTTGCGAAGGATTTCTCCCCAGTATCAAACCACGGGTTGATAGGGAAGCCATGGGGAGTGGGGGGTGCGCGCGGCCCCCCCGCCTCGGCCGCTCCCTCCCCGCCGGGCTCGCGGCCCGGGGGGCGCGGCGGGTGCGCGGTGCGTGTGCCCGGGTGTGCGGCGGGTGCGGCCGTGCGGGGCCGTGCGGGGCCGTGGGGCGGCCCGGGGCGCGGAGCCGCCCGCCCGCGGGGGCGCCGCGTTACCGTGTGAGGCGGGTGCCGAGTTCTCGTGGTGTTTTGTGCGGCGGTTGCGATAATGGCGTCCTTCCTCGCGAGAGATCCGCCGCGCTGCCCGCGCCGCGCACGCGCCGCGCCCGCGCGCCGGGCGCATCACACCCTCCCCCCCCACCCCGCCCTGCGCCGCCGAGGCGCCGCGAGGGGCAGAACCGGACTACAGCTCCCAGAGGGCACCGCGCGCGCCCCCGCAGGAGCACGCCGGGACCTGTAGTACGCGCGGGGGACACGGGGCGAGCCGGGAAGTGTAGTCACGGAATCACGGAATAAGGGAGTCACTGAGGGTGGGAAAAAGGCTCCGGGATCCGCGAGTCCAACCTGTGACCGATCTCTGCCTTGTCACCCAGCCCAGAGCACTGAGTGTCACATCCAGGCCTTCCTTGGACACCTCCAGGGATGGGGACTCCACCACCCCCCTGGGCAGCCCCTTCCAAAGCCTGACCACCCCTTCCATGGAGAAATTCCTCCTGATGTCCAACCTGAACTTCCCCTGGCACAGCTTGAGGCCGTTTCCTCTTGTCCTGTCCCTTGTTCCCCGGGAGCAGAGCCTGTCCCCCACCTGGCTCCCCCCTCCTGTCAGGGAGTTGCAGAGCCAGAAGGTCTCCCCTGAGCCTCCTTTTCTCCAGGCTGAGCCCCCCCAGCTCCCTCAGCTTCTGCTGCTCCAGCCCCTTCCCCAGCTCTATTCACTTTCCTGGACACACTCCAGCCCATCCGCGTCCTTCCTAAGTCCACACCTCACCACCCCACACCCTCACCCACACAACTGCCCCCTCACCCTGTGCCCACCCTGAGCACACACAGAGCCCTGAGGGTTCCACACAACCCTCTGGCTCAGAGGAACCCCCCTGTGCTCCCCAGGACGTTTTGGACAACACAGCCCAGTGTTGTGTGCACTGATCCTCCAGCCTGTGATCATGGCCTGCTGTTCCTCCTCCAACAGCGGTCTCAGGACCACTGCAAACCTCATTATTCCATGTCTTTTTTACTGCTTCCAGACCTGCCACAGTCCTTGGCCAGCAAGTTGTCGCCCAGCAGATCAAAGTGTATCTGCACCTCAAAAGCCACTCACGCACATTCCCATCCCTTACTCCTTTCTCTGCTCCTTCCATCAAATTCCTCCCAGAGCTCCTGAACACCTGAAGTGGGATGAGCTGGGTGAGAGCTGTCATGTTAAGAAGGATAATGTCCCCGTGCTCAGAGCACAGCTGAAGAGAGGCAGTGAGTGGGAATTTGCTAAATGAACTCAGCAACCTGATTCTGCTGCTGCTCTGCTCCTGCGTGTGCTGTGAGAACAGAAGGGCAGGGAGAAGGTGGGAAACGGTCTGTTCACCTCCTGGGAAGGATAAAAATATGCAAAAGCACAAAAAAGAAGCATGGAGGAAGTATGCAAGTGGCTCTGAAAGAAGACAGAGATTAGACTGTTTTATATCTTTATATATCACAGTGTTGCCCAATAAAGACCATCACCATACTTCATTTTTCAGCTTCAGTGGTGACCTTCAGACTTTTGTATAAAAATATTCCTTAAATAAGATGCTTAATCCACTCTAGTTCAGCTGTAACTGGTTATCCTACAGATACAACTCCAGACCTAATGGGGCTGTTCCTGGGTCGAAATGCTGTTCTCAGGTGCTGTAGCTTTGTTCAAAAGTGTTTTAGTCCCTTCTCAAATCAAAGTTTTCAGTATTAAAGAGTTTTCATGAGCTTGGGAATTAACAGCTGGTGTGTCAGAAAAAGCCTTGCTCCTGTATCCAGATTTGTAACTGCTCAGCTGAGTCTGTTGATTTACTTACTGTGTTCTCTCCCTTCACAAGTAGATTAGGCAGTTCAAAGGTTAAACTACTTATAAACTGACTTTTCACACAGGATTATTTCACACTTTGCTGCAGGAATTTGCCCTGTGATAGTTTTGCTATAGAGTGTCTGCTGGACTCAAGCAATTGCCAGGTCTCAGCTTGGAAAACAGGGATAGAAATATTGATGTTCTACCTGCTGTGGGAAGCTGCTGGTAAAAACCTTTGTTATCCTAAACCAGCCTGATATAAAAGCTGTCCTGATTTCTTATCCCCTCCCAGAGGTTATTAACTCCTGTTCTGCTGAAGGTGTGAGATCCTGCTCCTCTGCAGAGCCCGGGAATCATTTCTCAACACAACACAAACAAAAAAACTATGCTTGTCATAAACCAATTATAGTATTTATGTAAGGGGGTCAAATTAACTGGAAATACTGGCGGGATCCAACTGATCTCTGCAACTTTGATCAGAGATAACAGCACAATAAACCAATAGTATAACAGTTTATCACTAAGAAAGGCTGCAGGACCTTGTGCCAGGAAGGAAGTCCACTCTGATCCAGCAAGATGGAATCTACAATTAACTTACTGCTTGTTTTTACCTCTTTACCACAGCAATGATTTTGGATTTTTTTTTCCTATCATTTTCTCAAAGCAGGGGATGTTTCCTTTTACAATTTTGAATTACACCAATAAATCACAATAAGACTCCATTATCACAGCTTATCCCTTGTGCCATGGAGATGGACACAGCCAGACCTGACAAACACTTCAGAAAGTCTGACTGCAAATCTTGGGAAACAGCAGGAGAAAGAGGATCTTTCTGTTCCCAACCTCCAGTGGAGACCTACACTGTGCTTAATCAGAAGGCCCAAATTTGGCTTTCAGTCTTTAATTCACATGAACACATGAATGACTGAGCTCAGGGGAATTGTTTTCTGTGCTTCACAATCTCCTGAGCTTTAGGAGCTTTCAAAAAATGAGCTCACCTGACTCTTTCTGCAATAATTGGATGAAATTCAGTAAAATCCCCCTTCAGTGAACAAGGGCTTCATTTCACCACGGGATAAGAGTCTGTCCATGAGCAAACACCGGCAAGAAGTTGATACACTGTGTGCTGGTTTAAAAGTAAACCAGCAGGGGAAAATGAACTCAACCTAAAAGAGAGATTATAAATCAGAATAACAATTTAATAAAATAACACAATAAGCACGATTATACAGACAAACAATTGGTTTTAACCCACAAAACCCAAATGTATAACCCAGCACCCTGGGGCATGAACCAGAGTGGTGTTTGTTGGGCCCCCTGAGTCCAAAGGAAAAGGAGAGGGGAAAACCTGTTGGTGAGAGTGCTGGTGCAGTCTGGTCAAGAGTGGTGGTTGCAGTCCAGTTGAGAGTGGTGGTCTGCAGTTTTCCTCTGAATCCCACGAGTGGTTAAAAAAGTTCCAAGACTCCAAGGTTATCTATTCTCCAGTTCAGGCAGAAATGCCCAGTACTTTCCTCAGGGCAGGGAGTTTCACCAAGGGTATGAGGACAGGGAAGCAGCACCCTTCTGTACCTCGCAGGCCTCTTAACACCCAGTTTGCAGCCTGAGGAGTCAGGCTGCTCTGGGCAGTGTGTGTAAATAGTCTACTGAAAACAGTTTCTGGGAAATGGCATGGAAGGCTATAGAATACACAGTTTTGGGTTACACCCATCCAGTGATGAACTGGTCCCAGCTGTCCTAACTAGGACACACTGGAAGTTATATTCTGATTTAAATCATGGTAACTTGCTCAAGTGCCTACATCAAATCCATTCTTATTTTCCTTCCCCCATATAAAAATGAGTAAAAACTTCAGAGTGTAATATATCAATTTAGTTTTTTAATTTTAAAGAAGAAAATACATTTTGTTGCCCTGTTAGTTTGTGTTCCCAAATAAAACAAGGGTTTTTTTTGTTTTATTTCCTCACCCTTTCCATCCTCTTTTTTTTTTTCTAGTCTCTCTTTTGCATTTTATTTCTGTGCTACCATTTCTCTACCATGTTATGAAGAATCATTTGGTTCCAGGAAATATCCAGCTTATTTTACCCTTGTATCAGCATTCATTTACTATTGTTTTCTGAGGAAGTTGCTGCTTTCACATATTTTGTGTGGATCAGGAGAGATTGGTATCTTATTCATTGGTTTCCTTTTTTTTGTTGTTAGGAAAAAAAAAAACCTTTCATAGCATCAAAGGTAAAAAATTAACACACTGTGCACACGATTTTGCAGCTGCAGCAGCAGCAGGAAAACAAAGGTTGCCAAACAAAGCATTTGTTTAAACAAGTGACAGGCATTCCTAATTATCCTCACTGCTGAGCAAGAGGATACAGGAACAAAGGGATGAAGAACACACAAGATGTGAGCAGGGCACAGAAGTAACTCCAGAGGATTTGCTGTAAGAACTCTGTAGGAATAATTTTGGTTCCTATGGATAAAATCCTCAACCACACCCTGTGCTATTAAAAGCAAAAAGAGTACTTGAACTTCCTCTGTTTATTCAGCTTTTATTTGAGTTTATTCATACTCTGCACAACGTCTCTTGTAACTGGAGAGGGACACAAACCCAGCCTGGTGAACACAGCAGGTCCTATACTGGGACAGTGATTCTTAATGAAAAGTTACATAAAATACATTTTTAAAACAAGACAATATTAATATTATTTGTAAATGTGCTGTACCAGCATATGAGGAGCAACTGAGGGAGCTGGGGGGGCTCAGCCTGGAGAAAAGGAGGCTCAGGGGGGACCTTTTCCCTCTCCACAACTCCCTGACAGGAGGATGGAGCCAGGTGGGGGTCGGGCTCTGCTCCCAGGGAACAAGGGACAGGACCAGAGGAAAAAGGCTCCAGCTGTGCCAGGGGAGGTTCAGGTTGGACATCAGGACATCAGGAGGAATTTCTCCATGGAAAGGGTGGTCAGGCCTTGGAAGGGGCTGCCCAGGGGGGTGGTGGAGTCCCCATCCCTGGAGGTGTCCAAGGAAGGCCTGGATGTGACACTCAGTGCTCTGGGCTGGGTGACAGAGGGGAGATGGAGCACAGGTTGGGCTCTCCAACCTCAGTGACTCTGTGATTCAGTGATTTCTCCTTTTATCAACAGAAAACTTCTCTGCTGTTGAAATCTTGTGTGTTTTCCACCTCCAAAAAGAGGTACCTCATCGCTTATTTTTCAGACACCACATCCATTTGCAGTCCTCTCAGAATTGGTCTTTGATTTATAACAGAAAAATGTCAGGATCAAGTGGGTTTTGCTCCTGAACCTACTTCACCTATCTCTGTAACATTCTCTTTTCCAGCTCTGATCTCACTTCTGGTTTATGCTGAGTAAACTCCATTTTATTTGATGAGGATATTCCTAATTTTCATGGATGAGGATGAAGGAAAAGGCCTTGAATTCCCTCAGCAGACAGAAAAATGTTGTTACACATTTTGTCATCTGGCTGGTCAAAGTTCATGGTCTTGCAGGGTCATTTCTGTCAGTCTGAGAAACAAGGCAAGAAGGGTCAGGCGTGATCTCAGTGTTCTCTTATTTATTTACATACTCTCCCATCTCCCTGAATACCTCATGGAAAAATAATGATGGGAGGCTATTTCCCTTCTGAGAAATCTGCCACTGGCCCCAGGCCTGTATTTACACTTTGCCTGACTGTGATCTTCCCCGAATCCCACTTCCAGCTGGTTCTGTGCCCTTTTCCCTCCCTTACATAGCTGATGTTTGCCCAGCGTTGTTCAAGTCTGCCCCAGAGCATGTTTACTTGGTCAGGTACCATCATCATCATGACTCTTTTTTGATCCACTAGGATTAATAAAGTCTGAAGGGGAGCTCATTACACCTATTGATTTTAGAGGATTTTATCCTTCTATTACTCTAAGCAGAATTTGACCATCTCCTAGTTCTGGACCTGCATGTATTTAGACACGTGTTCAAAATTATTTGCAATGTAACCCTATTTTTTCAGGTGTGGAGGGTAAAATAAAGTGCCAGATTGACAGAATGTCCCCTCAGCACCTTTCCACACAGCCCCACGTGTCAGAGTTGCCCTTCGGAGCCATCCGGGCGATCCAGGTCAGCCGGAACTGCGGGAAGCACAACAGAGGCAAATTTCAAGCCCTGCACTTTGGGATGGTGTAATCCTGTGCTTCCCTACAACCTGGGGACTGAAAAGTTCTGGAGACAGAGCTTTTCTCCAATTCTGCAGTTCCAGGTGTTCTCCAGTAGATCCTGAGGAACATGTGGAACATGTGTCAGCAGTGCACCCTCACAGCGAGGAAGGTTCATGGCATAGTGGGGTGTATTGGAGCTTTCCAGCACATCAAGGGACTATTCCCCATTCCCCAGCACTTGTATGGGCACATCTGGAATGTTCTGTCCTGTTTGCGGACCCCAATGAGGGAGAATGAATAACCAGAGGGAGCAGAGGTGGTTGCCAGGCTGCTGAACTGAGTCACACAAGGTGTCCCAGCAAAGTGTGGGCATCAAAGAAAAGCTTCCCTTAGGCTGAAGTAAAATTTTCCATGGGAAGATTTCCCTCTGTGATAAGAGTTTACAGACAGGCAGGTGTTTCACGAAAATATCACCAAGCAAAGAAGTTTCTAATTCAAAACAACAGTTTGTTAAACAAACAAACAAGAAACCCACACAACTCCCCCAAACAAACAAACAGAAAACTATTAAAAAATATTTCACAGGTATTTTATGATTTACTGAAGGAGTTGGGTTTAATGGCAAATTTCTAATAGCAGAATGTTAATTTTAATAGTATTATCATTTATCCTTTCTTCTTGCTCTGTCATTGATAGATTCTGTAGCTTTCAAAATACACCCACCTGTGTATTTAATGAAAGAAAATAATCACATGGGTGTTGTCAATTCTGACAAGGGAATTATTAAAGGCCTCACAATCCTTTGGCTCTGCCATGACCCTGAGACCACCACCAAGTTTTAATGGCCCTGACAAGCCTCACCTGCAGCCTCCACCCACCCCCAGGGGCCAGGAGCCCATTTAAGCCTGAGCTGGAGCCTTGGCCTCAACTCTGCTGTTGGGTCACTTCAGGTTTGTCTTTTTCCCTGTCCTCAGGAAGGACTTTGCACTCTTGTTGCTGCTGCCCTTTAGCCCTGTTACCTTTTGCTCCTGTCTGGGCTCCCTGGTTGGACTTTGGACCTGGTTTGTCACTGCCAGGGGACCCTTTGGCTCAGGCTCTGCTGTGCTGGGTCATCCTTGGATCCCTGCCTCTCTGCCATTGGAAAGGATAACTCTGCTTTCAGTGGCTCCCCATTTTCATTCCCACTTGACCTGTAATAATGTGTAACATTGGGAAGTCTCCAGAGGAAGCATCTGTGCCATTGACATGGATTTTGGCCATGGGAGGGAGAGCAAATATCCCAAAGAAAATGCAAGGGTGAGATTTTCATACACATCTTTCACATAAGTCAGAAAAGTTATTGGAATTGCAGGTGAAAATAGGAAGACAGTAACATTCTTCTTGCTTTCATCTCTAAGAAATGTGAGGCAGGGAAACATCTCTATCTGTTCTCCCCACTGAAGAAACACAAACAATTCACCTGGTTCCAAGTGTTGTGTGAGCAGAGGAGTAACCAGGGTTCTTTATGCCTGTTCCTATTTCTAGTCTGTACCAAATTAGGGGATGGTTTTTGTTCTTAACAAAATCTGTTATTAAGTTGTTCTTAAATTCCTTACCTCGAGGCTGCAGTGATGCTGCCCAGAGCTAAAATGCTCCTCTCCCTGTTCTCCTCAGCAAGCTTTGCATATCTCCTGGATTTCTGGGAGTTCCTCAGTTTGAGCAGTCACCAGCCCTCAGCATTCCAGCTGTTCCTGATAGCAATTCCTGGCTATCAGTATTCAAACACACAACTATTCATTTTCAAAGTGTGTAGCCTGAAGAAGCGATAAGAAACTTCTCCTTGCATTCCAAAGAGGGGCTTTCTGCAACCCTGTTCTTTGAGCCAGATGAGGGGGGAAAAAAGCCTGGAAAGCACATGTAGAATAATCATCAACCAGTCAGGCCCCTCTGAGGAAATGCAGAGCCAATGAAGAAGACAGTCCAGGGACAAGTTGAAAATTAACCACTTGGTTGGCTCCACCTCTGAACCAGCAAAGGGTGCTCTCCAATTTTTTCAAAAATAAGCCTGGTGACCCCTCAGTTATCTTGGAGCTCTGTATACATAAGATTTTTTTCCTCTTTGTGTTCACAGGTCCATCGACTCTGGACAGCTCCTCTGAGTGAGGAAGTGAAGATTTTAAGTGCCCCGGTGGTGGCAATGAATGGTGTGAAGGCAAAAGCCCTGGGGTGTCTCTACCAGCAGCTGAAAAGCCTCCGTAGCCCAGCACGGCCCTGCAGCCTGGCTGCCTGCTCCAGGAAAAACAGGAATGCTGCCTGTAAGTGCCTTTCATTTCATCCAAAAATATTGGATATTTGCCTAATGGAGATGCTGAGGTAGAAAGAGAAAGTGTTGTTCTTATTTGTTAAGTAATCAAAAGAGGGAATCTGAGAACGTGACTGAAAAATGAAAGAAAAAAGAGTGAGAGGAACTAGAGATGGAAATACCTTATGGAATTGCAGGATTAAAATGTCGTTCTCTATTTCTGCTGTGTCAATGCCATCAGGTTGTTTGGGATTTTCACTTGTGTCTGCAGTGAAGAAACAATATACAATCACTACTTTTTAATTTGGTCCTGCAATGTTTGACTGGTTGCACAGAAATAAGTGTAATTCAAAACACATTTAGCACAAGTCAAGTCTGACTTTGAATTTCACAGACACCACAATGTTTTATCTTGAAAATGAGGCCCACTACAAAACAAAACATTTGTAAATGTGCTGTACAGAAATACAATAAATCACTGTGAGGTCCAGGATACTACTGGAAGATGTTAAAAATTTAGTTATTTAAAATACTGATTAAGTGGCTTATAGATAAGATGAGGCCACCAGAGGTTGTGTGTCTGCATGGATAATATCAGCTGGAGAATAGTCAAGTCATTTTTTCCATCTAGAAAATCCTTTTGTTTCCTATTTTTTCCTCTTTAAAGGTATTCAGTTTAACTTTTCCCAAAGAACAGCCAGATCCCTGCTTGAATACTGAGGTGTGATTCCCTTCTTTTTCAATTACCAAACACCAAATTTTGTATTTACTTAATTGATGAGAAAACAGATGGTTTTGTGGCACAAAGCTTTGTTTCTATTGAAAGCCAGAAGAAATTATTCAGTAATTTCAATGTTTAATAGCTCTGCACTTGTAAATGCATTTTTAAAAGGTGATTTTTAAATCTACAGAAGATGCCTAATCTTAGAAGCAAAATCAGTATTGAATTGTTTTACCAGCCAAACAACCACAAGGAAGAGCCTAATTCCTAATGCAAAATGGAAATGATCCCACTTGCATCCATGACAGTGTTTTCCTCTTTTCTGACCTGTGCAGAACTTCCTTAGCACAGCTCAAAGGTCTCTTGAACTTCTACTTCCTTCCCTACCAGTTTTGTCTTGACAAGCAGGCTCAGAAACTTCATTTTCCTGATTAAAATAAGGAAAAAGACATTCTTCTTCTATTCCAAGAAAAGCACTACAGTAAAGTTTAGAAAAAACAATGATTCAGCCTCATGAAATAATAGCTTTTCTAACAAATTAGTATTAATTAGGTACATGTAATAGTAGCTTTTCTGCTGAATTCATATTAATTAGATGTGTTAATTAGTCCATCAAACCAATGCACAGATGGGTGGGTGCACATGAGGGAATATATTCACAAGCACTGTCCATATCGCTCCTTTATCTCCAGTTTGTGATAAACTTTTCCAATTCAAGAGCCAAAACCCAAACCTGTGCCAGACAGTGCAGTGCTGGGCTCCCACAAACTGCTCATGGTGACAGGAGTTACTGCTCCAGAGGGGCAATCCAGAGAAACCCCTGGAACTTGGTTAAAAAGTCATTATTCTGTATCTTTATTCATTACTTTTTATAATTTATTCACTATTTTTATATTTGAAGACACAAACTGAGAGATTGCAAGTGAATATTTATTATGAGTCCGACAACTTCCAATGTGGAGACACAGACAATATAAATCATTAAAAAGTAATGGGATTCATGAAAAGGCAGCACAGGATCCCTCCATGCAATCCCAATTCTTCTGCTTGTTCAGTGTTACCATCCCACAAAATTTTATGGCCTATAGAGTTAAGAACTTTAGGAATGGAATTTATTAGGATGAAGTGTTCCACTTCTGTTTAGTCAGAGAAGGTGTAACTGTAGGAAAACTATCTGCAACTGTTCAGTGGGGCAAGAAGTCAAACTGGAGAAAAACTGAGCTCTCTACATTTCCACATGGGATGGAGAATTATTTTATGGTTACCCATAAGAAGAGATCCCATTCCAGGAAGGGATCATCCCACGCTGCTCTATCAAAAGACCACTGAACAAATAACTACAATTGGTATCTATTTTTACTCACATTCCTCTTTTAATTATTGATTGACAATATTTATTACTTAAATCTTTCTCTACTCCCTGCCATTCATGCAGCAAATGCCAAAACAAACTGATTTAGGAAAACATTCCCTTTGGAATGGCTGGTTTTGGCAGGCAGTGAGTAGACAGGAGCGCTGAGTAAGACAAGCCTGGGGGTTATTCACAGTGAACTCGGCCCTTAACTGAGACAAGGGTTAAACAACTTGAAGGCTGATACTTCCTAGAGCCTTTCTTTTTTTGATTTTTAGAGCCTTTTTTTGGCTTCTTTTCTTGTACTTCTCTGAGAAAGAGCTGTCAAAACACTGCTGAGGATCGTGGCATGTATGTAATAATTCCTAGTGATGTGGAGGCCCACAGTGGATGTCTGTGCTAAACTCTGGGGTATCTTGTAACTACATGTGGAGGTGCTGCTTTCAGACATTATTTTATTACAATAGTTGCTGGAAAAGCTCTCCAGGGGATTTTAAGCCTATAGATTTATTTTTAACTAAAATAAAATTTTAAATCTAGAATTGGATTATTTTAACCTTATCCCCAGTAATTATTGCCAGAGCAGACCTGAATGGCTTTTTCTTTTTAGGAGTAGTCACAAGAAAAGCAGAATCAAGTCCAGCAGTGCCACCCAGTCCAGGTGTGCCATCTCCAGGACTGCACAAACAACTGCAGGGACTCCCCAAATTGTCCAGGAGATATCTCCCAAGCCCTTTCCATGCCTGCATGCATAATTTTAGCAAATGTTTTTATACAGAAGAAGATAAAGCCTCTGTTTGCTTTACCTTGCCAAGTGGAATTACTTCCTCCTTATCTGGACTTAGCCTCAGCCTCTGCCTCCTCATCCAGCTCCTATCTCAGCCAAACATTCTGGAAGCAGAGAAAAGCTCAGCATTTCTCAATCTGTGCTGCTTCCCCGTGGAGCTCAGGGCACCCTGTCAGCTACATCCCTTTGATAAAAACCACTGGGCTGTTTATCAATAAACTGGCCCCAATCACAGTCCCCATCTGACATCAATTCAACTCAACTTCAACACCTTGTCACGATGGACCTCTGCCAACCATTGCTGTTATCCCCCAAAATCCTCATTCATACAAAAGAACCTTCGAAGAAATCAATCTATCCTGGATTTCCTTGGCAATATTCAACCCAAGTGGCTGAAGCAGAGTCCTTTAAAGTTTAAAATGGTTCTTTATTGAGTTTCAGGAATAAGTGTATTTTGTTTTCTCACTCAGAATGTGTTACTACGGCAAACAGCCCTGCCCAACTTAGGACAAAACCTTATTTCCTTCCCCTGGGTGGGGTTTCTCAGCTCTTCCCACCCTGTTGTCCTCCCTGTTTTATCTTGGATCTGGAGGAAGCTTGTTTGAAAATCTCTGTGTAAACAAATCGAAGGACTGGATTCCACAAGTCTTTTCCTCTTTCTTTTAAAAGATTAAAACCATACAGACTGAACTCCACTGAAGCTGAGCCATTTTACCTCTCATTTTCTAACCCTTATGTGAGATCTTCTACCCAGGATGCTTAAATAGAATTTAACACAGAAGCCTTGAAAAAAGTTTTGTCTCTTTAAATCAAGTTTACAACAGTGTAGATTGGCAGTAAATCCTTTCATTTAACTCAATTTATTTTGGATCTTTGCCACAGAACTGTAGTCTTCAAAATATTTGCTTGGAAACTGTGTTATGAGTTATAATTCATTAATACAACCTGTATTTTCATCTGGATCTTGACTCCCAGCCAGAAGCTTTTGATACTTGTATCAATCCTAAATGGACTTTTTAATTGCAGTTTTGGAGTAATTGTTAGTAATAGAAAATAATTCCAAAGATTGGGGCTATTTGGATGCCTCTATACATCCACTTCAGCTGGGAAAGATAGGAAAAAACCCACAATGCAAATGTAAGAAGCCTCCAAATACTATAAAATTAAATGGAACATGACTGTGTCTGTCTGAGAGGCCTAAAAATTGAATAAATCAAGAACAGATTAGGTCTGTTTGTGGCATATATCTCTTCACCAGTGATTTGCATCTTGGTCATGCTTTTTATATGACAAAATTTACTATAACTGCTCTGACCATAATAGAGATGTGAGTGTAACAAAGGTAAACAGCAGACAGACCCATTCTCAGTGAGCAAAGGCTGCAAACTGCTCACTTCATTCGTAATTCCCACCCTGTCTTTAAGTAACTTTGAACATTTGAAAACAGATCTTGTAGATGAGGGTTCTGCTTCTCCTTCCACACAGATCCTGCATCACTTGAGCTCATCCCTTGGGCCAATTGCCAGATTTCTGGTTGTGGAAACCATTCTGAGATCAGGAACAAGAGAGAAAAGAGCTGAAACCCTCCCAGATGGCCCAGAAATGTAACGATTTGGGGAAAACAGGAGAACAACAGAGATATTGTAATTCTGGCTGCTGTTCTCTCCAGCTTTAGCTGCATGAGAGCCATGTCTCCCTTGCACAATTCACCATCTCTACCTGGAGCGTGGCCAAGGGAAAACTCTGTTTCTGAATGGTCCAGAAAAGAAGATTTTGGCCACGTTGCCTTAGTGCTCGGAACAATACTGAGGGCTTATGTTTCCTCTTGCACAGGTAGTTTTTGTCTTTCTATCTGCAGGTTCAAAGCAAAACATCTCACTGCCACAGACCATTTTGAAAGGTTTTTCTTTCACCTCTGAGAGAAGAAAAGGTTTCTTCTAATGAAATGCTAGCGTTTCACTGACATTTATTCTCAGTAAGAAATAGCATGTGCACATAAAAATTGGATGGAGACTCTGCAAATGATTCAAAAGGAAAGCAAAAGTATTGTGGGTCGAAGTTATTTCTCTTTAGTTTTGCACTGGAACAGCCCATTGTTTCTCAAAGCCTGTGCTGTAAGAACTTCCCTTTGATTTTGCTATTCAGCCCACAAGAAATGACTCATTCTGTCCAGCTTAGTAACTCTGTAATAAACCTCGCAGGATCAATCCTCTAGAAAGCTCCATGGTGTTGGGTCATCTTAATGCCACAGTGTAAAGCAGTGGAGAATAAACCCCAGACCCCTTATTTATGCTGAATATAAAATATCTGAAGCTTTGTCTGAGCTGTGATTAAGCTGAAGCTCATCTGGGCTGTCCTGATGACCAGGAGGTACCTGTTGTTCATCAGAAGCTTCAGCAGCAGACACGTCTGACCTGTGCTAAATAATTGCCTAACCATGATCAATAAGCTGTTAAACTGTGATTAAGCCTGACTGAATCATGATGTTTATGGGCAGCAAGTCTTTTCAATTTTTTGAGTACTTATCTCTTCTTTTTAAGTTACAGGGAGCTCTATATGAGAATAGTAAATTAGCCTCCTGAAAAACATTGGGAGTCAAATCAAGAATCTGTTTTGTTGCACTTGAACCCCACTACACAAAAAAGACTGTGCTTTAAAGAAGGTGTGTCTTGGCAGGGAGGAAGCAAAATGAAATTTAAACGCAGCTTACTGTCCTAAGATCACAAGCTGTTTGTACATCTCCTGATGATCTGTTTTCTGATTGTATAGCCACTTAAAGCAAATAACTCGCCAGATTTCAACCTCCTCTTACTCAACTCAGGAGTACTTTAAACTGTGAATGCAATGAAAACTTCTTACATAATGCTGTAAACCAGAGCAAACACTTCTTGGTTGACTCTAGTTGAGTATCTAGTCCTGTCTCCTCTGCAGTAAAACATTGTCAATCCTACATCAGGTTCCTCATGAAAATTCAAAAGTACTAATCCTAAAAAAGAAAAAAAATTCCCAAAAGAGAAATGAAAAGTGTAAAATTATTTGAAGAGAGTAACTATGAAATAAGATTCAAAACAGATGGTAAGATGAAGGCCAGGGGCTGAGGGAGGTGTTCTGCTCCTGGCTGCCCAATAGAGCTGGCAAAAATGAGAACGCTTTATCTCTGCTTTCATTGACACTTTCAGCTTTCTACAGGCTTTTCTTTATAGTGTGTTCCTCACTGGCAGGTGGATAGGAGAAAAGGTGCAAGGAGCAACCGAGGTTTTAACTAGTTTCATCAAGGTTTCATTGCCTCAAGCAGTGCCAGGTGAATATGAATTGAGTTTTACCTTTTACCATCCAAGGTGGGACTGATTTGGCCTCCTGCCTTTGGGACGGCCAAGAAAAGTGACCATAATGTTAACTTTTCCTAAGTTTTCTCTGTATAGTTTGGGGCAGGGACCTCGCTGTGCCAGGGCCACCCATCTCTGTGGGTGATGGGGATACTCTTGGTGAGAGGGAACACACTTTTGGTGCCATGGAACACTTGGTGTGAGGAGATAGGCTTGGTGCCAAAGAATCAGTTTTAGTGTGAGGGAATAAATACTCTTTTGGTGTGAGGGGATACTCTGTTGTGAGGGAATGTACTTGGTGCAAAGTGATTGCTTTTGGTGTGAGGGGATACTTCTCAGTGTGAGGGGATGCACTTGGTGCAAAAAAATCCGTTTTTGTGTGAGGGAATAAATACTCTTTTGGTGTGAGGGTATAGACTTGGTGCGAAGTGTGAGGGAATAAATACTCTTGGTGCGAGGGGATACACGTGGTGCGAAGAAATCAGTTTTGGTGTGAGGGGATGCACTTTTGGCGTGAAGGGATAGACTTGGTGTGAGGGAATAAATACTCTTCTTGCGAGGGGATAGTTTCGGTGTGAGGGGATGCACTTGGTGCGAAGGAATAAATACTCTTTTGGTGTGATGGGACACACTTTTGCTGTGAGGCACAGGGACGAGCATGCCCACGGGCAATGGCGAACACGCACACACAGGGAACTGCTGTGGCTGCTCTACCATTGTAACAGGATGGAACGGCGGTGATGTCGGCCCGGCCCTGAGGAAGCGCTGCGGGCCGGGCCGTACCGCCCCCACCCCGCCTCAGGCGGGGGCCATGGCGGCGGGGGGGCGATGGCGGCGGGGGGGCCGTGCCGGAAGGGGCCGCTCTGGGCCGGGCCGGGCCGGGCTGGGCGGTGGCGGCTCCGCGATGGCCCCGGCGATGCTGCCGCTGCTCCGCCGCGCTTGGGCGGCCGCCGCCTCCTCCCGGCGGGGCACCCGCCGCTGCAGCCTGGGCGCCTGCTGCTCCTACCGCCTGCGAGACGCCCGTGAGTGCCAGCGACCCCCGCGACGGGCTGCCTGGGGCCGGGGCTGCGCTCACCCTTCCGGGCGAGCGGCTCCCGGCGGCCGAGGAAGGCAGGTCGCTGCCCCGAGCTCTCCCCGCTGCCCACCCCGCTCTCCCCTCCCCTCGCTGCCCTGTCCCTCCATCGCTCCCAGCCCCCTGCGCTGAGGGGGCTCCCGCTGCTGCCGGACTTGGTGTCGGGGCGGCAGGGACGCCGAGTCCAGCCGGGCTTTGTCCGCGACTTCCTCGGCCGAAACGTCAGGAGGTGACTGTGTTTTGAATAGAGAGGGTGTTTTGCGCCTTACCTGCGGCAGGTGACCTTATGTGGCCCGATAGAGTTTGCTCCTCTCTAGGAAACCGAGGAGGAAGGTTGTTTAGCCACCCGTCATGTGAGTGGTTTGTTAAAAGATTTGACTTGTCTCTAATGAAGCAGACTGTAATGTTTGGGGTTCGGTGGATGCACAGGGCACAAAAACCTGTCTGTGGGTCATCAATGTTGGGGACAGCAGGTGAACAAGTGCTCCCCATCCACACAGATCGCAGGTCTTGTTTTAAACAGAATAAACTCCTGTAGAAATCCATCTGGGCATTTACCCAGTTATCCTGTGTCCAGTGCAATCCCAGGTCAACTGATGGTACTGGTGTCCAAGGAAAGCTGAAATGGAGTGCTAAGACTCCGGCAAAGCTGGAAAACAGAAGCCAACTTAAAATCAACTGGCAATAAAAGGAAAAAATTATTTTTTCTGGGATATAAGGGGAGAGAATTTCTTTGAAGAGCATTTTCCAGATGCAGAAAGGTATTGACACAGTTCTAAGTCAGATTACTGTGTTTGCCTGTGTGGTTTTGAGTCATGCAGCTGGAATGTAATATTTTTGTTTTACTTTCCTGCTCATCAACTGACTCAAATTAGCCTTTGGTGACAAAGCACCTTCCCTTGCCAAAAAGTTCTGAAGTGTTTAGCTCTGTATCGTGCATCACAGCCTGACTCTCCTCATCATCTTCCAGTGCATCCACTTTGGCAGAGCCCACTGACAATTCCTGGAGGTACCCGACAGTCTCCCATCAACATCCAGTGGAGAGACAGTGTTTATGATCCCTTTCTGAAGCCTCTGAAAATCAGCTACGACCCAACGACATGTCTTCACATCTGGAACAATGGATATTCATTCCTCGTTGAGTTTGACGATTCTACTGATAGATCAGGTAAGCAAAACCCAAAAAAATCTATTTAATGTCTCGTTAATGCTTAGAGAGGAGAAAATGTTGCGGGACGTGAATCTCAGGACAAGTGTTGAAAATGAATGTACAGTAAAAAATGCTGTAGCTAAACATGAATTTACAGTGGTGGGAATTAGAATGAAGGAAGTCTATAAAGGATTCATTTTTATTATGTTGCACAAATCCCCTGTTGTATGTTGAAACTTATTTCTATTGCACAAGCCTCAATGCCTTGTCTTTTAGGTCACAGCTTTGCCTATATGAGTCAATCTTCAGTCATATATATGTGTATTTACCTCTTTTAAATCAGATTTCATAATTGCACTTTATTGAAGTAATTTGCCACTTATCTTTTTTGTGGTGTTAACAGTTATATTTAATGCATTTGAAATAATCAGCTGCCAAATTACCTGCAGTTGGAAAGCACAAATGCTTATCTCCAAGGGCTTTTGGGGAGTTAAACAATACTGAGCTGCTGCCCAGGGAGCAGGTGTGTGTGTTCCTGTTGTTTTAGGGCAAGAGGAGTCGTGCATGGAAAATCCAGTCATGCATTCCAGCAACTTCATGGGAATAAGTCTCTGACCTGAGCAGCTCAATCTTTTTAAATGCTCAGTAGGGTCAAGTGAGTTAAAATCAAGATACTGCTCCCAAATTCCAGATTTTTTTGTTCCTTTTTAAAGTTGCCTTTACCAAAGGATATTGCAGGTATGTGTAAGGATATTTCATAAGGCAGGAGAACTGAGCACCTGATTACTCAGCTTGTCCTGGAGGGAGCAACTGAGAGACCCTGAGCAAGTTTGAGCCTGTTGGATCAGAGTAATTTGTGTTTAAGGTGACTGCTCACTGTGAGAGATCCTACAGCTTCCTGAGGGATTTAGTAGTGCTCTTGGGAAGGGAGCTTTCAGCACACAAATATTTTGTGTTCACAGTACCAGTATTTTTGATTGATGTTTGGAAAGAGGCTGATAATGCAGCAAAAATGGTGGTGGTGGAATGCAGGGAGCTGGTGTGACATTTGAGGCTTCTTTTTTTTTTTATTGTTTCCAGCTCTTCACTCAGAATATCAGTTTCCAAGAGGGGATATTCTTGCTCTTGCTTATTTGAGAGTTGTTATATGAAATGGAGAAGCCAAGTCCCACCCTTCTGTTTCTGCAGCACAAACTGCTGTTGCTTTATGGAGGTGGGATTAGGGGAGAGACATCACTTGTCAGCTCATCAGTGATTTTAACTTACTAACTTTAGGTTAAGTTTGCTTTTAATTTAACAGCCTTTTGCTTTATACAGCCACACCCTGCTATCTGTTGAGGGATATGATCCTGAAAAGTGTTTGGTGGATAAAAAAAATTGGTTTTTTTTCTGCAAGAATCGATGTAACAGAGGGGAATTGCCTTTTCATCATCCTCATCTTCCTCAAATGAATTCAAGTCCATGAAGGGGTGGGATGGTATCAATCAGTGACAGGCTGCAAAGTGACAGAAACACCAGATAGTGAGATGGTGCTGTATAACCCCCCAGATTTCAAGTGCCTGTCTCTCTCCTCCACCTTTCTCTCTTTACTCTTGCCATTTCTGATTTTTCTTTCTGCCAGCTTCTGTCTAACAAGACTAGAAATCCAGAGAAGAAAGCTTGTGAACAAACAAAAGCAACACAGTTGAAACAGAAGATGGAAAAGACAAAATGAAATGTACACCCAGGATAGACAAAAATTCCCGAATCCCGAGATGAGGCAGAACAAGAGTTGGGCTAAAGCTGGAGGTAGTGCTGCTTGTGAGCAGAGCAGGAGGAGGAAGAGGGTGAGGGGAAGGTAGGTGCAGCACGTGGTCCTGTCTGTGTGTGATGCCATCAGGAAATGAGGCTGAAACAGAACCAGGGCTGCAATAAAAAGCTGGTGTGATTCTTTTCCCTGGTTGTTGTTACAGTTCCTTTAAATTTCTGGTTTGTTTTGAATTATCCAAAATTGTAATTTGAGAGGAAATGCTTGTAAAGGGACTGTAAGTTCCTATTTGTTTCCTGTCACTATCTGGTGTCCACTGTAGGAATCTGAGTCTCTACATCTGTGTGTCTGTGCCTAAAGTTACTTGTGAGGCAAATATTTAAGTGAATGTGATTATTAACACAAATTTAGTCACTTTTGGGTTTACATCATCACGTGATGCAAATGTTAGAGCACAGACACTTTAATTGGGAAGGAGTTGGCATTTCTTCATCCCACCCTTTCTCCATCACAGAGTCACAGAATGGTTTGGGTTGGAAGGGACCTTAAAGCTCATCTCATTCCAGCCCCTGCCATGGCCAGGGATACCTTCCACTAGACCAAGCTCCATCCAACCTGGCCTTGAACACTTCCAGGGATGGGGCATCATGATTTCTCACTGATGGTCAGTATGACATTCGTTCTAAGAGCTCACCAGTAGTGGGTGAAATGAATTAAATGCGTTTTCATTCCTGTTTTAACTTCCTGTTACCACAACCAGGCCTGTCCAGTTAGAATTCCAAACCTGCTGGCTGGCTTTCAGGGCAAAAAATAAGGCATGAAAAGCTCTTAATGCCTCTCATTGTTTTCTCCTTAGCATGAAAGTGATTAACTTATCTTCAAAAGCAGTGTTGGGATTGGGTACTTCAGACCATGGTTTGCTATAAAACTTCACCATGTCCTGCAGTGAAGTGAAAATCAGCAGATGCTGCTGGTTTAGTGGTGGCCTTGGCAGTGCTGGGGGAACAGTCAGACTCATGATCTTAAAGCTCTTTCCACCCTAAATGATTCTCTGATTCTGTATGTGTTATTAGCCCTGTGGCAGTAATTATATTTCCTCATTTACCAGATGCTCTGATATAATAAGGAGCAGGATGAATTTGCAGGATATTCCTGGTTCAATTAGGAGGAAATGAGTGAAACCACAAAGCCGGGCAGAAACTTCTTCATTCATATCTTTGCAAAATGGGGAGAGGCCTTCTGAAATCAGGAGAGCAGACTGAAGGCTTGCCTTTATTCATGGCTAAAAAGTGCATTAAAGCTTCCAGAACTCAGAGTCTTGCCCAGGGGCAAGTTTAGATACTTCCTGAAGTGTAGCTTGAATATTTGCATATTTTTGGCTGTGCACGAAATCTTTTCCCTTTGGTTCTGCAGTCTGAAATGTGTGATGAAGCAGAATAGTATGTTTGGATTTTTGTAACTTGGAGGAGAGTTGAACATGTGACACAATATACTGATTTTTCTGGGAAAATTTGATTTTTGAAGTCTCGATTGTCACAAAAATGTCAATATTTTTTCACAGCTATTGAGGCTTTGCTGGGATGTCATTCAGTACCTGTGTCACTGCTGCAGCCAAGCAACAGGTCACTGTTTCAGTGTAAATGGTTGCTCTACTTGATGTTTTTCTGGGCAAATATTTGTCAAGGATTTCCTTGTCTGGACAATTCTAAGTCATGTTTATTAATATGTGTGTCTTGTTGTGTTTTTTAGTAATCGTTGGAGGTCCCTTGGAAAACCAGTACAGGCTAAAGCAGTTCCACTTCCACTGGGGAGCTATAAATGACTGGGGTTCAGAGCACACAGTTGACAGTAAATTTTACCCAGCAGAGGTATGAGAGAAAATGCTGAACAATGCAAACACTTGTCTCAGGTGTAAATATTTAAAGAGAAAATGGATTATTTAATTCTTCCAGCCACAACTGTAACTCAAGAGGCCTGATCCTCCTTACCTTGGACATAATAATTGTCTTGTGTATGTGACCCCCAGAGCCTTGGCTACTGTTCAGAAGTTTATTCCAATTATGGGCAATTTTTTTGGCATTTCTTAAATTATTAGAATGATGTACAGCAGAGTTCTCTGGCAATATGGTGGTTATTATCATCACTTTATTGTCTGTTTGCAACTCTTAAGCAGTTATTAAAAAAGCAAAACTTTTGTGCTTAAGTGACTACTAAGGAAGAAAGGGTCAAAAAAAAATGGAGTCAATGGGGAAAAATAGGACAGTGTGCTCTGTTCTTCCTGTTAAGAGAGGGACAATCCCTCCAGTTCCAGGAATACTAAGCTTTTTTTTTTTTTGTTCCTTTAACTAGCATTTCTGTAGCCAGTCTCCCACAGACTCAATCCCTTTCATATATGGATCTTTGCCTATTGTTTAAGGTAAAAAGAAATAAAAAGGGAAGGGCCATTTTTGCAGTAACACTTTGTTCCTCATTTTTGTGGTGTGGTTTCTGAGGCAGCTCATTGCAGTGTCTCATTGCCAAGGACCAAATGTAGCCAAGATCAAAAGTGAGGTTTCTTTTCTGTGCTCTGTGCAGGTGCTGATTTCTCACATTTCTGTTTCAGTTGCATCTGGTGCACTGGAATGCTGTGGAGTACCCGACTTTTGAGGAAGCTGTGATGGAAGGGAATGGCCTGGCTGTTATTGGAGTGTTTTTAAAGGTAATTTTATAAGCTCTAGTGATAAAAGTTTGCATTCTGTTAAAACCAATTCAGGGCAAAATACAGCAGTAAAGGCCAAGGCAGGGTCGTGCTCCTGGGGAGAAATAACCCCAAGTAGCAGCACAGGTTGAGGACTGACCTCCTGGAGAGCAGCTCTGCTGAGAGGAACCTGGGGTTCTGGTGGGTGACAAGTTGACCATGAGCCAGCAGTGTGTCCAAGGGCCAGGAGGGTCAGTGGGATCCTGGAGTGCATTGGGAAGAGTGTGGTCAGCAGCTCAGGCAGGTGATCCTGCTCCTCTGCTGAGCCCCAATGAGGCACATGTGGAGTGTTGTGTTCAGTTCTGGGCTCCACAGTTCAAGAAAGATAAGGAGCTGCTGGAGAGGGTCCTGCAGAGGCCACAAAGATGATGAGGGGTCTGGAGCATCTCTCTGATGAGGAGAAACTGTGGGAGCTGGGCCTGGTTAGTCTAGAGAGGAGGAGACTGAGAGGGGATCTCATCGATCCATACAAATATCTCCAAGGGGTGTCAGGATGGTCCCAAACTCTTCTCAGTGGTGCCCAATGACAGGACAAGGAGCAATGGCCATAAACTAAACCCCTGGAAGTTTCACCTCAGCATGAGGAAGAACAACTTTCCATGGAGGTGTCAGAGCACTGGAACAGCTGCCCAGGGAGGGTGTGGAGCCTCCCTCTCTGGAGTCATTCCAAACCCACCTGGATGTGTCCCTGTGTCACCTGCTCCAGGTGACCCTGCCTTGGCAGGGGGGTTGGACTGGAAGATCTCCAGAGGTCCCTTCCAACACTAAACATTCTGTGATTATTGTTTTCAAAAAATGTATATTAAGACAGATAAGTAGAACATCAGCTTAATGATTCCCCAACTCCTCCCTGTCCCTGCAGCTGGGAGCACGGCACGAGGGGCTGCAGACCCTGGTGGATGCCCTGCCAGCAGTGAAACACAAGGTCAGTGCTTTGAAGTGTCCCACTGGAGGTGGGTGGGGAATTTTTAAGGAGCAGTTGTGTACTTGAAGCTTTCAAAGCCTCTTGAAGAAATGAGTCACTTGAGGTTGTATCCCCTTCGAAGGGCACGCACGTGTTTCATGCTTGAAGTGGTGGTTTATTTACTGGGGAATTAAGGCTTTTTGATTTTTGTCTGGTCTTTGAGGAGGAGATTATTTGCTTTTTTATAAACACTAAATTTTCTGCTACGGGAATGGGATTCTCTTCCTAGTTGATTCCTGACTCCTGCCAGGAGAGGGAGTGCTGTGTCTCTGATAGTGCTCAGGAGCAGCTCCTACTCTTCCAGGTCCCTGTTCCCTCTTCAAAGTACGCACAAAAAATACACGTGGACAATTGTAACTTGTAAGCACATCCAGCTGAAGTCACTGTGCCACTATTTCTCACAAGAAGGATTTTAAAAAATTCAAATAAATATTTATGGCAGTGCAGTGACAAATAAAGCACCAAACAGGTCAGTTCAGTGCCAGAAGACCTACAAAATTTGTGAACATACATCCATTATGAGAATAGAATGTTTTACAGCATATGAATTTGAAAGAAACCAAAGTCCAGATATAAAAATAAAAGGTTAATATCAAACATCAGGCTCATCAAGCTGCATGTGGGCTGCTCAGAAAGGGATCTCATTTCCAAAGGCTGTCACCCAGCAACTCATCAGCACTTGGTTTAAAATGTTTGAAAACCTTTGTTGCCTTTCCAACATTATCACTGACTTGAGGACCAAACATCACCCTGGGGAGGAGGAAGGTCAGAAAATATCTGTTCTCATGTCCTTCCTCCATCTAGAATCTCTTATCCAACCTTTCATTTTTGAACAATTCTTGACTCTAATTTCTCATTCTCAGTGGGGAATGGATAAAGTGAAAAGGAAAAACAGGATCTTCCTTTCCTGCATTGCCAGTATATTCCTAGGAGCAATGCTTGTGTAGGAAATCCCAGACTCTGAAGTTCCTGTATGGTGTTTGATACCTCACTTGTGGGATTGCAGTTCTGGAAATGGGAATATTTGATACGATTTAAATAAAATTTTAGTCCTCTTCCCTCTCCCTCTTGCCTAAAATCACATGGTGAAAAGTAAAACACTATTGTTTGCAGTCTTTTAAGTGTATCTGGCAGAACTACGTGAAGTTACTCCACCACTTATTCCTCCTTTTCCCTGTTTGCATCCAACTCCCACAAAGCCACAGGCAACTGCTCCTTCACACTCCTTGTTTCTTCTGAATTCCTAATGGCCTGTGGGGACAACAGAAATATTTCAATTTTGTCTGCTCAGCAGCTGCCTCAAATCCCACAGATTTGTGGGATTTTATATTATATTTTTATGTAGATCTTTGTTAATATTCACAACACCTAATTTCCCACAACGTACGTAACACGTACAGTATTTAATCTCACAGTTAAGGTATTTTTTAATCTTCTGTCATTTTTTTCCTCAAAATACAATGCTTAAAAATATTTTTCTTGGTGTTTAGGACACTGTTATCGAGTTTGATGTCTTTGATCCCTCCTGTTTGTTACCTTCATGTCCTGACTATTGGACCTACGCAGGCTCCTTGACCACTCCCCCCTTGACTGAATCTGTCACATGGATTATTAAGAAGAAGCCAATAGAGGTGGATGAAGACCAGGTAAATCTCAGGTTTATCTTTCATATCATTCCTGTTGCTGCCACAGAGAGGAAGATGCACAGAAGCACTTCCTTGCCAGCAATTCTCTGTGAACGCACAGAGGATTCAGGATTTGAGGAGGAAGCCTAACGTTACAGGAGCTAATGCTGAAAAACTCAAGATGTTTTTCCAGCTCTCCTCAACTTTGCCAGCTCTTCTCAAGAGTTTTCTCTTGACCTGTGATAAACAATGCTGGAAGCTGCCCTTTGAAAACATCAGATGTTTTAGGAACTTCTAAGGTTATTTATTGGAGGGTAATTTTGCTCCCCTCCCCAGGAGGTTTTTTGTGGAGGGAAGGTTTTGTGAAATTCCAAACTCTGAGCTTTGGTGCATGTTCTTGAAGGCCACATGCACAGAAACCTTGGAGGCACTGCAAGGGCTGATCCTGTGTTGTTCATGTTATAAAAGGTATAAAGTAGATGTAGGGATAAGGAAAATGGTCAGAAGGAGAACTGTGCTACAATTGTGGGTTTTATTGGAAGTCCTCAGGATATTTTTGCCTCTTCAAAGAGGTGGAGGGTACTTTGAGGGGCATCACAGCATAGAACAAGTCGTAGGAGTTTGCTGCAAAGCAAGTAAAAATGGACAGCCCCAAAAAATCTACCATTTATTCATGGTTTAAAAGGAACTGAAAATCATCTGTGCATTGTTCCTGTTTTTTGAGGCTTTGGTTAGTAATGAAGTGAGAATCGAATGACAGGAGGCAAGAGAGATTTGGTTTTTTTAATACAATTTTGCATGGAGCTTGTCCATCAAGAAAATCATGCTCCAACCAAACACCAGCTCTGAGGAATAAACCTGCATGTGATTTTAATGTTTTAGTTTACATAAAGGAACAGGATGGGAGAAGAACTGAAGATTGTTAATAGAGCAGAGAACTGCAGACACAGTAGCAATCTTCTTTTAAATTGAAATTTTTCTAATTTTTCCTTTTTCTTGGCTCTGTACTCTCATTCTTTTATGGCATAGCAGTGACTTAACATTGGAATGCCCTTGTGAGCATTAAAAGCTGATCTGCTGCATGCTTTCTCTTAATCCCAGTTATAAACCACTGAGAGAACAACTACCTGGATTGTTGCTTGTTGAGGTTCCCTCGTTCCTGGGTGACAGCATGTCAGGAAGGGTGTGAATTAAAGCTGGGCAGGTTTATTTCAAGATGACACATGTTCCAGTGTCTGAATAGGAATCAGGTCTGTCTCAGACGTGCCACGTTTGGGATTTAATCTGCCTAAAGATGGCAGGTGACTGACAATTCCTCTTCTGCATTGACAGGGATGATGGGATAATCTTTGCCAGCGGGTGACAAAGAAGTGCCAGAAATTTGTTTGAAAATTTCTCAGAATACAAGTGTAACAGTAACTCCGATTTTTATTTTTTCCCCCCAAGAATAAATTACTTTGTTTTGTCATAAACTCCTACAATCCCCCAATTAGCCAAGTCACTAAAGTGGACGTTTCTCCTTCTCAGCTGGAGGCCTTTAGGATGCTGCTCTTCACCTCAGATGGGGAGGAGGAGAAGAGGATGGTGGACAACTTCCGTCCCCTGCAGCCGCTGATGGACCGAACCGTGCGCTCGTCCTTCCAGGTCAGGCACCTCCTGGACACTGAGGCACAGCCCCAGGGCCACGCTGAGCAGGTCAGGCCGTAGGTGGCCCATCAACATCAGGCTGCAGCACGTGGACATAATGTTATTTCTCATTATTTTCCCTTTTCCTGCAGTGTGTCCCTGCACTTTCACAGCCAGCCCCAGTGGCAGTCATGCTAAGTGCCCTTTGACCTTCACTAGAGAAGTTGCGAGGGTTTTTAGTTTTGCTTTTCTGAAGAAGTAAATAATATTAACCCTTAACAAATTGACTTGCTTTGAGACAGGGATCAGTAAGGAATTATTAAGACAGCTAAAGCTAAAATAACGATGAGAGAGCTCTTCCTCTGCCTGTTCTCTGAATTGTTCTGTGTATCTTCAAATGCTCTTTCAGTGCCTTGCATGAATTAATAATCCTGGTCAAAAACTTGTTAGCAAGGAGAAAGTGTGAATAAGTGCAAAGTATTAACACTGATCAGGTGCTTTTGTGAAATTGTTTGAGATCTGAGAAGAGAACTGGAAGAGAAGTAGTTTCTCTAGTCACACATACAGAGACATTTTACCTTCTTCCTTTTTCCTTGGGTGAAAAGAGGAGAAGGACAAAAATGACTTGTAGAATAAAAAGCTCTTTCCATTCTGTTGGCTGCACGATCCATGTTTGATGTGGAGGCTGCAGAATATCCACTCTAAATACATCACAAGCCAGAAGACCTTTTCTTAAACCTTTTAACAAATGTAGAAGCTTTTAGCTTTGGCAGCTTTTACTCTTCTGTGTTAATAATGTATCAGGAGAAGAGAGCAGAGGAGAATTCACCAGCATCTCAGGACTGGCAAGAGCAGCAAATTAGGTGGAAATGTCCAATTGATCTCAGAAAACGGATCACATCAAAGGAGAGCAAGATTAGATAAGGCCCAGCTGACCCTCCCAGTGGGATTTGGGGAAAAAAAGCCAAAACCAATTTCTGCAACCTGTGCTAGGACAAAATGCAGCCCTCAGAAAGGTTTTTGATTTCAGTAACTCACAGAGCACCAGTGCACTCTCTTCAGAGTTTTGCCTTAAAGTGTATTGTCTTATAAAAAGACTTATCCAGCTTCAGGACAACTGGGGACCAGTTTGTATTTTTAGCACCTTATGGTAACGAGGTCCAGTGGTGGTTGAAATGTATTTGTGGACCAAACCAAGCTGCTGTGGAGCTGCCACCTGCAGAGTCTTATCCTGGAGCTATGGTCCAATTGCCACGAGTAGTATCTACCTCTGCACATCCTACTACTACTAGGCCTACTTTTCTCTCAAGCACCTTCTTCCCTGGCTCTTTCTGCTTTGCTGGATGGTCAGATTTTCTGGTGAGGAGCAGGTCTGTCTGTAAACCCTGGTGTGATCTTGATTGATTGTGTTTTTGATTCTTGAGGAACTGATCTTACTCATTTGCTTCTCATTGCTGCTGTGATTCAGCACAAGGGAAACGTGACACTGGCTTGTCAATCTAAATCCAGAGCTTTGGAATCGATACTTTTATTTTTTTAAACTCCAAGTGTTCAGTTTAAAAGCACTTTAACACTTTTCAGTGTGACCCTGACGATTTTAAGGTTTTGGAATAATCTTGTTTAACCAGTTAAGTGCCCCAATCCTGCCTTTGCTTCCTTAATAGCTCTACCTCAGGCTGTTGTTGCTGTGCAACAGTTGTGCCTTTCTGCCCTGGCAATTTGGAATGTGGCCACTTAACTTTGGAGTGACTGTACATGGTAAATGTAAAAAAAATCTCCCTTCTATCCCAGTGTAGGATGTTTTTTCTGTGTAGTGAATTCAAAATGGCAACATCTCTCTTTGGCTTCTTTGCTTCTCCCAAGCTCTCTTACTGCTTGGGTGAACATTTCCATGTTGGTTGAACTGTACCATCTCTCTTTGGGTGGGGCTTGGAGCAACCTGGTTTAGTGGAAGGTGTCCCTGCCCATGAAAGGGGGTTGGAACTGGGTGATCTTTAAGGTCCCTTCCCACCCAAACCATTCCATGATTCCATGATCTCAGTTGACCTGTACAGTCTTTGGCATCATCACACAGAGTTTCCACTACGTACAGAAACACGTCAGTGATGATTTTTGCTAGAGAATGAGATGTTCCAAAATAAATTCCGAAGGAATATCTCCAGTTCTGGCAATAGGAAAACAATGTTTTTACTTTTTGCCTGAGTGTACATGGCCTGGTCATTAAGTTTGAGGTTTTTGTTCAGTGCTGTTCTTGCAAACACTTCTCTGAGGAGGACCCTGTAGAAGGGTGGCTGTGGTTCAGATATTTTACTACTCATTATTAACAGGAAAAACTGTAATATAAAGACATGTTAATGTTGCCTTATATTTAAAAACAGAGCAGACTCAGCAGCACTGGGCTATAGGTGACCTGCATCAATAATATCCTTATCATATATAATATATTCTAAAAAGCTTCATGCAATTGCTCAGTTTTTTAGTTGCCTTGGTACTTTTCACTGAGTTTTTGGGTGTCTCTGCTCCACTGAGCTTGTTTCGCTCCTGGGAAATACAAAATACAGATTTAGGGAACCACCAGGGTGTAAATGTTTAACCTTGAGGTGCCCTGTAATGCTGTGGTACCTCACACCCACCTGAGTTCTCCATGCTGAGGTTTGCTCCACTGAACCACGTTTTCTTCCTGGGTTGTAAATCTCTTTTTAACACACCACCACCCATCAGAGGTGATGCTGAACATTCCCTTTTCCAGTGATCCATTTCAAGTTCTCATGGAGATTGACTTTGTTGAAGTATTGTCATTTATTGTTCAAGAATAGGTGCATTATGAAGTCATACAGGTACTAAGCTATACTCCATATTTAGATAAAATCACATCTGTTTTTACTGCCATGAAATTAATAAATTTCAATTTCAGCACTCATCACTTCAAATATATGGAAACAGGGTCAATGTAGAAACAATTAACTTTGCTACAAAAATAAATTTTCTGTTACAGTTATTTTGCTGTTTCTTGCACCTATGTGTAGTGTTTTAGCATACCTGGTTAAGGCAGGCAGGAGTTCAGTTGCAGGGCAGATTGTAGTTGGAATTTTCAGTTTGGAAATGGACAGAAAGGGAATTTTGGATGTTATTTTAATTTTAACTTGTATGTTACAATGACTTTATTGGCCCTGTGAGTGCTGACTTCAAGGAAATAATTGTGTGCCTGCACATGTGTGTAAAACAGGAGATAGGGTAGAATTCTTTGGCCTTATTCTCTGGTTTGTGTGTATAAAACTGATTTAATTGTTGGGTAAGAGCTGATATCTGTAATGATTTTGCACAATTAAGTGAAACTTTATTTGAAAGAGCAATCTTTAGGCTCTTTAGGGTGGTACAATATGAAAGGGTCAAAGCACATATTTGTATTTTCCTTGCATAGTAGTCACTTTTGTAACTTAACAGTGCCCTGGGAGGCATTCCTGTGGCAATAAGTACTAGGAATTAAAGACTGTAATAGAAATAATTTTGGGAAAACTGACTGAAAAGGTTTTTGAGCACAGACCTGTGTCTGTGTTGGCCTGACTTCCAGCTGCCTTTCAATATTCCTGTTAAATGCTGCTCTTATCTCAGTCTTGGTCACTTTGTGGTTGGAACAACTCCCTTTGGCATTTGAATGTTTGATCTGTATTCCTGCATTCCAGAACTTTCTCACTTCACCTGTAACCACCTCGTACCCCTGACCACTCTTGTGCTGCCTTCTGCCAGGAATGACCCCAGAGCTGACAGGGGTGTCTCCCTTGGCTTTGAAAGCTCTGGAAACAGAGATTGCTTTGATCTCTACAGGGTTTTAAAGGACTGGAATTGTACTTTGGAGGAAGGGTCTGTTTGTGCCTTAATTTTGAATGTTTTAATTTGTGTTTCTTGGCACATCTTTGCTTTTTAGTTTGTTCATTGTGTTTTCGTGGCTGTTATTACATTTTGTGTATTTTAATGTTTGTTATCTGCCTGATCATAATTTACTGAAAATAATTGTCTTAGCAGACAGCATCTGTAACAGGGAATGCCTTTTCTCTCAGTTTTTACCTGCTGTATAGAACCTTGTAGCTGCTGGATTTTACACTGTTACATTGGTGTGCAACTGCAATAAAGGACCAGAGAAACCTGTGCCTGGATCTCGTTGTGTAATTAAGCTCTTCAAGTTAAAAACTAGATTTTGTGTCAAGCAAATAATACAATTCCTCTTTGGGAATGACCCAGTTCATTAGGAGTGGAGTCTAATCAACTGTCAGATGTGCTGTGATACTTCCAGGCTCTGAAAAGACTGCTGAACTGTGTTAGAATGGGAATGAAAGCACAATGCCCTCTCTGTTGCTGCTGTGCTGATGGAAGGGTAACTAATTATTTATTACATCCAGCCAGATGCAACATGCCATCTCCCAGGGGATTCCAGATTTTGAGGATCTTTGCTAAGCTCCTTCATTTGACACTGATCATTAAACTGGACCTGTCAGCTGAGCTCCTTTCTCTGTTGTGTAATTGGCCTTGATAAAACTGAGCCCATGGGTGGTGTAACTCAAGAGGTTCCCAGTTTGTGGTTGTGGCTACAATAATCTGGTCAAATAACCCTAAAAAAAACTTTAAGTAAAATAAATTACTTGCCACAATTAAAAATTGATACAAGACAGTAAGTTTAGATTAGATATTAGGGAGAAATTCTTCCCTGTGAGGGTGGTGAGGCCCTGGCACAGGCTGCCCAGAGAAGCTGTGGCTGCCCCATCCCTGCAAGTGTCCAAGGCCAGGTTGGATGGGGCTTGGAGCAACCTGGGCTAGTGGAAGGTGTCCCTGCCCATGGCTGGGGGTGGAAGGACATGAGCTTTAAGGTCCCTTCCAACCCAAACCATGCTGTGATTCTGTGAAGATTGGCTAATTAACTGAAATGAGCATTAATTTCTCTGTCTCACTGCAGAGCCATGCTTGGAGTTTAGCTATCATAGAGAGAGGTTTTGCTTAGCTGAATTAATTCAAACAAGTTTCTACTTATTTTGATGGGAAAAATAGGAGATTACATTCCTGGCTAAGGAATCCCCCCTAAAATAAAAGTAGATAATGCTTTATAGAAGGCCTCCCCAGCGGTGCTTTTTGGCAGGCAACACATTGTGTTAGATTAAGAGCGAGGTCAGCTCTGCTATTTTTACTATTTAAGGGTTCTAGAAGCTGCCACTACTTCCATTTAACCAAGAAAACAAACTTCCAAGCTCTGTCTTAGTGGAGCTGAGGTGTTTGCTGAGGAAATGGCTGGTCTGGTTCCAGCGGGGTGGCTGGGTGTGATCAAGGCAGCCCTGCCGATACCTGGTCAAGAACATCCACATTACTCCTGACAAATGGCCAATTTGCTCCTGCTCCTGCTAATTATTTGTCCTTCTGACAAATCCTTCCTTCCTTCCTTTTTGATGTGACAGACTCCGAGTGCCTGAGTATTAACACATGGAGAACTGATTGGATAATCAAATAGTCTTCAAAGATCCTGTGGAATAACTTGGGGGCCTGAGGAGAGTTAATGTTCTGATAATAACACTTGGCATTTGGGAAGTGCTTTGAAGATATAAAGCACTCTGGGAACACACTGGCAAAGCCAGGATTTTCTCAGGAATACAAATGGAGAAACAGTTGCAGAATTAACTCCGATGGATTAATTTGCAAGAGAGTCAAGTATGTGGTTGACTTGAAATAGGGGCAGTTCAGTGGCTGCTACTCCACTGCCTCTGGATCCTGGGACTTCCACATTCTATTCAGAAATTCCCTTTTGGAAGAACTGGAGAGAAGAAGGTTACTCCATCCCATTCTTGTGAGAGTCAATGGAAATTTCTGGGCGTTAGGTTAATGTCAGGTGTAAAATTCCACAGCCATCAAGCAGGTCACAGAGGGATTGTTGGGATTGTCCTGTGCAGAGCCAGGAGTTGGATTCGATCCGAGTGGGTCCCTCCCAGCTCAGGATATTCTGATTCCAGTTAGTTTATTTGCCTTGAGGTAAGAGCTTGGCCTAGAGAACTGGTGGAGTAAATCCCTCCATGAATGATTCTCTTCACCCGAATACAGACCTGAATTGGAGCATTCATCTGGAAACACCTGAAGGATATATTTTATTTCTATCCCAGTCCTGTCTGCTGAGTCCAGTGTAACAAGGTCAACACAGAGGCAATTCCTTGAGTTGTAACTCCCTGATTTCATGGTCCTGTGAAAATTTTACCCCAGCATATAAAGCATTAAATGCAGTAACAGTTGCTTTAGGTTACAGCCAGAGAGTCTATAATGTTAAGCTGGTAGACTAAAGAAAAGCTTTTAGGGTTACAGAAAAATTCTGATATGTTTTCCTGTTTAATTAACTGTTATAGTCTTTTCAATCCCTTCAGGTTCCCATTTCTAGTTGAAAACTGGAAGAACATGCTCGGTGCCAAGGTAATTTTTTCTAAGCTTTCTTTCTAAATGTGGATGTTTATATAAACCCAGCAGCAGATTGTTGAGCCCTTGGGCTGAGCAGCCACTAGATGTCAGGTTCGGATTAGTGCTTCCAGGATTAGGCTGCTCAGAATTCCTGGAATGGTTGGAAGTAGTGGTGATGGCAGTTACCAGAGTGAGGTACCTGAAAATGTTACTGAAATGTCACATCTTTCCCCAGAATTCCCATCTGTGAGGTATCTTGGAGAAAACCACCTGATCCACCCACTGTCTGAAACATGCACAGAGGAGGATGGTCCAGGAGGATGGACAACTTTGAGTTTTGGAGCTTGGGCACGGCTTCCTGTGTGACACCAACTAACCCCTGCTGAGAAACAGCTGCTCAGAGGTACCACTTCCACCTCTCAGTGAGAAGGAGTGTTGTTGGGAATCAGAGCTTCCAGGCTCAGAGCTCTTCTCCTATCCTAAAAGGGCAAGAAGGAATCTGAATTTGGTAAAAAACTGGCTCCTTTGGCCTTATTGTAGTATCCAAAGTGAGCCTCCTTGGATGCAAAAGTTATGCCTGCCCATTTTGCCTGCATGCTGCCAGATTGGTGAATTATTTTATATTTTTGGTTCCCAAACAAGCTTTTTTGGTGGTTTTGGCATCCTACATGGCAGTCAGATTTCAGATTGTCAATTAATTTTCTTTTTTGTGATTTTGGCATCCAACATGGCAGTCAGATTTCAGATTGGCAAATAATTTTTTTTTTTTGTGATTGTTTGCATCTGCCATGCCAGGCAGGTTCCTGCAGCGCCTCTGCAGAGATGCAGGTGATGCAGCACCGGGGACTTGGGTGGCAGGTGGATGGAAGAGCAGAGCAAGATGGGACTGGGGGGAGCTGGGAGACACAGGTTCTGCTGAACTGCAGGTTTAGACACACAGGGATCCATTCTCCTCTTGAGGAACACACAGCCCATGCAGGCAGGAGAACGGATGGTAACACACACCTCCCCTGCGGGCCCCCCTGTCCCCGGGGGCAGAGATGTGGGGTGGCCGCTTCGCTTCCCCTGTCCCCTCTTGGGGCAAGGGAAGGTCGGAGGGGGTGGGCATGAGAGAGATGCGCCGGTAGGAGCGGGAAGCCCCGGTAAGGAGCGAGTACCGCTGTTAAGGAGCAGTTACGGCCGGAACGGAGCAGGTACCCCCGGTACCAGAGCGGGCACCGCCGGTAAGAAGCGGAGACCCCCGGGCAGGAGCGGGTGCCCCCCGTACGGAGCGGGCACAGCCGCTGCCCAGTGGCCACCGCGCCATCCCGGGGCGCTGCACCACCCTCCTTCCTCCTCCTCTCCTCCTCCTCCTCCTCCTCCTCCTCCTCCTCGTCCTCTCCTCCCCCCGGAAAGGAGCCCGGCCCCGCCGCCGCTCGCCGCCCACCGCCGCCGGAACAAAAGGGGCGGCCGATGGTGGCGGCAGAGCCGCTCCGCGCCCGCCCCGCTCCGCGCCCCGCTCCGCCACCATGTCGGGCAGCGGCGGCGGCCCCGGCGACAGTGCCGTGAAGAAGAGGAGCCCGGCGGGCTCGGCCGCCTCGCTGGCGCAGGATGAGGACAAGCAGGCGATGGAGAAGATGCTGGGGGCGGCGGGCGGAGGGGCGCAGGAGAACGGCTGCGCCCGCTCGCCCTCGCCGTGCGGCTCCGGGGAAGGGGTGACCCTGCAGCGCTCCATCACGCTGCTCAACGGCGTGGCCATCATCGTGGGCACCATCATCGGCTCCGGCATCTTCGTCACCCCCACGGGCGTGCTGCGGGAGGCCGGCTCGCCGGGGCTGTCGCTGGTGGTCTGGGCGGCGTGCGGGGCGTTCTCCATCGTGGGCGCCTTGTGCTACGCGGAGCTGGGCACCACCATCACCAAGTCCGGCGGGGACTACGCCTACATGCTGGAGGTGTACGGCTCCCTGCCCGCCTTCCTCAAGCTCTGGATAGAGCTGCTCATCATCCGGCCCTCCTCGCAGTACATCGTGGCTCTGGTCTTTGCCACGTACCTGCTCAAGCCCATTTTCCCCACCTGCCCCGTGCCCGACCAGGCTGCCAAGCTGGTGGCCTGTCTATGTGTCCGTAAGTATCATTTAGTGGCTTTGAACTGACAGGGAGTAGGGTTAGGTTGGATATGGGAAGAAATCCTGCCCTGTGAGGGTGGTGAGTCCCTGGCACAGGTTGCCCAGTGAAGCCGTGGCTGCCCCATCCCTGGAAACATTCAAGGGAAGAGATCCTTTACTGGCTTTAAAATGACAGAGGGCAGGGTTAGGTGGGATATTGGGGAGAAATTCTTCCCTGCGAGGGTGGGGAGTCCCTGGCACAGGTTGCCCAGAGAAGCTGTGGCTGCCCCATCTCTGGAAGTGTCCCAAGGCCAGGTTGGACGGGGCGTGGAGCAACCTGGGATAGTGGAAGGTGTCCCTGCCCATGGGACTGGGATGATCTGGTAAAGATCATCACTGATCTTTAAATTCCCTTCCAACCCAAACAATTCCATGACTCTGTGACCCTTTCTGGGTCTCTGCTGTCCTGCTACACGTGGCTCCTCATTCACCATCACCTTCCCCAAAACGTGTGCTCATGCATCACTTTGGAGGAGATGCCCCATTTCTCTTGTGCTGTGCATACCGAGTTTTTCTGGCTGTTTTGAATGGCAGCAGTAGGAAATGTGGCCCCATCCCAAATAAATGTAGCGAAAAATTCCCCAAATGCCAGTTGCAGGTTAATGAGCCTCTCTGAATGCAGTGTGCAGTAAATACAGGGTGCATTTTTGCTGGGAGCTGGAATAGGATTTCTCATGCTCTGCCCCAGGACTGTGTTTGGGCAGGGTAAAATCCCCTGGTGCCCTGCAGTGCTGCGGTGCCTGGGATGGGCGTTGATGTGCAGATAGAGGTGGGGATAAGGAGCACTTGGGAAATTATCTGTCACGAGCAACTGGTGCTGAACGTGGCCTGTGCTCAGTGCTTGGCTGGTTTCAGCACCAGTTGGGAGATGAACTGTTTCTGGGCTGTGTGTGCGCTGATACCATGCTCAGAACCTGGTTTTATGGGGATTTTTTGGCTAGCAAACATTCTGTCTCACGAGGCGTTGCCTTGCAGAGAAGTTCAGTCATGCTGTGATGAATTCAGGGCACACAGATCTCTCTCCTTGCTGCAGTTTTTGTCACGACACTGGTGTTTTGGAGTCTGCAGTTGTGCTGCTCAAGCCCCATTTTCCATGGGGTGAATGCAAAGTCACCCCATCCAAATTCCTCATCGTTTAAATACAGGACCGTTTTCTGCCCTTCCCTCCTCATTTCCCATTCAATCTGTTCCACTCCACTGGTCTTCTTGTGCCTTTATAAAGGTGTATGTTGGGAAAGGATGTAATTTTTGGGAGGGCTTTGTAAAGCATTTATTCACTGTACAAAATCACAGCCAGGTGATCTTTTTCTTTCTGTGCTTTGAAGTTGTGAAGAGAAGGTTGGTTGTTCGTGCTGCCCTTTCCAAGGGGATTGTGTTAGATTCCTTCCCCCTCTGAGGATCCCAGGCATCCAAAAGCTGCAGCACATGGCTGTTATGGGAAGATATATTGTCTGTAAATATCTTTATACCCACACTGACCGAGGCTTTGGGAGGTAAATTATATGGCTAGTTAGTAATAATAGCATTAATAACAGACAGGGCAGTGAGTTGTACTTTCTCTGGGCAAGATTAAAACCTCCTCAGTCCCCACATCAATTTTTAGGAATGTAAGGGTATGTAGATAGGCATGTGGATTTGCATCCAAGTTTTTCACCAAGTGTAGGGCACATATTAAGGAAATATAATTATTCAACTAAGAAAGCTGCACCAAGGTTAGGAAATAGTTCTGCTCATGGGTGCCTTGCCTTTTGCAAATGTGGTTTTAGAGCTTTCCTGCCAGTCTGCACTGTGGTTTCCTCAGGGACCCAGAGGAGCATGGCACGGATGGACGTGGCATTCCCGTTCCTTTCTGAAAAGCCAAGGAATTAGGGCATTGATTAGAGGCTTTCTTACTGCCTTATGGCAAAGTTTTGCTGTGCAAGCACATGTTGGAGTTGCCAAAGCCTTTGAGAACGTGTTTCCAATAATAAATACCTTTTAATCTGAGGGATCATTCCCGAAACAGGTAGGAGGAGGTGTCTTTTCACATTTTATTGGTCAAACCCCAAAGCAGGGGTTAACTAGACTTGCCCATGGTGAGATCTGTTCCCTGACAGGGTGGATTGCAGCATCCAGCTTCTTGAAGCCAGGTCTCATTCCCGTTCCTGCTTCTCCAGTAAATGTCTCCAGCTTTCCTTTGCTGGCAATGAGGAGTTTCCCTGAAGCAGAATTTGTTCTTGAACCTTTATCTTGAAATGCCAAGGAAAGAGTTTTGAGTTCTCCAAATCTCCATCAGTTCCATGTGTTCCTCCTTTAAACTCCACTCCCCCCACACCGCTGGCTCCTGTTTTGTTTATGCTTTGGGTCAAATTTGGGGTTGTCTCCTCTGCTACAAAAGGTTAGTTCATCCTGCATCGCCTTCAGCAAGTCAGCTTTGGTAACTTTGATTTTTTGGAATTAGCTTTTCAACTCTCTGCTGCCAAAACCACATCATGGGCTAGGAACAATAAATGAAGTAAATCTGCTCCAAGGACTCAACAGCCACACAACACTTGTGTGGACTAACAAGCAGCTTTGTTTCATGGTTGTTCCAAACATCAACTACCCAGGGAGATACTTATTTCTTTTCAAAAGCAATAGAGTAGAAAAAATGACCTATTTGTGCATATGCTGTAGCACGTACATTAATGAGTTATCTCAAAGAAGGAAAGAGCAGTTTAGGAGACAATAGAGGAATTTGGGACTGGGGGCTGGAATTCAGTATCCGGAATCCAGCTTTGTAGAGCAATCCCAGCTCTAGTCCTTGCAAAGTTTGTATCTCAACATGAAATGCAGTTGCTGCACGCTTTCTAGTAAGAGGAGAAATAACAGAAGTTATTTGTTTCCCCTTTACTGGTGTTGAAACAGTTGGATAAATAATGTGCTGTTTGGTATTTGCCACAATGAAGTCCAGAGACTGTATTAATGCATTAAGAGACTCCATAGTCTTGAATGAAAGAAAAAAAAGTGGTTGGAATAGGGAATTGCCTTCTCCTGAAGGTGCCGAGGAAAACAAGGTGGGTGGTGAGTGGAATTTACCTACAAATAGGTGTTTTTTGCTATGAAGATTGTAATCTACGCACAGTTGGTGTGCAAGACTTCTTTCATGAGACACCATGAATGCTTGTTAGGTTTGCCAGATAAAGGGTGGGAATTCACTACAGGGAAGTCTTCCTGTAGCAAGGTGGGCCAAGCTGTTCCATCATCAGCCTGGTTCGTTTGTGTTCACCACGAACCAGCCAGTGCTCCTTGGGTGTGGGAATTTGGGTAGCAATTTGGCTGAATGCTTGTCAGGCTGCAGATTGTTGATAATTCTTAGAAACTTCAGCATCTTCTTTTACCTGTGAGATTGTATGGCTGATATTTTTAGAGCTGATAAATAATAACAGCAAATGCCAAGGGACAACAAGCACAAAGTCTGCCGTGTAGCCAAGAGGAGCAGAAAAATTTAAAGTCCATGAAACTAGAGTTTGTGCATGAAATAAGTTGAATCTACCCAAATCTGATCTCATCTAAAGCAGTTTTACCCCTTCTGTAGCTGATGAGGGACAGCCTTTAGGTCCTGACTTTGCATATTTGCTGTACAGTATCAACATTGTACAAGGCAAAGATTTAAACTACGGAGGATTCCACGCTCTCTGTCTCGGGTGCACGTGGGTCAGGTTCTCTTTCACAGCTGCCACTTGTGTTAACATTTCTTAAATTCAACTGATAAATCTTAACAAAAATCCTTAAAAATCACAGCCCAGCACACCATGTGTGTTCTAGAGGTGGCTCAAGGATGCAAAGTTTCAAATTGCCCAGTTCAAGAGCCCGTGGCTATTCCTTTTTTCCACGTTATTTTGCAGATTTCCTGCTTGCACAGAAGCGCCTTCCCATGTATTGTGAGGAGTAAATTAATTCCCTGTAGATAAGGGAGGCAAGAGATAATGCTGCTATTCCATAATTTACCCATTTCTTGACAATATAATCTGCTTCCCAGAAGCCTGAGAAACCGGGAGTTGGACTTGATGTTTCTTGTGGGTCCCTTCCAACTTGGGATAATCTGTTGCATATAATTTTATTCTTGATCTGCAGCGTCAAATCAGCAGTTTGATTGTTTGCTGCTGAATTCTTTTCTCACTTGTTAATTATATGTGCAAATCTGGCACTACTAACCCCAGCACAGCAGTTTCTGCTGCCTCCAAAGCCACAGTATTTTAATCTTCTTCAAAATTTATTTAGACTTTCTTTGCTGCTTCTGAAATATTATTTTGGGCACTCCTCCTGCAAGTGTGGAATTCCGTGGAAATGATGATGAATTCCTCATTTGTCTCTTTTGTTTTGAACAGCCAAATAGTGAAAGAATTAGTAGCAGCCAGAGCAGAGCTGAGTCATGTCTAATAGCACATGTCATGTGGAAGTGCCTGACACCCCTCTGAGTAACTTGTGAGTTAGAGGAGAAGGGAATCAAAGCCAGGCTCTGGCAGAAGGGTACAAACACACCCCTGACCTCTTGCCAAGTCACAGCTGTGGCCATAAGTGAAGGTTCAACGTCGGCATCTCCCCCAGAAGTCACAGATGTTGAAAGCAGGAACATCTTTATTTGGCATTAAGGTTTCACTTCAAATCTGCCAAGCTCAGCTCTTTGCCCAGGTGTTTGAAGTGAAGAGGTGGATTTTCACCTCATCAAGTATCAGCTGGTAAGCAGGCCAAACACAAAATAATATCCCATCCCTTCCCTTCTCTTCCCATCCCTTCCCTGTCTGTCTCAGAGGGGTTTATTCTGCAGCATTTCTACTTTTAATTAATCTGCCAGGACAAGCCGTGTGTGAAGCTTTGAAGATTTATTTTTCTCTCCTCCAGAAAGGTGGATTAAGTGACTAAAGCTGCATCAGTAAATAGGCCCTTGCTTGATCAGAGTGGAGGGAAAGGGTCTGTAGAATCCCTGCTGGATGGCAAATGCTGCAAGGCTGAGCTTGCCTTTTTAATCTGCGTTTAATTAGAGCAGCGTTAATGAAAACAGGCTCTGACACTCGCAGGACCCTCCTGAAATCAATGAAAGCTTGGAGGACTCTTGAAACACAGCAACCACTGCACTTACAGCACCTCTTGGCTTTCACAACAAGTGTCCCATTAAGTTTTATTGTATTTGGATGATTTATGTTATTACTGAGATCCTTCAGAGTCTTTCCCTTCTGGCATGAACAAATTGGGAAGGCTTTTTCATGGTCAGTGTCATTCAGAGCAAAATCACTTGTTTTCAGCATTCCAGGAGTCTCATAGTCCCATGTCAGATGTGACCAGTAGATCAAATCCAATGGATGAGGAAGCAGTTTTTTCCAGCCAGGGTGCAGAGCTGAATTCTGACCCCCTGCATGGCACAGGTGACTTGACTCAGCCTAAAACCTGCCTGGAATTTTTCATGAGGAAGCTCATGATCCAGGGTTTAGCACTGAGTGCAGTATTTCAGCCACCTTCCTGTGAATTTGTGGGATCTAATTCTAACTATGGAAAGGTGCTTCTGTGGAAGTGTAACCTCATGGTGGGCCAGGTAAGATGGGTTTTGCAGGTCCAGTTTGGCCAGGATGATGACGTGTCTTTGGGGCTTAATGTACATATTAGTAATACTTAATTTGTAATATTAAAGTAATGTGTTAGTAAGTATTAATACTTAGTAAGTGTTGGTCACTGTTAGGAAGATACTTCTAAAAGGTGGCCGTGGTGGAGATGTTTAGCTTGTGATAGTTAATTTGCTGGGAAAGGAAGAAATATGGAAAACCTCTTTCTCCCTCTCTTTTCTCTCTATATTTTGTTTGTCTTCCTGTGGTAAAATGACCTTTTTTGTGGAATTGCTGCATCATGTCACTTGGAAACTTTGGCAGTAAATCACAAGCTTCTTCCTAAGGAGACAAAATAGTAACTCCTACCTCTAGTTAGGAGTCAGCTCCCCTTACAGTGATACATTCTTTGTAGTTTGCATGTGCCACACAGTTAAAATAAAGTGTACCACTGTCATTATGGGATGTTGGTACCACAGCAATGGGTGGGTTATACAGATTTGGGATCTAGCCTCTGCAGTATCTGGAAATGGTGAAATTCCAGCCCCTGAAGCTGCCTCTTGGCCCTGGCTGTGCTGCACTGGCTGGCACAACTCTAGAGAGAGATGGCAGGGAAGTGCTTGGCAATTTATTCTTGCAGAATTCTGGGCACCTGAGGGGGTGGATACTTCTGGGATCACAGAGTGACATCCCAGCCTCATCCCATCTTGCACAAGCTTCTGTGTCTCCCAGCTCCCTGGAATTGAAAGGCAGGGGAGAGATGGAGCTGTGACACTTTCGGGGTGTCTGGGGCCATTTGTTGGAGACACCCAGAACTTATGATCTCAGGGGGTGGATTTAGAGGGGATCCCTTTCCTTAAATTCCAGTGGCTGGGCAGCTTTTGCTTTCTCCTCTCATTTGCTGATGCCTCGTTCCCTGATTCCTGTTTTGGGAAGAGAAATAAAAAGGAAACTCTGACCCATTGCCAGGTATGTTGATTATTATAAGTCGATTTTAATATAGACATATTTGCTCTGGGGCCAAGTCTCCTTTCCAGCTGCCCCCAGGCCTTTCCCTGCTCCAGACTGGTTGCCCTGGGTGTTAAATTTCTCCAGGGACTTGTCCCTGAAGAAAGATCTGCAGAGTTTTTCCTTCTGCTTTTTCTCTTCACCACCTTGCAGGGCACAAGGCTTCAATCAATACCTATCAAGCTGAAATTTTCTGAACCATTTTCTGCCCATGTCCTTGCATGTCTCATGTTGGATTGTGCTGTTAGAAATAGTCACCTGAGACTTTTGGGAGACACTGTGGCATCACAGCCACCAGGATATAAAATTGGTGGGAGGTTTTTTTGCCTTAGTGAATTGATTTTCCTATGGGTTTAAAGCACTGTAGTCACATAATTCCTGGTTTGTCCTGTGTGGAGTAATTCTTTATTTTCAATTCCAGCCTCTGGTGAGCTGAGGCAGCAGTTCCCTAAAGCCCACGGACTGTTCTGTGCCTGGGGTTTGTTCCTTGGTGGCCACAGGCTCAGCTTGTCTTGTCTCTGCCTGAAACCTGGTTGTACCATCACTGGTAGGAGAAAAAACTCCTTGTGTGTCATCTGAACTTCATAAGGAGTGAAGGGAGCTGGGGAGAATGGGGAATGGAGAGGAGCTGGAACTGTTCTGGAAGTAATTGTAATCTGGGAGACAATCAGCATCATCCAGTGGCAGATGGTAAATGGAAGCATCATCTTACAATTTCAAGGGCCAAGCACTTTGGAAATGTGAGTTACAAGCAGGGGTCGTGCATGATAGAACAACTTACAGTCCCTGTTTTCCTGCTGGGGAAGCTGAGGATGAGAATTTCCCTTCATTCTTCCCCTTATTTTCCACAAGCTCCTCACCCTACTGTGCATTTTCGCTCTGTCCTGTAACACCACGAACAGGAATCCGTGGGCAACTTCCAGCAAATTATTGAGTTTACTCCTTTAAAGCAGCTCCTTCCACTCATTTATCCATGTTACAGAGGTGTACTTGGGAATACAAGGCAGTACTACAGGTCAGGAGCAGGGAAACCTGTAGGAGGTGACATCAAGGACCCAGGTGACATGTGCAGGGCTCCCAAGAGGTGTAACCCCACAGGCAGCACAAATTCTGATACCTCAAGGATTCCTACACTCATTCCAGAGACTTTTCACCCGAAAAGCTGCTGAAGATCTTGGACTGAGCTCCTGTTGCCCCACCAGGGCATGGAGTTGGATCCTTTTCCCTGTGAGTGAGGATGATGCAGAGTTGTGGCTCAGCTGCTTGTTTGTTTGATTTTTTTTCCCCGACAAAGCCTCCCTGAGCGCTGTCTTTACTCTGTGCCCAGTCCATGTCCACACTCCCATTATCCAGGAAGAGCTGCAGCCCTGCCTTTTCCTGTAGGAATATTGCCAAGACTGTTGCATCATAAGTGCCAGGCCCAGGTTTACCTGTGTCAGGGCTCCATTCCCACTGTTTGCTTTGGGCAGAACGCCACAGGAGCTGTTGTTCCATGCAGCGTGTTTGTCATGGACTTGTTCTAGATAGGATTGTCACAATCCCTTGCTGTGTCTGCTTTGTAGGCATTTATTCCTGTTGTCATCTAGGAATTGTGTTTCTGGGAGGGATCTTGGAATGCCAGTTCGAAGGAATACAGCTGTAAAATGTGAACTGGTGGGGGCTAAAGTCCTAGGCCTAGTGTTGGATTAGTCAGTTTGTCCTTGTTCCTATCAGTAATGGGAATTACCTGGCTGTGCAGGTGAGGGCCAGTGGAGCAGGTTCAGTGACGTGCCTGAAAGCAGCAGGGTCTGCTAGGACAGAGTAAATATTGAAGCCAGACCTGCTGTTGTCTTTAAAAAGCCAAATGTCTCTTTGAAAGCTTCTGGCTTCCCCTGTAGCTTGAGTTACCTTGGAATGAAGATAAGAATGAAGGCTGGAGCAGGTGAAGGGTTGAAGAGCACCTGGTGAGCATGTTCTACAGCAGTGAAACAACAGGATCTCTCCCACTTGTGCCAGAGTGATCTGTAAATAAGGAATGGGATTTAGATGGGACGTAAGGAAGAAATTTGTTACAATGAGGGTGGTGAGGCCCTGGCACAGGTTGCCCAGAGAAGCTGTGGCTGCCCCATCCCTGGAAGTGTCCAAGGCCAGGTTGGACAGGGCTTGGAGCAACCTGGTCTAGTGGAAGGTGTCCCTACCAGTGGCAGAGGGTGGAACTGGATCTTTAAGGTCCCTTCGAACCCAAACCATCCTAAGATTCAGCCCCCCCACTACATCTGCCATCCCTGCAGCTTTCTAGCTCTTATTATCCCAATTATGTAAAGCCTTTGGAGAGGGGCTGGTGGATCAGCCAAGCTGTGTCATGTCAGGTCATGCTGAAATCTTTATTCCTAGAATGATTCCTGGCCTGAGTGGGGCACTCCAAAGGTCTCCCTGGCTGGTGCCTGCCAGGGGCTGGTAGCTGGAGCCGAAGGGAAGATGCTGCCAGAATTAGGGCAGTGCAGGCTGATCTCTGCCTGTGCTGTATCACTGCCCTGATTTAGAGTAAAGCCCTTGCTGTGCAGTTTTCCTGGGAGCGGTTCATCCGAGGTGAGGGAGCGGTGCCAGGAGGAGCCCCTGCGTGGCAGGGCAATATCTCAGATCAAAGGAATCAAACTTGCTGCTTTAAGAAATCCCAGCCCTCTGCTCTCCTCAGAAGCTGAGCAGCCACTGGAATTCGTCCTGGAGTTTTTACTGAAAAAGTTCTTATCCTGGTTTGGTTGTTTTTTCTTTTTCTGTGGGATTCTTCCTGATGGGAGAGACTGAGGTTTATTTCAGCCCTTCCTATGTGTTGAAAGCATTTAAGTGGAGTAACTCCCCCACGCTCCTTTAGGAAAGACAAATATTATCATTATTGCATAGTGGGAAAAGCAAAGCAAAGCAGAGGGGCTGTGACTGGCAGGGCTCTGACTCAGGGCAGTGGCAGAAGTTCTCAGCCTTCTTCAGTCTCTAATCCCAAGTGTTTTATTTTCAGGGAGCCTGTTTATCTGGCACTGGTGAGGTTTTAGGGCTGGATACAGAAACTCGGATTGTGCAGGAAGCTTTTGCCTTTTATTTTCACCACCACTCACCCACAATCTGTCTGGAGGAGTCTGTACAAAACCAAAACGTGAAAAACAGCCCCAAAAATCAGTATTTCAGTGGAGACCAAAGCATCCATTGTCCTGGACACAGAATGCCTAAATGGGAAGGGAATGTCACTCACACCTCTCAGGGCTGTCCTCACCCACGGGAGAAGCTTTTAGCTGCCTGAGCTCATCCTTTAAATATCCCTCTGTAAACAAGGGGAGATTTATTTTTAGCATAATCGCTGGTTGAAGGGAATCCTGGATCCCCGGCTCCCTCCCTGTTAGGATTCACTGGAGGTGCTTTTAGTAGGAGAACCATGAGCTGTGATGTGCTTTCTTCTCTCCCTCCATGGCACAGACATAAGTTGACCTGCCTAAACTTTATTTTCTCCTTCCCTGTTATCTGACAACGTCCCTGCTGGAGGCAGATGTGTCCCAATCTCTCTGGTGGTGAGAAGCTGTGACCCTGCAGCCCACAGATAGTGCTGGGCTGCTCTGGGTGCTGAAAAGCTGCCAAACCTGGGCATGGGGTGACTTTGTAGCTGCTCCATATCTCTCAGGAGCAGTGTGGGGTGGAGGCACCCTGGGACAGGGTGCCTCCAGCTCCAGAAGAAGAGTTGAAATCTGCTCCTTCCTGAGCTGCTGGGGACCAGCAGGGCCAGGGGCTGGCGAGGGGACAGTGAGGGGTGACTGTGCACAAGGGAGGGAGCAAGAGGGGAGGGCATCCATAACATTGGGCACTGTCACCTTTGGGGTGACATTTTCCTGTCCCTATAACAAACAGCAGGCTCTGGGCAGGGAGCAGGGCACCAAAATAGTAAGTGATTTGGAATAGCAGCAGGTTTAAGCCATTATTTTCTCTGAGGCAGGTGAAGCTCAGCCAGGAGCAGCTTTGTGGCTTTGGACAAGCCCTGGCTCTGGCTGTACCTTGCCTGGCAGGAGGGTCACAGTGCCAGGAGCAGGATACAGATACAGGGGCAGAATACAGGGTTGGGGGACAATAAGGGAAAAAAAAGGTTGGAAATTAGTCTTGATTGATTCTATTAACTGTAGGACAACTTGTAGGAATTGGAGCTTCTTGGCAAGCAAAATGCTGATGGGAATGACCACAGTCCTGGGCAATCCTCTCTCCCATGGCCACAGTGTGTGGCTCTGGGGAGCATCTCCAAACCCTGCACAGCCATCCCTGGCACTGCTGGTTGAGCAGAGGATGAGGATTTCCACAGATCCAGCTTCTCTTCCCACCTGCCCCACTGACCTGCAGGTGTTGTTTGTGTTGTATCCCAGAGTGTCAGGGCAGGGACAGCTCCTCCTTCACGTCCAGGCAGGGGCAGCATGGTCTGGCCTCGATAGCTTTAGGGTGCTATTAGGGTCCTTTTATTTATATGCTCTCAGAAGTGTATTCTTCAGTTCAGGGCTGTTCCTTGTCACAAGGACTATGTACATTATTCAAATCACCTATTGACAAAATGAAGTATAGAATTGCAAAGTGTGAGGCTGCAGAGCCTGGCTCTGGACTAGTTTCTTTTTTAGGAATAGACTCTCTGGTTGGTTAAGTTTTAGCAAAAAGCAAATCACAGAATCACAGAACGGTTTGGCTTAGAAGGGACCTTATAGATCATCTTGTAACCCATGCCGTGGGCAGGGACCCCTTCCACTAGACCAGGTTTCTCCAACCTGGCCTGGAACACTTCCAGGGATGGGGCAGCCACAGCCTCTCTGGTCAACCTGTGCCAGGTCCTCCCCACCCTCACAGCCAAGAATTCCTTCTGTATATCCAATCTAAAAATTTGTCATAATTTGTCTTGCATGTTAAGTGTTTCCCTGGTGCTGATGTGTGTCCCTGTGTGTCCCCAGTGCTGCTCACAGCCGTGAACTGCTACAGTGTCAAAGCTGCCACCCGTGTCCAGGACGCCTTTGCTGCGGCGAAGCTGCTGGCGCTGGCCCTCATCATCATCCTCGGCTTCGTGCAGCTGGCAAAGGGTGAGTGCTGCTCCTTTTCCTTGGGGAAGTGCTGTGGACTCACAACAGAATTAGGGAGAAAGCCCAGCAGTCCCACCCTGAGCATTCCAGAGCCGGCAGAAGGGCTTTACAAACTGTTCTTGTTCTCTGCTGTGCTTGGGCATTTCCAGCTCGTGCTTTGCTGAGGTTTTGCACTTTATTTGGGAGATTTTGTATTTCTGTCACAGTTTAGGCTTGATTTCATACTAATGGAACCCAGCATGACTCAAGGTCTTTCTGACTTTTACAGTCACTGTAAAATCCCTTTGGGATTGCAGGGAAGTCTACAGAGAATGAAGATTTTGGTGCTGTTCCACTCAGAAATCTTCCTGATTCTGGCTGGTCGTGGCCTTTTGCCAACAGACAATTACCTGTGTGTAGAGAATATGTGTAAACCAATCCTGATCATTTTAATCCTTCCACAAACTGCCCTGCATGTTTTCCTTCATCCAGCTCTGGGTGTGGAATAACTTGATGGAGCCCATGGGTCACCCAGGGCCACCTGGATCGGGCAGGGCTGCAGGGACCACATGAGGAACAGAGGCATTGGAGCTCTCAGCTGACACTGGCACATATCTGTCAGCCAGCACCTGGAAAAGAGGATAAAAATGGGAAGATAAAGCAAATTTTCTGGTGGTTTTGCTTGTTTGCTTCCCACACACATAAAATCGTCTCAAACCCAGAGATGTAGTTTGTTCCAAACCCATCTGATTAGTTAATCCTCACAGACAAGCTTCTTTTTTTGGTGCTAGTTTTGTGGAAATAAATGTTTCTTAGGAAACAGTACAATCCTTTTTTGCTAAATGGGGATCAAATCTCCAGGGAATCCTGTCTCTGCACAGTGTGTGTGTCTGTGTGTGCTCGTGGGTCTTTGTAATTCCTGTCTCAGCCCTGGGAGCCAGTGCTGTCTTTGCAGAATTTCTTGCTTTGTCAGAGGTTTTATTTTCTTCCAGCTCGGTGCTGACACTCAACAGGGACATTGTTTGGGGCTTATCACAAAATACACCTCCCTCCACAACTGCCCAGCCTGCTTTGCTGAACTGTTTTGTCTCTCTTAGGAGGATAAGTCACCATAAATCTCTGTTAGTTCGTTAACATTTTGCCATAAAGACCTTTACAACTGTGCTTTGTTTGCACATATAATCTTAATTTGCATCTTCAGAACCACCTTCCTTCCCTCCATGCTGTCCGTTTGCCCTTTTGTTCAGGTGGAACCACTTTCTGCTCTGGTTCCTCAGGTGTAAATCCATGCTATTTCCACTGAATTGTATATGTAGCCAATAAGAGATTTCTGTCTTGTGCACAAAAACATCCACCCTCTGCTCTTGTGTTATTTTACTTCCTATGAAGTTGATTTTCAGCTCTGGAGAGCTACAAGCAGGACCTCACAGTGCAGGCAATTCCATGGGATTTAGTTTACTGCTAAACCACCTGGCTGCTCCAGGCAGGGTGAAAGAAAGTCAGATCAAAAGCAATTCTTTGATTACAACACCTGAAGACAAAGTCTGAGTACACAACATGAAGCAAACTGGATCAGAGTGGGATCCTTGGGATCTACAGAGGCTGCTGGTTTACACCTTGTTCCTGTTTTACAACTGGGATTCTGCCTGGGGTCTCACATGGATTTTATTAATCTCCTTAGGGAAGTTCAAGCTCTCTGCTAAGTCCTTAAGAATGTACAAGCTCCTTTCCTGTGCCCTTCCTCAGCTTCCACCTGCATTTTGCACCTTGGTCCATATTCCTTTCAATAATGCCAGGTGACCCAGTGCTTTTAGCAGGGATACATCATGAGATTGTCTTTTTTCTTCTTTATTTCTTCAAGGAAAGCATGAAAATTCCCATTTTCAGTTGCAAAAACGCTGCACTGTTGTCCATCTTTGTCCTGTACAGAACCACATTTCCCTGCCTTTACTGCTCCTCCATGTGGCCTTGTGTCCTGCTGTTCCCATTCCAATGTTTTTTTTGGACAAAGAGGACTCTCCCCACCCCCAGCTGGGTAAATCCATCCCAGTGAAGTCCTCACCCAGCTGGTTTGTCTGGGGCTGCTGTTCCAGGGGAGATGGGGTTGTGTGTTCCCCTGAGGATTAACTGGTTTTACTGGTTCCTGTCCCATTGCTGGTTTGTGTTTTACAGAATCCATAAACAGACAAGAGGAGCAAGACCACATTTTTGGCTCAAATGTGGAAAGTTCTTTGATTTCACAGAAATTTTCTCTCCCACAATTCAGCTTTTGGCTTTTTCTCATTTTCTCCTTCCTGATTTTCAGAGGAGCAGTAACATCTCAAGACAAAGAACTCTGAGGCAATATTGCCACACAGAAAAGAGCATTTCCTTGTGATCTCCCCTGGGCAGCTGTTTTCCATCACTCCTTTCATACCACTTCAAAAGGAGGGTGGAAATTGGTTTCCTGCTCAGTCTTTCAACTGCTTGAAAGTTGTCTCAGCGTAACTGCCCCAGTTGGGATGAAATTATTTTATTAATACGAAAGTTACACTTTTAAAAACCTTCTTGGGGCTGGAGATGTGTTTTAAAATTTCAGTGCCCTGCACTTGGTGTGTTAAACTACCAGTTTGCAGCACTTAAATAATATAGATAACTTATAACATAGACAGGATCAGGATTTTTTCACTCCAGTACTATAAAAATGAGGCTTATCTTGGTTCTATTATTTTACCAGCTCTCAATCTGCCTTCTGTCCAGCCCCCCTGGGCATTTTTTGGCCATATTCTTGACCTGGAGGTGGTTTGACAGCAGGTTTGAGGGATGTTTTCTGCACTGGATGTAACACAGGAGGTCTGTGGTTATGTCCTTCTCATACCTGATCACCCTGCACCTTAAAACCTTCCCTTAAAAACTAACCTAGATGTGACATGGTAAAAAAATTGGGCTGATCTGTAAGGACACACTCATGCTTTTTACATGGGAGGGAGTTCAGGAAAGGTTTTGATGTCAAAAAATTCTAAAAACCCCAAAACACAGACATATTTCAGACCTATTCATTTCTGTTCTGATGCCCCAGGGTATCTGGAGTGTTTTATGTGCCCTCAGGCAGCTGGAGCAGTGTGGGGCAGCTCCTGGCTGCTGCTGCAACCCTGGCTGTGATGCTTCACCAGCAGTTCTGCTTGAAAACCCAGGATTGGGCATTTGGGACTTAGGGAAATAGAATTTAACACTTATTTTATTGAATTATTTTTATTGGATTTAATGTGCCTTTATTTATTGTCCCTTTTCATTCTTCTTGCCCAATTTCTGAGCTGAAATTCCTCATCTGTGGTGCCTCGAGCTCCTCTTTGGTGACAGCAGCATTTTCCTCTCTCGACTCCCTTCCTTGGGCTGCTCAGAGACCAGCAGAGCAAGGGGTAAATCAAGGACAAAGTAGGCAAATTTAACTCCAAACCTTTGCCATGGAGAGCTCAGACTGGGCAGGGAGGTTTGGGTTTAATTTGGTGGGTTTTTTTCATAAAATCCCAGAATGGTTTGCATTGGAAGGGACCTTAAAACCCATCTTGTTCCCCCCCCTGCCAAGGCCAGGTTGAACGGGGCTTGGAGCAACCTGGGATAGTGGAAGGTGTCCCTGCCCATGGCAGGGGTTGGAACCAGATGAACTTTGAGGTCCCTTCCAACCCAAACCAGGCCACGATTCCATGATCAGTCGTGCCCTGCTCCCCGCTCGCTGAGGGCAGGTGCAGCAGTGCCTTTGTCTGTGCCTGGAGGAACCAGCTCTCCCAAGGGACTGGCTCCTGGACACAACCTGGGATATGAGGACCAACTGGTGGCAGAGCTGTGAGAGGAGTTTGGAGCCCAAAGGCAGAGCAGGTGGGTGTTCACCCAGGCAGCTCATGGGAGTCAGGAGCCACATCCAGTAGATACAGAACATCCCTGAAGCCTCTGAGTGTGTCCCTGCACACTGGGCCTGAGGCACCAAGGATTGCAGGAAAACATGCCCTGCAGCTGCCTGTACTGCTTCTTGTTCTTGGGCATTCCAAAATGCCACCAGGACGGGATTTTCCAGCAGGGAGCTTTGAAGGGAGCTTTGCTGCACCTCTCTTACTCACTCTCTCATTCCCGGGGCACATGGAAAGTGGAATACTGTGCCACAGACAGGGAAGCTGGGAAAGCTGCCAGGATCCTGCCCCTCTAAATCACATCAACCGTATGTTGGAGATGAATCAGGCGTCAAACGCTGGAGGGCTGATACAGCAATTATATTTTATGGGCCTCTCACTCTCTGATCCTGGATTTCTCTTCCAGCCAGAGGTGGATGGCAGTGCCCAGCCCAGGTGCTCCTTGAGGGGAGCAGCACTTTGGTTCCGCTCAGACAATTCTTTTCTTGCCTTCTCTGCCCAGAAAAATTTTTGGCAATTACAGATTCAGGGGTAGAGTTCAGCCTGTTTGGGCTTTTGCATTGTACAAGTGTGAAGTGGCCTGTCCAAGAATAAATAAATGCATTTAATAACAACAAAAAACCCAACAAACTAAACAAGCAACCAAACTAAAAAAAAACCAACAGCCCAAAATACAGAAACAGTAGGTCAGTGACCTGTGATGATTGTTTTGATCACTGAGCTGAAAGCTTGGCCTTTAAGAGTGATGTGAGCTGTTGTTTGTTTAATATGGAGCTTTGAGGATGGTGTGAGCTGTTGTTTGTTGAGCTGTTGTTTGTTTAATATCAAGCTTTAAGGACCCTGTGAGCTGTTTGTTTAATATTGAGCTTTAAGGACGTGTGAGCTGTTGTTTGTTTGACTTTGCAGATGGAGGCTCAGTGCTGCCTTAACTGGGACTGTGCCTTTGACATCCCAAAAGCTGCTTTAGCCAAGGAATTGTGGACTGTAGGGTGTTCATTCTGGGTATCCTGGATGAAATGCCGGGTGCAAAACTGGATCAAGGTGGAGCTCAGATGGCATCTGGGATGTGTCATAGGGGACCCTGCTTGCCCCTGAGTGGGTTTTGGGGCAGCTGACATGGGAGGATCTGTTGGCTTCTCATTTTTCCAAGTGCAGCTATCCCAGCAATGCAGCCACATTTAATGGAGAGCAGTTAATACTTTGGTATTTGCTTTGCAGCTCTGTCCGATCTCCTCTCTCTGCCTCTCCTGAGTCTCTGGGTCATGCCAAAGGTGTATCAGTGCAGTTGTTGTCTCCATGTCTGTGTGTCCACATGGACTTTTCCTTGCACTTTAAATTCATCCTTTCCCCACAGCCTTCGACTGCTGGGCTGAAATTAGTGGTGCCTGTGGTGCTGGAGGATCTGCCCTCCCCAAATGTTCTTGGCTCTCCTGCATGAGCTGGTTGGCTCCTTTAGCCTCTCCAGTGGCTCATTCCTGTTTGTCAGTCTCAATCACGGGTTTTTATGGATGTGGATTGAACCTGTTGTGCAGATATGAAAAGGGAAAACAAACTCATGTAAGTGGATGGAAACCCACTGGGTGGTTTGTTCAGGATTTGCACCTTGCTGTTCCTCTGCCTGGATGGGGATAGACAAGGAGGAAATGCCTTTCCGTGCTTTGTCAAGGGTCAAAGAGACCCTGTTTGTCCATCCAGGATCTCTGCAGTGCCTTTGGACTCACTGGCTCCTGGGGAGGCATCACTCCAGGGCTTCTGGGACTGCTACCTTATTTCCCATCAGCAAACATTCTGCCAGCACAGATTGTGAAAACTGGGAGGTGTTTGCTTAGGAGGAGGAGGGTAAAAGGTTTCTGGTGTATCAGCAGGATGCAGAGGAGGTGGGAAAGGCCTGGCCTGGGAGCAGAGGCACTTTGCACAAAACAGAAGGAAATAGCTGAAAAGGGGGGAAGGGTCGTGGCCTGTCCACAGCTGTTGGTGAGGAGTGGGATGCTCTGGCTTCTCCTCGGATGCCCTCCCTGCTCTGCAAGGTCATGGCCATGTCTTCCTGACCATAAACACCTCTGCTCCAGGACCCCAGTTTAAAGGCTGCTGTTCAGAACTGCCTGATGCTGAGCTGGCTGCAGAGAGGAGCAAACAGCTCCTGTGGGTACCGAGCTGTGTTTCCCGGGAGCTCCGAGCCTTCAAGGATGCTCCTAACCCTGGCCCCTGCCTCTCTCTTGTTTTTCTGACTCAGTCCACTGAATTCTCACTGCTTTTCTCAGGAAATGGCTGAACAGCTGAGTGGATGATCTCCTCTGGGGTTTTTGGTACATACACCACGTTTCTCCCTGGCTGGGTTTCTCCCCCCTCCTCGTGCTGAGCTCTCTCCATGGCCGCGTTCCCTCTCCTCGCTGTTTGGGCAAGTTAAAAATCCTTAATTATCATGAAATGCTTTCTGCAAGAGTAGATTGCTGTGCCATTAAAACCAGAACGGGCATGACTGGGGAGCAAATGAACATTTTTAAAGAAAGGGTCTGAACATGCAGCTCCTCGACCCAAAACAGTCCCTCGCGCAGCAAGGCCCCGGCTGACCCGGCGCAATTACCACAGTCTTGGCAGCTGGCAAGATCAGCAAATGGGGTTTATGTCAGAGCTTGTTACCTTAATTTGGTTAATTGTAGAGCAGAGTGCGATTGAACAGCCAGTTCAAACCAGGTTCCAGCTCTCCAGGGTGCCGGGCACGGGCAGGGAATTGCCTGGAGAGCGGCGACGGCAGCGTGGGATGGGGGGGTACGGGGAGCTGGGGGTGCCAGGGATGTGCTCTCTTACAGACCTTGGGCTCCCCTGGGGGAGCTGAGGCCGTGCTTGGCAGCCTCACCTGCAGATTTGTAACCCTTGATTTGATCCGAAGTCTGCAGTTGAAGCCTCCAGAAGCCTGGAGGCTGGAATTGCACATCGAGGCTTGAAGGATGCTGAGTGTCTGGGAGGTTTTGTAGGCCATTTGTGGATGGTCCAGCACAGTCCCTCCTCCCTCCGGTACACCCTTGTCTAGTTGACAGGGTGGTGTTTGATCTAAGGTTGGACTCAATGATCTTGGAGGTTTTTTCCAACCTAAATGATTCTGTGATTCTTTGGCAGTGCCTGTTGCAATAGGTTTTAAACTGCAAGAGAACAGGTTTAGATTGTATAAAAGGAAGAATTTTCTTTTGATGAGGGTGGTGAGACACTGGCACAGCTTGCCCAGACAGGTGGTGGATATCCCATCCCTGAAAACACTCAAGGTCAGGTTGGATGGGGCTTTGAGCCCCCTGATCTGATTGAAGATGTCGCTGCTCATTGCAGGGGTTGGACTCCATGGACTGCTGTTTGTTAAGCAGCCCAGGCTCCTCTCATGCAACCAGGAGGTGATAAAGCATGAAAAACACAAAAGAGCATCCTGTGGACCCTGGAGGATAAAAGCCTGGCCCCTTGGAGCAGGAAGAATCACAGAATCATTTATACTGGAAAAGACCTCTAAGGCCATCGAGTCCAACCATCCCCCACCACTAACCCCTGTCCCCAAGTGCCACATTCATACAGCTTTTAAATCCCTCCAGGGATGGAGACCCCACCACTGCCCTGGGCAGCTGTGCCAGGGCTGGACAACCCTTTTGGTGAAGAATTTTTTCCTAATACCCAACCTAAAGCTGCTCTGGCACAACTCGAGATAGATCTCGACTCCTCTGTTGTTCAGTCATGTCCTGACATGTTGCTGAATCCATTTTACCGTGAGGGCACAGAAATGTGAAATTTAGTAACTCACTGTGAGTTTTTGGGGAGCTACAACTCTCCATGGGTGAGATGGGGAGAGGGCAGCAAAGTGTTGGCTCCTCAAGCGCTGAGGAGGATCAAAAAGCCCCTTCCTTCCTTCCTTCCTTGCTTCCTTCCTTGTCCCCTCTCCCGGTTGCCCCTGTGCTGACTTGCTCCTCCTTTGCCGGCAGGGACATTCTGATGCCTCAAAGGGATGGGTTGGGTGCAAGGAGAGGTGTGTGAGTAATTAGTTATGTCCCACCCATCCTTCCCTCCCTCCATCACCCTCACCCACCCTCAGGCAATGAAATTACAGCCTTTGATCTCATTTTTCTGCTTTAGCACTGCTCCAGACGGTCCTGCTGCCTTTGCTGGAGTCCCAGATGGGTTTAGGTGGGGAGGGACCTTAAAACTCATCTCATTCCACCCCTGCCATGGGCAAGGACACCTTCCACTATCCCAGGTTGCTCCAAGCCCTGTCCAACCTGGCCTTGGACACTTCAATGAACAGAGTGTGGGTTTGGACCCTCCCTTACCCAGAGGCTGAGGATGCCTGTGGTTGCCAAGTGGGTGGCACATTCTCAGTCCAGGAATGTGGTTTTGGGCAGGGACCACCAATGCTCCCCTCTGCTCCCCTCCCATCCAGCTGGGCCAGGGCAGCAGCTCAGCACTGTCTTGGCAGCACCAGGACCATGGTTTGAGTGAGGGCTGAGTAGACACCAAGTGAAACCTGCAGCTGCCTCAGGAAAAGGAACCTCAGGGGGTTTTGCCTGTGACAGACACAAAGGGGATTTCAGGGGAAGCTGGTGGCCAGCTGTGGACAAGAAATGGAGTGATCCTTGTGATGTTTCTTGTGCCCTGCTGCTCATGGATTGGAGCATCCTCCTCTTGTGGTGAAGGTGATGATCCATTGATCCTGGTGGGAACATGCAGAGCCTGAAAACCTTTGAGAAGAGACATCCTGAGGGGTGTTTGAAATGTCAGGAGAGCCTCCTGCTCTCCTAGTCCATCCATGTGCTGTTCCAGTAGCTAATTACAGGCACTGTTAACAAAAAGTGTACCTTATTCCCATAACAAAAGACCTAGAAAGAACTAGACTGGTAATTATTCAGGAAGGGCAGCAAATGAACTCAGGAAAGCTGAGCCCAAGGGATTCAGCAGAATGTGATACCCTACACCCCCCTCCTGCTCAGCCCTTTGTTCATTTGTGCTAAATTAGGGTTCTATGGCTGAACCTGTAAGCCAGGAATTAAGGTTAAACTCAGCATTAGATCAGTCTCTGCATTTTCTGGTTTTCCTGTTACACTTGGATGTGTTTTTAAAAAGGATTGGTGCCTTTTGCTCAGGAGGTTCACTGGCTCCAGGGGCATTAAATACATCCAGCACATCCCAAGGTAGATGCAGAACAGACCTTCCTGCTGCAAGGAGATGCTGGGAGTGAGGGACAAAGTGACTGCAGTGAAGAACAGGAATTGGAACTGGGATCTGGACAAGCAGAGCCTTGCACACCTGCTGGACATCCCTGCACTGGGTTTCCCACTCCTGATGGATTCCCAGATGGTGGATGAGCTGCTCCTGTGGTCCTGGCTCTCCTACAGCTCATACCCACAGCATCCCCTTGCAAATGGCATAGCTTCTGCCAGGGAAAAGGCAGAGGGATGCTGGTTTCCTGGGCAGCTGGGCGAGCAGAGAGCATTTTGCACACCGTGATAGGGAATATCTTTTTGCCTGGTTAGGATTTAGCAGGAGGGAGAAAGGAGGTGAAGGGAGCAATGCCCGGGGTGCAAAGGATGGAATGGAGCTGGAGGGTCAGGGATAGAGAAGGAAAGAGAAGAGGGAGCTCTCTTATGCACACGGGGCAGCTCCATGTCTCTGGCACAGGTTTGGAGCAGTCCCACGAGTGACAAATGCACCACAGACCGATGGTGCTGTCAGGAAAAATCCCTCTTTCCCAGCAGTGGAAAGATGAGTGGGAGGTGTTACAGGGTCTGTGCATCCAGGTTTGTCACCCAGCCCCTGCAGCAGTGGCTTTTGGTGGCGTAGGGGAGGGGAAGATCCGAGGGAAAATGCCTCATGTTTGAGCATCCCTCTGCTTTTCCCAGCAGCACATCCTGGGTTTCCATGTACTGAGACATGAAGGGTTAAGCTCCAGGCCCTGCTGATGGCCATGTGATGCAGTTGCTGGGGTGATTAGTAAAGATCTATGCCCTAAGAGGAATCACATGGGCTTCCACAGGGCTCCTGGATGCAAAGGTGCCCCTGGATCCCACCACGCTCTCTCTTCCCTCCGCACCGAGGGGAGTGGCAGGTCTGGGAATGTGGCTTTACCATCCCGGCCCTACACCCAGGCCCCACATCAAAAGGCAGGGAACAAAACAACTGCAGAGCATTTGAAAGCAAAATAAATAAACCCTGGGCTGCTCTGGGGCAGTTGGGACCAGAGGGACAATCGAGGGGTCTATTTCTGGCTGTTCCTTTCAAAGGCAGATCCATAACAGGAACTTTTCATCGTGGGGCCCTAAAGAAGGTGACTTCCCCCAATCAAAGGGATTGCCACAGCCCTCTGCTTTGTCAGGTGGCTGGTAGGACCAGAGGAAATCCTGGGTTTCTGCTTTATTGGGTGGCTGGTGGAAGTGGAGGAAATCCTGGGGCTTTATCGAACACCAGCAGCCTTCAGTTGAGAGGACATCGTGACAACATCTGTGTTTGCAAAGCATCTTCCAGCAGGAAGGTCCCCAGAATGTTTTCTTCCCAGGGAGAAGGTATCTGGGAGATCACCTCGGAGATGGCACGTTGCAGTGTGAGAAAGTTTGGAGGAGTCACTCATGGCCAGTTGCTTGAGGCACATAATTTTGGGGCTCGTTATCAATCCAGATGAATTAAGCAGTGTAAGACTGGAGGAATCAGCCCAACAGAAAGATGGGCACGTGCTCTCAGCATAACCTGAAATGCATCAGAATGATAATTAAGATAATTAATCCTAAGAGCAGCTTTTCCCTCCAGGTTTCTCTGTTTCAACCCCCCCAGAGGCCCTTGGGGTTCACAGCCCATCCTTGATCCTTTCCTGTGTCCTGCAGGTGATGTGTCAAACCTGACTCCTGAGCACTCCTTCGAGGGCACGAAGGTCGATGTTGGGAACATCGTGTTGGCTTTGTACAGTGGCCTCTTTGCCTATGGAGGATGGTAAGATGCTCCCTCTCTCTCTTTTCTTTGGGAACTGAATCCCAAAACCAATTTCAATACCAAACTGAAGCTCCTGGAGGGCTCCTTTGAGCACCTGCAATCACGAGGAGCTGCTCAATCTACTGTGAAAACAGGCCAGTTGCAGCCTCCTTATCATGGAATCATGGAATGGTTTGGGTTGGGACCTTAAAGATCATCTTGTTCCATCCCCCTGCCATGGGCAGGGATATGTTCCACTATCCCAGCTTGCTCCAAGCCCCATCCAGCCTGACCTTGGACACTTCCAGGGATGGGGCAGCCACAGCTTCTCTGGGCAACCTGTGCCAGGGCCTCATCACCTCATAAGGAATGATTTCTTCCCAATATCCCATCTAACCCTGCCCTCTGGCACTGGGAAGCAATTCCACCTTGTCCTGTCACTCCAGGCCCTTGTCCAAAGTCCCTCTCCAGTTCTCTTGGAGCCACTTTAGGCACTGGAAGAGGCTCTCAGCTCTCCCTGGCTTGCTCCTTGCAGGTTTAGTACTGTAGGTCTTGGAATTAGGCACCAGCCATCCCAAGTGTTCCCACAGCCATCTCTGTGCCCCTCCTGAAATCCCCGTGCAGATGAGTTAAACTGCAGGGCTTTATATGTTCCATGGACTAACCAGAATGAACCCCTGTTCTTTTTAAATTCCAGGAATTACTTGAATTTTGTGACAGAAGAGATGATAAATCCCTACAGGTGGGTGTGTGTCCTGGGATGACATCCCTGGGAGAAGGACCTGTATTTTGGGGAAGCCTCTTCCTCGTGTGTGTAACAGGGGTTGCTGATCAGCCTAGAAGCCAAGGTCTTTATCTGGGGAAATAGAAAACAAGATAAATTAATGGCCTTTTTCCTCCCTGGAATCAGAGAAGCAGAATTATAATCTCTGTAGGAGAAGGGCTGTTGTTTACGCTGCTCTCCTGTCCCACTAATATCAGTGCTGCTGGAAAGCCCTGCTTCCTTGGCGTGACACCTCTGTGAGTTATGGGCAAGGGAGAAGCACTCAGGGCTTTATTAGTGCCTTGTATAAACTCCCAGTAGAGGGTTTGTGCTGCTATCCATGCGTTTGTCCCGTGCTCTTCCCATCCTGTTGAGCAACAGCTGCTTCCTGTGCTGCTCGTGCCTTTTGGGGTTACTCGGGGGCCTGGCGAGCTCAGGATGGGCCACAGCAAAGCAGGACAATGCTGATAAATCCCTTTTGCTCATGGGATGGTCCCTGCAAGCCACTGGGATCCGAGTCTCGGGGTCAGTTGTGCAAAGAGCCCGTTCCTGGCTGACCCTGGTGGTGATTCGTTCGTGCTGGGAAGGATTTGATACTCCCTTTTCTTCAGAAACAGTTAGAAAAAGGGGGGTTGTATTTTGCAATTCTTTGCATGTCTGCTGAATGCAGTCATGGGATTTGACTCTCCTCCTGTGGCTTTGAGCTCCGCTGGACCAATTAGACGTGGCACCAAGCAGGGTTTTCTTTTTCAGTTTCCATTTGCAAATGAAGTTAAACTGTTTGGAAAGGCAAATTTGTACCAACACAGCCAGTTTACAGACTCACTCAGGCTGTGTCTGGACTCATTTTCCTTGAGTTTCCTCAGCCCATCCATCTGCACAGAGTTAGAGGCTAAAAACTGCCCGCTGGGTCCCTGAGCTTCCCATCTCCCACAGGAAACCCAGCAGCACAAGTGAATCTCTTTTGCCCAGGAGAGAATCCACTCAGTGCCACTGGGTGTTTTTAATTAATTGCCATTGCAGTGATCTTGGATTCCTGCTCAGGCAGCCAGAGCCTTTCCATGGAAAAAGTCCCTCTTGCCATAATCCTTCACTCTCCATCAGGCTGTTCAGAGAATCGTGGAGTTGTTAAGGTTGGAAAAGACCTTTAAGATCACCAAGTCCAACTGTCAACGCAGCACCACTAAACCATGAACTCAAGTGCCACACCCACATGTTTCTTGAACACCTCCAGGGATTCCACCACTTCCCTGGGCAGCTCATTCCCATATGGGCATCTCCTCTGCCCTGGGAGCAGAGTGTGGCTGGGAAACCTGACATGCTCAGGAGCCAAAGAGCAGAAGGGCTCAAGCAAACCTTGAGCGAGCACAGGAGGGTGGCATCCCTGAGATCAGCAGCTCCCTCCTCTGAACTTCTCCATGATAGTGTATGTTTTTTCCTAGGAACCTGCCCCTGGCCATCATCATCTCCCTGCCCGTGGTCACTCTGGTCTATGTGCTGACCAACCTGGCCTATTTCACCACGCTGTCCACAAATGAGATGCTGACGTCCGAGGCCGTGGCCGTGGTAAGATGGGGCTGCTCTGACAGGACTGTTTTCCAGGGCAGGTTAAATCACACTTGCAATCTCTGCTCACATCTCCTGCTTTATTCCAGGCTGGTTATGGCTGCTTACAAAAAAACTGATGTTTAACAGGAGATAAAGAGCAGCTGTGATGGGAGCTGGGGAGAACAGTGTGATACCAAGTGGGATTAATGGCAGACAGCGAGGGTGGGCAGCAGTTAGTGCTGCACTTAGTTCCCAAATAGGGAAGGTGGCTGCTGGCCTTGTGACTTCTCATCAGTTACCAGAGCATAATATTCATGGGGAAAGGTCATTCAGTCATTACTGAACTAGATTGTTTTCTCTCTGTATCTTCCTTGTTTTAATTGAGAGAGATAAATAATACTTCTATTAATTAAAATGCCACGGCGGTCAGAAATCCTGGTTGCTTCAGGAAGGAGCAGACCTTGCAAACAGCGTGACCAGGATTGTTCAAGGCTTCAAAGGGAATCTCCCAGCCCAGGATGAGCTGGTTTGGGCCACTCAGGTGACAGTGCTCCATCCTTTGGGTTGGCACCAAGCCCCTGCTCCAGCCTACAGTGATGTGGTGCCGAGGTTTTGGAGGTGCAGCCTGTGTTGCATTGAATAATACAAGGTTTGAGCTGGAAGGGGCCTGAAAGATCATCATGTTCCAACTCCCTGCCATGGGCAGGGACACCTTCCACTAAACCAGGTTGCTCCAAGCCCCATCCAACCTGGCCTTGGACACTTCCAGGGATGTTGCTGTAGTTGTGTCCATTGCTGCAGCCACGAGCCTTTGCAAGGCTGCAAATCAATATCACAGCAAAGGCTGGAAATCAATATAAATTGGAGTAAAACCACAGTGGAGAAGCACAGGGTCAGTCTGTGACAAAAAACTGCAGCTCCAGGACACTCCATGTCCCCAGGGCTGTGTCCCAGGTCCTGACTCAGCACTTGGCAGCAGCTCCGTGTTTGAGGCTCCTCAGTTTCCGTTTGATCTTGAACTTCCCGATGGCTGTTCTGATAAATGGTGTGTCCTGACCCCGAGGGAAGGGCTGGCTGCTGCTTTAGTTTAGCAGTTCCACAATATGCTTTTGCAGGAAAGAGGAGCAGCAAATGGCAATATGGAAAACTCTGTAACAGCTTCAGCACTAAGCCGTGTCCTTTGCTCAGATTTCTGCAAAGATTAAGCCTTTGCAGGCAGCTGTGAGTTCTTTTGCACATTCTGGGTATGAAATGTCTCTTGTTGTCCCCCATTTAGGATTTTGGGAACTACCACCTTGGTGTCATGTCCTGGATCATCCCTGTCTTTGTTGGCCTGTCGTGCTTTGGGTCGGTCAATGGATCTCTCTTCACTTCTTCCCGGTAGGTTTGTTGCTCAATCCTGTGGGTTTTGTTTACAAGCTGTGCTTAGTTCCTCTTCTTTTGGAGTTGTCCCCCAGAGAGTGGCTGTGGGCAGACACAAAGTCTGAAGGGTCTGGAGACCATGTGGGGAATGCAGGGGGAAAAAAAGTCAGCCTTTAAAACCATACCCAGATTAAAGGAAACCTTCCAGTGGTCTTAATCTTCTGTTCCTCAGGCAAAGTGCTGTTGAAGTCAACAAAACAGAAACAGACACAGGCTCAGTAATGATGAGAAAGTGGCTTTAATGGAAAGCAGAAAGTTGTGAAACTTCAGGGCCGAGAATCCCTCCAGGAAGGAGAGAAAGGACGGGTCAGGACAGGGACTGAGATAGTTCTGGCTCTGACACATCTCCTGGGTTGTCTTAGGAAAGTCACTTAATGGCTGTCTCTGGAATGGAGATAAATACATCTTTCCTGCATTCTTTGTCCATCTCCAGCCTCCATTCTAAGTCAGGGATTGGTATTTCAGTCCTGCTGCCTCGGTCTGGGCTGAGCTCGGGCTGTCCCTGTTTTGTGCTGCAGACAAGGCCCAGCTGGGGCTGCAGGGGTGTAACTGCTCTGTGTCCCCCTCCAGGCTGTTCTTCGTGGGATCCCGAGAGGGACACTTGCCTTCAATCCTGTCCATGATCCACCCCAGGCTCCTCACTCCTTTGCCATCCCTCGTGTTCACGGTAACACCCGGGGCTGGGCAGGAAGGGGTGGGGGTGGGATCCCATCAGAGGGGTTGGAGGGGGGCTCCCACCTCCAGTCACAGCCATTCCTGCATCCACCTACAGGAGAATGACCCTTCTCATCATATCCTCATAGACCACTTCTGGTTTGAATTCTCCTCATCCCTGGAAGTGTCCAAGGCCAGGCTGGACGGGGCTTGGAACAACCTGATCTAGTGGAAGGTGTCTTTGCCCATGGCAGGGGAGTGGAATGAGATGGGCTTTAAGGTCCTTCCAACCCAAAGCATTCCATGATTCTATGCAATCATTCCAGGCACCAATTGAAAATGGCTTAAAAAAGTAAAAACTAATGAACATGATCCTTCTCCTGGTAGGCAGTTCTAAAATCCCTGTTTAGTGTTGTATCATACATGGGTTTGCCTCCTTCCTTTGCTAATGGCTTTTTCCCTGGGTTCAGTGTGTCATGACCCTGCTCTACGCCTTCTCCAACGACATCTTCTCAGTCATCAACTTCTTCAGCTTCTTCAACTGGCTGTGTGTGGCTCTGGCCATCATTGGGATGATGTGGCTGCGTTACAAGAAGCCAGAGCTGGAGAGGCCCATCAAGGTGAGAATGGTGGGAAATGGGAGGTGGGTCCTCCCTGAGTCCCTTCTCAGCACCTGGGAAGGCTCAGCTGCTCCTCCTGCGTGGGAGAGGGACTGGGATTGCAGGAAGATGTGGGGTTTCAGCTAATGGGGTGTTCCTGCTGCTGAATGGGAGTTGGTGCAGAAGGACAAAGAGCTGCCATGGCCGTGGGGACAACAGAGTGAAGGAGCTCAGGGTGTCAGGGACACGGGATGTTGTGGTGGGATAACACAGCGGGAAGCTCTCTGTGACTAACACACTCCCCAGGACAGATCCCAGGCTGTGGCTCAGTGAAACACTCTGTACCATCAGGGACTTCCCCTAAAATAGTTCTCTGCTAAAGCAGCCCCTGCACTGGGAGCTTTGTTCCCTGTGTCCTTGGCCAGCTTGGCAGCTCTGTGGCCTATCTGGGAGGAGGCCAAGATCGTGTCACCCCGGTGTGTCTGATGGCCTTCAGGGCATGTTTCCCACTCATCCCTCAGCACAATCGTGTCTCTGCCAGGCAACAACACCCAGAGAGAGACAAACTCCCAGGCCTGTGCTGGTGCCTTCCCAAAGTGACTCTTTGTGGGGTGTTTCCTTAGTGGTTTTGGGTTTCTTAGTGGGTGCCCTGCTCAGAATCCCCTGAGGAACAGCCCTGAGGATGCCATGGCCTGTGCTATGGCTGCTGCTGAAGCTGGGGCTGTTGGTACAGGTGCTTTGTATAAGGCATCATGGAAATATGGAACTGGGATCCAGAGAGGTGCTGAGAAAGGCTCCTGGCCTTGGTGGAATGTGAACTCTGTCCCTCCCTGGGCTGTACAGCTGGATAAACTTCCCTGGAAAGTGTGCCCTGTTCCCCTGACACATCTCCTGACCTGTTCCTTGGTCCCTGCTCAGGTGAACATCTGCCTGCCCATTTTCTTCATCCTGGCCTGCCTGTTCCTCATTGCTGTTTCCTTCTGGAAGACGCCGAAGGAATGTGCCATCGGCTTCGCCATCATCTTCAGCGGGATCCCTTTTTACTTCTTTGGGGTCTGGTGGCAAAACAAGCCCAAGTGGGTTCTCCAAGGCATCTGTAAGTACCCACAGTGAGGAGCAAGGATGCAGTTCTTGCTCCAAAAAGAACAGTTTCCCAGTTACCTCCTACAGCTGGGAGCACTGGCTCTCCTTCCTGTGGAGGAGGTTCCAAAGTCTTGGCTCTGATCCATTTTTTAATGATGACAATTTTAACCTGATGATTACCATGTCTATCAAGCACCCAAAGTGCCCCCTGACTTTCAGTAATTGCAAAGTTTGGGACAAATACCATGTGCTAGGGTTTTTTTATCTTGGAAAACAGGTCGTTATTACTCAGCAGAGTGTAATTCCCTGAGCACGTTGCTCCTCCTCCTGGAAAAGCCCAGGGCCAAGCCTTTGCTCAGCAGAGAATGCCTTTACAATGGTGTAGGAAGGGAAAAGGAGGAATTGAGCACGGCTGGCCTCTGTTTGACTGCTGAAAATTCACAATCAATCCCAATCCATGGTTTAGCCAGTGCTAACATTTCAGATCCAGGCACAGCTTTCCTTGGCATCACACTGTGGCAGCAGAGCAGAGGGAGGGGAAAGTCCCCTGGACGTGTTCTCTTAGGAGGTTTATTTTTAAGGTATCTGCTCTAAGGTTTTCCAACAGCTGACACTGCCCCACGGTGTGTTTAGGGATGGAGAGACTGTGCTTGGCACATGGAACCTCTGCCTGAACAACTGAATCCAGAAAGTCAATCCATGTTGTCCAAGTAACTGAACTCCACCAGCTGCCTCCCGGCTCTCCTACAACAGGCTGACCTAGAAAAGCAGACAAGGAGAAGTGCCCAGCCTTAGCTGGGTGTTTTATGAGAAAGAAAAAGGCTTTCAGAGCAGTGCTCAGCACTCCTTATTCTTTTTTTCCCTGTTTCTGTTTCCCTCTCCCACACTCACCTTTTATCCTGAGTATTAGGCTCAGTTCCTGGAAAAACCATTTTTGCAGTGCCTGGGTGGCAAATTACCATATTCATTGTTTTTCTCCACCAGAGGCTTGTAAAGAAAATATAGAAAATATTCTGGGAACAGAGAATGATAATCCTGCAAACATCCAGTTAGAAACATATGACCTTTAAACCCGTATTTATTGATATACTGCAGATAATTTGAGCACCTCCAACTGATTTGAGTCTGACCTGGTTGTATTTAGAGTTAGTTTTACCAGGCAGGAGTATGTTGTGATCTCCAAACACAGGAGCAGCAGGGAGCAGAGGAGTGTTTGGATATCGGCCACCAACACTAATGGGTGGAAAAGTAAAGTTCCTTCAGTTTAACACCTTTTCCTGGGCAAACCTGCACCTGAAATGGTCCCTTTACTCCCACCTGCCCTGGGCCAGGCAGTGGCCTCTGCCCTGTGGGCAGGACAGGTGGATTTAGGTGGGTTTGTCCTTCCAAGAGGCCATGGGCTCACATGGATTACAAACTTGGAAGTAAAAGCTTCAACTTGGATTTTCCATGCCTGTTCCTGACTCAGTTTTGGCTGCTCACTCTTACGCCATCCAAAATGAGTTACCATATCACTGTGCAAGTAGAAACTGGTGTCCAGAGTGCCAGAGCCTCTCCTGGAGCATCCTTGCTGCAAGACCAGAGCTCCCTCTGTTACATGTTGGAATTCTAGGAATGAGTGGGAAGTATCCTGTGGGTTATTTCAAGCCTTAAATTGGAAGGCAAATGGGTCAGACCTTCTCTCATGAGCCCAGACCAAGATTTATGTTGGGCCCCTGCGTGTGATCCCTGACCTTTCCTTTGCTTTCCTCCCCAGTCTCCGCGACAGTCCTGTGCCAGAAGCTGATGGAAGTGGTTCCTCAGGAATCCTAGGCAGGAAAAGCAGAGACACTCAGCTCGAGGAAACGCACAATTTTATTTTAGGACGACACAAGAATCTGCTCCCTCGCACCCAGATCCCAGGCCCTGAAGCCCCGTGGGAGCCGCTTCCTGCTGACACCACATCCCAGCTCTGCCTTGTCTCCTCCAGCCCCACCTTCCCCTGGCACATGGGTGACCCTGCGATGAGTTCTTGGTATGGACATGAGCCAGGAGGAGAAATTCCAAAGGGCAATTCCAGAGGGGTCCTGCCTGTCCCATCAGCATCTGTGTGTGTGGGACACCGAGGGCTGTACTTGGTTCTGGGTGGGCTCATCTGGTTTGGGGCTGGGATGCCCCAGATGAGGATGGATCTGCTCAGGAACCTGGCTTGGGTGTTCAGACGTGCCTGGGGCTGTCACAGATCCAGGGTGGGCCTGAGCCTGCCCCACCTGCCTTTCCTGGCCAAGGGGGGTGGTTGGGAAACAAAGGTGGGCTGGTGTTGGCTCACACACACACAAACTCACACCAAAACATGCTGCTGGACACTCTGGGCTCTGTCCACTGGCAGTGGCTGAGGTGAGACAAGGCAGAGCAGAATTAGTGTCAGAGAAATTACATGGGGAGGCCTTGTCTGCCTGTCACCGTGTTCCTGACAGAGCACTCCCCTGCCAGCACCTGGATTTTAACTCCCAGATCTAATCCCCTGCTGTTGAGCCAGTTCTCCAGGATGCTCTTCACCAGAATGCCCATCCCATGGCCCTGTGAAGGAGCACTGGGGCAGGTGCAGGCCCGAGGGTAGAGTTCCTGCAGATAAACCCAGGGAACTGCAAAGAGCAGAAGGCCAAGTCCTTGGCTTGCTCATTCCATGCTTTTCTGTGGACAGGCTTTCATCCAGCATGGGATGAGCAATATTGTTCTCTCCACATGGCCCTGCTCATTGCCCTTGGTGTGATCTGTGTTTGCCTCTGAACCATCTGCAAGGAGAAGTAAGGGGTGGGGTGCCCTTGGCATGTTCCCTGGGGTCTGTCCGTGCGTTTCCTGGTGCTGTGCCCTCTGTCACACTCTGTCTCTTCTGGAATGTGCCACAGAGATGGGACCAACCGGGTCTGGGGTGTAGAAAGGGCAGGTGGCTGGAGCCTGGCTTTCACCTCGGGCTGCTGTAGATCATGGGTTGGGAGGGACCTTAAAGCTCATCTTGTTCCACCTCCTGCCATGGGCAGGGACACCTTCCACTAGATCAGGTTGCTCCAAGCCTGTCCAACCTGGCCTTGGACATTTCCAGGGATAAGGTAGCCACAGTTTCCCTGGACAGCCTGTGCCAGGGCCTTGGCATCCTTGGAGTAATGATGGTAGATGGTGTGTTTTGCTCCGAGGAGCCTGGCCTGGGGCCTGGGCCTCCTTTGTGCATCAGGTTTGGCTTGGTGAGATCCCTCCACCACCCTCCCATTCTGGGAGTGATCCTTGAGCACAAACCCTGATCTGCATGTGAAATCCTCTTTGGCTGTTGTGGGTGGTGCAATCCCATCCCCTGAGCACACCCAAAATCCCTCTAGTTCCCAATTAGTCCAACTGTCCTCTTAGGAACACGTTGCTTTATTTGGTCAAAAGCGTCGCCTTTTCAGCAAAGCTGCAGTTCTTGAACACTTTGCTCATTGTGCCTCTGCTCTCTGGTATCAGTTGAAATTCAGAAGCATCTTCTCCCCACATTGAGCTGCTTTGCTCTCTGTTGCAGATCTTTGTGCTCGTGCTTTGTGCAAGTGGCTCATTGAACTCCTTTTTCTCCTCAGTGTTTTTATAAGCTCGGCCGTCGGGAAGCCGGGATCCTCCGAGAGCTTTCTGCTGGATTCTCCTCGTAGTGTGGGGTTATTTTGGGTGGAGAGGCATTAAGGACACCATGGTACTCGCTCACACTTTGTCCTTTGAAGCTCTTTAGCGCTGGGGGGTGTCAGGGCAGGTGCAGCTCCTGTCCAAGTGTGTGGCCATGCCCACGTGAGCTCTGTGCTATCGCTTTGCCAACCAGCTCTTGCTTCGGGTGCAGCAGGAATAGGTGAGACAATCAGCATGTGGAGAACCTTGGCTGTCAAGTTGTTTATTCCATGGCAGCTCAGTGTGGAGATTCTCAAACCAGCTCAGGTGACAGTGTGGAGATCCCCAAACCAGCTCCCAGGACAGTGTGGAGATCCCCAAACCAGCTCAGGTGCTGCTTCACCTGCGTGAGGTGCTGAGCTCTCCTGGAGCTGAGCTGAATCATGGGGACTTGCAGCTGGTTTGTGTGGATCTCCAGGGCAGAACCCAAAGTCTTCGGCCAGTGCCTGGCTGTGCAGGGACCTAACGTGCAATGAACTGGAGCACCTTGGATCTGGTGCCTGTGGAGGGGTGTTTGCATAAATAAGGTGGTAAATTGTAAAACCTGAACTTTTTGGCATCTCTTCCGGCTGAAGGCTGAGATGTTTTGGCAGGGTGGTGATGGGAAGTCACCGCTCCTGCTGGACCTGTTTCATGGAGAGAGGACCTCAGTCTGTCACCTCCCACTTGCTCTGCACGTTTTTATCTGTGGTGGTGTCAGGGCAGCTTCTGCAGGGCCTGGGTTCAGTGTAGGGGCTCCTGGTGATGAACTTCCCAGCAGAGTTACTTGGGATGCAAAGCAAAGGGATTCAAACTCTCAGCCACCTCAGCCCAATGTCAGTTGGCACCAAGGTCCCATCCAAGAGCTCAGAAATGGGTCCAGACCTCCCAAAGGGGGGGAGGGTGCTTGGTTTGGACACATCTTTGAGCAGTGATGACCATCACTACACGATGTCCTCCTGGTGAATGTTTCATGCTGGTTTTAAAGAGGAAACATCACACTAAGAAATATTTTTTAATTAATTACCTGATCTTAATGAATTCCTTAACTTGCTTGCTTTGCTTTTTATGAATTTTCATTATTTTTCCCTTGCTGCTGAAGATCTTTCTCATGTACTAACCTACAGGCTCTGGCATTGATCCATATGTTCACAGTGATCCTGCCAGCATCTCCTTGGCAATAGAGGTTTAGGGAAAACTGAACCAGGTACCAGGACAAAATGACAAAAAAATGTTGAATTTGGTCAACCACGGGTCACATCTCAAAGTTTAAAATGCCTGATTTATTTCTTTCTGGATTCATTGACCCCCACAGTTCCCCTCCACCAGAGCTTGGTGACGTGGCTGGAAGAGGTTGGGTTATTTTTTTCCCGGAGGTTTGGGAGATAATGAGCGAGGGGGTAAAACTGAATTTCATTTGCTAAAGAAAACACAATAAAGTAGATTCTCCAGTGGGAGAAACTGCTTCCAACAGCATCTGCTGTCCAGAGTGACAGCTCATCCCTTTGATCAGCAACAGCAGCATCTGCTGCCCTCGACTTGCCCTGGTCAGCTGGATTTTGGTATGGAAAGGGGAGAACTCCTTGTGAAAGACCTCCTTGCTGCTTATTTTCCTCAAACATGGAATGAGATGTGTGTCAGGGAGGGCGAGGGGAGCAACAGAGACTTCACAGAAAATTCCTTGGCATTCCCAGCACTGGATGTGGGATTTTTGTGTTGTTTCTCTGTTGGCTTCTCTTTGGAGCCCGTGATCGGTCACAGCTGTGATGCACTGAGGGACATAAACCCTTCCCACAAAGGGCACTGCAACCACAGGGACCTGAATGAGGTTCCACATGAACCTATTTCATATGAGTGTCCTGCAGGTACAGCTGGAGCCGTTGTGTCCATGGAATCAGGGAATCATTCAGGTTGGAAAGGACCTTTAAGATCATCAAGTCGGACCACGGGGCCGTGGCTGCTCTGCAGTGATCCCGTGGTCCTTGTATCAACCCCCCCTTCAATTACTGCTCTTAACTTGTTTTTAAGGATTTAGCCTCCCAGGCAGGCAGTTGTTTGGAGTGTTCATGGAATAGCATCCTGCAGGGATTGCTAAACAGAGCAGGAGCTGATGGCCAGGCACTTCCGTGCCCGTTGGGTTCCTCTTTCTAAATGAGAAACCTTCTTCCGACCAGGAGGGGACCCAGCCCTGCTCAGCCCTGCAAAATGCTCCCAGCCAAAAATCAGGGGGACTTATGTCATCCTGGGTGGATTATTTTATGATTTTTTTTTCCAACTTCCTGCAGAATTTGCAGTGTTTTCCACCTCAGACACCATGTTCTGGTAAACACACTTTTGTTTTCAGTGGCTCCCTCTGTGGCTCAGGAGTTCAAAGGGACTCTGGCACAGTTGAACAAACTTTAAAGACCCTTCAACTGGATTGAAACTCCTGAGAAGTGGCTTTGTTGTTCTCCAAGGCCTGTCCCAGGGGTGGCTCAGGCATTGGGCTCCTCCGAGGGTTCCTCCGTGGTGAGTCTGAGCGGAGCCCTCGAGGAGAAGCAGTGTTGGAACAGAGCTTTTCCCTGTAGCTGTGACTTCCCAGCCATGGAGAGATGTTCAGAGTGGCAGAGTCCCAGTCTGGCTGTGGGGAATCCCAGGGAAAGTTTCCACTCAGTCTGGGAAGGTACCTGTGCCTTCAGCCGAGGTGACAGTGTCCTTGGGCTTTAATATAAAATAAAAATTTAAAAAAAAAATTAATAAGGAAACTGCCAAATATTGTCATTACACAACACTCTGGCTGGTTGGGGCTGTTCCTGTGGGATGGCAGCTTTTCCATCCACCCATTGTGCAACTCCATTTCTAATGAATCCAAGGGGAGGGAGGGTGACTGGGAAAGGGCTGGAATGAAGCTCCCTCCTGGAGCTTGGGAAAGGGCAGCCCAGTGGGCAGATGGCTCCGGTTCCTCCGGGGCTGGTGCCGGGGCTGTGCCATGAGGTCTGTGCCACGACCCGGGCACAGCCCACACGCTGAATGGTCGCCTTGTGCCGGCCCTGGAGCATCTCCGGCTGCGGGATGGGCCGGCACAGCCGGAGCCAGGGCTTGGCTGCCGACCAGGGAGATCCCCGCAGTGATGGGAATCTGCTCCCTCCTCTGTGCCAGGGCATCCCAGGAGACCTCAGCATTGAGGGATGCTCAGGGGGTTTCCTTTTCAGGTGGCTTCTTGAGGAATTCCAGGCTTATGCTGGATTTGCCTGTTCTTGAGGAGTTTCTTCCCAGTTTTCACACTCTGAACTGCAACTGGGAGCTGGGTGGGGCAGGTGTGTGATGCTGCTGGGCTTGGTGGCACCAGGAGCTCCCAGTTTGGTGCAGATAATATGAGATGTGGTGGTAGGAAACGTGGCTCAGGGTCGGCCATCCCCTAAGGATCCGATATCCAGAGGATTATTTCTTTGCTTTGCCCCCTCCCTGTTCCTCACGTGAGAAGGGGTGTTGCTTCCTCCAGCTGTTGAAGTGTTAATGAGAGAAATAAAAGTATTTTTTTAAACACTGAATTAATTTCTAAACTGCCTAAAAGAGACTTTATAGCTACACCTGAGTTATTCCCGTGGGGTGACGTCCAGCTCAGCCCGGGGGATCTCCCACATCCAGCGGGATGTGGGGCTGCAGCCCCTGCACTGGGATCGGCGTCACACGGAGGGAAAAACATCCTTATTTGTTCAGGGGGCAGGGAGAGATCTGTGTCCCACCTAAACCCTTCCAAAGGGAGGATTCAGAGTGGCTCCCAGACCTCGCTCCGACCCACAGAACAAAGGGTGACATTCACTCCTGGTGAAGAATCTGACTTTTCAGAGATATTTTTCTTTGTACTTTTGTTGTTGTTTTTTTTTAAAACACACATACAGAAAAGAGCTTAACACACACAAGAAAAAAAACTAGATCTGATTGACAATTTTGTTATATTTGGTTGCTTTAAAAAAACTATTTTACTAATTTAAATGTTGCTGTAGATGACAATTCTATTTATTTTAAGGGGTAAATATCTTTTAGTCTTAAAACTTCTCCAGTAAGCGCTGTTTATTCCCAATGTTTGTGTTCCTGGCAACACAGCTATTCCACTGGTCAGCCAGTAGTTCCTGAATCCAATGGCCTTGTAAAACAAGATGTCTCTTGCAATGTATTTTTTGTAGTATTTCTTGATTCTTTTATGTCTGTGGTTTAACAAATCTGTTGAATGTTTGGGTTGTTCTATGTTTTGGGTTGTTTTGTTTTGTTTTTTTAACAAAGAAAGCTGAATTACAACTCTCTTGTTGCTGGTCTTTGCCTCTAAAACTTTTATTTTACGTAAGGTTGCCTTGTTTATCCCCCATCCATCAGCACCTGAGCCCTGGGTTTCCAGGTATTCCTCTTGTAGATGGATTTAGGAGCATGGCAGCATCCAGGCCTCCATCACCATCCTCCTTTTTGAAATTCTAGACAACTCTTCTGGTTTTGCCTGTGTTAAAACCAAGGGAGTGGGAAAGTGGGTGGGCCTTGGGCATGAGGTGGGAGCAGAGGATGGATGTCCCAGTTCCCAGGGTGTATCTCCATGGTTTTATGCTGGAGCTGCTGCTGTAGCAGAATTCATGTCCAGCAGCAGGCAAGTATCAAGTTTCATAAGAGGAAAGTGATCCTCTGCTGCAATCCCTCCTTCCCATGTCCCTCCACACTGAAGAGGAGAATATTCCAGTGGGAAAGGACCAGGGCAGGGATGCTCAGGCTCACAGAGGTGGGTTGGCAGAAGAGCTGATTTTGGGTGTGCACATGGCAGAGCTCAGAGGTTTTCCTTCCTGAAGGAGAAGGTGGTGCCCAGGATGCTCTGTTGGCACACACACATCCCAAGGGGAAGAAATGGGCAGGGAATCCTAATGGAGCTTAGAAAGGCCATGGAAAAAAAAACAGGAGTAAAGCAAGTGATGCCCAAATGGGCTGAGTAGATGTTACACACAAATTTCATACTGAATTTAGGTGCCACAGTCAACCAATGTCTTGAACAAGGAGAGAATTCATGAGAAAAAGGCAATTCTTGATTTACTCCCGAGTGTTGTGGCTGTTTTGGGAAGTAACACCGGAAGAGAGAATCTGCTCAAGCCCAGCCACCTCATAAAACCAAACCCTGAGACCACAGTAGCATTTAACTAAATATTTATTTACAAAAGGAGGAAGGTGGAGATGAGGAAATGAGAATGGAGTTACAAGAACCCCGTGTGTGACAGGGCTCTCCCAGAGGCTCTTCAGAGGCTCTCCCAGATGGGATTAGAGGCTCTTAGTGAAAGAATTAGAGTAATCCAAGAAAAACATCTCCACAAGCCAGCGTGGAATAGCCCGTGCCATCAGTGATTTAAAAGATATCATTCCAAAAGTGACAGTTGTGGCCAAAGAAGGAAAGCAGGGGAGAGAATAAACTCTGGCAAATTAAATATAAAACCTCAGTATCTCCATCCTTGGGTTTTCAGCAGGCTCAGGACTCACTGAGCCTCCTGTGTGGTTTGAAAAAGGGAATTATATCTGTAAAAATTGTTTGGGACAGAGGGAACATGTAAAAGTAGTTACTAATGGAGGGAGATGTCTGCAGAGCTTTGCCTGTTGATCTTCTCCAGGCTCAGGCCAGTCCAGCACACAGGATCTGGAAAAGGAGATGGGCAGGGTAGCAAAGGCTTGGGAATGGGTATTTTCAGGCTCATGAAACAAAAAGGGAGTGCAAATGAAAAAGAAAAATACCAGTAATGCTGCTCCATGTTCCTGCTGAGCACTGGGCTGGTCCAGCCACCCCTCCAGGCCTGGGCTGTGGGTGGGAAGCGGGAGAGGCCTCAGACACCCAGACAAAGCCAGGAAGTGTTGTTTGCTCCCAGCCTCGTTAATCATGCGCTCGGTGTCAGGGGATGTTGCTGAGACCACTTTTATGTGAGCACTAAAGTTCAAAAAGCCCAGATAAAAGGGTTTGTTATTGACTGCAGGAGCCCTGGTGCAGCCTCAAGGAACACTTGAGTCCAGGGAAAACCTGGGCAGGGATCAGACCTCATGTTTCATATGAGCCTTCCCTGAAGGTCACTATTGTTGGCTGCTGGAGACGTGGTCCTTTGGCCCATGGCTGCCCCACAGCTGACCTTTCCTTGGTGCCACTGTGGCAGCTGTGCCTTCACAGAATCATAGAATCATGGAATGGTTTGGGTTGGAAGTGACCTTAAGCTCATCTAATTCCAACTAGACCAGGTTGCTCCAAGCCCCGTCCAATCTGGCCTTGAACACTTCCAGGGATGGGGCAGCCACAGTTTCTCTGGGCAAACTCATCCCAGAGAATGAACATTGATTCATCAATGGTGCCCAGGGTGGCAGAGGGATCCTCATGGTGGGATTTGCCCAGGAAGGACTCATGGCATGGGAGCTACATGTGACCCAGCGCTGTCCAGACACGTCCTCAGCTCCGGCCTTGTGGCTGCTGGGCTTTGTCCTGATGGCTGGAGGTGATGGGAGAGAGAAAACAGCCCTCTGGAAGACACTCAGGCAGCAAGACTGACAGTCTTCCACCCTCAAACCCAAAACATGACATTTTTCCCCCCAAACCCGGGAGCAACTGTGTGGGATGGGCACGGAGAGCAGGACGGGAGCTGCCACCAAGGGAGGGAGAGCCCTTGGAGCAGCAGGTGGAAATGGCTCTGAGAACTGGAGGCAACCCAGCAAAAAGCAATAAAACTGTTTGTTTGAAGATTTGTGTGGAAGATGAAAGGCACTTGATATGTTTGGGTTGGGAAGAAGCCACTAAGGGTGGGGTGTGACACAGGCCGGGAACAGCTTCAAGGGTGCACATCTGAATCAAAGCAAGGAGCTGACAAGGACTCGTGGATGGAACTAATAAAGGGATCCTCCGAGGCAGAGAAATTAATCCAGTGAAAACAAGATACAGGTATGAGGAAATTGGATTAAAGGGGAATTGATGTTGACAAACTTCCTTGCAGCAAAATGCACCCAACAACAAAATTGTTCCCTAAATATTGAGGCAATGGAAGTTTTGCCTGGAAGGTTTTTTTTTCTTATCATGTTTTAAAGGAGTTGCTAATATTTCACCTATTGTACAAAAGCCATGAAATAAAGGTGTCCCTTCAGCATGTGCTGATTTTGCTGGAGACCTTTTTTAGGTATCAGAGCTCAGTGGCACAGGATTTATGGAAAAGTGGCTGTTGGAGATCTTTAACAAAAGAATGTCTCCAACCCGCTGATTCCAGACCTTGAAATATGACAGAGAGGTTTTTTACAGATACCTATAAGCTTTTTTCCCCTTGCATAATTACTGAATATGCAGATTTCCTGCCTGTCTTGGACTGTCCTTGCCCAGACTGGGGATGGATGGCACAGGAGATGGAGGTGTGGGTAGGCAGGACCTGGAAATATGTGGATTGTGCCTCAGTTTCCCCATCTGTGCACAGTCCTGCTCATCTGCCAAGAACAGATTAAAGCTCTGTCTCAATCAGGTGGGGCAATAAGTGCTGGAAATTCCCCTGGTTTTCATCCAAGCTGCACAACATGAAAGATAAATCCACATTTGGATCCCTACATCAAACGAGAGACCAGGGAAGCAAGAAATGACAATTCCTCTTGCCTGAGCCTCTTTCCTAATTTAACTGATGTGTCCTTCTGGGGCCACCATGCAGGACACCTCGTGTTCACATGGAGAGCTCTGCCAACACCCTGTCCCCAAAAATCAGCTTCCAGTCAAGGTTTGCTGGAGCACAGAATGTACCTGTTGCCTTAGTCCTGTTCAACCCATGCCTTGGAGTGCCTGTCCCTGGATTCAGTGAGCTGAAAGTGCTTCCAGCACAGTCCAATTACCCACGTGTGCCCGTGGAGAAGTGTCGGCCAGAAAAGAGCCGGAATGGGAAGGAGCTGGCAAGGCACTGAGTGAGGGACAGTGCCTGGGACAACGGAAGCAGGCAGGATGACACATTTTGGAAGAAAAATAATGCTTTTTTTGTATTAAGAGCTCTTTTCAACACCTCCTTTTGGAAGTGATTCCCTGTTTCCCTTTGCAGCCAGGACAGTAAGCACCGGAATGGTCCAGCTCGGAGATCCTACCCTGCTCTCCCAGTTTTTCTGCATGAGTTGGCATCACTTGTCACTGTGTCCTTCAGAGCTAGAGCACCTTGCCAGCAGTGGCAGGGACGTGCACAGGTCACAAGTCACCTTTGGGATGCTTTTGGAGCAGACCAGTAGGAACTCTTTATATCAAGAATCATGGAAAGGTTTGGATTGGAAAGGACCGTAAAGCTCATCCAATTTCAGCAGATGGCATGGGCAGGGACACCTTCCATTCCCTGTGCTCTGTCTCTGAGTCATCCCAGGTGCTTTGAGCATCACCACAGACCTCTCCAGACTTCTGGAAGTGAGGTATTGTCTGTAACAGCATCAGATTACAAACCTTGTAGCCTCCAGAACAGACAACAGAATTATCACAAAAACGAGCTATAAAAATCCCAGGCACAGAGCCTTGTGCACCCTAAGCCATGAGCAAATCCTCGGCATGTTGCAATATTCCTGTCCAAACCCTGACTGCATGGTGGGAACACGAGTGTGTGCTCCACCTTGGACCAGTTTTCTGGCTGCTTTGGTCAACGTCTCCAGGAGCCTGGCTCTGGATTTCAGTGAGGTCATTTCTGCTCCGACTTGCCCGGGAAAAGCAGGGGCTCCCCCCTCTCCACATGCAGCTCCTTGACTTGTGTAACCATGGAGTGCTGTGAGGGCTGAATGCTCGTCCCTTTGGCTTCACAGGGCTCATAAATCAGGTCTGGGCACCTCAGGAATTCGGGAGGTTTGTGGTGTAACGAGGTGCACGGAAGCGCCGGTGCATGTTGGATCCAGGAGCACAAAAGCCACCGGCTCAGTTAAAAGCCAAATAAAATGTCTGGAGGGGATGTGCTCCCTGTGCCAGGAGGAGGGTGGGGGGTGAAGCTCCTGCTCAGCCCATGGGGGATAAAGCCCTGCAAGGTGGGATGAAGGGTATGCAAAACACACCTGGGGCCTGTGAGGGCTTGAAATGAGGTTGTGCTGGGCCTGGTTTCCAGCAGCCAAAAGCCAGCAATTGCACATGGCTGATAAAACCACCATCCATGGAATCTTTCTGCATCAGGCCTTGGGAAAACCAGGCTGAACTTTCTGGGGTTGTACCAGCAGCAGTTGGGGAGGGGTTCTGTAGGCACAGGGAGATCTGGGCAGCCAAGGACATGGGCAGAGCTCGGCTTGGAGATGTTCTGCATGGACTGAAGAGGATACCCAGACTTGGCAGAACATCCTGCCCAGCCCCTCTGCCAGGCACTGGCAGCCCTGGAAGCTGCCTGGAAATCTCTGGGATGTGGGACTGCTGAGAGGGAGCTGGATCAAGGAAAAATCCACTATATGCCCCAGGGAATGTGCTTTGGTGACCACAGGATGCCCAACATCCTGGGCATTACCACCTTTTCATCATGTTTGAAGACAAGTGATCTTTAAAAGGTATTCCAGCTGCCCTGATGAAGCGCAGGAATTGCAGGGCTGGGAATGCTGGGAAGGCTGAGCTCCCTGCTGTGAGCTGCAGTCTCCTCACCCGTCTGTCTGTCCACAGCCTGCCTTCTGCCAAGTGGGATTGAACCACGTGCCAACATTGTGTTTGCATTAGGGGGAAAAAGAATAATCCAGATTGACAAAGTTGCTTGAAATAGGCTTTCCAAAGAGGCACTGGCTTCCCACAATGTAAAGAGTTTAAGCTCTCACATGATGGATCAGGTTGTGCAATTCCTGCAGGAATCAGCACTGGCTCTGCACAGTCCCAGGGAGAGCAGGATCCTGGGAAAGCAGCCCCATGGAAAAGTCTGGGCTGCAGAGCTGCTAACTGGGAAGTCCTTCTGCAGGTACAGAAAATAATGGCTTTAAAAATCAAAATCCCAGTTCCTAGACTAAAGTCATTTAAAGCCACAATAATCCCAGTGTAGACCAGACCCTCTCAATAACCCAAAATTACTACTGCTGGTCACATGTTTCCTTTAGAATATTTGGGGATGGAAAAATCCTTTTGTCACGTATGTTTGTTTTCTTCATATACCTCTAATATTTTCTAGAAAAAAATAGAAGCCTGGCATTACCTAGTTAGAAATCCTGCAAGCCTCTCTCTCTTTATTTTCCACATTTAATTAAAATCAATAAATTAAAATATAAAGTATTTAAGCAAAATTAGTCTGTCTTTTTTTCTAGTGCCCCACAGAATTTCTGAGCAGGTGCTATCACTGCAGAGCAAAGGTTAAACAGGCTGTGTCTGTCTTATTTATTAAACCAAATTTGAGAGGACCACCTGCACCCAAGTCAAACAAGATAAACCCCCAAATCCTAGAAAATATTCTCTCTGGGATTTGCTTTTCGCTGTGTGGGCCAAACACCGGCTGGATTTCTTCCCTACCCTCCACGCAGAAAATAAACCTGAAAAAGCACTTTTATACCCTCTTAATTCTGGCTGTGGCTTGCAGCATCCTCAGGGATTGATGCAAGATCCTGCCAAGGGCTGTTGCATCAGAAGAAAATAGCAGGAACCAGTTGGCTCTGCCCTGTTTTCCCCCAAAAACTGCAGACTCTGCTTCCTTCCTCACAGGACCCTCTTTTTTGGAGGAAAGGGACTTAAACTCAACCCAGCAGCCAAGAGGCTGCTCCAGCAGAGCTGTCCTGGTGTCTCAGGGCAGGGAAGTTCTGCTGCAGAACAAGATTCCTGCAGAAACACAATTTGTGGCAACCATTGGATTTAAGCACCTGCCTGTTGTGGCCTGTTCTCCACTGGGAAAAAGGCTCCAGCCCGGAGCCTCTGGATGCTCTGTTGATTCATGCAGGGGATTAGGCAGGGAAGGATGCTTTCACTTGATTTTCCTTGTCCTTATTAAATGAATTCCAGCCTTTCTGTGGAGCTGCACACCCTGCTTTGTGTGCCACAGCCTCCCAGGCGCCAGTCCTGATCCTTCGAGCATCGACCTGCTCCATCCTCACTCCCAAAATCCTGCCAGGATGGGGAGCTGGAACTGGAAACCCACAGATGTGGGGGAAACTCCCCTCCCATCCATGTCTGAGAACATAGCACGGAGCTGGAAGGTCAAAATTAATCCCGAGGGTGGTTGACTCCAGTCATTGTGACAGAAACAGTGATTGGGAAGAGAGAGGGAATTGTAGACAAAGAGGAAAACTGACCTGGAATGAGAAAGGGATCTTAATCCTGCTTAAATCAGAGAGTATCAGGAGGACATTCCACACCAGGTACATAGTTTGGTGGTGGAGAAGGAGGAGAAGCTGGAAATCCTTCCCTGTACACATCACCCCAAAGGGCTGGCAGAAGGGATTGGGCCACAACCTTCAGATTGTGGTGCCTTGGGAAGTGGAGGGCTCTGGATACAGCTGCTCAAAGGCCAGCTCAGACTCCCTGCACCCTTTGGGTGACATTCCCCACATTCTCAAGCTGATGGAGTTACCCCTGGAGCTCTAGGATTTGTTGAGGCACAGGCAGTGCATTGACTCACTGCCTCTCCTCAATTAACAACCACCAGCTCCTTCCAACCCCGCCGGACTCCAGGTGCAGGGATAAAGGTGAGGGATTTGGGAGGAATGAGGAACCCCAGCACCAGCCCATGCCTGCCTCCAACTGAGCCCTTCTCCAGGCAAGTCTGTGCCTGGGGAGAGCTGCAGCCTCTCCTCGAGGCTGCTCTGCAGCTCAGAGCATCACCAGCGTGATGTGTTTGTCTGATATGCTCCAGTTCCACTGATAAAACCTGTCCCACAGCCCTGTGACCTTTCTGGCAGGATGTGGCCGTTCTCTGATGGATGTCCCATGACAGTGGTGTGGCACAGAAGGACTCTGTGCCCTGTGTGGGCTGTGCAGCTTCTTTCTTTGAAATATCCAAACTCTTTTTCATGGACTGGCATCCCCCAGTGCCACAAGTGAGCAGGAGGAGCCAGTCCATGAAAGCAGAGGAGAATGGGCAGCTGGCATTGCACACATTCCCTGTGTTCTCCTCTTCCAGGTGCCTGTACTGGTCTCTTCCCTTGCATCTGGAGAGCAGGGCAGAGCGATTGTATTAAATCCAGGAGCTGGACTTTGATGATCCCTGTGGGTCTCTTCAACTTGGGATATTCAGTGATTCTGTGATTCTAAATCACAGCATGGGATAACCCACTGCTCCCACTGGCTGGTGTGGAGACAGCCTGGAAAAGAGGAGCAGTACCCCATGGACGTCCTGCAGCCCCAGGAACTCAGCCACCATCCTGCTCCCTCCTGGGTTGCTTCTCCCCTTGCCCCGCAATGTGACAGTTTATCCCATGGGAAGCATGGAGCTGTCCCGAGTGCCAAGAGCCACCATGGAAACCCCATTTACACTCCCAAGTGATGCCAGCCAGCCCTGCAGAGCAGGTAGCAGAGTAAATACTGGTGTTCAAACGGGACCTAATTCCCATCTGGTTGCTCAGTGGGATGGATCACGTGTGGTGTGTCAGGGTGTTAACAGGGTTACAATGAAACTTGTGCTTTCCACTGAGGCAGAGCAGAAAAACCCCCGTTGTGACACCTGCTGACATCTGGGGTTTGCCTTCATGGGTGGCTCTTTCTTTCCTAGTAACAGAAATGACATCACAGGGCAGGAAACCAAGGTGGTTATTTTCAGACAGAGCAGTTCATGTCACAGATGTTTTACAGATGTTATTTTCACTGGGATTGAGGGTTAATATTACACCTTTTCTTTAAAAAATGAGTCAGTGATAGACAGATATGGGACAATCATCTCTTACATCACATCCATAAAACACTCTGAAACATGTTCAGAAGTGGATGTGATGTGTTTTAAAAACAAAATTACACTAATTGCTGGACCATGAATCCATTCAAGCAGTCATGCAGGAGACAGTATTGTGAGGACACACAATGTCCTGCTGGAAGGAAAATTTTTATTCACATTTCATGGTCCCTAAATTGCCAGCCATCCCTAGAGGGTCTGCTGAGACCATGGAACAGGCATCTCCCATGTGTCCTGCTCCATGCATGGTTTCTCATGCCCATCATAACCAACACAATCACATCAGGACACAAATACCACTACACAAACCTTTAGAACATTCCTGCTCGAGAGGGTGGCTAACACACCCACCTGCACCTTTTTAAGCCCTTGAGAATGAACAAATATTTTCTTTCCTTCTGCAAAACCACAAGGAATCTTGCCAGGGTCATCATTTCCTAAAGGTAAATGTTTAGCAAGATAAGGGATGGATGGAGATATCTTGACTGAGGGGCTCAGGAAACCAGCCTGAACCGGAGCAGGACACACCAAATCCTCCCCAGTGCCTTGCTCAGACTGGTAAAGCCTTGTCAAATGCCTTGACAGCAGCAGGGAGGGCAGTAAGTCGATAATCTGATCCCAAAGGGTGTCACAGCACTACCAGGAAAAGCAACGCCAATCAGCTGTGGAAAAACCTACTCACCCAATCAGGTCAGTGGGTTTGGGGAAGATAAACAGAATTAATTTCATCAATGTCACTGTTATCGGGGCTGAGGTAGGCAAAAATCAAACACTAAGGGTCAGTCCTTGTCCTTTAACTCCTCAGCTGTAAAAGCTGGGCACGGCAGGACAGGGAGAAATGATCCATATGCACTCTTTCCCCAAGGCAGGTCGACTCGCTCCAATCACCGCTACTGGACACTGGGGGCTTAGACACGGCTTTGGAAATTCCACAGCCACCCCAGTCAGTCTCTTCTCATGTCTCACCCTCCTGGAAGTCAGTAAGTTTGCTCTAATGGTTAAATTAAACCTTTTCCTGCTGATACATAAGGCAGCCTCCTCACACCCTGTCTGCCATGAGATCCTCCCTGCCCTGAACACCAGCCAGCTGAGCCCAGGTCGATGTGCTCCCTCAGGAACTGACCGAGGGAAGTTGATGCTGGAGAACACTTGAATGAGGGCATTGTATCCCTGACTGCAACAAAAGCCAGCGGGACACCAAACCCTGCTCTGCCACAGCCTGTCTGTATCTCACTGGTGATACCATCTGCCCCAGCACTTCCTTCCCCATTACAGTGAAACACTCCTCTGAAATGTTCTGAGGTCCTCTGAGGGTTTGTGCTGGGAGTGGAGTGTTGGCTGCGTGTTCACAGAGAACTGACATTTTTAAGTGAATTCGTATCTGCTTTCTGAGGGCAAACAGGACTGGTAACTATGGCCAGTCCTTTTTCAGCACCTCTGCTCTGGAGATGCTGTATCCCAATAAAAGCGTGGGCTGTGCAGGCACCTCATGGCACAATAAGTGTCCCTGGGTGAAATGAATGTGCTTGGACCTGCTCTCCAGCAAAAAGCATGGGATTAACGGCGAGTCTCCGCTGGAACTGCTTACTCAGTCACCTAATTCCTGAGGATTGAAGAAGAGGGAGGCACTACCTGAAGCAGTGAATGGTGGAGAAACTGAAACACAGAGGATTTCTCCACCTGAACAATGTCTCGTTCCAGTTTCCTCCTCGCCTCCTGGAGCCTGGGAACCTGTATCCCACTCTCCAGAGCTCTGTTCCTGCGCAGCTGATGCAATTCCTCAGCAGTTGTTGCAGCATGGAGAGAGCCCTTGGCTGCACTGGAGCTGACACCTGGTGGGACTCCACAGCCACTACAACCTTACTCCATCCCAGGCCGGGTTGCATCAGACTCATAGTTTGAATAATGAGAAGGAAAAACGCTCGTGTACATAAGGGCAGGGGTTTTTAAGGTATTTTTGGCTGCTTTGCTCTATGAGCAATATGACCTTTATTTTCTGGAACTTCCTTCTCATTTCTCGGTCCAGACTTTCCGAGGTTTCCTTTTACTCACTTCATTTCTATCAGGTTCACTCAATTATTTGTACTTCTCTTAAGAAATGACAAAGTGGGGTTAAAAATACCCGGGGTGCTGTGAATGGGGCTGAGCCCCAAATTGTACCCCTGGACCCACAAAACCCTGACTCCAGGGTGAGGAGAGCCAGGGACCTGTGCAATGGCATTGGCATTTAAACTACTTTTAAGTCACCTTGGCAGATAAATGAGTGGAAAAATATCAAAACTTGTTCATAAATAAGTTGGGAATTGAGCAAAACAAGCCTGGTGACATGTAAGGAAAAGCAGTTTGAGCTGGTATCATCCAGACTCCATCCCTGATATTGTGGATCCTGCTTGCACAGGAAAGATAAGCCATCACTAAAGAAGCTTATGTAGCCTAATTAATGGTTCACCAGCCTAATTAATGAAGATCCAGGACAGACATAAAGACAGTCTAAGATTTCTGCTTTCTCATCACTGTTTTGGGAACTGGATACGACTGGAGCAGATTGATGAGGGCCAGTGTCCCTAAAGGTGTGACAAGAGCTGGACAGAGCTTTTCTGGGCAGTTGCTGGAGCATTTAATCAGCAGCAGCTTTGCTATTGGGCTGGAAAATCCTGTCATGGCTCAGTGACACCACAGACACCCGACACACTTGAAATATTCCCATTAAAGCTGGTCTGATGAAACAGTGGAAGCAAAGCCCAGTCCCTGTAGCGACCCCTGATTGATAAAGGACAAGCAAAGGAAGGCAGTGACATGTGCAGGGGAATTTGGCTGCTCTATGAGGAAGTTTGACTGGAATAGCATGAAAACAATCACCACCCAGGAGCCCTTGTCCTCCTGTGCTTACTCACAGACATGAGCACACACATGTGCTGGTATTGAGTTACCAAAACCTTTCTCTGAGGAGAATTTCTGGATTCTGGTGCTTTTGAGGGTGGTGGTAGATTGGAAAGCCACGTTCAGCAAACAGTGGGAGCAGATCTCTCCCACGTGGCAGCTGTTCATGGGGAACAGCTGACAGAATTCAGTGATTTTTGTGCTGCTCTGGAAGAGAAGGTGAATGCTCCATGCAGGATCCCTTGGCAGCACAGTCAGCATTCCCTCAGCACCCTCAGAGGCAGGTTCAGCCGTTTTACACAAATCAGACACTACAGAGTTCTCCCAGTTAAAACCCAGAGCTCAGGGAGGGGGGACACACAAACTCCTTTGCTCTGGCTTTGTGGTGGAGACTTTCTTATTTATTTGCTCCGGTTTTCTTTTCAAAAGCACAGAAACCCCAACAAAATCCCACTGGAATGGCAAAAGTAAGGGCTTTCACAGATCCACGGGGAATTTTTGGCCACAAGTACGGCGATTTGCTGACGGACTTAGATGGATGTCCCTCTGGATGTGGATCTGAATACAGCCACGCTTTGTACTTCCCTCCAGGGAAACCTCTGCCTTCCTCGGCTTCCTCTGTTTCCAAGATATTAAAGCACCAATTTCCAAACAGAAAATCCAGGAAGCCAATTGAATGACCGTGAGATGTTATCAGCTTATGGTTATAAATGAGCCTTGAATGGAACTGCCTTGCAGCAGCCGCCTGCCTGCTCCCAATCCACTTCCAGGTGCTCCAGCAATAAGTAGGGGCTGAGGGGCCTCTGCTGGACTGGGATAAAAAAATAGAATTCCCAACTTTTCAAAGTCAGCCTTGGTTATGGACATGCCTTTGACCCTCAGTTGTATTTGCCTTCAGATGAATGTCTCTGGCTGTCACCAGAGCCTGGAGGGCCTATTTTGGGTGGTTTTCTGCCTATTTTACTTCTGCAGAGGAGGAAAATTGCAACCTGAACCTGGAGGAGATCGAGGGACCTGTATTTTGACTCATTATGGGAAGCTTTCCAGCATGAAAGCTGCTCCCACGTAACAAGTGACCAGATGAGAGGAAATGGCCTCAAGTTGCACCAGGATAAGTTTAGTTAAGTTATTTTTTCATGGAAAGGGTTGTAAAGCAGACTGCCAGGGTAGTGGTGGAGTCACCATCCCTGGAAGTGCTGTGGATGTGGCACTTGGGGACACGGTTAGCGGTGACTATGGTGGTGGTACTTTAAGGTTGATGATCTTAGAGGCCTTTTCCAGCCTTAATCATTCCATGATTCTCTGAGTTATTCACCACACAGCAGTTAAAGAAAATATTTTTTTCCTGGGCATCCTGACATGTCCCAGGGAACATACATCACTCGGAGCCCCAGGTCTGCTGATCTACTCCACACACTGCTGTTCCCAGGTGTTACCCTGGCATGATTTTTTTGTTCCCTTGTGTAGTGCTCTACTCTCGCTCCACAGGCCTTCACCAAAATCCAAAATCCCACCAGCATGGTTTGACTCCTCATCCCTGGAAGTGTCCAGGGCCAGGTTGGACTGGGCTTGGAGCAACCTGGTCAAGTGGAAGGTGTCCCTGCCCATCGCAGGGGGTTGGAATGTGATGAGCTTTAAGTTCCCTCCCAATCCAAACCATTCCATGATTCTATGATTCCCCATAAGCAGCCCCACAGATCTCTCTGTTTGCAGGGTTTATCTTCATCCTCATCTTTCTATACAGATGGAGTTGAAATCCTCCCAACACCAGCAATTCCAACCATTGCAATGCATGTTTGGTTGATTTAGTTACTGTGCTGTCAGCATGTCCTCCCGCCTAATCTGTGGCATTAATTCCTTCCTTGCTACTGGCTTCAGAAAGCATTAACAAGGGAAAAATAAATCAAGTGTTAGAGCACAAAGAAGACTTGTGGGAAAAAGCTTTTGAGCCTTTTCTGAGGCTTTCATGCCTGTTATTCTTTACTTTGCTGATACAGCTGGATTTACCATCCTGTTGAACGAGCATATTGCAGACTATAAAAAAATAACAAAGTAAAACCACGTGCTCTTTGTATAGGTCAGAGCTGGAGAGGGGCTGCCAGATACAACATCCCAGGACAACTTCAGAGCAGCAGAATGAAATGTGCAGACACAGGCAAAGTCCAGCTTATGCCACGTTCCTCCAAACAAAGCGGGAACAAAACCTGGGACAGAACAGAAGTGAGAGCGGGGACAACTGTGCGTGGGAACGTGTGTGTGGGCCCGAACTCGGAGCCACATCTGTCTGCCAGCTGTGTGCAGATGTTTGAGTGAGTGTGGGACTCCATCCGTGCACAGCGTGTGGGAATGTGGAGTGGCCTTTCCCTGTGAAAAGCCCATGGAAAGAGCTTGCCCAAGTCAGTTTTGGAGTCTTAAATTCGTGTTTTAGGGCATATTGGTGCTCTCACGTCTTTAGTGTCACCCATACACTCACTGTGTCCATCAGACTCTGCTGAGTAAGTCTCATCTCTTAAGGCACCATCATGCATACAGAGATTTCTCAGCATATATTTATATATTTATCCCTGAGAAGTTCATGCTCTGTTTCATGCTTATATCATGCTTTGCATTTTCAAAGTGCAGTGCAAAGCTTTTGTTGCCCTTCCATCTTCTTTTCTCACATCAACCGTGAGAAACCAGGCCATAGAGTCCAAGGGATCAGAGAACTCACACCAAGACTGTTCTGCCCCACGCAGTTCCCCACATAGTGACCCCAAACATCGGAAACTACACCTAGAAATATGGAAAATAAAGGTTGGAGAATGCAATTTAAGCTCAGAGGACCTCTGAACATCCAGTTATTGAAAAAACATGAATGATGAAGCACCAAAAAGGGGGCAACTGAAGCACAGTGTGCAGGAGGACTTTTTGCTCCCTCAGTAAAAGCCTGGTGAAAGCTTTGAGGGTTACTTTCATAAAGATGCAACTTTTTCATTTCAAAGTCCCTCTAAAATGAGTTGGAAGATCTGGCCCAGAGGAATGAGTGACCTGTAGACATGAGGAGGGGACGCGTTTTCACACACTGGTGTCTTTTTGAGGTCGAAGACCAAGAAGCAGCAGGGAGACTTCCCTGCATGTCTTTCCAGGGAACTCAGCAGAGCTCCCACATCTTATGTTGGCTGAGAAACTGCCCCGTTCACTTGACCCGGTCTCTCCGTAGTTTCTGTTCCCTTCCTGTGCATAAATATTGACATGGTGCAGCTTCAGTAGTAACCGTGATGTTTCCTGAACAAACAGAAAAACAAAGCGCTGGTCAGGACGTTTGTTGTCTGCAACCTCAAAAATAACTTTCCCAGCTCTTCCCTTTGTGTTTCAGGGCTGTGTTTCCAAGGTCTGAGGTTCAAGTGTGGGTGGATGTTCAAAGCAAAGGATCCATCCTGCAATTCCATGGCACATACTGGATGTTTGGGATAATTTGGTTGGTGTTGAGCTGTACCTTCGTGGATATCCTCACTGGTTTGGGGCTAGGCGGTGGGTTGGAGTGATGAAAACCACCCTGCTTCCAGGTAATGTGGGGTTTTGTGGGAATTCAGGGAAAAATATAATGATTTTAGTCCTTCTGCTCCACAAGAAACAATCACAGAGGCAATTTTGATGCGCAGTGGGATGAAACTCACAGCTAAAACATGTCTTTCAACTCCTACTTACAGCACACATGCTGGTTAGGTGCTCAAAGGAGGCATTTTCCCACAAATTTTTCCCTGGGCTCAGCATCTGCATAAAACTCCATGACTCCATGTAAAAAATCCAAATCATTATTCCTTCCCCGCCATCAAGGGAAAAAGCAGCTGCCTGGCATCACCTTGCAGTGCTTGCCACTTCCACACCGGAGACTGGCCTGGATAAACCCCATTCCCAAAAGTTTGCAGCTGGAAGTGAAAATGCTTGCTCAACAACCCAGACCCCAAGGAATTCTGCTGTAGTTTATTTTTATTTTATTTTGTTTCTGCACAGAGCCTCCATGAGGTGACAGAATCATTTAGGTCAGAAAAGAGCTCTGGGATCATCGAGTCCAACCTGTGGCCGACCCCTGCCTTGTCACCCAGCCCCGGGCACTCAGTGCCACTTCCAGTCATTCCTTGGACACCTCCAGGCATGGGGACTCCACCACCTCCCTGGGCAGCCCCTTCCAATGTTTAATCACCCTTTCTGTGAAGAAATTCCTCCTAATCATAGAATCACAGAATATTTCGGGTTGTAAGGAAACTCTGGAGATCTTCCAGTCCAACCCCTCTGCCAAGGCAGGGTCACCTGGAGCAGGTGACGCAGGGACACGTCCAGGTGGGTCTGGAATGACTCCAGAGAGGGAGACTCCACACCCTCCCTGGGCAGCCATTCCAGTGCTCTAACACCCTCCATGGAAAGAAGTTCTTTCTCACGTTGAGGTGGAACTTCTTGTGTTTTATTTATGGCCATTACTCCTTGTCCTGTCACTGAGCACCGCTGAAACGAGTCTGGGACCATCCCTTTGTCCAACCTGAGCCGCCCCGGGCGCCGCTCGAGGCCGTGACCCCCCATGGGCCCCCCTCCCCTCCCCTGAGGGGGGGCCATTTTGTGTGAGGGGAGGGGGCCATTTTGTGGGCTCCACGTTCTCCTCGGGGCAGGAGGAAATCGGATCGTGACCAGGCGTGTCCGCGCAGTGCGGGAGGTGACAAGCGATGTGCGGGGCCACATTAAACCCTTTCCCAGGGCCTGCGGGGCTGATAACGCCGGGTCGGGGCAGCCGCAGCGCTCCCTCAGCGCGGCCGCTCGGTGGCCGCCATGAGTCCTCCGGGCCGGCAGAGGGCGCTGTCTCCCTCCCCCGGAGCGCCCGGCGCGGGGCTGTGAGAGGCCATCCCGGGGCCATCCCGGGTTATCCCGGGCCCATCCCGGGGCTATCCCGGCCCCGCCGCCATGGGGAAGAAGGGGAAGCGCGACAAGAAGGGGAAAGGCGCCGAGAAGACGGCGGCGAAGATGGAGAAGAAGGTGTCCCGCCGGGCCAAGAAGGAGGAGGTGAGGGCGGGACGCCGGTGCCCCCCGGCGCTGGGGCCGCTGTGGGGGGACGGGGAGGTCGCGGGAGCAGTCTGAAAGTAAAGGAGCGAATCCAAAGGGAACCTGGGCTGTCCGGGAAAGCTGTGGATCATGGAATATATGAGCTGGAAGGGGCCCATCGGGAACATCGAGTCCGACTCCCGGCCCTGCACGGGACACCCCAAGGCTCCCACCACGTGCCTTGTCCAAACGCTCCTTGAGCTTGAACTTCCAGGAATGCCCCGTCTCTGGAAGTGTCCAAGGCCAGGTTGGACAGGGTTGGAGCCTCCTGGCCCAGTGGAAGGTGTGCCTGCCCGTGGCAGGGGTTGGAACTGGGTGATCTCTAAGGTCCCTTCCAACCCAAACCATTCTGTGATTCTCTAATTCTAAGCAGCTGTAATTTGTTTAAATCCCTTCTATGTGACAGCAGGAGGAGAAGAAAATGCACTTTAGGTGTCCTTCTTCCTTTCCATCCACTCCAACCTTTTTTTCTTGGTATTAAAATCAAATTAAAATTTTTGTTTCACTCACTCCTACAGTCGGGGCTTGTATTTAAGCCTCAAAACACCAACTTTGCCCTGGTCAAAGTGGGTTCTTACCATTGTAATGCAAAGTTTAAAGACATGGAAAGTGCCACTATAGGTGTATACTGGCTGCAGGGAGAGCTCATTCCATGCTACAGAGGCAAAATTCCCAGATTTCAGAAATCTCTGCTTGGACCACACCTTCCAAAAGGTGAACTGAAGGGAGGTGATGAGCAGTGGGGTTGTAGGAGAGACCATGGATCAGAACCTCCCTTGCTGCAGTCCTGCTTCTGCCCTTGGACTCGGCGTATCTGCAGTTTGGGAGGCAGATTTTATTTTCAGTTAGATGAAACTGAAAGGGAATAAAGATATGTGAGGTTTCTCTGGATATAAAAGAGTTTCCAGTCCATTTGGGCAATCTTTTTTTTTTTAAAAAAAAAAAGGGAAACCATGAGTGTGAATGATGGTTTCCTGTGAGGTGCAGGTGCTTCTGTGCACGTCAAGCAACTCATGTCTGTCTTTTTATTTCCAGGAGGATCTTGAAGCCCTGATAGCAGAATTCCAGAGTTTAGATGCTAAAAAGACCCAAGTAATTGAGTCATCCTGCCCACCCCCCTCACCCAGGTAAGAGGTTGTGTGAGGCTTTGGCTGTCACTTACAGAGCAGTTGATGGTGCTTGTAATGAAATTTATTTGTGTAAAGTTATTTCCCAAGAATGGAAGGCATAGCTGATATCTCGAGTTGTAAAATATCTGATATCTAGAGTTATAAAATGTCTGATATCTGGAGTTATAAAATACCTGGTTTATTGAATCTCTGGTTAAATAAGGGACCAAAAGCGCCTTTTTTGGCCTTAAAATTCACTTTTTAACTGTCTCATCAGCACAAAGGAGGTAAAGCAGGGTTATATTACAGGGCTTTGAGGAAAAAGAAGAGTGAAGAGGAAGTTTTGGAAGGCATTTCAGGGGCAAAAAGATGAGATAAAAGACACTTTTATCAGTGGGGGTTCACAGACTTGGGGTGTGTAGGAGAGCAATGGCAGTGGCAACTGCAGAATAATGACACAGAAAACTTGAGAGGAGACAGCCCAGTTCTGCCCCCAGTTCTGTACCCTCATAAAACTCATTTTTGTTCTTGACACACCAGCATTAAAATTCAGGAGCTCACGTCAAAGGGTGAGTTAAATGACAGTGTAACGTGTGCTCCTAAAATAGGAGAAGGTTTCAGACAGTGGCCAATTCATCTTGCTGCAAGTTTTTAAGAAGTTAATTTCTTTGGAGAAGTTTTTAGCCCTGGGGTGAACATCACAGCCAAGTAATTTGGCAGATAATGGAGAGACCTTTGTGACTGGGGGGCAGAGGTGCTGGTGGCAGCAGAGTTGAAGGCTCCAAGGTTCAGAGCTTTACAGGACTTCCTCATATGTTTTGTCCATCCCTGTTTTTTTTGCAGGCTGAACGGTTCCCTCTCTGCTCACCCCGAGAGAGATGAGTTGATCCTTTTTGGAGGTGAATATTTCAATGGCCAAAAAGTAATGTATACTTCCATTTTTTTCCTTCTTTATTCTACCCCCTCCCTACCTTTTACTGTAATTTGCACGAGTCTCATTTGAAGGGAAATTTGAGGCAGGAGTCATAAAATATGGATTTGTCCCTGAATGAGAGCAAAATAGCCTTTTAATTCTGCCATGGCTCTGTCTCATGCCTGGGCTGTTGGCAGGAAGGAGACACGCTGGAACCCATTAAGGAGTCAGAGTGATTGTCTCAGCATCAATATTTCAGGGCTTCATAATTTCTCCAGACTTAACTGTAGCCATATCTACCCCTCATTTGTGATAACTGTTGAAGAATCTCTTCTCTTCCACTTCTCAAAACAAGATACTTCTGCACCTTTGCTGCTGGCAGGGCAGTGCCTGCCTTGGAGGTGGGAGCAGTTGCAAATATTTGCACATGGCCACTCTTGTTCTGGAATTTCTGCAAGTTGCAAGTGTTTATTGTGCTTCTGGATACAAACTGGTCTGGAAAACTCCAGCCTGACAGTGACATTTGGCTGCCTCAGGATCACCCAGTGTGATGTGCTAAACTAATTCTGCTTCCTTCACTACCTGAAGCTGTTCCTGGCCCTGGAGTTCAACAACTTTAACCTGAATATCTTTGTTAATCTCCAACTTCTTAAGTCCTCGTATCTCAAGCTGTCACCAAGGGTTTGGGAAAGAACATTCCAGTCCAGTGTGTTAGTCTGGAACAGTTGGTGATTCCCAGTCTGGTGGAGGAGGTGGTGGTCCTCCTTCCCTGCCCAATGTGCTTTGCAATTTTCACCCCAAACTCCCAGATAACCCCATGCAGGGCTGAACTGAGGTGGTGTTTTCTCTCCCTCTCCCACAGACGTACCTGTACAACGACCTGTACATTTACAACATCAGGAAGAACAGCTGGTCCAAACTGGAGATCCCCAACCCACCACCACGGCGATGTGCTCACCAGGTAAAGCTCTGCATGCCAGAGCAGCAGTTGGAATTGTTCTAAAGCTGTGCTAAAGGGGATTGGGAATAGGTTTTTGATTTTTTTTTTCCTCCTGAGGGTTTCTTACATCCTTTCATTCTCCTTGTAATGGGCTGCCAGTGGTGTCACTTCATCTGCTCTGCTGAGGGGGCCTGTACAAGCTTGTCCAAGGTGCTTGTGCTCCTGATCACATTCAGCGTGGAGTGAAGGTTTGAGGTTCTGTCTGTTGATTTGGCAAGACTCAAACAGGACTCAGGGGAGAAATTCTTGGTTTGAAGATGAACTCTGGTGCATTACACAGGGACCAGCTCAGCCTCCATAATCCCAGGGGGGAACTGAATTTATAAGATAGAATTTGACCAAAATGCCGTGAATGAATGGCAGAGATGCTGTGAATGATTATTTCCTTAAAGCTCACAGGCCAGCTTTCATGAGTGTTACAGACACTGCCACTCCTACTGGCAGGTAGAATTTGGGCTCTTTTCCACCTCTGGATATTCAGGTCACTGAATTGTGATGGTTGTGATGATGAAGATTTTAGGTTTGTTTACGTTCTGTGAACACCTGCACATTAGAAACTGGACCAAAGACTTGTATTTTTTACAGGTCTTTGGCCCTCCCCAGATGATAGATTATCTTAGATTATCCAGCAAGTGCCTGGGTGACTGGTGCCTTCCAAAAGCTGCTGTACAGGATGTGAATGTCATTTTCCTCCCCATGGCCAAAGCTCTTTAGAGCTCCCTGGTAAGATCCAACACCCCAATTAGGTTCATGTACCCTTGTTATGCTGCTCCCAAGTGCCAGTTTGCTCTGAGCTGTGTGTCCTTTCTTGAATTGAAAGATTCTGACTTGATTTTTGGGTTACTTAGTGTTAAGATAGAACTTGATTTCAGATGCAGAATTCCAGTAGCCAGCAGGTGGCTGTCGAGCAGCTGAATCCAAACGGAGCAGATCAGGATCTGCAGCTGGATTACAACAACAATAAAATGAGAAACCATCTGAGCAGTCCTGCTTCAGCAGTGTTTTCTGTCTCATAATTAATTATAGTTGCACAGGAGACAGTTCAGCCTCATTAGCTGACTGGTTTGTTGTCTTTCTTGTGGCTTTATTTTTAATGCACAATCTGCATTAGCTCAGAGGTGAACAGAAGTCTGGCTGGGGGTGTCGTGTAGATGTTTTGTCATCTCTGGTCTCTGACACACAGTCCTCTAGGTTACACTGGCTTCATTATAGCTGTTCAACAGGAAGAATTTTAGGAAAAAATTCTTCCCTCTGAGGGTGGTGAGGCCCCTGGCACAGGTTTCCCAGAGAAGCTGTGGCTGCCCCATCCCTGGAAGTGTCCAAGGCCAGATTGGATGGGGTTTGGAGCAACCTGGTCTAGTGGAAGGTGTCCCTGCCCGTGGCAGAGAGGTTAGAATAAGATGAACTTTAAGTTCCCTCCCAACCCAAATCAGTCAGGGCTTTTATGAACAGAGCTGAGGTGAGAATAGCTATGGATGGGTGTTGTCACTTGTTCAAGGAAAAGGTTTGGTTGTGTGATGAATTCCAAGCCAGCTCTTGAAAAGGTCACACACAAGTATGAGCAGGCTGTTGGATGTACCTTCCCCTTAAGCTTTAAGCACCTGATAGCCATGAAAATCAGGCATTTGTCCCTTTTGTTTAGGTAACTTCATGTTCCCACAAATCCTGCCTGAAAGCACACAGAGGATTTTCTCCTGTGTTTTATTGTTGCATGTATAGGCTGGTTTATGTCAGGGCATGGCCATGTGTGATGCTAAAAATCTTGTTTGCTGGGAGAGAGCGGGAATGAAGGCCTAGTGAGTAGAAAGATTATCCCAGTGTTGATCCGTGATGGGTACCCTGGAAGAAAAACACAGGGAAGATGTTTATAGTGTAAATAAACACAGAGTTCCCACTCAAGGAAGAAATCTGCACAGCCACCTAATTTCTTTTTTGGGATTCCTTCCTTCTTCCTTAGTCCTTAACAGATAATTGTAATGAAGTAGAGTCTTGCTCTCCTTCCTGCTTTTAACTGGCAGTTTGCATCCCAAAGGTGTTTTAGTGCTGCTCTGTGCAAAAAAAATACAAACCCCCCTCTTTGATACTCTCCTCTCTGTACTGCCCCAATCAAAGCAGTAACAGTCTCCTCTTGTCCAAATGCTGCACGTTTCCTCCTGTGCTTTGAGTTTTTTTGGTTGGGTTTTTTTGTTTGTTTTTGAACAGAGATTTGAACAATTGTTAAACTAATCCCAAGATGCTTCCTAGGAAACTTTGAACTTGGAGAAGTGATGCCAGGAGGTGGGAAGAGCCCAGCTCCTTGGCCAGCTTTCCTTTCCCGTAGGGAAGGTGTGCCAGACAACAAGTAACTTGGATTTTAAATTCTCCTTCCTTCAGCCCCAGTAAGCTGCTGTTGTCCAACAAGGCAGCTGATCGAAAACTGATAAAGTTCTCCTGGGTCTGGTTCCTGAAGCCTTGTCTGATCCAGCTTTTCCTTCTCCTGGCAGGCGGCCGTGGTGCCCACAGCTGGGGGGCAGCTGTGGATTTTTGGAGGGGAGTTTGCATCTCCCAACGGGGAGCAGTTCTATCACTACAAGGATCTCTGGGTCCTGCACTTGGCTACCAAGACCTGGGAGCAGATCAAGTAAGTGCTGGGCCCTCTTGTCTAGACTTTTGCCATGAAAGGTTGGACCAGATGATCCTTGAGGTCCCTTCCAGCCTGGTGTTCAGTCTTTGATATTGTCCTCCCAACCTCGGTGAGTGTAATGTCCAACTTCAAAACAGTTCTTTTTGCTTCATCTTCCTGGGCTGTACAAAACCAGTGTGAGGATCTCCCAGTTTTAACATGCCTTGAGAAAACAGTTTGTGTCTCTTCACAGAGCCAGCTTTGCTCCTGGTAACTGGCCTTTGCTGCCTCGAGATTCCTTGGGATAAACAAGCCATTAATTCAGACCTGTCAAAAAGGAAGAGGTGCCAAAAGTAGTTTTTGACAGAAGTGAAGGTGTAAATACCTTCTGTGGAACTGGCCTAAGTCCCCTGCTAATGTTTCCTCAACTTTGGCTTCTCACTTTACCTGTCCATGTTTATACGTGCGTGAGAGGAGTTCTGCTGTACCATCCAGAGAACTGAGACAGGACATATGGCTTTCATTCTGACTTGGGCATTGACTTCCTCCTGGACTTGGGGATTGTCTTGCCTGTGGGATCAGTCAGAGCACAGTTTTATCTGTGCAGCTGATACTTGAGATGCACTGGCGAAAGCAGCAGGTTTTGATCACTTGCTTATCTGCTGTTTGACCTGTTGAGCTCCTGCTTAGGAGCTCCATGTCCTTCCTTCACATGGGAAACCCTAAATTTGCCCAGGTTGTCACTTTTCACCCCATTTACAGAGTGTGCTGTTGTCTGTGTCTCCTCTTGCACAGTAATTGAGGATGGTTTAGGATGAGCTGTGCAGAGATGGATACCCTGGCTCTGCCTTGGCACTGCCCGAGGCCACACAGTGAGTCATTGTGCCTGTCTTACCTTTTTCCCTCTCCCTGCAAAATGGGAGCATTGATCCTGCCTGACAAGGGACAATTGGGAGTTTTAATTTTACTGTTGTTGATGTAGCACTGGAGGGACTCTGGTGTGGAAGGTGCAGGGGGGTATAGAGAGCAAACACCCCAGGGAGTCCAAAACAGGCAGGTTTTGGAGAATGCTTCACAGCACAGGATCCCATGCTCTGCAGAAATCCAGGGATTGTCTTTCTGAGTAGCTCTGGGAGACTGAGGGAAACCTATTTGGTTCACCAGTGCCCCAGTGTGGTTCTAAAAGCACCTGGGATTTTCCCTGTTGCAGGAAGCCAGGTTTGCTCTGGTCTTGGAGAAGTGGGGGTAAGAGAAACCCTCCAGAATTATGGAAGGCTCTTGAAGAAGTGCAAGGATTAAAAAAACCTGTCACTGTGCAAGCTGAGCTGGCTGTTGTTGGAAGGCAGAATCTGATGTAATTACTGTCACTGTCCCTCCCAGCTCCCCCAAAATAACTGCTGATCCCTGCTCAACCTCATCCAAACAAAGGGGATAACTCCAATGTGTTACATCCCTGCCAGTCTCATGTGACCAGGAGGAGGAAGTGATGCTCTCCATCCATGCTGGGAGAAAGGGTTGACTTTTCAACTAAAATCCTCACTGGAGAGCAGTGGTGACATCCAGCTGCAGGGAGAGCGAGGGCTGGAGATTTGACTGGGTTTTATGAGCCATTGGAGAATCCAGATGAGGCTTTGTTGGATCCACCACTGATGGTAGAGGTTTTCCTCTCACATAGAGCTGATTTAGGGTTTTCCACTCCCAAAACTAAGGCTGCAGGATCTGACCTGCCTGGGAGGAGGAAAAGAGGTGGGTATGAGGCTCTGCTCATCCTGCACCTTATCTCACCTGGAAGAGCAGCCTGAAGTGTAACTCACCCTGCCAGAGCACAGCCCTGGAGCTGAGGATGAAGTCTGCATGTCCTGGGAGCTGCAGGATGCCCTCAGCATTCCCAGGCCCCATCTGGATTAAAACCGAGAGATTTTGTTGTGCTGGGCTGTTCCAGCTGGTGAGGAGAGAGCCAGGTGGGCAAAGTGAGCTCCCATTCCCACCTTGGAGCAAGTTGGAGGTACCACACTCTTTGAGCCACCCAGAGCTGCCCTTCATCCCAGGTACTGTCTCATGTCCCCTTGGCTGCCACGCCACAGGGGGAGGAGGCATTTGCAGACATTGGTGCCTCATTGTTTCCCAGTAGATAAAAGATGGACATTTTCTAAGTGAGCATCATAAATTACATGGGTGGAAGTGCCCTGGGGAGATGATCTTCTCTCTCCCTGCCTTGTGCAGGATCTGCTCCATTTGAGCTTCCTGACGTGTTTGGCTGGACGTCTGTTTCTCAGCCTTGCTGGAATTTTGGGAACGCCCGTGCCCTGGTCCCAGGGTTGGGATCAAGCAAGGCACATCTCCCTATCCTCGGGCAGAGCTCCAGGAGCTGCATTAATGAGGCAGCTGGTGGAGGAGCCTGGGAGGGGATGGCTTTGTTTTAATCCTAACCTGGCTGAGCGTGAAAATCAACTCTCTGCTGCCTCTTTGCTTTTCCATATGGCATCTTGATTACAGTCTGCTTGGAAAGGGGAAGGGGAGAGGGCAGACATGACTTTGAGTTGCACAAGAGATTTTTTTCCCCATTTCCTTTAAAACTATGATCATAACACCTGCTGCATTTCACTTCCTTCAACATTTTGCTTTTCTTTCTGCTGTTGTTTTTCCAGAGAGGTTTCTCATGTGTGTCTGAAGTCAAGCACTTGCTTATTTTGGATTGCCATTAACCTGAGATGAGTGGTGACAGTGAGGGTCAGCTTGGGGGATAGTGATATTGGGAGAGTGAACACATTTGGGAACATAAATGGAAGAGGCAGCTTGTATAGGTTTGTTGGATCATGGTGGGGAACCATGGTACAACAAGCCTTCACAGGAGGCCATGCAATAATTCCATGTATCCAGTGTGGTAGCAGTGTTACCTGACTAAATGCCAGGCAATAGACATTTGAGGTACAGGCTTGTATTGAGTAAACTCAGTTGGTTTGGAAGATGTCATTTTAGTGCAAATAATGGAGTAACAATTAATTATTCATTAAGAAATGTCTGGACAAGAGAGACAAAGTTTCCATTCCTGTTCTCCTGGGAAGGGTCACGTGTGCCCTGGTTCAGGTGGATTTGATGTGTTGGTTTGTTGGATTGAATAGCCAAGATGACCCTGCTGGGACCTAAACTTGCAGTTCTAGGAAATGTAGTTATTCCAGCCCCACAGTTTGGATTTCAGAGAGTTATGTTCTCCTTCCCGGCCTACAGTTCATGCCACAGACCATCTTGGTGCCAGGAGAGGCTTGACTGTAAAACCCTTCTGAAAAGAAAACCTTGAATGACTGTGAATAACATCCCTGTGCTGTGTCTGCTGGCGAAGTGGAGCTCCATTTTCTCCTAGCACAGAGCAGAATGGTGTCAGGCTGCTTGACAGAGTTAAAAGTTGCTATATTTAGCAAGATGGAGCTGTATTTCCTTGCATTTTGCATGCACGGAGATGATCCAAACACAACAAATCCCAGCCCGTTAGAAGCCGTGCCAGCAGCTGACTTTGACTTAGTGGAGCCACCTTATCTTGTGTGTGATGCAGGAGGTTTCCTCAGTCCATGAACTGTTTGTTACTCTGCCTTAGAGCAGCAATATTTTAACCTAATTGCCTCATTCCCTCCTAGAGAGAACATCCTCACTCAGCTCTGCGTGGCCCAGAGAAGAGGAGACAGGGAGCATCACTGGGCTTGGGAACTGGCACATCCCTCCTCTGGAATTCTTTGTCTTGATTCTGAGCCCATGCAGCTCCCTTCCCTTTAATTCTGGAATGTTAATGATCCTTCCTGTAGCAGTTTGGTGAGATGTGGTGCTATAAATATCCCGGGGTAGCGTTTCACTGGCGTATGTTTAACGGTGTTTGCAGAGAGAACTGGAGCAGTCACTGCAGAGCAGGAGGACTTTCAGCACGGGTTTGTGGCTGATTGATGCCTCTTCCTGCTCTCCTGCTCTCACCAGAAAGATCAGGCCCTGCCACATCAGGTAGGAGAGGGTATTTTGGTGTAAGGCAAGTAGATCGTCAATGCAGACACCCTGTGAGCCTGTTCTTTGGTAGATCAGGATGTGCAACTGTTTGTTGACTTCCCGGGGGATTTGAATTGAGGATTTTGTGCCTTGTGACACTTCTTGCGTTCCCTTCTGCCCTTCCCACCTGAGTGTGCAAACACAGTGTACACAGTGACCCCAACCCGTGTGCGTTCACAGGTGTGAACCCTGAACACAAATCCTGAGCTGCAGCTTCCTTGAGGACTGGAGGGTAAAAGTGCTTTGTCCTGGAGTGCCCTTCTGATGGGGTGTTCTCTGCAGCATCCCTTTTATTAGTATTGAACATTTCCAGGATTTTACCTGAGCATCCTCTGGATGAAGGAATGAATGGAAAGGTAACTCGTGCAGTTCTGTAGCCACTGGGACATGGAATTCGGGAACCCGGAGGCTGAATTCAGGTTTTGGTAGGTTACTATAAATCCCAGAGTAACTCCACAAGAAAAAGCAAATTCCTTATGGAGAAGGTCTGATCAGACTCATGCTCTACATGTGTAGAGCCAGTCCTTATCCAGACTTTTAATCTATTTTTAAAAAAATCTGGAGAATTTACAGCTCCCTCCCACACGTCTGCTTTCCAGTGTCAACCCCATGAAGTAGAGCATTAATCATAAAGCCTGGGAAACCATTTCCAAAATACTTGTTTTGGACCATGAGTAATGATACAGGTAAAAGGGGACAGTTTGCAATTGGGAAACAAGTCTTGGAGTTTGCAGGAAGGTCCTGGAGTTGCAATGAGGTCCTGTCTGACTGTGCCATTTTTCTGTGACTTTGAGTTAATTGTACCTTTGTGGTAACTTGTTTATTAAAACACACACATCAATGAACAAACCTTTCATTGTTCAGAATTGATTTTTAACTTGGAGGAAACCTGTCTGAGAAATATGCCACAAGATACTCTTCTGAGAACAAGATTTTATAGTTCATGTTGGTTTTTAATTCCTTCTCTCCTTAAAAAAACCAGAAAGGTTGTTTAAAAGGTGCCATCCTTTGGAATAATAATATGGGAGCTTTGTTACAGAAAGAGAAAATAATGATTTCAGATCTTGATGAAATTAATTCTGGAGGTGCTGTTCTGCAGGGGGATACTTAAAAACTCAGTAAATGCCTGGAAAACCCAACTCTCTGTTAGAATAAAGACTCCAAGCAATCAATATTAATTCAGTCTTCCCCAAATGCTGCTGTTCTGCTTGGAGTTCCTCATTATGACTGGTGTGAGGTTGTCATTTTCGGTGGTGAATAAGGGCCCTCATTTTCTCTCTCCCCAGAAATCCATCACCACAATTCCCAGCTCCCTGCTGCCACTTCAAGTGTGGCAGGAGGGTTGTGGCTTTAGGTTTTGCAGCTTTTTTAACTTCTTTATTTAGGCCCTGATTGTGCAATCACTTAATACATGTTAATGCTGCCTGTTTGGGAAGTCTTGCTGGGTTCAGTGGTGCCAACTGTGTGCACTTGGGAGACTCCTCAGGGAGTGAAAATGGGATGGATTAATCCATGGGGACAGAGAACAGACACAGCAAAACCCTGTTTTCCCTGCAGTTTGGCCCATAGTTGCCTTTGTTTTGCAAGTTCCTGAAGTAGTTTTTGGTCTCTCTGGGAAGATGCTCAGGCTGTGGGTGAACATGAAGGTGCATCCTTGTTCCCCTCAGGAATGGCATGTCCAGCTGCCCAGCTTCCCGGGAGCCTTTGGATGTGACAGATGGGGGGGTGTTGCTTGTTTCTGGAAATGGAAGCAGCACATTTAACTGAAAGGTCAGGACGGCTTGAAGAGCAGAACAGTGATGTGTGGCTGCTTTTTAGTGTGTGGGATCATAGAATGAATCATACAGTCATGGAATGGTTTGGGTTGGAAGGGACCTTAAAGCTCATCTCATTCCATCCCCTGCCAGGGGCAGGGACACCTTCCACTATCTCAGGTTACACCAAGCCCCATCCAACCTGGCCTTGGACACTTCCAGGGATGGGGCAGCCACAGCTTCTCTGGGCAGCCTGTGCCAGGGCCTCACCACCCTCACAGGGAAGGATTCCTTCCCAATGTCTCATCTAACCTTACTCTCCTTCAGTAGGATAAGATAATAATGTTGCCTTCGGTTTTGAGGAAATCTGAGTGATTTATAAAGTCTTTTCACTAGTTTGGTGTTACATCCTAAGTGCAGGTGGATTAGTAAAGATGTTATGGGTATGTGATTGCTTGAGATGCTGAAGGAATGTGGATGTCAGAGCCAGTCTCTGGCTCTTGGTGCTTGGAGAAAACATCTCTTGTTTGGAGTGTCTTTCTTGCAATTGTGCAAGTTGACTGCTATTCATTAAACTCTCCTGAAAAATTAGCTCCTGACTCATAGCAGAAGAGACTTCAAGACTTCAGATACTGTTAGGGACTAGCTGGCTTATCTAGGAATAAAATTGCCTATGTTGCAAATCCCAAGAGTTCCTGGAAGAGCACACACACTGTTCTGGAGAACAACAGACAGATACTAAGGCAGTGAAGTTCCCCGTGGTTTCCCATTGCAGGAGAAGCTGAACTCAGCCAGCTCAGCTGCTTGTTACTTCAATAAAAATGGACTGATTCACTAACAGGAAAGGGAATTTTGCTGATAAGTGGAATTTCTTTGTGTTTCAGGGCATCAGGAGGCCCCTCTGGGCGAAGTGGACATAGAATGGTTGCATGCAAAAGGCAGCTGATCATCTTTGGGGGTTTCCATGAGAGCGCCAGGTGGGTCACTGGGATGGCTGGGGTTTGAATTCTCTGTGAAACAGGCAACAGAATTTCACCCGCAACAGAAATCTGAGTGTTAAAGGAAGGATTATTCTCAGCAGGACTGTTACTGACTGGACTTCATGTTAGAAAGACAAGTGTTGTTGATTTGGAGTCTCCATGAGAAATCGTTGTACCGCTGCTGATCACTGCGGTAGCTCCCCGTCCTTGTACCTAAAGCTCAATACAGCCCTTTCAGCCTCTAAATCTTGTCAGAGCCTTGTCTTCTAGAAATATCTTCTCCAATAGGCTCACCCATGTTACATGAGATCACAGCTCTGTTGTCATGGGGACTGTTAGGAGGCCTGTCCTAAGTGGTGACCGTTACAAAAAGCTGTGCTGTGCCCTTTGCTCTCCCCAGGGATTACATCTATTACAATGATGTGTATGCCTTCAACCTGGACTCCTTCACCTGGAGCAAGCTGGCTCCAGCAGGGATTGGGCCTGCTCCAAGATCCGGGTGTCAAATGACAGCCAGTCCTGAGGGCAATGTAATCATCTATGGAGGCTACTCCAAACAGGTAGGGGAGACTTTGGGGTAAGTCAGAGTGTTCATCCACAGCCTGAGAACCAAAAGAGCCACCTCGTCTTCTCGTTGTGCCTTCATACAGCTGTGTGCTGATTGAGGGGCTAATCTTGGTCAAAAATTAATTTTGTATTTTCCCTGCTGTTCTAATCCAACATGAGGAGTTGATATAACAGAGGTGAGAATAAGCAACAGTGCTGGTTGCTGCCAACTTAAAACATTCTCAGGTAGTACTCATTTGTGTTCCAGCACTGGCAGGTTAAAAGCAGCAGTTGCCAGGAAACTTGTGCTTTCTTCCATCAGTGAGAGGTGAGGGAGCAGCACTAGTTTGCAAACTCAGTAAGCCAGAGAAGACTTTTCATGAGCACCAGGCTCCCTCTGCTCTGCTCCTCGCCCTGTTAATCGCAGTAATTTACACCCTTCAGCCACATACCCTCATTGACCAAGGATCCCTGTCTCCATGCTGGGCAGCAGGAAGTAAATATTTCATTAAGCAAAAGGCTCCTGCAAAAGCTTTTCATGTTGCAAGTGCAGACAGAAGCCCCGGATCCTGCTGCTCCCGTCTCCGTGGAACGGCAGCGCTTCCAGCAGCGCGTTGCTGGGGGAGGAGGACGCCTTGTTCTTCTGGTGGGAATAAATGAACAAAGGAGGAAAGCAGGGAAAGGGGAGAGAAGGGACTCAGTCTGTCTGTATATTTAGAAGCGTTTGTGCCTCCTCAGGGCCTGTGCTTTGGGCTCTGTCTCATCAGATGTGCATTTGATTAAATGGCAGTAACAACACAGATGCATTTTCTACCTGAAGGGGCTTTGTCCTGTTCCATTCTCTGTCCTGTTCCCTCACTCTCGATGGTGGGAAGGAAGTGTGAGCCTGCATGCTCTGCTGGATGTGGATCTCCTGGCTACTGACAGCTGGATTTCAAGTGCTCACTGAGCCCTATGGAAATATAAAAGTTGAGGTGTGTTTGCAGTTGCTCTGTTTCACTTCACGAAGGTGGGCTCTGTCCCACTGCTCTGGGTTGGTTTGGGCTCATACAAATGAAGTAGAAGGGATGGGGGAATGCAAAGCTGCCCTCAGCCTTTTGCAGAGCACTGGGCAAGGATAAGAGCTGAGGGAAGTTCCTCTGCAGACTGGAGAACAGCTTTTAGATTAAAACAGCCACTCGTGTTAGGAATCTGCTTCCTTAGTAATTTAAGAGGTCAATGTGCTTCTCTCTGATGGGCCATTCGTGACAGACTCTGCTTTTGTAGCACAAACTGGCCAAAGCACTGGACAGAATTTTCTCTACAGCTTTCTGGAGCTGCAAAGGCAAAAAACCTTTAGCATGCTCTTGAAAATTAAATTCAGCAGGATATAGCCCCTCTAGGAGAGACATGATTTCATTAATGTGTGGCTGTTTAATTCTTATTGTATCTTTGCTTGTATTGTGGAGCTGAGTGTCTGGGTTTGCTTTAAAGTGGAGAAAGTGTGTTTGGCTTGTGTGCCTACCTGGGGAACTCTTGGGAGAAATCTGAGGTAGACATGGACGAAACAATATTTAATTGGAGTTGAGCAGGTACCGGAGAAGACCCGTTCCTTGTCTCCAGCTACAGAGGCAGGTACTCCATTCAGGAGTGCTGTGAAGACATTTTGAGGCATATGAAGACATTTTTGCATGTGCAGTCAGGCAAGTGTCCAAGCAAAGCACCATTCACTAAGTCATACATGAATTCTAATAAGAGGCAGGACTAAGTTGCTCATGTGCTGTAAACCAGAGGCAGATTTATGTGGATACCTCCTGAGACCAGAGCTGTTCCAGGCTTTTATGTGGTGGGGATTGATTTGAAGGGAAGAGGAGGGAAAATCCTGATTTTAATATGGACATAATGTGGGTGTCCCATTGCTGGAGGACAGTTGTGATGTGACAGAGCTGTGTCCTGTGACAGGCAAGGAGCTGGGAAGGCACAAACAGAGATTTGGTCCCTGCTTTGATTTTCTGGACTTGGAGAACTGAATGTGGAGAGTCTGTTTTCAGTAATGTCTGTCAGTCCAGGCCATGTTGCTGAATTTCCTTCATGTGACCTGAATAAGAAAGTCTCTTACATGGCTGGGAAAACAGAGACAGAAAAGATGAAGTCACTGATTTAAGGCAATCCAGGACCTTGGTCCCCAGATGTGTCTTTGCTGTGCCTGCCACTGGATTTTGCTGACCAAGTGGTGACAAACCAGGGTGAAAAAGGAGCTTCACAACCCTGAGTGTGACCAACTTGAGATGTTGGTGCCTCATATTTTAAAATGCAGGATTCTTAGCACAATAGTTCATCTGTTTCATCTTCAGCCTAGAGATGATAAGACAATTTCTGTGATCTCCTACAGAAGGGGATGCTGTGGGTGTTGTCGACCCTGCCTAAAACAGACCTCAGGATCCCACAAGGAGCTCAGCCTTGCTCTCCTGCTGATCTGAAAGATGTCCTCTCCCATTTCTCGTGCTGGGGCTGGGGTTTGCTGCAGCAAGCTGCATTTTTGGCTGTGTGAAGCACCGAGCCCTCTCCATTGCTAGGCAACGTGAGCACAGCGAGCCTGACTGGCACTGAAGGGCTGAAGCTGATGCTGCTCCACCTTGCAGGTGCAGCCTCCAAGCCATGGGTGTGCAAGGCTTTGGGATGCCAAAGATGATCAGCTTGTGGGGATTTTTTGTTGTTGTTTTGGGGTGTTTTGGTTTTTTTTCATGGCAGTCATTGCAAAGCTGAAGTGGGTTCTGCTGGTAGATTGCTTGTTTAGCATGTTATACATGGAGAATCCTGATTCCACTTCTCGAGCTCTCTGTGTCTCTGTTTCCTTGCTGTCTTTTTAGCTGGATTTTTTTAGCTAATACCTGTAAAGCTCTTGTAACTTCCAACTGCACCTGTATGTGCAAGCAGTAGGCTGTGGATATCCAAGCCAGTTTTGTGCTGGAAAGCAAACATCTGAAACTTCAAGGCAGGAAGGACAGTGGGGGAACAGGAGCTTCTTGTGACTGACAGGATTTGCTCGGGGCAAGGGGGTGTCCTGGGTGTTGTGAGGGGGTTGATCTCTCCAGCAGCTGGTGAAGTGTCTGCTTAGAGCCAGTGTGAGCTGAGGAAAACAGGCATCTCTTTGACAACAAATAACTGACTCCCACTCCACCTCATTGGGGTTTTCTGAGCCCAGGGAGCTTTGTCATGTTGCATACGCAGCGTGTTTACTACAGGGAGCTCTGTGGTGTTCAGGAGAAAAATAATGCAGTTATTCCACACAGCTTGTATGATAGTGAAGCAACTGCTCTCCCAGTGTTTATTCCCCTTCCTTTCCTGCAGACAGTGCTCATCCCACTGTGCTCCTCACACTTGACCTGTGTGTGCCCTGCACGTGGGAATGTGGGCTCTGTCCAGCATTTCAGGACAAACTGCAGCTGGCCTGGGACTGGGGAGGACAGAACTCCCATTCCTGTTATCCTTGGCAGACACTCTGCCAGGTGTGAAGCATCTGCCCATCCATCCCTGACAGCTCTTAGCTCAGGTGAGCCTTGTAAGGGTGTTTAAAGTGAGGGACAGACTAAAAAGCTACTGTATTTGAGCTGTCCACAGCCTGCAGTGACTTCTGCTGCTCCTGGCCCATGTGACAGACACAGAATTGTGACTTGGCCAGAGTGTGGCACTTGCTCAGCACAGTGACTCACAGCCCTCTGAACTCAAAGTGCCACAATACCTGCTCTGCCAGGCTGTGAAGGGTATATTCCATAAATCAGCACCTTTTCTAGAGGGTATTTCTGTCCCTTCCTACCCTGGCAGCTCTCTCAAGGGTCTGTTCACACTCCCAGCCCTTCCAACCATGTCTCCAACTCCGGAGGTCTTCCAGCCATGCCTCAGAACCACTCACCTGTGCAAAAAATGCTTTGTTTTCCACAGGCAGTGGCTGTGGGAGTTTTCCATCACTGTTTAACCCCTTATTCAGAAAATAGGCCTGTCCCTGGTGCTTGTTCCTTACAGGTTTCCTGTCCCTGTGGGCCTGATGTCCTGTTGCTCAAGGACAGCAGGTGGAACAGTGGAGTTGTTGACTTTGTGGAAGTGGTTGCACAGAATGGGATCTCTCCAGGGTGGATATTCTGTTCTGAAGAGTGTGTGTGTGTCTATCACTTCACTCATTAGGTGTGTGTGGAGAGCAACAGAACATATAGCCCAGCCCCAAACTGTGAGATTTCCCAAGTCATCCCTTCAGGCAGACCCTGCTCTTTAAATGAACTGCAGCTTCCTTCTTGCTGCTCTGTGAGCAGATTTCTCCTGTTCCTCCATCACTTCACCATCAGCCTTCCCTGAGGCTCCTCAGCATCATCCACATCACAGCGTCGTCGTGCAGTGCCTCAAACACACTTTCCTCTCTTTTCCTGAAGAATTTAATACCATTCCCAAGAATTGGATACCAGGCTGTGCAGCAGCACCACAGCAGACCCTGCAGTAACAAAACCTGTCAGGTGCAAAGGCACAGGTGTGGAGCAAGAACAGCCAGTGCTGTGCTGTTGTGTTCTCAGGTGCACCCTGCTGCTCATCTTCCTGAGGACTGGACCCTGGGACCCACTGCTGGATCCTGGAAGCAGCAATACAGCAATGCTATCGCCCCAGGAGGAAGGGAATTACAAGGAAGTAGGAGCTGTGCATGAAGGATGGGTGGATAATGGCATTATTGAAAGAGCTCCTGCAGTGGTGTGGCAGAGCTGCCTTCAGTGCTGCGTGTGGCTTACAGAGAGGAGGGAGGAAAATCCCATTTAAAGGGATGCACTTATTTGCCTCAGCTGAGGTTTGATCCTGCCTTCAGTAGGACTGGGAGTGGGGTTTCTGTTTGTGCTTAGGAGAAGAAAACCTGTTGCTCAGGGCTCTGTGGAACCCCGGAGGCCAAAGGTGTGAGCTGCAGGTGCCAAATTCCTGCCCCTAAACTACATCCTTTAGTCTTCACATGTCCACAAGTCCCAGGTCTGTGCTGCAGCCTGGAGAGCCCTTCCTGGCTGTCACAGGAAGTTCCTGGTTTGAACCCAGTGGTTGTGATACTCCAGAGCCACACCGTGGCCTCCTCAGTGGCTTCTCCTTGCCCAGTCCCAGTGTTTGCATTTTCAATTGGACCTCCTATGATTTTTCCCTGAGCATCCCTGTGTTTGCCTTCCCTGCAGAGAATTAAGAAGGATGTTGACAAGGGCACCCTGCACACGGATATGTTCCTGCTGAAGGCTGAAGGAGTGGGCAAGGAGGAAGGTAAGTGCTGTGGGCTGTGCTGGAAGTGATGCTGCAGGACTGGCAATGCAGATCCTCTCCCTTCCTTTGAATAACACACCAAAAAACCCCAGGCCCTGAACAAAATTTCCCTCTCAGTGGAAAGCTCTGCCCTGGTGTTTGCTCTGGGGGTAAACACAGCAGATGAGTTGATTTAGATATTTTTTCTTCTCAGGAGTAGCTCAGTGCATTTGTTCTCTGACTGTTGCTTAAAATGAAGGGAAGGGTGAAGGGAACAGCAGTTTCAGGAGCATGTAGGAGGAATTACGCTCTCCTTGTGTGCTGGAGAGGGAAGATGGACCATCACACATGCAGAATTGTGAAAGGAAATGGGAAGTAGGTGCCTGTTGCTGCAGCAGTGGTTCTATCCCCTTATCACAGTCTATTTTACAGCCTGGAAGGATGAGGCTGTGTCTGCTTTGCTGAGCAAAGCTTCCAGGGGAGCCAGAGGCTGGAAGGAGTTGTAGTTTTCAGCTCCAGGTGACTTTGTTTCAGAGCTGTGTAATGTTTTACTCCAATGCAGTGAAACACTGGGAATTGGAGCAGGGTGAGAACCTGGCAGAGCTCTGGAGAAAGGCTGGGATATTCTTTTTGTCAGACAATCACTTCTAGCTCACAGCATCCTCTCTGTGGACACCTCCTGGAATACTCTGAGATGGAGTGGAGGGTCTCCAGTCTCCTTGCATAAGTGAGAAGCTTTGACCTGCACCAGCAGCCTCAGGAAAAACTACAAGGAAAGATATTTTAGGAATTTTTTTTGGTTTGTATGTGGGAGGAAATTAAAACAACATTTCAAAATTCCTGCTTCTGGGACATTTTGATCACTCCTTTTCTGTTTCACAACAGAAAATCTTTGGAATTTCAGAATTTTCCTGGGGTGGGTTGTCCCTGGCTGGACTCCAGGTACCTTCCAAAGCTGCTCTATCCCTCCCCTCCTCAACTGGGCAAGAGGGAGAGAACCAACAAAAGGCTCACAGGTTGGGATGAGGGCAGGGAGAGATCACTCACACTCTTCCCATGGGTCCCTTCCATGGGGTGCAATCCTTCAGGAACAGACTGCTTCAGAGTGGGTCATTGATTGCTTTCTCTTGGAATGTACCCAGAAATAGGAATTCCATCCTTTTCCTTACTATAGAGAGTATTTTGTCCTTGACTGAGGGAATGGGACAATTTTCTTCGAGCTAAATGTCTAAAATGTTAAAATTGTGATTGATTTCTTCAATCCTGAGTGTCTGGAAGTGGGATTTGGGGAGGAGGGTTGGTCACAAACACTGTCTGGATTCCAGGCCCTCTTTGCATTATGTCCTATTTATAGTTGTATCTTCTTGAAATTGAGGTTCCTTTGGAAGCACAGGGCTTGGGCAGTGCATGTGCTTCTCCCAGCCTGCATTTTAGGGATTTTCTTTAAAGTCAGAGTAGAAGGGATTAGAGCAAAAGCAGAGTGATAGAGCACAAACCTTCTGCTGCTGAGCCCTTTTTTAAAGCGTGGTTGGGGCTCCTTAGGATGAACTGTGCTTATTTTTGGGGTTCAGGCAGTGGTGCAAGTTGGGTAGATAAGGTGGACAGAACTGATGGAAGGTGACTGGGCTCCATGGGATAATGCAGGGAATTTTCCTGGGTGCTTGAAGGCTGCATATAATCAGGCCTTGTCTGAACTCCAAAGGTGTAGCCACCTTCCAAGAGGCTCCTTGCCCCAGAATGCTCTGAAGATAGTTCTGAGAATGTCCAAAACAGGGCATTGAATTATTTTCTAGAATACTGAAGGGCTTTGGAATACACAAATCAGTCAAGGCTCCTCCTTTGCTGATGCTCATATTTGCTTTTCTCCATTTCCAGAGAAGTGGACATGGAGTCGGCTCAGCCCCTCCGGGGTGAAACCCCCTCCCAGGTCTGGATTCTCTGTGGCTGTTGGTCCCAGTAACCGCTCCCTCCTTTTTGGGGGAGTGCAGGATGAGGAGGAGGAGGAGAGCCTTGAGGGGGACTTCTTCAATGATATCTATTTCTATGACATGGGGAAAAACCGCTGGTTCCCTGCACAGCTCAAGGTCTGTATATTCACATCTGTTTGGTTCATTGTCTTTCTCAACTGAAATGTCCTTTGGGCCTCTTAGAGCTTGCATGGAAACACACTGTGTTATGGACTGCTTTGGGTTGGAAGGGACCCTAAAGCTCCACAGTTCCACCCCCTACCGTGGGCAGGGACACCTTCCACTATCCCAGGTTGCTCCAAGCCCCGTCCAACCTGGCCTTGAACACTTCCAGGGGTGGAGCAATGAGCTTTTTCTTTAGAGGAAGCCTTTCTGGTAACTCCAGGTGTAAGAGTGCCTCAGGAGGCAATTCCCTTCCTCCAGGATTCAGGCTGCTTCTGCCTCGTTGTTGTGTAATGCAAAATGAAACCAAGCAGCTTGAAAACATTTATGGTGTTTTACTGGAGGATGTTTCCAGGTCAGACATGTAAGTCTGAGATAGTCCAGTAAAAGCTACTGTGTAAAGATCTTGTTGGGATCAAAAACCCTCCCTCTTTTCTCCAGTGTTGAGCTACCAGAAGAGATGAAATATTAACCTTGGCTCATAAGGACTTCAGAACTGGGGCCCTCAGCCTGACTCAGCTCTTTGATTATGTTTGAACCACTCTCAGAGGGCAAGTGAGGTGCAAAGACCTGCTTGAACTTCTTCTTCCCCCTGCCTGTTTCTGGCTTTGTTCTCAAAATGGAGAAGTCAATCACATAATAGCAGGCAAACATCCACTCAGATGTTTGCTGCTGCCTTCCAAAACTGCCTGTTTTCCAGCCCTTTCATGCAGTACTCCCAAGACCTGGAGTGCTGCCTGATAATGCACTGTAATTTAGCACCCAGCAATTGTTGTGATTTCAGGGTTGCTCTCTCTTGCTCCTGTCACAGAGTAGTGGCCTCTGTTTGTGTTTGTGGCACCTGAGAGCAGAAGAGCTGTTAGGAAGCAGTTCCATACCGTGGATTCTCCAGGATTTCCACTGCTCCTTGTTTTAGGCTGTTAGAAGTTCATGCTGAAGTTGCACCTATCATTTGAGACTCAGAATTGTAATGAAAAATGACAGTTCTCTCTCCCAGCAGCATCTGTGCTGCTTGTATTAAAGTGCTGTTAGGTGCACACAGTTCACACACAGTCTTCTTTCATTCCTGTTCACAGGGACCAAAATCAGAGAAGAGGAAGCGGAGACGAGGCAGACAAGCCGAGTCAGAGGCTGCTGGAGATGAGGAGGTGGAGCAGAGACCTCCCCAGGGCCCCCTGGAGATCATCAAAGAGGTGGTGGCAGAAGATGGGACTGTCATGACCATCAAGCAGGTGATCTCTGGACCTGCAGAAGAGAAGGAAAGGTCTGAATCTGAGGAGGAGGAGGAAGGTGGAGCCCTGGGCCAGCAAGTGGAGCCGTGCCCACGTTCCAATGCCATGGTGGCAGTGAAACACGGGGTCCTCTACGTGTACGGGGGGATGTTCGAGGTGGGCGACCGCCAGTTCACCCTCAGTGACCTGCACAGCATCGACCTGCACAAGATGGAGGAGTGGAAGGTGCTGGTGGAGATGGATCCAAGTAAGCCTGTGGTGGGATCTGTCCCTTTGCCTTGAGTGTAGCAACACCACACCAGGGAAAAAAACAACTATGGAGCTTCCTCAAGGGGAGGGATGAGCCTTTGAGTGGTGGTTTTTCCTAGGCAGGAAAAAGCTTGGGAGTGTGTGATAATGCAGTGTCTTACCAGAAACCTGTCTGGTCCAGAGCTTTGCTATCACTGGTCTGTCTGCTTTGGAAACCAAGACCTGTAAACAGTATCTTTGTTCACTGGTGGCATGTGCTGTCCTGGGAAGTCCTGATGTGCCAGGCTTGTCCACTTGGCAGAGGACAGGGATGCTTTTGCCTGTCCTCACCTCAGGGCAGTGAGAGTGTTGGGTCCTTCAAAGCACATGGGCATTACCTGGGGCTATCTCTTCATACCTTAATTATCTCTGGGGTTATTTCTTTGTATTAATTATCTCTAAGGTAATCTCTTTGTACCTTAATTATCTCTTTGTACCTCTCTTCTGTTTCCCCTCTCATCCAAGAAGCCCAAGAGTGGCTGGAGGAGTCGGAGTCGGATGAAGAGGATGATGATGTGGAAGGTGCAGAGGGAGGAGAAGAGGAAGAGGAGAGCTCTGAAGAGGAGAGTGAAGATGATGAAGGTAATGATCAAATTAATGCCTTCTCCATACTAATCTAAAGTAAAATACCTGGTTCTGCTGCCAGCCTGGAAAGTCTCACTGGCATCCAGGTGAGTTTTCCAGCAAAAGCAAAGCTTTCATAGTATGTTGCTCTTGGGATAGAAGAGACGTTTTATTGGTTACTGGTAGATTTTGAGGGTGTTACATTTGGACACGTGAGCTGAAGAGTGTTCTTGGCCTGGCTGTGACCTCTCTTTGTGTCTCCCTCCCATTGCACCAGGAGAGGAGCAGCACCCAGCCGTGGAGCCTGGTGAGAACCCTGAGGAATACCTGTCCAGGACAGAGCAGTACTGGATCAAAGTGGCCCGCAGCCACATGGGCCCCGAGGCCAAGGAGAAGAAGGTGGTCAAGGTGGCTCATGCCATGGCAAAGACATTCCATGAGGATTCGGTCTAGACGGTGCTGAGGCTGTTCCAGGAGTGAACAAACGTGCTGGGAGCAGTGGTCAGCCCTGCTAAACCCAGCCTGGTGTCCAGAAGGCATCCTGGCACTCCAGCTTTTCCCTCCTCTGAGGGCCTCTGGGCTGAGCAGCCTCCTTGCTTAGTGCTCTGGATGTGCTGTTATTCCCGGGAAGGTTATGGGAGGGTCTTGAGGAACAGGATTGCTGTCCAAGCACCTGTTCTGCTGAGGCTGGGCTATACAGTACTGACTTCTTTGTTTTGAGTCTGTCAGGACAAACTGCACATCACAATGGTTCGCTGGTCCCAAATTTCCCACCCTGACTGGGGCCAGAAAGTGTCTCCAAGGGTTTCTACAATAAACTTACTTGGCTACGTCATCTTGGTTTTCTCAGTTCATCCAGTCCCGCCTTTTCTACTTGTTTTTCTCCTGGTGTGGAAGAGGGGTCGCTGTTTCTGCTGTGAGATACACAGGAGCTGGTTGGAAGGTGCACCAGTAGCCCTGAGGTGTGTCTACCCTGCCTGGAGAAACCTGGGAATCCTTTCCTACCTCCTCTTTATGGGGGCCACTGTAACCCCTGATACATGAACAGAATCCTCTTCCTTTTTCCTGTCCTCTGCCCCAGGTTTTACCTTTCCTTGGGGAATCTCCCCAAGTTCAGTTTTTCACATGTTGGCCCAGTTGTCCTACAGGGGAACTGTTTATGACCAGTGAAATGTCCTACCTGGAGACCTGGTGGAGTGTTGAGGACAGGAGGGAATGGGCTGACACTCCAGGAACTGCTTTTCCCCACTCAGCCCCTCTCTCTCCTCAAGGCATCGCTCCCTTCCCAGCAGAGCAGTGCTGTGTCCATAGGGACAACAGATGGGATCCAAGTGTGTGCTGCATCAAACAAGGGATGACTTGAGGTGCCACCAGGTCTGGCTGTCCTTGTGCAGGGAAATCCAGGTGCCAGGGGTATTGCACTGGCAGGGACATCACCAGGGAGCCAAATCCCAGGAGAGCAGGGCTGGGATCTGCCAGGATAATTAGAACGGAAGGAGGATTAAACAGAGCAGGCTGCCAGGGGGATGGAATTGTCAAGGGAAAAACATGTTTGATAGGGAGAGACCTTCCCCACAAACTAACAGGTGAGAGATGAAAACAAACCCTTTCTTGATAACCTGGGAAAGGTGAAAACAAAGCAAACCCTTTATTGATAACCTGGGAGAGAACCCGTGCTCAGTCAGTCACCCTGGGGTCACTGGGTGAGTTCACCTTGGTCTTGTGAGCATTTGATCCTTCGTGTGTGGTGAGTCCATGTCTTTGTGTGCAGAGTTTTGGGGAATCTGCCACTGAGCTGCACGTGCAGATTTTGTTTGAATTATTTTTTTTTACTAATTTACTTTTGTTTGAAAAATAGTAGCTTTAAAATCACAACAACTGTGCACAAGACCCCAGTCCAGAGGTCCAACCAGACAGGGAAGAACACACTTCTTGCCAGATTTACTTCCCTTTGCAAATCCAGGGATACACACTGACAGGATTTTTTCCCTGGAGCTGAAGCTGGATTGCAACAGTGCCAAGGATGAAGGTTAGCTTTGTACAGGGAAAGATTCTCCCTCACCCTTCTCTGGTAGAGGGGAACTAGAGGCATCTGCTGGCAAATTCCTTGTTTGTCTTGATCTCATCCTTCCTCCTGCAGCCTGGGTTCATTCTTGGTCTGGTCTGTATTGGCAAAACTTCCACTAAACCAGCACTAAACATCCCAGAGCAGCCATGGCTGCCCCATCCCTGGAAGTGTCCAAGGCCAGGCTGGATGGGGCTTGGAGCAGCCTGGGATAATGGAAGGTGTCCCTGCCCATGGCAGGGGGTGGGACTGGGTGGTCTTTAAGGTCCCTTCCAACCCAAACCACCCTGTGGTTCTATGATCCTACAGTTCATGTAGGGGCTGTGCAAGGAGTCGATGTGTTTCCCTAAAGCAGGAAATCCTGCCACAGTGTCCGGATTGTGCAGGGCCCCTGTTCTGTGCAAACACCTCACCCACAGGCCCCAGAGCTGCAGCACAGGCAGGAGATCCCATCCTGCCTCTGCTCAGTTCTACCTTGGCACAAACCCTTGGAGCCAACCTCACCCTCTGACAGCTTCCAAAAATTCCTGCTTTCCCACCCTCCCTTAACTTGGCAAAGCCTGTCAGGATGTGTAATTAGTCCTCAGGTTTCAATTAAGACCTTCACCATCCATCCGACATCGTTTCTCCTGTTGCCCCTCCCCTTCTGTTGCAGTCTGGATGGTTTTTTCCCAGCAGCACTTCCCAACTCCACACGAGGTAAATAGATGCTGCCACAGCTCAGTATCTCTGGAAGATCAGGCCCTGGAGAGTCCCAGAATCTGGGTCTCGGGTACAGCAACCCAGACGCCAGATGGGCTGGTGAGAAGCTGACGTGGCAAGAGCAGGCAGAGGGGTTTGTCTTCATTCCCTTCCTTCCTTTTTGTCTTCCCCAGGGATGCACTGACAGCCCAGCCCATCCCTCACACAGGTGGGGTCTGGCCCAGGTCCCAAGTCTCCCTGGGGAGGGACAGGTGCCCTTTTCCCAGTGGATCTGCTGTGACAGCAGGTGGGATGGTTCCCTGAGCCCCAACCCCTCCTCGTGCTTCGGGTTCTGCTGTAGGAACATAAAAATTCCATTGCAGCCTAAAAAATGATCTAGACCTCAAGTGTCCACGTGCATCTGCCAGCATGGACATAAAACAGCAGGTCTGGACAATTTCCATGGATTTTTGTGCCCTGTTGATAGACATTTTAATATGCCTCAGGTAGATCTGCAGGAACTAGGGCTCATAAGACAGGGAAATACACTGAATTACCTCTTTCTCTGGGCTACTTCTCAAGAATATTTCTGGCCTTGGGCAAATGTGAAAAGCCCAGGACTAAGAAAAATTGCTCAGCTCCCCAGGATTAAGAAAGGCATCATTATTTTTTAACCACGTGGTCTGGGAGCCAATTAATATTAGTCCTTGACTGTCTTTTCTACTGAGCTTGACTGGAACAGAGAAATTAAAAATCCACATTGGATTTATGCTGGTCCAGGGGCAAGAACAGCAATAACTAGTCAGTCTACCAGTGGGAAAAACGAGTCAGGGAATCACTAGTACTTTTATTGGGTTGGTAATGAGGCGTTTTTGTGCTGGTTTATATGTATCTAAATATCCTGCTGTGTTCCCAGGGATCTGTTTAACCAGCTCCTGGTGGGACCTTTGTGTCATGTGCACTTGAATGTCCAAAAAAAACCCCTCCTCCTCAAGAGTCTTTGCAAAGAGTAAAACCAGAATCACAAACCCCAGGGTGAGTTCCCAGGGCTGCAATCACAACGTGTCATTATTTGGCTCATTTCGAGTGTGCAGAGACCATTCAAGAGGGAAAAAGTGATGACTAAGGACCCAAAAGGGAAAACCAAAACAGCAAAAAAAAGGAAGAGGTGGGAAGATGATGGACAGTTACTGTGGAAATTTAAATTTCAAAGTTCTCCTTTCCCCTGTCCACCCATAGCCCTCTGCCTGGAAAGGGAAAGGAAGGAAAAGAGGAGGAAAAGCTGCGTCAGGAGGGAATCAGACCATGTAAGGAAAAGAACTGAATTTAACTGGCACATGCTCTAATCCTTAGTTTATTTCTGGTTAAAAATATAGCAATCCAGTGCAGTGTAATAAGAAATCTGCTGAAAAGGTAGCAGAGAAACAGCTAAAACAGAAGCAAAGCAAAGCTGAGTCCACAAATCCGGGCTGTATCCAACAACTCTGGATGTGAATGTCCAGGAGGGATTTCCCCCTCCTTTCCCACCCCCCCCAAATATCCATGTGAGGGTTTCATCCCACCCTCGGGTGCTGCCACACTCGCACAGAGCTGCAGTGGGGAGAACTGAGGGTGGAATTTGGTCCCTGGATGTACCAAATCCCAAAGGAGCCACTGGAATTGTGCCTGGTGGTGGTGGATCACCGGCAAAGCCGATCTCCACCTGGGGGGAGGGAACAGTCCCTTGGGAAAGCGAGGGGCCATTGGCCACTTCCAAGGAATGGAGCTGAGACTGCACTGGGATTGGGACCATGACAGCTCAGAACAGGGATACGGCATCTTTAATGAGTATGCAGATTATCCGTGGGGAAGGGGAGGGGACAAAATCAAGGCAGGCATAGTACAAAGATGGTAGAAACAAATTAAGTGACATAGAAAAAAAAAAAAAGAAAGAAAAGAATACATCCTTAGAGGCTGCCATTGCCAATGATGGTTGGTTGGATTTTCTTTTTTTTTTCTTTTTTTTTTCTTTTTTTTTTTTTTTTACAGGGACATGTTGGAAGCTGGAATATACATCCTGCATTACAAAGTGCAAAATACTACATGCTCAGAGCCCAAGCATGATGTCTGAAACAGTCCACAGCAAGATGTAAGAGACAAACCCACCACCCTCTCCCTCCTCTCTGGGACATGCTCCAGTGCTCCTCCCCAGATGCCTTGGAAAAACAGGTTTATTTTTGCTTGGTTTTGTTTTATTGTTATCCCAAGTGGGTCGGAATTGAGCCCTCTCTCCCCTGTCCCTCCCCACCAATCTGCTCCCCGGCATCTCCGTGCACACACTTTGGGATGGGATGGGCTGGGATGCTCCTCACCAGCACGGCACAATGACCAGCAAGTCGGGTTGCTGATGGTGCCTCCAAGATTTTTTGGGGGGAATCCAGGGACATGTTTTTACCCAGGAGAAATTGGCTGTGAATGAAAAGTAGCACTGGGTGTTTTTGCAGCCTTGCCATGTCGGGGAGCAGCCTGGGGAGGAGGAGTGAAGGCAGGAGGGTGGTGGGCCTGCTGCTCACACCTCATGTTCCCTATTCCCCCCCTGCCCCAAGGAATTTTGGGAAAGGCCAATTGCTGCTTTGTTTGAAAAACAAATACCAAAATGGGGCCCCTTCTCCCATCTTTTCTATCCAGACAGGGTTCATGCCTTCCCTGTGCTCCTTCCCTCCTCCTTCTTACAGCAACATTCCTCCATTTCCAAAGGAAGAAAAGCATGGTTTTGCTTTTCTCTCCCATTTGTCATTAAAGCTGTTGTGGATTTCCCTGGGAAACTCAGCCTGGAGAGTCCCAGCACCCGTACACACATCAAACAAACTCTCCCCATGGTCCCCCCAACTCATTTCCAGTTTGGGGTTCATTACTGTTGTTATGACCATATTTTTTTTGGGGGGGGGGGTGGGTGAGGGGAAGGGAACCGAGGTTTTCTTTTGTTGGGATTCCTTCTCATCCTTCCCAGTGTTGGGGGGGCAGAGTGTTGATAGCATTTTGCCATGCCACACAGCATAGTGTTATACAAGCAAAGAATTTTGGCTAAAATCCAAAAAACATTACCCAGGAAAAAAGGCAAACTGTGAGTGAGACTCGATCATTTGTTGTTCTTCTGTGAAAAGACTTGGAAATTGTCGGAGGACAGTTCGAGTTATGATTTTTTCCCTTTGTTTTGTTGTTGTTGTTGTTTGGTTCCGGTTTGTTTTTGTTTTTTGTTTGTTGGTTTTTTTTTTTCCCCCATTCATACATGTAACTGTTATTTTTGCAAACAAGACAGTCTTGAATTAGATGAAAAAGTTAATAAACAAAATGGCGACTCCAATATTTAGTAAGATCACCATGACTACCAGGATGGGAGCTGAACCCTGGAAGAGAAAGAGAAGGAGAGGAGTTAGAATGTTGGAATTCTGCCCAAGGCTGCCCTGTAGCAGGGTCAGGAGCTCTGTGGGGTCCAGGCAGGTCTGTGGATGGGCAAACCCTGATTGACACCCAGCAAATGATCCCAAAGTGCCCAGAAACCCTCAGTGAATTTTTTTAGGCTACCAAGCAAACACCTGGATGCACCCACTGACCAAGACATGGACTTCCCTGTGTCATTCCCATAGGAAATCTGGCCTTAAAAAATGAAATTGGTTGTTTTACCAGGTGGTCAATGAAAAGGAAGAAAAACCCCATTTATTGGATCATACAGGTGTTTAGGGATGGTTTGGAGGAGTCTCCACAGGACATTTCCCAGTAAACACAATTGTTTCTCCAGGCCTTCTGGTGATGGCAAACATCAGGCCAGGACACAGTGATCTGTGTTCAGGCAACATTTTGGGAAAGCTGTAATAACCTTTTCTAATGTTTATAAGAACCAAATAACGCTCCTGGGAACTACCTGGAAGTGTTCAAGGCCAGGTTGGACAGGACTTGGAGCAACCTGGGATAGTGGAAGATGTGCCTGCCCATGGCAGGGGGTGGAACTGGATGAGCTTTAAAGTCCCTCCCAACCCAAACCATTCCATGATTGTGTGATTCTGCCTGGAAACCATTGCAGGAACCCTGGCCCATGGAACACCCACCACAGCCTGGGCTGAACATCCCCCCAGGAGCATCCATTGCTTTCCACTGAGCATAAGGACAGCCCAGACAATTGTATGGGACCTGATGAGGATGTGGCTCTTGGACCCTGTTAGAATCCCAGGAATGACAGAAAGGGACCCCTCAGCGTGGGGACTGCAGACAACCCTCCAACACATCTTTGTGCAGAACACTGGTCAGAAAAACATCCATGGCATCACCTTACCCCTGTCACCCCATCCCTGCCTCCTCATTCCTGTCACCAAACATTCCCCGTCCCAGAATGTTAACGTGGCTCACACCAGGGTGAGCAATCTTGTGTGCAGGTAGGTGGTAGCTATTTCTTGGAGTAGCTGGGATCCTCAGCTATTCCTGCTACAGCCGAGCTGTGCCAGCTTTGAACGCCTGGAATGCTCTAAATCCTTTCCCCAGGCTCCCGTCCTCCTCCTAACGCTCCTGTGGCTGCTGGGAGGGCTCGGGGCAGGGGTGGGTGCCCTTTGGGAGCTTTCCTTATGCCACTCTGCAGAGCTGCTGGAAAATAAAAGGCAAAACCACTCTCCTTGCTGGCCAGAGCTCGTTTCATTCCGAGCAGGCTGATTCAGTTCGCAGTTGGGAGTGGGTGGGAGCGAGGATGCTGGAGCTCGCTGGAAAGGCATATTTGTAGCTTAGCAACAGGGTCAAAGACAGCCAACCAACGGAGGGATTGCGGAGAGCCTCTCCTGGCAGCCAGGTATCCACGCCCGGCTGCTTCCAAAGGCAGAAACCACCCCCTTGTTGCCAGCCCTCCCCCTTCCCCAGCCCGGCCGCTGCCAAGCCCCGCGCCGGCGTTATTGGGATGGGGGGGATTAGCTGCATTTCACAAGATTATTGGGTTTTACCATTTCTGAGCCCGTGGTAATATAATAACAGATTGCAGGCGATTAGCACTGTCATTGTTGCTGTTGGCAGGGCACAGGGACACAGGGAATGCTCTCGGATCCCTCGGCCCCGCAGCCAGGGAGGGCTCAGCCGTGCTTCCATCGGCCCTGGGCCACTCAGTGGTTGAGTTCCCTGCCAAAAAAGCGGCAAATATTTGTGCCCCTGCTCTGCTCACACCACTAGACCCTTCCAATTCCCTGGTGTTCCTCACAAATGCTTTGGGATGGACCTGCTGGGCTAATGGAGATCACAACCCTTCATACTGGTGTTCACAGGATGCTGATGGGATGTATCCAGGGATACACTTCTTTGGTCTCTTCTCCCAGGTAACAAGCAGCAGGACAAGAGGAAACAGCCTCAGGTTGCACCAGGGGAGGTTTGGATCAGATATTAGGGAAAAATTCCTCACCAAAAGGATTGTCCACCCAGGGCAGTGGTGGAGTCCCCATCCCTGGAGGGATTTAAAAGCCCTGTGGATGTGGCATTTGGGGACATGGGTTAGTGGTAGCCTTGGCGGTGCTGGAGGATGGTTGGACTTGATCTTAGAGCATTTTCCAACCTAAATGATTCCACAGTTCTATGATTTACACACCAGTCCATTGAAGCAGTGCCCTCACCTGGAAGAATGGGGGGAGCCAACACCCACTTCCATTGGCAGCACCTGCCTTCCCCTGCACGGATGTTTTGCTCAGTTCCCTGGCTCAGTCTGTGCCTGTTTGCATCCTGCATCCCCTTTTGCAGTGCAGAGGCAGGAGAAAATCCTTCCTTTGCCACTGCATGGGTGGGATCTTCCACATTTGCCAGCACAAGCATCCCAGGAATAGGATGACCAGGGAGGTGAGGGGTCTCTGTGAACTGAACAGCTCTGACTGTCTGACAACTCACAAATTCTGCTTCCTTTTAACGGTTCCTTCCTTTTTAACACCCTCATCCCTGTGCCAGCTCCATGGAGGGCTCTCCAGGCAGGAATGGCAGGTAGGGCTGCTCCCCCGGTGTGGGGCTGGAGCCCTGCCCATGGCAGCTGGTGGATAAGCAGCTTTGAGACTCCAAAACTTCTGTTTTAGCTCCAATTATGAATCCTGCTGCACCTCTAAACCCTTATGTCTGGCTTATTTCTATCTTGTGCTTGCCCTTCTCTCCTTTGATGGCCTGGGATATGTGTCATCCAAGAAGTGATTCCTGCTCAGTGCCTGGGCAGGAGATGAATCAGTTCTGCAGCTCTGCTTTGGAAGAGATGTTTTGCTGAGCCCAGCCTGACCATAGGTCACTGAACTCCCTTTTGCTGCAGTTCCAGTCATTGTTTTAGAACAAGTGGCTTTTACAACCACATCCCAAGCCCCTAACAGGAGTCACTGCCTTTGGAAAGAAGAGACAGAGCCCTTGATTTGAAACTCTGTGTTGTCTGGTGGGGCTTTATCTCATCTTTAGCCTCCTATAGAATCATGGAACGGTTTGGGTTGGAAAGGACCTTAAAGATCATCTCATTCCAACCCCCTGCCACAGGCAGGGATCTCCTGGAGCCCAAAGAAAACCCCGAGGCCAGTTGGGCCTATTTCCTGAGCTGGGCTTTGTGTGTCAAAGACAGCAAGAAGCTCCGACACTCTCTTTAGCCCTGCAACAGGAAATTGTGAAATCAGGCTGTCAGGAGCTGGGAGATTTGGTTAAACCACCCTTCCTGCCAGCCAGGAGCCAGGCTCGGCTCTGGAATGCCATCCTGCCTCCCAGCTCCGTGCCCGCCCGTCCAGAACCCGCTTCCCTGGGAAGCAGACGCCAGTTGGCAGCGTCCTCTCACCCAATTTTAGCTGTCTAAATGTTAGACATCCAGCCTGCACTCCCCATCCAGGCTGTCTGGAGCCCAAGTGACGTGGGATGAATCCCACCCAGCATGGCTACCAGCCTGGCTCTGGGAAAGGAAACATTCCAGCGAGCTCTGGTGTGCCCAAGCATCCTCCAGCGAGAATTTCACCAGCAAATCCAGGCTGGGACTTTTTATTTTTATTCTATATAACTAGATCCTGGAGTGCTTCACAGGAGAAGGAAAACATCTGCCAAGGATGGGCAACGCACATTAGCTGGGCTAAAGGGACCTTCTGTATCAACAGGGAGAGTCTCCAAGGAATTCTTAGATTTCCTTCCAAGCTTAAAGAACAGAAACTTAGACCTAAACTCGTGGATACACTAAAATATGAATAACCCCTTGCTATATGGCACAGGAGTAATAACAGTAATTGGAGCTGTAGAGTAATTTCTGCCCCTCTGTCTTGTTTGTTTTTATCCTGTAACTGTTGTGTAGCAACTCAAGAGTCTTACTGGGAATACGAGGGACAGCTGGTTTACAAATGCAATTGTAGCATAATTAATTTAAGCATTAACAATCCATTATTATCTGTTATCACAGGGTACAAGCTCTGCCTCTCTGCCATGGAAACCATAGTGCAGGTTACCTAGGAATCCCTCTGGGATCTATTAAGTGCAATTACTAAGGACTTGGATCAGCAAAAAAAACTATATATGCACCGTTTTCCAGCCTCAGCACTGCGGAAAGTGCTGCAAACTTAGCAGCTCCATGACATTTGTGCTGAATTGTCACATAACTGCCAGGAACAGGCTCTGTGAAATGGGTGAGGAGCATTTAGCAAAAGAAACATCAGGGATTCACTTTGCTTTCTCCAGTGGATTGCAGCATCTCCCGTGACTCCAGGAAGGGGCCCAGGAGATGCTGAACGTGCCTGTGTGAGTGAAACTGAGTTGGATGGGATGGAAAACCTGCTTCTGGGGGGAAATAAGGCTAAAAACATGAGGATTTATCCCAAGAGGGTGCCTGTTAGTGAAGTGGTTTGTGCCCCCTGGTTCAGTCCTCAGTCTAGAGGTGCTGGGAGAGAACTCTGTCTACAGTTTATGTGTGTTTGGAGTTCTGTGTGTTTAAGATTTTTGGTTCTTGTGCACTCAAAAGTGAGTGTTTGACCCCAAATTTTTCGAAGCTAAACAATGTGGAATTGGGCTCAAACCCCTAAATTGAATCCAGGATGACAAGAGCAGAGTCAGCAAGGTGCTCCCTCAGGAACATCAAAGGGCCCTGGAGATGAAAAAGGTTTGAAAAAGGACCCTGTCGAGCGAAACATCCCATTTCTCTGTGAACATTATCTACCTCCTGTTGTTACACGTCACACCTGCGATGCCTGAACACGAGAGAGATTAGAGCAGGAACAGTTTCTGGTTATTATATGAGACAACCCCAAAAAGGTTTGCTCTGCACACACTGCAGCCCCTGGGGCGATGCTCAGCCCTGCCTCATTCCAGAGAGGTGAGAGGATGGCAAGAGGGCTCCTCTGCTTCCTTATTCCCATGTAATTATGGCTTCTATTTGTCTGGACACGCAGGTCCCATGGCCATTTGGGATTAGGGCTGAATCTGGTTGAGACGAGAGAAACAAGGAAACCCTGGGATGCCTTTGTTAGGAGACCTGGGGATGGCTCCCGATGGGGAAAAAATAAATGGAAAAACCTGAAGCTGGAAGACTAAAACCACAGGGATAAGCTGTGGGGTTCAATCCCAGGGAGCTTAATGCCAAATAAGCCCCCAGGTGCCTTTCCCAACAGACTGGTCCCAAGGCAGACAGATGGGAGCATCTCCGTGCACAACTCAAACAGTGGGTGCCTCTTTGGGTCAGAGAAAACACCCCGTTCTTATTTTTAACTCATTTTACAATCTCTAGGGCTAAAAGTGCCCAACTTCTCTGAAGAAAACACACCAGCTCGAGGTCAGTCCCTTCAAGAATAACCCCACAGCGCTGGAAAAGGGGAGCATCGCTCACGGCATCAGTGGGGAGGTGCCATTTCTGATGCTCCATCCCCTCCTCCCCGTCCCGAGCCAGCCCGTGCTGAGCCCCCTGCCCCGATCCCTCCCTCGGCTCCCTCCGGCTGCGCGGAGCGCTCGGCAGATCCCTGCTCCTGCTGCAGATTGGCTGCCTCCTCCTCACTTTCCCCAGCGACAGCGAAACCTGCTCGGAATATCTTGATGGCAAATACGCCCCTCGCTCGCCGCGCGAGGGAGGGAGATGCTGCAGCTGCTGGAATTCCTCCCCGCCTCCCCCGCGGGGACCTGGGGGGGACAGGGGGGTCTCTTGGAGATCCCTCACCCAGGAGATGCCTCTGAACTGCCTTTGCTGTAGTTTTTTTTTCCGCGGGTTTGTTTGCGGGAGGAGGCAGCAAACAGCTGAGAGCGCTGGGGTTTTATCCGCCAGCGTGTGACGGTGCAAGGAAATGTCAGGGGTGGCTGGGGTGGGGTTTTTTTTTGGCTCCTGCCCTCCCATCGGTCTCGATGCGATGAGACAGTGGGATTTTAAAGGGCCAAGTCTCGAGCCTACTCACGTCTCCAGGGTGCCTTTAAGTGAGACCACGACGTGTCCCTGGAAGTCTCCACCTAAACGGCCGAGATTGCTCCTGCTAAACGAGGACAGGCAGATGAATCAGGCTCCGTTCGTGCCTGAGCACCGGCCCTTCCCGCGGGCCTGCTGAGCTCCTCTGTGCCCACAGCCCTTCTTTTCCCTCTCAGAAGCTGCAGATGTTCAGCACCTGCAGAAAAGGAGATCTGGTCTCTTTTTTTCCCCCCCAGCCCTACAATGTGCTGTGTTTTGTGCTGATGGATAAAAGGGTTGCTGGCGTTTTAGAATGCCACTTTCCCTTCTCAGTCTCTCAACAATTCCTTTTTTCCTTTCCCATTTTAGATCTCCTCAAAGGCTCCAGGAACCTGTGAAGCATCCAGGCACAGGCTTGAGCTTTGTGCCTTGTGGGCCTTTAAGGATGGAAAGGATGGTGACGTTCCTATAAATCCCTTAATCCGACAACACCGACACCGGTCCCGGCACGTTGGTTCCCATTTCCCTCTGCCCCAACACTGACAATTGATGGGAGTTTGTTCTGTGCATGAGGGGTCAGTGCACACAGAGACACAGAGAGATCAGGTGGCTTTAAATGTAATTTTAAAGCGTTTGTGTGGCTTCAGCACTGGCTCAATGACCCCGAAACCCCCAAATCCCCTGAGAGCGAACACCAAGCAGGGCTGAATTTCATCAGTGTTATTGAGTAGTGGCCTCAAGAAATGACCTTCCTAAGAGTATTTTTCAATTACTTACGCGCAGCTCCAACAAATGGGAGCTTCTTTAAAAGGACTGGTGAAAAATGACAGAGAAAAGTTCCCACAGCTCATAGAGCAACCTGTAAGTCTGAATCCTCTCTGGAGTGTGCACCCCTACGTGTGCAGGGATGGAAAAGGCTGGATACAAGGGACCCCACAGCCTCCAGCTGGTCCAGAGAAATCAAGAGCAGTGTTTTTTTGGAATGTGTTTTTGTAAGCCCTGCATCCTGAGCCTTCTCTGGTGAGCACTGCCAGAGGTGTGCCTTGTCCGGAAGCTGGAGCTGGCCCTTCAACACAGAGCCAGCTCACTGGGCTCATTGATGGCTTGTGTAGAGCTGGTTTATGGCAGATTATTTTTAAAACAAGCTAAGCTGGGAGGGTGACCTCAGTTCGGCACAGGGATACTCCAGGTAGGGCAAAAATAGCCCTACTCAGCTCCAAGCATCCTTCCTGCTCATTGGCAGGCACCTTTCTGGAACAGCCCAGCTGCCTGGGAGATGAGAAATGCCCTTTGCAGGGAGCAGCTTCCCAGATGGCAGTGCTGTGGATCCCAGGGAAGCAGGCTGTCATGCAAGCTGAAGCAGTGTGGGCACACACACACACACACACACACACACACACACATGTGCACGGACATGTGTGTGCAGCCGGCCCTGCCCCGGAGCTGACGCTCACCAGGGAGGACGAAGGGAAGGGGAATTTCAGCCTAGTGTGAGAAATGGAGGAATTTTGGGGAAACTGGGAGCCTTCATTCTGTGTGGAGAGAGCTGGAGCATGAGCAGGATGCAGTGGGTTTTTGCAGGATTAAGTGTGTGAATGGTGAATGTTCCGCGTTGCTGAGTACACACACGGAGGTGGATGTGGGGACTGTAGGATAAATCTTTCCCCCTTAGTCTGACCCTCCTCTTCCTCAGGGACTCACTACATTCACTGAAATTTGAAATGCTTTGAGGGCCTTAATGGCAAGTGCAGGCAAGGTCATGGGTTTAGGCAGGAGGTTGGAACACACATCCCATTCCTCTCCTACACCTTCCCCTGCTCCTCTCTGACCACCCCCTCCCTGCCAGGCCCCTGGAACCAAACCCTGCTAGCACTGTGCAATTCCTGCTAGAACAAATTGTTGCTGGCATTGTAGGTTATTTAAATCCACATATTATCTCTTCCTCTGTATTACATTAGCTTCCTCCCAAACCTTCGCCATCTGTTCCACCCTCGGTTATGAATGTGAGAAAACTGAACATGCTGCTCCACAGCTACAGCACTTCACAAGTATGATGTGCATCCTAATGGCTTTTCCATGCGCTTTTCCATGCAGGCTGTGCCCCTTCCCTAGTGCCCAGGACTCCCTGGAAATAGCCAGTGATGCTGTGTTAGTGGCTATTTTCCTCCAGAGTTGTGGAGGGAGGTTTATGTGTGAGGTGGAAGTCTCGGCAGCGCGTCTGACATGGGGTGGGCGGGGAGAGACCCCAGGACTGTTTGTGCCAGAGATCTCAGGAAGATCGTGTGGCTCCCAGTGAGGAGAAACTGTGGTTTCATCCCTCCTTTGTGATTCATGTCTCTCCCAGCTCCCTGCTGCCACGGGAGGTCATGTTGTCAAAGATGCTGCAGCATCTGTGAGTCCCACGGACTTCAACAGGGTTGGTGTCTGTGCAATTACTGCTGCTGCTCTTCCCCTGTGAGAGCCTGTCAGGCTCCTAATGCTGCCTGTCATGTCTCCAGTGCTTCCAGGCATCCACACAGGCAGGTAAGGACAGCCTGGATGGTTCAGCACCCGCGGGTTGGCTCAGTGGGGTGTGCTCAGGGCTGAATTCACTGGAGCTCTGTGTTTTCAGGGCTGGCAGGACATGTCCTGCAGAGCAGACACCAGCACACTCCGTGCTCAGCTCCCCCTCAGAGCCGTGTGGGTGCTCCCGAGCCTGCACCGAGCTCACAGGATGAACAGGAAGGCAGAAAGCTCAGGGCTGTGTGTGGGGGGGATTTATCCACAGCCACAGCAGGGAAGCTGTGGCAGATCTGTAGTTTAGTCCTTCCTGCATCCTGGCTGCTCCTGGGCTGCAGATGCCACCACTCTCTCCTCTCTCCCACCTTTGGAGATGCCAACACCTTGGCTGTGCTGGCAGAGTGCTGGAGGAGCAGGGATGCTGTAGGTATGGCAACGGGAATCATCCCTTACACACCACCGTGCCTCGAGCCCAAATTTTCAGCGTGACTGACAAATCCATTTCAGTTCCATGACCCCAAATCACCAAGCACCATCCTCTGCTCCCCTGACAGGGAGATTTAGCTCCTTTCTTCTGCCAGAGCCTGAAATATCACTGCCTGAGCATTATAGGTTTTCCATTTCTCCTGTGTAGGTCTGGGACATCCAGCATGGGACCTGCAGCCCTGCCCTGTGTTTGGTGCTGACTCAACAAGGGGCAATTTGGGGCAGTGGTGGCTTCCCCATTGCTCCCATCAGACCCCTATGAACTCTTCCAGCAATGCCAAAGCAACAGGGAGAACAAGTGAGGAAGTAAGGAAGCTTCCAATGACAAATCCAGGAATCATCAAAAACCAGGGTGGCAAAGAACCTGAAAATCACACAGCTCAGCCTCCTCCCAAGGAGGTTCAGCTCTGCCCAGGTTCCATCTGAGCTGTTGATGTACAACCAGGTCTTAGACCCCCTCCTCCCCCCATCCACCACAGCCTCCCCAGGCAATTAATTACAGCCCTCAACTCATTAGCGATGGCTAATGGCTCACCCCTCCTCTAAGGCTGGAATTTAAGCCCATTAATTCTGTTCATGAGAACAGATTATTCCCTTCCACTTTGCAGCAGCTTTTATGTGTTTGAAGATCACTCTGTCTCCTCTCCTCTGGCCTGAACACCTCCTGCTCTTCCCAGCAGTATTCTTATGCCCAAAGTATCCTCATCCCTCCCAAAATGAGGAGCCCAGGGAGGGATGTCTCACGAGGGGTTGTCCTCCACACACTCCTGGACCACCGTGAAGTTCTGTTGCCATCACCAAAACACAAGGAACCATCACCAATGCCTTGTCTACTCCTGCAGCTTTTCCACCAGATTCCCAGCAATAATGGATTTGTACCAGGAGCTGGGCTGCAAAACAAACTCAAACTTGCTGCTCACATCCTCCAGTGAAAATCCTGCTGTTCCCACCACAGCAGCCTGCAGGGAAAACCTCACAGGATGGGAGAAGTGAGGAAGGGGGGATTCAAGGCAAACCCCAACAATAATTCAGGTTTTTCAGTTTTCCTTCCCATCCCAGACCCACAGCAGCACCAGGTTTCTCCACCAGATTTCCACACACAGTTTCTCCTACTCACCGTACTGGATTTGAGCGCATCCCCACTGTCCTCTTCAGATTCTAGTGCAACAGGTAAAGATTTCTGTGGCGGGGAGAAGGTTAAGTCCCACCTTAGTAGCCGAGGTTCAGCTTTGTCCCCGAATCTCAGGTTTTCCAGTTTCTGCACCGTGGGCTCTGCAGAGGAAGCTGGCCTGAAATTCTCTTTGTTCTGGGACTTAGACCTCAGTCTCTGAACCCCGAAGCCCCGCTCTTCCCCACGGTGGTCGTCAGCCATGCTCCTGCAGCCTCCCCCTTTGCTGTAGTGTCTTTTTTGGGTGTGAATCTCTTGCATATAAGAATCCATCCTCATGAGGGGCTTCATCTCCATCTCGTAATTGCTCATCTTCTCCTCGTCCAGCTCAGGCAGTTTGGAGCTCCCTGAGCTGTGGTTGTGGGACCTGTGGTGGGAAGTCCATGAAACCGTGGCAGGGGAATCTGTCCACCTCTCTCTTTGCTTGTGGTTGGAGGCCGAGTGTTTGTGTCCTCCACTCCGACCTCTGTAGTCTTCAGGGGCGGGGGCCGCCCCCAGCTGCCCGGCGCGCAGGGTCCCGCTTCTCACCCCGCGCGTCCCGCCGGCCTTCTCTTCGCTGCTCCAGCTGTTGGGTCGCAGGTAATCCCCGCCACGCCCCTCCAGCAACATCTGGATCTCCCCACCCCTCTCTTCGTCCACCGAGACCTGCCTGGAGAAGTGGGCGCTCTTGTTCCTGCAGGAGGGGCCCAGGGGGGGCGTGGAGGAGGGGCTGGCAGGGAAGCTCTGCAGCGGGCTGTCGTCGGGGGTCAGGTCGGACGGGGTGGTCCCTTTGCGGTACAGCTCGGGGCTCTCCTGCTGGAGGGGGGTCCCGGTGGACAGGACCTCAATGTCATCGCTCGAGTTCTGGCGCTTCGGTCTCTGGCATTCGAGCCCTTTTTGTGCAGCCGTGAAGGGGGAGGAGAAAGGGGGAGAGAAAGGCGACAGGGTTATTTCCATTCTGTGGGTGCCCACCGGGGTTTTCATCTCGCAGAACAGTGATGGATGGTGGGGAACAGCGGAGTGGGATCGGGACAGCAGCACCACAGCACAATAAACAGCTGGTGCCACTGGAGCAAGAGAAAGGCACCGCTGCTTTGACACCAAACCTGCCCTCACATCACCCCCAGCACCCGCAGAGCTGCCCGGTGCGGCTGCAGCCGGCATGGGAATGGTTTTGTAGCCTCAGGGACATGGGGAAGCCACTAACAATGCCAAGCTGCTGCAGGGGGTTAGTATGGTTTTTTGTGATCCACCTGATCACCTTTTCCCATCAGGTCCCCGTCTGGAAGCATAAGAAGGGAAATGTGTGATGTGGCTGGTGGCAGCTCACAGCTCACCCTGTGCTCTGTGGGTGTGCTGGGCGTCACTGGGATCACCCCATGAGTGCTGGGTGCCACTGGGATCACTGTGTGCTCCTGGACGCCCCATGGATCATCCCATGCCAACAGCCCCCACACCTCTCCTGGATGGGAAACACCTCAGCTTTCAGCTGTGAGCTGCAGAAGGGAAATCTCACCTCGAAGGTTTCATAAGGAGATGGCCACATCAGATGTGCAAGGAAAATCCCACAAACCTTTTATCCAAGAGCTTTCCTGTCCCACACAGACCAGGAGGACATGGACATTTCCCTCCTCAGCCCCCCTGGCTGTGCTGGAGAGGACACAGGTGGCTGTGCCTCACATACACAGGCAGGACCACGTACAACATACACCATCCTCCTTATTCCATCCTGCTCATGTCTTTTCATTCCCTTCAAACCCAGAGATTCCCCAGACAGTGTCTCCCTGGGGACAGGGACTTCTAAGGGACTGAATGTCTTCTGCTGCTGAAGGAACACTTCACTTCTCTGGACAGTAACAAAAAAACTCCAACTTGTTAATCATTGATGAAACACCGAATTATTTCAAGGCGGTTCAAGCCAATAGTGGTTAATTCTCATTTTCCCCTCTCAAGTTGTTCCCAGCTAAAGCCATGCTAAATTACGGGAATAATTTGATAAATATATTAAGTGCCTAATGCCCCTGAAATGCGTCTAATTGCGATTGCCATGGCCAGACAAGAAATGAGGCTCCAAAAGGAAGAGCTCAATTTCTTGCCACTGTTTAAAAATAAATGCTTGGAAGTGCCTGCTCTGATCTTTCCACTTCTGTTGAGGAATTTTCTCTTTCACATCTTTTTGGGGAGCTTCTGGTGCTGGGATGTGCCTTCACCCAGAGCTACTCCCAAGTCCCACCACGTCAGGGTTGGGATACATGTGGGGCACATGGGAGTGTGAGGCTGGATGTCCCCACCAAAGCTCTTACAGGGGAAGTAAATAGTAACAAGCTTAGAAATCTCCTACTGAAGCAATCTATAGAAAATGATCTCCTAATGACTCAATTTCTGGAGACAATACTCAGTTCAGCCTTAGTTTGTTCCCTGTGTCCCTGTTTGTATGTTGGAGACTGAATTTCCTGGGATTTATCCAAGGCTGCTGAGGAATCCTGATAGTGGCGGGAAATTGTTGTGAAGGGCAAAGGTGGAGCTCACCCCCTCTGTTTTCACGCAGAATAAATGTCCCTGGGATAAAATACAAACTGATTTTGTTGTTCAGACATTCCCGTTCCAGCCAGCCTTTGATACCACAAATAGGAAACTGAGGCACAGAGGGAATAAAGGGCTTTGTATGAGAAGGTTGGAAAGCCACCTGTTGGAACGGGCTCACGCAAGACTTGGCGTGTCCCCGTTTGTCTCAGGAATCTTCCACAATTCAGGTTTCCAGGGCTTTTGCCGGAGTTCCAGAGATTTGAGAGCTTCCCACCAGCTCCGAGGAGCTGATTTCCAATGGCACAACCAGCCATGGCCTTGCTACACCCACCACTCCTGCACCTTCCCTGATCCCCAGAGCCCCACAACAGGGGCAAGAAAGCCCAGTGATGCTCCAGCATCCTCACCCTGGAGACCTACATCATGTTACTAAGCCCCACCTCATCCTACATGTTCCCCACCCACACCTGCAACGAGCTGATCTAACTCTGCCTCTCCAGGGGTTAATTCCCTGAGTTTTGCAGCCCCTGGTTGGGGCTCTGGGAGGAGCAGGGACGAGGTGCTGCCCCCCAGTCCCGGAGCCCGCAGGGATCCAGGCGTTTCCTCCCGCAGGAATCCGGCAGATGCACCGGTGCCGTCCTGCCGGCTTTCGACACCCGAGGATGTGCAACAATTATTCCGAGCTAAAATTAGTCGTGAAGCACGTGATATTCCTGGAAGAACGGCTGTGAGAGCGCGAAGGAGGGTGCGGAGCACTGACTGTGGATTTCCAGCAGGATCGAGGCAGCTGTGCCCAGCCCAGGAGGCTTCAAAGCCAAACATGTGCCCCCGGGCACCCGGAGCACCCACGTTTGGGATTTGGGTGCGGTGCTGAGCTCCTGCCTCTGACACTGGTGTGCTGCTGTCACCTTGGGGGACTCGCTTCACCAGCACCATGGACTGACCCTGCTGCATCCAGGAACCAGGGAGGAACGACCACAGGGAGAGTGATGGGGGTGGGAGAGATCCCTGTGGCTGACGGAGATGGAAAACCACAGGGGAGAGGATGCAGGATACTAAGCAGGGATATTTTCATTTTTCCCAGGTAAACACCTTTACCTCGCCCCTAAAGGGGTTGTTGGAGCCTCTGCCTGAAGGTCTGGAGTCCTGTTCTGTGGGAATGACCAGGACAGGATGGTGGTGGTCATGAACCCCCCTGTGAGTGCCCCCCAGCCCCCCAAAACCCTGCAAAGTGGGGACACCCAGCACCCACAGCACTCACTGGGCAAGGTGGGTGGTACCCAGCACCCACCACACTGCAAGGAGCGCATCCAGCACCCACGATGCTGTGCCAGGAGGGTACATCCAGCACCCATGGTGTGGGTGGCACAGCACCCACCACAGTGTGCACAGGGGGTGGCACTTGGGACCTGCAACACCCTGAAAGGGAGTCACATCCAGCACCCACAGTGCTGTGCAAGGGGGGCACATCCAGCACCCGAATCCTGTGCAAGGGAATCAATTCCAGCACCCACAACTGTGCAAGGGGGGCTCATAGAGCACCCACAACCCCGTGAAAGGTGGGCACATCCAGCACCCGCAGTCCTGTGGAAGGGGGGGCACACAGACCATCCGTGGCATTTGTGCAAGGTGGGTATATCCAGCACCCGTGATCCTGGGCAGGGAGGACACATTCACCACCCATGATGGTGAGCAAGGGGAGCACACAGAGCACCCACGATGCTGAACAAGGGGGGCATATCCAGCACCTGAATCCTGTGCAGGGGGGCACATCCAGCACCCACGATCCTGTGCAAGGTGGGCACGTAGAGCCCCTGCAATGCCGTGCTGTGTGGTGGCAGCTATCCCACCCCTGTTCAGCCCCCCCCCCGCCCGTTTGCAGCCTGAGGTCCCGGGGTCCGTGGGGTGTCACAGTTGTTATGTGCCTGAGTCGCTCGGCAGGCGCTTCCCCGTTTCCCGACACATCTCGGATGATGTGTTTGTTTTTTAATGTGCTCTAAGTGGAACCGCCTCCCTTCCCCTCCCCTCACTCGCTCCCAACCCACCCAACCGGGAGCAGCAGCCTCACGAACCCCGGCACAAGTCAAGCACCGTGTCCCTGTCTGGAGAGGTAGTAAAAAATGTATTACCTAAAAATATCTTTCCAAGAGGTGATTTAAAACAGCAAAGTCTCTTGGCAAGAGGAAATGGAGATGAGGAATATCTCAGGGCTGAAGGAGCCCCTGGGACCACACAGACCTGCGAGAAAGCTCAGATCTCTGATGTACAAATTGCACCTCGGCAGGAGAGATGCTGGGGGGGTGGGGGTGTTCAACATTCTTCAGCGAGCACAGAGCTGCGTGGGGCTCTGGTGCTCTGCCAGGGGGATGCTCCCCCATCCCAAAATGCCCATGGATGTCTCCTAGATGGGGATCTGCCCCAGCTCAGGCAGGTCCATGGCTGGAGTCAGCCCCCAGACCCCGTCTGCCTCATCCTGCTGAGCTATGGGATGCCCCCAGCCGCCCCCACAGCCTCTGTGCCATGGGTAAGTGAGGACTGGGGCATGGGCAGGCTGGGCCAAAAGATCCAATGATCCCTTTTCCCATCCTCAGAGAACGTGAGTCACCAGCACCAGCCCCTGGAGCGATTAAGCTGAGTGAGTAATCTTCAGTTAGAGAGCTGGGAGGGCAAGACAATAATGACAGACACCTCTCAATTTGGGCTTGGTGCAGGAAAACTTTTGAATAAACCCAGTCCCATATATTAATTATTATGTTAATTATTGCTGTGGGGACTTGGAGTTTCCCTGCAGACCCCTGACTGACCACGGCTTCGCTTCAGCTCCCTCCTCCCTGAGCCTTTGCTGGGCCTGAACCTCTTGCCAACGAGCACAAACCTGGACAAACTGGGAAGGAATGCTGAAGAAGATGGAAGGAAAGCAGGGTTTGCCACCAGGCAAAGCTCAAACATGGATTTTCCAACACCTTGGCACAAGTACATGACTGATTTGCACAGCCAAGGGAAGGATCAGGTCTTAGAGTGTGCCAGTCCAGGCATTCCAGAGAAATCATGAACCACACAAGCCATGGGTGTAAAATCAGTGGTGACCTCTGGGACCATCTGTGTTTGCATTTTCCATCCAAAGCTCTTGTTGTTTTTTTTCTGTGCAACCATCACAGACTATGAACTAAAAAAATGGGAGTGTTTTGGTGTGAAAAGAGGAGACAAAAAAACCCTGAACAAGGTGGAAGTGTTGAAGATTGAAAACCTTGAGCTAAATCTCCTGAAAACTGGTTTTGCTGAGAGGTTTCCCACCCCAAGAGTCGTGGTGAGGACTGGGAGCTGTGGGCACAGACCAAACCTCTGCTCAGGGCTCATTTTTGGGGGTTTTTGGTCTCTGCAGGGCTCAGAACTGACCGTTTTCCCTGTGCTGGAAGGAAGGCGAGAACTCTTTGGCAGTGATCCTGGCGATCCGCGCTTCCTCCTGAGCTTTCTGCGCCGCTGTCACAGCCGCCTCTGCCTTGGCCCTGGAGTGAGAGGTCCTGCAAGGCAACAGGAGACACAAGGACCATGTTAGGCAGCTCCTCCCTGCATGGACAACCCCAAATTGCCCCCACAGAACCCCTTTGCTCTGAAACCCTTTGGCTGTGGCAGAGGAGCTGTCATGGGGACCTTGGGGCTCGCTGAGGAATGAGGGATGTTACAGCAACAAGATGTTCATGAGCTGCTTCCCAACCTGGAAATCAATTTGGAAACAGGAGCAGGATGCTTTGTTCCCCCAGGGATGCATCACCCCGGAGCAGGCTGGTCCCCTCCATCCCACATCCCTCTGTGGGGGATCCCAGCCCGGCAGCCTCTCCGTGCATCTCCCACAAGCCTCTGGGGCTGAAGGCCTGAATTTAAAGCTGGTTTGGGTTTTTTTTAACCAAAACCACTTGCTTTGGGATGAAAAAAGGAAGATTTCCATCCCCACCCCCACATTTTGCGTAAAACGCTGGATGTAAATAAATACTGGGAGAAGAGGTTGGAACGGGGGTTTGGCACTGGTACCACCTCCACCACCCCTTAACACATCTTTCTCAGGGCATTCTTTTCACTCTGGATGAACAACTGTCCCCTGCACTCACCAATGATTCCCCAAATGCTCGTGTTTGATGGCATTTCATCCCATCACTCCGGATTTACACCCTCACACAGCCTCTCTGCGAGCATCCTCCGGAGGCTGGTTTGTCCCTTCCCCTTATCCGAGCTATCCAGGCACTTTTAAAAATTCCTGTTCCCACCCCGGTGCAGGCAGCACTATAAATAGCTCAGCTGATTTCTTTTCCCTCCAAAATCAGGCCCTCCATCTCCTTTAATCATTTTTTTTCTGCCGCTCTCTGAATTCCCTCTAATTTCCCGACATCTGTGCGGGGAGGAGTGCCACTCCTGTCAGGCTCCTAGAAATGGAAAACAGGGCCAGGAATGTGCCTGGCATCACATCATGTGGCACAAACCAGGGCTATGAAACAGGGGGTGTGTGACTTTGTGCTGTCACCTCCCTGAGCCCGGAGAGACGCCTGGTTCCCTCTCCTGGTGCCATCACTTGTGTTCCAGTGCTGACACTTTCCAAGTGTCCTTGCTTTAATAAATGCTTTATTTACCTCAATGGGCTTATTTGGAATAGCCCTGGAAGTGGATCCAACCTGTTTTCTAGAGCTGTTGAAGGTGGTGGAGGGGCTGTGGTGATGCTGTTGCAGGTCTCACAGGTCCTCTGTGACCAGTGCAACCAAAAATTGGGTTGAAATGGTTTTTTACCCACCTTGAGTCCAGTGCTCTCTTTGCTTAACGCTCGTGCAGGGTTGGAGGAGTGGACAAACATGTTACAGCCCATTCCCTGGCAGGTATCCCACTTCTCTTTTAGGAGGAGCAGGGATGCTCCAAGCAGGAGGTGAAGCAAACTGCTAGGAGAGGAGGCACAAACTGCTCCCGTTTTTCACAGAACCATGGAATGGTTTGGGTGGGAAGGGACCTTAAAGATTACCCAGGTCGACCCCCTGACATGAGCAGAGACACCTTCCACCAGCCCAGGTTGCTCCAAGCCCTGTCAAACCTGGCTTTGGACACTTCCAGGGATGGGGCAGCCACAGCTTCTCTGGGCAACCTGTGCCAGGGCCTCTCCACCCTCACAGGAAAGGATTTCTTCCCAATATCCCATCTAACCCTGCCCTCTGGCAGTGGGAAGCAGTTTCCCTTGTCCTGTCACTCCAGGCCCTTGACCAAAGTCCCTCTCCAGGTCTCTTCTAGGCCACACTTTTGGCACAACGTGGTCTGTGGGAAAGGCTGGGACATCAGACCCACTGATTAAACCCCCCCAGTACCAAGGATGGGGCCACTTGAGGCTTGAAATTCAGATACTGACACTGAGGTTGTTAAACATCTGACACCTTCCATGAGAGCCTCCCAGAGATGTGGATCCAAAGGTCCTTCATCCATCTATCCCTTTGCTGTCTCCTGGACTGAAAACTGCGGATGAGCCTGTCCCTCCCATCCTGCAGCACATTCCTAGAGCAGGCTGTAGGTCCCTGCTGATTTGGTACAAAGGATTAATAACGTCTGAGAGCGTCTGGACTGAACTCAGCAGGCAGGATTACACTCTGCCTCCTGAAACTCTTCCCTGGAGAGGCAACTGGAGGCACTTATCTGTCACTGCCTGCCAGGGAAGGAGGCTGGAAGTGCTGAACAGCAGCTTGTGCCATCTCCAAGGGTCGTGGGGACACATGGAGGTGTCTGCAGAGCAGCAGGAGCACACATGGAGCTATCACCCAATTCTGGGGTTGTGGGATCGCCCAAGCTCTGCTCCTCTCTCCAGGATTTATCATCCCCTCCCTTTACAGAATCCCAGAATCAGTGAGGTTGGAAAAGCCCTCCAAGACCATCAAGTCCAACCTGTGCCCGATCCCCACCTTGTCACCCAGCCCAGAGCACTGAGTGCCACGTCCAGTTGTTCCTTGGACACCTTCAGGGACTCCACCACCTCCCTGGGCAGCCCCTTCTAATGCCTGAGCACCCTTTCCATGGAGAAATTCCTCCTGATGTCCAACCTAAATGGGTAAAAATCACCATCCCTGGAGGGACCAATGCATTTGTGTCCCTGGAAAACTCACTCCAGTGACCTCTGGGCCAGTTCATCCCACGATCAGCCCAGGAAGAGCAGCGAACTTTTGAAAGCTAAAACTCGAGGCTTTGGCTCAGAGAGGGTTAAAAATCAATCCCATTAATTAAGCCATCTCCGATCCCAAATACCCTGGATTCCCCCAAAGCGGATGGAAAGCGCAGCTTAATTGTTTGCAAAGCTCCCTAAGACGCTCGGGGGGGGGGGGGGGGGGGAGCCGCCAGTGGAGTGAAAAGCAGAATTATAGTGATCTATATGTTGCATAATAAAATACATCAGTATTCCCAAATAAATGCAAGTAATCCAGTTAGTGCTTGCATGACTTTGTCACATCCCAAATTTAACAGCTGTCTCCTCTACACGTTCCTGCTGCTCGTGGTGGCCGCTAAATCTTAATTCCCAGTTAATTGCCTGAGTTTATTTCCTTGCAAAGCGGGTTTTTCTCCATGACACATGGACAGGACCTGATCTGATCACTCTTCTTCTCCTGCCCTAAGTGCTGCCATAGATTTTTGCTGGAAACCACAGTCAAAATAAGGCTGGATCCTTCCCTATGAATCATAGAATCATGGAATGGTTTGGGTTGGAAGGGACCTTAAAGATCATCTTCTTCCGGTGGGCTCATGATGGGATGAAGGGAAGAGTGATGCAAGAGGAGCTGTTTAATTCCTCCCACCTCTGAGCATCCTCAGCCTCCTCCTCCAGCTGGGATGAATCCAGCAACCTGGTCTAGTGGAAAGTGTCCCTGCCCATGGCAGGGGGTAGAACAAGATGAGCTTTAATGACCCTTCCAACCCAAACCATTCCATGATTCCAGGGGTTTAGTGCACTTCACTATCCAAGGTGAACTGGGAGAGGGTATTTCAGCAAGGACAGGGCTGGGAAGAGCCAGAGGGGTGCTGGCCAGGATGGTTTATGGCTTTTCAGTCCCAAGGGTCCAGTTTGTGTCAGGGCAGAGAGTCCATGCTGGGACTGGCTTGGAATATTTTATTTATTAATTTTTTGCCAAGCTGACTCACTCTTCTTGGAGGATGAGTGGGCAAGTGGTCAAACTGGCAAGGGGAGCTGGCAGGAGGCAGGAAAAATCCCAACCAACCAGATTTCTGTAAATCTTTGCAGATCTCTTGTGATTTGGCTGGAGCTGACAAGGGAAGGGATAATACCTGTGCCTGGTTCCTAATGCCAAGTTTATCAGCTCCAGCTAATCTATAAGAAGCTGGAATCAACTGGTTTGCAAGGAAGAACTTGGCTTTTTAGGAATTCCAGCAGTGACTCTGGGCTGGCTTTTTGTGAGAAAGGAGTCAATGCAAGGCCTTTGCTGCAAACCTGAGACTGGGGGCTGGTTTACCCAAAAAGGGAGGAGCTCTCAGCAAAATCCTGATGGATTCAGGAAGGAAGGAAGCAAAATTAGAACCAGGTGAGGCTTGAGAGGTGTTTTGGTTAATGGAATTCTTTGGCAGGAGAACAAGTGGGACAAACTGCTTAAAAATTAGGCTGGAAATTAGAGCAAGTTTACAGAACCCCAGAAACATTTCCGAGCTATAAATGGGACACCTGGAATTTCTGGGATGGCACCTGGAGTCACAGAAAACCTGGTTCACTACTGAGTCTCTCTCTGCCCATTGTTTGAGTGCAGTGATAGTGCAAAGGGGGAGCTGGATCCAGGTAAGGCTTTTGCCATACTTATTCCTATTTTTCTTGCATTTCTGTATGAAAAACACACTCCTCAATAAAAAAACAGGCAGCAGACTCTGAGCAAACTCATGTTTGGGGTCAAAGGGAGCTCTGGGCTGGACATGGGAAAATCTGCATTATTGTTATTATTGGCGATTTAAATGTTAAAAAGCATCATATGGACAAGATTTCTGCAAAAGAAAATTCCTGAAATTCACATGGCAGATCTCGCCAAGGGATTTCTGTTCCTTTCCAAGCAAACTCCTCACTTCCCTGATGCCCCCCTGAACTCAAAGCCTGGCCGAGGGATCCTCCTTCTCAGTGGGATTGAGGCTTGACAGGGAAGTATGAAATTCCTGCTTTATTGTCAGGATCATCTGCAGGGATGGAGACCACCCAGCTCTCCTCCATCCCACATCCAGAGCCGATGGAAACCTCTCCTGAGCTCTCCAGCTCCTCAACAGGAGCATATATGAGATTGCAACAAGTCCTAAACACTTTGCACCACGTAAAAGGACCCAGTGGTCCATATTCTCATGGAAAACTTGTAAACCACTGAAGGCTTCACTGCAAACACTAAGGGCTTCTAGCATCACAAGTGGTGAGGATGGAGTTAATCTGCCAGTGAGCTCATCCTGGGCCATAATGAACAGCCTGAAGTTTTCCTAAGGGGCCAGGCTGGCTCCACTGGATTCACTCTGTCTGCAGGTCAATATGTAATCAGGTAGCTTTGGGGTTGATTTTTTTTTTTTGTTTTGGTGCTTTTTTTTTAAATGCATCTTTATCTTCCTACAGGAGGAATGTTTTCTCCCTCCATTACAGAGGTTCATGTATTTTTCAAATGGCGAAATTCAATTAAAACACACACCAGCTGCGAGAAAACACTTCAGGAAAAATTCAGAGAGAGCATTTGCAGGCTCTGCCATCCAACCCCAGCTCTCGAGAAGCAGTAGGGGCTCAGGGAAAGCCTCAGGATGCACCTTGTCCTGGGAAGGGATGGCTGGATGAAACAAGGAAAAGGAGTTCTACAGTCCAACCTCCCCGTGTGTAAAACCCAGGTTGGTATGAGCACGAGTCCCTCAGCTGTGTTGATTCCCCAGGGGTTGTTTTCCACTCCCTCTGGCACAGCAGAGCAGGATCTGGCCCTAATTGCATCCAGCAGAGATGCACTAAGAAACACAAAGCACAAGTCCCCAAGTGATCGATGCCGGTAACCAAACCCCAGAGCTCTGGGAGATGGGAATGCTGATGCAACCCTCTCCCGAGGCTATCCAATCGCTCCAGGATGGCAAAAGAGAGGCGTTCCCAGCTCCCGGCCCTGCCAGCGTGGGATCGCTCGCTGCAACCAGCACCAGGAGGCTCTGCGAGCTCCGGGCAGCATCTCCATCCCTGCCTGTGAGGAGGGGAGGCTTGGCTGGTCTTCATGCTCTCCTAGATGGGACAAATTGGGACTGAATTATTAATAGGCACTGCAGACTGTCTGGCTTTACCTCTGCGGGAGCATCCCTGATTTAGGGCAGAGCTGGGGAGAGCTGCAGTGCCCATCCTGCCTCCCTTTCCCCCTCCATGGGCTTCACCTGGCACACATCCCGTATCCAGCACCTCTCCAACCCCAGATCCCAGTGCAATAACCTGCCGGTGAGGGTCGGGGTAGGCACGACCCAGGGCCAGGCTCTGTCTAGACAATGCCTTCAGGGAACGGGGAGATGGCAGCAATTAACAACCTGTTTGTTATTTTCCCTATCTGGCATTTATTGCCCCGATAAAACCCGCTCTTAATTCCGGCTTGGCTCTTTTCACAGCTCTCCCGGCTCGTTGTTATTGCACCAGGCTCGCCCTGAGTGATTTGTGAAGGCAGTAATACAGTGCTTGTACTCAGGGGGTGGAATATTAGACACACCAATTAGCTATCTGTGCATAAATTCCCATTTACCTGCTTATCACAGGCATATTTCCCTGCCCGCTCCCTCTGTCTGCTTTTTCCTCCACACCCCCATCCCCCCCATCTCTGGAATTCTTAATCAAGGGAAAAAAGCTGCTTAATGTGACCTCTGACATGACGTAATGCAGCCAAAACCGTCTGCTCTGGCTCTTTGCAGCCAGACACAAAGCAGGTGCTGTGCATAGCAAAGAGAAAGCCTGGCTTCCCAACACCCGCTGCCAGGCTTCCCAGCTCCACTGGGAGAGTTTGGGATGGGAGGATGGATCATTCCTGCTTGGGCTCTGTGCACCTGAGCGCAGGGAGGAGTAGAAGGAAACCTCCCATCAGTGGGAGAGCAAGAGGGAAGGGCTGGGGAAGGCTGGGATGGCACAGGACAGGAGGAACGGGGATTGCAGGCTTGGAAAAAATGGCTCTGAAAGTCACATTTCAAGAGAATTAAAGAAAAAGAAAAAAAAACCTCAAACCCTTTAATCCTGAAAAAGCTCCTCAGTGTGTTTGTTGCTGCCCAAGAAAGCAAAACACAGCGAAGCACGGAAAATGTTGTGGTCAAAAGCCCAAATCCAAGTTTCCCTGTGGTTTTACACCGGGAAATGTCACATTAAGGGGGGAAACCATTCCCAGGCCAGCTGGGAGACCTTGTGGAGAGCAGGTGCCTGTGGCCCAGCTGGGGCATGGAATGCATGAACTCCCAAATTCATGGAAACGGGGATGGAGCCAGTTCCCATTTAGCTCCAGGCACCTGTGCCAGATCCTTCCCTACCTTTAAATTTTCGGAGCTTACAAATGGAGAGTGAATTCACTGGGGTGTCATTTGCTATTTTGTACTGAAATTCCATTTTTAAATCCAAGTAAGGGAAAAAAAATTCCCAGGCTGTATCCTTGTGTCCTGTGCCTTGCCTTGAAGTAGATAAAATCAGTTTTGCTGGAGAACTGAATTCATGACATGTAAAGATGCAAAGTCTTGGTGACTTGTGGTACAGGGATGGGTCATGTCCCCAAAATTCTGAGAGAAACAACTCAAACCACATCTCTAAGCTGGGCCCTTCCCAGTGGAGAAGATGAGAGTGTCCAAACAGTCATAACACCATGATCCTCTCCAGCTCACCTTATTCCCACCATCCCAAACCATTCATGGGGCTTCTCGAATTTGTTCATTTTATCCCCGTTTTTTTTGCTAAACAGGAAATCCCAGCCCTGGCACAAGAAAATCAAACTCCTCTGACTTCAAAGGGCTGAGCCAGGTGGAGCTGGTACCCAGAGGCACATCTGCCACCATCAGCCAGGATGCTCCCAGCATCTCTCTGGCCAAGGGACACATGGAATAAGCAGGGCCAGGCAGACTCTGCGTTTCCCTCCTGGTGGGTTTTCCTTCCTTTTAACTTCTTGCCCCCCAGCAAGGACAAAGCTGATGGAGATGATGCACAGGCTGCCCTGAGATGTTATTCACAGCTCACAAGATAATCAACATCTGGAGAGGGAGCCTCATCCCCTGCCATCTGTCACTTGGAATGAAGCTCTGGAGGAGGCAGGTGAGCAACACGGCCAGGCAGTACCTGCACATCCCGGTGTTCCAGTGCCTGCCAGCCCAGACTGGGATTTGCCTTGGGAAAGGATGGCTTTGATGCCACTGTCTCACCTGACTGATTGAGGTTTGGCCTCTCTCCAGACCTGTCACTTTGCCAGACATGGGCAGTGGTGGGACAGGGAACTGCCCCCAGGCTGCAGCCGAGCTCCAGGTGGTTCCCTCTCCCAAATCCAACACGGAGGCAAGAGCAAACTCCAGCTCCAGGGATGGATTTTCCCCTTTCCTTATAATCTGGGGAAGGCATGAGATAATTGCAGTGATGTGAGCAACATTATGTACTGAAAAGTGATGCAAAATGTATGGGAATGCACTTGGAGCAGGATTTGGGAAGAGACAGCTTCAAGGAAGGAAAGGAGTGAGCAGGGGGGATATTTCTTGCTTTCCAGCTGTGGTGCTTTGGATAGGGCAGGTTTCCACGATTTTACTGGATAATTGTCATGGACATAGTGGAAAATGTATCTAGTGGAAATGGGAGAGGCTGAGTCCCCCTCTCCATCCCCTGCCAGCCCTCCATGCTCACATCCCAAAGGCACAGCAAACGCTCCTCTAACTCTGGGCAAAAATAGCACATTACAAACGAGCCTGCCACTGCCAGGCAGGAGGCAAAACAGGTTGGAAGAAATCCCTAACAACCCTTGGAAAAAGGAAAAAACCCCAAAAGAAATAAAAAAAAAAAAAGAAAAAAAGAAAAAGAAAAAGCAAAGAGGAGGCACAAAATCTCCGAGGAAGCCGGGAAGCAGCACCGGATCATCTGCACACTGCAGATCTCTCCTGGCTGTGTTAAAAGCAGGAATAGGAGAGCAGAAAATCCCGACACCGATGCCGCAGTCGGGTGGAGATTTTGGAATGCACAACAGGCCAAGCTGGAGCTCCCCGAGCAGCCGTAACTCAGCCTGCCTGGACATGTGGAGGGCCGGCTTTGGCTGCACATGCTGCTGACTGGAATGGCTTCAGGCTGGATCCTGCATTCCGGCTGCGTCGTCCTGTCTCCGGGTAAAGCCGGATCCAAAGGTGGCCCCAGCAAAACCCTCATGAGCCCATCACTGCTGGTCTGGCCAGGGAAAGGCCAGGTTTTGGTGGTGAGTCTGGAGAGGTGGGTTGGTGGGACATCATCCATCTGCATGGATTCATCGAGGAGAGGAGGGTGGAGACATGGTCATGACCTGCCCATGATGGGGGGGTTGGAACTCGATGGGCTTAAAGGTCCTTTCCAACCCAAACCACACTGTGATTCCCTGACTACTCCCAGTCCAGCCACAAACTTGGAAGAAATGTTGTGGGATGCTTGAAGACCATCAGAAAATGCCTGGCTGGTGTGGACACTGGGTACCCCCTCCTGCCATGACCTGCCCCAGGCTGCAGGTCAAAAGGTGGAGGATTCGGTGGATCATCAGCATCCCACCCTGGCCTCCATCACCAGATAACTCCCCAAAACACCCCATTCTTCCCTGTTTTTCATGCTGCCCTCCTCACTGGGCTGATGCCACTATGGGATGGAGCTGGAGGTGGAAACCTCAATGCCAAGTGCAGCACAGGGAGAGAAACTCAACCAGGCCACAGGCAAAGGGAGCCTCAGGAGCCTCTGCTCTGCCTCCAGGGAATCCCTCAAATCCCTTCGAGGAGCCACCAGCACACCCCGGCCCCTTGGGAATCATTAGATATTCTTTCCTATAGCCAAGGGAAAAGTGCTGAGAATAAGGGAATTTGAGGAGTTCAGGCAAAACACTCCAGGTGAGGGAGGTGCCAACAGAAAAGCAAAGCTGGTCTGTCCATTGAATTTCAGTTTTGACACCTAAAAAGAAGTTAAGCCAAATTTCAAAGCAAACCACAACAGAACTGCAAGGAAAAGTCTTTTTTCCTTTCCTGACCCTTCACCCCCTTTGTATTTTGGCTGAGACTCTTTGGCAGCTTCACAAGTTTTGGTCACCTCAAGCAAAACAGACATTTGGCAAATGAACTTTCCAGGCATTTTTTTTTTCCCCTGCTGTTGGAGCCACAAAAGTCCCAAAGAGGCAGCAAAATGCTGAGCTCATGGTCCTCCTTTTCCCCTGGAGATGGGCTGATGGAGAGGGAGGATCTGTGACCTTCCTCTGGCCATGCAGTGTTTTAACCAGCCCACCAGCAAACCCCACCCTGGTTCTGAGCAAACGGCATAAAAACCTCACCCCAAATCAACCAAAACCTCATTTAACTGAAGTTAAAATTTTAGTTCCAGCACAGCCTGGACTCAGGCCAAGCCAAGGAGCTGAAATGGCCTCGGGAGCAGTGACGATGCTCTCCAGCTGTCGGAGCAGAGATGGTTGATATCCAGGAGTTCTCTGACACCTCCAGCCCTGTGGGGTAGGAGACAGGACTCTTTTCCTAGGTGATGTAACAGAGGTCTAAGGGATGTGTTTAAACAGTCTGGTACTCCGAAAAACCCCTGTATTTTTACTCTGGAAAACTGTATTTTGACCACCAGAGATGCCTGGAAAGCAAACACATCCATGTGTTGCTCTGCAGAGCTGGGAGGAGGCCAATTTCCCACCTGGAGGAGATGCTGGTGATGGGCACCACTCTGCACCTCTTGCTGCCTTCAGCCTCTCCGGGATGGACCTGGTGATGACAGGGAAGCTTTTCCTTGCTGTAAGGGACAACCAGCCCCAAAGTGGTTGGAGACAGCCATGTGTGGGGCATGGCAGCATCATCTCCATCCCCCGTTGCCACGTCCAGTCCCACATGTGCTCACCAGCAACCCCCAGGACCAATGAGAAAACGCGAACGATGAGTGCTTGGTGAAATTTTTTCTCATTTTAAGCACTGCCTGGGGCACCAATCACCCAACCCCCCGCACCACCTGCAGCCCTGGTGGGAGCAGACAGGAGGGAGAGGGGCTGGAGGTGCCTCTGGGGCTGTGTCACCCTTCTGTAGTGTAAGTGTTGGCCACAGCCTTGATGTCTGGGGGGAGGGAAATAATAAATCATCCCAGTTGCCACAGCAACGAGGATGTCCTGTCTGCCTCAAACTTCAGAGCCCACCCAGGAGGAGCTGCTTCCTTCATCCCAGCTGCCTCTGTGAGTTTCTCCTCTGGTTTTTTTTGAGTGCATAGGAGCCCCAAGATCAGCTGCACCCCCAAATATCCCACTGCTCATGAGGCTTCTCAATCTGTGCCTGAGCCATTGGGTCCTTGTTCAGCTCTGCTTTGGTCCTCAGCTGGTGGATGCTGCTCATGCCAGTGCCCCCCAAGCATCCTGTGGAATGCCTTGGATGGGATGTGGCTGCACAGGACCTGCTGGGGCAGTGGGTGCCCTGTCAGGCCCTCAAACACCAACATGCCCCGAGGCCCTGGGTTTGCAGGTCTGACCTGCCTCTGAGGCAAAGCCAGTGAAAATTTCCACTTAAGTAGCCAGCAGCACAACAGGGGAAGGGACTGGGAGACCAGCTCTGCCAGGAGAGAATCTGGGCTTTTAATTATTTATGCTTCACCTCCGTGCTATGGGGATGAGAGACAGATCTGACAGAGACACAGCCGGGTAAGAGAGAGGAGGTGCAGCCTGGCTCTCCAGAGAGCCCATCTATACAATTCAGGTGAGCCCAAGGTCCCTGCCTGAGTCCTGCCCCACAGCTGTTCCTTTGGAAAAGTGCTTTATCCCTGGCTCTCCTCAGAGAGAGTGGCAGACTATCCCTGCCACCACTTCCCTGGAGGGTTCATGCCCAGGACTGAAGGGTTGGGAAGTCTTATCAGCTGCCACGGCTGTTTGAAAGTCCCCAGGGATTTTCTCATGTTGGATGGGGACCAGCTGCCCACCTGTCTCTGGAGTGACCATGGGACACTGTGACCACTGTGTCCAGATTTGAGCCCACAAACATATTTCTTTTCCATAAAGGAGTACAACCCTGAGGAACTGCTGGTTTGGGGTAGATCATGGAGCCACTGCAGCTCACAAACTTCATGGCAGAGTGTCCACTGCCCCAGCCTTGCTTGAGTTCACCATCTCCTGCAGCTTTTCCTATGGGGACAGATGCCAGAACTGCTTTAATTGAGCAGAGTGAGCTCAGCAAAGCTCTATGGCCTGGTCTCAGGTTCCCTTCTGCTGTTGTGGTCCATGAACAGGAGCTGGTGCTGCTGACAGAGCCCACTCCTTCCTCATCAGGGTGCACCCATCCCATCTCCCGTATGGGTTGCTCCTGAGGCCCAACTGGGAAAGCCAACAGTCCACACATAACCTGCCATGACCCTGGAGGGTGACACAGGGGCACTGCAAGGCTCTGCTGTCCCAGTTGGAAGTGAGCATGATGCAAAGGGAAGCTGCTCTCCGTGGAAATGGGGCATTGGAGATGGGCCAAAATTGAAAAGTAGGTCCCACCGGACACTGGGCTGAGCACCAGGCATGGCCACAGCACTGCCACGATGGGATTTTAGGGTGCTCAGCACCCTGGAGAATTGGGACCTTTCTTAGTCACAACTTTAACGGGATAATCAGTCAGATCCATGGGTTAAATCTCCCTGGGATTTTCAGGGGGGAAATTTGCTTAGCAGGGTCTATGGTCAAATCCTTTAATTTCCTGGATTAGGAAGCCAGGACAGCTTGTCATTTGTCCTGCATGGAGAAGGCGACAGAAACCTCATTGCTTGAGACTTTTCAAACTGACTATAGGAGCACAGAGGGCTTGGGAGCCCCCAGCATCCCCCTGTGCTCCCCCCCAGCATCCCAATCTCTGGCTGTGGTGGGGAGCAATGCTCAGGAACACCAGCAAGGGAAATACTCAATATTTTAGCTCAGCTCTGTGTTTTCATCTTGGCTGTGCTCCTGATATTGCTTTCTGCTCTCCCCAGGGAGGAAGGGGTTTGGGGGGGGGACAGGAACATGGGGGTGTTGGGGTTGTTGCTGCAGGGAAGTAGGTGGGTGGGCAGCTGGGGTGGGAGCAGCCAGAAGGAACAGAAGCCAGAAAACCCAAAAGGGGAGCTGGGAGAGGAAAAAAGCAGGCAGGCCTCTCTCACATGACGGGGAGGTAGCAGGGGGACCCCAAACCTTCCCTTTGGCTCTTCCCCACGATCAAAGCTTTGGGATACAGCATTGCCAGGACACAGCAGGGACACGGTGCAGCAGCACCCACAGACACGGCTGGGGGGTTTGGGGTGGTGGGACATGGCAGTGAGGGGCTGGGATGACACAGTCAGGATCCTCCACACCCAGCCCTTGGGCCTGAACCCTCAGCAGCCTCTTTGCACTCCATGGAGGGTGAGGATGAGGATGGAGGAGAGCAAGGGGGCTGCAAGCCAGCCCCTCTGCCAGGTAGCCAAGAAGGCTGGGGGAGGATCAATTCTGCTGGGGGAGGAACAATCCTTCCCTCCCCAAGATCCCTGAGAAAAGCAACACTGCAGCTTGTGGTCCTTGAATAAGAAGAGCAGCAGAAAGGAAAAGCAGGGGCTGGGTTTGTGTTGGTTTTGTTGGCTTTTGCTTTTTTTCCCATCTGACGAAGGGCTGCTCCACCCAAAAGGATAAGGAAGAAGCTTCCCCATCCTCTTCCTTAGCTCATTCCCTATTCCCTGTGCTGTGCAGTCAGGGCAGGCAGGAGGTTGTTAGATTAGTGGGGGGATCTCACAGGGCTCCGGGGGCTGAAATCATCCTGCCCCACCTCCCCAGCGGGACAGCAGCGCCGGCCGCTCAGCCCCTGCGCTAAGCCGGTAAAAGGCTTGGATTAAAGTCCAGGCAGATGATCCGGGCTGCGATGGGCTGCTGTGCGATAGGAGGAGGAGGAGAAGGAGGAAGAGGAGGAGGTAGCCTCTCCTTTGCCCCCCGCGCTCCCCCTCGCCTCCTGCCTAGCTCTCCGGGGTAGCCCCTTCCCATGGAAGCGGTGCCTGCCAGGAGTGAATCACCTCCCATCCTCCCGCCTCGCTGCCGGCCGGTGCCATCCATCCCTGCCCGCTTCCATCTGGCCTCCCTGCACAGGTGACCATGGAGCAGGCACACGGCGCTCCGGCAGCGGCACGACTCTCCCATCCCACCGGCTGTTCCGCTTCCTCCCGCATCCCAAGACCCCTTTCCTGCTTCACTCTCCGGCAAAACCATCCCTTCCAGCTGTGCTTTGCTGTGGGCCTGATATGACACAAACCACATGGATCTGGGAGAGCAGCACAGCTGGACAGGACCACGGCAAATCCAACGGGCTGGGAATCTCTGCTCTGAACTGGTTATTTATTTGCAACCTGGCAAAGTTGGGAATGATTATAGGAATGTATGTCACATGCCTGGGCCAGAGGGATGGGGTGGTTTAGCTCTTATTTGGCTCAACAGAGAAGGAAGGTGGTGGGAATTGCCAAGTTGGGATCAGTGGTGGTGGTTGAAGGATGGGAGGGCAATGAAAACCAAAAACCTGCCTAGCTGCTCTCCCAGAGGCTACAGAAAACCCTGCCAAAGTTTTTCCAGTTGGATTACCTTGTAAAGCATCATTCCTATGAAAGACACTCAATTTTGCAGCCTGTCCATACCCGTGGATGGATGTGCCCTGCCATCCCTGCCCCGCAGGCAGCGGGGTGGCACTTGGGGACATTCCGAGCTGGCCCTGCGCAAAGCACAGCGGCTGCTCCTGACTTTTGACACGGCCACAAAAGGGCTTAAAGCTGTAAATCCTGTCTGAGCAGGAAGTTATTAAATTGGCATCGCAGGAGGACGTAAACAGTCACGGTGCAGACATCACATCCCGCAAGAGCCGGCACTGGGTAGGGCTGCGACGCTCCAGGATGCCATCCGGGATCTGCTGATCCCTGAGTGTCCTGGCCTAGAGGTGGAAATGGGCTTACCATGAGTCAGAGGTGCCCGTGTCATCCCAGTTGACGGTGACACACCAACATGAGGAATAACAGCTGATCCTAATCCCATCCTCTGACCACTGTCAATATGCAGGAGCCTGGCATGGGCAGAAGCAGGGGAGGGAGGTGGCAGAGAAGGAGCTGGCAGGAGGGAATGCTCAGCTCCATCCGTGGCAGAGCCTGTCAGAGGCTGCCAGCCCCTGGCTTTGCTCTTCTCTGCATTGCACAGGGGCTGTTTGGGGGAGAGAGGGCAGGGAGGGACAAGAAAAGGGTGCTATGAAGGAAGAGAATCACCTCCTGCCCCAGCTGCTCTCAGCCTTTGAGCCACCCCCATCCATCCCCTCTGTGTTTTCCTCCCTGCCTCTTTGCACCCCTGAAGGAAAGGATGGAGAGACAGGGCAGGGATGGAGGCAGTGTGCTTACCCTGCAGGAGACCCAGCAGGTACCAGGTGATGCTGTCGTGACCCCATCTGTCCCCCAGCTCATGGGCTGAGGTGACTCCTGCAGAGCTCCAGGCTCCAGGTGGCTTCCACAGCCTCAGGGAAATAGGCAGAACTTCTCCAAGGGACCATAGTCAGAGGAACCCTCCCTGGACCCAGAGCTGCCCAAAGAGGAGCTGGTGGGAGACCCTGACCCGCTTGGGCATCAGCTCAGCCCTATCCTTGAATCTGTGACCTGTTCTTGCTTTGGTCATCCCTGCCATCCCGACGTGAGGAAGGGGACACACAACCCTTTTGGGGCCACAACACTCCCCTTAACCCCCACCCTCCTCCTCCTCCTCGCTTTCCATCTAAAGCCCCTTGGGCAGCATGAGGCAGGATTAGGGCGAGACTAATGCGGGAGCCCTGCAGACAGACCCCTCAGGCACCCAAAAAGCAGCAGAAACCTGCAATCAAAGGCAGTGCAGCACAATGGCAGAGCTGCAGGCACAGGCCTGGCAGAGCATTAAGCAGCATTACAGCGGCTCGAGCCGCCGGTGGGGACATTACCGCGACTCACAATGTTTGGGATCACAACTGCAGCATCTTTTCTTTTCTGTGGGTTTTGCCCGGGCTGCGTTTCCATTTTTCTGAAGAGAATACCTGTTTGGCTCAAACAACCTCCTGCACTTTGCTGCTCAGCTCTCCGGGGCTTTTCCTGCCTCCCCGCTCCCTGTCGTACGTCAAACGTGGCCGGATGCTTCGCCCTCACTGCAGTATCCTCGAGGAGCGTCCATGCTGAGTCCAAACACTTCCCTTTATCCCCCCCTCACTACCAGGTTGTCTTTATTTGCTTCCTTCTTCTATTTTTCTCCAGCTTCCCTTTCTGAAGTTGAATGACACTGTGGTAATTTGTAGCCCGACCCCTCCTGAGACTGTCGAGCTTTAATTATATTTTTCCCATGGTTGGTGAATGGCTCGGCTATAATTACGCCAGGAAGAGCATTACTTAGGACTAACCTGAGAACAGCCTCCCCCCCACAGGGTGCCAGGGAACTGGCTGCTCCCAGGAGCTCTTAAAGTTCTGAACAAGGGGTCCCATGAGGCCAGTGCTGGAGAGGAGCGGAGTGTTGTCACATGCCACCCATCTGGGACTCATCTCCCGCACTGCTGATGGCCCTTCCTCTCATAAGCAGTCCAGCCACTAATTACAACACCTTGAACTGTGGTAGCACAAGGAAACCCTGGAGAGAATTTGGGTCTGTCTGCTTTGCGTTAGAACTACCATCATCAGCTGTGCAGTGTGGAGTGTGGTCCTGAGCTCGCCCGGACACTCCACGTGCATCCATCGCCTACAGCAGGAGGCTGTGCTGAAAGCCAAGGGTGGGATGAGCTTTCTGGACCACCTTTCTTGCCTGGATATTATATTTTAGTGGACCATGACACACCAGTGCCTACAGACAATTTGCCTTAGGTATCAATGTGAGCATTAATGAGATGGGAGTCGGTGCATCCAGTGCATCTTTCATCCTTCCAGGGTGGCAGCAGAAGAGTGGTGGCTCTTGGCTGATATGAGAGGGAATGAAGGATCTCATAGCGCTTAAAGGACACCTTGCACCTTTATTTTAAACAGGCTGAAAAAGGGTTCCTTCCTTGGCTACCTCCAAAAACTGATCATGGAATCCCAGAATGGTTTGGGTTAAAAGGGACATTAAAGCTCATCTTGTTCCAGCCCCTGCCATGGGCAGGGACACCTTCCACTAGACCAGGTTGCTCCAAGCCCCGTCCAACCTGGCCTTGGACACTTCCAGGGACAGGGCAACACGTCCAGGGATGAGGCAGCTGTCATCAACAGGAGTTTCTCAGACCTCATTCATATCCCTTTTTGCCCGCTCACTTTACACAAATGATTTCAGTGAATGGGAATGATAAGAGGGAATAAAGTGTTTCTCATTTTAATTGCATCAGAGAAAATTTAGGAGAATCACCTCCCAAATCCAAAAAGCTATTCTTTAAATGGGCTTATTTTTCTGTGTCACAGAAATCATTGTACTCCATTCTGACTAAAACAACTTTAGGAACCCAATTTACTTGTCTCAGTACACTGTGTTTTTAGCCTACTTTCCTCAGGAAATGGGGCTTTACTTCTGTGATTGTGCTGTTTATATATCTATATGCCATCACTCCCACACTAATAACTTTTGAACGTGTTGGCCAATTCCAACCAAATCTGACAGAGCGGCAGAGTTTTCAAAAATACTGAATTCTTACAAATTTAATGAAATACGTGGGTGGGCACATATTTTCCCCCACCAAGGGAAAGGCTGCAGAGTGAACTCAGCCATATCATTAGACAGAAAAGAATACACACACACACACACACACACACATGCACAGACACACACCAGTGCTATATAAAATCCCCAGGTGCTGGTAAGTCACTCGTGTTGGTCTTAGAGGGGGGATGTTGCACGCCTGGTTCCTAAAGCCACCAAAATGAGCACCAGGATTCCTCCACCAAGGCACCCACTGCCTGTTTTGTGCCTTTCTTGTTATTCAGACGGTGGAATTTGGTGTGGGCACTGCAGGGGAGTGTTCCTTCATTAGGAAGCTTTAAAATTAATCGGACTAACTAGATGAAAGCCTTTCTAGCTGGATCTAGGTATGTAAAACCTTCTGGTTCTGCAGGCTCAGAGACTCTTGGCCAAAACCCTTGCAAAGTGGGAGAACTCGAGCTGCCTGATTGAAGGGTTCAGACAAAGCAGTTTAAGTTAACAGAGCAGAGATTTAGATGGGATATTAGGAAGAAATTATTCCCTGTGACATGGTGCGGCCCTGGCACAGGTTGCCCAGAGAAGCTGTGGCTGTCCCATCCCTGGAAGTGTCCAAGGCCAGGCTGGACGGGGTTTGGAGTGACCTGGGCTAGTGGAAGGTGTCCCTGCCCATGGCAGGGGGTGGAATGAGATGGGCTTTACGGTCCCTTCCAACCCAAACCATTCCCTGATTCTGTGATGACTCTTTGTGATTTTATGATTCTGTGATTCTATGACCTCAGCGTGGAAGCAGGGAGAGCTGCTTTATCAGAGAATCATAAAATTCATACAAACACAGAATGGTTTGGGTTAAAAGGGACCATAAAGCCCATCTCGTTCCAGCCCCCTGCCACGGGCAGGGACACTTTGCACTAGACCAGGTCGCTCCAAGCCATGTCCAGCCTGGCCTTGGACACTTCTAGGGTTGAGCCTGTACATCCACCTAATCCCATCTGCCCTCTGTTTCCAGCAAAGCCTAAATCCCACAGTCCTACCCAGCTCTAACCAGATACTTTGGCTCTTCATTGACAGACATTGGGGCCTCAGCACAGGCCATTAACAGAGGCAGCAAACATTCCCAGGATGGTGTCATGCCCGTTGGTAACTCAGGGCTAATGCACAGAGTCACGTTGGTGTCTCTGTCCCCAGCTCTTGCAGTCAGAGCTGGGCAGTGCAGGGGATCAATAAAGGGCTTTTCAACACACCAGCAGCCCTCGTGCACCACAGGCAGAGGCTGGGCCATGGCAAGAGCCAAGCCCTGCATTCCCAGCACTTGCCTCCTTCCACGTGTCCAGTCAAGGGCAGACTAGCCAGGATGAGGGAGCTGGGATGCAGGATGGAGGTGTCAGATTGCTCACAGAGCATTTTCTGGCAGGACCAGCTTTGGTCTCTGGTGGAATATATTCAAGGCACTGCATCCCAGGTATTTATTTCTTTGCATCTTCACTGGTGACTGAAGGGGTCAAATCTCACAAATCCCACAGCTTTTTCCCCTCCTCCATGCACACATGTGACCACAGGCTGCATCCTCCCTCCAGCTCTCCATCCTCCATCCTCCCTGCTGCTTTCCAGCACAGCTCAGGACCACAGCACCCCAGTCAGTGCAGGAGAGGGAAGTATTTGCATCAGGCATTCCTGTCTGACTTGATTTTTTTTTTCTTCTTTCCCATAATCAGAAGGGGAATTTTATATGCCAAGAGCTTATTAAGCATTTCCAGCATGGGAGGGGGAAGGGTCACATCTCTTCCAATCCCACATTCATGATGTTCCAGGACCTTTATCACCCAGAGATGGAGGATGCTCAGGTCCTCAGACCCAGCATCCCACAGCAGATTAGAGCTCCTCATTTCCAGGATTCATCCCACAGCAGACTAGAGCTCCACATTTCCAGGATTCAGGCCTTTTGAGGTATTCACATCCCCAGATCGCAGGGAAAGATCTAGTCTTTCTGCTGCTCTGCTTTCCTACCTGGCATTCTAGTGGGATTTTTAGTTTTATTCTAAAGCTTTGACAACAATTTGGTACAACATCAGCTCAAAAACATCATCAAGCCCAAAAAGGCTCCCAAAGCAGGCCTGGGAGTCTCATTCATATTGCAGATAAGCCATCAGCAGGCAGGCTGATAAGGATTTCAAGTGTGACTCTGCATACAAATATACCAGACTCAACAATTAATCCTGCACAGGAGACTGAGGAGGTACCTGGGTTTTTCCCCTAACCCCAGCCCTTTTTCCCAGCCTGGCTGCTATATATAGCTCTTGCTCAAAAACAGAAAGGAATGACATGCTCTAATAAACCATCCCAAAAAGGGATACAAAGAGCCCTGAATTCTCCAGAGGAGCTTTTCCTCCTCAGCTCACCTCCAGTCTGGGAACTGCTGCAAAGCCACAAAGCTCCAGGTGCCTTTTGGGAGCCAGTTAGAAGGTGCTTGAGCTGGCCCTGCTTTGAGCTGGGGACCCTATTTCAATCTAAATTAGACACGACTCCTTTCCCCCTTCCCTCCTGCTGATTTTTAGCCAGATCGGGTCCCAGCTCTGGATCCCTGAGCAGTTCCACGCTGGCTGCAGTCTGCACAGGGAGAAGGAGGATTATTTGGGCACCCAGATCTGCTGTTTTCCAGCAGAGCCTCAGGCAGGGCAAACCCTCCCCAGGCATCAGCTGCAGCCAGAGATTTGACTGTTTTTCCTCTCAAAAACCCTCTTGGGAATGGAGATAGCTGGGAATCCTCCCAGCACAGGCCAGCCCTGGGATGGTTCCTCCTGGCTGTAAGTCAGACAGAGGATATGAGCAAACAGCATCTCAGGAGTCTGCTAAGGGTATAATCCTGCTTCTCCAGAGGGATAGGGAAAAACAGGGTGGATAACCCAGTACCCCCTAAGTGACAGCTCTCAGCCTGTGAGCCCCACACATGCAGTCCCACCACGGTGCCACCACCCCTGCCCCAGCTGCACCTGGGTGGCCCTGCAAGGCCTCACCGGCTCCTTTGGGAAGCTTGTGCATCTGCAGCCCGCTTGGGATTAGCAGAGGGACAATTCAGCTTGTATCCACCCCATTATGAACACCATCCATGAGGTTTGAGCATGCCCAAGGGTGCTGCCTGCTCCCACTTTGGGGTCCAGACAGCACCAACCGCTGCTGTGCCTGCACACGCCCACCACAGCTTGCCTCCAGCAGCATCCCTAAAACACTGCCCTGAGCACTTATCCCACTTATCCCAGCTGAGATGCCACATGGGGAGGGACAGAGATGCCCTTACCTGGACGCCGCGATCTCCGCTTTCTGCTTGGCGATGGTGGCCGCCCGCTCGGCCGCCTCCACGGCCCGATCCACCTTCTCACGGATCTTGCTGGCCCGCAGCGGGATGAGGTTCTTCCTCTTGCCGCTGACCAGGATGTTCTGCTTGTACTTGCCCTCCTCCTTGGTGCCGTCAGGGAAGGTCATGCAGCCGTAGCCGTGGCGCTTGTTGTTGGCCCACTCCCCCTCGTACTTGAGCCCGTCCGAGCGCTGGCTCACCCCGAAGCCCGACCGCTTGTCGTTCTTCCACTCGCCCACGTAGATCTCGGTGGTGGTGGCGTCGATGTCGTCTTCAATGACAGAGAGCTCGGCCTCGCCCTCGCCCAGGCTGATGGTGGAGTTGATGTCGCTGGCGGTGGAGCTGACCGTGCTCATCCCGGCTTCGCTCCGGAACGAGCTCTGCTTGCTCCGCTGGCTGGCCAAGGAGCTCTTGGACTCGGACTTGCGGAGCTTGAGCCCGCTCAGCAGCGACCGCCGGAAGATGCCCTTCTTCTTGCTCTTGAGGATCTCGGCGTCGCTGTGGGCCATGAGGACGAAGCCCCCCCGGGACACGGCCGGGCTGCCGGCCACGGCCGGCGAGGCGTCGGGGTGCAGCGCCGTGCCGTTGGTGTGCTCGCTGCGCAGGGAGTTGATGGACGTCCTCAGGGGTGACCTGATAACCGCGGCCATGCCGTAGGGAACGCTCTGCCGGACGCCGTAACCCTGGCGCATCCCTCCGACCCACTGGCCCTGGTATGTCCCTGGGGAGAGGAGACAAAAAGCAAAGAGGGGGTTCATGGCACGGCCGTCTGTGGTCAGCTAACGGCATCAAACTCCTCTGTTAGCCCTTTACTAGTGGGAGCAGCCAAGTGCAGCTCTGGATCCCAGTCCCATCTCCGTGACAAGGATTGTAACGTCACGTTGTAGGAGGAAATCCATGGTTGGATTGCGGGCCTGCACTCCACCTGCAGCATGGGAATATTAGAAACCAGCCAAGGCATCGAGGAACTGTCCCTTGGATCAATCCCTAATGAAAAAGAAAAGGGAGCCGGGAGATGGGAAGGGGGAATCGTTATCCAGCAGCAGATTCCAATCCCATCCATGCTGCCGACAGGGATCGATGCTATATCACATTGGATGGGTGGCATATAACAATACATTTATTTATACACATAGTGCCTTCTTCCGGTGTGCTGAGGAAGGAAGCAGCTCTATAGAGATAAAGGCCTCACGGGGAGAGATCCATTTGGTTATTCCCCTCAGAAATGTGCCCGTTTGAGCTCCTACATTTGTCTGGGCAGTTACTAGAGTTGCTTAACTGGTCATTAGTGGGATGAAACACACACAGGAGTCCACCACAGCACTGGCAATGGAGGGACAAGGAACCCCTCCAGTCCGAGAAGCACAACTGGAGCACATCACTCACCCTGTGCACTGAAATGGGGGTGGGTGGTAATCTGCTCGGGGTGCATAATCCCATCTCCTCCTGGAGCTTGGTGACTGGCACAATTCCAGGCGTTATCCCAGCCGGTTGAACTGCAGGGCTTGTTTTTATTCTTAGGTCGGCTTAATCTTTTCTGGACCAGCTCAAGACACAGTGATTCACTGCTCGCCTAAGCCCTTGTGGGGCAGACTGACGAGCCCAAGGATGGCTCCTTGCCAGGCACCGGTGATGCTGGGATGCTGTGGCTGGTCCCAGCCCCCGGCTGCAAAGGGCTGGGATGGGCACAGGCAGCACCTCGGAGCACTGGGACCTCCCTTTGTGCCAGCCCTGCTCCCACACGCCAAGGCAGTCTTAAAATAGACCTGCTGAAATAGTGAACTCTGCATGAATCCAGCCAATCCTACCCCCAGGACTCCCTTAGGAATTTTCACACCCGGTTCTGGGGCTCAGCAGTAGCTCTGGAGATAGGTCTGGGCTGGAGTGGCTCATGCTGAGCACAGGAACTGCTTCTTGAGAGAGTGAAACCAGCACCAGGCCACATTTTGGGGTGCATTTTGGGGTGCATCACCTGTCTTTTATCTGCTAGTGCTTTGCACAAATCCTGCAGGACTTGGACATCCTTCCTGGTACTCCAGTGCAACATCCCAAGGTGCTACATTGTCTGGGTGACAGCTCTGTGCACCCCAAAAAAACACCAGCCCCAAACTGAGGGATCCCACAAAGACTGCCTTGGAGAAGGGACGTGGAGAGGCAGGGGCAGGTGGGCAGGATTTACTGAGGGTTTATAGGATTAGCACTGGGGAGGGAGCAGAGCATGGGGATTAGGGCAGGCACTGGCAGGGCAGGGCGAGGTGGTGGCAGGAAGAGGGATGGGGGACAACCGGCAAGACGGCTGGAAAACAGCTCAGAGGAGACATCAGACATGTCCTGTGGTTGGGTTGGAGCAGTGAGCCTGGCTTGTCCCACTGCAGTCCACCTTGGTGTCCACAAGAACAGGGAACAGCCAGTGCCATGCCCCCATGGCTCGCCCCATGCCCAGTGGCAGCCTGGAATGGTGGCTGTGGCAGGAGAGAGCCCACCAAGCTGTCCCTGCATTCCCCAGGGACCTGGCAGCATCTCACTGCCCTTTCTGGCTCCATCCCAGAGCATCTTGGCAGGACAACCTGCTGGGGTGATGGGCAGCAACTGGGTGAGAGAAATTACCCTCAACACTCCGAGTACCCTGCAAAGGAGCTTCCAAGATGGCTTGGGATGTTCTCACACTGTGCTCAGCCTCCTGTTTCCCCTGGAGATGGATTCAATGCATTTCAGGGAAAAATGCCGATATGGGGAAGGGGACAGGGAGAAAAGGTCCTGAATGGGATTCATCAGAGCCTGTCCTGCCCAAGTCTTCCCTTTCCCTTGGCTGAATCCCTTGACTTGATCCCTGTCTCCAGGCACGTCCCTTGACCTCCTCATCTCCTGGCAAATCTGCAGCTGGAAAAAACTCCCTGGATTAAGCTGAAGCACCATAAAGCAAGCACAGCCCTGTGCTGGAAAGCTGAGGGACAGGCAAAGAGCAGAACAAAGTGCTCCAGGATGGACTGTGACAGCGTGGCCCGGCCAGAGCAGAGGCACAAATTGGTCCCAGCAGGTTCCAGCTGCAGCCTGTGCATGTCCCCAGTCAGGCTGAAGAGCCCAGGAAGCTCATCCCTGTGTGGCATTAAAATGTACTGCTGGAATTACATGGCTGCCAGGAGCAGCCTCTGCATCTCCTCAGCAAGGCTGATTTTTCCAAGCAGAGGATGCTAGGAGCCATCCCATCCAGCCAGTCCATCCTGATTCTCCCCTCACCACCACGGAGCAACTCCCAGCAGAGAGCAAAATCTGAAACCTAACTCTGTTTTTATGGATGTCATTGCTTTCCTTGTTGCTTCCCTGTTGGAGGCAGCACACAGAATATCTCCAGGGATTGTCTCAGAGGGCCACCAAGACATCTGGGCACCTCCATGGCCACAAGCAGATCAAAGATCTTCCTTCAGGGAGCTGAGTTAATCCGTCCTTCCTTACCCAACAGCACTACTTCCTTCCTCTGACTTCATTCTGTTTTAAACCCCTAAATATCCCAGGATTTGGCCGTGGACGCCGGGAGGTTTCAGAGCCATCTGATCTACATTGCTAAGCGCTGCCACCTCCTCCCCTTGCCCTGCTCAGCTTAACCTCTGCTCCCAACATTTGCAGATACTGCACAAGGTTTAATCTCACAAGGAGCTGGGAGACTCTTTCTCCCTGCAGAGGAAACAGGATTTTATGATTTTCCACTTCACGTGCCAGGATGGACTGGCTATAGCTATCCCAAGTTTCAGAGCTCAGGAGTTGAAAAGGGAGCGTGCAGTGGGAAGGTGGTGCAGGGGGGACCACAGGATGGGACTGGGAGTGATGGAATGAGTCAGGGAACATGCCTCCATTGGGATGGGAAGCAGGGAGAGAGCCAAGGCAATCCTGGCCACAAGCTGATTGTATTGCCCAAGCCAGGAAAGAGGAAAAGCCATCACGATGGAGAATTGCTGGGGAGGAAAAGGTCCCAACCTCTTCCCTCAGCCATGCAGGTCACTCTTATGGATGCCTCCAAGATACCACAAATACCCATCCCACTTCTGCATGGCCCTTCTGCACTGAGGAAGAAGGACACAGAGCAGCCAAGAAAGTCTTGGAAAAGGAAAGAAAATCATCACAGAATCATGGAATTATTTGTGTTGGAAAGGACCCTAAAGCTCATCTCTTTCCAACCCCTGCCATGGGCAGGCACACCTTCCACTAGATCAGGTTGCTCTAAGCCCCATCCAACCTGGCCTTGGACACTTCCAGGGATGGGGCAGCCACAAAATCCTCCTGAGCTCAGTAATTCATGACTTACTAGGGCAATACAACCGAAGCAGCTGCCATGTCTGAACTGTAGCTCTTTCCTGACTATCAATATTTGCAAAACACTTCCCAAAGCATTAGTTGCATGAGATTAATGGAGTGATTGCACTGAGAAAATGCAGCATCCATTAGGTGGCCAGGGCAGCATCTGTGGGTTTAAGTCACAGACAAGAGCAGATAGGAGAGTACTGGGCAGTCACCCCCACAATCCTGCTGAAAAGAGGGTCAGATCCTGCCCTGGGAATGGGATTTTTGCAGTAAAATCAGAGCATGAGAGAATAAGCAGGTTGTGATCTTGCTCACCAATCTTCCCACCCCAGGGAAGATTCCAAATCACCCTGGTGTCATCGCTCCAGTGGGATTTGGCCAAGATAAAGGTGATGCCAAGAAGGATGAGGAAGAGGCCATGTCCATGCCAAAAAGAGCTAAGGAGAGGGCACAACCTGAGGCTAGGAAGAAATAACTGGAGTCATCCCAAAAGATGGATTGGAGAGAATATTCCTTCTTCAGAAATAACAGATGAAGCATAAGAAAAGGAACAGGCTCATGGAAAAGACAGGGAAAGTTGGGATGGGATGGAAACATGGAGACAAGAAATGGACAATGCTGTTGGCCCCGTTCACTTGTATTCCTAAGCCTGAGTTTGGGTTTTTTTTGGCTCACTCCCCTTGGAGCAAGGCTGGCTTGTTTCCAGACTGCTTTTAAAACTCCTGCAGGAATTTCCATTGCCTTGAGGACAGTGCAGAGCCCCATCCTTGGCTGGAAGCACCCAGGCTGAAAGCAGAAAGCGGGAAGTCACTGGCCTCCAAAGCATCATTCTTGATTCCCCAGCAGAAGATTGTATGTTTTGAGCAATGACAAGCAGCAGCACTTCCTCAGCATTTGGATAAAATCCATTCTGGGAAGAGAGTGGAGAGTCTGCAGGGCAGCTCCTGTTGTCCCCATCATGCCAAAATCCCTGAAATCAGGGCTGGCCCAGTTTGTACCTTTCAGATACGGGGAGAGGAGCAGGACCCTGCTCAAAGCCAACAGTGAAATCCTGAGTGCAACCTCTGCGCCTCCACATTCCCTGCTGGAAACAGGGATAAGGCAGCAGCACTCCAGCAATTCAGCTGGGTCTGGGAACACTAATTACCTCCTATTTTCAAAGTGCTCTGGGAGGATCAGAGACGTCACAGGTACCAGGAAGAATGATGTGATTCCATTCATTTCCTTGGCTTTGCCAAACAGATTTTGAGGATTTCCCTGGGGAGTAGAGGACCAATCCCCATCTCCAGTTCATCCCCCTGGATACAGGCACTGTGGCCAGGATCATGTAGGTCCAGGATCATGGAGGGAACTGAGCTGCTCACTCTTCCAGACAAGGTCTTTCTAGACCACAGCTGGGAAGAGGCCACCAAGCCATGGCTCACCCTTGGCCCATGGAGCAGCCGGGGCCGGAACCTCGGGCACGAGGAAGAGTCACTTCACTGATGCCATTTGTCTCCATTCCAGGTGCCTTTTGCACCTGAGAACGATGGAGAGACCTGAAACACCTGGAAAATGCCCCTTCTGGCACTGCAGCCTTTCTGGCTGCACTCAGCAGCTGCCGGTGAGCAATGCCAGAAGGTGGGAAGCACTCAGCTTTGCTGCTTGCTGCCCCAAACTGAGGGGCTGTCTGGACTAAAAGTCCTCTCCTGCTTAGAGAAACATGGCAAAGACCAACAGTGATGCCCAGGGAAATTCTGCTTCCACAAAAATAAGCAGCCCCAGGGGCTCCCTTAGGGCAGGCCACAGGAATAGCTGGATTTTGAATGTTATGGGGGCACGCCCAAAGGGAGGATGATGGGCTGCTCATGCACATGGGGCTTCCCTTGGCACAAGGTGGGATCATGCACTTGGATATAAACTCAGCCCAACTTCCTTATGGTGTTAGAATGAGAAAAAAAAAAAATCAGGATTTTTTGGGTTGGAATGACTGTGTTTTCTTTCCACCCTCTCCCCACACCCAAGATTTAGCATTTTGCAGGTTGCTGAGCCCTCTGGCCCCACTCCAGGAACACCATTAAGTAGAAGCTTTACGGACTGAAGGCTGTTCCCAGGCTTTTCCCAAACCAAGATAGCTGGTTCCATGTCCTGCATGACGAAGCCTTTGGCAAACACACGGAGTAGAGCACGTGGGGAGGTTTGCACAGACCTGCCCTGCCTCCAGTTTCTCGTGTGGAGACATTCCAGCAGCAATTCAGGATGTTGTAAAGCACTTTGAGGCCGAAGGACACACACATGTTATTATCACAACATGACCTCAGAAAGAGTCAAATGTTTAGAAAATATTCCCTATCCATTGCTAACACTGAGTTAAACAAACAAACACAACCCACCATCGTGGGTCAATACCTCGTGTATTTCCAGGTTAGCTGGAATAATAATAAAATAATCGGTGACTTGGGAGCAGCTCCCCAGGTTTGGAACATGGGAGCAGCAGGATCCAAAGGACAGGTTTTCTGTCCCATCCTTGAGGTACAGCCAGATCCTCCTGGTGTGGTGACTGTGCTGGGCAAGAGCAGCAATCCAAACCTCCCAGTTCACTTTCCCCGCTCAGCAAAATCCAGGAAGGAGATCCGAGAGGTCCGGAGTGCCCATCCACTTTTCCAAACCAAGTCAAAGTAATTGGGTTTTACAAATTGCTAGTTTATCTTGCAAAGGATCCTTCCTGGTATGCTCAGCCCCCCTCTTATCTCCGACCTCTGCAGCATATTAATTAAAGACGTCCGATGGCAATAATTAGGCCGGGCTCTTGAATTCCGACTAAAAGAGTGAGTTTTACAGATATCCCTTTCCAGCTACTCGATATCAGAAAGGCCCAGGAGGATTCACACACAGATCAAGTTTCACACCTCAAAAACACCTATGCCAGAGAGATCTATGGGAGAAAAGAGAGGACTGGAGGATGCTCACTTAGCCTGTCCTGGTGGTATGTGATGGGGATATCCTCACTGACCACCCCGGCTGATGTGCAACAGCCAGGGGGATCACTGGGAAAAATGTGCCCCCCAAATGTTCTACCTAACTGTATGGGTCCTCCCAAGGATAGGATCATAGAATCCCAGAATGGTTTGGGCTGGAAGGGACCTTAAATCTCATCCAGTTCAATCCCCTGCCATGGGCAGGGACACCTTCCACTATCCCAGCTTGCTCCAAGCCCCGTCCAACCTGGCCTTGAGCACTTCCAGGGATGGGGCAGCCACAGCTTCTCTGGGCAACCTGTGCCAGGGCCTCACCCCCTCACAGGGAAGAATTCCTTCCCAACATCCGATCTAATCCTGCCCTCTGGCAGTGGGAAGCCATTCCCCCTTGTCCTGCCCCTCCAGGCCCTTGTCCAAAGTCCCTCTCCAGCTCTCTTGGAGCCCCTTTAGGCACTGGAAGGGGCTCTAAGGTCTCCCTGGTGGAGCCTTTTCTTCTCCAGGTGAACACCCCCAGCTCTCCCAGCCTATCTCCATGGAAGAGGGGCTCAGAGCATCTCTGTGGCCTCCTCTGGATTTGCTCCAGCAGCTCCATATCCTTTTTACATTGGGGACCTCAGAGCTGGAGGCAGCACTGCAGGTGGGGTCTCACCAGAGCAGAGCAGAGAGGGAGAATCCCCTCCCTTGGCCCACTGGTCACTGTGTGGACGTGGGGACATTCTCTGCCATGACAACCCAGGAGCCATCCTTCCTGCCCTGTCCCTCCTGGCAGCAGGACAAGCTGTTGTGCTGGGTGACTTCCATTCCCTGTCCTGTCCCCAGCTGCTGGTCTCATCCCCCAAAGGCTCACCTAAATCCCACACAGGCATGACATGGGTGGCTGGGACTTCCCACCTGCTTTGCCCGCCATGAAAGGTGGGAATCACTGATGGTTCCCATGTGCAACACCGCATGGATACGGCAAATTATCCCCCTCCAGCCCTGCCAAGGCTTTCCGTGCCTCTGACCATCACCAAGCCATGCTAAAAACACAGTCAGATGCTTCTGCTGTGGCTGCTAATTTGCCAAAAATATGCTCTGGTAACTGCTTACACAGGGGAAGAAATAAAGTATGGATTTTTGAGTATGCAAATATAATCTGCAGGCAGGAACACGTGATGGATGTTAGTCATAGTGCTAATGCTGGGTACATACAGACACGGTGGGCACAGAGAGGTCTGGGCACCCAGAGGGAGGATGGAGGGATGGAGGGGAAGGGAGAGGAGAAGAGGATGAGTGCAGAGTTGCCATGGGCTGCTGTGTTCCTGCCTGGGTGCTGGGTAGAATTCGATCTGTTTTGGGGCTCAGTAAATAATAAAGTATTACAAGCCTGCAGCTCATATCAGCACAGTCAGCTTGTACTTTAAAAGCAGGGAGCCACCATCTAAAGGAACCAAGCACTGGAGGTGGGTTTGGATGATGCACAGTAGGAAAGGGCTCTGGAAGTGGGTAGGGGTGGGAGCAGGGCTGGCCCTGGCAGAGCCAGAACCTCTTCAGGAGCAAGAGCTGGGGGCTGCAGGGAGGAGATGGATTTATACAGCCTCCCTCTCCTCAGCCAGGGAATCTGCCTCCTCCTCCTCTGTGGATGCAAATAACAACATAAAGTATCTCTGGCTGAAATAGCACAGAACAGGGATTGCTCAGCTGTTCTCCACAGGGAAAATCACCTGAAAATCACAGGTTCACCTGTGGTGAGAACTGGGGGATATGAGCCCCATCCCAAACGTGGGGAGACCTTTATATTCTCATTGCCATCATTCCTGCCCCAAAGGTACTTTTCAACCAGCAGAATGAAGTCTCTTCCCTCACTGGCCAACACTAACATGCATCACAATATTGCAGAAACTGCTGGAATTTGCACTTACAGGTGGGAAACTGAGGCACAGAGAGAGGTGCAGGATGAGCTGCTCCAACAGAACAAGGTGTTTGCCTTGTGCTGAGGGCACAGACTGGCTTTGCAGAGCATACAGCACATCCACAGCAGGGTAGGGAATGGGGCAAGGCCCCAGAGCTGATGTCCTACCTCTGAAGATAACTCTGGCTGCAGAAATTAAACCATTTTCCACAGGGACTGCTCAGTGAGGAATACATGCCTTTATAATATTAAGGAGAAGCCACTCCAGAAAAATTTCATACGGAAATTCATGTCTTTGGGTATTTGCTTCAAGGGGGAACAACTCAGTTTGTTCTCCAGGAAAACACAAGTCTGTCCTGAGCATTCCCTCCCTCTTCTCTCTCATTGCTTGTGCATCTCCTGCTTCCCCAAGCCTGTTAGTAAGTGCCTTTTCCAGCCAGAATTCAGGGAAAGGCTTCAAATCACTATACTGACAATCAAATCTCAGCATTACTAATTCTGATGAGTTCAGAATGCCTCTCAGGCCAGTTGTAATTTGTCTTAAAACACCTGGTCCTGAAGTCAGGGAAAATACAGCTTTTAAAAGGAAAGAACTAAAGAAAGACATTTCTAATTGTCCTGGGAGTGGGAAGCACTGGGTTTGCCAAACAGGGAAAGTCAAGGAAGCATCTTCCCCTGGTGACACGGGGCCCACAGTTCTTCCCAGGGCAGCTGAATCCTTATGGATTCAGCCGCTGACTGGGGTGAAAATCAGGATCACAAGGAAGGAAAAACACATTAAGATATTGCTCAGCACCTTTATTAAGGTTAATGTGCTCCTCTCACAGAGCAGAGCGAAATCAGGCTAATGCTTGTTTCCTTAATCCTCCTGGGCTCTAATCCTTACTGCAAACTCCAAGATCTCACCCCATTCCTCAGCAGAGCTCATAGGAGGAAGGGCTGATCCTCCAGCTCTCCCTAAAGGTGCTGAGTGCCAGCATTGTGTTTGGGGGGCTGCATCCCTCCCGAGGTGTGGGAGATGCTCAGCTGGATGGGATGAGGCTGAGATCCCCATGGATCAGGACAGAAGGCTGCACCAGGGATGGCACAGGATGGGATAAGGCAAGAGCAGAGTTTATTTATTTCCTGTGAAATAAATCATCAAATTACAGAATGGTTTGGGTTGGAAGGACCTTAAAGCTCATCTCGTTCCAACCCCCTGCCACGGGCAGGGACACCTTCCACTAGACCAGGTTGCTCCAAGCCCTGTCCAGCCTGGCCTTGGACACTTCCAAACCCTTATTCAGTCCAGGGAAATACCTTGCAGACCCAAAGTGATGCCCTGAGCAGGAAATAATACCTTTACAGTGATCATTTTGGTGTGAAAATCAGCAAAATAAGGGACCTTGCTCTGGCTGTTCACTCATTCATGAAAATTCATGATGCTCTGCTGTACTCTGAGAGTAAGGGGAACCTCTTCAGGGAATAATATTGAGAAAGGAGTGGCTGTTCTAAGGGAATGCTCATGTATCAATTGCAATTTTAGAGATTTTTGATTCAAAGGCCAGAATCTGTCTTTTAAAATCCAGTATCAACATCAAAATATAAACACTTGCCATTCCAGTGTTTTGTTTTCTCCAAGTTCCCCTTTTTTCTTTTTTTTTTTTTTTGTTAAAAATGCTTTAATTGTAAATTAAACAGCTTTTTGCATGGTAAATTAGCATCAAGACTCCCCTGTAACTACTGCAAACTCCTGCAAAAAATCCTTTCTTGGTCAGGATTTCAATCAATGCTAAAACCAGACCCCAAACAGGCAACAACTGCCAAAATTCACAAGACAGATGCTAAACCACAGCACTCCCCCCTAAAAGACCATCACCAACCTCATCCTGCCCAGCTCCTCTATCTTCAAGTCATGCCTACATTAATACAGCTCATTCATCTACGTCAGCATTACCTGACTCAAAGCATTCAAAATTCATCAGGTTCATTTTAAAATCGAGGCATTTTTAAACAGGAGGCATTTTTAGCTCTCGGCTGCTGGTTCCCAAGCCTGTAAGAATGACTTTTCTGCAATAGCCTGGGTGGAAACCTTGCTTCGAAACCAAAGCTGAAAATCTTGCAAAATCACATGATTCCACAAGCTGGAGCTTCTAAGGAAAAAAAAAAAATAAAAAATGTTCAGCTCCAGGAGCAGATGTCACCCAACCACGAGGAGCCCCATGGGATATCAAATCACATGAAAATATCCTGAGATTTGCATGAAAAGCCATGAGAAACCCACCCCAGTGAAATTATATGAAAACTGTGCTTCAGGACTTAAGTTCCCCTCTCTTATGGGTCAGGGAAAGGTGTGTGAGGGGGTTCCCAAAGTTGGGGTCATTCACCATCCCCTGGTGCTGGATAAAATACTTGGGAAGATGGAGTGAGGGTCTGAAGCCTGTCTGGCAATTTCTATCTCATGTACTTTTCCCTGGGGTCAAAATCCTTCTTCCTCTGTCCTGAGCTGTACCTGAAACTAAGCAGCATGTTCCAGTGAGATAAGTAATTACCATGAGTTCATATCATTTCTTTTTAATGAGGCTGGTCAGAATCTTCATTTAGTATTTTGATTCATTTTTCTGTGCTTGGCGGGTCCTGATGTCTCCGGATTTGCCCTCCTAGAACCACTGTGGGCAGCTTCTGTACCAAATCTAGACAGCCAGATGCTTCATCAACAAAGTTCTGAGTTTTTTTTAATTAATTTTCAAGTTCTGAGGGGGTTGATAGGACCAGCTGTGGCTGTGTCTGGATCCTGCAGGAACCGGGATCGAGGATCAGGGCACACTTGTATTTGCTTGTTTCTGCCCACTATTTGAAGTGCATCAACAATTCCTTCCCGACAGCAAAACAAGAGAAGAGCTGGTACTTTTAAGGTAATTCTGACATCCGTGCTATGAATAGATCCTTATGGAAATTTGCCCTTGCTTGCTGGTTCCCTGCACAGGAACCCAGGAAAACGCTGGTATGGTGAGAGGGATGAGACCGCTGCCATGGTGGCACTGGATCATGGAATCCCAGATTGGTTTGGGTTGGAAGGGACCTTAAAGATCATCTTGTTCCAACCCTGCAGCACTGGCTGGTGGTGGTTCCTCCCAAACCACATCTCAGCTCAGGTGAGGGGCTGTGGCCCCTTCCCAGACGCAGCATTCCCAGTTCATCCCCCCGGAGCAGCCCTTTACGCTGGCAAGGGATCTGCTTTTGCAAAGTGTTTCATGTTTTCCACCTCCTCAACTATCCCAAAGCCATTTGGTTGGTAGCTCCTGGTGCACCTGCTAAGAGAGGTGTCACTGGTGCCACTGCAGGGGTGGGAAAGTGGGACATGGAGCCACCACAGCTCCTGCCCGGGCGAGACAGGCTGGGAGGGACCCACCCAGTAGCTCCCACTGCTCCCCTTCCCTCTCCCCAGCGCAGGAAAATTTCCCAGCCCGGGCCAAGAAAACCCACTTGCCTACTCAGGCGGCGCTAACAATGCAAACACTAATTATATTTCCCTCACCTATCAAAGGGATGATTCACTGAGGTGAGTGGGCACAGAGCATTACACAAGATGAACACCACGGTGCGACCACCCGGCCCTTTCGGGGTAGCCCTCCCGAGGAACAAGGATTTGGGGAGCATGTGAGATTCGGACTGGGAGAGAGGTGGTAGCAGGGCTACTGGGCACCGAGCACCTGGAAGGGGGCTGGTCCCCTCCCCAAGCCCCTGTCCAGTCTTGGATCCCAGCTGCTCCTCTGGGAAGAGGTGGAGGGAAGATAAAAACAGCATTGGCAGGGATGGAAAGGGCAAAATGCTGAATTGGGGCTTCTTCCTTCATCCACCTCCACAACCATGGTTTCAGCAGCTAAACCCAAACCCAACGCAGAGCCCGAGGATTCCCATGGGAAGCCTGTAGCTACAACTCCAACTGTCCCCAGGGTGAAATTACTGAGCATTCCCAAAGTGTCCGAGGAGGTACAGAAAGTACCAACTGAGACGTCTCCAGATCTCCAGACCTGCTCGAAAGAGGGTCTCTAACCCTCTGCCCCTGAGAGGTTCCACCAGAGCTACTGGGAGCAGCTCCAGCTCACATCTGATCCAGGCTGATCCAGGTGGATGCAGCCCCTTCCACCCGAAGAAAGGGAGCAATCCTGCTCCCGCTCTGGAGCTGGGATGAATCAGACCCAGCAAACGAGCGGTGCAACTCCAGCATCCAACTGAAGCAATCCTCGGGAGCCTGGTTTATGTAATATCAGGGTGCTTCTGGAGGGGGCAGAAGGTGGCAGGGATTTTTTGGCAAAAAGATAAGGACATGTCAGCAGTGCTGTGGTTTGGGGAGGTCCGAGGGGGTGAGTGTGTACAGGGAACAACAGGACAGTGCCACAGGTGCGGGGCCGTGGGTCAGGCGTGCCGGGGAGATTTGGCAAAGCGTGGGCTTCTGGGAGAGCAGCAGGGCTCTGTTTGCTTACGTGGGCTCTGCAATAGGTCTGTGTTGATGGACATGAATCCACACAGCTCAGGGAACAGAGTTTGCATTCCCCTGGCGTGTGCAGGGGTCAGGGAGCGCTGGGGGCTGACCACGTGTGTGTGGGAAGGGGAGCGGGGGGCGAGGCGGCGGCGTGGCGTGGGGAGGAGAGGCGTGTGTGTGCCCGGCGTGTGGCGTGGGAGGTGTGAGAGCTGCAAGCTGTGCCTGGGGGAAGCGCTGCCTGGGGGTGTGTGGGGCAGTGCGAGTGCCGGCGGGGCGGGGGACGGCGCCCAGGGGACGGGGGGTGACAACGCGGCCCAGGCCACTGCGAGCCATCCCCTCCACCCAACACATCAACACGTGCCCATCAAAAATATTGCTCCCCAAGACAGCGCTGGAGATGTGCCCTTACCCACTGTTGTGCGAGGGAATGGTAAAATTGGAGTGAATCCATGGATTCTGGGGCGTCTCGCTTCCCGAGCCTCGCTGCGCATTTGGGGACCCAGCCCCTCAGCCATGGCTGAGGAGCTAAAAAAAAATAATGTGCAAGGGATGAATATTTATCTGTGGGTGGCAAGTGACAGATGCTGGGGCGAGGATTCTTGGATACTTCAGTTTGATGGAGGTAATAACTTGAAGAGATTAATGAGAAACATCCTTCCCAACAGTTGCCTCCCTGGTGCCACCCAGCACTGCTCCCGCACTCAGCGGCCTCTGGGACCCAAACACACAAAGTTCAGTGAGGTTTGGTGCTCAAAAGGCTGGAGATACCCAACTTTGGTGTTTTCTACCCAGAATGGAGCCAGGAGACCAGGAAAGGGATATGGCTTCTCGGTGCTTGGAGTTGAGTTGGTGGAAGTGACATTCCAGCTGGGTTCTGGCCCAAATGGGATGAGGGAACCTGGTGTGGAAGAGCCTGCTGGGGTGTCCACAGGTCCCATTGCTTTGCATTTCCCCAGCACAGCATCCCTTCCTCCTCAGAGGGTTTGAGAGTCCCATGGGGACCATTTTGCCACAGACACCGTGCCCTTTCCCCACACTGATCCTCTTCCCTCCTCCTGAAATCACAAACACATGATATTGGTCCCCAAACACTGGGAAGGCGGGCTGGCCGGACAAGATGGAAGAAAAAGCTCTTTCCTTCTGGTAGGTTCTCAGAAAACACTGAAATTGCTGCTTAGCCACCCCAGTGTGGGATGCTCCCCATGTTCCTCCCTAAAAACACTACCCTGTAGAGGATGGGGAGCGCAGCAGGGTGGGGGCACGTGCGTGGCCGAGGACAGGGCCAGCCCTGCAACACCCAGCCCTCAGAGACCTGTAGTTTGTCCAGACTTCTGTTTGTCCTCCCACAAACCTCCCAGGCAAGGGCTGGGTGCCAGGAGGAGACAGCACCCACGTTGGGAGCACGCAGAAACCCCCCCACATCCCCTCCTGACCGCCTTGAACGTGGGAGACTGCAATTATTCCCTGCCCAAGCTTTATCCTCAACTGAAGGACTGCTGGGATTTATTGATGGCTTCCAAACACACACCCTCTAGATTCCAGATCAGACCCCAGCATCATTCCATGCAGCTGAAACAAAAGGTTGCAGCTCTATTTTCCTTTAGGACAAAGCCACCAGCACAAAATTATCATTAAAAATCCGGAGACGGTTGCGCCTCTCCCTTCTAGAGCATGAAAAAGCAGCTGCAGGTGAGGTTTAACCTCTCCTCCCTGTACAACCACAAGGCAGCAAACTGGGTTTTCCAGAGAAAGGTCTTGCAGCACCTTTCAGGGAGGGCTGTGATGGAGCTCACCGAGACTGCAATTTCCTCAACGTAGCAGTATGGAAAACCAAAACATCTTAAAAATAATCGATGAGCCTGCTTTGGATGGCCACGATTCCCAGGAAAACAAGGGGGCAGTGGTGCCGGGTGCCTCTGGCTGCCGGCAGGTAGGCCTGCCTTGGATTATGGAGGCAATTCCGATGGAAGTAGCCACAAACCATGAGAGAGGATGATACAGCCACTTACAGCACAGCACCAGCTGTTTCTCCCAGTTCAGCCTTAAAGCTTGTTAGTCCAGCAATTTTTTTGGGTTTGATCACTCCAATTGGGTTTTCTTGTTTTTTATCTAATCCCAGTTTCCCCTCAGCATCTCGTTAAGCCGTGTTGACGGCAGAGAATAGCTCTGGTGATCCCTCTGAGCCCCTACACTAAGCATTAAGCCGTAAACTAGGAATGTAAGACTCTTGTCTGAATTAAAGTCTTTTCCCTGGTATTATTAAGTGTGGGGCTGCCTTTGGAGGGGCTGGGGGACGTGCAAACACCCAGGCCCCTCGTTGGAAGCAGTGGCAGCACTAGAGCTGCCCCCATCTGCCCTGGATCCCCCAGACACAGTTCGCCTCCATCCTTCCCTGCGTTGTATCCATGCAAATCCTACAGGTTCCAGTGGTGCAGTCAGAACTGCCATGTGCAACTTGGGTTGTCTCTCCATGGTTTGGCCCACCCCATCCTCTGACCCCTCTGGGCCAGAGCTGGGCGTCCCTCCACCAGCACAGCCAATTCCCCTCCCCAAAATCTAGGTTGAGGACAGGAAGGGGGGAGGACCTGGTGCCCAGAGACCCGCTGGACATATGGGGCTACCTGTGGCAAAGAGTTGGGCTGGTGCCACGCTGGGCTGGTTCCTCGTTTCCTGCGGGGTGGGAGCATCCCTCGCTCCAAGCCAGCAGGTTGCAAACTCACGGACTCCAACCTAAACCCAGGGTCCCTGTTTGGAGGTTTGTACCCCATCACCACCCCAGGAAGGGATCAATGGGCACCTACCTCCATCCGAGTAGGTCTCTGTCCCGTAGCCATCCTGTAATCCATTGCTCCAGGTGCCTTCATACTTGGCCCCGTTTCCAGTGCATTCTCGGACCCCGTACCGTCCCTTAAATCCATGGGTCCACTCTCCTTTGTACACCCACTTCCCTTTGCTCTCCATGCCAATGCCATGGCGCTTGCCCTGCGCCCAGGTGCCCTGGTAAGTGTTGCCACTGGGCCAAGTGTAGACCCCCAGCACCTCAAAGCCGTGACTCCAGGAGCCCGAATATTCACCTTGACCCTTCGGGCCGGTACAGATTCCATGGCCATGAGCCTTTCCGTCCTCCCAGCCTCCACAGTACGACCCTCCATCGTCAAAATTAAACCTTCCCCCACTGGACATGCATGTAATTCGGTTTGCAAATCTCCCAAAAGGTGAAAAAAAAAAATAGGAAGAAATGCAGAAAATAAAACACGAACGATGACTTGGGGAAAAAAATATAAACAAAAATAAAAAAATTAAACCAAATCAAACTCAATCGAAATCATGCACCAGATCCAGGGAGCTGCTTAAGCCAGTTTCTTGTGATTATTCATTCTCTGGGAGTATGTTGAGGATCAGTTCTCTCTTCCCCTGCTGTGGAAACAGGATCATTAAAAAAAAAAAAAAAATAGCAGCAAGAACAGCAGCAGCTATTGGGTTTTGGTGCAAACGACTCCACCTAAAAACCATCCAAGGCAGGGAACGGGGGTGGGGGAAAAGGAGGAAAGAAAAAAAAAAAAAAGAGGCCAAATGCCAAGAGAAGGGAATAAAAAAAAAAAAAAAAAAAAAAAAAAGGGAAAAAAGCGAGCGCTGGGCAGCCCTGGAGGGGGGGGATGCTCAGAGCCCCCACGGAGCCCCCCGCCGCCGGCCGGGCTGGCTGGGGCGCAGGGCCGGGGGCAGCGGCGGGCGCGGCGGCATCGCGGGGCTCGGCAGCGGCAGCAGCAGCAGCAGCAATGCGGTGCCTCCTCCGCCGCCCTCCCGCACGGCTCCCCGGCCGCTCCCGCACCGCGCACGCCCCGCGCCCCGCACACCCTCCCCCGGCCGCCTCCCCCGCGCCGCTCCCCCGCCGCAAACCTCACTCCCGGGGGGACCCGCTCGCCGCGCCCGGCGGATCCCGCATCCCGGCCGGAGGATGCTCGCGGTGAGGCTGGATGCCGGGCGAGGGGCTGCGGGGTTGCAAAGGGGCCTCGGCTCGCCCCGCGGCCTCCCCCCACCGCTCCTTCCCGGCTCCCTACGGGGATAAATCCCGCTTATTAATGAGCAGGATCCTGGGCTTTCTGCTCTGCCTCAGCTCCCGGCGCCGGGCTCAGAGTGGATTTAAAGAGACAGGAACTGCGTCGCCTTCGCCTCCCACCCCAGCAGGGCCCTAGCCCCCCGCAGACTCGCGGGATGCTCCTGGATTTTTTTTTTTTATCCCTTCGTCTCTCCCCTGCCCCGCTCCCGCCTCTCTCCCGCTGCTCCTCGGGTGCGACGAGGGGCCGACATCCCCCGCCAGAGCCGGGGGGCCCCGCTGGCAGGTGGGTGGGTGGGTGGGTGGACACCGGGAAAGGGCCAAACGCCTCGTTCCGCCACCGCCAGGTCTCCGGGCAGACTCTGCTCCGAGCCAGGTCCGGCACACCGCAACTGCAACACGGATTATTTATTCATGAAAAGGCCGTGCTGTCGCTCCGGGGGGGTGGCAGCGCTCGGGATTTATGGCAGCGGTCTGGGCTCTATCCCCATCCAGCGGGGCTGCGGCGCACCTTGGTCCCCTCCCTCCAACACAGCATCCCAGCGGGGTCCTCCCAGTCCACCGGGAGGCCCTCACCGGTCTGGTCTGCAGATATTTATTTTTTTTCCCTGGGATCGCTGGAGATGTGGAATCCTCCCCAGGCAGTGGCGTTTCGCGGGGTCCTGGTCCGGTGGTGCATCCCCTCGGCTCTAAACGTGCCCAATATTTGCAGCATCGGGGTGTCTGTGCAGGTCCCTGTGCCTGACACACCTATCTGTTTGTGTTAATACACCCCTGTATTAGTACACAAATATTAAAGGGGGAGCTCTGTTTTGAGAATAATTAAAAAGATGCTCACAAGTGCTTATAAAGCAAAATCTGGGTGATGTATGAAAACACAGCTCTTCCCAAAAATCACACACCGGCTCAGATTTGCATCCTGCCATCTCCACCAGTGTTACTGAAGCGCTCGTTTTGAGCCAAGACTTGGATTCCAGACCCAGCTCGGTCAGGACTCCAAGACAAAAAATAAACCATACAATGGAAACCCACGGGATTTAGGCTGTGCATCCCCCCTGGAAGGGCTTGTTGTGCTCAGTCCCTGCCACGTTGCCCACCCAGGAGGAAATTTCAGGCTGTGTCTTCCCACTCAGTTGTTTTTTTTTCTCTATCGATGCATGTTCTTGTCCATCCATGGAAACACATCACCACCCTCCTCTGGAAGAAAACCTTCCTCTCTCTTGGAGCTGGAGGGAAAAGATGCAACCAGAGTGGGTGGAAATTTTCCCACTGAAGCATTTTTTTCCAGTTGAAAATGGCTTTTCAAACTACGCTGAGTCCTTTCTGAATGGCAGGAGCTGTACTCATTATACATTGTGGGGTCGTTGTTGTTTTCTTCCCTAAAAATCCTGCACTTCAGGTACTGCATTTTTTGACAACAGCAAACTCCCTTTTTTTTTTTCATGGAAGGAGAATTTGGGTGGAAACCCCCAAACTTTCCAAGAAAAACACTATAACTGAAGTTGCTTAAACACATATAAAAATTTTGGCAGGGAAAAAAAGAAATTCCAGTCCCCTTCTGTTGCTTTCTCAGTAGTTTTAGACAGTTACAGTCATTTTACATGGTAATTAGCCCACTAATTATTGGCCAGCTATTCCTTTGGGGGGATTTCATGGGATGTAGGGATCAGAGGCAAACAGCTGTGCAGGCACCAAGGTGTGATACCCCTCTGACCAACATGGGATGCTGCTCCTCATAAAAGAAGTGTTTAAAATAACACCATGTTTAATAGTACCTGGTGAAAAAGAAATTCCTAATAATCTGTTCGGGAAGAGGAGAACGGGATCTATTAGTGACAAGTGTTATCAGGATGGTGCATGGCTTTAAAATGAATGTTATTTTGGAAACAGCACCTTTGTGTCTGATGAATGGGCAGGTCCTACACTAAAAATGAAGCCACGTGTTACATCTTCTGTTCATGACCTGATTTAGGTTTTGCGGTTTGTCCAAAGGTTGTAGTGGTGTCCAGTGGCTGGAGTGGAGGGTTTGCTCAGAAAGAGCCATTTTGGTTCTTAAAGGGTTTAAGATGGGCTTCAGGAGGCTCCAAAAATTACTAAAAGCCATCTTGGAAGCCAAACAAAGCAGATTGGAAGTGTCCAAGGCCAGGTTGGACGGCTCTTGGAGCAACCTGGGCTGGTGGAAGGTGTCCCTGCCCATGGCAGTGGGTGGAACGAATGAACTTTGAAGTCCCTTCCAACCCAAACCATTCCATGATTCCATGACTCTATGACTGTGGGAACACCAGATGAAGGGGCTGGATGGACAATTACAGATGCCAGGGTGATCATGGAGTGGTGGCCAACCACGACACAGCCACGTTGGTGTCCCCAAGTCTATCCCCAAATAAACCTTATTTTCCCTGACTTTATCCAAAGGTCAGGATTTAGTTTAAAATAAAAACTCATGCCCCAGTCAGCTGCAATTTTTGCTGCCCTGGGGAGTCCTTTCCAGACCAGTTCATATTTCCTTGGTGCTGCTGATGTACAGGAGGCTGAGAGGAAATTCCAGATTAGATTTCACACCCTGAATGCCAGCAGGTTTTTCCCTTTGGAAGATGCTCCTGCCACCGGTGAGTGCCAAGTTTACTTCCAGTTATGCTGCCATGTCGGGTCTTTAACTGGGCTGCTGGATTTCTCCAGTACATTTGCCTAATTCCAGAGACTTTTCTCCAAAAGGTACAGGCAGCGTTAGATAGGGCTGACAAATTGTTTCTTTAAATACCTGATGCAGATGTGGATGAGGGGATGAGTGAGACGAAGTTTGGGATAAAAGAATAATGATGAAAAAATACAATGAAGAGCAAATCAGCTTATGATAAGTCACTGAGCGTGGATGGGGGAAGAAAAAAAGAGGATTGGGCAGAGGGAGTGATGCAAAATACAGAGAATAAAATTAGTTCCTGCCTGTTCCTGGTGTGTCTTTCAGAAGAAAAAGCTGGTGGAAAGGCACAGATTTCCAGTCCCATCCCACCTGGTGTGCACAATCCCAGCTGAACAGGGGCCCAGCCCAAGGAGCAGCTCAGGGAGGGATGGGGATGCAGGGAAGGATTTGGATGAAGGCAGGCAACTGGTTTTGATGTACCAAATGGTTCAGAAAGACAAGTGCAGGGCATTGGGGAGACCTGGCCTTCACAGAAATCCTGCTGGGAAGTTTGGCTGTGCTTAAGAAGGAAAAATACCTGCCACAGAGCAAGGGATTAGCTGGAAGAATCCACGCTGCTGCTGCATCCTCAGCATGAGAGCAGCAGGATGTATCTCCAAAAGTCCAGCTGCCCAGAAACACATTTCCAGCATCCCAGGAAGGCAGGCAGCTTTTTTTTTGAGGGGGAATTTGATCCTGTGAAGCACAATAGAGGAGGGGGAGAGGAGGAGGAGGGATGGTGTGGTGGCCTCCCTGAGCCTGGCTGTGAGGGGACATTTGAAGACGTCTTTGTGGGCCACCATACATGGGGGAGGATGTTTTTGGCACTGGCAACAGTGTTTTGAAGGTCCTCCCAAACTGCCAGCAGCTCCTGGGGATGTCCAAGTGATGCTGAAGGGGAAGCAGATCCAAGTGGTCTTAAAAACATTACCCCTGTTTCCCAGGGAAAGAAGGGGGAAAGGCAGCTAAGTGTGGAATTCAATACCAGGTTGTTCAGGTGGTGTAGGCAGATTTGTGTTTTCCAAGGGTGAGGCCATCCATGGTGGGGTTGTAGAGCTCCAAAGGGAGTAAAGGGAAAAGCTCCTGGGGATACCATGGCCAGCCAAGCCAGGAACGTGTCAGGCTGGTAAAGGAAAGGAGGAGGAATGATGGCACCTGTCCACACTTGCTCCAAAAAACATACAATTAGGAAATGACAGAATGCAAAGAAAAGTAAATGCAGCAACAAAAAGCACTGGAACGAGGTAGAATTGCTGAATAGAATCCTAGAGTGGTTTGGGTTGGAAGGGACCTGAAAGATCACCCCCTGCCATGGGCAGGGACACCTTCCACTAGACCAGGTTGCTCCAAGTCCCATCCAGCCTGGCCTTGGACACCTCCAGGGACAAGGTGGCCACAGCTTCTCTGGGCAACCTGTGCCAGGGCCTCACCACTCTCACAGGGAAGAATTTCTTCCTACTATCCAATCTACATGCTGTCCTTCAGTGGGAAGCCATTCCTCCCTTATCCTGTCACTCCATTCTCTTGCAAAAAGTCCCTCTCCATGCACCTCTAAGATCCAAGAGTCCAACCATTAAATACACACCACAATTCCACTCCAAATGCTGTGGGGTGACAGAGATTTTTCCTGACTGGAATACTGCAGCCCTGTGTTTATAACCACTCTCTCCATTTGATTTCCACTCGTGCTTGGAGGTCTTGATCTGCCAGTCCTGACTGGCATCCTACTGGGACTGGCTTGGGAGCAGATTATCTCGTTCTCCCAAGCACTGTCTGAGTCATTAGCAACATGGAAATAAATGATCCAGAGGGTTTCTGGATCAATATCCCAGGAAATAAAGCATAAGGCAAGAAGGGTCTGCAGCAGACTGCCACTCAGCAGCAGGGACTCGACACACTCTGCTTCTTTAAGCAGCCACATCCATAATATCTAATAAAAACCTTGGGATCACTAGGGAATGCAGAGTGAGTGATGGATGCTGGAGGTCCTGAGCTGCCAGTATTAAAATATCCTCAGAATTTCAGGGGGAAATAAAAAAGATAATTTCCTAACGCAAAAAAATATTGCCTCCAACATGAGGGAATTCCACATTCATCCTCACTCTGGAGGTGAAGATGGATTTCTTACTGTGCCAGGCACAGGCCATCATGGATTGATTGCATTTGTTATGTGCAAATGAAGTAAAGCTCAAAGCAGTAATATATATATAAATAAATATAAATATATATATTTACTTGCCACTTTAAAAGGTCTTGTTTCCTGTATCAGAAAATAATTACGAGTCAGATCAATTTGGAGAAGGACTTAAAATGAAAAATGTGTTGAAAAGGGAGAAGCCTTTCAGAATATTTTACCCAAAAAGCAGCAACACAGACAGAAATCTTTGTTAAAATAACCAACACTACTTGGAAAGGAAGTGAAAGAGACGCCAAAACTAACACACAAAATATAAACACACAAAAAGAAGAAAAGGGAAACTGGTTGTAATTAATAGACTGCAGAAGTTGGAGAAATTAAAGGCAGAAGGATATTTTCCAAGATTTTCAAGAAAAGGAGCTTTGCATTAGCAGGAGGGTGATACTACCCAGAAATTGAAGATTTATCAATAACACAGAAAAGGCAGAAATGCTCAGCGAGGGTTTTGTCCTGGTATTTGGTGGGAAAAAAGACATTCTAATGACATACTTTCCAGGAGTGCCCAGGAGCATCCAGCTGATGGAGCTCAGTATTTTTAAACCAGCAGATCCGAATAACCTGTGAGAGTTGTAAAGGAGGTGGCCAAGGAGCTGTCTGGATAGTTAATGGTGGTTTTCAATAGGTCTTGGAACAGCCATTGGAAGTCCTGGAGGACTGTGAAAAAGCCAGCGCCGCACCCACACTCCAAGGAGCGACCAGGACACCGCTGATTTTAAGTGTTTAAGGATGGAAAGGATCTTAGACAATTAATGGAACCACAAGCACTGAACTGGATGATTAAAAGAGGGTGGTGTGATGCCAAAAAATGGTAATTAAATAGGGTGGTGCAATGGGTGGCAAACAGGAGTTTGAGGGATACAGGCAGTGGGGAGCTCCTGCCTTTCACCGATGGGATGATGATGGTGTGAGGCAGAGATACTCATGCCAATGGAATGTCCTCAGCCTTCCACACAGCCCTTGGCTTGGTCCCTGCCTTGGATTGATCAGAAAAAATTACAAAATCAACAGGGCTTGCATTAAAAAGATTAAAACTGCATAACTGAGAGGGCTCAAAATACAGCTGTACACAGGGAGTGAGCAGTGAGCAAGTGCACGTCCATAGTGGGGATAGGACAAGGGAGAACGGTTTTGAACTAAAAGAGGAGAGATTTAGACTGGATATTAGGAAGAAATTCTTCCCTGTGAGGGTGGTGAGGTCCTGGCACAGGCTGCCCAGAGAAGCTGTGGCTGTCCCATCCCTGGGAGTGTCCAAGAGGGTGGACAGGGCTCAGAGCAACCTGGGCTAGTGGAGGGTGTCCCTGCCCACAGCAGGGGGTTGGAACTAGAAGATATTTAAGGTCCCCTCCAACTCAAACCATTCTGGGATTGGGTTGGACAACCCAATCTGTGACTGAGGTGGTCTGAATATCCTGTCTGTGGCACCAGCATGGAGGTAAATGCAGGGTTTCAGAGCAATCTGGAATGAAGGAAGAGGAGAGTTTTATTCTCTATCACCAGCTTAGAGCTCTGCACAATGGGACTCTCTAAGAAACACATCTCTGGCAGCAGGGGAAGGAATCAGGGGCTGCTGTGGGATCCTGCAGCAGCTGGAGGGATGAGAAGCCCTCTGGGATGGGAGCAAGCTTGATACAGATGTTTTTAAACAAACAGGCACCTCCCTCCCTTTTTGAGGATTGCTCACCTTCAGTGTCTCTCCTGGATTAAGCAGGTGCTGCAGCCACCACGAAGCACAACCACCAGAGTATTCCTGAGGTCTCACAGCATTGGATCTAAATATGCAGCTTTGGAAACAGGAATGATTTTCATTTTTGTTTCCTGCTCATTCCTTCCCCCAGTTAATTGAATTCCAGGAGTGTACCATCACCTGATGTCCCCAAGTTTTCTCTTCTCTACTTGATCTCTAGCTAAATTACCCCCAAAACCAATTAAAGAGCAGAATGATATGGTGGCAGCAGAACTGCTGCTGATCTTCCCGTAGATTGTAACTTATGAAAGTGATTGAAATGGTGGGAAATTACATTCCTTGGAGGAGGTCAGCCTTCGAGTTGTAAGTAGCATTTTTCTTTTTTAATATGTGGCAGCTTCAATGCTCATAATCTCACAGGTCAACAAAAGTCAAGACCTGGGTTAACCAGAAAGAGAAACTCCTGCGTGTCCTTGGGTTTAATGCGGGTTTGTGAAGAGCTGAGGAGAAAAGGATGAAATGCTTGGCATTGTGCAGAAACCCTCAGAGGGGAAATGGGTTTGCAGAGAGAGGAAGGACAGAGCTGGCTAATGGGCATGTTACAGGCATGTGTACAATAAATTACCTTGATTGTCTTCTCTGTGCTGGGCATGGGCTGAGTGCATTTAGTGGTCACTGACTGTATCGCATTAACCTGCTGCATACAGGACGTGTCTGTTTATCCTGCCAATTACTGCAAATCTAATCAGCTTTAGCCGGGTAAAAATAGAGCCAGTTTCCATGTGGAAATCAAGAGGCACAAAAACAGCAGCAAAGAAGCTGATCCTGATCAACTGAGCACATGGGAGGGAAGACTCGCAGTGCTGGGAGCCTGAAAGGTGTTATGATGCTTTTTTCCTTGTGGGCAGGTGGATCTTTTCCCCCAGGCCTGGATTTTCCCCAGTACCCATCAGGCAGCCTGGAGGAAGGAGCTGGGGAGTGTGGGAACCACAGGGAGGCAGAGAGCTCCTCCAAGCATGGATATTCCATGAGCTTTCAGGAGTGAAGGAATAGGGCTGGAATCAGGTGGAAGGGACAAACAAGGGGAAGCAGATGCAAAGAGGGCAGGGGTGTTCACGAGGTGTTTTGCAGTAAAGGCAGGGAAAGATGAGCAGGTAATTCAGGTCATTTGGCTTTTGGGCTGGGAGAAAACACATACTGCTGCAGGTTTAGATAATCTGGTAAATGGATCACAGAATAGAATTCCAGAATGGTTTGGGTTGGAAGGGACCTAAAGACCATCCAGTCCCACCCCCTGCCATGGGTAGTGACACCTTCCACTGTCCCAGGTTGCTCCAAGCCCTGTCCAACCTGGCCTTGGACACTTCCAGGGATGGGGCAGCCACAGCTTCTCTGGGCAACCTGTGCCAGGGACTCATCACCCTCACAAGGAAGAATTCCTTCCTAATATCCAATCTAAACCTAGTCTCTTTCAAAAAAGCCATTTCATGGTGATGGATGGATAGCAATGAATGATGACCAGATTTGAGTTCCTGTGTGTTGTGGAACATACCCAGCAAGAGTATCCAGTAAAATCATCCTGCAATTCCATGTAAAGACCAACAAAGGAAGTATCATACAGAGAGAAAAGGAGCACTGCATGGCTCTGCAGGCGGTAGCATCTCATCCTCCTTCCCTCCTCCATCCCTCTGTGATGTTTGCTGAAGGACAGAGGTAGTTTTTGCCTGTTGTGATCTTGGAAACTGAAAAATACAACCAAGGGAAAACAATGTGATTTACCCCCAGGATGTCTCATTTGCCCTTTTATTCTACTGGATCACTCTACAATAAATGTGTGTTGAGCTTTCTGTTCATGATAAACCCCAGATCCTTCTCAAGCAAGACATAGCCTGCCCATCTCATCCCAGGTGGCAAATCCCCTTATTTGAAGTGACTTGGCTTCCCTAGCCACCCACATCTCCCTGTATTTTCCACCTTGATCACCTTTCCCATCACTCTCGTAGAGGTCTGGGATACCCCTTGGCAGGGCAGAAAACCCAGGGTGACCAATTTTCCAGAGCTGAAAGATGCCTGTAAATAAACCCGAGGTAGCCAGTCTTAACCAAACAAAACACAGCCTTTATTTCAAGCCTCTGAATTTTCTGTCTGAGACCGAGGAGCGGGAACGGTGCCGATAATTAAGGGACATCTGTCACCCCGTGTGCTCCTGCTGGGTTTGTCAGGAAATGCAGCTGACATAATGTGAGGAGAAGAAACCTGCTTTGGAGGATGGCTTGGCATGCTGGGATGCTGGATTCCACCTCCATCACTGCCACGGGCAAAGCTGCTCCTCCTGACGATGGGAAGGGCTGGAGAGGGTGATGTGGGGTTCATCCTGCCCACCTGGGAAGGGTCACATCCCAAACCTTTGCCAAACCTGGTAGCAAAAGCCATGTCTGCTCCCTCTGTCCCACCTCAATCTTCAGACGAGTTTTAACCTGCATGAGATTAAAAAAAATAAGCAACGCAGAGGGTATTTTTTGCTTTGGGGGCATTTGGGGGATTGTTTTTTTCTGGCTTTTCTTAACAGCTACAGAAAGTCACTTTGTTTTTAATTCTGAAAATTCTCACAACCCAGAGAAGTTGAAGTTCTGGCTGCCCCATCCCTGGAAGTGTTCAAGGCCAAGTTGGATGGGGCTTGGAGCAACCTGGGATAGTGGAAGGTGTCTCTGCCCATGGTAGTGACATGGGATGAGCTTTAAGGTCCCTTCCAACCCACACCATTCCACGATTCTGTGATTCATAAAAGCTCCAACTCCAGGACTGTAGAAGTTGAGGGTTGTAAGCATTAGCCAAAAAAGCTTTTTTTCTCCTCAAGCTCCCAGTGGGCCAAATCCTAATATCTGACATCACCAATGCCAGAGGTGGCATAGAAAGGCAGCACTGCTGCTGTCACCCAGCCATGGTCAGAAAGAAACACTCACTCCCTCTGGACTAACCCTTTGGAAAAGGTGCTGCTCTGAACCTTGGGATTTGCTCTTGATGGAAGATATAAGGCTCAACCAAGTATTTTGGTATCTGATTAGAAAGAAGGGATCAGGGTCTCAATTTAATGGAGATGCTGATGTATGAATTCCTATGTGAATAATGAATGTTTGGAAATGCTTTGAGCCCTGTAAATGGGAAGGACAGTGAATTTCCCTCTGTTCAGAAAGCCAGTGGCAGAAGTTCCCAGAATTGTTTGGACTGTAGTAATAGAGATTTATAATTCATAACAAAGAAGAAATGCCTCTCAGTGAAGCGAGAAGAAACAGCGATGTAAAAAAGTTGACATTCTTTTCTTACAAAATACTGTCACACATGGGTGTACAAGCACCCTTTTTTCTGGGCAGATAAATAGCTATGGAAGGATTTATTCCATATTTGATGTAGGTTTTCAAAAAAGGTTTCTTTCTTACAGCCTGTTTTGTAGGGATTTAAACAGATGCACTCTGCAGTCTGGAATAGCATGTCTGGGCTGTCTAAACACATGAAATTCCTTTGCTTCCCAAAAGCCAGAGTAGAAAGTCACCCTACACATTTCATGTGTTGTGTTTAAAGAAAAAAAAAAAAAAAAGCAAAGCACAAAACAAACCTCCACAAAACTCAAAGCCAGATTCACAGGGTTTCAAGATCTGCTTAAGGAATCAGCAAGCAGGATTCAGGAGTAGTTAATAACAGTCTGTATTACATGGTACCTATTAACATGGGATAATCCAGCAGGAAAAGAAAGGGCGAGGGATAAAGGAACGTCGCCCCGGAACAGCGAGACTTTCAGAAATCAAGCCCCGAGAATTCTAAACCAGATTAACTGAGCTGTCACTGTCAGAGACACCACGGGCACAGAGCAGGGGAGCAGCAGGGATGGGCAACACGAGGGGGTTGGAATTTCCACGGTGATGGAATGCACACCTTGGTTCTGCCGAAACGCAGGAGCCCAGAAGCACGTGGTGCTGATAAATCCCAACTGGGAACTCTTCTGAAGAGGGGGAATATCTGGATTTGGACTGAAACTCCACTGCTCATCCCAGACACGGTGGGATGAATGGAGCTCCCCAAAAGGAGCAGAGCTGGAAGCTCCCTTCCCTATCCTCCATCTCATTCACTTCTTATTCAGCTTCATTCCCAGCCAAGAATACAATCTCCCTTGGGCTTCCACCTCCTACAAATGCTCTTCTTCTCACAAACACCCCAAACTCCTCCTTCACCCTCTGCTCATATTCACCAGCATTCCTTGAGCTTTCCCTCCAAACTTCCTTCATGGTTACCAGGATTTTCAAAACCCTGTGAATTTTGGACGGTTAATTCTGGAGATCTCAGGCTGAAAGCGTGTGCCAAATGAAGACCTGATTCAATTTGTCATTTACCTTGAATGCCCCAGGCCCTGCCATCTTCATCAGGAAACTGGAGAGCATACAGGGGTCTGAATTTTTAAAGTAACGGGCCCAAGTCAAACTCTGGAGTGAAAAGCTTCCAAGTTATTTGTTGGAAGTGAAAATTTGGAAGAAACTGGCTTTCTGTCTGCATGCAGGCACCCAACTGATTAGCAGAGCTGCTGAGCACTCAGATTTGGACTTCAGTTCTGGATTTATCGATCCTAAATGCTTACACACAGCTCTGGAGTGCTGCAGAGCAGCCTCTGCTCCTACTGACGTGCTGGCAGCACTCAGCCCCAATAGGATCCATCCCTAAATCACTGTACAAACCTCCAAAATCACCCCAGCCTGCTTTCCCTGCTGGGCACAGGGTGGTAAAGGGCTTTGTCCCAAAAGGGGAAATAACATCCTGGGAAAAACCAGAACCATCTGAAATGAAATCCTGGCCCAGCTGAAGTCAATGAAGGTTTGAATTGGGCTGGGATCTTGCTCTGTCTGCAACAGGCATCTGTTCCAGTGTCCCAAAAAAACCTCTTTAAACAAGAGCAGGCTGCCCATGGTTCTCATCAGTCTCAAGTATTTCCTATGTTTATTTTCTTGGCCAAGCCCCAGGTTTGCCAGTTGCTGCACTGTACACTCTGCTGGCCTGCATTCCCTCCCATGGAGTCAGATGTCGTTTCTTCCCTTCCTATCCCAAACTGATGAGCTGGGCTTCTCCAAGCCATGAATCCCACCCCAGCCTCCTTCACAAATACCTCTGGTTTATATTTACTCCACAAAATGTTTCAGGATCGCTTACATTACTCCAGCAATGTAAGATGACCCCATCTGTTGGTGGCTCTTCCCACGAGGATGTGCCTGCACTGGGATCCTGCTATTCCTATCCCATGAAATCAGAGTGCTACAGATCGCCGACACACGATGCTAATTTTTGGGTTCAGAAGGACCAGATTCCTCCAAAAATGAGGGAAAAAACAGGCTGTGTGCTGGCTGCTGACACAGCCCTCACCCACATGGTTGTGACACCGCTGCTCCTGCTTTACACTGAAATCCCAGTCAGGAAAGCAAGGACCAGTCTTGCTGGGGGGGCTCAGAGTTGGCCCTTCATCCCATCTGCTCTGAATCACCCACTCCCTGACACAGGAGCAGACAGCTCCAAACCTGGAGCCATGCTGGCTGAATGAAAAGCTGTCAGTGTGTGACACACAGACAAGGAGTGCTGGGCTTTGGGATCTGGATGCCTTTCCCTTCCCCTTCTCCTCACCATGATCACCTGTAGCTTTCCAGCCACTGATCCCAGGAATGTTCCTGTCCCCTCATTAACTTGCCCACCAGAAATCCACATGCTCCAGAAGAGCCCCGTGCTGGACAGGCAAGTGGCTCAGGATCTGCAAGAGGCAGGGCAAGGACAAAGGTATCTACTGGGATACCTATCATCTTGCTTTTCCCAATTGTTACCAGCAGTGTCTGTCCCCCTGCAGCTGCAACATGAAGAACAAGCAGTGTCCCATGTGAGCCCTTTCTGTTGGTGGCCTTGAGGGCAGGAGGAACACCCAGGGTCTCCACACGACCAGGAGTGTCAGGACAAGGGGGAATGGCTTCCCACTGACAGAGAGCAGGGTTGGATGGATGGATATTAAGGAGAAATTCTTCCCTGTGAGGGTGGTGAGGCCCTGGCACAGGTTGCTCAGAGAAGCTGTGGCTGCCCCATCCCTGGAAGTGTCCAAGGCCAGGTTGGACAGGGCTTGGAGCAACCAGGATAGTGGAAGGTGTCTCTGCCAATGGCAGGGGTGGAACAAGATGAGGTTTAAGGCCCCTTCCAACCCAAACCATTCTGGGGTTCTATGACTGATCCAAATAGTTTCACTAACTCTTCTTCCAAAAAATTGTAGATCTCCAAATTGTTTTTCCAAAGTTCAAAACCAAACAGGACATTTTCATCCTCCTCTGCCTTGCTCTCTCTCAGATTCATTTCTTTACAAAAGCCTTAATTGGGATGACTGGGTTGCCTTCTCTTTTAAAAATTCCTGTTTCGGTGGCCAAATACAGGATATTTAGAGAGATGGAAGCTGTGCACACCCCTCCAACCAAGGAAGGGTTAAAACACTGCTGTGTGTCTGCATGCAGCCCAGACCTGAGGCTATTCTGCTCCTCCAAAGTAGCTTCTCCAGGATAGAGAAGCAAATCCATTTGATAACTGGGCAGCTCATGTTGTACCTGAGGCAGGTGATTTGGGGCAGACAGACTAGGAGGTGGGGCCCATCCTTTACTCCCAGTCCTTACCACCAGATGAAGAGCACAAGTGACAGCCATACAAACTACTTTTTCCCACTAGAATTACCATTTTTGTGGGTTATACTTTTTTTTAACGAGCATTTCCTATCCACTTTCAAACAGCGCCCAGAATTCCCTGGTAGTGTTGAGATAACATGTTCTCCACATTCACTTCTTCAAAACACATCTCTGCCTGTAAAACACACAGAGTGCAGATGAGATCCAGGAGAAACCCATTTTCCATTTGAAGGGCTGGGAAGCTTTGCAGGAATGTTTTCATTTTCTGAGGAGAGACTGATGACACAAAGGACACCCCTGGCAAGGGCCAGTCACCCCTTTTTTTCACAAGGACCCAAAAGGATGCCCCAACCTGCAGGTCTGTGGTTTGGGTCCACCCCCAGCTGATGACCCTTCACACACAGCAGTGTCTCCTTGGGCTTTGTCTCCTTGAGCTGGTTGTGGGCTGTCACCTGCTGATGTGCTTTTGATTTACAGCTGCCACATCAACCCTTCCCCACACACATTTCAGCAAGTTATTTTAAACAAGAAGCGTTTGGAAAACGCTCTCAGGCACATGGTGGGATTCTCGGAGTTGTCCTGTGCAGGGCCAGGAGTTGGACTTGATGATCCTTGTGGGTCCCTCCCACAACTCAGGGTATTCCATGATTCTGTGATTCTACTTTAGTTGGCCTGCTTGGGCAGGACAAGAACTGTTCCAAAAATGGGTATGGATTCATCAGGTCCCAAAATGTACAGGACAAAGTTCTGTTTTCCATGATTCCTGGGGTCTGCAGCAACAGTAGGTTCCTGGCACCCTCTAATGGAAAAGCTCAGTCACTGAATTACCGTCTCCTCGGTCTGTGAGTCTTGGCTCCTGCACTTCTATTTTTAATGTAATCTCCCAGTAATAACTTCCAGCCAGGCAGGACACACGCCGTGCCAGCACGGACCTGGAGAATGTGCTGAACAAATGTCAGGGCTGCTCTGGGGAAGGAGAGGCTGCCTGGTGATCGCCCCCCAAACCTGGGAAGCCACTGCACACAGGGATTGCTGCTTTACTTATGGAAATGCAAGGCAAGAGCTAATCAGCTCTGACATTTGTGCCTTGTTTGTGAATTTAAGACACATGCTAGTGGGATGGTCATGTTACATCGCCTGTCCTTCCCTTTCTCCCTCAGACACATCGATAGGGTGGCATTTTCTAGGATATTTTCCCAAGTTTGGTGCCCTGGAAGCATCTCAAATCTCTGCCCAGGTTGGACTTGGCTTTGGGGCTGGTTCATATACAGAATTCCTAGTTGAATTACAAGGTATTTTGAAAGCTTAGCTCTTGCTAGAAAGTGAGACCCATAGCCAGTGAGGCATGCAGCCCTCTGGCAGAGCTCTCCAAAGATTCGTCCCCAGGTGGTGGGGGACACCTGACATTTAGAAGCACGGAAAAAGCCTGGGTGGTGGCAAGCACAGCATTCCTGTGAGGATCTGGCAGGCTCAGGCAGCCCACGGTCAGGTGGAGGGGGTGGCACCCTGGTGGCTTTTGGCATTTCATCGGGAGCTTGGCTTCGGTCTGAGGATCCCTGGATGGATTGTGGGGAAGGACTGGCTTTTCCATGGACAGCCCAGTGAGATCCCTGACCCTAAAACATGGCACTTCTGCCAAGTGAGAGTCTGCCCACTGCTGACATGCCAGAGGAGGACAGGATATGAAGTAGGACCCAGCCCATAAACCACACTCTTGTCCTTTACATACTATACCCAGAGATAAAGAAAATAACTGTTTAATACAATAAAATCTAATTTCCAGGAAATGCTGATCCATGGCAGTCTCCAAGCTCTGGGGAGGAGCTTGGAGTCCTCGGAGAGGGACACTTCATCAGGAACTGTAGTGACAGGACAAGTGGGAATGGCTTCAAATTGAAAGAGACTATGTTTAGACAGGATGTTGGGAAAAAATTCTTCCCTGGGAGGATGGTGTGGCCCTGGCACAGGCTGCCCAGAGAAGCTGTGGCTGCCCCATCCCTGGAAATGACCAAGGCCAGGTTGGAGGGGGCCTGGAGCAACCTGGTCTAGTGGAAGGTGTCCCTGCACATGGTAGGGGTGGAATGAGATGGTCTTTAAGTTCCCTTACAGCCCAAACCATTCCATGATTCCATGACTGGCTGCAACATGCAGGATGTTTGCAAACTTACCAGCACGTAAGGTGGTATTTTCCTTGGCAAAAGGCTCCCTAAGAAAATGAAATTAAAACATAAAAAGCAGACTGGCCTGAGCCTGGCAAATGTGCCGTTGCTGATACCAAGAGTTTAACACCCCCAGAACTACCTGTGCATCTTTTGCCTCACAATAAAGACTAAAAACCAGGCAGTGATGTGCCAGATCATAAAAAATACAGAGGACCGGTGTTCCCCAGTATTCCCCAAGGGGCAGCTGAAACCCTGGGATGTATTTTACCCATAAGTTTAAGGCACGGTCGAACACAGACCTCTGGAAGTGAAAGCTAGTACTGAAATTCAGCAGGTCTCTTCTAAAATCCCTTTAACACCCTTTTACTTTTAGAATCCCAGTTTCCACAGCAACAAGACACACAGCTCTCTGCAGAGTTTAGGGCTATAAATAACCCCGAGATCTATAGTTGTGATATTAGTTATGAGGCCTTTAAAAAAAAAATCGCATGTGGTAATGAAGGGAAAGGAGCAGCACTGAAAGGAAACAAATTTAATGAGGAAAAGATGGTTCATAACTCGGTTTAGAGCATGGCTTTGAACAAAGGAAAACGGCGCCTGGTAAGATCCTGCCTTTTCAGTCGGATTGTTGGGAATGGTGCCTTGCAATCTCACTTTTTACCTACGTTTAAACTCTGCCTTGCCTTAAAAAAGCAGGAGAAACGGCAATTAGCTGTCGTTGCTCATTCTGGGGAAGCAGTTAAGGAGGCAACACTGAGCCAGGTTTGAACAGCCTTATGCAGATTGAACCTTTCCTGCCACACCAGCGACTCCGCTGGCTCCGCATCCCGCCTTTGGAAAAGGATGTCTGCGTGTGCTAACTTTAAACACATCCTTTAATCCTAATTGCTCCTCTGATCCGGGACCGTTGGCTGCGGCAGGACCGCCTGCAGGGAAGATGCTATTCCACGAGACGCAGTCAGAGGGCAGGAATTCGGTCTTGGAACCAAAGAAGCGCCGTCCTTACCCCTTGACATCAGCGTATAAACAAAGGCACAATCCCATAAGGAAAGATAAATATTAGCTGTGTTAGAAGCAAAGAGGAAATTAAATAACTATCACATGGCGTAAAAACAAGCTCGTGAGGGGAGGGAGAGCTGGTGGTTTTGAGCTTGCAGAACAGATTTGTATACAGTAGTGAGGAGGAGGAGATGAGGAAGGAGAAGAAAGGAAACACAAATCAAAGAGTTATTTGGAGTTTCCTCTATTACAAACAGAAGGCCCATGTTATTCAAACAGATGTACTGCATGTCACCAGTTTGCTGGTGTTTGTTATTTTAAGGATGGGCTTAGGAAGAAAATAAATTCCACGCCGAGGCTCCTTTATATCCATTTTTGGCAGTCTGTGGAGAGAAGCCCAGAGTGGGGCTGTGGAGATTCCTCCAGGCTGGTGGTACATCCTCTGCTCTCTCCCCAGGAGGGAATTTCACTGAATGGCTGGGAAGGAATCCCACCAGCAGCTCCACATCGGGTCAGGCTGGGGCAGAAACCCACCAGCAGCACCGTGGAGCTGGATTGCTGCTGCTCACCACAGATACAAAGAACTGGGAGAAAAATAATGTCTTGTACAACATGGATAGGCAAAATCCAGCAAAACTTGTCTGGAAAAAAAAATGCAGCAAAACTACGTGGAAATGGGAAGCTGCTCTCTGGCCAGCAATTCCCCATACAGTCCCCAGGGAAGACACCTCTGCCTTGGGTTGGAGAGACAGAGGACTTTGCAAGAAGACTGGAATAACTCATTTAAATATGATCCCTTCAAGTTCATCCTGGGATCTAAATGTCAGTCTGGGTTCTCTCTGGCCTCATCAGCAGCTGGAAAAATTATGTGGTGATGGTCAGCAGTTGTGCCTCTCCAAACTGGCTTTGCAACCCGAATAAAGCAGGAAGCAGAAGGACACTGGAGTCTCTCATGAGCCACACCACAGTCAGGTTTTGGTTCTGTTGAAGGCATTGGCTTGGTCATGGTGAGAAAAGAAAAACATAAAACATGTTCTTTTAGTCCCTAACAAGTGGTCTGGTGGAGATCTGCTATTGATGCGAGTCTTGTATGAGGCAGCTCTAACAAAGGCACCACTTTGAACTGGTGTTTTTTTCTAATATTGCCACACTCAGAGCTGTAGGAATTTTTTGGTGGGGAAGAAATATCACAAACATTATCTATATACAGGAAAAAAAATAATATTAAATGCCCATCTGCAATTTCTGGGCTCAGAGTGCAAACATATAATTCCAGCACGCTCTGCCCTGGTGACATTTCTGGATTGATTGTGTTTTCCAAAGGGCTTTTAAGCTTCTCTCCTCCTTGGTACCATTTAGTCTGGATAAAAGCAAAGCAAAGGAAGACATGAAAAACCTTCCCCTTCAGAGAACACATCAGGCATAAAACACACGCTCTGGGACTGATGGGATGACTCTTTTCCTGCAATTAACTGATCATCACACAGGACATTTTAGAAGCCTTTTTAATAGAAGACACACAAAGTTGGAATCAGTAAGAAATAGTAAAAGAAAAAGAAAACATAAGGCATTGCAGAGGGAGCAGGCACCAGGCCTGTTCTCTGAGGGCTCTGTCCTGCTCCCACTTAAATCAAAAGGAGTTTTGGAGTTGGCTGCAGCGGGAACAGGAACAGTCCTTAGGGCACTAATTAGTACAGCTGGCTGAATAATGCATAATGAACAGTTCATTCAGCTAATTTCATCTCTTTTTCTATTCATGACTTGCCCGAGAACCAATCCCAATTTTCTCATTTGGGTTGTCATTCAGAAGTTATTTGTAGATTTCTTGAGGAAATCATCCCCAGCCTGCAATTCCAGCATCAAAACATGTAAATATTGGGAATTTGTGCAGAAGGGTTTGAGTGTGGGACCTGCAGGTGGGACAGGTGACATCAGTTCTCTCATGACGGGCTGGAAGAGCTGGGGCTGCTCAACCTGGAGGAGAAGAAAAGGCTCCAGGGAGACCTTAAAGCCCCTTCCCGTGCCTAAAGGGGCTCCAAGAGAGATGGAGAGGGACTTTGGGCGAGGGCCTGGAGGGCAGGACAAGGGGGAATGGCTTTTAATTGAAAGAGGGTAAGCTTAGATGGGATCTTGAGAAGAAATTGTTCCCTGTGAGGGTGGTGAGGCCCTGGCACAGGTTGCCAAGAGAAGCTGTGGCTGCTCCATCCCTGGAAGTGTCCAAGGCCAGGTTGGACGGGGTTTGGAGCAACCTGGTCAAGTGGAAGGTGTCTCTGCACATGGCAGGGGGCGGAACAAGATGGTCTTTAAGGTCTCTTCCAACCCAAACCATTCCAGACTCTTGCCCAAGTTGATATTTCTATAACCAAGTGCAGAAGGAATTTCAAATGTTGCAAAGAAACACTGAACTTTACATTCATATTCAGTAAATACAGGGGCACTTTCCTTTTCTTCCTGGTACTTTCTCCTCAAGCATTTTAAATGGATCTAGCTGGTTATTGGAATATTGACCAAAGGCAGCAAGAGGAGGGAAATTATGTGAAAACACCCCAAGAAATGTCACTGGAGTAATCAAGAAAATACTTCCAGATTTTCCTTTCCAGCTCTAAAGTGTTTTGGCTTTAGCAAAGAGTAAATTAACATTGTGTAATGGATGAGGGTTGGAGTCAGCCCATGGATTGGAGAGTACGACTCCACACTGGGTTGTTGCACATCCCTTGTTTGGTAGAGTCACCATAACGTGACTTTCCTGAGGTAAGATTTAAGTAAGGAAATATTCAGAGCCAGGAATCAAAAGGAAATAGCTGCCCTGTGACTGGGATGGTGTGGACAGGGAGGCTGCAACTTCAGCAGAGGCTGAAACATCCTTGTCTTTGCAGCCATGAAGAGCAGGAGAGGCAGGGACAGGCCAAAGTACAGGCAGGACAGATGGGGAAAACCAAGAGTGTTTCTTCTGCAGCAGTTTCTGAGATGGATGCAGGGAGTAAGGGAAAGGAGCTGGGAAAGTGGTTTTGGCAGGCAGGGACTGTGGATTTTCATGCTGAAAAAAGTCCCACAGGGAACTGTGCAAAGCCAGAAGGTCTGCCTGGCTTCTGGGGCCAAGGAGGGACGTGCCAGTGCTATTCCAGTGGGGAAGGGACCCAGGGGACACAGGGCAAGGGTGACTCGCACTTTGAATTTTGAGAGGTGACAGGGTGGTGAATGAGGGGAGATCTTTGCTCAGGGAGAGGTGAGCCTACCCTTATGCCTTCAGCTGGAAAAAAACCTGGAAAATTCCTGTTTAAAGACATTCTGTACCTGCCGGAGTCTATCGGCAGAGGGCAGTGACACTCTCACACACATATCCCTGCCAGCCTTTAATCCATCCTGCTCTTCCTGCTGTCACAGCAAGGACACCTTTCCTCCACCCTGCCCAAACCAAACCCACTCGGTTTAGCACTTGAAAGACAAACTGCAAGGGACGCTGCAGGCCCGACATCTGGCCGCTTTTGGGGCCTTTTTTTTTTTTTTTTAATCCCTCTTCCCAAAGTCCACGTGATATTTTTCTATGTGCTTCAAAGCCGGGGTTTGTTTGTTTTTTCAAACCCAAGAGCTCCAATTCCAGCATCTGCGCGGAACCCTGCAGGAAATAACCCGTGATTACAGAAGTAGTTGAGCGAACATGCAATAGCAATATTTATCTTTCCCTTCCGTGGAGCGGCGCAGAGGCACGAAATGCTATTGCTCCTGTCAGTCACTGCATCCCGGCAGGAAAGGAGGCGGGGGAGGTTAGGGTGGAGCTGCGGGATCAAAGGATTCCAGTGAGGCTGAAGAGGAACGGGAGAGGTGGATGGAGGGCAGGTCAGAATGGCAATGAGGAGAAAGGTTTTGGAAGAGGGCGGCTAGGAAGGGGTAGTGGGGAGAGGTGGGGGATGATCAGCAATGGGAAATTTGGGAGAGGTGGGATAGAGCAGAGGGAATGCAAGGAGGTAGCACAAAAGGAGCCAGCAGCTCCAGAGCGACCATCCACGGAGCTCCCACTCCAAACAACTGGTTTGTCAGGTTTTATGTACATCCATGTACAAAAGTGGGCTTTCTCCCAGCAGATTGTCTTGAGAAAGCATTCAATCCCCAAAAGAGGGAGAGCTGGCTTGGTTGGAACCCACACCAGGGAAGGATGCCCACCGCAGCTGACTCATACCCAAGACAGCAGTGGGTTCATCTATGGCTTTGGAGGTCGTTTTGGTAGAAGACTTGGAATTTCCAGGCTGAATTTCTGGCAGAAGCGCTAAGATTTAAGCCACATTTAGGAGGTTTAAAATGTCATACATGTCATTAAATGGGCAGAAGTTTTTGAAAGTGTTGAGCAGCCTCCTAAAAGCTCCTAAATGTGATGGGAAAAAGCTCTGAAAAGGTCCCAGTGGAGGAGTCCTGTGGGTTGGGAGCATTAAGCATGAGATGAATTTGGGTAACACCATTGGCCTTTTAACCAGCAGCCTCCCAGCCAAAGATTCCACCTCTTTTCCATGGTAGAGATTCTCATCTCCATTGACTCAGTGGGTGGATACAGAAGTGAACTATCGCCTTTCACATTGGTCTCAGTCACCCACCTCACACTGAATTATTTCAGTTAATTTTTATTTGACATTCAAGTCACACTCACATGAAGAAGAAATTATCTGGGTGGATTTGACTACACTGGGTCTCAGATGCTGTTTGAAGGAAAAGAAGCACTTCAGCCAGGCTTCTTGGTTTAACAGGACTGAGGAAATCCGAGTAGGAGAACTCAGACCCTTAAAACAGCAGGTGAGAACTGAAGCAGATGCTTTCAGTGTTGAAGAACTGGACCCTCTCCACCTGACTGAGACACCCAGTAACAGCCTCTGCACGCTGTGAAAACACAAAAAAAGGAAAATCTTTTCACTCTTATTTATTGTTTACTGATTATTCCAGCAAGGAAACTTCCCCATTTGTCTCAAATGTGCACAAAGGGAATTTTCAGGGAGAACATGCAGGAAATAGGATGATCTGGGGATGAAACAAGGAGCCAGTTTGGGGTCCTGAGAGCTGTGCTTGTACAGGGAAGGCGGCTGAACAGACAGCCCAGGACGACCTTCACTCCCCACCCGCTGTCTTGGTAACATGAGCTCTTACACAGTTGATTTATCTTGCTGAGGGCGTTTCCTTGCTCTGCCCACTGGCTCACCAGGAATTCTTGGTGACAGAATTATATGTCACGCTCCTTTTGGTTTCCTCAGACTTCACCCAAAGCCACTTCTAATCAGAGAAAAGGCTCCCAGTTCATATATTACACTTCAGATTAGTTTGTCTTGCTGTCTGGCATTGAAGACAAAGAATTTCTGGCTGGAAACCACAGAATTGCTCTTTAGCAGCAAAATTGTCATTCAAACTTTTATTTAGGCTCAGGCTTAGACCTAGTTCCCAGGCAGAAAAGTTTAAACATTCACCTTGCTACAGAAACCTGACTTTGAGCACAGCGTGGTGCTTTCAGGATGGATTAGTGGATAAAGGATGTGCTTTCAGGATGGATAAAGACATCAATATAAGCAGAAAGGCCACCAAAGAACTCGTCATCCTCACGCCAACTGCCTGGCTCGTGCTAGAATTCAATGCAAACCTTTCCTAAGGGACTGAGAGCACTTCCTCTGTTTCCCTTCCTCCAATGGACAATACTGGGCATGGCAGGAAAAGGAAGCACATATGGTTTGCACTCGATGACAGATCACTACAAGGAAAGGACACAGAGACACTGTGGGATTTTCAAGGACCCTCTCACAGCAGGAGTCTGCAACAGAAGCAGGGTTGTGTCTCTTTACAATATATGACATTATGCAGCCCCAGTAAGCGTCCTTCGGCTGCTTACTCTTGCATTTCAGTGTGACTTCAATAAATGCAGTCGATGGTCTGTGATATTCCACAGGGAAATAAAAATGGATAAACTACCAGCATTTGGAATTTTTTGTGGTGCAGCAGTTCATCTTAGCAAGGTGTATAATGAGATTTCCAATAAACCATCACCCAAAGGAACGAGCCTTTCTCTCTTCTGCGATACCAACACAAGTGGTCACACAACTCATTGCCCACATTTGGACATCTGTGCATCCCATAAAGATCAACTCAAGACGAAATGCAATTTTGCCTCTGAAAACATCAATGTTGGGTCTTTTGTTTACCTGCAGTGCAGCAAAATTGCACTTGTGAAAATAAAGCACACGGTCCATCTTCCAAGAAGATTAGACTCATATAAAAATCAAGTCCGGACTCATTTGTTGCCTTCCTGGGGCTGCATTTAAAAATGTTATTCCTGGCTTGTCCCACTTAAAGATCTTCAGCCGTGTCATTTATCCAGCTGATGTGCAGTCTGGCTACTGGGCTACAACAGCCAAACAGAAAAACACGATGGAAAATAGGAATTGTGTTCCCGCCTCTTGGCTGCCGGATGCCATCCATGCAATCCACAGGCAAATCTGAAGCTGATAAAGCTGCTACAAAATGTGCATTGCTATGTCGCAGTCAGCCAGAATCCCAGTTTAGAAGGGAGAGTGGGAATGCGGGGGGGTGAAAAAATTACCGTTTTAAGAGGTCTTTAGTGTCTCTTTTGTTTCCACACTGTATTTAAAGACAGTCTGAAGTCAACGGCCAAATTGGCAGAGCACGGGTTGGGTTCGTGGAGGCTCAGGCAAATGCTGGTGCCAAAAGCTGGCATCACATTCCCAGCAGCAGCTCCATCCCTGAGGATCTTTGCCATCCTAAAACAACGGCTGAGGAAGGAGGGCATCGTAGCCATTCCCTCTTCTACTCCATAAGTCTTCTCATGGCTGGACTGAGTGATTTTGACTGAAAAGTCGGGGAAAATCGCACTGCCCCACACTGGAGCCAGCAAAGAGCACGGGCAGCACTGTGAGTCAGTGACAGACTGGAAATGCACCTGCCGTGAAGGAGAGGAGGAAAGTGGCCAAAAACGACTTGGGATCAGTCGGGATGTGCCCTGAGGCACCACTACAAGGTACAGGGACAACCCTGAGAGGGTGGACAGGAGCCCCAGGCGCAAATTCTTCACCACAGCCCCTCTGCGGGGTCAGCAAGGCACAGCCCCGCGCTGAGAGGGGTCATCGCCCCCCAGAGCCCACTGCGGGCGGATGCCTCCCCAGCCCCGCCGCTCCCGCTCCCGCGGGCGGCCACACACAAAAGGTTGCTACTCCCGCCCCTCTTCTATTTAAGGGTCCTGTTGACCAATCAGCGTCAGGGGCGGGGCTAAGGGGAAATTGACAAGCCCCCAGACCCCACTCCCGTGCGCAAGGGAGGGGGCGGGGCGAAGGGCGCCGCCAGCCAATCCGCAGCCCCAAGCCTCCGGCCGGGCCAATCAGCGTGGCGGTGGGCGTGTCCCGCCGCGGGGTCAGGCCGGGAGCGAAGGCGCCCGTCGCTCCCTGTTCCTCGCGCTCCGCTAGCGGCCGAGCCTCCTCACCGTGGGATCCCTCCGCCCTGCGCGCAGCGGCCGGCGGTGTGTGCGCGCCGCTCCGTCCCCCTCCGCCCCGTGAAGGGATTATTTCCCGCGGCGGCGGGGCGGCCCCAGCGGGGTCCCTGTGCGATGGAGGCACCGGGCGCCCGGCGGAGGGACGGAGGAGCCGCCCCGTGAGGAAGGAACGGGAGCGCAGCGGCCTCCTCGGGGCCGCCGGCGGGCGGGGACCCCGCGGCCAGGCCGCGCCTCAGCGCTCGGGCCTGCGCCGCCCTCAGCGGGGCCCGGCCCGGCCCTGCCCGCCCGGGGCTGCCCCAGGCCGGGTGTGCGAGCCCCCGCCGGGGCGCGGGGCACGATGGTGGAGAAGCGGTGCCCGCGGCTGCAGCGGGACGGCGTGTACCGCTGGTTCTCCGAGCTGCCCTCCCCGCAGCGCGTGGAGTTCCTCTGCGGCCTCCTGGACCTGTGCATCCCGCTGGAGCTGCGCTTCCTGGGCGCCTGCCTGGAGGACCTGGCCCGCAAGGATTACCACTCCCTGCGCGACTCCGAGATCAAGGCCAACAACCCCGCGGACCTGGGCAGCCTCACCAACCTGACGGACGAGGTGGTGCGCAGCAAGCTGCTCGTGTCGCTGGCGCTGCTCGGCTCTGCCCACCGCGAGGCCGCCGGGGTCCTGTTCCGCACCCTCACACACATCGACTCGGTCATCAACAACTACGGGCTGCAGCTCAACGAGGGCCGCACGGGGGATGAGTTCCTGTTGCTCTTCACCATGGCATCCAACCACCCGGCGTTCAGCTTCCACCAGAAGCAGGTGCTGAGGCAGGAGCTCACCCAGATCCAGAACATCATGGCCAGCACCAGCAAGAATCCCAGCACCTCTACCCTCAACACCATGGCAACCTATCCGGGCTGCCATAAGGTGGGTATCCTGCTTTTCCACGCGGGAGTGGCACTGCTGCAGGGCACAAGGTTTTAAACCTCGCGTTAGCATTTTAGTGCTAAATGGCAGCTGAAGAAGCTGGCAGGGTTGCTTGGTTGATGATGGAGATGGTCGGCTGAGGGCAGAAAGAGGATACACGGAGTTTTTAGGGGCTTGTGACACAAAGTGACAAGGGCATCACGAGCTGGTTAACAGCACCAATGTAAATCTTCCCTGTTTTCTCCTCAGTGCATCTGCTGAGGGGACTGTCCTGCCAGCTGCATGGAAAAGCAGTGATTTAGGAAGGGAAACAAACGTGTCTCTACGTTCAGGAGCAAGCATCTGTTTAAAAGTTTCCCTGGAAGAAGTTGGAGAGGAGGTTCAGCTTTGGGAGTAGCTGTCCAGTGGCAAAGGCGTCTTGGTGCGTGTGGGTTTTGTTTAGGGGATGTGATGACAAGCATTTGGAGTTTCTGATGCTAAACTAAAAGAAGTGTTGTCATTTCTTGTCACCCTTCGGGTATCGATCCTGGTGTCAGGGTTCACCGTCATTAACTTGCTGTTCTTTCATTCAGTTGCAGCAGTCAAGCTACACAGAAACATTTTAAGATGTGCTGTTAGTAATTAGATGTGTGACTGCTTAATTGCCCTCAGCCTGCTACAAATTAAGGAGTCAAACTGTCTTTCTGCCTGATTTTAACCCACTTGAAAGTTCAAACTAAGCACCAGCTTACTGGGGGCATGTGAGCAGTGAACAGGCTCCCGAGGATGCTGGAACTGTTACCCTTCTCTTGGGAAAGATGGTGAATCCCTAAAGGCTCTGAAAACCCCTGTATTGGGGTAATCCTAAACAGAGCTCCTGCTGAGGGCTCAGTAGAGATTCCATTACATTGAATGTTGAATTTCAGACTGAGACAGAAGTCTCTGCAGAGTCTTCCCCTGAATACAAATGTCCTTCCAATTTCTTGTCTGCATGAGCACCTCTGCTTTGTAAAATTTGCCTGAGAAGTGTTAAACTTTGTATTTTTCTCACTCTTCCCTTCCTGTGTTTTGTGCTTGTTCTTAGGCTTTTGTATTGAGGGGAAAGAACAAGGTATGGCAAAGCCTCTTCAGTCAGTTCAAACCTCTGTGTGAATAAAGTATATCTGGAAAGGATATTTCACACAGGATGTAGAAGGGTGTAATTAAAACCAGAAAGAGCTTCTTTTCAGATACTTAACTACTTGCAGCTTCCCTTATTCAAAAGCTGTACCGACCCTGGGTTTGAAAGGAAACACTGCAAATCATATACGAGTTTTCCCAAAAAAAGACAAAATCAGGCAGGCAGGAATGGTTTTTTAGAGTCTGCTTTTGGAGCTGCAGCATCCGTGGAGCTGAAAAACTCTGGCACTATTTCTGTCAATCTAAGATGGACGGAGAATCCATCCTGCCATTTTTCGTGCCAGCAGTAAGGTATCCAGGATGGTCATTGGATTTTTCTTTTCTTCTGAGCTCACTGAAGGACTGTCTCCTTAAAAAATACATTTTTATAAAAATTGGTGTTGAGGACTCCTGGTTGGCTAAGGGCAAAGTAGGTAAGAGGGAACACAAAGGTGACTTTGCCTTCACAGCCTCTGAATGTGCATTTTATTTGAACTGAAGCAGATTTCCTTCAGCCTGTTAATTTTTTTCATTGTTAACTGGTAATTTCGCTACTTTTAGAGTAAGCAGTTGGCTTAAAGCAGGAGTTGGATGAAGCAAGTGGAAAAACCAATGTCTTTCTCCATTCAGCCCCGTTTAAATATGCACAAATAAATTCCAACACGGAGGCCTTAGATCTTGTGATGTTACCAAGTTATGTTGTGACAATACTTGTGTTGTAACATCACCTACATAAAACAACGTGGTTGTGGAGAGAAAGTGAGTGCCCTGAGCTGCTGCCTGCCAAGAGTCCTGCACTCCTCTTCCTCCTTGGAATTGGAGGAGAATTTCCTCCCTGGTGCCAGCACTTTCTCATGGCTCCTGTTGCTTTACTACAGCTTGAGCCACGCTGAGCTGGGGCGTGAGGCTGTGTTTTAAATGAGGTGGATGCTGCTCCTCAGTCCTCAGCACAAACCTCCCTGAGCTCATCCTTAAGGAGATGGAGAAATGGTCACCATTTGAAGTCCTGAGGAACTCTGGGAAGCTGGGATGGCGTGCATATGTGATTGAGTGCAAATAGGGAGCTCTTTGTGAACAGGGTTATCCTTCAGCTTTTCCGTGTGAGTGTGGGAATAGGGAGTAACAGTGTTTACCTGGTTTACTGTTACAGTTTATGATTTATGTTTAATTTGTTTATTCGGGGAGATGCAACAAAAAACTCGACCGGTGCTCTTTGTTCTCTTTGCAGAAACAAATGGGAATGTGCTGCTGCTGCTTAGCCAGTCCTGTTAAAATACGACCCAACTTGATATTAGCTGTAATTTTTTTCCGAAGGATTGGAGCTTGCCATCCTTTTTTCCATCTCCTATCTCTTTGCCATTTTACAGTGAAATCTCTCAAAAATAAATTATGTTCAATAGTGAAGAGGCTGAACTGTTGATACAAAATCACTGTAAATATTTCATGATTCTTCAAGTTGCTTTGGGGTAGGTGAACACATCTGAAGTTGGTCCATGATGCAAACAACTGCTTATTCCTGTTTTCTGTTACTGTCTGCAGTTTTTGACTATGTGGAAGCTCCAAACAGCTGCCCATGTATTTTTTTTTTGCTTTAATTTGTGCTTTTTAAGATGCTTCTTGGCTTATGTGAATCTGAACTTTGCAGGAAAAGGTGGCTCTGGCTGGCTTTAAGTAGGTCAGTAATTATAAGATTCATGGTTTCTACCTGATAGTATAAAATGAACATTAAGTTCCTTGCCCTAAGTAGGGAAAATGCTGCCCTCTCTACATTGGTTTAGTCTCTGTGGAGATGGAATCATGAATATCCTGAGTTGGGAGGGACACACATGGATTATTGAGTCCAACTACTGGCCCTGTGCAGGACATCCCAACAACCCCACCCTGTCCCTCAGAGTGTTGTCCAAAGTCTCCTTGAGCTCTGTCAGCCTTGGGGCCGTGACCACTGCCCTGGGGAGCCTGTTCAGTGCTCGACCACCCTCTGGGGGAAGAACCTTTCCTGATATCCGACCTAACCCTGCCCTGACACAGCTCCAGCCATTCCCTGCCCCTCTGGAGAAAACTTATTCTTGCCCCTTGTCCTGTCCTGTATTTTCTTCTGGTTTTGAATGGTGCCAACACTTGGAGCACTAGAATTGTGGATTCCTCAAACTTTTTCCTTGCAGGCACGAAATCTGAGGTGGTTGTATGGTTTTTAGAAATTGGAACAATGCTGGTTGTCTTCGAATGAAGCCCAGGCATAAGTGTCTTAAGAATCATGTCTTAAAAAGGTTTTTTTCCTGGTGTGAACAGTAATGGGCTTGTTTTTAACTGGAAATGATGCAACTGAGTGTTTGTGCTGGTTGTGCACCCTGAGATGCCCATTCAGATGTGTTTTCTACCTCTGCCACAAAGGAGATGGGATGGTTTTCTGGCCAGCACTTGGAGCCTGGACCTGCAGGCTGTGTATATAGTGCTTAGAGTGCACACTGCTGCTTTCCTAAGGGAGGGGAGCTGAAAGCATCAGGACACATGAAAACCAGTAGCCAAATATCTCCTGCTGTGCAGGTGAATTGCCACTTCTGCATTTGTGACCCACAGAGAAGGGAGAAATGACTCAGCTCCCTCCCAACACCTTGAACCTCCCATTCTGACTTGTGTTGTGAATGACTTGTGGTGATGAAACATCTCTTTTGGCAAGAGTTGAGAAAACTTACTGGTTTTATTCACTCTTGGTTGATGGTCAGACTTGATGGTCTTAAAGGTCTTTTCCAACCTTAGTGATTCCTGGGGGGGCTCAGCCTGGAGAAAAGGAGGCTCAGGGGGGACCTTCTTGCTCTCTGCAACTCCCTGACAGGAGGGGGGAGCCAGGTGGGGATCGGGCTCTGCTCCCAGTGAATAAGTGACAGGACAAGAGGAAACGACCTTAAGCTGTGCCAGGGAGGTTCAGGTCATGGAAAGGTTTGTTAAGCATTGGAAGGGACTGCCCAGGGAAGCAGTAGAGTCCCCATCCCTGGAAATGTTCAGGGCCAAGTTGGATGGGGCTTGGAGCCACCTGGGATAGTGGAAGGTGTCCCTGCCTGTGGCAGGGGTTGGAACAAGGTGAGCTTTAAGATCCTTTCCAACCCAGGCCCTTGCATGATTCTGTGACGATGATTGTGTGATCTGGTTGTGTCTTCAGCTGCAGAGCAGGGTCAGAAATAGTCTCTCTGGCTGCAGCTCGTTTGCTGCTGAGAGGGAACAGGAGTCAGTGACTCTGTAGTTATGTGGCTGTTTCGGGTTGGTATCTTGTGAGTGGGGAAAAGGGTTCTTGCCTAGTCAGCTTCCAAATACTGCACCAATGGCTATTTCCAGTTTATAGCATAAGGGACTATTTTTCACTCATGTTCATTCCATAGGCTCATCTAAAATTCCAAATAACTAAAGACTGTATATTGGGAGCAGTGGAGAGCTGATCTTCTGAGGGGTCCTGAAATACCTTCATCTGTCTGCACTGTTTGCCTCAGGGGATTGAATGGACATAATCCCATTCAGAAATGTTCAGATTTCTATTTTTATTTTTTATCACCTGTGGAGTGATGAGTTATAAAAAACTATCACTTGTTGGGTTGAAACTCAGTCCTTAAGCCCTCACAGAGAAAGCAGCCTCATATTAAATGATCTATGTCAGCTGCCTTTGTGGCTTTTATGTGAGCTTTGTAGGGATAGAATAAATCACGACAAACTTAATTTTTAGCCTCTTAACCCATTGAGGGTATTTCCTGGCTTTAGCAGATTATCATAGCTGTTGCTGGCTGGGATTAGAGGTGTTTACTCACTGATATGAGGAGTTGCTATCTTGGAGTGATCTCACTTTCAAAACCACATGAAACCAACCTCAGGAGCTGTAGGGGCAGGTCTTGTAGCTTCCAGCTGGTGACATGTGCCAGTCTCTGCATGGCCTTTGCATGTCCTTTTAGAATTCTGAGCACTTGAGGCAACGTGAATTGCACAGGTCTCTTGATATTCAAGTTGAGAAATGTGAGGCTTGGAGTTCTGGCTCTTTTCTTGCTGAAGTTCTTGTTTAAAATGTTTTTTGTGGCTTTGATAAAATAGTTCAGTCTCAAACCCGCAATATTTTCAGAAATGAGCTTTAACATATGAAGGAATATTTGGAAGACAATGGTCTCGTAGTAGTAGCAGTATTAATTACCATGAAATTCACTTTGCTTAATCATATGTTACGTGATGAACTTTGAGTTTAGAAACCTAAATGTAACCTAAATGTCTTTGCTTGGGAAATACACTGTACATCCAAACATCAGGGACAGAGCAGCCAAAAAAATCTGTGTTGAGCTAATAATGATGATGTTTTTTCCATGAACTGTTTTCCCTTTTTGGCTGAATGAAGTTTTTGTTTTAAGAGCACATTCTACTTTGCTTTTTAAATTTACTCTTTTTTCTACTAATTGCCTCGTAACTGCTAGTTGTCACTGGAGCAACACTGAAGGCCTCATCTCTTGTGGAATAAAAGTGCCTGTTTTAAGGTGCTGGATGTTTTGAACTGTCCCAGACTCTGAACTGTTTTAATTGAATCCGTGCATGACCCTTGTGCTGGAGAAGCAGAGCCAGCAGGAGTTCACCACACCTCACAGGCATTCCAGTGTCTGACTTCAAAGGTGCTGAACAGCAGCCTTGTTTGGGAGTGTTTAACCATTTGGTTTGGTGTTTTTTTAAAATGTTTGTGTGGCTAAAACTGAGATCCCGTCAACTTCAGGCTGGATGGTGGATACAGCACTGGCAGGGCAGAGCTGGGAGTCTTCTGTATCTTGTATATTCAAACACTCTCGTGTCCATTTTACTGCTTGCTCTGGAGTGCTTTTTATCCTTCAAAAAAGCAAATAGAGTCCCAAGAATATAGATAAGATTTCTCTGAATCCACAGAATCTTATTACAGAAGTGCTGGATCTAATTTGTCTTTTGAAATGAGAACCATTGTCACACTTAAACTAGAATTTGACTTGACTCTTTGGCAAAAGGATTGGAGCAAGTTGAAGTTGTTGTCCACTGAGATTTGAAATGGGTATTAAATCAAGCAAAGAGTTGTTGATATGGTCCAGATCTGTGTTTCTTTGCATGGGTTTTGTAATGAGCAAACATCCAAATTCCTTGCTCAAAGCAGAATTTTTCCATCACTCCCATTGGTATGATTATCCAACAATCAGCATTGGGAGGGATACACCTTTTAACAGGTGTTCAGGCCAGTATAAGGTTTCAGGGCTTTTGTGAATAGATGAAGTGATCCAGAAATAAGCAGATCAGTTACTTAAGAGTAAGATCTTAATTTTAATTAAAGACCTGCCAAGTCATGGTGATAAACAGTGGAAGTGAACACTTTTCAGGTGTATTATGAATCCTTTACCAGTGTCTTCTTTTTTTCACCATAAGTGGAAGAAAAAAGGACATTGAGGTTCTGGAGCATATCCAGAGAAGGGAACAGAGCTGGGGAAGGGTCTGGAGCAGCAGGAGCAGCTGAGGGAGCTGGGGGGGCTCAGCCTGGAGAAAAGGAGGCTCAGGGGGGACCTTCTCTCTCTCTGCAACTCCCTGACAGGAGGGGGGAGCCAGGTGGGGGTCGGGCTCTGCTCCCAGGGAACAAGGGACAGGACCAGAGGAAACGGCCTCCAGCTGTGCCAGGGGTGGTTCAGCTTGGATATTAGAAAAGATTTCTTCATTGAAAGGGTGCTCTGGCATTGGAAGGGGCTGCTCAGGGAAGTGGTGGAATCACCATCCCTGGAAGAAAAAAATGTGTGGATGTGGCACTTGGGGACATGGTTTAGTGATGAACCATCACTAAAGGACCTCTAAGGTCATCAAGTCCAACCAAACTGGTGCTGGTCGGACTTGATGACCTTAGAGGTCCTTTCCAACTTTAATGACTCTTTGATTTTATGATTCAAAGTAGTTTCATTACACTCAAGCCATTACTTAAGTGGATGTCAGGGAGGGGAAGGAGGGAAAAATACAATTCGGTGGAATTGTGACTCATCAGATAATTTCTTTATGAATTGTTGCAGAAGAGCCCAGGGTGGCAATGAACCCTTTAACCAGGGGAAGGCTCCTGGGATCATTACTTGGCTTAGACTTCAGCAGGTTTTCAAATTGCTTCTTTGACTCTCCATTTACCTCCCAAATATATATTCCAGCCCCATGGGGGCAACCTTCCACCCCAGTGCTGGCAAAATGAATATGGTAGCTCTGAAGTCAACATAATATTAACATTTTAAAGGCAGATGTCATTAAGGGGTAAAGACTTGTATAGCAGATAGGACTATGCTACACTTGGAATTCTCTTGGGAAGTGTAAGGGAATCTTCCCTTGTGGTGCCTGTGCTTTTGGCTTTTGGTGGCATCAGGTGAAGGAACAGGGACACACTTGTACATCAGTGCTGGGATAGAGAGCAGCAGTGTTTGTTCCAAGGTCGGGTTATTAGCAGCTCTCTGTTTTGATTTTGAGGTGGTTTTAATGATCGGTTTGTAAAACTCAGATTTGATGAGTCCAGTAACTCTATGGTAGATTTATGTTCCTTGTATTAACAATGTTCACAGTTCTTTAAGCAAAGGATTTTTAGTGGAAATTAGTTTATAAAATGCAAGCCAGACTAATTTTGGTCCATCTGTTCTCCAGAATTTCTAAGGAGCCTTGGAGCAGGTGTGTGATTGTCCCGCAGCGTTTAAGTACCACATGGCTCATTTCATTCCAGAGTCTCACAGGACAAAACCATTTGATCTATTACCATTTTTCCCTTGGAAATGGGAACCCTCTTCACCCTTTGTGTTCCAAGATGGATCCCTTCTTACCAACTTCCTGAGAACAGATGTATTTGGTAGCTGTTCGAACATGGATGCACCTGGTGTTTACATCTATTTGGTAGACCCTGGTTGTTGGAACCACTTGAATTTCTAGCACAAATCAAACACTTTCAGTTGTATCCATGCCCCAGTCCAAGAAAACAACTAAATGTGTGTAAATTTAAGTGTTGAGGACTTTACTGGATGTGTGGAAAGTTGGGTGTGTTTGTGAGCACTTCCTAAACGTCCTTGTGGAAGAACCTGAATCTTCCACAGGAGTAGGTTGTAATTTTCTTCTTGTAGTGGGAGAACAGTCAGGTGTTTGTATATGTCATAAATGCAGAACTGGTGCCTGAGGCTATGATTTCTCAAGCAGCTGGGCAGACTAATGTCTTGTTACTACCAAGAGGAAGATGTTTGCTCATTCTTGCTCCTCCTGGTGTTGTCTCAGTGGGTTTTGAGTTCTGGGTCCTTGCACTGATTGCTCTGTCTCTGGCTCGGATTTAGCCTTGTCATGCATCAACAGACTGACAGCTGAGTGTTAGCAATGCAATTTTTCCAAATTATATAAAACCTGAGTTTTGTCCCTGTGCTGGGAAACAGCAGCTTATCAGTCTGAGCATGGATGGGCTGTGTCCTTCCCATCAGGCTTCTGCTGGAGCATTTTTGCCATCAGGATTGCACAGTGTTAAAGACCTTGGTGTTAACCTCAAAATAAGCTGCTGTTAATGCTCACTAATATGAATCTGGCAGGAGAGAAGTTGTGTTTTCCCCCCCACCAGATTCAGTGCTCAGTTTCTGAGTGCACTTGCATGTGTTACCTGCTCCAACCTCAAGCCTGAAGGTCGATTTATGGCTATGAAAACCTTTTTGTAATGGAGAATTCCAAAGCCAGTATGGACAGCAGCATTTATCTGTGAGACTCTCCTAGAACATCATTGGCCAGTGTTGAAAACTGAATGTCACGTGGAAAAGTTTCCCTGAATGGGAGAATATGTTTGTGTCACTTGGAGCTGCAGCCCCAGGATCTCACTGAACTGACTCATTGCTCTTACATTTTGTTCACTTTTCCTGCCTAAATTTCATACCTAGTCAGGCATAGAAATCCATACTCTGTTCTCTGGGATCCTGTATCATTGTTCCATGTATACATGGTGCTTTGGGTAGTGGCTATGTTGATTTTTTTTTTAGTATTGGCTCCACTTCAAACTAAGTCAGCAAATACTTTGCTATTAAACCATGTATTTTCTGTGCTCTGTTTAGTTATTTTTAAAGGAACAGATAATTGCTGTTTTGGTCAAACTCTTACCACATTAAGTTTGATTCCTATCAGTCCTGTTATTCTTATGAAAGCTTTTGCAGTATTAAATGTTAGGCATTGTCCCTTGGGAGCAAAGCTAAGAGTTACTGAATCCAGCTTCCCAGATTTACCCTTTTCCATGGTGTCTTCCACTGTCTTGCATAGTTGCAGAGCCACTTCAGGCCTGACAGAGAAGCACCACCTGTGGAAGTAATTGGCTTTTTTTTCCCTGTGTGCCCTTTGATGGATCAAGGGTTTTGGAGAGTTTTCTAGAGCTGCTTTTGCTGTCCCAAGGAGGTCTGAGCCTGGAGGACCTCTCTGATGCTGGGAGGGAAATCACTGCTGTGTTGGAAATCAGGATGTTGTTGGATGGCTGGTGAAAATGGCAAAAATATGATAATGGCAAAATTCTAGCAATGACTTCTGTTCCCTTGACACATTTGTCTTCAACCCCTGCATTGAGGCAATTGTTTCTTTTCCTGGTGACTCCTGGGGGTGGAGGGTGTGAGGGCAGCATTTTTGATCCTTCTGTCTAATTCCTGTTGGGAAGTATCCACTGATAGTAGCTGATACCAGTTCTGATCCATCATTACTGTGGAAAATGAGGCACAGGATGATTCAGGCTGAGCCTCAGTCGTTGGGTAGTCATCCATTTTCTTTGTTATTCTCAGTTATGGCCACTGCTTTAACTTGAAATGTGAGAGATGGGCAGGGTTTGGATCTGGAAAACCAGAAGTCCATCTGTGAACCAGATGCTTTGCTGTGGTGGGAGCAGATTAAAGAATCACAGAATCATCCAGGTTGGAAAAGACCTTAAAGCTCATCTTGTTCCAGCCCCTGCCATGGGCAGGGACACCTGCCACTATCCCAGGCTGCTCCAAGCAAAGCTGTAACATTGGAATGCAGTAAAAATAGTTTTAAGAATCTCTTCTGCACCCAGTTGAGTGTTGCAGCTTTCAGAGTGACTGAAAAGCCTGCAGGCCACTCTGATATTAAAGTAATTTATGAATAATGCGATGAAACTGTGGATAGGTGCATCCTTCTCCCTGGCCCTCTGGAAAATGCTGTGCTGAGGGTAAGATTAGGCAGTGTAGAATATTTAACTCTGGACTTGCTGCTGTATTTGGTTGGTTTCCTTGGACTGTTTCTGCTGATGTTCTCAATTTCAGTTGTAAAATCCAGTGTCTGCTCTTTAAATGTCTGATGCTGTTTCCTCTTAAACCTCGAATGATTCATGATTTTTTTTCAGCATTTATAAAATGTCGCTCCTGTGGTTTGTTGTGATATATGGCCTGAACATTCCTGGTTCCTTGATGCCAACTTATCCCCCTTTACTGTGGACTGTTACTGCTTCACCAAATAAGCCTTTATCAGTTCTTGAGCAGCACATGTTTATTCCTTAATGGCATCTTGGCTTTCCCTGAGATGCTCCCGATCCTAAAAGGTCTAGAGCAATTTGCTTAATACTTCAAATCTTCATCTCCCTGGAATGCCTAGTTCTTTATTCAGAATCCAGTGACTCCTTGTAGTTGTTTGTGCAAAGCCCAGAGTAGGGAATATAGGAGTGTTCGTACGTGTATAGGGAATATTCCTCCCAGAATTTACCTGACACTGAGTTTGAACAGGTCCTTCCTGGGCATCTCCTGTGAAGCTTTTCCCAGTGTTTCTCCCAACCCCCCCAGGACAATATCTCCTGCAGTTCCAAGCTGTCGGGTTATTGTTCCTCTGTTTGGCTTGGCCTCAAATTTAAAAAAAAAAAAAAAAAAGAAAAAAGAGGACTAAAAAAAATGCTGTTACTATTTTGGAACTAAAACTTTGACTTGCAAACCGTTTCTCATTATTTTACTTTCCCTAAACAAATCCAAACCTTTGCAGTATTGGTATGTTTAAGTCAGTGGAAAAAATTATTTAAAATTTGGAATGGAAGCTTGAAGCAGTCGGATTCAGTGGTTATAACACCATTCAGCTCCCTAACAAAGTGCTCCATTTGGAACTAATCAGAGCTTTGTGATTTTTCTAGGCCAATTTGGAACTGCTTTGATGTGCGACGGAATCAGATAGTATGAGCTCAGTCAGACAAGACATATGGGCTAAATTAATCTTTACCAAGGATGTAAAAATTAAATCTTTATGGGGGAAAAAAATGGAGGTTATGTGTAAACAAAATGCAAATTATAAACTGCACGCGATGCTTGTTGTAAGGAGAGTGGAGAGGAGGGAATACGAGATAAGAGGCAATAAATTGTAACAAACTGCTTGTTCAGAGATTTTCTGGAGCTCTGTGGCTGTTCTTACTCAGTTTCAAATGCTGTAAGTGTTTATATTTCTGATTGTTCTGAATATTTGAAGCCTGGTTGTTCAGGATAACACAGTCCTGCATGAATCTCATTTCCCAGCTCTCTCCTCTGCGCTCTCCCTTTGCCAGGAGGATGGTGCTCAGCCCTCTGGAACTTCCTCTCAGCAGCACTGGGCTGGAGTGAGAGTTTAATGAGCTCCAGGAGGGAGACTGTGTGAGATAAGCTTTGGTAAAGACTGACTTTGGCAAGGAAATTTAAACTCTTCCCCACCCTCCCCCTGAGCTTGAAGTGTAATGGCTGGTCTTAACATCAAGTGAAAGCTTGATGTTTTGTTAGTGGTGGTAAGCTGTGCTGAAGAAACAGCATATAATTATATTTATGTATTTATCTATAAAATAAGCTTTATTTTTTGGTCATAAGTGCTGAAAAGAAAAGCAGGTACCTGTAACCCTCTATTTTCTGACGTCCCTCTGCCTTTCTGGTGGGATTTCTTTACACATAGAAGCTTTTTATAGATGTCAGGTATACAGAGTCTTTCCCTGGTGCTACTGCCTAAAACTGCATATAAATCTATAAATGTCAGTCTTAAAATGGAGCTTACAATAGGTAATTGTATGGAGTGGGGATGTGCTATTTCTGACTTACATTGTGTGTGCTGACTGATGGCAACATGTAATGGTAGGGTGTGCAAAGTATTGTTTTCAGCATAAATTGTCCTAACTCATGGCACTGTGTCAAGTGCACAGGGTCTGAGGGAGCCTCTTCCCTCACAGGGACCTGAGGTTGCTGGTATTTAGTTGCCATGACTGAAGGATAACTGATTCTGTTATTTTGAGGTGCACATTTTCTCCTGTGATTTGTGCAAGGCTGAAATCCACGTCAAATTCTAATTACAGCTCTCCATTCTGGGATTTCAGGTTGATTCAGAGTATGACAATTGAATTTCAAGTAATGTAGTTACTATGATGAGTTACTGGGAGTGCTTCTGTTAGTCTGAACTCCCTCTTTAAAGCACCCTTTCCTCTTCAAGGTACTTAAACCCTTGTGTTCAATACTGCAAATGTAAGTGTTCATCCACTTCTGCTTCTCATTACCTAGAAAACAAGAGGAACGACCTTACTTAGAGACAGGTGAATGTTATGTTACAAAAACATCAATATTGATGTTTTTGTGTTGCTCTGTGGCAGGCAGCTGAAATGAGCAGTGTCCAGTTCTGCCCTTTCTAATGACTTTTGTTTGTTTCTGTAGATTTAAGCGTGGTGAAAATAAGTTTTCTCACTCAAAATACAGTTTAGAAGGTGCATATTAGGCCACGAAATCTGTTTCGATGCTGCAACTTTCTGCTCGGGCATTTGTAGCGTACAATTTTTCATTGAAATGTGATCATGATAACAGGCTTTTTAGTGGCAAAGACAATAAAAGGGTGTTTTTCTAAACTGGAATTTTTCATTGTAATCTGTGTGGGAATATTTGGAAATGCCTTGAGCCTGCAGCTGTGTGGAGGTGATTGTTGTGGTGTGACCCCAGCCAGCAGCCAAGCCCTCACTCCCCCTGGTTGGGATGGGGAGGGAGAAGGAAAAGGAAAAGTGGGAAAACTTGTGGGTTAAAATAAAGACAGTTTATGGGTAAAGCAAAAGCCACACATGCAAGCAAAGCAGACCAAGGAATTGATGTCCCACTTCCCATGGGCAGGCAGGGCTCCATCCCCAGGACAGCAGGGCTCCATCGCGGTGACTTGGGAAGACAAACAGCATCACTGAACGACCTCAACTTCCTCCTTCTTCCCCCAACTTCATACACTGAGCATGATCCCACATGGTCTGGAATAGCCCATGGATCAGCTGTGGGCAGCTGTCTGGCTGTGTCCCATCCCAAATCCTTGTGCCCCCCACCCTCCTCACTGATAGGGTGGGCTGAGGACTCAAAAAGGCCTCGACTCAGTGTAAACCCTGCTCAGCAGTAACTGAAACATCCCTGAGTTATCACCAGTTTCCAGCACAAATCCAAACCAGGCCCACATCAGCTACTGTGAAGAAAATTAACTCTATCCCAGCCCAAACCAGCACAGTGGCATAACATAAAACTGAGATTTTCCAAGAGCCCTTTTCCCTTAGTTTTCTTGTTGAAAAGTTAAAAACTGTAATGTCGAGAGGTGAAAGGTCTTGCAATATCTCTCCAATTGACTGCTGTGTGACTATTGTTTAAAAAAGAATTAACTGTAAGTAGCTTTATAGATTAGCCAAGATAATCTTGACTTGTGAATAGCTGCTGACTAAAACAACTTCCCTGAACTGTTACTTGGGGAATATCAGTAGTAACACCCTTAGTTTTAAAAGAAGGAAGCTTCTCCCAACTGCCTTCCAAGTGGTTCTCTCACTCCAGAGGAAGGTGTGATGTTTGTGTATTCCCTCAGTTTATTTTAATGGAGTTTTGTATTTTTTTTTCTTTCCAGGTCACTCCAAGGTCCGAGACCCCCATCAACAGTGTCAGTAACAGCTTGGAAAACGTACTCCACACATCAACACATTCCATGGAGGAGTCATTGCCCAAGAGGCCTTCGGGGAAACACTCCAAAGGTGTGTCCTTATCCGTGTGTGTGCTTCCAGTGGGGGAACCAGCTTGGATCTCTTGGTGGTGATCAGCTTTATTTTAATTGGGATTGGAGACTGGGGTTCTGCTGCTTTACTTCTGGGTTGGGTCGACCAAAGGAAGTCACAGAAGGGTTTGTAATAAGTGGGAGTGGGTCAGTGAGAAATGATCAGTGAGAGACGAGTATCCTTATTTTTCCATTGGGAAATAAGCAAGAAAATTCCTTATGAGTTGAAAGACCAGCTTAACTCTCATCCAATATCCTCCAAGAGTGAGTATCTTGGACATTACATCTCTCATCCTTATATTAGCAGGTTATTTCTTGGATTAAGCACATGGTGAATGTTGCTTTACTGGGGAGAAGGCATTTAAACAATTAGAATTGCACCTTTCTCTTGGTTCCTAAGGATGTAAGTGAGAAATAAAGGGAAGAGGAGTGGAAGATAGGAGAAAGAACTTGCACCTTTCTCAGCTACAAAATAAATCTGATTTTTGTAATGCTGTGTTGCATCTGACCTGGCTAAAAACTGGGCTTATCAAATCAGAGTTAATGATTCCATTTCCACACTCCAGACTCTGATTGCAAATATGAAAATGACCAGGTTAAAATGTGACTAACAGTATTTTGTTTAATGCATAAGAAAGGACTGTTAAGTGAGGGAGGTCTTTGAACTGGGAGCTGCTCTTTGTGCAGAACAGCTTTTGTGAGCTCTGTGGTATTTAAAAAATCGCTCGGTAGGGCACAACTAATGCAGAGGAAATATTACCCTTGTATGTTGCCTTCAGATATCATTAAAGATATTGTCATGCACCATCTGAATTTTTTTAATTTGGAATTTGCCTTCTGAACTCTGTTTTCTTCTCTGCCGTGGGCTTCCTGCATAACCTGGCAGATATAGTTTAATATAAACGGTGACAAAGAATTTCAAAGTACGTTTTCACTCAGAGGATCTTACACAGATTAGAAAGGGTTAAATGTCCCAAGAAAATGTGAACTTGCCCCCACCAGACCTCCTTTTCTGTGACTGTAATCCCAGCAGTGTAAGGAGTAGTAATTTTTTACAGCAGAGTAATGCTCTAAGTAGCCATTTCTCCAGCTGTAAAAACCATCAGGGTAGAAGAAAACGCAGCACTAAGCAGAAGCATGGTGGGGTTTGTGGCTTTCATCTGATTAAAAATAGGCCAGGGTTCAACACTGTTTTCATTTGTACTCAGTGATTGCTATTCCAGTACCATATATGCTAAGATTAGTCATGGTACGCTGTGAAAATTAATTAGGTTCTCCTCTGATCTGTTTTTCTCTTATAGAATACCTGCTTCGTTTTCAGTTTAATTTACAGGCTACCTCAGTGGTAGCTGGGAGAAGTGGGTGTGGAACAAATACTCACTGATACTCTGCTTTCTGGTTCACCAGCAGCAAAGACTGCTGAATTCTCTCTGATATTTGATGATGTGTCTGGGAGTTGTGTCTTTTCAGTCTGGAGTACAACTGAGGATTATTTGCCAGCCTGGAGCCACCGTTGTTCACTTACAGATTCCTTGTTCTCGTAGCAAACACAGCTCTTAATTTAGCAGGACTTGCTAACTTTATAACCTAGAGCACATAAAATTGTCATGAAAGTATGAGATGGACAGGATGCTTGATTCTTGTAGTGATATTTTTTTAGTGAGTCTGTTTTCAGACAGCTGGACAGGCTAGGATTTCTCCTCAGAAGTAGTGAGCTGCCCAAGGTCATCATTCCTCTCCTGGCAAAGTCCTGGAGGTGGAAGTGTCTCAGTTAAAAAGGCTGTAGCTGAAACAGAAGAAAAATGAGAAATCTCATGAAAAGTGCAGTATTTGTTGTGCTTAGTTGGATTAGAGACAATTTCTATTAATCCAGTGAATGGTTTTAATCCAGATTTGGAGAAATGTCAGTAATTTAACTTCCTATAGTTGAACAGTGAATGGGTTTGTAGTAGGCTTGGACCTGAAAGCTCTCAATGACTGTGTTTTCCTTAACCCACCACTTCTAGCATAAAATATCTAAATTTCTACATGGGAAAGAAACAGAGAGTAGAGTATTCTGCTGGATACTCTAACAGGCAGTGGTGGCAGTCTTGTGTTTGCAGTAAGTGGTAGCTGGGAACGTTTGTACGTCCTTCGTGCAGAGACTTGTCAAATACTTGGGAATAATTTCACCAGCCTGTCTGCACAGAATAGTGCTGCCTCAGGAAATGAATTTATAACATGGGTGTCAGCCTGAGAAATGCACAAATCTTTTCCTTTACCTCAGAAACCCAGATAACTCTGGGAGCACTGTCAGACACTGACAAGTAGAATCATGGAATGGTTTGGGTTGGAAGGGACCTTAAAGCTCATCTCATTGTACCCCCTGCCGTGGGCAGGGACACCTTCCACTAAACCAGGTGCTGGATCCATGCTGCAATACCAACTTGTTGGGAGTGGTGACAAGCTGGGAGCAGTCATGATTTGCACATACTTAACAAAATTAATCAATTTTTCTGTAGTGATTCTTCTGTCTTGGCTAAAGCCCCTTCTCCCTGCTAGAACAGGATAAATCAGATGGACATCTCTGCAAAGTGCAAGTTGTGGCATTAGGAAGCTCCTGTACAAATGGACATAAGCATTTTGGGTGTCTGTGCTCTAGCTGGGCTTTTCTTTTGTAAAGTGAAGTTTGAAAATTTGGCCTGTGCAAGTTGAGAAAAAAATACAGATGGGTTTCCACCGAAGGATGGGGAGCTCTTGTGAAATCCATTGGCTGTAACATGCAGAGTAAATTGTGCTTTTCACTCCTGGTTTGATCAGAGATTTAGGATTGTTCAGACCTGTTTTCACAGATGTGGAAGTTATTTTAACTGGAGGTAACTTCGGGAAGTGGAGACTTTCCCTGTTCTCAGGAACTGACTATTGTTGTGCTGAAAGCTGCAGACAGGGTTGTTCACAGGTTTTAAGGTATTGACAAATCTCACTGGTCAAGGACAACAGAGATAAATACAGTGAGATACTTGTGTTACATATAATGAAAATTCCAGGAAGGATGTGTTGTTTTCTATCTCTTTTCCCACTGTTTATAGAACGTTTTAATTACAGTTTTAACACTGATTGAACAAAACAAATTCAAATGTAGTTTGGACGTTTTATGTATCCTGAACCTTTCCCAGTAGCAAGGTGGTTAAAGACCCCTGATTTACTACTTTACAACTTTTGTTTTGCAGGCAATCCTCTGCTGGTAGCTAAGGGAAAATCGGGAAATTCCATTATTATTCCGAAGTCCAGAAGGAGGTATCTGACCTATGGGGCTTCCCAGAGCTAATTTTGAACAAGCCTATGGATGTAGAGTTGTTCTGACCTTTTGTGGTAATTCCCAAAAGAGAGTAGTTATGGTTATCACAGCTGAATGAAAAAATCAGCTGATTTTGTATTTGTTAAAAAAAGCAATAGGAATTTTCCGTGCTCCAGAGATGTTACTAATTATTCTTCCTGCAAGGTTCCAAGGATTTGGCCATTAGGTGGGATAGCACTGGAGGCAAGTCCTGCTCTCTGCATGTGACATATTTTAGCAATGTATTAAACATGCTCAGTGACCACAGCATATTTTCCAAAAGCACAGCGGAATGAAGTACATTAGACCAGATGTTGAAGTGCAGAACAAAAGAATCTTTATAATAAAGGCAGTGTAAGTTGCAAACATCCCAGTGCAGAGACTGTGCAGCTTCATCCTGTAATTTCTCATAATGCTGAGGAAAATTCTGATTTGTTACAGCCCCTGGGCTCAGTTTTCTGCAGTGGAGGTTCTGTGTTGGAGGTTAGAAGTTGCCCGTGGTTGCTCTGAGGTTTGCAGGTGGCATTTACCCCGTGTTCCTCCCCAGAGCAACCTGGACCGTGATTTCCTCGACTGAACAAGACTCTTTTTTTGCAAAGTGACAGAAGTTCTGCTATTCTTGTGTTTCCTGTATATTTATCTTGCCTTTCCGCTGTTGCCACACAAAAACCTCAAATTGTCTCAGTGCCAGCCTGATTTCAAATGAGGCAACTGTTGAAATATGATCCTTAGAGAGTGAAGCTGAATCACAATTCTTGCAACACATGAGTCTAAGGATAGACCCAAACTGCTGCTGGAGAGTAAGGAGTAAAGCTTTTAAGTGGAAAATGGGTGCAGGAGGCTTTGTTCTACGATCTCCTCTCCATTAGTTCTCCTGCTGAGCCCAGTAAAACTAATTGCTTAATTGAAGGAACATTCTGAGTCCATGCACAGGGTCCCAGGCTGGAATAAATACATGGAATAGGACGTGACTGCACAGAAAGAGCTGCAGTCTGTGGACATGAATAAACCAAACTTTAAATGCATCTCAATAATATATTGATTTAATTTTGAATCAATATTAGGATGTAAAATAGGTCCTTGTTTGCAGTATTCCCGTTGGCCTCAGGTAGGATGAGCTGGGGGTGAGTTGAACTGGTTGTTATGGGCAGCAAACTTTGGTATCTTAATTATTTCATTACAATAGTTAGCAGAAATGTATGATGTAAACCTTCCAGAACTTCTCACCACTATTTTTGCTACTCTGTTTTCCTTGGCAAAATGTGTTTGTATGGTCTTGCACCTTTTTTTGTCTCCCACTTCCTTGACTCATTCTTTTTCCATAAGAAAGTGAACTGCAGGAGCTCTCCTAGTTAGTGGCAAGCAACAGTCTTTTTCTCCTGAAATGTTTGACACCAGTTGTTCAGGCTGCTGAAGGCGGGGAGAAAATACAGGGGGAGGGAAAAAAGCTCTGAAATCCTTTTGGTTCAGCATCCAGACTTTATAGTGCCTTATTCTGCATCAGTTGTATAGCTGGATTATTCTATTTTTAAGTAACTACATCATCTCCAACGATATTGGGTCAGCTACCGTTAGGGTAGGGCTTAAAGAAATATTTAGGCTATGATAATCCTTCAGGAAAAATCTCCCTCTACCAACTGTATATAATTTTTCAGCTGTTTGTGTATGTCCTTGTTGATTTTATCTCCAACGGGGAACTCTGCTTCTAAACTTGAGCAACGTAGGCTGAGATCACACACGAGGCATCGCGTTCCTGACCTGCTGTCTCCCATACACGAGCTCTTTCAGGAGTATCAAGTATTTAGAGTTAATTCTAGAAGTCAAATCCAAGGATTAGCGTGCTTCAAAAAAACATGTTTTGATGTTGCATATTTCCCCCCCCTGCTTGAAGATTATTGGATATTAAGGAATTTCTTGAAGCTTGTTTGTTGCATAAATCATGTTGTGCTCTTCTGGAGTTGGGAGTTCAATTAGGGTTGGAGGTTTAATTTTGCAATAAAGACAATACTTGAGTTCAGAATATAAAAAATTCAGAAACATTGCATTTTACCTCAAGTTTTTGCTGACAGAGCAGTTGCATGGAAGCCCACTGTATGTCCCCAAAGCCGGGGGAATAGCTCATCTTTGGGCTCCTGTAGAGTGGGAGTGGAGTTCCAAACTCCTGGGGCTGCACTTGGAGTCTGGCAAATTTATGTTGTTAACTGTTAAGAAGTCAACTTTTATACTCTCTAGAGGTTGAAGTCAGTATTTCTTTGTCATCCTCGTTACCTCCTTTTCCACATAATGAGCCTTGTCAGGAGAGACCTGGGATTGCTGTGACAAGATACCAAGGGAGAGGAGAAAGGAGCAGCAGGGAGACTCACTCCTCCAACTGGATGAGAAGTTCTGACTGTCTACTCATGCAATAACTGTCATAAACCTTTTGTGCAAAGGTGAAAGATGCTCCTTGCTGGGGTTTGTAATCTATGGCCTCCATTCCTTGCAGAGGGCAGACCTTTGTGCTCCTTGGGAAGACCCAAAGGTCACCCCCTGGCCAAGAGCTGCAGTGAGTTGGCTTCAGTGGAAAGTCATACTGTGCATGTTTGAGTGGCTCTTTTTCAAGCTTATACAACAGAAGACTCTTTAATTGCCTATAAGCAGTTTTAATTGTGTCCTTGATCAAGTATTCACCTAAAATGATGGGTATCAAGCATTTACCCGAGGGCCTTGTCTTGAAGCTGCTGAATGATTCTTTAACTTTAGTCCTCTTTGGACTTCCTGCTTGTTTTTCCTCAATAAGATGATGGAATCACTCTGGGCAGCTGTCAGTCCCTATCTTATTAACTGCTGAGCTTGTTGATTAAATTCATGCAAATTTGACAGAGCTATTTAGAGTTTTTATTTACAGTGGTGTCTGAATAGAAGAGGAGAGGTAAGAACAGTTTACATGCAGCATAGATCCATGGGAAATCAGGCTTCATTTTGCTCCTTAGTTCATAGAATCATTGATTGGTTTGGGTTGGAGGTGATCTTAAAACTCATCTCCTTCCATCCCCCTGCCATGGGCAGGGACACCTTCCACTAGAGCAGGATGCTCAGAGCCCCATCATTCATCTTGCTTTTATTTATTCTTATGTTATATAAAGATTTGTGTACTGGGCAATATATTTTCCGTATTACACATTAGGAAATGACCAGGTTTCTGCTAATGTAAGGTTTGACGGTGAACACTTGATTTTGAGTCCTCTGAAGCCTGTTTGATTTGGCTTCAGTGGGACTTGGATGATAGTCCTGTTTATAATTAATTAGAATCAAGCTACTCCGAAAAATATAAATTCTATGAATAGGATGCTGGTAAATTCAGCCATGCCAAGGAGTTTTACCTCACTGCAATGCAATCCACAGGCACATTCCTGATCTTGGATAATGAGAATGTAGTCATTAATGTCTAATGTGAGATTATAAACTCATACCATTTGCCTTTTTCCATGGCTCTTCAAGAGCATAGGAAACAACATAGCATGTGCATTCCTAGAAGGACTCTCCTGTTTCCCAGTCCATGTCTGTGAAGTCCTTGCAATGCCTGTTGTGGCACATGAGTTTTAATGGAGATGAAAGTAATGGCCATTACCTCAACAGCTCTGGAAGCAACAGCATGACCTCCTGCTGGTAATGGAAACAATATAACAACTTAAGCATTTAATTAAAATTGCATTAAATGGTGAAAAACAGTTTTTCTCAGATGTGTAGGTAATGACTTAATGCAGCCCATATTCTGAGACAGGATGAAATGAGTTGTGAGAACTTTACCTTATGTACCTCATGGTGGAACTAATCCTTAAACCTGTATTTTTACTGAAAATCTTTCATTAAAGGCAGGGGCTACCAGAGAAAATTTGAAATTTAAACTTGCTGAGGGCTAGAAAACATGTCATACAGGACTCCAAAAAAAAAAAAAAAAAAAGGTGAATATTAACTGCTGATTCTTGTCTCCTGGCAAGTTCCTGCTGCAGCCTGGTGGCAAATGGCTCAGTAGGGCTGGACATTCCTGTGTCTACTGCCTGCACATTAAACAAGGGATGTGGGAAAGGCTCAGAAATGCTCAGCTGTTCCTTGCATCTTTAAAACTTAACACCCTGGAACATCTGGGAATGTCTGTTCTGAAAGAGCCCGTTTTGCTGCCATGTTAAACAGGGATGCAAGAATTTTGAAAAGAATTTGAAATAAATGGCTTGCTTCTCCTAGCTAGGCCCACATATCCCTTAAAGTAAATTGGACAAAAATTGCCACTTTAAAGAAGAAAATAGGAGTGATTCACATGTATTCCTAGAAAACCAGCATGTCCTTGCCCATTTTCCAGACTGTCACCAGTGTGCCAATGACTAAATGGCAATTTTCTGGTGTATGTTGTGCTTGAGAAGCTTTTATAGCAGGTTAGTTGTTAGCTGGTAAATGTTCTTTCCCTCATTTTATTACTAAATCCCTCATTTTCCAAAGCACATTTTTCATTTCCATATACCTTTACACTGAGATGAATTCTCGCCTCCAAAAGCTGAGGGTAATAGGCTTAAAGTACAATAATTTTATCAATAGGTGCCTGGAGTTCTTACAGGCAGCTGCATATACAAGTTAAAAATGGTGTCATTCCTCACAGATTTTTGGGCCCAGACCTGAAAATTCATGAATATTTATAGTAAATCTTGGGTTTTTTACTTGACTTTCGATGTCAGCATTAGAATTTGCACAGTGGGGCTTTTCTGTGCAGACATGGAAGGCTGTAATTTTGGAAAGAATCAAATTGCAGCCGGGAAAAGATCCCAGACATTGTAGGACTGGAGGTGACATCAGAGAAAGGGGTGATATTGGGAATAATCAATAATTCTGGTTCCTAGTAAGGCAGTAAGTCACAGGAGGAGGTTTGTTACCCTCAGTACTGACACGACACATTGGTCATGAAAATGAGGGGGTGGGTGGAGAGGAAGGATGAGAACATGACACAGAAAGAAAGTTGTTTACTTGCCAGAAGTTTCCTTTGCTTTTCCTTCTACTACAACAAGAAATATTTCTTTACCCTGCTTCCCTTCCATCTAATGTGGAAGTGACCTTATTGAGTAAATGACAACACTTCATTTCCGTGGAAGTGCTTGTGATTTCTCACATGCAGTCTCTGGCACAAGGGAACAGATGGATTGAGGAGAAGAAACACGAATGTCATAATCCTTACATTGGTGAGAGAGACCTTTTGCAAATGGGAACTGGTGACTCTGCCTCCAGGACACTATTCCAGTGTGGAATTAGTGGGGAGGAAATTGGTGCTTTTTAAACCATATTCTCCCGTGCTTTGGCTGCCACCTGATGCCACCTTGATTCCCAGATCAGGAGACTTCATTATTGGATTTTAGACTGCAGATTCCAGCTTGGAAGGAGTCGATGCCTTGCGTCTTTCACTGGGCAAGAGCTCTGGATTCTTGTGTTCTAGTTCTGGCTTTGCACGTGATTAACAAGGGTCTTATTTATGTATCCATCAAACTGGGGTAGCTCTTGGTTCACATCAGGGTGATGGTTGTACAGCTCTGTGAAAAACTCAGGTTTATGTCAAAATCATGGAATCACGGAATGGTTTGGGTTGGAAGGGACTTTAATGATCATCTCGTTCCAACCTCCCTGCCAAAATATTTGGGATTTTTCCTAATTTCTGGTCAGAAAGGTTCTTTGGATGCTCTTTGTTGACAGAATAAAGTCCCTCCCCTTTTTTTGATTTAAATAGTTAGATGTTATTTCTTAAATTTTATGTCGTAGCTGCCCCATCCTTGGAAGTGTCCAAGGCCAGGTTGGACAGGGCTTGGAGCAACCTGGGCTAGTGGAAGGTGTCCCTGCCCATGGCAGGAGGTGGAACGAGATGAGCTTTAAGGCCCCTTCCAACCCAAACCATTCCATTATTCTGTTCTACCAAAAAATAAAGCTGAAAACAGTCAAAGCAGTGGGATTCTGTCCATTAATTCAGTTCTTTTGGGGTTGTTTAAAGAAAGTTGGATTCTTCTGTTTAATGCTGTCTTAATGTAGCTTTTATAAACTGCATCTGTTGGAAAATTCCAGAGCAGAGCCCAATCCTGAGAGCTGGATGAAGAGACTGGACAGCTGTAGGTGGAAGGAAAGCATATGGAGTTGTTCATGGGTTCATTCTAAGGAGTAAGTTGAGAGTGAAATCTCATTTGGGGGTTGCAGATAATGGGAATTGGGAGAGGTTTGAGCAGTGACACTGCCCTAAACCTGTGTGAACAGCATCTCTTGTACTTCCCTTCAGCATTTGATGGAATTGTGGCTCTTATCCATATGGTAGATCTGTTGTTACTTTGTGCCACATAAGTAGAGGAGACAAATAGTCCACTTTGGCATCCTTGAGGTGCTTTGAATTTTCATTTCTAATTTCATTTTCTCTTGTTCTTTTATGCTGGGAAGTGACAGGCTGTAATTATGCAAAGCAATAGTTTTGATTAAAGTCAATTTTATTTCTCAGGTGCACAGAAATGCTGAGCTAAAAGGTTAATGTTTCATTTGCTTTCTGACTTGTTCTTTTATCTCCTGGAAAAAAAAAAAAGGAGAGGACTTGCTGTGCTGCACAACTTCCCTGCCTGGAGTGGATGCATTTCATCAGTGCAGGGTGTGGGTGCTATTTTTAACAGTAACTCAGAGGGGCAGCCCTGCTAAAATTACATCATTAATACACACAGCTGAAGGGAAATGGCATAAAACACAACAGGGCCTTCGAAGTTTCTCCTTCTTGTGTTTTCCAGTTCTGTGGGTGAATTATTCCAGGCGTATCATTCCAGCAGAGATGCAGTTGACCCACCGTATTTACAATCAGACTTTGTTTACTTGTAAACAGGCCCGAGGAAAAGTGCAATAAGTGAATTTGTCTGCAAAAACAGCAGGTATGAAATAGATATTAGTGGCTAGGGGAGCTCAAAGTTTGTGTTCCTTGCTGTCCCTGTTATTAAATAGTTCAAGAATTTGCCAGATATCCAAATATTGCTAAAAAAAAGTGGGGAACAAGAGCTTTAGACTCTAGTTTTTGCTGGAAGTGTGTTTGGTTTCATTCTGTAATCCCTGCTGAAGAGACTGTGGGGATTCAGAGCTTCAGGACTTAGAGGTTTTTAGTGGATGGAGTTTGGTTTTGTTTCTGTTCTTTTTACCTCAGTTTCTGGGCTTTCTCACTGCCCTGGCAAATATTAATAAAATCTACTTTGTTCTCTTCCCTCTTGCATTTGCTTCATAGATGTGTTACAGAGACACTTGTCTAATAGTTGTGCAGTGTCTCAAAATCAGCTTAAATGCTGAATTAGAACTTTTTTTCTGTCTCTTTGAATTACTGGTCAAATCTTGTCTGGGATCCAGAATGGAGGAACAATTATTTATACAGAAGTAGAAAAGGGAACAAGAATATTAAAGCCTGAGAGCAGAGACTCGAAAATGTACAAGGACTTTATTGCCACAAAAGGGCCCGAAAATGTGCAAGGACTTTTTTGCCACAAAAGAGGGACTCACAGAAGTGGCTGTGCAGGGGATATTTGTCTCTCACTGAACTGAGCACTTGAATGCATTTGTAGCTCTTGGCAAGACTGTCTGTACTCAAGGATTTTTCTATTCCAGATGAGTCTCTTAGTCTGGTGTTTTCACATAGCACGCTAACAGAATATTTTTTTGTTGTTAGCAAGGCTACAGTTCCTTAGAAAATCAAAATTGAAGCTGCTATAAAATGCCTTTGCCCTCGCTGCTCCTGCATGTTATTGCAGCCTTAGTCCTGAGTTTCACGATGCTGATACTGGTCTCAAAAATGCAGCAAACAGCACGTGCTTATTGACACGGGCATTGAACTCTGCTGGCCTGGAGCAGCCCTTCCAAACCAGACCAGCTGCTTAGAGCTTGAAATGCACATTTCTGCTGGGTTTTTGCTTGGGACTTGGAATGTCTTAACTCCTTTGGGTAGGTGCAGGAATCCTATGGCCAGGGTTGGAGCCACCGACCATCCGATCCCAGGGCTCTGGTGTTTGAGCTCCAGGTTGTCCTTCAAGCCAGGGCACACTGGCTGAGCAGCTGCTGCCTGGTCACGTCCCTCCAGGCTCCCTCCATGCCGATATATGGTTACATGCTGCACCCACAACCCATGTTTGCCTGTGCTGTCGGATACAAAACACCCATATGTTCATGTATATTTATATATGTAACTCTCAGGTCCTGACTTGGTGACTTTTAAACTGTGCTGGGCAAATCCTCACTGGATGCAGTTGGGATTGATTACAATTGCTTTTATGCAGTGGGGACTGGGGCTTTTTAATAGAGTAACAGCAGGTTATGATTATCTAAGTGGTCTTAAATTAGCTTTATTCATTCATTAAATGACTCAGATCTTGTATGATGAAGGAAAAGTAATGGGTAGTAGCAGCCTTAACTCACCTCCAAACAAGGTGGTTTGTAGTGAGTTCAAACTGCACCCAGAAGTGGTTTGGGGCATTGTTTCACTACTGGGTCTGCTGGGGTGCTGTGAGACTCGATTTGTCCATCAGGATTTAGGACATTGCTCCAAACTTCAAAGCAAATGCCAGCTCAGATTCCCAGCTGAGGGGAGCACCTGAATGTGTCATGTTTTCCCCAGTCTGTTCCCTTTCAGTGGTTTGAATCCTCTTTCTAAACTCAGGGAAAGCAGCTGTTCTGTGCAGACCTAAAGCTTCGAAGGCTCCAGCTGGAACTGGGTTTGTTCCTCTGGTCATGTTTGGGATTTAGTGAAGCCTGGGGTGTCTGGGCTTTGGTGCACTTTAGCACAAAAACTGTCACTAGGGAAAGTTTTCCATGGAAAACTGCCTTTGCATGTGTAGTTTTGCAGGTAAATACAACATCCAGCTTAGAACTAATCATCTGGCTCACCTTGGGTTTGCAGGAGCTCAGGGAATTATGTACCAGAGCAAATCCTTTCGAAGAAAGCAGGAGCCTTCTCTAGGATGAGCAAACCTTCTCTTAAGAATGTGAAACAAAGCCAATATTTTCTTTAAAAGTGCTCTAAGAATAGTAAATAAAATAAGCACTTGATCAGATAAAACTAGTCTAAATATACAAGTGCATCTTACTTACCCAGCAAGTAAAAGTATTTATATACAAAGTTGAACATCTCTCTTGATTGCAGAGATATTTTTACCAGACAAATTGCACACAGGCAACCTGCTTTTAATTGCCTGTACAAAGATGTGTGTTTGTGATTACTGAAGCTGCCCTTCACCCTGAGAGTTTGGGGTTTTGGTCACTTCTGCAGGAATATTTCTCCAAACGAGCTGTCTGCTCCAGCTACTGGGAGAAGGAAGATGAGTCATTGGACTGGATCTCTGAGCAAATAAAGGCCACAGCTGCGTTCAAAACTTGCACGTGCTCTTCTCACTTGTTGCAAATAGTTCATTAGCTGCAGCTCCATGTGGAATTAGCCAGCTTGGGGAATTAGGCAGTAAATGTATTGTACAAATTAAATCCAGAGTCCTTTAAAAACGTGGCCCCCAGGCTACACAATCTAAGCACATGTTTAATCTCAGTGCCACTGATGCCTCTGAATTTGTTGTAGGATACCTTTAAGCCTTCAGTGTTTTACATGTTTACCTAAAATTGTGCTTGAAAGTGCCGAAGTGTTTCCATGGTGTTAAAATAAATCCTTCAGGATTCTGTTTTGGCTGTGTTCTGCCTGATAGATATACCTTTTTGATTAGAGCTGCTTGAATTAAGGAATATGTTGCTGAGTTGCCTCTGATGTTGAACTCTCACAGCCTTTCTTGGCTCTATATCATAACTCTTTTCACTGAGGAAGATTTCCACCCATTATCATATATTTCAACAGCAGATCCTTGGGAAGTTGGATGTTTTGAGGCCCAGCACCTGTTCAGTGACATGTGTTGGTGCTCAGATTAAGGAAGGCAGTGGAGCTGCTCCACAAATGTGTCCAATCCAGCAGCCCTTTGTGGATAATTTATTCTGTAAAAGCTTTTTCTGACCTTAGAAATGAAAAAAGGCAACTTGTGAGGCAGTTGTTGTGCTCAGAGGCGCTGGCAGGCGGGAGCAGGGATGCAAAGTGCTCTTGGCCTCAAGGATTTGGGAGGAAAACCCTTCAAAACAGTGTTTGAAGCTGTATCTCGATTTTTGAAAGCAGCTGATGATTCTTCAGGGTTTTACATTTTCCTGTCCAGATGGGAATTCTCTCCAGCCTCCAGCACAGGCAGCCTTTGGATTTAGTTAAGCTTTTGAATGCAGTGAAGTTGCGAAACCCTTCTTTAGGTTGACTGGCTTTGTGGTTGGCTGAAGTGCTGACAGTGTCATTCAAGATTACTCAAAAAATGCATGAGTTCAATTAACATCCCAAAAGCTGAGATATACAGGCTTTTTTTTTTTTAATATCTGTCTGTTTTGGAGAAACAGAAGAAGGTCACTTTGTTGGCAAGTTAAACGAGCCAAACTGAGGAAATAGCAGGGACATGAAAACTACTCATTTGATTGGGGTGAGCGGTACAATCCCAGCATGTTATTGCTTCCTATGTGCTGCCAAAAGTAAGCTTGTGTCCTTGATTTTTAAAAAGGCTGTGTAATTATTTCCTGTGGAATATTGCAGTTCATAGGCTCCAGCCTTGCTTTTAAATTAAAGCAGGATTGACTTGTCACTTCAACTCATGTTGTAAGTATGTGTTGGTTTTGATCTTAAATATTCTCTGCATTGGAAGAACCCTTATTTCTTACATGGGAAAAATGACAGTTCTAAGGGTTTTTCTCTGCTAACAGGAATTTTTCATTATGTCCATGAAGCTTTAATTTCCAGAGTCCTCCTGTAATGGCAACAGCCAGCCAGACTTCCTTGCTAACCAGTAAAACTGTTCAGTTTAGTTACAAGTTTTTTCCTATATCTGTAGCTTCCTTTTCCAGCAGACACCATGGAAAAGCTGTTGTCTGCTCGTCCACTTCTAGTTTTAAGAGATACCAGCAGAAAACTGGATGGTGGATTCTGTTATGAGGCTGAACTGAGTCTGAATGAGTCCAACATACCTTAAACTTGAGTTGTCTTCCTTTTTCTCCACAAAAAAAAAAAAAAAAAAAAAAAGAGAAAAAAAAGAGAAGATGATCAACTTGGCAAACTCTTAAGAGAGCTGAAGGTCAAAAAGTGGGAATGGAGGGAGCAGCAAGTGCTTGGTGACTTCCAGCCAGTGGTTCCTGGGTCATGTCCTGTAGCAAACCCTGTTCCATCAGCTTCAGGCACAGGAGTAGGGGAGAACTGAGGCCCCTTTGTGTCCTCTGCTAAATTTCCTCTCCTTTGTTTCTCTAAATGAGAGCTGTGATGGGGATTAGTCCTGTCTCCTGTGTCTGTGTCAGCCAGGCAGGATGAGTCCTGCAGGACACTTGGCTTAAGGAGTTCAGTAATCGGAAAATGACTCTCCAGTGAATGTGTGGCTTCTTTGCAAGAGTGTTTCCAGGATTTTTGTCCTGCTGTGGTCATTGCTAAGTTTCATAAGTGTAGCAGTCCTTTGATTTCCTGGATGGATCAGGATTTGGGGAGTATTTGAAGATACCTGATGTAGGAAGAATAAGCAAAGATCTTACTGTGCTTTCATAGCAACCACCTTTCCCACCTTTGTTGGGAGGGGGAGGTAAATGCAGTATAACTGAAATATTTTTACATTTAAATATTTTTTTTAATTTAAAGATTCAATTTAAGTATTTCTTAATGAGCAGCAGATTTATATTTGCATAAAGGATTTGAGATCACTTAAATGTCCTAATTATGCCTGTTCACACAATGTTTTCTCAATCCCTAACCACTGTACTATGTGAAAACAGGTTAATATCTTAATAAATTACCCTACTGTGTCTGGAGAGTTCTGAGATGTCACTTCTCACTACTCATACAATAACTAAAGGTCATTCTTACATGACAACTCAATGCACTGAACTGCAGAGAGAATTGCTTCATCCTTTCCTATACTTTACCTTTTCTAGAAGTAGTAAAATAAGATGATTTTCAAAAAGAAACATTTATTTCTTTACCTGTTTTCCCTCACTTTTAAGGGAATATTCAAAGTAGTTCTTGATGCTCTTGAGTGGGAGCATTTTCCCCTTTAGTATCTCTGTAGACAAACTCACAGCTTGTAAATAAAGTTCAATTTGCCTCTGATACCTTCTAATTGATGCACTTAAATTTAAGAATGTATTTGACGTTCTCTTCCCCCCCCCCCCCCCCGCAGTTTCTGTACCTATAAACATCCCACACCAGAGCACCTCCTGTTTTCCACCATTTGGACTCTGGCCCATCAATATTTTGATGCAGATTAGATATCACTGAAAAGGGAGTCGTTTGTGCAGGAGTTAATGTGTCATGAAACAAGCCAAGGTGTGTTTTTGTTGGTTGTGGAATAGAGCAGAGTTCAAGTTGAATGGTTTCAGTGTCATCCTGTCGGAATTTGGTGATTCAGAACCTGCTGGGTCCGAGTTTGGAAGTTCAAAGGGAGGCTTTGGGACAGTCAGTGAAATCTTTCTCTGAAGTCATCTCAGGGACAGATCAACAGTGCCTTGGCTTTAATGACGAAACTATTACAAAATACTGTCATTCTGTGGTTTGTTGAAAGGAGTTTTCATAAATGAATGTGAGGCTGACTTGATTCGAGGTCCTGGGACATCATCCTTGGAGGTGTCCAGGGAACAACTGGATGTGGCACTCAGTGCCCTGGGCTGGGTGACAAGGTGGGGATCAGGCACAGTTAGACTCCATGATCTTGGAGGTTTTTTCAAACCTCAATGATCCTGTGACAGCACTAACACCAAGCTCCTGGCACCCTGAAAGATGCTGCTCAATACCTGAGTAATTTAGATCTCAGTTCTCACTAATCTGCTTATCTTACAGACTGAAAACCTAATATTTGATTCAAGTTTTCTTCAAGCCTTCAGTATTCCAGTTAAATTTCAATTTTGAAAAGTAGGAGACAGGGAAATGAAATTTAGTTGATGAGAAAACTTAGTCCTTATGTGTTTGTGCAGAAGAGGCTCAATGTGTGTACTGGGAAGAAGAGGCTATCTGGTTTTTTTCATTCCCCATCATAGCCTGGATAAAAAGCTTTAAAAAGATTAGAAAAGTGAAAGCAGGAAGTTTTCTGCAAAACAGCCAAAACCCCCTCTTAAGCTGATACTTATAAGCAGTTAAAAAAACCCAACCAACAAAAAAACCCCACAAAACCCCTTTAATTTCTTGTGTTTTGTTGCCATGAATATGTTTTGCATGTAGCACATGAACTGGTTTTTGTTTTCCTTCCCTTCTCCTGTATGTATGGGAATATAAATACTGGGGGGTTCACTAAGAGGGTTTTTGTTCCAAATTTTTGGCATCACCTTTGCTGTCCAATGGACAACAGTAATTGGGTAATGCTGCTTTTGAAGCATTTCTTTAGCAAAACAAGAGGAGATGGCATTGAAAGTGTTGGTGCTGCATTTCTTACCACTTCTGTGTAAACAAGGATGTGGAAAGGATTTTATTAGTTCCCTTTTGTTTGGCCTTTTCAGCAAAAACTCAGTTGCTGTAGCTGTGTTTGGTGCCTGCTTGCATGAAGGCACAACTTCAGGAATGAAAATTAATAAATTAAAGCATCATTTATGATTATGGCTTCCTATAGAATACAAAGTAAAAGATTTTACTTATGGTTTTTTCCAGATTAAAAATAAATTGCTGCATTTCTGCTGGTTTTGGTCAAGTATTGTGAACCAAGATGTTCAACCCAGTCTCAGGACGCTCAGATTTTACCAGTTGAATGCTGGAGATTGGTAATTCCATGCTCCATCCCACACAAACTATACCTGCATCCAGGGAGCTAATTAAGGAGAACAACTAGCTGGGTGTAGAGTGGTGTTTGTGCTGAAATATTGGATATTAGGGAAGAGGGCTGGGCTACAACCAACACTCCTGATTATCTTGCATTATTTTACTTTTTTCAGGAGGAACACAAAATTCTCAGTGTGGATTGACTGATTCTGTCTAATCCTTTCATTAGGATTGACCCAGAAGTTGTAAAAAGGGGGTTATAAAAAACACAGCATCCAGTGGGATATTAAGGAGGCTTCCAAAAATGTCTCTTCTGCTCTTGCCCACATCCAGTGCATGTTCTGTTCTACCTGATTGGCCAGGAGTACCAAACCCTAAAGGGTTTGAATCAGTCTTTTGCTTTATGTAGCTCCTTTTGGGAAGAGCACTGCTTTTTTGGAGGGAGAGGCAAGAAATCCAGAGGGTCATGAGCAGATGGAAGGAGTTGTGTGTCCTTTCACAGAAGCACTCAAGTGATCAGATGACAAATGCACTAATATCAGCCAAATGGGTAAAAATCCCAGGCTAGAATAGGAAAACAGACCTGAATCAAATGTCTTCAGACTCACTGGATCTGTTTTCCCTGCATGCTTTGGAAGGGGGTGTGGGAGGCACTATTTGAAAAGGAGACAGGGTGATGTAGCTGCTCATGGCTGTGATTCCTGGCTGTGCCTCGGGCTGGAGTACTCCACATACAGGCTTCCATGCTTGATACTGTACTATGTACAGTTAAAAACTGCATCAAAAACCCTTCTCTGGTGTTTAAAAGAAAGCAGCAAATAATAATAACAACAACAATCTTAAGGGATGATGCAAGACACTTGGAGCATGGGGTGTCACAGCCTCGCTGGAGCGTCTCCTACAGCACTGAGCTTCTGCAACCCCCTTTGTATCCATCTCTCCCTTTCCTAGGTGATCTCATCCAGCTGTTTCACTTACCTACTGGAATTTCCCAGATATTTATGGAAAATCTCCATGGCATAAAGTCTTGTCTGTCCCTTTGACAGTGCAGTTCAGGAAGCCCAGCAGTGAGGGAGTCACACACACACAGCCAAGCACTGCTCCTGGATTGTTTTCCAGGGAAGTTCTGGGAGAGAGGAGCAGACAAAAAGGGTCTCAGGCTCAGAGATCTTGTGTCATGTCCAATACCCTGTCAGGCTGCTGGGATTGGATCCTGCTCCATGAACAACAACCCCTCACATGGAGGGTCTGGCTGTGAGTTCCCATTGATTACTTCCAGACCTAAAGTTCAGTTTTAAAGTAGCATAAATATATTGTTCTGGGAATCTCCTGAATTAGAAACATTAAGGGTTTTTTTGATCCCCTGGGTTGGGAAGTTTGAGTTTTGCTGAATTCAGCATCCTGAAAAGACATCAGTATCAGGTGTCCTTAATTCTGTACAAAGGTTTTCTGCTCACGGACTCATTTTTTGGGATACTGGGCAGATACTTTGAGCACTTTTCCATGCTTTTGAGAGTAAAAACAGTAAATAAAAATTCTTTTTTATTTTCTTTGTAATATTTTAGGCAGCAGGTTTAATATCCACTCAGATGTGCTTGGTGGATGGCACCTTCTTCTTCCAGAGTTTTGAGGATAGATTGCTCTGAATAAAGTTAAGATTGATGATGAGGTTTATTATTCTAAGAAAATGAATCAGAAGTTAAATAACACAAAGATTATGTGAGAGACCACATAACAAAAACATACAATTTGCAAAATTAAACAAGAACTCTAGATTTGGTTAAGCAGATGGTATTTTTCACAGTATTAACCAGCTGGGAGAAAATTCCTGGAGCACTTTGTATAATATTAGGAATTATCCAGTGCATTGTCCCTAAAGCTGTCACTGTTTCTGCAGCACAGTGAACTCTCTTTCATGCTCTCGAACAGACCTAATCTTACAAGATTCAGAATTATCCACCTAATGGTTCACTTTGCTAATTACCATGATTTTCCATGGATAAATCCACTGCAGGGGATTTTATTAACTGGGCAAGTTGAGGCCAGAAGTTGAGCATGAAAAGGTCGTGTAACCGTAACACCACAAAATCCATGAGGTGATTTAAGGTTTGTTATTAACCCGCAGAGTAAAACAGGAATAGCTTTATTTTATGTCCATGGCTAATCCAGTTTTGCTCGAATTACTGGAGAGGAAAAATGAATGACTGGAAGGGATGGGATTTGAATCCTGTAGAAATGCCAAATGATAAGAACAGTTGCAGAGAAGTAGTGCTGGATTTGTTATAAACAACAAATGTTGTGTAACACTTGCTGTGTTTTTCAAAACCAGATGTTGCATCAGTTGACACTGGGCTTTCTGCAAGTTATTTGCTCATCCTTCAGCTGTTTCACCAACATTCCCTCTCTCAATGCACACTTTGCACGTTCTTTCTCATTATAATTCTGTATTACTTATAATTCTGAGCAGTATTCAATATATTTTAGCTGTGATCACATTAAAGGGGGTTGTGAATTCTCTTAAATAAGAGCACTGAGGTAGATTTTTCTTTAAATGAGCCTTATGGATGTTAAAATCTTCATGTTAAAGTCTTCATGGCACGTTGTGTAGATGGCTCAGCAGTATGTGGTGTGCAGATTTACTCCTGTGGTGCTCAGCATGTGGTGTAAAATCATTTCAGAAGCGTGAGAGGAACCCACTGAAATGTTTTAAGAGGAACAAGTCTCTACAAAAAGCAGAATATGCAGGAGAAAGTAGTAAGTAATGAATTGCCATTATTCATAAGCTCAGGGATTTCTGTAATTGTAATTGGGAATTACATGGAGGAGGAACGTTTGAGGTGATCAGAAGAGGAAAGTTAATTCTGGAAATGTAAAGACAGGCACGAACATCTATAGATTTGTTTAGAATTTGGAGGGTCTAAGAATTTTGACTGTGAATAAATAGACTCAAAGAGATTTTTAAGCAGCCAAGACCCAGGCAGTAACATTTTTAAATGAATAGGACCTGCTTCACTTAGGTGAGACCTGACCTGCAGTGCTGCCTCCAGCTCTAGGAATTCCCAGCATAAAAAGGACATGATGCTGCTGGAACGAGTCCAGAGGAGGCCATGGATATGATCCAAGAGCTGGAGCCCCTCTGCTCTGGAGCCAGGCTGGGAGAGCTGGAGGTGTCCAGCCTGAAGAAGAGAAGGATCCAGGGAGTTGTTTGAGCCCCTTCCAGTGCCTAAAGGGGCTCCAGGAGAGCTGGAGAGGGACAGGACAAAGGGGAATGGCTTCCCACTGCCAGAGGGCAGGGTTAGATGGCATATTGGGAAGAAATCCTTCCCTGTGAGGGTGGGGAGGCCCTGGCACAGGTTGCCCAGAGAAGCTGTGGCTGCCCCATCCCTGGAAGTGTCCAAGGCCAGGTTGGACGGGACTTGGAACAACCTGGGATAGTGTAAGGTGTTCCAGCCCATGGAACTGGATGAGCTTTGAGGTCCCTTCCTGTCCAAACCACTCCATGATTCTCTGAGGACACAATAAAACATTTAAAAGGCCACAATAAAACCTTCAGGCCAGGATTGTGTGGAAGCAGAGGGAAATCAAACCCCACATGGGCAAGAGGGTGGCTCTGGGTGGAGCCTCACTGGGGAACAGGAGATGGGAGGTGGATCAAGCAGTTCCCTGTTGCAGTGTTGTCACTGTGACTTTTGCACTGCAGGGTTTTGTCCTGTAGATACAAGGAAGTTCCATGGGATAAACATCAGTTTGAGTCTTACAGGTAACAGCGAGTATAAATAACGGGTAAACAGCTTGTAAACAGTGACTCCCAGACACAAAATGACAAAGTTCTGGGCTTGGCTTGTTAGAACTGCTCAGTGAAAGCACAATATACCCAGCATATGTCTCTTCAGGCACTGGTTGCTCACAGGTAAAGTTCTGGTGACTTTGTTTTGGTAAAATTTTGCTTTTGAATTTTTTAAGCCTGTTCCAATTGGCTTTTTATCGGAAAAATTCCATGTGTCTATCCCCAAGCATGCAGTAAAAAGACAGGAGAAATTTATAAGAGAAATAGAAAGTCGGTGAAATAATCTTCATAATGCTTTTCATGGTGGAATTCCTGATCTGAGTGTCTTGGGAAGTGAGAGTCTCCAAGAATCCCGTATATCGGAGATCCGACGGATAAGATTGTCTTTAAAGGCTGTGTGTCACATGACCTGTCTGTCCTTTCCACAATCAGATCCCATTTTTACTTACAACTTACTCCAGTCATGGTAATTGAGGCAGAAATTTTCCATGGAACTGCAGGCAGGGAGGAGTCAGGATGTCAACACAGCAATGAAACCACACTGAACTTGCAAAACCCGGCCCTGAAGACACGGAGGCTTTTCCTTCATTTCCCTTGGAGGGATGTTGTTTGCTCCTGGATGTTCCTAAGATAATTCCATGTGTGTGTGCAGTCTGTTATTACAGCTGTGTGTGTTGTGATAATGCCATGAGGACATAAAGAACTTTGCATTGACTGTATTATTTGGGCTGTAACTGGTTGAAATGAAGCTTTGCCAAGGCTGGAAGTGGAAGGAGCATGGAATGGTGGGACCAACCTCCCTATCCAAGGGAGGAGACCAGAGCTGGGCACCTGGAGCACCATCATGGGTCATCAGATGCTCTCAAAGCAAGGCCTGGCACTGCCCAAGAGCCATCACTCCTGCCTGCATTTGGGAATATCCTCCTCATTCTTCTTCTCTCTTTGTTTTTTCATAGTGAGTGTTGAAAAAGTGGAATTAAAGGGACTGGCACACAAGAAGAATGAGAGAAATGTTGAGTATTCCTTTGAGGTGAGTTTGGGTTTCTTTGCTATGAAAGAAGGGAGGATAATATTTAAGGAGGAGTTAAGGAAATTCTCAGGAAATTATTGTTAGGTCCCAGAAATTGCTCCTTTGGGAGTTTTTAATCCATTAGTTGAAAGTTATAAATGGCTATTTATGAGCATTATGGATGATGCCAAGATTGGTAGGTGGGGACTGGTAAAAAAATATTCACTCTCATGCAGCAGGTTGTGGCAAAATGTATATTTAGAGAGAAATACCACACTTACAGAATGGTTATCCATATCCATTCTTCTGCTGGAACGCAGAAGTTAGAGAGAATTTAGGTCTTAATCTGGGCAAAGGAGAACGTAGGCTCTTAGGGCACGGTTGCACACATGGAAAGTGGCAGGATGAGAACCTTTGGCACATGGTTTGGGCCTTGTAGGTTCCAAAAGAGGTGCTGGAGAGTACAGAAAGGCTTTGGAAATTCTTCAGGGCTTGAGGAAAATGTTGTGTAGCAGGAGAGATAAAGAACTTGACTGGAAGGTGACTTTCAGTATCGCATAAAAGCCTTTTCAAAGGGAATAAAAATACTTTGCAGCAAAGGGGACGTTAATGCAGCACAAAAGGCATAACAGGAACTGTTGTCTGAAAACTGAAGCCAGACTAATTCCGAGTGGAAGTGAGAGCAGTGCCTGTGGAATGAGTGTGGTTCACCACACGCCGCGAGCAGAAGTGGCTTCCCCCCCGGTTTGACGCAGCTTTTGGAGGGTCTGTCACTGCTCCCAGTTCCGGTGCAGGGATGACTTCACCCCATGGAACCTTGTGGAAAGGGCAGGGATGGTGTCTGGGTGCTGTTTTCCCCATCCACTTGGAGTTACATATTCCAAAATTCAGAATGCACAGCCCAGAAAACATCTTTGCTTTGTTTAATGAGGCACCGGAGCCAAAGGGTGGGTAAGAAAAGGAGAACCTGAAAGGAACCAAGCAGGAGAACCTCAGTTATCCCTAACTTTCACCAAAAAGAACAAGTTATTCACTCCCAGCCAAGACAGAACATCAGCTCAGCATCTGTTGGGATGTTGACAGCATTAACCTCTGCAGGACTTGATTCATGGAGAATGTCTTGGATTTCCTGAATCCCACAATTGTTCCAAATGTCATCGATATTAGAAAGGATTTTTCCAAGGGGTTTTCAAAATCTCTATGAAGTCTGCAGTTGTCTCCACTCCAGTTAGAATCTCGTGAAAGTTCTTTTCCTATTACAAATTTTTCTAAAAATACCAGAATTTACTGTAACCAGTGTTTCACTCCACAGCTGGTCACTGAAAGAACAGCACGGGGTTCAGCTGAGCTAATAAATTACAGTTTGCTGGGTTAAAAACCCAACTATTAGATGTTTTGTTCTTGGGAATATGAGGTCAATGGATAGAGCAGTGTAGTGTTTGCACTGCTATTGTTCCCTGCATTTACAGTTCACATTATTGTTTTATAAATATTGAAAACTCAAGTTAGCAATACATAAGTCATAAGAAATGTTGAATTATTACAAAACCTGCAAAAGAAAGAGAAATTTCTCCATATTTCTGAAATGTCTCATGGATTTGAAAAAATATTAATTTATCACAAGCTTTAAGAAAACAAACAACCCACAAACTCTGTAAAATCAGACAGTGCTCAAGTTTTCTTTCTTCTTTTCTTTTTTTCCTCTTTTTTTTTTTTTTTTTGGTGTAACAGCTCTGCCGAGAGGAAATTCCTCCCTTATGTAATATATTTTGAAATCCTCTCACCAGTCATTTTGGCAGCTTTTCTGATGGCTGGAAAAACTTTGTGTATGTTTTCAGTTGTCATTGAAACTAATGTCATGTGAGAGGATGGTCTGTGATCCCGAAACACTTACACCCAGCTCCATCCCCTATGGAACTGCTGAGGATCCAGATGCCTCCAATGGATATTTTGAGTCTGAAGGGACTTATCACTGGCCTGTCTCACACTGATATTTTTCATGCCAAGAAATCCTGAGTTTTAGCTCAGCTAAACTCCATCTCCCAAGAAATAAATGCCTCTTTATCCAAGGATGTCATGAGCTGTATGTATGGGAAGAGATACTGAATATTCCCTTTCTCTAGGGCATGGGCAAGATGGAGTATGGAGCAGGAACTCCAGGTTTCATTTCTAAGGTTTTGCCTTTTTTTGCAGGGATATGCTGCCATTTCCAGCTTCCCATGGCATATGGAGTTGATTAATTAGGAATAGGCAGCGTTGTGCTGTGGGGAGTCGTTCCTGTTGCACAGCAGATTCTACAAACCAGCTGTTTTCTTTAACAATAATGAGGAAAAAAATTTCCATTACTTAGTGGTCTGTTGCTTAATGCTGCATGTCTGCAGTGTGTAAGGGCTGAGTAAACTATGAGGTGCTTTTCCAAGCATTCACAGTAGTTGTTAAGTGGTAACAACAGCAAGAGGGAGGGCTGATAAAAGTTCCTTGTGCACAAAGAAAGAGTTTCCTTATTGATGTCACACCTTAAAAACTTCCTTTCAGGCTCTGGGGGATGTTTTATACCAATTATTGATGTTTTGGAACCAAACTTAAATCAGTTACTAAACCAAGTCCTTCTTGCTCCCCAAGGTCCTGTGGTCTGATTCTTCGGTGACGTTGGTAACCAAATCTTCTGCTGAAGTGACTGAATTTATTTCAAAGGTAAAGATGAGATGGAAGGTACTTCAAAAATAGATGTTTTATCCCTGTATGGAATTTTGTTCAATGACATTTTTCAAAATGTACCGAGATAATACAGATTGAATTTTATCAAATATTTGCTGTACCTTGGCTCTCACAGAAATAACAGGTCTTCTTTTCGCTTATTATTTGTAATATCCTCCATCTTCAGCTGTCTCAGCTGTATCCAGAAGAAAACTTGGAGAAATTTATTCCTTGCCTAGCTGGTCCAGATTCATTTTACCTGGAACGGAACCACATGGACCTGGAATCGGACCTGAGGTATGCTGGGATATTTATTGCTGAGGGGTTTTTATCTTGGTACTTGGCTTCTTTCACCAAAAAACCAGGAAATAGAAATATTATCTTCGTATTTTAAATTACTCTCAAGAAATTAGAGCCTGATTCTAAGCCTTATTTCTTGCTGTTAATTCCAGCACACAGCAATTTTTCAGGAATTCTTTCTTCAGAAGTACAGATGGTAATAATATTCTGTATTAAGTTTCCTGGAGAATTGATATTTCCTTGTTCCTTGTTAAAAACAAATAGAGGATCATTGGCTTTGCAAAAAGTTTGGTTTGGACTCAAAAATAACCAGAATTGCTTAAAAAACCCCTCACAAAAATAAGGAAAAAATAGTACCCTGAATATTCACCCATCTGTGTTGAGGGATTGATTGTGGGGATTTTCCCCCATTACCCTTTCACGGACCTTTTTATTGTTTCAGTTGTTTTAGGTTGTCATGTTTATTTTACTTTAATTTAAAAAAGGGGGATATATATTTATATATTATAGTAATTGAATTTTTGGAAGCCTTTCACAGTTTTTTTGAATCCTTGACTTGTACCTTCTCAAATTATCACAAACCACCTGGCCATTATCTAATGTAAAACAGTATTTTAAATATCATAATCTGTGACAGATCACATCAGTTCTCTTTCTAAATACTACCATGATTTTCCTGGGAAAATTGGAGGGACTTAAATTATTTTCAGCTACTACTGCATGTACCTACGCAAAATGAGATTATTGTAATATTAATATTATTATAGTAATAAGTGACATTTTAAAATATTAATTAACTTTATTAGAGCTTCTACTTAACACCTCTTTTCCCTAAGCCAAGGCAGACCGCTGGCAGTCCACAGTGGATATTGGTTTTCCATAGTCAACAGCCAGCAGGTGCATGCCTGGATTATTTTTCATGGCAAATAGTGTTCCCATTTCCAGCAGTCCTTACTGTGCTCTGAGGATCAGAGCCTGCTGAGGGGAATTTGGGAGAGGGAATGTGTGTGGCTGCTGTTTAGGCAGCAACAGTCTCTACAAATCTGGGTTAATGGAGCAGCATCCTGCATTCCTGCAGCACGGGCTGCAGCTTTGGAGCAGGGAAAGAAGCTGCCCTGAAGTGCTGCTTGTTTGTAAAATTCAGGAATTGACTGTGGTTTTTCAAACTGGAAAGCACCTGTGGGTGTGAAAAGTTTTAGGAGATTGGCATTTTTTCATAGAATCATGGACTGGTTTGGGTTGGAAGGGACCTCAAAGCTCATCTAATTCCAACACCCCTGCCATGGGCAGGGACACCTTCCACTAGCCCAGGTTGCTCCAAGCCCCATCCAGCCTGGCCTTGGACACTTCCAGGGATCCAGGGGCAGCCACAGCTTCTCTGGGCAACCTGTGCCAGGGCCTCACCACCCTCACAGGGAAGGATTTTTTCCTACTATCCAATCTAAACATGCTGTCTTTCAGTGGGAAGCCATTCCCTCTTGTCCAAAATCCCTCTCCAGCTCTCCTGGAGCCCCTTTAGGCACTGAAATGCTGCTATAAGGTCTCTTTTCCCTCAAAAGAGGCCCAGCAATCCCAGGGAAAATGTGACATAAGTTTTTCCCTTCATTGCCAGACTCTGCATCTGCTGTTTATCTCCAAGAGGAGAAAATTCAATAACAGATCCGTTTATATTTTATATTCTTCATGAATTTGAAAGGAAATTTTCAAGTTTATATATGAACATTTTCTATCTTGAAAGTGTTAAGGGTTCCTAAATGAGGAAACACTAAACAGAGTGAAAGCAGCACAAAGATAACGTGGTTGGTATTAAGGATAAGAGTATCCATAAGTTTCCAGTCTACTTTGACTCAGAAGTTCATGGGGTGTTTTAGCTTCTAAATTTCAAATCCAGTTTCAAAATGTCCTGTCCAGTGTGCAATCCTGATGAATTTGTGAGGCAGCTGCCAGTCAGATCTCACAGAACAGGGGGGTTTGTTTGCTTTTTTTGCCCACGCAGGTACTTGGCACCGTTCCCTTCCCATGTGGTGAAAAACGACCACGTCAGGAAGTTCTTCAGCACTTCATCTCCCTCCCAGCAACTCCAGAGCTCAAGTGAGTTTAAATAAAGTTTCAAAACGAGTTTTTTGTACTGCTGTGCATTTCATGAACTGATGCCATTTGTAACTCTGGTCCTTGTTTCTAGATCCTGGCAACCCCTCCCTGTATAAAGTAGGAACTACGCTGGGAACATCTGGAAGGTGAAATATTTATCTTGTTTCCCACACTCATTCTCTCAAGAGGCAGTTTTCATTTTCTGCAACCAAGACACCCAAAAAATTGTAATCCAGACCACTACGAGGAACCAATAATGTGACTTCTTTTGCCACTTCCACATGGAAAAACTAAAAATTTCCACAGGATTATATTTAGGCTCCTTTACTTCTTTTTAATAACGCAAAGCTGAACCACACCATTCTCTCTAAACATTTGTTAAATCACAGAGAGGTAAAAGAATATAAAATATCTGTGATTATTGAAGGAAAACTCTGCTGAAGCTGAAGATCAGCTTTGCTCTGCCAGAACTGCCCTGTTTTTAGTGTGCCATGGAACAGGGTGGGTGCAAACCTTGGATCCAAAGGGGCAGATTTTACCAGAATCCCGATTCCTTTGGCTGCAGCAGCTGAACTCTGGGTGACACAGATTATCCAAAGTGCTAAATCCAGTCCTGTTCCCGTTTTTCAGACCTATCTGTGGAGTAGCTGGAATTCAGTCCTCGCAGAACCACGTCCAGCACTCGGCCACTGCTCCTGTTGCTCTGCCCCACTGCTCCCACTCCGGAGGCGCCGGCTCCTCGCTGGCCTATCGCTCCCAGATGGACACCTCCTCCTCATCCATGCTGATGTCTTCCAGCCCACAGACCCCCCAGACACAGGAGCAAAACGGGATCCTAGACTGGCTCAGGAAACTGCGCTTGCACAAGTATTATCCTGTCTTCAAACAGCTCACCATGGAGAAGGTAGGGCAGGAAATCAGGGAAAGGCAGCCAGCTTTTAAATTATCCTGAGGTTCTCTAGGCTGGAAACATCTGCACTGAGAATCACTCAAGTTTTTGGCACGTGCTGGGAAGGTTTTTACTCCCTTAAAGCAATTGATGAAAACCTTCTTTCTGTTTTCACTGTGTTGTATCCGGGCTGGGGTTGTCTGACAGCTGCCGCCTGTTCCAGGATCCCACACTGAATGCTTGGAGATCCAGCTTGGATGCTGCCTTAGGAGTCCTGCTGGGGCTCCCTTGTCATCCCTTTGATATGCAGGAGACAGCTAAATATGTTGATTATTTTTATTTCTGCTTCTTGATTGATTTTTCTCCCAAAATATTTGGTTATCCTTAATTCTAAAAAATAGATTCACAGAGACTTCTGGCGTGAACGTGTGTGTGTGTGTGTGTGAGTGGGTTTTGTTTGCTGCAGAAATTCTCGTGGAAAAATCATCTCTTATGTATTTGCATTGTAGAAGTCACAAATAATACTTGTGTGTGCTGGGTTTCATCTAAACAGAATATTTTACAGCATTTCCTCAGCTCCATCGGGGAAATTCCTTGTCCTCTGTTTTTTGGCCTCGAGCGCCCTCCGGTGGAGTGAGGGCTTGGCTTGAGCCAGGGAGGGCTTTGTGCTGGTTATAGGATATTTTCTGCATTTAATTCTAATCTCTTCCCAGAGTCTTCTGATTTGATTTTCTTCATTATATGAAGGGGAATATATAGCGGGTTTTTCTTTAATAAAGTAGCAAACCTACATATTCTAGTATGTTTTTAAAAACAATTATTACCCACACTTCCCTAGCTTTCATTTTAATTACATTATAATACAAATGTCTATATTTTGTTTTCATATTCTATCTCTATATGTTATTATAAAATTTATTGGAGTATTCTAAATTATAAAATCTTTTGGAGTAAATTTTCCAATTAGACTGATGAGACAACTATACTTTGTGGTAAGTGACACGTCTAGGAAAACTGGAGTAATTCTCTAAGATAAACAGATGCTTAAACTCATTGATAGCACAAAGGTCTATTTTAATTTAATTCTCTTTTAATACATACACAAGTTACTTCATCTTTATTGTGACTGGTTCATAGAAGCACATACCTAATTACATTTAATCTACAGATATTCTTTCTTTCATGCCAGTCCCCCACACTTATTTTACACAGATTCTATAATTGAAAACTGGAGTAGAGGGTTGCTTTGAATTAACGATGTTTAAAAATGGCTTTAAAGTTGCCTTTTGGAATCTCCTCATTGAAAATAAGAATATTTCAGGCTGCAAAACTAAGCACATATTTTTTCTTTCCAAGTTTCTGAGTCTTACTGAGGAAGATCTGAATAAGTTTGAGTCCCTCACCATGGGAGCAAAGAAGAAGCTCAAGACCCAGCTGGAGTTGGAGAAGTAAGTGAGGGCTGGGGGAACCCTCTTTTTAAGGACATAAAATATTGAATGCAAGTTTTACTGTTTTACAGACCACAAAACCACCAGGATCCCCACATGTTGATGATGCTTCTTATCTTCCTTCCTATGCAGTTACTTTGAAAAACTCTTGAAAAGGGAACTTACCAGATAATATTTAGTACTTCTTGTTTTACTGCTGCCTCTTCAGGGTTGTGATAAGGATAACCAGTTGTTTAAATAATCTACAAAAGATACATGTTGTTGGTTAGGTTTTTGTAAACTTGTATCATAGATATTGTAAAGGCCACGTAGATTTTGGGCTTCCCATCCACCTGAAGCTGATGGGAGCTGTAGGATTTGCAATCCCAGGGGATGCACAGTCAAAATCAGGGTGCCCAGCAGGACTTTTTGCTTATAGGAACTGATGTGGATGGAGCACAGCTACTTTGGGAGCTGCCTCAGTGTCTCACAGTGACCTCAGGCAGCTGTCACAGCCCTTTGGGGAAACTGATACAACAACTTGTCCTGGCTTCTACAACTCCACTTAGAGGGAGGTGTTTATTCTGAAGCTACCACAGCTTCTTAAAAAGCAATTACAAATCGAAATCCAGGCCTGTTTATCAAAGCTCTGTGACAGCATTTTTCATCAGTCTTAGTTTTTCCAGAGTGTGTTTGGAAAATGAAAACTTGGGACTGTGTTTGGCTTCTCTTTGGGTTTGGTGTGCACGGCTGGGTTTGGGATGTGCTGATGTAACATGTGATGGAATTTTAGAATTTAGTCACCCTTTGGTGATGTTTTGCCCTGTACAAATAAGAGCATTATTGTTATAATCAGATGGCAGATAGTCCAAACCACACTGCTGGCAGTTATGGTCAGGATTGATGTGATTTCCAAATGTTTCCATTTGAAATGAGCATAACATTCAGTGGATTGTTTAATGGGCTCTGTGTGCTTTGTTTTCATTCAGAAATGGATTTATTTATCGTTGTGCTTTAGCCAGTTTCTGTTTCTTCATACTTTTCTCCATCTCCCTGTAGAGAAAAATCTGAGAAACGGTGCCTAAACCCCTCAACGCCTTCGTCAGTGACCAGCAGTGGGGTGGCAAGGGTTCCCCCCACTTCCCACGTGGGGCCCATCCAGAGTATCCGAGGCAACCATGCTGCAGGTAAGAGGAGTAGAGGACACTGCTGTGCTCTCAGGGCTCAGCTGTCCATGCACAAGATCAAGCTCCTTCTTGTGCTGCTTTTCCACCAAGCTGTACCTTCCAAAATGCCTTTGGCTTAATAGGGAGCAAGCAAGAAGTCCAGTTTCTGTGAATATGGAGGGCAATAAAAAGTTGTTCCCTCTTCATGGCTCCCGTGGGAATGGCCAATGCTCTGGTCAGACTGTTCTGCCTCCATGTGTGTCCCCGTGAATCCTGAGCATCCCTATGTGTTGGTGTCCCGGGACAGCTGTCACGAGGTCCTCTCCGGTGGGTGTTACCCCTCGTGTTCCCACTCCCTTTCCCTGCAGAGCTGCGAGTGGATGTGGACCAACCAGCCCACCCCCTGCCCCGGGAGGGCAGCTCCTCTGAGTACTCCAGCTCCTCCTCCAGCCCCATGGGGATCCAGACGCGGGAGGAGAGCTCGGACAGCGCCGAGGAGAACGAGAGACGTAAGCAGAGCCCCCCAGCGCGGTGCCCGTGCCCTGCCCAGGGCTGCTCTCACGGCTCTTGTGTCCCCAGGGCTGGAGATCCACCTGGACGGCTCTGAGAAGGAGAAGCCGGTGATGCTGCTGAACCATTTCCCCTCGAGCTCCGCCCGCCCCACGGCCCAGGTCCTGCCCGTGCAGAACGACTCCGGCTCCAGCCCGTCCAGCCACCACGCCCTGCCCATGCAGATGATGGCAGCGGCCCCCACACACATCCCGCCCATCCGAATGCTCAGCTCCGTGCACAAATCCGACCGTGGCAGCGCAGACATGAAGCTGCTCTCGTCGTCTGTGCACTCGCTTTTGTCTTTGGAAGAAAGGAATAAAGTTCCTTCTGGATCGAGGGGCAGCATAAAGATGGAAAAGAGCTTTGGGAATACAGTGGTCGATGTCATGTCTGCGTCTTCTCCCCACCAGCCCCTGCAGGTGCTGTCGGGGGCCACTGAGAGCAGCTCACCCACCTCCACCATGAACTTTGGGCCTCGAACCAAAGTCGTCCATGCTTCCAGTCTGGACAGAGTGATCAAACCAGCTCAGCAGCCGGGACTCATAGTGGAAACGAGCACTGCTGCCACGGTAACATCCAGCACCGTCTTCCACGTGGCTCGTCCACCCATCAAACTCCTGGTGTCTTCGTCTCTTCCTACCGACTCTGCCATGGCCGGACAAACTTCCTGCTCCAGTAATATGCAAATCACGGTGTCCCCTGCAATAATCAACCCCCGGACTGCTCTGTACACAGCCAACACCAAAGTTGCCTTTTCTGCCATGAGCAGTGTGCCCGTGGCGCCCATGCAGGGCAGCTTCTGCGCCAACAGCAACGCGGCCTCCTCCAGCAGCCACCCGTCCCCGTCCTTCGCCACCATGGCCAACCTACCCAGCTGCCCCGCGCCCAGCTCCAGCCCCACGCTCTCCTCCGTCGCCGACAACAACTTCTACAGCAGCAGCAGCAGCAGTAGCAGCAGCAGCAGCAGCAGCAGCGGATCCGCGGGAAGCATCCCGGTCCCCAACCAGAACCACCACCACCACCACCACCAGCAGCCGCCGCCGCAGCCGCCCGGGTGCATGGTGTGCAGCTCCTGCGGGTGCAGCGGCAACTGCGGCTCCAGTGGCATGACCGTCAGCTACGCCAACTACTTCCAGCACCCCTTTTCAGGACCTTCCATGTTTACTTTCCCCTTCCTGCCCTTCAACCCCCTGTGTAGCAACGGCTACATCAACACGCAGCAGTACAACAGCAGCACCACGTTCCCCGTGGTGCACACGGCCTACAACAGCGGCCTGGCCCCCGACTCCGTCATGGCCGGACAGTCCACCTTCGCCATGCCCCCCATGCAGAACTTTATGGCGGGGACGGCCGGGGTGTACCAGGCACAGGGAATGATGGGCAACGGCAATGGTTCGAGCCACAAAAAAAACGGGAACCTCTCCTGTTACAACTGCGGGGCCAGCGGGCACAGAGCTCAGGACTGCAAACAGCCGCCCATGGATTTCAACAGACAAGGTGAAGGCAGGGTGTGGGTCACACAGAGAGGGGGATTTGGCCATAGGAGTGGGGCACGAGGGGTTCTGATGATGGCATCTTGGAATTTCCGACTTGAGTAAAAAAATCTTGTTATTGAAAGCTGATGATGATCTGAGCTGTACTTGCTGAAGTTGCAACTGAATTTTGGACAGACCCATCAGGCCTTGTTACAACCCCGGGTACTGTGGTGGGGGTTCCACCCATTTTTGGGAAGGGGAGAAGCATCCAGGGAGGAGGAGGGAGGGAGCTGCTGTGGACAGGTTGCAGCAGAATTGTTGCTCCTGTCATCCAGGTCAGCTTTGGTTATAATTGCAAGTTTCCCTGGAATTTTACAAACTGAATCCTCTGTTCCTTTTCCCTTCTTCCCCAAAATAATAACTTATCTGAACAATTATTGTTCAAATACTCCTGAAGGTCTGTTTGCTGCTATAATTATTTTATAGTGCATGTTGGTTGCACAGTTACCACACAGGCTTCCCCAGGAGAGAGCTGAATCCTTAATTCTGGGTGGGAAACAACTGAAACAGAAATGCTGCTTTGCCAAGAGTGCTTTTTAGTCCTGATTTTCTTCTTGATTTTGATTGTCATACCATGTTGAGATAATTTGCAAGTGGTGTGGGCTTAAAAAATGAAATAGGAACTTTGAGGGGAGTGAACAGCACTTAGATTCCATGTGACATCATGTCTTGTCTGTAGCCTTTGCCTGGATTAACTTTTAGATGGTCTCATGCATTTAAACACTATAAATTATCTGAAGTGTCAGGTGTCGGGGCAGCAATTTACAGCAGCACTAAAAGGTAAATGAGTGGAATTCCTGTGGTGAATATTTTGATAGTGGCCAAGGGGAAGCAGAGCTGCTGCCTTGTCAGTCCTGACTGGGACAACTCCAGAAATGCAGCAGACTGATGTCTTTTTAAGCTGGATTTAATTTCATTAATTAAATTTCCATTTAAACTTTCCCAAACTTCTCACAAGGGCCTGGAGGGACAGGACAAAGGGGAATGGCTTCCCACGGCCAGAAGGCAGGGTTAGATGAGATACTGGGAGGAAATCATTTCCTGTGAGGGTGGTGAGGCCCTGGCACAGGTTGCCCAGAGAAGCTGTGGCTGCCCCATCCCTGGAAGTGTCCAAGGCCAGGTTGGATGGGGCTTGGAGCAATCTGGTCTAGTGGAAGGTGTCTCTGCCCATGGCAGGGGGTGGAACTGGGTAATCTTTAAGGTCCCTTCATCCCAAACCATCCTGTGATTCTGTGTTTCCATGAAACAAATTTTTGCCAGCCCTAGAACTCCATCCAAGCCGTGTTCTGCTCCAGTACCACATTCCATGTCTAATAAGCAGCAGGTTGGTTTGGGAAGTTCTGAGAGGTAACAGATGTGGAAGGTTGATGTTTAATTCCTCTGTTCCTCTCCCCAGGTACGTTCAGGCTGAAATATGCTCCTCCCTCCGAAAGTCTGGACTCCACAGACTGATGTTTTCCCACCTGGCACAAAGATGCCAAAAGCCATGGAGAACGACGGAGATTGAACTGCAAAACTGAGACGTCCAGTTGCTGTTAAGCTTAATGTATTTTTTAATCCAAAGGTGCTTTACTTTATTAGACTAGGTAGAAAATCTAGCTTAGGGGTGCATCCAACCCAGTTTTTATTGCCAAATTTGAGCTTGGGTCTCGTTGGAACTCCTGACTACGTGTCCTCGGACCGATGCGTTCCGGACGGAGGGACAGATGGACGGGTGGATGGATGGCGGAGCTGTCCAGCTGCATTTCTGTTGCAAGTACAACATCCAATGTACATTTTTTAGCTGGAGAATGTTGCCATATGTGGACTTTCTGAGGTGAAACTTTTCCAGGGCAGCTCCGTTTGGAGGTGGAAGCTGGAGGCGGAAGGTAGGAGTGGCCAGAAGGACTTTGGCACCCCTGGGCTAGGTAAAATGTCTACTTTTTTTCAAAAGTGATCAGGCACTAATCTCTGGGATTTTTAAGGATTGCACTACAGAAGAATGTAAAACTCTTCAAGCTTTCTGCACTTTTAGCAGACAGTGTCACTCTGAGACCAGTGCAAGAGGCAAAGAAGTTCCAACCTTTACAAATTGGCACCAGCAGGCTTATGGGACTTAATTCCACAATAAAAATCCTAAAAAATCTCTCCTTTCCCTTCCAAAAGAACACACACGACAGTTTCAGTTCCTTCTGGAAACAAACTTGTGCTTCATTGTCTCACCTATTACCATCTAGTGCTGGGTTCCCAGCACTGGAATAAACTTAGTTTCCAAGGGTCCAAGTCCCAGAGACTCCAGAGTCATAAAGGCTTCAAGGATATTTTCCTGTAATACACAAAACCTTTACGTCCTGTTACTGTATATAGGTCTCTTTCACAGAAACCTTATTATTCTGCTTTTGTAAATGAATTTTAAACCATCCTAAAAAAAAACAAACCAAGAACTCTGGCAGCAGAGTTTATAAGCTTTTGCTTTACTTTATATAAAAATACCCTTTGACTCCTACCCCAGGATTCAGGAGAGGTGGGAGTCAAACATGTAAAAGGTAGTAAAACTTCATTATTATCAAGACTTGGAAGGATTTCTTGTCGGCCTCCTTCGTTGCAGTAGGTTGTAGATGAGTAGCTTTGGTGTTAAACTACTTAGTCCATCATTTGTGGGTGACAAATCTAAATTAGGACTCGAGAGGAAGCCAAACCCATCTCGAACTGCTAATTTGAAACACTTTGGTCCTGTCTGGTTGAAAGAAGATCCTAATCCTCATGGCTCCCGCCGGGAATTTGATGGCATTAAATGGGTGAGGCCTTCTCTTTAAAAATGCCTGACAGAGGTATTTGCATCCTGTAATTTGGGAGACACCTTTAAAGTCTGAAGCCTTGTTTACACTTGGAGGTATTCCTTACACTCTTCTAAACCACAGCAGGATGAATCCATAGGATTTGTAGTGGCGCAGTGACTCTCACTCGGGAAGTCTTCTCGGAGCAGGAGGGTTTGGAGCGGTGCAGAGACGGGGCTGTGTGAGGGGGGTGAGAGGTCAGACCTCCCTGGGCCATGGTCATAGGAAAGGAACGTTCTGGGCCATCCTTGTGTCCCACTCTCTCCGAGGGTGGTCTCAGCCTCGCCGGGAAGGCAGGTGGGATCACGAGGGTCGGGAGAGGCACGGGAACGTGGGGTGGGCAGAACCCACACTTGGCCCAGAGAGGGACCTGCAGCTCACAGCTTGGGGGAACCCAAAACCTAAATTTGCAGAACAGTTGGTTTAAACAAAAAAAAAAAAAGTTAATTGTTATTGCTATGCAATGAGAACCCCCTGATTTATGTATTCCCAGCCCAGCTCATGCTCCCTGTTGGCTCTGCCTGCATTCGAGGACGTTCCCTGTGTTCCCCTGAACAACCTTCAGACCTACAACACTAAAGGGATGAAAACTGACAATGCAATTTACTTTGCCTTAATGAGCTCGAGACAATGGTAGGAACAGTCTGTCCCACTGCATCACGCCTGAGGAAATGTGCAGTTCCATGTTTACGATGTGCAGCTTTGAGGGTCTCTCCAGTGGCCTGGAACATGTGCTGAAAGCCAAACTTAACGTTGTTATTATTTTTTTTTCACTTTTTTTAAACAGTATTTTAAAATTGTATTTAAAGAAACTGTATTTCAACACACATGTGAGTGTTAAAAACCCTCTTGAAACAGCAAAAAAACAACAGCAAAAAAAAAAAAGGTCATTTCTGTACCGGTTGTGTTTTGTTTTACTGCCCAAGGCCGGGCACAGTCGCGTCTGAGATTCATCACAGAGTTGAAATCATATCAAAAGGACTGTAGAACTGAACTTCTGTCCAGCAAACTGTTTCATTCCTTTCTCCAGAGCTTTTTTTAGGTTCATTTCCTTTGTGTAGAGTTAAGGCTGATGTTTCCAGCAAACTGTTTCATTCCTTCCTTTGGGATTGTTTCCTTTGTGTAAAGTTAAGGCTGATGTTTCTTCAAGTGGCTCATGGGTGTGTTTGGGTTATGCTTTGGAACGGTTGGGTCTGGTTTTAGAGTAAGTTCAAATCCAGAAGTACCTGGAGGCAACACGAGTGTCAGAGGGAGAAGTTTGGTGAGCCAGCAGCAACCTCAGAGCCTTCCCTAAATCCCAGCGAGTTGTGGCTTCAGACCTGCCAGTGAACACCCTTCACTTTGTACCCAGAACAACCAGAGTTGGTAAGTCTGAACAGAGCACCTTAGTTCCATAAAATAATCTTTAATCTGTTCTTAAAAGGCACAAATCCATCTTTTTTACCCTAAAAAGCAAGGCAGTTTGGTTTGGAATAGTAGTTCCAGCTGCCCTGCCTGAAGGAACCCAGTTCTTAAACCCTATTTTTGTACATTGAAAGATGGTGATTTCAAAGAATGTTACTTAGTCCTATCTTTGTCCTACATATATAAAAAGAATTAGTTCTCCAAATGGATTTCACTGTGGAATAGGAATGATTTTTCAGTGTGAGAGGGAAAGGAATCCCCAGTCATCTCCCTGCAGGGAGGTGAGAAGTCAGCGAGCAGCCTTTCCCAGGGGAGAGAGCGGCGTGCAGTGCAGTTTCAGCTGCATTTTCCATTTGCTGATGGAAGGACTCGAAATAGGATGGAATTTTCAGCAAACTCCTTCCCACCCTGCAAATGAAGCACTGATGAATATGCCGGGCTCTGCCCCAGCAGCGGGAGAGGAAGGAGGGAACTAAGGTATCGGTCAGAGGGTTCCACCCTTCTTTTATTTAAAATTACATTTAAACTGTTACTGAAATTTCTGTGTTTATCAGAACTGGTTTTATTCAAACCAGCTCTGTCACACTCAGCTTTTTGTGAAACCTTTTCATACCACGGTCATTAAATCTTGGCAAATGAAGCGCCAGACTTCTGAAAATACCAGTCCAGCACCAGACTTTGGCTGTCCCCCCAAATTCCGATTCCTCGCTGGCCGGTTCCGTGTGGAGTTGCCCTGGGATGAACTGGGCTGTGGTACTGGCAGAGCAACGCTCCTCCCCAAAATCCAGCTGCCCTCAGCTGTGCAAGCTGTGTGTGCTGGAGGGCCCGGGGTAGTCTGAACACCTGTTAAATGGGAGGACTGTGGGCAAATCTGGACAAAAATCCACGTAACGGAACTTTTGTGAGAGTAGAAATCACTTTGGCTGGTTGAGGCCCCACAGCTCTTGTAATAAACTCTTGGAATTACCCGTTTGCTCCCTTAAATTTTCCTGTTGTATGCAAGAACCGTGTTGGTACTGAAGCAGAAAGCAAATCCCGTGTGTTTTCAAGTGCAGATTAACAGCTTCTCTTGGACATAACTTTCCATTAGGAATGAAGGAAATTCCTGCTCCATTTGAGCCATTTCTTTTACTTCGATCACTTCTAGTATTACAAAATTCTGCATGTAACTTTATAAATATTTTAAATAGTTTTGTAAATATTTAATATTCAGCTAATTTGATTTTGAATTGTAAATGTCCAGTATTCTGGTATTGGGATTTTTATGTTTTATTATACTTTGTTAAAAGTTAAATTGTACATTTTTAGAATGTTTTTATCTGAGTAAATTTAATGTATGGAAAATAAAGAGTTAAACAGAATCCCTTGGCATTGGTTTTCATTTAGAGGGGATTCAGCTGTGTGGGGGCTTCTCCAGCTTGGCGATTAGGGAATTATTTTTCATTCCTTTTATTATTTTGCTGTCCCCGCTTTTCAGAAAGTTCTAGGAATAACCACGCAAGCCATAATTAAGTTGGGATGTAATCCATCCATATCAGCACTGTATTAATTTTAAAAAAGCAACATTTGTACAGGAATATCAGTCGATCACGTCGTAATTACAAGTACGGTCAGTTATGAGTTAAACAAGTTCTTACACGAACAGAACTAAACAGAGAACAAGCTGCATCGAAAAGTTTACGTCGGAGTAAAAACACAAAGGACAATAAAAAATGGGCAGTAGGCCCTGGGAAGGAGATGCATGCAAAGAGGTGGAGTAGGTACAACGTGTAGTAGGTACAACGTGTACACTTGGTGAGTGCCAGACGCAGTAGTATTGCTTCTCTCCCCCGTTAGAGTACGTGAGCTCCCAGTGACACACGAGTTAGTGCACACACACCGGATACACCGGGAATCTCATCCCGCTACGCTTCACTTGACAACGACTAGAGGAAAACACAGGTTTGTCCTACGGGATAACTCTCCTCTGCACAGCCTGCTCCCTGCTCGAGGAACACCCAGAGCTTCCCAACCCCGTGCGAGTGGCAGGAGGCTCCAGTGATGCCCAAATTCATTTGTTCAGCTCTCGACAGTGACTCCCGGGCCTGAGCTGCTTCTCCCTGACCCCCAGGCAAGGGAATGGCAAACCTCCAGGCTGGGGGGGAATGATCATATGGATCACTGGAAGCCAGCTCAGATGAACAGTGGTGGTTCACTGAACACACAGGGATTGGAAATTTGTAACAGACTGGAGTTTATTTCAAAGTTACCTGTCCAGCTGTGTATTTTACAATTAGACACTTCCTAAAACTACAATAAAGCTGTGGTGTTTGGTATGAGTATTCCAGAAACTGGCACCGCCCCAAGTGTGCGGTGCCCAAAAACCAGAGACACAAAGAGTTGTCCTCCCCCAGCTCACCCCAAGCACTTGCCTCAACTCCCTGCAGCACGAGTCTGAAGGAGCTGCAGAAAACAAAGCTCCCCTTTGGAACATTAAAATGCATTTGCTCTCATGAGAAACCTTCCCATTTGAAAAAACAAATAAATTTAAGGAATCATAGGGAGATTTTGCAGCAAACTCCCAGGAAACACTTTAGCTCCTCCCTGGTGCCTGTTTGCTTGTTAAAAGTCAATCGAGTGTCCCTTTCTCTGCAATTGTCACATGCACAATTGGGCTCCTTTCGGCAGGTCCGGAAATGGAAATGTGCCTGTGTGGAATATTATTAACAGCAGGTTTCAAAGCTGGAGGTGCTCGTCTGTACTGTTTAATAGTCACAAACAAGGCAAGGTGAGATGAGACACCTGCTAAAGCAAGACTATGCTAAAGGACTGAGAGCGTAGGTGACATCCGGTTCTTTCCCTGGGGGGTGTGTGGGGAAGAGTGGGGGTGATGGCCAAGGGTCAACCAAAATCCTAGGCTAGCAGCCGCTCCTAGGCGTGTCCTAGGCGGAAGGTCGCGCTCCAAAGGTCTCCTGGGAGGCGTACACCATGTACAGGAACCCGTCCTCGTCCTTCTCGCTCTCGTACACCTCGGAGATGGGCGTGGAGACGCTCACCATGCTGTGTCCGTTCACCAGCAGGAAGAAGGCCTGGTTGGAGTTCAGCTGCAGGCGTCGCCTGGGAAAGGGGGATGAGGGGGAAGGAGTGGGACAGTGAGCATTTCCACTCGCCTTAACAAAGGACAGTCCTCTGACACTGACAGTGTCAGATTCCATCCCATGGAATCGTAGATTCAGGGAATGCTTTGGGTTGGAACGACCTTAAAGCTCATCTGGTTCTACCCTTCCACACCCTTCCCTAGATTTTCCCACCCAGCCCTGCCCCTGCAGGAGGAATTTGCTGCCCACCCCAAAGCTCTACTAAATTCATCCACTAAATCCAGTCAGGCATATCCAGAGCCCTTACTCATGGGAAAAGTGATGTTCCACAAGGGCATTGAACTGGAAGGACAAGGAACAGGCACTCCTGGCCCAGGTGATCCCAGTACAACCAGCAAACACACTGCAGGACCTCTGGCTTGCAGCTCAACAGCATCTCACTGGGATGAAACCCAGAGATCCGTGGGAAGATGGGGAGGGAGGATGGGCAGTTTCCTTGCAAAACCCTGAGAAACTTTTAAATTAACTCACTTTGCCACCAGCTCTGTAACAGCCTGAGTTTAACCCTGGAGCATCTTGCTCCCTCTTCTCCTCCCTCCCAGGAGAAGCATCGTGGGAAGGAAGGGCAGAGAGCAACAGGCTGCACTGACTGCCTGGCACAGTGAGCAGCTCATTTCTGGGTTTCCCTTGGATTGATCATTCCAGCTGGGGGGAAATGAGTATTTCTGCTAAACTGCCTCCTGGAGAGCAGGTTTGCAGAGAGGGGCTCTCTTACCACTTGATTAACCCAGTGAGCAAGAGGAAATAGGGTATGTGGAGCTGCAACCAAAGAAAGGAGGAAAGAACAGATCAAAAGAGCTTCCTGCTGCTTCCACTCGCTGCTGAGAGGCAGCAGCAGCTGGAAACAAGGATTTATTTAGCTTCCAGCCACAGCCCTGGACAGGGACTCTTCCAAAACCAGGCTCTAATCACTCCAGAGACAGCAGGCTGAGGAAAGGCAGCAGCTTTCCAAGGGCTGGGAAGGACAGGCTTTGCTGTGCACCACTGGAGCTGGCTGAGGCCCAAGTCTAGCTGGTACCAAGTTATCTATTAACAGTAAAGCCAAAGGAAAAAGGTGGGAAAATCCTTCAGCTTGCAGTTAACCTCTTTGCCCAGGGCCTTTCATGTTCCTGAGAAATTGCAGAAGGCTCGAGCAACCTGGTTCCTGCCTCCAAAACCCCATTTCCCTTTCTTACTCATGTAGGAGCTGGGATTTGCTTGTGACAGTTTGTGTTTGGACACCCTGGACAACTCCCAGTTTTCCTAGCCTGTGGCCTCCACAAACCAGCTCCTGCTACACCATGACCAACATAAAAACCTTGGTTTTCTGCTCACTTCCCAGTTACCACTGGAGAACTCCTGATCCAACAGTCCTGCTGAGCCAGCAGAAATGCACTTTACCAGAACTTCTGACCACAATTCTGACCACACAACTTCCACATCGAGACTGTTTCCCTTTGCCTTTCCTGTAAGCTGAACTCAAGCCACTCTGTGCAAACAGCCAGGGTAGAAAGACTGGCCTCAGTGGGTGTTTTCCAGGCCTCAGCGCTGTCCCTGAGGGAATCCTCCTTTCCCAAAGGATGCCAACAGCATCCCTAAGCAGCTTTGGCTACGAGCCCAAACTCCCCTTCCCAGTGGGTGGGAAGAGGCAGGCACTCCAGAGGGGGACTCCATGGCAGAACACTGAGAAAGCTTCCCAAAATAGCCAAGCAGGAAGTGCTGGAGCCCTGGGCCAGAAGCACCCATGTTAGAGAGGGATTCACAGCCCCAGACTCCCTCCTACAGCTCTGGGAACCAGTTATTTCTCTTGGAAGCAGACTAACAGCTCAGCTCTTTTCAGAGTGGGTTTTTTCCAGCAAAGCTAAAGGAAAAGCACCTTCTCCTCAATTTGTCCTAGTGCTCAGTAGATGAATTTTCCATTTAGAGTTCCCAAATGCATACACCTGGTGGGGAATTCACAGAGCATCCCAGTGCAGTTCCCACTGAAATCCCAGCATACTACCTGATAATTTTGATTAGCTCGCTCATGTTGACATGATCCGGCACCAGGAACTTGGTCTTATCCAAAACTGGAAGCTGCTTTTCTCCCTTGTACCTTTCAATGATCACCTAAGAGGAAACACAGAAAGAAAGGAGCAGATGTGAAAGGCAGGAACAGTGTCTGGAGCCCTCATCTCCCCCCTCCAAGCTCCATCTCCCTTCATTTGTGAATGCAGCATCTCAAATCTGAAAAGGAACAATTGGAGTTCCATGATCTTAAAGGTCTTTTCTAATGTAAACAATTTATGTTCCTATCATAATTAAATTATCTTCGTGTGCTCCTCTGTTCTGTTTGCAAGAGTCACTGCATGGAGAGGTAGCACACAGGCATTTTACAGCACACTTCCCCAGCTTCAGTGCAGCTTTAGAACAGTTCCCTTCCTGGAATCATTTAATCCAGCACTGAATTACCCAGCAACAAGGAAATCCAAGGAAAGATCAAGCCCACTTCCCTCTAACACAATGCAGTGGCTGACCAGGGGAAGTCTGCCAGCTGAAGCAGTTTTCCCTAGGATTTCTCCAGTTTCAGGCCATGTCTAAGAACTGCACCTCCAGATGACTCTGCTATTCCATTCACCTTCCATGGTTACTCCAATGCACGAGAAAAAGCTACTTTTGAAGGGTATAAGCCCTCAAATCTCCAAATTAGGGAGAGAATTTCCTCAAGAGAGCATGTTTAGGAACCAGTAATTCTGTCAGGATTGTGATGCAGTAACCACTTAATTCAGAGAAACTGCAGATTTCCCAATTTAAGGAACACCCTGCCCAGCAACTGAATGTAGTTCCCGCTTTTGAGAAATGATCTCAGGATTTGTGTGCTCCTGTTTCCACAGCCATGTGGGGTTTGTTGGTTTTAAATCAACAGCAGCTACATGACACCAGTCATTTGGACCCTTTCCATGCTCACGGGGTCTGGCTGTGTTGATATTAAAAAGCTGCACAGGTGAAGAGACATTGAGCCAATTTAATTATATCAGAGAAAGATCCTTACATCAGTTTAAATAAATGCTGTCTCATTCTGGAAAACAAAACCACACTATTTTTAAGAAGTTAGACCATAACCAATAGATATTTCCAACAGCAGGATGAAGGATGTTGACAGCACAGGAGGGATTTACTATCTAGGGTGACATTGCCATCTTATCTCATCCAGAACTGCTAATGACAATAACGAGGCAGTGACTGGCCCAGCAAGGCTCCAGGGATGCCAGCAGGCCCCTGGGATAGCTGGGAGTTTGCATCACCCCATCTCCAGCAAGTTCCTCAGGTACCTTGGAATTTTTGCTTGTAATCTGTGCAACTTGTAATCTGTGCAATTTTAACTCCATGGCTGAGCTAAAATGAGAGTCTTGCCATAAATCAACAGCTTTCAATCTGTGGCCAGAGTTGGGGACTTTGGCCAAGTGGGCTGTGAAAGGTGAGTGAAAAAGCAATTTTGGTCAGGAAACAGATTTGTTAGGAAAGTGCCTTTTGGGAAAATAAAACATTCCAAAAAAGTCAGAAAATCTCTGCTATAAAGTACTACTTGTTCCCCTGCCCAAGTGCACAGCAAAGCAGCAGCGACAGCTCCGAAGTGAAGGAGTTTGGAGCCAAAGGAAAGCTGGAAACCTTTTGGTTTCTGTTTCCACAACGGCTCCTGTCAGTGAACTTGCTCAGGGACCGTGGACAGTTTGCAGCAGTTGGTTCACAGGAGACTTTCCACACACAGGGATCACCAGCTCTCACCACAGAGCCAAAGGCTGAGGGTCCAATTAAGTTCTCTCTGCTGAACAACTCATCAGTGACAGAATCCATGCCTTCTGCTTCATGATATGCTTTGCATTTTTAACTTTGAGGATGCCATAAAGAAAACACAAATTCAGTCATTTGGAGCTGACCAGCTAAAGAGTGACAAGGTGAGAGCTGATGTCCAATGTGAGGAGAGCTGGAGGAGTTTGACAGCCCAGCAGCATTCCTGGAGACCTCAAGCACAGCCCCATTTCCCAGAAGAAAAGAATTTCTGTCCTTCTCAACACAGACTGCTGATCAAATCCATATCTGGCTTGATAATTCTGTGTATTCTTCCTGATGAATCTGTGCAGACTCTTCTTTTGGAGAAGAAAACCACTGAGAGAGAAGAGCTGAGCACTCAGGAGGATTTCAGAGCTCAGCTGGGGTGTGGTTTTCTACAACACAAAACTTTAACACACCGGAAACCCCCTTCCCCCCTCCCCAGTGAGCACCTTATTCCACCACACTGGCTGCTGTTTACTCCTCTGAGAACGTCCCTGAAACCCAGGCTTAACCACCGTGAACAGCCACATTTTCATTTGGTCTCCTCAGGACAGCCTTTTCTAACTGCTAAAAAGAACATGAGACTGGAAACTGAAGTGAAAAATAGAAAGAACTGAACTTACTGGTATTTTAGTTGGATGCTGATCTCGAATCAGTCGTACATCTTCCACTCTTTGCTCTGCAAGAGATTTAAAAAAAAAATAAAAATCTGTTTAAGCATCCAGTTAATGCTGTTATTCCCTATTTCCTCAGCACTGAAGAGAGGGACTGCATGTCAGGAAAACCCAGAAGAGGAAATTCAGGCAAAGCAGTTTCCAAATGGGACAGTGCTGTCAGGAGTACAACCTCTCCTGTGACAGCTGATCCTCTGCTCTTTAACCCAAAGTGACAAGCTTTGTGTGCACCTGCCTGGTACTCCTAGAAAGTGTTAAAAGAGGTTGTTTCCTCCCCAGTCCCCTCACTTTCTGCTCACTGAGGCAGATATTTCACCTCATAAATTTATGGCCTCAAGTTACACCACCCAAGTTAACGCCTAAATACCCCGTGCTATTTCTGTGAGATCCCAGAAGAGGAAATGGTCAACAATTATCCGAGTCCCAGGACTGGCCGAAGCCTGGTTGGGTCAGCTTTCACCCTGTACTCTCGTGTTACTGAATTCCAGGTTTTATTTTGACTGTGCCACACCCATTGTTGCAGGAGCTGCAGGAGGTCCTGGGGTACCTGGACATTTTGCCCCTCTCTGTGCCAGTTTTCAGGATAAAGTTCACCTCTCCTCAGACAGAAATATTAATAGAACAGATATCATGAACCAGGCTAAAGTACACGAGGCAGAGTAAACAGGCCAGTTGCTTTCAGAGGCTGCTGCATATCCCCTGCCTACTTTCAGATTCAGTGAACTCAATTTTAACCCCTTCGGTTGTTTTCAGTGGGACGGGGCTTTCCAGGCCATCTCCACGTTACAAACAGCTCTCAGAGAGATGATTTAGTGTTGCATCACGGCTCTAACACACACCTGCCTAGGGAGAGGTGCCACTCAGGGCAGAGAAGCACTTAGCCCAGCTCCCTGCTGGAATGCTAATGGCAGGACACTGCCCGTCCCCGTCACTCAGCAACATCATCACTCAGTCTCCATTAGTCCATGTTTGTGTCCATGGAATACATCCGTGTGCCTTCTCACGAGGAAATGCAACTCATGTGAATCATGGTTTGAAGGTGGAGGTGAATCAAGCAGAACTAAGGCAAGGAGCATGCAAAGCCTTCACCTGAAAGCCACCCTGCCCCACATCCCACATTCAGAGCCACGCTCCCACAGCCCAGCAGGAACATTTCAAGGGCAGAGATTTCTACCTCATTAAAATACTTTTTAAGATTAACCAGAAACACAAGAGATACGGGGAGTGAGTGAGACCAACCATCAACCTGGCAAGCGCAGAGAGGTGGGACTAACTTCTCAGCTGAAACAGGTTTGGTCCTGGCAATGTTATTTAGCAGAACTCCTGAGAGGAGGAGGGACATAAACCGGACAAATCATGGAGATTATTGTATGCGGCATGTTCAAAATCAGGCCTCAGTCAGCCACAGATAAACACTGTTCTCTGACGACATTAGTTGCAGTGGCAACTGCTTGGCTGCCATCCTAGCTGAACTTAATACCTGCCACAGAGGCTGCTGACAGGCGATGGGGTCAACAACAGTTTTGGAAAGCTCCAAAAAAGGGGGCAGCATAAACGCAGACTTTGTTAGATCAAAATTCTCCCCGCTTCAATGCAGCATTTACAGCACAGCAAAGGCAAGGGTGGGCACATCACAAAGCTCTCTTAAGCAGCTTGACTTTAACCCAAAGGCAGAAAGAAAGGAAAATCTGGATCAATTACTTCCACCAATTCCATCTCACGTACGGGATTTCGTAGTTGATGCAGAAATAGGTTACGCTGCCAGTTCTTGTTACCCTCGGAGCGCTCCAGCCTACCTTACTGACACACATGAGCAATACCGAGCCCTCCGACTGCTCTGGGCCCATCCCGAGCACACACACGAACCTTGGCACCGCTCTAATCAAGGCTGTTCCTTCTCGAAAGGGACTAATCTCATTTTCCCAGCCATCATTACACAGCTCTTTTCGATGCCTTGCTGGTTTTCAGTAACCACGCAGAGACAGGAGCCCCACGCCCCAGTCCCCTCGCAGCTCCCCGGGTACAGAATTCCTCACCCCGCGCCAGCACCGACTGCGAGCGGAGCTTTAATTCCGCTGCCACTGGCGCAGAGGCCGCCGGACACCGAGCAGACACCGGAGGGAAGGGCAGGCCCAGCTCCTGGCACACACACCAGGGATGTTTCCAGGCTCCTGGGAGTTTTGCAGTCGATAGTGGACGATGTGCTGAAGAGCTCTCCCCACGCCAAGCTCAGAGCTCACCCCGGCACGGCACCGCTGCCACCGCACACCCCGCTCACCCCCCGACAGCCCGAACCCCCCCGGCCCCAACTGCCGGGCTGTCCGCGGGGTAAACAAGCCGCGGAGGCTGGGCCGGGGTTTGATTCCGTCTCAGCCCCGAGCAGGCCGGGACACCGGGGCGGCACCGGGCCCGCTGTCAGCAGGGGCTGCCCGGGGATCTCCCCCCGCCATCGAGCCCCCTCCCCACCCCGCCGCTCCCCCCCCGCACCCAGCGCCGCCCCCGCAGCCCGGCCGGGCCGGAGCGGGCCTTTCCCCCCGCGCTCCCCGCCGCGTCCCTCCCCCGGGGCGCTCACCGAAGGTGCGGCGCTGCTTGAAGCTCTTCTCCGAGGGCATGGCGGCGGCGGCGGCTCGGCTCGGCGCGGCCCGGCGGTGGCTCTGCGCGGCGGCAGCGACACCTCCGAGTGCCGGCGCCCGCCCCCCGCCGCCGCCACGGCCGCCCGGCCGTCAGCTGACCCGCGCGTCACCGCGGGCCCCGCCTCGCCGCCGCCGGCATCTTGAGCGTGGCGGGGCCGGGCACGGCCGCCGGGGCTGCGGAGTGAGTGGGCATGGCCGCCCCGGTGCCCTGCGATGTTCGCCCTCAGTGACACACAGCCATGGCCGCCCCAGTGCCCTGCGATGTCACCTCTCAGTGGCACGCAGCCATGGCCACCGTAGAGTGCTCTGACAGCGTAGCCCCACAGCAACACACAGCCATGGCTGCCTTGAAACACCCTGACATGTTCCTCCTCGGTGACACACAACCATGGCTGCCTCACAGTGCCCGGGCAGCGTCGCACTTCAGTAACATACGCAGCCATAGCCACCGGACTGTCAGGCCATGTTCCTCCTTGGCGACACACAGCCATGGCCACCTCAGAGCACCAGGAACGTGGCTACCCTCTGGCATGCCCTCTGCTCAGTGACACACAGCCATGGCCACCTCAGTGTGCCTCCTCGGCAACACCAAGCCGTGGCTACCTCAGAGTGCCCTGTCAGTGTCCCTTCTCAGTGACACACAGCCATGGCTGTCTCAGTGCCCTGATGGTATCTCTCCTTAGTACATTGCCATGTTCCTTCTCAGCGACACACAGCCGTGGCCACCTCAGTGCCCTGCCGTGCTCCTCCTCAGCAACACACAGCCATGGCATCCTCACAGTGTCCCGGCACTGGTACCCTGTCAGTGATGAACAGCCGTGGGCACCTCAGAGCGCCCTGACAGTGTCCCCCCTCAGCACCTGACAGCCATGGCTGCCTCAGTGCCCTGACAGTGTACCCCTTCAGTGACACACAGCCATGGCTGCCTCAGTGCCCTGACAGTGTACCCCTTCAGTGACAAAAAGGAATAATCTCCCCAGGAAAATGGTGGATTCTCCAATGTTGGACACTTTTCAGATTCAGCCATCTTGTCTAGCACAGTCATTTTGTGCTTTTGCCAAGAAAGGTTGGACCTGGAGGTCCGCTCCAGCCTGGTATTCCTTTATTCCACAATTCCATGAACACGCAGCCACGACCACCTTGGAGTGGCCCACTATGTCCCCCCTCAACAACATGTGCTCTTAATGATTTGCCATCAGTTTGCCATCACACTGACATGAGTATATGGTAAAGTTCACATTTGGGGAACAACATTTTAGGAGCAGGTGTTCAACAACATTTTAGGAGCAGGTGTTCCAGTTCTCTTGGAAGCCACCACCCAGTCATGTGCGGTTTGTGAGGAATTGATTAAATCACAATTTCAGTCGCAGATTCCACATTGAGATTAAGACTGCCCAACTGTTTCCTCCTTAGCAGCTTTCTGACACAAGCTGTTGGCTGGAGCCTTTCAGCTGCATCTCTTTCTCTTTCTCTCACATACGTTCCTGGCACCGTGTTTTGAAATTTAGGGATGATTTTGCAGTAATAGGGCCACGCGATCTTCCTGTACAATCCAAGGGACAGGAAGCTGCAGCTGGCAGTATCCTTAAGAGTACAGGGAGGACAGTTTTCTAACCATCTTGGAGATTAGCAGTGTTTTTGCATTTTTGGGGTGGAATGATGAACACTGAAGTTGGAGTGAAGCTGCGCTCCACGCAGGAATGAATGTTCATTACCTAATTTTGTGATTCAGGGTCATACAGTTCCGGTGGTGTATAATTATGAGGCCATTAAAGATGTGACTAACAAGGAAAAAGAGCCCTAAGGTGTATGAATGCTCTGTCCATCACATCACTCTCAAGGGATAACAGGTGAGACGTGGATGATCAGCAGAAGGCTGATACATCTGCAACTTAAATTAGCAATCCCAAATTTCTGTGTTAACAGGATTCTTCTTTATTTAAATATCTGCCTTTTAAAAAAAAAAACATTTTCCAGGCTGAGGAAATTCTGCCATGCTCTCAGAATCATCTCTACGGGCTAAAGGTAGGAGGATGAGCCCTGGTAAAAACCATGTAGTGTTCTTTTTGGGGTGTACAGGTGAGTCCTGGTGCCAGGGCTGACAATTCCGAGCTCTGTGTGTCGGGTGGTTTGCATCCACAAACCGCCTGTTAGCAGGGCTGCAGCTCCGGCTGAAAGCATCCATATGGTGCTTGGGGAGAGCCACAATCAGAGTATCTGCTGACAGGCTGGGCTATCACATGTTCCTCTCATAAATAATCCGCAGAGACTGTGAGAAGGAAACTTAGATCCACACTGAGACCCGCTTGACCTTTCCCTCCTCATCTCAGCCTTCACCCATGTCTGCGTGTCGACAGCACAGACAGTTGGCGAGTCTGGATTTGAGGAAGGTGTTAGGAGCAGTTGGAATGACAGCATGGACATAGCCTTTGGGATCAGCACAGTTCCCCATCCCTAGTGAGAAAATGCTGCTTCGGAAAATGCTTTTGCTTCAGACTCAGTGACTATGCTGGAACAGAGCCCTTTAAAAACTGAGCCAGAGAGCATTTTCATCCTGGCCTTAGAACAATTTACAAAGCATTTAGGCTGAAGAAGAGGAGACTTAACCGAAGGGGGACATTGCATTGTCTTCAAATATGCAAAAGGTTGCTACAGAACAGGAGGGAATTAGCTCTTCTCTGCATGTGGTGGGACTAGGATGAGAAATAATGAGCTTACACATCTTGGAAATGGCGATAGAAATTAGGCATTGGGTTAAGGGTAAGAATAATTGAGCACCAGAACAAATTCCCTAGGAAAAAAATGGAATAATCACCTTTGGATATTTTTATTTAACAAGAAATTAGTAAAACATCTGTTCTGAAGAGTTCAGGGAGAATCGTTCTTGTCTCAGGGAGAAGGATGGGATAAATAATCTCTTGCAATCCCCGTCAGCCCTAGTTTTTCAGGAAGCAAAGGAGATGTGATTTCCCAAACTTACAAAGCAGGTTAGAGCAGGCTAGGTTTGGATTCCAGCTCAGATCCTCCTGTCTATACGAGGCCACACTAAATGTTAAGTAAAAAAAACCCAGGTTTTCCCAACTGTTCTATCTTCCACAAGGTTGGGGTGTTTTTTTGTTAAAAAGCCAGTATGAACAGTGACTGTAAACCTTAGATGATATTCACAGCATTTCTCTGGGGAAAAACTCCCACTTTTCCTATTTTTTCTCCACATCAGCTGCCTCACAATGAAGTGAGTGTATTTCACATTCAGAATTATAAAGCATCCCCTCATTTCTCTGGTACAACAGGACTGAAGAGGGTTTTTCAGTGAACAGATGAAGCTGTTCCTCTGCAGTGCTGCACCTTTCTGGAAGACAGCACTCAGTGGCTGGGGCTGTGAGCTCAGCAGCTGTCAGCAGTATTAAATGCACCAGAAACATGGAGAGAAACCCCCCATAAAGTAAAAGGAAGGACACTGAGCTGACAGTAACTTGCATTTCAACCTGAATCAAAATACCTCCCCTCAAGTTATTTTCTCACAAATTGTTCTTATCGATCCAGCTCAGCTAAAGATTAATGTGAGTTTGTTTTTTTTAACAGTGTGCAGCCATTACCCAGCTGCTATTGGAGATTTGCAGGCAGAATCCAATTGTCATGAACTGTTTTCATTGTCATTGCCTTAACTCTTCTGAGAAATTTTCATCTTATATTTACCTTAAGATGGTGGCTACCCTATGAACAAATTCCCAAATTTCAAATTTCACCTCCTGAGTTAGGAGAACTCTAGGAAGAAGTGGTGAGAATGACAAAATCTCTCTCTACTTTGGGAAAGAAAAGTGTAATTTGAGAAAAGTGAAGTCTCTCTCCTCTATCTGACCACATATTTCCCAAGCCTTTTGGAATATAACGTGTTTTAGGTTATTAGACGTACTTTTTTAGGTGATGTATCCAAACTACCATACGGATGTGTGCCCTGTCATCACAAAAACATCGTTTTCGTAGAATTTTTGGCTAAAAACTCATTGAACTCCCGCTGCGCAAAGTATTGCCCAAGGCATTGCCGTGTACCATAACTCTGACATCAGCTCCTGCTGTTCCTGCTATTCCAGCAAACGGTTCTTGGCTTCAGGACCAAGTTCTAAAAGGGAGACGTTGGTTTCACGAGGGAACACGGTAAATCAGCTGGTGTAAGCAACAATAAGTCATGTTTATGTACTTCTAACCTCTTGGCCAGCAGCAACGGCAGCATGAGCGGGGGAGGCAGAGCAGGGAAATTGTGGAATAACACAGCATGTAACAAGGTCTTCCACTGGTTTTTAATATTCCCAGGATTTAAGCAATTTCCCACGTGTTCAAATATTAACTGAGTCCTACATAGCCTGTGGCTTCAGCAAACACCCTCCGTACTGATGTGGGAGGACACGTGCAGAGGTTCCATGAGCTGCCTGGGATTGCACAACCATTGCTCAGCACCCGACCCAGTAATATCATCTCCAGCTCCTGGCTGCCTGTCCTGTGATCCCTTTAGAGCAGGGGAATGCTTGTGAATGAAGGTGTTGGGCTAAGTTGTTCAGGCTGGACAGTGGCCAAAACTGGAAGGACAACAACTGCTTCTGGTAGAAGTGCTGAAAAAGTGGGTGACTCTAAGCAGTCATGACCATTAGAACCACTGATTCCTCACTGCAAGGACAGTGTGTTGAAGAAGGATCATACCCTCTTTCGTAAATCAGAGAATCATGGATTGTTTTGGGTTGGAAGGGATCTTAAAGCTCATCCAGTTCCACCCCCTGCCATGGGCAGGGACACCTTCCACTATCCCAGGTTGCTCCAAGCCCTGTCCAGCCTGGCCTTGAACACTTCCAGGGATGGGGCAGCCACAGCTTCTCTGGGCAACCTGTGCCAGGGCCTCACCACCCTCTCAGCCAAGAATTTCCTCCCAATATCCCATATAACCCTGCCCTCTGGCAGTGGGTAGCCAAGTAAAGAGAGGGCACCAAGTTCTGCTCTAAAGCAGGAGGCTGTAAACCACTTCCTGAGTCATCAGCAGTGTTTCTGCAGTGCTCTGGATTTCCCCTGAAGAGCCCAGCCTGTCCACTGTTGTTTATCCTGCAAAATCTGCTGAAATCAATGTCCAGACAGAAAGTAAGAAGGTGGGAAATCATAGACTCAGAACAAGAAGAGCTGTTTTCCAGCTTAAAATAGCAAAGAAAGAATATCTGAGATGAAAATATGTACATTTCAAAAACCAAAGCAAAATTCTTCAACCTCTCTATTGAAATATTCTCTCTTCAAAGTGTCCTGCCTCCAAGGATGAAGGCAGTGTTTTAGGAGCCTTTTGTTTTTTATTACGAAGCAGAAATTGCAGTGCAGGCCTGTGCCAAAAAAACATGCTGCAAATACTCTGTGTGGCAAACAGGGCTTGCAGAGAGGGTTTGTTCATCTGTCTCGGCGGGCCTTGCCATGCTTTTCTGTCCCTCTTGCCAAATGGAAAATAAATAATTCTCTCCTAGCTGTTCAGGTTATTATTGGCTGGATGTGCCATCAGCTGGCTCATCCCCACTCAGAGCCTGGGAAGGCCGTAAACACTTCCAGGATTACAGAAAATGAGGACACTAACTTTGGGACCAATCCAAAGCCCTTTAGTGAGTGTGAGGACTAATTGACTACAGCGAGAGCTGCATCAGCTCCTTAATTGCTGGAGGGAAGTGAAACAATAACATTTCCCCTTTCGGTACATCCTTTTTCAAGAGCCCTGTGGTAATGGCCACAAGCTGCCTGCCTGAGACAGCAGCACTGGAAAGCTCTGGGCTATTACTCTGGGAGTGTTTTCAAAGGAAGGTGCTCAGACAGTGCCACAGAGGATGGGAGATGATGATAGTGCACTTTTCCTGTTTTCTCTATTGTCACAAACAAAGCTGGGTGATTCAGATAATGGATTCGGTAACACAGAGGAGAAAGCACCAATTTTATAGTTTAATGACAGCATGGTAGACACTGAAGTTGAAAGTTCTATTCAGTTATAACCACCCTGTTGTGCACCAGCTCTTCGCCCTCTGGGCCTCGAGGACCTTGGCTGTGCCCAACCTCCAAAATTATTGTGTGATGCTCCACCAGAACAGCACTGGAAACCTTTTCTGTCTGTGACTTGAAACCTGGAGTGGAGACAGTGATTGTTCCTCCTCTCTGATGTGATGAAAGGCTGGGATCCCCTCACTCTGCTCCATAGGAAGGGAAAATGTGGTCACCCTGAGAGATTTGTCACGTTGCCTCAGACTTTGCTGGGCTCTGGGTGACATCAGTGTGTGATAGAGATGGGCACTGCCAGGCAGACTTTTCCCCTTCTTTCTCTGGAGGAAATAGGCCTGGTGCGATGGAGCTCCGTGGGAACTGGCATGGATTTGTGGTGTATTGTCCTGCCTTCTGCTGGAGTGGAGTGGAAAGGGGGTCAGTGGGCCAAGGGAAAGTCTGACTGATGAGAGATGGGGCAGTGGCTCAGCACCTATGGAGCCATGACTGTGGGATAAGGTTATGGGGGTCAGGTGGGTGAGGGACAGGAGAGATGGCTTTAAGGTGATTAGGCACAGCAAGAGCATTCAGAAGAAAAGAAGAATAAGGTTCAGACAAAAATAGAACCAGGATGAGGGAAAAGCCTGTGTGTGCTCTAGATTGCTGAGTTTCTCCTCGGGGCAATGTCACCAAGGACATCTTTTGTTTCATTCACACAAAAATCCTTGCCATCAGTACTTTTCCCTGTCCTCTCCATGAATCCATCAGATCTTAAACAAACAGACATGACAAAGCCTTCTTGAGCTGTGTCAGAACCTTTGAGTACCAACGGAGTGTAATGTAACATGGGGGGAAAGCCACGTGATTCCATATAGATGGAAAACAGCTACAGATGTATTTCCAAAGAGTTGATGTTTGCTTTAGGTGACTCATGGTCCATGTGCCTTGTTTTAGACGCTTGGAACAGCTTTTTGTAACTTAATCAGAAATGTGGGCACTAAATTTGTCCATCGCTGAGGCCCCAAAGGATTAGCACACTACTAAAAATGACATCATCATTCTGCACGTGGGCAGTGTCGGAGCGAGGAATGCAGAGGTTCAGGCTGTAAGAAGCATTTACTCATCACAGGGTTGTAACAATTTTGTTTGTACCACGAGCCAGGAAACCCAGACTCATCATGTGATCGCCCCATATGCATGGCTATCCAGATCCTTGGAAATCAGGGGATTCTCCCCCTGACAGCCAGAGCTGCCCACTAGACCCTTGGCAAAATCCTTGGGTTGTCCAATGCAACTCAAATGTCTCATCTTGTCTGGTGGGACTCAAAAGCAGTGTGAACAGTGGGAGGGGATTCTCCCCTTTTCTCTGCACTCATAAAATCTAACCTGGAGCTCTGTGTCCAGCTCTGGGGCTCCCCAAAGTAAGAAGAACATGGAGCTGCTTGAACAAATCCAGAGGAGACCATGGAGATGCTTTGAGGGCTGGAGCCCCTCTGCTCTGTTTCCAGGCTGGGAGAGCTGGGGGTGTTCAGTCTGGAGAATAGATCTGAGAGCCCCTTCCAGTGCCTAAAGGGGCTCCAAGAGAGCTGGAGAGGGACTTTGGACAAGGGGGAACAGGACAAGGGGGAATGGCTTCCCAGACGGCAGGGTTAGATGGGATATCAGGAAGAAATCCTTCCCTGTGAGGGTGGTGAGGCCCTGGCACAGGCTGCCCAGAGAAGCTGTGGCTGCCCCTGGATCCCTGGAAGTGTTCAAGGCCAGGTTAGAACAACCGGTCTAGTGGAAGGTGTCCCTGCCCACACCAGGGGGTGGAACGAGGTGGGCTTTAAGCTCCCTTCCAACCCAAACAGTTCTGTGATTCTACAATGTCCAGTGGTCTGTTCCTTCTTCATCCTCTGTCAGTTCCTCACTCTGCAGATGAACAGCCTCCCTCCCTGCAGCAATTCTCGTGGGTGAGGTTCACAGACTTTCTGCATGAATTAAATGTCTGTTTTCCTGTCTTCTGCCAATTTAGGTATTTGTCATGGCTCCATTGTCATGGCGACTGCTGCCGTGGGACCCTCACTGGGGGTGAGGCCTCTCCATTAGGATTCAGGGCAGCATTTCTGCCGGCAATGCTGAGGACCCTCTTCTGCTGAGCACTCCCTGAGCATGGGGATCTCATTGCACCACAGAAATCCCAGTCGAACAGTGACTCTTCACAGCAGGGAGGCAAACGAGGTTGGCTCTAAATTTTGTTAATTATGTGGAAGCAACTCGATTTCCTTGCGAGCATGTTGTCAGTGCAGCCGTCTCAGTCTATTCCTGGCCAGTGGAGCTGGATGAGGATGCTTAGGAACCCCAAAGGATGTTTTGCAGCTGTTTTGCAGAACAACATAGAAATAAAGGAGCCATTTACAAAAAAGAGCTCCAACCAAACACCCAAAAACAAAACCCAAGACCTTTTTTGTGGAACAGCATGGGAAAGAGGAAGTGTTTGCACAAAATGTGAGGTCTGGCATTTGGAAAAAAAAAAAAAAAGGCAAAAGAAAACGTAACAAAACAAGCCAAACAGGTGTCTCTTGCAGAGAAAGAACCTTTTGTAAGGAAAGATTTTTTAGGCAGTATGCCGAGAACGACAACAGGAACACAGGGAAGAGCCCGGCGGAGCAGGGAGAAGGGCGGTGCGCGGGGCGCTTTTCATCGAGGAGCCTCGTTAGCGCAGTAGGTAGCGCGTCAGTCTCATAATCTGAAGGTCGTGAGTTCGATCCTCACACGGGGCAGAGATGGTTTCCTCCTTTTCTTATCCCTCCAGCGGAAAGGTTTTCCCAAGCGAAGGGAATGTTTGTATCTTTTTTTTTGTAACGGAATTGCAGCAGGAGGCGGGACCGGGGCGGTGGGGACGCACCCCCGGGCTCGGAACGGGCCCCAGCGCACCCCCGTTACCGGGCACCGGCCCCGCCGTGCGCTCGGTCCTCCCGCGCGCCAGGGGGCGGCCTCACTGGTTGGGTCGCGCCGGGGAACCGCGGCCGCGCACCGTGCGCTGCCGGCGGGGGCGTGGCGCGGCCGCGTGAGGCGGCGCTGATTGGTGGCGCCGCGCCGGTGGGCGGTCCCGGCGGCGGCGAGAGACGGTGCTGATTGGCGGAGGGCGCGGTGGGCGGGGCCGGCGGCGGACGCGGCGGCGCGCCCCGGCGGAGCGGTCACAGCGGCTGCGGCCATGGCGGTGTGCGCACGGCTGTGCGGAGTGGGGCCGGCCCGCGGCTGCCGCCGGCGCGGCGCGGCCAGGGAGCAACGCCGCGGGGCCGCCGACAGCGAGCCCGACACCGACACTGACCCCGAGGAGGCGGGCGGCGGAGGCGGCGTCACGGAGGACGAGGAGGTGGCGGAGCGCATCGAGGGCGGGCGGCCCGCGCCGCCTCCCGTCGAGGCCGGCCCTGCCGGGCGGGCCCCGCTGTCCCTGCTGGAGCTGCCCCCGGAGCTCCTGGTGCAGATCTTCGGCTCCCTTCCCGGTACCGACCTGCCCAGCCTGGCCCGCGTCTGCACCACCTTCCGCCGCATCCTCCGCACCGACACGATCTGGCGGCGGCGCTGCCGCGAAGGTACCGCCCGCCCCGGGGGGATGGACGGGCCCGGGGGTGCAGAGAGGGGATGGGGTCAGGAGTGCGAGGTCAGGGGCCTGGAGGATGCAGGAGGAGAGGGAGAGTGCGAGAAGATGATAGAGTGTGGAGTGGGGTCCTTAAGGGATGCAGAACGGTCTGGGGATGCGGGCTGTGGGGCCGCGACAGGGGCACGCAGGGCTCCATGTGTGGAGGGCGGAGAAGAGGGCACAACTCGGGACCTGCGGGCACTGCCCCTTGGTGGTGGCACTTGCTGCAAAAGGGTGGCATGTGGCGAAGGGCGTCGGTCTGGGGTTGTGCCCCGGGGGCAGCTGGAGGGCAGGAATGGGAAGGGAGCAGCCCTGGGAGATGATGCCTCCATGTGGGGTGTCCTTGGGTGAATCCTGAGGATGGGGTGTTGCAGGCAGCGAGAACAGGGAATGCTCGGTCCCCGAACTAGGGAAAAAAGGGGCTCTTGGGATTCCTGGAGCCGTGGGAGCACACCGGTGGGTGCACGGAGGAGGGCAGGTCTGGGAGAGAGTATCCATTTGGGAATTGTGGAGGAATCCCAGGTTAGCGTGTGTGTTTCCCGGGGAGCGCCTGGTGCAAGGATGCTGTGCTGCAGTAACGTGAAGGCTTTGGGGGTGGTTTTTCCTCAGCCCTGCTCTGTGAGGCTGCAGATCTCACTCATTACTCCTCATCCTCACTCATGTGGCTCTCTGTCCCCTGTTTGTTAATCCAGTGCCTGTCTCACCCTCCAAGGTCTGCCTTGCTGTGCTCATCTCTCCAAACACTGTGATCCTGCCAGGTGCTTCTGCTGCCAGCACATGAAGTCATGTATATTTTCTCGTTGTTTGTTTTCTGCTTTTAATACCAGTGAGGGCATCGGGATGCAGGATTTGGGTATGTCAGTGGCTGCCTGCAGTGGGATCCCTTGGAATCCATGAAGCCTTGCAGGAATGAATTCATGCCTTATCAGCAGTATTCAAGAACCTTTGGACAATACAAAGGCTGTACCTAGAAAATGTAAACTGAAGCATTTTTATTTCTTAGTTCAGCGTTGCCCCATAAATTAATATTGTTTTTAGGAGACAGGCTAATAAAATGGGGTTAATTCTTTCCTTGTACTCCTCTAGTGACATAGAGTCCTCACGGATGTTTGTGTATTTGGTGAATGGTTTGCAAAACTTCACTGATTAATTATTTTAATAGGTTATGGTCCTGGCAAAATGGTCATATAGGAATGTATATAGCTTTTAAATATAAGCTAAGTTGGCTTGTAAAGTAACCACTAAATTAGGCCTGATGGGGAAATGCATTTATTTATCATGTCTGCTCCTTGGATTTTCTTGCCAGCATGTAAAGCAATGTTCAACAGCTCAGCTGAAATGTAGGGAAGCAGTGGGCTTTGTATGGCTAAAACTAAACTGGGCAGGAAATGAAGGTATTGAGACTACACTTTTGTCTGAAGGCCCTTAGCTAACAACCAGGTGAGAGGTGCATAAACCAATTTTTGATTGTTTTTGCACACTATTTCTTGTGTTTCCCAATATACCCATTCCAAGCAGTGTCAGGGAGCACGCTGGGGGGCTGCTGGTGGGACTGAGGAAGATCATGTGCCACAGGTGCCCAAGCTCTGCTGAGTAGATGAGGGGCAGGTTCCTGGGCAGAAAACTTCCTACATGCGTGAAAACTGATACTGCAATCTTTCAACCAGTCCTGGTTTTCCAAGCAGGTCCTAATCTGGACTTCTCAGGCTGTTTGTGGTTCTTTGAATTGCTCTGCACAGCAGTGAAAGTAATTACTGTTGTGTTAGGACTGTCACGTTGAGTAGATGTACATGAGTATCAAAATGGGCATTATTTTATAGGTATATATCAGGTGTTAGTATATAAATACACATACAATATTTAGAAAACCCTGTGCTGTGTTCCTGTGCAGCCATACACTGGTGCTGTGTGACAGTCAAACATAAAATGTAATCACTTTTTGTAATCTTTCTCAAGAACAAGCCACTTCCCGGCTGAGGTCAGTACTTAAAGGGTGTGTTTGTATCTGCCTGAGTCTTGTTGTGAGGCTGCATGTTCTGAAAACAGGGTGAGAGCACTTGTGCCCCTCCAAGAATACCCCTTGTATTGGGGCCTTATTCACTCTGCCGATGATCATGAAATCCTAGAATATCCTGAGTTGGAAGGGAGCCACGAGGATCATCAAAGTCCACCGTGATGTTCCAGAAGTAACTGGAACTTGGTGTCAGTTGTATGTGCAAAACTACACGTGTTTTCAGAAATGCACAACAGTGAAGAGGCAGGAAGGACAATCCTAAAATTAAAGAGAACAGAGAGTAGCTTCTCTGAGAGAACCTGGTTGTTGCAGTGCTTTGTTTTGGCCATTTTTTTACCTTCATCTTGGACAAGAACAGCCTGGCTGTGTCCCAAGTTGGACAGGGCCCTCGATCCATGGAGTGTTGGTGTGTTGTTCTTGCCCTGCTGTGGGCCAACTCAGCTGTAGATTAGTGTTGAAAACATGTTGTGGTTATTCCAAGTATCTGCCTGAAAATACAGTGGCTTTTGCTGCTGGTTGTGAACTGGGAGAGCACTGGGGGTAACCAGGAGTTGTGTAACACTGACACGGCTGTTTGGACCGTTGTCCTTTTATCATTGCAACTGTTTGGGGTAAACAATGTCTCTGAATTGCTTCCTTGGCAAGAAGAGGGTTGCAGTCACTTCCATGTTTTCTATAAATAGGAGACTGCTGATCTCTGCAGTGGGAGCAGAATTAAAGCCCATTTCACCCTGGCTGGTGGCCTGACCTACCTTGGTTAACACCTGATAGTCCATTTTACATGGTAACTGCCTTCATCTTAAACCAAAACAGGGCAAGTGCAGCAGAACATCTGGGAGCAGACCAGTAATGCAGAATAAACAGCTCTAGAACCTGAATGAAAAGGCTTTTGTTTGTGAAAACAACTTCCAATGACTTTTGGACCTGCTGGAAAATGTCAGCAAAGGGGTTAGAGTTTCTGACCTTCAGGTTGTATGGAAAGAGGTGCCTGTGGACAAGAATGGTATGTGATTTTTACACCCTGAGGGAACTGTTGGATGGAGTTCAGCTCTCACAAGACTCCGAGGCATCCACACAGGAGTGGTAAATACAAGCCTTCCACTGGGAGAAGTGTCTGGGAGGGGACTTGGTCTGTCTTAATCTGAAGGTTCAACTTTGGAAACAAGAAGGTGGTTTCCAAACTCATCTGCCTGGTATTTCAGAGGTGCTAACCTGAGAACCTTCCATTTCAGTGGTCACTGGAATAATCCAGTGAGTTTCTGTGCTCTCTGTTTCATGTCCAGCCTTGTGAACATGCATTTATCTAGGAATAATTGGAGGACTTGATTAGAGAGGACACAGTGGAAGTTCAGCAGTGGTAAAGGCTGTCAAGCTCTGCCAGACATCCCAATTTCCTCTGAATTGCGGATGTCCACACACAGATGGCAGCTGCTCCCTGGCATTGCCATGCTGAGAAAGGTGGGAAAAAAAGCAGGAATTTGGTCTCTGGTATTAGCACAGGGGTTCTTCCCAGCCTGGGATGGAAGAGCCTTGTTTGTTTTTTAAACTTCAGCATAACACGGCTTCTCGTATGGAGGAGGAGGGAATGTGAGGCTTGGAAGTGTTGGGAGCAGGGCAGGGTATGTGACACTTCCAGAGTATTAGTGCAGATCATAATAAATGGAGGCTGCTTTTCCAAGTCCTTTAAATTCCAGTGCATGTGACCATGGAAACAGCACCGTGTCCCTGTGTTTGGTAAATCAGTCAAGCACTCCTCACAATCCCACTCCAATAGGCTTTCCAGCTGGTCAGCTGGGAACTTGAAAACCAATTTCCATCCTTGCTTTTGAAGCAGAATTAAGTAGCCATTTTCTAACGTGTGAGTTTTGGTGACTGTTAACTCCTTAAAATACTTTACTCAGTGAGCTGCTGCGCTGAGATACATTTCCTTAAAAATAGATTTAATTGTACTGAAGTAGAATTTTCCAGGAAGCTCGAGCCCTTCAGAACTTTCTTGGAAAAGGATTTCTATTCTCTGTAAAGAAAATCTCACCAGTTTTATTTTTCTGTAGCTATTTGGAAGCTGTCCTTACTGTTAATTTATGTCCCTCTTCTGGGTTAAAAAGAGACAGCCAGCTTTCTTGCTTGTGATATTTGGAGGGTTTTTTTAGGCACTGTGAGTCAAAAGACTGATTTTTCCTCATCAAATGGTCTGAACAGCTCCTGGGTCAGAAGAGCTGGAGTGATGCACTTATGGAGCTCAGCCATCACTGTGGCATTTTCACTCTCTGTAGTTGTTTGCTGACCAAAACAAGATAAGAACTAGTTATGAGTCTTAAAGCACACTAAGATGAGATTGTTTTTTTTCAGGATAATACTTCCTTATAAGCCTTGGATATGTAATGTCAAGTAGTGTGTAGCGATATAGAAATCCTAAGTTTTTGTATTATTTTTTTTTAAAGGAGTTTGGTATTTCTTGAAAGAAATCTGAATCTTTCCAGGAAAGATTTGAATTACAACCACTTTAATCCTGGTTTGGCTTTCATAAAATTGTGCTGCAGGTTATCAGAGGCACTTGGGTGTAACTGGGATAGAGCTTTGATAACAAATTACTTCCCACCCCACCCTGTTGTTTGGTAATACCTGCTGGTAGTGGATCTGCCATGGCACTGCACTGAGCCTGTGCTTGGAGTGCTTTACAGGTCTGGGGAAAATATTCTGGGATAAATGAGCACCTTCTGGAAGAAGAGGGAATGTCAGTGTGGTCATAGTGCTGTTAGAGATGCAGTTTGGGCAGGATGCTCCATGTGTCTCCTCCCTTTCCAGTGCAGTACAAACACCTTCAGTGACTGACTTCAATCTGCCTGCAGTGCAAAAAGGGCACATTTTACCTGTCCTGGGGCCAGGGCAGTGTTTGTTTACATGGAAAGAGTTGCCTGTTTCCAGGCTCTGACCACAGTGTTCCCATCCTCTTCCAAACAGCTCTCACTTTCCGATCAGCTGAGGACACGTTCTGTTCCCTCCGTCCCTTGGATGTTGTACCCACGTGTGTGCACGTGCAGAGCAGCTGTGGAAAACCTGGATAGCTCTGGCAGGAGGGATGGGCACACAGGGAGGGTATGGATTCCCGGGCTGCCTTGGAGCTCTGGTTTCCCAGGAGTCTCTGTTGACTCAGCTGGCGGAGGCCCAGCACTGACTGTTGTTTGTGCTGGGCTGTTCTTTCCTTCGAGCTCTCTGGGCTCTCAGGCTGACTGTGCTTCCTCATCCCACCTTGTGTCTGATAACACTTAGAGCTCCTCTGGCTTTGGCCCTGGAAGTCAGCAGGAATTCTGCCACTGACCTTTGCATCTTTTGATGAAGGGCAACATGTTTGCTGTGCCTTCTGCCCACTCTCACCTTTCTTGACCTTGCTGCTTACCCAGAGTGATGTTGTGCAGGACGTGTATTCCCCACAGGCAGGCTGGCAGGAAGCCTTGTGCGTGCTTTATCATCATGGAAGTGTATTTATAGGCGGTAGGAGGTTGAATTAATTCAGGGAAACTTCTGCTTTTCTTGTATATGAAAGCTGAATTCTCACTTGCAGCAGGTTTCCAGCATTAGGTGGTGTTTGACAGCCACAGTCGATTGTTAATTCAAGGATGCTCGACCCAGGATAAGTTTCATATTTAGTGGTTTGATGAGGGTCTCCACAGACACACATGTCACATATCTGGCAGATGTTTGTGCTGCTGAGGAAAGGTGCTTTTAATCTGTGCTATAGATGTCTTTGATGTCAATGAGGGCAGTTTTCCGTTCTGAGATCTATCAGGGTCACTGCAGTAGGGTAGTTTTTGTTGCTGCTGATTTTTTGGGATCTCCCTTCTCTCATCTCCTCCCTCTGGGTTTCTGAGGATTTCTGGCACCGAGATGTTAGTACTTGCCTTTATTTTATTTGAAGTTTCTTAGAAGTTCGACGTTGACTTCCTGAAAATGAAAGGAGAGAATCTCATTTTCTGCTTCAAAGCTGCTCTGAGGTCTCCGACTTGCTTTGTTTTCGGGGTGTTCTGTAACAATCAAAGGCATTTCACTGTACAACAGCCCCTTCTCAATCTGATCTGCTTTCAAGTGTAACCATATTTGTACATGCTGATGCCTGTTTTATGTCTCCATTTCATTCTTTTTCAAGTCTGTGACCTTTTCTTTAGGATCCTAATAAGCAGTTTTCCCTGTTGGGTACCTCAGTGGGAGTAGATAATTACTACGCACAGTTGTGATTTGATCTAAACAGGCATTCAATCCCAGCTGGAATGAGGCCGTCTCCCACATTTCACACTCTTTCTGGTTGAGGTGTAAGCAGCTGTGACTTTGCTGTGTTTGTTTGTGCCTTATGGTGTGTTTGTTGCAAGCACTGCTTGTAAAATGTGTTGGATTCCACAGCGGAATTACGTTCAGTTTCTGTTTTTAAAGCAGAAATAAGATTTTGGTCTACTTTGGCAGTTTCAAGAAAGCACCTAATCAGATCCCAGTTATGCTCAAGCTGTGGATATCAAGACCCTGGGTACAAATCCCTTTGTGCCAGAGTTGACACTTTTATCTGTGTTGTTGCAGAATATGGAGTCTGTGAAAACTTGAGGAAATTGGAGATCACAGGAGTGTCCTGTCGAGATGTTTACGCCAAACGTAAGTGATAGAGCTGATATAAATCTGCATGTCCTTGCTTAGTACCAGTTTTGAGAGCATATAAATGCTGAATATTTATTAAGCTTTGATGGCTTAAGTTGCCAGACTTGCTACTGGCAGGGTTTTCGTCTGGGAAGTTGACATATTTGGAGGCTCATTTAATAGTAAGCAGGTGCCAAGAGCTGGGATTTCTGTGCCTCCCAGTCCTTTGGTGGGAAAAGAGCATGTAATTTGATTTTATAATAAGGTGTATTGAGGGGTTTTCATCCTGTTTTGCCATTTTTGGGTCTTGCTAAGGAATTAATGGGTATTTTTTCTAAGCCTTGATCTCAGTAAAAAGACACAGTTATAGGAGAGTGGGAGAGTGCTGTAAGGAAAGGGATGAGCATTCCTCTGGGCTGCTTCTGAAGGGGAAGAGCCTGGCAGGAGCTGTCACTGTGTTTTGGAAATGTCTGTGGGAGCGGGACCCCAACTCCTTAGCCCCACTGTGCCTTCTTGAGGTAGATGCACATCTTCTGTCTTGCAGGAAGGAGGGATGGGGCCATCACTGGATGAGGGAAACCAGAGTGGGCTAAGGGCTGGATGGAGGCCTGGATCCATGGAGAGGCTGCCTCCCTGTCCCTTTGCAGGCAGAAGCTGAGCTGTGAAAGTCACCTAGGGAATGAGAAGAGGGCAAAGTCTATGTAACACTTTCCTAAATGCTCTCACTGTTTACAGATTGAGGGATTTCCAGAGTCTAATCTGTTTGTTGATTTAATAACCTTCAGCAGATCTGTCTCACACATGTTTTCAGTCTCCCTTTGCACCAAGTAGTTTTGGAATCCGTTAGCAGAGTGACACTTGATGTGTGAGCACCACTTCTGTGATGGTCTGTATAAGGTGGATGTCCACATCCATCCAGCAATCCCAACTAGTGATGGTTATTCAAAGTTGGAATGATTGGCAGTTGTTTCTGGCTTTCGGGAAAGACAGCCAGCCACTATCTCGGCGTTCCTGCTCAGATCCATCAGCTTGCCCTGCCCCAGACACTCGGTGGAACAGTTTCCTGGTAGTGTCACCCCATTTTCTCTTCTGTCCCATAAACCTTTTTAGTTGCAGAGGAAGTAATTTGGGACTACTGGCAGGACTCACTGACTTTTGCACCCACTGACTGTGCTTCTGTAAGTGGGAAATAGGGAACTGAGCGTAAGTGCTAGAAAGCAGAACTAATCCAAGGCGTGGGCTACTGTCCATGGAGTTACTTGATTTTCTTGAGGCAGCAATGCAGACTTTAAGGACCTTGATTCCACTTGGAATTCACTAGATGCCATTTGTAAATTATGTGTGGGAATCTGGAACATGGAAGTTGTGTGTGAGAAATCCTGCTACCGGCTGTGCCTGAGACTGGGGCTGATGGAAACAGCTGGAAGTGAAGAGAGAGTTGGACTTTCCTGCATGGTTGGTCCAGATCCGTGAAATGGTTGGTGCTGGTTCCAGTGGAGCAGAGTTTGCTGGCACTCACCCTGCTCTGTCTGTTCAGGTATAAACCCACGGGTGAAGTCGGGGCGTTTTATGAAAATCCTTCCCGACTACGAGCACATGGAGTACAGAGATGTTTACACCTGCCGTACGTACCCCCTGCTGCCTGATGCTTCCTGCACTGAGCATGCACGACATGCTGCATGGAGTGTGGCGTGGCTTGGAGCAAGTGGCTTTGGGATGGACCTTGGGACAGCAGGGAGCTCCCATCAGTCACTTCTGTCTGTTGTGCATTAGAGCGTTCTGACCCTTTGGGGTGACTGGGAGCAGGGCAGGCAGTGAGGTGTGTTGGTCTCCCTTTGAGGTGCTTTCAGTTAAAATGTTGTCCTGGCTGGGTCCTGGGTTAGAATATTGTCCTGAGTTAGAATATTGCCCTGACCAGGTGCCAAAAGGAGGGTCTCTGTTCCCAGAACAGGAGCACTCACTCTGCTGTGTGTGAATTACTCCTTTCTTAGAGGAAATTATTCAGATACCCTGGTGAGGCCTCCCAAAAGCAATTCTAAATAAGCTTTGAACTGGTAAAAAGCTTTGTCTTGATCCAGGTGAGCTGTAGACAGATCCACAGCCCTTCCCAGGGAAAAATGCTGAGTGTTCTCATAGTAATTCTCTCCCTGCACAGTGAATCCTTTTAAGCACCATCTCTGTCTCTAGGAAACATCCTCCTGGTGTTTCAGAGATCGTGATTTGCCTTTCTAAGTCAAGAAGCTGCTCTGGATTAACTATTCTTTCCTTCCTAATATTGTGCTGGGGGAAGAATAGTTAAACCCTTGGAGTTTAAGGCTCAGTGTTCAGCTGGAATTGAGGGGGAAATACTGATCAGTTTACATCAATTAAGGAAGCCAGTACTGTTTGGTATTTATTTGGAGGGGATGTTGAGCTGTCTCTGATGCTCCTTTGGGTCTGCAGAGTTTTGCAGACTCCAGTTACTAATTCACTGGTGCTTGGAATGTAGGTTTTCACACATATTAATGTGTGGAGTGGATGCTGCAGAGTTTCCTGTGCTGAAGAAAGCAGCTGAGCATGGGCTGTGCAGGGGGATGGAGACTTTAATGTGAGTCAGGACAGACAAACAGCAGCACTAGAGCAGGAATTGGTACAGAGTTTTACGTTTGGCAGTCCTGCCTGTCAACACCAGCTGTGTTCCAGAGCTCGATGGGAAGGAGAGACACGTCCAAGCTGCAAGATGGATTCCTTTGGAGATTGGATATTTGCTCCAAATGTGCTGTTTATGATGTCTCAAATGACATTTAGTGCTGTTCCCTCAGTTGTAAATTCTTGAGCTACCCCAAACTTCTGATATCTCATGCCCCTTTTCTCTAGGGATGTTTTGTGTTACTTGGGGAAAGCTTGGATGGTTGGACTTGGTGATCATAGAGGTCTTTTCCAGCCTAAATGATTCTATTGGTTCTGAGTCCATCTGGTTTAAGATGGGATTGCCCATTTCCCCCTTTTTCCCCTCCTGCCAGGATTTACCATGGAAGCATTCCCTAATTCCTATTCATGCCAGCAGGTGAGTTTAGATCGCTTTCCCCAGGGATTTAAAACCACCTGGCTGACACTGAGCTCTTTCCATGAGCAGGTCAGTTATCACCAACCTGGGCACAGCAACTGCTTACATTGTTCCAGCTCATTTTACTTATAGATACCTTGCTGCATCCTGGGAGTCTGGGAGAGTTGCAGTAGATCAGGTTTTTCCTGTTCAGGACCCTCCCCATTCCCTGCTTTTCCAAGCCCATTCCCAGCTGGATTCAAGCCACTTTCCCGTCTGAAGAGCATGCAGGGCTGCTTGTAGAACGTGGATAATATCCAGGCTGGATGAAGGCTGTACTGAAACATCCAGTGGATGTGGGTTTGCTCAATTTGGCGGGATGTGGACTCAGAAATTTGGATAGGCAAGAAACTTCTTCAGGATTTAGCACAGGCAGCTTGCACAGCAGAGGAAAACCTTGGAGGAAGACCCAAGTGCTATTTTCTTTCGAGGAGCAGGAAGGGAAACAACTGTCAATCCATCCTGTCTCCTGCTGGGAAGAGCCAGAGCTGGAATTCATCAGCTTTTCCCTGCAAAGGATACAGCTGCTGGCTCATTGGGGCCCGGAGACACCCCAGGCTTGAAAATGGGGCCATGCTTTTTGCTTTGAGACTGGTTTGGGCCCTTGGCCAAGTACCAGCATTTTCCTCTGTAACTTTTGGAAGTGAATGGGGTTTTTTTGGCCTCCTCCCTCCTTTGCAGCTCCAGGTTTCAGGGTGGTCGGGGCGGATGGTGAAGGAGGCTGTGTCTGGGACTCAGCCGTGTTTCCTGAAATTGCTTCCAACAGGAGCTGAGGTGGGAGGGACATCCTCATCCCTCTTGGGCAGCTTAGTTTTCTGTCCTAAAAATAAGAATAAATTAAGAAAGCTGTTTTTTATCAGCTCAGTGCCAGACAGGGTAGAAGGCAGACTGTGGTGGGTGGAGCAGCTCATGCACAAACCATTTATTAATGTGTAATTCCTGAGCTGGGAATGTGGTTTGCCTGCTTGCCTTGGTGCTGTTTGTGCTGCACTTGGTTCCCTGGGTGAAACCAGGCCATCAGTCTGAAATTGTTTACTGCACAGGAAAAAGGCTCCTCCAGGCCAGTTGGCAGCATCTCTGGATATCACTCCCTGCTGTCCTAAACTTCCGTGGAAGTTCTCTGCTTTGGTGGAATAAAAATACTCCTTAGTTCTTGCTGTCTGAACTAGTTAATGAAACAAAGCTGGTGGAACAGCTGCACTGACACACAATTCTTCCTTTAAATGGATGCAAAGCAAACACCATTTTTCAAGCCAGTCCTGGAGGCCAGAATGGGTTATTGTGGCCTTCTGAGTTGGCCATGAACATCACTGTAAGGCAAATGCAGTATCTTCTTGCCATCTTTAGAGAAATAATCTGCATCCTGCTGTTCCTGCCCAAAATGCCAGACTGTGTGGTGTCTTCACGTGAAGGTTACCGGTCATGTCAGGGAATTATATGGACAAAAGGAATGGCTGACTGGGTAAGGACTGGAGGCAGGTTAAGGTTTCTTCACGAGAGGGGGTTTAAGATCATTCTGTAACAGCCATTTTCTCCTGCTTGCTGAAAACATTCCTACTTGTCCTTCATTTAGGTGAGATTGAAGGGACACCTGGCTCTCACCTGGCTCTGGAATGAGAAACAGAGGAGCCTCCCCTGCTGCTGTAGGCTTTGAGGGGGGTTGGAAGCAGCTTTTGGGCATTGCTGAGATGTAGCTGCTTATGTAGAATTTCTCAGGCCGTGGCTGACCTGGTCACACCACAGGATCTCCTGAGCTGCTGTGGTCCCTGTGCTTTGCCCGTGCTCTCAGTGGCTGTTTTAAGGATGCTTAAACTCTGGAGACAAGTTTGTCTACACAAGGCAGGGAAATGCTTTCAAAACATTCAAATTTCCCTGTTCCTTCCTGCCTTTCTGCCCTTCCTTATTTTCTGTTGCTTTGCAGTCTGAAGCATCAAGTGCATTTTTGGGAACTGGAGACAGCAGATATTTTGATTTGGTTTTAGCTCTGGGTATATAGTGTGATTTGCATTAATGGGACCATGTTGCATAAGTTTTCTGGGAATTCCTGGCGAGGTAGGTGGTTCTGCCCCTCCACAGGCCCAGGAGCAGAGAATAACATAAATGTGTGTGAGCTTGTGGGAGGCCTCAGTTCCAGAACTGCCTGGCTGGGGTTGGACACAACCAGTTTTCCTTAGTAAAGGCAGTTGTGAGTGGTATTGGTCAGTGCTATGTGCAGTCTGATTTTCATTCCCAAAATCCCAATTCCTTAGCTTGATGTGCTCCCTTGGGTGTCTCCCTGTTCCCTAGTGCTGCACCGGTACCGGCACATCCTGGGACTGTGGCAGCCGGACATTGGGCCCTACGGGGGACTGCTGAACGTGGTGGTGAGTGAGTACCTTATCCAGGGGCTGTGGTTTTGAGGATTGAGGAGCCTTTTTTTATGCTTTCCAGGCCTGGTGGCCCTTTTCATACCACTGAAAGTCTGAACAATCAGCCCTAAAGCAAGTGATTGGGACCCAGAGGTTCTGGGTTCACTCTTGGTTTCTTTTACATTGGACATCACGAGGAATTTCTTCACAGAAAGGGTTGTTAAACATTGGAAGGGGCTGCCCAGGGAGGTGATGGAGTCCCCATCCTTGCAGGTGTTCAAGGAATTGCTGGACGTGGCACTCAGTGCTCTGGGCTGGGTGACAAGGTGGGGATTGGTCACAGAACCCAATGATCTCTGAGGTATTTTCCAACCTAAATGATTCTGGGATTCTTTTCATCATCACCACCTTTCTCCAGAAAGTCCTTTTATTTTTCAGCTCTACTTCAAACAGCCCCAGGAGCACATAGAAAACATGATCAATATTTAAAGGAAAGACTTGATTTAGAGTTTAATGCTGATATTCCAGTGGCTGGCACAGGTTCAGCAGAGGTTTTAGCAGTGGCCCATCACTTAGGGCATTATCTTTGCGTGCAGCTGAACATTTTGCAAAGGGTTTTGCAGTTGTGTTCTTACACCTCTGCTTCCTATAGTTCCCACACTTCACCAGCCATGTCTAAGACTTGTGCATCAGATGTAGAGTGATACTGGTGCAAGACCTGTGGAGTCTGGCAGCTCTGGTGGTGCTGGGGAGAGCAGTTAATGAACAACATTTGACTGGGGAGAGCTGAGCCAGGAGTTTGCCTGAAGCCCTTGTTCTTTGCACCAGGGTTCAATAACTGCCAGGTTGAAGTGGAACAAATCATGAGGCCTTTGGGTTTTGCAAGATTCTGTTCCATGAACTGGTATAAAAGTGCATCCAAGTGCATCAATACTTACATGATACTGTGACCTTATAAAGACAAGTGCCTCTGTGGCGCTGCTCTGGTCTCAGATTTCTCTATTTAGAAAATATCCTGCCTCTGGAATTGCAGGGCCTGAGGGGCAGGGTTCTGTTAGTGCAGGAAAGGGGCTGGCACTTGTGCCTCTCAGCAGAGGAGAGCGTTGCTTCCTGTGCTGCCTGTGAGGAATAGGGCCAAATAATTCCTTGTCCAGAAGGGATAATCACGGGAAGCAGAGTTCATCTGTTGGAATATCTGCCAGCATGAGCTCTCAAACCAATTAGAGCTTGACTTGCTGTGTGGTCTCTCTCTCTGGATCCTGCGCTCCAGGCATCCCTCACAAAGTCGTTTGCAGCAATAAAGTCCTGATCATTTTCCAGTGGTGCAGGAAGCCTTGTAAAGAAACCCACACCCAGGGTGTGCTGCGAGTGCATATGGTCTGGTTTAATTGCTGGAAAGCCATTTGGAAATGCAGCAGCTGTTTTGCAGCTCCTGACCCAGGCCAGAACAGCCTCCAGAGTTTGCTGCAAACTCCTGAGAAACTGTACAAGGCTGATCTTGTGGGCTTTGTGTCTTTTACCTCTACAGGTAGATGGTTTGTTCATTATTGGATGGATGTACTTGCCACCTCACGACCCTCATGTTGATGATCCCATGAGATTCAAACCTCTCTTCAGGATTCACCTCATGGAGAGGAAATGTGCAACAGTGGAGTGTATGTATGGTCACAAGGGACCTCATAATGGCCACATCCAGGTGAGCTCCTCTGGCACTGCCAGCATCACCTGTCCTGGGTGCAGTGTGTGTGCCCTTTGGCTCTGGATATGGATTCATAAAAAAAATGGTAGAATTTGATTTCAGGGATGTGGATTTCACCACCTTGTTGTGTGTGTGGATGCCAGTTTTACACTCATTATGTGTCTGACAAGTTGTGTGGGCTGTTCCCTGCTCTGAATTTGTTCCCTGGCAGTAGTACAGTGAGGCTGTTGTACTGTCTTCTCTTGGGCTGGGACACTGTGGGAACACCAGGATGTGCACAGGCTGGGGGAAGGGATATGTAAAATGGCCTTGGGCAGCTGGTGAATGTGTCCAGGCAGACACACAGACCTGTTTTACAGCTCTCTCCAAGGTGAGACCTTGAGAAGATGATGCAGCATCCAGTCAGCATGTGGGATGCTTTGAAGAGCTTCCTGAGAGGTTGCTTGTTTTATTTTAAAAAAGAAAGTTGAAATAGAGAAGCAGCTTAAAACTATTATCTTTTATTAGAATACTTTGAGGGTTTATTTCTTTTTTATTTCTCTACTCTGCAGCTCCTGCTCTCGGTGCCACTTAATGATTTCTTTGTTGTATCAGATTCAGTAACATTTGTTGTGTAAAGCATTTACTGTAAACAGTCTTAGTTACCTCATCTGAGGTATCTCTGGACAGGTCTGTAACCTGTTAAATTCTCCTCCATGGTAACTACAGATTGTAAAGAAGGACGAGTTCTCCACGAAATGCAACCAGACGGATCACCATCGGATGTCAGGGGGAAGGCAGGAGGTAAGAGTGCTCTGCCAGGAGTCTGCACTGAGGCTGTTTGTGTGTCCCCTTTCTCAACATAAGCTGTTAGCTGATGTCGAGGTGGGAGGTGGTCTCCTGCCTTCTAACTTCTGTGTGTTTGGACATACATGAAAACCCAGGCTGGGGGCTTTTGGCTGAATTACTGTTTCAGGCAGTTCTCTGTGCCAGGGTACCCTTTGAGCCCCAGCACCCTTCTCCTTCCCCTGCTGTGACACCATTCCTGTTTGGTAGCAGACCTGTCCAAAGAGAGACAGCAGCACATATTGCACATCACACAACACTCCAGGCACTGATCTCTGTGGTATTGCTGTCTGAGTAATTAAGATCTTTCAAAGGCCTAGGAGTGAGTACCAGCTGCATTTGAATACCTGCTGGTCAGAGAGGCACCTTCCCACTGCTTGTCTTGCTCGAGGGATTAAAGGCTTCATTTGGTTGTTTATCCTGTGTCTGTCAGCTCCACCCAGCAAAGCAGATTCCTGACTCAAGTGCCTGTGTTAAGGTGCAGGTATCAATGTCAGGATAAATACCTGTTCCAGGTACTGGTGTTTGCTGCCAGCTGGCTCCACGTGACAGCTCTGATACTTCAGGAATGCTGTAAAATGCCTGTCTGCTAATGGGAAACAGCTGGGTGAAAGGGGTTAGTGAAGTGTTTTCTGGTGCTGTAGCAGATGAGAAATGCTTTAATACTTCCAAAGCGCTGCGTTAAGTGTTCGTGGCATTATGGTAATTGGAGGGTCTGGCTTTGGGAGATAAAGCAGGAAGGTTTGGAATATCACTTGGTAGGCTGCTATCTCAGTGTAAGCTGTTATCACACCAACTCATTGCGGGGTATTAACGTGTCAGAGCTGGAGCTGAGGTACTTCAGGAGATGGTTTCAAAGCACCCTTTGGATTTAGATGCATCAGTATTAAGTCAGCAGGATTTAACCTCCTAAACCTTCAGTGCCTTTCAAAAGCTTCCTGTTTTATGTTTCACATCAGGACAGGGCACAGGAGTCAGATGATGGGCACACAAATGAGTTAGTGCAAGATACGTCAGGACGTAAAGAAGTAGTAGATGAGCTACTTTGCAGTAACAGGTGATGTTTGTGGTTTTATTCTGAGGAGGTGTATTGGTTCTACCTGTGATTTATTTGAAGGGGGGCATGTTTATTGTGTGGTGACTGATAGTTACCATTATCACTGTTTGTTAAGCCTATTTCCAGGCCGGCTCTGTAGCAACACGTGCTTGTTCCCAAATCCAGCCTGATCCTCTGTCTTTGGCAGAGCATATGCCCTGTCTGTGGCTCTGCCAGTGAAACATGCTGACAGGGTGAAGTCATGTTGGGGGACATCACTGAAAGGTCCTTATCTTGCTCCTTTCCTCCTTGTGCTGCAGGAATTCCGGACGTGGCTAAGGGAAGAGTGGGGTCGGACTCTGGAAGACATCTTCCATGAACACATGCAAGAGCTCATCTTGATGAAGTTCATCTACACCAGCCAATATGAGTAAGAGCTCCAGCTCTTGGTATTGACGCTGCTGCAATTTCACAAGCATATTGGAGCATTTGTCCTGAAGATAAGGGTTTTCCTTGGGCTCTCACAGCCAAAGGAATGCTCTCTCTCTGCAGGCCCCTTGCAGGGATACACAGTGCTTTCCAGAGGTGTAATTACAGCAGTAAGAACAAGGTTCCAAGTTCTGTACAACAAATATGCACAGTAAGGTGCTTTTGAGTCATTTAACTGTGTTTAATTGGAAGACAGGGCAAATGCCTTTGGTCCCAAGGAGTGTCTGCTTATTACCATATTAGTCAGCAATATCCTTTGTAGTGCAGAAATTATACAGTCCCTGAGAAATTGGGGGGTTTTAACCATCACTCCAAGCTTCTAATACCTCAGAATAGTTCAGAGTACAGCCACCTCACTGTAACATATGTTTAAATATGCTTCACTCTTAGGTTTTCTGGAAATTCCAGGGAGTGAGGAAGTTTACTGTGACCTTGCTGTAGGAATTTCCTGGTGTGCTAAGTAGGACTGGGAGAGAAGTGAAGGGAGGGAGAGAGGAAGTGCTTGCAGAGGTGTAAAGCGAAATCCACTAAGCTTTGTTGGTATTGCTGAAAAGACAGATCCCACCTCTCTTGGCGACATCCTAAAGCTGCTGGAGGAGCAGAATGCCAAGACATTCCTCATGGTGAGGGATTCTCCCTTAACCTCTCTCTAATGTTTTTGTTTTGCACAGCAACTGCTTGACCTACCGCCGCATCTACCTCCCCCCCAGCAGCCCCGACGACCTCATCAGGCCAGGGCTCTTCAAAGGCACCTACGGGAGCCACGGGCTGGAGATCGTCATGCTGAGCTTTCATGGGAAGAAAGCCAAGGGGACTAAAATCACTGTGAGTGCATTTCCCTTTCTCTCAAGTGCTTGTTAAAGTATTCTCAATGCCATGGATGAATAGGAGGGATCTCTGTGTCAGACACGGTCAGTTGTTGCCACCCCAAACCCTGTTCCCTGGGGGGGTTGGTGGCATTGGGTGAATCTCAGCGCATGCAGAGTAACTAGAACCTGATCTGCAAGGTTTCTTCTCATTCCACCTGGCTTCCCCTTCCCTTCCTCTCCCTTCCAGCTGCTTTCTGTGAGCAGCTGGTAGCAGGTCACTGGAGATCCCTTGCGTGTGTCTGAGGAGCAGGTACCAAATGTTGGCAGCTCTCCACTGCAGTCAGGCAAGTGAGCTCCTTCCTCTCTGCAAGGAGGATTCTGGCAAAATGCAGCCACAGCTTTGACTTTCTTTCACCCTTGGAAGTACAGCCTGGCTTGTAGCTTTTGATTTAAAACTTTCTGGGAGAGGGGGAAGCAGAGATGACAATTGACAGCTCAGGGGACCACAAGGTCCAAGTGGCCCTTTTTTGTTGCCAACTCGTTGACTGTAGAATCGGGTGAACTCTGTCGAAGTCAGGTGATGACGTGGGGAGGACATGGCTCTGAACTCTGTAGCTCCCTGCCTCTGCAGCTGCGATGTTGCTTCCTGTCTCTAGGGAGATCCCAACATCCCAGCTGGACAGCAGACAGTGGAGATCGACCTGGCACACCCTCTGCAGCTGCCCGACATCGAGAACCTGCGTGACTTCAGCGAGCTGTCCCGCATCGTCCTGGAGGTGCAGGAGCAGGTGCGGCGGGAGGAGCAGGAGCAGGAGCAGCGGCAGGAAGAAGAGGAGCGTTCCCAGCAGGCTGCCTCCCAGCCTGCTGCCAGTCCCCTGGGAGGAGAAGGTGCCGAGGGGGAAGAGACTGCCGCTGGTGCAGAGGGAATGACCCCGGACAAGGCACCAGCTTCCCAGCCCTTCGTGCTGCCCATGGGAGTCATTTCGAGGAATGAGGACTATCCCCGGACCTGCCGAATTTGGTAATGGGGACTGCTGGTGCCAGTTGTGCCAATCACTTTTTGAAAGGGAAGGGGGAGTCTTTGAGGTGTGTCCTGTATTTGTGTGCCATTTACCTGTCTGCAGATTCCCAGTCCCTTGGGATCACATTTCACAGAATCCCAGAATGGTTTAGGTGGGAAGGGACCTCAAAGCGCATCTTGCTTTACCCTCTGCCATGGGCAGAGACATTTTCCACTAGACCAGGTTGCTCCAAGCCCCATCCAGCCTGGCCTTGAACACTTCCAGGGATGGGGAGTTCACCACCTCTCTGGGTTCTGCCTCTGCCACCCAATCTCCCACGCTCTTGTTTGCTCCCTTTTTCACCACACTGCCATCTGCCATCCCACTTCCTTGCGAGATCTTATCCTGCTTACTTCTGAAGCCAGCACCTCTCCTGTGTTCCACACACCTCCTTTTTTTTTTTTGGTGTTTTGTTTCCCAGAGCTGCCCAGCTCATATATTTAGAACTCTGTTCAAGCTACTTCCCGTTCCTGTGTGTGTCATTTGTGTTCCTTGGCTCTGGGAACACAGTGCTCTCTCCCACCCTTCCCTGGCCTCTGGTGCCTTGGGGCCAGACCTGGAAGGTGTTGAACACTCCAAACAGTAGGTCCAGGCATGCAGAGAGCCTTGTTGAATGGGAGCTGGAGTCAGTGAAGCATCACACTAAATGAAGTGTGGAAAAACAGCCCAAAAGCTGAGGCTTAGGCAGGTGACATTCAGCCACACATCTGTGCTCATGGAAAAACCTACCAATAGCTGGTTAATCCCAGAAGGCTCCTGCTGTCACAACTAACTTGTGCTTGGATAGAACCCTGCTCCACCTGCTGCTTGCTTGGAGGTGGGACTGACCTTTATTCCTCCTCAGATCACGGTAGATTTTTCTGCTTTTTAGATTTTTCTGTCCCTTCCCTTCAGTTTTGCACAAGGTTTGTCTCTCAGGTCACCCTCTCAATATGCCTTTCATTTCCTGTGAGGATTGTCTGGGCCTCTGTTGATCCTTGAGTTGCAAAAGTAAATCGCAGATGGGCTTCTGGGCTGAACTACAGAATAATTAGGATGTGCAGGTGCTAATTAGAATAACCCAAAGCAGCAACCTGCAAATAGCAGTGGAGAGTTTCTTGTCTTAAAATGGCATCAACAGGTGTTTAAGAAAAGACTGGATGTGGCACTTAGTGCCATGTCTAGTTAGGTCATAGGTTGGACTAGATGATCTCAGAGGTCTTTTCCAACCCCCTTGTTTCTGTGTGTGGGCAGCGTTTTATGTGAGGAAAAACTGAGTGTAAAACTCGCTGTTCTGTGGCGCCCATCAGCGTGTTTGACAGTGACCTCATCTGTCACTGATCTTGTTCCACGTTGTTCATTTTTTTACTAAACACTGGGTGATCCTGGCTGTTTCTCACCCCTCTTTTGCTCTCCTCTCCTGGCAGTTTTTACGGGACGGGGCTCATCGCCGGCCACGGCTTCACCAGCCCCGAGCGGACGCCGGGGGTGTTCGTGCTCTTCGACGACGACCGCTTTGGGTTCATCTGGCTGGAGCTGAAATCCTTCAGCCTCTACAGCAGGATCAAGGTCTCCTTCCAGAACGCAGAAGCGCCTTCCCGTGAGGCCTTTGATGAGATGCTCAAGAACATTCAGTCCCTGGCGACTTGACGGGTGGTTTGTGACGGACAGGGCTCGGGGTTGCAAAGGCTGCTGCGCTCCCCCAGCCAGAGCTGGGGGGGGATTCCTTGCTCTCGGTACCTCTGGATAAAAGCATGCACTTTTAATAAAAAGCCTTTTTACCCCAAATGTACACACCCCAGTTAAAATATCCATGACTGCCCTTTCCTCCCTGCCACTCCACGCTGCTTCCCAGCAGTCCTTGTTACCCAGTCTGTGGCATAGCTTTGTAGAGCTGAAGGGATCCTGCAGAGGAGGAAAAAGATCTTTCTTACTGCAAAAAAAAAGAATGTATTGGGACAAAAATAATGCCAGATGAGAGGGACAGGCAGTGACAAAGCATGTCCTCCTCTCCAGAGAAACGTTTCTCTGGGTGTAGCATTGCCAGGAGAGGGTGGTGTGATACCTTCATCCTTGGCTTGGGAATTGGAGTGTGTGGTTTCCTTTGGAGAAGTACCCTCAGCTTGGCAGCGAGGGGAGGATCCCCACTGCAAATGAGTGTGTGTAGCGTTATCCTGGCTTCTGGAGCTTGATGGATGTGCTGTCCCTGGGGCTCCAGGTCTGTGTGTCTCCCTGAGCATAGAGGAGATGGTTCTTTTTTCTTACAGGAGCTGGGTGTGGAACTGGAAATGGGTGTAAACTGAAAAAGCTGATGTGTTCCAACTGCTTTGTATCTGAAAGATTCACCTCAGGTCTTGTAAAAGTGGGTCTGAAAATGTAAAGGAAGGAGCAAAAAGAAAACCAACTGTGAGATAAGGGCAGCTGGAGCCTGCTGGCTCTGATCTGTGATGGGCAGCAGAAGGTGCCACGTGTCACTGTCACTGGTGTGACCCCAGCTGGGTGTCATTCCTGTATCAGGTTGCCCTTTGCAGTCCAAAGGAGCGACGAGGGATTCTCCTCATGTTGCTGTGGCTCCTTCTGGCGCCTTTTGCAGTGGGTGCTGACAGGTGGGTGCTGCTGCTCCACTCACAGCACCCTTCTGTTCCCTTTCTAGTTGTACTTGTCTCATCCCAGGTGATTGTTGCTTCCACAGAAAGCTTTTGAGCTTGATTTCTTTCCATGGTATCTGCATTCTGTGGCAGATCTGAGCTCCACTGGGAATTGTGGGCTGCAGGCAAGGAAGTAGATTCCCTATAGACTGTTCTGTACAGGAAATCCTGGTCAGTGCTCATCTACAGACTCTGAGTTGTGCTATAAACCATCAGCATTAACATGATCCTTTGTTGCAGTTTTCCTCTGGCTGTGACGACAAACTCCAGGTTCCTTCTCTTCTACCCAGATCAGTGTCTAAAAAAAACCTCTGCCTTTACATCTTCTGCAGGTTTAGGTTTGTAAATGTGTCTGTACATGTGCTGGGAGCTCAGTCCCTGCCTGGTTCCACTGCCTGTGAGCAGCTTTTATTCTCACTCTCACAAGGGCTTTTTGCCATTTCTGGCTGTCGTGTGTTCCCTCAAGCTGTGTGAGAACCCAGGCTCCAGCAGAGACGTTGAGCAGCAGGTCATGTCACTCACAGGATTAATTCCTGTCTCTCTGGATAGAGTTTTACAAACGTCTGCGAATTTGAAGGTGATTTAGGGCACTTTTTTCTTTGTTTCCTGCAGCTTTGTCAGGAGTGGAAAAGCTGCCTCAGTGTTAGAGTTGAGGAGCTGAAGTGTTGTTACTGTCCTGGTGAATAAGCTGTAAAAAGGAGGTTGGTTGTGAGCAGCCTGTCAGAGGTGTTCCTGTGGGCATCAGCAGAAGGAAGAGTCAGTTCAGATCACACAAGGCTGGGAGAGAGGGAGGTGGCAGTTCCTGTGCCTTGGTGAGTGGGCAGAGAACTGACCTGGAGCTAAAATCAGGCATCTCAGCCTTTTGCTGTAGCTGCTGAGCTCTGTGCAGAACATGTGCCTCATGTTGCAGACAGAGGTTTCCAGGTTTGATGCAGGTTTCTGGGACACCTAAAGATGTTCAGTGCTGGGTTAATGGTTGGACTTGATGATCTCAGAGGTCTTTTCCAACCTGAATGATTCCATGACTAGGACTCTGGTAACTGGGTGGCCAGTTTATCTTGGAGTTTGCTGCTAGGCTGGTGCAGTCAGCGTGTTGGCTGCCTTGTGTTCTCTCTAACAGCCTAAAGGGATGAGAGATGTCCCCTTTGGAAGTTGTTTCCTTTGCTTGTCCCAAAAAACAGCTTTTCTTCAGCTGGATCCATAGCTCTGATTGCAGATTCCTCCCCACTTCAGTGTCCCCACAAAAAATAAAAATCATAAGAGTTTTACACAACTGACTTGATAGTTTTTGCATTCGGTTTTTAAATTAAGATTAAAAATTTTAAAATTGAGATTAAAATTTTATAAATTGAGATTTTAAAGTCCAGACTGCATTGAATGCCCTGCAAGCACTTGCCTGAGGCCTGAATCACTCTCCTGAGTACTGACCTGACTCTGTATCCTCCCTCCTCCTTGCAACCTGTTACAGTGGCTTGGCTGAGTGTGTAAAGTGCGTTCCACCGCTGTCATGAAAGTTGTTACCTGCAGCTTCCCAGGAGGCTGCTGGGAAGTGCAAACCCATGGATACCAGTTGTCAGGAGGGTTTTGCTCCGTGCTGAGTCCGGGTCTGCTTTGTCACCTGGGCAAGGACTTGTTGGTTGACTGTTGGCGCAGGTTGTAGCTTGTCGGTTCTGAACCTTTCCAGTGTCGGTATCAAGGGTCTCCTGAAGGCGAGACCTGCTTGGCTGGCTGGAGAGAAGGGCTTTGTGGAGTCTTGATGCCTTGTGGGAATTTTTCACAGCTCAGCTTTGCCCCTGTAGTGGCATCTTTTTATTTATAACTCACCTGGTTGGCCTCAAAATGTCAGGATGTGCCTGATTAAAGGCAAAACCGCCGGTACCCCCTGGCTTTGTTCTGTCTAGAGCAAAGGAAGTAGCAAGTTTGGTATTAATATTCCTCCTCTGACACCTTTTCTCACCTTCTGCTGCTCCAAGCCTGGCAGGTTTTTCAGTTTTTTGTGGCATTTCAGAACAAAATTCCCCCTGATTTGGCTGGGGGTGAGTAAAGCTGTGAAGATGGTGAATTTGGAGACTGGCAGAAGTGCTGGGGGTGCTCCTGTGCCTGTTCCTCTGTGCGTGGCTGCGTCAGTGCTTTCAGAGCAAAGCAGGATAACATGGTGGGGAATTAAAACTCACAACTCTGAAATCTTTGGGAAAGGGCAACAAGCAAGGGGAGTGGGGACAGATTTAGGAGCAGGCAGTTTGGATCTGAGGATCGCCCATGGCTGAGGGGGATGTGACCAGTGTCCTGATCCTGCCTTTCCTAAAGGGAAGCAGTGCTGACAGGACAGGCTTTTGCTGTGCTGGTTCATCTTCAGTACAGGCTGTACCACCCCCTGCACAGCATGTCTTCACTGCATCCCCTGCTTCTTTCCCAAACCCTAGTTTTCCAGCTTGTTGGGATCTTTCTGTGAGCTGTTGACAGGGATAATGTGTGGTGGGGCCTTGCAGATGGCGATAAATTCCTGGTGCTGACGTCTCCTCGTCCTGTTGGCTCTGTGGAAAATCTTGGGGACAATTGGCTTGATTTCTTGATCCCAGATGGGTGGAAAGTGCTGGCGAAGATGGAAAACAACTTGTCAGGGGTAGGAATACTCTTGGCAGAAGCCTTTTGCATTAAACAAAAGCATTTGCAATGAGGCTGCAGAGCCCCAGTGGCCACAGCAAGACCTGGGGCTGAATTCTGGCTCAGGAACAAGTGAGTGGTTTACGTGCTCAGACTGTTTTGTGCTCCTCAGTCCTGCTCTCTGTGTTGTCAAAACACATGGATTTGGCCAGCTGGAAAGCAGGAGCATCAAAGCTCCTCATGCAGCCAGTTTGTTTGCCTTGGGCCTGATTTCAGAGCTGTGAATGTGCTGTGCTCGGGCGTTGTGGTTGTAGGAGACTCTGCAGTGCGTGGGGATTTGTCAGGCTGGTTTTTACTGAGGAGGAGGAAAAAGGGTGGAATTACTTGTAAGTTTGGGTGTGAGCTTCATTCTGGAGCGAACAGCAATGCTGACATAGGAGTCTGGAATGGGACAGCAGTAGTCAGAGGGCAGTTTGTTGGGAAACAAGTACTGGGGAGAAAGGGAATTCCTGTGCAAATGTGCTTGGAGGTGTCAGCTACCAGGAAAAACCCAAACTGCAGCTGGCTCAGTGTTTACTTTTAAACAAATGACTTTTTACTGCTTTTTATTAATTTAAAACTAGTGGAACTTAATGGGAGTGTTGAGTGTTGTGTGGAAATGGATTGTCTAATCTCAATTTGCTAGTTTAGGGAATGATAATGGATTAACTCTCTCTTGTAGCTGGTTGCTCACGTGGCCAATAACCCTCCGTTGTGTTCAGCTGCCAAAGGATTGTGCTGCCCTCAGACAGCATCACTTACCAGTGGGACAGTGAAATATTTGAGATGTGAAGTGGAGGATAAGGTACCAAACTGTGAGTGCCACTGACCTTTGGGGTTTTTGTGTGCTGAATTTAAAATGTATGATTCTGGTTTTTGTTTGGATTGCAGTCTTTTTAATTTTTGAGGCAAAGAGCACTCAGATCAACTGTGTTTATTAGCTTAATTAAAGCATTCTGCACTTTTTTTTCATTGATTGATACTCCTCCTTCCCTGTTTCTGTGTGTATTTTGCACTCACCACTTTAACATGACACTGATGGATTAATCTGGGCATCTCCTGTAGGCCTTGACTGTAAATAAGTCTATAAAGTACCCCATGGTACTTATTAAAAATGAAGGTGAAACACCAGATCCCTGCTTTGTACAGAGGGCAGTGGGAGCAAAAAGGTGAGATTTTCATTCCAAAATATCATTTGACATCCAGCACCTTGGTTTCATGCCACAAATATCCTTGTGGAACATGGTAACTTGTAGTTTAAACACCTCACCTGCCCAGTCTGCTCCCCTGTTCAAGGGAGGGGGTTTTGCCTGTCCTTTTCTTCGTGGGTTTGAGAGGAATGGGGTGTATAAACCCAACACTTGGCCTACTCCATCCTGGGTTTTGGAAAACTGAGCGAAACGTGTGTGTTACTTTTACACCTGATCATTGTTACCCGAGAAGCCTTTTCCAATTTCAAATAATAAAAAGCAATGTTTTGTGAACTTACTTCTGGTTGCTTCCTTTTTTGTTTTGTTTTGTTTTGTCCCAAAGGAAGGTGTTGGGTGGGTTCCACCCTTCTGACATGCAGCTGCCTGTCTTCCAGTGCGTGATAGGAATTAATTTTCCCTCCTTTTGGTACTTGGTGAGCAGTTAGGATTTCCTCAAAATGTCAGGCACGTCCCACACACACCTCATGCTGTGAAATCCTGCTTCTTCCTTTGTCCCTGTTTCCCAATCTTTCCTCCTGCATCTTCCCTGGGGTGCCTGTGGTGCCCGACCCCCTCCTGCAGCAGAGACTGGGGTGGCAGAACTAACGACCTGAACCCTCACTGCCCTCCCAGCCACAGTTTTCCCTTGCTGAAAGGCAGCATGAGGTAATCCTGAACTACTTTTTTCCATTCTTCCTTCCACTTGATCTGAAAGGGATCAGCTGGCACAAAACCAGCACAAGGGATGAGGAGGGGGATGGTGTCAGCCCCCTTCTTCGTGGCATCAGACTTAAGAGTTGTCTGTATTTCTTACACTTCAAATTCACACCCACTTCAGCTCTGAACTACTTTTCCAAGTGAGGGATTATGTTGAAATGGGAGAATTTGTGGCATGAGCTCAGCTGCCACCATGGAGCCATTCATGCTCCTGTGCCAGGACGTGAGTTGGAGCCCCCAGTTCCCCATGTCCTGCCTTTCCTGGAGTGGATGTTGTGCTTTGAGTTCTGCAGCCCCATTCTGCGGGTAAGTTACTTGGCAGATGATTATTTCTGAGAGCAAACCTTGGCTGTGGAGGACTAAACTATCCAAGTTTGGCATGAACTCCTAGTCTGGAAATGGCTCTGCCTTAGTGCTGGTGGTTAATCCAGGCTGGAGTGCACTGTTAGAACTCCCCAGTGCCTCTGTGAATGTCTGGCCTCTTCCGTTTCCCCTTTTTTATGTATTTTTATACCACCAATGCCTTCCCCTAATCCCATGCCTTAATTTTCTTGTGCTACAGGCTCATCTGACCCCACTCCTTTAGGCTGTGTTATATGTATGATCACACAATCATTCCAGCCTTAGCAAGGGAAGAGTAAAACACACCCACAAAGTGTGCAGTAACTCCTACCATATGTTTGGCCTTGGAGGAGCACAAATGGAGTTTCTCAAGTGGCAGCATTGCTGAATACCAACCACATGCACCTCCCAAATGCTGGCTTGGAACCTTCCCTCTCCTTCCAAAGGAGCTGGGAGGTGTGAGGGATCAATGCTGGGCACTTCTGCTTGGGAGGGTTGGAATTTTTCACTGTTCTCTGCTTCTCAGCCAAGTGTTTTACTCCGAGCTCCTTCCCTGCTTGAGAGGGGAGCATCACCTGCCTTTCCTCCTAGTGCAGGAGGGGTTGGAGTGAGACAGAGCCTGGAAGTTCCTGTGGAATCTGGGGACCAGGGGAAGAGGGAGGAACCTTACCCATCTTGCTCAGTGAACCGAGGGCTGGCATTTCCCAGTTTCCAAGCCTTTGGAAGGCACCTAAATGGGGGAATGTTGGTCTGTTCACACTGGGTTCTGCCCTCCCCTCTCTGCATCACCCCAGAATCGCCTGGAGGAGAATGAGCGAGTTGGTGCGTGTTCTTCCCAGCAGGGCTTTGTTTCCTCCTCTTCACAGTGCAAAAGGTTAATTAACGGCTAATTAAAGACTCCTGAGATCCTTCTGCAGTTCCTTAGAGCCGTCTCCCCTCGCTTTGCCCGCTGCCACATTCCTGCCGTCATTAACCTCTGTGGATGATGGGCTCCGCTCCTGGCTCCCCACGCGTGTGGCTCTGCCCGTGGGACTGGGGTTTAATGTCGCATCGTCCTTTCAGAGCCCCCCGTGGGTGTCACCCCCGTTGGAGTCACACCCACGGTCCCGGGGCCGCGCCGGGCGCTGCGGGGCCGCGGCGTGTCCGCCAGGGGGCGCCGGGAGACCGGACACGGACACTCGTGGGATCGGGATCCACATGGACACGGACAGGGACACTGTGGGATCGGGATCCACATGGACACGGACAGGGACACTGTGGGATCGGGATCCACATGGACACGGACAGGGACACTGTGGGATCGGGATCCACATGGACACGGACAGGGACACTGTGGGATCGGGATCCACATGGACAGGGACACGGACACTCGTGGGATCGGGATCCACATGGACACGGACAGGGACACTGTGGGATCGGGATCCACATGGACAGGGACACGGACACTCGTGGGATCGGGATCCACATGGACACGGACAGGGACACGCGTGGGATCGGGATCCACATGGACATGGACAGGGACATGAGTGGGGCCAGGATCCACATGGACATGGACACTCATGGGACTGGGATCCACACAGATATGGACATGGGACCAGGATCCACATGGGATTGGGTTCCACACAGACATGCATGGGACCACACTCATCCACATGGAGACATTGCACCCTGGCACCTTTAGGTTCTCGGGATTGGGCACCCACAGGACTTGAGATCCCTAAGGCATCCCCTGGATGGGACATATGAGGGCACTCATGGGACTTGGGACCCTGTTTCCCTGCTCCTGTCACCCTGTGCTGGCTCTCACTGTCAGCCCAGGTCACTCTCTCGCTTGGTCTGTCAGTCCAGGCTGTTGGTGTCCCCAGTGTCCCCCCAGCATGGCCAGGGTGTCTGCTGGTGGGAGCTGGGGGGGCAAAATCATTCCCGATGGGGCTCCCAGTGGGGAATGTGGGCTGCTCCGGGGTCAGGCTGGGAGAAGCACGAGCTGGAGCATCTTTCCTGCTCACCCCCTGGGCTGTCACACCACCCACCCCTTCCCGCCCGCTCCCAGGCAAACCAGTTCCCATCATCTTGTCTCGGTCTGTCGCTCCGGTACCTGAGGCACAACGCAAAATTCCCTCCCCTCCCTCTCTCCCTCTCAGCCTTTGTGTCTCACCTCTCTTGGAAGCGTTTTCCCCAGTGGCTGGCTTCTCCCTGGGGCTTTCTCATACCTTGCCTCACCCGCAGGAACACAAATTAGTCACGACCTGGGACACATCTCCCCACCCACCCCGTGCCCACAGTCTCAGCTCTTCCCACACTCTCGTTTGACCCCGTGTCCCTCAATCCTCATTTCCATAACACCTGTGCTCCCGGAGCAAGTGTCCTTTTGGCAGTGACCTTGTCACCAGCTCCAGTGTGTTTATCCCACCCCTGCTCCCAGCCTATTAGTGGGGTGATTTGCAACCAGCTGCCTGACGTTCCGTGATCCCGGCTGGAACAGCCGAGCTCCGTTACCTGCCCGGCTCAGCCCCTGCGTGTTGCTGCTAATTAAAAACAAACGAGGAGGGAATGGCTGCTGAGTGATGAGCTGGGTGGCTGTGACGGATCTGCTTCATTTAGGAGTTCTGTGAGTTGCCTGGATAAATAATGCGGAAATTTAATTTTCTGCCGCTGTGGAAAAGAGGGGTCTTGGATATTCCTTGAGAACCTTTCAAAGCATCTTGCCTGCTGTAAAAGGGAAACCTGCCCTCGCTTGGGACCCTTCCCAAAGGCTCCCGCATGGATAACGTACTTGTTTCATCCATGACCACGTCTTGGCTGGTGCTCGTTCGTTAGGGAGAAGGTGCCAAATTGGCACTGTACCACACGGTGTCTGACATGGGGGCAGCTCAGGGGGAGCCTTTTCCTCTCCAAAACAAGTGGATACGGCAGCGCTAGGGAAAAACACGGCTTGGAGCCAGGAAGCAGGAGCTGTACCCCGGCCCCTGCCGGGTTGGACGTACCATTCCCCTCTCCCTCTTTGTTTTCTCTAATTGCACAGCGAGGCCTCCCGGGCACAGCCTGTTTCTTACCCCGTGCTGGTACAAAGCTCTGTGGATTGGGGCTGGGACGTGCTGACCCGGGAACAGGGAATGCGACCTTGGGAGAGGGATCTAACCGGTTTGGGCTTCCCCGGGGAGCGATGCTCGGCCGCTCAGTGAGCCGTGATGGTAACTCTCCTTTCCCGTGCTTTTCCCTGGGGGATTTAAGTGCTGCTCCCAGGGGAGCTGCCCACGAAGCAGAGCCAGATGGATCCCCCCACCCCGGCTACCCCAGCTGGGGCATCCCCAGGTCCCCTGGGATGGATGGAGGTGCTGGGGCAGCACCACAAACAGCCAGAGCAGAGTCCCTGCTGGGGTCTCAGCAGATTTAACACTTTCCTTTAAGCGTCTAGGACGGGATATCAGCTTCTCCTGCTGGGCACGAGTCCCCTGCAATCTCCTTTCCCAACCACTTCCTTGCCTGCGGCTGGGTTGTTTCCCACTGGAGAGGGCTCAGGGAGGCAAGGTGGAATTACAGCATTACAGACAAAGCCTTAATATAATCTTCCCTGCATGAACAGCGTTGCAGGGGGAAGACACGGGGAATGTTCTGCGGAGCGGGCTCCAAATGAGGCACGCAGGATGTAGGCGGAATTGCTCCATCACCGCTCCTAATGGCTTAACCAACAAAATCCATATTCATAAATCAAGCCAGGAGCGGGAGCGACCTCTGTTCAGCTCTGCTGCCGAGCCGTGGTGCAGCCAGAAATAAAGGCAGATTATATATTGCAGGCAGCAGCTCTGCAGAGATCTGCTGCAGCTGCCACGACTTGGCCTTGGCGTTAAGTGAGCCCAAGGAGAGACGATACAATCAAATCTGTCTGTCGGCGGCTGAAGGATTAGCTGAGTCAACCAGGAAAAAGCTGAGCTAATTTATTGTGCTATTTTCAGTGCTGAAATGCACCCTGGATGGAATTTTACCCTCAATTAGAGATCTCGCAGTTCTACAGAACGTAATCATCAAAACTGTGCTTTTACAGTGTGTTGACGGTTTGGATTTGGGCACTGCAGTGGTTGGTGGAAGCTCTGTGGCTGAGGTGAGCTGGTGAGATCTGGGAAGTAGAGCCATTGGAGAGATGAATTGGATGGATCTCTTCCCTCTGGCCAAGGGAATTGTGCAGGGAGGAGACTGTCAGAGACGTGTTGGCAGAAGGACTTGGCGGTGTCTTACCCATAATGCAGGGCTGTCACCAGCACTGGCTCTGATCAGCTGAGTCTTTTTCCTTCCCCCCAAGGACACAGAATCCACCATTTCCCACCTTGAACCCCCTGAAGTGTCACTGGAAAGTCCAGCACGAAGTCTGGCTCTGACCTTTTGCAGCTGCCCTTCAGGTATCATACAATCCCAGAACAGTTTGGGTTGGAAGGGACCCTAAAAACCACCCAGTTCCACCCCCTGCCATGGGCAGGGACACCTTCCTCTAGACCAAGTTGCTCCAAGCCCCGTCCAACCTGGCCTTGGACACTTCCAGGGATGGGGCAGCCACAGCTTCTCTGGGCAACCTGTGCCAGGGACTCACCACCCTCCCAGGGAAGAATTTCTTCCCAATATCCCTTCTAACCCTTCCCTGAAGTGTGAAGCCATTCCTCTTTGTCCTGTCCCTCCAGGCCCTTGTCCAAAGTCCCTCTCCATCTCTCTCAGAGCCCCTTTAGGCACTAGAAGGGGCTCTAAGGCCTCCCCAGAGCCTTTTCCTCTCTAGGCTGGGTCACACCTCTGAACCAGGCGAGCATCCCCCAGGATGCCAATGACATCTCCCAGAAGAGATGCCATTTCAAGGGCAAAAAGACAAACAACAAAAAAAATCAAATCGAGGTGAACTGAAGTTTTAACCAAAACTGTTTTTATTTTACCCAAAATTGAGCTGTTTACTGGTGAGTTTGGCAGGGGGGAGGAAGGGGCTCTGCAGGGATCCCGGGGGATGCAGGGCTGGCTGCTCTCCAAGCCCAGAGCGGGTGCAAGCAGCGGCTCCCTGTGACGGAGGGGCCAAAAATAGAAACTTTCCCGCGAGCGGGGAGGAATAATACTTTTCCTGACACTGTTCAATAGCCTTGAGGCTGCAAACGTGGTGATAAGCAGCTGTTTGCCTGTGCTCTGGAACAAGCGTGGTTTATCTCTTCCTTGTTCCAGCCCTGGAGGAAAAAACCCAGTGATTTTGCTGCCGTGGGACCCCCAGGTCTGTATTTTATTATTTCTGTATTCCAGCAGCACCTGGAGATTTGACTTGAATTACCAACCCTGACACGGCCCCGCCGTGCTCTTGGATTAAAAGCCAGAAGCAGGAGGTGCAGGGGAGCTCTGCAGGTTTTAGGGGGGGTGATCTGGGCCAATCTGATTCCTGAATTAGTGGTGTTTTGGGGATTTGGGAAGTCAGGGATGTGGGTGCCCATCCGGGCTGCTCCCCCCGGAGCTTTTCGTGGCGCTGGGAGGAGGAAACATTTCCAGCCGCCTGTGCAAACAAGAGGCCCCGAGGAGGAAACGCAGCAAGTCATGCTGGGGAAAATCCCAACTTCCTTGTGCAAAGCTCAGGGCTCCAGTAGAGGATTAAATCCCAGGTAAAACTGAGGTTTCCCCCCTCCCTCTCTTGCCCTGCCCCAAAACTTGTGCTTTCAGGTGAGGTGATGCCGCTGTCTTGTCCAGGACATGGCAACATTGGGTTTAGTGATGCAGAGTTTGGTGGTCAGGAGAAAACCTTCCTGATACCTTTCATAAAAAATTATATTCAATATTAAGCTGATTTTAGGAATTTTATTAGCCAGCAGCTCTGGGTGATGATGTCTGTAACACTTTAGGGGCCACAGCCTCTTGCAGCACCAGCACGGTGCAGGTTTAGCTGAGTTTTCCCCTCTATAAAACTCCTCAAATCCCCTCTGCTTTCCATCTTCTCTGATGCATGGCTGATACAACCAGAGGCTTTTCCCAGCTTCAGCCCATCTCTGGGAAGCGGGATGACATTAAATTCAAAACAAATTACTTTGTGCATTCGAGTGAGGCTGCTCAAATGCATTTTCTTTCCCTAATGACGGAGGCAGTGGGAATTGCAGCACCATTAATTCCTGCTTTTGCCTCCTGTGAGTTGTCAGGGACTCTCCCCCTCGCCTGGTAAATACCTCATTCGTTGTGTCAGATGCTCTGCTGTGTCCCTGGAATCTTTTGTACAACCTCAGTGCTGAAAAATACCCCCAGCAGCCTGGGAATGCTGTGGGGTGAATCCTGGAGCTGCTGGATGCAGCAGGGATGAAGGGTTTACAGTGAGCTCCGGAAGAGACAGCCCAATCCCAGCATCCCACAGCGTTTCCTTCTGTTTTGTGCCTTTTGAACCCTTTGGGGTTCCTGGCTGTCGGTGCAGGGTGAGGAGATGGGGCAGCTGCCAGGCTCCAAAGAGCTTCCAGCCTGGAGGAAGATCAGCCGTGCTGCTGGCTCTTGGAATGGGAAACTGCCGCTCAGAGGACAATAAAGGTTATTAAATGTCAGGGAGAAATAAAGCTGCCTTTTTTCCCCCTTTTTTTTCAGTTTTTTCCTCCTGGCTGCTCTGGTTTGCAGGCACTTCGTGCTGCAGTCAGAGCAGGGGAGATGGGGATTGGAAGCAGCTGCCTTAGGGCATCCCATCCACTCTGGATTTGGGATGGGGGGTTACTCCTTAAGCATTTGGGGGTTCCAGCCACAGGCCAGGGGCCTCCAGACAGATTAAATGGTTGTATTCCCTTAGTGGGCACAGCCTCACAGGGGGTTAAATAGGTTTGTACTCACTTTCTGGGATGTGGGATGCATCCAGCCGGCTGCTAAAGTGTCTCCAACCCTTTGCCAAGCACAGGGTGTTGGTGACGGCACAAGGGGTGGTGACACCAGCTTTGCTGGCCTCTGCCACACCTCCTGTCCCAGCCCTGTGTCCTCGTGGCTCTGGCAGCAGGAGCACCAACAGGTCTTTCCAGTCCTGCCTGTGGCTGTGTTTTAGCACACGGTCCCTCCGGCAGCTCCCATCGGCACGTCGGGGCGGCGCCCGGGGAGAGGGAAAAGCAGCAGGTGCATCACGGCCTCACCTTGTTTGGCCTTTACTTTGTCAGCTGTAGCTTTAATTAATCATTGGACACCGGTAAATGGTGGCGGAACTGCCTCTGTCACGCCAGGCTGTGTCCGCCCGGGACTGGGCACGCAGGGTATCGCCTCTGCCAGACACTTTGGGAAGGAGCAGCTCCAGGAGGCACCGTCCAGGGGCTGAAGGTAAAGGGCATTTTGGGGCTGGGGGGCAACCTGGGGAGTGGGCTGGGGCTGAAAGTAAAGGGCATTTTGGGGCTGGGGGGCAACCTGGGGAGTGGGCTGGGGCTGGAGAGACCCCTTGGGGTGCCTGGAGGGTGAGTGTCACCCTGTGTCACAGCTGATCCCACCTGCTGGTGGAGTCTGCTGGGAGGAAATACTGAGTACTGACCTGCAACTCCCATGGCAAGGAGGAGGTGTGGAATGGTAACAGTTGGCATATCTGGTGTAGTTTGGAAATTGGGCATTTTTTCGGGTGGTGAGAAGGGTGACCTCAGGGGTCAGTGATCAAAGTGCAGCTCCCACAAGACCCCACATTGTGGTATCTCCCTTGCTCCCCCTCAGAGGCTCATCCACAGCATCGCTGTGACATATCCATTCCCTGGATTTGTCCCTGCACTGCTGCCTGGTCCCAGTTTAACAGATGGCTGGAGTGACAATTACTGCCTCCAAAGACGATATTTATAAATTCCTTGTTGGGCTGTTATCCGGCATGTGATGGAGCTTTACACAAACAGAGAGCTGGGAGTCACTGCTGGCTGCTGGAGCTGGGAAGGAAATAACAGTGCACAAGGCACTTCCAGAGAGCGTGGGGGGTTGTGCTGGGGAAGCAGCTTTGGAGGGTGCAAGTAAAATCATAGATTCATGGAATGGTTTGGGTTGGAAGGGACCTTAAAGATTAACTTGCTCCAACCCCAACTTGAAACGAGTTTGGTTTGGGTAGATTTGGTCTGTGTTAAGAAATATCACTTAGGGGTGACTGGCACTGGCTGGCTGGCATTTCATCCCATTCCATCTCAGCCTGACCTATCCCATCTGATCCCATTGGGAGGAACGTGCTGCATCACAGAGAGCTGCAGGACTGTGAGGTGAAGTTGCCTCTCATGGCTCCTGGAGCTAATTTAGTTGCTTTTATCCTTTTCTTGGTTATGTTGCTCATGAATTTGGAAGCTCTTAATGCAAAACAATTAGGGATGGAGTTCCCTGGGGGTAGACTGATTCCCTTTCTGGAAATGCAATGATTCTTTTGTCCTCTGTGTTCCTGCCCCTTGCTGCTGACCGGGGCAGTTGATGGCAATGCCGATGCTCCGGGCTGCAAGGTGGGGATTGCAGAGGTGCTGGTGGTGTTGGGAAGGAGAACACAGAGAGCAGGGAGGTCTGCAGGGAGGTCACACCTGAACCTCAGTAGAGGTTGGGTGAGGTGGCCTTCTCAGGAATCCTAGTCTTTGTCAGAATTTGGAAATAAAAGCAGGAAAATGGCAAACAGTCCTCTGCCAGCATGTCACACCTTTAACACCTGCATTCCTGGGCTCAAGTCATCTGTCCCCTTGAGCCGGTGACATTCCCTTTGGTGCTGTGGCCTCTCTATCTCCTAAACATCCCCTGCACTCATCCTGTGCTCATGTCCAAATGCTCTGGGGATCCTGGGGCTCCCACCACCTCCTCTCCTGTGCGTGGGGCAGTGGTGAGGGACCACACTGCCTGGGGAACACGGTGAGGTTGGAGGTGATGCTTATCCATGGCTTCTGGTAACTGAGCTGGGAAAGGGAGAGGGGACATGGGACACAAGTGCTGTGCTGGGCAAGCGCTGAAGTGTCACAAGCACTGCAGGTGTCACCAACAGCTTGTTTTGGGGAGGCTGGGGGAGGCACAGTGGGGTTTTGCCCAGTGCAGAGCTGCAGTTCCAGGCTGCCTTTCCCCATGAATCCCATTGGTTTGCACGAACCAAGGGATACCCTGCCATGCCAAGGCTCCTTTCACGCTGCTCTGGGAGCCACCACATGATGCTGGTGAGGTCCCCAGCCCTGTGACACTGGGACAGCAGAACACTGAGCTGCAACCTTTGCCCTCCCAGCAGCCCCACGCCTGCTTCTCACCCATCCCGCTGCCTGGCACGGGCGGGAGGGATCAAAACCAACCTCCTTCCTCCCAGCTCTGCCACTGCTAGTGCGCCACGTGTGGTTTTCCATGCTCCCAAGGACTGGTTTACCGGGAATTGAATTCCCCTGGAGCTCTTTCCCAGGGCCATGTGGACTTGCAGGAAGCAAAGGTAGTCACGAATGCCCGCACAGGCCCGGGATATTCCTGTTCTGAGAGTTTGGTGGAGCCAAACGTGATCCGGGTGTGTCTGGAGGGGAAGCAGAGGGAGAGGAGCCCCCCAGTCCTGCTGCTCAAGCCTGTGTGAGCTCAGCCATCTGTGTTTCCCATTATAAATAGGCTCAGCTTTCCTTTTATGAAAGAAAAAATAGGTTTCCTTTTCTGTGGCATAACTTTTTGGTGCTCTGCAGATTCCAGGGAGGCTGAGGGTAATTATAACATTTTCATCCTCACTCGCCTGCCTTGCTGAGCTCCTCTAGCACACGTGCTGTGACAGATGTTTGCTCACTGAGAGGACCCCGGGGAGACACGGGAAGGGTTTTTCCTCCCTGAAGGAATTAGCATCATGGAGGTGTGTGGCTTTGACAGCCTGTGCCAAGCTCTGCTTTGCTCAGCAGAGGGGTAAGCCGTGTCCCCCTGACATGGGATCCAGCTGTGGGATGGCCTCAGGGAGGGCAGAGCATCCCCAACATCTATCCATGTGCTCTGGCATCTTCTGTGTGAACAACACGCCAAATTGCCATGGTCTGGAGCTTGGTTTGTAACTTGGATCCCAGCTGAGATTTAGAGAGAAGCTAGAGGTCAGCACAGGGCTTGTCCCCTCCAGGTCTTCCCCTGTGTCTGAGTAAGGTGGAGAAAACTCTTTAAAAAGACATAAATCTCAGCAAAGGAGAACTCCTGGCTGTGTCTGGCTCTTTACACCAGCACAGAGGGAGGTTTTCCATGCCCAGACCAGTGGTGTGACACGCAGGTGATGTGCCAGCAGGATGTGAAGCTGGGAGTGCAGGCGTATCCCTGTCCTTAGCCACTTCCATACATGAGGAGAAGGAAGCTCTGGTGACTTCTGCACTGGCGAGTCAACCAGGAATAAGGAAACAGAAGGATTTTCCCAACTGCTGTGCAAACAGGGGCGTTCAGTACGGGAGGGTCCAACTTAATGCCATAAACCAGATTGGATTAGGAGGGATTTGCAGAGGGCCAGTCTGGAAGAGCAGCTTATTTAGGTTTTTAGCAGCCGTGTCACAACCATACATGGTGTGGCAACACTCTGTTGCATTGTGCTGGTGTTGGGGTGTTGGGTTTGAGGGCTCAGGGAGTGGCCTGGAGCTCTTGGGCTGGGCAGGGGAGTCTGGGCTGGGAGAGGGCTCTGGAGTCCAGATCAGCACCAGGAACCTGACATCTTCCTTCTCTTGGGAGTCTGAAGCAAATCTTTTAGCCCATGAGGTCAAGGAGGGTGAGTATCCCTTGGGGCTTGGATGGTTTCCTGTTGTGAGTCTTTTTAATGCAAATTGATTTATCCTTGCGCAAGAGACTTGGTGATGTTGAAGTATCTTTTTGCCCCTGTCCCTCTCTGTGTGCTTTGGCTCTGCTGTGCTGGTGGCACAGCTCTACCCAGAGCAGTTGCCCCTCTTTTGGGGGACTCAGCCCTCACCGTGGGGCCAGCCTGGCCACTGGTGTTACAGGACCTTGGCTTTGGGGCTTTTATCAGAGCTTTTATTTTGTTTCTCCCTGCTGTTGCTCTGCCCCCATTCCTTACAGTGAGATTTTGCATCATGAGGGGCAGTGGAGGGGCAGCACAAACCTCTTCTCTGTGACAGGACCTGAGAGAATGACATGAAGTTGTGTTAGGGGAGGTTTAGGTTGGATATTAGGAGAAGGTTCCTAATCCAGAGGGTGGTTGGGCACTGACCAGGATCCCCAGGGCAGTGGTCACGGCCCCAAGGCTGACAGAGCTCAAGAAGTATTTGGACAACGCTATGAGGGACAGGGTGGGATTGTTGGGCCTGTGCAGGGCCAGGATTTGGGCTGGATGGTCCTTGTGGGTCCCTTCCAACTCAGGATACTCTATTATTCTGTGGTCCCTCTGCTGTCCAAACCCTGGCTCCTTCCCGGAGCTGCTGCTCTTCCCTTGGCCCTTGTGCCTGGCCCCGCTGCGCAAGGGAGTGAAGCAAAAAGTTGCCCAATACCTCAGTAACTTCCACAAAAGAGCTGCTTCCTGTTGTAGCTGCCGAGTAGGTGGGGGTGTCACCCTCTGCTCAGCACCCACCCTCCTCTCTGCCTCCCTCCTGGTGCTGGAGATCCATCCCTGGCAGATGCGAGCTCGGCTGTGTCACTGCTGCTGCTGGAGTCGTGCCGTGTTGTGATGGGGAAGGGAAAATAGGGCACTTATCGTGTGTGACAGACACAGCCACCCCCAGAGCCTTTGTCTGCAGAAAGGGAAGGGAGTGATGAACACCCACATCAGAGGCAGCTCTCCCTGTGCCAACGCTGCAGCTGCAACCCCGGTGCTGGTGGGGCTGTGGGTGCCCATGGGCTCCGAGTGCACTGAGGAGGGAGGAGGGTGCTGGAGGAGAGGAGAGATGTGGCTGCCAAACAGGGAGGCTGTGGGGGATAATTTCAGGCTGAGGATGGAGCTTGGAGAGGGGTTGCCCTCCCAGGAGTGAGAGTGTTTTTAGGGGAACCACCATGGAGAGGTTTCCACAAGCTGCTCGAAAAATCGTGGACATCTCATATGGGTGCAGGAGGGTTGATAACCCAACATGACCCTTGGTGGAAATGGGCTGTCCTGGTCCTTGGCTGCTTCCAGCCATGGCAGAGTAACAGGGTAGATGATCTCCCAGCACCTTGTTAAGGGGAATAATTCCTGGGGAGGGCTGTGAGTTGAGGTGGAGGAGGTGGAGGTGAAACAGGGAGAAGAGGCACAAAACTTACTAGAACCGTAGAATGGTTTGGGTTGAAAGGGATCTTGAAGATCACCCCATTCCAACCCCCTGCCACAGGCAGGGACACCCACTAGACCACACTGCTCCAAGCCCTGTCCAACCTGGCCTTGAATGCTTCCAGGTGCCAGGAGGATGTGTGCTGGTGCACTGCTGGGGTTTCCATCTCCTGTGCTTCAAATCCTGGGTCAACAGCAGAATCAACACATAAAAATAACTAAATAAAGATCAGCCATCCACGTGAAAACCCAACCAGCAAGAGCTGGCAAGGGGGAGGCACTAAAACCCTCCCCATTGTGTTATATAAAAATTGGGGATCTGGGAGGTGTTTTTACACGTCACTTGCAATTTCTGAAGTCTGGCTTAATTATAATAATCACCCCTGGCAGACAGTCGATTAGTGATGCTCTCGGATTTCTGCTGAGCTAAAACGTTGTGTCACAAGCGCCTTGTTTCCTCCGTGGGCTGATGTGATGATGATGGGGGGGTGGCAGCATCCCCTCCGTGTGGGGTTGAAGAGGGCAATGAGCAGTTTCACACTAATTGGCACCATCTGAGATCTCCTGACGAGGATGATCCATGGCAGGAATGACTCATTCGTCTCCCTCACTCCTGCCTGGCTCCAGAGGACTGAAAAGCCCGCGGAGGACTTTGACTCTCTTCCCAGGGTGCCCTTATGTGGCAGCACCTGGGTTTGGCCAGGCTTTGCCAGGGATGCTGCAATCCTCATCCCAGCAATATTTCCCTGGGTTCATACAGTTTTCTGCCCATGGGCCATCCCCCCATGGCATCTCCAGAGGGGGAAGATGCTGTTCTTACAGTCAAGCCTGGTTTTTGTTCCTCAAGGGGATCAGAACAGGACTGGCTTCTGCTGCCAGTCTTTCAGGGTGTGCTGGGTCAGCAGTCAATGTTTCCCTGTACATGGGAGATGCTCTGATGCATGGAAAAGCACTTTGCTCAGTGTTGGGGTGATGCTGGAGCAGGGAGGAAAAGCAGGACTAGGGATACTGGGCTGACACGAAGGGTGGGGGGTTCCAGCCTCCCCTCACTGTCAGGGAGTGCCTTCCACTGCCTGAGGGGGGCTGCTGCTCCCCCAACCCTCAGAGAGACCTGCTGGGCTAATGCAGGCATTGCCTGGGTCCTTTTGGGAGGGCTGAGATGCCCTGGCACAGATACTGGCAAGGGCAGAAGTGGAGGGGTTGGTGGCCTCCTCTACACGGTCATTTAATTCTCTTTGTATTAGAGACTCCTTGTCATTGAGGGCACCCCAGAATTGCCACTCAGGCTTGTAACACCCTCCCTGGGACAGCCCTCCCAGGGTTCTCACCCTTTCCCCATCTTTTGCCACAAAACCCTTGGAGCTTTTTCTCTGGGGGACCAGGAAAGAAGCTGGACCCCAGTGGTGCTGCCTCCGAGCAGGCAGCAGTTCCCCTGAGCATTGCCCTTGTCCCGTTGCTGCACCATCCAGTTCCTCCTCCCCACTGCCACTTTCCCATCTCTGATTTAATTCGGCATTTTTTTCCCCCGTAGTGTCTCACCTGGGAGGAGCAGAGCAGGTAACTCACAATCCTCAGGGGTCTGAGTGATGGGGAGGCTTAAAAACCATCTAAAGGTGATGGAAAGGGCTGGAGAACCCCCCTTTGATGGGGATTCCACCTAATTTTGTTTAATATTTCAGGTGTCATTATGCACAGGGGCTTGCACAGGCTGCTTTGAGTGGTAGAATTCCCCTTTGATGGGGACCCACCTAATTTTGGTTAATATTTTGGATATCTGCATGTGCAGGGACTTGCACAGGATGTTTTGGTCTGGAGAACTCTTTGAGGGGGACCCCACCTAATTTTGGTTACTATGTCGGATATGTGAGTGCACAGGCTGTTTTGGGCTGGGGAATTCCTCTATGAGGGGGATACCACCTGATTTTGGTTAACATTTCGGATGTCTGAGCGCACAGGGCGTTGCACAGGCTGTTTTTGGGGGGCGAGGGTCTCGGTGCGAGGATCCTCCCGGGGGTCCCTGCTCTCTCGGGGGCTGCGCGCTGGCCCGCTGCCGCAGGAAAAGGGGCCGGCGCGGCTCTCGGGAGAGACATCGGCGCTCGGCCGGCCGTGAAAGCCGTGGCCAAATTACACAATGAGGTTTTCCCTTGCCTTTCCCGGGAGCCGCCAGCCGGGCTGTGCGCGCAGCCGTGCGTGCTGCGTGGGCACCCGCGATGCGCCGGGGCTCCGGAGGGAGGGATCGCATCGTCCCTGCCCCGCATCCACCGCCGGCGCCCACGCCGGACACAGCCCTGCCGGATGCTGCTGACCCACCGGCGAGCCGGGGTGCTCCGAGGCTCCTGGGTGCAGGTAAAAGCGAAGGGAAGGAGGGAGGGAGGATGGGGACAGGGGACTCCAGCTCCGCTGTGACCCCGCGCGAGGACAGGCCTCGGCACGGCTGGGGTTTAATCCGTCCTCTTTCCCCATCTCCCGCCGGGTGGTGGTAACCTGCTTTTTCGTCAGCACCCACCTCCCTTTAAACTCAGCACATCGGTTGGATGCATCCATCCGTCCTGCGTGGGAAGGATGGAGGGTCTCCATGTGCTCCGAGGGTCCCCAGGCTCCACCAGCAAAAGGCTTCAGCTGTGCTGCCGTGGCGGCTGCATCCTTAACCCATCCACAGGGGCTTGGAGGCAGCTTCTCCCGTGGGAGTGGGGGACCGAGTGTGTTCAGGGCAGGGAAAACCACCCGTGCCTTTTGGGGAGCTCATTTCCAAAATGCAGCCTGGCCCCCCCCGGGATGGAATTTTGCTGGTGAAAATGGGAATTGTGCAATAAGCAGCTGCGTTTTGGGGCTCCTGGGGATGTGTGTGTGTGTCGTGGGGGGTGTAAGGGCTTTGCTGCTCCAAGTGTGAAAGGAGAAGCCGCTGCTCGGCACAAAAGCCCGGCTTACGTAGCGCAGGTCTATTCAAGAGACATTTAATTCCCCTCTGAAGTCCAGGCGAATGGGGAGCTGCCATCTGGTGTCTGATGGCAGCGGGGGGAAAGGGCTCTCTGGGAAGCGGAGCAAGCTGGGAGCTGCTGGGCTTCAGATTCCCTGGAAATGGCTCCGTTATTAGGGCCGAGCGAGATGGTTCGATACAGTGCCCCGTGTGGGTTAAAGTTGGTTTGGGGAAGGGGAAAGATCCTGCCTGTGCTGCCCACCCGGCAGCAGTGCCCTGACACTGGGGTCAGGAGAGGAGATGCCGCTGGGGAAAAGACCCAGTCGGCCAACACACATCACATGCCAAAAATCCTCCTGCATCAGGGACAGGGACCCCAGTGCAGGCTCAGGGCAGAGCTGGGTGCTGACCCTGACATGCACCGAGTGTGTGTGGTCTCTGCTCCACCTGTGCCAGCGCAGCTGAGTGCCGGTCACAGCTCAGAGCCCCCCTGGCATTCGGGGAATTATTTTTATGAAGTTGCAGAGCAGTAATTCCTGGGCAGTGCTGCAGCACAGCTGCGCCTCAGCGAGGGCACAGCTCGAGCCCTGACAAACAGGGAGCGTGTCCCTGCTGCCAGTGCCGGGAGAAGAGCAGATACACAGCGGGGACAGGCAGATCCAGCGTGGGGGAGTTCCAGCTTTCCAAAGTCCTGGTGTTTGAGCAAGGAGGTTTGTGTGTTTGAACGTCTGTGGGGCGCTTTGGGATGGGGTAGCTGCGGTACCTCCGGATTTAGGGTGGTTTGATGGGTCTGGCACTCAATGGGTCTGCCATCCCTCAGCCATGACCCTGCTGCCAGGCTGTTCTCCCTGTGGGAGAGACACAGGGGAACAGGACTGACCAGTTCCCTGGGAGGAAACAGGCCGTTCCCTTACGGCACAGGGAGTTTTCCTTGGCAGGCACACAGCTTTGCCCACGGTGCCTTTGCAGAGCCCTGACAGGCTGGCTCAGTGCCCGCCGTGGCACGTGCTTGGCTGGGACAGACCCGTGGGTGCAGTGAGGGGGATGGTTGTGTGGTGTCCCCAGCGGGAGCAAGTGGCATTCCCGTGTCAGACTCCACATACCAGCTGCACGGTGGGCAACACAAGCCCCCGGGACCTGGGTGTGCTGTGCACAGGGTGATGGGACAAGAGTGGATCTCCACGGTGGGCTGCAGTGTGGAAAAGTGCCAGCACTGGGAAATGGCACTTTTCCCTGTCCCTCCAGCAGTGGTGACTCCCTTTGTGTCCCTCTGCATCAGGGCTGCATCCTCTCCAGGGCAGCAGGATGTGGGATGGGAGGAGGCAGCAATGCTCTGACCCCCTTCCCGCAGGTCAGGAAGGACTTGTCCCATGACACACAGCTGAGAAACAGAAACACGGGATGTGTTTAAACAACCTCTGCTGCAGAGCAGCCCGAGCCCTGCCCTGTTCAGGGCAAGATGCTGCCCACATGCTGCAGGAGCATCTCGCCCCCGCACAGCAGCGGGATGAACACAGCCCTTGGCATCCACATCCCTTGGCAGGGCATGGATGCACTGCCGGAGATCTCTGCGGAGCTCATGGCTGTGTCCATGCACAATGTCCCAGGGAGCAGAGCCATCCCCTCTGGACTGCCAAGCTAAGTCCTGCAAGAATATTAATTGTGTCTTTCCCCCTTTCCCGGAGCTGAATGTCCCCAGGGGCTCTCCGAGCCCTTGAGCTACGTGTCCAGGTGCCATCCAGCACCCAGGGAGCGGAGAGACAGGAGGGATGGACTCCTGCAGCTACAAGAAGACAGCCAGAGGTTTCTTCACTTTAATTATGGTTTTTAATCATCCTGACAGCTCCAGGCTGGAGCACTGTCTCCATGTAGGATGCGGATGCGAGTGAGGGTTCGAGCATTGTCATTATGTGGGATGTCACCCACAGCCTGAGCTGATAACAGGGATTATCTGAGTTTGTCATCCAGCTCTGGGGACAGGGTGGGAAGGAGCTCATGGGGATCTAAGCCCTGTGGCTGGGAAGTAAGGAGAGCTGGGCCTCAGACTAGCCAAATTCTGCTCCCCTCTGGGATTTCCATCGCAGCAAACTGGGATTGGACCCCACTTCTCAGGTGTGAATTGCTGAGGTCCCTCATCAAACCTGACCTCAGCATCCAGCACACCTGGAAAAAGCCCCAGGGGCAAACCATGCAGGATTTAGGGGTGCTGGGAGATCCTTAAAGCTCATCTCATTCCAACCCTCTGCCATGGGCAGGGACACCTTCCACTATCCCAGGTTACTCCAAGCCCCATCCAACCTGGCCTTGGACACTTCCAGGGATGGGGCAGCCACAGCTTCTCTGGGAAACCTGTGCCAGGGACTCACCACCCTCACAGGGAAGAATTTCTTCCCAATATCCCATCTAACCCTACCCTGTCAGTGGGAAGCCATTCTCCCTTATCCTGTCACTCCGGGCTGTTGTCCTAAGTCCCTCTCCAGCTTTCTTGGAGCCCCTTTAGGCACTGGAAGGGGCTCTCAGGTCTCCCCGGAGCCTTCTCTCCATCGGTGCCAAAAGGGACTTTGCAGCTGCCTTGGGAGCGGGAAGGGCGGGGGGCAGAGGGATGGATGCATGGATGGATGCATGGATGGGTGGGTACATGGATGGATGGATCACAGCGAGGTCCCTGCAGCTCACGGGGTGGTTGGAGGTGTCAGGTTACCGGGAATGCCGAGCTGGGCTGCAGCTGGCTGGCTCCCCACGGGCACCCCGCCAGTCCCTGCTGTGCCGCAGCCTCTGGGCTGCTCCTCTCCCGACAGAGGGAGAGGCCTCGGCAGCTCCCTGAGTGCAGCATGTGGCTCTCCCGGGACGCAGGTTCAGGTGTGTGTGAGGAGAGAGTGTCTTTGGTGTGAGGGAAGGGGGGAGAACAGAGTGCCAGTGGAGGGGGAGGTGATTGCTTGTGGTGGGTGCGTGCTGGTGTCCAAATTTCTGCCACTTGAGGTGACTTGATTTTCTGTCCCTTCCGTTTCTCAGCCCTGGGGACTGTGGGACAAGGGATTTTCCCAGCTATCTGATGCTCAGGGAGGCTGCAGTGTTTTATTCCCCTGCTATCCTGTGGGTCTCAGCATTCCACTGCCCCAAAGAGTCCCTGGGAATGGGAAGGAGGAGGAGGAAGATGCTCCTCCTGCACCCCGGGGGTTATTTTCCCAGAGACACTGTGCTCTGCTCAGTGAAACACGTCAGATTTGGTTTTATTTTGAACTCTTTTTTTGTCTGATGAACTGGACATTTGTCCTTTGGGGTATGCTAATAAATCTGGGTACTTTTGCTCTGGGGCTTGTTGCCTGTGTCCTGGGTTCAGTTCCCTGGAAGGCAGTGGGGCTGTGTCAATGTTGCTGTCGTGCTAGGTTTGTCACTGTTACCTGTCACCTGTGCTGCTGTCTCTGCTCCTGTGCCACCTTGTGCTGGCCCCATGCCCGGATGCTGCAGTGGGGCTGCTTGTACCAGGGTCCCCTCTCAGACATCATCATTTGCCACCTCCTGGAGCAGAAACATTCTCACAGAGGACATGAGTGACTCTGTGATGAAGAAGCAGTTTCAGGGCAGCCCTTTCTTTGCCCTTTTTGCTGCACAGCAGCTGCTGAGGTGCTGTCTGGGATGGGCACATGCTGGAGCATTGTGGTCCATTGCCAGCAGGTGCTCCTGGAGCAGAGCTGCCTGTGGCCTCTGTACCTCCTCTGTAGGACCTTTGCAATCTGGGTTGGATGCCAAAAGTAATTATTTGCAGTTCAGAACCCTATGTCCTCATCCCATTACAGTTTCTGTTGTGTCCAGCATCCCCTTTCCATTCCCCATTTAAGTCAATGTGTGTTTAGCACTGGGATGCTCCACCTCGGAGATGATCCCCTTTCCAAATGGGGTCAGACAGACCCATGAGCAGAGAGGAGGGCAGGAGAGAGGAGGGTGTTTCTCCAGGGCTGCCCTGGAGAATGCCCAGTGTGTTGCCAGCTGCTGGCTCACGCCAGCCCAGTTTTGCCCGTCAGGCCGCGAGATGTCACATCCCAAATATGACATATGGAGCTCGGGCTCAAACTGTCTCTTTTCTGGGCTAAAGGATGGAAAACCCTCTTGAACTGTGCTGAAAGCACATGAGCACTGCATGGGTTTGCTGATTCACGTGGCTGATGGAGAGCAGCCAGCCCTGCCTGCCTGGTGTGTCCCTGTCCTGTCCCTCCGCTGCTGATGGACATCCTGGGGACATCGTAGGTGGTGGCCTTGCCCAAGGTCCATGGTGGTGGTTCTCTGGGGACCTGTCCTCACTCTCATCCTCCCTCTGTCTTTCAGATGTCCTGTGCTAACCTGCCCCCCCTCAGAAGGTCCTGCCTGCCTTAGCCAGCATCCTGCCTGCAATGGCCTCCACACCTCAGTGAGGGGCAGAAGGACAAGTAGCAAGTCCCTCCAACACCACCACATCCCCCAGGAGAGCCATGGAGGCCCCTGTGGATGTGCCCGTGGGGAACCTCATTGACTTTGATGCTGAAACACCCACCTGCGACCCCTCAGAGCCCGCTCCTCCCACTGCCCCCAGTGACAACGGGCACCTGGGGGATGCAGGGGACGGGCACCTGGGGGACACAGGGGACGTGGCCGGGGAGGAGAGCGATGCCACCGAGTCGGCGGACAGCGAGAATGACATGGGTGACTCTCCCCGGCACTGGAGTGGCTACCACCGCTCCTCCTCCAACGAGTCCTTCTCCTCCAGCCAGAGCACGGAGTCGGCGCGGGACGAGGCGATGGCCGAGCGCCGGGAGTTCATGAGGCACTACGTGGAGAAGATCTTCACCGGGGGGTAAGCAAGCAGGGCCAGTGAGTGCTGCTGAGCCTGCTGCCAGGGAACATCCCATGGGATGAGATCTGGCTGCTTTCCCACTCCGAGAGCATCGGTTTGTGTCCTTCCCTGGGCTTGGCTAATGCAGCTTGTTGCTCCACAGCATCGGAGCTAAGAGGACATGCAGGCTTTGGCTTGCACCCCTCTCCTGAGCACATCCCAGCTCATCTTCCACCCCCATCTTCCCTCCCCTCTTCTTTGTCCCCTTTCCCCTGCCAGGGGCTCACTGTGCCAGGGGGCTCACCGTGCCGGGGGTCTCCATCTCCTCTCCCCACTGCGCATCTCTGCTGATGCCCGTGCAAATGCCGGTGGCTCACACGTGCCCCGGGACCCCCAGGCAGCCCTGGGCTCTGTCCCCATCCCTGTGGTCTCTGTATCGCGGTGTCTCAGCGCGTCAAGCAGGATCGAGCAGACGGAGCGTGATGAGCAGCAACAGGGCTTGTTTTCGCTCTGGGGCACCGCGCCTGTCTCTGGAGCTCAGTTTCTGCTCGCACCATCCTTGGCTCTCCTCCCTCTGCCTTTGGTTTCCCCCCTGCCAGGGAGGAATAAAAGAGCAGCGTAAGCTGAGGGATGACAAAATGGATGCTTCCATTCCCCTCTGCCTTCCTCCCGGCATTGCAGCGCCGGGATGTTGCTGCTCAGGGATCATGTGGGGGAGCGCAGCTGTGCTGGCTGGCTGGGGGACGCCGGTCACATCCTCAGCTTTAATGGTGTTTTTTAAATTTTTCCTCATTTCAGAGAGGATTTGGACCAAGAGGAGAAGGCCAGGTTTGGTGAGCTCTGCAGCAGCGAGAATGGGAAGGGCAGGGAGTGGTTCGCGAGATATGTGAGCGCCCAGGTAAGGGGAGTGATGGGGAGGGAGCAGAGATCCTTCACTAGACTTTTGAACAGCCTGGGCAGGAGGGTCAGAGTCACAGAATCACACACAGAATCACAGAATATTCTGAGTTGGAAGGGACCCACAAGGATCATCGAGTCCAGCTCTTAAGCGAATGGCCCATACAGGGATCAAACCAGGCCAGGGGAATTTAACTGTACCCCAAAGCAGTATTTTTGGAGGGCAGAAACTTGAGGAAAGGGAGGAACCTCAGCACAAGGAGTACAGGAGTGAATAAATGCATCTCAAGGCAGTTGAATACATACTTAGTGCAATGTGGGAAAGCACTCATTTGTTTTATTTAAAATTAAATCCCACCAGCACCTGGAAATGACCTATTCCCTAAAAGAACCATCCAGAGAGGCAAACCACTGTTTCTGAGAGGGAGCCTAGCTGTGTGTACTCTTTACCCATGTCCCATGGTGGAGGTCCCAGGGTGGGCTGAGGCTGTTCTTGCTGCTGTGCTGAACCCTGGGCTCTGTCTCTGCAGCGCTGCAACTCCAAGTGTGTCTCAGAGCAGACCTTCTACCGCCTGATGCAGTCGTTCGCCCTCGTGCTGTTTGAGTAAGTCCTGGGGGGAGTCTGGGGCTTTGTTGCAACCACCAAAAGCCCCTGAGATCAGAGCCATGAGGCTGTTTGAGTTTCCATCACTGGGTGTTTTCACTGAATCCTTCCTCCATGTCAGGTGTCACCAGATGGATGATTTCAGCCCCGCCAAGAACCTCATGACCATGTGTTTCACCTACTACTACATAGGTAAGAGGCATCTGCACCCTTGTGCAGGCTTTGCTGGTGCTGGGGACCTGTGTGATGTGAGCCCTGTGCATGGGAAGCGTGGTGGAGGGGCATCCCAGCTCGCCTTGTTCTGGGTGACACTGATACCGAGTGGAAAAGAGCCTCCATGTCTGAGAATCTATGGATACCTGGCAGAGCCCCTTGCTGGGGTGGTAGCTCATGGGGATGCTGGTTTGGCATTGGCATTCTAGCCAGGGATGTTTGCATGTGACAACCCCCAGATGTTCCCCGACCCTGGGTGTAGGATGTGAACACCCCAGCCCAGAAGCACCTTGGCTTGTTACGTGGTGTGTGGTGGCCACTCCTCCACAGAGGGGCTGGATTTTCTACCCAAAATGTGGATGAAGATAAAGACCTACAGGAATTGGGGTGGGATAGGATCTTGGGTGTTTCCGTCTGGCTCCTGGTCTTTGTGCTGCATCTTGTAGATGGAGCAAGTTCCCCAGGAGCTGTCAGCACTCAGGACCATGGAATTCACTGAGCTCCTGATGTGTTTCCCCCAGGCAAGCCCCACGCTCTGCCCTTGGAGGCCAAGGAGAAGCCCACGGGCAGCATCGACTCGTACCTGAAGTCGGCGAACACGTGGCTGGCGGAGAAGAAGGACATCGCAGAGCGGCTGCTGAAAAACACATCAGCCAAGACAGAGAACGTCAAGGGCTTCTTTGGGGGCCTGGAGACCAAACTGAAGGGTCCTGCCACCAAAAAGAGCGAGTGGGTACCACTCCATTGGGTGGGCAGGGTGGGCTGGGGCTGTGACCAAGACAGAAACCTCCTGGGTTACCATGGCCATGGGAAGGTGGTCTCTAGCCTGGTCCCATGCTTTGTGCACTAGTCATTGTCACCTCATGGTCTGGGAGTCCTGTGTCCCTTGGGTGTGGAGTTATGTGGTTCCAGGATCGTGGTCTTCTGCGTCATCTCTGTACTGGGTCTGACTGGGATGAACACCACCATCTCCTAGTCACCTTTCTGGCCCCAGGGAAAATGGCACGGGAGTAGGGGGTCTTTCAAATGAGGGTGCTTCCTTCACCAGGGGCATCATGGGCTGTCAGGGGGGACAGGACTTTTGGGAGCTGACACTGTTTTCTGTGCCACAGCGAAGGTGAGGACAAACCGAAGGAGAAGCTGAAGAAGACGGGTGAGTGGAGCCAGGATTGCTGCAGTGGGCATGGTCAAGGCATCATGGGGGAAGGAGAGAGGGCTGGAAATGCTGGAGTTCCTTGTTTTAGAACAATCACAACTCTTGTCCTTCAAGGAGCTTGTCCTCAGTGTCACAGGCTGCAGAGGTTTGGGCATCCACTGCCCTGCACTTTTGTGGTGCATCAGTCTCCCCCAGTCGCTGTGTGTGCTGCCAAACCAGTGGTCCAGTCCCTTGAGTATTAGTGGGCTAATACCTGCCCACAAAAAGCAGCCAAAGCTCCTCTTCATGTTGCTGTGGATGTATTGAAGATGAGTGTTTGGTTTGCAAACCATCACCGCTTCTCGGATGCCAAGCTGGGAGGGGGGGCATAAAATCTTTGCTTGGGTGGGAAGCTGGGAGTCATCCAGACCTTGGCATGTGACTGTGTCCCCCCCCCCAGTTTCTGTGCAGAGCCCAGAGGAGGAGGAGAAGAAAGGAGAGAAGATCTACCTGTACATGCACCTCAAGCAGCAGCCAATCTGGTAAAGCCCCCAGGGCGAGCTGGTTCCTGCCTGGCATTGGCCTCCATGGGGAGGGGGTTTGTCCTCTTGTCCCACATGTTCTCCAGATGTTCATGAGTGCCTTTAAGCTGCTGCCTCTAACAGAGGTGACCTTGGGTTTTGGCACATCCCTTGTGCTAATGAGAGCATGTTTGCAGCCACAAAAGAGCTGGTCCAAAAATGGATCAAATCTGCCAGACTTGTTTGGGCCATCCTTGAGTCACCTCCTGACCCCTGGGAAGTGGGTGAGCTTGGCTCTGAGAGGATATGGGGACAGGCTTGGGGAGATTATAGAATCATAGACTGGTTTGGCTTGGAAGGAACCTCAAAGCTTATCTCATTCCACCCCCCTGCCATGGACAGGGACGCCTTCCAGTAGACCAGGTTGCTCCAAGCCCCATCCAACCTGGCTTTGGGCACTTCCAGGGATGGGGCAGCCACAGCTTCTCTGGGCAACCTATGCCAGGGCCTCACCACCCTAATTGTAAAAAAACCTTCCTTTTATCTAATCTAAATCAGATACCAGGGACCTTCCCCAACATCTCCCTCCCTCCTGCAGGCACAACCTGCGGTTCTGGAACGCCGCCTTCTTTGATGCCGTGCACTGCGAGCGCAGGAAGCGATCCCCCACCACCAGGTAGGACATTCCTGGTGGGAAAAGGAGACTCTGTGTCCCCTCCAGGCCCCCCAGGGTCTAAGGCCTAAGCATGAACAACCATGGGGAAACGCTCTGCTTTCCACCCTGGATTGCAAAGCTTCTGGGACCACTGGGTGGTGGGGTGGGCAGGTGAGATCCACATCCTCATAGGAATTTGAAGGTTTTCTTGCTTGTTTTGCATTGGTTTTGGAAGAACAAAGCCCTAGAGGTGTGCCCAGAAATCCCAGCCAGGGTTCAGGCTGTTGGTGCTGTTTGCCAGCAGATCTGGGAGATGCTTGGTGCAGCCCTCAGGGAGGTGCAGTGGATGGGAGGGGATGTCCTGTGTCCCTGCTGTCCCCAGGAGGGCTGTGGTGACCAACCCTGGGTAACCCACAAGGACAAGAGCTGGGGATGGCAGCAGGGCCAGCCCTGAGAGCTGGGAGGATTAGGACAAACCCTGCAAGGGGAAGGGGCTGCTCTTGTCACAGGGTGGCTGTGCCTGGGCATGGGGACCCCTCAGGGTGCAGGGGTGGGTGAGACACTCTCCAGGCTCATGCCCATCTCTTGCTCCCCCATGGGGCTGCTGTGAGGGTTCAAACAATTCCCTCCTCTCGACTGCAGTTTCCCTGCTCCGAAGCCAGACCCTCCCGCTGTTTGTGAGTGCCTTGAGGCTTTGAGCTCTGGGGTGAGAGTCCTCGAGCTCAGAGCATTCGAGTGGCCCCTTTTCTGAGCACTGACAGCACCTCTTGAAGCAGCCAGTCTGCCTGTGTCCTCCCCAAATCCTGAGCTAAGCCATAGCAGCTCTGCCTCTCACCCTGGGATGCTCTGCCAGGCTCAGCGCACCGATCAATCCCTTTTTTCGTCTTTAATGCTCTTCCTTTTTTTCCCTAGCAAGCACTGAAAGAGGCTATTGAACAGTAATGGAACCATAACTGCATTTGCTTTGATTAAGCCCCAAATTAGCAGCAGCAAATGTCTCACAAGGACATACGCCACCGGCAGCTGCTCTCTGCTCCGGGTGCCTTTCCCAATTAATCTGATGGCTGAGTCTGCCTCTGCTGCAGAAACAAGCCTGACTAACAAATGAGCTTTGGGAGCTGCAGCCTGGAGTACCCTGAGTATCTCAGAGGGGGTTGGAAGGTGGTGGTGACCCCCCCGTAGTCCTCTGCAGAGGATAACAGGAGCCACTGGGTGAACCGGGGTGCTGCTTGATGGACTGAGGATTGAAATCCCTGGCAGGAGAAGGTGGTTGGTGAGGGCTGGGTTTGAAATTCCAGGTTGATGCTTGGCCATGGCAGGTGTCCAGAGGGTCCCTGGGGACGGGGTACCCCATCTCTGTGGGGTGCCCAGGGCATCTCTGGGGTGGCTGGGTCGTGTCCTCCTGGGGCTGCAGCGAGACCTGGGGAGGATTTTTCTCCTCTGTGGGGGGAGGGTGGGGAGGGGGGGAAAGGAATCAGAACTAAACTCCTCTTTTTCTCTCTCTTTCCTTTCTCTCTGCCTTCTAACAACCTTCTTCCATCTCTTCTTCTCTCCGTTCCCCTCCATCCCTCTGTCTTGCATGATCTTTTCACGCACCACTTTTGTCGGCCCCGTTTCTGCTGCCGCTCCAGAGGGAACACTGGGGAGGAAGAGGAGAAGAGGTGTGTCTGTCCCTGTACTTCATTAGTGTCCAGAGGTTGATGCTCACTTCAGGTCCAAATCCTGCCCTGGGGAGGGGAGTAAAGTGTTTTGGGGGGCTCTGGAAGGTCCTTTCTCCACTGGGGAGGAATGGCTGCCAAAGGTTTGACCATGAGCATCACCCTCACTGAAGGGCCAGAGAGGTTTAAAATGGTTCCTCTTTAATGTGGTTTTTGAAAAGGAACATGAATAGTTTTAAGCTGTGAGATTTTGCTGGGAACATCCCTCTGGGCAGGTTTTGGACATGAACTGAGTCTCTTTGTGGAGAAAGCATCCCCCTCTCCTGTCTTTCCCGCTTGCTCCTGGCTTCTGCTGCCACACAGAGGTGCTGAGGATCCTTTGCCAGCTGGAAAAGCTGGTCCTTTTTGGGTTTTTTTAATGCACTCTTTTGCTGCCATCCCTTTGTAAAATTAAAATTGCAAATGGGGGCTGCATGTCACAACTGGGAGCATGTCCTTGGAGCCACATCCATCCGTGCCTCGAACTGGCATCAGGGCAGAGGACAGTCATTGCTCCTTGCTGGAGCATGGGATCTTGGAGCAAATCACTCCAAGTGGTGGCATTAGCAAGAGGATGAGGGTTTTTTGAAGTCTGGCAGTAAATCTTCCGTGTGGCTAAGGAATGTATTGGCAAATGGATAACCTAAATATTGCTTGGAGCGAGCACTGCTCAGGTTTGCTGTGAGGGGGGAATGCTGCTGCTGGAAGAGGGGTGATGCTGAGCAGTTGATGAACAGTTCTCACCAGTTCCAGTCACTGCAAAGCTTTCCTGGATACCCCAAAATACAACCCCACAGCCCATGGGGTTGTTCACCCCTGAGCCTGCCCTGCTGGGCCAGTATGAAGATCAAAGGCTTTGAGTGGAGCCACATGTGGGTTTTCCCCCTTCCCAGGCATGTTACTCCCCAGTAATAAGCCAGAAACACAGCCAATTTTTTTTGAGGGGGCCACTTTGATAATGTTTTTTCTCCCTCCTTCCTCCCTCAAAAACATAAAAAGGCAGGAAAAAAAATGTTACAAACATGCTTCTTCTGTAAGCGAGCCAGTGGGTTCTGTGAAGTTTTGCTTCCAGATTTCAAAGCCCCTTAATTTTTCTCCTCTCTTTTCAGCCTCCAGATTTGGCTGTAGGTTTTATTTGTTATCGTAAGCTTTATCTGGGAGAAATTACACCTTTTTTTTTTTTTTAATCCTTTTAAACATATTGTATGTGTTTCCAGAGCCCTATAAATATGAGCTGGTAAATGAAGGCTCAGCTTAAAAGCTTCGCACACCCAGGCTGGGCTGGGTTAACGAGAACGGGCTCCCTTCATGAGGTCAGCCTGGCTGAACACTCATCCTCTTCCAGTTTCAGCCACGCAAATGTGCACTGGGCTGAGCCAACCTCACTGAACTTAGGGTGAGACCCCATTGTCCCAGCTGTACTTTCCACCCAACACAGACCCCCCCTTCCTGCTTGGCGTTCCCGCAAGCTACAAATGTGTGTTCTGCTCCTGGTGTTCTCCTCTTCCTTCTCCTCCATAGAGCTATTTTTCTTCTTCCTATCCCTGTTTTTCCTTGCTTTTCCTTGTCTCATCCTTGGCTGTAATCTCACCTGACTTCTTGGGAAGGGCCTGACTTCACTGTGGGGCTGTAGTTTCCCTGGCATGCATGCACTGAGCCCCCTGCCACCACCCCAGGGACATCCCTGAGGCACAGGCTTTATTCCTGGGATGGAGACTCCTGCCACTGCCTAGAGCTGGTTGCAAACATCTAGAGCTTAAAATCCTCCATCCTTTAAGGCAATGCTGCAGTTGCAGGGAGCTGGAGTGGAGCCGGGGCATCCTCAGGGCACCACTGGGATTTTGGCACATCAGCCCTGGAGAGGGGCCGTGGGGAGGGGTATGGGAACCCCCTGCGCTGTCGGAGGGGGAGGTATGTTTGGGGAGCAGCTTGCTTGGGGCTCAGGGAGTTGGAGCCCTGCTGCAGATGGGGGAAGAGGTGCCTGGTACCCCCTCTGGCACCCCTTCCAGTCTGGGGGGCTTCAGCAGAGCCCTGCTGGGATGGCCATCCCCCTGCTTCCTCCTCATCCCCCTCGCTGAAGCAATGGCACTGAAGGTGAGCTCTGTGCTGGAGCAGTCAGTGCTAGTTTTAGCTCTTAATCGAGGCCTTTCAGGACAAAGCCAAGGCTGAATAAGACCTTTCCCTGGGGCATCTCTTGCTTTGCCCCAGGGCAGGAGATCTGTGCATGGATGCAGCCTGCGAGCTCATCCAGCACAAGAGAAACCCTCTATGGCCTCCTGTCCTCCAGCAACATGGCCTAGGGTGGGAGAAGGCAGGCAGGGGGTCCTGGGGTGATGGTGGTGCCAGATGGACTTGTGCCTTTCAGAGAGAAGTGGTGCCACATGACACAGGAGGAGCGTGACGACAGCCTGCGCTTCAACGAGAACATCACCTTTGGGCAGCTGGGGTGAGCAGGGCAGGGGGACTGGCCCTCCTGGGGACCAGCTGTGGAGGGGGGACACCTGACAGATGTTCCCCCACTGGAGATATCCCTTATGGTGTGGAGGGTGCTTGAAGCTTCCCCCTGGGAGCTGCTCCTGCCCCGTATATTGAATATCCAGGTGCCAAAGGGCGTGGGAGAGCTCTACCACAGCTGAGCACCATCCCAGTGCCCAGCACAAGGGGCTGTGGAGAGGGAGAGGAATGTGGGGGGAAGAAAGACCAGCTTGGCCCTTCCCTCACCAAGAGCATCTCTGTTCTCCCTCAGCACCTTCATTCACAACATGCTGGCGTTCGGCCTCAACAAGAAGCTCTGCAGCGACTTCCTGAAGAAGCAGGCGACAATCGGCAATTTGGATGAAGGTAGGGGAGATCCCAAGGGATGTGCACCCCCATCATGGGGTCCTGGAGGGATGAAGCGTAGATGGGGTGGTTCAGCACCCTCCCAGAGCTCTTTTCTTTCTCCTCTGCAGAGCAATACAAGCTGCTCAGTGACCACATCGAGCAGATGGCCACCGAGTAGCCTCCTGGCTGGCACGTGGTGATGGAGAGACGGCAGCCGGACAGGTGGGGAGGGGAGAGAAACCCACCTCCGGGGCTACCTGAGGCTGAAGCTGGGATGCTTACAACAAAAATCACACACACAAGCTGCAATAAAACCTGCATGATCATCCAACAAACTTTAGAGCTGCACCAGGGCAGCCTGTAGACATAGGAGCTGAAGAGCCCCCTGCCCTCGCCAGACCCTCCTGCCTCTATTTTCAGAGTAGACAGTCCCAAAAGTGAACTTTGTCAGTTAAAAAGCAAAACAAATCACAAGGCAAAAGCAGAAAGAGAGCGACTGTGCAGCCCCCAGGTGCTCAGTCTTCAGCCCCCCATGAAAGGCTGCTGTGGTCTCCAGTGTTTGCAGCTCGGTGCTTTTCTGAGGCTGCCATGGATGGTGGTAAATCCAGAGGTATCCAAGGCTGCTTTTCCCTGCCGCCATCCCCTTGATGAGCGCAGCAGATGCTGGAACTGTACTAGGGATGCAGGAGGAGAGGGCAGGGATCACATCCAGGCACGGGGGCTGCATCCAGCCACCGAGGAAGCCAGTGCCAGGGGGAGCAGTCGGCTCTGCCCCCAGTTTGATCCATCTCCATATGTCTGTAGTGAGGCACCGGGTGCTGGGAACACGTGGGTTTGTCCCGGCTGCTGAGGAGGATGATGGGATGCAGCAGCCAACGGGAGGCTCTGGGTCACTCAGGTTGTGTTGTGTATCCAGGGATGTCACCACTGGCTGGGGACACTGGCAGTGCGAGGGGTTGGTGGGAGCAGAGATGGGGCTGGCAAAGTGCTGCTACTGTGCTCAGGATACAGCTCCTTGGGAGCTGGAAGGAAATCCTTCCCTTGGGAAACCTTCTCTGTACTGCCTGTGTGGTTTTGTACCTCTGGGCAAAGAGGAAACACAGTTTGCTTCATATCATTAGCCTGGATCAGTAGGAAAAAAAGCCATGGCCTTGGGCAGGATTGTGGGAAGAGGAGGCAGAGGAGAACCTCGTGGCTTGGGAGGAGGCAGCAAAGCACATCATCCTGCTCCCTGCTGCCCTGTCAGTGTTGGGATGTCGCTGGATTGTGACATTTCCCAAAGCCTCCTGGCTTCCCGCAGCGACCGTGGTAGCAGATTAATCGCTCTCCTTCCCCAGGCTGCTCCTCGCTGTCCCCTCCTTCCCCAGCCTCTTTGCTCCAGCTGATCATCCATCAGACCTGAAATAGCCCTGTCTTAAGGACATCTCCCGTTCTGCTCAAGGGATGGCAGCTCCCACTGTGCAGCATATCTGATTTTTCCCCATGGATCTTGGCATGGTGGTTGCAGAGAGGCTGGGGACATGAGGACATCACTGGGGACACGGGGACATCACTGCTCCCCTCTGCAAGGAGCATCCCATAGGGTCAGAAACCCCCAGCCCTGCTCAGCCAAAGGTCCAACATTCAGTCTCACCCCAAAAACATCATCTTGAAACACAAGTCTAGGTTTCAAGAGACCGTCAGTCCATTTTTCCCCATGCTGCCAGCTGTATCCTGTAGGATAAATAGCATAAAATGGTATTTTTTCCATGTAGCTCTTAGTTTCTGGTATTATTTCTGAGCATCAAAGTGATGCTTTTACCTAAGCTGGGCTTCCCTTGCTGCTGGGGATGGGACTTGGCTCCACGTTGGGTCTTGTAGGAAGGATGGATCCAGCACAAATTTTCCCTTGGCCATTCCCAAACCTGGATAGAGTTACTGGAGAAGGGTTTTTGCTGGGGTGAGGGGCAGACATTGGTCCCTCCAGCAGCCCCTCAGCTCCATGAACACCTTCCTGATGGACAGGATGTGCTGGACCACAGGCAGCTCAGCATCCTGGAGCATCCTATCCCCATGACATCCCTGTATCTGTCTCCACTCAGGTCTTCCCCAAATCCTCCTTTATTTCTTTATTATTTTTTTTTTCCCAACATGAAAAAAGAAGTTCAGCGCTGAAGTGTATATTATTTGCATGTGTATTTTTCTATTAAAAATAATTAAAATCAAATAAAAAATATCCATAAACCCTTCTCAGCCGGGACTGTGTAAAGGATGGGGTGAGAGAGAGAGAGAGAGATTGGAATAAATTACCTTAAATATTAAATTTTTGTGCTCCACTGTTGTCGTGTGTTTTAACCACCTTCTCCATGCTTCCTGCTTGGCCTTGGTGTCCCTGGTGCCTTCCCAGTTCTGCCCTCATCATCATCTGTCTTTTGCTGACCTATTTTTTAATAGAGAAAAATTGATGCACCTTTTACAGAGACTTTAGTATTTGCCCCAGAGCCAGAGAGGCACATGAAGGAGATTTAATTTTTATTTTCTTTTCCCCTGTGCTCTCAATCTCTGCCAGTCACCACTGAGTTGATGACAGAGCTGAGATCCTGCTCTGGCCTCAGGACATTTGATTTCAGTGTATTTAAAAATCAATTACTCACTATTATCCTATTAAAAAAAGATGTTCCCTTAGGTTAACAGGCTGGGAGTGTCATCCTCCACCCAGGCTTCGGAGTCCACGTCCCCTTGGGTCTCCATATGGCCAAGCTGAGCCTGTTCCTTGCCCTGCAGGGCTGGTTTCTCCCTTGGTAGCCCAAGGGGAGGGTTTTGTGGCCAAGTTTCTCTTAGGAAGGAACTTGCCCCACTCCTTTTTATTTTAATTACCCTCCACAGAAACCACCATCCCCAAAGCTCATGCTCAGAAGTTTTACCTGGTGTTTTACCTGGATGTGGACTGCCCAGCTATGGAAAACCAGGAGCCATCCACATGCCCTGGGATCACTTTTGTTCCTTCCATCTGCTGGATTCCTTATCACCTTGTTGTGCCTGATAAGTTTGTGTGTATAAGAAAGGAGGGGCTTATTCCTGAGGTATTTGCTCAGCGCCAGGTGCCCTTTGCAGTGGCTGCACCCCAGCACCTCCCTGTTCCTGGTTTTGCAGGCTGGGTGCTTGCAGAAGGGGGTTGGGAGGTTATAGGGGCAGCAGGCACAGCAAGAGGGAAGGAGATCTCTGGCCACTTAATCCCCAACTGTGAGGGAGTGAGATCCATGGTGAGTTAACCTGGAGGTGGGGGGTCTCCTGGGAGCAGTATCCCTATCCTGCTCGTTGTGTGGTGGTCATTAAGCCCATTTAATCATTAATGAATTAAAGAGCGCTGCATTAAAAGCAGTGAGAGGCAGCTGAGGGGTGTCAGCCCACCCAGGCGGGTCATTGGTTGAGCTGAAATGACCCTCATTCTAAAATCCCTGAGGGGGGGTTAGACCAGGTGTGATGTGGGGAACTGCAGGAGGAGACCCTGGGAAAGGTAAGAGCAGGAGGGTGCTGGGCATTACAGCCACAGCCCATCTCCCCATTCTTCCCTGTGGGGTATTAACTACACCGTGCAGCAGCTTTAGGAAAACTGATCCAGCTCTGGGATGATGCCACCCATCCATTAAACCCAGGATCAGCAGTGGCCCAGTGGCTGCTCCAGCTCTGGTCCTTCAAGCCTGAGCACAGTGAGCAGCTCTCAGCCCCTCTCCCTCACTTGGGAGGGATCAAAGGCCGTCTGCTTGCCGGGCTCTGGGGGTTTTATTGCGTCTCTATTAAAGCTGTTAAAAATCTTTCCATTGTAGTAGTGTCTGGGAGTGATAAGTATTCATAACAGAGGGGATTCAAGATGGGTTTGGTTGTAAAAACACCTCTAAGCTGGCTGGATTTATGGCTGTTAAATCATCCCCTCTCTCATCTGTCACAGCCTTTTCAGATGTTCATCACTGAACAACAGTGAAGTTGGGCCATAATTTGTGCCACAGTGTGTGGAGCAGGAGGAGGGGAGTCCTCTCCATCAGTAAGTAGCTCAAGATTTATGGAGACTTCTCTTATTCTTTTTTTTTTTTTTTTCCCCAAGTAGGAGAGAGGCTTTGACTCACTTTCTCTGCTTCAGCTTGCTCAGCCAGCTGGAGCCAGGTAAGTCCTGGCGGATTTAGGGCCATGCTGGAAGGTTTGACAGCAGTGTTCAGGGAATTTGGGGCTGGCCCTTGTCTGCAGTGGGATCTGCAGTGTAGAGCTGTGCCTCTTGCTGTGCTCGAGCTCTGCTTTGGGGCTGGATCTCCTCATCCTCTCCTGGCTTTGGGGTGAAACATGGGAAAATCGCACCAATGCAGCTGGCAAAGAATCCTAGAATGGTTTGAGTTGGAAGGACCTTAAAGATCCTCTTGTTACACCCCCCTGCCATGGGCAGGGACACCTTCCACTAGACCAGATTGCTCCAAGCCCCATCCAACCTAGCCTTGAACACTTCCAGGGATGAGACAGCTACAACTTCTCTGAGGCCAGTGCCTCAGCACCCTCACAGTGAAGAATTTCTCTCTAATATCCAATCTAATCCTACACTTTGTCAGTGTGAAGGCATTCCCTCTTGTCCTGTCACTCCAGGCTGTTGTCCAAAGTCCCTCAAAGAGTTGTGATTTTAGGCAGGTGGAAGGTAGGAAGGTCACCTCGTCTTGCAATTGCAGCATAAAACTTAATCAGCATTTTGCAAGGCAGCGCTGCTGGGGATTCCAGCAGCAACTCCCACTCTCCCTTCCCCTCACCACGCTCAGAACATGGAAAAGCTTTTGGAGGTGAAGCCTCCAGCTTAGTCCAGGTGCTGACAACCCTCGTTCAGCTGGAGTATTCAGGATGCAAGTGAAGCACTGGGATGGCACCGGGACCAGCATCCCATGTGGGTGCTGTCAGCTGTCGCACTGCCAGCCTGGTACCCACAAAGCAGGACCCCAAAACATCTGGCAGAGGCTGTTTTGCCCCCCGTTTTTCCAGATGTGCCGGTATCTGGTTTCGTAGCCCCATCAAGTGTCTGCCAAGCGAACTGCACCGCTGGCTCTCGGGTCCGGCACCACTTGGCCCAGGATCGCTCATGGATGTTTGGCTCCTGCTGCCTGGAAAAACCTCCCAGCAGATGTGGCCCCATCTGCTCTCCCGTTGGAAAAACCACAGGTGGGAAGGGGGGGGTTCTGGGCAGTGCCATCGCCCCGTGGTGTCACTGGGTACCTGGTGGCATACAGGGTGTGTGACAGCAGTGGATAAACAGTGAAGGTGAGTGTGGAAAAGGCTGTTTGGGTGGGGGTGATATGGGAAGAGAACCCCTTCCCAAAGTGGGGGAGCTGGGGGCTGTGTCTGGGTTCCACAGGAGACCCCCAGAACCTATGTACTGTGCTCAGTCCCCTCTTTAGATTTTCAGATGTCTAACATATGGTGGCTCAGCCTTGCCTTGGTGCTTTGAGGCTCTCTCCACCAAAAGCTGAATTTCCCACCAATTGTGGGAAGGAAATCTGTTGAAATACCCTTATTCTCCCCTCCAGACATGGAACATCTCCAGGAGATGTTTCTTCTTACCCTGTGGTAAATGTCCAAGAAAACCCAGGGGACTCATCACTGTCCTTCCACCGGGGTTGGGATGTTTAGGTTTTAAGTCTCTAAATGTAGAGAGATGGGCCCCACCACTAAAGCATTAGATTTTATCCTTCTCTGAATAAATTAAAATCGAAATTGGAAGATTCCCATGGAGAAATGTAACTTTGATTTGTTTTAATTTATTTTTTTTCCCCTTGCAGGAGCCTGAACTTCCCAAATGTGTTTTATGGCAGCAGAAGGACACTGCTGGGAAGAGATGTGCCGTGGCTCCTTTCGGAACAGCCTGAAGGCAAGGCTGAGTCACTGAGACAGAGCTGCAGAGAGGGCCTGGACAGTAATAAAACACATCTGTCCTCTGTGGCCACATCCCAGATGTGAGTCACATCCCCTCCCTCTGTGCTTCCAACTCCAGGCCGTGTTTGGACGAGGTCACTGCAGCTCCTTGTCTGGCTGGGAGGCACATGGTGGTGTCTTGGCTGAGTTGTTTTTTTTTCCCTGCTGGTTTCCCCAAGGACTTTGAGCTCAGCTGTGAGCAGGCCTTGCCATGGGCTCAGCCAAATTTGCCCGTCTGCAAGCAAAGTGGGATGTGCAGCCCCGTAAAAGCTGGATAAGCTGGAAAATTCCAGAAAATCAGCATGCTTTCTCTCCTAACAGATCCCTCTGGAGCTGGCTGAGTATGAAGCTCCTGGTGGTGAGGATGCAGGACTGACAGAGCCGAACCTACAAGGCAGTTCCCTTCTCTCCTGGTGCTGTTTCTGACAGTGCTACAGAAGTTGTTTGCAGGTTTATTCCAGCCCTGGGGCTTTCCCATGTGTTGTGTCTTCCCACAAGCCCCAAGGAGGATGAATGCACAGCCTGGCTGAGCCGGCTGGTTTAGCGGGGAGAAGGCTCTGGAGCTCCCATCAGCAAAAATCCCAGCCCTGATCCTAGGAAGCTTTTGCACAAGGTGAAAGCCTTGTGTGTGTCCTAGCTGGGAATGCAAGTGGAGACTGAAGGGTGATTTTCCTTTTACAACTAGGATGGAGGCAGGTGTGTTCTCCCTGCAGCACACTGTCTGTATCCGGCAGTCAATGTGCTCAGCTGCATCTCCAAGCTTGTGTTTTATGAGCCATTTCTGCAGTTTCTCCACAGAACAGGACGTTTTTGGCTGCAACCATGAGAGAGAAATCCTGTGGGGCCAGGTGGGATGCGGGGCCTCTTGTGCAGCCTCTGCCCAAGGTCACCTTGTGCAGCCTCTGCCCAAGGTCACCTTCTCCAGCCTTTAGCTATTAATCAGAGAAAAACACCTTTCCTTCTCCCTGGGGACTGGGCATTCAGGGTGTGAGCAGCCCTATAAATAAGAAATCCAGGGATGTGGCACAAAAAAGAAGATTGAGGTCCCCAGGGGATTACTGTGGGGCTGGCAGCCAGCAAAGCTGCTTCCTTGCCGAAGGGAGGCAAAATTGAGCAGTTTTCCTTGGCTGGCCTCTCCTGCTGCTGTGTGTGCCGCTTCCAGGCAGGATGTTTGGGGGCAGGAGGGACAGGCAGGGCCACTGCTTGCTTTCCACAGGCTCTCAGCTTTGCTGTCACTCAGGCAGTGCTGGAAATGGGTCTGAAATGACCCTTCCTCATTGCAACCCTGTGGCTTTTGCCTGTGGGTTTTGGCATCCAGCCCCTCCTGGCCCCCATGGAGGGGATGGATGCTTGAAGAGGAGTCAGACCCTGGAGCAGGCGAGGAAAAGGATGCTGGAACATGTTTAGCTGGGAGGTCAAGTTTCCCAAGATGGCACTGTGGTGGCTTTTTAGAAGCTGTCACTGTCAGCATAATGGGGGAAAAAAACCCTCCTGAATAACGTGTGTCTGGTGCAACTGCACAGGGCAAATATTTGATGTGCTGAATAAATGAGCAGGAGGAAGACGTCAGGGAGACCGGGGAGCTCTGACTCATGTTCCCACAGCCAGCAGTGCTCCAGACACCTTCCCTGCAGGCAGCTGCCAAATGTCCCTGTCCCTGGAGTGTGACACACAGAGGCAAGCAAGCCCACACCTCTGCTTGCATCTGGCAATCCTTGCAGCACTCCAGGGGTGCAATGGATGCCGCTGGGTGGGCTGGGACAGTCCCAGGAGCAATGGAGAGACAGCAGCAAGGGGGGAGGGAGGGGTGTGTCTGGGAAGAGGGTCCTGGGTTGTACATGCTAGTTTGGCCCCTTCCTCCCCTCCAATTTTTGGGGGTGCCGAGTGCAATCCAGTTATCTCCCAGCCTTATTCCCACTTAGAATGCTCCTATTGAACAAACAGCCCGGAGATGCTGCAGCCATCTCACTGTCAACATGATGGGCTTCACCTCCTGGATCTGACACGGGTGAAAATACCGGGCAATTTCCTGCCTCCCAACCTGCATTTTAAACGTGTGGTAAAGCAACAACGTTTTTTTTCTGTCCGTTTGCTCGTCTGGAAAGCTGGTCGGTGCGAGCGTTTGAGCAGAGCTCTGCGGTTTTCCTGCCTGTCCGATTGCAGCTGCAGGGGAAAGGCGGAAGATCTCGGCTGAACTCTCATTTCCCATCAGGGCAGCGCTTGTGCGCGGCGGGGGAGGGATAACCTGCAATTCAGTCTCCGGCTCAGGGTACAATACAGCCTGTGTCCTGCTGCCGTCGCGGCCGGCCGTGCAGGGACAGCCTGTCCCAGCCTCCTGCTCACGCTGGTGGCACTGCAGCCTGGAGGGACAGTCTGTGCCGCTGAGGACACGGAGTATTTTGTGATGTGCGTTGGCTTTGCTGCGTGTCTGTGTGTGACTGGGAAACGTTCTCCCCCGCCCGCTGCGTCCTGAGGTTTGTGGATATGAAAGTCCACATGTCTCTTTCTTCTTTTTAATTGCTGTAATTCGTCTAGCTCTTACCCAGGGTCAGGTCTTACTCGTGGCTTTGAGTTCCCTCCGTGGATTTATTTTGGTTTCGATGCTGTTCAAGAAACAAACCACCCCAGCCCCTTGCGCTGTGCCCTGTGTGTGCATCCCGAGCGAGGGTAATTTTCCTCGCTGGAGTAATTTCCTTGCCCCCAGTGGGACTCCTCTTGTGAATAAAGCTATGTGGGATCAGCATCTGAAAACCACAGCCTGGGAAATTTATGCAGAGGAGGGAAGGAGGGAGATTGTTCCTAGCAGGCGAGTGGTGGGGCTGATTGCTGTTCTCATGGCAGGCGGACGGGGCTGGTGCTCATTAGCAGGCAATGGGATGGAGGGCAGGGTTCGAGAGCTCACAAATTGCCTCAGAGCAGAGGTTGGTGCCTCCTGCCCTGGATGCCGTGGTGATGAGTGCCCAGGGGGGTGGGGTTGGGCTGGCAGTGCTTCCCTGTGCTGGTGTCAGGAGCGGGATGCTCGGTTCTGCCCCTGTTTTCCATCATCCTGGAGTTTGTAATGCGTTTTCCTCTCTTGGGAAGGAAGAGAGCCTGGATGTGCTGCTGTTACAAGGCTCACTGGCAGCAAGTTGGTGCCTCTACATTTGCACTGTGTCCAGGGTGGGGTGAAGACAAGGTTTGAAAAATCAGGAAAGAGAATGGTTAAGAAAAACAGTGTCTTTCAATCAAACAGAGGTGAAATTTGAAAGTATCAGGGGCAGGGAAAGGTAAAGGCTGATGGTTTTGCACTGAGAGAGCACCAGGCACAGCCTAGGCTGAGCAGGGGACTCTGAGCAGCATGGAGCAGGGGAAGGGGACACGTGTCATGGGACGCATCCCTTGGTCCTTTCCCTGCAGACACAAGCAAAGCCCCCATCCCTGTGGGACTTCCCAGGAGCTGCTCCCACAGCCAGGCTCATCCTGCACCCTCCGTGGCAGCTCCATCCCTGCAGACCAGGCACCCCCAGCCCCTTAGCACAGGGGAGCAGCACGATTCCACCCAGAACCCGCTGGGAGTGGGAGCCCCAGCAGAGCCGGCGAGCTGCGTGTCCCCACGCCAGCACTGCCACCCCAGGTGGCCTTGTTTTCCTCGGCAAAGGCGGATGGGAGCCACCATCTTCTGAGCAAAGAGCATTTTTAATCTCCTGCTCCCGCTCCGTGCAATTAACTTGATTCCCTCCCCTCGTTTCCTGCAGAGGTTTAATTAAAATGCATTGTTCGCCTCGCCAATTATTTGCTCTGTCCCCCGGATAACCTCTGTGCAGGGGCTTTTTTTTTCTTTCTTTCTTTCTTTCTTTCTTTCTCTTTTTTCCCCCCCTTGTTGTTATTGAGGTTCCTCTCTGCTCCCCCCTCGGCATCTCCAGCAGCGTTTACCTGCCTGGGAGAGCGGGATGGGGGAATTATGGAAGCACTGCAGCCCTGCACGCACAGGGGCGAGCGGGGGGCCGCAGCATCCCCGTGGAGCCGGTGGGGGGAGGCACATGGAGCTCTGTGCCCCCGAGCAGCTGAAACAACAAGACCTTGTTGACTTGCCTTTGAGTTCCCGGCACTCGGCAGCTGCTGCTCCAGCAGGTGATAATTGAAACCGGGAACGAACCTGGATGGCGTCAGGGGTTGAGATGTAGTTCAGCCTTCATCCCCCTCCCTCCTCTCCCTCCTGCCACGGCGGAACGGTGCTGCTGGCACGGGGGCTTTGCACAGGGCTGGGGACTCCGGGGAAGGTGGGTGGGTGACACTGGTGTCCCCAAGGAGACGGGTGGTCGGACAGGGAGCCGAGCGGCCGCAGCTCCGCAAGGTCATCTCTCGAGGAGCGGTTTTGGAGAAGGGGTGTTCAGCGCTTTCTAAAAATAACCCCGTTGCAGGACCAAAATAACAAGCTGCTCTCGAGCAGCGCTGTGCTTGAACCCGGGCCAAGGCAGCTGCTGCCGGGCCGGCGGCGGCCCCTCGGTGTGCGGTGCAGCTGGTCCTGCCAGGGGGGCCGCCGGTAGTCCCCCCCACCGGCAAGGGGTCGGCCATTGGATGCAGGATGCCTAGGAGAGATGCTGATGCTCAGCCCTAAGATGCAAAAAGAGGAGGAAGGGCAGGTTCTACTCCTGGGAAGTTCCCTTGGCAAGTAGGGGTTGATCCCCTTTGAGGAGCTGGGTGATGGGAGGGGACACAGCCATGTGGTTTGCCCCTTTTCCAACAGTTTGGAGAGCAGGACTCATGTCTGGGTCTGCTGGAAGATGCTGGGTGTCTGCAGAGCATCGGTGTCGTCTCCTGCAAGGTCTCCCTAGCGTGTCCCCAAAGTTTACTCTGCTCTTGCCTTTTGCAGATCCTGCTCTGGTTCTTGCCTGCTCCCCTTGCTCCCCAGAATCCTTGTCAGTCACCAAGCTGTATCCTCAGCTTCGAGACCACAGGTGCCAAACATTCCTGAATGATGTGGGTGGATGATCCCATAGGCTCCTGGGTGCTTTGAGAGGTGCCCCAGCACAATAATGCCAAGCTCCTTTAAAGTATGGGCTTGGAGAAAGGGGGAAACAGGATCACACCTTCGCTCAAGGTCGTGTCAGGGCTGCCGGAGCTAATTACTGCTCAGGGATGAGTCTCGACCCCGGGATATTTCTGGGAAATCAGCACTGCTTCGGTGCTTCATCCTGAGATGGGAGATTAACTCCAGCTCCGCGCTCTGCCGACGGCCGGTGCGGTGCCTGGGGATGGAGCAAATTGAGCACAGCGTGGTGTGTCCCCTTCCTCCTGAGTGCCAGTGAGAGGGGCCAAATCCGGGCTTGCTAGAGAGACTGGACCAGCTGCTGTGGTGGCTCGTGGTCCTGCTGGTCCTGGGGGTGATGGGGAGCTGTGGCTGTCACAGTTATTCAGTAACGACCTCCATGGCAGGGGGTGGAACTGGATGAACTTCATGGTCCCTTCCAACCCAAACCGCTCTGTGATTCTGTGATTCTCTGATTCCTGTAGGCTTTTCCTTGCACTTGCAATCCCCTCCTCCTGAGCATTGTGCTCCCACACCGTGTGGTGCTGTGCACTGGTGTGAAAGCTGGGTGGGAATTTGATGCAGGTTAATCCTGGCCCAGAGGGTGAGGATGCATAGCGAGGAGAACGGAAGGGAGAAACTGGGAATAAACCTGCCACGGAGCCAGGCTGGTGGGGAGAGCGGTCTCAGTGAGGGTGCTGAGCAGTGAGATGCTGGAGCTGGGGAGGCCAGGCTGTGTTTTCATGCTCCCTGGAGTGGTTTTGGGGCCTGATGCTGCTCTTCCCACAGATGATGGGATTTACTGACATCTACAAGGGGTTAGTGGGGGATGGGATTCAGCCATTCATGGACCTCTGCTCCTTAGGATTCAACCCAGCAACCTGGCTGGATCTGGAAGAGCCATCCCTGAGAAATGTAAATTGAATTTACTCTTACATGAGGATGAGCTGCTTTTTAGGCTCTAGAGTAAGCAGACATCCCTCCTGGGGTATTGTCTGGGTGCTGCACTCAAGCCCAGCAGTGCTGAGCTCCCTTCTTCTCCCACCCACCTTTCCAAATCCGCTGATGAAACTTGGAGCAGTTTCCAGTCTAATTGCAGCTTCAGAGTGGGAATCCCCAGCCCTGCAGGGAGGATAAATCCTCTTTAAACCCTCTGGAAGAGGGTACAGTGATAGTCTGGGGAATGCACTCCCACTCCGTGCATCCTTCGAGGGAAGGGTCCAAACCTGTCCCACGTTCCAGCTTAAAGCCTGGCCTCGGGTACAGCTTTGGTGCCTTCACAGCCAGATCTGCAGGGCTGATTTTTTGGGAGAGAAGGGCTAAACTCCGTGTCACAAGCTGTTCACACTGAAGTTGAACCAAACCTGTTCATGGTCTGACAGAGACCTGGTGGTCCCTCTCCACCCAGCCAAGCGGCAGCTGATCTCTCCCAGGACAGCGTGTGCTGTCTCTCATTTTGGTTTTATTTTTTTTTTTTTAGGCTTAAAATCCATACTCCTGGCTGTTCCTGCCTTTATATGCATGTGCTCTATAATTGAAAACTCTCAGTTGTGCGCTTCTCCCATGCAAAGCCAAGGCTTCAAAGCAGCAGGTGGAAATTGAACCGATATCTTGGCTGCTGAAGTGAAAATTTGAATGAAAATTTAATTTTTTGCACCTCAAAGCAGGGAACCAGGTTCCTGGGGTCCTGGCCAAAAGCTGGCTATGACCTTGCCTTTTGGGGACGGTGAGGGGAGCAAACCCCAGCTCTGCCCCAGAGATGTGGGTGATGTGGTGAAGGAGAAGGCCTTTCTGGAGCATGTCTTGGCCAGATGGAGTTTCAGCTGCTGTGTAACAACATCGTCTCCTGATGGTTTTATGGGGTTTATGGGCTGAGGAGAGGAAACTGAGCATCTTCTGGGCTTTGAGTATCACCAGTGAGGCTCAGACCTCTCCTGCAAGGATGCTCAGCAGCCTGAACCCATTGGTGATATTGAGTGGTACTCCATGCTCAGCCAGGTCGTGGTGCTTTCAGACTCCAGGTGTACTTAATCCAGGTGCTTTTCTGCAGCATCAAGCTGCCCTTGATCCTATTTGGCACCCTGCTTTTCATCACCACCAACCAGGTGGCCCAAGACCTTGTGCTGGCCTCTGTTGTCACCTGCAGAAGGCAGCAATGACGTTGGCATTGTGCCAGAGATAAAACATTGCCCTGAGCATCTGCTCCTGGGCTGGGGGCATCCAAAGGCTCCTGGGGGGTGCAAAGGGCTGGATGCACCGTGGAGAGTGTGTGGAGCAGGAGCTTCCCATCCCCATGCTCACACTCTGGGATGGCAGGCAAGGCGGGAAGTGAGGAGAAGGAACCTGGCTGGAGAGGTGCTGTGTGAGCTGGAGCTGTGCCACTGCCAGCTCTGTGAGGGAGGAGTGTTCCCCCAGAGGGGCTGGGGGCTTCTGGGGGGCATGTGGCCCCATGGGAGCATTTTCTCTCATCCCACGTGGATTTGATTTCTCGGCCCACGGATTCCTTTCTGCTGAGGAAAGCCCGCGGAGCCGCCTGTGCGAAGGAGCTGCAGCAGGAGGGTTCCTCTCGGATCTTGTTTTGTGTTTGTTTTTAATTGAAAGACAAAAGGCCGAGTGCTGGAGGCAGCCTGCCTTTCCCTTTGTCCTGCCTCCTCACGGGATGAGGAGAAGGATGTGAAGGGAGCACACGGCAATCCCTGGGCTGATCATCACCCATCCCTGGGGCCACTGTCCCTTGTTCCCATGGGACCACCAGACCCCACCGAGCACCAGCTGCCCCTTTCCTGGGGGGAACGGGAAGCAGCTGCAGGGTGAAGCCGCAGGCAGGTGTGCCATCACGCCTGCTCTCCTGAGCTTTAGTTCTTTCTTTTCTTCTTTTTTTTTTTTTTTTTTTTTTTCTCTTTTAATCCCTGTAAACAAAGCGAAAGGGCAGCTGCACCCGGCAGCACATCCCACCGCAGCCGCCCCGGCAGGGCTGGGGCTTCACCCTGGCGCTGGGTCTCGGCTTCACAGGTGATTCCTGCTCCATGCCTTTGCCAAGGCAAACCCCTCTCACTGGCCATGGGGTTTCCAGGCAGGTCAGGGTGTTGGCCGGGGCAGGGATACTTTTGGGAGCAACCCACTCCGTTGTGCCCGGGGCCGCCCAGCAAAGGGGTGGCTATTTATGGGCTGAAAAAGGAAAATTGTCCGACTGCCGAAATTGGCAGTGAATCCCATGACTATAATAAACAACTTCCCGGCCAAGGTCCCTGGCTATTTTCTCTCTGTTTTGGCTCGGAGAGGAAGATTTATTTTGTTTACCACTTGGAATTTTTTTCCCTTCTCTTTTTTTTCCCTCTTCCTTTGGGGTATTTAAAGCCAACAACCCCCCTGAGCCCAGGCTGGGGTCACTGCTCTCCTGAATGTCTCTAGATCCGTGGAGGTGTCAATGCCACCAGCTCCCATTGTTGCACTGGAAGTAGAACCTCTTGGAATGAATTTAAAGCCCATCCCTTACAGACATGCAGGACATTTGTATCCTCCAGATGAGCCTTGATATTAAAAGAATTAAATCATAAAACTCAAAAAAACCCAAGGAGAAAAAACTCCACAGGCATCCAGCAAGGGTTTTCCTGGCTGTGAGACTGACCAGTGAAGCAGGAAGGTGGATTCTCTGTACACCCTTTTCCTTCCCCATTTTCCCTGGGGACGTGTGGGCTGCCAAATCCTGGTTTGGGAGCCCCTGCATTGCTGTGCTGTCCGTGGCTGACCCTTTCCCCATCCTGCAGAGATACCCTATTGCATTCCTGTGGGATGCAAAGGGCATCGAGCTGGATAAATCAGGCAAAAGTGGTGGGAGAATGTGCAGCATCTCAGTGCGGTGACAACTCCAGCGGTGTAAAGGACCTGCAGCAGCCCAATCCCTGTGCCTGCAGCAGGCTGGAGCACGGGGGCTGAGATATTAGGAGTTGAGATCCATGTTTCAGGACAGCCTTCACTCTGTACACATGATGGAGCAGTTACAGTGAGAGACCACCAGCACCCAAATCCACCAGGAGCTGGGGCAGACCCTGGAGCAGGGCTCTCCTTGCAGCCAGAGCAGGACAGAGTTCACAGCTTGTCACAGAGGGGGTTTGGCAGAAGCTGCTCCCCTCTGTTTATTGATATAAAATCCAGGTTTACTCTCTTGAAAGGACTTTTTTCCCCCCAGCTGATGGTTCCCAGCAGATTTCCTGTGGCACAACTTGTTTTGCTCTCCAGCTGGGGAGCAGGGTAAGGTCCGGGTGTGTTTTACCTGATACCAAATCCTTGAGGTGCTGCCAAGGACATGAGGTTTTGAGCCTGGGACCCCCAGGAAGGATCCCTTAGGATTTTGCATGGAATTTTTTTCTTTTCCCACAGACACAAGCCAGCTGGTTGTTGTCAAGCTGAATGTGGACATCTCCAAGGTCTCTTCTTCTGTCTGAGCTGGTACATCCTTGGAATTATGGGGGGTCATTCCCCACTGGAGGTGGAGGGGCAGGATGGGTCAGCTGGGGTTGGCAGTATTTCCACAGGGGTAGCACCTCCCTGCAGAGAGCCCCAAGGAACACAGGGGGATGTGTCGGCATGACCCACATCTGTCCAGCATTTCTGTGAGGCTGAGAGCCAGCTGGGAGACATGGAGAGCTCCCAGGCCCTGTGAGCAGCTGTGCTCCCTGTGCTGGGAATGGGGCTGGGATGAAGCTGTGCAGAGCACGTGCAATGAGGAGCCCAGGTCTCAGCTGAGCGGTGGGAAAGGCTGCCTGGGGCTGGGGTTTTGCTGAGCTGGATGTGCTCAGAGCCCTGTTTTCAACTCTGCTGCAAGTGGATTTGGTGTGTTCATATGGGCAGCTCATTCCTTGGTGCCCCAAAAGTGTACCCCTATAGCTGTTGGTGCTGGGAAATGAATGGGATATTGGAGGGGTTTCCATTTCCCTCCATGGGCACCCCACATGGAGGCAGAATGATGAGATCTGGGGGCTCTGCCCTTGCTCCATCTCCCAATGAAAACGGGGTGCTGCCCTATCCTAAACCCACGACCCCTGGATCCCTCTGGCACAGGGAGGCTTTGCAGCACCTCTCCATGAGCTGCAGCCCCCCGGGAGCCGGTGCTGACACGAGCCAGATTTCGGAGCAGGGCGCAGGAGGCTGGCGAGGGCTCTCCTTGGCAGAGCAGCCAGGGAACAGCTTGCGGCAGCCTCTCTCCCTCTCCGAGCGCCTGCTGGGGTGCGTTCCCTAACCTTTCCTGCCTCCGTTCCACTCCTGTGTTTCTCTCTCTCTCCTCTTTTTTTTTTTTTCTCCTTTCCCCTAACTGTAAATGCGCCATAAAAATGGATCAAATTGCTTAAATCACTGTCATTAAATCAGTGTGAGTCCCCCCTCCGCCCCTGTGCTCGAAGCCTGGCAGAGAACATTTGTTCCAAAGGCTGAACAGCCGTCTTATTGCTCTGAAAGCATATTTGCTGCTTGATGGAAGGAGGAGAGGGGGAGAAAAACAGCCTGCAAGGGAAGGAGGGGGGTGAAAGCACCGGGGGCTGTTTCTCCTTGGACACAGAGGGGGGAGCGGGGGATGGATCCTGCGGGTTGGGTCCTACCTGCTCAGCTCTCTGTCACTAGTAGGTGATGGATGGCAGGGATGGGGAGATCAGGGACACTCCCAGGGTTGGTTTTGATGGGGAAGCAGGGGGTTTGTGCATAGGGGGTGGTAAAGTGGTGTGGTGGGGATCACCGTGCCAGCACAGCCCCCATAGCCCCATCCTGCGATCCTGCAAGCCTCGGTGGAGACACTCTCCATTCTGAGCGGATTGAAACCCAGCAGTGATGCCGTCATATGGCTCAGTCTGGTGCATGCACAGGAGAGCAATGTATTCCCAGTAAACAAGGCAGGTCGAGCTGGTGAACCTTTCTGAGCCCCTGGGTTGATTAAGCCCTGCCAGTCCCAGCTTAAAGAGCGGCTTTAGACCTGCTGGTGTTTGCACATCCGAATAAAAAGCTTTTGCAAACCCTCACTATGGGCCCCGCTGGAGCCGGCGGCTTGGAAGAGCTGGGGAAAAGCGATTGCTCTGGAAATTCAGCGTATTTTAGGAGCCTGGTTTGGCAAGTTAACGATGGAGGCAGAGACAAGGCTGACTTCAGGAACTGCCGCGTGTTCCCACGCCGGCACCGGGCCACATGGGGGGAATGCAGAAATGCTTCTACCCAGGTGGTCTGGAAAATCCCTATAGAGAGGAACACAAATGCCAAGGAGAGCCAGGAGCTGGAGGCGGATCAAAGGCAGGGGTTGGGGAAGGGGCTGCCACAGGTGGCAGGTGCTGGCAGGGCGAGCACGGCTCAGAGGCACCACTGAGCACATCCCAAAGGCACCGCTGTGCCGAGCTCTCCTGTTTTTACAGAGCTCCAGACCAGGCTCTTGCAAAGCTGTTGCACTTACCAGTGACTTTCTGGACCAGTGCTTTGTCCCTAGGAAGGTTTCACAGAGGATGCTTATTCCCTCCCCATCCATCATCCTCCACTCCACTGAGTTGGGATGTCACCTCCTGCCCTGGAGCTGCCTCCAGGGCTTTGCCTGAGCACTAAGGATGGGCCTGGGGTTTGCCTCCAAGACCAAAATATGACCCTGGGGATGCTGTGTGGTGGGGGCTGCCCGTGGACCATGGCAGGGCTGATTGTAGTCTCCTGCTGCACCAACCCATGCTCCAAAGCCGGCAGGAAAGCAGGAAGATGAGATGCACTGGCACAGAGCCCCCCACGTGGGGCAGAGCTGGGGGGCACAGGCAGCCAGGCTCCTACCTCTGCCCTGGATACAGTAGCTAAAAGCCAACCGAGCCTAAATGCAGAACAGCTCCGAGGGCTGGAGAGCTGCCCAAATTTCTACAGCACCAGATTAAAGACGCACCATCTTGCAAAGGCTGCCCGGAGGCTGGGGGAGCTCAGCCTTCCCGAGGCACAGCACGCTCGGGCTGCCCGCCGGCACGGGCTCGGCTTGCCTCCAGGTATTGCTCTGGGGAGCCAAGGTGGTCCTCCCCATGTCTTTGAAGATGCTGTGCCACGTGAGCAGGGACCCCCATGCCCTTGAAGACCCTGTACGTAGCAAGCAGAGACCCCCTCGCCATGAGATGGAATCTGGCTTTCGAGGGTCCCCCTTGGAAATGGGAGCGTGGAGGGGGAAACGCAGCCATTCCCTCCTCCAGGGCTTTGCAGATTAATTATTCCCAGGGCAAGGAGCTGCTTAATGGCTCTCCCACTCCTCCCCCCTTCCCATGGGAAACTGCAGGGACAGCTTCTCCTTGTCCCTCTGGGCCAATGCATGTCAGGCTTAATCCCTGAGCATCCTGCTGTGTGCTAGGGACACTCAGAGCTGATCCTTGGCCCTGGTCTAAATCAGGAATAACTCCCTTAAAGGCAATGGGGGTGAGTTAACATCTCCGAATGCTGTGACACATGAATGCTCCGTGTGGGAAAGCAGGACTGAGGAATAATCAGGTTTTGTTTAACCGTATTGTACTTTGGGGAGAGGAGCAACACTTCCCCTCCATTCCCAGCTTTTGGTCTTTACTTCGGCTTCTGAATGCCTGAGGGCAGATCTGTCTTGACAAAAGTGCTAATGGAGAAAAAAATGGATATTAATTCAGGGGAAGTGTTTTCAGACAGGAATTCATCTCTGTAACCACCGCTGAGGTACAGGAGCTGTTCAGTGTGAGCAGTGATTTTCCTTCCGACTGCATCCACAAGGATGCTGAGGGACAAGGCTCATTTTGGGCCTGTCTCCTCTATCCTGGTCTCATCTATGCTTTTCCCAGACCAGCTTTCCACCCCATAGAGCTGTATCCTGGCCAGAGCTGGGCAGAGCAGCCTTGCTGGGCTTGCTGGGTCTGCTTCAAATGTGCTGTAGAGCTCCAGGGACTCAGTGACCTTCACATCCAGTCTCTCCATCCACAAGGAAAGGGGATGTTGGTCTGCCAGATAGAAACGGAGAGCAAGCAGGAGCAAGAACTAGCATGGTTGGACCAGATACAGACCTGGGGGTCTCCCAGGTGGTGATGCCAATCAGAGCATCCAAAAGACCCTCTTACCCCCAGGTTCCCTGTACCACAAGGCAGTACAGGGGAGAGGGTGTGATTTCCCCATTTTCCACCCCAAAACACTCTGAGAAGAAGAGAGGGGTCATAATCTCAGGCATGGTCAAACCCTTGGCTTGATCTCTCCACAAGGGGGTAAAGGACCCAGTCAGACTTCATGGGAGTGGGTATTTCTGCCCTGGGATGGTGCAGGCAGGAGGGAACACATCCCTCCCAGCAAAGGCAGTGGCTACAGCACTGCAGAGCCCTCACAGCTCCCTTAATTGCAGGTGTGTGTTTATTGCTTCCTGACAGAAAGGGCCACATCTGGGACCTATTTGCTTAGGACCTTGTTAGGGGATTGTGGTCTCGACCACTCTTTGCCTTGGCCTGACCATAATCCTGCACTTTGGATAATTCCCTGGCAAAGCCTGGCACAGCATGTGGCTCTCAGTGTTGGCATATCCTGTAAGCTGCTTCACCAGGAGGACCTCATTGCCAAGACTGACCACCTTCTGCATGTAGGAAGCCATCATGGTGCTGAACTGGCCAAGGACCTCTCTGTGTTAGCCATCAAACTCTCCATGAACTTCATCCAGCTGTGCCTGAGGCTACACACACGGAGAGATGGCTGGAATTGCCAGCAACACTGGGCTGGGGTGGGAATTTAAGCCCTGATGTCCTTCAACAAGACAAGAAAGTATCTTTCCCAGCTCCTCAATGGCTGAGCTAACATTCTCTGTGACCATTTGCTCCCCAGGAGCAGTCTGCCCACCAGATGGTTCCTCATCCCAGAATCCAGCAGACCCACACCTGGCCAAGGCTGGCGGGAGCTGTGCTCGCTCCTCCAGCCTCCCCATTGCTCCTGTGCTTCCCAGTGCATGGTGCTGGTGGTGCTGCTGGGCTCTGGGCTGATGACTGGCAGGATTGGATGCTGGTGGGATACACGGCTTGAAGCCACCACAGCCACACCCAGCACGTTCCCACCACAGCTACCTGCCCAGCAGGAGAGTGGTGAGGATGAAAAGAATTTCTCTGCTGGGAAGAACACCTGGAGGAGGAAAGAGGATGCAGCCTGGCTGTAGCTGCCTGGGAACCTCTTGGGCTCTGGAGCTTTTTCCCGATGAGGCCCCGCAAATCCCACAGTGGGATCTTGGCTCCGATTGCAGGGCGTAACGTATGGATCCAATATAGCACAACCCATGTTTGTCAGAGCAGCCCTTGAGCTCCAGCAGATGCAAAGTTTCGAGGAAATTGTGGTTTCTGCATGTGTTTCTAAATGCTGGATCCAAACAGGGTTTTTCTCCTCCACCTCCAGCTCTTGCTGGGAGGTAGCAGGACAGCAGGCTGCTTCTCTCCCTGCTTTCCTCCCTTGAAAGAGATGCACAAGGGGCTGTAATTCCCAACACATGGTTTTCCTGGGGAGGCTATGCTGACACTTATGCTGGTGGGAGAATAAAATCTCATGTATTTGGGGAGTGAGGCTGTTGGACAGCCCTGTGGCAGCCAGTTCCAGCATCCCCACGCAGGTAGTCATGGCCAGGCGTCATCACTGTGCTCGTTTTCAATTAAAAGCTGATTTGCTACAGCCCTTTCCTGACCTTCAGCCTGGCAGGCTGCTGTTCTGCAGGGAAAACGGCCCCGCTCACCACCTCCCTCCCTCCCTCCAAGCTCTTGTTTCCTTCTACTGTGCCCAAGATAACACCCTGTCTTGCTCTGTCATCATGTCTTTATCTTAACCCTACAGATTTTTTCCTTTCCCAGTGAGCTAGATGATTTCTTAATGCTTATTGACAGGGTTTTGTGAGCACAATACAGGACCTGGGTGTAGGACACACAGGATCCTGGGGGTGGTCTGTCCTCCAGTCTCAGGGAAGGGAAGGCTGTTTGGGGCATCTCCCTATGGGGTTGATCCTGCGGGGGTTCTCAGGGCTCAAAACAGACCCGGGGGACTGATGGCAGGAGGTGCCACACACACACAAGACCCTTGGCTTGCCTGACTGAGACCCCCAGCTGTGCCCACCCCCAGCACCTGTAGCTGATGCTGCTGCCAGCATTGCTGCTGCATAACCAGGGTCTCAAGGGATTTTCCTTTCCCAAGAGTCCTGAGGCGTCTCCCATTCCCAATGCCTGATGCTGCTGCCAGAGTTGCTGCTGCATAACCAGAGTCCCATGAGATTCCCCTTCCCTGCGGTTCCAGAGGCATCTTCCCTTCCCACTGCTCACAAAGCATCCCTCCTCCCCGTGTGCTTTGGAGATTTCAAGGCCATGGAATGGGCAGGAATTGCTGGGCAGGCTCTGGCTCAGCATCCCTGGTGCCAAGCCTGGGGACCCGCAGGCAGGGCAGCTTTGGCCAGGCCCTCTGCCAGCTCTGGGACTGCAACGACAGCTTTGAATTTAGCAAGCTGCAGACTTTGCCTTCCGGATGCCAACCTTCCAGTACCTCCTATGGATTTGCTTATGAGAGGGAAAAATGTTGAGCTTTGGATCAAAGGAAGGAGGAGGGAGTTACCTGTTGGGATAGAGACCTTTCGCCTGGGGATGGAGATGAGAGTAGGAGGCAGAGTGGCTCCAGGGGAGGTTGCAATCCCCTGGGGATGGAGATTTGATTTGTATCCTGGGGATTTGTTTTATTTACTGGAGATTTTATTTATTTCCCACATGGAACATGTCGCCCAGCTCGGCTGAGTGTCTCCACAGGCTCAGCCCGTAGCAGGGGCCGTAAGGAAAAGCCTTAAGTGAGAGGTTACAGTGACCTGGATCCAGAAGGGCTCTTTGCCAGCCAGGAGGATAGAACAGCCACACACGAGTTTGCCGAGGCGGTGGGAGACAGGCTGAGCACGGGCACACTCAGCACACACGTGGCAGGAAAGGGCAGAAGGGTCTCCACCAGCCGAGATGGAGCCTGCGGGGTGAGAGCCGGGCTGTCCCCGCTCTCCCTGTCCCTGGACCAGCAGAGGGCAACAGTGACCTTTGCAACCGGCTTGTCCCCAAAAAATCACCCTCCCTGCACCGTTGAGGCTTGGCCGGTGCATCCCGGCTGCAGGGGACAGGGAGGTCCCAGGGGGTCTCCTGGTCCTTCCGGGGAACATGGACTTTTCTCAGCATTTGCTGTGCAAAGTGGTAGGTTCGTGCTTGACCTCGTGTGGTGATCCCATCGATGGAGTGACAATTCCCATCTTGGAGTCCATCAATGGGAGGGAATAGTCCCCCTGGATGTGCTCCAAAGTGGGAACTGTTCTTTCAGTGAGGGGCTCCAAGGTGGGAATCATTACCATATCAATGGACTCCAAGGTGGGAATCATCACCATATGAATGGACGCCAACGTGGGAATTCTTACCCCATCAGTGAGCTTCAAGGTGGGAATCCTTATCCCATTGATGAGCTCCAAGGTGGGCTATAAAGCAGGGAGAGCTGCTCTGGGCCTGAATTTTGGGGTGTGCAGAGCTCTGCTCCTGGCACTGCCTCCGAGGGTGATGGTGTTGCCATCAGCAGAACTGCTGTGTTTCCTAGACCATGCATCCTCTCCAGGAACATAGTTTCAGGAAAGGACCAGTAGCACTGCTGAAAGATGCTTGGCTGCTCCCCTGAAGCCCAAGTAGCAACCCTAATGCTTTGGGAGGGAATGACATATGGATGTCCACATATGCTGGGATGGGCAGTGGGATGTGGCTGTGGTAGGTGGTGGAACAGCCCTTGCAGAGGTGCTGGAGGAGGGCTGGGATGTGGGAGATGGGCACAGCTGGACCCGGCTCAGCTGTAGTTTGGAGGCTGAAGCAGGATGAGTGCTGAGGAACCTGAAACTCAGAGTAGAGATGAATCCTCACCCCCAATCCTCAGTTGCCAGCCCCTCTGCAATTAGCCTCCTGAACCAGCCAGCAGGCTGAAGCCACAGTTTTCCTTATGGAATAGCTCAGTCCCTCGCCCTGCACAAAGGTCAGACCCAGAGCGGCCGTTAACGTCGGATCGACCTCCCCTTAATGTCCTGGAGCTGCTGGGAGGGGGAGTCTGGCAGCCACAGCCCTGCCACCCTGGCCAGCCAGAGGGGTGGGCGAGGGGGGGTGGGCCTTCGATCTTCCCGCAGATGTGGGAGTCAATCCATTTGCTGAAATGAATGGGAAATGCTTGAAAGGCTAAACCTCAAATGAGGTATTGACTATCTGCCGAGCCGGGCAGCACTACCTGCTGCAAGCTGGGCCGTGCTTCCCATCGCTGTGCACACGTGTGTGTGTGTGTGTGTGGAGTGGTTGGACCCCCTGGCTGTGCCAAGGGGTGGCTGGCATCCTATGTTGTGGCTCCAGGGATGCTGGAGCAGGCACCACCTTTGGATGAGGTTTTCCACTGCCCACTGTACCCACTCGCCGGGGAGCTGGAGCCTTCGGTGAGTGTGCGCGCTCCAAGGCGAGACAGTTGGGCTGAAATCCTGCTGTCACGCTTCGGTTAATATTAAACCATTAAATGTGCTCAGCTCTTAATAGAGGGGCTGGTTGGAGCCTTAACCCTGTGTTTGCTGGCAGCTGGTGAGCGTCTGCCTCTCCTCTCCCAGGGATGGCAGTCCTGGCCCTGCTTTGCACATCCTCGCCGCCGAGGTTTTTGCTCTGTAGGCTATTTTATTTTACTTTAATTTTCCCCCTCCAGATATTCTGCCTCCTTCCCTGGTCAGAAACCCAAGGCCACCCCGCCAAATATGTTTTTAAAAGTCTATTCATTCGAAATCCCGTGATACTCTGCAAAAATGGTGTTTGAACAAACTCGAAATCATACTTTAAAGAAAACACAGCTGTTTAATTACAGCCTGCATGCAAAGCAGCCTCCATCATGTGAGGGTAGGAGCTGGGTGCTGACTGTGTGTTTGGCCTCTGATCCCCTTTAATCTCTGCAGTCAAAGGATTTTGGTTTGATTTCCTTTTATTTCCCCACCCGGCTTGGAATCTGCAACCAATTTGTTGTTGTTGTTTGGGAAATAAACCCCAGGGAAAAGGTCTGGATCCGGCTCAGCCGGGCTTGCACTGGCTCTTGCCGTGCCGCCTCCTGGTTACCCCAGCGCCAAGAAAAAAATCTGTTTTCCCTTTGCCCATCCTACTCTGCTTTTTTTGGCCCATCTCTCTCCTGCCTCGAAGGAGCCGATGACTTTCGCATCTGCTGCTGCATCTGTTTTCCCCATCGGGTCCAAATGTGCCGATAACTTCAGCTGGGAATGGGAGCCCACCGGTGAGCCGGGGCTGGGAGGAAAAAAACCTCGCTCCAGGAGGAATTAATTGTGAAAAAGGTGGGGGCATGTGAGTGGCTGGGTGTCCCACCATTGCTTGGACACCTTCAGAGGTGATAAATCCAACCTGGAATTTTAGGCAGTGAGGATGGGGATGCTGGTTGCAGTCTCCTTCCACAACATCATTTTCTTTTGGGATGGGGAGCCCTTAGTGAGGACACCAGGCTGCTTGGCTGGCGAGGACACAGTGATGTTACTGCAGGCTGCAGCCCCAGGTTCATCCTGGTACAAATCCGTTGCTTCCAGGCTCTGCCTCTGCCGAGGCTCTTGCCTGAGGGGGATTCAACAGCAGCAAGCAACAAGGCAAATAACCCTTGGCCCTGGATTAAAGCACAAAGCTCCAGGCAAGCCCTGGTTTGCATCACTGGGGGGTGGCCAGGGGCTGTCCCTGAGCTCCAGTGGTGGACTGGTGTCCCAGGGAATTGCTGGCTGTGCACTGAGACCTCCAAGGCAGCAGGATGAGCTCCCTCGGTTACAGCAGCTGGTCGTTCATCCGAACAAGATGTGGTCAAGGTGGGAGACTGAGTGTCCTCATGATGTCACCAGCTATTGGGGACAGTGGGTTATGTCCCCTTGAGCTACGTTGTCTCCCTGGGGTGACCCTGGGATAGCTTTGACCAGGCTCTCCTGTGATGCTTCATGCAATCCAGACCATTCCCTGTGCCTCTCCTTGTCCTGTTGAGATTTATCCCACACATCTACCCTGGTCAGCCCTGCCTGGACCCTGCACCCTGCATGGTCTTCAAACTGTTCTCAGCTTCAGTCTCCAGTTTTGATTCCCCCTTGGAGGCTTGCACCAGCCTTTCATTCCACTCTCCTCCGCCGTGGCCGGTGCCTGTGCCATGAGCCTTTCCAGGCGAACATTAAAGCCTTTGTCTGGTTGGGAGTGCGGAGCAGACCATTTAGGAGGAATTAGTGGTTACATTGAAAGGGGAAAATAAGGGCTCCTGGGTTAAATGCACTTTAAATGTCTTAATAATTGCAATTGGCCAACTCGTTCCTCCCCGGAGCCAAAAGCCTGTAATATGGGAAGCTTTTCTCTAATCAAGAGCAGCACTGATACCTTATGTAGGAAGCCACATAGGATGGAGGGAATTATTTCTCAGAGCTGCCTGTCTGTCATCCCCCAGCTGCCGGGCGGCCCCTCTGAACCCGCCGGTCACCAGCACAGCCGGGATGGGGTTTGGGATGGCTGTGTGCCCTCCCATCCCCGGTGATGGGTCTCTGGGACATCAGTCGTGCTCTCTGCCCTGAGCGAGGGTGGCCTTGCTCTCCCCAGTGCCAACCCCCCCGGGTTGTCCCCCTGCCCGGGAAGCACCGCGGAGCCCCGGCAGCCGCCGCGTTGCTGGCGGGCAGCCTGTCAGTGCCATCCAGGTGGCTGGCTGAGCCCCCGAGCAGACACATCCCGGCTCCCTGGCTCCAGCCGCCGCACAACCACGTCATCCATCAGCGATGACAAGCTCCTTTTGCAAGGAGCCTTTGTTGGCACCCGGTGCTGAGCCAAGGAAGGGGGGAAAAGCGGGCTCGCTGGCTTGCGGCAGACCTCCAAGGCGAGAGCATCGGCCCCGGCAAGGACCAGCCCCCTCCCTGCCAGCAACCGGGGGAGGGAGGTTAAAAGGTGCAGCTTGGAGGAGGTTAAAAGCAAAGCGGCTTTTAATTTATAATGTGGCCGAAAGAGAAATGGTAGCCAAAAAAGATAAAGATGCTGGAATAGCTGGAATTCTCCAGCCGCCACGACTCCGAAGGGTAAAGCCGCTGGAATGTGTGTGTGTGTCGGGTGGGGGTTCTGCTCTGTCCCCCTCGGGATGTCCCCCACATCCCCTCTGCGAGAGCAGGGCAGCAGCAAGAGGCAGGAAGGAGGGAGGTGGTGATGCCCCAGGGTGCGTGTGCACCCACGCAGCTGCGTCGGGAGTGGGACTGCTGGGGTGCAAGTCTGCCCCTGCCCTCGTCCCCCCGCGGCTGCTTTTGGTGCTGAACTGGGACCTGCCACCACCCCGCCTGGGCGAGGGCAGGCTCGGAGGTGCTCCCGGGGCAGGGACAGGGGCCAAAGTGCCTCCGTATTTGGGCTCAGCGCTTGGCTCGGGGTTTGCGAGGAGCACAGCCAAAACTGAACAAATGCCCAAGGAGGAGGATGGCCTGGGCTGCTTCTGCCGTGGAAAGTAGAGAGAGCAGGGGCAGCCCCCCAGCCTGCACCCCTGGGTGCACCCCCCAGCAATGTGGGTGGCAAGGAAGAGGTGCAAGCTGGCTGGGAGGTCTGCTCTTCCAGAGGGGCCATAAGGATGGGTCTGCCCTTTCACAAGGTCTTTTGCATCTCGGGTTTCTCGGATCTGGGTAACCTTCAAGCAAGGCTGGCCTTTAGCACCTGGCTGCATCGCTCAGGGCTCGGGCCACCGGCCCGCGACGGGAGGAGCCCTCTCCCCATCTGCTCCCTTCCCTCTCCCCGATCCGCTTACAATAGCCCATTCACAAATCCAGCCCTGGTCCTGGAAGAGAGGAGGAGGGAAAGAACCATCAAACCCCGCCTAGATGGGGAAACCCCCTCAGAAAGGGAGGGGGAGCGCTCCATCCCCTTGCTGCCATGCCTGCAGTGATGGGGCAAAGCGCATCCCTGCTCCGGGGATGAAATGCCTCTGCTGGGAAGACTTGAGATGGAGCTGGTAATGCTTGTGCTGCCTTCCCATGCTGTGCCATCTGCTCCGTGCTGGGAAAGCCAGCTGGAACCATTGCAGGGCTTTGGGGACCAGGAGAGGACAGATGCCCCCAGCACACCCATGTGCACCCCGGTGTGCCATGGCAGCGCTGCCCCAAGGATGCTCAGTGGGAGCCGTGCGTGTCTTGGCTCTGTGCTGGAGTATCCCTGGGTCTCCTTGGACCTGGCAGCAGCAGCAGACATGGGTCAGGGGGAGAAGGGCTTGTTGGAGTGGTACCAAGTGTAGGGCCTGGGTGTGGATTCGTCTCCCAGTCCCTGGCAGAACAAGGAGTCCCTGTGTGGCTCTGGCAGCGAGCGCCGGGCGGGCGGCTCGGCCGCAGACACAGCCTGTGTGTCTGTGAGCGGCTCCATCCGCTCTCCCGGTGTGAGCTGGGATGGATGTCCATGCCCAGGCTGGTGGGCTGGGGCTGGGGCAGGTCTGAGCCTCCTGCCCCAGCCTTGCCAGCTCTGTCTGCACGGATGGATGCCCTGACCCAGTTATTGGCTCTTTGCTATTGCAAACTCCAGTCAGGCATGAAAACCAGGACTGGGGCTGCCTTGACAGAGATGAGGGAGTTTTGGGGTTTGTTTTCCATACCAGGCTGGAGTGAGATCAGCCTTGTGGCTAGAGGCAGAGCCTTTCCAGTCCCATCCCTTCCCCATACAGTGTGAAACCACTTAGGACATCCTGGGTGGTGCCAACTTGCCCAGGGCCAGCCTGTGTTGCTGACACTTATTTCAACTCCCTGTTTTCTCCTTTTCATGGTTCATTTTCCTTCCCTTCAGCTGGGACACAGGACAAGTGGCTTCCTTGCCTTTTTTTTTCCATGGTGTTTGTAACAGCAAATCTTGTTCCTGTAGCCACTTAACAGGGATGGTGTTAAAGCAACAGAGTTTATTTGTTGCTGCAGCTCCAGGCTGCCTGGCATCCCCTTTCCAGTGAGACTGGAGGCAAAATCTGGCGTCAGCAGCCAAATTATCCATGTTTTGTTTGTGTGGCAAGGGGAAGCAGTCCCTGGGATGGCACAACCCTGCTGTTGGGGCAGAGAGGCCTGGGATGCTTCCCTCAGTGATATGGTATCCCCCCCAAAATAGCAAATATTTTCTGCTCTATTCTCCAGTGTTTTTTCTCCCAGTCTGGATATGGGGAGTTGTACTAGTAAAATAAAGCACCCCCTTGTTCCTGTGGGTGCTCAGGGAGCAGACCTGATGCTCAGAGCTTTAGGGGGTGGGTGGAAGCCCCCAAAAGGCACTTTTCTCCCCAAACTTCTCTGACAGCTTGGAGTGACCAAGTTTGGCTTTGGGTATTGAGGTCAGGCCCAAGTGCAGTTTTGCACCATGCAACAGAGCTTCTGAGGTGGAGGAGACCCTACTACTGCATTCAGGGGGGAAGGAAGGAGATTATGTCCCCCTGCAGGCTGAAAAAAAAACCATTTTCCTGTGCCTACAGGGGAATGTGGAAGGAGTATATATTTCTCCCCTTTCCTGCCATATTTGCACAGAGGCAGCTTCCAGCATCCTTCTGGCCAGAGAGGATCCCCATCCCATCTCCCCTCCAGATCCCAGCCAAGGTCTGTCTGGCTGTGTTCATCCCAGGCTTTAATACAAACAATATCCTTACCAGGAGCTAACGGGGCAAATTATCCTGACTTTCCTGCTCCATTGCTGCACCTTCCTTATTTACTTTGAGTTATTTAGGTGGAAAAAGAAGTAATACCAGGACTGAACCCTCCCCCATCGCCACTGCTCTGTAATTAGTGTTACAGCAAACCCATTAATGCCATCGCTGGAACAGGAATTCCTCCAGCCGCTAGCCTGGGAAACAAAAGGGACTTTTTTTCTCCCCCCATGGCTTTATTGTTGTGGGAATACCCAGTGCCCCGGCTCAAAGCCATCTCAGGCAGATGTTGTCAGCCTGAAAATCCTGCTCCTGAAATCCCATTCATCTTGTTCCCACTGTTCCTTAGTCTTCCTTCCTCTCACCACGATGGAGGTTTAGCCCTGGTTCGTGGGATGAGGATGGAGCTTCTTCTCCCTGCGCTCCTGAATCGGAGCAGACACTGGAGGGAGTCTGCGTGGCTAAGCCAGGAGGCAGAGGGTCGTTTTCCCTGCTAGAAGCTGTTTTGCTGCTGAAAAAGCTGCATTATTTTACCCAGGGTAAGTCACACCTGAGAGCTTTCCTGCAGCAAAATCTCTGGCTGTTCCAAACCCAGCAGGTCCGCCCAGGAGGGTGCCCATGGCCCAGCACGGGGAGTTATTTCATCATAAAATTAAAGCAACTCCTCTCTCTGCTCTGTTTTCACCCCGAGACTCAGCAGACACTGCTGAGCTTTTCTCAGCTTGTTAAGCTCAAGTCTAAGCTTTGAAATGGCAGCGCTGTCCCTGCGCTGGGACACTGGGTAAAAATAATGCTGGGGGGATGAAAGAGGATTTGCCATTTTTAGTTGAACTGCTGGAAGTTCTGCTTTTTGGCTTGTCATCAGGGCATTGCAAGGGGGGCTGTTCCCCTGGCTCCCCCAGGCGTGGGCTCTTGGCTTCGGAGCGGAGGCACCACGTGTGGAGCTGCCTGAGCTAAAGGGAGCAAGTTTTCCAGATGGGAAACACGTTGTTTTGTGGCCTATGTTAAATAATTTTAAATCTATAATCCATTAACAAATAAAAGCTCTGTGGTATAGGGTGAGGCGATGCTCTGGGTGCTGCTTTCCCACTGCAGCATGCCCTTGGGCTGTGAAAACCAGCTCTGAGGCTCCTCTCTCCTTATCAAACTGAGCAAAACCACTGGTTTTCCAGTGGTTGGGTATTAGAATGGCATCTGGGAAAATCTACCTTCAGAACTGACTGGATTGTGGTTCTACAGCCTGAGATTCTCCCTTATGCCCATGGGTTTTATCCCCATCAATGTACCCACAGATGCTCCTGCTATTCATATAGTGGCCTAATAGATATTTAGTTGTGGGTAAAGGAATAAATCCATGACTTTAATCCTGTTGAGCTTCTAGCTTTGCCGCCATGGAGTGATGAGGAGTTCCCCAGGCTAGCACTGAGCCCTGTTTTGGAGACAAAAGGGAAGTAATTGTCTTTCTGCAGGCTGGTTCCCCCTGCTTAATGTTTCCTCTGCAGCTCTCCTGGTCCCTCTCCATCCCGTCGCCAAAGGATTTCTCCTCCTGTTTCTCCATGCTCCTGCATTTCTGTGATTGGCTTCCCTGCAGCAAAGCAGCGTTGGGCAGCAAGGTGGCCTGCCCTGTCTGCTTCACCCCCTCCTCCTCCTCTTCTTCCTCTTCCATCACCTTCTCTTCCTCTCTGGTTGTGCCTCTCTGTCCTGGCGCGCTGCGAGCTGAGCGGTTTGCATTGATCCGTCTGCTGCCACACTTAGATCTCCTTCCCAAGGGATTTCGAGCCTGGCAGCGTACAGGAATCACTCACTCCATCTTTCACGTGCCTTCCGTGCTGTGAAACTCTTGTGCTGCTGGCACGCCCCCGGCCCTTCCCCCAAACCCCTGATGTGCTCCAGCCCAGCCCCACAAGCCCCTTCGATGTGCTCCGGCTGAATCAGGCCTCAATTCCTTCCCTCTGGAGCTGTTTGCAGCCTCCCCAACGTCGCTGACCTCCGTGGAGGCTGTGGCAGCCCTTGGCAGTGCTCTGCATCCTTCACCTCCCACCCCCTGTGCCCCCCACCATGCATCGGCTACCGTGTCTCCCTCTATGCACGAATCCTGTTCAGCCCCTGGCAAACTCCCGTGCCAGGAGCCGTTAGTTGGAATATCTTGGCTTGGCCAAGCTCCCTAATTTGAAGGTTTGCATCCAACATGCCCATGCTGGCGCCCAGTGCTGCGTCTGTGCTGCTGTGTGGGTGGTGGGAGCAGGTTCAGATAGTTTCCCCTTATGAGGGGAGAGAAGGCTTTCCTGGGGATTTTTCAGCCTTAAAGCTGCTATGATTTTTCCATGGGCCCTCCAGCATGAAAGGAGCCTGGGACATCCTGCTCTGGTACAGCAGCAGCGAGTGATCAGGGAGACTGGAGAAGAGCCATCGCTCTCTCTGCTGGTGACAGTGGCCTGAGGTCCCTAAATTGGGGAGGGGAAGCCTGGACCACATTTATCCAGGAGTTTCCAAAATGTTGAGGGTTTGGCTATGCATCCCAGATTCCCTCCTGGCCCTAGGATGAAATGATAGTGGTTCCTCAAACTGTTTTGAAATCTGGGGCTCCCTCTGTCCTGACTGGGGTGAGGGGCCTGGGCTGATATTTATAGGACCTGGCTATCTCAGCACTCTTGCAAAAAACCCCACAGAGTGCCGGGCTGGATCCGAGTTCTCCGGGACTTTCCCTCCTGCATTTGTCAGTGTCAGCAGGAGTAATTTCATAAATATGCTGGGAGCAGGGGTGGGGACTTCACCCAGACTTTACGTCAATGTAAACAGCCCTAATTGGTGCTGGAGCCTCATAATTCCAGGATTTCCCCCCCTCCTTGCCCGCGTGTATCGAGGAAACTTGCAGTGCCAAGGCAAAGTGTGTTTTCATTCATAAATCCTGGGAGGGGGGAGCAGGGGCTCGCTGGCATTTCACCCTCCCAAATCTGACTTGTCACTGTCTTAAAGCAGTGGCAGAAACATGACGTGTTTAATGGGGAGTGCTGGGAAAAGAATAAATCCATTTACTGCTCAAAGGTTGCTCCAGGGGCTGCCTGATGGCCCCTGGGAGCCTTCCTCCCTCTCACAGTCCCTGTCTGATGGCCTATGTGTGACTGGAACCATATGGGCTTTTGGGGGGGCACACCTACCTGTCTGCACCTACCCTGGGGGTTACAGAGCTGGGACACCCCACCTGGGGGCTGTGGGGCTGGGGTTGTGCAGGTCAGTCCCCTGGAGCAAGGAGTGATCCCTCTTTTCTTGCTGGCATGCATCACCATGGCTGTTTGTATTTGCAGCGAGGGTTTATTTAATCCATCCAGTGCTGGGAAACAGCTGGGATGGAAGAGGCATGGGTGAGTGTGTCTAGTAAGGGGTCACAGAGCCCCTCGACTCCTCCTTGGCAGCCCCCAGCCCAAGATTCCCAGCTGCCAATCACCCACTTGCACTAAAGATCTTTCCTTCCTATGAAATTTAGCTCATGAAAGTAGAAAAATCCAATTTAGCAGCCCCCAGGGCAGTGTCATGCTCAGCTGCAGTCACACCCTGTGGCTGACCCACAGCGAGGGTTGTGGCTCTTGTGCGATGCTGTCTGGTTTCTCTGCTGGGAGGGGGGGTGTGGATATGCAGAGTTTGGGGTCCCAGGAAGGGCAGCATCACCCCTTCTTCTCTTTTTGAGCCTGGGAGACTGACTCACTGTGGGTGCAGTTTGGTGTGCAGGAGGGATTGTGGTCTCTTTTCTATGCTGGGAAAAGGGAAACTACTCACAGTGTCCAGAAATAGACTTAAATCCTCCCCCCTACCGCCCCCCAAAGAGCTGGAGTAAAATCCAGGGGAAATCAGATATCGTGGCCATATTTGCTTCCCACATCCCAGTCTGTGGGGACTGTGACAGATGGCAAAGCCATGCAACCAAGGTGGGGGACCCCAGCTGGTACCTGGGGGGCTGCGTGTGGGTCAGACCCCTCTGCTGGCAGCGCCTGCCTGGGGACAGCAGCAGGAGGGTGTGGGTGCAGCCTTCAACATCTGGGATGCTGCTGTGGGCGTTGGAGCCAGGGGCTGCTGGGTACACTCCCACCACACTGGGCTTGCCGGGGTAAATCCAGCCTTAAACAGAGCTGGGCTCCATCCTCCCCAGCCAGCTCTGGTGCAAAAGTCAGCCTGTTTATTTAAACCATATTTTAGCACCTCTGCTCTGCTGCTGGAGAGAAAACCCTGGGAAGGGCAGTGAGCAGGATCCGGGTGTCCTCGAGTGGGACTGGCTGCTCTGTTGCCCCGGCGCCGGGCGCGGGGACGTGCCGGGACTCGTGTCGCCCTGCCCTCCAGTACACACACTTATTTACGCCTTCATCCCCCTCCCTGACTTTGACATATTGCAGATGTTTTCTTTTCAGGCTGGTCAGTGGAAGAGGAATGGCTCCGTGTACATCGGAAGCGCTGTAAATCACTGCGATGGGTTTCTCAGAAGGGCTTCCAGCCAGGGCCATAAACATATTGCCTTGGGCCAATATGACATCCGTGGAGCTCCCTGGCCGTCCACCCGGCCGGCGTGAGGCTCAGCAGTTCTATCCCATCCAACTAGCACTCAACAGCTGATAACTTTTTCCCCTTGCCTTTTCTTCCAAGAGTTGAGCTGTTCTTCAAACTCAAAAGCTCAGAAGGGCCTCCAGCCAAGAGCTTAAAGCCCAGGATGTAGGTTTTGTGAGCTGGGTGGTTTAGCGGTTACAAAACCCGTGCCTTGGTGTTCAGGCTGCTCCGGGACCTCCATCACAGGCCAAGTTCCCCCCCAAGCAGAAGTTCAGTCCCCCTCTTGTGAGCAAAGGGTCTGGTAACTCTGGAAAAGGTAATTTATTTCTACTGGCCACAGCATCTCCCACTTCTTTGGGGAAGAAGTTAAAAAAAAATCTTTGAGCACAATTAAATTTTTTAAACCATAGTCATCCCCTCTGTTCTCCAGTGATTTCCCACCGGCAGAGTTAGGAAATCATGTTTTACATCACTTTGGCTGCCGACCCTTGTGAGAGATGTTGGATTTCAGACAGGAGCTGGAAGGGTTCTTCTGAACTCACCTCAGCCCAGGCAGGAGGAGTCATTTCATAAAGAGGTATAGGAAGAAGTTTGGGCTAAAGAAAATGGCATTGAAAAAAAATCCTGGGTGATGGATACCCTGGTTGCACTGTGGAATATCAAGTCTTCTGCTGGGAAGAAGGTGCTTCCCTGCTCAGTGTTTCTAAGTCCTTTGGGACCTTCAGGGAAGGGTTGCCCTCCCAAAAAGTTTGTAGCAGATGTGATTCTTTGTGAAAAAGAGCAAATTGGGGATTTTAATTTAAACTTGTCAATATTTAATTACTGCACAGTCAGTATTTCATCCACAGGTCTCATCATCCTCAGGAGGATGGCCGTGGCACAGGGGAAACAATGAGACTGGGACCGTCATGGGAGAGGGAGGGTTTTCCAGCCCCCTTTTCTGGGTGTCTCTGAGCCCCACTGGTGCTCACACCAAGGCCAGGCTGGGATTTTATCCTGGCTCCCACTGGGTCTTTCCCTGTGGGTGGCTGCTTGGCATAAGCCTCTGCACAGCAGAGCTGCCTACCCTCAGGATGCTCCCAAGAGACATAACTCAGCTCGTAGACAGGTATCTGCTGTCTTTTAAAGGCAGGATACTGGCTCTGATGCTCTGACCCCCTCACTTCCAGCATTCCTGTTGACCCTGTGGGATTTGGGGACTCCTCCATGGTGGGGTGTTGCACGCAGCATCCTTGCTGTGGCATCCTGGACCACCACGGTGCAGGTGAGCTGCTGGCGACAGAGCAAGCCGGGAGCTGCTCCCCCACCTCCTGCTCTCCCTCCCTCCCTTCCCTGCAGAGCGTTTGGACAAATAAAGTTCGGAAAAAATCCGAGCTGGAGCTGCTGACTCCTTGTGCAAGCGGTTTAAAATAGGCCACGCTGTTCCAGGCTGGCGGCAGCCAGCTGGCCCTGTGGCCTCCCCACTGGAAAACAACCGGGAACAATAACACGGGAGCCCCGTGCCGAGCCTGTCACTGCAGGGCTGGGACGTGACCTGCTGCCACCCCACCTCCCTGCCCCAAACACAGGGCTGAGGGACCCCGGGGGCATCACAGGGCTGGAAGGAGCAGAAGGGCAGCTTGGGGACATTAATGAGACATTTCCCTTTGTTGTGCAGGTGGGATGTCACCAGGACAGAGAACAGAGGGATCAGCACCGGGGCCAGGACGTGCCAAGGAGCATCCCCAGTGATAGCATCTCCCCGTCTTGCCCCAGCTGTGTCCTTGTCTCTGCTCCGGTGGGTTCCCGGGCAATCCACCCACTGCTCCCATTGTGTTTGTGGATTTTGCAGACAAAGCAGCGGTGCTGGCCGGGAGCCCGGGGGGAAGCAGGCCCCAGGTGGGCTGGACAGCAAGGTGCCGGGGGGTAGGACCGTGTCCCCCCAGGGCCAGCCGGTGCCGTCAGCCCACAGTGCCTTTTCCGTGCTCGGCGGTCCTTCGGGGACAGGAAGGGCTGCATTGTAAGATGGCCTTCCAGGATTTCCTCCGGCAGCCCTTGGAGCAGGATGTGTCCGTCCACCAGCTTCCAGGGGAACCTGCAGCCCGCAGGGATGCTGGGGTGTCCTGGGGATTCTCCAGTGCTCCTTTCCAAGCCAGCCCCAGGGCAAGCCCAGGTGCTGTGGTCCTGGTAATCTCGGGACCAGTTCCCATGACATGAGGGAGGGCTGAGAGCCATCAAGGAGGCTGGAGCCCCATCTGCCCTGGTCTGGTCCAACTCAACCAACAGGCTTGTTCACACCCTGTCCCCAAAAAAGTACCACGTAAAGGAGGCAGCGGGATCCCCAGGGCAAGTGGTTTAGCTCGTATCTGCTCCTAAAGATGATCCTAGAGCATCCTTGGCAGTCTCAGGGAATGTTGTGCCAGTGAGAGCTCAGCCGGACACAGAGTAGGAGGAGCACAGTCCCCTGAGGAAGATCCCGAACCGCAGGCGTGGTGATGCAAGTTGTGAGGATGTGAGCAATGTGCTGGGGCTCCCAGGGGACCAGGGATGTCACCCCATTCCAAGCCTGTCTGCACACACTGGGAGCGCTGTCCCCGCCTTGTTCCCTTGTCCCTGACCACCACTTCTGGCCCCTGCTCTGCTTCCCCTCATCACAGTGCTTGGATTGTTTTGAATCTTCCTTCTAATGTGGGCTGGGAAAAACAGGAGAGCTAAAGCATCCATCCTTGGGGACAGAATGGCCAGAGCTGTCTGCTCTGGCAGCACATCAGCCCAGAGTTGGGGCATCAACCAAAACCTCTCTCAGGGGTGCAGCATCCTTCCTGTCACTGGCAGGACATTGGCACTGCCACTCGTCCTCTGTGCCCGCTCCCTCAGCTCTGAGAAGGGCTATTCCTTGTTGTGAGGATTAATGGTTGTGTGCAACTTGCCTTGAAGAGCTCTGCACCTTGGCTGGGGGGAGGAGGAGGAGGAGGATTTGGCAGCCGGGAGCAGGGGGATTAGCAGAGATTTGTTGGATCTCAAGGAGAGAGGTGCCAAGTTTTATTTGTCAGAGGAGAAGTCCTGCAGGCAGGGGACCCCCAAGGGTGCTGTGTGTCCCTATCAGTTGGCTGCAGTGCCTGGGGCCAGCCAAGGGGGACCAGGGTTTTCTGTGTGGGTGACCCTGTGGGCCAGTGCTGGGGGCAGATGTCATGGAGGAAGCTTTTGTTTTGGAATAGGGCCCACAGGCTCCTGGTTGGTGGGGTTATGGGGGCATCCATGCGCTGGCAGTCCTGGAGGATGGAACTCTGTGGGGCAGCTTGAGATGGGGCAAACGTGACGCTCCTTGAGATGTGCAGGTTAAAACCAGCTTGGGTTGAAGCTCAGCCCACACAGCGCTGGTCTCAAAATGCCCTTGGGAGTGCAGATCCCTGCTGTTGAGGAGCAGGGAAGAGGGTGAGCTTGTACCCTGGGCACGGGGAGCCTGCAACATCTTGTGTAACAAGGAGCAAGCATCAAAGGGAAATGCCTGAGCGAAGCAATAACCCACGCTAACAACAGAAAAAAAAAACCCTCTCCCCTTTCATTTCCCTCCCTCCCCTCTTGACCTTGAAGAATGCTGGAAGGTGTCATGTCATCAGCATTTCCCAGCCGCTGGGAGCTTGGGGGGGGGAATTTTTTTCTTCCTTCAGGGCACCCTGCCAAGAATAACAGCCGACTCCAGCAGGTCGGCACAGGAAGGGAACGGCTGGAACCTGATTTGCAGTCAGACGCTCGGAGAGCCAGAATGCGTTTTATTGAAGAGGTCTCCAAGGAGGCATAAACCTTTCCCCCCCAAAAAAAAGGAAAAAAAAAAGCCTTTCCGATGAAGCTGTATTTTTTTTATATACATTTTAAAAAGTCTTTAAGATAAACTTGCTTTTGGTTGCTGGTGTTGATTTAGGGAAAGGGCAGGAGGGGGGAGGAATGGGGGGATGCTGGGTTTGGGGTGCACCCTGATTTGAGGTTGCATGTGTGTGGAATCCCCGTGGATGAAGGCATATTTTCCCAGTGGGATCAGGCTTCATCTCTGCTGCCTCCAGCGGGTCGAGTGCATCCCTCGGGATTGATGTGTTTAGCAGAGGTCAAAGGAGATATGCAGGCAAAATTCCTCATGGGAAGGGGATGTTGCTTGCCTGGGAAACAACCTGGGCACAGGTCAAGAGATCCAGTGTCCTCATCATGACTGGTACTCCTGAGTCCCGCAGTGTGGCTGGAGGTGTGGGGAGGTCCCCAGGGCAGGGACTGCTGGACTCTGAGAGCATCTGCATGGCTGGAGGGGGCAAATCCCTGCTGGAAACCCATATTTGGTCTGGGAAGCGATTAGCAGGACACACTGCTCTTCAATCAGACAGGAACTGGCAAAGGAGATGATGCCTGGCCCACATGGAAGCTGCAGGAGGAGGGAAGGCTTTGTGGCCACAGAGGTACCTTCCAAGGTTGGTAAGGGTCTCTGGGGGCTGGTGGTGCCTTTTGACAGGAAGAGGGGAGCAGGGATTGGTACAGGGAAGTGATGAGCTGGTGTTATGGGAATTTGGGAGGTCTGGGCTCACATTTCCACAGATTTCCAGATTAGCCCCTTTGCCTCAGTTTTTCCAGGTGTGACAGCTCCAGCCTGCATCCGAAGGGATGTGTCCATCACAGCTGATGGGATCCAGTGCCATCTAGGGAAGGTGAGCCCACAGCAACAGGTGTGAGTGCCTGTGTCACCTACATCATGGCACCTTTCCCTGGCATCTGTGCTTGCCATGAAGGGGCTGGACCCTGCATGGGCTCCACTTGCTGCTGTGTGACCACGGACTTCTGCCCCTGTATTGCCAACAAAAACCTTTCCAACACAGGAGTTTCTCTTCTCACCCCTTGGCTGCAGAAGGGAAGATTGATTACTGGTGTACTCCAGCCTGCATTTACCAACCTGCCTTCACAAAAGAATGAAAACAAACCCCATCTATCCATTGCTTGGCCACCCGAGGGCACAGGAGAACCTCCCAAACAAGCACTTCCACCAATTCTTAGTGTGAAGACACCAGCAGCAGCCCTTGATCTCCAGCCCTGGTGATGAACCTGCTGAGCTCCAGCCCTTGGTCTGTTAATCTCCTCCCTCAGCTCACTAAATCCAGGAAGATGTTCCCAATCAGGAGGGTGGGCCAGGCTGGGTTTGTTTGCAGAGCTTCATCCTTGGGAACATCTGGTACCCTTGGCTCTCCTGAGCTCCAGTAGGCTTTGGGGGAGCAGGAACTGTGGGTGGTCACACTCTGATGAACTATCACGGGGTTGGGGTGATGATGGGGTGACAACTGCTGGTGCTGGGATCTCAGGGTGCTGCTGGCTGGGTGCTCTGCTGACAGCTTGGCTCTTCCTGGCTTATCCATATCCCACAAACGGGAATCACTGGAGAGGAGCGGGGTCTGTGCTGCCGGCTCACTGCCGGGGCTGTGGGATGTGGTGAAGCCATGCAGCTCTCCAGCTCCCTTCTAATTCCTTTCCCAGCTGCTTTGCCTCATCGCCATGACCAGGCTGTAACCGGAGCAGGTCAGTGTTTTGCTGATGGAATGTTTTTCCATCGGGAAATACCAATTTCTGTGGGAACATCTCAATTCTGACCAAAGTGTTGTTTTTTTTTTTTTAGGGGGAGGGAAAATACTTAAAAATTTGGCCTTTCCAGGGGTTTTCCTTCTTCCTACTGTTGCACAGAGGCTGGGTTGTGGCATGTGAAAGGTATGTGCTGATATGGGAATAAAATCATGGCTAAGGGCAGACCATGGTCTGCTTCAAAAAGCAAGAATATTTTTGAAAAAGTCAAAATGCAGTAAACTGGTGGGTTATCCTCAAAAATACTTTCAAGTTGGATTTTGGAGTAAGATTCTATCTTTGTTTCTCTCTCTCTCTCTCTCTCTGCTTGGTTTGTCTTTTCCCATACAGTGCTACTTGGGCATCCCAGGCATTGCCACAGCCTGGGTTTAACATCCCAGGTACCAGATACTGGCAGGGGGGAGAGGCAATGCCAAAGGGGATTTTTGGCTGGGCAGAAGTTACTACCTCTCCCTGCTTCCCTGGGAGATGAGGGTGCCCAACTCCCTTGGGCTCTTTTGGAGCTCCACCAGCCGTGGATGCAGCCCCAGCTCCCCGTGGCTGCCCAGCGGGGCAGATGCATCTTCGGCTGGTGAATAATGGGCTGGGAATAGAAAGCTGAAACCAGAGACCACGTCTTCCTGTTGCATCTTCGGCGTCATGTGAGAGGCTCCTTCCCTCCCATCCCACTCGGCAGCAACCAGGGCTTACCTAGAAATAGCTCCTGGCACTCATGGGGCAGGACCTCGACCTGCCCCGCCGCGTGCCGGGGAGCCGATGCCATGCACAGCCCTGCCACGGCTCCCTGCATCAGGGCCTGAAGGCCAAGCAGGAGCACAGCGGGCTTGGAAAATACTTGGAGCTTGGAAAACGCTTCCTGCTGCCCACAGGGGATGCCAAATTGCTGGGATGGGTTTGTGTTCTGGAAAGTGCAGAGTCCCTGCTCAGCACAAGCACCCAAGGGCACTGCAGGGGGGCAGCTGCTGCTCCTGGTTTTTTTACTGCTCTGCAAACTGTTATTATTTGCATTGACAAACCTTTTCTTCCTTTTCCCCCCTCTGCCCTCCCTCTCTTCTCCACCCTTTTTAATAGCAGCCTCTAACAGCCACACTCATTCTTCTTTGTTGACATGGCCCTTTGGCACCAGCACTTGGCATTTGTGGAGCTGCTTGCTCTGGAAAGGAAAGGAAAAAAACCTCTTAAAAACAAAAATCTTATAAAGAAAAAAACCACAACCAGCAACTGGGCCCTTGTGCCTCACAGGGGACATGGTTCCCTCCTGTCTCACAGGGCTTGGGGACACTGGGGGAATTGGGGCTTGGTCCCAGTGTGAGGAAGAAAGAGATGGGGCACAAGGTCAACTCCATCCTTCCTGGTGGGGACTATCCCAGCAGCATTCCTCCCAGGCATGGACCACCCAGGATCCTCCCTTGGTTCATAGCTGTGATTCCAGCATGGGATGGCCATGTCCCCTTCCTCTTGGCTCACCCCACAGCTCCCTGTCACCTGTGCACAGCTTTTCTTGGGTCATTATTTTTTTATTTCAGGCTCCCCACCGTGCAGAGGCAGATGTTCCTGCTCACACCAGCTGTGATCTTGGCTGAGAGCATCCTTGACTCACCTGCATGGCCACATGAAGGACCGGGGGAAATAGTTTACAAGGAGGAGAAAAGCTGAGCTTTTCCAGCAAATGGAACAGTAAAAAAAAAAAAAAAAATCAATTAAGCAAGTCCAGAAGTTCAAAGAAAAGTTAAAGCAGAAGATAAGGGATATATCCTGACTGTTTCCATGATGCAGCCATATATTTTCCATCTAAAATATCAGCACCGAGTGTGGAGATCAGCCTTTTGAAAATAAAGCGAAAAAAAAGCTTGCAGAGAAAAATACAGATGCTGAGTGCAGAGTTCAAGGTCGCTGAACCTCAGGCCAGTGCCCCAGCGTCCCACAGAGGCCACCCTGCCACCTTCGCCCTGGGCAGGTGACACTGTGGTGCTCAGCTTGGGCGCCCCGTGCCTCAGTTTCCGCAGGTGGCATAGCAGGGATCATGGCAGGGCATTTAGATGTCCCTGCTGGATTTCGAGCAGGGATGATGGCAGGGCTGGGCTGCCCTTCCCAGTGCCCTTCCCTGCCTGGGTTTGCTCTCTGGCAGGGCGCCTGGAGCCCATGGGTGGAGGTGGGAGCCTGGACAGGCGCTGTGACGAGGCAGCGGCTGTTCTGCCTCCCCGGCCATGCACGGCTGGGAATTGCCTCTTTGAGAAATATTCCCTTTTCAAACAGCAGACCCTGCCGAGGATTATCCGGAGGGGGTGGCTGGGGGAACAGTCACGCTGTCTCAAAGGCACTGTGTTGTTTGAAATGCTCTTTAAGGCACTTGATGACTCACAGCAACAGCTGGAAGGAATAAGCAGTTGGTAATTTCCATATTAACCTCCCGGTCCCGGAGACGCAGGATCTGCAGCACGTGGCTGCTCCTAAGGGTTCCACAGAGTGGGTGCTGCTTGGCAGCATCCTGCAGTGCCCCAAGGGCCAGAGGGATGGGGATAGGGACAGGGATAGGGATAGGGATGGAGATTGGGGTAAGTATAAGGATAGGGATAAGGATGGGATAGGGATAGGGATAGGGATAGGGATAGGGATAGGGATAGGGATAGGGATAGGGATAGGGATAGGGATAGGGACAGAGATGGGGTTTGGGATAGGGATGGGGATGGAGACGGGAATGAAAATGGGATGACCATGGGGTGAGAATGGGGATGGAGTTAAGGATAATGATGGAGATAGGGATTGGGATAGAAATGGGGATGAGGATACAGATGGAGATGGGAATGAGGGTCAGAATAAGGATGAAAATGGGGACAGGAATGGAGAAAGGAAGGGGGATGAGGATGAGGATAAGGATAAAGGATAAGGATGGCAGTGGGGATGGGCATGGAAACAGGAAGAGAAAGAGGAACAGGGATGATAAGGATAAGCATGTGGATGGAGATGGGGATGGAGACAGAAATGGGGATGAGGATAAAGGTAAGAATGGGGGTGGCAATGGGAATGGGCAGAGGAATGGAGGCAGGAATGGGGATGGAGATAAGGATGGGAACAGGAATGGGACTGAGGATGGGGATGCAAATAAAGATGAGTATGGGGATGGCCCCAGCACTGGGCAGGCTGCTCTTGCATCCATGCTGAATCCCTGCCCGATCCAAGCTGGGGGAGCCGCGCCATGCGGCCTCTCAGGGCTGTTTGTACAGCACATTGAACAACTTGTGCTGAGTTCTGACACAATCTGTCCCTAACCCTGTAAGGGACATCTGTCCCTGGGGCTTGTCTTCGTGCAAGGGGATATCTCTTCATCACAAGGAGGTCTAAGGTGGGTGCAGTAGGATATTTGCCTCCTGACACTGGACTGCACCCGTCCAATGTGAGCGAGGAGCCACCCTGCACTGCATCCCGCTCCAGCTGCATTGCATCCCGCTATCCCCACAGTGCCGGGCTCGGGGGAGTGGACCTGGCTGTCACCAACCCCAGCCCTCGGGTCGCTTTAAAATGCCGGCTCTGGCAGGAGGGCTGCGCGCCGGCGGGAGCCGCGGTGGAAAATCCTGCGCTAGGCTCGCCTTGATCCCTGCACGCCCCGGGGGACGCGTTTGCCGCCAGGGCATATGTTTTCAGTTCTTGCCGGGGCCGACTTGAGAAATTTTCTCTCCCTCCCAGCTTCTCTGCTGCAAACAGCAACCGCAGGGCCGGGGCAGCACAGGATGATAAATGAGCTGCTCTGTCCGGGCGCAGCCAAGGCCCGGGAAGCTGCTCAGAGGCTGTGTCCCGGTGGGGCGTGGGGGGAGCCAAGGGCTTGTGGCGCCTCTGGAGAGAGGCACGGAAGGTTGGTGTTTTAGGGCAGGGTGGGGAGGGGGATCTGGCCCTGCTGAGCCCTGGACCTTGAATGCAGCGCGTTGTTTTCTCGCCCATCTGCGGAGCAGGCGGGAGAGCATCTGTTGGCTGCGCTCGAAGGGTGAGCTGAGCCGGTGGCTGTGGCTCCCCTGGGAGCTCTGGCTGGGCAACCAGGGTGAAGCATTTCCAGATCCGGTGCTGCCGCCTGGGGTCAGGGACCCCATTCTGCCCAGTGGCCCCTTGCCATCAGGGATAAAGGGTGACACTGAGAGGCCGTGTGAACCTTTAAAGAACATCTGAGTCATGTCCATCCTGATGCCGTGGCGTTCCCAGTGCCCTCAGTGCATAGAGCAGCCACCACATCAGTCCTATAAATAAATAAAATATAACGAGGCCTTGCTGTCTTCTGGAAACCCCTGAAAAAGCCCCATAGAGCCAGTTCTCCCAAGGTATCGTGTTCCCGCTTTGTGTGTCGCCTCCCACCCCCTGCTTCTTTACTGCTGGAGCCATCTGCGTGGAAACTGGATCCGGGTCCCCGAAGAGCCCTCCTGCCCCTGCCCGCGCTCCAGCTGATGTCACACAATCTGTTTGATCTCACAGCCAGTTGCTGGGGAGCGCCGGATGCCGTCACCCGCAATCCAGGTGGGAGGCGACATGGAGAGTTGATCAATCCAAGGGGGATGCAGACAGGGTGCCCTGAGGATTGTGCCCACACCAAGAGGATGAGGAGTGGGGACAATGTGGCTTTTCCACATCATCTGGGTGGGTTGACGTTTGGTTCAAGGCGTTCATCCCGCTGTCCCTCCTATCCCTCTATCCCTGTGTCCTATCCAACCACTGACCTTGCCTCTTTGGGTTTGTTCCTGCACCCTGCAAGCTCAGGGATTTGCAAGGACAGCACCAGGGATTGTGCAGTGACTTGCCATGAACTCAAACTCAACAGTACTGCTGGGAGCAGGCTTCCTCCTAAAATGACTGCTTGAAAAATATCCCTACAGCTCCTAATATATTTATTTAATCGGGAGAGCTGTGCCGAGCTGGTGGGCATGCTGACTAGCTGCTCGGGTGGTTAATAAGTCAGGTTTAATTGTGGCTGGCCCTGGGTACAGTTTGCGCTTCCGCGGTGCCTATTGTCCAAGGACAGCAAAGTGCTTTACAAGCATTAAATCTTATCGCAGGCTGCGAGGCAGGTAAGGATATACCGGGATTATTGCATGCACCGCTGAAACGCCGCCAGCTCCGGCTGGGAACACATCAGCTATTTACCAGTGAGTGGCAAAGCGATGCAGCATTTTAGGACCGAGCGGGAAATAGAATCTGGTATTGAACTGGAACAGTGGCAGGAGTTTTAAAATGGGAAATAAATTACTGGGGTGGTCGGGACACTGAATTAATGGCTGGAAAGGGCAGGAAAGGGCTGGTGCTTTCGGTGGGATCCGTCCTGCCCGCGTGAAGCTGGGTATAGTGCCTTTCCACGCTGCTTTGGGCAGTAGGAGCTGCACAAAACGCCATGGCGTGGGGAGGGGGTCGCGGGTGGAACATCGGTGATGGACGCAGAGGGGACAATGCGTGCGGGCCGCCCCGCGTGGGGCCGGTTATAAACCCCCTCGGTGGGGTGGGTTTGTAAATCCCCACGTCCGTCCCCCGTGGGGTCCCCTCGCTCCGCGCCGGGCTGGCGGCTGGCGGGCGGGGGGGCGGCAGCGGCTCGTTCCTCCCCCCGAGCTCCCCCGGGCGGGCAGGGGGGGCGGCAGCGGCTCGTTCCTCCCCCCGGGCCCCCCCGGGCGGGCAGGTCGCGGCGGGGGGGGCCGGGGAGGAGCCGGGCCGGGGGCGCCGGGGCCGGGAGGCGGCCGGCAGCCGCCCTTCCTCCGCGCCGCCGGCGGGACCCAAACTTTCGCACCGAACTTTTATCCCGGGTTTATTTTTGTTGCCGTGCGGGGATATTTTGTTGCTGTTGGGAATTTTTTTTTTTTTTGTGTTATTTTATTTTTATTTTTTTTTTCCTTTCTCGCTGCCTTCCCCCGGCGGGAGGAGGCGGGCGGAGGGTGTGTGGTGAGGGGGGGAGCGCTCCGCAAACCCGCCCCCCGAGCCTGCGTGTCCGGCGGAGCCGCGGGATGAGCCGGGGGCGGCGATGAGCGCGGCGGGGCCGGGGGCGGCGGCGGGGCCGGGGGCAGCGGCGGCGCCGCTCTCCCGCAAGCAGCGGCTGATGGCCGCGCTGGCGGCCGGCGAGGCGGCGGCGGCGGCGGGTGGGGGCGGCCCCGGGGCTCCGCAACCCCCGGCGCCCCCGCTCTGCTGCTTCATCTGCGGCGGCGGCATCAGCCGCGGCAAAGAGCTCAAGCTTCAAGTGCGACCCCCCCGCGACCACCGGCCCTTCTTCCCCTTCCTGCAGCACCAGGAGCCGGCGCCCGGCGCCCGCGCCGTCTCGGCGGAGGGCTGCGCCCTGGTCTGCGCTGTCTGCCGCTGCTTCCTGGGCGAGCAGTGGGACTCCTTCGAGCGCAGCCGCACGCCGGTGGAGAAGCGCATGTACTGGCTCAAGCGGCCCCATCAGTGCGAGGCGGCGGCGGCGGCGGGGGGAGCCGGGCTGCGGCGGGGGGCCACGGGCTGGGACCCCGCCGCGCCGCCGCGCCGCGCCGCCGGCCACCAGGAGGAGGAGGAGGAAGAGGAGGAGGAGGAGGAAGGGCCGGCAGCCGGCTCCGAGCTCTCCGAGCTCTCCGACGCCGAGCCCCTCTCGGAGCCCGAGGGGGCGGGCGGCGCGGCGCGGGCCCCCCCGGCGGCGGCGGGGGGCGAGCGGGGGCCCCCGTGCTGCTCCTCGGACAGCGAGATCAACATCACCAGCGAGGAGGAGGAGGAGGAGGAGGAAGGCAGCGAGCGGCCCACTTGGGCACCGGGCACCGCCTGCTACATCTGCGGCAGCCCCTTGGCACCCAGCGCCCAGCACCGCGTCCACGTGCAGAAGCAGGAGAAGACCTCGCCGGGACCCTTCTTCCCCTTCCTCTGGCTGCACAACCCCCCACCGGGTGCCCAGCCCCTCTCTCCCACCGGCAGCACCCTGGTGTGTCCCTGCTGCTTTGCCTCCCTCATGCAGCAGTGGCAAAGCTTCGAGCTGGCCAACGTGCCCGTGCTGCAGCGGCTCTACGTGGTGCCCCTGAGCGCCGGGGCCATGCCCGCCAAGGGCCAGCGAGGGATGAAGGAGGACGGGACGGGCATCCCACCGGTGCCTGAGGCTTGCTACCTGTGCGGGGAGGAGTGCGGCAAGGAGGCGAGGCCGGTGGCTGCCAAAATCACCAATGGCAATGCCAAGAGCACCATGCATTTCCCCTTCCTCAGCCTCCTGCCCTGCCCGCCCGGTGCCAAGGGGCTGAACAAGCACTGGGAGGTCAGCAGCTGCCGCAAGTGTTTCGGGGTGCTGCAGGACCTGTGGGCCATGTACAGGGCCTGTCACAATGAGGAGCTCATCTCCTCGGTGCAGAGCTTCCTGGGGAGGTACCACCAGGTCTTCTCTGCTGGTGACCTGACTGGCCATCCCGCTGTCATCAAACCTGGTCCCACCTCCATCTGCTACATCTGCGGGGCTGAGCTGGGAGCTGGCAAAGAGTTCCAGCTCAATGTCAACCCTCCGGGACGATTTGGGGAGAAGGAACCCTTTTTCCCCTTCTTGACAGTCTACCCACCCGCCCCACGGGCCAGACCGGCCGACTCGACGGGACTGGTGGTCACTTGCATCCTGTGCTACCACGACCTGCTGGGACAGTGGCTGCAGCACGAGGGCAGGAACTCCCACCACCCCAGCAGCGCCTGGTCCCGGCAGTACAAAGTGGAGACCTTCGTCTGCTTCTTCTGCCGGCAGGAGAAGAAGAGATGCCTTGGATTAAAAGCGGTTCAAGTGGCCAGACTTCCCGTCTTCCTCTACACCCTCCGCGTGGCCAACAGCCTGCTGGTGGATGATGGGAAGCAGCTGACCATCGGCGCTTGTGCCGAGTGCGGTGCCGTGGTCCTGGCTGGCAGGAGCATGACCCCGCCAGAGCTGCTGGCAGTGGCACCCCCAGCTCTCCTCCCCAAGGTAAGGCAGTTGGCCCAGACCCCATCCCTGTTTTCCCAGCACTTCCCACCTCTGGAACCAAGGAGGAGTTGGAGCGGTGACATAGATGGATGCTCTTCTTTTGGGTCTGGTCCCTGAGGGTGAACACTAATGGATGGGGTGCCTTTAGCAATGAACTTTTGGAGCTGTCAAGCTGTGAAGGAACAGGTAAAAATCCTTCCAGGAGGTGGGAAGAGCCAAGACCTGTCCTGTTCAAGAATGCGTGTTATTGACACCCCCTCACTCACAGCCCTGCCACGAGGGAGGTGGGAGCCAGAAAAGAGGAAATCCCAATCCTGTCCTGCTTGCCATCAAGGGTGCTTAGAGGTGCCAGAGGGGCAGGAGGGCTGGCTGACCTGCCCTCTGCAGAACCATCCTTGGGAAGCTTGAAGGAGCTCATGGCCTCTGTAGGAAACTTCCCAAGACATGTCCAGTTTTACAAGGTGCCTTAATCAAAGGGTTTCCCTTGGAGAAACCCCAGCCATTCCCACAGCTGGGGGGCTGATGTGTGGGCACAGGGCTGGGTGCTCTGGTTATCCTGCAGCAAGGGAACCCCAGGCAGTGTTTCCCTGTGCCCCCCAAAATCCCTGCAGCCCTCAAGGGTGTCACAGGTGTCATCACTGGAAACTGGTGCTGCCAGTTTCCGCAGTTGCTCTTTTTTGTGCCTTGCGTCGGGGTTACACAGGGTGCTTTGGGGGCATCACCTAGAAAGGACTTGGCAGAGCAAAAGTTTATTACTCCCAAGCTTGTCTTTCCCATGGGATGGGGAAATAACAGCTTTTACCGCTGAATTTCCAGCCTGCAGGAGCTCTCCAGAACCACTGTTCTGTATCTGCAAATCAGGCCCTAGACTGGGCTCCCTGAAATGCCAGCATCCTAAATCCCTGAGGTCATTTTCAAAGCCTCCCTGCTCCATCCGTAGCCAGAACCCTGCGGCTCTCCAAGGCGCTGGCATTTTCTTTAGAAATGTAAACCAGCCCTTCCGAGACAGCGCTCCTTTTCTCTCGGGTCGCTCTCCCTTGGCTGCTTACAAATATAATTTTCCATTCAGCTGTGCTGGCTCCCAAGCTTGGGGGGACACTGCTTGGAAAGCCACCAGGCAGGAGCTGCACGCACCTGGAGAGTGCCAGGATGGCACGGGAGGTTGGGTTGGCGCCGATGATGGGAATCCTCTGGAAGCTGTTGCTTTTGGGTGGTTTCCCCCAGGCTCCATCGGCCTGAGCCGGATGGTCCCTACATAATTTCTGGACATTTGTGGATGCAGATGGTTTACTTTCACAGTTGCTGGGTGGGTTGCAATGCCCATGTAGTCACGGTGCCCGTGTGCCTGTCTGTCAGTCCCCTGGTCTGGTGCTGGAGGCCTTGGCCAGTGGAGGTGGCTGATGGCTGTGGAGGGTGTCGGGAGTCAGGTGAGGATCCCGTGGTGCTGTCCTGGGGGTGATGCTGGGGTGCTGCCCCAACAGAGCCCGTGTGGGTGCAGCTGGTGAGGGGGGCTGTCCCCACATTATACACGTCCCCAGCTGGTGTTCCATGTCTCTGCCCCATAATGTCCCCAGGCCACTCACGAGGGCATTATGGACAGCAGTTCTGTCCCAGTGTGGATACTGGTGGTGGGTGCTCTAGGTGCTTCCCGTGGGGTTCCTTAGTGACCTGCCCAGAACCTGGCATTTCTCAGACATGCTAGTCATTGTCCCTGCTGGCTCCAATCCCGAACTCCCACAAGGACACAGAGTGTGTCCAGGGAAAGGGACACTATTCAGTTCCTCTCTCTTGTTCCTGTGAATTTGCTAATGAGCAAATTAAGGGGCTGCTGCAAGGGGCAGAGTGGCAGGAGGCACAGCAGAGCTGCCTGGGGATGACACAGCCAGGCTCTGCTGTGTCCTGGTGGGGACTCTGGTTGGCCAGAAGGCCCTGTCACCTTTTCCCTCCCTGCCTCCACATGCTTCCCAACAGGCTGAGACCTCACAGATGTCAATGTTATTTAAAACATGGCTTAATGCTTGGGTAGGGCACTTGGCTAATTTAGCTGTACCCTTGTTCAGCCACACTTGCTGCTGAAAGTCACCCCAGACGAGCCTTTCACTCTTGTGTGACGCCCAGATCCCCATTCCACTGGGACCAGGCAGGAGGGAATGAGCCTGAGTAGTTAAAACTGTCTCCCCATTCCTCTTTGCAGCTCTGAAATTTCAGTTTTTTACTGCATGTGCTTTTTCACACAGCCCTGCATGCAGAGCTGTGGTTTGCTGCTGTCCTGCCTGCATCTGGTCAACATAGATGGCTCAAAGTTTGAGGTAAATACTCCAAAAGCTACCAGACATCTACACATCCCTCTCTCTTAGCAGGGCAGAAAGAACAGGATGAGGCTTAGGTCATCTCTGTAACAGCGTGGAGGTGATGATGATGGACCTCCACATCTGAGGCTCGTCAGGAGAGTAGAGACACTGATATTTTGGGTGGGTGGTGTCTCTGCTCTGGTTTGGTGGTGGGGAGCAGTGGGACAGATGGTGCTGTGTGAAGGTGTGATGGTGTCTGTGGTCCTACCTGCTGCACGAGGGTCTCCTGGAGGTGAGCTCTTCCTGCAGAGGGGCTGCTGCAGAACCCTGCTGTTGTTGGCAGGTGTAGGGTGGGTTTGGGTTCTCCTCCCAAGAAAAAATGGCAATGCTGAGTGTGGAAAGGGTTACTCGGGATGGGCATCCCTTGGTTTGTTACCCTTGGTCCCCTCTGAGGTGTCCAGATGTGTGCTGTGAGAATGCATCTTCTTTCCAGCTATGGCCCTTGCAAGAGGACAGTGTGTAGATCTGGCTGGCTGTGCCTGCTGAAGCCACCTCTGAAGCCACCCTCCAGCCTCCCTGCCCTCTCTGGAGGGGCAAAGCTCAAGGGCTGCTTCTCCTCTACCAGTCTGACATTTTTGGTGTCCTGTGTTCCCCAGGAAAAGCTTCCCCTGCCTTTCCAACTCTGCCCATCTTCGCCTGCCACCACTCTCCCTGCAGTTACGTACCTGTAAAAGTGAGTCCCCTTGGGTTGGTGTTTTGTTCCCCCCTGAAGACAACTTTCTGGAAATACTTTCAGATTTTCTGGAAAGCTCTCAAATCCCACCGTAATTAGAGCAAAGCTACTCAGGACAACCAAGTGATCAGGCCCAGCCAACATGGGTTCATGAATGGCACATCCTACTTGACCAGCCTGGTCTCCCATGACAAGGTGACACATGTAGTGGATGAGGGGAAGGCTGGGGATGTTTTCTGTATGGACTTTAGCAAAGACTTTGGCAGCATTTTACAGAGCATTCTTCTGGAGAAACTAGCTGTTTGTGGCTTGGATGGGTTTGTGTTCACTGGGTAAAAATCTGCCTGGGCCCAGAGAGTGGTGGTGAATGGAGACATATCCAGTCGGTGTCTGGTTACCAGTGGTGTCCCCAGGGCTCAGTACTGGGGCAACAGAGCTAGGTCTGGAGCACAAGTGTAGTAAGGAGCTGCTGAGGGAGCTGGGAGGACTCAGACAGGAGAAAAGGAGGCTCGGGGGGGACTTTATTGCTCTCTGCAACTCCCTGACAGCAGAGTGGAGCCAGATGGGGATTGGGCTCTGCTCCCAGGGAACAAGTGACCTGACAAGGGGAAACAGCCTCGAGTTGTGCAGGGGCAGATTAAGATTAGGTATTAGCGAAAATTCCTTCACCAAAAGGGTTGACCAGCCCTGGCACAGCTGCCCAGGGCAGTGGTGGGGTCACCATCCCTGGAGGGATTTAAAAGCTGTGTAGATGTGGCACTTGGGAACATGGTTTAGTGGTGGCCTTGGCAGTGCTGGGGGAATGGTTGGGTTTGATCACGGAGAGCTTTTCCAACCTAAATGATTCTGTGATTCTGTATTCAAGTTTGCTTTGGTGCTCCATGGTGTCATACAGGTGCTGCCATCCTGCTCCTTGGGAGCACCTGGAGCTCGCTGCCTCTCCCCAGCCTTGTCCCCAGGCTGGTTTCTGAGAATCACCTGGTGTTTTCCATGTCCTGTTCCCACTTTGCAGAGGACATCTTGGTCTGGTTGTGTGGTGCTGTGCCTGACAGGGCACAGTCAGATCCTGAGGCCGAGTTCACTGTATTTACTAATCAGCAGTGGTGCTGTTGGCTCAGCTGGGCATTTCGCCCCTCTTGCAGGTTCTAACCTCCAAAGGTCACGCTGCATTTCCAAATCATTACTTTGAGCTGACAGCTGTTGGTGGGCATTTTCCTTTTGGCTTTTGAAAAAGGTTTTGGGCAAACATCAAAGAGTTTTTGTGTTCTCAACTAAACCTTGTCCTACTGACGCTGAGCAGCAGCTGAAGCTCCTGGATGCCAGAAAAGTAAACCCAGGAGGTGGAGGGTGATGCCTTACCCTCCTCCTGCATTCCAGTGGGCCAAATTCCCAGATATTTGGGTGTACCTCAGTGTGAAAAATGAGACATGTGAAAGAAGTGTCCCAGGTCATGGCCAGGCAGGCACCACCTCTGCTTTCTTTGCATCTTTTATGAATTTTGAAGGAAACCAAAATCATTCTGGCTACTGGCAGTGTTTCGGGTGGTTGCACTTTTTTGGCCAAGCTGGGGGTACCTCTGGGTGTCCCCACCCCAGGCTTCGTGTGTGGGCTCCAAAGGGGTGGCACAGGCTTCTGCTCATCCTTAAATGTAAAGAAGGAGCAGAGTTCGTCTCACTCATCTCTGCCCTTTGGCTTCCAGCTGGGGTTGGTTCTGGTGGTTATACCTGTGTTTGTGCCAATTTTTGCCATCACTAGATACAGAGCAAAATCAGGCCAAGGTGTTTTAAGCCAACTTTATTGGGATAAACCTGTTTTGCTTGCAGCATGTGTCCATGTAAAGATGTTTTCAGTGAGGCCCACGTTGCCTTTCAGCAAAGCAGCTTCCTCTGCAGTGCTGCTGTGGCCAACATCGACCCAGTCTGGCATTTTGGGATGAGATCTCAATCCCGGCACGGAGGTGGCAATATAATCATGATATGACTTCATGTCTCGGGGCACGGCCTCCTGCGGGATCGTGTTCCCAGATGGCAAACAAAGAAACAACATGGGGAAAATGTGCCGCGTGCTTTTCCCTGCCGATGAGGTCAGGGCTGGTTTGGTATGTACCTGGCCGGGCTGGGAACTCGCACCCGTCTGTCCCTCCTCATCCTCACCCGCCACTTAGCTTGTTTCAGAGTCACCCCAAGGGGTGGTGGCTCTCCCCCTGGGATTTCCAGCCAGGAGTGTGTGTCCTTCAGCCACAGCAGGAAGAACAGCACAGGGGTCTTTGCTTTGGCCGGGCTGACCTTGCTGTACCAGCTGTCCAAAATACCAGGGCTCCCATGCTGCTGCCAGCACCGTGTCCTCCAGACCTTGTGCTGACTCCACAGCTCACCAGCTGGCTGCTATATATTTATTTTTCACCCTCCCCTCTCTGCTCCTTGCCTTCTCCCTGCCTTTCCCAAAAGCAGCAGCACAGGACTGGCAGCTCGAGCACTGCCTCGCTTCTGCCAAAAATACTGGCCTGAAACTGTGCTGCACCCCTTGAAATATCCCCCGTGGTCCCCTCGGGAGTGGGACCAGCTCCACTCTCATCCCATGCAGTGAAAATGCTTTTACAACTGCTGAAGCATCTGCAGCAGCCTCTGGAGTTGTGGCCAAATCGGGAGATGGGGTAGAGGGACAGACAGACGGCTCTGGCTGTTGCGGCCTGACAGATGTTTTGTCCAGACACTTGGCCTTTCTCAGCCATCCGGGAAGCACGGTCGCAGAGGGCAGCCTGGGATGCTTTTTGGCTGCTTCCCAGCGAGAAGGGACTTCCCTGCGCAGCAGCGTGGGTGCCTGGTTTTCCAGCTACATCAGTGATGGCAGGAGTTGGCTTTTTGCCCTTCTGTGCCCCCCAACATGCCAGCTGGGTCCTGTGCTGACACTCCCTGTCATTGTCCTCAGGGGCTAAGTTGGTGCCAGGGAGCCATCTCCATCTCCTGAGCACATTTTTGGGACCCGTGATGGTTTGGGAACCTCCTGGGCACAGGGCACAGCTGGTTAACCAGGAGCCTGTTTGCACCTCTCTGGCTGTGGTGGGTGCCTGCTGTGCCCTCAGTCTGTTCCTGTGCTGATTTTTGGGGTGGGGAGTGCTCTGTTTGCTCCCTGCCAGCGCCTTTGACATGTGCTGCTTGGAGCAGGGTGCTCCTTGAGCATCCCCGGCTTCCCAAGGTGGGCCATCAACCAGACAGCTCCCACTGTGCTGCTGTGCTGGCAGCATCTGGCCAGATGTTGCCCTTCCTCCCTGCAGCAAAAGGCCTGTGCCACATGCTGGCACACTGGGCTTGAAGAGATGGCTTGGAAATGTCCCTCTGTTGAGGAGGGACACATGCTGCAAACAAAACAGGTTTATCCCTCTGTTGAGGGGATGCTGCCCTTCTTGGAGACTGCCAGGATGGGGACTTGGGAAAAATCCCAGAAGTTGGTGGGGCAGGAGCATGCATGGGAGCTGGGGAGGGAGCCCCTGGAACCTGGTGGCAGGCTCCCAGCCACTCCGGGCTCTCTTCCGCTGTGAGCAGCTGGAGATGGGAGACCTTCCAGCGGCGTGATCCTCCCGGGCCCCGTCCCAGGGCTGTGACAGCCCTGGGTCCCCCATGGCCAAGGCGGGTGGCAGCAGTGCCTCGAGCGTGCCTTGGCTCCTTGCAGAGCCGGTGCTGTGGAGCAGCGCGTGCCAGCCGGGCTTTTGGGGATGCGGTGCTGCTCCTTTGCCAAAGGCATTGCTCCCGGCCGTCGGAGCCTGGTTCCCCTCTCTGAGCCATGTGGAGGGTGCTGGAGCCCTGGTGCCAGCCTGGGCTGCTGTGGGCAGGTCGTGGTTTGCTCCCACTGCCGGGCGAGCAGCTGCTCCAAGGCGGCTGTGCCGGCCTCTCTCTGCTCCCCATCTACCCCAGCACATGCGAGCTGAGCTGTTCCATGGATGGATAAACAGCCTTATGCAGCTGGCCTGGCTGCTGTGTGACTTGTTTCCCCCCCTGGATCTTCAGTAGCAGAGCAGGGATGAAGGGGATGGCTCTGGAAGGGAGTTTTGGCTGGACTGGGAGGAGTTACCTGGGTGTGCTTTGCAGCCTGGCATGAGTATGATGCTGTTTCTCCCTCTTTATTTTCTGTATTTTCCTCCCCCCTTCCACATTAGTACAAGTGCTGCTGGGCTTTAGTAGCTCTCAGGAGACTGAAGTCATCTGTTTACCCATGGAGCTGGCGTGCTTGGAGCAGCAGCTGCCCTGGCTTTCCCTCTCCAACCTGCCGGCCTGTGGTGAGGTGCCGGTGCTGAGCGTGCCGTGACCTGTGCCGGGGCAGGGCAAGCACTGTGGCTGTCTGAGGCTGCCTTACATCCCATCACATCCCACTGAATCCCATCACATCCCATTGGCACATACAAAATGGGGCTGGGGTGTCCATGCTGTCGTGCTGCAGGTGTAGGAGAACTTCCAAGGCACTGTGTTTTGGTGGCTGTGTACAAGCACTGGTGCTGGATGGGCCATTCCCGGTGGCAGAGAGACCTTCTGCAGGATTTACCAAGGGTTATTCAAGCCCTTGCACACAAACTCAGGAAATCTCTGTCTGCCCTGGCGCTGCCTCTTCCTGCTGGCTTCTGGCAGACCTGGCCATGGCATTGCCTGCCTCGGTACCCCAGGAGAGCCAGGTGTTGGCAGGGGTGAGCAGCTGGGTTTTGGGGCTGGCTTTGACCAGGAATGCACGGGGAGGGTCCTGGCAGCCCCCTGTGAGGGATGTGGGGAGAGCAGGAGGGCTCTCTGGAACTGGTTTGCTCTCCCAACTACTGGTGAATTTTTGGCTTCTAGTTTAGAGCTGAAACAAGGCTGAGACCCAGCTGGGATGAGGAGGAGAGGGATGGGGGTGACCCTGCTGCCAGGAGCATCCCCCCCTCTGCTGTGGGATGGGCAACTGTCTGCTTTAGCTGGAGAGCAAGAGCCCAGACTGCTGCCAGGGCCTCCAGCCCCTCTGGGACCCCCTCAAGGCTGTGTCCTGTCATGCTGTCACCTGCTGTGTCCTCAGCACCTGCTACTTTTTGGACTGGGCTTTTCTGTCATGGGGGGATAGCCCTGGGTGCAGCCCAGGCTGTGCCACAACCCTGTGCAGGGGGAGTTCTCCCAGTTGACCCTCCAAAATGGTTTTAATGTTCTCCCCAGCTTTGCCCCCTTGGAAACAGGGAGTGCATCATCTGGCACCTCTGAGGGGCCACCAGCAGCCACCTCTGTCCCTGGGGAGCTGGACACTGCAGTTGCTGGCAGGTTCCTTGTAGCTGGGAACATTTTGGTGAGAGCCAAGGCCTCAGGCTCTCACTCGGTGGTTTGCAAGCATGGTGGGACAGACCAACCTGGGAGGAAGGGATGGACACACAGACAGCTGAGCACCTGTGTGTGGGGTGTGGGGCAAACAGCAAGTTGCCACCTTCACCTTCCATCTGCTTGCAGCATGTTTCTGGGAACGGGCTGACTTCAGTTGGCTCTGAAGCTTTTCATCGAGTGATGATCAAGTGCTGGTGACTCCAGTTATTACCCTGGCCAGGAATAAGTGTATATATCTATATGTATGTCTCCCACCCTCCCTCCTTGTCCTCACTGCTAAAACAGCTGCGTTTTCTTCTCCCCGTCGCTCCCCCCGGCTCCTCGGGGCAGGCAGCCTGAGTTATCCCGAAGTGAAAACACGGCGAAGACAAGGCCCTTCAGTTTTCCCGGGAGGCACCGGTGCCAAGGTCAACCCGGTGTGGGGACAGGGCCAGGTTGTCGCTGAAGTCTCAGCTCTTGGGTGCGGGTGGGCACCCCGGGGGCTCGGCATGTCCCGGCCATTCCCGGCGCAGGGGCTCCCTGGGAAGCAGGGGGAAGCCGGCTCTCCTGCCTGCAGACAGAGTCCAGATGCCCTGGCGGAGGCGTCTCTGGAGGGGGAGATGAATTCGCTCCTGCCGTCTTCTGTTTTCAGTCCAGAACATCTGCACAGTAACTGGGAAATCTGGGCTTTCTCCTGCTTCTCAGCCAGGTCCTGTCAGCCCTTTCCTCTTCCAAAAAGGGGTTTGGTGGTTTTTTTTATCCCTTCCTGCTGTTGCTTGTGCTGTGTAACCTGCTCCCTGCTGTGCATCCTGTCAGGGCTGTGCTTGGATTTTACTCCATGAGCAGCTTTTGGGGGGCACCCCCCATCTCAGCCACCCCCTGAGCAGCTGCTCGAGGACGTGGATCCCCAGGAGCAGTTTTTCCACGGTGGGTGCCTGGTGGCACAGGGATTTGCTGGGATCACACATGTTGCTAAATCATTTATTCCAGGGTTTTTTCCCTTGCTGATCATGACGATCCTGCATCCTGGAGCCCGGGTGCTGTGTGTGGTGTGCTTGGGACTGTACAACCCCTCCACTGCCTGCACTCCCTCCCAAAAGCTGGCACTGGGAAGCATTCGAGGCAGCAGAAGGGTGGGGGCCACCCTGCTCCCAAACCCGCCCTGGCTCCCCGTTATTTCCAGCAGTGAGTGGCTTGGCCAGCCTGGCCCCGGGCTGGCCGGGACAGCTCTTGGTTTGGCAGCATCCCGTGTGGGTGAGGTTTGTTCCACAGCCCCTGGCTCAGGCTCCTGGCAGGGCTGTGGTGGGTGCTGGGCGCCCTGGGCACCTCCTCTTCTTTGCTGCTGCTTCCACCATGCCATGGGGACTCTCGGCAAAGTGTCACCCCAATATTTGTAGCCCTTGAGCAGGAGTAAATCCTGCTGTGTCATGTCCTCCCTCCCCTCTCTGTGCATGAACAGCCCGTGCTCTCACCCTGGTCTTCCCCACTGGGGCTGCTGGGGTCCAGCAAGCCTGAACCCCGCTCCATCCTTTACCTATCCCCGCTCCTTCTCCTTTATTCATGACGATTTCCTCCCTCTTCCTCCCTCTTTGCTCGTCTTTTAGTCTTTTTGCTGTGTTTCCCCACCCCTTGCTGCCCTAGTTCTGGCTGTGCTGGCCCTGTGCCCAGTGTCCTCTGCTTGGAGCGGAAGGAAGGGTTCTGGGGGAAGGAGGGCAAAGGCTGGGTGATGCCAGCAGAGGTTTGTCCCTGGCTTGGAGAAGGGGCTGACCCATCAGAGGGTGTTTGGGGCCATGGATGTCATGGGTGGTACTCTCCCCACGGGTCCTCATGTGCAGAGCTGGTGTCAAGGTATCAGCCCAGGGTGAACAGGGCTCTTGCAGGATGCAAAGAGACAGTGAAGAAGGGAGATGCCACTCCTCTTTTGGTACTTTGGGGACCTTGGGACAATATACAAGTAGCTCTGCCTCCCCTTGGGTTCCCTGCTACCCTCAGGATTTTGGGTGGGCTCGAGGGCCAGCAGGCTCCCTGAAGAGGTGGCTGGGCAGGGTGGCTGTGAGCTGGGCATCCCCAGCCACCTGGAGGTGACACATGTCTGATGTCCCTGTCCTGGGGACAGCCACACAGCACTGGCTTCACAGCTGCTATTTCTGTCCAGTCTGTGGTCTCTCCTCCACGGTCACCAGTGCTGGGCCAGCAGCTGCTGCCCTTTCCCTTCCCATTCCCTCAGACTCGTGGGATGGATGGAGACAGGATGAGGAATCCCCCCAGCGTGGGCAGCAATGGAGCAGCTCAGTACCTCTTGGGATCTTCCCTCCAGCCCTGTTTTCCTCCTGTTTAAACCCGGGATACGTCTCTGTTTGGTGGGCGGCTGTAAAAATAGCACTTGGTTTGAGTTAGGAGGGTGGCGGGAAGGGCTGGGAGGGGGCCGGGGTGCAGGGGGGAGGTCCGGTTTCTCCCTTTCCTGGAGGAATTAGGGAGGCCACATGCTGCCAGGAGTGTTTGGCTGGTAGAGGCAAGCGGAGGCTCCGAGGAGGCGAGCAGGCGTCCGCACAGATGGAAATTTGATCACCCACGGCTCAACAGATTGTTTGATTTATTTTAAAATCAAGCAGATGGCTGCAACAGGAGTTTGTTTAAGTTCAGCTCCGAGCTGGGCCAACGGCCAGGATACTCGGGGGTAGGCGTGCCAAAAAATGTTCAATGACTTTGGTCATCACCCACCTCTCCTCCTCCTCCCCTTCCCTCGCTCCAGCGCACACACCCCGCTCCCCCTCTTATCGCATCCTCGCCTTCATCTCTTGGCTCTTGCATCTTGCTTTGTCTCTCCCCGGCGGGTGCAGCCTTGCCCTCCACTTTTCCTCCCCTTCCACAGCGCTCCAGAGGGTTTAACTCTTCCCCATCCATCTCCTTGACCTGCTTCCCTTGTACTGTAGGGGTGCGGCAGGCAGTCCCCCCAGTGGAGGGAGGGAGCATTCCCATTCCTGGCTTCCTCCTCATGTCTGTCTTCTTTGGGAGCAGTTTGGGGTGCAGTGCTGGGGGGAATGGAGGGGTGCAGGTCCCAGCTGGGTGCCCAGAGGGATACTCTGACTCATGCCCTGACCCCCATGGCCGTCTCTTCTTGGTGAGGAGGGGGTGGATGGATCCTGGTGTTCCCCCACCCTGCCCTGAGCTGGTGGTGGCCTGAGTGGAGTTGGGGTCCCAGCAGTGTGTGATGCTGCTGGATGGGGGACGTTGCTGCCTGGGACCCACATCTTGGGATGCAAGGGGTGACCTGTGGATGGAGAAGAGCCATTGATATGCAGCACGTGGTGGCTCTGGATGTGATTCTGGTCTTGCTGCCATATGGCTGGCAGGGAAGGGGCAGGAGGAGCCAGTGGGAAGCAGCCTGGGATGTGCTAAACTGCTGTAAAGGGTATGGGGCAGGCTGTGCTTGGGACTTTAAATCGCTCCGTGCCACCAGGCTGGTACTGCCTGAGGGGTCTGACCACCCTGGGGTGGCAGAGGGTCCCCAACACATGTATTCATGTCCCCTCACCCTGCCAAGGGGCATCTTGGATGCTCTCTGTGACGCTGACAATGACCTCTCTGCTTTTCCTGGGGTGAGTGAGTGGGATGCTCCAGGACCACTGGACATTCATGGTGGCCTTGGGATGTCCCTCTGCCCCATTCCAATCCAGTGCACTTCCCAGCAGGTTTGGTGCACCCTCTCCCTGCAGGTTTTCATGCTGGGCAATTGCCTGTTATCCCGTTTTTAGGAGTGGGACAGCTGGGTGGTGGGACGAGGCTTCTCCCCAGCACCCATCCCCTCTCCACAGTGGGGCTGGGGGCTGCAGGTCCTGCTGGGAAAAGTGTCCAGGGCTGGAAGGGGTTAAGACAGGCAAAGGAAAACAAGAGTGCTGCAGGGCCTGGGTGGCTGACAAGCCAAACAACTGTTTTTGACTCACTGTTGCTGCCTTGCCAAGTGCAATTGCTTCCACATTCCCATCCCCTGGCTGGAGGGGCGAGGGGAGATGTTGGCTTTTTGCGGTCAGGAGGGGAAGGGGGATGCCGGGGGGAGCAGCAGCGGGAAGGGCTGGCTCTGCACTGCTTTTTCTCAGCTCTTCTCTCTTCTATTCCCCTCCCTGGTGAGGGGCAGGGGTGATGCTGGCAGGGATGGTGCTGGCAGGGGTGTGAGGCTGTCAGGGTCACTTGGGCTAGCTCCTGGTGGAGCATCCCTTCTGCCAGTCCTAAAGGTGGGAAAGGGAATGGGGGGCTGAATTACACCCCCAGGTTGTCTGCCCTGCTTTCTCTTGCTGTTTGTCTGCAGGGAGGACCCTGAAAGGCAGCTCCTTCCCTGCCAGGGGGTGCTGGTGGGTGTTGGGGAGGCAGCAGGATCCAGTTCCCCCCTCCTCCAACTCCTTCCCCTGCTCTCTATCCCCCAAAGGATGGAGCTCTGCATTCTGAATATCACTATTCCAACCCTCCATAGGGACGCAGAGTGACCCCACTGCAACCCTGCTCAGAGACGTGGGGTCTCCTGTGGGGCTGGGCCCCCCACCATGCCTGGCTGGGGGCAGTGAGCCAAGTGTACTGGGGGGCAAATCTGTCAGCAGGGTTGGGGGGATCCCCCCCTTCCCCCCAGTTAAAATCCCCAGGCTTCTGAGTGCTGGTGCCGTTGTGTTGCAGACAGCAAGAAATAAGCCCTTGGAGAGGAGGCAGGGAAGTTACAGCGAAGATTTGAGCTACTCAGGGTCGCTGCTTTGTGGAGTTAATTATCTTCTGAGTCTGGGTTTTTGGTGTTTTTTGGTTTTTTGGTTTTTTTGTCTTTTTTTTTTCTTCTTGGGATTATTTCTTGGCAAATGAGGCGTCATTCTGAAGTACTGAGCTCTGCACCCTCGGAACTCCTGGCTGCTAAGTGGTATGTAGGGGATCCTGGTCTTAAAAAAATAACACACCAAAAACCACCCTCGAGAAAAGCCCTACTGCCTCTGCAGTGCAAATATGGGGTCTAGGGCAGCTCGGGAAGATTTTGTGGGTGTTCTTGGAGCTGTTTCCTTGGGGGAACCAGAGCAGGAACCTCCTGTGGGGGTTTCCAACATGATGCATCCCACCCAAGCAGTACTGGGATGGGCAGGGAAGGATGTGGAGATCCCCTGTGAGCAGCATCCTGGAGGGGTGCTTGCCCTGCAGGATTGTGGACTGCTTGGTCCCTCCCTAAAAGTCCATCCTGGATTGGGTGCCTGGCGGGAACCCCCAGCCTTTGGGAAGCTGGAGGCTGTGCTGCAAGGCAGCTCTCGGGTGAGGAGGGGATTTACAGGGCATCTCATCTGGCAGCTGTTTCCCCTCTTGGGATGCTGCAGGGTTGGAACATTGCTCCGGCATCACATTCCCTTCACCATCCGGCTCCTGGGGCTCTGCAGCCGCCTCTCCCTACTTTGCAGAGGTCACGTCCCCCTTCCTGACTGTGGAAAGGGTCTGTGTGTGCTGAGGGAGCTGGGATTGTGGTGCAGGGGAGCTGGCCTGGATGCTGTCAGCTGAATGGGATGCACACCTGGAGCTGCTCCTGGGGGATGTGACACTTCAAAGCACCTCCTCTCTCTCCTCCTGCTGGTACCTGTTTAATCTCAGCCCTGTGTACGGAATCCCAGGGGAAGAATGCAGCAGCAGAGCAGGAGCTGGCAGCGCTGGAGGTCGGGATGGAAATCCCTTCCTCTGTCAATGCTGCAGGAAGGACCCACAGAGCTTTGCCCAAAATATCCCATGTACACCAGGGATGCGGGAGAGTCAGCTCATGCTCTGGTCCGGCAGCTGTGATATTACACCACTGGGATAGACACATTATCCATCATCCTGTCTCCAGGACAGCTGCCTGTCTAACCTCTGCCTGTATCCCACAAGCATCTACACTGCCCTGCAGGGCCCATAACCCTGATGATGTTTTCCATCACCCTGGCATCACATCACCCGAGGCAAATCCCCCAGACTCTTTGCATGGGAAGCTGAAGGGCCCTCCTGGTGCTCCCCGACCACAAGTGGCAGGGGATGCCCGTGTCCCTGTTGTCGGACACCTTGTCAGCTCCTAATCCGGACATGAGAAGGCAATTAGGGGCCGGGATCCCCTTCCCGAGGCGGCAGATGGGGTGCGGTGCCGCCGTGGGGCTGGGGCACAGAGCGGAGGGGCCGGCTCTGCCTCCTAATGTGTTTGCAAATCCTCCCCAGCTGAGGGGATTAAAGCCGGCATCTGGCTCGCTTTATAATATTAAAACAAAGGGAGTTGTAGGCGCCATGATCGGGGGCAGGCGAGGGAGGGAGCGGGGATGGGGGCGGGGGGGGGGCTGCTGCTCTGCTCGCTGTGCTGGGAAAGTCTGCAGGAATCCCCCCCCCCTGCCCCAAGCCCTTCCACAAGGCTTTCCCTAAGGAATAAACCCAGTGGAGGGGTCTTCACCCCACCAACAGGGTGCAGGAGCCAGTGCCCAGTGACGAAGGGCAGTGCTGGGGGTGCTGGAGGCGGGTGGGCCGTGGGGGTGTTTTTGGGGGGGCGAGGGAGGTTTATATCTGCTTTTTCCACCCCGTTGCGCTGTTCTGGAAGCGGCAAGAATTCAGGAAGCCGGCGTGCGGCGAGTGCCAAGTCAGGCTGTACCGCAGCCAAGCCCCTGCTTGTTTTCTCGTCTTGCTGGAGCCAGTAAGTGACCTTATTAGCTTAGGGGGCAGCTGCCTTATTAACACACATCTGGCGGCGAGGGGGCCGCATAGTCCCGATATTGTCTCCCTGCCTGCTCCCAGCCCGGTGGTAAATGGCTGGGGGGGCTCACCCCGTGGCTTCTCCCACCCCCTCCAGTAGCAGGGTTGGCACCCAGGCGGCCCCGCTCCCCCCATCCAGGGTATAAACCCCAGCAGGGGATTTATGCTGGGGGACAGGATTAGGCAGATGGGGGGGTTGGATTTGTTAGAGATTATAATTTAAGATTATAATCTGTATGAGGTTATAATCTGCAGGGGAGGGAGGGATATGGGGTCCCCCCCCCAACATGAGAGCTGTGTTGCCAGGATTCCCATGGATGCTGTCCCATCTCTCACAGACCTTCTTTCCTATGGGGCAGGCACCACTTTTTGGGATGTGGCATCATGCCTTGGGATGGGATCACTCAGAGGGGCTGGACCACCCATGCAGCATCCTCACATCCATGCCAGCAGCTGGGGTGGGCACTGGGATGTCATTTTGCATCAGTGTTGGAGTATCCTGCAGCAAGGAGAGCCTCCAATGTGCTTCAGGGTTTTTCCAGCACATTTGGCCCTTGAACTGGGTAGCTTCCCAAGAGACTGTGAGCTGGGAGGCTCCTGCTGAGCCAGGACAGGGAGCCAGGGACTTTGCCACGTGCTGAATCACCCCGGGCTCTGCTCCAGGCTGTCCCGGGGGGTGCACATCCCACCCACAGCCACCCATCGTCCCGTGTGGGACCAACTCTGTGCCCAATGTCCACCCTCCCCCAACACTGCCGCGTTTGCTCTCCATGGGTATAATTAGAGCTGAGCCAGGGGGCCCCCTGTGCCACATCCCCCTGACACTGCGCATCCTGGGGGAGCTGTGGCAGCCGGGGCGCCGGGCGCCTGCCCACCCCTCCACCGCGCAGGGATGCCCTTTGTCCTTCTTGGCGTGTGGGGGAACTCGGCAGCTCTTGGCTTCTCCCTTCTGTTTTGGAAATTCAAAACATTTGCAGGGCGGCCCACTCGCGCCCTGCCGCCACGGAGAGGCACTTGGCTGACTCCTCTGCTTTCCTTGGCTGCTTCTCCCTCGCGCTCACGCTCGGGGGGAGCCTTTTCTCTACCCCCTCACCCTCCCTTTTTTCCCCCCCCTCTTTTTTTTTTCCTATTTTTTCCTATACTCTAAGCTTGGAAAAACACCATCAGCCTGCAGGAAAGGCCACCAAGGGGGGATGGGCAGCAGAGCCCAAGGTGAGCACGGTGGTGGCAGTGCCGGTGCCCGCTGGCCCCTGGCACTGACCTTGCTCTCCACTGGGAAGGGCGGCTGTGCTGGGCAGCCGGAGCAGCCCTGAGCTGCACCAGCACTAATGAGCTCTGCCTGAGCAGAAGGATTAATTAGCTGCTGGGAGGAGGGGGGCATCCTTCTGCGGTGGCTCTGGTGCCACTGGGCGCAGTGGCGGAGCCTGGCACGGCACAGTGCCCAGCGCTGTAGCATCAGCGCTGTTTTCACTCAGGATGCTCCAAAGGGAGATGTGGTGCTTCCCAGAGCAAATACCGTGAGCCAGGCAGGGAGAGGAAATCCCAGTGTCATGCTGGGAAGCTATGAGAGCTGCTGATCAATCACCCGGGCTCCTGATCTCTATTTTCCATTTCCCCCCCCCCGAAAAAGTCTTGTGGGTTTGGTTTTTTTGGTTTGGGTTTTTTTTATTTGGTTTTTTTTTTTTGGTTTTTTTTTTTTTTTTTTTTTTTTTTAGCTGCATGGTTGTTCCTGTGCTGTTGTCCTTGTAGGAATGGGAACTGAGGATGGGATCTGGATGTGTTAAATATGTCCTGTGGGTCTAAAATGACCCTAAAGGGGGTGAGGTGACAGCTGGCCAGGAGCTGTGCATGGACAGGGGCTGGCTGCATGCTGGGGCTCAGCCCTCACCCCAAAATCCAAAGGGTTTGGGGATGCTCAGGAGCTGGGAAGTGTCACCTTCCTGGAGGGGTACCCCAGACCTGACTTTGGGCTTTTTGGCATCTCCTTTAGCTGGGGGGATTCCTGGGGGGTTGTAGGGCTGCTCCGTGCCTTATCCTCCCACCAGCTCCTCCATGCCCCCTTCCCCTCTGGAGAACCAGGCTCAGGGTGGGGGGGAGATCAGGGGGTCCCCCGGAGAGACGAGCAGGGACATCGTGTCAAGGCCGGGAAGGTCGTGAGGACGTGGCGCTTGAACTTGAATTAGATGGTAATTGCGACGTGCCTAATTACAGGGAAAGAGCAAATCACTCCGGTGCTTCATAAAGTGTCTGACACGGAATAACGAGGATAATTAGCAATCAGACGGGAAGCTGCAGCCTCCCTGTCCCCTGAAAGCCCCGGGGAGCCCTGCTCCCCCTCCCTTTCTGCAGAGCATCTGCCCCTGTGTGGGGTGGTTTGTTCCCCCCCCCCCGAATATGACATCTGCCCCCCACTCCCCCCAGTACGGGACATCAGCCCAGAAAACCACTCGAGCTGGGGTGACGTGCAGCTGGTGGCTGTGTCCCCCTGCCCAAGGGGGTCTGGTGGCCGTGCCAGCGTCTCTCCCTGTGCATATGCATGTCCAGGTGTCCGTCCCCACGCGTGTGCGTGTCCAGCCGTGCCGCTCGTGCCGGGTGCCAGCAATGCATTAATGCTGGCTGACGCTAGAGCGCACCAGAAGCATGTCGTGACATCCTCCCGGGGACACGGCTCCCAGCAGGGCCACCTGCCCCGGCCACCTGCCCACGGCCACCCCGGGGTGACCCCAGAGGCACCCACGGCCACCCCGCTGGGGACCCCGGCTGCCCTCGGCGGCCGCAGGGGACGTTGTTAATGGTGTCAGGGCTGTGATTGATGATGCCTAATTGCACTCAGAGGGATTGGGAGGGGTGGAGGGATGTGGTGCCCCAAAAAACCCCCCTGCCATCCCAGCCTGGCTACTATCAACCCTGGGGGACTGGGAGGAGCATGAGGAGCATCTGGCTCCCAGTTAGCTGCACCTTTTACTGATGCTGTAGTTGGTTTAGGGAATGTGTCCCCCCTTGGGGAGGCTGTGCTGTGCTGTGCTAGGGGACTTACCCCAAACCTCATGTCCCCCCATCCCAGAGGAGTGGGATGGAGGAGCATCCACTGGACAGCACTGCCACAGGCAGGGGCTGATCCTACAGCCTCCAGCCCCCTCCTCAACATCCCCTGCCTGTACCCCCATGTGAGATCTGTCTACTCCTGTCACCCAGGGGGGGCTCACTACCCTTGGGCAGGTAACAGACACCCTAAGGCTAAGAAACATCCTCCCTCTGGGCATGAAGGGACCTCCCAGCCCCAAAATGCCCCTGGTTGGGGGATGCCAGGCTGATTTGGTGGCTTCACTCCAGCTCCTGCTGCCCTGCAGCCACCTCACTCCTGTCACCAACCACCTCACAGTCTGAAACCCACAAGGACCATCCCTCTGCCCCCTTCCTGGCACCTCCAGGGAAGCCTACAGCAGATCCCAACATGGTTTCTGGACTGGTCCCACTGCTGGCATTGCAGAGAGGGCTGGGTATGCTGATGTCACTGCAGGGATGGGTGTCCCTGGGTGCCAGGGCAGGGTGGAGGTCATGGTTCCTTGTACTCCTACGTGCCTGTCTCCTTGCTGCCTCTCCTCCTGGTTTCTCCTTTTTTGTTTCCCCCTCTTGGAGCAGCTGTTCTCTAATAAGCTGTTAATGATGATACAGTAAGTAGAAGCGGAGAGTCCTGCGGGAGCTGCCACGATTTGTGTAATTGGCCTCAGAGGAGACAGAAGTATCTAATATTTACATGCCGGTATTAGTCCCCTGGGAGCCTGTCTGGGCTGGCACAGGAGGCAGCTCCCAGCCTCAACCTGTCTGCTCTCAGCTGATGGATCCTCAGATCTCTAATGGATGGCAACAGCCGGCTAGGAATGGGGGGGATCTCCTCCAAGAGCCTGGGGATGGCCAACCATCCCACAGCTCAGCACCCATCCGGTTTGTGGGGGCACTGGGGTTTGGCTGACCCTTCAGAGGGAAGATGTTGAGGCTTGGGGAGCCCTGTGCTGGTATAGGATGGAGGCTGGAGCTGCCCAGGGTGGATTTACAAGGACTTTGACCTGGCTCTCAAAGCACAAACATGCTCCTGAGCTGGCTGATGCCCGGAGCAAGGAGCAAGAGTTAGAGATGGATGCTTGCCATCTGACCACCAAGGCCCCTCTCCCCTGTGCCAAAGGGTTGGGTGGATTCCTGTGAGCTGTGCCAGAGCTCCTGGATGGGCAGTTGTGTTCCTAGGTTTGGAAGCAGTTGTGTTCCTAGCTGTTCAGGTGAGCTTTGGGGCTGGGTGGCTACCAGTGAAACTGCCCATAGGGTTCCTGCCTGCAGCCGTAAGGCCATAATGGAACAGGAAACTGAGGCATGGCAAGGCTGAGAAGCAGCCTGCCTGCCCTCCTGCTGGCCCTCACCCTGTGGGGGTCTTGCTGTAGCGTGGACACGGTGCCTACCAGGGCTTTCTTGTGTTATTCTGTACCCCTTGGCATCCCCAAGTCTCTGGAGCTGTCCCCCTCTTGCCAGGGGTCAGACACGGGCCAGGTTTGTCTCAGTGTCACTGCCACTGAGCTCTATTGGGATGCCAGGGCTGTGCTCACTCTAGTGTCCACATTTCTGCACCCCCAAAGCTGCCAGCACCCCTAAGGGAGTGATGCCAGTGGGTAGGGGCTGGCATGGAGGCACCCAGCCATGAACAGTGGGGCCAAGGAGTGGGTACATCACTGTTCCCTGCCTGGGGCAGACGATGGGGGGCCCTCTTGGCACCCCAACCCATCTCCCACTGCGTATTGGTGTGCTGGAGGGGACCCCCAGCATCGTGCTGGATTGCATCAATCCCCAGCCCTGCAGGATTGTGGGACCTTTTCCACCCAGATTCCTGCTGTCCCATTGCCTTGGCAACCTCCAGTATGGCAGCTCATCACCTTCTGCAAGGGGATGTCTCACCATGTGCCCTCTCACCATCCTTGGGGTGCCTTCGGGGGGGATGAGAGGGATGTGGGGAGCTGTTGTGGGTGGCCAGGAGGGTTATTTTGCAGGGTGCCAGGCTGGGCACCGCCGTTCACCCTGCGGAATCAAAGGCACAGTGTTTTCTAACTGTTTTCCAAAAGACAAGTGGGCAGCTTTGCTTTGGAGGTGGCTGGCCTCATCCTGCCCGCTGGGGCTGGGCTGGGTGCCACCAGGACCTGGCATCCAGGGTTATCTGGGGGCTCCAGGGGGAGAATTGGCTGTAGGGTGGAGGTCACTGAGTCCTGGTGAGCTTGTGGCAGGGATGGAGGCGCTCGGGTGGAGCCTTACGGGTACATGTTTGTGTTGCAGGGGTGAGGAGCTGTTGGCTCCTGTCCATCCTTCCCTCCCTCCTTTCTTCAGCCCTCCCTCCCTCCCTCCCTTTTCCCGTTGTCCTCTCCACACTGGATGTTCCAGTCTCTCTGTCCCTGGCTTCCTGCCAGCCCTTTCCCACACTCCCTAATCCTGGGCTCCAGCCCCGGCTGCTGATGCTCTGGGAGCAGCTGCTTAAATATCCCCAAGCCAGGAAAGCGGGACCTGGCTCTTGACCTCCTGGAGAACCCAGGGAGTGGCAGGTTTGGCGTGGGGACAGCAGAGGTGTCCCCAAGTCCCCCGCTGTGTCTGCCACCCCTTGTCCAGGGCAGGGTGGATGGATTCATATTGCCAAGGGGTGCAATGAGTGGTGCAAGGGACAGCACCCCTGGGTGCTCACAGCCTCTTGTGGGGTGCTGGGGGGTGTTCACTGCCCCCCATGCCCCCTGTTTTATGTGTGTTTGGGGGGCAGGATCCCCCCACCTCCTTCCCTCCCTCCTGCCTGATCTGTTCAATCTGCTAAACAGGGGAATAGTGCAGCCGCCATCTGTGAGCCTGCCAATAATGGGATTAACTCCTTCCCCTGGCCGGGGCCGAGCCTGATGGCGTTTCTGGCACCCCTTTCCATGGGGTACCCCCTCCTCCCACCTGCCGGGGGCAGCCAACCCGCGGGGACATGCCGGTGGTGGTGTCCCAGGGCAGTGATGTCCCAGGGCTCCTGGGGACAGCCCCAATCTGTCCCCACACAGATCTGAGCCTCCAGCATGGACTCAACCCCTCCTGCCTCAGCTCCCCCCTCCTGCCTCCGTGTACCCCCGCCTCAGTTTCCTTCCCACCTCAGTTTCCCCCTCTCCTGCCTCAGCGTCCCCCCTCCTGCCTCAGTTTCCCCTTCTGCCTGGCAGGGTGGATTTTGGGCATTCCAAAGGACTCTGCGCTCCAGGCAGGGCAGGAGCCACTTTCCCTGCGTGGGAGTGGGGACACGCGCTGAGCCGTGCCTGAATCCGTGCGTGGCCGTGGGTCTTGGTCCTCGAGGCGGAGGAATGTAGGATGTGAGCCCAACCCCCCGGGATGCTGCCGGCGAGGGATGCGAGCCCTCCCTCCCCCCGCCCTTCCTCCGGGGCTCCTGCCCAGGGAGGGATGCAGGATAGGAGCACACCCCCCGGGATGCTTCCCGTGGAGGGATGCGGGGATGCAGGATGCAACCCCAACCCCCGGCGATGCTGCCCGGGGCTGGGGCAGAGGCGACACTCCACCTGGGGGGGAATGGGGGGGTTCACGAGACCCCCCTACACCCCTGCAGCTTCCAACCCTTTTCCCGGGGGCGGAATGCCCCCGCTAATCCTCTTAGGCTGCGCCCCGGAGCAGCTGGCGAGGCTGGCCCGGCCGCTGCCCATCCTCCCTCCCAACAGGTGCCCCCCGGCCCCCTCCCCACCGGGGCTGGGCGGGGGGCTCGGGGCTCCCCGCAGCAGGCAAGGCCCCCCTCCCCTTCCCCCGGGGCCGGCCCGGGAGCGCTCATTAATTATCTAATCTTCCCTTTATGTTTAATTTACAGCCCCGCGCGGCTCTGGCCATATGCTGCTTTTGTTGTGTCTGGCTCTTTGTTGTGGCAGGCAGCGGGGGCTGGCGAGACCCCCCCCCCAGCCTTTGATCCCCCCCCCTCCCCAGCGCCACCCTCCAGCCACCCCCGCGGCACGGTGGCGAGCCCCGCCGAGGGGGTAAGTGCCTTTTTCTCGGTTATTAATTTCCCTGACCCCCCACCCCACCCCATCACACAGCTTTTCCCCCCCCCCCAACACTGTGTGTCCCCCCCCTCCCGCCTCTCGCCGGCGGCTCGGGATGTGATCGCGCGTGTGCGTGTGCGCGGCGCTGCCTCCTCCCGCTGCTGCCGCCGGGGTCACCGCGCCGCCCGCGCCCCGCACCGCCCGCGCCCCGCACCGCGCCGCGCAGGTACGTGCAGGGCAGGCAGCTGCCCGTACCCTCCCCTCGGACTGTGCCCCCCCCCCCCCTTACCTGTACCCCCCACCCCCTGGCTGTACCCCCCCCATCTTCTCCCCGTGCACCCCCTGCCTGTACTCCATCATCCCCTGCCTGTATCTCCTGCCCCTGCCTGTATCCCCCCACCCCCTGGCTGTACCCCTCATCTCCTCCCTGTACACCCCCTGGCTGTAGCCCCTGACTCCCTGCCTATACGTCCCTACCCCCTCCTGTACCCTCCTACCCCCCCTGCACCCTCACCCACTGCCTGTACCCCCGTGCCCCCCATCTGTACCTCCCCCATCCCTGTCTGTATCCCCCTTGCTTGTACCCCAACCCTTGCCTGTACTCCCACCCCAAAACCTCCCTCCTGCCCCCCTTCATCTTTGGGTGGGCTCCCCCCCAGCCTTGAGGGGGTCCTCTTTGGTTGGGTGTGTGCAACCCCAGGGATATAGCCCTGCAACACACCCCCCACCCGGACTTGCTGCGTGTGCCCCCCCAGCTGTGCTGGGTGGGGGGGTGGTCAGGGGGTGCCCCTGCTGTGAGTGGATGTGAGGACATGGAGGGGGGCAGAGTGGGGGGCCTCCTGTGGCACCTGGACCTGCGGCAGGTACTTGGGGTGCTCTGTGGAACTTGCTGCAAACTTTTGTGAGGTGCTACCAGGTTCCTTCTGTGCTCCCAGTTTGTTATATGGTTTTTTTTTAAAAAGTAGTAAAATGATTTCTCTGCATCCTGCCAGGCCCATATGTTGCTCTAGTGGAGTGCACAGGGTGGGCATCCCAAGCCAGGGGCTACAGCATATGCAACCCACCCTTGGGGGGTTCAGGTCTGGCTCCCGGGGGGCAGCAGTACTTGGGAGGGGGCAAAGGATTTGGGACACTTGGCCACTGGCAGCACAAGGCTCCATCTGTGGGTGATGGGGGGCACCCCTGGGTGCTCTGCTGGGGGTACTGAGTTGGGATTCATCCCCTGTGAAGGATGCTGGTGGCTGGAGGACCCTGGGAGTCCCTGTGGAGTTGCTCACCTGAGGTTTGTCAGTCCTGCTGTGGGCAGGGAATGCCAAAACTTCCACCCCGGGACTTGGGCAGTGTGCAGGGATCTGTGCTTGTGCTGTCTGTCCATCTGTCTGCACCTCCTGCAGCTGCTGCCCAGTCCCTGCCAGCCTGGGGCGAGGAGGGCAGCCACCCTCCCACATGGTGGGAGTCGTGGGCAGGGTGGGTGCCAAGTCGCCAGCCTGCTTTGGCCGCAGGATCCGTGTTCCGGGCCAAGCGTTGGGCTTGGAGAGCCCTGGCAGCAACATGTAAGGTCACCATGACCGCTGGTGAGGTGGCCCTGCCAGGGCGTGCTGGCTCCTTTGTGCCAGGAGCCGTGAGGTGGTGGCAGGAGCTGGACCTGGGGCCACTGAGCCGCTCGCCAGGTGGACAAACCTCCTTTCCTGGGCAGGAGGCAGCTGGCTTCTCATGCGTCCTGCTGTGCCACACATCCTGGGGTCTCTGGCAGTCAGGTGACACCCCTGCTGCAGAGAGGGAGACAAGGTGGACACCACTCCACCAGCACCCCATGACTTTGCATGTGACTGTCCCTGTGCAGCCCTCGGTGCCATCAGGGTGACCGGGCTGGCCCTTTTTGGGGTTGTTTTCTTCCTGCCAGGTGTGGGGAGCTGAGGAGTGGTCGTGCCACCATGGTCGTTTGTGGCAGGTGGCCACTGCTGCTGTCTCTCTGTGCCTGTCCCTGTACAAAGCCCTGCTGCTCCCTCCCTCCCGGCCCCACGCTGCGGGGCCGCTTGCCAGGCGAGTAACCATGGCTCTGTGTCACAGCGGGTTTGTGCTGTGTTTCAAAAGGAGCCAAAATATGATGCTGGGGCCCCCCTATGGCTGCCCACCCTGTGCCCGTGCCCCACCATCCCTGCCAGCTGGGGAAACTGAGGCAGCAGGGCAGGAGGCGGCTTGCCTGAGAGATCCAGTGCCAGGACTGGGGAGAGCAAACAGGATTCTTGGCACAGGCCGGCAGTGCCGTGCTCTGCCTGCAGGCGAGGGTTGCTCTTTGCTGGGTGTGCAGTTTTGCTGCTGTGCTGCTCCCCAGCTCTGGCACCCTGGGGACCATGGCTCTGTCCCCACAGGTGACACCCCCCCACCTCAGTGCTGGTGAATGGGGCAATTGTTCCCCCCAGGGGTGGCCAGTGCCCGGCGCTGTGTGTGGCGGGGCTGGCACGGAGAGCGGGTTGGCCTTGGCCTCCTGCCTGCTGCCGTGCCCTTTTCCAGAGGCAGCTGCCTGTGGGCATGGCTTGGCAGCCGTCCTACCTGCGGGCTCAGCCAGGGCAGGACCCCTGGGCCACTGGAACACCTCGGCACAGCGTTGCAACACCTGGGGTCACAGCTGTCATGAGTTTGCAGTTCTCAGCTCAGCAGTGGCTTTTTCTCCCAGGTCTCTGCATCAGCTCCATCCCTAAAGCAGAGCCTTTCCAGGGCAGGCTCGGAGGGGGCAAACAGGGAGCCGGTTCTCCCTGCCCTGCCAAAAAGTCCCTCTGGAAACGTGCCTAGCAGCGTCACCCCTGTAGAAGTGATATGTCAGCTCTGAAAGCACCTGGATTTCCATCTCAGAGCTGTGTGCAGGAGGGGGCTGTTCTGCCCCCACTTCCTGGACTAACTGGAGCTCTTGGGGGGCCCAGAGCATCTCCGGGGTGGTGACATCGCGTGGTCCATGCTCGGTTCTGTGCCTCCCTCCCCTCCCAGCTCGCTTGCCAGCTAATGGCACGGCTTATTCCTATGGCTTTTTAAGTGCTTAATGGCGCGCGGGGCTAATGATGCAGCTCCCTCTGTTCGTGCCGCCTGGGTAGACGGATGGTGTTGGGGCTTGGTGCTGCCTGAACCTCCAGGAACGGGACAGGGGTGAGAAGGGGCCCAGCCGGTGCCCTGTGATGCTGGGGGCTGTCAGCGGGCGTCTGCCTGCCCGCCTCTCCTCCCTCCTCTCCCCTGCACGGCTGCTCGGAGCAGTAATGTCACCATAAACGATATTTATCACGAGGTGATAAAAATCTATTTCCAGCGACCTCTTGGAAATGGCCCTCATAAAACCAGGCAGCAGACGGAGGCAGGAGGCAGACAGCGGGGAGGGGGCACGGGCAGGGAAATGGCTGTAATCAGCTGCGGAGCAGGGGCTGGATCTGCTGGGGAGCCAGCCCTGCTATTCCCGACCCCGGAAAATTGATGGCACCCGTGAAGGCCAGAGGGCTGCCCGGGCACAGCTGGGTGGATGCTTGGGCATCTCAGGGCTTGAGCATCGTGGGATGCAGCATCCAGGCTGTGAAGGGAGGACCAGAGCGATGTTTATCTTTAGGCAAGTGGGATGTGAGGCTTCTACCAGCCATCCAGGGATGTTCCTAAAGTGATATCTCCACTTGGAAGTGCTGGATCTGGTCCTGAAGCAGCAGATTGGGATGGGATGCTGAGCTAGCCATCTTTCCCTGAGTGCTCAAAACCATAGGGAAGAACCCCCACTGGCAGACATTGCTGAGTCACCCATTGCCCCCCTATCCATCCTGGGGGACCACTATCAGTCCTACAGCCCCCTCCAGCTCCATTCCTTCGGTTCTGATGGCTGGGTGCTGATTCAGCATCCTGACACTAATTACTCACCCTCTCCTGGATGCTGGCTGTAAATTCTCCAGCAGGAGCAGGCTGGGCAGCAGAAAGCCTCCCTGGCTCCTTTCCTCGCTGCCCTGAGCAGGGACCTGTGATCCCGTGTAATTCATCAGGGTGCTGAGTCAGCAGGAGGGTGCCTTGGCCTCCTCCGTCCACCTTTGGGGTCCACTGCCCCCCCCCCCGAATCCCTCCTCCTTGCTGAGTGTCCCTCCTGGCTGTGTGACACTCAGCCTGGCTCTGTCCCCACCATCATTAGGGACATCCTCCTAACTGCACCCTGGGTGATGCTGCTGCTCTGGGCACCACTGGGGACTTCGCCGAGTTGAGGGAGCACAGGGCACCTGGGCCACCTTTGTGGGGCTGGAGAGGTGGGATTTGTTCCTAAAAATGGGGACAGGGCAGGACCCCCTGTGTTGTCCCCTGGGGGAGTAGGGATGTGAGAGAAGACAGCTCCCAGCTGCAGGGTCTAATCTGCTGCCCTGATGAAGAGACTTTAATCACTTCAAGTAATTAACCAGGTGGGGCAATAGCTGGACCCAGGGTGTCCCCTGCCTGGAGGTGGCTGCCTTAGTGGGGGACACAGGCTGGCAGGCAGGGGGCTGGCTGGCGTGCAGCTCCCAGATGTGGGTCCTTGCAGGGCTGTGCCAGGAGGGGACAGCGGGGAGAGGATGAGGACATCCAGAAGGATGGGAACATCATTGCTTGCATGTTCAGAGCCCTCAAAACCCCCTTGGAGAGATGTGGTGCCGCTCGGGGACCTGATGCCACCGCGGAGCTCTGTGCCCACCTGCCCGGCGTGCCCGGGGCGCGCGGTGACACGGCGCAGTGTGTGCGGCAGGTATTATCCTGCATTAAAGTTTCCCCTTGCAGATGGTTCAGGCTTAATCTGCGGCTTAACACAGCGCCGGACCTGGCGGTAAGTCCGTCTTTAGATGGCAGGCGGGAGCCGGGAACGGGCGCTAAGCTGCCCGTGGGATGGAGAAGGGGGACACGGTGGATTGAGGGACACAGATTGAGGCTTTAATGCTGCTGCGTCGCAAGCCGATTGCCAAACCGGCGTGTGGCCCTCGCTGGGACCTCGGGGATTGCTGTGATGTGCCACCCCCCCCCCCCCCCCGAGCTGGATGGGGACCCCCTGCCGTGTCCCCTCGCCCAGCATAGCAAGCTTGGCAGAGCCTTGAACCCACCTGGGTGCTTCTCCCTGCCTCAGTTTACTCCCGAGTGTGCCGCGGGGATTGTCACGTATGGGAACATCCCGAAAACATGAGCCGCTGTGGGATGGGTGGGATTTTCCAGAGTAAAAAGCCCCTTGGGGCAGCCGCCTCTCCCCAGGGCAGGTATTTAGGGTGGCAAGGAGGGGATGTTTGCTGCAGACTGCCCGGCAGCTCTGGAGCTGGAGGTGGGTGAGCTGGGTGCTGTGCCGGGCTGTGGTGTCCCTGAGATGGGGATGGGGAGTGTGGGGCATGGAGTAGGGGCTGGGCTGAGCACAGCATGTGCTGTGGGATCTTGGCAGGATTTGGGTGGCAGGCAGCAAGCTGCATCCCTCCCCTCCTGGTATGGGGCTCTGTGGTCATGGAGGGACCTGGAGCCAGGGCTGTGGAGTGGTGGCAGACAGATGTGGGAGCTGCAGAGACTTCCAAGGCCGGGGAGTCACTGCTTCAGTCAGGGTAGTTTGTCTCAGTGTGGAATGGCCCTATTTCAGCTGTTAACTCTGGAGTCTAATGATGATGGCAAAGGCTCTGTGCTGCACAGCCTTGAGGAAATCTGTGCATATTTGAAAAAGCTGATTGTTCCCTGCAGGGCCAGGACCAGGAGTGGCAGTGCTGCTGCCAGCCCTGCTGTCCATGCATGGGGAGAGGTGCTCACATCCTCCCTGCCTCAGTTTCCCTGCCTTGAAAGCAGGATGGAGGGCACATTCCCCAGCCTGGCAGACATAAACTAGAGCTGTGTGTCCCCATGGTGGGACAGGGATTGCTCCGGCACTGAGCAGGGAGCGTGTCCCATCGTGCCCAGCCAGCCTGGCCCTGGGGGGATGGGGGGTGAGCATGAAGGGCTCTCGTTGTGGAAGTGGGGTGATGTGGGGCTCAGCATCAGGTCTTGGCATCCCTGATGCCTTGTGCATTGCCACCAGCCACGGCTCATCCCACAACCTGGGGAAACTGAGGCACGGGAGGTGACACGGCATGGCCAGGGCTGTCGAAGCAGCGAGCAGCCTCTGATCCCTATGCCCAGAGCCCCAAAGGAGCTCGAGGAAAAGCCGTGAGCGAGCGGCTGTGTGCCCCCCGCCTCCCCCTCCATCACCTCCCTGTTCGCTGGCGAACAAATGTCTGTTCTTGCAAAAAAAAGAAGTGACAGGGGTCGGCGCAGCGCTTTCCACATGACCTGCCCGGGAACAGAGGACGTCTTTGTTAATCCAGCGAGCTGTCAGTTCAGCCTCTTCACAAAAGGCATAAACCACTTATTGCTGCTCTCACCCCTGACCCCGGATCCGCCTGCGCGCCCTCCATTGTACCGTCTCGAGGAAGCTGGCAAACAATTTCGGCTCCGGCTCCCCTCCCCGCCGGCGGCTGCACGCGGGGGCTGCCGCTCGCCCCGCCGGCGTGGGGAGCCGCTGCGGGGGACCCCCCTACACACACCACCCCCCCGGCCTCATCTGCGCGCCCGCCGCCTCGCCTGGCAGCTGCTGCGAGGGGATGGGGGCTGCCACAAAGGGACCACCTCCCTCCCTCCCTCCTTCCCTCCCTCCTAGGGCTGCCGGAGCAGCTGGCTGGAGCCCACAGGCTGCGGAGAGGGGATGCTGGGTGCTGCACCCTGTGGCCCCCCAGCCGAAACCTCTTAATGAGAGGGGACAAAAGCTCCTTAGGCAGGGTCCCTGGCTGGGACGGGCTGGGACGGCGGCTTTAGCCAAAGCCGCTTATGGCCCGGCACAAAGCCGCTGGGAACAGCCCAGCTCCCTGGGGCCGGCATGGATGGGGTGATGCTCACGCCCCGCCGGCCTCAGGGTGCCCGGGGGGTCACACGGGGTGACAGCCGAGGGAGGGGGCTGAGTGTGTGCCGCCCACCCCGTTCCCCTGTGCCCAGCACCCGGACCCCGCGGCGGGGCCGGTGGGTGCTGGAGCAATTAGATGCAGTCACTTTGGGGCTATATATAACCCAAATTGCTGCCTGCAGCTCGTTAGCTGCTGTCAGAGCCGCTGCGGCCGCGGTGGTGAGGTGGTGTCGCGGGGGGGGGGCTGGAGGGTGACACAGGGATCCACTGCTCCCCAGAGATGGGGGAGGGGGGAGTGGCTGTGGTTGTGCTGGGGTGGGCACAGGGTCAAACCCTTGCTGGGAGTGGGGTCCCCAAGGGGGATGTGCTTCACTCCAGGTGCTCCCAGTGTGGTGCTTCAGTGGTTGGTGCAGGGTGGGCTGTGGTCACACACAGGGGTCACGGTCAGGCCTTTCCCTGCCTGGTGGCACAGCCTGGCCCCTGGGTCAGGGTGCTTAGGCGTGGGGGGGCCACCGGTACATCCCTTGCTCATGCCAGTGCTGTTTCCAGCATCATCTCCCCATGTGGCATCCAGCCTGACCACAGTCTCCAGCCCCTTCCATCCCTGCTGGTTCCCGCCTGGGCTCGCCGGCACGTCGCGGCTCTGCCGGCACACACCGGCCCCCGCGCCGGGGAGGAGCGCGGCACCTCGGGCTGTCTGGGGGCAGCTGCAAGATGAGTGCGAACATATTGTGTGGGCTCCTGGAGCAGGCGTCACGGTGTCGCTGCTGGAGAGCGAGCGGGAACCGCAGCCCTGCCGTGACAAACGGCTCCGGCACAGCCGCAGCCATGCCCACGCGGGCGCCGCGGCACAGCCAGCATTGCCGCTGCACCGTGACACAGAGCGGGGATCCAGGTGGGCAGTGATGCTCATGGGCTGGCCCCCAGCACATGGTGTCACCTGCCACCACTGCAACCCATCTCTCCGGCTCCATAATTTCCCAGGGGGTCCACATCCCAGTCTTGGGAAGGGTTAATGGCACCGTGTCTCACTCTGGAGCCTTTTGTTTCTTTCCCATTTTTTCTCCCCCCTCCCCATTTTAATGAGGGGTTAGCACTGCTGTAATTGCAGGTTCCAACTTTCCGCCAGCAAACACGGCTGAGAAACTTTAAACACAGCGGGGATGCACGGATCCAGCCACCACCCCTCCTGTGGATGCCCACTGGGGCCAAGCCATGCCACCAGCAGGGACCCCAGCTCTCCAGGGAGACCCCAGCCTGCTTTTGTGGGAAAACCCTCTGTTTTCAGGCAGCTGGGATGAGGATGAGGAGGGCAAAGGCTTCCTGGAGGGAAGAGCAGCTGGAACCATCTGGGGGAACACACGGCAGGGGCTGTGCCTGCTGTGACTGTGATAAAGCCCCAGCGGGAGCTGTGGTCTCCAGGGCCTCACTGACAAAGGGAGCCAGGGGAAGCCCACTCCCATAGCCCTCAACACTCCAAAAATACCTTTTATCCTGAGCGCCGCCTCACAGGGCCTGGGGGTAGATGAGAGATGGCAGGGGTTTGTCCCCACCAAGCCTTACAGCCCCTCTGTGCCGAGCATCCTCCTCACCTCATCCCTTGCTCATTCGCTGGAGCTGGCACGCAGGTTGTGCCAAACCCCATTGCCGGTGCAGCTGTGCCGGTGCTCGCCGGGCTCCGTGCCCGCCGCCCTGCCGGGGTGATGCCAGCCAAGAGCCCAAGTGCCAGGATTGCATCCACCCCCAGTGCTCTGGCTGCTGGAAGCATGGGGGTTTTCCGAGGTGCTGCCACCTGGGAGGGTGGAGGTTGGGGCGATGCAGCGGGGGCTTTGCTGTGCCCGCGGCATTCCCGTGGGCGGCGTTCCCGTGGGCGGCATTTCCCGTGGGCGGCGTTGCTGCTGCGCACGCTGCAGCCCGTCCTGGCGGCAGGCGAGGCACAGGGGAGGTGGAATGGGGAAGCTGCATTTTTGGGTGTCCTGAAGGCACAGGAAATGCATTGGCCTGACCTTCTGTGTGCCGGATCTCTCTCCTTTTGCTTTCCTGTTCCATTACTGCCATCCTGAAGCTGGGGGGAGAGCTGAGTGCCCCAGCAGGTATTTAGTCCGCTGGGAGCAGAAGGAATGTGCCCTTGTCAGGGAGGGATAGGTGTGAGGACACCAGACACAGGGACACCTTTCCCTGCCCTTAGTGCCATCGTGTCTCCTGGCTGCCTGCCCGAGGCACCAAGCTGGGGGCCTGGGAGACACCATGCTGATGGTGGGGGTCACAGGTGACATAGGTGACACGGGGTCTGTCAGTGGCTCTGCGCCTGTCCCTTGAGGTCACCAGCTGTGTTTTGACCCCTCTTGAGCTTTCCGTGACCTTCATACTGAGGACCCGCCGGGGTAGATGGGGACAGATGCCACACAGGGGTGGGTTGAGGAGTGTCATGCCATGGGGTTGTCCCTGCCACCTTTGGTTGGTGCCTTTTCTCCATGGTTCTGTCACTTGTGGAGCTGCCCTGCTATTCCTGCCCATCTCCCCTGGCTTACAGCCCGGCACGCCAGCTCAATTTTTCCTGTGTTAATAACATCACATAACGATGTCACATTGATGTCACTTCACTGCACACCTACCTCTGACCTGGATGCTGCCTGTGGCTGTGCCCTGTGTCCCTGACCCCCACCATGGATGTCCTGTGAGCTGTTGCAGAGTCATTCTTCAGTCCTTCTGTCCATTTGCAAGCTCCCTTGATGCATGTCATGAGCAGGCCGACCTCAGCTCAGCACTATTTGGGAGGTGCAGATGCTGATTCCCTGTCTCCATCCCTGGGAAGATGCAGGATAAGCATCTCCCAGAGCCAGGACAAGCTGAGCATCACCACAGTGGGACATGTCAGGGGGGCTACCAGCCCTCCCCTCAAATTTCAACATGTGGTGGCAGAGCACCCTTCCCTCCCAGCCTCTTCCCGAGCACCTCAGGGTGCTTAGCAAATTAACACCCCAATCAACCCGCTCACCTCTAATTGGGGGTGAGTCTTTGAGGACGTGGCTGGGGAGGAAAGCCCCCCCTCCAAGGGGCTGCTGCCATGCTTTATCTGGGTGGACAGATCCCTCCTAATTGAGCAGATATTCAGTGTTCGCAAACAGATGGCTCCTTTGCATCAATTATTCCTTATCTGTGTAACCAGGGATGATTTGCTGACAGATAGCGCCGGGTGAAGTTAAAGCAAGGAGGCGGCCGGTGCTCCATGCTGGAGCCTGGGGGGTCCCAGGGGACATGGGCGGTGAGGGGGGGATGGATCCTGGCTTCCCCTTGGGCAGGTGGGACCCATCTCCTGTGCTTTTGCATCTCAGCATCTCTCAGCAGGAAAATAGAGGGGGTGGGGGCTGCCACTGCTGTGGGGCTGGTGGGTGGGTTGGGGTGTAGGTTGGGACCTGGGGGGCTGCTGAAGCTCCCCAGGGAGCAAAAGGAGGGTGCCAGTCTTGGCCCAGCCGCTAAAATCCGCCTTCCCCACCACAGCCCGGCTCGGTCTTCCCAGCTGCGTCTTGCCCAATGCTGCTGTGACGCATGACAGGGAGTGATTAATGCTAATTAATGATTAGTTGCTCCAGGTATCAAAGTGCACCCCAGCCCTTTCCCATGCCCACAGGTTGGGGATTACTGCCTGCTGCTGCCTGTGGCATTGCCCTAGGAGGAGGAGAGGTGGCACGGCATCCCCCCCGAGACATCCCTGCCACCTCCACGGAGCCCACACCAAGCGTTCAGGGATGGGAACTGATCCCTGGGCTTGTCCCCTGCCCGCTGTGAAAGTCACCTTCTGTTAATCATTGGGAAAGAGAAGAGCATCCCGCCATCACCAGGGCAGCCGGTGGCACCCCGCCAGTTGGAGCTGGTACGTGGTGGCACTCGAGGACTCACGGGATGTGCCAAGCACTCGCGGTTGTGCGGCGCTGCCATATGGATTCCATAAATTAAACCTTTCCAGGAAGCAAACGGTAAATTTGTATGTCCGCTCATGTGCGTGGCTCATCGAGTCTGAGGGCTTCCCAGCAAAACAACCATCGTGCTTCAGCTGTCCACGTTTGTGGGAGTAATCCCAGGAAAAATGGGATCAACATCAAATCCTCACCATGCTGCAGCCGTGGCCCTAATGTCCCAAAATTAGGAGCACGGTGTTCCCTATGGATGCCACCTGTGGCAGGAGGGAGGTTACCCTCATCCCGCCATGCCCCGGGGTGAGCACAGCATCCCGGGGACCCATTCAGGCCTTGGTCTGAGTGGTCCATGTGTCTATCCCAGAGCGGCATGGCGGTGCTGGGGTGTCCGTAGTGTTGCTGGATTTTGCTTTATTAAAGCTAAAGAGGAGTGGTGACAGCCCAAGCTGTGAGCCTGGACACGCCTGACATGGGAGGGTGACAGCTACAGCAAACCTGGGGCCACAGCAGCACCGGGGGACACCGGGGGTCAAGGAGGGGGACCGAGGGGGGCAGCGGGAATGTTTTCCCCATCCCAGCAGCACATTTTCCTCACCCGCCTGGCAGGGAAGGCGATGAGGGGTTGTTGATCTCGAGTAAACACTGCCCGGTTGAGTAATCGGGAGCTGCCTAACCGGCCAGCTGCCGCCGGCGGGCGAGGGGACGCCGCTTTGATTCATGTCCTCACCCCCCCTCCAGCCTTTCTTGTCTGGCTGCGCTGGGAGCCATCGGCCGGATCCAGCTGTAGCCCCGCGGTGCGGGCTGGCGTGCGGCTCCCGCGCCGGCCACGTGCACCGGCCGGCAGGAAAACAAAAGCATCTTCTGTCTGTGCGCCCCAAACCCCCCCCACCCTGTGGCCCCCACCCCGCACGGCGGTGCTCCAACCGGGAAAGGGAAAGGCTCTGAGTCTCTGTCCTCCTTCTCTTCCAGGCGTCCTCTTTGTCCCTGGAGACGGTCACCACCAAGCCTCTGGCCGGCGAGCCCCGGGCGGCCGGGGAGAGCCCAGGGACGGGCAGTGCTGCCCCGGACATCGGCCAGCGGACGGCTTTGGATGTGGAAGGCGCGGACGCTGGAGCCACAAGTAGGTGATGTTGGGTGATACCAGGGGGATACAAGGCTGCCATGGCCAAGGGCTGTCCCCTGCCCCACCGTGGGGTGCACCGTCAGTCCAATGTGCCGCTTGGGTCTCCTGGTGAAGGCTCACACCCAGAGGCCTGGGACTGGGATCTGAAACCCACAGCCCCACCAGGAAGGTGACCCTGTGGCACCGCAGTCCCCGCCTGCTGTCCTTGGGGCCGTGAGTCAGGCCGTGGGTGCCAGGGAGAGCCATGGCGTTGGGCTGGATGTGCTGGGGAGTTGGGGGAGCCCCCGGGGCTGGGACAGGCCACGGCTCCTGGGACTTGGCCGCCCTGTCCGTCAGGAGCAGCAGCATTTTTAGGAGAGGTATCATGCGTGCTTCCCGCCTGCCGCCTCCCTGGACCAGCTTGTTTGCCAGCCCTTCCCGGCGGGCGCGCCGTGCCGTGTTGTGCTGTGCCACGCCAGGCTCCTTTGATCCGGTAACAACTGCCGATGCCGGTTCCTGGTGTTGGGCTGGGAAGAGTTGGGAACCGCAAGGTGCAGCGGGCAGGAAGCTGGGGTGGACATGGAGTTGTGGGAGTGGCAGCCTGGGGGCCAGGGGGCTGCTTGGTGGGGGGTTTGTGACCCGCTCCCCCATGTCCCCAAGGAATGACACTTCCCAGGAAGGCGGTGGCCCATGTCACCCATCAATCAGCCCCATAGGGATTCAGCCCCAGTCTGGGACCCTGCAAGGCGCTATGTCCCCCGGGGGGGTTGGAATGCATTTACAAGCTGCTCACAGCCCAGCCGGCAGTGGCGTGGACACAAGCTGGGAGCCGTGGCCTGGAACGGGCCCGCTGGAGTCAGCCCGGGATTTATTACCCTGCCAGTGGCTGCCGGGCAAAGGTGACAGTGACTAATGGCTTGTTACACGCCTGCCACATCTCATCTGTGCACCGCGGCCGGCTGCTGTGCTCCCACCCCGGCGTGCAGGCAGCCTGCATCCCTTCCAGGGGGGGAACACAGGGGCAACCCCCCCCTATGTCCCCACAGGGACCTTGGCCAGAGCGGGTGATAGTGACAGTTGGATGGCTTGGCATGGAATGCGTCCCTGTGCCTAGGATGGAGACCTACTCTGTCAGCATTCCCTGTGGCCAAGTGTAGTTGGGCTGGCATGTCGGAGAGTAGCACCATGTCTTGGGGATGGTGACACATCCCAGGGTGTCCTGGTGAGCCTCATGTGACACACAGGACTTCCCAGTGCACAAAACCCCTTGGTGGTTTCCAAACCATGAGCCACTGCTCTGCCAGCACGGTGGCAATTCTATGTCGGGGTGGCTGGGCTGGGATGCGGAGGGTATCCTGCGTGCGTGTCCGGATGGATGCTGACGGAGCCACAAATGCATTCACTAGGAAAATTAAAAAATTAACAGGCATTGGCTCGCTCTAGATTAGTAAAGGCAGGAGATAAAAGCGGCTCTTTATACCTTGTGAGAATTGCTGATAAGGGCATTTGTTCCTCTGTATTCTTTAAAAAGAATGCAATAAAAATTTAAAATAGAACGGGAAAAGGGAGACAGAGAGGGGGGGAAAAGCACGAGGAGGGCTGGGGAGGGTGTCGGGCAGCACCGGCGCTGCGGCAGCACCAGCGTGGGGCCTGTTGGAGGAAGAGGAGGATGATGGAGGGGGCAAAGAGGTGAGGGTGAGCCGGGAAGGGATTTGGGTGGGTGTGCTGGTAGCGTGGCAGTTTGTTTGGGGATGGCCGGGTGTCCCTGTCGTGGTTTGCATCTCCTCCCGTGGAGATGCCAGTTCATAGCTGGCAGTGCCAGGATGAGGTTCCTTGCTGAAGCCTCTCTCCTGCCCAGGGGAGGTGGGGGTCCAGCCTGGCTGAGCCAGCCGAGCCTGACAGGCTCGTGGAGCCGACCTGTGGCTGGTGAATGATGGGCAACTTCCTCCACATGTGAGTGGGCTGAGCCCCACCCTACTCGTGTCACTGGTGCCCCAAAGCCCAGGTGCAGGCAGAGCCCTCAGGGTGACAGTGGGATGGCACAGGGGTGACCACCACCTTCCCCACCTCAGAGGGACAGTGCTGTCCCCACTCCTGCACCCAGGGCAGGGGATGAACAGGGCATTGGGGCACACTGAGGGGGCTGTTGTGGGAACACCCCTTATCTCCACAGGGTCTGGACTCAGGACCACCCTGAGTGCTCACTGTGATGGGCTGGGCTGGCACCCCTGAGATCCGGGGCATCCCAGAGCCTGTTTGGGGTTCCAAGTAGTTTTGGGGTTGGGGGTCAGAGGGCAGGATGCCACCTCAGACTTCTTGCCCCCCTTGATCTCTGCATTCTGGGAGGGGGACACCTGTGCTCTGGGGTCAGGGCTGTTACTCCCCATCACCCTAATTCTTGGGATGCTGAGGAGGGAGGGGAACCCCCACGAGCCCCCCCCCCCCCCAATCTCCTCCCCGTGGGGGATCCCCCATCCCCGGTGCATTGGGGGGTTGTCCCGGGGGGTGGTCCCGAGAGGTCCGAGGGGTCTGTCCCTCCCTGCCCAGCATCCCCGTTCAGGGACCCCCTTTGCCTCGCTCGCGGTGCCCGCCGCGCCCGCCCCCGCCGCCCTGCCCTGCCCGGCCCGGCCCCCGGTGAGTCACGCTCCAGCCGTGCGGCTCCCGGGGCGGCGGGCGGGCGCCGAGGGAAGCAGGAAGCGGCGGGGGAAGGCTCGGCACGGCTCGGCTCGGCACGGCTCGGCTCCGCTCCCTCCGCCGCTGCCCATGGAGGAGCGCAGCCCCCGCTGGACGGCGCGGCCCGCGGGTGAGTGACACCCCCCCCGGTGCCCCCCCAGCAGCGCCGTGGGGAGGAGGGGAAAGGGAACTCCCCCCCCCCGGGTGGGGGTTGTGCTGGAGGGGTGGGATGGGCTTGGTGTGACCCTGCCACCCGCTGATTCCCCCCAGCTCCTCTGTCGGGGGGTCTGGTCTGGGGGATGGAGGTCACCCTGAGGTCGGGGGACCCCATGGCATTGGGGACAGAGGTCACCCTGGGGCTGAGAGAGACGGTGGTGTGGGGGACGGAGGTCACCCTGGGGTTGGGGAACCCCATGGTATAGGGGGTGGAAGTCACCCAGGGATTTGAGGAGACTGTTGTTTGGTAAATGGAGGTCACTCTCGAGTTGGGGGACCCTGTGATATAAGGGGCAGATGTCACCTTGGGTCTGGGGGCACCCATGGTGTCAGGGATGGAGGTCACCCGGGAGCTGGGGGACCCTGTTGTGCAGGAAACAGAGAACACCCTGGGTCTGGAGGAACCCATGGTGTGGGAGACCAAGGTCACCCTGGGTTAAGAGACCCTGTGGTGTGTAGGACAGAGGTTGCCTAGGATTGGGGGTCCCTGTGATGTGGGGGATGGAGATCACCTTGAGTTGGGGGACCCGATCCTGTGGGGACTGAGGTCACCCCAGAGTTGGAAGACCCCATGACATAGGGGGTGGCAGTCACCCTGGGCTTGAGGGGACACTGTTGTTTGGGGGATGGAGATTACCCTAAGGCTGAGGACCTCGTGTTGGGGGGGATGGAGGTCACCTTTGGCTTGGAGGACCCTATTGTGTGAGGGGTGGAGGTTGCCATGGGGTTGGGGTAACCCATCATCTGGGGGACAGAGATCACCCTGCGCTTCAGGCACCCTGTGGTGTGGTGGACAAGAGGTCGCCCTGGCCTTGAGAGACCCCATGATGTGGAAGGTGGAGGTGGCTCTGGAGTTGGGGATCCAGCTGGGGGATGTTGTGGGGAGATGAGATGCACTGAGTACTGCAGGCTCAGGGTCCGGTGTCATCCAAGGCGTTCAGTCCCTGTGACCCACATTGGCACAGAGACCCTTGGGGTCATTTCTCATGGCTGGCAGGGCACAAGGGTGTGCGGGGCCGCGACTGGTGGCACCAACCTTGGCCCTTCTTGCCTGGCTGCCTGTACGTGTCCTGATCCAGGCACACAGGGTGCTGTGTGGGGCCGTGCCTTAGTTTACCCATGCACCATTCCTGTCTATCCATGTTTCTGGACATCCAGGATTGCCGGCGCTGGGGAGGGACTGTGCTGCTGATTGAGCCCTGCAGCCTGACGCCGGGAGCCGAGGCACCGCACCCTGTGTCAGGGTGATGCCACGGCCCCAGTGTCTCGCCTGCCGCTGTGTTTATTGCCCTACTCCATCCTGGCTCTTCCAGCCCTGCCTGTGCTGCCTGCTGTGCCCTTCGCCCTGGGGCCCGCCGGCTCACCGTGCCATGCCAGTGCCCGTGCCCTGTGTTGTGCCGAGTCCAAGCAACTGCTTTGTGTGGTCGCATCAGTGCCAGTCCCCAGTCAGTGGCATCTGTCATTCAGATGCCCCATTGGTGGCCTGTCCCCAAGGGCCCATTGCCAGCGCTTGGAGCAGCAGGGGGAGTGCCATGCTCTCTTTATCCTCCTCCTCCTCCTGCAATGAGCCAGGGCAGGGGGCACGGGGCTGAGCTGGGCGCCGCATGGGTGCCCTTTGGGCCATGAGTGGGATCCGTGGAGGGAGTTAATGGAGGGAAAAGGCAGCGGGAAGCCAGTGCCTCTTCCTGCAAGGGCGCGCGTGCGCGTGCGAGCACCGGGGTGAGCCCGTGTGGTTTGTGGGTGTGAGCGAGGGGAGCGTGCGCCCGGCTGCGTGTGTGCCTGGCAGCCTGTTTGTGTAACCTGCTGGGGAGGTGTTGGGTGTGACAGTGACGGCGGTGTGGCAGGGCTGGCCAGCCAAGGCCAGCGGCTCCTGCGGGGCTGAGGGGGGGGTCAGTGTGCGTGGGGGGGACACACATGTATGTGGCTGTGCACACATGTGTATGTGTGTTGCACAACCCAAGGATGTCAAGAGGGGTGTGCTGAGTGTGCTCACCCCCCTCGCTGGGTGCACACCGGGTGTGCCTGTGCATGCATGTCCCGCTGTGCCTGTGCTCGTGTGTGCACGCACGACTGTGGGACGCACGGGGCCTTTTTTGGGTGGTGGAGGGGGTTGGGTGCGAGTGCGAGAGCGTGTCTGTGTGTTTGTGTGTGTGTGTGTGTGTGTTGGCTGCAGGGCAGGGAGCTGCAGAGGAGAAGACGGTTGCTTTGGCGGGGGGCCAGGATGCCCGGGGGTACAGGGGGGGTGCCAAAGGACGCAGGACAGTTTATCGCTTCTTGACATGCCAGTGGCTGGTACAGGCTGCAGGCTGGGGGGCAGCTCGAGGAAGGGGCATTAGTTTTAATCTGTGCTCTCCTGTTTGTTCTTCTGGCCCCTTAGTCCTTTCCCCCAGCACTGCCCCTCACCCTGGTGTCTGGCCTGTGGGAGGTTGAGGCCTGGGGGCAGATGTTCCTGGGGGGTTTGTGCCTGTGCCAGCCATGTGGGAGGCAGTGGTCCTCCCCCCACCACACTGGGGGCACAGTGCCATGGGTCACACCTCTGTCCCTGAGCCCTGGTGCTGGTGCCAGCCCTGGAGTTTGGCCTCACCGTGGGTAGGGGCAGATGGCCTCTGCCTCTGCCATCGCGTCCCAGTGGGGACACCCGACGGGGACCCCCATGTGCTGGCGATGCTCAGGTGCTGGGTGCCCCCCAGGGGTCCCGGGAGCCACAGGGCAGCCCCGCCAAACCCCGTGAAGGGCCAGCTGGGACAGGGCTTGGCAGACAGCGGCTGCCTGGGCAGGCTGCCAGGGGGATTGCCCTTGAAGTAGCCCTTGCTGTGCCTCGTGCCTCGGCTACCCTGGCTGCCCGGCCATGGGGCCACCCCTGTCCCTCCGCCCTGGCACCCCGGTGCCCACCGGCGGTTGCACCGCGGGGTGGGAGGAAGCGCCCCAGCCCTCCCGCGCCTGTTAACGGCGGCTGCCTTATCGTGGGGCCTCCTGGGCCCCCACAACCCCTTATCTGCCGCGGCCGTTGGCCCTGGCTCGGCTCGCAGCCCCCCCATGACCCTCCCCCCAGCACCCGCGGGGTCAGGCCTTGGGGGCGGCCGCTTGGCAGCCTGCCCCCTCGATCCTTTTTGAAGTTTCAAATCCATTTAAGTCAAGAGGAGGGAAAGTTATTGCCTCTAAAGCCCCTTGCGTTGAGCAGTAAATCCTCTTTGCTGGGCCAACGCCGCCTCTGAGCACCCGCGGGACCGGAGGGTGACTCTCGGGGGGGGCACAGCCTGAATGCGTGTCCCCCCTATAGCACCCTGCAGGCGGGTGCTTTATGGATGGGAGAGAGTGGGGAGCCCCATGTACCCCCAAAGCATGGCCAGCATGGGGTTAAGGGTCCCTTTGAAGAGACCTCGCTGAGCTGGCAGGAGCATCACCATTTACTCACCACCTCCTTGCTCACCCTGACTTGGTCCAGAAAGGGGGTTCCCCTCGTGCCATTGATACCCCGGTGTCCCCAGTGGTGTGGCACAGCACCCCCCACTGCCTCCATGCACCCGGTTTGAGGCTGATGGAGCGGGACTTGATGCGCTGGCGGCACGCCGGCGTGTTTTATTTGATTTCCCTTCTCCCGAGCTGGCAATATTTAAATATTAATGCCTGCCTCTAATTGCTGGGTCAGAGGAGCGGGGCGGCGCGGGAACCGGCGCAGGGGCGGCTGATTTTGTTGTCTCGGGGAGTGTTTGCCGAGGAAAAATGTTTGTGCACACACAGACATAATTTTACTCCCTTGGGATTTGCTTGGCCTTGGGAGTGATGCGTGGGGGGGGTGGGGAGGGTGGCTGGCAAGCTGCGATGCCACTGGGGCGTTATTTTGCAGCGGGGCACCCCCAGCATGCAGGGGCCCCTCTCCCGCGCCCGAGGAGGGATTGTTAATGGGGGGGGTGGGTGGGTTTATTTTTTCTCCGGGCAGCGCGGCGTCAGATGCTTGCGTGCTCGCTTCCTGTAATAAAGCGACCGCCGGCGCGCTTGTCACCTGCTCTCTGTTGTGCTGCCAAGCGCAGACATGCCGCTTCTTGCTGCGGGCCCTGGCGCGCTCCCCGCCGCCGCCGCTCCTGCGCCCGCCCCGGGCGCTCGCCCCGTGCCAGCGCGGCGGTAGCAGGTGTTTCGGGGAGGGTGCGACGGTGCCTGTTGCCGCACGCCCTGTGCGGGCGGGGGCCCCGTTTAACTGTTCCTTGCCGCGGCCGTGCCCCCTGTGATGCCGTCCCCGCCTCGCACGGGACGTAGCGGCGGTGGAAAAGTTGGCACAGGGGTGTTCTGCTCCCCTGGGAGCCTTGGCGCCGGTGATCCCCAGCGTTTGGGGTGCCGGCGCAGCGCCCCGTGGCAGAGCCAGCCCAGCAGCAGGCAGGTGTCTCTGGTTGTCCCCAGCTGTGCTGCACATTTGGATCGGGGGGGGGGGGTTCGTGCAACGTGTGCCATGCATGGGCTGTGCAAGCTGCTGCTGCCCACCATGCCGTGCCATGTAGTCCCCTTGGACACCAGGGTACTGCTGCAGCCCCCTTGAAGGCACAGGGCACTTCCCACTGTGCCATGCCGTGCCATGTGGCCTCCCTGGAGCCACAGGGCACTCCCCACTGTGCCATGACATGCCATGCAGCCCTTTGGACACACAGCCAGCACCCTACCAGTGCTGCTGGGGGAATTTTCCCCATGGGGTGGTTCTCTTTGCTCCCCCAATGCCCTCTGGATCCCTCACTGGTTTGCCATCCCCCACAGCCATTGTTCCCTGCCTGCTCCCCTGCTGTGCAATCTCCTTCCTCCTGCCTGCATGGCTCAGTAGGCTGTCCTGGTTAACCGGTGTGTTTGTGGGATCCTGCTCCTGTTAACCCCAGACACAGGAATTTTGCACCTCTGAACCTGGCAGGAAGGCTCAATGGAAGGGGCTGACATGGGGTCTGCTTCCAACAGGAAGCCCAGAGCATGGTAAATGTGGGGGTTCAGGGGTGAATTGCACCCGAATATCCCCCGTGGAGGAGGCAGGCTGGGTTTTCCTCCTTCCCACCCGCATCCTGCTCTGCTCCAGCCTCAGCTCCTGGCGCTGCCTTTGTTTCCGCCGTATAACAAGATGATGGGTTAGGGTCAAGCTGCGGGTTCATAACTTGTTGGAAGACTTTGCCGAACAATAAAGGTGTCTGGCTTTATATCTGCTCGTATTTTATCCGCACCACGGCCTTTCCCCAGCGCCGACCGGGATTTACGGCGGGGGATATTTGGACGTGTCGAGGCGAGCCGGGGAAGCCGAGGCCGACCCCCCTCCCCACGCCTTTGCATTCAGTGCCTGGGCGCTGAAATATTTACCTTCCAGCTCCTCTGACAGTTCAAGCCGTCTCGTGAAGCAAAGGTTATTGAACTGCGAATGTTATGACATTACATTTTTGTGTCTGCACTTTCTAGATGCGTGATGCAGCCTGAATGATAAGTGATCTCGGGGTTAAGGGTGGGGTTTTTTTTTCCTTTCTGTTCCTTTCCCTCCCTCCTGCTCTCCTCCCTGAGCTGTCTGCTCTGCTGGGGCTTGATAACGCTCCCTTTTATTGCCCTGCCTTTGCATTCCTGCTGCTGGGCTCCCTGCAGTAGGGGTGGGTGCTGGGGAGGTGGGAGGGGGATATTCCCAGTGCTGCACTGGTGTGTGCCTCAGTTTCCCTAACCCTCATTCTGTGGGTGGGCACTCATGCCAGCAGCTCCTCTTTTTGGAGCTTGCTGCTGCCAACCAGCGTACCCCAACCCCTCCTGCATCCTGATGTAGGAAAATGCTGTATCCTCTATCCCACCAGGACCATAGAATCATTAAATCATGGAATAGTTTGCATTGGAAGGAACCTTAAAGCTCATCTCATTTCAATTCCCCTGCCATGGACACTTTCCACTAGACCAGGTAGCCCCAAGCCCCATCCAACCTGGCCTTGCCTTGCCACGGGGCAGGAGGTGATGCCTGGTGTCACTGGTGCCAGTCAGTGCCCATCTTGCAGCACCATTAGTGGGGTTTTAGGGAGCTGGCAGGGCTCCAGGCTGGGGGGCTGGGGTGATGCTCTCCAGTACCCCAGAGATCTGGGCTCTGAGCATCTCAGCAGCTGTCCCCACTTGAGATGCAGCAGCCTGGTTGGCCAAGTGGCCCAGAGGACATGTGGGGAGGGGGACAAGTGACAGCGGGGTCTGGCCTGTCCCCTACACACTAGAGGGCAGCAATAAACTGGATCAGTGGGCTGTGTTCTGCTCCTGGGGGTGCTGAGGGGTCTGACCCCTCCAAATTTGCCCCAGCATGGTGTGTTGGTAGTGGGGGAGCTGCTTAATTTTCAGGGGTGCTTAAAGAAACCCATTGCAAACCCCAGTGCAGTGGAACAGCAGGGTGAGGGCCCTCCAACCAGTCCGACCCGTGGTGTCATGTCATCCAGGGAGCAAATTAATTAAGTCATTCCACAAATTTGGTTGTATTCAATGCCGGTGAATCCCATCTGCACACCCCCCCCGCCTTTCCCTGGGCTCCCCCTCCCTGCTCAGTGTCGGCTCCCTGCTAGAGTCAACATCTCACCCCGCAGCGCCTGGAGATTTCCATGGGCTCAGGGCTGGCCGAGCATCCCGAGCATCCCGGGTCGGGGCGGCCGCCAGCGCTAACAGAATCCAGCTGTGCCGGCGGGCGGGCAGGGGGGGCTGCGGGCAAGTGGGGGGAAAAAAAAAAGAGGTCAGGGCCTGGGAAATTAAATGTTCATAAATGTAGGCCCGAGCGCTTAAAAAGTAGGGCAGTGCCATTAAATCTCATTAAAGTTTAATACCTATCAGTGCCACTTCAGGCAGCCCTTGGACATTGCTTTAATTTGATGGGTGTTAAGGGAGAATTATCAAATAATTGTGCTGGCTGGGGACTTGCTTTTATCATGTTACATGGAAAGCTCTCCCGGCTTTGTGCCGCACATCAAAACAGCGGCGGGTAGGTATTGTTCTGGGGAGGGGATGGGGGCGGCTGCAGGGGGGGTCCCTGCTGTCCCCATCGCCCTCGGCAGTGGCAGGAGGGATGAGAGACACTGGATCAGGTTGTTACAGGGATTAGTTGCTCTAGTGATCAGGTTTCTCTGCCCAAATTTAACCCATCTGCCCCCTGCAGGGGTCTGCTGCCCCAGGCTGGCATCCCTGGGGGTGGCATGGGGACAGAGAGCATCCTGCCAGTGTTCCCATGGGTCCTACCACCATCCCCATGGGTCCTGCCATTCTCCCCGTGGGACTTCCTGGTAGGCCCGTGGATTCTGCAATCATCCCCATGAGTCCTGTCAATATTCCCATGGGTCTGTTGATCATCCCTGTGGGTCCTGCCAATGTCCCTGTGGCTCCCGACAGTGTCCCCATAGGTCCTGACAGTGTCCCTATGGGTTCTGCCATTGTCCCCATAGGTCCTGCCAGTGTCCCTGTGGGTCCTGTCATCATTCTTGTGGGTCCTGCTGGTGTCCCTATGGGTCCTGCTGATGTCCCCATGGGTCCTGCTGATGTCCCATCAGGATCATCCCACCCTTCCTGCGCTCACTGCCTCGAGATGCCAGTGTGGAGCTGTGGGTGCTGCCAATTAATAATAATTTTTGGAGAGGCTGTGGGGATGGGGAGGAATTGCAGATGGGAGGTGCTGGGGATTGCTGGCTCCGTGTGGAGGTGAGCACACAGGCCCATGCATTTTTTATAGGGTGCACCCGGGTTATTTTTATTTCTTTCTATTTCCTCCCTCCTCCCCTTGCTGTAAAAGTCCCAGTTGATAAAGAATTAGTGCCAGGTCGTTAGTCCTGGTTTTTATGAGATAAACCCGGGTGCAAGGTGCTGTCGTGTAAACGGCGGGGCCAGGGGAGCGCGGGGACGGGGGAGAGCAGAGCTGCTGCCATGAATTATTCAGCAGCGCCTGATTTCACATTATTCTCACTGATACTTTTACAACCTGTCAGTAAATAAAAAGATTCTACATTATTTATAGAAATGGACCCGAATTGGGTAGGAGAATTTACTGTTGCTATTATTAGGGGCTGCTCAGCACTGTGTTAATGAGAGCCGGGTGATGGCAAATGCTGCGTCCTGTGGGCTCCGTGTGCCCCGTGTCCACCTGGGTGCCATCTTGCTCCCCAAGGATCGTTGTGTCCCCTATCTGTAACTGCTGGGGCTCCATGGGTTTGGGCTGCTTCAAAGGGAACGACTCCTTTCTAAGAGATGTCTTCATCCCTGGGACATCTCCTTCACAGGGGCACATCCCTGTGGATGACATCTCCCCTGGGACATCCTTGCTGGGGATGTCTCCTTCCAGGGCATGATGTCTTCCCAAACATGTCTCCTTCCTGGGGACATCTTCTTCCCAAACACATCTGCTTCTTGGGGACATCTTATTGGGAACATCTCCTTCCCGGGGACTGCATCTTTCTGGAGACATCTCTTCAGGCACATCTCCTTCCTGGGTGTCACATCCTCTTCCTTGGTATGTCTCCTTCCCACATACACCTCCCTGTGGATGACACCTTTCCAGGGACATCCTTGATGGGAATGTCTCCCTCCAGGAGACGGCATCTTCCCAGAAACATCTGCTTCCTAGGGACAATTCCCTGCAGATGACACCTTCCCAGCGATGTCTCATTGCTGGGGATATCTCCTTCCAGGGATGCCTTCTTCCTGAACACATCTCCTTCCCAAACACATCTGCTTCCTGGGGACATTTTCCTGGGAACATATCCTTCCTGGGGACCATATCTTCTCCAGGACATCCTCTGCCCTGGGATGTCTCCTTCCCTGGAACATCTTCTTCCCAGGGACACCTCTCTGTGGATGGCACTTTACCAGGGATGTCCTTGCTGGGAACGTGTCCTTCTAGGGGATGGCATCTTCCCAGGGACACCTCCTTCCCAAAGACATTTGCTTCCAGGGAAGATCTTCTGGGAATGTCTCCTTCCTGGTGACCACGTCTTCCCAAGGACATCTTCCCAGGGGTGTCCCCTTCCCAGGTGCCAGCCCTAGGACACACATCTCTGCCAGAAGAGGATGCTTTCCAGGCATGATGCCAGTAGCACTTCTGTCTCCCACAGCGAAGTGATCCCACCATGCACGTGCCCTCCTGGCTCTGCATCCCAGCATGGAACATGAGCTGGGGGGGGGTCTGCTTCCAGCCTGTCCCCCCCAGCCCCTCCCAGCATTTGCCTGTTGCCGGAGCAGGAGCCATCCCACCCACGCACCCGCCAGCCCCCCAGATCCCATCTGGGCTTCCCGCATCCCTGATGTGACAGCTCCAGGGAGGTGGAAAAGCATCGCACTGGGTTGGAAAGCCCTGAGGAGGGAGGTGCTCGGCTGCGGGTAAAGCGAGGCACGGCGGCAATGCTCCGCACGGACAAATGGAGGGAGAAACCAAGAGGAAACCCAAGATGTAATGGTTTGTCTGCGGTGTCCTAAGGTGGCTGCTCCCAGCCTGCCGGTGACAGGTTTATTGGCAGGCAGGCCGAGCTGGAAGGATTGTCGGCTATTTACAGTGCTGGGGCCGTGACTTTGCGAGCAGACAGTTAACATAAATTCACATGATGGATCAGTTATCACTTCATTGAACTTGTGGCGGATCCATTGAAGGCTGTGCAGTAACATACTGTTTCCTGGCTCTGCGCAGCGCTGGGATACATTAAATACACTTTATTTATAGCTTACCATTGCTGCACTGTGGGCAGGAGAATGCAGCTTTTGCAACTATCATCTAATTTTATGATGAGCATTAAAGCAAGGCCTATAATTTGCACCTTTTTATTCATTAGACACTGGTGCAGCCATAAGTCAAGAATGCCCAGGGATTTAGATGCAGATCCAGAAGATAAACTATTGACAAGCCAGATGTATTTTTACATTAGTGTGCCTTTACAATAGTTTATGTTGAGAGTGGAATATAAATTGCATTATTAAATACGAACCACTCTTGTAACCGCTGCTCTTCCTATATCTGTGCAGGCAGGGTGGGATTCGGAGCCTCGGAGCACGGAGGCTTTGCCTAATGGCTCCAGGTCGGGGGGGATTGTTATTTTGGCTTATTTTATCCCTGGATGTGCTGATGCATCACAGCAGGGCTCTGTCTCAGTCCTGTCCCTAGGAGGAGGTGGTGTCCCTGCAGGATGCCCCCATTTGGAGCAAAGCCATCCCAACCATGTGCCCCCACTGGAGACCTTGGCTCGGCCGCTGCTGCCCGGCCAGCAGCGAGTTAAATCCTTTTGTTTCCGAGGCAATACAGTTTATATTATGAGCATGAATAAAAGATGGTTGTGCTAGGGGTAGCTGTCAGGATCTTCGCCGCCTATAAAGGCTTCTACTGTAGCTTGACAGTAAAAGACTGTGTTTGGGGACTGATGTGGTTTCTCAAAGGAACTAAATAAATAAGGGACGCTTATTTTTACACCAGTAAAGGCTGCTGGAAATTTAAAGCCCTGTTTATCTCGCTGAAATCACGGTGTTTATTGTTATCTCGTGGAGGGGGAATTTGCATGTTCACTAATAATTAACTGAACCCAGCAGCTTCTCCCTCCTGTACGTGCGTGGCCCTGCCGTTATCTGGGGGGAGGAAACACTTGCAAATCAAATGCAAATATTGACCGTGCCTGGGCTGGGTGCTGTAATGGCCTGGTGCTCCCTGGTACCCTGTCCCACAGCTGCTTTGGGGGCAGGAGGGCAGGATGGAGGGACTGGGGGCTTGTGTGCAGCACAAGAGGCTGATGGGAGCCATCCCCATGGCCACCCCATGCTTATTTCCACTCTATCCCCATTGCCACCCCATCCCTATTGCCACCCATCCATATTTTCACCCCATTCCCATCACCATCCAGTCCCCATTGCCACCGTCACCACTCCATCCTTATTTCCATCCTACCACCCTATCCCCATTGTCACCCTCTTTGCCACCCTATTCCCATTGTCACCCCGCTGCCACCCCATCCTTATTTTCACCCCATCCCCATTGCCACCCCATGGCCACCCTGTCCCCCTTGCTACCCCATCCATATTTCCACCCATCTCCATGTCCACCCCTTCCCCATTGCCACTTCGTCCTTATTTCCACCCTGTCTCCATGGCCATCCTGTCCCCATGGTCACCCTGTTCCCGTGACTACCCCATCACAACCTCATCCTTTTGGCCTCCCTGTCTCCATTACCACCCCATCCATATTGCTACCCCATCTCCATGGCCACTCTGTCCCCATTGCCACTCCATCCTTTTGTCCGCTTTGTCCTCGTGGCCTCCCTGTCCCCATGGTCACCCCATACCCATGACTATCCCACTGCCACCCCATCCTTAAGACCACCCTATCCCCATTGCCACCCTGTCTGTATTTCCACCCCATCCCCATGGCCACCCTATTCTTATTTCCACCTTGTCCCCATTTTCACCCTGTCCCCATCCCCACCCCGAGGCCACCCTTTGTGCCCGGTGCTAACAGGCGGCCCGTCCCGGTTGCCGGTCCCGGCACCACCAGATGCTGCTGCTCCGTGTCACACCATCATGTCGCTATCGGAGTGTAACGGGGAGAGCAGTCGGTGCCTTTGTTTCTCCTGCTCTCCGCACAGCTGTCACTTCCAGTGATCAGTAGAAAAATCATCACCCCACCAGATCATACATATGGAACGGTGTCTGTGCGGAATATTTATTGTAACATGTGTCGGGGCCGCGCCGGTCACGAGCCCCGGGCTTGGCTCGCACCGTGCCAGCTCCGGAAGGATGCTCCGGTCCCCCAGGCTCTGCTTGCTGGGGAGGAGTGTGTGTCCCCACAGCGGTGTCCCTTCATGGCTGGGGGGACTCAGGGCTAATTGTACTTGGTGGCCTCGGGCTGTGCAGCATCCTCTGCCTTGTGGGGGACTGGGAAAGCCCTCCCTCTCCCAGCCTTTCCCCAGCCTTGTTCCCAAAGGATGCCCCCAAGCTGGGGGGGGGGACAGCTGAGATGTGGGGGTGTGCAGAGCCGCAGCTGGTGAAGCTGCAGAGAAGCAGAAGCCCAGGGGCTGCCCCTTCCTGGGGTCACCTATGGGTTGACCTTCAGGGTCTCCAAGAGCAGTAGGTGAGGACGCTTTGGAGCCTTGGCCCCATCAGTGTCTCTGGGAGCTCTCTCCCGTCTCTAGAGCTGTCAGCTCGGCACCTTTCATGTGTGATGGGTAAACAGCGTGGCGCGCCTGCCGGGGAAGGCTGTTGGATCCCTGCTGGTGCTAAAGCGGCGTCTGGCAGGGACGGGGAACGTGCCGTTGCCTGCGCGAGGCACGGCGGACGTGACGCCCCGCTGGGGCTCCGTGCGGCTTTCCTGATGGAGAGCAGAGACCAAGCTGTCCTGGAGTCAGGGTAAAGCCGTGCTGATGGTGTTTCCTGAAGGTGTGCCACTCCCATCACCTCCCATCACCAAAACCCAGTTCCCACATCCCCATTCCCATGCGCCGGTAGCTGATGGGGACACAAAGCCCCCCGTGCCCCCTCGCTGTGCGTTTTCCCTCTCTGGGGTGGACAGATGCCGGGCGGGCAGGACGGGGTCGCCGGGTCCCCCCAGCACATGGCTGGGGGAAGGTGTTGCCAGCGCCTTTTGGCACCCGCTGCCACACGAGCGCGCTCCTCTGACAGCTTTATCAAGCCTCCAGACTTCCCAATTCCATTGTTCCTGACATCTGTTTCGGTAAGTGATTAATTGCAATTAGTGAACGGTTTGAAAGCCTGTGGAAGAATATTCAGCAGAAAACTCGTCAAGATTAATGAGTGGTGGCAGTTGTCAGAAGGGCTGCTGCCTCGCCGGGATGTGGCGGTGGCAGGGAGGTGCGGGAGGCTGGGTGAGCGGGGTGCCCCCCTCCCCGTGCCCGTGTCCCCCCCACCGTGTCCCCCCCTCCCGGAGAATAACACAGGCTGATTTTTCATCCGAACGCATGAATTATCCACTAATGCGCTATTAATAAAGCGCTGTGGAGTTTCACTGAGATTAGGTCCTAAATCATGCAGAATGAATTTTAATCAGTCCGAAAGACACCGGTGCTAGCCACTCCCGGGGACCTGCGGGAAACCAGCCTGGATCAAGCCGGGATCTGCTGCCAGAGACGCCTGCACCTTTGCCCCTGTGCCGTGCCGTGCCACGTGTGTGTGGCAGCAGAGCCAGGCACCTTTGTGGGCTGCCTGCAGGGCAGGGGGGTGCAGGGTATGAGCTCTGTGGGCACGGTTGCCTCTCCAAATCCTGCTGGATCCTTGCCAACAGGCACATGGGAATGGCAGCCTGTGTGGTGGCACCCGGCTGTGTTGCCCAGGGTGGTGCCAGGAGGGAGCAGGGATCTTCTGCACTGCTGCCTCATGCCCAGATTCCCAAAGGAGCCCTGACTTGGGGGTGTCAGATCTCTGCAATGTGACTTTGCTCTTGGCCTGATTGTGCCTCCATCTCTTTGGAAGGGACTACCCTGAGACGCTGGGGGCTTGTGGGGGTGCTGAGCCTGGGGAGATGACGCACCCACAGCCCCAGGGTGAGGGAGGGTGCGACATCTGCTCCTGCAAATTGTTTGCCTGGCCGAGGTCAGGGCGGCTCGACAGCCCCGGGTCTTGCGAGCAGATGGCTCCGGCATGTTCCCGGCCGGCCGGGCTCCGCTGTGCCGCACCCATGAAATTCCCCATTAACTGGCTGTGACCGGCGGGCGGGGGGAGGAACCATCCTTCACTCCTCTGAGCTCATCCTGGGAGCTCACATGGGCTGCGCGTGTCCCCAAGGGCATCAGGGACTTGTCGCCTCTGCTGGGGAGGGGCATGTCCCACATGCTTTGCATGGCCTTGCTAATCCAGGGGGGCTGTGGAGCAGCCAGGGCTCATCGCCCGGGTGCAAGGGGTGCACCCACGTACTGGTGGGGAGGGAGTCCCTATCCCCATCCTCGCCTGCCAGGCTGTCCCTGTCCCGTCCCTTTGATTTATTGCTCTTTTGGCGGAGGGCAGGGGTGGCAGGGGTCGGCAGGGGCTGGCAGGGGTCGGGAGGTCCCGCAGTCGGCCGCCCTTTGTTGGTGTCCGGCACAATGACCCGGCGCAGGCTGTTTGCTCGGCGTGGTGGGTAATTACCGTGCTGGGGAGGATGAGGAGGTCAGGGCCGATGGAGCTGCTGTGACCCACCGCCGTCGAGGCCCTGTGTGGCAGCGGCTTGTCCTTCCCCTGTCACCATCTGCTCGGAGGCGGCCGCTCGGAGTGGCGGGGCTGCGGCGCTCAGACGGACGGACAGATGGTGGTGGGTTTGAAGAGGTAGAGTGTGTACTTTGTTCTGGAGATCTTGGAGGGAAAAAAAAATTAGAAGGAGAAAAAGACAGGGAGAGGAGAAGGAGGAGATGTCCTCCTGTGTCCCCACCGCCTGCTACCGTGCCACACGTTGTAGTGGGAACTGTCACTGCGCTAGGGGCAGGGATGCGGGTGCTGGCACCACAGCATGCTGAGGTTGGAATGACAGGGAGATGGGATGGGTCCCTGTGTGGTCACTGCCCAACATGAGGATCCCCTGTGCCACCATCCCCATGGGACATGGGGGTCCCTGCAGTGCTGCCAGGGATGCCTTTATCCCTGCTGCGCCTCTCCAGGGCCTGACCCGGGCGTGCTGCCCGCCGGCACTGCACGTACATGCCTACCAGCAGTGCCAGCCGGGCCGGGGCTGATGCAAGCAGCATTCCTGGGCAAGCCCGGCCGCTTCCCAACCGGCTGGGGCGGCCGGACCAGGGGGCAGGTGCGGGCGTGGGGTCCCTGCAGCGGTGCTGCGGACGCCGGGCGCAGGCAGGGCGACGCGGCGTCTCCCCGGGGCGCTCCTGACCCGCCGGACCCGCTCGGGGAGCGGTGGCGTGGGTTGGCGGCTTTGGCTCTGGTGCAAGAGGTGGGGCCAGCCGCCCCTGCCGCCCCTGCCGCCCCGCCGCCGCCTTTTCCAGCGGCGCCTGCCCTCCGTGTCCCGGCATCGCCTCCGTGCAGCGGGCCGCGCTCGACGCCCATGCAACGGTGCCGTGGCGGTGCCTGCCCGGCGCCCGCGGGCAGGGCGGGGGTGCTGGCACTGTGTCCCAGCACCCGGGTGGCTTTGCCTGAGCGCATCAGTGTTGTGCCATAGTGGGGGGAGTCAAAGGGGTTTGTGGCGAGCAGGTGGGGCTCGAGTGGTGCATGGGCCAACATCTTGGTGTGGGGATGTGAGTGGGCTCCTTAAGGAAGGATTCCCAGGGAAGTCAGAGGCTCTGGGTTTGGGACCCTGCCCGCTGCCTGCCACCGTTGCAATTCTGGCTTTGCTGCCTTTTAATTACACCCCGCGCCAGGCCTGGCCCCGCGTTACACTTCATTACGCGATTGCGATCGGGGCCGCTCCTCCCTCCTGGCCGACTCCGGTGGATAATTAGGTGTGTTTTCTCCTGCGTGCAGACAGACATTTAATACAGCTTTAATCACCTGCTCCAGCGGCTCCCACCCACCGCCCTGTGCCCGCTGCTGCCGCTGCTGCTGCCCACAGACCGCCCAGCTGGGTAATGACAGGCTGAGGGTTTATGGTGGAAACGCCCGCTGCGAACGCCCGCTAATAACACCCGGTGCAAATACCCGGTGCAGGTGCCCAGTAAAAACAAACACCCCATGCAAATGCCCAGTGAACACTCCCGCTGTAAATGCCTGGTGCAAATGCCTGGTGGAAATTACTGAATCATGGAATCACAGAACGGTTTGGATTGGAAGGGACCTTAAAGATTATCTCCTTCCTACCCTCCCACCACTGGCACGGATACCTTCCACTAGACTAGGTTGCTCCGTCCGACCTGGCCTTGAACACTTCCAGGGATGGGGAATGCCCAGTGCAAATGCCTGGTGGACATACCTGGTGCAAATGCCCCATGAGATCATCTTGTTCAAATGATCAGTGTAAATGCCCCATGCCAATGCCTGGTGCAGATGCCTGGTGCAAACCCCCTGTGCAAAGGCCCAGTGAATGTTCCTGGCTCAAATGCCTCATGCCAACGCCTGGTGAAGATCCCTAGTGCAAATGCTCCATGAACATGCCTGGTGCAAACACCCTGTGCCAATGCCTGGCGAGCACCCCTAGAGCAAGTGCCCCATTCCAATGCCCGATGACCATCCCTGGTTCGAATGCCCGGTGCAGACATCACCCAGGCTGGGATGCAGCGTGTCCCAAGGACTCGTGGCGCTGGCAGGCGGCGCTGCCCGGCTCCCGGCCGGCTTTGCCGGAGCAGGCGGCTGCCGGCTCCTCGCAGGTGTATGCACAGACTCTGCGGCGCCCGAGCTTCTGTGCGGCGGGCGCGTGCCAGCACACTGCTGTGCCTTGCGAAGGTAGCAGCCATCTGCACTGTGATAAAAAGCCCTGAGGATGATAAATAGACAAGTAGCACTTTTATTGGATTGCCGTTCCGAAGCAGCCACTTTGGGTTTGGCACGGCGCTAACGACAGACTCGCTGCACGCTGTGCCCGGCCGCCCTGGCCGGGGGAAAGGGGCAGCCCGGCGGCGATGCTGGCACAGGGGCAGGCACCACGGCTCAGCCCAGAGCACTCCTCACTGCCTCTTTACCCCTTGTTTTTTAGGGGTGACATGTCTGGATCCGTGTGACCCTGGAGCAGGGGATGTGGTGGATGGGAGGGCATCGTGGCCAGCACCGTGCCAAGGGGAGGAGCAGGGCCATCCAGCTGGCACAGGTCGGCACGGCATGGCACGATGTCCCAGCTGCCGCGCTGGCCTCGCCATCACCTGTGCGAAGCAGCTTGTTTGTCAATAATGGAGCAGAGAAAATTGCAGCCGAAATGCCTCTCGGCGCTGCTTTGTGTTGCCTTAATGCGTCCACCCTGGAGGTGCCGGCTCAGCGGCAGCACAAAGGCTGCTGGGAGGGGAGGGGAGGGGAGGGGAGGAAGGGATGAGGGGGCTCGGCAAGACTCCAGGGGGGAAATTTGTTCCCCACTGCCCTGCACAGACCCCCAGTGCTGGGGTGAAGTGGCAGAAATAGACTGACCCATGTGGTTGTCACTGTCATGCGCCCACAGCTTGGCCATGCGCGATGCCAGGGATGTCAACCCAGTGGGATGGGTACCAGAGAGATGTGCATTTTGGGGATAGGTCTGGGTGGGACAGCATTGCCCAGTGCCTGCCTAAAACTCCTGCCACTTTGAGCAGGAAGCAGGGTCATACCAAGCATCCCCATCTCGCCATGCTGGGACATCGCTCCAGCACTGGGGACGTGTTTCCCTGTGAATTCAATGTGAGTCATGGCTGCATTCACCATCCCACCCCTACCTGTCCCACCGGAGCCCTGACACAAGGATGATGCTGGATTTTGGGGTGGCGTGGGAAAAGGAGTGACCCCCCTGCTTGCTAGTTTGGGTTGGGAGACACTGGAATGGTTGTAAGCATCCTTGTCCCTGTGTGTGTCCCCCTGCGGTGGCAGCTTCTGCTGTGGGACAGGACAAATTGGGGACACTGTTTCAGGGGTGCTACAGGACAGGACATGTTGGGGACCCTGTTTCAGGGGTGCTGTTGGGCAGAGTGGGTTGGGGACATTTTTTCATTTTTTTCAGAGGTGCTATGGGACAGGACAGATTGAGGACACCAGTTCAGGGGTGCTGCAGGTGACACCATTTCAAGGTGTAGTCCTCATGGTGCAGGAGGGACAAGGGGAGGCTGGGTTGGCAGTGCAGGGACTTGGAGTGCTGGAGGGTGACTGTCCCCACACCCTGCCAGCCCCCCACCTGCGGTCCAGGGGCCGTGTGCAGCTGCCTGCCCGGGCGTGCATCCCAGGAATTTGGGAGCGCGGGGGGGCTGGCTGCCTCCCTGCCCTCTGACCCCCTGGATGATACAAGCCCTCTTCTGTTTCTCCTCAGCCTGCCGGCGGGGTCAGGCTGACGGCTGGCGCTGGCTCCCTCACTGCGATAAACCAGCTCGTCTGTCACGACACAATAGATCCATCAGGCTACTGGCACGGCTTGGGGGGGCATGGCCCTGGGGCTGGGTGGGTGCTGGGGTACCCCTCCGAGCCCCCTCAGCCATGCTGGGGCTCCCCTGGCGTGCACAGGGTCTCATCAGGGGGGTAGGGACAGGGACAGGACCCAGGTGTCCTGGCTGATACCCCGTGCCAGCCCCTGCTCTGCCGCAGGGAGATATGGCTCCATGTCTTGGCTCCATGCCATGCCCGCTGCCCTTGCTCTTCCTAACCATCCAAAAATACATTGGGAGGCCCCAGCACGAGGTGCTCCTCATCCAGAGGACATTCCTGAGGGAATTGCTCACCTCCATCCTCCTCTTTCCCACTGCCCTCGCTCCTCCTTGCCATCCGAAAATACATCTGGAGGCCCAAGCATGGGGGTGCCCCACAGCCACGGGACGCTCCCAAGGGAGTCTCACACCTCCATCCTCTCCGTTTTCCCAGTTTCCTCCTGACTTCAGGGTCTTTTTAACCAATTTTGCATCACCTACGCAGTAATTTCTGGGAGCTTAATGTCCGGGGTGATGACAGATGTGGGCTGTGTGCTGCATCCCCCTGCACCACCACCCCCTGGGATGGGTGCAGGAGCCCCCCAGGACCCCTCAGCCCCAACTGGGCGGTTATTGAGAACTCAAAAAGCATCTCCAATTAGGAGCAGCGGTGCCGCAGAGCGGCGGCGAGGCACTGGGGCTGTCACTGTGCCGCCTTAATTAGCAGCGCCGGGGCAGGGGTCAGCACAGCTCGGCAGTCTTGACAAGGCTGCTATCAAGTGCAAGGAGGGAGGAGGAGGGAAGGGAGGGAAAAGCAAAGCTCTCCAACTCAGGACCAGGCTGGGCGGTGGGGAGGGGGAGGATGAGCGCGCCGGAGCCACGCAGGCAGAGTTAAAAGGGAATAAAATGGTTGCTGTCACCCGCCGGCGGCTCAGTGCCGGGGCTGTGCATCCCACTGCTGGGGGGTGTGACCGGTCCTGGGCCCCCTCGGCAGCCTGAGCGTCAGTGTGGGGAGGGGGCCACGGGACCCCCACCATGCTGGAGATGAAGAGCTGGTCGTCTTTGCTGCAGAGCCTCAGTAAGTGATGGGGGCGGCGAGGCTGGGGGCTGTGGGGACACCCCCTCCTGACTGTGGGGACACTCCACCGTGGTGTCCCTGCAAGCCGCCCCCTCCCCAGACCCACCGTGCAAGGGGAAGTGGGTGGGTGGCATGGCCGGGGCGAGGGTCCCGCACCCCCGACCCCGCGTGCCGCCCCGTCCCCTTCCCGGCGTCCCCCTCCGCGGGGTCAGCGCCGGGCCGCGGCCAGGCTTAACCTCTGCCCTTACCCTCCCGACCTCGAGCCCTGTTAAAAAGGGTTTAAATGCAAAGTTATTTGATAGCTAATCCCAACTATCCTGGGGGCAGCCCTGGGCTTTGGCGCTGGGAATCGCCCCGAGCCAGGACCCTCTGGCGGCACTGCCGGCGCAGACGTGGTTTCACCGGGGCTGGAGGTCAGGCAAACGCAACGATTAAAGTCCGGCGGGTGAAAAGAGCTTAAACAAATCCCAAATCCCTCAGATGCCAGATGAGGCTGTTTGAAATTTGCTCGGGAGCTGCCTTGGAGAGGGGGAGAGACGCTGAAACCAGCAGGAGCACTGGGAAGGCCCAAACCAGCAGGAGTACTGAGAAGGCTGGAGCTGTGTGGGTGCTGGGAGGGCTTGGGCATGGGCAGGAGGCTCAGTCAGTGTTGTGGGGGCCAGGTCAGTGTTGGGGGACCCTGTGTGTTTTCCTGCCCTACACTCTTTTGCTGCTGGGCTAGGAGGGACCAGCATCAGGGAACTCCCCATTTCACCATCATCTCCCCATTTTAGCCCACATCTGTCCTCCCAAATGCCAGTTGTGGGGTGCCAAGGGGAGACATGGGTGGATGTCCCCACTGCCGAGCGGTCACTCCCCTAAACTGCTTACTTGGGTGCAAAAGATCCTGATTTTTCCCCTTCCGGGCATCGTGCCTTGGAGATGCCCTCAGGGCCATGCCATGGCTGTGTCACTGAGCAGGTCATGAGTCCTTGGCTTGTCGTGTCCCCTTGCTTTCCCCAAGGGATGTATCCAACATGGCTGGCTGACAGGTATGGGGGTGCCAGGCTGCAACATCATCCCCAGGGCCAGCAGGATGGGGACAAAACTGTCCTCAGGTAGCCAGATCCTGCCATCCCATTGTGATGTCATGAGGGAAACTGAGGCAGGCGCAGGAAACGGGAGGTGCAGGTGTGGTGGGACCTCAGCGTAGGGGCTGTGGGTGGGAGGCAACCAGATGCTGAGGACAGGAGGAACAGAGGGACAATTCCTGGTGACAGCTCTTTGGCCTGGAGCTGGGGTGCTTGGACAGGCTCTGTCCCCTCAATCCTTAGCTGTCCCTTTTGGCAATGATCCCCAGAGAACTAGTTGGGCCAGCTGAACCCCAGCCTAGGGACAGAGGTCACAGATGCAGACCCACAGGCCTCCCTTAATTGGGGAGGATGGACAGGCTGTGGGAAGGGCTGGGGACCTGCTGTGCTCCCTCTCCAGCAGTCACGGGGTGCCCTGTGCTCCCCTGCCAGCCTCTCCCACATGTGTGCACATGTGTACACACACCATTGTCACCTTCCAGGCTCCATCATCATGCAGGTCCCATTGTCATGCACCCTCCTTCACACCCGCTTGTGATCATCGGTGACAACTCCAATTTAGGCAGATGGTGGCAGGGTGGGCCCATCACCAGGGCACCCGTCCCCCCAGCCACTGCCTCCCCAGCTCCATCACATCCCCGTCCACCAAGGGTTAACCCTGCCGAGGCAGGATGCCTGCGAGCCCTCGTGCCAGTTCAGAAATGAATGTTGCCTTTAATATACCATCCTTCAATCCTTATCTCTCCTAATTTATTGGACATAACTGGTTGCACTGATGGATTCGTGGCTTAGACCTTGGCTTCTAAATTTCAGCATTAATAATCTGCCCCTTCATTCTGCTCTCCAGATGTCTTTCATTTATCTGCTTATTCAGTAGGGGTGCAACCTCGCGTCCTCCGTGCCAGTGCTAATGTGGCCCGGTGACAATAAATTTGGACTTGTAATAACATGGCCAGATGAATGAATTGACCTCTTGGTGACTGTCACTCCCAGCCTCCCCCCTCGTTAGGTACCAGTGGGGACGAGGGGGGCCCCTAATAACGGATGCTGCTGTCAGCCCTCTCCTCCCCACCTCTTCTTTTTTTTCCAAAGGGGAAATATGTAGGGAAGTGTAGATGAGGGAATTGCTTAATCTTTAATCAGCTTTGGAGCAGGGCGAGAGCAGCCATCCCCATCCCCAGGGAAATCCTAATAATGGGGAGCTCTAATACGGCCCCCCCAGGGGTTGTGACCCCTCGCCCAGGTGGGGACGCGCCGGTGACGCCAGGATGAACCTGAACCGGGCAGGTTGTACACCTGAGAGCGTGCGGAGGAATGTGTTTGCTTAATTAATTGGCGACGGGAGCGCGCCGGGGGTGTAAATCTAACGTGGGCCTTGGCAGCCTGCAGTGCCGCGCACGCAAGACTAGACTTTAAATAAGGGTGCAATTATTGTTTGAATAATTGACGAACAACGGGCGCGCATCGGCGCTCAGCCTAATGGGCTTTGATCGCTCGCCAGGGCCGCCCGGCGCGCCAGCATCCCGCCGCTGAGGGATGTGAGGGGTCCAGCGAGGGGTGCCGGTGGGTCAGCGGGGGAAATTGGGGTGCTGCTCCCCTCTGGGTGGGTTTTGTGCAGGTGTGGAAAGTGGGGTGTTACTCCCTCCCCAGCTGACCCTGTGGCGCCACAGAGGGGCTTTGCTTTGCCCCTCCATGGCGCCGCGCGGGGCTGACCGGGGAGGAGGAAGAGGACCCTGCACGTAGCAATTGATTTAAATCATTTTAGAGAGGACCTATGGAAAATAAAAAGCCTTTAATCACATTTGTATCCATTTCCAGCCTCGGTAAATCAATTTGGATTGAACTGGGTGCCACGGTTACAGCTGATTAGCGCGCGGCGGATGGGGTCAAATTAATGCTAGCTGGGTTCGCTTAATGGGGTCACCGTCGTGAGCATCCCTCCTCCAGGGTAGTGGTGTGGGCACGAACATTTCAGTTCTGTCCATACCATGGAGAGTTATTCCAGTGAGGAAGCACCAAGATGTGGGCTCAGTGCTGCTCTGTGCCTCAGTTTCCTCTTCCATCAGCAATAACCATCGCAGAGGAGCCAGTGAGCAGCATAAGAGGATATTTGGGGGATATTTGTGTTGACCCACCTTCCTCCTCCCGATCCCACTGCGCATCACCTGCGTGACGGAGCCACTCGTGTCCTCCTCGCTGCCCCACGGAGGAGCCATAAACAGGTCCCTGTGCCCTGGTGCTGGTTAATTTGTTTTCAATAGGTTCCAATCAATTAAGCGCGGTCCTGGCGAAGGGAAAAGTGGCCCCAGTAATTGGTGAAAATAAATCACTCGTCACGGCCCCGGTGGAGCCGCGGTGGTGGCTGGGAGCCTGGGCTGCATCCGTGTGGCACTGTGGGGATGGGAGCACTGGGGGTGGACCCTGCTTTGCCTGGCCAGGATTTATGTGGGGCCGGTGTGTGATCCGCTGGGAATGGCGTGCTTGGAAGCTCCCAGCTCGCTTCCTTCACATCTCCCTCCCTGCCCTGCCAGCTCCTTGCACGCGATGCCTGCCTGCACCCTGAGGTGAGGGCGATGCTTCCCTGCCCATCCCCACAGTGGGGAGCATCCCCCTGCATCCCTTCAGCCACCTCCCCCAGCCCTGCCCCAACCCGGGCTGTAATTACCGCACGCCGTGCTTTGATTGCTCCATTCCAATTAATTAAACCCGGCGGTGACCCAAATTATGATCCCTTGTCTTGTCAAGCGCTGTATTTTTAACCTTAACTGGCTGGGCTGTGTTTAGATTTCCAATCCGGGCAGAAATGTCACCCGGGGAGAGTGACTGGCGTTGAACCCAGCCTTCCCGTGACGAACCCCGTAATTAGAAACCCTCGTGTCCCCGAGACGGGTCTTTAAAGCTGTCAGAAGCCAAGATCCAGCCATTTGATACAAGACTATCATTAGCTGTGCCCAACCTATTAGCTGCAGGTAAATAACAGGCTGTACCGGAGCCGGGGAACAGGCGGGTTGGGGAATTGGATGGTTCTTAATTAGGAGAAGCGGCGCGAGGGATGCTTTCCCCTCTAATTGCCTTCGTTAGCAGCCTGGGTATGTGTCCCTTTGCTTGGATCCTCTTTCCTGGCGTGGTGATGGCTCCTGTGCCCCATCTTCCCATCATGGTGCCCATCCCACCTGCTATCCAGGTGATGGGATGGGCACTGTGAGGGAAGACGGGGACGTGAAGCCATTTACCAGGGATAGATAGGGATTGATGGTCTCTGGTCCAAGCAGAGGATAAATCTGGGCTTGCCGCCGCTTTCTGAGGGCTTGTCTGGGTGACATATTCGGTTGGTTTGAATGTCTGGTTGGAAAATCAATCACCGGGGCTGTTTCCGTCCCCCCTTTCGCGCTACGTTTTAATTTGCCAGGCTGCGGGGTCCGTACATCGAGGATCCATCTATATTTGTGTCAAGTGCCGGCGTCTTTGTCTCCCTGGCGCAGAATCATCCTTTCCAGCTTGGCACACTCTGCCCTGGGCACGGTGTTGGGGTGCAGATGGGCGCTGGCGGGGTCTCCAGCCCTCCTGGGGTTTTCCCTGTTGTGGAGCTGCCCCTTCACCAGATGGGGGATACAGGGTGCCTTGTGTGGGAAACTGAGGCATGGCACAGTGCGATGCAGTCTGGGCTCTGCTTATCCCACTGGATGAACGGGGATGCCATGCTCTGCCCCCCATAACAGCAGGAAGACCCCCACACCCACCGTATGGGGGGGTCAGGAGACACCCGGCAGTGCCGCAGCAGCAGTGCCGACCGCCTGGCCCTTGCTGGCCTGCCCCCGCCTGATCCCTCTCCTGCAGACGCTCTCCCTGACACCGGCTGACAAGAGCCATTTCCAAGATGGATTGATTCAATTTAGCACCGATTTTTTGCCGGGGCCGGTGACGTACGGCTCCCCAGCCGGCGCTGGGCGGCACGTGACTCCCCAGCGCCCGCCGTCATTAGAGCAGCTCAGCACCGGCTGCTGCAGCCTAATCAGCCCCGTGCGCGGCCGGCGCGGGAGGGGGTCACATCCTGCCCTGGCACGGCTCCAGGAGGCTGCACACCCACAGAATCCCTGCAGGATCCAGCCCTGAGGAGGCAGGGGAGGCAGGGGTACCCAGGGATGGTGGTAGTGGTACCTAGGGGTGGTACCAAGGGATGCTGGTGGTAGGACCCAGGGATGCTGACAGCAGTACCCAGGGATGCTGTTGGTGGTACTGAGGGATGCTGGTAGTGGAACACAGGGATGCTGGCTGTGATACCCAGGGATGCTGACAGCAGTACCCAGAGATGCTTGCAGTAATACCCAAGGGTGTTGACAGTGGTACCCGGGGATGTTGATAGCAGCACGCAGGGATGCTGGCAGTCATACCCAGGGGTGTTGGTGGTGGTACCCAGAGATGCTGGTGGTGATACCCAGAGGTGCCAGAGCTGCTGGTGAGGCTGCGTGGGGGTGATTTTGTTTGTTCCCTCATTTTCTGGGTTTTTCTCCAGGCTTGATGAGTATGTCTGGTTCTTTCTCGCTGTCTGTCTTCTCCTCTCTCCTTCCTTTCGAGGCAAATGGCTGACTGATTGCTTTTCATCTCCCGCTCTGAGGAGCTGTAAGAGCTACTTTATACAAACATCAATTACAGGCACGTAATAAATTAAGGCTCCCTTACACCGAACCCATTAGAGTCCACTCTCATATCAAAGCGCTCCCATCACACACGGATTGGGGTGGAGTGGGGGGGAGGAGGGAGAGGGAGGAAAATGTCTTATTAGCTGGCAGATTGTTAGCAGAACACTGATTTAATTGTATCCCTGCGCCTGAGCATGGGAGGGGGACGGGGGGTACAGAGGGGGGGCACCCGGGGCCTGCCAAAAAAGAAATGCCCGAGGATTGTTCCCTTCCCCGAGGTGCTGGGGGGCCACCTCCCTCCCAGGCTTGTCCCCGTGCCAGCGCCGGCTGCCAGCGCTTCTCCTGGTAACGGCTGAGGGGGGCCACGTTTTGGAGGTGCCCCCGCCCCAGCTGGCACAGTGCCAAGGAGCAAAGCCGGGGGTTAGGTGCCCTCCCTCCTCCTGCCCCCACCACCTTTGGGGTGCCACCTCCAGCCCCTTGGCTTGGGTGGGCGATGCTAAGGGGTGCTGGGGATGGGGGCAGCGTGGCAGCTGTGTGGCATCCCTGTGTGTCCAGGCCTTGTGGCGAGTCCTGCCATGGCATGGTGGGCATCAGGATACTGTGAACCCCAGGCTGCAACCACCCCTCAAGTGCCTCCATGGGTTTGAATGGTGCGTTGGGATGTGGAGGTGGAAAAATGGGGGTGATAGGGGGCAGGCGGGAGGCAGGGAGCAAACTTCCCTGTAGGACAAAGGCGGCTGCATCCGCCAGCAGCTCCCGCTGCCTCTGCCTGCGAATAAATAGCCTCCAGGCTGTCAGTCTGGCACTACCCCGGGGCTGGAGGCTCTTGGAGAGGAACGGAGCCCGGGAACAGCAGGCATGGCTGGAGCGCTGCCCGACGGGGCTGTGCAGGCGCTGGCACACCGCACCGGCGTGCTTCACCCGGCCAGGGCTTCCTCCCAGCCCAGCGTGGCCCACGGCCTCGCCATGCATCCCTCAGGATGGGCATGGCTCCTCAGGCACGGGCATGGCTCCCCAGGGAGCGAGGATCGGGGCTGTCCTGGGTGCATGGGGTTCCCTGTGCTGCGAGGACAGGTGGGTTTGACGGGGGTGCAAAGATGTGCGTGGTGTGGAGTCGTAGGGGTTGTACATGGGTGTGTGACACACATGTCAGTCCACTGAGGTTGTCCTTCTGCAGAGGTGCTGGTGATGCACGTGTTGTGCACACATATATGGACCGCTCTCTGCAGGAGGTGTATGTTGTGCACATGTGTTTGTGCACACACACACACATCTCCCTCTGCTGAGGGTGTACGTTGTGCACACATGTCTGTACACACACACACACACACGCATCCCATTTTGCTGAAGGTGTACATTGTGCACATGCATGTGCACACACACACATGCCCACACCATGTGCACGCCAAGCTCCCTGCTGCATGCTTCCATCCCAGGTGAACACACGTGTGTTCAGGTCTGTGCCCCTGCCTCTCCCCCTCCTGCACACCCGTGGGTGCAGGCAGGGGGTCCTACTAGCCCCCCTTCCTTCCAGGGCAGGTTTTATCTCCCAGTCTGCTCCCTGGTCTCCATTCTCTCACTGTTCCCTCGCTGCCCTCCGAGCCTGACATTTACATATTAATATTTTCCAGGGAGGCAATGCGTTGCGGTGCAAGTGTCTGCATTGTGGTTGCACATAATGTAAAGTGAGATAAAGCGCCCGGCTCCGCTATGAATAACTGCAAATGAAAACCCATGTGGCCATAAAAGCCTTCACATTTGCCCTGTCAGCATGTGGTACATCGGCTAAACAACTGATTTAGCTTTTCTTTTTTTTTTCCAAGGTTTATCGCCACTTACAGAGGACATGCTCTTTGTGTACTGCCTGTCGCTTTCTGCTCAGCTTCCTTGTCACTTCCCCTCGGCGTCCTCCCAGCCGGGCCCTGAAACGATGCTCTGCTCCTCTAAACCGCCCTGACAGCCCCTATTAGCTTCTGGCCGAGTACAGCTTGGCGCTGCTGGGGCTATTTATCTCGCCGGCACAGAGGGCTGTTATCTATCACCCTCGCTCCGTGCGGCCCCGCTCCTTCGCTTCTGCTGATGGTGGGGATTTGGGATGGGGTCCTGATGGGGTCTGGGGGGAGTGAGTGCTTATCCCTCCTCCCCAAGGGGCTGGATCCAGCCATCAGGCTTTGCTTTTGGCCACAGTGACTCCTCATCCTGGTGCTCCCAGGCTCTGACCCCTCCGTGCCAAGGGGATGCAGCCAAAACCACTTGGGATAACCCCGGGAATTATTCCTGCTCCTACTCGGCGCGGCCTGTGTCATCCCCACGGCGGTGGCCCCAGGCAGGGGTGATGTCCCTGCGGGACCGCTGGCTCCCAAAGGCGCCAGCTTGGGTGTCAGACCTGAAATACCGGGTGGGGAGGGAGCTCAGTGGGGTGGTGACGCCGGGGAGCGGGATGAGCAGCTCCATGGTGCCTGTGGGAAGGGAGGAGGACGGGGGTCCCCGCTCGGTGCCTGCGGAGCTGCCTGGCCCTCAGCCAAGGGCGCTGGCACCCAGCCGGGCCCCGGCACTGCTGGTAACCAGAGCTGCCTCCCCTCGCTGTTATTTCAGCAGGTGGGGGCAGATCGGTTTACGGGGCCAGGTAGATGCCTATCAGTCCCCTCCCGCCACTTTGTCCCCACACCACCTCCACCAGGTCCCTGTTACCAGGACTGGACATCACCAGTGATGGTAAATGCCACCAGGTCTCCTCTCCTGGGCACACTGCTCTTTGGGGTGCACTTGTCCCCCACACCAGCTCTTGCTGGCAGAGGGTCCGCAGTGTCACTGGTGTGGTGGCTTTTGCCTTTGCCCCTCGTTGCCATCAGGCACCACAAGGGTTTGTCCCCTCGAGTCACGCCGGCAGCCAGGACACCATGGCAGGCGTCAGAGAGGTGTTGTCCCGCGGGGCCAGCTGGGGCTGGCGCAAGCTCAGCGTCGCCCCACGCCCTGCCCGGTGTGCCAGCGTCCCTGGGAGCCGGGCAGGGGCTGGGGGGGCCCCGTCCCCCCATTAGGGCTTGCATCAGAGCACGAAGGGGGTGTTGCACAAGCGCTTTTCTGTCTCAACCTGCCCCTGGCCGGTGCTTGGGGAGGGGGGGCTGTGTGGGGCCGTGGGTGGGAAGCGGGGGGCCGGGGGGGTTGTTTACAGACACGGAGCGCTTGTTTCCTTCCACCTGCCTCGGGGGAAGCAGTTAGCGATTTGTTAGTCAAACCAGATGAGCCTTCCCGGAGCGGCTTCCTGCCAGGCTCAGCATCCCCCGGCCGCCCCGCCGGCGGGTCCCCGCGTCCCCCGGCTGTGCCGTGCCCCCGCCGCAGCCAGCACTGCGCCGTGCTGTGCCGGAGCACGCGTGGGTGGCATGTGGGGAGCCTCAGCAGCTTCCAGGCATCGCCAGTTGGCGTGGGCACACGGGGAGCCGGCTAGGTGGGAGTGTGCTTGGAAAACTGGGGTGGTGCTTGCTTTGGGGCCTCTCCCCACATATCTGCGGGGAGGTTGTTCTGGGCACGGCAGAGCCCATGATGGTTTGGAGGGATGGTGAGTTGGAGGGGTGCTCTCCTGGGGTGCTTGGGCAGTGGTTGGGTGCTGCCAGGTTTGTCCTGCCATGTTGTCGGGTGCTGCATCATGCACTGAGCATCATGCATGATGCCCTGAGTGCCACACATCACACTGTGACAAATGCCATGTCTCATGCATCATGTGCCAAGCACCATACACCAAATACTGAGCACGGTACATACATGGAGCTTGGCATGCACTGCATTGCATACCAAGCATCACGTGTCGTGCATCACATACCATGTGCCAAGCACCACGTGTCGTGCATCGAGTGCCATGTGCCAAACATCATGAGTCGTGTGTGTCAGGTGCTGAGCACCATGCACTGAGCCACATGCACAGAGCATCATGCATTGCATGCCAAGCACCATGTGTCGGGCATCACGTGCCAGGCACCATGCACTGAGCACCATGGAGCACCATGCACCAAGCCCCATGCATCACACATCAAGCACCATGCGTTGTACATCATGAATCGCGTGCCAAGCACCATGCACTGAGCACCATGCACTGAGCACCACCCATCATGTGCCAAGCACCACGTCATGCATCATGTGCCATGTGCCAAGCATCCTGTGTCATGTGCATCACATGCTGAGCTTCATGCACTGAGCACCACGCACAGACCATCATGTGTTACGTGCCAAGCACCACGTGTCTTGCATCATGTGCCCGGTGCATCACGTGCTGAACCCCATGCACTGAGTACCATGCATTGCATGCCAGGCATCATGTGCCACACATCATGTGCTGAGCACCATGCACTTAGCTCCACATATCACACTCCAAGTGCCATGTCGTGCATCGTGTGCTGAGCACTGACCCCCGTGCATCACATGACAGGCATCTTATATCATACACGTGTATGCATCATGTGCCAAGCAACATGCACCGAGTCCTGTGCATCACATGCCAAGCACCATGCATCATACATCACATGCCAAGCACCACACATTGTGTGCCAAGCATCGAGCCACGCGTCGTGCATCGTGTACCACGTGCTGAGCACCACGCACCAAGAACTTCATGTGCTAAGCACTATGTGTCGTGCATCATGTGCTGAGCATCACGTATGGAACCCTATGAACTGAGCGCTGTGCATCATACATCATGTATGATGTGCCAACCCCCAGGCATTGAGCACTGTGTTTGTGTTGTGCATCACGCGCCGACCACGATACAAGCGCCGTGCACTGAGCCCCACGTGTCCTGCATCATGTGCCAAGGACCACGCACCAAGCACCTTCCATCATACATTGGGCACCATTGTGATGGATATGCACCAACCCAAGTTGTGCATCGTGTGTCGAGCACCGTGTATTGTCCCCATGCCCCAAGCACTGTGTGTCGTGCACCACGCACTGAGCACCACATACCATGCACAGTGTTCTGAGCCCCATGCTCCATACATCCTGCACGCTCCCAGCTCCACTGCCCGAGGAGCCCAGGCCCCAGCCCTGCAGAACCGGGGCCCACGCAGGGAGCGGGAAGTGCCAGCCCTCGCCCCCTCGCTCATCGAGTGGCGCCGGGTGATAAATAAGGAAGTTAACACCCAACCCGGGCTGCTAATTAGCTTTTAACCTGTACTAGCAGTTAACTACAAAAGGCAGTCATTTGTTCCGGGGAGCTGGTAGCGTAGAAAGAACGAAACATGGCCAATTTTGTTCAGGATGAATTAAGACTTGCAAATGTAAAATGAGTTCATCTATTTAATTAAGTAGCGGCAATATGGATGTTAAATTAAGTTAATGGCAGGCATGCCAAAACAAGGTTATACAAATCTTGTCCTGGCGGGGTGGGTTCCGGATCCGGCCCTTGGATGTGGGGCAGTGGGGTTCTTGGGTGGCCCTGGGAGGGGGGCTGATGTCCCTGGGGACACACCTCTGGCCTCCACAGGGATGGGGGGAGAGGGAGGTGAAGGTGGAGGGAAAAAAAAACACAAGGCAGCAGGAAAGGAAAAGCGCCTCTCACCCAGCGCCGCAATCTTATCAGGGCTGAACTTTACTCTCCCGCTAAAGATATAGGATACTTTAGGGACATCGGAAAGAAATAATAACCCTCTGATTTGTAGCTCTCAGGCTCTGGCAGCCGAGGGGGAAGGAAGACTGTCTTCTGCCATTACCATTTTTTGTATGAACTATTCCCCAAAGAAATCAAACCCTTGTACAAGCCCTCCCGTGCGGCAGCCCCTGCTCCGGTGCTGACCCGAGCTGTGCGGATTATCACCGCGCATCGCAGCCGGAGACAGGAACATTCATTAAAATTTGAAACACAAATGGAAAATTGCTACTTGAAGCCTCCTTGCCGGAGAGCCAGGCGCTTGATCAGAGACCTCATTAATGTATCTAATGTGTAAGGAACAATTAGACTTTTCAAAGACATCCTTTTCCCAGCCAGGGGAAAAAAAAAAACCCAGTTAGAACCCTCCCCATCCAAGCCAAACCCAAAGCTGCCTTGAGGGATTGGGGTGCAAAACCCCAGCGGGAGCCTATGAGCCGCCGGAGAGTCTCGGCTCCATCCCGGCACCCGAAATGCCCGTTTCTCCTTAAGTTAGATGGGGAGGAAAGTGGGCTGATTAGAAAGCTGATTTCTTTTCCCAGCGACCGGCGGGGTTTTGCCATCCTCCCGTAATTAGCCGGTTACACGGCCGTATGTTTTATTTATGAGCCGAGGGCAGAGGGAAGGGGAAGCGGAGGAACGACCGTGCCCTATATATCTGCAAATAAAACACTTCATTTCCCTCCTGGGGAATGTCACCTCGAGAAACCATCGCTTTCCTGCTCACTGCCCCGTCCAAATCGCAGGCTGTAAATGGCTTTGTGGGCCCGGCTGGTGCTCAGATGGGTTTAAAATATGGATTTATGTCTTTATTCTGCATAGTCAAAGGTCAACAAGAGCAGGAAATCATCGCTGAGCTGCTTATTTACGGTGGGAGGCCATCGCTCGCTCCTCTTCATTGTGTGTCCCACTGGTGGATGCTTCCAGGGTGCTGGGTTGCAGGGAATGTGGTGGAGCCTGTGCCTCAGTTTCCCTAGAGTGGGCATCCCTTGGGGTGAGCATCCCAATGGGGGCTGCAGGCTGGATGTTCCCAGCACGGCTGCATCCCATTCCCTGAGGAGACCCATGTGGAGGTCGAGCATCCTCAAGGCTCTCCTGGATCACGGTGAGGGTCCCGTGATCCAGGAGTGCCACATGCCCATCCCCATGGCCCCATCCGGGGAGCGCCGCGTGCCCATCCACCGCGGCCCCGGCGTGGGCAGGGCCGGCCCCGCGAGCTGCGCTCTCATGCTTTGCTAATCCCGCCTGGCACCTGCCCCAGCTCCCGGCGGCTTCGCGCGAGCAAGGAACCAATTAATCCTCCCGGCGCTCGGGGAACTGGGTCAGGCTCGTCAAGCTCTCCCGCTAACGAGGGGCGAGGCGCGGCGTGGCAGAGCCGGCTGCTGGGTGGCCGGGCGGGTGTCTCGCGCCGGTGCCCAGCGTCCCGTCTCCCGCAGGGTGGTAAGTGGGTAAACTGAGGCAGGACAAGCACCTGCAGAGTGGGGAGAGCCGAGGAGGAGGAGGGTGGCGGATAATTCGGTTGGGCCGATGTCGCAAAGGGCTGAGGTTTCCCAACGGGGCAGCCCAGCCGCTGTGCCTCGGTTTCCCCATCCCGGCCAAGCAACGGGTGCTCCTGGTTTGGAGTGTTGGGGCTTGGGTGGCAGGGTGGGGAGTGCAGGAAGGGCAGGCAGGGCGCCCCTTTGAAGTGGAGCCCAACTTCCAGGAGTGAAGCAATTCTCGTTTGCATAATGAATAAAGGGAGCAAGGAGGGGGGCGAAACCCCAAAACCGGAGCTGGCAGGCAGGTCTGCCCTCCCTGCCTGCCCTCCCTCCCTGGCCTCCCCTCCCTGCCTGCCCGCTCCCCCAGCCGCCTGTAATTACAGGTTTATTGCCTGCTCAGCTATTGTGTAATGACATGTTTGCAAATTAATTTTTACGGCTCATGCCATGGGGGGGGAGCAGAGGAGGGGTCCCCCGGTGCTTGCCTGAGCCCAGCAAATCCAACCCTATAAAAGTGAGGTGGGAACGAGGGAATTGGTTGATGTGGTGACCCCAAAGCTTTTCCAGCGGGGGGGGGGGGTCCCCACGGGGGGGTCCCCACTGCACCCAAATTAGGGGGGCATTGAGTTTGGGGCATGCACAGCTGTGTCACCCCATAGGTGACATTAGGCAGTGAACCAGTGAGGTGTGTGGGGGGGTTGGCCAGGGTGGGGAGACATGGTGGAGCAGCACCCCACGAGTGGGAGCAGCAGCACCCAGCACCCCGTGGTGCAGAGCACGGCGGCACAGGGGAGCTGCCTGGGAGGGAGCGGGACGCGAGCGACGATGACTCAGGGGACGGGCCAGAAATACTCCCAGCGCAGATCCTGACAGATGTAGGTTAGGAAGGAAGAAAAGACATAATAATAATCCCCCGACCTGGAATCGGGAAAGCAATATTTAACTGGGGGGGGGGGGGGGAGGGATGGGGGGAGGAGGAGGGTGCAAGTTTTCACCGGCTCCGTCTTTGCCAGATGGGGTTTTGGGGAGGACACGTGTGCATTTGCAGCCAGAGGACCTTTCACCAACACCCTCCAAACACCCTTGCCCGGCCATGGGGCTGGATGGGTTTGGGGTGACACTGGGACCCCCATGCCCCCGTCCCCACACTTTGTTGCAGGCAGTGGGCACCTGGAAATGACTGGATGGGTTTGGGGTGACACTGTGACCCCCGTGCCCTCCCTCCCCGGCCCCATTCTCTGGAGCAGGCAGGGCAGGCAGGGGCAGGCAGCGGGCGCCTGGGAATGGCCTCTGTATCTTTAAGCTGTTTGAAGGGCTGGTCATTATCATACAGGATGTGGCTTCTCTTGCAGGGGCGAGATATCACACGTCGCCCTTGTGAACTTTGGTGTTAAAACCAGTTTGGGAAGAGAAGGACGGAGCTGGGCGGGGATGGGGGGCGGGGGGGTTTGGCAAACGCACATGTACACTCAGGGGCAGGCTCCCATAAGCGTGTCCCCATGGAAGCGTTAGCCCCTGGAATTGTGCCCCCGTGGAAGCGCGCGCCCGCGGAAGCGCGTGCCCGTGGAAGCGCGTTCAAGCGTGCCCGGAGCCAGCGACGCTCCCCCCCCCCCCCCCTTTTCCACCCCGCCTTGGCTGATCGTTTGCTTAAAGCAAATTAAGCCGGGCCCTCGTTACTATGGTGCAGCCAGGATCTCCAGCCTCCCTCGCGCTCCCGTAATAGCATTTATTAGCCCTATTTGCCTGCAAGCATGTCTTCCCGGATCTGCTAATGCATCAGCGGAGAGGGAATGGGGGAGATCCTATCGGGCGGCTGATTACAGCCCCCGACGGCCAGCGAGGCCGGGAAGGGGGGATTTAGAGGCGCAGAGGGGATTTGGGAGCATAGAAGGGATTTGGGGAGGGCCGGGGGGGGCGGCAGGAGCTCACCCCCAGCCCCCCGCGCCGGGGTTGGGGCAGGCAGCCTTCCTCGCCTGCCTTTTGTGAAGCAGCAGGCAGCTCCCGGCAGGCAGGAAAGTTGGGTTATTTATTGTTTTATTTTCCTAATTTTCCTGCTGAAGCGGCTTGGGGGGGGCTTGGGTTTCTATTTTTATTTTATATATGTTCCCCCCCCCCCCCAGCTGGCCCCCCGCATCGGCAGCTGTTTGAAAACAGAAAAGGCAAGAAAGAAAAATTAAAATTATTCCATCCGTAGGCGAGGAGGAGGAGGAGGAGCGGGGTGTGAGGGGGAAGGAGGCTGCTCCCCGGGGCGCCACGGGGGTTCGCCTCCCCGAAACCGCCGGGGCCAAAGGCTGGAGCCCGGGGGACGCGGGCGGTGGGCGGAGGGTGCCGGGGCGAGCAGCTGCCGGCCGCCCTCCTGCCCGCTCCCCGTCATTAGGGGAGACAAATCTGCTGTCAAGGAGCCAGATTTCCAATTTACCGATAATGATTCTTGCATGAAAATTGATCGAGGGGCAAGTCTGCCGCCTCTCGCCCGCCCGCCTTGGCGCAGCCCGCGGAGACGGGGCTTTCCGGACGGACGGACGGACGGACACACACACACCAGCTCGCAGCCCCGCGTGGGTCACCCAGCCCACGCCACCACCACCCTCTCCAGGGTGGGGGAGACCCCACTGCACTGCTCGGGGGGTGCGTTCCCCCCCCAGCCGAGGGTCCCGCTGCCTCTTCATCCTCCTCCTCGCCGGCTTTTTGTGTGCCTGCGGTTGGCAGCTGGGGGCTCAGCGGCAGGAAAACCCCCGGGAAGGCGTCACGCGTGGCAGCCAGGCTCCTGCCCTGGCCCCGCCGGTGACAGCCGCCACTGCCACCCTCCGCCGGCGCCCTGGGCTCGCTGCTATTTCAATTTTTATTTTTCCTCCTCCCCCCACGCACTTGATTCCCCCCGCTCCTCCTCCTCCTCCACCTCCTCCTCCTTCTCCTCCTCCTCCCCGCTCCACCGTATTTTTTCGCCTCTGGTTTATTTTTCCAACCCCCTCCGTGTGGCTTGGTGCTAATTTTTGGGGGGGTTTCCTTCTTTTTTTTTTTTTTTTTTCCTTCTCGCTTCCTGACACGTCCTCCTCACCTTGGCTCTTTTATTTTTATTTTTAATTTTTTTTCCTGGCCGCAATGGAACTGTAACATAAATCATGTTTGGGTTGAAACCACCTCTCTATTACTTACCAGGTAAGGCACTGAGCGATGCTGCCACCAGCCCTTTGCACTCCCTCTCCCCCCCCCTCCCCGGGGTCTCCCCATGGGGTCCCCCCTGACCCGGGGACACCATGGCCAGCAGCAGCCCAGGGTGATTTGGGGGTGAAGTTACTTTCTTCCAGCACCTCATAGAGGTTTTGGGTTTTGGGGGGAGAAGCAGAGAGCTCCGGCACGGCGCTGTACGGTTTTGGGGTGCATGGATTCCCCTCTCTTCTCCTGCTGCCACTCCCTCACCCTGGGGGTTTCTCCCCTCCCCAAGGAGCCGGGAGGGTTCTGGCCAAGGCAGGATGGGGAGAAATGTGGGATGTGCTGTGTTTTGGGGTGGGGGTCCCTGCTGGCAGCCCCACCACTGCATGGGCGTGGAAATTTGGGGCACCAAAGTTCGCTGTGCCACCCCAGCCGGCAGCACCGGCCACCGCGGCAGCTGACAAGGGAGGGGGACCCCCACGGGGGTGTTTGGGGTGTTTCAGGAGCATCGGTGGGGATGGGGAGCTGGGGTGTGAGACCAGGCATGCACTCGGGGGGTGAAGGGTGTGTGCTCAGGGTGAGTGTTTGGGGTTCGAGGGTATGAGCTGGGGTGTGAACTGGAGGTGCTCTTGGGGTGCAGGCTCAGGGTGTGTGTTTGGGATGCACACTGCGGGGGTAGGCTCAGTACACTCAGGCTGTGAGCTCAGGGTGCCAACTCGAGGTGCTTTTGGGGTGCACCCTCCGGATGCAGACTTGGACTGGGAGCTCTGGCTGTGAACTCGAAGTGTTTTTGGGGTGCAGACTTAGGGGGCAGGCTCAGGATGTGAGCTTGGGGTGCTCTCCCAGACTTGAGGTGCAGTGGCAGGCCCCCTCTCTGTGGGTCCATGCCCCTGCGTGGCCATTCCCCCACGGATGGTTGTTTGTTTCAGGAAATGGCTTTGGCATGTGGTTGTTACCGGAGCGAGCGGCTCTGCCCAAGGCGCCTGCGCCGGAGCGCACGAAGGCGAGCCAGGAAGGGCGGCCGAGGGGGGCCAGGGTTGAACTTGGGGTTCTCCCCCCCCCGGGAGGGGTTGCGGCATGACATCCCCTCCCATCGCTGAGCCACAGTGGGGACATGGGTCACCTGCTTGCCTGTGGCACCCAGCTCACTCCCAGCATGATCCGACCCTGCGCCCTCCTCCTGCTGGCTGTGGGGGTCCCAGTCCCCGTCTTACCCCCCTCCCCAAACACCAGCGTCTTGCTCCTTGCTGTTCTCCACTGCCTACAGCAGCCGTGGGTGATTCCTTCCTGGCTTCCATGCCGTCCCTCACGGAGGGGACCCCTCCAAAGGCTGCAGGTGCAGGAAGACGGTTTGGGAGTTGGCTTTTTCCCCCTTAAATTCCATATTTAGCACACGTCGGTCGAGCCGGGGTTCCCAGCGGCAGCTCCTGTTGCGTGAAACTTCTGGCTTTGCCGTTGTTGCTAATGCACTAATTCCTGTGTCCTGGAAAACCCTGCTCCGTCCGGCTCCCCACTTCCCAACTGCCTCGGAGGTGGAATAATAAAACCGGAGGAGAAAAGCAAGACGGAGAGGAACATGGAAGTGTCAGGCTGTGAGATTTAAGGCAATTAGGGGGAGCGATGCTGGAGGCGCTGGCACGCAGCGGGATCGCCGGCGGCAGCTGCCGGGCGTTGGGAGATGCCGGTGGGCCAGGTCGGGTGGGAGCAGATGGAGATGGGAACCTTCCCCCCGCCCTGGGCTCGCGGGGTTTCATCAGCGCGGGGCTGGTGGCGGTGACTCAGCGGCGCGAGTCCTGCTGGGGACTGTCACTGCCTCAGGGGCTGCCTGGCCGTGGCCCGTGTCACACGCTCCTCGCTTCTCAGTGGCTTGTTCTCCCACCTTGGCTGGCACAGACGGCTCCTGTCTCCTGTGTCCCTCTGGTCACTGATGTTCCTGTCCCCTCTGTCCCTGTGGTCACCAGTGCTTCTTTCCTCTCTGTTCCTCTGGTCGTGGGGCTGGAGATGTGCAGTGGGGCTCAGCTGACTGCGAGGGGACACCAGGCATGGCGGGCACTCACCATCAAGCATCGCTGAGAGCGAGGGGACAGGGAGGGAACCCCATTCCCTGCTGATCCATATGGAAACCATGCTCGGGCTGGTTTTCCCTGAGATAACATGGGCACTGTTGTCACCCTGCAGCCAGTGCCAGCATCCTTTGGGGACAGCACCTTCCTTTGGGGACAGCAGCACCCCTTGGGGTCACAGAGCATCCCTGGAGGGCCTGGCTCTCTGCTACAGCAGGCACAAAGGTGGCACCCGAATGCATGCAGCCTTTTGGGGTCCTCCCTCTCCCTGTGGGTGTCCCCAAATCTAGCAGCCCCCAGCTGAAGGGGCCCTGGGACTCCCTGGCGGGTGCCTGGTGTGCTGGGGAGGATGGCAGTGGGTGCCGGCAGCGGATGCTGCTGACTCAGGACCTTCCCAAATGGTTCCTATTTTTATGCTGGGGCCGGGAATATTTAGCCCCTGGATCAAAGCAGATGGAGGGAGCTGGGTGATGCCGCGTAAACACCCGCTCGGCGGGTGCCGCTGGTGCGAGGTGTGAGTCACCGGCAGCTTTTGGCAGCACCGGGCGGGGACAGCCACCCCCAGGCTGGGTTTGGGGTGCTCGGGGCTGAACTCCTCTCTTGGCAGCTCCCTGGCTGGGTGCTGGGATTGGGGGCTGCCCTTTCTCATCCTCGCCAACTGTGTGGTCGAGGGGTGCATGAGGATGGTGGTTTTGGGGTGCTGAGGGGGAACTGGGGGATGTCAGGGGGGTCCCGGCTATGTTAGGGTGCCAGGAAACCCCTCCTGCTTTCCTTCCTTGCCCACCCCACCATCCTCTTCCTCCTCCTCCTCCTCCTCCTCCTCCTCCTCCTCCTCTCCTCCTCTTGCCAGTCCTAAATTCGGTCGCCATGGCAACCATGTCAACCACTTTCCAGCTTCCCCGTGATGGTTTGAGGAGGGGAGGGGGAGAAGAGGGGAGCCAGGGGAAGGGGGGGACCAGGAGCATTGCTTAGGGCTTGGGGGGACGCGCTTCCCAGATGTTTTTTTCCTGCTGGGTCCCGCCTGGCAAGTGGGGGCTGGTGCCAGCCCAGTGCATGCCAAGAGGTCAGGGCTGGAGGTCCTGGCCTTTGGAGGGGCCTCCATCACAGCCCCCCAGCTCCAAGTGGGTGGGTAGGCACCCCCAAAAACCAGTGCCTCTCTGCAGCCATCCTGCTTGTGCCAGGGCCCTGCTGGTACTTGGGATGTCAGTAACCACACGGCTTGGAGGGGGGTGAATTACTCCCAGACACCCCTTTTTTTCCTTCCTCTATTCTTCTCACCGCCCCCCCTCCATAATCTCTTTATTCCCAGGCTAAGCCAGGTTCCTGATGGTTTTACAGACAGATTTGCCTGTAGCTGTATAGGACAGGGTGTAAAGCTGGGTGTCTCTGTGGGTGGGTGTGTAACGCCAGCCCTGGCATCATCCCACGGTGGCTGCCCCCCAGGAATAGCTGCACCAGCATGGAGCCACAGTGCTGCTGGGGGAGAGATGGAATTACCCCAGTGGAATTCTGGCTGGCAGTTCAGGGTACCACTGCCACCCTACCACCATCCTCCTGGCATCCCCCTCCTGGCACTGCCGCACCCCGATCCCCCGGGGTGCAGCGGGCACCACTCACCTCCAGACCCACCCTGGGCTTTCGAGGGGGAGCAGGTGCTTCCTTTCTTTACAGCGTGTCCCCCCCTTTTCCCTCTCCTTGGCACCGGCTGTCGGCACCTGCCGGGATGCTCCTTGGCACGGCACCGTGGCACGTGCGCGGGCACCGCCGGCGGCAGCCACGCTCAAGGCACTGCCGGTGGCAGCGGGGTGGGGGGGGTGGAGCAGGGCCAGCCCTGCCCCGAGCCTGGCAGCGGGGTGCATCCCCCCCTCTAATTTTATTACTAATTTTTAACTTTTATTTCCCAAACGCTGCGCTTAATTAAACCCAGCCGCCTCTTGCCGCGAGCCGACGTGGGGTATTTATGACACCAAACACCAACCCCCGCCAAAACACCCCTCCAACAGATTATTCCACCGGGATTAAGAGGGGGGGTGACACCCCAACCCCCTCCCCATCCCTTGCAAGACTCTTTGTGGGGGGAAGACGGCAGTGCTTCAGCATCCCCAAGCTTCCTCCTTCCCCCCTTCTTTTAATAATAATGCTTTAAAGATGTTTGACATCTGTAACAAACAGCTGGCATCCTGTTATGGAAGAATGTCCTTTTATTTCCGAGCAGGTTGAACTGTCATTAATAGTATAATTAGGTGATTATCGGCGTACAGCAGAAAACTGCTTAATTGCACAGCCAGCTTTCCGAGGATCCCGGCTCCTTTATTGCTGGATTTGTTTTAGCCGCCTGAATTTTTTCGCGCTGTGTTGTTGGTTTTGTTTTATGTTGGGTTTTTTTTTTCCACGTTGATTATTATTATTTTTTAATGCGTGTGACAGCTGGGGGAGTGTGGCGGCAGCGAAGGGGGGGACACACAGGCCTACACTGGCACTGGTCCTCATGTGTCCCCCCCTTCTAGGTCCCCAGGTGGTTTAGTTTTAACCCCATGTGTTCCAGAGTTGGGGAAAGGGGGCTCAGAGGGGGGGTTTGCTGGGTGTAGCACCCAAGGGTGGGTGGGAGCACCCAGGGGTGGGAGCTGAGGGAATAAAGGGGATGGCTTTGTTGGGGAGCAGAGCCATGGCACCTGCTCAGAGGGCACCCATCACCCTGGGAAACCTTTACCCACCCTCACCCACCCCTCCATGCTGGGACCCTCTCTTTGGGGCACCGTGGCCCTCTCCATCCCCACTCACATGGGGCATGCACGTGGCTCCCTGCCCTGCTCAGACGGCTGCGATGGTGTCACTCCATCCCTATCCCCGTCCTCATCCCTGTCCCTGGGATGTGTGGTTTTGGGGGCAGAGCAGCTTTTTTGGCGCCCGCCAGACAATAGCGCTTTGTATCTCCCTCCAGTGCCGCCAAACACACTTGTTAGCGCCGCAGCTTTGTGCTGTAAATTTCCATGGAGTAATTACGTCTTAATTTATGATAATCCCGGGCGGGCGGTGGAGGGGGGCAAGCGCCAGTCAAGTTTGGAAGTTGCCCGCCGGGGCCCCGTGTCCCCCGTGGCTCACACTGACCGTGAACTCCTCCGTCGACCATGAACTTCTCCATCCCGGCTGGTGGGGAGAGACTCCCTGAGCAGGGAACGGGGCTGTTCCCGGGGGAAACAGGGAGCTATGTGGGGTTGGGAATTGGTCTCAGTGAGTGTCCCCAGCACGGTGGCTGGTGTTGCCCATCCCACCATCCATCCAGGAGCTCAGGATCCCATGGATGTGTGGGCTGAGGTCATCCCGGGGTGATGCCGGGATGCTGTGCGTGTCCCGGTGCTGGCTCCCCCAGGAAGGAGGGAATCTCCCCCAATCCACTGCTCCTGCATGGGGCCGGACCCTTCCCCCTTCCCACCGCTGAATGGCTCATCCCGCCTTTGTCTGGAGGGCTTATTACCGGCAAAATAGAGGCTCTTTTCCCTCGGCCTTCCCAGTGGGCAAATTAGACGCTTTGGCAATTTTCGAGGAGGAGGATGGGGAGGGGAGGAAGGCTCTCATCACCCGGCACACAACCCCAGCACCAGGCAGGGCGCTGCCACTCTCTGGCAGAGGTTTTAGGAGGGAAGTGAGAAGCTCCCTGTGTCCCCTCCAAAACCATTGAGGCACTGCAGTGAGAATCCCATGGGATTTGAGGAGTCCCCCTGTGGAGGGGGTCAGGTCTGGGGGACGTGTTCCCAGTGTCAGTGAGCATCCCTGTGGGGCTAGGAGGGTGCTGACATCTATACATCCCACTGCCCATTGCCGATGGGGGTTGTGGATGCTCTGGGCACCCTATCCCACGCTCCAGGTTGGGTTTTATCCTGGGAAAGGGGTGAGAGCAGGGGGCTGCGCCCGCTGCACCTGCGGCCAGGTCCCCGTTGGGAGGCAGCGTGCACCCACTGACATTTGCCAAGCGTAAAAATTCAATTAATTCCAGCAGGCAGATTAAATATAAGTGAATTTTAATAATTTGCTCGAAAGGCTGAGGATTACTGTAGGCGAAAAGGGAGGATGCTGCGCACACGGGGGCACCAGCCGGCCTTCCCAGCACCGGCACGTGGGATTGCCGGCGCTAATCACCCTAAATCCCGGCGTGGGAAGAGAAGAAGGGTCTACTCCCTTTACTGGGGTTTTGGTTGATCTTCCCCAGTGATGAGGAACGTGCTGGATCTGTCCCACCAGTGCTGGCAGTGTTGTCCCCATCCCCCAGCACAGTCTGACTCCACGGACATCTCTGCTGTTTCAAACCCTCCTCACTGGTACCCATTCTTGGCAGGTTCCATGAAAAGGGGGAGACTCATCAAGGTGGCCCTGGGGATCCCAGTGGGACACTGCAAGGGTTCCCAGGGCTCCTGGGTTTGGAGAAAGCCAAGGTCTTTCCAAGACTTCTGCAGCATCCGTAGCTCAAAGCTGGGGATGTGGGGCACCGATCAGTAGCAGATGGTGCCAGTATTGGGAAAATGAAAATACACGCAGTAAATTAGCTGTTTGCCAGCGTTAATTCCTTATCCCAAGGTAAAACCTTCCCTCTGGCCCGTGCTGGGCCATCTGCACTGTCATAAACTGCGGTGCTGCGGCGCATGTGGGGGGATCCTGGGAGTGTGGGGGGGACCCCCAGTCCCGCCCTGATCCCCGGCTTTGCCGGTGGCACAGTGGGATTGATGGAGATTGCCCGTGACCTTTGCTAGGACACGAGGTATTACCATTAATACTTCTGTGTTTCCGGAGTTCGTGCCATCCATAAATCTCATATCAAGGCGGGCGGGCAGTGTAATCTGCCAGGCGACGTTATTAATTCTCATTATTAATACCTGTTATTAGTACCTGTTATTAATACCCGTTGCCCATGGAGCCCGTTGTGAGATGCCCTGGATGGGGTGAAGGATGGGGGGTGCACTGTGTAACCCCTCCCTGCCTTTTTGGGATGCAGCCAGGGCAGGTGCTGGGAAATCCCTGGTGCCAGCAGAGTTACCCACCAGCAGCGGGGGGTCTCCTGTGGACACTCACTCCTGTGATGGGGACAGCTTTTGGCTGTGGACCCCTTTGGCTCTGCTGGGGGTGGCTTGCAGCACCTGGAAGGCAGAGGGGTAGCAGGAGGCATCTGCTCACCTTGTCCTGGCACTTCCTGACTGTGCCCTGCAGTCTCTTCCCCTGGCTGAGTCTTGGCCCCCCACCCTGCCTGCAGGCCCTTGTCCCTGTCTGCAGCCCACTGCCCTTGCCTGTAGCTTCCTGCCCCTGCCTTCCCCTGCCCTTGCCCTGCCTGCTGCCCCCTACCCCTCTCAACAGGCCCCCTGCCCTGCCCCTGCCTCCCCCTGCCCCGCCAGGACCTGCCCTGTGCAAGATCCAGCCTGCGTGAAACTCTAATCTCCAATTTTATTCGCTCGGCTCCAGCCGATTTGCATAATCCACATAATCACCCTGGTTTTAATTGCCTACAACTCTGCAGAAAGATCATGTGGTTAAGTGGTAAATCATAATTAGATAAATAATTGGCTTGGCCGCAGCAAGCTGCTTTGTTATACCTGCCATCTGCTGGGCAAGGGCTCCTGCGCCCAAAACAATGCGCTGCTGCCACACGCCTGCGCCAGGCTGGGGGTGTGGGGGCACGGGGACACGGGGCATGGGGATTTGGGGATGGGAGGGCAGCCTGGTTGTGCCGAGCATTGCCCACTCTTGGACTGTGCCATGCCCGGCAGCTGTGCAAGGTTTGGCAGCACTGTGAGGTGCCTGGCTCCCACCCATGTGTTGCCCAACAGCACTGTGGAATGTCCAATGCCACCATGTGGTGCCCTATGGCATCTTGGAATCCCCAGTGACACCATGGAATGCCCAACGGCGCTGTGCAAGCTCAGTGGCACCACGAAATGCCCGGCAGCACCATGGAATGCCAAACAGCACCTTGCCCTGCTCAGTGGCACCGTGGAATGCCCAATGGCACCATGGAATTCCACAGTGGCACCATTTAATGCCTGGCAGCACTGTGCAGTGCCCAAGTCTCTCCCAGGTGATGCCCAGCATCCCAGTGCAATGTCCAAATCTCCCCCTCATGATGCCCAGCATCTCAGTTGAATGCCCAGCTCTCTCCCACGTGATGCCTGGCAGCCCCATGGAGCACCAGCACCCCATGAAGCCATTCAGCTGCAGCAGCAGCTGATGCAAAGGGGTGCAGGCTGTACCTCACTTCCCCCAAAGCAGAGGGATCCTTGGAGATGACTGGCACCTGGATCCAGGCATCAGGAGCCAAGAGGAGCTGCCAGCCCAGCCTGGGTGCTGCAGAGAAGCCCAGGGATCAGCAGCATCCTTGGGGCTCAGGCACTTGATTTTCGAAGTCCCCAGCTTCGAAATGGGGCAAAAATGGAGCAGAAAGTTGCTTTCAAGTAAATCTTTCACTGTCTGGATTTCCTGTGGGCTGAAAAGGCTCCCATGGCTGGTTGGCCTGGGCTTGGGAAGGCCAGGAAGGGAGAGAAACCATCCGGCATCACTCCATCCATGGCCTCTCCCAGCGCTGTGCCCTCCAAACGAGCTCTTATTACTTTGCTTGTTGTCGTTTGCCAGATCAATGGTCCATGGAGGAGTGATCGATGGAGTCCCAGCTGGATAATAGCGCCATGTGCCCGGATGCTTGGTGCTGGGCTGGGCTCCACAGGGAGCTCCGAATCCCATCCCTGGCCGTGAAGGTGCTCCTTACTTCAGGGGACCCACCCAGACCCCTGCAAGGGGATGCTGGATGCTCTTGGGATGGGTTGTGGGCTCTGCCCTGCGCACCTAAAATTGGACAGAGGCTGCACCTGGGGACACCTGGGGACAGCAAGTCTGGCCCCCTCCCTTCGTTTTGGCTGCATGCTGGGAGATGGAGAGGGAGAGCAGGAATGTGGGCTCTGATCGATCAATTAATTAATTAATGGAGTGTGCTGGAGGTGCAGCAGCAGAGCTGCTTTAATGAGGGGTGGAAAACGTGTGGCGGCTCGGCAGGACATCACCAGAAGAGGAGGTGGCCCCTCCTGCCTGTCCTCTGCCTGTCCCCTGCCCGTGGGCTCCCAAGAGGGTGACGGGGTGCGTGGCAGGGGGACGGTGGGCAGGGACGACGAGCACACGGTGGCCCTGGCCGCCTGCCCTCCATCCTGGGGCTCTGCCTGCTGCATTCAGACAGCGGGGAGGGGGGCTGACAATGTGAGGCCATTAGCATTGAAAATCCATGCAGAGCAGCTGTTCCCGCTCGGAGCATGCAGCTGGATGCGGCTACGGAGCGGGAGCCGAGGTGCTGGGAGAGGGGGGAAAGGCTGAGGGGGGACCTGATCGCCTCAGATCCCTTGGGGAGTCATCCAGAGCAAGCATGGAGGAGCCTTCCAGAGGGCTGGGCCAAGTGGGCTCCATCCCAGTGGTGGTCCTGCGGGCTGGGTGCGGATCCATCCCAGGGGAGGAGGATGCAGGATGCTCGTCTCTCCCTGCTCCCTCGGCCTCCCGCCGTGCTGGGTTTTTTTCCGCTCCATTTGCCAGGGGCTGGAGCTGCTGCCTGATCGTATTTGGTAATAAATTATTAGTTCCAGCACTCGGGAGCCCGGGAGCTCAAAATAGCTGCTGTAAGAGCGGGCGGCTGGTGCAGGTCGAGTTCAATGGCAATCTGCTCCCAAGGGCACTCCATGCTCATTAGGGGCCTTTCAAGGTGCTGGGAAGGGGGCAAGCTGGAGCCAAGGTGCTAAACCTGCCCACTTCCTGTTTCCTGACAGCAGTATCCCCTGCCCAGGGATTTTGGGGTGCTGAGAGCCCATGCCTGCCCCTCGCTGCCCGTTCCTGCCTGCCCGCAGCGGCTGCCGGTGGGTTTTATTTGTCTCCAGCCCCACCAGGCAGCCAGACTGGTTCTGCTCTCGCTGCCGGAGGAGGCTCCTGCTGCCAAAAAACCCGCCAGCATCATCAGGAGCAGATGGAGAGAACATGGCACGCTCCCAGCTCCCAGCTCCCAGCCCTGCGCCGGGGATGCGAGGGGGGCAGGGACACCGCTCCAGAAGCCAGAGGCTTGGGGTCCTGCACTACTGGAGACGCCAAACCCCATGGCAGGTGCCATGTGTGGCACTGTGGGAAGGAGTGGCACAGGGAAGGGTGAGGGGAATATGGCAGTGACCCTGCCATCCCCTCTCCTCCTCCTGCCGGGCAGGGAGCTGCCTGCTCCTGTGGCCAGCAGCCAACGGGCACCGGGAATGCCAGACACTCCCTGTGCCGCTGTGCCTGAGCACATGCTGTGGGAGGGTTGGGGACAGGGTGACACATCACCTGCTTCCCAGTCCCCAACCTTCCCCACGGCCTCAGCAGGGACCCAGGTGCCCTGCAGCCCCCCCGCCTTGGCACTTTGGAGGGGTACAGGCAGCAGCTGCCCAGGGACAGGTACTTGGGCGTGTCAGCCCTGCACCCCACAGGGCTGGGGGCAGTGGAGGGACAGCCTGCCCTGTTTTGGGGTTCATGTCCCCGCCCCGGTGAGGCAACTGCTGACGTGACCCCGGACTGCTCCAGGCACAGAACTTGACCTGTTTTTCCGCACGGATCTGCCTGCTGGGAAAAGCAGCCGGGGAAGAGCTGAGCAGGCGTGGGGGAGCACCTCACCGTGGGGCATCACAGCGTCCCCAGCCGCCCTCAGGGGTGAGTGGCATCAACACGGCCCCGGTGGTGGGATGCTGGACAGAAGGAGGGACACAGTGTGGCCCCACATCCCATCCCCACGTGGAGGCTCCTGCCCAGCCAGCTCTCCGTGCCTCAGTTTCCCCAGCTGGCAGCTGTCCCTTGGAGCAGTTCAGGGACGCCTGGACAGACGGACGCCAGCGCTGTCGGGGCACGGCGGGTGAGCGGCGCTGCTCGGGCCCCAGCCGGGGCGGAGGCGCCGATTTTATCACCGGGAAGAAGCAGCAAAACTGGTTTTGAGCCCGGCTGGGGCAGCGGCACAGCTCAGCCCGGGGGCACACGAGCTCCCCGCACGCTTCCCGGCGAGCTGCCGGCTCCCAGCTGCCCTGCGCTCTCCTGGCAAATCCCATTGAGATCATGAGTTTGCCGGGAGGCGTTTGGGGCCGCGGGGATCAGCTGAGCATCACACGGGTGATGCCCTGCCGCCAGCCCCGTGCCCGGAGAGCGTGTGCCAGTGAGCTGATCCCACCGAGTGGCTGGCAAAGTGTCTCCAGACATGGATTGGGGCTGGAATGGGGGGGGGGTTATACCTGGGTTAATAGGTGGGGAGAAGCTGGGGGGCACTGGGAAGTGGTTGGGGATTGCAAAGCTGTTCCCGGGGGTTGTGGGGCTGTGCTGGAAGAATGCAGGGATGTGCCCAGGCTGTGCCTGGGGGATGTGGGACGATGCCCATGGAATGTGGGGCAGTGCCCAGGGCATGCAGGGCTGTGCCCAAGGGTGTGGGGCTGTGCCTGTGAGCTGTGGGGTAATACTTGGGAGACGTGGGGCCATGCTTGGGGAATTCAGGACTGCAGCCAAGAGAATGCCAGGCAGTGCCTGGGGGTGCAAGGCTGTGCCTGGGGGGTGCAGGATTGTGCCCAGGGGGTGTGGGGCAGTTCCTGGAAGATGTGGGGCAGTGCCCAGGGGGTGCAGCACTGTGCCCAAGTACATGGGGCTGTGCCTGAGAGCTTTGGGGCAGTGCCTGGAGGATGCAGGGCTGTGCCAAGGGGATGCCAGGCAGTGCCTGGATGATACAGGATTGTGCCTGGGGGATGTAGGGCAGCGCTCAGGGCATGCAGGGCAGCGCCCAGGGAGTTCAGGCTGTGCCTGGGGTGCTGCATCCCCTCTGTATAGTGCATGGGTGCCTGGTGGGGCAGGTATATCCCCGTGCCTTGCTCCTGGGGGGACACCAAGGACTCATCCGGGGGTCCACAAGCTGAAGCAGAGCCCGGGGTGCTGGTGCAGAGCCCGGGGGTGCCGGTGCAGAGCCTGGGGGTGCCGGGGCCAGGCTGGCGTGGCGGGTTGGCTTCCCAGCTGTTCTGGTAATGAATTTACATGAGCCGAGCGTGTCGACAAGGCGGCAGTCAATGGCTGAGAGCACCGGAGTTAATAAATGCTTGTATAATGAGGGCAGAGGGGAACGTGCCGCCGCGCCGGCCGCCTCTCCTGGGGCCGGGGGGCAAAGATTAATCAACGCTGAGTGCCACTCGTGCCCCCCCGGCTCCCGCAGCGCCCGGCGCTCTACCCAGCCAGCCGCTGCCACGGGATGCTCCGGTGTCTCCCGCGGTTATGCTCTGCCCACCCACCCTCTCTCATGGGATTCTCCAGGTGTTCTGGCGTCATCAATGCCTCCAGCTGCCTCCAGCCCCACTGGGAGTTGGGGAGCTGCCCCGCGACCCTCCCCCACCATCCGCCTGCCCACCTGGGAGCTGGGCTAATTTTAGGCTAGTGTTAATGAAGCTGCTCGGTGAAGTCTATTTTAAGGGCCCTGACATCAGCAGTTGCTGTTTCAGGAGGTGGAGAGCCCTGGAGCAACTGGTGTGACAGCTCGGGGGACACGAGGTGGGCTGCACCTTCCTGCTCAGCTCCTGAACCCCCAGTTTTGGGGGTCACTGTGCCCTGTAGCACCTTGGTGCTTAGGAGTGCAACGAAGGGGATTTCGGGGGGCTGTGGTGAGGATTTGAAGGTGCATTTTGAGGAGCTGGGGGTGCTGTGGTACAGATTTGGGGGTGCAGTGCTGGAGTTTCAGGGTGCAGTGCTGGGAATCCATGGATGCAATATTGGGGATTTGGGGGTGCAATGCTGAGGATCCAGGGATGGAATGGTGGGGATTTGGGGGTGCAGTGGTGGGAACTTGGGGGTGCAATACTGGCAATCCAGGGATGAAATATTGGGGATTTGGGGGTGCAATGTTGATGATACAGGAATGAAATGTTGGTGATACAGGGGTGCAGTGATGGGAATTTGGGGGTGCAATATTGGGGATCCAGGGATGCAGATTAGGGATTTGGGGGTGCAGTGCTGAGCATCCAGGGATACAGTGTGGGGATTTAGGGGTGCAATGGTGGCAATTAGGGGTTGCAGCAGTGGTGCTTTGGGTTTTGGCAGTACCATGAAAGTCAGGGGACTGCTTTGCTCTCATCACCTCCATCAGGATGCTGAAGTCCCCGTGTCCCTCAAAACACCCTCTCCCTTACCGTGGGGCCTCACTGAGCCCCCTTGCTCCATTATCCAGGGATTCAGTGGGGCCATGGGATGCCCCCATTGCCTGAACTCGGGGTGAATTTTGGGGTGGTGAACCAGAGGGAAGGTCTTGCTCGTCCCACCAGTTGTTCCAGCTCTGGGGGTGGAGGGGGGAGGAATTGAGGCTCCACTCTCCAGGTTAGGCCCTGTCTAACCCGGGCTCTCTCATTCACAGGCATGAGCCATGAGCCGAAGTCGCCGTCCCTAGGAATGCTCTCCACTGCCACCCGCACCACCGCCACCGTCAGCCCCCTCACCCCGTCCCCCCTCAACGGCTCCATCGTCCCCAATGGCAGCCCTGCAGCCAGCAGCACTTTGTCCGTCCAGGCAGCACCTTCCTCCAGCTTCGCCGCTGCTCTCCGCAAGCTCGCCAAGCAAGCCGAGGAGCCCCGAGGTAGGGACAGGGACAGGGGGCAGGGGGGTGACAAACACCAGTGCCTTTCCCCCCGCCACCACCCGGGAGCTGGTGTTTTCTTGCCGTTTCCCAACTAATGTCTTTCCCCGGCGCCGTGTCTCGAGGGGGCAGTTTAGAAATTCAATTCAGCCAGAGTAATCCAAATGCCGGATCAGTCACCATAGCCTGGGAGAAAGCCCGGGAGAGAGCAGTGAGGGGGGAAAAACAGCCCTGCTCCCTCCCACCGCGCTTCACCCAAATGCTGTTTCTTTCCAGAGGTTCCTCACATTTGCTCCTTCCTCAAATTCCACGACTAAACAGCAAATTTGAGCTCACCAGGACGTCCCTGTCCCTTGTCACTCGTATCCTCCATCACGCCCCCCTCTCTGCTCAGATGTGGGGTGATGGGATGTGAGGTGGTTCTAGAGCACCACGTGGACCCCACTGCCACAGGGAGTATGTCCCATGGGAATTGCCAGGGCTGTCCCACATACAGAAGGGGAGGCAGCCAGTCCCCAAGCTGTGAAGTGTTTCACCAAGAGGCTGCTGGCATCATCAGTTTGGGATGAAATAGCATTTATCCGTGTCATTTGCATTGGTGGGTGCTCCCCTTGGGTCACTGCCCACCACCTGGGCACTTTGATCCCTGGAGAAGACACTCAACCCCTTTGCAAGGGATTTTTAGCAGGGTCTTTTTGGAAGACCCTCTTTAAAAGACCCTTTTAACAAGGCGCTACTGGGACAAGCCTTTTTCCAAGACCATTTTTTCAAGGCTCTGTTTGGGAAACCCCTTTTTTAGAAGGACCGTCTGCAAGACCCTCCTCGTAGCCCCCCACCAGCCCCCAAAAGCCCCATCACAGCCATGACCTGAAGCATCAGCTGGTCCCAAGGAAGCATGTGGGGACACCAGGTCCCTGTGAACTGAGGGGACCATGTCTTGGTGATGTTTCATCCTTGCTGGGAGCTCCTGGTTCTCCCCAGCTGCCTCCTCTGGAACCCATCTGCTTCCTTTGGGGCAATCGACTGGGTTTGGGGGATTATTTTGCTTTTTATTCCCCCCCGGCACCCCACAGCTCATGCCCTCCCAATACTGCTCAGCCCATCCCAAAGCACATCATCAGGTTTGGGCATGGATTTCATGGCACTGGGGAGAAGCAGTAACATTCCCTTTGGATTTACCCTTAACACATGCATAGTTTGTTTGCAAAACCCCCCTGCCCTCACCCATCTGGATGCCCCAAGTGGCTCATCCTGGAGGTTTTTAATTGGTGTGGGTTTGGGAGTGTGCTGGGAAGGAGGTTTTTCTCCATGCAATGGCTTTTAGCACCAGGAAATTAATGGCTTTGCACCAAAATCCTCACCCACTTCCCACAACAGGAGATACTCACCTCTCTTCCCTTCCCACTGTGGGAGATGCTTTGCCATAGTAGTTGCCAGCTATGGGGTGATGCCAACAAGATCCACCCAAGATTACTGTCTTTTTTCTGGCTTTATGGACTCACAGTTCTGCCAGGGCATCTGTTAGGGATGTCCCACTGGCCCACAGCGTCCCAAACTGCTGGGGCTCATCCTAACCAACCCCATCCCAGCAAAGCCCCATGAAACCACCACCTGCCCAGGGGCTCCTTCCAGCAAAGCCCCACGAAGCCACTGCCTGCCCGGGGGCTGCTGCGTCTTGTCCTGCCCCAGGCTGTCCGCAGGGTGGGTTTTATTCCACCCTCCCTTCCCTTCTTTTTTCCCTGTTCTCCGTCAGGGTCTCAGCTGTTAATTACATTTGCCTGTCAGCCCGGGCTGCTAATCTGCTATCGTCGAGCGGGAAGCGGGAGGTCAGAAAACAAAGGTGACACCATCACACTGTGCCTCTTGTCATCTCCAATCCAGATTAGTTTCATTGACTAACTCCTGGCTGAATACCACCAGTTAATTATAACGATCACAAACCCTCCCGTTTAAAGCCACACAGCGAGAATTAAGGTTCTGAAGTAAGACTTTAGCTTCATTAATTGCCGGGCTCATTGTGATGGTATTGATTGTTAACGCTATCGCGTGGTGAGTAATGGCTTCCCAGCTCAGAGGGGATTAGGCTGCTAATTGTTGTTGGCCTTGCGCTGACAAGATAGACTTCAGTGGGTGTCAAATCCGTGTGGCGGCCTCCTTTGTCGGGGACAGCCTTTCTCCTTCCCCCAGCCTTGCTGCTCTTCAAATGAAAGCGATTCGGAGCGACTCGGGAATAATTAATACAGGAGGGCGGCCGGCAGTGGGATGCTCCGCTTGGCCTCTGCTCCGCCGAGCATCCTTCCCGCTGAGAATCCTTCTGGAGCATCCTTCCCACCCAGCATCCTTCCCGCTGCCTGGGGATGCTCCTGCCTCCCCGTTGCATTCCTGACCTTGCTTCTTCCTGGGGTTCCGCTGTCACAAGGATGGCGAGGGGATGGAGGTGGGTTGCAGGGTCACAGGGAGAGGGAGCAGCTGCTGGCACTCTCGGGGGAGCCGGCTGGTGTGCTCACAGGGCAAGGAGCTGGCATACACACTCAGGGGAGTGGGCTTGCACACCTGAAAGCTGAGGGGACACCTTGCACACTCAGGGGAGCCAAGGCCACTCTCAGTGCCAGGCTCAGTGCCAGAGGGAGCATCCCTGTCAGCTCTCTGATGGCATCCTGTGGTGACCATGGGCCACTCCTCACTCTCCAAAGGCTGATCCCTGCTGGTATGCCAGAATCCTCCCCCTGACCCAGACTCCAGGCTGGAGGGAGCAGGGTTTGGGGGGTCAGAGCCCCCCAGGCCGCCTGGCTGGGTTTGAGGATTGGACAGCATTCCATGGAGCAGACGCCAGGCACTGTGTGCCCTGGTTAATGTGGAATTTGTATTTCTGCTGCATCTCTGCTTTTCCCACTTTCTGCTTTAACTCCATTTCCATTTTTCCATTTGGAAATATGGCCAGCATCCCTGGGGTGGGGATAATATAAAATACAGATGTATTATGCAAATAAGGTCAAAGCTTTGCTCAAGGGTTTTGGGGAGTCACTCCATCCCAGTGTCTCCGGGTACCCTGGCTTGTGCATAGAAACTTTTGCAGCTGGATTAAGGAGTCTTTGGGTTCAACTTGGGAAGATGTGGCTATCTGGGGTTGTCATCTCATTGGTGTCACTTGTGCCAAGGGGCTTTATGAGACTAGTGGGATTGGAAGCCCCTATTAGGGAGAAAGAGGGTACCCATCCCACTATGTGGGGTGAAGCCCTTTTGCACCAGTGGGAACCTACCTTGGTACAGGCATCCTGGGAACCCCAGGATGGGAGGATGAGGGTCCAGTCTGGGTATCTGGTGGGATGCTGACCACCCTGCAAGCATCCCTGGTCCCTGCAGTGGGGCATCCTGTCAGGAGTGGCTCTGTCGTTTTCGGAGGGTGCTTTCATCTGGCTAACTGCTGTGTTTTCCCAATTCATTTTAATTTTTAATTTCAGGGTCCTCACTAAGCAGCGAGTCGTCCCCAGTCTCCTCGCCAGCCACCAACCACAGCTCCCCCGCCAGCACCCCCAAACGTGGCCCCATGGGCCCCATCATCGTGCCCCCGGGGGGGCACAGCGTGCCCAGCACGCCGCCTGTCGTCACCATCGCCCCAACCAAGACTGTCAACGGGGTCTGGAGGAGCGAGGGCAGACAGGTATGGCTGTGTCTGTTGGGTGCCCAGCCCCCTCAAAGGTTGGAGGGTGTGATTGTGATCTGCGCTGCTCCTGAGGGATCACAGGGCTGCCCCCCACTACGTCCCTTCTCCTCCCCGTGGTGTCCCCGAGCTGCTGTAGTCACCGGGGCTGCCATGTCCCCGCGCTGCCATGATTCCTGGGCTGCCATCATCCCCGGGCTGCCATCCAGAGGGGAGCTCGAGGAAGAAGGAAGCGCGGGGAGGGGGGGAGCGGCTAATTAAGAAGCATCGTTAGTGGTTCTCCTCTCCTCCGCATGCTACAAGCAGATTCCCGGGGGGATTATGCCACTTGGAAAGACTAATTAAACCACAAAGCGGAGAGAGGCAAGGGTAGGGGATGCAAAACGCCGAGGGCGGGGGAGGAAAATAAATGGAACTCGATCGCCGGGCGCTCAGTGGGGTGCGTGGGGTGTCCGGGTGCTCCCCACCCCCGTGTCCCCCCGTGTCCCCCCCGTGCCGCCTCTCCCCGGCGCGGGGTAACCGAGCGTGGTTATTGTGTGGCAGAGCCGCGCTCGCAGCGTGACGCCCCGAGACGGGAGGTAATTGGAGCAGAGCCTGGCACGCACAATGAGCCTGCTCCGTGCAGGCGGCAGAGGTGGTGGGGAGGGGGGGACACGGCGCCCTTTGTGCCGGCCGTGGTGACCTTGGGGCTGTCCCTAATGGCTGGGGACCTGCGACTTGCCCTGGAGGGTCTGGGGAGCGGGATGGGACGGGGAGGGATGGACAGGGTGGGGGATGCTGTGGGTTTTGCCATCTTCCTGCTGAGCTGCTAAACACAGAAGGTGCAATGAAAAAGAATCAATTTTAAACCCAAGCTTGCCTTGCTGGGGGCCCCCCCTTAAGTGTCAGACCCCGCAGGCTCCCTTGTCACCCCAAGTGGTCCCCATTGCTGGGGGGTGCCTCCACAGCTGGAGGGAGAGACCATCCTGGCACTGGGGATGGGAGCTGATGGGAGATGGCTGGGGCCCCATGTCAGGGTGGGGGTGTTGATGCCAGAGGGGAGCTGGGAGGATTCCAGGCTGACCCCTGGGTTATGGCTGTTATCAAAGCCCGGCTGGATTTCCCCTGCCTGTGTCCTCCCCGAATGATTAATGGCTCTGGAGAACAAAGCAGCCCATAAATCTCCAGGCAGGTAATGGGTGTCCTGCCCTCAGCTCTTTCCGGGCTTCAGCACCCCCTTTCCCACTGATGCCCCCCTAGTGTAGCCCCCCAGACCCTAACACCCCTCCAGCTGCACTTCCAAAGCCTAGATGCAGGAGGATGCTCTGATGGAACTGGTGCCAGTCAGGGATCCCCCTGAGCACACTGGGAACCCGTTGGGGGTCTCTGGGTAGGGACACAGCAGGGACTCCATCCTTGTGGGATCTCTGCCATCCCCTAATGCCCACCTTGGCATTCCTGCCCCTTTGCCTTCCAGCAGGAAGCAGGGTCACGAGGCAGCAGCAGCAGCGCCGGCCGCGAGCGCCTCATCTCGGAGCCCCCACTCACACAGGAGAAAGCAGGGGGTCCCACCGTCCCCTCCCACCTCCTGGGGACACCCTACTCCTTCGGGCTGCCCCCCAGCTCCGTGGTCCAGGACTCCCGCTTCCCACCTCTCAAGTGAGTCTGGTCGGAATGAATGGAGGGTGGGGGGTTGCAGGATGCAGGTGTCCCCTGCGAGCTCTTGTCCCATCCTGGGGAGTCACATCTCCCCAGGGGGGCAGGGTGGAATGGTGACCATCTCCCTACCCCCCCAGCCTGCAGCGGCCGGTCCACCACGTGGTGCCTCCCAGCGCGGTCACCGAGGATTACCTGCGGAGCTTCCGTCCCTACCACACGGCCGAGGACCTCCGCATGTCCTCCCTGCCGCCCCTCGGCCTCGACCCGGCCACCGCCGCCGCCTACTACCACCCCAGCTACCTGACACATCACCCCTTCCCACATCCTGCCTTCAGGTGGGCACCTCAGGACCTCGGGATCCCGGGGAAATGCTGGAGGAGGAGCCTTGTGGGCTGGGGAACTGGGAGAGTGATCCACAAAGGATGTTTGGGCTGCACCGGGGGGCATTTTGAGGCTCTCTCAACACCTTCTCCCAGCAGAAGGCGGCCCCCATCCAGCTTCCACGTGGGGAACTGGGGGGTTCTTTGGCCCTCCTGAGCATCCCTGTCTTCCCAGGATGGACGAGTCTTACTGCCTGTCGGCACTGCGGTCCCCCTTCTACCCGCTGCCAGCGCCGGGCTCGCTGCCACCCCTGCACCCCTCGGCCATGCACCTGCACCTCTCGGGGGTGCGGTATCCCCCCGAGCTCTCCCACTCCTCCCTCTCCGCCCTCCAGTCCGAGCGCATCTCCAGCCTCGCTGCCGAGAGGTACGGAAGGGCTGATGGGTGGGGGTGATGGTTTTGAGGTGCTTCAGGGGATGCTGATAGGTGACCAGGGGTGGGTTTGGGGTGCTCCAGGGGATGCTGATAGGTGACCAGGGGTGGGTTTGGGGTGCTCCAGGGGCACTGACAGGCAGCTGGGGGTTTTGGGGTGTTCCAGAGGATGCTGACAGGCATCTGAGGATTTGGGGGTGTTCCAGAGGATGCTGACAAGTGACTGGTGGTGGTTCGAGGGTGCTCCAGGGGATTCTGACAGATGACCAAGGGTTGTTTGGAGGTGCTTTGGGGAAAATGCGCGCGTCTGGGAGTGCTCCAGGGAATGCTGACAGGCACGGGGTGGGGCTTGGGGGTGTTCTGGGGGATGGTGACAGGCATCTGGGGGTGGGTTTGGGGTGCTCCAGTGGATGTTTGGGGTTGGTGCTTTTCTTATGGGCTTTTCTTTGCAGGCTGCAAATGGATGAAGAGCTGCGGCAGCGGGAGCGGGAACGGGAGCGGGAGAAGGAGCGGGAGCGAGAAGCCGACCGGGAGCGGGAGAAGGAGAGGGAACGGGAGCGGGAACGTGAGAAGGAGCTGGAACGCGAGCGGGAAAAGGAGCGGGAGCGGGAACTGGAGAGGCAGCGGGAGCGTGCCCGGGAGAAGGAGCTGAGCATGGTGAAAGCCATGGAGGGGCCCTTCCTCCCCGTGGCAGAGCTGCACGGGCTGCGGGGGCACCCGGCTGAGGAGCGGGGCAAACCAGTGGAGCCACTGGCACCCAGCAGGCCAGGTAACATCCCCATGGGTGGCACTGGATGAGTTGCTGCCTTTGGCACAGCTTGCCTTGGTCCCCTCTCCCCTCCAGATGGCAAAGCCATGGCGGTCAGTGGCCCCGGGAGGTGGCTGGGGATGGAGCTGGGCTCTCCTGGCTGCCAGCTTGCTTTGCCAAGAGCCCAGCTGCAGTGGCTCGGAGCAGCAGCACGGTGCCTGTGCCATCTGACTCGGTCTGGGTGGTACCTTGCCCGGTGCCGTGCATGCTGGCTGTGAGAGGGCAGCACCCTTTGCTGAGCTCCAGCCCCACAGCTCTGGGTCCCTCCTGTCCACAGGGGTGCTCACCCCAGAATTCCCTGATAGCCACCCATGGGCCCTCTTTCCCTGCCCTGACTCTCCATCACCCCTTTTCCAACACAGACAAACTCAAGGACTCGGTACTGCCGACGCCGAAGCCCATCCAGCACCCCCTGCACCCACCACCGGGCTCCCACCACCCAGTTCCCAGCCTTATCCCCAACCACAGCGTGTTCCCACTGCCGGGGAGCAGCGCGGCCACGGCGCTGCTCATCCACCGCACCAACGAGGAGGAGAAGTGGCTGGCCCGGCAGCGCCGGCTGCGCCAGGAGAAGGAGGATCGGCAGTCCCAAGTCTCAGAGTTCCGGCAACAAGTACTGGAGCAGCACCTGGACATGGGGCGTGTCCCAAGCCAGCCTGAGCCCGAGCACCGGCCTGAGCATCCCAGGTAGGGATGATGCCAGCCCTGCTCCAGGGATGGAGATTCCCCCTAAAACTGAGCTGCGTTTTCCGATGTTGCAGCTTTCTTTGCTGTAATATCCATATCTTAAACTGGGGAGGGACTTTGGACAAGGGTATGGAATGATAGGACAAGGGGGAATGGCTTTAAATGGAAAGAGGGCAGGTTTAGATTAGATATTGGGAAAAAATTCTTCCCTGTCAGAGTGGTGAGGCCCGGGCACAGGTTGCCCAGAGAAGCTGGGCTGCCCCATCCCTGGAAGTGTTCAAGGCCAGGTTGGACAGGGCTTGGAGCAACCTGGTCTAGTGGAAGGTGTCCCTGCCCATGACAGGGGGTGGAACAAGATGAGATTTAAGGTCCCGTCATTGCAAAGCACCGAACCATTCCATGGTGCTGTGTTATGATGATCTCTAAGTTTTCCCCCCTAACCCATGGCTGTACCCACAGAGTTGTAGGTAGCTCTGCCCCCTTCCCAGGTATCCATCACCCCACTGCCGCACCCCTTGCTCCTCACACATCCCTGTGAGCCAAAGCCGTGGTGTCCAGGCTGGCACCAGCAGGTCCCTGCCAGGCGGTGCCAGCCAGGCCGGCTGTGCTGGCAGCGTCCAGCATTCCCGGTGCCCGACATCTGCGCGGCGGCAGGCGACGAGCCCGGGAGGTGGCCGGGGGCCAGCGGCGAGTGGCCAGGTGCTGCCCAGCCACCAGCACCGCTAATTGCATCTCCCCCCTTCCCGTGCAGCGGAGCCAGACACTGGGATGCCTCGTTTAGGGGGCACCTGTGCTGAGCCTGGGCAGTGTGGGGGGGCAGCAGAGCGTGCCTGCACCCCTTGGTTGATTGACAGGGGCTGGCTCACCCCCGTTGCTGAGCGCTTAAGCAGTGCGGGCTCATCCAGCCAGCTCTGCCGCCTGCTCCCTTTGTTATTTTTGGGTATCCAGGGGATTAGTGCGGCTCATCAAGGATAATAAGGAGCGGATCATGGGGCGGCACAAAGGCGAGTGCCCGCTGCAGGCTCCTTTTCCCATCCGCTCCTCCCACCCCAACGGGAGAGGAGGCAGCAAGGTCACCCCGAAACACCTGCAGCTGGGGATGCTCCATTCGCATCCTTATCCCACATCCAGTGGGGAGGGAGAGGGGCTGATCCCAGAGGGCAGGTGGTGCTCTCCGCCGGCGGTGACACGATGGCGGCTGAGCTGAACCCGCTGCTCTGTGTGCGGAGCTCCAGGGCGCTGGAGCGGAAAAGCGTTAAATGCACAGCTTGGGCACATGAAATATTTATCCTGCTAACGGGCTGGCTCCGGCTCTGGCTGTCAGAGAAGGGCTGCACCGGGGCACTGCCCTGGCTGCTGGGGCTGTGGCAGTACTAGTGGATCTCTTGTCCCCACGTGGGGGTCAAGCCTGGGGGTCTCCTGCCTGGCACCCTGGGGATGCAGCCACATCCCTGCCCAATCCTCCCACACACAGCCTTAACTCTACCGCCATCCCTCAGGTTGGTGGCACAGGAGGGGACAAGTGTGGCAGCCCCACATGCAGAAACCCTTCTGGGCAGCCCTAACTGACATATTTCTTCCCTAAAATCCCCTGGCGCTGGAGTGCTGCCAGCTCTCCAGTGGCGGTGCCGGTTCCTCACCTCTCCGGTCCTTTCGTCTCCCTGCAGGTCAGGATCGAGCCGCCACGAGCCAAGCAGCCGGGAGCCAGGGCAGCACTTCGGTGGGCCCCCACCACTCATCTCCCCCAAACCCCAGCACCACCCTGTCACCACGTCCCTCTGGAACCCCGTCTCGCTGATGGAGAACCCCCCCGATCCCCCGCGGCGCCTCCCTGAGCCCCATGCCCTCCACGGCCACCCAGCCCCCTTTGAGCCCAGCCGTCAGGGCATCCCACTGGTGAAGGTGGAGAGGGTCTTCTGCCCCGAGAAGCTGGAGGAGGGGTCAAGGAAGAGGGATGTTCTGGAGAAATACCCCCCGGGACGGGAGCCTGGTGCCCCGGAGCATGGGGGCTTCACCCACACCCCCTTCCTAGCTGAGCTGGAAAAGTCCACTCAGAGCATCCTGAGCCAGCAGAGACCCCCGGCCACCCCCTTCCCTGAGGCCACCAAGCCCAGCTCGCCCTACCGGCCCCCCCAGCCCCGCGCCCAGGACCCCATGTACATCTACGACGAGTTCGTGCAGCAGCACCGCAGGCTGGTCAGCAAACTGGACCTGGAGGAGCGCCGGCGGCGGGAGGCCCGGGAGAAAGGTGAGGGACCGGGGATGCCCCACTGGCATTGGGACCTGGTGACGGGGGAGCGGCCGGGGGGTCTCCCGGGGATGCCGCCGCTCCTGCATCCGAGCGGCTCGGTAAACCCTCCGCTCCAGACATGCCCAATTAATAAATGATGAACTGAGGCTAATAAGTGGGTTTTAAATATTAATAGGACTGCACGAGCAAGGAGAACAGTGGTGAGGAGGAGATGGAGCACTTGTGGGGGGCTGCTGTTGCTCTCCCCCCTCCATTGGGTTGTGGGGCTCAGCCACAGCCTCCCCCCGGCCCTGCCCCATTGACCCCTTGCCACCCATCCCATAGCGGTGCCAAGCAGGGACACAGGGGCGGGCGATGCCCGCCAAGGTCCCATGGCTGCTGGAGGGGGGACAGGGCTCCATTGAGTTGCACCTCCCATCCTGCTGGGCCCCACACTGGACCCCCACTGCTCCCCCCTGGCATCCCACCCCACTGCACCAGCACCCTGATGCACCCCCATCCCCAGTGGGGTCCCAATGAGTTCCAGAAGATTTCCTGGGATCCCAGAAGGTCCCTGTGGTGTCCCCAGTCTCAGGGCAGCCTCTCCCCATCCCCAGGGTACTACTACGACCTGGACGACTCCTGTGATGACAGCGATGAAGAGGAGGTGCGGGCCCATCTCCGCTGCGTGGCCGAGCAGCCCCCGCTGAAGCTGGACACGTCCTCTGAGGTACTGATGGCACTCCCTGTCCCCTCCTGGTCCCCCCGTCCCTCCATGTTCTCTGGAGGAGCAGCCCCTCCTCAGCACCAGCTCCCAGTGTTGTGCTGAAGCCACCATCTTCAGCTGGCTGCAGAGGCACTGGAGGGTTAGGGATAGGGATGGGGATGGTGATGGAGGTAGGGAATGGAGATGAGAATGGGGATGGGGATGAGGAGGGGGATTGGAATGGGGATGAGGGTAGGGATGAGGATGAGGATGGAAACAGGAATGAAGATGAGGATGGGAATGGGGATGAGGATGGAGATGAGGATGGGGATTGTTCCGGGGATGACCCTGCTCTGCTCTCCCCCTTGTCGCCCCAGAAGCTAGAGTTCCTGCAGCTCTTCGGCCTCACCACGCAGCAGCAGAAGGAGGAACTGCTGAGCCAGAAGCGGCGCAAACGCCGGCGGATGCTGCGGGAGCGGAGCCCTTCGCCGCCCACGGTGCAGAACAAGCGCCGCACGCCCTCCCCGCACCTCCCGCTCTCCACCCGCTACAGCCCCGACGAGATGAACAACAGCCCCAACTTCGAGGAGAAGAAGCGCTTCCTCACCATCTTCAACCTCACGCACATCAGCGCCGAGAAGAGGAAAGGTAACAGCCATGCCCCGTGCACGCCCGGGGCCGGGCCCCGCTCCTTGGTTTGGGGGTGCCACGGAGGGGTCCTGCCTGGGCCCGTGAGCTTGCTCTGCTGAGCAGAGGCTACACTAAACCTCAGCTTCCCATGCCACAGACAAGGAGAAGCTGGTGGAGATGCTCCAGGCCATGAAGCAGAAGACCACGCCGGCCGCCGTGGTGGTGAAGAGCTCCCCGCGGGACAGCCCCAATGCCCCCACCACTGGTAAGCACCCCAAGTCCTTCCCTGGCTCTCAGCCGGCTGGGAGCATCCCCTTCCTGCTGGGATGAGGGCCACAGCTTTGCCTTGATGGGCACACGGAGTCTTGACTGCAGCTGTCGCTCCTCCTCTTCCCAAAGAGCCACCGGTGCCGCCGCTGCTGCTGGATCCGGATAAACCCGTGGGCATCGCTGTCTCCGTGCCGGAGGTGCCAAAGACGGGGGAGCCTGGCAGGTTAGACCAGCTGAGACCCCAGGACCTACCGAGGGCCAAGGAGTTGGGCACTGCACTGGTGGAGAAGCCCCGGCTGAGCGATGGGCACCCTGGGAAGAAGGCACTGAGCATCCTCAGCTATGTCAGGGGTCCCCTGCCCAAGGACATCCCGGTGCCACTGTCTCACAGCATGAACGGCAAGAGCAAGCCCTGGGAGCCCTTCATTGCCGAGGAGTTCGCCCATCAGTTCCACGAGTCAGTGCTGCAGTCCACGCAGAAGGCATTGCAGAAGCACAAAGGTAATGGGAAGCACAGATCACAAAATCCCAGGATCACTGAGGTTGGAAAAGGTCTCTGAGATCACTGAGTCCAACCTGTGACCGATCCCCACCTTGTCACCCAGCCCAGAGCACTGAGTGCCACATCCAGTTGTTCCTTGGACACTTCCAGGGATGGGGACTCCACCACCTCCCTGGGCAGGCCCTTCCAGTATTTAGCAACCCTTTCAGTAAATTCTTCCTGACGTTCAGAAAAAAAAGCAGGAATATGGGAAGCTAGCTGGGTGCCACTGCTATAGCACCCTGTTGTCCCACCACCAGGGTTCGTCACCAGCAACCTCGTTGCTGGAGCATCCCCAGAGCTCATTTATGAAGCTAAAAACAAGGTGCTGGGATAACCCAGCTCCAACCCTCCCAAACTCATTGAATTCAATGAATGAGATAAATAAAGCTACTGCAGTGCATGGGGAGTGATGAAAACCCATGAAAAACGCTGTAGCCCCCCAAAAGTCCTGGTGGGGTGGAATTAAAGCCTTGAGGGGAGCATCCCTCTTGGAGGGCAGCGCTGGGGGGCACAGGGAACGGGCAGGGGGCTGACTCTGGTTGCCCACAGGGGGAATGGCGGCGCTGACGGCGGAGCAGAACCACAAACTTGACGCCTCCATCCACTACAACATCCCGGAGCTCCAGGCGTCCACCCGCCTGGCCGGGCCCCCCCACAACGGCACGGCCGAGGGGCCTCTGGCCCACCGGGCACTGCCCCCGCTGCCCCGCGACTCGGCCTCCGAGGAAGAGGACGAGGAGGAGGAGGAGGAGGAAGAGGAGGAAGACTACCCCAGGCCCAAGTGGCAAGGGATCGAGGCAATTTTTGAAGCTTACCAGGAACATATAGAAGGTAGGGGGGCGGGGTGGGCCACGGAGGGTAAACCCCAACTTTGTGCCTCTGTTTCCCCTCGGAGGCATCTCTGGTTCCCACTGGGATGGGCTGGGGAAGCACTGGTGGATCTCCAGCAGTGCAGGAGCAGCATGAAAGCGACAGGCACTGGTGAAAAGTGATCTATATGTGAAAAATCAGTGTATTCACGACTGTCCAGCATCCTCCCAGCGGGACCCAGAGGTTCCCTGTGGGCAGTGCAGGGGCTGGGGATGCTCTGGGGTGCTGGGGGCAATCACTGCTGGCTGGGCAGAGCCTTTATCAGGGCTGGCATCCTCTGTGCCAGGCCTGGAGCCAGAGGAGCCGGTGCTCAGCCCCTCTCCCTTGGATCTTGCAGAACAAAACCTGGAGCGCCAAGTGCTGCAGACGCAGTGCCGGCGGCTGGAGGCCCAGCACTACAGCCTGAGCCTGACGGCGGAGCAGCTGTCGCACAGCATGGCGGTGAGTGGGCACGGGCACCCCGTCCTCCTGGGCTCTGAGGGCTGCCCAGTCCTCCTGGGCATCTGGCCTCTGTGGGGTCCTCAGTCCTCCTGGGCACTGGGCTTCTGAGAGGGACCCGTCCCTGAGGCACCCAATCCTCCTGTAGCACATCCATCCCTGCAGTGCCCATCTCTGCAGTGCTGCAGTGCCCATTCCCTGAAGTGCCCCATCCCTCGTAGTGCCCCCTACCCTATTCCCCTCACCCTATGCCACAGGCAACCACATTCCCCTTGGGCTATCCAGGCAAGTCCAGAACTCCACAAGGGATCCCAATCCCTGCAGTGCCCAATCCCTACAGTACTCATCCCTGCAGTGCGCCATTACCTTCAGTGTCCATCCCTTTGCAGTGCCCATTACTGCAGTGCCTTTTCCCTGCACTGCCCCATCCCCTGCGGTTCCCATTCCCTGCAGTGCCCATCCCTTCGATATCCAAACCCTGCAGTGCCCATCCCCTGCTGTGTCCCAACCCCTGCACTGCCCATTCCTTGCAGTTCCCATTCCCTGCAGTGCCCATCCCCTGCTGTGTCCCAACCCCTGCACTACCCATTCCTTGCAGTTCCCATTCCCTGCACTGCCCCATCCCCTGCTGTGTCCCGAACTTTGCACTGCCCACCCCCTGCAGTGCCCCCCACCCTATTCCCGAGGCACCCCCCATCCACTGCTGCACGAGCACTCCCTGCTGCCCTCTGACCATTCCCTGTCCCTGGCTGCCCACAGGAGCTGAGGACCCAGAAGCAGAAGATGGTGTCGGAGCGGGAACGCCTGCAAGCCGAGCTGGATCACCTGCGGAAGTGCCTTGCCTTGCCTGCAATGCAGTGGTCTAGGGGTTATTTCAAGGGGTATCCCAGGTGACGCTCCTTGGGCCAGGCCGAACATATAGTCTAGAAATAATAATCTATTTTATTACCTTGAATATTTAATATTTTTCACTGGGAGGTTTGAAGCTAAAAAAATAAAATTGAAAACAAAAAAAAAAGAACATTAATAATAAAAAGGAAAAAAAAAAAAAAAGAAGAAATAAATAAATAAATAAACGGAGAATGTGCCATGCATGAAGCAAAGGAGCACGGGAGCCGGGGAGCCCATCCCACGGCCAGCAGCCCCCAGCCTGTCCCCTCCTCTGGGGAGGGCCACGGCGCTGCAGCCCCCCCCCCTCCACCCACCCACACTTTATAACTCTCATTTTTTTGTTGGTTCTTTTGGGTTTTTTTCTAAAAAAAAAAAAAAAAAGACAATTAAAGTCTCCACCGACAACACTAAAGCTGGCGGAGCCCCGCGGGGCCGGGTGCTGCCGAGCCCCCTGCTCCCGGCACGGCACCCCCATCCCGGGGTTTCCACTGGAAATGCACTTCGCTATCAAAAAATAAAGTCAATAAACTGGTTGAAGGTCCCTTTTTGTTCCTGGTTGGCGGGGAAGGGGCAGGGACACGCGTGGGGTCACCTTGTCACCCTGGCTTTGGGATTGAACAGTCAAAAAAAGAAAAAAAAAGGTGCTTCAGCCTTGTACTGTGTATATATATTAAAAAACAACAAAGTTTTGTATGTTTTTATTGCTTTAATTATTGTTATAAAAAGCTTGCCTTTTTTTTTAATATGTTTCTACTTTTTTTTTTCTTTTTTTGTTTCCCCTTCTCCCTCCCTGTTTTTATTTTCTTTCTGGTTTTGGTTTTTTTTTTTTTTTTGGCAAAAGGATTAACTTGCTTTTAGTGTTTGTACTGCTGCTGGTCAGGCCAGAAAAGATATTGAAGTGTTTTAAAAAGAATTTAAACCCAGGAAAAATAAATCCCCTTTTCCAGTGCTGTCCCACCACCAGTCCCTTGGGAAGCCGAGCCCTTCCACCCTCCTGTGTTTTGTTGGTCTTTTTTTTAATTATTATTATTTTTACCCTTTTTCTTTTCTTTCTGGGGTGTTTTCTGCTCCAGTCAGGTTGTTGTGGGTGTTACGGTGTCAGGTGGTGTCTCAGCCTTGAACAGTCTCCACCTGCCAAATTCAAAACCCAAAGGAATTGCGCTGAGAGGGCTGGAGGGTTTGGGGGTGGGTAGCACTGGGGTGTCCTTGTCCCTCTTCCCAAAATACCAAGACAATCAGAGCAGTGCTAAGGCAGTCTGGGCAGGGGGAAAGAGGGTCTCTGTGAGTCTGTTGGTGGCACCATGGGGACATTCCAGGTTTGAGCTGTGCCTGCTGGCGGGCAGGGATATCCTGGTGCCACCAGGATGGGGTGACAGGGTCAGGCTTGGTGCCATTTTTAGCCTCTTTTCTAACCCATCGTGTGCCCCAACTCCCCCAGGGAAGCCTTTTTTTTATTATTATTTTTAAATTATTTATTATAAATTGTTTTTAATTCGCCACGAGACCGGCTCACATCTCCAGGAAAAGGTGACCTCTGCTTCCTGCTTTAAATTCCCTTGTTGCACTTGCAAAGAAAGCATTAACCCTCCCCAACCCCCCTCTGCTCCCTGCTCTCCCATTGGCTTCACCAAATATAAAAAGCTGTGCAAGATTAAAAAGCAAAATGCCCTTGTGACAGAAATTAGTTTAATCTTTTTTAAATCCCCAATTGCCTCGCCAGCCTCTGGCCTCGCCGCTGCCAACTCCGGGCTTCACAGGGAATTTTAACACAGCAAAATACTCGTTGCTGCACTCTTTTCCCTTCCTGTGTGCTGTGGTGGAGGGGGGGAAGAAGCCAGGGATGGAAAATCGATGGCAGTTTATCCCTCACCGTGATGAGGAGCCTGGCTGGGATGTAGCCTTGCTTTGTAGCACCTCCTGTCCTGACTTTCTGTCCTCACCAGCCCAGAATCAGGTTTTTTGGACCAATTTCTCAGCATTTCTTCTCCCCTTGGGGCCATGGTGAGCGGTCGTGTCCGTACACACCCTGTGCAGAATTGCTGGAGCAGCTGTGCCAGAGCCTGGGATGGCTGGGAGGAGGGAGAGTAAGGCAGAGCCTGCTGGGGGCAGGTTAGATGCTGTGAAAGAAAGCAAAAAAAAAAAACCCAAAAAAGGAGAAAAACCAACCCTAAACATGTTCAAAATGTACTTGTTGGAATTAATTGTAATGTAATATATTATTTGTTGAATGTAGTAATTAGGTATTTATGAATATATTGCTGTAATTTCTGAAAACATCCAAAAACCAAAATAAACTCTTCCACAATGACGGCAACGGATTCTTTCTCCGCCGCCGGCAATGGGAACGCAGCCCTGCTCCGAGCATTCCCAGCCCTGCTCCAAGCATTCCCAGCAGCTCCTGCCATCATTCCTGCTGTCCCAGCCCTTTGGGGACGCAGCAGAGGCAGGCAGGGCACAGATGGCAGCAGGAGCCTGGCCCAGATGCTCGGGGAAGGGCAGCGCTCGCAGCCTGGCACCCTCGGGCTCGAGGAATAATTACATCTGCCATCAGCACAGCCTGGCTCCGGCCAGGATCCCGCCTGGATCCTGCCCTGGATCCTGCCCTTGCCTGTCTCTCTGCTGCAGGGAATCGGGGCTGGAGCCAAAGGAGAGAGCTGCAGGTTTTTCCAAGCATTGTTTAACCCGTGTGTGACACCACACAGGGATTAATTTGATGCTGCTCACCCAGCTGCAATTATTTTTTATTATTATTTTTATTTTTTTTTTTTATACACAGTTGCAGATTAAAAAGGCAAAATATTTAAAAAAAAACCCAGTCAGATGTATATTTCCCAATAGCCTGGTTTTGGAGAGGGAAAACCATTTTCTTTGTCCTCCAAAGAGCAGATGGATCTGCTTCCCAGCTGATCTCCCCAGCAGACACCTCATTGCCGGCACATCTTCCCCTTTTTTTTTTTTCCCAAGACTCTGAGAAAATCCATGGCGAAGCACCGCCTCGAAATTTATGGCTTTCAAGGCAGTGTGTGGCCTGTGCTGCCCTCAGAAGTTCCCTCGCTGAAGTACAACCACAGGAGAGATCCCGCCCAGCCTCATTAGAGCCCAGCAAGGCACCTCCCGCACCGAGCCCCAGAGCGGCTCCCAGGGACGCTCCGGTGCCATCGGAGCAATTCCCACCCGGCTGTGAGGCCGTGCAGCTGCTGCCGAGGGAGGATGAGGGTCGGGAGGCGTCGGGAGGTCTGTGCAGGGAGGTGGGGACTGGCCAGATGAAGGCCCAGGGGTGAGGAGCAGAGCCCTGCTCCCTTCCAGTTCCTGCTCAGAAATCCTGGGAGTGGGCACTCTCGCCAGGCTGGAGGTTAGTCCGGAGCTTGTACATGTGATCCAAGGCTTGAGTAAGGAAAGTCCCGGTGGTGTTGATCTCCATCAAGGTTAAGTTATCCAGCTAAAAGGGGAAGTAACAGAATCTTTGGAAGCAGCAGAGGACAAGGCACTTGGGAGGCAGCTCACAGCCCACATTTCCCCTTGGATGACATTCCAAGGGACCAACCCAGCTGCCACCCCAGTTAGGAGAAGCACCTGAGCACCAAGAGTACTATTTCAAGAGCATTCCCCATCCCTGGAAGTGTTCAAGGCCAGGCTGGATAGGGCCTGGAACAACCCGGTCTAGTGGAAAGTGTCCCTGCCCATGGCAGAGGGTGGAACTACATCTTTAATATCCCTTCACACGCAATCCATTCCATGATTCTCTGGTTTCCATAAGGCACAGGGAGCTGCCACAAGCCCGAAAAGCGAGGGTTCAACACAGGGCTTTAGCTCCCACAACTGACGTACCAACAACCCAGGAAAAACATGCCCCAGCCAGCCTTTTCCCAGCAGCTCATTCCCCATCCATCACCATCCCACACAGCAGCTGGAGCCCTTCCAGCCTGGCCCTGTCAGGGCCATCCCAGCACATCCCCAGCACACCTTGGCGTGAGCCTCCTGCTGCCGCACGAAGCTGTCCGCGGACAGCCGCAGCTTGGCCATCCTGGTATCCCACGTATCCTTCACCAGCGTCCGGATCTCGTCGGCTTTGGGAATGTTGTCTGAGGCACTAGAAAAGGGAAAGAAAAGAGAGGATCAGAGCAGGCTGCAAGGGACGTGTACGTTGTGTCACCGGCGTTAAGTCACGTTGGCAGCGCCTCACCCCTCTGAGGCAAGCAGTTTGCTACGGAGAAAAAAACCCTTCAACTCCATATTAAAACCCAGTCTGGTACTTGTGCTGCTGGGATTTCTGGGATGGTTTATTTACCCAGGAATGCTCAGCTCTTATGCAGCATCTGGTTCTCGCTAGAATCCTTCTGCTCTGTAATTGCCCAGCTGGTGTGAGGTGCACTGAGGGCCAATAACCTGGCCAAAGTCACGGGCAGCTGGGGAATCGAAGGGCTTGGCCGCGATTAAAGCCCCGGCTTGGGGCTCCCGGGGCTCCATCAGGGAGAATTAAGCTGAAAGGGCTGTGTGAGACGTGCCACATCGTCCCATTAAGGCCATTCAGCGCTGCCATAAGGACCTTGAGAGATCCGATCAATTCGCGCGGACAGAGCTGTCAGGGTTGTTGTAGCGTGAGGGAGGGAGCTGCGAGCCAAGAGCCTCATCTCCAGAGGAAAAGCCAGAGCTGGAATGACCACCCTGCTTAATCGAGGGCTTAAAGTCACCAGAGCCCGCACTGAGCAAAATACCAGCCAGCACATTTTACAAGTGAAATGCCTCAGCAGGCAGGAGCTCAGGCTCGGAATATCCCCGGTCTCCTGCTTCTCAGGCTGAGGAAAGAGGAGCTTTCCTCCTGAAGGAGAGCCAAGGAAGAAGCCTGGAGGGTTTAGGCTGCTGAACAGATTGCAGCCGTGGAACGTGTTGTGGATCCTCCAGGCCTCCACGCTGAGCTGCTGCTCAATAAAGCGGCACAGCCCCAATTACGAGGCCACAGAACAAGCAATCCCCAAGTTACTGAAATGCAAAGTTACCATGAGGAAACTGCTGCTGTGAAATCTTGGCAGGCTGTGAGATAAAACTCCGTTAACTCCCGCTCTTCCCGCCGCCCTCCGGGGCTGCTGCCAACCAAGGCTTGAAAGATTGTCCGTGCGAGCACGTACTTGGATGGAAAATGCCACAGCTCAGCTCCTACTCACTAGTTCAACAGCAGCTTGGTGAGTTCCATGTAATAGGGACTGGGCATCGGAGTGAATGTGTCCTCTTTCCGTTCCTGGTCCCGGATTTCCTCCAGTTTTCCTAAAATACAAGCAGGGATAGTCAGGCATCACCAGGCCTTCAATGCTCCAGGTACATTTTTACCCATCCCTGGAAACACATGTGTTATATCTGTAGGATCAACTCTATATCCAAGCTTCAAATGACATGAGGACAGGAAAAGGCTCCTGTGAGGAAGCACACAAGGATGCTGACAGGGACATCACAGCCTCCAAGGTCTCCCTCCTCACAGAGTGTCAACCAAAGTTTCTTTGAGTGAACAAGTGACAGATCTTTCTCTCTCAGTTACTTTGTGTTTTTTTAATTAAGCCCCCCACTAAAGGTGAAAAATAGATGTTTTTCTAATTTCATGTTTCCACTGCACACACTGAAGGCAAGGGCTGAAGCCAAAGCTGCCATCCTCACCAACATCCATCCATTCTGGAGGAATCAGCCGACACTTCTGCCTCTGCTTCAGATTAATGGCCAACCAGACAGGCACTTCTACTGGCAAACCAGGATTGAAAGGACCCAGATCTCCCTGAAAAACAAAACCACCACCCCCAATCCATCCAGATCCTTCCCTGTGCCTCCCATCCTCTCCCCTTGTTCCCAAACACCCTAGACCATCCCCAATCCCCTCAGCCACTCTCCGCCAATCTCCCCAGATCCTACCCCTCAATCCCAATCCCCTAAACCCATTCTCCCACACCTAATCCCTCCATCCCTGACCCCAAGACCCACCCGGATCCTGCCCTCGGTGTCCCCAGGCTCTGTCCCAAACCGCCCAGCCCTTGCCCTTGGCCTTCCCTGGCCCCAAGTCCCCCCTGTCCCCCAGACCCTTCTATACCCTGACCTCCAAACCATGACCCACAAGCCCCCCCAAAACTCTTCCACATCTCCCCAGGCTGTTCCCCAAACAGCCCCAGCCCCTGCCCTCCAGTCCTTGTCCCCCAAGCCCCTGTTCCCAGTCTCCCCAGGCTCTGTCCCCCAAGCCCCCACTCCCTGACTCCCCAGGCTGTGTCTCCAAGTCCCCAGCCCTGTCCCCAAGTCCCCAAGCTCCTCTCCAGCCCCAGCCCCGCCCATGAGCCCCTCTGATACTGTTTTTAGTTTCCTCTGTCTCTGTCCCCCCTCCCGACGCCCAGCCCCGCGTCCCCAAACCCCCCTGCCCGGTCCCGCCCCGCGGCCCCGCCGACCCCGATGAGGTGAATCCGGTCCAGGCTGAAGTTGGGCACGATCGTCACCAGCTCCTTCTCGGCCAGAAACTCCACCTCGGCCGGCTCCATTCGGCGAGCGGGACCCGGGGGGGGTCAGAACCGGGATCAAAACGGGATCGAACCGGGATAGCACTGGGATCGAACTGGGACCACCCCGGGACCCAACCGGGTGCGCGCCCTCGCTCCCGATTGGCTGCACGGCCCGTAGGCCCCGCCCACCCGGCCCAATTGGCGCCTCCCGACGCTTTTTCGCGGTCTCCGCAAGGAGGGCGGGGCCTGGCGCGGCGCGGTGCACGCTGATTGGCTTCCACCTACTGTTGCCGTGGCGCACGCCTCTCTGATTGGCTACCCCTCTAGCCGCGCGCTCCGGGCGGGCCCCGGCGGGGGCAGGTCCGGACTTTGGCACGAGGACCAATCACGGCTCCCCTCCCGGGGCTCTCGGCCAATCAGCGCTCGTCACTTGTTGCCGGGGCTCGCGGGGCTCGCAGCGGCACCGCCCCCGCCCGCCGCGCGCCCGCCGCTGGCGCCCCCTGGCGGCCGGGAATGGTACCGGGGCAGTGGGAGGCTGGAGTAACCCCGGCGGGGGTGACACGGGCTGTGGTGGGTGACACGGGCTGTGGTGGGTGACACGGGCTGTGGTGGGTGACGGGGGCTGTGATGGGTGACGGGGGTTGTGATGGGTGACACGGGCTGTGGTGGGTGACACGGGCTGTGGTGGGTGACAGGAGCTGTGATGGGTGATGGGGGCTGTGGTGGGTGACACGGACTGCAGTGGTGACACGGGCTGTGGTGGGTGTCCGGGGCTGTGGTGGGTGGCATGGGCTGTGGGTGGGTGTCCAGGGCTGTACCCAGCAGCCGCCCTCCTGCGCATGGCCTGGCAGTGGCCAGCTGCGTGTCTGTCTGTCCAGTTGTCCCTGATGCAGACACTCATGCTCAGGCACCTGCCATCACCCACCTGTCTCTTCCCTCTGTTCATCGGCTTATCCATCCATCCATCTATCCATATAGACCTTCCCTTCTTTCATCAGCCTATCCATCCACCCATTTCTCCATCCATCCATCCATCCATCCATGCCTCAATCCACCCACCCAGCTATTCACCCACCCACCCATCCATCTAGTTACCTATCCACTCCTCCATCCCTCATCTGTGCTTCAATCTACCCACCCACCTATCCGTCCACCCACCCATCATGTACCCATCTATCCATCCGTGCCTCGATCCACCCATCCATCCATCCACTTGTCCACCCACCCAACCATCAATCCATTCACCCATCCATGCCTCCATCTGCCTTTCCACCCCTCCATCTGTCCATGCCTTCATCCATTCATCCACACCTCCATCTATCCATCCATCCAGTTCTCCATCCATCTATCCACTCATCCATTCCTCATAGCAGCAATCAATCCTCCTTTTGCTGTCTGTCCATGCACCGTGTCGTCCGTCCATCCATCCATCCATCCATCCATCCATCCATCCATCCATCCATCCATCCATCCACCTGCGCATTCATCCACCCAGCCCTCTATGCACCCATCTAATCTATCTCTTCATCCATTCATCCCTCCATCCCTCCATTCCTCCACCCGCCCACACCCAGCCCAGCCAGGCAGCTTCTGGATGAATTTGGGGAGGCTGCATCTTGGCTTGCAGATCCCCATGGAAACAACCCCCCAGATGAATCCACCTCTCTCCAATCCCCCTCCCAAACTACCTCGGTCTCAGCCTCGGGACCACCCATGGAGCGACCCAAATCCTTGGGATAAGCATTGCCCCGAAGGTGCCCCCAGGCTGGGCTGGGAGCCAAGCCTTGGGGACCTCCAGACCACCCCCCACATGGGTGGCACGAGGAGGGTCCCGCAGCCCCCCGTTCCCGGCGCAGCCCCCGCGGTGCCGCCGGCACGTGCTGAGCTCTGCCGGGCGCTCCGTGAGCGTCCCCCCCACGCTGCGCCTCCCCTCGCGTGTCTTTTACCATCTGCTGCTGTCATTAAAAAATTAAATTTCCATCTGCTTTCACACTCCCGCCTCTCCCGCCGGCTCCGGGTGCCGCCGCTCCCCGGGAAGCATCGCCCCCGGCTCCCTCCCGGGATGCGGCTGATCCGGCGGGATGCGGGTGACACCGAGTTCATTTTCCTGGTGCTGTTTGATTCTTCAATCTGTGTAGGGAGGTGGGGGTCCCACTTTTGGCCACCCGTCGGCACAAAGGCAGCTCCGGGGTGGTGGTGACAGGTTGTTTTTGGGGGACAGACCACCCACAGCCAAACCGGTGCCAAACTGGGGGGGGGCAGAGCCCCAGGGGTTTTATTCATCAGGGGGATCCACGCAGTGCCACCCCCTCCACAGTGCTGTTAGGAAAAGGGAGAAAAACCAGTCACTGTTGTCCAAAGCCACCCGTGTGGGTGCCACGTGTGTCCCTGCGGAGCTCCCGGAGTGCTGGATCCGGCTGAGTCGCATCCTGGAGGCTGCAGCTCCATCCCAGCAGAGCAGGGACACATCCCGCCGGGATGGTGTCCCCCCTGTCCCCACTCAGCACTGGCTGCACGGATACGGCCCCCCCGCCCTCCGCCCCTCTCGGGACAGGATGGTCCCCGTGGGTGTGGGCGGCGTGACGATGATGGAGGGCACGTGCAGGTGCTTCTCCCCCGAGGACGCCGTCGGGGGCCGGTCGCTGCCGTTCCCGCTGCTCACACACGTCTTCAAGCCTGTGGAATTTGGGGGGATAAAGCAGGGGCAGTAGGACGTGATCAGGCGCGGCGCTGCAGCATCCCTCACCTCCCCGCCCTCCTCTGTGTCAGCCCCGCACGAGACACCTGAGAATCCACAGGCACCCCCACCTCACACCTCCTTCCCACTTGGATTTTGGGGTGTTTCACAGAGGCGGATCCCCCCCTCCTGTCGCCTGCCCACCCCCCTCCAGGGAGAAGATCGCTTTAATCTGCTTTTTTAATCAGCAGAAAAGCCCCGCGCGGCACAGGCGGCATCCAGGGAGGTTTCAGCTCTTCCCAAGCAGGAAAATGCCCGGAGGGGACAGACACTGATATTTTTAATCTCTTTTTAATTAAGGATAAAGCCCTGCCTTATGTAAGGGAGCTGGAAAAGCAGGAGGGTCTTTTCTTTTATTGTAGACTCCAAGCTCATCGGAGGGGTCTGGAGGCACAGGGGGATATTTTGGAGCTCTGTCCTGGATTTGAGGCAGGGTGGAGATTCCCTGGCTGCCTGCTTCCCCTCTTCAGTCACCCCATGTTGGGCTGAGGATGGGCTTGTGGGACCCCCAAATTCCCTAGACCACACACCCCTCCTCCAGCATCCCTGATGCGGGGAGGGGGCAGTGCTCATTTTTGGGTGATGCATCCAACTCTGTACCCATCTCAACCAGCATCTCACAGAATTTAGGCTTGAGAGAAGCCAGGGAAGAGGCAGCCCTGCATCTTAGAGAGGGATACTCATTAACTCCCATCCCTAAGAACCTCAAGGATGATTAATACGGGCCACTGGGATGCAGAGCTAATGGGAGATGCGATATCCAGCCTTCGCCCTGCCAGGCCAGGAGCATTAAAAGCTCCCACTTTCACCCTGTGCAGACATCCATGACGCCATTCCCAGCCTAAATCCATTAAGAAAATTAAAGCTGGGGGGGGAAAATCATGGGTTGGAGTATCCCTGGGAGAGTGGAGCAGCGAAGGACGCTTGGGGTCGGTCTGGAGGTCAGGAGCTGGGACCCCAGGCCTGTGGCCTGACCCCAGGCACTCCATCCATGCATCCCTGAGCAGCCCATCCATGCTTTTGAAGGCCCTTTCCCACCTCAAAAGAAAACCCACCTATTTATTGAGTGATGCTATTAACCCATGGATTCTCCAGAGCAGAGGATGCAGGACAAGCATAAGACTGGACTTTTATATTTTGATAGGGCTGGGAAAATCATCTCCAGGGTGGTGCAAGTGCAACAGGTCACCGTGGGACTTCATAAATACCACCAAGATCCCAAACCCCACCAATCCCACCCCCACCTAAAGCTCTTCCATGTACAACCATCCCCCAGATGCCTTCACAGAGCAGGAGACACCCCAGCATTCCCCCCCCAGACTTACCTTTCAGGCAGGATAACTTGAGCCCCATGTTTTCATCCTCTCAGCGGGATCCGGCTCTCCAGCTCCGCTGCCGGTCCTTGCTGCTGGAGCTGAAAAAGAGAGGAGAAGGTTGAGGGGAGAGATGCTGGGAAGGAGGAAGGAGAGGGAACTTGATTGCTGGCTAAAAGCTCACATCTATCCGTGCGTGTCTGTATCTATAGGAGCCCAGGCACAACAGGAAGTGCGGCTGCTCCGTCTCAGAAACCACGAGTGATGTCACGGCACTTCAGTGACTCAATCTCATCCGATGAGTTTAGTAAGAACTTTTTGGGAGGGTGGAGAGGGAGCCTGTTACCAGGTAGGAGGGTCCCATCCCAGCCTCTCCACTCCTGGGGTGCAAATATTTGGAGGTGAGAAGGCCGTGAGCAGGTGGAATCAGGTCTCGTTATTTCTTTGGTTCTTGCAGAGAAAACCCCAAGCCCACGCACAGGAAATAGAGGAATCCTCCTGGGGCTGCCTCCCTTGGGCTGAGCCAGAGCAGCTGCTGGGAAGCACTGAGGGAATGCACATCATCCTGCTCCTCTTGGGCATCCCTGATGCCCCAAGAGCTTTTGAGTGGATGATTCCCATTGCGAGACATCACTTTTTTTTAAGATGCTGAAAGTTATTCTAGGAAAAAATGCCTTTACTGGGAAATCTGCATCCCTCCTGCCCACAGCTGCTGGGAAAAGCTTATTGGGATGAGGGTCAGTGACTCATTTTTGGCTCTTCCAAACTCTGGGCCCTGCAGAGAGCCAAACAAACCCTCTGCTCTCTCTGCCTGACCTCCAGCGTGGCTTTAGTTTGCCTTTCCAAGCAGCCCTGAGGGGGGTTGGCAGCAGTCAACAAGGGTAAGTGGAAACTTGCTATTGCTGATTTTAATTCTGCATTTTCATGAGCTGAGACAGGGTGCAGGGAATGGAGTTCTCCCCATGCCTCCTACTTTGCAGCTATCCTGGAGGCTTCCCAAATATCAAGAAACCTGTTTTGAGTCAAGTCCTGTGGTTTTGGGCACCTACTGGTTGCTCACACCGCTCAAGGCCAGAGGAGAGTCACGCTGGGGACACCCGGACTCCCAGCATGGGGTGGGATATACTCTAGAATCTGATCCTGTGGGATCAGATCCCAGTGGCCAAACCTTCACAGGACACAGCAGCCCCCTCCCCACCACTGCGGGCTCTTATCCCTGTGGCCAAGCTCCAACACCACTTGTGGTTTGGGTAGAGAAATTCCCCCTGCCTGCATTCCAGCAGGATTTCTGGTGGTTGCTGCTGAGGCTTCAACTTCACTCCCGTGTGCCAGCACCAGGCCAAGGAATATTTGCATCCCGATGAGTTCACGCTCCAAAAACCCCCAGACACTCATCACAGGCGTCACTGGAATGGGGGATGAAGTGCCCAGGAGGAGGGGGATGCTCAAGCTGCCTGTGGGGCCAGGGAGGACCGGGAAGGGGGAATGGGACCGAAGGCGCGGCGGTGCTCCGAGGGGATGGAACTTACCCGGTCCTGGGAGCCAGAGGCACAATGCCCACCATTGCATCCCACCTCCCCTGGCTGCTCTCGGATGCAGGAGGCTGGGAGGGGATTCCCCTCAGGACCAGCCGTGCCCTGGGAGCGCGGGAAGAGGTTGTAGCAAGAGCCGGCTTTGGGGTTTTGCAAGGTTGGTTTCTAACCTGGTTAATCAGGTTAGCAGAGTCCCGGCTCCTCCCATCCATCCTCCACTCCAGCCCCATCCAAGCCCAGCAAAGCCCTTGGGTGATGAGGAAATGCTGCTTTACTCTCACCCCGCTGCACAATCCAGTCTGGAGCCGACAGAGAAAGGAAGGAGTGCCCTCGCCTGCAGCCAAGGCCCTCGGGCACTGAGCATCCCGACAAGCAGCCAGAGGGGCCACTGAGTGCCTGGAAAAGCAAGTGCCAGTTTGGTATGAGGGTCCACACCCAGCTCTGGCAGGATCCATCGCCATCCCTGAAGTCCTGATGTCTAGAGACATCAGCCTCTGGGAGCATCTTCTCCTTCCTCAGCTTCCATAAAGGATCTTTTCCCCTTCCCATCTGACCTGTCACTCCAAGAACCAGCCTAGAAGTGGGAACAGCACCAGGCAGTGGGTTTCTCACCATGCCCAGGATGAGAGCTCCGGGTCGGGTACCACCCCGCTGGGAGGACGCCCGGGAGAAGGCTCTGCCTCTGGAGCAGCCTCCTTCGCCTGCATTAGCAACAGCCTGAGGCTTTTCCATGTTCACCTCCTCTGCAATTAAGAGGAGAGGCCCCGCGCCGACTCCTTTTCAGACAGAGCTGAAAAGCAGCGGTTCAAATGCGGGGCGCCGGCGAGCAGGGAACGCTGGCCGCACATTAAACACCCCGCGGCAGCAGGGGCAGGGAAGGGAGGGAAAGCTTTGAACTTCACCCAGGGATCGGAGAGAACCCATCCCAGGAGCCTGGGAGGTCTCTGGCGAGATCAGAGCCCTACCACGAGACCAAGCCTGGCTGGGATGGGCATTAAGAGGAGTAGGGAGGGGAAACGGGTGGTTCTTCTCCGCTTTCTGCTGGTTTGGTCCTGCCATGTCTGATGAAAATCACAACTATGGAAAGGGCTGATTTCCTCCCCGACCTGACTCCTCTGATTTGTCAAATAACTGAGTTATTGGAAAGCTCCAAGCTCAGGAGAGGGGAGGATGGAACGTGGTAAAGGCTGCAGCCCCAGCTGTAGGCACAGTCCTGGGCACAGAGGTCAGGGCAGGGGTGTTTGCAACCCAGAGCTCTGGTTTTCCCAAGAAAACAAACAAACTAACTGGTTCATGTGGGGTTTTTTTTGCCTGTTCAGCTGCAAAGTCCAAGTTCTGAGCCAGAGCCTGATAAACCTGACCCAGGGCCCCCTCACTGGCAGCACAAATCCAGTCTAAGCAGCAGAAATCCCTCCTCTGCATTTAGCTATTTTGATTCCTCTCTCCAAAACTACCTGTTTGCTGCTGCTGGGTGAGAACGAACAGCCCCAAACCCACGAGGGCTGGAATTAGCCTGGCCTGGGGCAGCAGTTGTTGCTCAAAAGCTGGCAGAAAGTGATGGTTTGCTGCAGCAGGGAAGGGAAACATAAACACCAGCCTGCTAAAATACCTGTGGTTTGCTCTGCAGGTGCAGCACTGCTCCAGCTGCTATGGTGTCACCTGACAGGCACAAACACAGCTCAAACACCCCTTACTGTCCTCCCTAGGGCTGGGAAACAGAAGGTGGGGGTTGGCCACCTCGAGGTGGCTGGGAATGGACTGGAACCTCTCTGGTGTGGAGCCCTCATCACTGCTGGGTGACCAGTGTTAGGGAGATCTGAGTTCCAAGCACTGGAGCATCCCAGTGGGCCCAACACCCCTTTCTAGGGTCACTGTGAGACCCCCACACAGCCTTGTCTCCAATCTACATCCCTCCCAGGAGTTCCTGATTGCTGTCACAGGCCAGGGCTGAGCAGTAACTTGCTGAGCATCATGTCAGGGCAACTGGCCAAACCCCACCAAGAGCCAGCCAGGCAGGGGGAGGAAGAGCGTGGGCTCAAACTGCTCCCTCGGTGGGTGGGTATTGGAGCCACCTTCACTCTCTGGGGGAACACTTGAACCTCCAGCCCAGGCAACCAGCTGAGCTGTCCTCTGATGTGGTCAGTCACTGGTTTCCAGTCCTGGTCGTGGCCCTTTGGCAGCTGAGCTGCTCCTCTCCCCAGGCTCGGTGCTCCCCAACCCACCAACTCCATCCTGCCCTGGTGCAGGAGAGGATGGAGGGGGCTGAGGCACTGATGGGGGGGAGGATGGAGGGCAGCCTCTGAACTTCCCTTCAGGTGAAGGGCAGGGTGAGCTGATGGTTTCCCAGGCGCCAGGGGAACCGCAGGGAAGGGGATGTGTTTTGCAAACACCGGCCACAAGAAAAGCTTTGGCTGGAGAACCTGGAGCAGCTCTGCCTGCTCCCTTCAAGGAGTTGCTCCTGCAAACACCAGCTGGGCTCGTTTTAGCAGGGAGGCAGGGGGATGAAGGAGCTTTCTGGGTCATGGAGTCCCAGGGTCTGCTAACGCAGGTGACACGTCACCCTGGCTCTGTGCTAACGGAGCTACGACACCACCTGGCCCCCCTTCTGCCCCCATCCCTTCTGGCCCAAGCAGAGGAAAGGGCAGGTCCCAGCCTGGCTCAGGGATTGCCCCAGAAAGGGGCTGAAGGGCCACTGCATGGGACTTGCTGGAGCTGGAAGAGGCAACAAGGCAGCAAGTGCTGGGAGGGGAAAAGGAACTCCCTCCTGGAGCCCCGCAGTGATCCAGGGCTGGCGAGTGGTACCCGGAGGGGATGCCAGGCATGGGAAGGGAGGAGGATGTCACCAGGAAGCAGCTGAGGATGCAGACTCCGGGGAAACTGGAGCAGCTCCAGCATTCCCCAAGCACAGCCTCTTGGCAGGACCAGCAGACCGAGCAGGAACCGAGCAGGCAGAAAACACCCCTGAAGAAAATCCGGGATGTGGCACGAGCGAGGCAGGAGCTGCTGTGATGGGGGGGTTGGAAGCAAAGGGGAAAATCAGCACGTACCTGATGCACAAAACCAGAGCGTGCCGGGCTCTCCTGCATCCAGGACAAACCACCTCCCTGCCGGCATGGATTCAGCAGGGAGGCCACGGCCGGGAATTGGCTTAAGGACCTGGCCACGGCTGCTGCGCTCCCCGGCTCGCCGAGCTCCAGGTTAATCTCAGCCCAGCTTTCCCTTTTATCCCCCGCTACAACCTCAATACATTTTTTTTTTCAATTAGGTCCATCTTTTAAGCTCCAGGGCGCATTTCTAGGAAAGGCTGTGCCGTTTCCCTGGGCCTTGGTGGGCTGGTGCTGCGCTGAGCGGGACATGCCTGGCACGGCTCCTGCCCGCATCCAGCCAAAGTGCTGCCACGCTGCAGCCGGAGCGGCGCTGCCTGGAACCACTCACAGAGTCACCCACTGCCCCCAGCCCACCTACCAGGTAATTTTAAGAGCAGATTTCCCTGATTCCCTCATCACAGCTCCGGCAGACCGTGGAGTGCCAAGCTGGCCACGCTGTCCCCGCGGGACCCCTGCCAGCCCTCTGCCTCCATCCCCTCTGAATCCGCCTCCACCGCCTTTCGCAGGGCGATGGCTGGAAACCAGAGGAAGGGATGCAGCTGGGGTGTACTTTCGGATGAGAAGGCTGGGTGAAAAATGTGGTCTAAAAGCGACAGTAGAAAAAAAAGATAAATCAATAAAGTCCTCAGAGGATACTTGGGCACAGAGAAATCGCTGCCGGCGGCGGGAGGGCTGGTTCGGGGCGGTGGGGAGAGTAAAGAAGGGTTTGTGGTGCAGGAGGGTGAGGCGTTGAGGTGTTTAACTCCAGCTGGGAAAAGCAGAGCCAGGGCAGGATGTGAGGGAAGTTGCCTGCCCAGCCTGGACCAGCCCAATATGGACCAGCTCGCTCCCTGCTCCACTCCAGGAGCTGAATTAAGCCCAAACGAGAAGCACAGCTCGCAAATTGAGCACATTTCCCCTCGAGGCCATTTTCCAAGCTGCACTCAACCACAAGCCCACCCCACTAAGAGCCTCCTCCATTAGCATCCTGCGCTCTCCGAGCAGTGCCCTCCACTCGGCATCTCCAGACACTTTCCCGGTCGCAGAGTGCAGCGATTAGGCCTCGAGCCAGGGAGCAGAGAGACCCGGGATTGCTTCCTGCATCCGTCACTGTCACCTCTCCTCGCAGCTCTGCCGCTTGCATAAGGAATTCTTGGGGGTGGGCTCTGCACATCTGTCTCCTCCCGGCACCAGCTGTGCCAGATGAAGGGGTTCTGGCTCCTCCCAGCTTCTCCCTGCACCCAGGTCAGCTCTAATGAGCTGAAGTAGGTTATGTGGGAGGTCTTTGCTTGCTTTCATGCTGGCACAGGGAGGGAATATCCCATGAGCAGCTCTGCCGACAGATGGGAAGAGGGAAAGTGCCAGTGGCAGGGTGCTTTACTTGCTGGATGGAGAAAAAACCTCCCAGAATTCTCATATACACACAGAGTGATGAACTCAGAGGGCAAATGGCACCAGGAACAACCTCACTTGTGAGCACCCCAAAAACAACTGATCCAACACCCCATTGCTCTTGTCACCCATCTGCTTGGGGGGCTGTTTGTCACTGTTTTGAAATACTGAGGTTGAGAGTGGGAAAAAAGAATCCCACAGGTTGAGACAGCTGGGGGTGTTCAGCCTGGGGAAGAGAAGGATGCAGGGAGACCTTAAACCCCTTCCAGCGCCTAAAGGGGCTGCAAGAGAGCTGGAGAGGGACTTTGGACAAGGACCTGGAGGGACAGGACAAGGGGGAATGGCTTCCCACTGCCAGAGGGCAGGGTTAGGTGGGATATTAGGGACAAATTGTTCCCTGCGAGGGGGGTGAGGCCCTGACACAGGTTGCCCAGAGAAGTTGTGGCTGCCCCATCCCTGGAAGTGTCCAAGGCCAGGTTGAACAGGCCTTAGAGCAACCTGGGATAGTGGAAGGTGTCCACTATCCCAGGTTAGGGATAGTGGTAGGGGGTGGAATGAGATGAGATTTAAGGTCCCTTCCAACCCAAACTGTTCTGCGATTCTCTGATTTCCAAGTCCTTCAGGTCGTATGGATGAGGTAAAGAGCTGGGAGTTAAACATCTGAGCAGGTAAATGCCAAGTTTCCAAATTTTCGTGAATAAGGGAGAAAAAAAAAAATCCTGCATGTCATTAATTGCTAACAAACCAAAAACGAGTAGGACACCTATTCCCAGTACTGTCTTTCTAGCTATCACAAGGCCTCCAGCAACAGAGATGCCTTTCCCAAGATTTCTTCCCCCTAAAGTTTTAAAAAGGAGTTACCTTAAATTCCTGCGATGAATCCAACTGATCAGCTGGCCAGGAAAACAGCATTTGCTCCTGGTGCATCGGCAGGAAAGGGGAACACTGCCTTCCCTGACACCTGCAGCTTCCTCATTCTTTCACAAAGCACGGTGGCTGCCTGGATTTATGGAATTGCTGCCTTTTGTCCAGCCTTCAATGCAAATAGGCCAGGTGAGATCACACCTGCAGCGCAGCCCTTGTCCTCTGCTCAAAGCCAGCCCGGGCTCTGCTGGTGGCAAAACACTCGGATCTTCAGTTGAGAGCAAACAGAAGATAAAAAAAGGGGAAGGCAAAGCAATAAAAGCTGCTCCCCTTCCAGCAGTGTGTCCCAATGGTTAGTCACAGGGAATGAGGAGACACAGTTTGCCTTGTCTTAGGGGGATGAGAGGGGAGGACGGGAAGATTAGCCTGAATTAGCATATGTATGATCAAAGCTTCATTATGATATCCTGTTACAAAGAACATAAAATACATTTCCAGTGGCTCTGCACACACACCAGCTCCTACTGACAACCCCACACAAGGAATCTTGCAAAGATAACATCTGCCTCTTGGATTTCATGAGGTGTTTGTACAAAGTAAAACAGCAGCCCTGTTCCTGCAGCCTGGGTGGTTTGCAGAGCCTGCTCCCAGGATATCTTTTCCTATAGATGTGTAGTGAAACAGCCACTGGAACGTGTTGATAGTGTTGTTTGTGAGCTAAATAGATGTTTTCATTCAACAAGTGAAAATATTTTCCTCTCCTGCAAGCCTGACTCACAGGTAGGAAAGGTTATTGACTACATGCCAATCTCTTTTGTAATCACACCTGTCTAGTGCAGAGCAGGGAGATAAACCAAACCTTCCTCTCCTCCCTGAACCTCCAGTCTCACCTCCTGCCTCAGTGGAATCTGACCTGGAGGGAACTCCACAGCAGGACCTGACTGGAGGCATCCTGTTCTATTCCCTGCTGCAAATAGCATTTTAGCCTTACCCCAGGACCAAGAGTAAAACTTGTGCTTATTGAATCTGAAGCTGAGGCAGATCAAGAGGTTTTGGCAATCCCATTCTCAATGTTTTAAAATAAGATCAGGTTGGATGGGGCTTGGAGCAACATGGTCTAGTGAAAGCTGTCTCTGCCCATGGCAAGGGGTGAAATATGATCTTTAAGGTCCCTTCCAACTCAAACCATCCTGTGATTCTAACACTAAGGAAAAAGCAGGAGCTTGGAGAGAAGTGGACCATTTGGTGACATTTGGATCTTTCTTGTAAACACATTTTTGGGTAGGAATAGAAGGAAATCCAGAGGATTGAGACTATGCTTAACTACAGTTGGGCAAACAACCACGAGGAGTGAGGCAACAAGGCTTACAAAGAGCTGTTCTAGTCTGATACAAAGCCTCATTGTCCAGTAAACTTCTTCTTGGAAATAAATATTAATGAGAAAGACAAGGCAGAAGCTGAACTACACTGTATCCAGGCTCCTTAGATTCCACTTGCTTGCCTTCATATCAGAGGGATATATTTTGGACCTACTGAAATATGCACTGTGTGAATCAGTGGAAAATCAGATCTGTTGATAAATTCCCCCCAAATGCAAAAAATTCATAAGGTATTTCATTCTTGTAGACTGAAAATGTAGATTCAAACTCATTAGTATGCTTCCAGTGCTTTTTATAAATCATTTACTTTGTGTTTAACATGTTCAAGCAATAACTGGTTGTCAAGCCCACGGAGAGCAGGAATCACCGTATTATTTGGGAATATTCCTTTAAAATACTCTCTGTAGCTGTGTCATGCTAAAGCACTGCAAAACAGGTGACACATGAGCATGGAACATCCTCAGCAGTTTGCATTTTACTGTGCCAACAGAATTACAATTCCAAACCAGGCCAGAAGGAACCGTTCACCTTACATTTTATGTCTTTGCCCTTAAAAATCTCTCATCTGAGGACAGCATCGATTTTTTTTGGAAAGGTATTTCCATAAATCATTAAAAAGTAACCTCTCTAAAGATTAGAAAAGCTTAGTCAAAACTTTGTCACACGGACAGTGGGGCCAAGCAGAAGCAGTCCTGGTTTCCAAGGAACAGCAACATTCACTACAAGTGGGATGGTGTCCATGAGGACAGCTGGAACTGACAGCTGGCATCTCTTCCAAGGAACCTCACAAAAAAGATTCAATGGCTTACGGACACATCACTGCGCCACGTGACGTGCCCCTCCCCTTTAATCAGTCAGCTTTCCACACAAGGTACTGAATATTATTCTATTTACATTCAAAAATAGCATTTTTCTCTCTTCAGTACATAGTGGGAATGCCTGTGGATTAGTCAGTAGGAGCCCCTCTAACACAGGTGCAGGACAGCTTTGTTGATCTCCGGGTTTGTCCAGTCGTTCCGGATGTCATCCAGGTGATTGTCAAAATCCACCAGTGTCTCGTAGGACTTGCTGTCCAAGAGAGAGGCAGCGATTCTCTGGGCTTCAGTCCAATCTTCACAAAAATCACTAGGATGTAAAACAGCCAGGGATAAATAGGAATCACAAAGGAAATCTCCACCACCTCCTCCACTCCGGAAATTAAGCCACGCACTGCAGAATGGTCACGGCCTGGCTACAGGAACCAGCTCTTCTCTCTCACTACAGCAAGAAACACCTTTAAGATCACTGTCAGCTACATCCACAGTGTCACTCATCCACAAAATTTTGCCATCACCCAGACAACCTGTTTCCCCTCACTACCCAAATGCCACTGAACTCCAAGTTTACTCACATGTGCGGGTCCTTGCACCTCCACTTGTTCTCGTGCAGCTCGTACACGTGGATGGCAGGCTCCACACACTCCATCGTGAACTTGGTGTTGTCAACCTGGTGTGTGACACAAAAACACCCCCTCAGTCTCCTCCTCAGCATCCCAAGAGATGAAATAAAACCCAAAGTCAGTTTGTAAAAACAGGGCACCTTACACTCACCCACTGTTCACATAGCCAAATTTAAGCTGCCAACATCCTTTGCCACTGCAGCAAGGAGACAAAGCCCCGAGTGTGACATTAAAGACAAGAATTTATGCTGCAGAAGGGGTGTTGAAGCCATGAATGTGCTGCCTGAACATGCAGAGCAGGCCTCCAGTTCCTCTGAGGTGGCAGAGAGCTCACCACAGTCTCTCTGCAGACTTTGAACTTCACTGGCTACAGGTCACTGCATCTCTTCCCCAGAGCATTTGGAGGGGAAGAGAAAATTAATTACTTATTAAAGGACTCAAAACCCAGCATTTCCATGGCTGGTCCAACACCACAGTCAGGATACAATAAAGAGAGGGTGAGGGGGAATGAAGTGATTCACCATGATGAGCGCCGTGTCCGTGAAGCCCTCGGCAATCCTGGAGGCCACTTTCTCTGCAACCTGGTTTGGGCTGCAACAGAAAGGAAAAAGGAACTGAGTTATGTGAGCCATGACAGCCCAGCTGAAACCAGCAGGAAACGGGCTCAAAGAGATGTGAGAAGGTCACAGCGTGCTAACAAACAGGAACAAGATAGAGAGCTGATGCTACAGCTGATAGAAGGAGGCCAAGAAATGCCCAGCTCCCCTCTGCAGCACATGGTCCAGACCTCAGCTGTGCTCAGGCAACAGGTTTGGAATGGCAAATTGTCCACTGATGACATGGAATCAATGTTTTGTGGCCTCCTACCTTCTACCACCAGACCAAACACTGCACCCAGCTCTGCCCTGGCAGCCATTTAAAAAAGAACACTGAGTTTTCTCCCCAGTCTGCACTTGAACTCACTGTCCAGTTGTTCTACCAAAATCAGATAATCTTTTAAAAAGATCTTTTAAAACCTTCAGCATTCAGATTCAAAGATGACAACCTCTATGTGGTGCCAGTGGTGCCAGTGCCAGTCTCTACGTGGTGCCAGTTACATTCAGAAATTAAACTGGAGTTTAAAAAAAACATCAAGCCTGTGACATTTGTTCAAACCTCAAATAGAACAAACTGTATCTTCCCCTTAAAAATGTCTCCAGCAGTTATTTCCCTTGTAAGGAAAGGACTAATAATGCCTTTATCCCTGTTAGATACCTTAGAAGTCACAAGTGTTACTTAAAAAACACACTTGAGTCTGAATATACATTAACAAATAACTGGAATCAGAGAATCACGGGATGGTTTGGGTTGGAAAAGATCTTAAAGATCATCCAGTTCCTGCCATGGGCAGGGACACCTTCCAGTAGATCAGGTTGCTCCAAGCCCCATCCAACCTGGCCTTGAACACTTCCAGGGAACACGGCACGACACTTTAAACAAGCTGTTCTTATTTATTTTAAATGTAAGTATGATGTACTCTCAGTAGACCCAATACTGGATTTGTCTAATAGACAGAGGGGAAAACATGTGATATGCAGATCTGAAACTAAATTGTGGCTTCACAGGAAGGTCCTTTACTGCTTATTGGGTACTCTGAGTCAGCCAGCAGGGAAACAAATTACTAAACCTGGGGAAAATAAGTGATAAATAAGAGATATCACTGTGCCACTGACATCATCTTCCACTTCAAGAACATCCCTCTCCACATAAAAAATGGCTTAAATAAAACTCAGAGATAATTAAGTAGTTTAGAAAGAATTAGGTCACTTCTGACTTTCCATAAGATACTCAGAGTTTACAAGATCTGTACTGCACAAGCAAACACGCTACAGATTTTGGCTATTTCCCTGACAACTGCAATTAAACTGGCTGGCAGTCGTTCAAAGCCTGGCCTTTTATAGTACCCACCGAAGAGGAGGGATTCTGGAAAGCCTGGAGTTTCTGCACCTGAACAAAGGCCACATCCCCCAGCACCAGGGAGACAATGTGGAACCAGATGACAGTTGTCAAAGTTAATCAACACGCCTGATTTATGTGGATGATTTTTGCTGGCAGAGTCCAAAGTACAACCTAAAAGAGCAAACAGAAGGAAATATTGCACCAACACACCTGGCATCTTTCACGCGTTCGTTCGCCTGGTAATATCCAGCTATCACGTAGCTGTTCTCCTTGCACCAGGAGTCAATCTGGAAAAGCAATGGGAACAATTAAACCCAGGAAAAATCAGGAAAAAAACTCTCCAGAATTAAGGAAATCTCATGTGTCTGTCCTGCAAATAAAACAGCAACGAAGCATTGCTACATCTTTAAATATCTACATATTTATGTCTCTTTATGTGTGCGCTCACGCACAGTTTGGCTGATTTAACTGGAACAGAGGAACCCAATTGAGCATTTGGAGAATGATGGAAAACATTAACCAAATGGAGCAAAAGAGCAAGAAGTGATCTCAGTCAAAGCCTGGCCTAAATTCGAGTGACAGGACTATTAAACACTGCCTGGGAGAGGATTTTGGGTCTCACCCACTGATGGTTGAGGCGATTGTCTGTCGGTGTTCACCTGACACAGAGACTTCAGAGCATGTTCACAGCATGGAAGTGTGATTTCCCTGTCATTTCAGAAAGAGCTTGTGCTTTTTACTTCTAATGTAACATTTCTAGGTTAAAATGCAGGTATTTTTGGCCTTCATTAGAAAATAAAGCTTGAAATTTGTCCCATTTCCCATTTTTTCAACCCACTCTGTCACAAGAAAACTTTTGAGATAAGAATGTTTTCCTTTGAGAGTTCTTCCTAATTTAACACCTGTATGTAAATGCTTAAACATATGTATTTTTTTGCACACAATTTATACGACTTTTGATTTACAGAAGTACAAAAGTTGAAGCAGTTTTGTTGTTGGTTGTTTCTTTTCAAGTGAGTTTCAACACTGCTCTTCTTCCTGTTTTAAACTGGACCTGAATTCCTCCTGCTGAGTCTGTCGTGCTTTGAAAATATCTCTTTCTATATATGATGTTTCTCCTCAGAATTGAGGATATCAAGTCAGCAGAATACAGAGTCCTGAAAGACAGAAGTGGAGAGAACAGCTCGAATTTTCCTTTGCAGTCCCTGGAGAGCACGGCCTCAAAAAACCCTCCACAGCTCTATTAAAATGGAGTCCAAAAATACATCTGCTACTGACCTGTCGCATCCTGGAAGTCAAATCAATCTCATTTTCAGCAATAATTATAGTATTAGACTGCACAAACAAACAAACAAACCAGCCATGTGAATAATCCAAAGGATGACATGGATTTAAGTGATAAAACAAAGAGGTTGTGTAGCCCTGATAGAGCTGAGGGCCAACTGCTGTTTCAGTTACAAACCCATTTCGAGGGCTTAGGACTCTGGTTTTAATTGTTAGTGGCTTGAAAGCTTGGCATTAGAGCCCAAAGCCAGACACTAAAACTAATAATAATAATAATAATAAAAAAAAAAAGTCCATCAATTTAAAAATTAAAAAACTTGGTTTAAAATCCATTTTTGTTCTGTCTGAAAAAGAAAAGAAATGAGAGAATGATTTTAAGTTCTCAGTTCTCTAACCAGCAATTAAAAATTACTTCTGTGTAAAAAAAAAAAAAAAAAAAAAAAAAAAAAAATCTTTTAGGAATGAAAGCTGTTTCCAGCTGCAATTTCCAAACTCTCTCTAAGCACTGTCACCACAGGTTTCCTCAGCATCAATTAGCTCCTGATATTTTTAGTCACGTCCAGCTCAGCCAAGGGCAAGTGACTGGGGACAAACAGGATCTCGCTTCCATATGGAACTTGTCACCCTGGAAAAATCCAAAGGGACCTGTGTTCTGCTTTGCTGCAGGTGCCTGGGGGTTTGGAAGAGCCCTGGGAAGAGGAGGAGAAAGAGGAAGAGGAGGAGGAGAAGCAGGAGGAGGAGAAGAAGGAGGACCTGCTGCCACCTGAGCGCTGTTTCATGCAGAGGGAGAGAGGGAAGTGCTCCTTGGTTTCTGGGTTGTTGTTTTTTTTTTTTTTTTGAGATGTGGTTGCAAAACCACATCAATTATCTGAGAAATTCAAAGACAGAGAGAAACCCCAGGTGAAACTTAATTCACTTTTTCTTAATGACTCTGCTCTCGAAAGGGATCTCAAAGTGCCAAAGTGCAAATTAAACGCAGGTCTCTGGAGCTACAAACCTCCAGCCCTGCTGGAATCACGGAATATACTGAGTTGGGAGGGTCCCTCAAGGATGAAATCCAACTCCTGGCCTTGCACAGGACACCCCAAAATCCTACCATGTCCCTGAGAGTGTTGTCCAAACATTCCTTGAACTCTGTCAGCCACGGGGCCGTGACCACTGTCCTGGGGAGCCTGTTCAGTGCCCCACCACCCTCTGGGGGAAGAACCTTTCCCTGATATCCAACCTAACCCTGCCCTGACACAGCTTCATGTTTGTTTATTTGTATGGGTTTTGTTGATTCCTTGTACGTTTCAGGAGTCACCACATGGACAAACCCACTTGGAAGTGAATCCTCTCTTTTCAGATTAAATCTGGGCATTACTGCTCCCATTTAACATTCTGGGATGACTCAGGTCAGAGACAAGGAGGTGAAACTTGTGGGGCTGGTTCTGGAAAACCCTTCCACGTATGAGCAGGCCACAGGCTTGACCAAGAATCAGCAATAATTGAACTGGAAGAGAAACAGATCCCATTAAATCCTGTCAAATCCTTTAGAAACAGAGGTGTTTTGCTACAAACAGTGACTTTAACCACACTGATCTCACTGATTTATTCAGTAACCACACGTTAGGTTGTACAGAAGATATCAAGTGCCTCCTTTCAAACCTTACCACGATAAAATCCAATTTTCATAACTGCTCTGACAGTGTTTATTGACATCTTTGCTTTTGTTTAAACCCAGAAGAGGAGCAAAGGACCCTGGGCTCTTGTCAAACCTCTGTTCTGAAGCTGCCAATGATCACAGGAGGCAACAAACGTGGCTGTGAACCACACAGCAAATCCTAATTGATGTGGGAAATGCCAGGGATTCCCAGTCTTTACCTTTCTGTACCAAAAACTGAGAATAAGTAAGTAAAATGATGCCATTTCTTTGGTTCCAGAAGAGTTTTCTTGCTGTAGATGTGGCAAGACCTTTCAGATGTCACAAGAAACAGGATTTGTTTCCTAATAATCTGATCCTGCAGCAAGATCTACACTAGAAAAATACACTGAAGGCCAAAAGCTTACAAAAATTCACTGCCAAAAATCTTGTAGAAAGGCATTTAATCCTAATTTAATGAAAAGTCTACACATACTTTATTATATACATTATTCTACACTTTGCTAGCAACTCATTCACAGAGGAAAAACAAGTTATTGCCACTCTAAAAGGTAAAAAATCAAGCCCTGCCCACATTAAGGCAATTATAAACAGGATTGTTTATAACATGAGGAAAATTGTACTCAGAAAGCAATGACACCAGCAGCACACAGTGCTGTGCCCCTCCCACACTGTTTCGCTGCTGTAAATATATTTTAAATGAGAAATTTTGGGTGTTTCACAGAAAAACTGAATGGTCAGGGCTCAGGCTCAGCTGCTCTGGCTGCATTTCATCATTTCCAGGCTTCAAAGGATGTCAACATTCCCATGGCATCATCTCAGCTGGAGAAAACTGGAATTTAGTTACAAATAAATGGAATTTAGTTACAAATAACTGGAATTTATTTAAAAATAAATCTTCTTTTGGATGAAAAAGAGATACAAAGTGAGGGGAACATTAAAGCCAATGAGTCTGGAGGAATCAGAAATTAGTTAAGCTTTACAGATATTAAAAAGGGATGGATTTTCTCCTGCTCATAATCATGGAATCATGGAGTGGTTTGGGTTGGAAGAGATCTTAAAGATGATTGAGTTCCACCTCTGCCATGGGCAGGGACACCTTCCACTATCCCAGGTTGCTCCAAGCCCTGTCCAACCTGGCCTTGGACACTTCCAGGGATGGGGCAGCCACAGCTTCTCTGGGCAACCTGTGCCAGGGCCTCCCCACCCTCACAGGGAAGAATTCCTTCCCAATATCGCATCTAATCCTGCCTCTTCCAGTGGGAAGCCATTCCTCCTTGTCCTGTCCCTCCAGGCCCTTGTCCAAAGTCCCTCTCCATCTCTCCTGGAGCCCCTTTAGGCACTGGAAGGGGCTCTAAGGTCTCCCTGGAGTCTCCTCTTCTCCAGCTGAATAGCCCCAGCTCTCCCAGCCTGGAAACAGAGCAGAGGGGCTCCAGCCCTCGGAGCATCTCCGTGGCCTCCTCTGGACTCGCTCCAGCAGCTCCACATCCCTCCGATGCTGGAGCTCCAGGCATTCCAAGCGCAAACACCCGGAGTTCGGCCATTGCCTCCACATCACCCCCATCCCTCCGTCCCAGGACTCCTCCCCAAACCTGCCCCACCGCTGCGGGACCACCTCACCAGGGTCAGGGCCACTTCCAGCATGGGGGCGAGCGCCAGCGTCCCGTGGAAAAGCGGGATGCAATCCACGAACAGCGCGGGCTGCGGCGGGCGCGGGGCCGGCGGGCGCTCGGCCACCAGCAGCCCGTTCACGGCGCAGTGCGGGTACTTGGCGCCGTGCAGGACCATCTTGCAGTACGCCTGGGTGGTCAACTTCATCCTGCCCCGACCCTGTCCCGGCACCGGGACCCGCCCCGGGACCTGCCCCGGCCCGGCCACGCCGCTCCCCGCCCGCCTCCAAGCGCCGCCGAGTGTCGGCAAAGCGCCGCCAAGCACCGCCGGCTCTTACGACAGCGATTTTGGGGCGGATTGTGGCTGTTCCGGGGCACGGAACGGGGCTGGAGCCGCGGGGTGGGGGCCGCGCCTGCCCCTGTGAGGGTCAGCACGGACACACCCGGGGGCACGGCACAGCCCGGGCTGGGCAGGGGGCTGGAAAATGAGGGGAAAAGGAGCCGTGGGTGCTGGTTACAGCGGCTGGGCACGAACCCAGGTGTGCCCAGGTGTGCCCAGGTGGGCTCGGGCCGGTGGCACCCGGGCTGTTCCAGCCCCAGTGTGGGCACAAGGCCAGGGCAGGGACTGTCCCCCTGTGCTGGGCGCTGGTGTGTCTAATTCTGAGCCCATCGAGGACAGACACTGATGGGCTGGAGCGTGTGCAGAGAAGGGAATGGAGCTGGGGAAGGGTCTGGAGCACCAGGAGCGGCTGAGGGAGCTGGGGGGGTCAGCCTGGAGAAAAGGAGTTTCAGGGGGAACCTTCTCGCTCTCTGACAGGAGAGTGGAGCCAGGTGGGGGGCGGGCTCTGCTCCCGGGGAACAAGGGACAGGACAAGAGGAAACGGCCTCAAGTTGTGCCAGGGGAGGTTCAGGTTGGACAAAAGGAGGAATTTCTTCCCGGAGAGGGTAGTCAGGCATTGGAAGGGGCTGCCCAGGGAGGTGGTGGCGTCCCCATCCCTGTAGGTGTCCAAGGAAGGCCTGGACGTGGCACTCAGTGCTCTGGGCTGGGTGACAAGGCGGGGATTGGTCACAGGTTGGACTCCATAATCCCAGAGCTCTTTTCCACCCTCAGCGATGCTGGATTCTGGGATTCTGTGCAAAACCCCCACGGGCGGTCCGCCCGCATCCCGTCAGCCCCCGCGCGCGGCCGCTCCGTCCCAGCTCCCTCTCTGCCTGACCTCCCGGCGTGCCCCGCGCTTCCGGCCGCGGCTCCTTCCGGTCCCACCCGCGGTAGAGGACGGTCGCCAGGTCGTGGGGCCGGGACGGGCCAGGAAAGGGTCGGGCGGGGGCTGGGAAGGTGCAGGGCACTCCTCCGCTATCTCCATCCACCCGCGGGCCAGCAGGAGGGCGGGCGGGGCAGGGCTGATTGGGGGGCGGCGGGGGGGGCGGTTGGGGGGCGGTGTGAGGGAAGAGCACTGCTGCCGGCCCCCCCAAGGGGTCTCAGTGTGTCAATGCCATCATATCGCCATTGTCGCGACATGTCGGGCGGGTCTGAGGTGACACTGGGGGGGGCAAGGTTAGGGGGGGCGGCGGGGTCTCCTGGAGGCTTGGGGGAGTTTGGGCTGGGCTGGGGCCGCGGGGGGAACCCGAGCGCGTGTGGGTGTGGGATCCGTTATCTGTGTGCTCGCCCTGCCCGGGGATGTGCCGAGATCGCTCCCTGATCAGGGATTGCCGCAACGACTGTGGGATGTGCTTGCCCTCGGCTCGCTTGTGGCTCCTGGAATTTGCCCAGGAACGGTCTGTTTGGGAATTGAAATGTCTTAGAAGGGTAGTTTGGACAAGGGAGTGTCCTTGGGTTCGAGTGCAGGGAGAGAAAGACTCATCCAAATAAATTACGTGGGGGAATATCCCTGGAAACAAGGAAATGACTTCGGATTTAAGTGCAGGAAGCTCTGGGAAGCAATAGGGAGGGAAAGGCTCATCTTATAGTGGAGGAATGTCCCTGAAAACCATAGAGTGTTGTGCTGCTCTTTGGAGAAGGGGCAGGAAGCCCGTAGGCCAGCTATTTTTATATATAAACTATTGGAAAATGTTGTTATTTCCCCTTGGTCCATTGCCCTGTCTGCGCCTGACCTGGTGCTCTTCTTGCTGCAGGATGTTGGCTTCCAGAGCCTTCAGCCTTGTTGGGAGGAGGTCCATCTGCACCTCCCTGCGCCTGAGAGCTCATGGACACGGTGGGTGACACTGCCCTGGGGATGGTGAGGGCAGCAAACCCAGTCCTGCAGAGCAGGGGCGCAAACAGCTGCTCTGGGGGTCTGGGAAAAGGCAGGATTGGGGAGGAGGGGGATTGGGGAGGCTGGAACAGGAGATGGGAGTGGGCAGTGCCATGGCTGGCAGTGCAGAAGTGCTGCTGGGGAGGCAGCAGGAATCACAGAATCAAGGAATCATTGGGAGTAGAAAAGGGCTCTGGGATCATCGAGTCCAACCTGTGACCGATCCTCACCTTGTCACCCAGCCCAGAGCACTGAGTGCCATGTCCAGGTCTTCCTTGGACTCCTCTAGGGATGGAGATTCCACCACCTCCCTGGGCAGCCCCTTCCAGGGCCTGGCAGCCCTTTCTAGGAAGAAATTCCTCCTGGTATTAGATGGGATATTGGGAAGGAATCCTTCCCTGTGAGGGTGGGGAGGCCCTGGCACAGGTTGCCCAGAGAAGCTGTGGCTGCCCCATCCCTGGAAGTGTCCAAGGCCAGGTTGGACAGGGCTTGGAGCAACCTGGGATAGTGGAAGGTGTCTCTGCCCATGGCTGGGGTTTAGAACTGAATGGGCTTTAAGATCCCTTCCAACCCAAAGCAGTCTGTGATTCTGTTCTTATGCTCTTAAAATAGCTCCCATTTTAAGTGCTTCATCTGGATTCCTTAACTGGCCTCACCTTTTTGTCTGAGCTGTTGGGTTTTTGTGTTGTAACCTGTAAGAGGTGTTGTGCAGGAGTTTGACTGGTGTCTCTTCTCTCTCCCCCCCCCAGCTGGCGTTGCAAAAGCAGAGGATTTCACCCTCCCAGCCTATGTGGACCGTCGGGACGTGCCCCTGCCTGAGGTGGCCTTCGTGAGGGACCTCTCAGCGCAGCAGAAGGCACTGAAGGAGAAGGAGAAGGCCTCGTGGACCGCCCTGTCCATCGATGAGAAAGTGGAACGTAGGTTTGGGGGGCTCTAAGTGACCTGACAGTGGCAACGACACGATCTCCTCTGCTGCATGTTCACTGTCATGGAATCATGGAATGGTTTGGGCTGGAAGGGACCTTAAAGTTCATCTTGTCCCACCCTTGCCATGGACAGGGACACCTTCCAGTAGACCAGGTTGTTCCAAGCCCTGTCCAACCTGGCCTTGCACACTCCCAGGGATGGGGCAGCCACAGCTTCTCTGGGCAACCTGTGCCAGGGCCTCACGAGCCTGACAGGGAAGAATTTCTCCCAATATCACATCTAGCCCTGCTCTCTGATGTTGGAAGCCATTCCCCCTTGTCCTGTCCCTCCAGGCCTTTGTCCAAAGTGCCCATCCATGTTTCTTGTAGTCCCTTCACTCACTGGGAAGCCACAATTAGATCACCCCTAACCCTTTGCTTCCAAGCCAAACAATCCCAATTCTTTGAGCCTTTCCTTGAAGAAGAGGTGCTTCACCCCTCTGATCATGTTGGTGGCTGTGGTTTGTGTTCCCAAGGTCCTTGGTGCTGTTTCAGAACGTGAAATGCACCTGCTGTGGTGTCTGTTCTGGACCTGAGGTCACATCCAGCAGTTCCTCTTCCAGAAAACAAACAGTAATTGTATTTGTTTCTTGATTCCCATCTACTTTCAACAAGCCAGACAAAATCTCTTCATTACAATATGCCATTGTTAGTCCAGCTGAGGGAAATGAGCCCCTCAGCTCAGATGTGTATTTGAATGTTAATGACCACTGACTTTTACATTAACCAAATTCCAGCTAATTAAAGCCCTGAGTGGGTGTTTTGACTTGCAAATAAAACTGCCTCATTTTTTTTAACTGCTGCCATAGTATGAAGTGAGAACCTGGTCTGTGAACAGGTGTCAAAGGTTTAAAACCCTTTGAGGAACTGCTCAGATGTTCCTAAGCACTCTCCAAATCTTATATTGCTTTGGGTTTTAAAATCCTTAGTGGCAGAGCGGGGAAGCTTTTTGAGATAGGAACATTCCTGTTGGAATTATTTGTGCTAGGAAATTCTGGGATAACTGGGAATTGGAGAGGAGGAAGGAGAGCTCAATTTCTCCTCCTTTCAGGTCTATTCTGCAACTTTTGCACAACTTTATGATAGTCTATAAAATGAAGACTTCACATTGACGTGGGGGCGGGAACAGGTGGGGAGGGTGAAACACAACTCATTGGTCTTGCTGTGGGAGAGGGCAGCTGATTCCGAGCCTAATTCAACATCCACCTCCTTTTGGGCAGCCTCAGGCCTCGGTCACCTCCCTGTGGAGAGTTCCCTGTCACCTGCAAATCACAGGAAAAGTTACAAGAGATGATTTTTTGGCTTTTTTTTGGCAGTGTATCGTATGAAATTCAACGAGACCTACGCAGAGATGAACAAAGGAACAAACGAGTGGAAGACCGTCCTGGGTGCAGTGTTTTTCTTCCTCGGCCTCACTGGTGTCATCCTCATCTGGCAGAAGCACTTCAGTAAGTAACCCTTTAGTGGAGAGCTGGATCAGTTTATGATCCCTAATGGGACATTAGAGAATTCCCATAAGCTTCTTTGTGGGGTCAGGATGGTGTGTGGAAGAGCCATAACTGTGACCTCCCAGCAGGAGCTGTTTGTAAGTCCCTGAAAACTCTGTCCTGGAGTTGTAAGTTTATGGAGTCAGTGGGTTTGTTGCATAAATATTCAGGAAGCTAAGTCATGGAAAGGTAGTGGAGCTTTGGGAGGAGAGGAAATGGAGGGGAATGAGTGGTGATACTCCTGATCCCAGAGCTTCCCCTCTCTGCTGTCGGAAAAGCTTATTGCTGCCTTGGTATTGAGCATTTGGGTTTCTGCCATGTTCGGCTGCTTTCCCAGCTCAGGATCTGACCTCGAGGGAGCCTCCAGCTGCCGTGAGGCAGAGCAGCAGTTAAATGAGCTGCTCCCTGCCTTGAGGCTCCCAAGAAACGGAAAGCAGGAAGCTGTTATCTTGTACAAGCCTTTACTGATGAAGGAAACCGCTAGAGAATCTGTGTGGGAATGTGGTCTGAGCTGGATGCACCAGAAACTGGATGTAGGGAGTGTAGGTTTGAACAGATCAGAGAATCATGGAATGGTTTGGGTTGGGAGGGACCATAAAGGTCATCCAGTTCCACCCCCTGCCATGGGCAGGGACACCTTCCACTAGCCCAGGTTGCTCCAAAACCCCATCCAGCCTGGCCTTGGACACTTCCAGGGATGGGGCAGCCACAGCTTCTCTGGGCAACCTGCTCCAGTGGGATGACTAAAGGGGGAAAAAAAGCTTTTTGTTAGTGACATTTGTCCCTCAGTTCCCAACTTGCTGATTTGGCATCACAATATAATTCCATCCAATCCCACCCTGCAGTGTACGGCCCCATCCCGCACACCTTCTCCGAGGAGTGGCTGTCGGCGCAGACCAAGAGGATGTTGGACATGAGGGTTAACCCCGTGGAGGGCATCTCAGCCCAGTGGGATTTTGACAAGAACGAATGGAAGAAATAAAGCAACTCAGTGGAACCTGCTCTGCTTGAATATGAAACGATTCCATCACCTGTGCGTGACCTCGTTGCTTGTGTACTGGAACACCCTCTCCACCTACAGAAATGCTAATAAATGTCTGGTTAACTTGAGAGTTGCCTGTTACTGTTTTCTGGATGTGTTTGTTGGGGTGGGAGCATTTCAGAGGTTTTATTAAACACTGTGGTCTGAGCAAAGTTCCTGGCTTGATGTTTTCAGGGCTAAGAAAGCTGCTGCCAAATTTCTCCCTTCAGCTAAGCTGGTGTCCCCTTGATTGTGCAGGTTCTTGGTTTAAGAACTCCCCTCTGAAGACTAAAGCAAGCTTTGCCTTCACTTTGCTCTTTTCCCGATGACAGGAAGCCTCCATCAGGAAACCTGATGTGGTTTTAAGTCTGTGAACGTGTTTAGGAGCTGTGGGGGGTCTCAGCCACTTCTTGGCCAGCCTTTTCCTTCCACTCAGAAATTTGGGGAGGGTTTTTAAGGTGAGATAAACTGGTTGGAGTTAAGAATGAGCTCCCCTTCTTGCACCTGAAAAATCCCTTAGGTGATAAATTTGTCACTGGGGTGCTGAGAAGGGTGGTCCAAGGTGACAGAATCCCAGGCTGGTGATGGCTGCAGGAGTGTTTGCTGTGCCTGTGATTTGCTCTTCCCTGCTCTCCACACAGCTCCTGCCTCTGGCAGGCTGGTGGCACAGCTGTGGGAGGGGGACAGTGAGCTGCCAGGTGTTACTGCCTGGAAAATAGATGTTTTGAAGCATATGCTGGAGTTGCAGCGTTGCTTTACAGCTCTTCTCATCCCTGTTCCCAGAGGGAAGGGAAGATGGGCTCATCCTCAGTGTTCCATCAGCTGCACGTTGCTCGTGCCACACTCTGGGTTTTCCAGGCCTTATTCTGAATTCTGCTCATCCCTGTGGCCAGGAGCAATTGGCATAAGTGGAAGAGAAATCCCACTGAATGCAGGGCTTGTGCCAGCCTGAAGCATCCCAGAAGGAATACTAGGCAGCATTGCTGAGACCAGGGAGTCGTTCCTCCCAGGACTGTCCTTCCCAAAAGGCTGTAGAAGCTCCAGGGAGTCTGGGAGGGAAACCTGAACCTCACCACGGCCCCAGATCCTTATTTCACCCTCCCCTGCCTGGCACCAGCCACTCTTCTCTGTTCCCTTCCCTGGTGCAGCGGCAGGACCTGCGGGAGCAGCCTGAAGGTGAGCTGAGATTGCCAGGGCTCTGCATGTTCCACTCCTGGCACATGTTCCCTTTCCTCCTGGGCAGAGGGACACACTGAGGAGAGGGTCAGATCTCACCATCCTGTCTGGGATTTTTGGGTGTTTATTTGCAGGTAGCCTTGGAGACCAAGAAACTGTCTGAATCCTGATCCTGGGGAGAGAAACCCATGGGGAGTGGAATGAGCAAGGTACTGGGGGCAGTGGGATGCTGGTCAGCATGTCCTCTTCTCCTGCAGTCCGTGGATACTCCTCCCAGGCCACCATGATTCCATAAACACAACTATTTGCATCTTCCCTTTCTCACTCCGCTTTGAAACTCCAAGTACTTAAGAAAGAAATTGAGAAAACAAATAGTGATTTATATCCAAGATTTATGTCAGAGGTGAGGAGTGAAGTGTCTGCAGGTGTCAGGAGAGTGACAGCTGGTGTTAAATGCTCATCCCTTGGGAGGTAAAGCCATGGCATTCTCATTCTTAGGGCTGACAGGGGGTCCCTGCAGGGAAATTCCCCCCTTACCACCCCCAGGATGTGTCTGTGCCCGGCAGCGATGTGGGAAGTGGGGTTTCACTGCTGCCTGTTCCTCCAGGGCTGGCAGAGAGGATCAATTTCTGTTGGTATCCTGAAATAACTTTCTGGTATGTGCATTCTCCAGTTTAAAATTAGACTCCGGGACAACAACAGAAAGATCAAATCAGGGCAAACTCTGCATGGCTCTGGTGTGGTTTAGACCTGGGTTTCACTGCCTGTAGACACAGCCTGACCAGCAAAGTGGGTTTTCAAGCCCCCCCTGGTGCTACCAAACCATCTTGGGGATCCTGGGCTCTTGCTACCAGGAGCTATTTGTGCAGACACTTTTGTAGGATCCCACTTTGGACTTGATAATATGCAGGGCTTGGCGTCCCCTTTCTAGTGGTAGCAGCTGGTGCTGTACAAGTTGTGCTGGATCCAGGTGTTTGCACTCAGGAACAGGCTGGGATTCAGCTGAATGGTAGAGCTGTGCTGGATGTGACCCAGTGCTGCTGAAAACCCTTCCTAAAACTTCTCAAACCAGGGGTTTTCTGCCAGATGAGCACCAGCAAGTCCAGCTGCTAATCAGCTTTCTCTTCTTTGTCTCCCTGAAAAGCACTCTAGTGGGTTCTTACACCCCATAAATACCCTGAGCTGCCCCTTTTTCTCCTTCATAACCCCACAGCAGTGAGTTGGAGACCAAATTTGCAGCCTTGATGTCTCTTACTGCAACATCCTGGCCAGAAAAGTGTTATAAATAGCCTGTGCCCATCTATCTCCAGCTGGCAGATGCAACCTTTGAAACTCTGTAGGACCACATCCAAGTCCCTTCTGTTTCTGTGCTGAGTTTTCCTGAGCTCTGCACTCCTGGAGGGGTTTAGGCTGGTGGTTTGAGTGGGCTCAGCCTTTCCTCGTTGGTAATTAAGGTGCTTTGTAGTTTAGCTGCTTGGTTTGTCATGGCCTGAGGAGTTTGGTGCCAGATTTCCTGGTCCTGCTGGAACCACATGTGCTCCCACCACATTGGATGCACCTTGTACTGTCTGAACTCTCTCTCTTTTTTGTCACCTCCCAGGTTGTCACAGGCCTCTACCTCGGGAATATCCGTGGTAAGTGCCTTTCCCTGCCCCACCTCTGCAGTGCTGTGGGGTCCCTGAGTTAGCTGGCAGGGTTAGAGGATTCCCTCTCCTCAGGGGCTCCCTGTATCTGCTCCTCAGCATCTTCCAGAGATCCAAAGCCCCCCAAAATCTCCATCCCAACTGCAACTGATCCAATGCAACTCTAGCCCAGGAAAGGGATGTCCATAGGGAGCTGCTGTCACTAGCCATGCTGGAACACCAGGTAGTCCTTGGCATGGCTGGAAACCTGCTCAGCAGTGAGGACACCACAGCCTTTGACAAGTTATCAGTACAATTTCTGTTTTTGGGGGTGACTTTAGGAGCCTCCTGAGTACCCAGCACTTCCAAGGGGGATTTTGCTTGGAAGAAGGTGCCCAGTTTCCTTCCCTGCATCGTGTGGGGTGAGGCAGCGGGAAGGGCTGGAGTGAGGGTCAGGGGGCTGGGAGTGACGGGTGTGGGTTGTTGGTGGGTGTGTGGTCCAGCAGATCTCCCAGGAGGGCAGGTGATTCCCATGTGGCTCCTGCTTCCAGACTCTGAGGACCACGAAAACCTGCTGAACAATGGGGTGACCCACATCCTCTCTGTCTACAACGGCGCCAAGCCCGTGCTGGAGGTGAGTGCCCAGGCAGGAGTGCTGGGGGTCCACCCTGGAGGAGCAGGGGCTGGGAAGGTGCAGATGGGACACCCACGGGCTTCTCCTGGTGTGGGACAGAGCAGAGAGAAGCAATGCTGGATTTGCACCAGTTTGCACCGTGCAGTGATGAGTGGCACCCAAAGGGGCTCAGCGCTGGCACTGGTGAGGGGGGGTCACACTGGGGTGTTTTGGGGTCACAGGCACCACTCGGTGTTTTTTGGGGCGCGGGTGGGACCCACGGCGCTGTGGGGCCGGCCCGGCCGTGTGCCCGGTGCTGCCGGGGGGTCCCCACGAGAGGGCGGCGGTGCCCCGCGGATGGAGCCCCGGCGGGCGGGGGGGACACGCAGCGGAGCTCGGGACATCCCCCAGCATCCAGGACCTCTTTTCCCGCTGACCCCAGAGCGCTGCGGCCCCCCAGGTTGTCAGCGGGGAAACTGAGGCAGGAGGGAGCTGCCCGTGGGTCGGTGCCAGAGGGGCCGGGCACGTCTCTCGTGCACAAATCCTGCCTGGAGAGTCCCATGAACTGGGAGCAGCCCCTTGGGGTTTGGCCCACGGGGGTGTGCGAGGAGCATGGCCATGGGATGCCTGGTGCAGGGGCAGAGCTGGATAACAGGGTGGGCACAGGGGGAAAATCCTATAGGTCATCATATCACAGAATCATGGAATGGTTTGGGTTGGAAGGCACCTTAAAGTACATCTCATTCTACCCCCTGTCATGGGCAGGGACACTTTTCATTAGACCAGGTTGCTCCAAGCCCCATCCAACCTGGCCTTGGACACTTCCAGGGATGGGGCAGCCACAGCTCCTCTGTGCTAGGGCCTCACCCCCCACACAGGGAACAATTTGTCCCTAATATCCCACCCAACCCTGCCTTCTGGCAGTGGGAAGCCATTCCCCCTTGTCCTGTCCCTCCAGGCCCTTGTCCAAAGTCCCTCTCCAGCTTTCTTGGAGCCCCTTTAGGCACTGGAAGGGGCTCTCAGGTCTCTCTGGAGCCTTCTGTTCTCCACGCTGAATAGCCCCAGCTCTCCCAGCCCTGTCTCCAGAGCAGAGGGGCTCCAGCACTTGAAGCACCTCCGTGGCCTCCTCTGGACTCAATCCAACAGGTCCACGCTTTTCTTGTGCTGGGGGCTCTTCACCCCGGTGTCGGACCTGCTGCCATCTCCCAAATCCTGGGATGCTGAAGAAAGCCAAGGGGATTGGCAAGACCCCTCATGCTTTTGGGGCCACCGCGGGGAGGGAGCCCCAGCAAAACCCCAGCTGGAGCCTTTTCCCTGCTGAGGCACTGGGTAACCTGGAGGGGGGAGAGCGAGGAGGGAGGAGGAGGCGGCAGAGGAACGGCTGGTGACTGGGGAAGGGGCAGCAGCTGGGGCTGCCGAGCCCGGGGCACGGCCAGACGGGGAGCAAACCACACGGGGAGCTTACAACGAGCTTACAACACGGAGCAGAGCCGCGGGGGTGCGGAAAGGGGAACCGGAAAGGCATGGTGGGTTGAGCAACGTGTCAATCACGGCCCCGGGCCGGGAACCGCAAACCCCAGCACCGTTCCCATGCGTGGCCCGGCTCCCCGAGGTGGGATGGGGACACCCAGCCACGTGGGGAAGGGGAAGCCGCCGGGAGCCCGGCAGTGGATCCGGGATTGGTGTGTGGGTCAGGGATTTGGGGGAGGGTTGGGGTTGGTTTGGTTGCTCCGCTGCTTGGCACAGTGGCTTTGCCATCGGGGTGGCTCTTCTCGCTACCAGGAGGTTGGGCTGGCACCGGGAATGGCATGGAGCCATGGATGGGACGGAGAGGTGGTGCACGGGAAAGCCTGCATCATCTTTGCAACACGGGTCTTTCCAGCGCAGAATTATCCCCATGCCCATCCCGTTCCATCCCTCCTTAAATAATCCACTTTTTCCAGCCTCCTGATTCCTGGGCTAGTGGATGGTCCGTGGGGCTGGGCTGCATCAACCAGGGAGCGCCTTTCAGCAGCAACCTGCTGGAAATGGGGCAATCCCTGGTGCTCTGGCTGCAGGATTTCTACCCGTTCAGCTAAGAAAGGACAAAAGAAAAACCCCAACCCCTCAGATGAAAAGGATCTAATTTTAGCTTAGAACAGGGAGGATCGAGGAAGCGATGTTTTAAGGAGAGGAAAGTGATCTGACCTAGGCCAGCATGAGGCAGATGATTTATGGTGTATTAAAAGGACAGGGAGGAAATAACTCATTGATGAGAGCTGCTTCGTCAGTGCGTGTTCACACACGTCTTCCTGGTGGGGCTCAGGGCCCTGGGAAAGGGCTGGCTCTGTTTTGGGGGGCTCCTGAGCATTGTAGTGGCCCACCAACATCCTGTCCTCTGGGATGAAATGGGAGGAAATAGCCTGGGATGGAATGGATGCGCCCACCCATCAGAGTGGAGCAGGGTGATGGTACCCAAAAGTGGTTTTCAGCTTTCCCCTCCCCTAAAGGTCAGCTGGGGAGAGAGAAGAGAAAAGAATTGGGGATTTTATGTTTCTTGGAGATATTTTACTACCGTGTCCATCTTTGTATTGCAGGACATGACCTATCTGTGTATCTCGGCCTCAGATTCCTCCAGTCAAAACCTGTAAGTTGTTTCCCATCCTTTTGCCTCCCAGATTGTGTGCTGGTGGTTGTTGGTCAATAAAAGTTCAGATGCTGCAGGAGAAAGGTTTAGTCCATTTGTGCCGTGACATTCTGTATCATTCCTGAGCTTCAGATAAGCTGGGGTGTATTCCCAGGGGGAAAATAGTATTTTAGGACTTAAAATCTGTTTCTGTGTGTGTTTGCAGCCAGTAAATTTAGTTTTCCATCAAGTTTCAGAATTATTCTATTGTGCAGGGTTGAAAATTGGAGTGTTAGAAAGACAATGATTTGTGTCTTTCAGACATTTTCTTTGGAAAGTTAAAGGAAGTGTTTATTAAAAATAACAGTTTTTTCACAATATAAAGCACACATAATTATAACACTTGCAATGATGTTTTTGAGATGAAGCTGATGAGAGGTGCTGGAAGGGAGCTCCAGGATTTTGTGGGATGCTGGTACTGGGAGGAGGCACCATCCTGCTGCTGCTTTGGGTGACAGACACCCACGAATCATCCATTTCAACCAGCAAATGGGCAGCTCCAAGGGATTTTTCTGTTGCATCAGATCCTAAAAAGCATCAAAACTTGACGCAGAGTGACCAGAGTGAGCCCTGTTTGTGAAGGTGCTGGTTTTTCCAGCATCCTTGGGAGCAGCCTTGCCCAGGGGTGGGATTCTGCTTGCTCATGCTCCTGCTGAGCGGAAAGAGAAGCTTTACAAGAAAACCCTGCCTCAGCAAGAACTGGGTTTTTTGGTTGTTATTTTTTTTTAGTCTTTGCTCATTTCTTGGCATTTCTGGCATGTCTACAAAAGGAAAAAAAAAAAAGGGAAAAAAAAAAAGAAGATAAGGCCGGCTGCCGGAAGGAAGAATTGTTCAAGGAACTATTTTCTGCATGTCAGTTTATGCCTTGGATTTCACAATCCCGGTGAACTTGTGTCCTGCAGAGGAGATGCTTGTGACTCAGGAGCCCGATCCCATGCTTTAAGGCTGGAAAAGCACAGGGGGAGTTTTCCTGTGGCTGGCTGCCTGGGGGAAAACACCTTGTGGAGTGTGTGAGGATTGATGGGCTGGCTGAGATTTTCACTGCCCTCCCTGTAGGATGGGTTGGGAGAGGATGCTTCATGCATGGAGTGGGCTGGAGGCACCAGAATCATGTGTTTGTGAGGAAGGGTCCTCTCTGCTGGTCCTACCAAGGTTCTGAAGAGGAGGACTGGGATCTGGAGAGCCTGGAGCTGTGTGGGCAGCTCCTGGAGGCCCTGGGGGATGCTGTCTGCTTGCGAAGATAAGTAGGACAAGATAAAATGCCCTGGGACAAACTTTAAGCAGTGAAAGCCCCCCCCAAAAGGTGATGCTGCAGTAGGGGAAGATGAAGATAATGAGAAGCAGTAGACAGACATCTCCTTCCAGGGTTGAGAGGCTCAATATTTTCAATATGAACACAATGTCAGAGACTCCCCCATCTCTCCTTTTCCTGGGCAGCAGAACCCACTGCAGTTCCTGAATAAACTCACCCTTGGCTGGTTTCTTAGAAGGAGCTGAGCCCAGTGCTTCCAGGGCAGGACAAAGAGCATCTCCTTCCACGGATAGAGGGGATTTTGTAGGGTTCTGCCTTGTCCCCACGGGGAAACCTCCTCCCTTGGGGAGGGGCACAGTGGGAATAACTGCAGTAGCTCATACCCTGGCTTCAGAGAAATCAGGAAGGCTGTGCAGGCACACGCCCACCCTGTCATGCGGAGGCAGAGGAAGTCCGGTGCTGGAGCAGAGGTGCTGCTGCCAAAGGGTCCCTCTTCTCCTCCTGGAAAACCCAGGGCTGTGTGCTCAGGGAGGCCACCAGCGGCACAAATGACACAGAATTAGGTTTTCTGCCTCAAAACTGCCCCAGAGCCCAGTGTGGCTGTGAGGGTGAGCAGGGATGGGCAGCATTTGTTGGAAACACGCGCCAAGGAGAAGAATGCCTGGCTCAGCGTGGGATCTTGGAAGCTCAACAGTTCCTGCATCCCATCCAGTGATGAGCAGGGGCGATGTGTCTCACAGGAGCCTGCATGATGCTCCCACAAACACCCACCTCTATCCCATCAGTACATATGGAGTTAGTTATCCTGTTTTCCAGGTCTCCATCAGAAAGCCCTGGCTCTGAGCCTTGTTTTGCTGGTTTGGGTGAATGTGCTCCCTCTGCCTTGCCAGCAGTAGCTGGTTATGTTTTGGGGAATGCAGGCACCAATCCATGGACATGGCTGTGTTGTTGCTGGCAGCCCTACCTTCCTGGCATGGGCACTTCTCCATGCCCTTGCGTGGGTGGAAAGGGGACCTCCAGGCAAAATGCCTCCAGAGCCATACTTCTCCCTACTTTCTTCCCTGCTGGTATCTTTCCATCTTTCCCTTGGAGGGAAGACAGAGTTTTTGGCATCATTTGGGAATTAGGGGTGAGCTGATGGCTCAGGATGAGTGCTGATGTGGGAGAGTGCATGTCCCTTACTCACAGGATGACACCTTTCCCTGGAGGATGTCCCCCTGGGGTTCTCCCTGAGCTGGTTTGTCTGATGGCATCACCATCCTTCCTAGATTCCTCAGGAAGCAGGAAATCCCCTGGGAAATCTCTCAGGTCATTTCCTTCCCAGCAGATGATCATCCCCTTTGCCTTCACCTGGCAGAGGAAGGATCTCTGCTCCCATCCCACACTGGTAGCCCCAGGGCAGTGGGAATTCCTTGGGAGTAATGCAACAGCAGTTTCCAGGATGTTCTGGTGCCTGGCAGGGGTGGACAGCCCTCCCCTCCTCACCTCCTGCCTCTCTCCTTGCAGGCTGCAGCATTTTAAGGAGAGCATCAAGTTCATCCACGAATGCCGGCTTGGTGGGGGAGGCTGCCTTGTCCATTGGTGAGAGCTGCTGGAACCTCCTCATGCCCCATCAATTCTCTGGGAGGTGGGGATGGGCTCCCAAAAGGTGTCCTCGACGTCAAACATTAATTGTGGTGGGGAGGGAGCAGAGGAGAAGAAGGAACAGCAGGAGGGTGACAAGGGAAGGTCTCCCTGGACCTACGGGGGCGGGTGGTCCATGCGCTGACAACCTGAGCATCCAAAAAGAGGTGGGACAACGTGGTGCCACTTGCTTGGAGCCACCAACAGTGGTGAGAGATGGAGAGAGTTCCTTACCCCTTCCCAATCCACGCCCAGGGAACCCTGCTAGCACCCCAGCAGCCCAAGAGAAGCTGCATCCTGTGGGTGTCCCACACCAACCCCCACGGTGGGAATAACGCTGCTCCCTCCTGCCCTGCCAGCCTGGCCGGGGTCTCCCGCAGCACCACCATCCTGGTGGCTTATCTGATGACAGTGACAGAGCTGGGCTGGGAGAGCTGCCTGGCTGCCACCAAGGCTGTGAGACCCTACGTCAGCCCCAACTCTGGCTTCCAGCAGCAGCTGCAGGAATACGAGAGGACCCTGCTACAGGAGGTACGTCCTGCCTCGATGTCCCCTTAGATACGTGGTGGAGGAGTTTGCAGCCAGGCAGGGCTCTTTTGCATGCAGCTCTCTGCACGACCAGCTGTTTGCCCCAGCTGGCTTTTGGGGATGTTATTTATTACCTGGGGATTTGGGGGTTTGCATGCAAAAGAGAAAATTAAAAAAAAAAAAAAGAAGTGTTTAGATATTATGTGAGTGCACTTAAGGCTCTTTCAAACCTTAAAACCACAGTTATTTTCTCGAGAGTTCAGTTAGGACACAGTGGGAGGGATGGGAGAGCAGCTTGTCCCCTGGGAGCCTCAGGAAGGAGCTGGGCTGACTCCCAGGAATGCAGTGCAGCGGGAGCTGGAGGCGGAAAGGGAGAGAGGAGAGGGAGGAAGGTTCGTGCAAACAGTGTCGGGATGTCTGGGCGTGCTTGGATCTGGCAGCACTTCCTCTGACAGCAAGTCCTCTGCTTTTAGGGGCAGGGACAGGCAGGAGCAAGTGTGGGTGGAGAAATCTCCTCTTTCCTCCCCAGAATGACGTGGAGCAGTAGGTTTTAGGAGAGCAAAAGCTCTGGCTGGCTGGATTCCCATCCTGTGCAAGGGAGGGATGATGTAGCTGAGCCAAGCTGGCTGCCGGAAGCTGGGAGTGACAGTGGCACATTTAACTGGGAGAGCAGAGATCAGAGATGCACTTTGGAACTGGAAAGCCCTCAAAAGCAAAGGGAAAGGCCTTTAAAAGCCTAGCTCCCACCAGGCTCTCCTCCAGCCTCCCACATTGGACCTTGCTCCTTCACCCAGCACTGGGGTCTGCAGACAGGGACAGGGGTCCCAAACTGCACATGGGACACAGATGGACCTCTGCAAGGAAAAAGTAACCCTCAACTCGATGTGTACAAGGCGTCTCACAGCCCAGGTCACCCCTAAACCTGGTCCCATCCCTGGAGGCAAAGCCCCCCCCGTCCATGCACTCCAGCCATAAGCATTGTGCAATGGCCCCATGGCACATGGGACCTGGTGGTCCCTCCAGTCATGTCGAGCCCTTCAAGGGGATTTCTCTCCTCCCTGGACAGAGACAGGGCCAGCATGTGACACTGGCCCGAAGTTCAGCCCCTTCCTCAGCACCAAGTTCCTTTCCCTGGGTGCCGGCGGTAGTGGGCGGGCGCTGTCACATGAGGGATGTGGCTCTGCCCCGTTATCACCAGCTTGCAAAAATGCCCGCAGACGAGGATGGAAAATGCTCCAAGGGATTACAAAACACCCGTGGTGCTGGAGATTCCCTGCGGGGCTTCCCCTGGCCAGGCCAGCTCTCTCCAGCCTTTCCCACGTTCTGGCCACGTCCTAACACTGACCGTGATGTGGGGTTTGTTCTGCCCTCTCTCCATCCGAGTTATTCCTCTTTGTCCCCAAAATCCAGACTGGGTTCAACAGGCACCAGGCTTTCCTCCCTTACCCTTAGAAGCTGCCTTGCCATCACTTCAAAATTTTGACAGTGGCTTTGCAAGCATTTCCCTGAAATACCCAAGGCAGTGCCAAGGGTGGAGGTGCTTGGATGTGTTTTCCTGAGCGTGGGATTTAAAAAAAAGCTGCCTTTTCCTTGAAGTCCCGTGTGTTCCCCGCACTGGCAGCAACGGGGAGGGCATGGCCCTCTTGAGCGGACTGCTGCCAGCACGACCCTGGGGGCAAAGGCTGGGAGCAGGGAGGGCTCCGGCATTACTCACCCACAGCTGCATTTGGAGGAGGGGAAGAGCCGGATGGATGCTCCAACCAGACCGGCAGCGCGCTGCTCCCAGCTCCCCCCTTTGCCAGAGGAAGGGACTGACAGGCAGATCAGCCGAGGAGGATGGCCGGGGGTCCCGCAGGGTGGTGGGTGCTGTAGGCACTGTGTCCCCGGGATCCATGCCATGTGGGTTCCGTGCTGTGCTTCATGCCAAGCGGCAGCTGCCTCACTTACCTTGGCTGGGGGAGGTGGCACATTGTTCCCGTTGGTGGCTTTGGAGTGGTTTTCCGTGTGTATCATTAGAATGCAGGACCAAGGGTATCATGACCTGAGCCTCAGGGGTTTAATTTCCCCATTTAGCCCAGCTGTCATTCCAGCAAGCAGCAGTTTGGAAGCACAGTATATAGGAACAGACTTGGATAAGGGCTGGCCAAGCTGTTCAAGGGGAAAAGCCTCATCCCTTGTTGGTTAAAACCTGTGAGGAGCAGGTCCATCCTCCTGGGCACCTCCTGGGGCTGTGGGCAGGCATCCATTGGTGCCTCAGTTTCCTTCATTGCAAGGACCCAGATGGGACCCTGGGAGGCTGGAATGGGGAAGATGCTCCCTGGGACTGTCCATCTGGCTCCTTGCTGCAGGAAGGACGCCTTGAGCGTGCAGCTGTGGTTTCAAGATGGCAAATGGTGCTTATCTGGGCTAGATGGATAAAGAAGGAAGGAAGGGACCAAGCGCAGCAGCAGGCTGAGGGGTAAGGTTAGAAAAGGAAGTCAGTGAGCTCAGAGAAGACAGTGTGGATGTGAGAGAGGGCAGAGATGGGCATCCCGGTGGTGGATCTGCTCCCCTGTGGTGCTGGCACACTATGGCTAGGCTGCCTTTTCCCCTCTGGTGCCATCCCAGATGGGCTGGGTGCTTCTGGCGCTGGGAGAGAGGAGGAGGAGGGCAGTGGATTAGTGGTCAGTGCTGGAGGAAATGGGCTGTAACCACTTCTTGCTCTGGCTTTAAAAGGAAGTCCCTGGGAGCAGCAGCAGCAGCAGGGTGCTTCCCTGGCCTCCTGCCTGCTCCTTCCCTCCTCACTGGATGGTGGGAGTCAGCTCTCAGCCTGGGTGTTGGGTGCTGAGCCTTGGTGGGTGCCAAGCCTCTGTGGCCAGGCTGGACTTCCTGTGGAGCTTCATCCCTCTGGATGGTTTGCATGGGAAGGATGTTTCCCCCATGAGTATCTGGCATGGTTGCTTGCTCCAAATCCTGTCCCAAATCCTTCAGGACTCACTTCCCAGTGGTTCTTTTCTAGCATGGAATACAGGTCTGGCTCTCGAGGTCTTTCTGCTTGCAAGTGGCAAGTGAGTAACATCTGTGATGAGTCCCACTGTCTGAGGGAATGGATTTGGGAAATTCAGACATTCCCAGTGGAAATCCCCTCTGCCTGAGCTGACTTTCCCTCACTGCAGGAGAGGGGGATGCCACCAGGGTCAGTCTGAGACTTTCTTCTGTAGTGATTCATCCAGCCCTGACAGGATGGGACTGAGTGACCAGTTCTGCTGTCCTGCATCCCAAATCTTTGCTGTGAGCTCAGTGGCTCTGAGGAGCCGGAGCCACAGCAAGGGCACCTTGCCCTGGGGGTTCCAAGGCTGAGCAGCTCATGGAGGCTGCCTTCCTGTCCCTCTGGTTCCCCTGGCTGCACCCTATGCCTGTCCCTGTGCTGCTCCATTGCAAGGCTCCAATGCTCCAATGCTCGGTCCCTCTCTGCCCCCTTTGCACCTGCAGGTCCTTCCATCCTTTTCTTAAGGTGTTTGGTGTTGCTGGGCCTGCTTCCACCAGTCATCCCAGTAAGTCCTTGCTAGAGCAGCTGGTTCCCAGCCACTCAGGGAGAAGACAAAGCCCTGCCTGTACCCTGTGAGCACTGGACAACCAGCATGGCAGGTCCTGGCAGAGCTGCCCATTCCTGCCCACTCTCTTGGATGCTGCCATCTGGGGCTGTCTGGCTGTTTCTCATTCAGCACTAGTGGGAAGCATTTCTATGGACCATCTCCTGCTTCTCAACTACCTCCAGGCCTCAGCCTGCTGCCAGCTGGCCCCTGGCCACCAGGATGCTCCTGCCGCCGGAGCAGTCTGGCTGTAGTGAGGAGGGGGGAGGAGAGGTGCCCCACAGGCTCCCACTGCTGAGGAAGATGCTCTGACAACAAACTTGCCTCACCTTGCAAGAGCCAACTTGGCTGTGCTGGTTGTGGCAGCAAGTTCAGCTTGTCCTTGTGAGAGAAAGAGGTGGGAAGCTTTCCTTACAGGAATTCAGGCACACGAGACACAGCAGCGGCTTCTTGGCAGTGAGAAACAAATAAAGCTGCTGTCCCGGCTGCAGCTGGTGTGGGAAGCTAAGGATGCTGCCAGGCTTCCAGGCCTGTCCATGCCAGGCTGGGTGTATGGGGAGCGCTCAGATGTGGGGAGTCACTGCATCTGTGGTATGATGTGTGTGTGAACTCCTATGAAACTGGGATTTTCCTGCATGCTGGATGTGGCTGGGAATCCCCTTGCCCTCGCAAGGGGGGCTGGGATGGAGCAGGCATTGCTTGGCTCTTGCTGCTTTCCACTGGAGCTGTTGCAGTCCTGCTCCCTACCTGGGGATGTCTCAGACCCTGGTGACCCTGACAACCTGTTTTGGCTTTTTCCTCGCAGTATCGTGCCTGGATCCGCCGTGACTATGGCAGGAATCCATTCCAGGACCAGGAGGAGCTGCAGCACTTGCTGGGCCAGCAGAAGCAGGGGCAGAAGGAGCAGCAGCTGGGGAGCTCCTGGTTCCGCTCTGCAGCTCCCACCTACCCACCTCCCTGCCACACCGGTGGCACTGGGGGCAGCAGATGGATGAACAGATAAGCAGCTGCTCTTGGGCAGGCATTGGCCTTGGGGCTCGGAAAACTCACTTCCCTTTGCCAAGCACCTCTGGGGGTTCATGTCTGGGGCAGAAAGCTGCCAGCACCGGCCATGGGCTCCGGGGCTGGAGCTGGAGGGACAGGACTTGCAGACCCCCCTCTTGGCTGCCAGTTTAGTGTGTACCCCTGGGCAAGCCAGTTAATTGGTGACAGTGTCTTGCTCTGCCCTGTTCCTCCATTCCCAATGGGTCGTGGCCACTTTCCATCCTCAGAGCAGCAGCCAGCCCTGTCCCTCTCTCTGACACCTGGATACCTGGATGCTTCTCTGGCAGGGCATAGGAATGACGATGCAGACATTGGAAAGCCACAGTGAGGTGAGATGGAGAGAGGCCACCTTGTTCTCTGCTTTGCAGTGACACTGGGGCCAATGCAGCTTGCCCTGAGGAGGGAGGGATGAATCCTGGGTGTGGAGATGCTGCTTAGCCCTGTCTGGCACCCGGAGGGGTGGGGAGAGGGGCTGGGGGCTCCTGGGGCTGCAGATGCCCCTCAATGTTCTTGGACTTTCCTGGTCCAGCCTGTCCTTGGCAAACATCTATCTGGCATTTTTCTTAACCCACCCCCAGGGAGTGGGGAAATCCAGCAGTGCTGGAGGCTGCCTGTCCCACTGCTTCCATCCCCAGAGCCAGAGAGGTTTTGGGTTTTCCCTGAGCCTGATCTGAATGTCCCCGTTTGCAAAAGAAGCCAACTGCTTGGTTGGACTCAGTCAACCTATGGACCAGTTTAATGCTGTCCCTTTCCTACAGCATTTTTAATATCAAAAGGTCATGACCATGTCCTGCTTTTCATCCCAGACTGATTTCCAGGACTTTCATTGGCAGGACTCCCCCTATCTGTCCTACAAGGAAGGGGTCTCATCCCATTGATTCAGCCCTTCCACATGGAAACCTTCAAGCCTTCCATGCCACTTTGGCATTTTACTATAAATACCTTGTTTGGCTTCTCGAAAATATCTGTTCTGAAATTCCTTCTGAGAAAAAAGGCATTAAAAATATTTCTAGGAATTCTCTTAATGAAAACTTCTGGGTACTCGAAATGTAACAGCATCAGAGGTGACTCACCCAAATCCTAATAAAGAGAAGAACGATTAAAACCACGAGTATGGCTGGACTTGATTTGTGGTATTCCTAGTGGGAATAGAGAGATGGACTGACATGACCACTCTACTGCTGTGTCCTGTTTCCCATTTTCTTGATGAGAACCACCAGCAAAATTCAAAGTTTTAGAGACTCAGTGTTTAACCATTATGTATAAAATTCTGGGGAAAAAAATATGGAGGCTTTTCACACCTTTTTCAGTGGAGAAAAGGGTCCCGTGGCTGTTATTCCACATGGAAGTAGTGCCATGGTTTGTGCCTGCAGCTTGCTCTGTGTGGGAAAGCAATTAATGAGATCAAGGCCCATAAATGCTGTTGATGGAGTGGACTGAAGGGAGGTTGATCAAACTGGATCAATACTGGATTTAGAGCCTCTGTTATCATTTCAGGAAGCAGAAAAATGGAACTTGCACACAGGAAGAAAAAAGAGAAGAAAGTGGGTTTCTGGTGTTAATAGGAAGTCATTGGAGATGGGTGATAACAGAGATTAGGTCTGCAGTAGGTGTGATAACCTCACAGAGTGCTGTCTGTGCTGTCCCTGCTCCAGCCTGGATGGCCATGTCCTTCCTGTCCCACAACTGCCCATCCCAGGATTCAAACATTCCCCAAAAAACTGTGGCACCAAAGCAAAACTTGGAAAAATCCCCCAGATTTGGGGAATCACATGGGATGCTCCCTGTAAACTGCAGCATCCCCTATGCCTGGCATCACAGCAACAGCTGTGCCCAAACAGCATCTGAACCCGATTTCCCCCAAATCTGTGGAGTGACCTGGGCGAATATACATATTTTTCCGCTCTGGCCCACATCAGTGGGACCTGTGGTGGCTTTCGGCTTTCTGGGAGCTGGAATGCAAGCCCTGGGGCAGGTAAAACCTGGCTGATTTCCACTCCTTTCTGCACTGCAAAGAGCACTGCACACTTGGCTGTTCAGCTCTCCTGTGCCACATCAGCTTTCCCAGAAGCCTGGTGCCTCTGGCGCAAGGAAAATCACTCCACCGAAGCGTGAATGAGCTTCCCGGGGTGTTGTTCACACCCAGGGAAATAGCTCGCGAGAAATTCCCGGCTCTGCTGCTCCCCCTAGGCATCCACATGTTCTTTTGCCAGCCACGGGCAAGGCTACGGGGCTTCTCACTCCCAGCCTAAACTAAGTGCCTGAAAACCCATTTTAACGGAGTTATTATTTTATCCTCGCTCCAGGGAATTTAGATTTTGCCTTTCCAGGCTGCCTATGAAGTGGAAGAGCCAAAATGAAACTGGAAGTGATGGGGTTACCCCACTCCATTGCAACCAGTCTCCAGGTCTTTGGTCTTCAGATGGGATGGAGAGGCTCGATTATATGAACACTCTTTAAAATATCCTGAATTTGCCAGAACTTTTACAAAATAAACAGTTTTTTGCAGGGGTGTCTCCATCTGGCATGAGGAGGCAGGATTGGTGTTGTGAGGGACAGTGATACAAACCCTCTGCAAACAAGCTTAACTTTTTTTTTGGTCAAAAAAGAGAATTAATCCTCCTGATTGTATCTGGTTGTAAAAGATGTTTTTGGCTCTCCCCAAATCTCATGGGTAAGAATCTGATGAGGATCAGTTGGGTGTTTAAAAACAAGGATTGTTACAGCCGTTCTTTATTAGAAATGACAGGAAAGGTTGTGCACCTCGGATCTTTACTTTTATTAAACCATCTGTGCAGCTCCATACATTTCCCATTTCTCTGTATTACCCACATGGGAGTAATTATGGTTTTCTTCCAAGAAATCTGAGTGTAATCTGGTAATCCCAAAAAAACCCCCTCTGAAGTCAGGCTGAAGATGGTCCTTTATGCTCTGCTATGGCCAGGGGCCCTGGCTGGGCATGGCCAGGCTGGGCTGGGGGAGCTGGGCACGGCCAGTGGGAATGGCCAGGACAGGGAGAGAGGGACTGATCCAGGACTGTGGATTGATCCAGGATGGAACTGGAAGCTGCCAGGGAATGGATTGAACTGGAATCAGAAGACTGACCGGGGGTGGGGGATGGACCAATCTGGGATGGGGAAGATTGGTCTGGGGCTGGGGAGGGACCAATTTGGGACTGGGAATGGGCTGATCTACGACTGGGGAGACCAGCTGGAAACTGGGGAGACTGGTTGGAAACAGGTGAGGGATGAATCTGAGACTGAAGAGAGTGGTCTGGGACTGGGGATGGAATGATCTGGTAATGAGGCATGACAGCTGGAAGTGGGGATGGATCGATTTGGGATAGAAGAGATTGGTCTGTGACTGGGGAGGGACCAATCTGGGACTAGGGAAACTGATGTGGGACTGGGGAGGCTGGTCTGGAACTGGGGAGGCTGGTCTGGAACTGGGGAGGCTGGTCTGGAACTGGGGAGGCTGGATGGGACTGGGGAGGCTGGATGGGACTGGGGAGACTGGATGGGACTGGGGAGGCTGGATGGGACTGGGGAGGCTGGATGGGACTGGATTGATCTGGGACTGGGGAGACTGGTCTGAAAATGGGGAAGGTTGATCTGGGGCTGAGGATGGACTGATCTGGGACTGGGGATATTGATCTGAGACTGGGGACGGACTGATCTGGGACTGGGAAGAGACTGGTCTGGGACTGGGAAGAGACTGGTCTGGAACCGGGGAAACTGGTTTGGAACTGGGGGTGGAATAATCTGAGGCAGGGAAGGCTGGTCTGGGGCTGGGGAGGGACCGACCTTTGCGAGGCTGAGCTCAGCCCGGTGCGGGTCAGCACCGGACACGAACCGGCCCGAGGCTGACCCGGGACATGGGCGGGTCACCCCGCCCCGCCCCCGCCCCGCCCCTGCCGGCCCCGCCCCGCCCTCTCCAGGGAGACCCCGCCCCCTCCCGCGAGGCCCCGCCCCCGAGGTCAGCTGATTTCGGGGAAGGCCGCGCGCTTCAGAGAAAGCGGCGCGGGTCGCGCGCGCCCCGCCGGGCGGCTCCCCATTGGTCGGATCCGTGTCGGGGAGGCGGCCTCCCATTGGCGGAGCCGCTCGAGGGCGGGTTCGATGCCGGCCCCTCCCCGGCGGCCGCTATATAAGGCGGGGGCGGCGCGGGGCGCGGGTGCGGCACCTGGAGCGGGACGGGAGCGGCGCCGGGCAGGTATCGGCACCGAGCGGCGGGAGGGCAGGGACCCACACCGACCCCTAACCCCACTGTCCGCACGCCTCTGGGCTGCGGGAAAGGACAGGGGGTTTTCGAGACCGTGGTGATGAGCGGCGAACGCCGCCCGGTCCTTGTGGTCCGCTGCGGGTCGCGGGAAGCGCTGCCCCCGTTGCCCCGGGGCACAGCCTGGGATGGGCGGGCTGGAGCTGCGGTGCTGGACCGCAGGGGGATGGTCCGGGGCTGCTCTGCCCGCCCGCTTTGCTGGCGGCCGGTCCCCCCGAGTAGAGAGGTGGGGAGATCTCCTTGCCCATGTCCCGGGTGTGTTGGCTCGCGTGGGTGGTGGCAGCCTGGGGGGCTTGTTGAGCCTCCAGGGGAGCGGAGATGGAGCTCCGGCCTCTGGCAGTGACGAGAAGAAGCTTTCTAGAAAATGAGATAACTTAAAGTCCCATTTCAGCAGGATTTTTGCGGTTCTTGGTGTGACAGGTTTGGTGCGGGAGCCCCCAGAGATGCTCTGTGTGCCCCCATCCTTCCAGGGATGATCTGTGGTGTGTCCTTTGGAACATCCAGCTGGGATCCAGAGTTATGCCCTCGGTGGTGTTTTGGCTGTTGCTGTTGGTTCTCACGATGTCTAAAAGCAGAGTTTGTGCTGTGGATGGCCGAGGGCATCACTGTATCACTGTGTCCTGCTGGGCAGCTGTGGAGAAGGGACAGAAGTTGGTGGCACAGAGCTGGTGGGAGCCCATAGGAGCTGCTGTGTCTCAGGCTGTTTTTTCTCCCCAGCTTATTTTCTCCCCAAATCTTCCAATGGAGAAGTAAATAACGAATGAGGGAGAGGCGGTCCTGTAAAATTTGCAGGAGGGCTGTGAGCCCAAAATGCTTGGAGAGCTGATCCTGGGGCTGCTGGTCACTTGTACCAGGCCACCAGCTCCTGCAGGTCATGGCGTGGAGGTGACTGGAGGTGCAGGGAGGGTTGAGCCTGGAACTTTGCTTCCAGCTGGGTGGGAGAAGCTTTCTCATGGATCCTTCATGAAGTCACCTGGTGATTTTGGCTAAAAATGAGCTGAGGTCCCCAGCAAGGGTGGTTTGGCCTTACCCTGCTCCATCCTGGCATTGTCCCTCTGTTCCGGAGGTTGGTTGTGTGTTCCCCATGCCTGGGGTGACTTGGAATGCTGCTTGGAATCAGCACCTGCTCCCCAAATAGGCAGTGCCTGGTGAGAGGGGCTGCTTCTCCTCTGGGGCAGATCCTTGTGCCAAGACTAGGGACAGCTCTAAGACCCATCACTAATGGGTGTCTGCCATGGAATGTCCTGTCTGCTGTCACTTGCTCAGGTGCTTTAATCCCCATCCATCTGCTTCCTATGTGACTTATCCCCCAGCAAAATAGGAGTAAGCAGAGCACCAAGTCAGCTGGTTGTGTGAGCAGAGCTTTGATAGAGCTGGAGAAAGAATCTGTAGCAATTCAGAGGAAATTTTCTTGATTTTTGTCATTGTGAAAGAAGCAGCGGTGGGTATTTTAGTCACAGAATTATAGAATAATGAAATCCCAGAATGGTTTGGGTTGGAAGGGACCTTAAAGATCACTTTATTCCAACCCCTTGCCATGGGCAGACATTGGCATGTGGGACTCTCAAAGATGCCAGAAGCTTCTTGACCCTGCAGGCAGTGCTACTGCCAGCTGTGCACGGGGCAAACCAGCCTGATCCCTGTGCTCCAGCTGTGGTGAGATGGTCCTGGGAGAGCTAACAGGGCTTGGACCTCTCCCCCCATCCAGGATGTGTGACCGGAACGGCGGCCGGCGGCTCCGGCAGTGGCTGATCGAGCAGATCGACAGCGAGATGTACCCCGGGCTCATCTGGGAGAATGAGGAGAAATCCATGTTCCGCATCCCCTGGAAGCACGCTGGGAAGCAGGACTACAACCAGGAGGTGGATGCTTCTATTTTCAAGGTAGGGGCAGATATTCGATGCCTTTTCTTGGTTAACTGTGGTCTCTGTGGTGCTGTTTTTCCCCCTTGATGAGTCCCACTGGTGGGACGTGTCCATGATGAGTCTGTTTTGCATCTCTAACCCTTGCAGGAGATGCTTCACCCTGCAATTGGTCTCCCAGGCTCTTTTGGGGGTATTTATTCCTTTCTGTCAAATGTTGGTACCAGTTTTGGTACCGAGAACTTCAGCACAGCCATATAACAGCACCTTGGAGAGGCTCACAGCCCCATCCAGAGCTGCTTTTTGAGACCAAAAACCAGTTCATATGGGTTCACTAGGTTTGCTTTCATCATATTTGAATCCAGGTCTTATATGAGAAGGAGCTCAGTGTGTTCATTTTGCCCTACTCTAAACTTGTCAGCTTTTCTTGATAAAAGGCTGGATTTATAAAAAAACCCAAAAACCTAAAAAGACTTAGCAGGACAGAAGGAAGGATTTCACTGAAGCAGGGGGGATTTCCAGTTTAGGGTTAAAATGGGAAAATTCCACACTAAAAAAGAAAGGTCAGATCTTACCCAGGAATTCCCTTCCCTCTGCCCCCACTCCCAAATATCTGTACTGGTGAGGGAGTTTACTCTCAGGGCAGTGACAGCTGGTTAACAGCTGTTTTGAGAGCACTGAGTTATGAGGATGGCATTGAATTAATCACCTGAAGATACAGAAAGAGCTATAAAATAAATATGTATATTTAAAAAATACCTATTTTGCAGTCTTCCTTCAAGGGTAAAATCTATTCTCCTACCAAAAGCACAAATTATGCTCTGATCTTAAAGGGAAACCAGCTTTCCTTTATTAGTCAGGAGCTGGAAAATGAAGTTTATTTTGATTTTTATTTGAGGTGTTACTGAGGTATTAGGAACAACACTTTCAGATTCCTCAGATTCCCAGTATTCTGAGTTGGTGCAGATATGAAGCCAGATATTATGATCTTGACCTCTGCTTTTTTACAACTTGAGTTTTAAAAGAGTTTTCTGCATCCCTGGGGCAGGTAGTGCTGCCCTACACCCAAATACCCACCTCCAGGTGTGGGGGCTGTGCATCTGTCTGCAGTCTAGGAGTGAAACAGCAAATACCCATGGGATGGTTGGGAGGGGGCAAGGGGCAGAGCAAGATGCAAAATGTTTTCTGAAGCCCCAGCTCCTTCCTCCCTGGGGTTGAGAGGGTTTGTAGAGCTCAGGTGGAGGATTACTTTCTCTGTTTTCCTGTTGTTGTTCTGTGCTTTAGGCCTGGGCTGTCTTCAAAGGCAAGTTCAAAGAAGGTGACAAAGCTGAGCCGGCCACGTGGAAGACGCGGCTGCGCTGCGCTTTGAACAAGAGCCCTGACTTTGAGGAGGTGACAGACAGGTCCCAGCTGGACATCTCTGAGCCCTACAAGGTCTACAGGATCGTGCCAGAGGAGGAGCAGAAATGTGAGTGCCCCAGTGAAGGACTGAGCCCTGTTGTGGGTCCATCTGTAACCAGGGACTCGTGCTGCTAACCTGTGTCTGAGCAGAGCTTCCTGGCCAGCCCCTGCTCTGGTACCGTGTCTATTTATTTGTCCTGCTTTGCAGATGTCCCCATGTCACTGCGGTGCCAGGAGGGGAGGAGGAAGGACAGGCTTGTTTTTCTAACCCCCTAAACAGCTACTTAGGGGACAACTGCAGCATTGTGTAAGCTTCCATCCCCTAAGGATGTTGTAGGGGCAAATCCCATATCCTTCCCTGCCTGGTGGAGGTACGTGAGCCCAAACCCCTTGTCCTCCCAATGCCTGCCCTGTGTAGATGGTGGGGAGCTGCAATTAATCCCTCTCTTGCCAGCAGTGGTGGAGGAGCAGCAATTCTGCAGAGCTGCTGTGATGTCTGGTGTGGCCCAGGTCACACTAAGTATATCTCTATTTGTGGTTAGGGGTGTGTGTGTGTGCTTTTTCCTTTTTTATTTAAGTTTAAAATTTGCAAAAAAATAATTATTTTGCTGTCAGGAAATCTGCCTTTAGCATCTCTGTCTCCTCTAGCCTGTTTACACAGGGGGCTGTGCTGCCTCTATGCAAATGGCACTGCAGGTTCCCACCAGCAGCATGACTGCACTAGGGTGGCTGGTGGAAAAAAGGAGAAGCAGCAGCACCAGCCCCAGTCTCTGGGGTGCTCAAAAAAAACCCCAAACCTCTCCTCTGCTCTAGCTCTGTCTCTGCTACCAGCCAGAATTTTGATTTGCCTTGCTGCTGCTTGCTGTTCAGTGGGACAATGGGTTATAAATTTAATTTTTGGTCCTAAAAAGCAGGTGTGGAGGGGGCTGTGAGCCTCTCCAAGGTGCTGTTACATGGCTGTGCAGTGCTGTGGTTCTTGGTTTTATAACTTTCATGGTGTGAAAGGTTTTTAAAGCCCATCATTGAGATGAGGTGTGTGTGTCCTCACTGCATCCCTGCCTCTCCTTCCAGGCAAAGCAGGTGTTGGCAATGGGAGCAGCCTGAATGATGTCACGGAGATGGACTGCAGCTCCTCTGCAATCGATGACCTCATCAAAGAGGTGAGTCCTCACTGTGGCTGCAGGTCACCTGGGCTGGAGGGGCACTGATGGGCCAAGTTGTCTGGTAAAGCGTTGTCTCCCAAAAATTCAATCTGCAAAGCTCTGGGGATCAGCAGTGCTGGATTCTGCAGCTCACCCATGTGAGCCAGCATCAGGGTGTGGCTATGATGATGCTCCTGCTTCTGATGGGCATCTGGGTGGGTGAGACCTTCACTAGGGGATGGGGTCTGTGTCACAGCTCTGTTCCCCTTCTCAGCCATGTCACATCCAGCTGATTCTGCTCAGTAGCTCTTGAGGGTGTTATTCGAGTGTACAACCTGGGCAATGCCAAACTTGGTCTTTCCAACCCAAAAAATTCATTGGCATCCTGCTGGCACTGCCATTTGGACCCTCTCTGAGTGCTGCAAGTGCCTTGCTGGAGGACAGCTCTGCCCAAGGCATCAAACCTGCTCTGATCTCGGTATCTGGTCCTCCATAGCCCCCCTGTGTGGATGAATACCTGGGGATCATCAAGAGGAGCCCCTCACCCCCCCAGGAGACCTGCAGAAACCCCCCAATACCCGACTGGTGGGTGCAGCAGCCCAACCCTGGTAAGTGGCTGACAGTGTGTGTGGTGTTTGGGACTGAGGTTTGCCTGGGGCAGGAAAAATCTCCTTGTGCAGTGACATGTAACAGACAGCAGCTGCATTTTGTCTTTCTTATTAAGAATATTTAAAATGGGAGTTTTTGCTGGCATCTCCTGTGTTGGAGCTGGGAAACCTGGGACAGAAAACCAGGGGGCTGGTGGGGGGAGATAGGGGGGATTGGGGTTTGGGAAGTGGGCACGTAGGCTCAGCTTGGCTTTCTCTGCCCACAGCGTTGCCCCTGATGAATGGATACTCTGGCTATGAGCAGTATCATTCAGGTAAGGCACCTCACCTGGACATTGGATACCTCTCTGGGCTTCAACCTCTGTGTGTGGTGGCAGAAGGTGGCTCTGACTCTGCTCCTTGCCTTGAGAGGGAGGCTTTGCTCTGGGTTTAGGAGGTGCTGCACCCTCCTGATTATCCACAGGGTTTTCACACTGAGCAGAGACACATCCTACCTGCTGTTCTGTGGCCCTGGTGTGGGTGCTGTGCTGGGATGTTGGGATGCTGGGATCAGCCATGCCTTTGGCATGGGGGGATCTGCCCACAGCAAGGAGAGGGAGTTCCATATATCTTATGGCCATAAGCTAAACCACAAGAAGTTCCACCTCAAGATGAGGAAGAACTTCTTTCCACTGAGGGTGGCAGAGCACTGGAACAGCTGCTCAGGGAGCATGTGGAGTCTCCTTCTCTGGAGACATTCCAAACCCACCTGGATGTGTTCCTGTGTCATCTGCTCTGGGTGACCCTGCCTTGGCAGGGAGGTTGGACTGGAGAATCTCCAGAGGTCCCTTCCAACCCCAATGATTCTGTGATACTGGGAGCTCTCACTTCTGACCAGCACTGTAGCAGTCTAAATGCCCTGGGAGAGATGTCTCTTCATCGAGTGAGACTTGCTCCCAGGAAACCTTGCTGCCCTCACAGAGTTTGGGCATTGCAGTGAGGAGCAGGCATGGTTTGCCTTCTCCTGATGAGATGTCTGTGCCCGTCACCTTCCAGGTTACTCCCAGATGGTGATCAGCTTCTACTACAGTGGGAAGCTGGTGGGCCACGTCAGCACCTCATGCTCTGAGGGCTGCAGGATCGCTCTGGGCCAGCCCTCTGGCCACGGGGAAAAGCTCTATGCCCCGGACGCCCTGGAGCACGTCCGGTTCCCCTCGGCTGACGCCATCCCGAACGACCGCCAGAAGCAGATCACCAGGAAGCTCTTTGGACACCTGGAGAGGGGTGTCCTGCTGCACAGCAACAAGCAGGGCATCTTCATCAAGAGGCTGTGCCAGGGCAGGGTCTTCTGGAGCGGGAACACCGTGGTCTACAAGGACAGGCCCAACAAACTGGAGCGGGATGAGGTGGTGAAGATATTTGACACCAGCTTGTTCTTCAGAGGTTTGTAGGAGCCTTCTGTTCTTGCTTCTTTACATTAGGACCTCTGCCCTTTCCTATGGGAAATAAATCCATGAACTAGTTGATTTGAGCTGATCAGCCAACAGATGTGGTGAACAACCATGGTGGGCAGGAGTGGAGTTGGGAAACCTTCAGGAGGGGGAAGAAGGGGATGGGATGAGGGGGGTGGTCCCCATGGCTCTACCCAGGAACTTCTCCCTGGAGAAGGTGAAGCAGTTCTGGGATCCCAAAGCCTTGGGACAATGCGTAAGGAATTTCTGGAGCCTGCACCCAGTGAAGGACCCCCTTGGGCCATATGGTGGGGTTGAAAGGGTAGAGCCCTTTTTCCTTGGGGCACTTTGAAGTCATCACTGCCCATCACTGATGGGTTCCCTGAGTGCTCTGAATGAGTAGGTGATGCTACCAGATCTAGGAAGGAATAACCTGGTGTTTTGGGTCACTTGGCAAATTTGTCCCTGTTGGAGTCTTTGCACAACGAAAGTGGCTTCTCTTGAGCCCACAGCTTCCTATCACAGCAAAGGGTGGTTGATTCCAGAGCTGTGTAGCCAGGGCTGGCAGCTTCCAAGTGTTGCCCTCTCCTTGCAGAGCTGCAGCAGTACTACAACAACCAGGGCCGCTTCCCAGACAGCAGAGTCATGCTGTGCTTTGGAGAGGAGTTCCCAGACACTGTGCCACCGAGGTGTAAGCTCATCCTTGTCCAGGTATGGAGGGTTGGGGGAAAAAAAGGGTAATATGGTCCAGAAAAGGTGGGAATTTCAACAGCAGAGCTCCATGAATAGGGCTCTAGCTTCAAACCCTGGAGCTGCAGTGAATTTGGGTGCCTGAATTGGTGGGGTGGCAGGTGTGATGTGAGTGTTGGCTTATCCACAGCCTCCTGAGAGGTGCTTGGGCTGTTTCTCGTCAGATTCCTTGATCTGGGTGGATCTTGTTTGCAAACAAAGCTCCTGAATGGTAAAAGCTTTTCTAAACAGCCATAGAAAATCATCTCTTCCTCCTGCTCCTGCTTCTTGGTACTAGGACCTCTTCCCTTTCCTGTGGGAAATGGGGAAGTAAATCCCTGATTTAGGCTGATGAGCCATCAGATGTGGTGAACAACTGTGGTTGGCAGAAGTGGGGTTGGGGAACCTTCAGGAGGGTGAGGGAGGGGGTGGGATGAGGGGGTCAGTCCTCATGGCTCTGCCCAGAAATTTCTCCCTGGAGGATCTGCAGCAATTCTGGGGTCAAAAAGCCTTGGGGCAGGGGGTTACTGGAGTCTCTTAGGCCAACCAGGCTGCAGCAGCAGAGACATGACACAGAGGGCACAAGGAGGGTGTTGCATCCCTCCTTGAGCAAGGAGAGACCCACCAAGTCTGTGAGGTCCTGGAGGGGACTTTACATGGTCAGAGACTGGTGCTGTGCCTCCCTGCACAACTTTCTGACCTGGTCACCTCCTGCCTTGGGTGTCTGCACCAGAGGATCACTCTGTATGTGCTGGGACACCCCCAAGCCTGTCCTTGTACCTCTGTCTCTGCTAAGAGGAGCTCCTGTGACTGCTCCTTTATTCCTTGGCTTATTGCATGTCTTTTCTTCTTGCACAGGTGGAGCAGCTGTATGTCAAGCAGGTGGTGGAGGAGGCTGGGAAGACCTGCAGCAGCAACCCCATGCTCCCCATGGCCGATGAGCCCCAGCATGACCAGGTGTACAGGATCTTCCAGGACATCTGCACGACACATCAGCGGCCGCTCTTCCGAGAAAACCAACAGATTGCTGTCTGAGCCTCCTCCTCTGCACTCAGAGTGTGGTGGTTTGGGTTGATCTAGACCCAAACTAGTCCCATGAGTGCCTAAAATCCCTTTTAAGAAAAGTTGGATTTTGTTCTTTGCTGTTTCCAGTCCAGAGTCAGTATAAATCCAGTAGTAAAAATTGCCATGAGCAAGTAGGTTGGGGGCTCAGTGTCCATTCTGCAAACAATTTATGATAAAAATAATTTTTTATAGTCCCAGGACTGTTTATAGCTCATGGCTGGGGGGAGGAGGGAGTGTCCAAGTTGTGCAGGAAGGTCAGGGCTGGCTTTGTTTGTGTTGCCTTTGTTAATGGCCAGTCAAGCAGAACCAAAAATCAACAGCTATAACGACCTGCCTCCATGATCTGCAACTCAGACCTTGCTGAGAATAGTAATTTTGTAGGAGGTGAATCTTGGAAAAACCTTAAAATGCTCAAATTTAGGAAATTATTTCTAGGAATCAACTTTCCCCCTCCAAAAAGTCCTGCTGATGGAAGACAGGGTGTGCCTTCCAAGGAGAACTTCTGAAATTCCTCTTTATTTTTGCTATGAGATTTATTTTTGCTATGAGGTTTATCTTTCATAACAAAGTGTATTGAAATTTGGAAACTATTGCAGAGATTCTGTATGTAAATGTTGAATATAAGAACTATAGGAATCTTAATTTTTTCCTAACCAGGGACAGAGTTTATATAATTATATATAAAATCTTTAATTTTAAAGATCGCAGCGTAGTGTGAATAGTTTGGCTTCACCCTCCCAAACACACGTGTTGGGCTCTCCCAAGCGTGACCAGGCAGCGTCATCCATGTGTAAATCCTTGTTAACATGCTCTGTGTGTGCCCCCAGCACTGGGGACCTGCTGGGCCATGGGGCTGGTGCCTTACAGACCAGGCCTGCACATGTGGGCGTGCCACCAAGCTGCCTATTTATTTTATGCCTGAGGTTCATTAATTGTTTTGTAATTTTTTTTTTTTATTATTTCCCTGCAATTAAAGTGCTATAATTTTGTATTTCTCTTGCAAAGTGGTTTTTGGGTGCAATGGGTGGGGTCTCAAAGCGGGTGGGGAGAGTCTGGTGTCTCTGACTTGCTTGTAATTTGGTTTTACCTGTGGTGGGGTCTGTGTTAAGCCTCTATCAGCTCCATCCTGCTCCATTACTTCCTGGATTCATCTTCTGTCAGGAAAGAGATGAGTCAGAATGCTGTAATGCATGGAGGGAAGGAAAGGATATCACTTGCAGATCCTTCATCCCAGGGAGGATGAAGGTATGTCCCTGCTCATCTGCCACAGCACTGACCTGGATGTTCTTAGCTCTGTGCCCTGGGCTGCGATGCTTCGAGGTCATGGGATGGGATGGGGGCAGCTATTTATGGTTCTGCTCAAAGGCTTCCTCTTTTCCCTCTCCCATGGGAGTTGGGAGCATTTCCCCCTTGTCATCTTGTGGGCAGCCAAGTACATTGCAGCCACTTGCTCATTCCCTGTTACCCCTTCAGAGGGGAGAAAAACTGGAAAGAAAAGGTAAACCTAGTGCCTTGAGATAAGAACAGTTTAATAATTTTAGGAAGAAATTCTTTAATTAAAGAAGAAATTCTTCCCTTTGAGGGAAGGGGGGAGACCCTGGCACAGGTTGCCCAGAGAAGCTGTGGCTGCCCCATCCCTGGAAGTGTCCAAGGCCAGTTTGGAGCAACCTGGCTTCCACTTCCAGTGGAAGTTGTCCCTGCCCATGGCAAGGGGTGAAACGAGATGAGCTTTAAGGTCCCTTCTAACCCAAATTGTTCTGTGATTCTAATTAAAAAAAAAAAAAAAGATACTTATAAAAAGGAATGAAAGCCAAGAGAAATAACTGATGCACAATACCATTGCTCACCCCTACTAAGAAAAAAATTGTCTCAGTGGAAACCAGGGCACTTCTCTATCCAGGTTTCTCATGGGGCCTGGTCTAGTGGGGGTGGGTGGTGTTTGGGAACCACCAAGGGTGAGAAGGGAGCATCTGCCTTGGTCAGATGAGGTCAATGTTGCAGCAGGGGCAGCTGAGCATCTGCACCCTCACCTGCCTGCACTTCAAGCCTGTGTTTGGGACAACACCTCAAGAGGTTCTGGAAGGGTGAGGACCATGTTTGAAGTGTCCCCTTGCCCCAGCGATGGACAGAGGTGAACTCCAGGTCTGGGGCAGCCCTGCCAAGGGGCACAGGTAGGGAAGAACTGGTCTTCAGGGGGATGATCCTGGTACTCAGACCCCAGGGATGAAGGCATTTTTGAGGAGGATGTCTGGAGATCCAGGCAGCTGGAGACTGAGTTCCCTTAGAAGATGCTGAGGAGGTCGATGCAAAACTGGCCTCTCTACTTCGGTAGCAGAAAAGTGCTGATCTGCCTTCCTCTGTGAATGACAGAGCCCTTCCCAAGCATGAGTGTGTCCTCAGGACACTGTCAAGGTGTGATGACCCTGACCTGAGGTGAGCTGACCACAGCTCATGTCTACCAAGAGGCTCTACATCTGCAGCCGTTTTGGGGGGGCAACTCAGCCTTCACAGTGAAACCTCCCTAAAAAAATCAAGTGTTCAGCTCTTGTGGGCCTTGAAGCTGAGCCTCCTGCAGTTACAGCCTCTGTCCCAAAGAGCTGTAGGTGCACAGTGGACAACACACAATTTACAGCACCCAGAAAGTGCCCTGGGATGGGAGAATCAGCTTGAACTTTGTGATCAAACATTAGGATTCAGGGAGTCCCTGCGTCTGTGCTGCAATCATGTTGGTGGGATGCTTGTTGTCCTGCCTGTGTCCCTGTGCATGTTCCTTGCAGGCATTACAGAACCTGGATTTGGTGCTTGTGAGTGGAGATGGCTGAAGACCAAGATTTTTGAGAATGCACCAGGATCCCAGTGAAATGGAGCCACCAACTCCTGTAAGCTCCTGTGGGATGCTTGGTTACAGAGGTGGGGATGGCACCCTTTGGGTGCACTATCAGCATGCATCTGAGCCTTTCTCTGCTCCTCCTGAGGACCATCACAGTGTCCCCCATGGGGTTTAATCCTTATCCAGCCCTTAGTGGAGCATGAGGAAGACTCACCCCCTTGTGGGTGAGGTGCCTGGCAGAGGGAGGTGGGAGCAAGGCACCCACTGTGGTCTGTGTTGGAACAACACGCTCCCACTTGTGAAACACGTGATGGGCTGGAGGCTGGGACACAAGAAACACCACTCGTGGTTTCCCCAGATGTGCTGGGCCAAGTCCTTCCTCAGAAACCACCATCCTGTGCTCGCCTGGAGCCACCTGCTTCGTGTTCAGGGCTCTTTCAATTTCCACCCCAAGACCACGGAAGAGCCGTGGGGAGTGGAGGTACCTTTTGTTGCACTGGTTATTTTTAGTGTTGTCATCGTGTTTCAGAGCCCAGACCTTGGTTTGGGACCTTAAACCAGCACCTCAGCTCCCATCCCAAACAGCTTCCCAGCCATGTCCAAAAGGAGATACCTGCTGGCTGTGGAGGGACTGGGAAGGAAACAGTGGACAGCATTGTGTGGCAGAGGAGGGGGTGCAAGAGGGATAATGCAGTGGGTACATGACTGTGGGTAGGGGGCTCTTTTGCTCAGTGCTCAGGTAGGACTTGCAGCAGTATTGGGCTTGGGCTTAATGCCTGGCCCGAGCTGGATTTCCCTATCCTGAAATTCATCATGAGGGAAACCTCTAAGGTTCCAGCAGACTGGAGCTGGTTTTGAGGTAACAGCGTTCCTTCCACACAAGGATGGTCTGGCCCAGACTCAAGGCGGCCTTTGTAAAATTCCAGGAGAAATTTCTGCACTTCTCTCATTTTTCCTGCAAGCCTCTTCGCCTGGCAGGCAGGGCATTGCCATCCTCATCACCCCACCTGGGAAGCTGCTGGGGTCTGGAAGTGCCCCAACCCAGCGGCAGCACCTGCATCCCAGGCACCCATCCCTGCACCGTGCCTGGCCCTGGGCAGCTCTGGTGAGCTGCTGGTGCAGCTGTGCCCTGGCTTAGTGGTTTTGGGCGATCGGTGACTCAAATACTTTCGTTGGTTTCTGTTCATTTGGGTTCTTCTCTATTGCCTCACTGAAGTGAAACCTCAGTGCCTGCTGCCGGCTCTCCTTCGTCAGTGGCTTGTCCGCTGGCAAGTCCCAACAGTCGCCCAAATCTGTGGCTGAGGATGCCATCCCTGAACACTGGGAATGATGTACCCACCGCACACAGCATCTGTGGCACAGGCTGCATCCCCTCTACTGAATGATCCTCACTGCTGTAGCAGCATTGTGGCAGCATGAATGAGCAGCTCCGAGGCTCTTGTCCCTAAAGCTCTATTTTGGTGGTTTCCTACACCTTGAGCACGTGTTTGAGTCGGAGCAGTGGTACCATTACACTCCTGACTGATGTGGAGATATTTCCTTGCTTTCCAGGAAGGCCAATCCAGGTACCAGGACCTGCTGCTCCTCTGGAGAGGGCTGCAATCCCTGCAGGCATGGGGAGGTACTTTCTGGAAGATGCCCAGGCTAACAGACTCCTGTTTTCAGGAGCAGCAGGGGAAGGAGGGCAGAGCTTGGTTTGCATGAAGGAAGACTGACCTTAACTTGCAGGAGATACATTGTTCTCCTCACACGCATGTCTGAAGAGGAGCAAGTGCTTATCCAATCGTCCTATCAGCCAGTACAGAAGGGTTGAATCAGGGCAAATAATGTGAGAAGACCCTTCTCTAAAGTCTTCCAGCATAAAGGCATCTACTCCATGGTGAACACTTTGATTTTTGGGTGCTGCAAAGGACATTATAAATGCTGTAGCCACCCCTGATGTTTTCCTCACTGGCTCGGGGACATTATTTGGGTTCAAAGTCAACCTTACTTACCCCTGAGATTTGTCATGAGTAGAAGTCAGTTGTGCCACTGGGAATCATTTTCCTTGGGAGAAAATGAGCCTGATTATATCATGCAGCATTATCAGTCTTGTTCAGAACATGTGTCTGTAGTTTCCCAAGACATGCCCCTTTCCAAATGCCAAAAGCACTGCTGCATGTGGCTTCAGGATAAGAAGTTGGTGTCCATGAGGACAACTAGTGTGCACCCCTTCCTTGTACACACCTGAAACACAGTGTGAGGAGTTACCTAGTGACAAATCTGCACAGAGAACAGGTTTGCTGGACTGGGGAGAAGGAAGGTGAGTATTTCATCCAATTCAACCTGGAGAAAGAGGAAAAACTCTGCAGGCACCTCCCTCCAGCCCAAAGGCCAAGTGCTCTGCACAGAGAGACAACCACAGCTCAATCACAGGTCCCAGCTCACAGTTGAACTGCTCAGGAATACGACACCAACCAGCTACAGCTGCTTCCTCCAACCTGCTGCCGCCTGGTGCGGGCCCCCACCGGCCCCTATAGAGGCGTTAGAAAACAAACAGTCACTTTTTATTTCTAGACACCAGGGTTTCCAACTGGTTTGATTGCTCAATGCCCCATTTCAGCACAGCAGCCTGTCCACGACGAGCATCTCTGGGCTCTTCCTGCCAGGATGTCGTAACATGGGAAGCAGCCTCCTCCACATGGTCACTGCTGGCAGGACATCTCCTCCCTGCCCTCGGGAAGGCAGGAGAGCTGCATGAGGGCTCACACCTCCCTCTCCAAAGGGGTTCATACTCCCTTTGGATATTCTTATCATCAAGGATGAGGCTTTTCTGATGGAGGCCTGGCAGGACAACCCACCAAGAGTTGACTTTGGTGGATTTTGAGGGACTTGTACCATCACTTGTGTGACTGCTCGGTGCTCTAACTGGTCTTACGTGGCACCTTCAATTCATGCTTGCTTTGGGTGGTCACTCTACACGTCTGCTGGAACATGGTTCATGTTTCAGACCAAGGTCTCATGAAGTCAGACCTGTGCAGACAACAGGAGGGATGCTCCAAAGGTACCTCATTAGCTCTGGACATCTCAGCTCCGTTGGGGCTGGCTGAAAAGAAGGAAGAAAAGGCAGTGGGAAATGCTGACGATGAGGAGGCTGAAGCTGCAGGATTTCCTCGAGCTGGATTTCGCTGTAAAAAGGCCTCATGGAGAGGAAAGGAGATCCCAAACTCAAGCCAGTGTGACAGCCACTTACTCTTCTGAAGCCATTTTTGACAGATGACCTCTTCCTCCTGCAAGTCCAGATACAAGGTAATGAAAACAGGCTCCACCCAAGCCACAGCTGCAAAAATAACACAGGGACAAGAAGAAACACGGTGATACTTGTTCAGAACTCTGTGTTTATTATGAGACCAGGTCTGTGGAACCAATTCCAGGCTGAAGTCCCCTCCCTTCCCCCCTCCGAGTCTGCATGTGCTAGGGGCTGTGTCCTGCTCTGAGCATATATTTTTATTGCGCGTGATTTGTTTGCAATAACACAAACACTCTGATGCATCGAGGTGCCTGGAGCCTTAAAAACCAGCTGGAGCTTTTTGTGGGAGCCACAACTCACCCAGACACCAGGTAATCTGGGCCTTTGCTGCTCTTCGTTAGAGCGACATGGAAGAACTTCAACTCAGTCCTAAAATGGTCACGAAAACGAGAAGAAGCAAAAGGGCATTTCAGGCCATTCCACAAATAGATCTTTATAATGTGACAATTAAAAAAAAATACCCCAACCTGGAGAAACATTCCTTTTCCTTCTTTTTTCCCCGTAAAGTGTGAGAGTAGCTGGTGTTCAGAAGAGTCACTCCAGCTTTCACTGAGAGTATGATTCACGTGGGTTATGTAAAGTTTTACTTGTGCTGAGTGTTTTACAGAGAACCACAAATCACAGACTCCCAGAATGGTTTGGTTTGGAAGGGACCTGAGAGATCATTCCAACCTCTGTGCCATGGGCAGGGACACCTTCCACTAAATCAGGTTGCTCAAAGCCCCAAAATGACAACCTGATTTTTAATTTTGGAGCAAGTAAACTGTGGGTTTCAATAATATCAATTTCCAGCATTCTCTGGTTTCTGGTTCTTCTTCTGATGGGCTTCAGGGGAGGACTGAGGTATGTGGAAGCAGCATGGTGGTTCGAAACAAGTGATTCCCTTGTCTGTATCTTTCTGTTCTGTATTTCTCTTGAGAAGTAACCACTTCTCCTCAAGATAAATCTGGCTCATGAACACGTTTGCGGGGCACAAAAGGCAGGTTGTGTCTGCAGGTTGGTCTTCCCAGTGATCATGGCTGAAAAACAGCAAGAGAGATCGTTTTGAGGAATGTTTTTACACCTCTGGCCTGAAAAAGATAGACTGGTTTTACTTTGGAGGAGAGTCTGGACAACTCTTTCATAAAAATCCTGAATATTTTGAATTTTCCTGTTTGCTTTGCTATTCCTACCCAAGTTCTTGCTCTGGGTTTTTTTGTGTTTGTTCCTAAATGCTCTCAACCACTGCAACCTCCCTGGGTTGATGCTGAAGTCTGGAGGTGACTCTCTCCATGGAGAGATGGGAAGAGCCTCTCAGCTCTGTTTTCAGGGGCAGGGCGTTTCAGGTGGAGAAGAGAAGGGACCACTTGATTGCACTTCAGGCAAGGAAGGAAAAAGCAGTAGGAAATGTTTCCTTTTGGTGTCACCAGCAAGGGCAAGGAGAACCTGGAGGAAGGAGTCTCGTGGTGGGGAAGGTGGTCTGTGGTGTTCACCACCAAACAGGAGATCAAAAAGGTGGTGGAAAGTGAGAGATGATGATGGCTGGAGAAAAATTCATTGCTGACACAGCTAAGGAAGTAAAGAGAGTAGGGTGGACATCTGCCATGCCATGGGCTGCCAAATGTCCACCCAGCCCTGGAGCTACTCAAACAGCACTCAATAGATCCCTGGGGGAGGAAGGAGCAAGTGTGGCTGAACTGAACCCAAAAACTGGTAGCTGAGAGAAACCTGGACCACATGTTGCATCTGTAATCTGGTGGGTTGTAATCCCCAGCACAGCTTTTCTCCATGGACAAGTTTAGTGCCCTTAACCCACTCATGGCTATGGCGACCAGCCCCTATGAAGTGATGGCCAGGAGCTGGACTATGTGGAGAGGGGAGGGGAGAGGATAGACTGGGCAGGATGTGGCACCAGTGGCTCCTGGAAGAGGGGGAATCTCCTGGGTTCCTCCTGATGAGTCTGAGAGCATCTCCAGTGCATGGTGCTGCCTTGGTTCCTCTTTCCTGACCACAGCAAGAGACAGCATTGAGACTCCTTTCGTGGGGCTGAGATGAGGCAGGAGACCAACATCAGGCCAAGCACAGTGAGGAAAACAAACCCATTGTCCCCAGCTTGTATGGCTCTGCTCTCAGGGTGGATGTGGGAAACTCTCAGTCTTTACAAGAGTCTGGAAATTCTGGTGTAATTTTAACCTTGCTGTGGGTTGTGAGAAACCAAGGGGTTTTACAGGTTTGCCGTGTCAGTCAAAGTCGTGGTGTGCAGCTCTCCCAGGAGAAACACTGAGCCCCAGCTGAGCCACAAACTGGAGTGGGGCAGGATCAGTGTGAGCCCTCAGGACAGTGAACCTTGGAATCCCCTTTCCCTGTCTCTGCAGCCTTTCTGGATGAGGGCTGTGTCCTTTGATGAAATACATAGTGGTCATAGCTCAGGGGAAATGGGTTTTCAAGGAAGGCAATGGTTTGGGGTGTTTAGAAAAAGCACAACTTCTTAATTTTCCCCCATCAGGCTTTCTGGGTGAAGCTTCTTACCACCCTGAGGATGAGTCATGAAGCCAAGAGATGTCATTGCAGGAGGGTTTTGAGTATCAGGGAGGATTTTGAGTAGCAGACTCAGGTGTCTGTCTGGGCTTGTAAGCATCCATCCCATTTGCATGGCCATTTCGGCCATCTAGTTTGGACTAGATGGCATTTAAAGGTACCTTCCATCCCAAAATATTCTATCCTGACCTGGAGCTCTTACTGCTGTGAATTTGAAACTACCTTTCAATACAGAAGTCTTGATGTGAAAGCAGGAGCATGAAAGCAAAACCTGGCTCTGGTTTTGCCTTGTTCAAAAATGTTTCCATATTTCTAGTGAAGTGACAGCATTTTTAGAGCTGCTGGAGGACAAGGGGGCACTGTTTTCATTGCTGCATGGACCACCCTGTCTTTTCTGGTTCTCCCTCCTAATTTTGGCTCTTCATAAATCACAGGATGGTTTGGATTACAAAGGACCTTAAAGATCATCTCATTCCAACTCCTCTGCCATGGACAGAGACACCTTCCACTAGATCAGGTTGCTCCAAGCCTTGTCCAACCTGGCCTTGAACACTTCCAGGGTTGGGGCAGCCACATCTTGAATAGTTTAAACACTTTAGCACTGAGGAATTCACCCTAATTTTTATGAAACTGGTAGAGTTTGCAGCAGCCTCTTTCTAAAGTGAGAAAGGATAAAAAGGCTATAAATGATGCCTGCAGCCTATGGAATATTTTTGCACAGCAGCCTCAGCCTCAGGTGCAGGACCTTGCCTGCCCGTGTTTTGTTTGCTGAAGGCTGAATCACCCAGGGCTGCTCATGCTGGTTCTCACCTTGCACCATGGTGATTTCATTCATCTCCGAAGAACCAGAAGCTACCTGGGAGGAGCTGTTTCATCACAACCCTGTCCTTGAGCCCTCGTGTTCCTCATCATCACTGGAAGGCCACCTCACTGGAGGTGAGGCTGGAAATGAGCCCAGGGAATTTAATAATTCACTCTTGATTTGTGTGGCTATCACTGATGGGTGCTGAGGTCTTGCCAAAGAGGAGATCTGATTTCAGGGCAGGGCCAGATCTTAAAACAGGAGGTTGAGAATGAATTGTAATGTTTGTTTTCTCTTTTATTGTCATGCTGTAAAGGTTCATGTCCATCCTGAGCCGTCCGTTGGGCAGGATGTGGTAATTCCAGCTTTCCGGGAATCCGTGGTGACCTGTAGACCTGTGACTCCAATCTGAGCTGATTTTAGCACACCTCTGTTTTTTCTTGAGATAAGAAATATTTGTGAGTTGATCATATCTCTCCTATTCCTTACTTTTCTGCCATTTTTACCATTTATTATTATTTTTTTGGCCAGAAGTAGAGTCTGGCAGAGTCAGAGCCGCTGCTCTGGACATTCAATCAGCTTTTCTCAGGCTGGATTTGGGACAGACCCAATTCTCCCCAAAACCAGGATCTTTCCATCACTTTTCCATCAGCTTTTGAGTCTGCAGGTGTGATTATCTGGCTGCAGAACAGCCCCACTGCCTACAAAATCAAGTGCTTAAGCTTTGAAGATCCACAGAGTTCCAAAAAAAATTTCCCCAGCTCCTTTTCCCCAACACCAAGAGCTGCTCTCAGTTTTCTACACTGGCAAAACCAGAGTTTCACTGAAACGAGCTGAAAAAATGCCTCCCCATCCTGTAACTCCTCTTCTTTTGCAGCTATTTATTTTGTGCTTGTGTTACAGCTTGGACTTTAAGAGGAACTCTGGCTTAACACCAAATTTTGAAAAGCAAATAGGAAAAAAAATTAAACCACTGAGCTCCAGTGCACAAAACTCACATGCACAGGAAAACAAAAGTCACTAAATAAATATTTATTTTACTCAACTGAAGCTCCCTAAATAGTCAAGGATGACTTTTTCTGCTGGGATGAGCCACATCCCTGGGATGAGATCCATCCCCTCTGACAAAATGAGTCTGGGGTCTGCATTTGGACTTTGGCCTCTGCTTGGGAATTAATTACTCCGTGTTGCACTGCTCTTACTGAGATCTCAGCTCTCTGGTTTCCCACCGTGAGACGCTGAGCCTGGGGATGCCCCTGCTGTAAAAATCAGAATTTCCTGCCAGAAATTCTGGCAGAAAAAGTGACTCGATGAAACCCGGGGTGGGTGCAGGGCTGGTGGCCTCGGGGCTCATTTACATCTCGGTGAGAGAAGTCGGGCATGAGCCGCTTTCCTGTCAGAGCCCAGCTCAACCCAAACCCCCCATTTGCTTCATCTCTGAGGCCTGGCAGCAAGATCTTGAAGGGGGAAAAGCCCTGAGAGCTGTCAACCCTCTTTTCCTCATGGGTGGATTCACTGGTGTCTAGTAATGGGTTTGAGCATGTTCTTTGGCCTCTCCTTCATCACCTCTGTTAGTGATGGCCTCGGCAGCACTGCTTTAACAGTTGGACTTGATGATCTGAGAGATCTTTTCTGACCTAAATGATTCTATGAATCCATGATGCTCTTGCCATATTTGCTCTTTCCAGGTGGTTTACCCCATCCCTGGCAGTGTTTGAGGCCAGGTTGGATGGCACTTGGAGCAAACACAATTCCCCAACAAAATTCCAAAAGGTATATTTTGTCCAAGTGTCCAAATTTTGGACCTGAAGGAGATAAATGTGCTTTGATGGAAGGGAGCTGGTGTTCCAGCTGCCATGCTGGGGGAGTAGATTCCCTTGGTCTGATCCTTGAATTCTGTGGGTGGCTGTGTCCCATGTCCCTGAAATTCCAACTTGCCAGTCATGGGTGCAGGAGATGAGCCTGGGGATATCAGGACCCATCAATGCGGAGAGAGACACATTTAACAGAGTCAGTCCTTAATGAAGGAGCTTCTCTTGCATCCCACGCTTTGCTTATTCAATAAATGCTGTGTCAGAGAAGCTGCAGGGCAGGGGAGAAGGTTTTTTTTTCCATATTGAGTACTCCAGTGAATGAGAGATATATATTTCCTTTTTCCTGCTGTTATTGATGCCATTAGACTCCTTGTCCTTTTTTATCACCATTTTTTGGTGCAGAAGGTTACAGGGTGGGATGGGACAGTAACTCTTGGACTTTGGCCCTGTCCTTGTACCTACAGCAGGGTGGGAGTCAGAGTTGAGCATCCTCTTAGGGAAAAAGGGTGCTTTACAAGGATAAACAATAAAAAGAGAGAGAAAAGCAGGTCAGAGATGAATCCAGGCCCCAGGGGGTTTGCAAAATAGCTGGAAATCTCACAAGGCCAGGCTGTGCCTCATGAGATTTCTGATACTTCCCACTTCTGACTGGGCCAGAAATACCACAAGAACAACGCTGCATCATCATTCTCAGTGCTGGCTTGGCTCTTCCCACACTCCCAGCTGGGATCAGCCTCCCAGACATCCTCCAGGCTGTGGATCGGCTGGCACTGGATGCAGCATCACCGAACGGCGCCCGGCACAGTCGGCATCCGGCTTTTCCTTTCAGACCCATGTGTTGAGAAGGGAGATATTTTTGGTCAAGAAATCAAATGACTCATTTGTGGATCTGAAGAACTATTTCAGGACAGAGCGCGGTCTCCCCGTTGCGGTCCCAGGGTGGTGCTTGGTGGGGATCTTAAACCTGCGGGGGTAGGTGGGCGCGGGTGGGACACTGCACCCCCACCTCCCAAATCCCCCCGGATTACAAACCCAGAGGCTGCTGGTGGCCAGGGATGTTGTGCAATCCCACTATACACTTTTCAGCTCGGTCCTTACCCTTTCCGCCCTCCGGCCGGGTTTGTTATACAGAGGAAGCTTTTTAAGGAGCCTCGACAAACAGACAGGAAACCGAGTCTTTCACTGCGCGGACACATTGTCTGCCCGGGGCTAAATTTGAACATAAAAAGACCTTATTTATTTCTTTTATTTATAAATCCTGAGCCCTGTGCTTTGAAGATGAGCACACACTCTGGTTGGGCTGGGAAGTGTGCAGGAGAGGGCAAGGGGAAGGGCAGCTGGCGCAGCATGGAGTGACTGTACTGTCCGTCTGTCCAGTGGGATCAGGGCAGGCTTGGATAATCTGTGATATGGTCTGGGATGATGCCTGTGTGGTGATGGCCAGCAGAGAGGCTGCTTGTTCTGGGGCTTGAGTTGGGTAGCTCTGTGTGTAGAGTCTTGTGGTGGAGACTCCACTAAGGACCTCATAGGCATCCCCATGGTGAATGTGGTGCTGGGATCCAACCCACATTGCCCAGCTGTAACTGAAGTCCTGGGTGGCTCCATGTCCCCAAAAAGGCTTGGGTGATGAGGAATTGGCACTGGATTGTCAGAATTGGCATCCAGGATCAGCATCTCTGGAAGTGTTCAAAGCCAGGTAGGATGGGGCTTGGAGCAACCTGGTCTAGTGGAAGGTATCTCTGCCCATGCCAGGGAGTTTGGAACTAGATGATCTTTAAAGTCCCTTCCAACACAAACCATTCTTTAATTCTATGATCATTGAGATCAGGTGGCCACTGCTCAGGTCCACAAATGGAATCATCACCACTGACGTTGGCCACCACCTCTGGAGAAGCTGCTCAGATCCCCACCAGCATCCGAGTCAGGGTAAGGGCTGCTTCCCACCCACCCATGGGCTCCCAGCCCCCACTGGCCCCTGGGGACCCTGGTGAGACTGTCAGGGAAATCAGAGACTCCTTTGGAGATGATTTTTCTGAATTTTCCACGTGCTGGTGGGTATTTCCAGGGCAAGGTAGTGTGATACGGGCAGGCAGATATTACTCACCGCAGCAGCCTTTGAAAAGTGAAAACATGAAGTCGAAAGCTACTGAACCTTCAGCAACTTCCCAAATCCCACCTGAAAAGTAGCAAAAGGCACAAAGAAAGTAAAAGTTCCATCATTGCTTTTTTTTTTTTTTTCATTGTTGTTGTTGTTCTTGGAGAAGCATCACGCTTTATTCTGAGAAAAGGGAAGCGTTGGGGCCACTGGCTCTGTGGAGTTGTGTATCTCCCCTTGAGAGGGGAGAGCAAAGTTGGGGTGAACTCCAGCACCCTGGGTTGCATCAGGGTTTGGGCAATGCAACAGCAATGCTGAGGTTTCTGTGGTAGATCCAGGAGGTGCAGGATGAGACATCTGGATGATACAGAAGAGAAGCTCCTCTTATCCTCACCCGTTAGGGCTTTGCACAGGTGGGTTTGGGCTTGGGGCTGCTCCGTTGCTCCCCCTCCTGAACAGCCACATCCTGCTGCTGATCTTGGCCTCAGTTGCACCCAAAAGACACACCGGTCATAGCAGCTCTTTTCTTTATTTAACCCTCCCTGGCCCCAGGATCGTGGAGCCACTTCCACATTTTCTGCTGGCCATGGCCAAAAAGCCCTTAGAGCCGTTTCTGCTCCTCCTGCCCGGCCGGTATTGCAGATGCTCAAACCACACGTTCCTTCACCCAGGCTGGCCCAACACAGATGGACATGGCTAAAAATACCTAAAATACTGCCTGACCACAGGCGTCCTGTGAGGGTCTCACAGCCAGAACAGCTGGGACTGAGAGGACAGGCTAAAAATAGGGGTGCGGTGTGAGTTTCTGAAGATCCCAGAACATAAGTTGAAACTCAGTCTGGGTTAGCAGAAGAGTGGAGGGTATCTTAGGGCTTATTTCTGCTTGCAGGGACTCAGCAGGAGAAATGTGGGAGCCTTGTGGTTCTTGTGCATGGATTTAGTGGGGTATCACCATCACCTCTGTGCATCACCCTTGTTTGCTGTTTGGGGTCACCACCCATGCAAGGAGCTGCCTTTTTGGGGACTAAAGGTGCTAAACCCATGCTATATCCCCGAGCCTTAGTTTGGGGATGAAAATCTGGGAATTGGTCACCTTTGCCTTATCCAGAGGGGCCAGTTTTGCATCCAGCCCAGCATCCCAGTGTAAATGCACACACTGGCTGAGCCCCATCCTGCCCAAGATGACGCTCAAACCCTCTATCCCTATACAAGGACGGCAGTTGGAGCTGGGGGAAATCTCTCTCTTGTGTTTTCAGCCATGACCCCTGAGCTGGGGACATGCTCAAAGGTGTGAAGTCCAGTTTGAGACCTCTCAACCCACCACCAAGCCCAGAGGAACCCATCACAGCCTCGTCCCCCCACCTTGCACAACACGCCGGTCCTTCTCCTTCCTCACACTGGGTGAAATCAGAGCTGTTATTTCAAAGAGAAGCTTGTGATTTATCGCTGTAATCTCAACCACAAGTTGAGCTGGCAGTAGTCAGGGGAGCCACAAGGAATAAGAGAGGGCTTAGCAATTCATTTCAGCATCCTCTATGCTCTTGAGGTTTTTATTTCTTGTGTACAAAGGCAAGGAAATATGGGTTTCTGCCGAGTAAAGAGGAGAAAACGAAAAGGAAAAAGAATTGCCCAGGATTTGTGCTGAAGTAGCTCATGTTGGGCCATTTCTTTGCATACTGGTAAAAAAAAAAAAAAGGCAGGTTTTTGAACTTTGAAAGCTGAGGTTGTTGCAGCAACCAGTGGCACCAACCCTGCCAGGGGAAGGGTAACACCCTGGAGTGGAGAGCAGAGTGGTGCTGGTCCATGGGCAGAGCTGAGTGGGGATTCTCCTCTATTTTTCCCTTTTTCCCTTCTCCATAAGTCACCTTTATGGCTCCCAGCAGCCAGCCTGGAAGGCGCAGCTTTGCAGCGACATTAATGAGTCTTTAAATCAAAGAGGGCTGTGTTGGCCAAAGCAAACCTTGTGTCTCCTTCCAGAAAGGGCCAGGCTGGGACTCAGAGACACAAAACTCCCAAAAGCCCACTGTCTGGAATGTAGCAACATTTTCATCTTTATTATTTTACTATCTCTGATTTCAATCTTAATTTATATCTGGGTTTACACTTCATTTAAGGCTCTAAATTCTATTTTCCATTAGCTTTGCTTTGGTTTGAATGGACCTGGAAGCATATGTTTTGCAAAGTATCAGTGAGATGCACATTATCCTATGTAATTTCAGACTCTGGGGACATAATAAACTCCCCAAATTTCCCAGTTTTCCCAACACTTGAGCCCTTTGCATCCAATATTCTGTGCTCCCTGTGTGCTCAGAAGAAATCCATCAAGTTTTTATATCTTTTTCTTGTTTCACAGAAGAAAAGGCTGTTTTCCAGGCTTGCTGCAGGCTGTGGAGGAGTCAGACAGCATTTTAACCCAGGCTGAGGAAATGACAAAACATTAACTCCCCTGCAAGGCACTAGAATAGTTTTCATTAAAGACAATCCTTGCCAGGAGCCTGCAGTTATTTTCCAAGCCAAAAAAAAAAAAATAAGAAAAAGAAAAAAGTTGTTCTTTCTTGGCCTTTCTGGTTTGCTAATCTACTTTGACATTTATTAGCAATTATTTATTTCCTTCCCTGTTGGCTGTTTATGGTGCAATTTTTCAACAAAATAGGCATTACTCAATAATAACCCCTGCAAAAAGGCAATTAGGAAACATCAAGTGTGTTGCAGGGATGGTTACAGAGATTGTGGGTCTTTCCTCATCTACAAAATCTCATTTTCTGGCCCAAATGGAGCTGAAGATGTTGCTCTGGGCAGCAGAACCCAGCCGGGCTCTGGGACTGGAGCATCACAACCTCACTCCATCCTTTCTGCAAAGGATCCAGGGGCTTTTCCCTGATGTTTTCAACCTTTGCAAGGGGCAAAAAGATGCAAAACACATATTTAGGAAGACCTGCTTTCGTTGTCTCCTGGGTAATAATGTTCTTTCTTCCCTTTGGGTTTTGGTGATGAGGAAGGTCTGTAAAAAAACAGGATGCTTGTTCCTTAATGAAAATGCTCTGTGCTGAAAGGCTCCCACAAGTTCCCATGAAGCCAAAAGGTAGTGCAAAACTGAAAAGAAAATTAAAAATATTAAGAAACAGCTCAACCTTTCAGTGCAGCACCTCAGGAGCATTTCCCCATTACATCCCTTTGTGGGGAGAGCTTGGTACCAGCCACCCGCCCTGCAAAATCCCCCCAGACCCACTGCTTTCCCAAGAAAGGGCTTCTTGCATGTGAGAAGCCACACTGGGGAAAAAAAAAAAAAGAGTTTTTAGTTGAAATAATGGAGCTTGTAAGAAAACAAAGCCCTTTTCTGGCTGCACTCACATGCAGCATCTTGCACCGATCACCCCACATCCTTCCTGGTGGGTGCTGAGGGGGAGTTGGGGCACAGTCTTGGGTCCTTTGGGGGGTTTGGGCACGATGTTGGCCCTTCTCTCATCCTGCCCAGCTGGGCATGAGTTGCAAAAACCATCCCAGATCTCACTGGGGCTGTGTGATGGCAGGAACCACGCTAGAGAGGGGTGAGAGAACAGCGGGTGCTGCTCGAAGGTGGGGACAGCCCAGTCCTGGTTCTGCTTGGCTGGAGCTGGCACCTAAAATAACCAGCCCCACCACGGTATTTTTGCTGGTTAGGGAAACTTAATTTTCATTTTCCGACTGTTTTCCTGGCTGAGACAGGCAAAGGCTGCTCAGGGCTGTGGTGAGGGTGGGGGGTTATTTGGCCCTGAAATGCTGGGTTGGCTTTGGTGTGGCTTTTTGCTGGGGAGAGTGGTGTGAGAGCACGTTGGAGAGGAGATGCAGCCAGAGGAGCACTGGGAGCTGTGTCCTTCCCTGATACTGGATCATGGAATCCCAGAATGACTTGGGTTGGAAAGGACCATGAAGCTCATCTCCTTCCACCCCCTGCCATGGGCAGGGACACCTTCCACTATCCCAGGTTGCTCCAAGCCCTGTCCAACCTGGCCTTGGACACTTCTAGGGATGGGGCAGCCACAGCTTCTCTGGGCAACCTGTGCCAGGGCCTCCCCCCCCCCACAGGGAAGAGTTTCTTCCTAATATTCCATCTAACTCTGCCCTCCAGCAGTCTGAAGCCATTCCCTCCCCTCCCGTCATTCCAGGCTCTTGTAAATAGTCTCTCTCTGTGTCTCTTGTGGGGTTCCTTCAGGTACAGGAAGGCCACAATTAGGTCACCCCAAAGCTCTCTTCTCCAGGCTGAACAATCTCAGTTCTCTCAGCCTTTCCTTACAGCAGAGGTGCTCCATCCCTCTAGTCAGCCTTTTGGCCTCCTCTCTCCTCACTCCAACAGGTTCAGTGAAACATTGTGCTGCTCCCCCAGCCATGGTGGTTTTGCACCATCACGACCTGTCTGTTGGTCCTGCCCTGGGACCTGCCCTGCTCTGGGTTGGGGTCATAGATCCAGCATAGCATCAATCAGGAAGGTGTCCCTGCCCATGGCAGGGGGTGGAATGTGATGATCTTTAAGGTCCCTTCCCACCCAAACCATTCTGGGGTTCTGTGATTCCGTGAGCTAAAAATACTAACCCCTGCTCCAGGTTATGTTAAATCATCCACCCCCTGATCAGCAATACACATAAACCTTCTGCAGACACCAAATGCTCCTCAAGACAAGATTAGGCTCACCAATAACAAATCCAGCGGTGCTTCATCTATTTATATGAACCATTAAGGTTTATGGACAACCCATTGTGCATTCCTTGACGTCTGCCATGAATCCCACATTCCCTGGTGCTGTGCACTTCCCCAGCCAAACCTCTCCCTCTGCGTGTATCCAATATTTCCTCGGCACTTCCAGGGGCTGAAAACATTTCTCTTTGTGAATTCTTTTAAGTTCCACCCCTAAAACAACCCTCTGGATCATTTAAAGTGGGAATGTTTGTACTCAGAATCCTATAGGGAGCCTAGGAATTATTTTACTGCTCCAAGCTTTTCTCACGTCTTAACAAAATGCAAATGTCCTAGTGTTGCTGAAACACAGAGCTAAGATCAGAGTGACTTGCTCAGTGTCTTGATTTCTTTTTTAGCTGCTTATTCTTAGTAGTTACATTGAAAAAATATGCATTTCTGTTTGTAATAAATATAACAGCACGGCTCAAAAAACATGAGTTATGAGAAAACAAAAGCAATCTTTGAAATCAGGAGCTTCACATCCTTCTGGAAAAAGTGTATGAGGATAATGGGGGAAAATATCTCGCTAGAAATAACAACCACAGCCTGGAAAGTGAACAGTGGAAATATTCTGTATGAACAGGAAGAATCCACAACCATCAAGAACCATTAGAGTCAGCGTTAATTAGGGCTGATTGACTGAGAACAGAGTCCAGCATGAGCTCTGCTCTGCTGACAGAGCTGCTCAGAGCCTGTACTGAGTCACTGGGAAAACCACATGCTAAGTTGTTAGAGGAAAAAAAATTAAAAATATATATAAACATGAGCAGGTGGGATTTTCCATGGCCCTGAGTGATGGAGGAGCCTGAAATTTGGTATCAACCCCAACTCATGGAGAAGGTACCCCCTGCTCCCCAGCTCCAGCCCCATCTTTCAGCCTGGGAGCGTGATGGGAGATGATCTCCAGTGAGATCTCACATCTCTACCAGGGATGTGCATCTCAGGAAATTGGAAGGCAGGAATACGGATGGAGAAGCTGCACTCCCTGTGGATCTTGCATCCTCAAAAGGTGGAAAAGAGGGAATGGAGAAGCCCTCCTCCTCCATCCCACTGCAGGCAGAGCTTCCATGGCTGAATCCAGCCTCACTGGTTGTCCACGGGTGCTCTGCCTTAGGGTGCTCCTCTCTCCAGAGAAAGTTTTAGGGCTGTGGAAAACCACTTCCCCAAATAGTTGCTGCTCTTTCACCATTGGAAGGGCTGGACATCCTGCAAAACCATATGGGCACAGTGTGTTTTACTGGGGGAAAGAGAGAAAGCAGAGCTGAAACCTGGAAAAGGAAGGCTCTGCCAGCCTGGGAGGCAACTCCATTGGGCTTTTGGAACATGCTTTCTTCATGCTCAGAGGATGGAGAACCTCCAGGGCTCAGTGGAGAGACCAGTCCCCCGGGAGCTCTCCCTGCTTCCTGTTCCAAACCTTGAAACTTCTGATTTCATGAATTTTCCAAGATTTCTTTGTGCTGTCATAAATTCACACAGCTTTAACAACCATGCTGATGAGATAAGTGACAATTCTCTCTGGGGCTTTTGGTGCCTTCTGCCTTCTGCAGCATCAGGAGCAGAGCTGGAACTCACACTGTGCAAGAACATCTCCATCACCACCTCCTATAGCTCATTTTGGGGCTGGGAGATGGAAAAAACAAGACTCCACCACCTCTTGATGCAGTTTTGGCTTGGTTTAGGGCTGTTTTCGCTCTGTCCCTGCTCTCTCCCTCCTCCCTGCACACCTCAATCCCCTTCTCTGCATGTTCCAGTCATAAATGTAGTGCCACGGCCAGAGTCTCGCTATTACTGTTCATCCTGTTTATTACATAACAGAATTTGCTCTTTTGCTCCCTCAGTGCAGGGTTTGCCTCAGGAACTGTGCTGTCAATCAACACAGTTAACTCAAACTAGTCACTGGCATGGATAATTTAAAATATTCCCTGGAGTGGGTTGGTTTGCACCTGTGTCTCTAGGACATGGACTTGGGTCCGTCTCGTCAGAGGCTGAGTGGATGGTCCACTGCCGAGTAGATGATATCCTCTTTGGGGTTTTTCCCTTAGAAAAGTAGATTTTAGTACTAAAATCCACTCCTTGCTCCTGGGAGTTGGCAGGAGGCAAGTGGAATGGGACCCATCTCTGCCCACCAGCATGGCAACCTCAGAGAAAGCACCTGAGTGCCCATCTGAGCCCAGCAGCTCTGAATGGAGCACTGTGGGGAACTGCTGCCACAGAGCCATCCCAAGGAACTGCTCATTGACTGCTTAATCACCTCTTTCACAGGCCCTGACTGTCCTGGCTCCAGGTTTTAACGCTCTCTGTGCCTGCCTAGCTCTGGGTATGTCCCTGGGAGCAAGGACATGGGTTTGGACAATGCTTTCAGGCACATAATGTGATTCTTGGGGTTGTCCTGTGCAAAGTCAGGAGCTGGACTCAGTGATCCTTGTGGGCCCCTTTGAACTCAAGATATTCTGTGGTTCTATGGGTGCTGTCTTTTCTGCTCCCAGCTTGTGTCCTTGCCACCCTGCAATCCCTGGGACCAAGAGGGATGACTTTGGCTGGGTGGCCATGTCCAGATGAGCATTAAAGCAGGGCTGCAGCTCAGTTTCCTGGCTGAGCCCTCGAGTAAACCCAGTCCCACAACTAAATGATGGTTTATTGCATCCAAAAAACAGGGAATTTGAACCCAGCCACAATGTGGAGATAAAATCTAAAAGACACCCAGTGACTGGGTGAGAAAGTTTCACCTTTACACAGGACTCTGTCCTTTGTGCCAAGTGTGTTTAAGGGATGCTCCCAAAACAGGAAATCCCTTCTCTCTGCCTGGGCACAGATTTTTGGGGTCCTGGAGCCAGAGTTTCTCCCTAGCACAGCTGCCAAGGTAGGTGGCAGAGGAACAGAGAGTGCTTCTTTTTTAGGAAGTTACAGAGGGACCAAGTTCCCTAAAGGGATGGACTGACAGTGAGAAGGACGGTGAGCAGCCAAAAGCACCCAGCTGCTGGAGCCACAGGGACCTCTGTCCCCGGTGTCCCTGCTGTCCCCCAGCGTGGGGAGGCACCCGGAGCTCCCAGCGCCCGGCTCTGCTGGGTCCAGGTCACACCGAGCCACATGATCTGCGGGGTCGGAGCAGCAACAACAACAGGAACAATCTGTGGGAGAGGAACTTAGGATGAGCCCAACTTCTCTAAAAGTATAAAAAGACCCTGGGGGCCGCGAGAGGCATCGGCTTGCACGTCCTCCCCTCCCGCCGCCGCTGCCGCCTCTCGCAGCGCTGACGGTTGGAAGCGGCGTTGTCCTGGAGTTGTGCAATAAACACCATTTGTGTGTGTGCTCTTGGCATCGGCTCTGCCCCCGCTCCCCTGCCCTCCCAGAAAAGGAAACGCAGCCCCACCGAGGCGTGAAGGTCCTGGGCAAGAGCGCAAACGGCTCTGCTCAGCCTCTGTCCTGCTCGGGGGCTTCACCTGGGTGATGGTCCCGTGAAAGGAGTGAACAAACCTGTAAAAAAACCGCGCCGAATCCCACCCAAGAGTGTCAGGGAAGGGAATTGTAAGGAGTATCTCTGTTTCCTGTCAAAGGATGCTCGTGCAGCTCAAAAAAGGAGCAGGGCCAATTAATTCAATATCGAGCAGATTTTGAGCACCTTGCTGGATAGTCCCTCACTGAGCAGAGCTACACCAAGATGGATGGCAGTTTTAGGATCCCATTCCCATAAATTTCTCCTTTTCTCCTTGATTTATCGGTGTTTCCACTTGCTGACCCAAGCCATTTGGGGGAAGGACGTGTCCCTGCTGCACCGCAGCTTTTGTAGCTGCTCCCTGCGGGCACCCTGAAAGAAGATAATTAGACATTTTAAAGTCCCTTTTTAACTTGGGGAGACACTATTTCTCTCTGAAACCTTCCAAACAACAGAAAAAGATCCACAGAAGATGAAGGCAAAGCTTTTGTCAGGTGGCCCCACTCCAGCCCAGGCGACAGACAGGCACATCCCACACACAAGCCTATCTCCAAGCCAGCCCTGATGGCACTTCCAGGAGATGGGTCAGGTGTTGGGACTGTCATAAGGCACATCTATAGATGCTGGTGGTTTTTTTCCATGTGTTGTGAGCCAAGAAAAAGTATCATCCCACACAAAAATCCTTGTTTCATCTGTATCCTTTGTCCCCCACACCTGCTAGGCTGTGATAGCAGCCATGTACAGTGTGACATTTTTTTCCCAGCCTAGGGGAAAACATTTTGCTGATTGGAGAGAGGGGAATAAGAGAGGAGAAAATTAGATCCTAAATTCTAGGTAGTTGTGGCTGCTGGAAAATTGGTCTTTAGCATTAATGCAAACTGATGAGACCAGAAGGAGAGAAACTCAAAACAAGATGGGATTTTAAAACTATAGTTCATGGCTTCTTGCAAAGAAGCTGTGGCCTTTTTTTTTTTTACGTTTTTTTCTACCGAGTCACTTAAATGAACCAGGACCTGAAATTCCAGGAATTTTAGGGTTTTTTTAAACTTATAGGAAAGGAAGAAGAAACAGACAGAGTCGCTGCTTCTGAACTAAAAATACTGTTTAGAGAAGGACATCTGCAATGCAGCTTTGAATGTCAAGGCCCCCAGTGTTTGGGCTGTTCTACTTCAAATGTCAGCTCCTGACGTTTGCAGAGGTAGGAAGGCTGGAAAGTGGAAGATTGCAGACATCCCTTTCTTCTCTTATAGATATTTGTTCATCTAGAAGTTTTGCAGTGAAATGGAGGGGAAATCTCATTTTCAACTTGCCCCTTTTAACGCCCCTGAACTGTCTTTCCCAGTTTGGGATCCCAGTGTGGTGGATCTGGACCAGTCCCAGCTGCTGGAGGCTGTTTGGGGATGTGGGAGTCGCTGAGAATTCTGACAAGCCATTCATAAAACTTCTGGGAGAGTATTTGTGAAAGCCAAGCACATTCTGCCCCTCCCAGCATCGAATAAGTGACCTTTGTCCTGTCTCTTATTTTCGCTTTCGAGCTCTTGCCTTCCAGAGGTCAAGCAGTTTAAAAAGTTCGGCTGAATTAAAGAGGCGGGATTAATCATCTCAGTCATTTTATCTTGCTGGCCACCATGTCATCCTGCTTTTGCCAAGGTCAGTAATTACGTAAAAAATCAAAATGTTCCATAACGCCACAAGTCAGTCCCCAGAGAACCCAGGAAACTTAGATTAAAATCTTTGCAAAAATGCCCTTTTTTGTCTTCTCCCTCCATTCGGAGAGTCTTGGCAGTTCTTGTTTTTCAAAAAAAGGAACAACGATATTCTGATGTAATGACAGAACTCCGGGAGCTGGAGATTTACAGGGAAAGAAAAATTATTAAGTATTGCACAGCTCATCATAAAATGGTGAGAAACCACCTGTGCTACCCTGCAGTCTTGTTAAACCAGCTCTGCAATAAGGTACCATCACTTTACTTCTTGAATATGATTTGTTTTATAAGGTTATATTAATATGGGGCCAGGAGCGTGCAAGTCAGGCCATAAACCTCCGTCAGCTACAGTGTGTTGCTGTTACTTAACCCCTGATTATTTAATCCCTAGCGTGGCATGTGGTGTCTCTTATCAAGGCTCAGTGGGAATTTCACCTCTCCTGTGCTCTGAAAGCAGCACCCCCCAATCTGGAGTTAAACATTAATGAGCTGTCACAGCACTGGGTTCCCAGAAATCTGTTGAGTTAAGGTCATCCATAGGGATGAATAATGAGGTTGATTTGAAATATAACCCGGATATAGCGGGTCAAGGCTGTGAGGGAAGGCTCATGTGGGTGTCAGCAGTCCCTGGTTGAGGTCTCTCTTTGCTAATGTCAAGACTTCATCAGACTTCTTGCCTCAGCCTTGTGGTCCAGCAGCTGCTTCCCTCCAGATGCTTAAAGGAAAATAGCAAGAGGGGCGGGGTCAGACTTGGTGTCTAAAAGCCTTTCAGCGCTGCTTTTGTTACTGCTGATGGGACAGTACATGGAATTCTTGTCGCTCAGGATCCTCTTCAGATGGTGGCTTCAGCTGACAGCGTGGCAGTGAGCTCCCAGGTCTAATTACCTTTGCCAAGTGAAAGCACTGCCCTTTGAGGGAGGGTTTAATTTCCCATCTATTCCTTTCATCTAATGGCTCCTTGTGCTTGGAGTACAAGCCATGAAAACAGCTCTTAATCTACCTCCTGCCTCCCACCAATTATTTAATACCTGGATTTTATTCCTTCTCATTTGTCTTTCTAACTACCCTAATTTCTCCAGTTTCTCTCATCAGCGTTTTCCCAAGCTCTTTATTGTTTTCTGATTGCTGTAATTCTGCAATATCTTTTGGCACTAAAGCCCAGCTCCCCAGAGGAACCAGCTCATGAATTTATACAGCGACATTACACAGGCTTTTCAGATGAGTCTTGGGGCTGATTTGGATGCCCAGAAATGCTCCTTCTGTTCCTGCCTCTCCTGTCGCTGCATCTCTTTAATGAGTGGTTCTGCAGAAATTAGCAAGTAGGAATTGCACAAGCGGTTGCACCCCTGGTATAAAGAGCCATGAAAGACTGAGTCAAGAAATTGGGAGACTGAATGTTTGGCCTCCTCCATCCTTCCCCACTCTCTATGCCCGTGACTTGGCAGGGCATTTCTCTCTTCATTTGTCAAGACAAGAGTTTCAGCCTGGGAGGAAATTTTCCCCATGGTACTAATTTCTTCTGCTTCTTGCAACTGAAGCACATTTGAGAATTTGTTCCTGAAACTTCCCATGTTCTAATTTTACGTGATGGGGCTGTCAGAAGCAGCACATGAGAGAAATGAGATCTCCTTTGCAGCTTTGGGGTGACTGTGCTGCCCTAGAAGGGCTGATGAAACTCAGAGGCTGCTGCCCTTCTCATTAATACCAGATTTCCTACCTTAGTTACTGCACTTTTAGGTGACAAGGCTCAGCCTGGGCCTGGCACAATTCATTAAATCCTCTGTAAGTAATGCCACCTCCTTTATTCCCTCTTGGCAGAGGAATCCACCTTCTAACCAAATACTTGAAGGCACTCATGCCAGGAGAGGAGTTTTAAACATGATCAGTATGAGGAAATACATTGGGGTGCTGGGAATAAACATGTTCTCTGGGAGTTTATTTATTTGTCTTACAGGGCTGCCCCAGACTAAGGATCGGCCGAGACGGCAGCCAAATGTTGCTCTAAGGGTGCTTTTCCTCTTCCAGGAATTTGTTTCTTTTTCTGTTTGAGGTTGGAATTAGAGGGAGTCACAAATTATGATGAGAGATTCTGCTTGTGAAATATTCCACATTTTTTGAAGGGCAAGAGGATGCAGCTGCATAGTGAGTACTGGTGGGTGGATGGAGATGCACCCACATCAGGATCTGGTGGAGATGCACTGGTCAGAGACCAGGGTTGGGGCCCAGATCCTTCACAACTGCTTCCTCTAGCTCATCCCGACTGAAAAGACTCCATAATTGCAAATTCTGTCTCTGATGAGAACAAAATCTAGTGCTCCCAAAAGGCTTCCCACAAAGGCTTACTCAGGGTCAGAGTGGGAAAGTTGTTTCCTTTGTGCCTTCTTAGTCATCCACCTTATCTGTCTCCTGTTGAGTGCAGGATGAGGTGAGCAAAGACTGATGTGTAATTACTTGGCTGGGAACCAGGAAGAGCTCAAAAAAAACACCTGAAGATCCAAACATCTTCAATTCTGGGCAGATTTGGGTTGGTGCTTGGTGGTGGGATTTGATCTCTGTTATATCCAGCCAGGACCTGCAGTGTAAATTTGCAGACAAGCCTCAGATCGGGGTTTGATCCTGAATTGATCCATGTGAGTTTGAGGTGGTGTTGCAATCCCAAGGCCTTTGAGGCTGAGGGCTGTAAACACCATCACTGTATGAGCCCACGAACAGAAATCAATCTCTATCAGCTCCCATGATTATGGTTGAGAGGAGGAAAACCTTTCCTCAATTAGACTGAGCTCTCTCTCTGTTAGCATTCTTCTTCCATATCAGTTGGACAACAAGAGCAACAGGGGTCCAACTCAAGGTCAAGCCTTAGAAATCTTCCCAGAACCACGACCAGACTCAGTCATGGCACCCAGTGCTGTTTTCCTGGGCCCCAGTTAGTTGGTTTTCATTAGCAAGGGTGGTCAGTGTCTCTGGCAGCACAGCCACTGATGCCTGCTGGGAACTCTGATTTTCTGAGCCCACAGGCGCCGTCACCTTCTGCCTGAGGAGTTTTTTCCCCTTTTCTGGCCCTGCAGTGGGCTGATGGGAGCAGGTCACGGGACAACCTGTCATGTGGAACCAACCGACCGCATCTTGGTGCGGTTCGGACTTACCTTTTTTTATCTTTGGAGAGACCAGATTATGACCATAAAAGGGAAAAACGGAATATTGGGTGAGGAGCCCTGCTCCAATTGGCTGGGCACTGATTTGCAGCGGTTTCGGGGGAAATAACCAGATCGGAGCAATTTTTGGGCCGAGAACAAAAACAATACAACAAAACCATGTGGTTCACCATTGAAACCAAGACAGGACTTTCGGTGCTGGTGCCTCCCGTTGTTTTTGGTTCCACCTGCACGAAACTGCAGCAGGGCCCTCACTTCCACATGGGCACAGCCACACAGGGCTCCTGGTTCCCGTAAAACATCTCTGCAGCCACAAACAGCTGATGCCAACCAAGGTAACGTCTCCTGGAGGTTAACTGAAAGGAGCTGGTTGGCTGAGAACCAGAATTGTAACCACCTCCTGTGAACCCATCTCTGCAGCCGTGACCAGCTGATGTTACCTAGAGTAACATCTGGAGATGATCTGGAAGGTTCTGATGGCCAGCTTGGCCAGGAACCAGAGTTGCAATCACACTCTGTCAACCTGGTGGCCTTCTGAGTTAGGAGAGCCCAAGCAACAGTTTGTTGTGGCTCAGTATCTGCGTATCCATGTCTGAAAAACAGCAGAACAAAGTCCTTTCATGCCTGAACACCTCTTCCACCCAACCCTTGTAAGTCCATTTGCATGGTTAAAACCAGGCCTTTAATCTCCTGAGGCACTTGCCTAAAATGTGCCACCAGCACTGAGTTACAACATTTGGTAAACACGATAAAAAAGACTGAGAGGGTTTCCTGGAAACTTTGGCAACCGTACTTTGGGAACAGATGTTGGCGACAAGAAAAGTTCTTGTAAGCTGTGAAGGCACTTTCCTATTTAATGGCTATCATGAGAAATGTGACAGCTGAATTAGGGTGTTTGGAATGAGGGTATTTGTGCCCAGGAGAGCAGAGGTATCGGCTTCATTCCTTCTGGGAAGGCCACACCCAAGTGAATTCTTCACTTGTTGCCTTCATCCAATAAGAGCCAAGATAGCTTTGCAGTTAATGTTGTTCTTGGAGTTGGAAATGGGCTCTCGTTCCTGAGCTGATGGTAAACACCTGCCTCGCCTTGTGTGCTCAGGGTGGCAGCAGGGCCATCTGTGACCCGGAGTGTCTCTTCTGGAGGGTGAGTTCAATCGCCTGCAGAAGGAGGCAGCAGCGCGGCTGCCATGCTGGGGGATGTTTGCATTAACCACCTCCCGGGAGAAGTGAGTCTGGCAGCCTTTGGTTCCTTCCTTCGACCAAGATGAGGTGTTGGTCCCCCCTCACTGGAGGCATCGAGTCAATTGTTGGTTCCTTTGGCGAGTCCATCCAAGCCCAGGGAGATGTGCCTTGCAGGTGATCAGGCAGACACTGCACCCTGTTCTGCTCATCCCTTTCTTCAACTTTCCTCCCCATTTCTCCTCTCATCCACTCATCCTTCCCGGCCTCCCCCCTTTCCTGCAAGCACCTCATTTTTGGTAAGCACCGATGATGTTGGTGATAGTCCTGTACCATCACCCCACCTCTCCCTCTCCATCATGTTCCTTCCTCTGCTTGTGCCCCAGTCCCGGGTACCTTTTGCTCTCCTGTGGTAGCAGTTCCTTGGTTCTCCTCACTCCACCACCTGCTGCAATCCCTCTGCCTGTCACCCCTGCAGTTATTTCTTCAGCGGTGACCGCAGTGGTGAGTCCTGGGACCTATGGCAGCATCGCAAGCCATGGCGCTGGGCCCCATAAAACCAGAGGGGAACCACAGCACCTTACTCATTGGCACCAGAGTGATGCTCCCCCATCACCTCCTTCCCGGTGGGCAGTGGTTTGGGGAGAGGGGGGAGAGGTGGCTGTGCACATAGCAGGGAAGAATGGCTGCTCCAGGGGGTTGGTCTCCTCCATGGCCATCCACCCAATCTCGTGGGGCTCTCCAAAACCAACCTGGGCTGCACAAGCTGGGGTCTGGGTAAAGCATTTTTGTGAGGTGGGGGTGAAGGTGGTGTTTGAAGGTTTGTTATTGATGTGGTTCAGGGTGACACTGGTGGTAAAGCAGTTCTGGCAGATGCAGTGGGGACGTGGGTAGGGCCGACCCAGGTCTGTGCAGTGGTTTGTTGGTTGCTGCACTAGGCTTGAATTATCAGGAGTTTGGGTCTAAGCTGGGCTGTTCTGCAGTATAAGTTAAAAACTTTCTGAAAGTACTATGGGAATTTCAGTTATTCCCTTGTCCTCATAGTACCTCCCCAGGGCAGTGTTGTGCTGATGTCGCCACTGCACTGGCTGTGAACAGAGGTCAAGGGACACAGAGGGATTCACCCAAGGCTGCAAAGGAAGCCTGTGGCAGAGGCACAGTGAATCCATCTCTGGCTCCCATCCTAAGCAGGCTCCAGACTCCCAGACCACAGGTTTCCTCCCCAACCCTTCAATCCTAACCCCAAACCAGCCTGCAGAGAGTGAGAAGGAATTGCACAAACACCCTGGCTGCATTTCAGAGGAACCCTCTGGTATTGCCTGTGTGTCCTCAAGATGCTGGCAAACCCCAGTTCTGGGTACAGCCTGGTGCAAGGGACACCCAGCCCTACTCAAAGCAGCCAAGGAGAGAAAACTAGAAGTTTTAAGAATAATTCTGACCCTTCAAATGGCAGTATTCTTTATTCAAGGGGCACTTTCCCCCAAAAGGATGGGGACAGGTATGGGGCTTGGAGCAACCTGGTCTAGTGGAAGATGTCCCTGCCCATGGCAGGGTTTGGAAGAAGATGGTGTTTATAGTCCCTTCCAACCCAGACTATTCCATGATTCCACGACACTGCCTCTGTGCCAGGCCGTGCACTGCACAGCCCCTGCAGACAGGTGATAAAACCGAGCAAGATGCAGCAGGGCGAACAACAACAGGCAAATGAGCACTGAAAAAAAGAATAATTAAAAAAAAAAAAAAGCTTTAAGTACATGACAGCTTGGTTGAGACCCTGTTCCTGTATTTGCTTAGCTGAGGGCTATCTTTATAAGTCCTCGCTGCCAGATGTTCCCGCATTTGCATGCGGGGTGAAGGGGAGGGATGCTCAGCGGGTCCCGGGGGTGCTGGCTCGGCGCTGCAGCCGGATGGCGATTGCCACCCAGTGGCTGCGCACAGCGCGCTGCCTTTCGCCTTGCAAACTCCCTAAAAATAAAACACCGCTGCTGCAGGCACAGAAAAGCCGCGCCTTTTCTCTATCTCAGCGGTGGAGAGACCTCGGGCACAGCTCAGAGAGCTCCTTTTCCCAACCAGGTGGATTTGGCTGCGCATGAGAGAAACAAAACAGCTTGTTTTTTTAGCGCAAGTCGCTGTGGCTGCTGAGCAGCTGAGCCCGGCACTCAGGGAAACTCTGCAGCTCTGGCAGGGCTGAGAAAACCTTCTCGACACAGCTTGGTCTGTGTCCTGACCGAGGCACTACTTGAGGCTGGCACACCCATCCTCAGGGCAGGTCCCAGCAGGGACTTGGGAGAAATATGCTCACATTTCCAGGGCCCCTTTTTCCCCACCCCGAGCTTATTCCTCGGCTCAGGTCATGCCAAAAAGGAATTATCTGGGGATAACTCCTAAATCTGTGCCTGCTGCGATTTTCCATCACAGAGAACAGTCAAAGACACCCAAGCCATCAGGTTCCTGAAGGAACCTGGGCTTTGATGGTTTTCCAGCAAAAACCCTCCCAGATCTGGGATAACTTTCATCTCTCACTAATTTTCTGCCTGGAGCAGAAACAGCAAACTCCTCCCAGAAATCACAGTTTTCTGCTGTAGCTCTCTTGGAGATTTTTTTCCAGGTATATTTTATATTTCTGTACTGTTACCTATAGAAGTCATAGTGAATAAACAGAATTATTCCTAGTGTCTACAGCAGAACTATCTCTGCCCCCAAAATAAGCTTTCTTAACCCCGTTTCCCTTACTTATGCAAGCCTCATATTTACACACCTCTCCAACACACTTACTTGACCACAGACCCTATAAATTCAGCATGGTGCACCCTGCTGTGGGTAATGAGGCTAATTAGGAGCAGAGGGAAAGGAAATGCTTTTGCTGCACCATTTTTATTTATTTTTTTCTGATGTTTTAGTGGTTGGAGCAGATCACGTACCTTGGGCTGTAGGTGTTTGCTGACAGAGCTGAGCCAGCTGGATGTTCCTTTCTGCCTCTTGCTGCTGCTGGAGCTGTTAGGGCAGCATATTCCCTGGATTTCATTTTAAATGTACACTGCATCCCTTGGAAATGCTTTGAGTAGGTTGTTTCTAAGCTATAGCTGGCTGAGCCAGAGGGGAGCTGTATCAGAGTTAATGGCTGCTGGCAGATTTTCTTTAAGACTTGCAGTGGAGCATAAATTACTTGTTCCTGAAGCTGTAGGGAGATAACTATGACTCCAGAAACCCTCCTGGTGAGCTTAAGTGATAACTCCTCTTGCTTTCCCTTTGCAGCTGAAGAGACAGCATTGCTGCCTTGATGGTTCCCCCATCATGGGAGGCGTGGGTGTCTCCTCTCCTTTGCTCTGTTCCCTTCCTTTGTGGTTTTCTGCTTGGAAAATCCCATTAGGCTGATCTACGAGGAGAGAATTGTCTGTGTTAGCTGATAAATAACGATGGTTGGGCAGCTGAGGGAGGTGGGTGTTGTGATGAGCTCCTTTCCCTGCTCCATCATGCAGGTAATGGGAACTGCCCCGGGAGGGCTGCTCAGGGACTCTCTTAGGATGCTGCTGCTCAGTGTACTCCTCTTTTCCCAGAGCAAACTTTGCAAAATGAACAGGACTGGAAAGCTGGGAGGACTCCAAGTTCTCTGTGTGGGTTCGTGTTGGCTGTCCAGAGACAGAAGACTCAGGTCTGCTTTAATCCCCCAGACCAAACCCTGCCGTCGGGACCAATTTTTGGGAGCTCTGGATTTAGAAGAAATTATTTTCTCAATCATTCTCTCAAGCCACAAGCTTTAACCTAAAATCTCTGCTCAGCTGCCTTGTAGGAATCACCTGGTGCTTTTGCAAGAGAAAAATCTCAGTGCTGGTGGTTCCAGCACTAATCCCAGTTCTGGTTGTTCCAGCACTATTTGCAGTCTGGCTCTGAAGCCTCTTGGGCACCCGAAGGCACCACTGCAGAAACATTTCATACACAAAGCCTCATCTCCTGCAGCACAGCTGATCCCCTGCTGCAGAAGAGCATCCGTGGGAACTGCCTGGCCACCGCTAAACTTTCTCTCAGTGCAAAACTTCTTCCCTGTTGCTCCTTCATGTCAGCATTTAGTTTACACTTGGTTCATCTGCAAAAAAAAAAAAAGAAAAAAAAAAGAAGAGTATCAGCCTCCAAACCATTTCCTCTTTCTGTGAGATGCGCTGCTGAGCTGGGAGACAAACGCAGCCTGTGTGGGTTTGACAGACTCTGACTCTGCAGCTCCTTCAGGCTGGGTTTAGTGGGGGTGAAATCAGCCTTTTTGTTATGTAATAGCCTGGGGCTCCTGTAAATTCTGTGTGTTGAAAGCCAGAGCAGCAGAGTGGAAGGTAAGAGCCCGTGTGTGCTGGGCTGTGGTGGCTGCACTGCTGGGAACATCTGACCCGGGCTCTCCTGAGATGTTTATAGGGTCAGACACTTTCCTATGAACGTTAATTAGCTATAAGGAGGAAAATTTTTGCAAGAGAGTGGAAAAACACTCTCACAAGTTGTCCAGAGTGGTGGTGGATGCCCCATCCCTAAAAACATTCGAGGACTGGTTGGATGGGTCTTTGAGCAACCTGATCTCACTGGAAATGTCCCTTCTCATTGCAGAGAGTTGGATTAGATGAACTTCAAAGGTCCCTTCCAATCTTAGGCAGCCGTGCTGGGAGGGATTTTGCACAGTTCTCAGCTGGAGGAGATGCTGTCCTGACCAGCAGAGCAGCAAAATCATCCCCCTGAGTGCTAATGGGAAAGCAGAAACTCTGCTTTTTCCCCTAAATCAGCCCAGAGAAGGCACTCTGGGGTTTCAAAATCTAAACTTTTCTCATACTTCCTTAAAAATTTAACTTATTCCTTCACTGGGCTCTTCCTTTTCCTAAGGCAAGAGGGGAAGTAGAACCATCTACCCACATTGATTTTTAAATCTCTGGTTTTATTCCAGACCATTCCAACAAAGCTTCAGAAATACACAGTGTTTAGATGCAAGGCTGAATGCTTAAAAAGGGGCTTTTGCATGAGGTCTCCGTAAGATTTTATTCTCTATCCCTCTGGCTGGTCTATCTGATTATCATATAATCATTAAATGGCTGTATAACAAGTTGCCTAGCCTGGCAGGTAATTTTCTACGTGTCTTAACATAGAGATTATACTGTGTTTTTAAAATAGTTCCCTTTTTCTTGAAAGCCTGTTAAGAATAGTGGTATTCAAATTTCATTTCTAGACATAACTACACTGTATTTTATACATCCATTCCTCGACATAAAATTTGCACATCTATATAGTAGGTGTGAATAACACTCTTCATAAATATATAAAGCTTTTAAAACAATAATGTCCCAGCTATAACCCATCCCAAATCAAACTGATTTGTGGAAGAAATTCAGGCAAAAGCCTGGATATTCTGCTTTTTTACCAGTCCTACCTTCTTTAAAAGGCCAGTAACATGCTCCTCAGCTGCTCCATAGTGATTTTTTCCTGCAGGAAGTCCTGATGCAGTGGGAAGATGCATTTATCAGTGCTATTGCTCCATTCCTGCCTGCCCCAACTGGCAATTAGCAAAGGGATTTGCAGTTTTACCACCCAATTGTAATAGTTTTATCACTTTATAATAAATTTAGGAAAGCTGCTGTTTTCTGTGCTGGTATAAAGCACTTCTGAGTATTGCTTGGCCTGACCTGGGTCTCAAAGCACTTTAATTCCTGCTTTAATCCACACAGGGCTGATTCTCAGGGATTTTTCTCTGCACAATAAGGAAGGGAAGGAAATGGTGGGATGAGATCAGATGAAGACAGGACTCGGCTAAACCTGGATTCGTTTAATCCTGGAGTTCTGCAGACAAAAAGGTCTCTGGGTGAGTGGTGCTGGCACACTCCAGCCTCCGGTAATGAGAAGGATTAGGGACTTGAGGGGGATTTGGGGAGGCAAGGGCAACTGAGCCCAGCCACCCAAAACAGTGCCAGCCCAAGCCCAACTCTGTTACATTCCACACGGCTTCTGCCAAAGCCTCACTCGATCCCGATGAGCACCGGGGACGTTTAAATCCCAGGAAAATGCCTCACACTGGGATGAGAGAACAGACTCCCCGCCCAAGGCTGCTTCTTTTCCTCTCTTCAGGCGGCCAGAAAAGCTCCGGCTGCTCAGAGATCCTCATCCGTCTTGTCTTGGAGACTGCCTCCCTCTAGTGAGCGCCAGAGCCACCCACACGCCGGCCCGGGGTCTTCCTCCTGGGTGCTGTGCCGCACACACGGAGGATGCTGCACAAACCTCGGGTGCTGGGCATGTCTTGGGTGCTCTCCATCACACCCCGAGGGTGCTGTGCATGTCTTGGGGGCTGGTCTGCATCCATCAAGGGAGCTGTGCGTGTCTTTGATGCTTTCCAGCACACTCCAAGGGTGCTGTGCATGTCTTGGGTGCTGTGAATCTCTGTCTCTGAGGCTGCACTGCCTCGAGGGTGCTGCACTCCACGTGCCTAGGGTGCTGTGGGTGTCTGGGGTGCTGTGCTGCACACATCCAGGTGCTGTACATGACTCTCATTTACGTGTCTTGGCCCTGACTGCTGTGCCTGCAGAATCAGTGAATGGTTTGGGTTGGAAGGGTTCTTAAAGATTGTCTTGTTCCAACCCCTCCTATCGTGGGTGTTCGATTAACCAGAGACCCTGAACTGCATCACGCTGTGTGATGCTGCCTGGGGAGCAGTAGCTATGCTGAGACAGGAGGATGGAATGACACAAACAATTCCTGATCCAGCACAGGATCTGCCAGCACACAGATGAATGGGCAGCTGTGAACCAGCAGCCTGAATTTGCACTGAATTGGTGCTTTGCGTCGAGTGGCTGCAGTGTTTTTAATCCAATCCCAGAGCCCCCAGGCAGGATTTGTTGCGCTGCCGGATTTCTCGTTTGCCAGCCAGGGTAGGATTTCATCAAACGAGCTGTATAATTTCCCCACATCCTCAGGGGCTCGCCCGCAGCTCAGCTCCTCCGGGCTGCCCTTAGCAACCAGAGCGGGAAAAACAGAGCTCCACCGCCAAAGGATGCTTCCCACCTGCCCGAGCATCTCCCCGGGGCGACAGACAGGGCACGGGCAGCACCTGAGCATGTCACACTCCTGGTCCTTGCCCTCTTCTTTTTCACAGCTGAGCCTCTGCTCCTGGCACAGCCATAGCCGTTCGCTCCAAAGGATTTGAATGCCATCCTAAATCAGCAGCAGCTCTCGCTGGGGGATGTGCAGGAGGAATGCTGTGAGCTGCGGGGCTGGAAGCCCGCAGGGCAGTGAGCTATGGGCATCCTCAGCTCATCCGGGCTGACCTGAAGGTTCTTGACCCGGGTGGGTGGAGGGGAAAATATTTATTGTCCCAGCAGCAAGGATCATGATTTTTCCAGCCAGAGGAGCTCTGGCTGCTGCAGAGCTTTCAGGGAGGTGTGCTGCTCACAGAGCTGGGGGGAAAGGGGAAAACAAGACCAGCAATTCCTGCACTCATCCTTGCAAAAAGGTTAATTCCCTTCCCACACCGCCGGCGTTCCGTGAATCCCACCGGCAGCGGGGGCTCGGTCGGGAGCGGCAGCGGGGTCAGTGCTGCTGGTGTGCAGAGATGGATCTTCCAGCTGGGGAACATATGGAAGTGTGGCAAGCAGGAGCAGCGAGAGGGGTTATTTGCAAGCTCTTCTTCCTTGGCAGCTGATGCGGTTTCAAAAGGAGAATGTTGTTTTCAGTGCCTGAAGTGAGGTGGCAGGTTTATGTCGGGGATGATCCAGGCAGCGCCTGGCAAAGGGACCCCCGGTGAGAGATCACCCACGGGCAAGAAATGTGGGGAACGGCAGCAGACTGCAGTGTCTGTTTAGATCACACTTAGAGAAATGAGCAGGATTTACTGCAGGGAAGGCAAAAAATAAATGAGCTGAATGTGCTAGAAAAATGGGGTCTGGAGGGAAATACATGCCAAGCAATAACGGTGCAGAGTGTATGTGTGTAATTTGGCCAGTTAGTGAAAAAATCTATATTATGGGCCAAAGCCAGAGCACAGATTTGCTGTTTTCTGGATTTTGAAGCATGAGATGCTCTCCCCCTCTCTCCAATTTGGGCTTATTTCTGTTTTGCTTCCGTCACACATCGATAAAGGTGGACTACTGATGCTTTTGGGGCTACCGGGTGAGCAGAAGAGCTCACAGGCACTGGGGCCAAATTGATTTTCCTTAAGGAGACCTGCTGGGAAGTCACCAGAGCAGGTATCTCTGTCTCTGCTGGGGCATAGGAACCAGCCTAACGTGATATCTGTGTGTGCCCCCAGAATTGTATTAATAATAACCACATCCACATCCTAGGGGTGGGTTTCCCCTCCCAGGCCACCTCTCCCTTCTCATCTGCTCCCCAACCCCAAGATGGGGTAACACAGGGCATTGATTTCAAAGCCTACTGTTTCCCCCCTTTTAAAGTCTTTTTCTTCTTGTTTTAATTTGTCCTCCTGCTAAATTTCCTCCCTCCTTGAAGATACATATCTCCCTCCATCCTACTTTTTTATATAGCACCTATTAGCCTGCTACCTATGTGTGGATGAGAGGGAGCACAGATGTGCTGCAGCTCCCAGCCTCCCTCTGGCCACCCTCCCTAAATCCCCCAGAATTCCAGAGGTCTGGAAAGGCGACAGCTACAGTTCCCCTGGGTGCCATATAACAGCAAGGGGGCTGTTTCCACCAAAGGGTCCCTGACACACATATATCAGCTGGGGACTTTGATTCAGATAATGATCTGCACAGGGCTGCCTTCAGTTAAGGGTGAGGGATGGGGTTTATGGCTCTGGTTTCCCCCAGGCAATTGCCCATCGGCATCAGAGGGAATGGCACTGGATGTTATTGGGATCTGCAGCACTGGTGTGGAGTGATGGAGTCTTCTCCTGGGAGGGGAAATGGTGGCTACAGGGAAATCTGGGCAGGTTTCTCCTTCTTCTCCTCTCCAAGAAAATGCCTGGTAGTGACTGAGCCTGATCCACTCCTAGACTGAGAGCTGAGGTTCCCTGTGACCCATTTTGTTGGAAATTAGAGATAGTTGGGGAAATGGGAGTAGAAGAAAACCTGTAAAGACTGTATTTGAGCATAGACCACCTCCCTCCCCTGCCCTCGAACTGGACAGACACCAACAGCTGTGCCCAAGTGCCTGAGCTTTTTTCTTTTTCTTTTTTTTTTCTGCAGGGCAAAATGGGAAAAAATGGGAATAATTTGGCCATTTTCTGAGTAAAGGTAGCATTATACCACAAAAGGCAGCAAATACTTGCAGCGCTGCTCTGTGCTGGATATTATCTGCACCTCCTGAAGGATTAATTGGGCAAGGATCCTCTAATTGCCATGTTTTACAGTGCCCAGTGCATTATCCCAAGCTGTTCCCCTCATGTCAAGGCTGTCCTCAGCCCCGGAGCTGTTTTTTGGGGTGTGCAGCCAAAACTGCACCTCCAGCATAGGAACTATTTGCATCTATTCTAATACAGATTCCTCTGGGTGCATCAGAAACAGGCTCAGTCACATTTTGGGCTGCTTAATTCCTTCCCATCTTAGGCAAATCCATGATCAGCTTAATAGGGGGGTGTCACCCCAAATTTCTGGGATCAGAGCTGCACTGGTGCAGCTCAGGGAGCACCTCCAGGTACGGGGGTGCTCCCTGCAAACCCGTGTTGCTGGAGCTGCTGCTCATCCCTCCAAACCCTCCTCTGCCGGGTGGTAGCCAGCAGCGTTCCCAAACAGTATCTGCTGTTATTGCATTAATTACAGTAATCTAATGGGAAATGTAAACAGGAAAGCTCCAGGGGGAGATAAGGGGTGCAGGGATGTGAGGCAGGGGCTGACAAGCTCCCTCTGGCGCGAGGAATGGAGTTCAGAGGAAAGCTGGCTTTCCAGCCAGCGGCTGGCGGCCGCTCAAAGGTGTTAATTAGGGCGGCCAGATAACCACTGGGGCAGTGTCCCCAGCTGTTTCCCTTTTTGGGAACAATCGCATTCCTGGGGCTTGAAGTTCAGCTGCAGAGATCCAATGCCTTCGATCCTGAGGGGGATGGGGCACTGCCGTGCTGTGAGAGGAGGTTTAGATGGGATATTAGGGAGAAATTCTCCCTGTGAGGGTGGTGAGGCCCTGGCACAGGTTGCTCAGAGAAGCTGTGGCTGTCCCATCCCTGGAAGTGTCTAAGGCCAGGTTGGACAGAGCTTGGAGCAATCTAGTCTGGTGGAAGGTGTCCCTGCCCATGGCAGGGGATGGAAGTGGAGGATCTTTAAGGTCCCTTCCAACCCAAACCATTCTATGATTCTAAAATTATAATTTTTAATCAGCTGGGTTTTAATCCCACCTGAGCTGAGCAGTGTTGCCTTGCTGCAAGCCAAGGAAAGGTGGCTCTTCCTGGTACATCTTCGTGCAAGACATCTGAGCTGGATTCATTGGATGGGCAAGACCAGTAAACTTTCTGTTGTGGTTTTAATCATCTCACCCTGCTTCATCCAGAACAGAAACCCACCTGTGGAGCTGCACTTTTCCTTGCTGTATCAACCTGCTGGAAGCACCTGGGTGGAGCAGGATTTTCCCATGTACTGCAGGTGCCCATTTCCTAGCCCAGGGCTCTCTGCTCTTCAGCCCCACCAGCACTTCCCACAGGAGCATCTTCTTGTTCTTCATCTTGAGTTCAGATCCAGGGAAATAGGACACAAGCTTGGGCAGGGAAGGAAACAGGACAGTGGTAAAGCATCTCCTTCTCCTTTTATTCGACCTTCTTCTTTTATTTTATTCTCCTTTAATTTTTATTTTCATGTCCACAAATTAGTTTCTTTGGCACTTCCCCCCTTCAAGGCTCCAGCATCTCCTTCTCCCAGGCTGTGCTTCCAAACACTGTACCTGAGGGAGAGGTTTGTTCTAGAGGCCTTATTTTTGCCTTTGGAATGACATATCCATGACCATCAAGCACCTGAAAAAGCCCTATTTTGGAGGTTATTTTCCCAGCAGGGCAGAGATTCCCAAGCTCTGATCCTGCCTGGAAAACAAATGCTGTGTGCAGTGAAAGTGGAGCAGGAAGGCACCAGGAGCCACTTCTCCATGGGGAAAGTGTGAAGCAGGACTCCAGCTCCTGGTTGGGAATTCCTGATGTTTATGCATTACTGGGGAGGGTCCCCAGCCCTGGAACCCCCCAGGCACTGCTGAATTCCCCAGAACTCACTTATTAACTGGCCTCTTAGCACAGACCTTTCTTGGCTCTTTCAAAGCAGGAGGAGGCAGATCCCAGTTTCCACCTCTGAGTCCTTTATGTTCTGGATTTTTTCCTCTTGGCCAAATTAGAAGAAAACATCATTTTTTTGATCTGAGCTCGTTTCTCAGCAATGAGATTTTGTCCTCCCTGGCTGCTCTTAGTCTGGGTAGGTGTGTGTGGGGGGGAAAGGAGGCAGATGAAATTACTGTTTATGGCACCTCTTTTGGCCTTAAAGCAGCAAGTGGGGAATGTTTGAGCTGCCAAAGCCATTTATTTTTATTAAATCCAGTTTCCACAATGAGAAATGCTCTACATCATGCTCCTCGCTCCTGCTGCTGGATGCTCCCAGCTCATTGCACGCAGCTCCCAGGAGGATCTGTCCCTTGAGGAACAGGAATCCAGACCAAAACTCCTTCCCAAACAGCTGTGGCTGGAAGCTGATGATCAGAAACACAGCAAAATCTGGTGCAGATCCAGAGAAAGCTTTTGCTTATCTTTGCATTCAGCTTGTACAAAATCCACATTCAGTGGATTTGGGTCACAAGTTTGTGGTGGGAGCAAGGAGCTGCTGGAGATGACAGCCTGGGATGCTCTGTTGGTCCCCATGTGGACTTCCAGGGCTCCTGCTTGGGTTTGTGTGAGCAGTTCTGGATCCTTGTGCTTCTGCTTCCCTGCTTTTGCTCCACAAATGATGACCCAAAAATGAAACGGCAAATAACCAAAACATGTGCAGCCCCAGCTCTCGCTTTCTTACCCACCCAGAACTATTTCTAGAATTATTCCATAGAATTACATATAATTATTCCATTATTTTCCAGAATTATTACAGATTATTTATTGAATAGGAGTTCTTGCAACTGGAGATTTCTTGCAACTGATATTTAGGATTTTTTGGGGGGGAAAGTGTTAAATACAGAGAAGGGTTGGAAATGGCTGTGCAGGATTTGGGGGAAATGGATCAGTCTCTGAGCAAAAGCCCCTTCCCTGGGGTCTGTGAATGCCCCTGGCATCTCACAGAGATCCTTGTTATGCCCTCCCTGAGAACCAAGTGTCATGACTTGAATGAGTTGTAATTTAGTGACCTTGTTGGAGGAAATTATTTTGCTCAAAGCAAGGTAAATTTAGATTTTTATTCTCGGCCATTTTTATTTGCAGGCAGGTTTTTTGCAGAAAGGTTCCTCTTTCTCAGAATTTTCTTTGTGTTTTCATTTGCAAAAGGAGGAAAAAAAATCCCCCTGATGCTCTTGGCAAACAATTTTCCTCTTGTTACCACCCCCTCCACGAACCTGACTGCATTGCAGAAATCCTGATCATCTCTTCTCAAAGTCTGAACTGAATTAATTTTACAGATTTCAAAGGTGTTGGAAGTGGTGAGAATCTCCACCTATCCCTGCCTTTTGAGGAAATCCCCAGTGCCTCTCCTGCTAAGCCTGTTGCTCTGCCTTCATCTGGATTTATATCTGTGTCATTGAGAGCATAACGTGGCTCTGAACCTCTTTGAACTCTGTTGTCTGGAGGACAAGGAAAGAGCATAAACCCAGCTATTAAAAAGCCTTCTAGTGCTGGTCAATTTAAAATACGTCTGGAACAATAAAAGGAGCAACTGTGCCAGCACTGCACTCACTGAGCCATCACCCCATTGTCCTGCAACCATGGAGCTCTGCCCTGTTTTCCTTCCTTTCAACTTGCCTTCTTTATAACCAGAGAAAAGTGATGCCTCTGCCAGTCTGCTCTGAAATGTGAGGTTCCCAGAAGGTGGATTTGTGAATGGTTGGCTGGTCATTATGTGCCTCAGGGCCTTCATTTTAAGGTGGTTTTTTTTTTTTTCCACACCAGTTGAGGGAGGAAGTTTGCAGGATGTTATCAGCATCCTGTTGCTGTGACCTGCTGAGCAATAGCATGTAAATATGTCTCCCCTTCACCACACCCCAGTGTCAACCTTTTGGCTCCTGTCTGCTGGCCATGTTCTGGGAGATTAATGTGTTTTTCCACTGTGGACAGGGCCCTAGAGCTAAAAGGCATGGATTTTTATTTTTTTCTTGGGTGTTTTTTACCAGTTTCCCAATATTCAGTCATTTCTGGCAGTGTTTATGGAGTGTGTTAATGAGATGATGTCGGGCACGGTGGAGGCACCTCACCATGGGGCATCCAACAAACATGATCAAGGTATCTCATGTGTCTGTGCCTTGCAAGAAAGGTGGAGAGAGATTTTGGCTTTCTGGGTAGAGTCATTGATTGGGGAGCAATAACAAAAAAAACCCTTTAAAGAGTAGAGAGAATCAACCCAAGAATTATGTCTTGATGAGGACAAATGTTTGTTTTTTAGCTTTTGGAGGGGTTTCCTCTAGAGCAGTCAGTAATGAGCAGCTTGGACAGTCCACGTGCCATGTTTTTACCAACAGCTGTGATATTGGCCATTATCCCTCTAATTCTATGTTCCCTGTCACTGGATCTAGCCAGGTAGAGCAGCTTTCCATTGGAAATAGCTCTGCCACTATGGAATCCTTTGCAGGAAATGCCTTTGTTTCACTAAATTATGATGAGAGAAGAACATGAATGAGACCTGCTTGAGCCTTCTCCTTTCATATTGATGGTCACGTAGTTCTATGATTCTTTAATATCAGCATAATATTTCAATTACTCTGGAAGAAAACATTCCAATGGTTTCAAATGTGTGTATTTAGGCATTCTTGTTCCAAGGGGAAAAAGAGAAGAAAGGGAAGCTATTCAGGCTGCCTCAGGATGAAAACAGAACTCTGAAACTCCTCTCAGAAAATACTTTTTGCTCTTTCCACACCCCATACCCCAGCCCATCCCTCCATATTTCTGGCCTCTGAGCATCATCATCAAAGGGTTTGAGCCACAAGTTTGATTATCCTCCAGGAGCACCTTGGGGATGTGCAGCACCCAGGTTTGGGCAGCCTGGGTTTGCAAAGGTGAGAGGAATTCACTGCCCTGGTGAAGCTCTGGTGTCCAGACTTGACTCAACCCTCCCACCTTCCCTCACCACTTCCAGACCAGGCACTCAATTTGAGTGGGGTTTAATGGAAGGATGGAGATTTTGGAGACCAGAGTTCTTGTGCATTTTTGAAAGTGAGTGAGTGGGTAGAGAGGAGAATCACCCTCACCTCCTGCAGGGAGCCAGGCTGAGCACAGACCCTGTAAGACCGCAGAGACCCTGCAGGGAAAGGAGTGGGAACAGTTCTGTATGGAAAAAGCTTTCCCCAAAGTATGGATCATCCTGGCCACCAGGGAAGACAACCAGGAGACTGAAAGCCTTGGGCAGCTCTATTTTTTTTGATTCCCAGCTGCAAATGCCTTTGCGAAGTGGTTTCTGACCTTCTGGGCTGCACCATCTCATGTGGGCTGAGATAGTTTAATACCAGGACAGTATTAGGGGCAAATGTCATGTGATTTTCCCATTCCCTGCTTTGGAGACCATATTGGTCTGTACAGTTTCATCCACTCAGATTCTGCCCTGATTTAGGGTTTTTCTGCTCGTGGCATCCTGCTGTGCCATAAAATTCAAATGGTTCTGGCAGAGAGGCAGAGCTTCAAGCAATCTGGGGGGATGTCACCACTGAAAATTTGGCCACTTAGTAGTGCCTTGTCTCATGATGCTCCTGGTGTCCTTCCCATGTCTTTTCTGTGCCCGTGGGTCCTCATGCAGCCACCCTGCCCAGGCTTCCCAGAGAGAAAGATCCCTGCGTCCTCTCCCCGATCTCAGGCTCTGGGTTCTGCTCCTCTCTCCCAGCAGCTGTCCACTCATTGAGAAATTACTCCCCAAGGCTGCTTGGAAATACAAACGAGCCTGTAACAGAAGCAATAAATTACACTGAGTGTCACAGGTCCTGCCAGGAGATGCAATAGCTGAGACTGGTTCAAGCAGCATTAACTTAACACACTGACAGAGAAACCACTGGAGTTATTGCTATCATTGACAGGGCTCTCACCCCTGCACCAGCTGTGATGGTGACACGATGCATTTAAGGATAGTTCCTCAGGTGTGATTTCTTGTTGTCACTCCTCCCCTGCAGGTTTGCTTTGAAAACCTGGAAAATCAGGTCCTGCTATCCTGGCTCCCAGCTAATGGGATCCTTATGGGACCAGCTGAGACCTACAAGGAGGGATGGTCATCAGGGCTCTGTGGTGACGTGGGATTTAGGATGTGTGCCCTCTCTATGTGCTCAGTGTGAGCTCATGGGACAGAGCTGAGGTCTGAGTGGTGGCAGCATCAAGAGATGGAAGCTCTGATGTGGCTTGAGGCCAAGGAGAACAACTAGAGCTGCTCTTGGCCCCTGGAGTATCAACATCAGCTTTTATCATCCGAAGAATTCTGGAGAATTTGCCAGCTGAATGCCCCGAGGTTGTGACATTGTTTGTCCTGTTCCCGGCAGAACAAGCTGGTGTTTGCTGTAGGGAGAAAAAGCAGCCTCCAGCAGGAATAATTCTGATTTAAGGTCCTGTGTGAGCTGGTCCTTTCTTAGGGCTCCTCAGGGAAAAGACAATTCTAACTCCGTTTCTATCCAGTGACCTATTTTTCCTCAGCCTGATGGCAAAGATGCCTTGGCTGGTCCTCGCTGCCAGCGAGTGAGTCGGTCACAGCTGCGCTGCCCTTGGCCAAGTAACGTCAAGTGTCCCTTTGCCCCCTGTGCCTGGGGGACAGTAAATCTGTAGGCAAGCATTAGGCCTTCCTGAAAAGCCTGGCATTGCTGGGAGAGAAAATAAAAAGCTGGAGGGTTTTTATTATCTTTCTCCTTATTGTCTTTTTTATTGCCCTTCGGAGTCACCCTGGAGAGCAATCTCCATCCCACGTCGTGGCCCTGCCAGACTTCCTCTGCTGTCGCTGTGACCTAAGAAATAGAGGCCAATGCCTTCCTCTGCTCAGAGCATTAACGAACCTGGCCCCTCCTTAGAGCCCTAAACTCAAGGGATCCTTTTCTCTGTGTGTTCTGGGGTTCCAGCAGGTCTTCCAGGGCTTTTCCCCCCAAACTATCACCCCTTCTCCCTGCAAATAAGTGTGAGAAGCTGCACTTGAATCTGGGAAGTGGAAAGGCTGCAGGTTCCTTGTCTGCACAGCTGGAGCCGTGGTGGGAAGTCTCTGAAATCCTCTGATAATTCAGGGCTGACTCTGAGGGCGGTCTGCACGGGGGAGAGGCCCAGCATCTGGCAGGAACCTGGAGAGATGCTTCTTGCAGGGAAACTATGTGCTCTGCTAATTCATTAAGCACTTATCTCCTGCTCCTGCTCTTAAGGGAGACAGAGTTGGAGCGGAGGAGGCAGGGGACAGACCAGCCAGCCTGTTACAACAGGCATGTATCCTTTAAGGAGAAGGTGAGACACCATTGCTGAGGTCAGTGTGAGATTACAGGGACTCCTTTTTGCCCTTATCTCTCTGAAATATGCAGCCCACCTCTGCTTTCCTGGGAAATCAGGAGTCGAATAAAAACTGTGCACTGAAACGCTGCGGGAAATGTGCTGATATTAATGTTGTATTGCAGCAACATGCCTGGCTGCATCCTCAGCTGGAGGCTGGCTTCACTCCTTAATCACAGAACCACAGAATGGTTTGGGTTAGAAGAGACCTTCCACTAGACCAGGTTGCCCCAAGCCCTGTCCAATCTGGCCTTGGACACTTCCAGGGATGGGGCAGTCACAGCTTCTCTGGGCAACCTGTGCCAGGGCCTCACCACCCTCCCAGGGAAGGATTTCTTCCCAGTATCCCATCTAACCCTGCCCTCTGGCAGTGGGAAGTCATTCCTCCTCATCCTGTTTCTCTAGGCCTTTTTCCAAAGTCCCTCTTCAGCTCTCCTGGAGCTTCGTTAGGCACCGGAAGGGGCTATAAGGTCACCTCAAAGCCTTCTCTAGTCCAGACTGAAAAATCCCAATTCTCTTCACCTGTCTAATTCCAGGCCCTGGATGTCCTCAATGTCTTAGTCAGTGGGATTTTCCAGCAAGAAGTCATGCTCCCTCAAGGTTAGGGAGCTGCTGAACATCAGATATAATGATGATAACTTCTAGGGTACATCTATAATTTCTCAAACTTGACCAAGTTTTGATGTAGATTTATTGTCTGGATTTTCCCTGGATTTTCCTTAAGAAATTGCTTAGGGAAAATAGCCATTGCAACTTCCTCCCAATTTTTACTTGCTTCTGGCCCCTCCTTTCTTGCTGTCCCTTCCAAGAAAGGAGGGGATTTTTCAGTCTGAGAGGGAGGAAGGATAGCCTGCTGACAGGTCACTGCCCAGCAAAGCCTTACAAACCTGGAGGAAACATGTGCCCAATCAGCCCATATTTCCATAACTGGGTTTCTAACATGGGATGTGAGTTTGCAGGGTCTGACCTTTCTCTCCCGACAGTGACTTCCTTTCCTACTTATCCTCTCCCTGTGGCAGCAACTCTGATCTCAATTAATTAATTGCACACTTACGCACCTGCTCCTGGGGGTGGAGCTGGTCTGAAAACGAGCTCTGCTTTGCCAGGACATTTTGCTGAGAAACTTCTTCTGGCCAGAAAATGATCTAATGGATTTTTTCCCCTGTATTTCCTTGACAGCATGAGGAATTGTGCTAGCTTCCTCAAAACCTGGAAAAACTCTGATTAAAATGGGAATACTCTCCAAAGCATACAGGCAACCTGTTCCTTATCCATCCCTGCCAATGCTGGGTTTGATGGGCTGTTTTCATGCAGGTTGCAGCCACTGAGGAGCTATTTTCCTTGGATATACCTTTCTGTTGGAAGTCAGCAGTCCTCTCATACCACATCAACGCTGCATTTGCAGCATGGTTGGACCTATGAGCTCATCAGCTCCTGGCTCCTCAGGCTGCTCCATGCTGCAGCTGGGCTGCTCTACGCTCCTTTTATGTCAGACAACATTCCCATCATACTTCCTAGGTCAACATTTTGGCTGACTCACTCAGGACCAAACAGGGGATTTCCAGAAGCAAAAGCTGCAACATGAATATTTCTTTTTCCTTTGGGTTTCTTTTAATTATTTTCCCCCCCTCTGTGTGTGTGAACTCTCTGAAAACTGTCTGGCCTGATTCTGCACAGCCTGGCGGCGCTCAGCTGAGACAGTCCAGCTTCCTTCTGATCTTTCTGGGAAAGGTTAGAGGAGGTACAGGCTCCTCATGGTTGCATAGGATGTCTTCTTGCACCTTGGGTGAGGGAAATAGGGGAGACTCGGCACTTGCACAGCTAATCACGAAATCATGGAATGGTTTGCGTTGGAAGGGACTGTCCACTGCCATGGGCAGGGACACCTTCCACTAGACCAGGTTGCTCCAAGCCCCATCCAACCTGGCCTTGGACACTTCCAGGGAATGGGCAGCTACAGCTTCTCTGGGCAACCTGTGCCAGGGCCTCACCACCCTCACAGGAAAGAATTTCTTCCCGATCTATTCTAAATGGAGCTTAAAAACCGCAATGGCATGGTTTTTTTTTATTTCCAGATAATTCTTGAAGTTGGGGTTTCAAAGGAAATCCCAGGTAAAATATCTACTGAAATACCTACATGTTTATCCAGTCTGAGGTCAGCAGGGAAGGACCCTGCTGTAAATACAAAGGGATTCCCTATTAAACCTGGTCCACACTGGCCTTGGCTCTTCCTTTGACAAACATCTGAGACAGGGTCTCATGTATATTGTGCTGTCAGGAGTGGTTACGGTCATATCCCATTTTTATTTGCCTTTGCACATCTCCTCCCAAACCTGAAGAAGTTCTCTAAGTCTGGGGAAAAAAAAAATATAAAAAAATCCAGATGTTCTCCCCCAAATTGAAACCGAACATTGCAATACCTGCCTTGAATTTCCGAAGTGGAGCTGCAAAGAACCTTTTCCATCACCCCGCTGCCCTCTGAAGGGTCTGAAGCAGAGTCAGCACTTGGAAAACTCTCCAGGAGTGGGGTTATTCCTTGGGCTACTCCCTGGAGTGACCGATGCCCCTGGGTGACTGGAGGGAGCTGACAGAGCACGAAAAAGGGGACAGGAAAAAAACATTCAGCTGTGGCATTTGCTGTTTGCGTGCAGCCGCAGGCAGGAACTGCTTCCTCTGTTTGCAGGCTTTTAGGGAAAGGGGAGCTCAACGGAGCTGCTAAATTGGAATGAAGTGAAAAAAATATTGCTGCGAACAACAGAATGTTTAGCTTTTTTTTCTTTTTTTTTTTTTAAGACAGAAACACAAAACCTTGGAGTGATTTACATGGGAAAGGGGAGCCGGAAACAATTTTAGAGGCTGTTTTCCAAAATTGATGAATAACAGAAGATACAATGGTTAAAGCAAATGGCCCAAATTTCCTGCTCTTTTAAGCAGCTGAATAGATACTAAAAAACAAGGGTACCCTGTTTTTCTCCTTATGGAGGTGGCAGAGAGGTTTTTTTCCCTGGGTTATTTTGGTTTTGAAGGCAGAAGCAAGACAGGTACCAGGGGTTCCCGTGACCATGGATGCTCAGGTGGGCAGAATGCGTGGGAATTCCAGACGTGGGGAAGAGCAGCGTGGACCAGAAGAGTAGTTTTGAATCATTTCTGGCAAATAATGCTGCAGGCATGAGTCATGAGGAGGGATCTGAAACTTCCTTTTGGGTTCTTTTTCATTATTTCTCTGGATAGCTGTTTGATTTCTCCTTTGCCTGAGGCTTGTTTCCCCCAGAGCTGAGTGCATTTCCCTCCTAACCCTTGCCCCTCACCAGCCCCACTGGATGAGGACACAGGTTTGGCTCCAACCAAACACAGGCTGGAAAATTTTATTTCTCTTTGCAAAAGTCTTTGATGCTTCTAGAAAATATTCTTGTTTTGCTTTGAGAAAAAAAAAACCCAAAAAACCCTTGGATGAGATCCCTGCAAAGCTGTTGTCCTCCTTGGCTTAGGCAAGGTCCAGCAGCTCCAGCCCTTGTCTGAGACACCAAAGGGGATGTCCATGTGTTTAATCTCTTAACAGTGTTAGAAGAACACAGAGAAACCTCCAGTCAAGCTTCTTTGCCGTATCCTCTTGCAGCCATTCTACCCCATGTGCACAAAATCGTGATGTAGTAAAGTGATTTCGGTTAAAGGAACAACTTTTTTTTTTGTTGCGTTGCAAGTGAACTGTTTGTGTTTAGCTGGGATAGAAAAGACTGACGGACAAGGGTGAAAAGCAGGAGTTACTCTGGAGACCTGGTGAAGGTCTCTCCAACCTATCCAACCTGGTGCATGGATATCACTGGAAATCTCCCCTGGTTTTTGGACCTGGCTAAGATGTTTCCCTCAGCTGTTGCTGTGAAATATTTCCCCTGAGTGGATGTTTTCTGCTTGCAAAGCAATTTTATGCCAGAAACTTGAGGAGCATCTTAAAAACTGCTGAGACAATGACTCCCATCCTCTGTTGGGTGCACCTTCCCTTAATTGTGTCTGCTGAATCCTGCAGTGTCCTGTGAAACAAGGCTTCTCCAGGTTGCTTTGGGCTTTGAACATACTTGAGATAATGAATCTCTTTCTCCATTCTCTTCTCCCAGGTAACTGGGAGAAGAAAGTCTGGTAACTCCACCAGGCAGTTGCACCCAATTAATCAAACAAAAGTAACCACAGACAGCAAGTTGAGTTAATTGTACTCAAAATGTTATCTTGTTTTTCACTGCTGGGATGAGCAGTCAACCCTTCCCAAAACCCTCCTCTTCCTGAGGCTTGTGAGTTGGACAGAAATCACATTAAATGAGTAAAGCAAAGCCACAATTACAAAATCCCTTTCTTGGGTTGTTTCCCATGTTAACCAAAGCCCAATAAATCACGTCATGTATTTATGGACTCCGTGAGCAAATTGTCATTCAAAATGCCACTTGTAGCTTTCAAGCCCAAGTGAATTATTGTGTATGTGATACACACCTCTTCCTTAACAGCACATTCAGATGTCAGGGCGCTGAGGAGCACTTTCCTCCTGAAGGCTCATTCAGACCTCAGAGGAAAAGGGATTCAAACCACTTTGGTATTTTTAACTGATTCTTTCCCAGTGGTGGGGGCAGACTTCGATGTTTTGCTGAGACATCATCTCTGTAGGTTTTCTGGTGTGTGACTCAACAGGAATTGAAGGAAGGTTTTGGATGCTGCTGTCCTGCAAAGACCCACAGAAGCTACTTGATGGTATAAAGTAATTTTGGAAACTGTGTGGTCTCATCAGTCCTTGCATAGAACCAGAGAACAGTGTGGACTGGAAGGGATCTTAAAGATCATTTAGTTCCAACCCTCAACCCCAAACAGGGATCAAACCTTGATCATCTCATGGGCTTTCCCACTGACACCCATCAGCAGCAGTGGTGGTGGTGAAGGTGAGGTGAGGCATGAACAAGAGATCAGTGGTTGAGGGAAGGAGGACGAGTCCTGAGGTGGAGATTAATCCTCCCCAGAAATGCTTCCTGGATAAGTGTGGAGAAGAGCAGTGAGGGCATAAAGAAAGTCTGTGATAAGAGTCACTGCATTTTTGTGGTCTCTGTGCTTGCAGCCAAAATCCATGAGATCGTGAAATCCACATTTTTATACACCAGCACTACTCACTGCTGCAAGAGATTCAGGTTGAACACCAGGAAGAATTTCTTCACAAAAAAGGATTTTCAGGCATTGGAAAGGGCTGCCCAGGGAGGTGGTGGAGTCTCCATCCCTGGAGGTGTCCAAGGAACAACTGGATGTGTCACTCAGTGCTCTGGGCTGGGTGACAAGGTGGGGATCAGGCACAGGTTGGACTCGATGGTCCTGGAGGTCTTTTCCAATCTGAATGATTGCGAGATTCTTTGATTCTGAGTGGGTTGGTTCCTGTTCATGAAGATGCTTTTGGCCTTTGGCAGGGCTGATGTGATTTGCACTGACAGATAATTATGGATGAGTCTTTAGCTCTGAAGCGGATTTGACTATCCCAAGAAAATATGGTCTGTATTTTACCCTGAAATTTTCAGGGTGCAGAGTTTGCTCTGCTGTGTAGAAACCTGGTGTCTGAGATTGACATGGGGCTGTGACAGCTGAAGCCCACCATGAAGTGTAGGCTGGGCTTTGGTATCAGGACTGCAGGTACCTGATTTAACACCAGCCATTTCAGGATGTGAACTCAGGCCTGAGAGATGTAAAAAGCCGCCTCAGATCTGGGTTTTATGAGGAACAGTGATGTCAGGGAGGAGGATGAAGTGAATGCCTTGCGTTGTACAAGCCCCCAGAGAGGATGTCCATGCCATGAGGCTGAGGCTGTGCTCAGCAGCCGTACACGCTGTCCTGAGCCACGTGGTGCTAAGAACTAATTATATACCCCCACCTAATGTCATTAGCAGAGCTCAGCGTGGGCGTGGGGGTTGCACACCCAGAGAGCCCTTTGTTCCATGGACCCGCCGAGCAGATGGAGACCATTCCTGGCCCCAGGCTCAGGATGCCCAGGAGTTCCATGTGTACCCAAGGACAAAGGCTGGCAAGGGATGAAAGGACTCCTGCACTCATTTACTGCACCGGCGTCTCCACACATGACATCAGCAAGGATGGAGGCTGCTGCCATCAGATGGGGTGGACACAACACTCTGGACATGGTGGGGCTCCTTTTCCAGTGCTGGGTGGGATGCAGGTCTTGGCTGAGAGGTGCATTTACCTCTGGTGGGTTTTGAATGTCCGTGGCATCTTCCACGAAGCTGTGGATTATGTACATTTGGGTTGCCTACAGTGAATTCCTATGGCTGGTAATCAGACCACTGGGGTCACCGTGAGTCTGCTGGGAAGGGGAGGGGAAAGTGAGCAGCTTGCTGAGGAAGCCCCTCCGTAAGCATTTTCCTGCCCTGGGATGACCAACGTACATCCTGAGCAGAGGGTACTTGCATTGTGCGCCCTGCTGCTCTGCCCATCCTGCCAGGAACAATGAGGAGGCCCTTAAAAGACAAGAAAAGGCATTTTCAGGGTTGTGGGAGAGAAAAGCAGGGGGCACTGGGGAGGATGGGCAAGAAATGGGGAGATAACACAGAAGGAGCAGTGATGTACTTTGAGTCTGTAAGGTCAGAGCAGCCCTTGCTCTGAATGTCCCAAGCTTGGTCCAGGCTGCTGCTGAGGGGACAGTGAAGAGGCAAGAAATCAGGGCCAGAGGTTGAAATTAGCCCCCAGACCACCTCCCAGAGGGTGTTTAAAGCTTTTCCCACAGGTCTGTAAGATGCTGCTTGTGAGTGTGTGTTGGGAATGCTGATGGCATCTCTTCATTGTTCCCAGCTGGAGTCCCAGAGCCTGTGGCATGCTGGGGAGAGGTAAACAGATGGGTGCCAGCAAGGTGATACCAACCCCAGTGTTGAAGGGAGAGGTGGCAGCTGTGCCAAGCTTCTCACTTAACTGAATCCTCCCTCCTGTCTGGCCTTTCTGCTCTTAAAATTGCCTTTTCTTCACATCCCCTCAGCTGGATTGAAATGGTTTTGGGCTGTTGCTCCAAGAGCAGCTGAATTTTCCACCAGTGGAAGCTCTTTGAGGCAGGAAGCATGTTTGGGGTCTTTCAAGAGCACAGGAGGGCCCTGTGAGGTTCACAGGCCATGCAGGTGAGGTCTGAGACTGCTCATGGTCTTTCTGGGAGCCCGCAAGGGATTTTCTCCACCAGAGTTGTTTGGATTTTAAGCTCTCCAGCGGCCAGGTCAGCATTTACTCCAGTTACAAACCCCATATCTGACTGCAAACTGTAGAGCTACGATCCAGGAGAAGATGGACCTAAATGCAAAAGTTCAAATTTTCCCCCAAAACCAAGTGGGGTCAAGTAGCCTCAACATACACAGATTAATCTTATGACCCATTTTTTATGTCCCAAATCATCCTCACCATATGAAAGACACCCATGTAAGGATGGATGGAGTTGGAGATGGAAGAAGCTGTATCCCCTTTTGCTGAGGAGCATCCTGCCCTCCACATCCCACCTTCAGTGGCCTCAGCAGAGGGAGTTTGTCCTCCGTGCTTCAGTGATCCCTAAATCACATCAGGGCTGACAGGGAGAATTTGAAAGGATATCATCAAATTTTGCTGTCGTTGTCAATTAGTCTTTACAGCTGGTGCTGGCATTCCCGGCTTCTGGCAATTCCCCAGCAGCCTGAAGACTCAATGTCTTCCTTGGCTGATTGTGGTAGGGATTGATTAAACTGGGTTGGGGCTTTCCATGGGGGTCTGGCTGTGGAATTTTTGCCTTTGTGACAGAAATGGTCACTTTATACTCTGTTGTGTGCTGCTTCCAGGCCGCTGGCTGGAAACCCTCCACCTACCTGTGAGCTGGAGAGGAGTTTTAACTTTGGGCTTCCTTTTCCTCTTAAAAATCAGAGCTTCTCCAGGCAGCCAAAGGAACTGAAGATTAATTTTCATGAGCAGATGTGAAATTCAAAGCAGCTGGTGGCTGAAGTGGCTCTGTGTGCTGTGTCTCCCATTAGCTCTGGTGCGGGAAGCAGAGTGTGAGACACTTCTCAGTTGGTGATGATGAAATGCTCAGCACCGTCTCATTTTGGGCTGGCAGCACTTTGCAGAAGGTTAAATGTCAGCTCTGCCCTTTACACCCAGGGAAACCAGGTCATGGAGCAGGACTGGGATGTTGCCCCAGGGTCATCTGGGATCCAAGGGACACTGTTCAGGGCTGGGGCAGTGCTCTGGCCAATCCTCTGATATGGAAAGAGCATCCTCTGAGGCACTGAGGATGCCTTGGGGGCTCCTTGGGCAGAGATAGGTCTTTCCTGGCTGTCTCAAAGGCTTCTGCTCTGGGTAAGAGCTCCTGGGGCTCTTTTTGGATGGTGGTGGCCCATGGGGAACAGAGGGGAGGGTTTTCAGGGCACTGCCATGCCCTGAGTCTGTTCTGGCTGACTGGCAGAGACAAATAACCCTCCCATTTTGTCAGGGCTGTGACCAAGAGAGCCCCTACTCAAAGGATACTGCCACAGAAGTTATTTGAACTACCTGCTTGGTTTTATTTTATTTTTGTTTTTTCTTTTTTTTTTTTTTTTTTCCAAAGCCCTAAACTATGTGGAACTCAGACTAAACAGAAAATACAGCTAAGAAAACATCTTGCCATAATGCTGGGAGTCAGACTGTTGCAGCTTCTGAAATCCAATTGTGGTTGTAAGGTGATCCCAGGAAAAAAAAAAAAAAAGATTACAACTGTAAGGCAGCTCACAAATACCAGCCCATTAAGGAAGGCATCTTGGTTACTGAGGCCCAAATGACTTTCAGGGTCTGTTTGGAGATGAGGTGGCACCGGGTGTTCAGAACCTCAACATGCACTGCAGTGGGAATGAAGTGCACTGGGTGCCAACCAGAGTATTGGAAATGTAGGTACCTGGTGCTGAATTGGGAATTTCACTCCTGTAACCCATTGTGGACTGCTCAGACTGGTGTTACCCCTCACAAAAGCAATCTCTTCCATTCTATGATCTATTTTTTAAAAGATATATTATATAAATATATATATTTACATATAATTATCTAATATTTGTATATATATAAATATTGTAGGTAATTATAAATTACATATCTCACTATATATATTATAGTCATAGTTTAACCCCATCTGGCAACTGCTATAATATCTATACTATACAGATAAAACAAATAATATTATATATCTAGATCTAGAGATCTAATATAATCTCTAAATATTATATATCTATATTAATTACACCAGTCACCCTGACATATTTCTTGTTTGCCTCCTTTGGGCTATATCTGTTATTCTGCTTTCTCTTGAGAGCTAAGTCTCATTCAGGGTGTCCTGAACCAGAAGCCAAATAAATCAGCACCTAGAAGCAGAGGGTGTTTTTCACCCAAGCCTGGGAATTCATGAGACCCTGCCTCTGCCTGGTCAAAAAACAATTTTTATTTCTATTTTGTAACAGGAGGATGAATGAGGGAGATGATGTCTGGTCAGTTTTTTTAAGCTGGTCTTCAGTGTTTCAGAGGCCAAAAAACACTGCAGGATTACAGAGCAAGGAACTGCCTGATGCAGACAGATGCATCACAGTGGCTTAGCCTGGGGATTTAGCTCAGCAACTGATCCATTTATTCCATGTCACTGTGGGTGAGAAAAAGTGGCTTTTTGCTTCGCAAAGCCTGTGTCATCCCTTTCAGTCCCCTCCTCATGATGAGTAGCTGCAAGCTCAGCTTCTTCATGTGTGGTGTCCTGAACTCGGAGAGGCTGATGCTGCAGAGTCAAACTGTGAATGTGGTTTGAACCACAGAATTACAGAACCCTGGAAAGGTCTGGGTTGGAAGGGACAGTAAAGATCATCCAGTTCCAACCCCTGCCATGGGCAGGGACACCTTCCACTAGCCCAGGTTGCTCCAAGCCCTGTCCAACCTGGCCTTGGACACTCCCAGGGATGGGGCAGCCACAGCTTCTCTGGGCAACCTGTGCCAGGGCCTCATAGAAGTTCAGTTACTATCACTATTACTCAACAGTAATAGTAACTCAAAACAGTTGAGTTTGACACAGCAGTCCTATTTGACACATCAGGACTGCTCCCAGCCTGCCCAGCACGAAGTCTGTGTAAGTTTTGACTCTGCTGGGAGACAGGTCCCGGTTTGCAGGATATTTTCCAGACTCAGTTAAACTGCCTTCCAAATGCACAGTGTGTTTCCGCTAGAAAAACCAGCCTCTGCTGTTGTAAGCTGGACCAAAGAGCTGATGATTTGGAATCAATTCGTTACGGATGGGTTTGAAGCTGACATTCATTTCATTTCCAGGCAGCTGCACATTGTTGTAATTTGCTAACGGTGCCACAAATGTTACTTTTCCCTTTCCTTGTAACAACTCCTCCAAATTACAGTAACTCCTTTAATTTCTGATCAAGTCCTCTCTCTTTCAGCCCCTACCACCTCAAAGAGCAGGGAGAGAACCTCCCCTGTGCGATTTCCCCTTCCCTCTTAACCTTGACCCGTAATATGCTGAAAGTTGTTACTGGAAACTGCCTTGATCAGAAATGACATTATAAAAACTTGCTCAACCAGATGCAGCAAAACTCCAGCCATGATAAAGGTTCCCAGAGCCAGAAATTTTGAGTTACAGAGCTACTCTGAATTGAAATATGGAGTTGACTTCTTCAAGGTAGCAGTGATTAAGTTTTATTTGTTTTCTTTTAGAGTGGCTGTGCTTTGTAAAAGGGAGGCTTGGCTGAATACTGCTGTGCATAAATATGTGGAACAGGGAGATGCTCCCTCAGGTGGGCTGTGAAGGCAGCCTGGATTCTACCAAAGGCACATTTGCAGGGATGGTTGAGATTTTGTGGCTTAAATTCAGCACCTGAGAGGAGAAGCCTTGCCCAGAGCCCTCAGGTTCTTCAGGGATCAGGGTTTGTGGTTTGAACTCAGTTCACACCTAAAACTCTGCTGATGTTAAACCAGCTTCCAACACCTTGACTTTGTGGATCGAGGCTTGAAGGGAACCTGGATACAAGGCTGAGCATCAGTTCCTATTGTGCAAAAATTGAGCAGGATCTGGTTACCACAATCTGACAAAATTCTTGAAATGTTTTTGGTTTTTATTTCTCCCCTTAGAATCTTTCTTTTCTCTGGGAATGCTTTGCTTCAGCCTTTTCCAGACTGCGTGGCAAATCCACAGACCCATTAGCGGGAGATCCTTGACCCTGAAGGTTACGATGAGCATCTGATGATTTGAATCCTTCTCCTGCCCAGCCAAAGGGCATTTGTGTATATTCAATTTTATAAGTCTTAACTGTGGAAAAAGACCAGAGCCTGGAAATTGAAATGGCTTTAATGGATTCTGCTCGAAGATTTTATTTACTGCGAACTCGAGTAGAGAAATGAAGGTTCAAAGTTGTTCCTACTGCAGCCAGTGGAAACAATCTATTTATTGCAGTGGCTAGAGACTCCAACCCTCAGCTTGTGTCCAACCTGAACTCCTCCAGTCTGCACGTGTTGGCAGTGAATGAACTGTTCTTGGTTTCTGGTCTTCAGGCTCTGGAATTCTTTTTGATCCTGGAGATAAGAAAAAAGGCTTCTAAACAGATGCGTCATGCCTGCTTAATTTTCCATTTAAAGCAGAGAAGATATTTAACTCTCTCCTATCATGGTGTGAGTGTGTGAAAAAGCTGAGCTTTCTTGGTGCCAAAATCCATCCTATTAGCAGAGATACTGTGGAGACCTTGGAGTATCCATCCCTGTAAACATCATTAGTTGTGGAAAAGCCATTCATTAGTAACAGGCAATATGTTCTTCTATCCCCTCCTCTGAAGAATAGGCAGTGCTATCTAAATAAGCTGTTTCCTGAGAAGTTATTCAAAGTTACTGCTGTAGCTGCAGGCCAACTCTCCTCCCCCAGGAGCTGGACAGAAACAAAGCTTTCGGAGAGGAAAAATCTGCCCTTTAGCCCAGCAGACGGTGCCATTCCTCTGAAGTTCTTCCTTTCTCCTCAGCCTCCTGGTTAATGTGCTCCCTGCTTTTTTTCTCACCTCCCTTCATCTGCAACACCAGCCATCTCCATGTCCACACACGAACTGCAGGCACTGGTGCCCTGACACCCCTTTGTGCTTTTGGTTTGACCAAAAGCAGCTGCAAAAGTCCTCCCTGGCATGCCACCCGACCCTCTTCAGATTCCTCTTGCTGGCTTTCCATAACCTCCTGCACTCCTTATCTTCCTCCTCCCTCTTCCTCCATAGTACCACTGACTACCCCAGTCAAGAAACCACAAGCTGGCATCTTCTCACAGGCATCTTGTCACATCCTGGGAGCAAGGACCTGATACTGGAGGGGGAAAATTGGGAACAGCCTCTCCAAATGCCTGACTGACAGCACTGCTGTGGGAAAATCCTTCCTGGTCACTTCTTGGCAAGGAGGAACAGGTTTGTGGAATGCTGTCTGCAGTGGACTGGTGGAAACCTGCTCTGGTGGTGCTGGAGGGTGCACTTGGAGGAGTGAGTCTCTGTTTCTGTGTGCTGTGCCCCCTGCTGTGTGTTACCAGCACTTAATTACACTGTGTACATTGGGAACTCTCCCTTGCCCTCAGCAGTCCACTTTGGGAGGTGTTTTGGACAACACATCAAAGCAGGACTCTCGGAGGAGAGGGCAGATGTAAGAACATGGATGGGTGTTACTGTGCTGTCCTTCAGGCCAGCTCTACAGCCAGGGTTCTGAATTGCTAATTACCTCTATTTTTAAAAATCAAGTATGGTGGTCTCTGCATGGTGGTATTCCAATGGCAGGCTTTCCCTAAATGGCACCTACGATCTCAGCATCTCCTTCCTGCCCTTACAGTTGCTGCCACTTTCTTCTGAGAGATTTGGGCTGTCAGAGTGGCATTCCCCACTTCTGCTGGTTAATGTTTCTAACACAGTCAGGTTTTCTAGAAATACAGAAAAATTAGAGTGTTAACTGGATTCTCACTGTAGAGGAGATGAAATAATTGTGCCGGTGCAGTGCATGGTCTCCAGCACCTATCCAGCATTTTCTATAAGATATCAAACAGATCCAAGACACAAATCCAAGCAGAAGAGGAATAAAATGTATTAGGTACACCCTTGGACCACCAAGCAGAGAGGATTTAGTGTGTATAATAAACTGCCTGTGTCTCATTTATCACAGCCCTCCAGTGATTGCCTGGGGGTGATGATGGACACCATAAGTTGCACAAATCTAATGATGTGTCGTGTAACAGAGCACAGGTGTCCGTGTGGGGATCCAGGAGGAAACCAACCTGACAGCCTTAGGAAAGGGGCTTGTCCCGGCACCCGCAGGGACCCCCCAGGCCCGGACTCGTCCCCCGCCTGCCACGCTGCTCTCCCAGTTTCCTGGCAGGAGGGCTCTGCTGAAAGGCTTCTTTCTTCCTTCCCTGTGTGGATGATCACAGCTCTTCAGGCAGCCTCTGTTTTCTTTTGGGAAAGGGAACAGCTGGGGCAGATCTCTCCTGCTCTAATGGCAGTGGGATGCAGCCAAGCCCCCCTCGCCTCCCCTGCACCTTGCTCCTGGCTGGGAGACAGCAAGAAAGCTTGCGAGAAACTTGACATTTCCCCCCAAATCTCCGTCACCTTGGGATCACACACATCCCCATCCAAGGGGCTCAAGGGATGAGATCTCAGCAGAGCCCCCGTTTCGTGGCTCCTCGGTCCTTATTGGAGAGCCCCTGACCTCCCCTGACAGGTTTCTCCATTGTCTGCCTGACCTCACCATTATAAAGCATTTCCTACTATTTAGCCTGATGTTTTTCTTTCTTAATTTTAGGCCATTAGTGCTTGTTCTTCCCAAATTTACTACTGAAAATGACTCTGCCTCCTCCCTTCCTCTCCCTTGATGGATGGCTACAGAGTGACCCTCCAGAATTTATATCTCCAGTGGCTAGGCAGGACTCCTCTCCTGTCTTAATCCCCTCAAGGCCATAGAAAAATAAAGTTGTTGTCTTTAAATCTGAATCTGTTACAACCTCTGTCTCAAAGCAGCGACGTTCCCCACCTCGCCAGAGTTCAGCTGTATTTGCTTTCACAGCTCTATCTCAGAAAGCCCAGGAATGAACTTTCAAAGATGATCCATTTTTCATCATAGATTTCAGAATTTGTTATACTGCCTCGTGGTGCACTGGCGAGAGAAATATTTTTCTTTTTTATTTTTCCTTTGCCTCCTTTCTTTTTAATTTATTTTTTTTTATTTTTCCTTACGTACATAATACAAAGGCCATTCACCTCCCAAACATTTAGAAGGTAAAAATTTGTCTTTCCTCTCTGTAATTTAAACCTAAATGAATAATTCCTTTTGGGGCTTGCTGCTTGAGCAAAAAAAAAAAAAGGGGAAAAATAATTCTAAAAAATGAAAAATAGTTTTCCAAAGAAGGAAATAGTTTGGTGAGCAGAACCCTATTTTTCTGGGTTTGTTGGCTTTCTGGATTATTAATAATTTTAACTCTCTTTGTCTGTTAAATTTCAGAGAAACTCACAATGTGAGAGTTAATGGAGTAAATATTCTTCTCTTCCACTGCTATGAAAAGTAAAATTGATGTGAATGAAAACTTCCTGGGCACAAATTTCAAAACAATGTTGAATTGCAGGTGAAATGCCCTGATAAATAATTTCCCCTGGGTGCACATGGGAATTCCCACTTGAAAGTGTGGCAGTTGGTAGCTTCTTCCACTTGTTATATATGACCAAGGAAAACTGTGGTCCAGTTGGAGATGTTTGTAGATGTTATGTCTGGGCTCACCTGATCAAACATCATCCTGGCTCCTGCTGGGGTGCTGGGGTGGGAAAATTTATCTCCTGTGCATCTCCCAGGCTTGCAAGTCTGGGATAGGGAGGGTGGGACTCGGCTCTGACCGTGAGAGAAGTGTTGGTATTAGAAGATGGGCTTAAGCACAGGGAAAATGAACTTGAATGTGAGTTTGAGGTGTTTTCTTTGGAGCCCTGCCCTCAGCACTGCTCCTCTGTGGTGCAGAGCTTGCAGGGCTGGGGACACAAAGCCATGAGTGGCTGTTTCCTTCCACGGGCTCCCTCCTGCTCGGAGAGTTTATTTCTGGGTTCTTTCAGCCATTCACCTACAGGAGCTGTTTCCTCCCCTCTTTCCCGTGAGAGGAGCAAGATGGGAGAGAGGAGAGGCAGCAGCTCCAGAGGTGGGTTTCAAAAAGAGCTAGGAGCCTACTTGGGAGGTTGGAAATCAGGGCGCCGACTCTGGCCACCAAAAGTAGATTTGCTGCCAATTTGCAGCATTTTCCCTTAAAAGTAGAAGATTTAATGGAAAGAGAGGTCAGGCTTTGACCTGAGCACTGAGCAGGGTGACAGAGACGGCTCCTTCATGTCCTCTCGAGGGGTTTGTTAGTCTAAAGTTTAGCCCCAACGTCAGATGATGCATTTTCCCGGGAAGTTAATGGATTCACTTGCACCACGATGGAGTGGCTGGCGGGGGTGGGAGGGTGACTCTTTCATGAGAGACAAATTACTTCCTCTCGACAAGCAGCTCTGCTTCAACTAGGAAAATGATGGATGAGTCCCAAATAAAGACTTTGCACAGGCAAACTAACATGCAAACTTCACATTGTCAGAGATCCAGAATGACAACAAAAATCCCAGACACCAACAAAAAACCCCGAAACCCCATGACAGTGGGCAGGGATGGGAATTGGTCTGTAGAGGGAGACTTTGGGCCAGACAGACCCACTATGCCAGGGCACATGGAGCGATGCCAAGGGGAGACTCTTGAGCTTCCGAAGCCTTCACAGGAGCGGGGTTGTGGGTTCATCTCCAAAAGATCCCCCCCCAAGTTAAACCCAAGCCTTCCTGTGGCACACGGAACTGCAGCCTTACCCTTCCGCCCTTGTCCCTCCCAGACCATTGTTTTGATTTTCCTTGGCATCCTCCAGGGTAGCAGCAAAACTTGGCCACCATGTTTTGCCAAATGTTTCCCTTGCATTTTTCTTCTGTGCTTACCTTTACAAATGAAAAGGCTTTTTTTTTTTTTTTCCTTTTTAAATATGTAGATATAAATACTTGGCAAATGCTGGGCACAGCGGTTGCATCCAAGTTCCTGTTGTGAGCTTGAGGCATTTGTGTATCTTACTGTTGCATCTGGAACCCCAAACCCAGACTCTGGACTCCAGTGCGCTGGGTGTGGTACAACCACGGACAGAAAAGATGGAGCAAAGAGTTGCAAATAAAGCCCAAAGGTCCCCCATGGGGGGATGTGAAGGTGAAAGGTGACTGTAACCTCCTCTTCTCCCTGTCTTTTCCAATCACAGCGAGCAAAAAGTTTCAAGAGTAGTTCAGGGCCACATATGAAAATACAGAGGAGAATAACTTGAATTTTAGGTAGCCTGTTTGCCTCCTGCCCTAAGAAATCTTCGCACACGAGACAAGAAATATGCAGATTAATTTTTGAATGTTTCCTATCCTGAAGAGTTGTTAACTGGGAATGAGCTCAAGAGCTGCTGGAGTGAGACCCAGTCTTCCCTGGAGGGGAATGATAGGGAGGATGAGCTGGGGGAAAGACAGGTCTTTGCCACCAGAACTGGTGAGTCCCATCCAGTTAAGGCTGGAGAAACTGCATTGAAACAAGGGGTTTTCTCAATCCTGGACAGTTTTTTCTTGCTTGTATGAAGCTCCATCTGTGCTGAAAGGCAAAATCTTAACTTGGGACATGTTGCAATGCTTTGGAGAGTGGTGAGAGCAGGAAGAGCCTGTGCCCAAAGGGAACAAGCCCATTCCCCTGCCTTGGGCACTGGTCATCCTGCCAGGGTCAATCACTGCCTGTGGTTCCCCCAGTCCCTTCCTCTGCTGTTCCCTCCTCACCCCCAGATAAAGCCCGGGATGTTTATAGACCTTAATACAATAGTTCCCACAACAGCCTTATGACGACATGAGCAGCCTGGCTGGCTCTTCTTGGATGTTGGAAAACTTCCACAGCTCAGGTCCCCTTGTCAACAGCGAAGTTCCTTATCATTTCACTGCCAAGGATCCAGTCATCAACCTATTTATACTGATGGTTTTATTTATACCTGCAGTGACGGAGGGGGATAAATAAATACGTCACCTTTTGGGTCTGAGTTGAGCCTTGTTTTGTTCTTTAATGCTGGAAAGCCTCTCACCTGCCTGCATTGAGTGTGGATATGCTCCTTCACTTCCAAAATTAATTGCTGATGTTATTGATTGCAACCAGGCTGGCTGAGCCTGCAAGTTATTTTCTTACACGACTGCTAAGTGTCATCTTTGCAAGGGAAAGGCAAAAGGCAGTGCTGAAGCTGTAAACTTGATTTATAGATATTAAACATTTTACAGCAATTTTTTATCACTTTCATTCCTCTCTGTTCCTCCTTCAGATGTTGGCTGAGCTGGAATAAGAAGGGTGGGGAGGGACAGGGAGACAACAGACTTCAAACTGTCACAGCTCTGGGAGAATGATGGCTCTTTGTGGGACTGGACCAACCTGATTTTTGGAAAGCTTTGCCTGTGCACCCTTTTAAAAGGGGGTCAGCAGCTTATCTCTCTCTTGCCAATCTGCTCCCATTTGTTCATCCCTGCTCAGAGCGGGGAAACCCTGCACACAGATGTCTCCTGCTGGGTGTTATCTGCAGGCCAGGTATGGCAAAGCCAGTTGCATCCTCTTGGATACCCTCCTGGAGACCTGCCAGGACCACCCTTGGCTCTGGCAGCACTGCCTTCACGCTGAGCCCGCCTCTGCCAGCTCCAACCAGCAGCAGGCAGCACCACCTCCCCAAAAAATGCCGAGCATCCCTCCACAGAACATCCCCCCTCCCCACAGCCACCTGTGGCTTAGCCAGGCTTCTCCCAAACACATTTCTCTTTAAAAGCCCAGATTAGTCTAAAATTCTGTTTGAGATAAAACCCAGCCCTTTATCAGCAAACCCATCCAGCCCCCACGCACTCCTGGCGCTCTGCAGGCTCTGGCCCTTGCCAGTTACCAGAGAGTATTGCTGTTTTCCCATCAGTGCAGCAAATCCATCATTCCTGAGCTTTCCTGCAGCAGAGAGCGATAAATCCCACCGAGGAGAGGGGTAGGTGAGACCCAAATTCTTCTCTACCACACACTCCCTGGGGAATGCATGTCCTACGCTGTGTGTACCTCTTCTTCCAGGAATATTTCTCTTTCTCAAGGGATTCCTAGTCTTTCTGATCATCATTTAAACTTTTTCCCCCTTTCTGCGTTTTTTGTTTCACATATAAACTTAGGTATTATGCTTCCAAGTACTTCTCTCCCATCTCCTGTTAAGCTGCGCAAACAGAAGAGGTGATAGGCCTGAATTTCAAATGGATGAAGGATGAAAATCTTATGTGGGATTTATATACAGACTCCCAGAGCTGTAGTTTTCCTTAAAAGAAGGCATTAGTTCAAGATGCTTTGGCTAATGGGAGAAGCCCTGGCAAACCCTCCTGACACAGGAAGCAATGATGAGTTTGGCTTGGAAAAGCCAGATCTGTTTTGAACTGGTAGAAGAAGAAATAAATTAAAAATAGAGGCTGTTTTCTTAAATCCTAGCTTGGTGAAATCCAGCCTATGCCAGCACTGGGACTGGTGTATAAATGTTAAATATATCAAAGAAAATATATGCGCTTTGTGGCTGGGGAAAGGGGTTTATGGCATGGGAATAGTTTCAGAGACAATCCTGCGCTGTTTTAAATGCTATAAATACAACAGAACAGGAGGAACAGGACCAGAGCTTGTGCAGGGACAACCTTTTAAACCGTGTCACTGAGCATAGCAGGGAAAAGTGTGCCTCCCCAAACTTCTGAATACTTTCCAGGCCAAAAAGGCAGGGAAAATCTTGCACAGGGTTTAAATACAATATATTGCCCTGGTGCTCATTTCTAGTTGCCAACGAGACCTCCCAATTCCGCATCTTTATCAATAAACAGCGGTGTGAGATATTAAACCCAGCTGAGCTCTGTCAAGGGGGTTATCAGAGGACAGACAGTAGTTCCTTTAGCCAGAACAGTGAAGGTCTTGGGGTTAAAAGCCAAGGGTCAGCACGGCCACCGCCCCATGTGGCATGGATTAAATCAAAATTATCTGTGAGTGGCATTGCTGCAAACCAGCCACGAACATCCATCTGAACGCTCAGTCCCTCCGAGCATAAATCACCTCGCCTGGAGTTGGGGTTGGGCTTTAGGGGCTGACTTACCTCTTCCAGCACTTCTTCTTGGTTATTGGTGGTGTAAATCCAGTGTGGAAAACCCCAGTGAGATTCACTGAGTTAGGGGAAACTGGATTTTTTTGCTGGACGGGGGTTTTCACGGGCAGCGCTGGCTGCAGCTGGAAATGAGGATTGAAAAAACCAGAAAAATCCTGCTCAGCTCCATGAAAATCAATTTCAGCCTCTGCCATCCCCAGCTGTATTGCTGGTCACTCTCAAATCCACAGCTCTTCCCTTTCAATCAACAAATTAATCATGGAAGAGAGATAAAGTAGAACTACAGAGCCATAGAATCATTTAGGTGGGAAAAGATTGTCAAAATCCAACCATTAACCCAGCACTGCCAAGGCCACCACTAAACCACATCCCTTGAAGGCTGTACCACCTACCAAGAGATAATCCTGAGTTTTATTTCACCTATTTATCCAGGTTTGTTTATTTATTTGTTTTTAAATTATGGATAAGACCAACTCCTCGGGCTACCTTTGACTCTAAAGCTTAAAACCCACAACTCTTTTACTGGTGAAATTGCATCTGAGACTGGATTTTATTTAACTCCTGTCTAAGTTTCTGGCACTGAAAGATCCAGCTCAAGAAAAATCCATTAGATCTCATATAATTTTGTTCTCTGCCTACAAGAAGCAAGCTGGGTTTAAATTTGTTTCTTGTTAACTGCAATGAGGAGGAATAAAAGTACAAGCAGCTGGAAGTGTGTCTGTGGGATGCAAGAAAACATTTCAGTGCTATTCCTAAAAAACTCCAGCTGGTGGCAGCAGCAATTTCTTTTCCACTAAAAGTACAATAGAAAATAAATGGGAAAAAAAATTAAAGCCCTGGAAAGGATATCTACAACCAACATTGTGGAAATTTCAGGTGTGCTGCTCAAAAATGAGATAAAAAATATTTAATGCTTCCTTAAAATGGAAAAAAAACCCCCAAACATCCCTGCTGGACTTAAACTAACAACAGAGAGAGCTGATGACAGAATGCCCTGGAATGAATGTGTCTGTGAGCGAGGTGTGCTGAAAGGGCCCTTGAAAGCTTCCTTGGAGCTATCAGGTGCCATTAGGGATGTAATGACCCCTGAGGGAACCAGATTTCCAAGATGGCTCACATCTTCCCTGTGTTCCCTCCCCGTAACTGTCTAAACCCTTCTGCAGGCAGAGCAAGACCTGTTTTGGTTTTTCTAGGATAACTATGACATAGCACATGCTTGGAAAGAGCAGATTCACAAAGGACAGTGGCCGTGGTTTCAGAAAGGGCTTTAGGAACAAATTCTTCACCAGGAAGGCAATGCAGGAACAGGTCCCTGAGAGGTCAGGAAAGCCCTGTCCCCAGGGGTGGATGTGACATCTGCAGGTGATATTTTGGCTTTGAACTAGACACCCCCAGAGGATCCTTCCACACAACATCTCTGCATTTAGAATTCCTTCAAATCCACCATCTCTCTTCCCTTTTTCCTCTGTCTCACCTGTAACATCTCAGCTTCCTTAGCACGATATCTCCATTTGCATAAATTACAGCACAACCACAACACAGTCTTGTTCTCATCCTCCAGTTACACCTAAATAATACCTTGGTATGTTTTCCTATGCAGCCAGGATGTCTGGGAAGGACTTGCTTTTGGTGATTTTACTCTGATCTTTGCATGCCTCTGGGAATACCTCTGTGGAACAGAAATGCTGCTTTACCATTGGCACTGTTTGACTCCCAGAGGAGACTGGAGGGAATTTTGGAGCTCTCCTAACATGCAGTCACAATCACGGCTTCTGTGATTGAGTCGTTTCTCTCTAAATAAGTAAATTAACTCTAATACCCTTATTTGCTATCAACCTTATAAAACATAATAAAAACCAGATGTCTCTTCCTTAACCTGATGTACTATAGAGGTTCGATGGATTATTTTTTCCAGACTTTATGAAAGTGATTTCCCTCTCTCTTTGTTTCCTCTAGTGAATTCACTGCAGAACCTGATGAGAAGAAATTTGGAAATGTATAAAAATAGAAAAACTTGGTATCATATGGACACAGGTCTCAGCTGGGGGACAATCAACTTTCCTCTCTCCAGGTCTTGTTCTGTGTGTGGGTGGCTTTGAGGCAGTGAAAGTTTCTCTGGACACAAGGAGATGGTTAATTATTGAGTTATTTCAGTTCCAAAGGGTGCAAAAGATGCTAAATAAGAGTCCTCACACAGGAACCTCCTAAACAGCCTGTCTCTTCCTGGTTGAATCAGAGAAGTCATCCAGGACTGTAGTCACAGAGAGGATTTGATGCCTGGGGCTCTTTGAAGGATTTCAGTGATAGTTTGGGGTTTAGCTAACTGTGGTTTTTGAAGGCTGGGCTGCTTGGCAAGATGGGAACCAAAACTGTGAAAAAATAGCAGTTATGTCATTTTCTGTGATTTCCTTTTCTCTTTGGGGAGTTCAGCTGAATCACAAGACAGACCTTCTGGGAAGAAGGTGGACTGAAGACCACACAATGCTTTGTCTCCAGTTCCTTGGTGCTCAAATGTAGCTGACAACCTCCATCCAGCTCCCTGCAAAACAACCATGGGATCCCTCTGCCACACTAAGCTGTTAAAATCCTGAAGCCTATACCTACCACTGCTCCTCCTTAATCAGGCATGTGGAAAGCATGCAAAAACTGTAATCACACTTAAAAACATGGCTGGGGATTGAGTTACCTGCCCCAAGCCTGCTGCTGACAAGAGAGGAGGGACAGACAACCACAGGGAATAGCAAAGCCACGTCCCCGAGGTCTGCAGAAATGGGTCAGTGGTTGCAGCACGTGGGTCTTGCTTCTCACTGGCAGCTGTGGAGGAGCTGTGGCGGTAGAGACTCCCCCAGCATCATCATTGTGTCTGTAGGGATGTCCTGGCACGGGGGTGTGAGTGGTGGGTGTGATGGAGAGGTGGGACTCAGGTCCTCAGAGACAGCTCAGCACCAATGCCAGAGGTACAGGAGAGGGTGAAGAGGAGCTGGAGTATTTCCTAGTTATTTTATTTGCCTTCCTTCAAAACATCTGAGAAGTGAAAGGACCCTGCTCTGCAACCCCTCTGAGCTACAGAACTTGTCCATTGAGTCATTTTAACTTCCAATTAAGCTAAATATTGTTTTTACGCAAATAGCTTTTTCCCCAGCTGGGGTGATAACACGACCGAGCTGTTTGGATGAGGTTTCTAGTGAAGCAATTTGGGGTTTCATGTCATTTACTGAGAGTCAGGCTAGTTCCTTTTCAAAAATCATAATAAACAGGCAACACATTCCACAGAGCTGTTCTCCTGAGATCAAGCAACCTTCGTTCAGGTCCCCTTTCTCAAGAACTCATCCATGTTCTGCTTCTGTTTCTGGGTCAGTTGCCTTGACTGGATCTCCTACATAATATTTTAATTCATATCCATATGAAACCAGGCAGAACAAAGCCACCAAGGTCCATGGTTGCAGCTGCCATTTCTTCATGGCATTATACACTGTGAATGTCCCCAGAATATAGGGAAATCTCTGTTTCATGTGGCACAAACATTGGTTTAGCAGCATTGAGACCAGTAGAAGGCCACACTGAGTCAAATCAGTGCTGCAACACCTATTGACCAGCAAGACTGTTTTCATCCTAATTTTAATCTGATAAAACAAGGTAGAGAACAGCAAGGTGACCTGGAAATCATTTGAAAAACCACTCTCAGCTTTGCTCAGTCAACGCTCTAAGACAATGCAAATTTTAGAACTGCAACAAATTTTAGAACCACATGAACATAAATTCCTTTCCTCCTTCATCCTTTTGCTCCTACAACACAACTGAGGCTGCTGGCTGAGTTTCATACTCCTGATTTGTACAAATCATGTAGAACTTATGAGTGTGTCAGATGGCATTATGGTAAGTCCCTTTGCCTATCTGATTTTTCTGCACTCTGATTTCTCCATATTCCCAATTCCAGACGTGAAATGCAAGAAAACCTCCCACCTTTTAAATTGGAAAAAGGAATGAAAAACCTCTGCATTGAAATTATAGATATCTCTGTGGTATTACAGAGGAATTAAGGGCTTAATCTGGTGAAGAAAGGTAGAGACCAAAAGCCTGCTGTGCAAAACTGTGTGAGATGTCAAAGCAATTTGTAGCAAACCCCCGGCACGGGTCCTGCTGGAGGATGCACAGTCCTCCCTCTGAAGGAGAATTAGTGGGAATCAGTTGTTTTAAGCTATGACCCCTTCGCTCGGCACATGCTACTGTCTTACTTGAACCATGTGAGGCTCCGGCCGTGCCCATGGCTTTTAAACACAACATTTATTATCCTTCGCCCCCCAGATTAGGGGGATCCCCGCGATGGACAGCCCAGAGCACGGCACACACACGGCATCTGGTTTTCATGTTCAATCTCATCTCTTTTCCTCCGCCGTGAGGGAAGGCTCGAGTGACAACAGAACAATGCTCGCCCTGCAGACTGACTAATTAGGCTGCATCTGGAGCTAATTAAATGTGGAGTCGCCCCAAAGAGAGCACTCTCCTTATCATACCAGCAGCAGGGGCGAGACAGAAGAAAAATCACTGATGATATGCCTCGGTTTTTCTTGCAAGCAATTTAAACGAGGCAGCGGAGATCAGAGCGGACGCGCATTTTATCCCTCCGAGAAACGGGAGTGGGATCGGTCCCAGGATGATGAACCTGGTTGTTTTTCCTATGGAGTGGGGGGGGAAAGGTGGGAGCTGGAGATATTTCAGACACAAGAACAATTAACTGAGATTGGGTTTGAACTGATGTTTCTGTGCGTAATGTATGGCTGTGAAGATACCTCTGCAGCATTAATATCATTTAATATTTTAGTTTCTGATACTCCATGGGACATGTAATTAAAGTAAGCTGACCTTTACTAGGTGAGATACACTTTGATTTCTTCTATTTTTAAATATAAAAAGGAATTTTTATTGTTAAATGTCCTAATCTTAGTTTTGTTTGGTCTAAGTTGGGAGAAATATGGTTTCCATTGCTTTATCAGTCACTAATTAGTATGAGGCTGCACATTTTTTAGTAGCTGGACAGTTTTATTCTGTAACCTTGGGAAGTGAATGAATTCTTTCAGAAATCCAGAAAAGCCAGAGCATGGAGAGTCATGTGGGCTTTAACGTAAAGTAGCAGAGTTTATACTTTATGCTTATATTTTTCATTGTAACACTTGAAATGCCAATAAACGGAGAGAAATCCTTCAAAGTCCAGAGATAACTTTGTCATGACTCGGTTCAGAACAGTAAATTATTTTTAGATCAATTTTAACTCCTCTTTTCTGGCATGAAGCATTTCATTTCCAGGATGGACAGTGGCTTAGCTGCAATTCTCATCACATAGAGATTTTTTAACTGACTTTTCTTCTCTTTCTTTTTTTTTTTTTTTGGCTTTTGGTCTAGGAGGCATCACCAAGAGGCCGTGGTTGCTGGAAGAGCCTGGGAGCATCCAGCTTCATACACGGATCCATCCAGTGCTGGGATTCCACAGCCCTGCTGTACCTTGGGGCTCATTGCTCTTGCCCAACCTGCACCATTTCAATCCATTTTGGTGAGATGAGATCTGATTTTCTGCCAAGGCTTACTCAGGATCTAGACCTTTGAATGGCTCTTTGTGCCTTCTTTAAATTCTCCTCACTACGCTCCTCACTCCTTCAAGAGGAGGAGCGTCTTCCTCTGAACATTATGCCTTGGAAAAGTCCCAAAGCCAGAGAAATCCCCCAAAATGGGTGATTTATGTCTTTGGTTTCACATGCTATACATAAAATTTGTTTGATATTTGGGGTTTTGTCCCACCACAGAGTCATCAACAAAGAAATCCAGAAGTTCTCTGCTCCCAGCCCACTGAGACCAATGCTGGGCACAAGGCTTGATTTTCACGTGCCTCCTTCCCCTTCCCTCCTTCATAGAATCATAGGATCATGGAACTATGGAATTGTTTAGGTTGGAAAAGACCTTTAAGATTATTGATCCAACCACGAACCCGTCACTGCCAAGCCCACCACTGAATTATGTCTCCAAGGGCCACATCCACATATTTTTTTTAACACTTCCAGGGATGGTGATTCCACCACTTCCTTATGATCCAGGCATTTCTTTCTCTTCCCTGCACTGAGTGTTGTCCCCAGCACAGCCCACCCTTGTCCCCTCCCAGACACTCATATCAAGCCAGAGTCATTTGGCAGGAATGGGAGGTGATGGGCAACCAGAGGAGGCAGCAGGTTGCCTTGGAAGTGCAGGAAACATCTTCAGTCTATCAAAAAGCTCCCTAAAGGAATTTATTAGCTGGTGTGTGTGTTGGAATCTGCAAGGGATGGATATGGGGAAAAGGAAAGCTCTTTTATGACTGTAATGCCTGACTGGGGTTGAGGCTTTAGGCTTGGCTCCAAATCCAGATGCTCCTGCTCAGGGAGAGCATATTTTTAGTGGAGCCTCCGTGCTCACTGCCTTCCATTGCTTGGCTCAGAAATCAAACCAGGAGGCTCCTTTCCCCTGGGATTTTGAGCAGTTTGGTGTCCAGATCCAGCCTGGGGTGAGAGCACACAGGTGCTCTGCATCCATGCAAAATTGTCAGATCTTTCCTTGAATTTCAAGGTTTTGGGATGTCCCTTTTCTTTAAAAGCAGGGAGTTGAAACAAGAGAGGAACTTGGGCATCCTGGACAGTTTTCCAGTCCTTGGCCCTCATCTTGAAACAGAGAAGGGACGTGTAGGAACAAAATGATTTGGTTTGTGGTTTTGTGGTTTAACAAGCAGCTTATGCAGACTGTTGTTCCCTGAAAGGGGAACACAGGTGACTTTCCCTGCAACCCCAGACCCTGTCAATCTCAAAATTTAAGGATTCTCACACATGAAACTATGGAGTTTTCTGAAGACAGGACTCAAGGATAGGACAGTTCAATTTTTAGGCAAATGGTGTGTGTGTGGGAGTGAAAGGTCACCTTAGGTTTATCTCTAAATAAACCCAGGAAACTCAAAATCAGCTCCCTTTTTTTTTATCCCGTGCAGGCTGGCAATGGGCAAACCAGCATGGGCAGCTTTTTTTGAATATACAAATGTTCCCCACTGAAGCATGAACTCAAATATTAGCTTTCCACCTAGCAAGACTAGACAGGAGCAGGGAAAAGGCACGTCTGTTTCTTATCCTTGATGCAGGGAAACTATTTAGATCTGCTTTTTTTTAATTATTATTTTTTTTAGGACTGTTTACTTTATTTGGGGGGATCCAGGGGGCTAATGAATGCCGGCTTCAGTGAAACCCACCTCATTGTAATTTTCACAAACTCCATCAAAACATCCCTTTCTTTCTCTGCCCTTTCAAAAGGAGTCTTTTTTTTTTTTTTCCCCTCCCTCCCCTGTGTTTCTGCATGTTGTGATTTCACTGAGGCTTCCAATGGTCTTCAACAGTTCATTTATGCTGGGAGCCTTCTATAAACTGTACAACCATGGTCTCCTCACCCGGCCACCCACCGAACCAGCCTGTCTAAACAGCATCTGTCTACATCCCAGACACATCCAGCAAGTTAAAAATGGATCCAGTCCAGCTTTTTTTCCTTCCCCCCCCCCCCCTTTCTACCCTCCTTCAAAGCCAGGGTGGGAGTCAAGAAGGGGGCAGTGGGTCTGGTGAGGTTGGGGTGCTCCTCTTGCACCCCTGGTGCTGCCTCCCCTCCCGGGTTTGTTTGGTGAGCACTGCAAGAGCTCCATCCCTCAACGCCAGCGTTAGTCCTACCAGATCTCCCCATCACCAGCAGATGCATTATTGGTGATGGGAGCCTATTTAAACTTAATCCCAAATGCATTACCTAGTGAGTTTTACTTGGCTTTTTGACTTAAGGTATTGGGGGTTATTACCTCTGGTATGCAGGCTGAAGAATCTCCCCGCGAACGGTTCCATTTGGTGAGAGGGCAGGGAGGGATGGGGTTTTCCTTGCTCAGGCAACTTGGACACATTTTTGAAAGATTAGGTCAGATCAGCACTTGAAAGTCTCAGTTACCTCTGGAGTGTGACAGCACAAAACCCATTCCCCCTCCAAAGAGCCTTGCTCTGCTCGGAGAGCTGAGGAAAAGCCTGAAAGAGGGGGTTAATTTTGCTTGGCAACTTGGAAAGGTTTGCATTTGCTAAATCACTTCTTTTTCTCCCCTTCACCCTGCAACATTGTCCAAAAATATGCCTCCCTGGTGAAGGGAACTGCCCTCTGTGGTCACCAGGCGTTTGCATGAGGTTTATCCACATCCATGTCAACACGCTGGATGTGGCAGAAAGCAGATTGCTAAGGGCTTGTTTGGGTTTCACTCCTGGAAAGGTGTCATCTCTCTTAATTAGGGAAGCTGTCATTACAGGTAGAGGGTATTTTAGGGAGAAAAGGTCATGTTTCTTGGCTGTCAAGAGCTGGGCTCAGAAATAATGATTGAATATGTGATTCAATTGAATATGTAAAATATTCATGAAATGTGGAGTTTAAATCTATTGGAGTTGTCAGCCTGTCCTGGGTTCAACAGCGCAGGGATGTTGCACTGTATTTGGTGAACACAGCCTAAAAAACTTTAACATTCAGTTTTTGAGACAAAATGTAAACTTCTTGGGTGATGCATGATACAGGTTCATCTTTTGGCACCTATCAGATGCAGCTCCCTCCGAAATAAAGCAAACCTGCTGTGTGCCTTATTTACAGCACATTTGACCTAAGAAAGCAAAACAATAAATATGTAAAGATGAAATAGGAGGGAAGGTCTTGGAGGTTAAATACTGGTCTTTAAATAATGGAGGAAAATAACACAAATGAAGGAAATTAAAAAAAAAAAAAAAAAGGCAAAAAAGAGAGAGAAATGCTGCTGCCCACTAGCTTTACTGGTAATGATTGGTTCAGCTCTGAGAGCTCCAGAGACCCTCAGAAGATGCTTTCAAGATCATCCCCAAGTTTTTCACATTATCTCCATCCATAACATGCTGAGTTTCAAATTTAACCTCAATTTCTGCTCAGATGAGACAGTACAGCAGACTTCAATGGGCTGCTTATGACTCTGCAAAATTATAATAGTGTCCATTGACTTCCTGGGCACTATATTGTGTTTTGACATTCCTGGATTTATTTCAAATTTCAGGTGTCTAAAAAAATATGTGTTTTGCTCTCAAACCTCTCCCTTGTTTCATCACTGAGAGGAATTGGTTCTGAAGTGATGCCTGGCTTTAAAAACAAAAGAATGGGATGGGCTCCCCTGTGCTAAAGGCACTTCATTGTTCTTGTGTCTCCTTCAAGCCCAATTCAGATTAGATTCACTATCATTCATGATTATGTAAAAGAAGTGATAAAACGTGGCTTTTAAAAAAAATCATGTTTGTACAAGAATTTGCTGACATATTGTGGAGTGATAACATGATAGTGAAAATAGCCAGATCCTGCCTGGCCTGGCGTCTGGAATCAGTAAAAGGAGGCAGTCAGGAATATTGCAAGTTAACTTCTGTTCCCTTTCCAGCACAAAATCGGCACCTTTTATTAATTTTTTATAAACCTACCAATATGATTTTCCTTGAAAAAGTGCCATATTTCCTGGATCTTGGCTCCAGCCTGAGCCGTATTGCAATCATTTCACACCGAAGTCATGGGGGGAACTTCTGAAAATATAAAAGGAGAAATGGCCAGTGGGATTTCCAACACCAACAGGTGCATCAAGAGCTGATGCTGGAGGAATGTGTTTGTGTGCAGAGGAGAGCGGGGTGACCCTAAGAACTGAAAAACTGGCTGGTTTTAATTGGGTTTACTCTGTGTTAGGTCCCTGATGTTGTTGCTGATAGTGATGTGAGGTGCTGCCTCAATATCTGCTGGGTTGCCTCACCTTTTGGCTCCCCAGGGAAATGGGGTGTATAACCCTCACTTATGAACCCAGGAGCCCATTTTGGCCAACTCTGATAAACACACAGGAGCCCCAGAGATAACCAAGGCCCTACAAACTAGGTGAAAACAGGTGTCTGGGGAGAAAACAACACAACTGGGAAAGCTGCAAAGCCTTTGCTGGCCATGGTCAGTCTCATCAGGTTGATGGTTGGACTCGATGATCTTGAGGGCCTTTTCTAACCTAAATTATTCTGAGTTCCTAAGACCATGTTTTCCCATCAAGAAAAAGCTCCACCTTGAAGTTACTTTATCATTTGTTGTATATTACACACTAAAAGGGAAAGCCCTTAAAGACCTGGACTCTTCCACTGGAATTCCCAGGCTCTTAACCACAATCTGGTACTGCATGAGCATTTCCATTGAGACTCTAAGAATAGGGAAAAAGGTGATGGAAGTGAACAGAAATGGAGGTATGGTTTTAATAATAGCAGTGTGGAAAGGAAGTGAATGCACAAAATGTGCTGGAGGTCTCTTTTCTACTTGCTGAAAGTCTCCACTGTATTTGGACTGTGTGTCCTTGGATCTATCAGTAACCACAAAAGTTACTCATTAAGTCTTCTGCCCCTTCTGCCAACACCTTGATTTGTAGAGTATTAGGTAACTTCAGTAATAAAGTTTCAAACCCTTCTCTTAAGGGGTTGGGACAAGCTTGGATATACTTTGCCATAAAAGAAGGATTTTCTTTTACTTAACTCCACCCCATCACTCTTCTTTTAATCCCTTTGCATCACTCTCAGCAATTATGGCCCCTCCACAGGATGCTGCTTTTCCATATATTTAATGGCAATTGGTTTGCAATATCTTATTTGAGTACAAAAACATAAAAAGATATTTGACAATTACAAAAAGAGGAGAAGAGAGGGAAGAGAAGAGGAAGAGAAGGAACAGCTACTAAGGAGTGGGTGCATGTGTGTGTTTTCCATAAAATGCTATTTCTGTAGTTTTATGGCTGATGAGGCAGAGCATGTCTAAAATGGGATTCTTTTGTATAAGGTGAAAATGCCATGAAATGACTGGGATCCTCTTGCATCTGGAGGAATTTCCATGTTGCAATAGATCTCTGTAAATATTTATACCTGATGACTTAGCAGCTGGCTATTAAGTGCCCTGATTGTTCCTGTAACGCTGCTCACAAATGGAGATCTGGCATTTAAAGGATGCAGCACAAATTGTTCTGTTGGTCTTAACTTTTGGTCAGAGAATTTACTCAGTGCTGGTGATATCACTGGGGAAACATCCTCTCACCCCTTCGTTCCATCTGTGCCGACCAAGCAGCTCTCTCCCTCCTGTCAAAAGGAAAGCAAAAGTGGGGAAAACAGCCAAAAAAATGACCTGTTTTGGGGCTCCAAAGCGAAGACACGATTAGGGGACCTCTCTGGGGCCACCTCCTCATGGTGGGGTGTCGATGGCACCTTGCATGGGGCGATGCAGCCTGAGTTATTCTTCCTCTGGCGCTGGACACCGGCCAGGCCACTGCGCTGTCCCGTCAGAGTGACCTCCAAGTGCCGGTGACTCACTTTTGCCACGGATCTGCTCAGGACAAAGCCTTTCCTGCCAGGTCGGGTTGGGGTGGTGATGTTAACCCCTTGCTGGTTGGGATTTGTGGAAGGTGCCAGGTGGGTTGTTACAGCTCGGGGATTCCAAAACCCTTTGCGGATCAGGTGAGGACATGACGGCTCTGAGCAGCTCCAGTGGGGTTTGGGATTTGGACTGCTGGGAGAGGAAATATTCACTGGGGCAACAGGATTTTCTGGGATCCATTACTCCAGGGCTGGGGCAGGGCTTGAGGGAAAACAGTCACATCCCCATATTATCCTCACTACAAATTGAATTCGCCCCCAGGCATGTAAAAATACCACTTTATCATCACCACAGCCAGTGCCAGTGTCAAGGAGACCTTTGTGGCCTCCTATTCTACATAATTTAATAGTTCAGCTGCACCTTTGGCTGCACTAAAATTAATCATGAGTTTTGCCAGAAGGATTTCAGAGAGGGGACAGAAACCATTAAGAAACCAAACAAACCACAAAGTGCTTCTTTCTGATTTTCTTCTGAAAGTAACTGCTTTCAAACTTCTCTTTTTGAAAAGATGTCTCATCGTTGGGCTAATTTTGAAGTAATGAAAAATAAATCAGCCCCCTCTGGGCCTGCCAGGAGAATCCTGCGCTTCACTCTACTGGAAATGAAGCAAATAAACCCAAAATGATCTTACAAAGCTGAAATACTGGCACAGTGTCTGTGTGCCTGACGGGGTTTTGGAGATGGAGGAAGCAGGTGATTCTCACTCCACAAAGCTGTGCCTGTAGAAAAATTACCCAGTGAGGCTTTTTACTTATTTGATCACTCAGAAGTGATGCAGGTACAAATCAAAGCTGCTCTATTGCCTTTTTTTTTACCAGGCTTCTCCTTCAAACTATTTGAATAAATAATTTGGGTATTATTCTCCTCTCACTGTGCCCATGTTACATTAATCCCTACCTTACAGCCTTATAATAAAACTTTGTAGCCTTATGACCCATCATGAAAGTCAATGAAATAATTTTTCCCAAGAATGTACTTCAGGAGTCCCTCCTTCACTCCTTTCCTGGCTGCATTTAGGCTCAGTTACCACCTGATTTCAAGGCAATTATTTTTCTTCCTAATTATTATTAGTCTCTGGGTGTTGACACTGCAACCAGCTGAGCTGGAAGAGGATCCCTTGGGTGGGCTGGGGTGCAGGCTGGGCTTAGGCTATGGTTCATGACATTAGGATATTGTGGGTTTATCTTTCAGAACTTTCAACTTGGAAAGGAAACAAATTTATATAAAACCTTGCAGCTTAGATTTTAAACAGAGAGGATGTGCTTTGCTCTGCGTGAGTAGAATATTTACAGTTATAAGGCAGGATGATATATGCCCCTTACAAATAATAAATAAAGGTTGAGTGTTGGGAATAGGATTCATAAGGATAAAACTAATAATGTAATAGTCTTTACTGAGGAAAATTAAGCAGTTCTAAGACTGGGATGAAATCCCAAAACAAATTTACTGTTTACTGAAACACTGTAGAGTGGTTTAGTTGTTGTTACAAAATCATTTCTATCATCTATGCTGAAGATGTGGGCCAGAGGGGCTGTTCCAGTTTTCCTAGAAAACCTAAACTCAGCGCTGATAGTCACAGGGAGGTCCAGACAGCTCAGCAGAGCTGGTCAGATTTCCAGCAAGGCTGAGACTAACTCAGATTCCTGCAAAACACAGTGAATGGTGAGAATGGGAGTTGGAATTGCTTGGTCTGAATTCACATCTCCAGACATACTTTAAAATATGTCCCAGTTCAGCCTAAAACAGGCAGCACATCTGGAGCTGTTAAACCAGGGGCTGCAAGGGGCAGTGAGTGCATCTCTTGCTCGCAGAGAATTCCTCAGGTTTCCTTGCATGTTCCCAGGCTTAGAGGGTCACAGCCTTAAATCCTCCCTGGTGAGCCTGGGTACATGCTCCCAATTAATACATGGCCTCTACAACAACTGTTTGTATCAGCTCCAGGCACTGACAAATGCGATTGCTCTGCCCTGTGGTGGCATCAAACTGTCAGGAGAATTAAAATAATGCTTTACATTCAAATTCAATGAAGGGAATAGAATCCAAAATGTATTGGCTTTTTGTGAGTCTTCAGAAAAATAAGGAATTACTTTAATATTGTGCTATCTCCAAAGTTTGTGTAGGTTATTGATTATGTAATCTATGTGCTAGGAAGAAATGAGACATGTGGAGCAAGAAGATAATATATGTGTAAGTGAATCCAAGGCTGGCATCGATCAGGGATCGATAAGATATGCTGCAGCTCTGGAGGAAAAAGTGTTTTTTATTTCTAGTATGACATTGCTTCGAAGGAAAACGAGACCGGATGAAGCCACTAAGATGATTAGAGGGATGGAGCACCTCTCCTAGGATGAAAGGCTGAGAGAACCAGGACTGTTCACCCTGGAGAAGAGGAGGCTTTGGGGAGACCTAATTGTGGTTTCCAGTACCTGAAGGGGCTACAGGAAAGATGGAGAGAGACTATTTACAAAGGCCTGGAGTGACAGGACAAGGGGGAATGGCTTCACACTGACAGAGGGCAAGGTTAGATGGGATAGTGGGAAGTAACTCTTCCCTATGAGGGTGGTGAGGCTCTGGCACAGGTTGCCCAGAGAAGCTGTGGCTGCCCCATCCCTGGAAGTGTCCAAGGCCGGGTTGGACAGGGCTTGGAGCAACCTGGTCTAGTGGAAGGTGTCCCTGCCCATGGCAAGGGGTGGAACTGGATGATCTTTAAGGTCCCTTCCAACTCTGCTGTTCTGTGATTCTATGGTTCTATTCTATTTCTCAAGATTACTCGTTTCCTGGATCTGGAGCAAGACTCGAGTGCTTCAGCAAGAGTTTATTTTACTTTACAGACACATGTGTCATATTCAGGACAGAAGTTCCCTTTGGCTTCGGTGTTTGGGCTGGGCGTTGCAGGGCAGGAGAGAACTTCTGGCAGCAAGGTAGCAAGTCCACATAAACTATTTGTAGTCCTTGACACCTGCCTTGAAAATACAGAAGGGTGATTTTTGCCTTTGCTGCACAATGCAAATCAGCACAACACATACCACGGAGAAAGGAATATGGCAGTCTTCCTTCTGCTGACATTACACTACACAGCCTCACCACTAAAAGCATGGCTTAAGCCATTAGCCACTGGGAGAAATCCCATGCCTCTTTTGGAAAGTGTGTTTGCTCACTGGAGTGCCTGGAAAGAATTATGCACAGGGAGAGAGTCAACCTGGTGACTGCAGATGCTCACAGCCCAAGTTTGGAGGGAGGATGGGGATCAGGTATGGCCAGAAACAGCATTAGCACTGCAGGCATGCCCTGCAGTCCTGCCCTCTGAGTACTGATGCTGTCAGCCAAGAAATTGGATGCTTCAAAAAATGATCTGGACTGCCAGATCCATGCAGAATAAAGCCAGGCTTTCAGCGGGAGGACAGATGGACACAGAGCAGGTTTCCCCTTGTCATGCAGAGGGGTTTGTTAGCAGCAAAATGTCACAAACCTGCAGTCCTCTGGCAAAACAACAGTGACATTTGCTGTTGGGACATGATGAGAGGACTTAAAATATCCTGACTCATGCATTTTTCCCCTCCTATGGCACATGTATTCTCCTCTTGCCTTTTTGACATTCTCCCATTATTTTTCCAAGTCTTCTGTTCATGTCTTTCCCTACAAACCTTCATGTTCTCTCCAAGTCCTGTTTGCACAAAGAGGTGCTGCTGATATCACCAACTCTGGCAATTTTCTAGTGAAATCCATAATACAGGGCTGATGGTGCTCCATGGATAGGAAAGCCCAGCAACTTGGGTCCTGTCCTCTATGGATCAAGAGTTCAAAAAGATATTGTGCTTTATCTGGAGAATTTGCCCCATCCCTGGAAGTGTGCAAGGCCTAGTGGAAGGTGTCCTTGCCTATGGAGATGGAGGGTGCAGGGAAGTGGAATAAGATGATCTTCAAGGTCTCTTTCAACACATACCATTCCATAATTCTACAAGTTATGGAATTTCTTCTCCCTTGCTTGTTTGCATCATGGTTTCTGCTGGAAGCAGATTTCTTGAACATCAGTTAATAGCAGCAGGAGAAATAAAAATGACTTGCAAAGACTTTCTGGGGTGACAAACAAATGATGGACCCAGTAGGAAGGGCAGAGTAGGGTGGAAAAAGTATTACAAGTATTTTGGGTGCTGAAGGGCTGAGAATACTCGTAAAATCTCTACTTTGGAGGTACTAAGAGGGTCTGCCTATGTGGTCAGGGCACAGTGCTCTACCCCAGGCTGTGGGTTTTTTAGGTAATCATTATTTATTGTTATATTTTGCAACTGAGGGAAAAAAAGAGAAACTGCAAGCTTTATCATTTGCTGGAACTATGCTATTTCCTCCCTTTAAACCTTTGAGCAATAGAGATAAAAAGTGAGTGTTACTTGTGATACTGAGATGAAGAATGCAATGTTATATCTGTTACTGTCTGGAAGAGCCCCCACCATGTGGCCTTGCTTTCTCCTCTCAGCCCCAGCCATGGAGACACACAGAATCACAGAGTCACAGAATCAGTTCGGTTGGAAAAGACCTCCAAGATCATCAAGTTCAACCTTTGACCAATCACCACCTTGTCAACCAGACAAACAACTGAAAACACACATTTCCTTAAGAAGTGGAGGCCGCTCCTTTTTAACATGAGGTCCTATTTCTTCCCTTTTTCTTTTGGGTTGGACAGTTTTCTACTGAATGGTAAGAGCAACCAACATTTGGCACAACCACTTCTTCCAGATCTCGACTAAACATGGAAACTCATCTGAAAAAAATAGGATGGGCAAGAAGATGCGGCGGTTGGTCTTGTTCTTTTAAATTGTTGACTTAGATTGAACATTTCCCCTCTGCCCCTTGAGTGCTAAGACTCTTCTTCCTTCAGTGGGGCAGTTAAACTGGGGACCCTGTGAGAGAAGATAAAAGCAGATCTGTCTTTTGTGAGGCCAAAGATGCACAGCCAGCATCCCCGCTAGGAAGCGAGGATTAGGGGAATACGTAGAATTTCCAAATTTAGAGCGGAGGACTAGCTTCCCATAAACAAAGGCTGCTTTTTAAAATGAGATGCTAGCAAGATAATGCACAAAAAAAAAAAAAAAGGAGAAAAGTTTGCCTTTGTGACTAAATTCTGTTATTTTGCAGCCAACCTTCAAATGGGCTGTTGGTGCAAGTGAACAAACGCTTCCTGTCTGTCCGTCCTCATGGGTGGTCGCGTTTTAAAATGAAATATACAGGCTGACAAATGCCTTTACAAAGGCCAGATTATAAACTGTAAACCTACTGTCAGCTGGGTAGAAAAAAAAAATCCAAATGCCTCTTATACCATTTAAAGATTTAGTTTGGCTTCAACACTAAAGCACTTCATCTTGAAGGAGAAAGGAGCTTAGAGTTTATAAATTGTTGTTTGGGCTCTAGTAAGCTCTGGATAAGGGAATCTCTCTGCTAGGAAACAAATGACCTTCCCAAAATTTAGGGAGCTCTGGGTATTGTTAAGGAGACAAAATGCCTCGGAAAAATGTCCCCAGAACACAAAGGGATTTGAGACTGCTCTGTTACTCTTAACATACAGTTCATACAGCTGCAAAGGGCAAATCTTCCAGTTCCAGTCTTTAAAAAAGGGTGGAAAAAAGTTAAACATATCAGGGTAATAAAATACAAGCTGTTTAGATTGTCCCCCTCTGTCTGAATCGACTCTAGACTTGCTCTTGCACTTGGTTGTCGAACTCAGGCTGAATATCCACATTATCTTGGCCAAAAAGCTCTCAAGATAGCCTGTTTTCTCCCCAGTGGTGATCACCAAAGGGAAGTTTTGTGGCAAACATGGCGATTTATGGCAACATGGTGGCGTTTTGTGGCAACGTGGCTCAGCATTTTGAATCCAACCTGGAGGAACAAAGAAACTCCAGGATGAAAAGCCCCAGACATTGCACATCCTTGCATTCACAAAAAGAAATCTTGCAACTCCTTTGTACATTCCTGCTCAGGCAGATCTCAAGGAAGCACCAGTGCAGTGTTTCCAACCCACTCTGAGGTCAGAAATGCCCTGCAAAGCTCTAATCCCCTGCTCTCCAAATGCCATCCATAGTCTCCCTTTCTTCTACAGGTTGTGTTTGAAATGTAGGAGGAGATGAAATGTAGAGATGAGTATCTGTGTTAAAATGGGCCCTAGTTTTGTTTTTTTTTCCCACTCTTTTTTTTTCCACATTCCATTTTATTTCATGGATTTTGAGATGGACCTGAACTGGCCATAAGGTTCAGAGGCAGCAAAACATACTTACTGTGCAAATCCTTGCTGTGCTCCTCTTGCCCCTCATGGCCTCATGTTGTCTGCCAGGAATATTGCAGGTCATGCTGCCCTTGCTGGATGCAAGCATAAACTTCAGTTGATTTCATCAAATCCATGAAGTTTGCTGGATTGGGTGGGAAACAGAAAGGAAAAACCCCTCTTTCATGGGCTTTAGGGTTTCATTTTCATCCCTGCCATCTCATGGCAATCAGTACTACCCAAGGCATCACTTCCCAATCCCTTTATTACTGGTGTCCATATTGGTGAGCACAACTATTTGACACTCTTTCCTTGAGAAACAACCACCTCCATCATTTGAGATATCCACTCTAAATCCTGGAAAGCACACTTTTTTTGAGTTTATCTCTTTTTAGGAGACTTAAAATATTGCAGAGTATCACAGACATTATTTGAGATGTCCGTTTTCCAGGACTCTTGGCAGGTTTGAAAGGGTGTGGGGCAGAAACACGTTCAATTTTCTAAGCATGTTCCATTTGCTAAGCCTGTTCAATTTTCTAAGCCTGTTCAATTTTCATGCTAGAGGCTAAAGTTTATCTGCACCAAATTCCACAAGACCTTTGGAAACCATGACTATTTCATTGCCCATCAGATTGTTTTGATGCTTGAACGTGATTCATGCTGGGACACGGGCTCTCAACTGTCCCTCCTCTCTTACCCAGAGACCAGATGACAGTTGTGCAGCTGCATCAAATGCTTTTGTTAAAAAGGAGCAAAAAGCAAATCACTGGAAAATCTTCACAGCGGTTCTCCCTCCGCTCACAGAGTGGTGGGAATAAACATCACAACTTCAGATCTCGGTGAATGCAGATAAATAGAGGTTTAGCTGATAAGTTAATGACATACCAAAACCAGATTGCTGCAGGACTAAAATATTAAGTAGCCAATGAGCAGAATACTGGAATCCTGACAAAACCCAAAAAGCTTTGAGGTTGTATCTCCCCTCTGTGAGGAGGGAGCTGCTCCAATTCCATGCAGTGGGGATGTGGCTGTCAGCATCCAGACAAATCTTCTTTTTTAATCTTCTTCACCCAGGCATGTCCACAAGGCTCCAATTCTCCTGGAGTGATTTCTCCAGGATGTGCCCTGCTCTGTCCATCCTCACTGGTGGGTATTTTCCCTTAACTCCCCTTAGCTCATGTCTTCACTGTTGCTATCCTGGGAGATCTTGTATCTTGTGTTCACTCAGCAAAATGACTGTCTAACTTCTGCTTTTTGATGTTTTCTCTCTGTGACATCTAATTTATACAACTTCCCTTTTTAAACCCATTATAGAATCATAGAATCCCAGAATGGTTTGGATTGGAATGGACCTTACAAATATCTCATTCCACCCCCCACCATGGGCAGGGACACCTTCCACTAGCCCAGGTTGCTCCAAGCCCCATCCAACCTGGCCTTGGACACTTCCAGGGATGTGGCAACCACAGCTTCTCTGGGCAACCTCTGCCAGAGCCTCACCACCCTCACAGGGAAGAATTTATTCCTAACATCTAATCTAAACCTATCCTCTTTCAGTTTGAAGCCATGTCCTCTATCCTGTCACTACAGTTCCTGATGAAGGTTCCCTTTCCAGATTCCTTGTAGGCCTCCTTCAAATGCTGAGGTCTCCATGAAACCTTCTCTCCTCCAAGCTGAACCAGTTCCACCTTTCTCAACCAGCCAATTCCCATTCCCATGTTCCTCACACCTGTTCTCCTTCACCATCAAAGTATGACTCCTACTTTCTCTTGGCAAATGAGTCTCTGGTATCCTGTACATCTCTACCAGACCGAGCAACTATATTCTGCCATGGATTTGTCCTGGCAATAAACCACGAGGGGACTCTTGGGTAAACAGAGGCTTAGAGAGCCTAAGGAGTGCACCAAACCCCACAAGCCCCTCCAGATGGGTTAAATCCAGATCCATCATTGACCCATCCTTCTTAATGCCTCAGGCAACTAAAAGTGAATGAACAAAGTGGAAAGATGGGGAAGAAGGTATTTTGCAAATTATTCTTGCCCTGGCTTTCTCCATGGTGCTCCAGTAGATTGATGTGTGTATACAAATCCTCTCAGCTATCTTAGAGGTCTTTTCCAACCTAAACAATTCCATAATTCTATGATTCCATGCTTCTAACATATTTTAGTGAGCTAGATCAAAGCCTCTTGAAGACCAAATTTATTCCTGCATGTACCATGGCAGAATTTGTACTACTTTCCTAAAATTTTAATAAAGATTTCATAGCTAAATGTTTCTTGGTCCTCCTTGTACTCTTGCTGGAGTTCCCGCTCTGTAGATCAGGATCCCCTCAAAACAATTCCACAACCACTGCTGCTGACAAATCAGAATTGGAATATCCTTTTTAATGGAAAGAGGTGTAAATGCAAAATATTAAAATCCAGTAACTCCTGGAACAATTAGGCTGTGTTTGGGTTGGGTGAGATGTGAAGGGAAGATGGTCCTAACAATGGGGACCAGCACAGTGGTTTTACTGGGAATGGGTTTCTTTTGGGTCACTGTGGGGTGATGCCAGTTGGCTTTCCCTTTGTTAGACTTCAGTGATCACATTCAGCATGGGGTGGAGTCACTGAGGTTGGTTATTTGCCCACTGCACCCTGGATTTGAGGCACAAATGGCTGGTAAATGCATGGTTGCTGCTACATTTGGGTTCAGATCTGCAGCTGGTTGTGATGTTCTGAGACTCCCAGTCTCCCATATCCAGATGCTCCTGCTGACTGTCCCAGGACTCTGTAAAGGTGGAGGCAGATCCTTTGCTGGTGGAAAATAGATCCAGCGGTGTTCAAGCCAGGCAGCAACGTGTACCAGCCGAGGATTCCCAGCATTTCTTCAAGCTTTCCAGAAAGAATCTGCAGAAAGAAAACCAATAAAAAGATGAATCCTCCACTCCAAAACATTCCTCCAACTGCACCCATGACTTTATCTGTTTTCTTTCTGCATGGGCTATTCCCCCCGAATATTTTCTTTACAAGCTATTGCTGCCACAGCAAAGCCTCTGTAGTACAAATCTGGGCTGAGACATGGAAATATTTTACATTTCACAGCAGTTTGCTCAAAATCCTGGTCTTCTGCAGCCTGTTTGGAATTGCTTATCAAGACATAGAGCTGAAGAGAGCTTTGCAGCTCTGAGGAGCTGGATTGTTGCAGTGTTCTGTGGTGGCTTCCTCCAGCATCCCACAGGCTGTCACAGACTGGAGGTGGGGGGCATTAGGCCAGAAGTTTATTTTAGTCACCTTTTCAAAGCAGTGGGACTATTGAGAGCAACCAGCTGACAGGCCAGTGTTTGTTTTTCTCTTTCTAAAGGCAGCTTGACACCCATGGAATGAAGACATGGATGTCAGGAGCAGGTTGATGGGGCTGAACAGGAGGAAAATGTTCACCCCTGATTTATCCACTCCTTCGGAGAGTGCAGGGTTGACACGGCCTGGTTGTGAGTGCTCGGCATTTCACAGGATCAGGCCGCTGAGTAAATGGGGAATTCATCCAGAGATATCTAGGAAATACATAGAATAAGCTGCCAACTCTATTCTGAAAGCCAACAGTTCACTAATTTTAATCAACAGCTGGATATTTTTATAGGGAGTGAAGGGATGGAGGGGTATTATGACAGAACAAGGGAGGTGGGATTAGACTAATCTAACCCAGGCCAAGTGGGCTCTTCCTGCTCAGCCATGTGTAGTGTCATGACTGTGTGATTTAGACTACTGCACACTCACCAACACTGATAAGGAGGACAATTATGGGGAATACACAACTCTTTGTGGAGCCCTCAGCCAGCGGAGCCGTGCTGCCGATGTCAGCTGGGGATCGTCTCCAGCTCCGAATTAGAGAGGTCCCCATCCCAGGGATGTCGGGGAGTGTGCCCCAGGGCTCTTGTGATGCTGCAGGGAGGGATCCTGGAGCTTGTCCTGCTCTTGGATGGAGGTCACCTCTGCCCTGTCCCTTTCAAAACTTCAAAGAGACCCTTCTGGTGAGCCCCGTCACGATGCCGGTAAAACACGGTGGGTGGCAACGTCATTATTCACCTCTGAGGAGAAGATTTCTCTATATTACGAGTCCCCCAAGGGCAGTTTCTCCGGTGTTAATTGTCGTGTTTCCCCGTAACTTCTGGTTCTCTCCATGTCCTTCCTCACCTTCCGCTTACTCATACCCAGCTCAGCCTCGTGCCAGACTGTCCCTACCTAAAGGTGACCCGGGGAACAAGGCAAAACGTGCAGAGCCACCTCCTGCAGCCCTGGTTCAATTGGATACTCCTGCTGGTGGGAAGCATGGGAAGGAATATTCCGAGCCAGATTTTTTTTTTTTCCCTTCGGGTTTCCTTTTTTTTATTTTTTATTTTGGAATAACCCCCTGATTGGCACATAGCAGCTTTTGTTGTTGTTTATTTGTGTAGCTTTTCATCTTAACGAGGATGTACGGAAACAATTACCACATGGTTCATTCACAATATCAACTCAAGCTTTTCCTGCCTGTCCAGTGATTGGCCATAGCCACTGAAAATTATTTAACTTCACAGAAGTTGTGCTTTTTATGCCTTTTTTTTAAAAAAAAAACATATTGTACAATAAGGATGATTTTTTCCACCCTGCTAAATAAAGTTTGGGGTTTGCACCAGGTGGCTGGAAATGGCACACAGTTTCTCCTTTTTGGAAGTGGAAATTCCAAACGCTTTAAGAAGATACACATTTTTCAGGAGGGCAGAGAGAGGTCACAATGCACTGACTAATTCAAGATTTCCTCCCCTGGTTTCCATAACAAATAATCATTTTTTTCTTTATTTAGCTGTACTCACTGGTAGGTTTTCATTTGCATCAAAGCTTTGTTCTGCTCTCATTTGGGCTGCCTCCAGAGACCAAACAACATCACAGGCTACTCCTGGAATGTCTTCCAAAGAAATGGGCCAAATTCAGAGCTGCAAGTTGGCTCCCACACATAAACCTTTGCATTACATATCCTGCAGCACTGCTGGGGTGAGTCTGAGAGAGGTTTGTGGGCAGTCAACAGAGATTTCCATGAGTTTTAAAGCTAAAACCAGCTGGATTTGGTGCAATCTAGGTGGATGGGGCAGGGCAGCCATGCTATTATTAAGCTGACAACAACGTCTGCTCTGAGACCTTTCGTCTTGTTATTCAGAAGTTGATTGAAATTTTACCTCCTTGGGTGACATTCTTCCCTACACACATCCCTTACCCTGGCGTGATTTAATATTCTTATTATTCTTTGTGGAATTTCAATCCTAATAACTCAGGAAATGGGTCTTCAAACTCACGTCCGAAAACCATGGCTGGGTTTCCTGCGTGAAATCCTGGCACCGCTGCGCTCTGGAAACGATGGGGGATTTGGCAGGCTCCGGGCTTTCCAGGCAGCTCTTTGCCCTTTTCCTGTCCCTGCCAAGAGCTGCCCCAGCAGAACAAGGCGATAAGCAGTTGAAAAATTGTGTTTCACATGGGAGATCTGCTGGGATTTGACAGCTAACTTCCCTGGAGATACTGGTTTGGGCTGGGTCACGGGAGCTTGGGTGGGATTTTCCAGGAGACCGAGGACACGGGCAGAAGACCCGAGAGCGAGGAGAGTGTCTCTTGGTACCTCATGATGGTAAACGAGATGACCTGTCTGGTGTATGAAAAGTGCAAGAAAAAGGTTAGAAGATATAGGGGAAAGAGGCAATTTGTGGATAAAAAAAGAAATGAAAAAATGTTGTTTTAAATTTGACTGCAGACTGAAGAAGAGATGAGATATTGAGTGAGAACAGACAATATTAAAAAAAAAAAAAAGTAATGAAGCTTCTGCTCCAAGGGTTTGGTTTGTTTTGCTGGAGAACTCTTCTATCCAAAGCTAATCAATGAACACCACACTGGAGACAGAGCTACGTCCGCTCCCGTTCTGGTGCTGTAACCACCAGGCTATTCCCTGCATCTCTCATGTAAAACCCTCCCAGGTCTCTGCTGATCAATCCTGCCTTATTCTGAGGGGTCCAACCACCCATGTAGGCTCTCTACCAATACCTGAAGGGATCCTACAAAAAAGAGGGAGAGGGACTTCTTACAAGAGCAGGTAGTGACAGGACAAGGGGAAATGGCTTTAAACTGACAGAGAGTAGGGCTAGATTAGGTATTAGGAAAAAAATCTTTACTGTGAGGATGGTGAGGCCTGGGCACAGGTTGCCCAGAGAAGCTGTGGCTGCCCCATCCCTGGAAGTGTTCAAGGCCAGGCTGGATGGAGATCTGAGTAACCTGGTCTAGTGGAAGGTGTCCCTGCCCATGACAGGGGGTTGAATGACATGGTCTTTAAAGTCCCTTCCAACCCAAACCATTCTATGATTCTATGATCCACTTCTCAAGTTTGCTGCCAAAGAGCACTTGGGTTGGTACCTGGAATCTATTGCTCAAACTGGTGCTCTTGGGTGACTCCTGAGTCTGTACTTGGAGATGAGAAATCACATTTCCAACTTAGATATCTCTGTCTTGTCTTTGTTTTGCAAAAACAAGGCTAAGGAACTGCTCACTGCCACATCCCTGGTGCTGCCCAAACCATGTCCTTAGTGATCCATGCTGCATTTGGATTTATCTGATGCACAGAGACATCTGTTTATCATACATTGCACGTCTGCTAAGCAACTTTTTCCTTCATCCCAAGGCCCGATTAAAGATTCCGATTAATGTAACTTGCTGGAAGGTCCTGTAAGGCAGCTTTTAAATCAATGTCATGTAAACTTTGCTGGGTTAATCCTGTACATCTGAATTCAGCTAAAAACCAACACTGCAAGGTCAGGCAGTACAAATTGATGGATTTTTATTCCTTTAACCTTAGAAGTGTTGCAGAGAGGGTAACAGCAGCAAGAGCTGCTTCTTCCAGTTGCTTCTTTTTCCTGCACAAGAAAAGAGACAGATATTTTCCCTTTTCATATGTGCATATATATATTATATTCATATATATATACATAAGATATGATTTTGGAAAAATGACAAGTATTTAAATCAGCAAAACACTAAAAAATTTGTTGCTCCTTTTCCTGTATCTTATTTTTCATTTTTCTTGTGCATTGATTCCATAAGGGAGAAAACCTCCTACCAGATTCTGGCATTATAAATCAGTAAGTTAATGAGGAATATCCCTCCTGCCTTTTGAATTCATTTTATTTAGTTCTAAGAAAGAAATATGTCTTTAAAAACGTCCCAGACCATTCTGTGGCTCAAGAAGGCATGAATGTTGCAATAGCAAATTAGCATGAACTTGCAGAAAAAATGCTGTGCAATTCATGGACTTTCCTTGTCTTACTTCCAGGGGAAGATTTTTGCAGTGTCTCTGTGACTCAGAAGTAACAATCTCTTATCAAAGCTCTTTAGTGCCTTTGCACTATCATCAATACATATAAACAAAGGATAAGGAAGCTAATTCCTTGTGGATAACTTTCTGCAGGGAAATGCAGCCTGTGAAACAGTTTGTGGCAGAAGATCAGCTTTATCAGCTTTAAACTAAGGAGTGCATTTTATTTATGGAATTCAGCACTCCAGGCATTCTTGTTTCTTTTTTTGATGACATTTTGTATTTCCCATATCCCATTACTTAGTTTTGTTCAAGCATAAATGTTGGCTAATTGGAAAGACCTGCTGGAGGCACTTTGGTTCTTGGCTTGGCATCCTGTGGTTTTATTTTCTCTCCTTAAACCTGAGAACTTCTCTGTAATAATGATTACACGAGCTTATACTAACTGGATCATTTCCCCTGAGATTTATCCAGATTTATCCTTTTTTAAAAATTTTTCTTCTCTCTTTAATCTCTCTTCCATTGTTTAATATCAAACCTTAGAGCCAGCAGATATGTTTCAGGGAATTCCTACACTGAAGAGAGCAATGCTGCCTTTGTGCCACTACGCAATGAATCTCCAAAGCCAATGGAAACCAGGAGGTTGAGATTTGTTCCTTGTTTGAGTGCTGATACCACCAGTCTGGCAGGACCTACCTGGAATGGCAGCATCCTGCTGAAATCCTACCAGCAAGTTCAGCCTATACTCCGGAAAATTAAAACACAGGCCAGAAGGTTGTGGTTCCTGAAGACAAGGGTATGTCAACTGGATCATCTGTGCCCACATCACTTTTTGGTCCTGCTTCTGCCTGGAGCTTCATCCCAGTTTTCTCCCCTCCTGAACTTTGCTGTTTCACCTTTGTTCTTTCATGAGGTTCATGTACTTAATCAGCACCAAATCAGCAGAGCCAGGATTTTAGCTGGAGCTCCTTCTGCTGGTGGGATGACCCCTTTGCACAGAAAATTTCCCCTGAAATGCCTCACAAGACTCCTCTCTTTTTTCCTTTTCTTTTTTTTTCTCTCTTTTTTTTTTTTTTTCTTTTTTTCCCCTTTCTCTTTATATGTATTTCCTCCCAACAAAGGAATGACATTAATAAAAATGTATGTGGTAAGTATTAAGATTATCATATGTCCATCAGCCATCACCAGTGAGAGGTATTTGAGCTCCGTGGTTCTCTCTAAAGCTGGATGAATCTTATAGGGACTTTTATCAGCTTTAGTGGTTTTGGTATCAAGTCCAACACTGCTTGTGGAAATAATGGAGTCCAGACCTGTGGGAAGTCATACTTTGAGTTTCTTGCTCATTATTTCAGAATCAACTTTCTCTCTCTGCTCGAGTTCTGTAGGATGATCAATCCTTCTCCTACCAGATACATTTGTCAGTGACTTCAGCCTGGGCAAGACTTAGAAAGACCCAAATTCCTGGCAGCCTCATTTCTTTCTCTATCTGCCTAGTTATGCTCAGGGATGTAGACATTCCTGAACCTCTTAGGCACCAGCGATGTCTGTGAGAAGACTAGTTCATGTCAGACACCATCCAGCTGCCAGCAGTGCTATAAACTTGTGATTAGATTGATAATTTTCTATATTAAATAGCCAAACCACAGTCCCTCAGCTGCAACCTTTCCCTTCCAATTACCTTTGGCTGGGCTGTCCTGTGGCAGTTTAATTTGTGATGAGCCACTGTGGGATTCCACTGTGCTGCTGTATTCACAGAACAATACTGAAGTCATAAGAGACTTAATGTGTCAAATTTCTCAATAACTCAACCTGTACAATGAACTTCACTGAACCTGAGCTGGTGTAGGATCCTAACTGGTGCGTGTTAATAATATTTATGCAGAAAATATATTTATGCAGAAAAGAGGTGCCCTGCAATCAACTATTTTTACTTTAAAGATCTGGAATATTCCTATGAAGTGCTCAGTGTCTTGCAAACTTGTGTAGATTTTTTTATCTTTATTCCATTTTTTTTACCTCTTTATTCTATTTTCTTGCCTCTTTTTTCAAGGAATTTTAATTCCCTTTCCTTTTTCCTGTCCTGTCCTGTCCTGTCCTGTCCTGTCCTCTCCTGTCCTGTCCTGTCCTGTCCTGTCCTGTCCTCTCCTCTCCTCTCCTTTGCTCTTACCTAAAATATTGATTATAAAATAATATAAATTATATTATTAATATAATATTGATAATAAAATAATTAGTTTCTTGTCCTGAGGCACTTACTAAAATCCAAAGTCCAAGAGCAATAAGAGAAATTATTTTGCAACTTAAAAATCCAAACTCCTCAAAACTTTGGGTATTTTAGAGTGAAATTAAAGAGTAGGACTAAAGTGAGGCTAAAACACAAATCTCCCCACATTCAAGGAATGTTTCCATGAGGCTACAGTTCCAGTGAGTTTCTATCTGAGTGATCAAACGTGATTTTCTCCTTGTTTTCTAGAAAAAGAAAAGAGATGCTGGTCCTTGGGTCTGCCTGGGGTAAATGGGAACATTGTCAGCAGTAAATATAGATAAAAGCAGATTTTTTTTTTTAGAAAAGGAGATATAAAGGATCTGGGGCTAGTGCTGACAGGTGGACACACAGCCTCTTTTCTGGGGGATGCTTCTTCTTGGCCACAGCAGCACAGCATCCCGTGGTGATCCCTGTTCTTGTCTTGTAGAAGTGATGCTGGACAATGCTGCATGTCCATGCCACCAAACCAGTATCCTCTGTACATCCCTGCACTTTTCCCATATGTCTTCACTAATGGATCAGGAAGGAAGACAATCCGTCTCTCTCCTCTGTCTGGTGAGGAGCTGAACCCCACCAACCACTTTTCTCATGCAACCCCGAAATAGCTGTTAGCTGGAGATGGCTCAGTGCCATCCTTGACCAAGGCTAAGCTTGAACTGGGCGACCTCGAAGTGAAAGGCTCAGTCTCACGTTGCCTGTTCCCCCCAACCATCTGTCCTCCTTCAGTGAGCTTCCTTCAAAATTCCCCACACACTTCATAAACATCACAGCCCTCCTCACCCCTCCAGCTGCCCCCTTCCTCTAGAAGAAACAGCGGTTTGAAGGAAATACCACTCATTTTTTTTTAATTATTTTTTTTTTCCAGGCGCATTGAAGCCGACATCTGTGATTTGGCAAAAGCGAAAGCCTTTTTTCCTCCATCCTGCCTTTTAAACCTGTTGGTTTAAACCAACCATCCTGAGGATGGAGAAGACAAGGATAAAACCCTCTCCTCGTGGAGACAACGCGCTGCTCGGTAGCAAAACCTCCTTTAGTCTTTGAAGACCAACAATAAAGCAAACTTCCATTTCCTTACCATAACATCGTCATGTCACAACCCCGAGAGCTCCACCTTCCCTTTCAAGAGGCTCGAAAGTAGGACTTTAGACAAAGAAAAATAGTCTCAGGTGGGTTTGTCATGGATCATTTTGACTATATTTTAAACATTTAAATGTCAATGCTTAGTCATAGACAAGACATGATTCTTATCTATCTACATGTGGCTTCCAGTATAAAAAAATTTGAACCCGTGCCATTTCCTGTTGGAGAGAGCTTAAACACAGGGGTGACAAGGGCACATCTATTTTGGATCCCTATTTTAAAAGCCTCCAAGATATCATAGAAATCAACTGGCACAAACAGAGGACTTTGAATTTCTTTCATGGCGGTGGCAAATTACGTATATCAATGAAACACATACTTAGTGAAGCGGAAGTGAGCACCAGCAATACTTCAATCAGCTTTGGCATATGTATACATTATTCTGTTTGATCTCATAGGATGCTGGATTTAGATGATATAATACATTCTGGTTATCTTCCTAGAAGTTGGAGGGACGTAAGGAGATATCTACTTTCACAAGATAAAATTAGCACCTCTTTATTTTTCAGATAAACATTCCTCTTTTTTTTTTTTTTCTTCTTTTCTTTTTTTGCAGGAAAACGCTGATTAGAGTTACAAAGCATACCAATGGGTATGAGTTTATTCATATTCAACCCAAATCCTATTTATAATATAAAGGAAATAACATTGGTATTACACAGGGCAACTTGGACAGCCTGGATGGAGGAACAGTGAGCTACACTCAGGCAGGTCTCTTCAAAAGCGCCGAAAGCCGTTGTTTTCCAAAGTGATGGTGGGAAAGTAGAGATTTGGCTCAAAAATGGACAACTGCATGGGGAAAATGGTCAGCCCACACTGATTCTCTTATTTTACTTAATTTTTCGACAACATCATCTTGAAGCCATGAGCTCAAGGTATAAAATACGGACTTGAATTTCAGGCGCTGAAGATTCAACATATTATCCTCCTTACTCCATCATCTTGATTTAGTTCCCACCTACCACAAATACCTACAAATACTACCTATATCGTCTTGCAAACCCCTTGCTTGCGGACGAATCTGATGTTTTAAAGCGGCCCAGTGAAAAGTTACTTTTGTTAAGTCAAAGCATGGACCTCTTGGGCACGGGAAACACGTTTCTGGGTAGATGTGTGTGAATAACGGATTGTTTGGTTCTCTTGCCGCTCCAAACAATCGGGGGAGAAAAATGGTTTCCGGTGAATTAAACCTTTTGTATGGACATGGAAGGCCTTAATGGACCTTTGAACTTTTTAAAATAAAGAAATACCCTGCATTATCTGCAATGTTTCAACTAATGTCAAAAAGAAGGTGGTGACCTTCAAAAGTCTTTTGATGGGGAGAACAATTCAGAGAAATCAACACAACTTCTCCAAAATGTTTTGGTCAGTTTGAGCCTCTGCATTGGAATTTGGGAGGAAAAGCATGGTTGAGTTAATTTTGCTGTTAGGTTTATGAAAAAAACATACCATGGGCTTGCTGGGATGGATTTCACACTGATGAATGGCTGATCTCCAGATATACATACACAGTCATAGAATTATAGGGTCATTAAGGTTGGAAAAGATCTCCAAGATCATTGAGTCCAACACTTGTATCTTGTTTGGGAACGTGACCCTCATATTGCTTTTAAATACACGTTGTCTCAGAGCTGGTGGCTGACATGAGCTCTGAGATCCCATTTCATACCCTAATTGAGAGGGTTCTCCTTAGCAGCACTGACTCAGAGCCTTGGGATTATTGGCAGAAAACTCTTAAGTACAATGCACCAAGAAATTTATTACAGTGTGTGCAGAAACTTTTGCCTTGGCAAATCCCCCTCACATTGACACTGCAGTTATGAAATGGAGCTTCAGAAGATATGATCTGCTGAAAGATTATGTGAGGCCTTATCAGGACATGATTTTGTGCTGCTCTCCGATGTGAAGCTTTCCAATTTAATACACGATGACAGAACAAGATCCTTTTACAGGGAGAAAGCGAGATCGTTTTCAAGACCAAGTTTAGCAACTTCTCAAATGTCTGTTGTTGTCTGTCCCGTTAATTGGCTGTATGGCTGCAGTTTGTGTGGCCTGGCCATTATAATGTCAATAAATCCAGTGACTGGAAATGAAACCTGATGCAGAATGGGGTTGAGTGGTTTGTTCCTGAGAGTTTGGCCATGTGTGCTGGTCATGGCATTGTGGTGGAGCACGTTGAGTAACCTCATACAGTGTAAAAGTGAATATTTCTGGAGAAAAAGTCCAGGCAGCAGCTTTTTTAATGGCATATCACCAGAGTGACCATTTAATGGTATCAATGTTTTCAACAGAGAAAAGGCAGCTGGAGAAAGTGATTTCTTCTCACTCACCTCTATGTCCCTGAGTCACTGAGGGCTCCAGTGTTTCCTTGTGGGACACAGACAGGAGATTATTTTCCTGCTGGCATAAAATGTCACTGGAAAGAGCCTGTTTTGTGGTGATCTCAGCATGTGGAGGGGCTGGTATGGGGAGCAGAGAGAGAGAAGAGAAGGAATAAATCTGATGGGGAGAAAATAGCCACATTGGGGGTGTGGGGGGGGATGCCCTGCAGAGAGCAAAGGGGTCAGGGCAGGATGTGCTGCCATGTCTCACCCGTCAATGATGCTTCACTTCTGAATACAACCAGCAAAAGGGCTTTTTTTGTCCAAAAAGCCCCAAATTTTGCATTATCCCTACTCATCCCTAAAAAAAACATAAACTCCCCAAAATCACCCTCCCTGGAACTGTCAGGTAATAGGAGAGAGCCCGAGTGACGGGACAAGCTGGGAGGTAGCACTGTGGGATGTCAGGATGGCTCGGACACATCTTCATGCTGAAATCAGATAATTAATAGAGAGAACACCATGTGGTTCTCTTTCCACTCACACTGATGGCAACTGTTTGTCTTCTGTTGTCCAAATTGTTCAATTCAGGCCAGTCTAAAAATTGCGATTTCTGAAGGAGTTCACTGCCAGGAGGCTGAGGGGATGCTTAAGTCACTTTAATTGCAGGTTATATTAAAAAATAATTATGAAATGCATGAATAGAGAAGAAGTTAGAACTGCTGGACACTGTGCAACATAAGTTCTTGTAAAATTTGCAAAGTTTGCTCCCCCAGAATTTGAAATGTGAAGGATAAGAGACACTAAGTTTCTATAGGTGCTTCTATGGATGTTTCTATAAGTTTCCAATCCCAGCCTTCACATCCCCCCCAAGAGCTCAGATTTCACGGGGGAAGAAGCTGGATCACTGAGCCCTCCCAGCCAAAAGCCACCACTGCCACAATTAGCTGCAGAAGCCCAATTTGGGGGTTTTCTCATTAACCTGTCATGTCAAATGCTGTATGATAAGATGGTGAAAATTGGGGGGAGGAGTGGCGGTGGAGGGGTAAAAGTTCATTTTGCAAAGCAAACAAACAGCAAGTCACTTGATTTTACTAATTATCCTACCCTGTGGCTCTTGCAGCCATTATTTTTCTCCCCCCTCAGTGTATGAAGTGACAAGATAAGATAGGAGCTGGTATTTTCTAAACTATCCCGGCTGACGGCATATACAGATAATATGAGGATTCATTTGCAAGGGCTCATGGAAGATTAATTGATTTACTTAATGTTCAAGTCATCCCTCATCAGAAAAATAACTGCTGGCATTTGTTGGGAATGTATGTCCGGGCACACCGGAATGCCCCTCTCTAAGGGGTATCCTAGAAATAACTTTTTGGGTGAAGAAGAGTGATTTATTTATAATAAAGGGCGAATTATTTATAAGAATGTGAAATTATAAATGTGTTATTAGAAATTCTGGGTCTGATTCATAGCCTGGTGACACCAGTGGGTGGGTGAATTTGCTCACACAGTCTATCGAGTGAACCTTTTATCTATACCTTTTAATGACATATTAAATTATGAACTAACACCTGTGCACCTCTCAGAGCTCCAGTTTCCTGGAGATACCAGTGGGCGTAGGTTTGGCTGGCTAAAAAAACCCTTGGATTTTTCCAGTGCTAACTGTCTAGATCATATCCAGCCTGTGTTCCCTCTTTTTGAGGTCAGGCTCTGCATTTTCTTCGATGCAAAGCCCTCAAACCTTAGCACAGATGCACAGTAGGAAATCAGTGTCCCAGCTCACTGAAATCCAGAGATGGGAGAAAAGGCAAATTTAATGATCATGGGGTTTGCCAAAGACCTTACATTAAATCAGTGTATAGACATGAAATATGCACTGCTTTAAAAAGATAGCTGCTTTTTTTTTTTTTTTGGATGATATAATAACTAAATGGATGTTTGAGCATGTGTTACCTTTATATGGTGCCTTTTATGAGCTTTTAGAGTGGGTCCATCCTCACCAGGGGAGAGCAACATGCAGCTCACGGCCACCAGCTGCCATCGGGGCCATTAAAGACATCAAAATCAGAACGTCAACTTCCAATATCCAATTTTAACCCCAAGCCAGTAAAACGTGTTGTGTCAGAATATGGCCAGATCTATAAAGCTCATTTCAGCAACATGTTACAGCTGGTGCTGTGTATTTATAGCTTTAGGACAAAAAAAAAAAAAAAAAAAGAAAGCAAAACACCACAGCCAACACAGACTGGAAAGAGTAGAGAGGATTTGAAACAGCAAAATTGTCAATGTTTTTCCTTGCTGCTGAGTGGGACTGTGGGTCGGCACTGGTTTAGATTAGCCCTGTCCTGTGCAATTTGACAGTAGCGACATGAACCTGCAGAGCACGGATCTGGAGCAAAGATAGGAGGAAGGAGGAGGAATTCAGGGAATGTTTTTCCTCGGAGCGCCGGGGAAGCGTCGACGGTGGGACCGGGGCTGCGGTGACAGCGTTAACACTTCCCAGAGCCGGGGACCCCGACGCTGGAATGGCATTGCCCACCCTGAAAGTGAGAAGGTAAAGTTTATTTTTTCTATTTTTTGCCTCCCCTTTCTCTCGCTCCCTCTCCCATATACAGAACGGATCAAGACCACCAAGAGCGGTCCATTTTTTTTTTTTCCAAGATGATGTACAATTTGCATTTGTTAATAAAAAAAATTTCTGCCTGAGGTCATCCACCTAGAGGTTTTTTTTTTTTTAAACAGGAAACGGGTTTCAGATGTTTAGACGTTAAAAAGTAAGGCTGCTAATCTGCCTCCCAATTTAACAGGCATTGACAACTGTCAAATATTTTCTCTTTACATTACTGGCTTTAGAGCTGAGTTAAGTATTTGCTTCATTTCATTTTTTACATCAGCAAAGTAACCGCTATCGTGCAATCCCTCGCTTTTGGGATTTGCTTGCTAACATCAAGGAAAGCTGCCTTGGGAAGAGCAAGGCAGCGTTTTCCCCACGGTGACTCCCAGGCTGCTGTGCTTTTTGGGATGAGCTCTTCAAGCAGAGTAGTTTGAAGGAAGGTTTGAAGAGCAGCAGCTTCGTTGGTGTTTGCAGCTGAGATGCAGCGTGACCATGAAAAGATGCAACTTTTCACTTCCCAGTGACTCGTGATAAAGATAAATTAATCTGCATCCTGAGATTTCTTCCTATAAAATAATCTGCATTTCTAGATTTTTTTTCCACTGTCAGCACCACACACTTCCAATTCAAATAATTGCTGTTTTTATTTCCTTCATTTAGCCTGCATAGGAAAGACTGATAATATTCCACTAATATTCCCTAGGGCAGGAATATCTCTGTGGGCACTGCAGATGATGCCTGAGACACTGAACAATGAGGACTCTGCATTGCCCATGATTTCTGGTGTGGATTTGGCACTGCAGCAGCCATGACATGGTTTTTCCCAACAGCTCATCATATGTTATTCCCATTTCACATATGAATGTTATTCCCATTTCTGCTGTGCACATTATTCCCATTTCTCATCTCAAATATGCACCGGATTTTTCACAGATGCCGAAGCCAGTTCATGATGTTCTACAAGCATGTGAATAAAATTCAATTAGTGAAGTGCTTCACTAGTAAAAATGATAAAATTAACAGCTAAAGTATTTGAGTTAGTTATCTTCTCTTGCAGGTAGATCCTGTGGACTCCTGTGCAGATTTATCTGGAAAAATGCTGAAAGATCATACCAATTTTCTATTAAACACTATTATTTTAGGAGCATTGCTGAACTATGTATTTATAATTTTAATAATGTTTTACTGTGATGTAGGTTACAGGGAAGCACCGAAAAAACCTGTGTAGGCAGGTTTACTGGCAGTGCTGAAACAGAAGTGATCCGAGTGCTAAAGGAGAAGGTTTTGCTATTCCAACAAATGCAAACTGAGCCCCAGAAAATATTTTTCCTTCTGAATTAAAAAAACAACTTTCCAAGTTACTTTGTACCATCTGATTAATGATAGCTTTTCTTTCTAAGCCTTCCAGAAACAAAGCCTGGCTTCTGACCTGAAATTAAAAGTCAGCGATAATCCACTGTTAAAAATCAGTGCTAAACATACACAGTGTTAAAGAAATAAATTTAAAGGAAAATGGTTTTATTTTCATAATTTTGGTAACCATGGATTTTGTCCTCTCTGGTTCATTTTACCATGAACCCTGCACTGAAAAATACAGTTGCATGTTGTAAATATAAAATATTTTCTGCTGGCATAGGTGGCATAAATTTTCTGTGTGATGGTAATTTGGGTTCTTCAAAAAAAAGGTGAAGATGCAGAACTACAAATGATATTTATCCCCTATTTTAGGGTAAAGATTGGCTGCTTTGCAGGGAAATGCATCAGAAGCACGAGACTGAAACCCCGATCTCCGAGTGAAAAACCTCATTTAATCTAAAATATGGACTCTGGGAATTTTAATAATTCAGTCAATAAATTATCTTTTTTTTTTTTCCCAAAAGCCAAAAATCCAAATCTTGCCAGCACATTAAAGATAAAAATTACAAACCCTTACTCTTGGCACGTCCCTTGTAACAAATGTGGAAGCTCGCTGATGACCAAAAATATATTGTAAAAATGTGTAAACCCAAGGCAGTGATATTTTCCAAAAGAACACCTGGAAGGTGTAAATCAGAAATATTGTAAACACGTCAGCTGGGAACATACGACAGGCACCCGGGGTTGCCGTGCACCCAACCCATGGGGCTTTGGGAACCCGAATCGATAAATCAGGGGATGAACCTTGGACTAATAAACAGTTCTTTTATGAAAAGGAGAGATTCTCTGCCCCTGCAGGGTGAGGGCAAACCGGCAAAAGATGAATTTGTTACGTTTAGAAAAATACAGGAGGTCGTTTCCAATAATGTGGTTTTTTATTTTTTTAAATTTCTGCTCAAAGGAACTCTCAAAAATCAAGCTCCTCTGGCTTTGTGATTTGTTTAAATCTGCAGTAAAACTAATAATGCTATTAATAATTTTGTTATTTCCTTATAAATGCTTTTCAGCCTTTATTTCCCCAATTTAAGCTTTTAATTGTCCATGAGAAGCAAAGGTAGTGTTTTACAACTATACGATATTTAATATCTACATTATATTTTTCATCTACATTACCTTTTAAATCTACGTTATATTTTACGTCTACCTTGTATTCTGTATCCATATTATATTTCATACCTACATTATATTTTACACTTACATTATATTTTGCATGTACCTTGTGTTTTGCTTCTACATGATATAATATTTTATATCTCTATTATATTTTACATCTACACTGTATTTTGCATCTACGCTATATTTTACATCTACGTTATATTTTACATCTACTTTGCATTTTGCATCCATATGATATTTGACATCTACATTATAATTTTCATCCATGTTATATTTTACATTTACATGACCAGTGAAGCCAAAGGGATGGAGGAAGAAATCTGGGGAGCAGATCACTGAAAAACCCAGGATTGCAAAGCAAAAGGCCACTGTGCTGAAAAACCCTAAAATTAGGCTTTTCCCTTATGGTTCTGTCTGCCGACTGAAAGAAGCCCTATTAAAATACTATCTCCTGGAAAGCGTCATAGAGGCATGAGGTTGGTAAACATTATGAAAACAACCCCTAATAAAATTTTTATTGCTTTACATTTCTGTACATTTTACAGCCAGCGCGGGGAAAAGGAGCGACAGTGATTTCTCTGCCTCGATTGCAGGCAGGAACTTTTTTTCCTTGCTTTCTGCTCATCAAAATAAATAAAAATGCTGAAGCCTGTTCATTTCTCAGGCATTTCAGGGGAATGATTTCACGCTCAGAAGAAGCCAAGGGAAAAGCTAAAGGCTAAATGAACCTCGCGATGTTAATCTGTGTGTTATAAACAAGTATTGTCCTTTTTGGACACAGCAATATTTTTGCATGTCACAAAACAACATGTTTTATTTCATATCCATGTGTTTTTTTCTGATTTGAAATAAGCAGGGAAAACCCTGCTGGAATTATTAACCCTTGTTACAATTATTAAGCCACTCAGCCAAAGAGGGGCCTGAAATTGCTCCCCAAAAACCCAGAGCAGACATTTGTTTCCTGAGTAGGTATTTATAGCTTCTGAATGAATCAAGGCATGGACAAAAAAAAAAAAAAGGTAATTGTGCTTGCAAGTAAGTATTTAAATATTTACACTTTAAATATATTTGCTGCCAGCTTCTGTTAGCGAGAAGAAAAGTAATTTGGGAAATTACAACCCGTCCTATTTCCCACATTTTTTAGGATAATGAATGCGCATCTGAATTTAGCAATGCCCTGAAGGTTGGCTGGCCAAAGTCAGAGGCAAAAAGTGAGCCCAGGCTAATCACTCACTGCAGTAAAGGGCACTGCTGGGGAGGGAGGGCTGCACAGTTTGGGAGGTGGTTGGGATGGAAATGTGTCTCCTTTCGGGTTGGAAAGTGCCTGAATCACTCTGGGCAGCTGTTCCACTGCGTGTGGGACCTGGCAGTGTCCACCGGCCGTGCTGATTTCTCATGTTATGACCTCGAGATACGGCGGCTCTGCTCATCCTCACGCTTGTCCAACACACATGTTGGCAGGCACAGGGCCTTAGTCATGTTTCCCAAAACCCTGCAGCATGGAGATGATGTTTGGGGTCATGTATGTGATGCCGTGCCCTGTACTCCAGCCTACACTCCATCTGAAGCCACACTGGAAAGTCCAGGGTGAAGGATGTGTTGGACCATCAGAGGGATGAGTAAGTAGGGGGGATCGTGAAACCATAGGGCAGATGACTCCTATAGAGCCTGGACCAGGGCACCCTCCTCAGCTCCCTTCTGCAGGTGCTACACGTGGCTAACCCCTTGCACCCTTGCATAATTACTAGTTTATTTTTGTTATTACTATTATTATTTTTCTCTTGGCTTCTTTGGCATCTACACAGACAGGGGTTTTCCCACAGAAATTTCTGCCTCCTGACCGGAATGAGGAAGGAGGGGTCACGTGAGATTTGAAACCAAAGAGGTGTTTTGGGTCCTTCCTGCTATGGGGGGTGGGAATCTTCAAATTTTTCTGATGTCAAGAAGCCACCAAAATCTCTTCCAAAATGATTTGTTGAGGTGTCCAGGTGATCACACACCACCACGTGATCAGCACGGGGATGCTCTGTGACCTGAGCCACTGGCAAAGTTGCACCAACTCCTTGCTCATCCTAGGGTGCAATGAATTTTGAAGGGATTTTGGTAAATCCTGGTGGTTCATTGGATTTAAATACAGTTCTAAGGGAACTAAATCTTGCTTAGATCATAGTTCGTAGTGTGGAACTGCTTGCACAATTCCTACCTAAGGTGTGGGACAGATGTCTGATGGGACCCTTCTGTGTGATTTAGTAGTGCTGGTGGATAAAAGTCTATGAAACCTTGTGAGAGCCTCTGGTGGAGGCTGCAAGGAGAGTTGAAGGTATCATCTGTACTATTAATCAAACCTGGTAAAAGCAGATTCTGTTTTCTTTCATCCAAGGAAAATGCTTCTTTTATAATCACCCATTCAGTTCAGCCTGTTGGGTTTCTGTTGGTGGTCAGAGAGGACATTTCCATAGACCAATATGTTTTGCCCTTTCTTCTTAGAATCACAGGGTCACTGAGGTTGGAAAAGAGCTCCAAGACCATCCAGTCCAACCTGTGCTAAATCACCACCTTGTCAACCAGCCCAGAGCACTGAGAGCCACATCCAGTTGTTCCTTGAGCACCTCCAGGGATGGAGACTCCATCACCTCCCTGGGCAGCCCCTTCCAATACTTGACAACCCTTTCTGAGAAGAAATTCTTCCTGATGTCCAGCCTGAACCTCCCTGGGACAACTTGAGGCTGTTTCCTCTTGTCCTGTCATTAGTTGCCTGGGAGCAGAGCCTGACACCCACTGGGCTCCACCCTCCTGTCAGGGAGTTGTAGAGAGCAAGAAGGCCCCCCCTGAGCTCCCCTTTCTCCACGTCCCTGCCGCTCAGGTGCTCCTCTTAGGACTTTCTCAGTTGTTCTTTTCTCCAGACTCTGCCCCTTCAGGGATCTCTCTTGCCTTGGGAAGCCTCACTGAATTGCTGCAACTGAAATCCACACTAACCAAATAATGCTGATGACATGCTTTGTGGTCACATCTGCTTTATCACCTTCCTCATATGACGAAGGGGAAAAACCCGATAACCCTCTGCAATGACGTTCAGATGTTGTTGATTTAATTGGTTCTGGGTAAATACGTTCTTCAGCAAAAGCTCACCGGGGCAAGTTGTCCCTTCTTATGCCTGTGCAAATAAAATAAGGATGCAAACACCAAACAACAAACCGTGCAAGTCTGTGGTTCATCTTGACATCAAGTTTCGTCCCATAATTCAGCACTTAAAGTGTTTGAAGTTTTCACAGTGTTTAGTAGATGCTGGTGTGTTTTTTTATCCCTGATTGTGCAACCAGCTCCTATGGGCAAGGGAAGAGCAGAGATCTCAGCCATCAGCTTTGCAGTTCCCAAATGATCCTCCTCTCAGTTTACAGAGTTTTTTGGGTAAAACTTGGCCCTGTTAAAATCAGTGGCAACTTTCCCACTGACTTCAGTCAGGCTGGGATTTCACTTTCCTTGCTTTACCTTTTCATTGTTGTCCACAGTGCGAAAAGCTTTGGTTGGGAACTCACCAAAGCAAGAAAATAAGCCAGACTCTGAAAATACTATTGTTTACTTTAAAACACATTTTGTTTCCATTTTGCTATAAGTGTAGATAAAGTGAAAATCTGCTGTTGTGTAGGGCCTGTCATTTCAACAGCAGTTCAACAAGATTTCTCAGAGGGTCTCTCCAGCCCATGAAAATCATTCTGGGGATTCTGAGCACAACCCTGCAAGGCATCACAACATCTTTTGGGTGCTTCTGCAAATCAGTGGGAGCTTAAAGTTACTCTGTGTTGGACAGAAAATAGTATAGAATAAAACCTCACTTCTTCTTCAGAACAAGCTGGGTGTGTGTGTCCTGCAGAGGGGAAAAACAGCATTAAAAAATTCAGAAAGATTACACAGATTTGTGTTTTCAGTGTCATCCATTTAGTTACTCTGCAGGTTCACATGCAGTGTGTTTAGGTGTTAGCTCTGGTGTCAGAATTTGAAGAGGAAGCATTTTCTTAACTAATATTTAAATGAACCAAGAACACAGAGGATGAGTAGGGAAAGCAGACTGCTAGGAAAGCAAAACCAGAAAATAATTGTAAGCTGCTCATGCTCAGCTTCCTGGAAGGGTTTTGTAATATCTTAAGCTTTTGTTTATTCAAATTAAAATGTACCTGATCCTTGGACAAGCAGTGCAGTTCAAGTCCTGCCCTCTCCAGCAGGACTGGCACATGTAGAGCAGGACTTTTGTTTGGTTCTGTATCAGTGAAGGGTTGGAAGAGTCATGGGAGGGACCTGGGACTTTTCACCCCCAACCAACCTGTGCAGTCCCTCACTACAGCCTCTACCCCTGAGACCTGTCAGAGCACTGGGGAAAGAGGTGACTATTTCACTCCATATCTTCTGGATGCTCCTTGACACCTCCAAAGGGTAATTCCCAGGGCACTCTTCCGGAAGGGAGACTGCCTTTCACAGCCAAATCCCACCTCACTCCCAAAATCTGGAATTGAGAAGCACGCATGCTCTCAACGTGCAACGGAAACCTGCCCTCGGCTGGAGCACTTCATTCTGATTTTAAAGGAAAACCACAATTTTCTGTTGTAAATTCCAAACCTGGAAAGAACAACCTGAACCCCTCAGTGTGAGCAGATATCACCCTTTTCCATGCATTTTCTCCTCTCTGCAAACGCAGTAACACGGTGCTAAGGCACATGCGCGAGGCCCCATCGACATTTATATGAAAAGTTGCTGTTTACAGATCTGTCAGAGATTTAGCTTTGATGATGTAACGTTGGCAAATGTCATATGTAACTTCCCTGACACTGTTTTTCTAACAAATGGCTCTTTTTCTCTGCCATGACTAGAAAAGAAAAGGAGTTTGAAAAGCCCCTGAACCGTAAAGCCATTTGAGTTTTGTTCAATGCCTCACAGATTTAGTTTGATAAAATATCTGACCTCACACTCCAAACTTGTCTCCTGCAGCGTGTTGTTGCTACCCCAGTACAATCACTTACAGGAAAAAGTGCCCTTTTAATAAATATTGTGGAACATTGATTAAAACTAGAGTTAGAAATTAACTCTCTGCTTTATTTCTAGGGCAACTGAGGGTTTCAGGATGAGCAGGGCTGGCATCAGGCTTTTTAGGAAGATCTCAGGAATCACAAGTCGTGGTTCAGAGGAAGAAAAATAACTTCTAAGGAAGGGAAAACCGCCTCCAAATGGCAGAGGGAGGAATTCAGCCCTGGCTGGGTGTCTGGGGGAAGTGAACTGCCACCATGTAACAGGAGCTGGAAAAATTGTGTGAATTTAGGGGAAAATGGAGGGGGGACCAGACCATAGCCAGGGGACCAGGAAGGGAAAAAAACCAAAAAAGTGTGATCAAGAGGCTTTCTCTTAGGGTTTGGCATCTCTTCTTCTAGAAATAGAGGCAGGGAAATGATCAAGACACTCAGCATCTCAAGGAAGCATCTCCAGCCCTCAAAATACCTCCCACAGTTACCCATCTGGTATTAATATTCCCTCCAAGTTTTAGGAGATGCCTTTGGAGATGCCACAACCCAGCTGCTTCCAGCAGTGGCAGGGGAAGGTGGGAGGGTGGGATAGGTAAATTTTAGCACCTACTGTGCCACCTCTTTGCTGGGACCACATGTAACATCTGCCACTTTGCCATGGGTCTGTGCTGGAAAATGAGCCAAAGACTTGCCACAGCTTAGACTGAGTGTGAAGTGAATCTGGGATTAAAAAGGGGTGTATAATTCATTAAGGATGTGTGTCATTAATTAGGGGCACACAGAATGAGTGTCTTTCACAACGTTACGAGGTTGCCTCCTGGAGCTCGGCAAAGCAGGACCGGGCTTGCGGTGGAGGGAAACTCTCCCCACTGGCAACACTGCCCACAAAATGCAAACCAAGGCCATCTGAGGGCTTGACCATCTGAGGTCTGTAAATGAACTGTCAACTTCCAAATATGCATTAATTTAGCCTGCAAAAGACTGAGCTGAGTGTTGGAGGAAGAGGAGGAAAACACCTCTGAGGCTGTTTCTGAACACACCGAACTGGCTGGGTCTGAAAAGGGGTGCCTCAGGGGATGGCACCGCTCCACCAGCAACCAAAGTTCCTCCTTTGGGGAGGAACCTGTAAATCAGGGGCTCCCAGGTGGAGATGTTGAGCTCTTCAATTTTAATCTCTGTCGTCAGAGAGGCTCGGGCTTAGTTCCTGAAAAACAGGGCTCAGCTTTCTCTGTAAAGAACAATTCAAGAGCTTGTTTGTCTTTCTTTTCCTTGGCTATGGGGAAAAACATAATCCTCCTAAAAATTTCTAGGGGTTTTGTTGGATCTGGCCACTGCCAGCAGACTTGGCACAAAGCTGATGGATGGGAGCAGGAGTGTGTTGCTGCATCCAACCTCTTCCTCCTTTCCTGCAGAAGGAAAGTCTCATCAAACTCTCCCTCTCATTTCTCTCTCAAACAAGAAAGGCTCCCTGGACACTGTCTAGAGCTGAACTCACTTGGCTCTAACAAAAAAATCCCCAGTCTAGGCTCCAATTTTATTTACCCCTCAAGCTTGCTATCCTTAAAAAGCACGTTACACTTGATTTCTGGACTGCCATCCAGTTTTTTTGGGGGGGTTTTTTGTATTTGTCATTATTTTCTTCAGCTTATCAGTCCTGGCAAACAAAGCAACAAGGAGATGTAAACGTCTCTGACACTGCTCTGGCTGCATGTTGCAGGGTGGAAAAGGGCTCTCTACCCTTGGTCTGAGACATGTTCATAATTAGTCCCTTGCTCTGTAATGATCTTGATGTCAAAATAGTGCCCTTGAAAGCATTTTAGTTAATGTGCATTTTGGTAATCTTAATAGGATGAGAGAAATGAAAGGGGATGGGAAATTATAGAAAGTGCCACTGTTGGTTTTAGGAGCCATCACCGAAAATGCAAAGGATTCATATACTTCATATCTTAAAAAGCATGTCTTAAAAAAATATAAAAATCCATTGTTAGCAGGCTTGAAGTGTTCAGGACCCAGGAGAGGAAAAGTATGTGCTGCTGGGGAGTGATGCAAACATCTTTCTTCCCATGTGTTGCAATAAGCTCATTACTCCAGAATGGCAGGGGCTGCTCCAGGGGCATCACACCTGATGCACTTGAAGTATCTAAAAACTGGGCATTTTCCTTCCCTCCTATACTGCCTCTTAAGCTGACCAAGAGAGAAAAAAATCCTGGATAAATGCATATGTCATTAGTGCTTAAATGCAGGTTGGCTGCATTGGCAGAGTCCAGCTGAGGGTGGATGGAGATCTGAGAAAGGAAGAGAACCCACTGGAATGGAAAATGTTGTTAGGAGCCATCCACTTCCATCAGCAGTGCACTGGAGCTCCACAGACTGGTCCGTGGACCGTCCCTGGTTTTGGCAATGAGGGCTGGGGAGGATGGGTCAGGGGTTGGAGCTGACAGCTCACAGTTCCTTGTCTGTGCTACTCCAGACGCCACCATCCCGGTGCTGAGGGTCTCTGAATGAGGACTGGTCTCTGGGGGCCTTGTGGGAGGGTTGGTGTTAGATATACCACAGAGTTGGACACTTCTGCTACAGACTGAGAGCACCAAATAAACTCTGATGGTGGAGACCACAGCTGGTCCTCCATGAATAGTGAATATCCGGCACTGGCATCAGAGCTCATCTGTGTGCTTGGGGGATGTGCAAATGTTTGGTGATTTGTCATGTTTCCTGGTGACTGGTGATCTTTTGACTCACTCATCACTGGAAGAAGAAGATAACATCCAGTGAATCATAGAATCTTTAGGTTGGAGAAGAGCTCCCAGACCACTGAGTCCAACCTGTGACCGATCCCCGCCTTGTCAACCAGCCCGGAGCACTGAGTGCCATGTCCAGGCCTTCCTTGGACACCTCCAAGGATGGGGAATCCCCCACCTCCCTGGGCAACCTCTTCCAATGCTTAACAACCTTTTCCATGAATAAATTCTTCCTGAATATGTCAGAGAATTTACCTTGGATATTGCTACCCATGCTACAGGACATCTTAAAGTGGTGCTGGTGGGGAAAGGGAAATGGGGAGAATAAATGACAACTCTCTGTGAAAATCTCCCCAAAATGCCACCCCTGGGCTGGCTGCCTCCTGGGCAATATTTTCATTCAACTTTCTATGTTTCCAAAGGAGAGTTTCTCCAAGTCTCTGTGTATTCCTGGTGCTCTTGTGAAGATGGTGGCATTAAAAGGAGGAAAGCAAGTTGCTCCTCTCTGCAAGTGGCCTGTCAGTGGTGAGATAATGCTCTTCCCAAAAGTGCGTGTTCACTGCTGCTGGGCCATGGCCAAAGGCAGCCTCCCCTCTCCTTCTGGAGGTGACAACAATGCACATGTGTGTCATTTCCTGACCTCTGTGGAAATTTCAGGATTGATATTCGCGGCTTAAAAAAAAAATCTGATTTGGAAAAATCAACACCCACTCCCCTCAAAAACTCCACCTTCCAGATTGCTTCACTTCTATGTCAAGTGCCTCCATGCATCTTGCTCTCCACTGCCAAGGCTGTGTCCTCCCCTCAGATGACTCAGCCCCACATCGTCCTGCTGGTCCCCGTGGGAGGGGATGGAGCCGGCGCGGCGGCGGCTCACGGGCGTCTCACAGCCCCCACCTCCTGCTCTCAGCATCTCATGGGGTTCTCCAGGGAATTGTTTCTAGCAGGATAACAACATTTTAACCTAAAATTATCTCTAAATTATCAAAATACCTCTAGGTAGGGCCGTATAACGCTGACAGGCCATGTGGAGATGCATCACTAAGAGCTGTTCTGCATCCAAGATTTCCCTGAGGCTCTTTTCTCCTGGACCTTCTTCAAATGTGTGCTCAATCAGGAGCAAATCTACCTCACCATGGCACAATATTTAGGCTCATAAAGAGAAGGGGAAGCTGCATCTAGTTGTCCATTTTTCTGCTAGATTGTTTTGGGGAAAAGAGTATTATATATGGTTATTTTTTGGGCATTGCACTCCTGGAAATGCTCCACGCAGTAGGAGCCTGAAGAAGGAAAGTTTGAATCTCTTCCAGCCACTCTGTCTTGCATTGCTGCATTTTGGCAAAACACAGAACAAATGAGTGGCAGAGTCAGATAAACAAGCTTAAGGTAAACATTATCTGCATCTATATCCTGATTTATAACCTACGTGCATTGGTTCAAAATTTACTTGAATTTACCACAGTGTTTTAAGTAATGTTATTAAGAATGTAACTTCTTAGGAAAACTCAGTCTGTTTTTAGCCCAGACATGCAATTAGGGGAATTAGTAACACGATACGTCATCTTGAAGAACACACAGATACAGTGGTCGGAAACCTCATGCAACCCTCTGGAAGGAAATTCTGCTCACAGCACATGTGAATGTTCTCTTACAAACCTAATTCTCACTGAGAAATAATCCAGCCTCTGAGCCAACACACTGCCCATTTTGAGCGCTCTGAGGATGAGGCCCTGGGTTTGGTGGCCTCCTTTTTGAGGGAGTAAAAAGGGGCAGTAAAAGGGGCTTCAAAATGTTCACACAAAGCGAGGCATGAGGAGTCTGCAGTGGAGAGAAGTAGACCTTGTAATCACAGCTCTCTCCTCGAAGGCATGTAGGTGAGATCAAGGACTGGATCATGCTCCTTGCATGGATTTTTTTGGGTCTTTTCGTGTGAGGACTGACAGGAAAGCCCAGTGTGAGCTTTTGGATGGGGTTTGGAGGTGCATGACAGAGTGCTGAGTTTGGAGAGCAGCACCATGGCTTTGAAATATTCAGGGTTTCTCCACCAGAAGCATAAATCAAATAACACCTGAGCCCCCAAAGTCTGCAGCAAACTTTGACACAAACTCCTTTTTTTAAGCCTAAATGAAGGGAGAGACAGGTCAGGGCAAAGAGAGCATTAACTCTCCTGCAACTCCTGCCACCGCCATGGTCTTGCATCATCTCCCAAAACTGCATCTCTGAAGTTCCTCCACCCCACCCCACCCCACCACCGTCAGGGCCCTGTTTATTTCTGGGACCATGGAAAATTACAGAAAAAAATCGCCAAATCTCTCCATCCCTGCTTTCTTCCAAGAGTTCCAGAAACTCCAGATGAACTTCACAAATTCAGGAGGCTTTTGGCTGGTTCACGTAAGCCAGAATCCAAATTTTTGGTTGCTGAACCAAGCCTTGGGACAAGGCACTGAGGTTTCTGTATCACTAGTAATGATCTTTGCTTTTGGTTTTGTTTTGCTTTAGGCCTGTGCTACTACTGAATGATGACCTGACCCTGCTATGTGGACCTGCGTGAGGACAGCTTAGAGGATTGGGGTCTTCTCAGTAATGACTGCAAACAATAGGGGATTCCACAAAAATGCTGGAAAATATTAAAAGGTCAGTGAAACAGGGGGAAAGAGTGATCCTATGTGGTTTTTTTTTCATTCCTTTAAGAAATAATGCATTATCTGGAAATCCCACTTTATGGCTTGGAATTTGTTTTTGTGTTAGTTTCTTTCAGGGAATGAGTAAAGAGCAACCGCAGTGGGTGGCAAATTTCTCCCTTACCACAAATATCCTTCCATACTTGACAGTCCAGATTAAAAACATTTTGTTGTTGTTGTTTGTGTATCTCGTCTTCAAACAGTCTCAAATAAGGGCAGAAACAATCAGTTTGATAGGTTCTTGACCCAAAAATGTTGCTGCCTTTTTCTCCCCCAGGGCCATTATGACTTGCTGCAATGTGCAACACCCAGGGCTGTCCTGATCCATGGGAATGGTTGTGGTCCCTCTCTGGAAGCCAAGGGCCACATTTGCAAACAGTGTTGGTGATCTCATGTGGGATTTTTGCAGAACTAGAGTTTCCAAGCCAAATATGGGTTTCTCATCTGATGGACTTTCCTAGAGAAGGTGAAGTGCAAAGTCACTGCATTTTTTTTTTTCTAAACTTCAAGTTCTTAGCTGAAGATATCTCAGTCAGGGAGATACTTCTACACAATGAGTATCCATATCCCCCCAAAACATGTATTTGTACCTCCAACCATGCACAGCCCCACAGATTTAGTATGTGCAGATGGCGTCTTGCACCGTAAACTGCCCAGGGAAGACTCTTACCAGACATCCATACAACACACAAGCCCTGATTTGTGCCAGGATTCTTGCAATGCATAAAAACATCATCCTTCCCCAAGTGAAACAGACCCAGTTGAAGATCTGCTGGGCCTGGTGTCAGCCCTCAGCATCTCGTTTTTACTACCAGACTGCCCTGAAACAGAAAGCATCACCCACTTCCATTCGCAGATGGGCTTCTGCACAGTATCAAGCCTTGTCCTTGAAAAAGTTGGTGCTGCAGAATAATAAAGCCACTGAAAGCAACAGTTTATGACATGATCTGTGATCTAGCCCTGCTTCCAAGCCCTGCTGTGTGCAACTCAAGTGCACTTTCCTGCAAATGCTGGATATTAGCATGTAATGAACCTGGATCTGAGACTAAAGTGAAGCTGCTCAGCAAGAGCCAAACGTACATGACTGAAGGAGAAATAACTTCACAGACCATTAGGCTGTTGCTTAACTTGGGATTTTATGGGAGGTGGATACATTTTTTTTTAATTTGCACATTTCTCTTGATTCTTAAAGGCTAATTTTTCCTGGCTTCTCTTTGTGGGTTTCATATTGAGTTCAAAACTGAATCCCGGCAGTTAAAAATGTAACGGGATACGTGGTGTCCTCGGCTCTTCCCTTGCTGGCTCTCCTGTATTCGCTGGAATTTATGGTGAGAACAGTTTTCAGCTTAACAACAACTCTGGGCAGTCATTTATGCATGGAATTTCAAAGTGTGTTGGCCCAGCCCTGCAGCTGCTGTAATTCCTCATCCTTAGCAAAACTCTGGATTTACCCAGCTCTCAAGTGGTCCCCCTGTAGTTATTTCTTTTTTGGGTGACAGGCAGTCAAGTCCAACACAATCACCTATTTTTTTAGGGGAAATGACACCTTTGTGGTCCCACAACTGAGTAGGAATCAAGCACTAAAGCTTTATCAGTTTAACATCCCTGGTTTTTTAATGATCATATTAAATCATAATAACAATGATCATATTAAATATTGTAATATGATTAAAAAACCCACAAATCTGATTCATAGCTCTGTGAAGCAATGAAATGGCTGAAGTTTTTAGGACTAGGCAATGATTTTTGCACCAACCAATGGAACAACTTAATTTTGTTGTCTAAAAAACCAGGAATTCTCCTTAGTCTGGTGTAAGTGCTGTGAATTCTTTAGAAAAGCACCTCCATCCAACAGACAAACTCATTAAATCAGTATTCTTCCAGAAAGTCCCATCTTCTTCCCTTTTCCTCTTTCTCCTTCCATTTTGGATCAGGGTGGAACTGCAAAGTGAGCCCTGGGATGCTCAGGATATGAAGTGTCCATCTCCAGAGAGTCATCTTGGAAATGGTCATTTGTTCTTGGCAAATGCATCTCTGCCTTTAGCTCTCCTCCTTCTCCTCTGCTCTGGGAAAAGACATGGAAGCCTTGTGGAAGGCTCCAGCATCAACAACCCTATTTTGAGGTCTGGTAGCTCCCGATAGGCAAAAAACAACCCAAATTTCCTTGGGCGTCATTGCCTTGTTTCCTACCAGCACCACACTGGGATGCTCTGCCTCCCGTGCACCCCAAGGGACAGCAGGGACACTGCGGTCCCCACTCAATGTCATTCATCACCAGTGGATTCCAGCATCCCATTTTGACAGAGGTGTGGAAGAGCTCTGTTAATTTGCCTGCCAGTTCAGCCCTTTCTGTTGTTGTTTTCCATGAGAACACGATATGTTTGTCTAGCTTTGATTTTTTTTTAATTTATTTTTGCTTTGTAGCGAATTAACTGATTATTACTTTCATCTGGTTCCCTCTGAAGGGCCAGATGAAGCCCAAATAATCAAATTGGATGTGAGTGTGTGTATGTATTTGTAATTAATAGGTTGCATACTGAAAGATGTGAGGTCCCAAAAGAATATGCAAAGAGAAAATGCTCTAAAACTTGATCTTTATTTTGGTTCAACCTCAACAATTTCCTGCAAAGTACAAGCGGTGATATAATACGGGGCAGATCAAACCAAAGTCTAATTCTCTTCTGCTTCTCGTGCCAAATGTCATCCCCTTAAGATGTGCTTTTCTCCATCTGGCGATTTTGGCTTCTCTGTGTTCCCTGTAAGTCTTTGGACCTTTTGCTAAAATGTTTGTGATATGACTCAGAATAACAAACAAAACATGCAGGACCTTCATTCAGCCGAGCACAATACTGGCAATAAATGGAGCTGGCTCAACCAGAGGATTTTATAGAGACCCCACTAAAACCTGAAGGAGGGAAATAAATCAGCAACTGATGCTTTACTTGATTTTTGAAATTTTTTCCTTTTTTTTTTTTAGAGAAATCAGAACTGTTTTTCAGCAAAGTTAGAGCTTTTCTACGTTCACCAAAACAAACAGAAAGCAGGTGCGCACTGAAAGGATTTTGGCTGGAAGAGCACAGAGAAGTGCACATGGGTTTTCCTGTGAGAGTTTATAGTTAATGGGCTCGGGTTTGCTTTTAGTTGTGTCAGTGCAAGTTTTGCCTTTTCCTTCAAAGAAAGCAGGCAGAGACACCTACGGAGTCATGGTATTCCCTAGGGAAGTGAGTGTGAGACATGCAAAGGTAGTTTTCTGGTAGTCTGTGTATTTTAGGGATTGTCACAGTCTGATCCAAATCAGGTGCTCTACTCACTCAATTTTTGCTCCATAAAATAGAGTTTTATATTTCCTACATATTTCTGGAGAACAGAAATCAAACTTGGCCCTATTTTCCAGTTGTCCTCAGCCACCTTTTTTTTGGCAGTGGGTTGGTTTTTGCTTTTCTGATTCAACGCTTAGTTTTGCTGCAGTGGTGGAAGGTGGTTACGTTCAAAGCCATTTTTCCACGGTGAAATTGAAATTTCTTCCCGGGAATTTCTTCCTTTGTCCTGTAAGAGCCCATTTCCTACTGTTTTCCATAGAAGTCCAGGGGCATCTCTGTCACTGCCATGACCACCTAAGGATTCAGCCCTGAAACTAGAGGCAGTATTTATTTATTTTTTGGGCGAACGAGGACAGACGTGTGAGAAGATCCGTTAGCTCCTCGATGATGGATGGCACAGCCGAGGGCAGGCAGAGCCTCTGCTTTGTGCCAGCCCTGCCACGTCCCTCTCCGGAGCACCTACAGGGGATGTCTGAGCCAACACGTCTTAATGCACAGAAATCCAGAGTGTTTAAAGCCTCCCGTGTCCATGACCATAAAAGTACAGCAATTCCATGAGCGTGGATGCCTTACACATGTGCCTTCCTGAGGACAGGATGCCAGTTTGGCACTTGGCAGCCGGTGCCTGACGTGGGCATTTGTCACCCAGAGGCATATTTAATCTCTGTTTACAGAAATCCTAATGCCTTCCCCTGAGCAAATGGGTCTTTCTGCCGTGGAGCTGGAGCGCTCAGGGGGGCAGAGATGGAATATCTGGCACTGCTGCCATCCAAAGGGGTGGCATTAGAGAGCTCTACAGAAATCCCCCTCCAAAACTCAGCCTCCTGAAGCAGCTGGTGGCTTCCTGCAAGCAAAAGGACTACTCCCCTTTCCTGTCTCAGTCCTGTCCTCCTGACATGGCCATTCCTTTGGGGGGGGGGTCACATCTTTAGTGCCCTTCCCACGAGGAATCTCTTCCTCTCTGCGGAAGAGGCAGGAGAAGACCTGGCTTGTGGCCCTCTCAGTCCTTGGGAAAATAGATGTGGGAAAAGTGTAGCTGAAATGCTCCAAGAGCAGAAAACAACTCTGCTTTCCACTTCCCCAGTATGGAATTTATTAAAGAAAGCCCTGGGACGCCAGGAAGGAAGAGCAGCTGGGTTCTGGTGCTTTTGAAGGCTTTATTTACCTGAAGGCTTGGAAAATAGCTCTGCTGTGTAGTGAGATGAGAGGAGCTGCCTTGCCCAGGTGAACGTGGGATTTCATACCCCTCGCAGACCTCTGTGCTGAAGCACCAGCCCTGCCCTGGGACTGCCACCACGGACTGCACCTGGAAAATATCCCCATTCCCACACGTGGCATCCATATTTTATTTCTGTGTTACTCAGGAACTGGGTGAAGGTACCTACAGCCTTCCAGGAGGGGCCTAACAAACCACTGACAGGTCATAAATTGGGATCAATTTTATCGTCGCTGACATCCAGATGGGTTCTGGAGTGACCTCGTGTAACCCAAAACCCCCTTCCAGATCTGCTTCCCCCTTTTCACCTTTAGAACTCGCATTGTTTAGCATAATTGGATTATTGATAATCCTGGAGTTTAACCATGTCTTTGTAAAGGCTGATATATCACATGTGTAAGAATTTACACAGACAGCTGAACCATCCAGTTTGCCCATAAACTTCTTCCATAAATATGAGCAATTTTTAGACACAACAGAACTTGACCAAGCCATGTCTTCTAAGCCCTTGGGTAGGTGCACATTGTGATTCTGGGGGTGAAGTAAGATCCCAGATTCGCCAGATGAGGAGCAGAAATGCCGAAAAAATGGTTCAAATGTGAGGAGCTGATCCCCTGCTCTCCTGGGGAGCGAGATGAGGGTTACAACTAACAGCAGTCAAACCTTGCTGGGGTATATGTTATACCCCTGAATTCTTCTTTCCTCCAAGTTTATAGACATGTGGTTATTTACTAGGCTTGATTGCTCTTTCTTTAGGCAGATTTATTGCTCTTTGCTCCTGGTGGATTCAAACTCTTTTCCTGAAGAGAAATCAAAGGAAAGTAAGGCATGTCTGCAACCCAGCTCCACTGGGAAAGCAGATTGAAATGAGGGTTCTTCACGTGCCACTGTGCAACGACTGCTGCCTCTTCAGGTGTTTACCTGGTTGGGATTAGTGGGACTGGAAGGGCTACAGGGTAAGGGCTGCTGTTCTGGCATTATGAATTGAACAGAGATGCTGCTAGGAGCAAGAGAGAAAAAGAAAGGAATTATATTGGTGCTTCGGGTTTGGAGTTGCTGCTCAGACATTCAGACACTCACCATCCTGCCTGGTCTGCATCTTGCAGAGGCTCCCAATCCTTCCTATTTGCTTCTTCATGGAATTGCAGCATTTCTCGTCAGCGCAGGGTTAGTTCCTGATATAAGTTTGGCTGTGCCATCCCATCTGATAAGTAAATTATGTGAGTTCTTTCATTTGGAAGGGTTTTAAAAAGACAGAGAAAATTGTGGTTGCAGGCTACAGAAATCAGATGAACTTTCCTTAAACAGGGAATGTGGAAGAAGGGATGGGAAACCAAAAAATACCAGGGAAGGTGTAACCGAATCTATAGAGTTTGGCCAAGGAATTCATAATCAACTTCCAAACTGATTGAAGGCATTTCCTTTCTCCCATACAGAATTGGGTTGAGGAAGATCAATGTGCACCCAAACTGTGCTTTAAAATTATGATAATAAAGGATCCTGGAAGAACAAAGCGCCACACCAAGGGTTGAACGAAACAGTGTTTGTAGGAATATCACTCATTAGACCAACTGCTGTGATTAGAAGGGAAAAGCAGGCAAACTTTCAGGCTTAAAAGTTCTTTTTAGGAGAATTTTAAGCATTTTTGGGATTGACGCTTTTCTCCCTGATTCTTGCTCTGATGTCAAAATGCCCAAGCACAGTAGCTGATCACCCTCAGGGTGAGCTCTCCCAGGCTGATTATATCCAGCCTGAATTTCTTCCTGCATATTTCACTTCTTCCAGTAAAAGGTGGTCATGCATTTATAATCACCTCCCACTTTTATTCCTGGATGTCATTCAGATGCATTTTTATATCACTTTGGATTCTCTTCTTTGGAAAGTCCCCGTGGAAGGATCGTCCAAAATGAATAACAACCGGAAACAATAAAATGGAGAAAGATAAAATCAGGAAGAATAAGCTTTGTTTATAGATGTGAACAGCTTTTCCAGTAAACCACCAAATGAAGAGATGCTTCAAACTCAGAAAGTCTGAAAACGGGGCTGTTGGGAAAGCAACTGGAAAGTAAATAAGAAATGAAGAACAGGACTTCTTCTCTTGAAGAGTATTTTCTCTTGAGAGTATTTACTGAATGGGAGACAGGAGGGAGTCAAAATATACATATCACAGACATGGTATCACCCTCCTCTGAAGCCTGAGGGGAAAAGGGATGATGCTTCACAAAGGCAAAAGTGTGTTTTCGGGAAGCCACTCTTTGCCTCCTTTTGAGCTTGTAAATGTATTTCTATAAGAAGATGAGACAACACTGTGGGGAAAAAAATCCAATAGAAGTGACTACTGTAAAGGAAAAATGTATTTGAATCCATTTTTTAAAAAAGAAAAATAAAGAAAGGTATGAGTTGTGTCATTTAAGCACATTGTTATTATTTCTTTGTTATTAGAGCTGTGGTGCTGCCTGCAGACACTGGTGTCCATCCTTGGTGCTGGAGTGGCTTTGCCTCTCCTTGGCTTTCTGAGCCAGGAGTCTGCTCTGAGCTGGTGGTGTGAGAAAAGGAAAATGTTCCAGGAAAATCAACATTTAACTGTGAGGGATAGACCTGGGTATGAGATGGGACCCAGGAGAAGATCTGGAAGGTTCCTTCAATAATGTTCAAGATGGAGGCTGAATTCCAGACCTTCCTCATCCCTCCAGGGAAGAATTTCTTCCTAATATCTAATCCTTAATCCGCTCTCAGCTTAAAGCCATTGTAGCTATTCAAGCAAAGCAGCTGTTAAATAAGCTCCTTTTGCTCAGAGGAAGGGGCTCCATGACTGGTGCTGCCTGGGGATACCCTCAGGGTGCTCTACAGAGGGAAACCTGCTGTGAAAGTAGAAAGATCCAGCAAAGAAGCTGGATCTTTGCTACAGGGAATGCACCAGGATTTTCTCCATCCAAAGTCACTGAAAGGAGCTCACCCTGGCACACTCCCTCGGAATTCATTTGGTTGCAGCTCTTTGAATTCAAGAACTAAGTGGCTTGTCCCTGAAGCAGTGGTTCTGAGCATCCCAAGCACAATGTGTTGGACTCCATTAGCTGGATCAGGCTCACAGTTTGTGCTCTGAGTTCCTTCACAGCCTGTTGGTCATTTCTGTGTCTAATCTGAGATGACTTGTTTTCCCGGCATTGTTTAATCCAACTTAGATCTAATCAGTGCCAAAGCATTAATAAATGTGAGCCTCCATGATCCTAAGCAGCCATGGAAAATGCGGGATACAGTAATTTTCCCCGCTGGTCTTTCTGCATCAGGTCCTGAAATCCCCCAATTAGTTCTGTACCAAGAAATGAGTAATGTTCATTGCAAACTCGTGTTGGCGGGACAATTCCAAGGTCCTGCCTCCCACTCTTGTGACACATTCAGCACATGGGAAACGAAGTAAAACCCACGTGTGGAAGGATCACAGAGCCTCTGGGTCTGGGAGTCACCACTGTGACACCCACTCGTCTCCTCAGGTGACTTCCAGCCTTGAGGCTGCTTTCCTGTTGGTCCCAAAAAGTAAAATTAATAAAATCATTAATAAAATTAACAAACCCTGACTTTCTGGACCTTTTTAAAATCCATCTAAGTGGTCAGCACTGAGAGTATGGTTTCTTTGTAGGCAGGTAGTTCCATCTGCAGATGTGGCAAAGCTTTCTTGTCGCATCCTGGGAAGCATCTGAGACTGGCTACTGTCAGGAACAGATACAGGATTACACAGGACATTTATCTGGCTGAGGAATTTATATGATCCTGACTCCATCCTGTTAGCAGCATCTCGGGAGCTAAGCCGGAATAGACTCTTTGATCAACTCTTTATCAAACTTTATCAAAAGGGAACAGATTGAGAGCAGAAGGAAGAGAATTATTATTTTTCTTTAAGGAAATAAAGAATCTGTGCTTTCTTAAAAAAAAACAAAGCCAAAACAGTGGTTTTATATTAAGAAGTGGGGAGTGGATTGTTAGAAGATGTAAATTCACATGGCAAGACCTATTAATTGGCTCCAGCTGAGTAAGTCACCTATGTCAGGGGTAGAGCAGTGTTGTATTCCCTTAAAATGAGTGGGAATCGCTCCGGTAGGACAGCAGAGCAGGAGCTTACTGGGATGGATGAAGAGTCCACACACAAGGGATGCATCACCCACTGCCACAACAGGGGTTTTGTCCAGATCTGGGGTGTTGCCATAATCCAAATGAGGACACAAAATAATTAGGACTCGAAGGTGGTTGGTACTGGCATCTTGTCTCCCTTCACTGAATTTCTACTTCATGGCTTGCTCTCTCCCAGTGTAAAGCAAGAACTGGTCCAGCTCCCCATCAGAGCCTCTCCTTCCCAGGCATAATCTGGATTTCAATCTGACCCTCAGCTCTGCCTATTTCTGTGCCAGTTTACCTGTGCTTTGCTTATCTTCTCTAAGAAAATGCAATTCCAAGCTGAAACCTGATGCTACAGCAGCTTTCTGGTGTCCTCGGCTGCATCAATCCCGTGTCAGGAGCATTTCAAAGGGGCCCGAGGACTCCCAGTGCTCTGCCTGACTCAGCCCAGTAGCCTGAACTCCTACAACCCAGCCCATGAGTGTTTAAGGGCTTGTTGTTGCTTTTTGTTATTATTAATATTGTTAGTGTGCTTATTCTGGCACAAAATCCCTTTTCTATTCTCTTTCCCTGCTTAGAATTTTGGTCAAAGTTTAATTAAATTTAGAGGAGCTGGAAAAACCACATAATTCAAAAGTAAATGAAAGCAGTGGCTATTGCCGGGGGTGGGTCACAGCCCCGGGGACACGGGAGGACACGGGAGGACACGGGTGCTGCTGGTGGAGGGGCCAAGCCGCTGCTGCCCTGCGCTGAAATACCCTTGGAAATGCAGATTTCCCTTTGCTGGAGGAGCGGGGAGGGGGGAAAAGGGCTCCCCGTGGGGCTGAGTTTGGAGGATACTGTAAGGTGGGGAACCAGCAGAACGAAGCCCTTGTTTGTCCTGCCCGTGCGGTCAGGCGCTGTGGGTGGGAGCAGGGGGATCTGTTTTCCCAGGCTCCCTGCCATCAGGAATTACTGAACTGCCATGAAATGGGAGGAAATATTTCATTATAGGCACATGCGCTTCAATTTCACATGATGGAAACTTCAGGATCAGTTTTCCTCCCGCCCGCCCTCCCTCCTTCCCTGCGTGTGCCTCATCCCTGCTGCAGAGGGGTAATGCTGGGCATCCCCAGCCTGGTCCTTCTCATTCTCCTTCCTCTTGGGGGGTCCAAGGCACCTTCCTTCCAGCAGGACTTCCACACGCACACTGGGGTGCAGCCCCAGTCCCCCAGCACCACTGTTGGGGAGCAACGTAGGCACATGCCAAATGCAGATCCCAGTCCTATAATTTTTTTAAAAAAGGATATATAAGATATGACAGAAATATGGTCTGGTGAGAGGAGGGTGAAGGGGAAAATCCACTACCCACCCTCTCCAGGGATTTGAGGGCTCCCAAGCATGGAGCAGGGAGGTAAAAAAGAGATGCAACCAACCCAGCAAGGAGACGCTGCCCAAGCAGGGGTGATTTTTTTATTATTATTTTTTAAAAAGGTCTTTTTTTTGGCATGACATCTATCAGGGTTTTGTGCGGCAAAGCGCCGGGGACTTCCCACTTGCCCTGGGCAGCCACGGAGACCCTCTATTCCACCCCCTTGTGCCACTCCACGCACAATTCCTGCAGGGCGAGGTGCGGTGGCAAACACCGCAGGCTACCAAACTCAAACCGGTGCGATGTGATTTTTTCCCCCCCAGACTGTAACACTTTTCTGTCCCCAAACTATCTCTTCTCCCCGCACTTAAACACTTTTCCGTCCCCAAACCACCTCCTCCTCACATTTAAACGAACCCCTTCTCTCTCGTAAATTGTAGCCAGACCAGAACGAGGAGAAAAGCGGCGAGAAAGGAAAGGAAGGGGGAAAATTCTCCTTCTTGCCTTGGTGGGCTGTCAGCCCTTAAGAACTGTACGTGCTGCAGGGGGGCATCTCCCGGGGGGCGCGGGGGGCGGCGGGGCAGCCCCCGGGGGAGCCGGCGGGGCCGGCGGGGCTCGGCGGCGCCCGCCCGTGTCAGCGGGGTTAATGCGGAGGGTCGGGGGCAGCGCCTGGCGCCCGGGAGGGGGGACCCTCCCCGGGACGGCTTCCCCCAGACCCCCCTCTCCAGCCCGGCCTCCCCCAGACCCCCCGCCCCGGCCCCGCTCGGAGCCCCGGCGGCTCCGCGCTGCGGTTTCCCCCCCAACCCGGGGCCCCGCAGGGTCCCCCCGCGGCCGGAGTGGAGCCCCCGGGGCGATCCCCTCCCGCGTGGGAAGGGGGAAGGGATGGTGGAGTGGGAATGGGAATAATAAGAAAAATAAGAATAAGAATTAAAATAAAAACATAAGAATAAGGATATGGATAAGAATAAGAATCAGAATAAGGATAAGGATAAGGATAAGGATAAGGATAAGGATAAGGATAAGGATAAGGATAAG